>NC_054828.1:24307922-26807922 GCF_018345385.1 Vulpes lagopus | reverse complement strand
ATAGTCACGATGTTGTTCATTACATCCCCAGGACTTATTTATTTTTACAACTGGAGATTTGTACCTTTGACAACTTTCCCTCATTTTGCCCATCCCTTACCTCACTCCCCTACCCCTGCCTCTGGAAACCATCAGTCTGTTTGTTTGCTTGTTAAGATTCTACATCTGTGTGAGATTATATGGCATTTGTCTTTCTCTGTCTGACTTATTTCACTTAGCATAATGCCCTCAAGTTCCAACCTTGTTGAAAATGGCAGGATTTCCTTCTTTTTTTATGGTCAAATAATATTCCTCTGTATGTGTGTGTGTGTGTGTGTGTGTGTGTGTGTGTGTCTGCATGTGTGCATGCCTCACATTTTCTTTATCTGTTTATCCATTAGTAATCACTTAGTTTGTTTCCATGTCTTGGCCATTTTAAATAATGCTAATGTCTTGCTTTTAAAAGAGGCCAGGGAGGAAAGATGCTTCTTCAGTAAATGAGTTCCCTGTCTGGAGACTCCCTATTATATACTATAATTTAAATCCATATAATGGCTTTGAATGACTCACAGGGTCATTGAATTATACAGATAGATGCATGAGTAAGCATTACTGAAGCGGAGTTTCTCCCACTAAACCACGAGCAAGAAAAAGATAGCTTTCCTCATGTTTTGTGTGTATGTTATCTTTTCTTTGTGTGTATGTACACTTTTCTTTACTCTGCTTCTTCACCCCTTCAGCTCCCATGGAGCTTATCATTTTTGGTCCGTTTTACTTAGGTTCTTTCACCTTGTTTCATCTTCTGGCATCTATACACTCTCTCTTCTCCCAACTTGGCTTCTGAATCATTCTGGTTGCTTCTGAACTTCTTTTTTTTTCTGAACCTTAATATTATGAGTTGAATAATTTCCCCTCAGAATTCATATATTGAAATTCTGGCTTCCAGGACCTCAGAATGTAATCTTATTTGGAGACAGGGTCTTTATAGGGGTAATAAGGTAAGAATGAAGCCATGAGGGTGGGCCCTAATTCAATATAACTGGTATTTTCATAAAAGGGGGAAATTTGGACACAGACCCACACAGAAGGAAGATTATGTGGAAAAACATAGGGAGAATATGGCCATCTGTAAAACAAAGAACAAAGCCTGGAACAACAGATCCTTCCTTCACAGAAGAAACCAACCCTACTGACTGCTCTGAGACTTCTAGCCTGCAGAACTGTAAGACAATAAATTTCTCTTATTTAAGGCACACAGTCTGTGGTACTTTGTTATGGCAGCCCTAGCAAACTAATGTACTTACCACTTAGCAAATAATCTGATCACAGTTTTTCCACTTGATTCTAACTTAAGGCTTGCTTTCTCTCCTAATATCTACTCACCCCTCAGCTTGGTAAATGGGCAGAAAAGCAAAATAAATATGTGATCTGTGTCCTAATTTTTTCACTTAAGTCGAATGACTTTTCTGATTTTCCTTGTATATAAAATAAGGATATTCCCTACCCTAACTGTGTACCTAAATAAAGCTCAAATAAAATACCGCAAAGAAAGAAAAAAAAAATACCGCAAAGAGCATATAAAATGCTACACAAAACTCAGGCTTCCCAAGTCCTTGCTCTTTGTTCATAATATGCTCCTTCTCTTGCCTAATTACAAGATCGTTAGAGGGCTCAAGTTCAGAATTTTCCACTTAAAAAAAAGATTTATCTATTTATTTGAGAGAGAGAGAGAGAGAGAGAGAAAAAGGAAGAACAGGGAGGAAGGGCAGAGAAAGAGGGGGAGAATGTCCCAAGCTAGATTGTGCTGAGCATGGAGCCTGATGTGGGGCTTGATTCCATCACCCCAAGATCACAACCCGACCTGAAACCAAGAGTCAGATGCTTAACTGACTGTGCCACCCCAGTGCCCCTAGAATTCTCTGCTTTTTAAAGAGAAATTCTTTCAAGCTAAGACTTTATCTAGTGCAAAAGGCAGGATATGAGGCAGATGATGAATGTGAGATGATGCTTCAAGCTTTTAACATTCTGACATTTCCAGAGGGTTTAAAAGTAATTCCTCAAACTATTTATTTTTATAAGAAACTAACATATGGAAACAAATTCTTTCAGAGAATAGACTTTTTATAAATGCTTAAGAAAAGAAGAACTAGGGATGCCTGGGTGGCTCAGCAGTTGAACATCTGCCTTTGGCACAGGGTGTGATTCTGTCGTCCAGGGATTGAGGCCTGCATCGGGCTCCCTGCAAGGAGCCTGCTTCTCCCTTTGTCTATGTCTCTGCCTTTCTTTCTCTGTGTGTCTCATGAATAAATAAATAAAATCTTAAAAAAAAAAAGAAAAGAAGAACTAATGGCACATCAAACTGCATTAACAAAATTGGAGTATGTATTGAATGTAATTTTAAAATTTGTAAAGTTAAGTGTGGAATGCTAACAGTGTTTCAACATATTTTATACATTCTTTTGTCTGTTTTAAAAATGATTTTGTTAATGAGAATTTGAAAAATTGTTTCTATAATAATTAGCACTTTTATAAAATTATTCATAAACATATAGTTTACTCCCAAATAGCTTACATTCTAGTTGTATTGATTCTTATCCAGTTTCAAATGTTACTCAAAAGAACCAAATTTTTAAATGATTCTACCCTTTTCAATTCTCTAGAATGCCTCCAGATGGCATTAAAACCCTTCTTCCATTATATTTTGCAGCACAAAAATTTAAAAATTAATACTATTTTAACCATTTAAGACTAGTCACATTCATTATATCATCAGAAATCATGACAGTGGGACTATTGAGAACTTTTAGGGCAATATCTTAATAAAGGCAAACATATAATTATATCCTTTATGAAATACATAGCCTCCTATGCAAGCCTAAGGATCTTTCTAGACTGAGAAATAGATCTTGGACAAAATAAGACATTCAATAATATATCACAAAGTGTGATTTCTAACAAACAGCATTGCAGATGCTTAGTAATATAAGCACTGGCCAGCACATAGATAAATTCACACAGCTGTCTTATAATACAAAAACATATCTCACCCCTTAGAGGATAAACATAAAGATTCTTAAGGAGCCAACCTGTTACTGATTCCTGTGAAGCTAAAGTAATTTGTTAACTTGTGAATTACTTAATTTAAACTTTGGTAGAAAAATCTGGTATCAAATTAATCATTAAAAACACATTCGGATTCTTTGAATACTGAGAGGAAAAAGACAAAATCTAGAGTGAGGAACACATGCTTCCTAAGTTCTTTCTATTATGTTTTTAAAGCTGCATTCGTTAATTCAAAAACATAACAAATTCTTGGGATTCCAGAGATATTTATAATCATACTTTTTGCATAATTCAGAGGTGAGGTTGTAGATGGCAGGCTTTTAAAATCACATTGGTACTTCACAGTTATGTAGGACAGAGTATCTCAGGATGTGTGAAAAGTCCTGTGATTATTTATGACAGTGCCGAAAGTCTCCAACAAAATTCTAAAGGTTTGCCTCCTTTCTCCCTGACAACATACACCCTGAAATTTTACTACATTTCTATTTCATAAGGAGGAGTATTTGCATTTTGAAGATTACTCTTACTATGATAAAGCATAAGAAAGACCTCAAATTTCATCTGCACCCAAAAGCATTTAAAAAGACATCATTATGAGAAAGAGAACCACAGGCTTCCTTCCATTATTATGATTCCTCTTACAAGATACTTGCACTGCTTCATATTACAGGCATATTATCTGGATAGAAACAGGAAAGAGACTTACGATGTATTCGATGTGCCATTGTCTGGACTCTCTGGCTCAGCATCACCTTTCTCTTAAAAAGGAAGCAGAAAAAAAAAAAAAACCCAACATGTGAGTGTTACGGTCTTTAAGATTTAAGAGAGATTAAATATATTTCCATGCTTCTATTAAAAATCTTTCAAAATGTGCAGCAGGAGGCTTTTAAAACATCTTTTTTATTGTCTGAGAACCAGATTTGCAAGTCATTTCTTCTATATATTACAATTGCCCAGGCACAGATCTGTGAGTAGGTACTAAGGAAGCTGTTTGCAAACAACCAGAGGTTCAGAGTGGAGGCCTTGCCAAAAGATGAATATCTTACAGATGGAACCTGTTTCCTTCCACTTCATTTTACAGAAAATTTAAGGAAATAAACTCCATTAGCATTCTACGTGCAAGGCATTTTGAACTTTGATCCCTTCTGCTAACACAAGCCAAACCAGGGCAGGCTGTATCAGAACTTGGAAGAGAGAATTTGACAGAACACTAAGGCTGCATCACAGCTTACAAGATCCCCAAGATTTATACCCTATTGAGAGCCCTGCCAGCATCTTTTGGGGACCCTGATTTAATGCAGAATAAGATATAAGCCAGAAATCCTTCCAGACCATCTGAAAGCTTAGCTAAGAAATGTTTCTGCGGTCTGTGGTCACTGAAGACTTAATAGGTTTTAATTAAGGGAGCCTGGAACCAGTTCACTTTTTGTAGTTTTAAAGGGCAAATTCTTCCAACAATACACATAATGTAATTCTCAGAACCTTAACCACTAAGGGTTTGAACCATGCATCCTCATTTTGTAAGGGGCTTCTTTTTATTTCCCTGAGCCAGGTAGGGGATAGAAGAAGAAGGGGCAAGACTGCACATGTGGGTTAGCTATGGTTCTGATGGTTGTGTGGTGCTAATAGTTGAGTAAACCCTAGGGAAGGTGGTGGGTTGTAAGAAATGGGCCTGATGGTGGCAGCTTGCTTTGCTTTGTTTTTTCAAGTCAGGCCTGAATGTCTCATAGAACCTCAGGCCTATGGCACTGTATGAGCTCCCCTTGTCAGCTGCTGACATTAGCTTGTGCTCACCTAGTGTAATCATCAAATTATATGATGAACATATCCCAAAGATATCCAAACTGAACTCCAGAGTAACCTTTACAATTTCTTCTCTTTTTCTTAAAGGAAATTAAATAGTTGTGAAGCAAAGAAGGCACAGTTATATATATAGTTCACACATCTATCTCAGATATAACTCTGGTTAGTATGTCTACACAGTGCCAGAAAAACCACAAGAGATAGTCACTTTGTTAAAAAGCCACAAAACTGATTTAAGTGCCTTGATCACAAACACTGATGAGACGAAGCCCCAGTACAGATAAAACCATATTGAAATGAAAGCAGAAGCAGCAAATTAACAGACTTGCTTTAAAGCTCATACTTTTATACTACATTTTTGTCTTCTAGGCCAGCCCATGGTGCACTTATTATGTAGGAGACATGTTAGGCCTCATCAACTGGCTTTAGTGCTGGAAATTAACCTAATTTAGTACTTTCCCTAATCATTTTTTCTGCTAAGTAACCACTATTTGTGCCAGAATCCCAAAATAAGAGCTGCAACACCTGCATTACAAAAGACAAAACTAAATGGAGGTTTAATTTCCCAAACATATTGATATACTTTTTTCCTTTAATTTGGAACAATTGGTTGTTTTCCCAATGCTAGAGCCACCAGTAATAACCCCACATACAATCATAATCAAGAATGTAGAACAGCAGGTTTAGTAGCAGCAGGCAATAGTAAACATTTCTAAACAAATTCTGTCAAAAAACCAGGAAATCAATAATATAAACAGAGACAATTGTTTGGATGTCTGAATAAGTATGTTTTACCTTGACCAACAATGCTGCCAAGCAACCTGCAGGTTGAGAGGGCCCAGGCCTTATTGCACATGGGATCTGGGGGCTGCAGGAATTGTGGGCTGGATCAGTGCAGGGACAAAGCTGCAGCTGATTACCTCTGCTCTAAGCAGCAGTTATGTTGTGGCAACAGGGAAAACAGAATAGGAAGGATACAATGAGGCCAAACAGGGCATTTATGGATGGTCCGAGAGGGAGTGTCCTCAGCAGATTCAATGCTGGTAATGAATTAACTTTCTGGGGTAAAAGTAAGCTCAGAATGGAGAGAGGGATTAAGCTGTGTTCATTGTTCAGAAAAAATAAAATGCAAAAATTTCCCCCAACACCTTGAAATTTTAGGTGATGCAATTTCTGAAGTTAACTTGAAATGTTCAAGTGGGGCAGCCCCGGTGGCACAGCGGTTTGGCGCCGCCTGCAGCCTGGGGTGTGATCCTGGAGACCCGGGATTGAGTCCCACATCGGGCTTCCTGTAGGGAGCCTGCTTCTCCCTCTGCCTGTGTCTCTGCCTCTTTCTCTCTGTGTCTCTATGAATAAATAAACAAAATCTTAAAAAAATTAAAATTCATATAAAAAAATGAAATGTTCAAGTGCACAAGCCACTAAGAATCATGGTCTCTTTATCAGGATCCAAGGGAAAACAATAAATGTAGACTAGAAAATTCTCTACAAAAAAATTCTCAGGTGCTCAGGAGAGGTTTCCCTGCAGCCACCAAAGAAGACTGTTTGGGGTCACCCTGGTTATTTCAGCTGTTTTCATGATAGATACCATACTGATCCCTTTGAGGAAACCTGCACTGATCATTAAGAAATGGGACATAAAAGAATGGCTCAGGAGCAGTGCAGTCATTTTGCATGTGGAAATATAGTTACAAAGAGGAAGAGAGGGGAAAAAAAATGAGCCATAGGATATATGTATCTACACACACATGTAAATGCACAGGTGTGTATATATATATATTATTATTATGTATAATATGTATAAACAGTCTCACTTCTGAAAAAATACTAGATATTTAATAATATGTATATTATTATTAATATATATTATATATATTACATGCGTAATATCAATTTGATGCTCCGTATTCATCTACTTGAGCCTTCCATAGTACCTAACATATACTACATGCTCAGTACACGTCTTCTGTCTCATTACCTGTCATGAATACAGATTCCCTGCTACCGTGAGAGAAGAGGAGAAAGAGGCACTCACCACTGAGATGAATATATGGTTTGAGGTATAAAACAGCTTGATGGCCCCAACATGCCACTTAAAAAAATTACAGTAGTGACATTTTTAATCCAATAAATGCACTGAGGACTTATACATTGAGCACTCTGGTAAGCATAAAGATAAACAATACCTAATTCATGCTCTTTAAACACGTAACATGACTGCGCTGTTGGAGTTGCCATTCTCCATCAGCAGAGCTACGAGGTGAACTAAGGACTGTTGGAAAAGGAATCAAAACCCACCTATGGATACTATGACTTTCCTTTATAACAATAGTAATCCATGTTCACGGTAATGACTTGGCTTGCTTTTTAGTTCTGTTAGCCCTTTAACCACTATGCTAAGTGATATCGTTTCTAGATGTATAATGTAATGATTGCTGATATGAAAGGCGAGAGAGAAGGTACTAAAGATACTACCACCTCTGATTACAATTCTTACTAGTTCTATTATTACTTTTAGTGCCTCTAGAGGGTATTTATAACTTTAAATTTAACCTTCTATTTCTTGATTAATCAACTGCTGACAGTATCTTTTCCTTTATGTGGTATGAGAAAATTCACTCATCTATTTTTCCCTTCCTCCACTGCACACAACTCTGCCTGGCTATACCTTTCCTTCTACATAGCCAAGATTTAAAATATTTATATTCTGTTCAGTAATTATTAATGAGTCACCCTCATTAATATTAATCCAATTAATAATTTAAATTTTGGAATTGCCTGTAGGCCCATTAGAAAAATTACAAACCAATAATAGGATTTACAGTATTGTAACGATTAAATACTAGGCACTAAAGAACAAAATAGTAAGACTGGATGTGTACAGAAGGGAATGCCACTAATGTTGAATGAAGGCAAGTGTTACTGGCATTTAGATCAACTGTATTCCCATTCTTATACTTCATCACACCACATGTTAACCTGTCTCAATGAAAGACTATGCTTTTCCTAAAAAAATGTTAAACAGAGGGATGCCTGTGTGGCTACCACCAGCATCAGGCTCCTGCTCAGCAGGGAGTCTGCTTCTCCTTTTCCTTCTGCCCCTTGCCCTGCTCTCTCTTGGGTGCTCTCTCAAATAAATAAAATCTTAAAAAAAATGTTAAAGAGAGCATGCATTTAAGGCACATAAAATGTATTCATATATGAAAGTGTACATATACAGTTTTAAAAAGTTAAAATGAGTTAACTGTGGAAACACCTTTCAGGCCAGGAAATGGGTATTGCCATGAAGTAACCCAGAAGCCTCCTGGGCTTACATCCTCTTTCTGCCATCCCCATGGCTATCAAGAAATGGAATTTTGTGTTAATCATTCCCTTTCTTTTCTTGATGGTTTCTATTACCCATTTATTTGTTAGTAGATAAAATATTCTTTAGTTTTCCCTGATTGTAAAATTTATATAAGTGGAATCACATTGTATGGATTCTTCTTTTTTGAAAAATCTATTTATTTATTTGAGAGAAAGTGAGAGACAGTACACGAGCAGGAGGAAGGGGCAGAGGGAGAGGGAGAGGGAGAAGCAGACTCCTGGCTGAGCAGGGAGACCAGCTCAGGGCTTGATCCCAGAACCCTGAGATCACCACCTGCGCCGAAGGCAGACCCTTAACCGAATGAGCCATCCGCACACCCCTAAATGCATTCTTCTGAGACTTACTTCTGTCACTCAGTGTTATGGGTTTTAGATTCAGCCATCATGATGTGCTATAGCATTGGTTCACTCATCCTCATTGTCATGCAGCATCTCCTTATAAAAATCCACTATGATTTTCTTATTCATTTGATTCTTGATGGACATTCATAGTTTTTTTTTTTCCCATTATGAATGATGTCATTAAAAACATTCATGAACATCCTTCCTTGTGTATATCTTGGAGGAGTTCTGGGACATGGGGCTTACATATTCTCAATGTTGCTAGAGAATCCTAAACTGATTTCCAAATTAGCTTTTGGTTAAACTTTAAACATTTTTTCCAACTTAATAACATAGAGCACAATTTCATTATGGTGTTTGCATTTCTGAGTACCAGTGAAGTGGATATTTTATGCTTGCCCTTTGTTGACACTCCCTGTCAATTCTTAAAAAAAATTATAGTATTATTTCTTTTTTTTTAATTCATAGAAGCATTTTGTGTTCTTGATACAAGTCTTCTGTCCTTTTTTATACATGTACACATACTCCAGGGAATAACTGTTTCCAGTGTGAATGAGTCTTTCTACTTTTTTTTCTGGAATCTTTGGATGACTATCAGTTCTCAAAATTGATGTACGTGAATTGATCAATATTTTCCCTTACTTTTTGTTTTAAGAAATACACCAAAAAGATGTTCTATATTATCTTTTGAAAGTACATAATTTTTGTATCAACATTTAGGTCTCTTAAAAATACAAGGAAGAGGGGCACCTGGGTGGCTCAGTCAGTGGAGCATCTGACTCTTGATTTTGGCTCAGATCATGATCTCAGGGTCATGAGATTGAGCCCTGTGTCAGGCTCCACGCTCAGTAGGGAGCCTGCTTGAGATTCTCCCCCTCTCCCTCTCTTTCTGCCCCTCCTCTCTCTCTCTCTCAAATAAATAAATAAATCTTAAAAAAATAAAAATATGAGGAATAGTTTTTGAATATGCTGTAGGGTAGGAATTAATTTCATTTTTCTCCCTATTGATAACCAATTATTCTGGTACTATTTATTAAGAAGCCCATTCTTTTTCCATTGGTCTACATTATCAGCTCTGTAATAAATCTAGTTTTCATACATCTGTGGGTCTATTCCTGGGTCTTCTGTTTCATTGCTCAATTTGTCTATTACTATCTTCATTACTTAGCTACAAATATGTATTTATTTTAAGTACTGGAAAGGCAAGGTTCCAACCTTTTTCTTCTCTAGGAGTGTCTGAGCTACTCCTGGCCCTTTGTTCTATCAAATAAATTTGAGAATCAGCCTGTCAATTTCCACATATACAAAAGTGAAGTTATAAATTTGCCATCTGCTGGATCCCACTGCTGCTATTGAGAATTCAACTGGAATTCTAATTGTTGCTTCTCTGAAGGTATTAAAGGTTATTTTAAGAACTTTTATCTTTGTGACTTGCAGTTTAACTATAATGTGTCTAGTGTGGGGGACCTCTTTTTTATTTATCTGCTTAGTATTCATTGAGTTCCTTCAGTCTGTGGGGTAGTGTCTTTCAATCCTGGAAAATTCTCAGCCACTTTCTCCTTTAATTTTTTCTCTGTTCCCTATTTCCTTCTGCAACTGTTAGACCTTCTCACTTTATCCCCCATATATTTTTTAAAGATTTTATTTATTTATTCATGAGAGACAAAAAGAGAGGCAGAGACATAGGCAGAATGAGAAGCAGGCTCCCCACAGGGAGACTGATGTGGGACTCAATCCCAGGACCCTGGCGTCGTGACCTGAACCAAAGGCAGATATTCAACCACTGAGCCACCCAGGTGTCCCTCTCCAGGCTATACTCTTAAGTCCAATTTCCCAATTCATTATTTTTTTCTTCAGTAATGTCCAGTCATCTGCTGTTAAACTTGACCAAAGAAATCTTATTTCCTACTATTATTTTTTCATTTCTAGAGGTTCTGATTAGTACTTCTTCAAGGCTTCTTGTTCTTTACCACATTTTCAATCCTTTCTTTTATTCCAGGGAATTAAGATAAGCAGTCTTATTTTATATTTGCTTGGTAATTCCACTTGATCTTAGCCAAAAGCCCACAAGGCGATGGGCTTGGTAATTACAATCTCTGGAGTCCTTGCAAATCTGACCAATTCTCTGCTGTTTTTCATTGCTCTTGTTGATGATCTCTCCTTTTCTTGCATGTGACTGGTTTTCTCTTTAGGTTTATTTACTTAAACAATCTTATACCCAATGTGGGGCCTGAACTCATGACCCCAAGATCAAGAGCCATAAGCTCCACTGACTGAGCCAGCCAGGCACCCCTATTTTTTTTTAAATTTAGTATATGAGTGGTTTTGAGAGTGAGTTGCTCATTTCCCTTAGAATTCTATTTTTATTCCTTTCCATTTATTTTCTTTTTCTGGTATTCCTATTAGCTGGATTTTGACCTTTCCATGCTGATTGATTTTCCAAGTATCTTACCTTCCTGTCATATTTTCCATCTGTCTTTTGCTTTATACCCAGAAAAAAATGTTTTCAACCTTATATTTTAGATTCCAGACTTCAGCTATTGCTCATCATTTCTATTAAATTTTTAAATTTTATTGACCATATTTTAAATTCTCAAGTGCTCATTTATTCTGCTACTACTTCTTTTTCATGCCAATCTGTTCTCTTTATATTTAATACAAACAATTTCAAATTTCTCTGAAGACTGATGCCACTTGAAATATTTTCTTCTGTTCTTTGAATTAATGGATTGATTCCCTCAGGGCCATTCCTTCTCTTTGGTGCTCTGTTATGCATTCACATTTTTGAATGATAATGGGTTGATTAATGAAGGGTAATTGGTGTGAATTTCCTGTATCAGTAATATTGATCTCTTTTCCTAACACACCTCTGCCTTGTAAGGAAGGGCTGATTTAGCACTCTCTGTAAGTGCACAGGGTATGGTGACTGGAAGGCTTCACTGAGGGTTCAGAAGAGAGGCCTCAAGGTAAGCTGGGAGCCCTGACCCCAACACAAGTAGGAACTATTTTACTCTGAGTGTGTAGTATTTTTATTTTCTTCTTGAGAAAATGTAACTCTTCTTCTACTACCCATATATGTCTATTTTTAAGGTCTGGTATTATCTCAGAATTTGCTCTGCTTCTCTCTTAGTTATTAGCCTCCTAGCTGGAACTTCTAGTAAGCTGTTCATTTTCTTAGTAACTATTACCTTTTTGTTTGTTTGTTTGTTTGGGGACAAAAACAAGACAGAATGCTCTCTATAAGAACCACTTAGGATGGGGGTGGAGGTAATCAGGGAAAAATGGTCCAGGTGTACCTATCATTGTCCATAATCCATTCCTATATACTCTTTCTTGGGATTGAGTGGAAATATGAAGTATCTCTTGGAACACCCTAGGATAGTTCCCACCATTACTAGAACTTATTCCTATTTGTTTCTTTCTTTTCCTTTTTTTCTTTTTCTGGGCCATGATCTTTCCTGTCAGGATTATCAAACAGTATGGTCCTTTCTGCTTCTGTTTTCCAGAAACTCAACTGAATTTCTGATTTGCTGTTGACATCCTTTCTTATTCTCAGTGCTATTATAGATTTATTTCCATTAATATAGCTTTTGGTTATTTAAATGGGGATCCTAAAGAAACGGGAAAAAGTGCTTATGCTTAGTCTTCCTCTTGAACAGGACACTCTCATAGCTTTCAAAAAACATAGACATACGCCCTATATTTTAATATTTAAGTTTCACAATGTTTAGTAAGTTTCTATTTTGTGATATTAAATTAACCAGCAATTCAACAAATTGACTAAAGCATCCATCTTTTAAAGACTTGGATTGTAGGGCACCTGGGTTGCTCAGTCAGTTAAGCATCTGCCTCCAGCTCAGGTCATGATACCAGGGTCCTGGTATCAAGCTCCATGTTGTAGGGCTCCCTGCTCAGTGAGGAGCCTGCTTCTCTCTCTCTCCTTCTGCCACTCCCCCTACCCGTTCATGCTCTATCTCTTTCAAATAAATAAATAAATAAAATCTTTTAAAAAAAAAGACTTGGATTGTAAAGAATTTCTGTTTAATTCACACACTCTTTTCCTTTATTATCTACATGACAGACTTTTTCTGATTTCAAAAAGAAAAAAGCACTGACCAAAAGTGACAGTTAATCCATCAATCCACACATACACATTTTGTGTTTGGTGTCTCTGCATTTCAGTTTTTTCTATTTTCTACATATTTATTGGAATCAGACTTTCAAACACATTCCAAACTGTAATTATTCGAAACCAAATACAAGAAATAGTACTGAAAATGCTGGTGGCATCAGCTCTCCTAAAGTTTCAAATGTGCTATAATCTATAGAAAAAGCTCAGATTTTTAAATAGCAGTATTACCTTTTTATAGATGTGCTCAGCTTTTGGGGGAAATTTTATCTGAAAAAAAAAAACACCTCTCTATCCCTAGAAAAGAGGAAGCCAATCACAAATTTCCATAGACAATAAAATGCTAGGAAGTATGCCACAGAAGGCAGTTGCTACCTCCCGTTCCATAGAAGATGGGGTCTGCTTTATATAATCTAAATTGCAGTATAAGCGTGACATGCCATAAAAATACACTAGATATGTACAAAAATCACAGTATACAGTTTTCGGACAAGAATTCAAACTCACGTGAAATGACAGAAGCAACCTTCTAGGGGTCACAAGGTAGTGGGATACAATCTGTTGTCTTAGGGGTAGATTCATTTTTTGTTTTACCATGTGACCTTGGGTTAGTCATTAAGCTCAAAAATTTCATTTTTATCATGTGTAAAATGGGGATGGTACTGCCTACCTTAATTGCCTATGGTTAGGATTAAGTGAAATTACATGTCAAGGCACTGGAACAAAGAAGAGACTCCTTTGTTCTTTATGTCAAAAACTCAAAGCTCAAGCAAGTACAATGGATGTACATTGATTATATTCTCCCTTTACCCTGAACTGTTTAAATTCAAATGGAAAGAAATAGGAAAGGAATGGCAACTCTTCAGTATGTTCCAGTTTTTTAGTATGTTCTTTAGTATGATCATAAAGCATATGATGCTAATACTGCACACCTCATGGATTTAATCAGGCATTTCTTTTAAGTCGTTTTCTTACCATTGAATTTATCATTTTCTTTAGATGTCAAGTCCCTTGGTCTTTCACTTCTTCACTGTGCCAATGCTCACAGCAAATCCCCAAAGAGGGTGGAATAATTAAGTGATATTGCCTATGCATCATGATGTTACCATCCCCCTACCCTGACTTTTCTCTAGCTGTGCATTAAAAGTCTGGGGCTTTTTAACACATTTGTCCCAAAGTCTTTTCTCCTCAAGCCTTCTGCCTCACAGATGCTCAGTGGGTGAGCCTCAGTTCCCAAAGACACATTTACTAGCTCAGAGTGATTTTCATGTTCAAACGTGGCTTTGTAATTGGCAAGGGGTGCTCTCAGCTGACTGGCTGGGCATGAGACTAACAATGCCCAGTCTTTGTGAGTGTGCTTTCATGACATGAATGGGGTAGCATATGCATTTTTAATGCTCAAGAAGATATTAACAGCAATCACTAGTGCCAAAGAAGAGAATTATAACACTACTTCATGGAATGATAACATTCTATCTTTGACAATGAAGCCCACGTGTTTCATTAGTTACTGGTTTCAATAAGAAAATTCCTTCCCAGACACTGTAGCCTGTCTATCTCTGGAAGAGGGCATGGTTTCTTCGTGGATTCTAAGGTCATTTACCTTGAAGTCTTCTAATTGGTTCTCTTGGCCCACTCATTTTCTTTCAAATTAAATAACTCACTGATTGCCTTTACAATTTTTTTTCCTGTCCATGTATACCAGAGACCAATTGTAATAAAGTATAATGTTCCTTCCTCCTAGGATTGCTTTGAAATTCACCATTTTATATTTCGGTTCTCCCTCCCTTTGAATAAAGCTAGAGGAGAACTCTGGATCACCATGAATCTTATCCATTTGGGCAGTACTTGAACAAATGGCCCTCTTTTTCACCACCTGATTTTGTTTCTTAGTGAAATTCTTCTCAACCTACAGTCTATTGCATGCATTGTCCCCTCCTCACCCCCTCTATCTCCCACCCTCCGCATACAAAGCTATAGAGAGAAGTCTTTCTTACTTGGATTATTGTGTCCGGAGGAAACAAGCTGAGAGTCCTAAAAGAACAAGAAATATTAATTAATTTTCTTATTTTGACTTTCAAAATCTAAGTTGAATATGAGACACTATCAGTCATTCAGATCCTATTCACTAATTGTGGTCTCTACCAGATACTGTAATGAGAAATGTGCTTACTAAGCAGTTCTGAAATGTAGCTAGCTCACAATCACTTCACTTTTGTACTGTAGACTTTTTATTTATTGAGGTGAAATTCACATAACATAAAATTAACCACTTTAAAGTGAACAATTCAGGGGTGCTTGGGTGACTCAGTCGGTTAGGGTGTCCAACTCTTGGTTTCAGTTCAGGTCGTGATCTCAGTATTGTGAGATCGAGTCCTGCATCAGGCTCCGTGTTCAGCTTGGCATTCTTTCTCCCTCTGCCTCTGTCCTTCCCCACCCCTGTACTCTCTCTCTTTCTAAAATAAAAATGAATAAGTAAATCTTAAAAAATGTTTTAAGTTAACAACTCAATGGCACTTAGTACACTCCTAATGTATAATCACTATCTCTATCTGGTTGCAAATATTTCCAACATTCCAAAATAAAACTTCTTACCCTTTAGGCAGTGTCTCCTCATTACTCACTCCTCTCAATCCCTGATAATCACCACTCTGCATCCTGTTTTATGAATTTATTTATTCTGGATATTTAGGGAGTGGAATCATAATACATGTGACATTTTGTGTCTGGCTTCTTTCACTTAGCATAATGTTTCAAAGGTTCACCCATGTCATAGCATGTATCAGTGTTTCAGTCCTCTTTAAGGCCAAATAATATTTCATTGTGTGTATACACAACATAATGGAATATCCATTAATGGATATTTCAGCTGTTTTCTACCTTTTGGCTATTGTGAATAGTGCTATTATGAACCCACACATATATGTATTTGTTTCAGTCTCTATTTTCAAACTTTTTTGGGGTATATACCCACAAATGGAATTGTGGAGTCATAAGGTAATTCTATATGGAACTTTTTGAGGAACTGTCAAACTATTTTTTTTAACATTTTATTTATTTATTCATGAGAGACACACAGAGAGAGGCAGAGACATAGGCAGAGGGAGAAGAAGGCTCCATCCAGACAGCCTGATGTGGTACTTGATCCTGGAACTCTGGGATCATGCTCTGAGCCCAAGGCAGACGCTCAACCACTGAGCTTCCCAGGCATCCCTGTCAAACTATTTTTCATAGTGACTGCATCACTGCATTTTTACCAGCCATGTATGCAGGTTTCAATTTCTCCACATCCTTACCAACACCTGTTATTTTCTTTTAATTTTGAGAAATTTTAGGATAGCCATCTTAGTGTGTATATGGTTTCGATTTGTATTTCCCTAACAGCTAATGATGATGAGTATGCTTTTTTGGGCACTTGTATACGTTCTTTGGGGAAATATCTATTTAAGAACTTGGCCCATTTTAAAGTAGGTTGTTGGCCTTTTTGTTGTTGAAATAGTTCTTCATATATTCTGGATCTTAGACTCTTATCAGACATGATTTGTAAATATTTCCTCCCATTCTGTCAGCTGTCTTTTCACTTTATTGATAATATCCATTGATCCACAAAATTTTTTAAATTTTAATGAAGTCCAACTTATTTTTCTTCTATGGCTCATGCTTTTGGCATCATATCTGAGAATCTACTGCCAAATCCAAATCATACATTTAATTCTATGTTTTCTCCATGAGGTTTATGATGTTAGTTCATATATTGAGATTTTATTATATGACTGACTTTTAATCTAACCTACTTCCCTTTGTGTATATCTTTACTCTCATCACCTTTCTATAGATGATGCTGGCAACCATCCTACCATGGAAAACTCTCTTGAACAACTGTTGTCGGTCTCACATTGGTAGATGGAAAGATTACTACAGATTTCCACTTAACCTGCAATGGTGGAAAGCCAGTACTACATAGTATTTTGAATTTAGTTACCGTTTAGGTAAATAGCAATTGATCATGATTTTATTTGCACTAAAGTGAAATGTTAAATTTTGTTTTGGGAATTCACATCCTTCTTACTTGCAAAATTCTCTTTTAGCATGAAATATAAGGGAGAGTTACAAAAGAATGAATTGATGGAGATGGTAGGAATGTAAAAGAATAGGTAGCAGCAAATAAAATCCAGTGAAACTCCTTTATAATTTTAGTGCATGGGACAAAAATCTAGTGAAATGGAATTAAATTCTATTATATAGTTTAATGTATTTTACTAGAGTTTTGCTCCATGAATATATTTGTCATGGGACAGGAGATGTCCTTTATGACTTGTAGCATTTTCAAATCCATGTGATGTTTTCAAAAGGAATTCCACTGAAACATGATAAAACCAGCCAGACTGCTGGGTAGGGGCTGGTTGGGAAAATAGGGAAGGAAAGGGATTCCTGCTCTATTAAGCAGACTGAGTCACATACAGATGCTTTTCATGCTAATGCTGGTAATGATGAGCTATTCATATGAAGAAAAAGAACAAGCTCAACTCTGAACCTGAGAGTCAGGTTTTGGAAACAGTGTATTAAGATGAAATATTGTTCCTGAAATGATGGACTAAAGTATAATCCTCATAAATAAATAATTTGGATAGTGTTATTAAGAAGATAACCACAGTTAAATCCTCCAAATGGATTGGTATGTTTTCCATCTTTTCTAATTAATTTAGAGTTTATATTTGAACATAAGTTAGTGTTAGCTTTGATACATGAAAAGTACTTTGAATCCGTGTAGCTGACTTCTCTAACTGCCTGCAGATTTTGACATTTTGTAGGTGTCCTGTACTAGAGAAGTAAACACTCACTCATGATCAAATAGGCAAGAATAGTAATTGAGATAGTTTTTAGCATTAAGTTCATTCTTTTTAATTTTTTTATAGTAGGCTCCACAATCAGCATGAAGACCAACACAGGCCTTGAACTCATGACCTTGATATCAAGATCTGAGCTGGAATTAAGAGTTGGACACTTAAACCACTGAGCTATCCCAGGCACCCTGCACTAAGTTCATTCTTAAAAGAAAAAGTAGGTATTTCTGTGAGTCTGCTGGTTGAAACTCTTGGAAAATAGCTCATTTTATTACTTGATGCATACCAGGCATCTCAAGTTCAGACGATGACTATGGACTCTGACTCTTGAGCAGAGAACAAAAAGTAAGGTCATATATAACCTGAATTATAATTACATACTGCAAGATCATGTATTTCAGAGATTGCAGACTTTGAATTTTACCAAAACATTTGCATAATTAATGATGATGATTATTTCTATTTTGTGTGGGCAGTGAAGAGAGGCAGAAAATGGCTCAAGTAATTGGTTAAAAAAAATCACCACAAAAATCTGCCCTTCCCGAAAGAAGGAGACTTTTGGAGGGGCAAAATACTTTGTCTTAATATGTGATGTCATGTTTGTAACCAATGTCTTCTGGATGGTGCACTGAACCAACAAATATTAGCTTGAAAATAAGGACTCTAACCCCAGTTTCTAGACCATGCCATTCTGGGGGTACGAATGTTATCCCATCATCATTGTCACTGATGTCTGGCCAGCACATAGCCAGGGGGCCGGTGGAGGGCGTGAGTTACCTTATGAGGCTCCTCTCAAGACTACATCCATAGGGCATTGTCTTTATACTGACTAGGTCTCTGCTGGCCAACAATAGGGCCAGTGGCTGCTGCTTCTTGAAAGAGTCCTGCCCTGCCCAGGCAGCTGCAAAACCCTGGGGCCACCAGAGAGCGTACAGATCCTTTATCCTTCACTGAGAGGAGCCAGGCTGCATTCAGAGCAGAGGGAAACAAAGCCCCCTCCCTCCAAGGGCCCAGGCACTTAAGTTCTTCCCATTTTGTATTTCCTGTCATCCTACCCAGACACTCTTACCACCTATAGCTTGTCTCAAAGGTCTTCCCTCTCTCTCTTCTCTTCTTTCTCTCAAAGGCCCTTGCTAAGTTTTCTGTAAGTAGATGCTTGGGGAGTTGCTAACCTCATCTGCGTATTCTTACTTTAGCCCCCTCTGGGAGCACTCTAGGAGGGCTGCAAGGTTCTGTCAGACATTTTAAGAGTTACAGAGTGAGGGAACAAACTCCCTGTCTACAGGGCCCCGGGGCCTGGCAAGTTAGCAGTGTAGATGATATGTATACAAAATATCATAACCTAGGGCTGAAAGGGATGTCATGGCCGCTCTGCAAGAGTACTTCAAGCCTTTGCAACCTTTCCTTGGCCTTGGGATGCATGCCCTGTCATTTTCTGTTTTCTGCTTGGCAAACTTCATTCTTTCTTCAAGGCTCTGAACAGAAAAGCTCAAGGGTTACCTGCTCTTTGAAATCTTCCTGATCCAGAAAGGGCTCATCTGCTTTATGTTTTCACTGTACTGTGTCACACTGCCACTACAGACATTACCTTTTCAACTATGATTCTTTAAAAGAAGGACAAACCCAGCTTTATTAAGGTACAAATTCAATGATATAAGCTGCACATATTTCAAGTATACAATTTGATAGATAGGATAAAAAGATGCTACTATTATTCCTGCCTTGACCCAAAGGTAGCTCTATCTTATTGAGGAGCATTTATTATTTAAAAAAACAAGCAACAGTAATACCTATTCATTAAAGAAAATTCATAAAAGCAGTAAAAGTAAAGTATATACATTTTTAAAAAGTTGCCTGTCATCCTGTAACAGGACACTGCTAAGGTTAATTGACTGCTTTTGGTTTGCCAGTGTCATTCATCAAGTGAGCATCATTCTGACATGTGCACAAAGGCGAGAGCCACTTCCGGTTATTTACAAGAATATCTACAGATGAGAATTTATGCTTCTCCACCTCCAAGTCCTGAATTCCCAACACCTATTTTTTGGTACACAGGAATCCTAAACCTTCTTTAAATGTAGTGTTTAGTTGGGAAGCAGAGTTTGTACAAATCATTTTGCTGAAGTGTGCTGGTATCTAGAAAGCCCTTCAATGAAGCACTGTAATAAAGACTGTATTTCGTCATATGTACTCTGCCAGCAAAACTGTCTGAAGCTACACTCCCTCCCGTACTATTATGAAAGAAAACTACTGCCAATTAATTTTAAGATGCCGTCAATTATAAAACAAATCCTGATTTTTAGGGAACATAAGATGTCAAAAAAACCCCACAAAACTACTTTAGATCAGTAAAATACAGTTTTTCTTAAGCCATATAGCTTAAGGAGGGTCTTTATACTATGAAGGTATTACTTTTTTTTTTTTTGAGGGTATTACTTAAAAATGGCTCTTTGGAATCATCTGAGGACTGCTCCACTCAGATCTCTCGTTGTGTTTCTATCAATCCAGTGTTAGAATTATGATAAGCAAGAAATGGAAATATATCTCATATTTTCAGACCCACGTACAAAGCTAGTTACTACAGGAACAAGACACACATGATTTGCAGTCTCCCTTCACACCTATTATTTCTCCTCATTCTTTTCTATAAAGCTTAAAAGAATTGAAATAAGGTAATTTATAATTAATTTAAATGTTTGTTTCCAGATAGTGCTAATCATGGAGTTTTAGTCCAAAAATTTTGTGGTGCAACTTAAAGCATGTTAGGAACCCCAAGAACAAGATAGAAAATGAACTTCCCAACTGTAAAACACTTTCCTTCACACTTGCTGCCTTCCTTCTTCTAGTGGACAAAAAGGCAATAATAGGATTATCATTTCTAAAATGATGCTAGAATTCTTCTGTATAATGCTTTAAACACTGATCAGTAAGTATAGTTCCAGACCAGGTTTGATCCCACCAGAGCCAGCATCCATTGCCACACAAAATGTTTGTGAAATGTCATTAGGTTTGCACATATGCCTTCTGAGGATGGAAAAGGTTCAAGCACTTGGAGTCCTTTATTTGCATTTCAAAATTTATGAGACTGTTCCAGAAATGAAGAGAAAGGGCAAATCAAATTCAATTTTTTTTTTCTTGGTTGAAATACCTGATAATGGCATACAGGTTTTTTGTTGTTGTTGTTGTTTTGTTTTTTGTTTTTTGTTTTTAAAGCAAATTCAATTACTTTTGAGATTTAAAGAATGAGGTGGACATGTCTGGTAGTTTTTATCTAGGGAATTGTGACTCCCAATTAAGATTTTAGGGAACAGAAAAAAAATATCCAAGTTCATTATCAGTGAACTTTACTATACATAATGTCCTTTAACAGTGAGACAAATTGGGGAAATTCTCGGAAGTATTCAGCTAATTAATTTAGTGGTAACTCAGAATGCTCAGTTAAAAAGACTTTTCCTTGTGAGGTCAAATTGCTCCTTCAATCTTAATGAGGGCTTAATTTTGTTATTTATGAGTCATTTTGGAGATTTTCTCCCTCATATTCCATAAATAATTCTAACTCTACACTAGCAATAGTGATAATCTCAAACATTAATCAATTAATGAACTGCACACCTCCAATTGTCAGAATACTAATTAGTTGAGATACAGGTTAAAAGAGATGCACTGTGTGTGAAAATTAGCAATAGTTTTTGTAGTAGGCAGAGTAAGGGCTCCCCCAAAGATGTCTGTTTCCTAATTACTGGACCCCATGAATATGCTGCTGCTCAGGGCAAAAGGGATTTGCAGATGTGATTAAATAATTCTGAGATGGGAGATTACCCTGGATTATCAGGTAGGCCCACTATAATCACAAAGACCCTTAGGACAGAGATGAGGAGGAAGGAGTCTCAGAGAAGGAGATGTGACAAGGAAGTCTGAGGTCAGAATGATGAGAGCCATGAGCTAAGTAACAAGGGTAGCTTGTAGAAGCTGAGAGCAACAAGAAAACAAATTCTTCCCTAGAGCATTTAGGAAGAATGCAGCCCACTAACACCTTGATTTTAGCTCAGACTTCTGACTTCCAGAATTGTAAGACAATAAATTTATGTTGTCTTAAGTCACTAAGTTTTTGGAAATTTGTTATAGCAGACATAGTACACTAATCCAGTCTTATTTCTTCTGTACAAGATAAATTAATAGTACTTACAAGCTTTTTGAAAGAAAAACATTATTAAAATCATGCAATGTTCTTACACTTTGTAAAATGACTTATCCTTTCTTTCTTGGGTAAGGCAAAAAGATCTAGGAGTGACATAACTACATACAAATCCTATAAAAATCCTAAATAACATACATTTTAAAATTTAAATTTGAAATTCTGTGCCCTATCTGATATTTGATAATGTATCTTTTTGGATGGAAGATAAGATTCTTGTAACTTAATTTCTGCCTTGAAAAATATATTTTTTATACTAGTGACATGAGGTCTCAATTTTACTGTAAAGATAAGTAAAGATAAGTTATTACTTCAACTTAACCATATACATTCAACAAAACAAATTTGTACAGTCCTTTTGGTAAACCAAATGGGCCTTGGGATGTGTGCTATTTGGGGATACCTCTACATTGCCTGGTTGGGGTGGCCAGTGGGGCTTATACTTTTGGGTCCCACAGAACTATAAACAACAGAGAAGAGTTCTTAAGCCACTACTATCCCTGGGTCACAACAAGAAGCAACAGACCTAGAAGCCCAGTCTTTCTGTGAGGGAGGCCTAGGCCTAGTAACTAATCATCATAGCTATGGCCTAAGGGGCAGGCTACTACTTAAACATGCATCTAGGAGCTGACTATATTTCTTTCCAGCAATCTTGGAGGGTAAGTGCTATCTTTGCATTCATCCCAGCTGGGTTCCAGAATGCCACATCTCCTGGAGGGGAGCATTATGTGTACCTGGTGCCTGGTGTTTGCAACAGATGTCCAGGGGATGCCTCTTGATCACCTGGTTCTGATGGCCTGAAGGGCCTTCTGTTCCTGGGTGCCACAGGACTGTGGCAATTACAGGGAAGCCTATCTTCATAGCCTTCTTGGCAGGCTATCACGTCCAGGGGACTGCACAGACAGTAGACTGAGCCATATTCTTTTCCCCAATCTGTGAAGGAGGCCACTTTGTTTGTCCTAGAGCTTTAGACTGAGAGGTAGTCTTCGGGACTGGCACATACTTTAGTGGCCAATGGAGCTGCTCTCAGGGAAGATATGCTGTAGACACTATCTTTTCATTCTCCCTCTGCCTAGCTCTAGCTTGCTGGTATCTCCCAGAAAGGAGCTTATATACTCCTCTGGAACCCAATTTTTTTGCAATTGCTATGCAGGGAACACTTCCAGATCCCCTGGCTCTGGTGGTCAGCAGTGCTTATGCCTGTGGTCCCTCAGGACTATATATATTTGCATACTTTTAAAAGCTGCTGTCTGCAGGTCTGGTTTTCAGCTTGAATCTACATGCTGAGATTCTTCCCTTTGGGACACTGACATGTCTTGGCACATTCTGAACTATTAGGGGCTGTTAGAAACATAGCAGATTGCTTGGACAAATACATAGGTTTGAGAAATGACTGAGATGTGAGGAAAGGCTGAATAAAAGGGTTCATTTCCAACATGAGGCTACTCCTTCAAGACTGTGAGAGGTATTCAGCTAATTAATTTACTATATATCTACTATATAGAAACCAACACAGAGAATCAAGCAAAATGAAGATACAGAGGAATATGTTCCAAATGAAGGCAAAACTTCAGAAAAAAAATCCTTAATGAAACAGAGGTAAGTAATTTATCTAATAAAGAGTTCGAAGTAATGGTCATAAAAATGCTTACTGAAAGGGTGAGAAGAATGGAGGAACACAGTAAGAACTTCCACAAAGAGATGTAAAATATAAAAAAGTACCAAACAGAAGTCACAGAGGTGAAGAATGCAATGACTGAGGTGAAACATACACCACAGGGGTTCAACAACAGAATAAATGAAGCAGAAGAAAGGATCAGTCTACTCAAAGACAAGGTAGTGGAATTCACCAATCAGAGCAGGAAAAAAAAAATGAAGTAAGTGAAGACAACTTCAGGACCATACAGGACAACAGACTAACATCTGCAGTATATAGGGCTCCCAGGAGGAAAAGACAAAAAGAAAGGGACAGAAATCTTATCAGAAGAAATAATGACTGAAAATTTCTCTACCTTGAGGAAGGAAATCGGAATCCAAATCCAGGAATCCCAAAGAATTCCAAAGAATATGAATCCAAAGAGACCCATACCAAGACACATTATGATTAAAACATCAAACGTTAAAGAAAACAAGAGAATATTAAAAGCAGCCAGAGAAAAACAGCTTTTTAAGTATAAGGGAACCCCTATAAGAGTTTCAGAACAAACTTTACAGGTCAGAAGCGAGTAGTAGGATATATGCAAAGTGCTGAAAGAAAAATCTAGCCAAGAAAATTCATTAAGAATTGAAGGAGAGATCAAAAGTTTTTGAGACAGGCAAAAGCTAAAGGATTTCATCACATAATGATGAAGGTACCTCATGAAGTGGCCTAATTAGTAACAAGAAAGCATGTGAAAGAGTAAATATCACTGGAAAAGTAAATCTTTAGTAAAGGTAGTGGATTAATTATTATAGAGGTAACATGATGGCTAAAAGACAAAAGTGGTAAAAATAACCATGACTACAATAATTAGTTAGAGGATACACAAGATAAAAAGATGTAAACGTGACACCAAAATCAAAACGTGGCAGGAGAGTAAAAATGTTCAGCTTTAGAATGGGATCAAAGTTGTTATCAATTTAAAATAGACTGTTATGATATAAATTGTTACATGTAAGCCTCATGGTAACCACAAAGCAAAAAGCTGTAGTTAATACTTAGAAAAGATAAAGAGAAAGGAATATAAGCATACCACTAAAGAAAGTTATCAAATCACAAAGGAAGAGAGCAAGAGAAGGATAGGAACAGAAAGGAACTACAAAAACAATTAGAAATCAACTAACAAGATAACAATAAACACATACTTATCAATAGTTGCTTCAAATGTAAATGGACTAAATTCTCCAATCAAAAGACACAGAGTGGCTGAATGGATTAAAAAACAAATTCAAAAAAATATTGTTGAGGCTACTGTGTGGAGAATAGATTGTGTATTAGGGTGAATGGCTGGAGAACTGTAGTCCAAACTAGATGTGATGATGGCCTGGAATAGAGTGGTAGATAGAGCAAGTGTAGAAACAGGAAGACTAGTTAGGGAGCTACCACAATAATTAATGCAAGAAGTGATAGTGTAGACCAAGGAGGTAGCTATGATGGTGGGGTTAGCATTTAGATTCGGGATATATTTTAAAAGTGGGGTAGACATGATTTAATGATGAGTTGGATGAATGGTATGAGAGAAAGAGGAATCAAAGATGGTGTACTGAGTTGAATAGCATCTTCTAAAATTCATGACTACTCAGATGAGGTCAAGATCACACTAGATTAGGGTGGGACCTAAATCTAAAGACTGTTGTCTTTATAGAGACACAGAGACACACAGAGGGAAGACAGCCATGTGAATGTAGCGGCAAAAGTGAAAGTGATGCAGCTACAAGCCAAGGAATGTGATTAGACCTGATAGTCATTAGAAGCTAGGAAGAGGCAAGAAGGATTCTTCCCTAGAGCCGTCAGAAGGAGCATGGCACTGCTGACACCCTGATTTCAGACTTCAGCCTCCAGGACTAAGAGAGAATAAATTCATCTATTTTAAGCTGCCCACTAGTTGTGTATTTTGTTAAAGGTATCTTAGAAAACAAATACAGATGATTCCAAGGTTTTTGGCTTGAAACAGCTGCAAAAATGGAGAAATCACTTACTGAGAAAAACTGAGATAAGGTTTGTGGAGGGGGGTGAAAAATTCAGTTTTTGCTATGCTAAGCTTAAGACGTTTGTTAGGTATCCAAGTAGAGATATTGATTAAGTAAGTAGAAATACAAGTCTGGAGTTTGGGGGATGGAGAAGGGGCTGGAGACACAAACTTAGACGTCATAAGCTTGGCATAGAGAGTTATTTAAAGCAACAGACCAGATGAAATCACCAAAGGAGTGAACAAACAGAGAGGAGAAGTGGAAGGATTAAAAGTAAGTGCAAAAAGGATAGTGGGCAACTTTAATTCAAGTCTGGACTAAAAACCTGCTTAAAAATACACTCTAGTGAAAACAATAAACACATCTTAAAAAGCAGAAGATTTGATGCACAGGAAACAATGACCAATTAAGAAACTCACAAATAATTGTTACGGTGTAAAAAAAAAAAAATAATTGTTATGGTGTAATGCTAAAAAATAGTTATAATAATGACAATTTGAAATATTGTAATCTCAAACTGAGAGACGGTGGTGAGAGAGACCAAACTAGACCTAATTGTTTTATAGCTGGGCGTAGAATATGGTTATGAGTTAATTGTAGGTATTGATAAAAATAAGTTTAAATAGGCTAATGTATTAAAAATTTAAAGGCAATTACTACAAAAACAGATTATGTATACATTTGAAAATCTGAAAGGGGAAAAAAAAAGAACAAAGAAAGTTTAGTTAATTCAAGAAGAGGTAGAAAATTCCAAAAAGCTAATAGGCATAGAAGAAAATGAAAATACAATTAAAGATCTACTCTTAAAAGAAAACTATGGACAGTACCTTTTATGGTTGAGTTACTCCATGCCTCTAAGAAGGGGGAAATTGGCATATTATATAAACTATATAAACCAGAATACAGAAAAAAGTAGAAAGCTAAAGAATTCATTATAGAAGGCTATTATATTCTTGATGTCATTCCTGATGATGAACACAGGAACAAAATTATGAAATTAAGTATTGGCATATTGAATCCAAAAGTGTATCAAATGAACAGAACACCATACTCAAGGAAACTAATCACAGGAATATACAAGTGATTAAAAAATCAGAGAACATATTAATATAATTTTCTACATTAGCAGATTAAAGAAAAAAAGCTATGAATATATCAATAAATACTGAATACATTTCAACCAAATTCAAATTTGTTCTATTCATGTATACTCTGGAAAACAGATCAGTAATTGCCAATGACTGGGGGTGCAGGAGGCACTGACTACAAGGTACCAAGGGGGAGTTTTGGGTGGTGATGGAATGCTTCTATATCTTGAGTGTGGTGGTCTCAGGAGTATATGTGTTTTTAAAGACTTGCAGGATACTAAA
Source organism: Vulpes lagopus (assembly GCF_018345385.1). Classification (NCBI taxonomy): domain Eukaryota; kingdom Metazoa; phylum Chordata; class Mammalia; order Carnivora; family Canidae; genus Vulpes; species Vulpes lagopus. The sequence continues at coordinate 26,781,162 of NC_054828.1, read as the reverse complement.
AAGAGTAAATTTTGCTATTTGAAAATTATACCTTGAGTTTCAAAAATGAAAAAAAGAAACTGTGAAAGTGTTAAAAAACCTAGAAATAGAAGGAAGCTACCTGGGCTGGACATATAATACACAATTCTTATACCTATTGATAACTACATTCAATGATTAGAATCATCCTTGTTAATGTTACGAATATGGCAAAGATGTATAGATTCCAGTAGACACAAGACGAGTAAAATGGAACACATTTGTTACTTGCAAAACTCTTTAACAGTTTCTCAATTCACTTAGAGTAAAGCCCAAGTCCTTTCAAAGTCCAAGTCCTACTGTCCCAGTATAATGTGACTGCATTTACCTCACTGTGCCACTTACTGTTTCTTTGCCTGGTTTCACTCTGCCTTGACCCCACTGAGTTCTTGGTGTTCCTCTAGCGTCCAGGCAATTTCACTTCCATCTGCCAGAACTCTCTTCCTCCTCTTGCCTATGTGACTTGCTCCTTCTCTTCCTTCAGCTCAAGTGTTACCTCCTCAGGATGGCCTTTCTTAAACTCTCTATTTAAAATTCATCCATCCCTATTCACCATCAGCATTCATTATTTTCCTCTCCTAATTTATCTTCCTTCACTACATATTATAATCTAACATGTTACACATTTTACTGCTACATATTCTGTTTTCCCCCACTTGGAAAATATAAATCCACCAAAAAAACCTCCCAGAACCAAAAGGAGTTCAAAGTAAACACAACCCCCAGTGGCATTCCTTTTCAGTTCTCTTGGGTATATACCTAGGAGTGGAATTGCTGGATTATATAATAACCTGATGTTTAACCTTTTGAGGAACTGTTAAAAGTGTCTTTCAAAGAGGCTGCACCATTTAACCTTAAAATGAGTTATCTTTTTATGTTGGGTTTTAAGAGTTCTTTATATATTGTGCCACTCACTACCTGTTTCTTTTTTTCTTCACTACTTGTTTCAGTAAATAAAATTTTATTTGAACATAGCCACATTCATTCATTTAGATATTCTCTGCAAAGCTTAAACTATTTACAATCTGATCCTTTACAAAAAATGCTTGTTGACCTTTTATTTAAAAATGAGTAATTGGGAAAGAATCAGATAAATATACTAAAAAAAGAGGCTGGACAGTCCTGAAGCAAATTCATGTATTTATGAGAAGTTCAACTGTTGATATAGGTGATATTTCAAACCACTGGGCGGAATATGAGCTAATCAGTTGATGGTGTTACAATAATTTACTAACCACTGAAATGAATAAATCTAGAATCCTATGTTACACCATCCACAAAGTTTTTTAAAACCTAAAAACGAAACTATAAAAAATGATAATAAAATAGCATTGTAAGAATGTGGGAGAGCAGGAAAAATCATTTTTCCCTGACATAAAATTAAACACTTTGCTAGTATAAAAGGTACATAAATAAGGTTGTAAGAAAATAGTTGCATCATATATAACAGACAAATGAATAAGATATAAGGAGTTCCTACAAATCATTTTTTTAAAAGTGGTAATGGATATGAATGGGCAATTTGTAACGGAAAAAGAGTCAATGCTCAAACTCAAAAGTAATTGGAGAAATGCAAATTAAAACAATGGGATATCAATTTTTCACCTGCACTGCAGACACAATGATATAACACCAGATAATGTTAAACACTGGCAAAGATGCATAAAAAAAGTACTGTTGAAACACAGTCAAGGCTAAACTTGGCTTCTCATGCCTCCAGCACCCAATTCCTGTTCTAGGTATTTGTACTAGAAACTTTCAAGAAGCATACAGAGGCAGTTATAAAAATGTTGGTTATAATAGTGTTTGTGATAACAACAAGCCAGAAACAATATCAATGTCCATCAAAAGAAGCTTGACCAAATAAACTACAACAAATTCAGACTACAAAGTATTTTGTGGCTATTAAGGAGAATGAAGAACATCTCCATATATTTACTTACAAAGATCTCCAAATACACTTGGTTAAAGGAAATAAAAATCAGCTCTTAGAATGAAATTTACCACTGTGATAATAATTATAACAAACTGTTATTTTAACATTTTACTTTAAAAAGTTGTGATGTTAATATTTAGCAATAATACGTATTCACGGTATCTGAAAAAAATCAACTTTTATAGAAGAAATGCTTTTAGAACCATACCATTTAAGGGCTTTAAAAAACTGCATATGCACATATATGTATATCATGCACAGGGAAGATGAGTGGAATAGTATTCACCGAACTCTTGAGAGTAAACTCTGGGTAGGGAAATAAAAATCTAGATGGAGGGTACTGTACATTTTCATATTTTGCTCCTGCTATATGCATAATTTCATCTTTATGAATATGTAGCTATATGTTAGTTGTATGGTTAAAAAACAAAACCTATTAGACTCATGTATAATTTAAATATATTGTGATGAATTTTTTGAGTGTGTGCTTGTCCTAAGAAAATATGGAAGTTTGTTTTTTAAAGTCCTAGAAAACATTTTAAGGTTTATAAAACATACCCAAGAGGAATTACATACTACATGTCCTCAATTCTAAGACATTGATTTTAAGATACATCATTAATTTAATAACAGCTTTTTAGGGAAAAAAGGATGCACAATCACACTAAATGTATAAAATGATTGTATGATGCATTTCAACTTTACAAATGTTTTAGATAAAATGACAAGTATAACATGTATCACATTTTGTAGGAAGTATGGAAATGGAAGCGAATTTTCTCCCTTTGATGAATAAATACATGTTTGCAAATTGTTGAAAATCAGAACCCTATGCCTCTGGTAAGACTATTTACAGATGGAAAACAATCAAGGGAAAACCCACTATCCACTAAAAATCTCTATGTGAGTAAAGCATATCGTTCCTGAGTGTTTCAAGATCTCACCTTATTTGGAAATGGAAATTTGCTTGGTTCCACTTTTCCAGGTGCTGGAATAGCAGAAAGTGGTGGGAGCCAGGTCATCTCCTAAGTGGTGGGAAAAAACAAACAGCACTGTAATATGTTGAGTATTTAAAGTCTGTAGCATATAAAATAGCTATACGAGCCTGCCTTAGTAACACTGGGAAGGAACAGGAGTAAAGAATGAAAGGGATTTTTTAAAAAAAGGATGTGAGACCAGCTTTCATGATCTCTTTTCCTAATTTTACCAATTTTTGGTTCCATGGCTATCCCCATTCTCTCTTTAATCTTAAAAAGAGCTGCAAGGCTGTCCTATTTTTACTTCATTTAAGCTGCATAAAGGGACAACCCAGTAGTAAAAGTTCTATGGAAAATGCCGTACAAAGGGGGCTGCTTCTCTTGGACTTAATCCCACAAAATTTCATAGGGTGTTTCTGAAGGAATGGACAAAGTACTTTTGACTTTAGGGTCATTATTAGAGGACTTCTTTATTTTATTAGAAACTGATATTAGGGTGAGTTTCCAGTAAGCCCCCACACACTGCTTTGGCCTTCATAAAAATTTCCTTCATGGAGAAGTGAAAAAACAAATCATATGTATAAAATAAAGAGAGAGAGAGAGAGAGAGAGAGAGAGAGAGAAGTATCTTATTTTTCTTTTTTAATTTTTTAAAAAAATTTTCTTTATTTATTCATGAGAGACGCAGAGAGAGAGAGGGAGAGGCAGACACAGGCAGAGGGAGAAGCAGGCTCCATGCAGGGAGCCTGATGTGGGATTCGATCCCAGGACCCCAGGACCACGCCCTGGGCCGAAGGCAGGCTCTAAACTGCTGAGCCACCCAGGGATCCCCGTGTCTTATTTTTCTAACACAGTATTAAGAACACAACTTTAGCTCAATGCACAATCACCTGTCATGTGCTTTTTGACACACACTTTCACTAAACTGTGAGAGGGAGCAGTGTTTATCCACTTGCAGTTTCCTTCCTCAGTTCTATCTCCTGGAAGGTACCTGCATTCACCAAATGACTGTACAATTCAATGGAGTCAATCAACTTCTGATTACCAGGATACTTACTTTGAGTTTATAGATAGGTTTTGAGCCCTATTTTTTTTTTTAATTTCCTTCCACTTTCAAACATAAGCAAACACAGAAGCAGTAGTTGATCCATCTTAAGAAAAGTGAGAAATTCTTTTTAGTTGAAGACATTTTTCTCATTTCTCTTGGGGAAGAGGGATTCTGACAGGTTTTTCAAGTCCAGTAGATTCCTGAGGGGGTCTTGTGCCCTTTTTGGCGGTAACTTTCCTCTTTCAGCACCTCGGATAGTGCAGACCCATTCAGGCAGGGAGCAGAGGGAGTCAAACCCACCCTGGAAGGATTTACTGACCCTACCGTCATCTCTTGCCCTCCATGACACCTGTGCCGTAGGTGGGTTAGGCTCACAGGCATTTGAGATGTCCCTTCTCCATTCCACTGTTCCTGAGGTCTCTCCAATGGGAGCAAGGGAAGATCCAGTGACCTTCTGTGTCCCTCTCCTCTTACCTCTGCTCCCCAAGTACTTGCCCATTCTATCCTGTATCTTTCCCTGCTGTCTCTTTTGAAGAGGCTTGTTAAGCAGGACTCCTGAGTTTGTGTCCAGGAACTGAGTGGGTGGTCAGCATATTTTTGAGTGAATGCCAAACTAAACAGTATTTCTGCAATGTCTCTACCATCCTAATCATACCTTAATTACTTTTAATCTGGATTGCTTTAATAATTCTTGATTGGTTCTCTCTCTTATGTTATTATTTTTTAAAAAGATTTTATTTATTTGTTTGACACAATTTCACAGAGCGAGCACAAGTAGGGGGAGCAGCAGAGGGAGAGGGAGAAGCAGGCTCTCTGCTGAGCAGGAAGCTGGATGTGGGGTTTGATCCTAGGACCACAAGATTGTGACCTGAGTTAAAGGCAGACACTTAACTGACTGAACCACGCAGGCACCCCTCTTTTGTTATTAATCCACCCACTACACTCTTGCCAACTCAATTTTCCTAAATTGTAGATGCAGATGAAAAGCTTCACTGCTCCAAAATCTTCGCATGCCATTGTATATATAACAATATGATAATGACCACAGCAATGATGCCTCCTGTTGTGCTTTACAATTTTCAGAGTACTTCCATACACATTTTAAAATTTATACTCAACCTTTAATTACTATTACATCCATACTTCAGGTGAGGAAGTCAAAGTTCAAGCTCACTCAATTCATAAATGTCATGCTGAAATTTGTATATATGTCTCATACCTCCAGCCCAGTATTTGTCTTTCACTCCACTGCATTTGCTCTCAAAGACCTCACTCAGCCTAGTATTCAAGTCCTTTACAACAAAGTCCTGGTATTCAGCCTTGGGCCTTTTTGTTAATTTACATACATACACTAATATAAGAAAAGCTACGCCTCTGTGTTCAGTTACACGAGACCCTTTGTGTGTGAATGCCCTATTCTCATATGCTTTTTGGATTTCTATCCATTCACTAAGGTGCATCTTAAACATATCTACGTCTTGAGGCCTTTGCTAATTCCCCTTCTATTCCAATGTGATATGACAGTTTCCTTCTGATGCTTCTCCAAAGCATTTACTCATTTCCTCTCTCATCATAACTGTTAGATTCTTCTTTGTGTTACAGTTTTATGATAGTTGAGTGTACTTCACTCTGCACTCAACCATTTCTCCTTCTTCTGATATCCTTCCCCCCCCAAATAGAATAGAAATCATACTTCAGAATCTCAAGAATCTCTTTCAATAACATTCAGATATTTTAACATAATCCTGTAAAGAAGCACTGAAAACTTCTTCAGAGAGGGATACTGCTTACTTATCTTTGTGTAGATTGAAGCACATTATATACTAAGCACTCAAAATCAACTTGCTGAATTGAACTGAATGCCCATATTTCAATGCAAAATTGCTCACTAACTTTATTTTAATTCTAGCTAAGTATTTCCATGTGATTTTTCCACTCAATGCATTTTGCTAAATATATGAAGGAATGGTAAATACAGACAACGGGGTTTCTTAAAACATTCCAGAATTTCTAAAAACATAAGAATTCTTTACACAAACTATTTAAATGTATACTTTAAAAATCAATGTGCAAGAATTTTTTTAAGATTGATTACCTAGTATATAAAAATTCTTCACTATGGTTAGATGGGAAAATTAAGAGCAAATAGATTCTACTTCCTCTTTCTATTTCCTCTTCTGTCACTAGTTTAGTGATCTTAGGTAAGTCACACCTTCAGTAAACTGTAGTGATTTCAAACCACAGTTAGGAATTAATTAAATATAAGCTTGTGGTATTCTAGAACCAGAGGAAATAGAGATGTTAACGATCTCATAGTTTAGTCACAAAGACTAAATGAGATAATACATATAAAGGGCATAGAATGGTTCCCTTATGTTTAATCATCCAATAAAAGACAGTAGTGATTTATATCAAACTGAGTTTCAGAATTCTTGTCTCTAAAATGAGAAACAGAATTTCTCTCTGAGCTTTAGATATTGGGAAACTGAGAGAATATATGGAGAAGTGTTTTTATTAAAAAATGAGGCATTATGCAAATGTAACCTGTAATTAAGCTAGTAATTATCAATACAAACTATACAGTATTAAAACAGAAAGTTATTTAAGGTGATTATTATGATCCCTAAGTATGATTTGTATGTTACACTGGAGAAAATGTCCCTAAGCTTTTTCATGGGAACACAGCCTTGACATAATAGTGAGATAAGATTTGGTTTACAAAATAAAGGGGTGTTATATTATATCTTACTTCTAGTAATTTAAAATGTGAAAAATTTTTCATAACTGTTAAAATTTCACTTAGTTTATCTCACAGCATTTTCTTCACAGGGAAAGATTCCTATCCATTGCCAGGTCATCAATCCCATGCCACTGTGTCCGCTGCTGTCCCCTCACCCCTTCCGACCTCCTTTGCCTCAACCTTCCCTTCATAACTGCCTTGCTCCCTCTTCCCCCAATTGGCTGTCATGTAGCCACTTTCTGGATCATGGTAAGACAGGAAGATAATACAATGTAAGGTCAGTTACTCCAGAGTTTATTAGGAAGCTATCTTCTGATCTTCTAAAGTCCCTTGCCACTTCTTTAATCTGTCTGCCTTCCTTCCTTTTTGATTTTCTTGTCACTTAGGAACGAGGTTACATCCTATTCCTCAGCACTGACAGGGCCTCAGTTTTGAGCTTACATTGCTTAGCCTACTGGTAGGATTAAGAATAAAACGTATCTGTCTTAACACAGCCTCACCAGTCCCATCTCTTTAAGCAGATGTCTAGTTACCCAAGGGACATATTTCAGGGTGTCTTCTTATTTCTTAGATAGGCTTAAAATGCCAAGTCTCTTTATAGTAAATACACTCACTTTTCTGCTAAATGAAGGAACAGATGGTTAAATGATAACAGTATAGAATACTGCATTTCATTAACTGTCCAACTTTTTTCTATCCTCCATATAGCGGTTTTCAAAAGGCCATAGGGACATGGGCCAGTGTCCATTTTCATGTCTATTGTCCAGCAAGATTGGCCCTGAGTCCCAGGAATCCAGAAGCTCAAGGTGAGCAAATGCCCATGTACTCATTTTACATAATCCTCTCCCTCCACTTTTACTCTGGTGTCACCTGGCTCAGCCTGACCTAGCACAAATGGTCAAAGGCACAGGGTATCCATTCATTATGCAGTGTAACTCTTTGTTATTCAAGGTGAGAAGAAACAAAAATTGAATTTTAGCCCAAAATCTCAAGAGTTCAAAATGTACAGTATAAAGAGCTGTGAAGTATAGTTTGCAGAGTAAATTAGAAAAATTTTGAACAACATTTAAATTTTCCTATTAAAATCAGCAAATAGAGAAATACTTTCTCTGGTTTCTCTCCCTGTCTACTGTCTCTCCACTACAATCTATCTTGATCACTGTCAACGAAGTGTTTTATTTAAAATAGTTACTATGCTGCACTTGCTCAAAAGCTTCCAGGGACTCTGGTCCAAGCATTCAAGATGCTCTGTCATATGGTGCCATCAAGAAACGCTGCGGTGTTACTGCTTGTTACTTTTCTATATGGTCCTCCCCCTTCCCTGCCAGATGGGCTTACTTCTTGTCCTACCCTACGTTTTCCTGTCCCAACATTTTTTGCTTTTCCTTTCATGTTTTTTTTTTTTTTTGCTTTTCCCTTCATGCTTTCCCTTCATGACTTCATTTATCTCTTCCTTCTTCTTCTTCTTCTTTAAAGACTTATTTATTTTAGAGAAAGATGGGGAAAGGAGCAGAGGGAGAGGAAGAGTGAGGATCTCAAGCAAATGCCCAGCTTAGTGGGGAGCCCAACTCGGAGCTCTGTCTCAGGACCCTGAGATCATGACCTGGGCCAAAATCAAGAGTCGGATGCTTAATGACTGAGCCACCCACTCACCCTTACCTCTTCCTTCTTTCTCATCTCATTATGAAAGTCACTGCCCAGTGCAATCCTTAGCAAGCATCATGCCCTCCACTCTCCATTTCACATGACCTGTGTCCCTTACTTAACATTTCCACGTTACCTGGGGCTGTGAGTTTACCTTTCATGTGTCATCAGATTACACATTTTTTAAAACCCCTATTAGGTTATAACCTCTTTGAGAGAAGGGATTGTGCTCTTTGAACTCCCAGATTATATAGATTATACATTTTTAAAACCCGTATTAGGCTATAACCTCTTTGAGGGAAGGGACTGTGTCTTTTAAACTCTCGTAACTCTCTGGAGGCCTACCACAATGAAGAAAAGAATAGGAATTCATTTAATTTCTTTGAGATTCTCTTTTCTCGCCTTTTAAAATGATGGCACCAATAAGCTATACTTGTCCTACCAAATACATATGATGGTTGCCAGAATTGGGAGAGACTGAATTTTCTTTTCTCTTTCAGCAATGTTTCAACATCTGCTGCCAACTCAGAGGTTTGCTAAAAAGGGGTGTCTATCTCCGCAGGCCTGGCAAATGACCACAGCTAACTCCAGAATTCTTTGTGCTCAGAAACTCCCTCTTTTCAAAATAAAACACTGGATTAATTCTGTCACTTGGGAATAAAAATATAAAATGCCAAAGTTGGTTTTTATATGTGGCAAGTAGCTCCTGCAGACCAGAGCGTTGTTTTGTTTTCAGTTTCCATATCAGGATAATCCCTCAGCTTTTCAGTTTTCTCACACATATTATTCATGTTATGATACTCCTATCCGATAAGTGCTGCCAACAACAGGACAGCGTAATTTTTATTACGCTGCATACCCTTTAAGTGTGGGGAGCTAACGAGAGCTGTATCCAGCAAAGGGAAACACTCCTGCAGGCCCATATCTGGGAGTCAGAGCACCAGCTCTGGAGGAAGAAAAACCAGGAGAACTCTACTTCTCTAATGGGGCTGAGAGTACATTCTAACTGTCAGTCCATCCCTGGACTTTCCATAGACTCCAACACCAGACTTGAAGGGTGGGCAGATCCTGGCTTTGAACAAGTAGGTTGAAGGTACCCCCTAAATCAACAAAAATTCAAGAGCATTCTCATTTTGTTGCTATAGTAAGAGGACCTAGAGTTTGCAAAATAATAGTAGATATAGTGTATTCATGTCCATGAAGAATAACAACAATCATGATTTTGATGGAAACACTGCTCACGGAAAGCTTTTAGAAAAACAGTAGCTGCTGGAAAAGAAAAGTACCTTCTGGTTTTTTTTTTTGTTTTTTGTTTTTTATATAGTCCAGTTAAGCTGCTAAAATTATAAGTAAGCAAATAACCAATAAAAATGTGTCATTGCAGCATTACTAAAAATCATAGTGAGATCTTGTTTCTTTATATTGAAAACCCAGGAATACATCCAATTTGAACAAAAATTGGCTTGAGGAGGGGATTCCCTGGAGCCATGGATGTATTTTCTGGTCTCGTGCATGTCCCCTGGGTGGGAGACTCGCAGATTGGAACACTAACTAATCTAAGCCAGTGCTTTTTAACTCTAGGCTATACCCTCCTCCCCCCTCCGCCATCAGTGAGCTTCTTCAACAAGGGACAGAATGGTGGGTGTACCATGTAGGTAAAGATTAATGGAATCAATTCGAGAAACAGCTTTCAATTCAGCTTTCACTGACTGAGAAAGACAAGGAGAACACATGTGTTAGATAACAATAGGACCCCATGGGCTTACAGTGGGAAAGCAAGCACTGGGGACGGGAAAGTACAAAAGCCAGCCTTGAAACAAGAGATTCCAAGGGTGCCCTCGGCCTGTGCATCACACTTCCTCCCTGGGCCATAGGATTTTCAGTCCTCTGAGGCACATTATTTCCTTCACATGTAAAGAGTGAGTCCTTGTAAGGAAATCCATCCCGTGCACTACAAACTCAACTCTTATCTCCCTGATTCCAGCCTCCCTGCAAATTCTGGACTCTCCAATAACAGGATAAGAGCACAGACTGAAGTCAAGATACAAGTGCCAGTCCAAAAAATTATTTCCTGCTAGATGCCTTCATTCCAGACTTTTCTGAAGATTTCTCGTTCTAGATGCAGCTTGGCTTATTTTCCAGTTTTCTTCTGGGGCAGGAAGATGGATGTGATCTTATTCTCTTGCCTCTTTGTGTTAAGTGCATTCTGTTTTATCTGTTTAATTGGGACCTTCTGGAACAGTAAGAACCATATATTTTTATAATTCATTTTTAGATTTACCTGGCTTTCCATTTCATTCCCCCCCCAGCCTTAAAAATATTATAATTCCTATTCCTTAATTATGCATTGTTTCTGGAACTAAATGTTGGATTGAAATGTTAAAAGTAGCAAAATCTGGGGCGCCTGGGTGGCTCAGTCAGTTAAGTGTTTGCCTTCAGCTCAGTTCATGATCCCGGGATCCTGGGATCAGCCCTATGTGGGGTTCCTGCTCAGCAGAGTCTGCTTCTCCCTCTGCCCCTCACCCCTGCTTGTGCTCTCTCTCTCTCTCTCAAATAAATAAAAAATCTTCAAAAAAAGTAGTAAAATCTACTTTGGGTTCTCAGAATTTAAAGAAGAGGATTTTGATGTTGAGTGTACAGCTGCGGGAACTTAATGACTCTTGTTAAGCTCAGGTGACAACTTCACTCCTTAAAAACCTTATGCCCCTGTTGAGAAACACTAGTTAGTCTAATTTTAAAAGATGCTTTTGAAAAAAATAAAGCATTTGGGGGCAGTAAGAGGATTTCCCAAATTCTGAATGTGGGGCTGGTATTTTCCTCTATCATTTCTAAGAATAAGTCTTAGTAAGTCTAGGTTTATAAGAAGTGAGCCAAATTCCTGACTGGCTCGTGAGAAAGGTCATGTTATTAATGATGCCACTGTCACCTTACTTTTTGATCTACCTAACACCTTCCTAATAGACGTATGGATTGTAATTAATCTTGGAACTAGCTGTGGTTTGCAACAATCAAACAGCTCTTTCATGTGTATCTAAGGGTAAAGAAGGTCTTATTTGGGGCAGAGAGGAAGACTCGGAAGCCAGAGGGGAAGAGGGTGATAATTACATTCTTGGCCATGTTTTCCTCTTACCATGTTCCCGAACCCTCTTCCACAGACAATACTCATCTCTTAATTACAGAGAAGTGGAATGTGGAACAGAGAAGTTTGAAGTCAGCATCTGAGAAACCACGTGTCATTTTGGTCCTGCCGTGAATCGTAGAATGACCCTGGGCAAGTTCGCTTTTCTGATTATTGATGACCTAATCTGTAACTTGGTGTTAATAACCCTATCTTACAGCATTACTAAAAGGGTTATCGACAAACACACAAAGTATCTAGCATAATGTCTGGCACCAAGTAGGTGCTCCACAGAAGGTGATTACTGCTGTGTCACTACCTTTATCATTACTGTTGGCAGCTTTTGGCTTGAGCTTTGTGAAGAGATGGGGATGACTATAGGAGAAGACATTTATGAGTTTGTTTTTTAATCTATTTCACTCTGTTAATTATTTAATATTTACCTGGTTAATTATTCATAGTCAAATAGAAGGCATAATGAAAGTGTGCTTACCAAACAATAATTTGCTTCCCTTACTCCCTTTGCCACTAGAGTGCCATTTGCACAATGGGGAGAGTGTGCTGTCACATGGTCTGACATTTTTCTTAAATGGGACCATTACTAGTAAGCAGAATGCATTCTCTTTCCAAAAGCTGGTTTGGGGTTCAAAGGAGTTTAGAAGCTTTGTCTTTATGCCTCCAGACCACCTCTGGGGCAACGGTTAGGGCACTTAAGCTGGTACACTGGCCTGAGAGCTCTTCTAAGATGACCTGAAGGAGGCAATGGGGAGATGTGAATATGGAGGTGGAAAGCTACTGTGTCATGGCGGTAGAAGTCAGCCTGGAGGCAGGCAGGATACAGAGCAAGGCAGGCAGCCTGGACAAGAGGGGACTCTGTCTTCCCCACTGCGGGGCTGAGATAAATGTCCCTGGTACAGCAGGACGTCTGGTTCCCCAGAGGAAAGGCAAGTCTCAGCAGCTGTGCTGCCCTTAGTGCAACCTTGCAGTTGGGGCACATCTTTCTCCCTTTCAAGCCCTTTCTCAGCTAAGTTCCCTTTGGCCATGCAGGTTTCTGCCTATTAACTTCACCCAAGTATTTCTTCTCAGTTTGAGGGGTGATTTATAGATCACTGAGTGGCACTGCCCGAGTCTCAAGGGGGATGTTTCTTCATCTTAGGGATGAATGTAAAAGACAGGAAATGTCTACTGAAGTACTCCAGATACAGACAGCCAAATCCAGAGAAAGAAGGAAAGCTGGTTAGTCTTAGAGAAACGACCTTTTTTTTTTTTTTAAATTTTTAAGCCATGAAGTAAAAATATCTTTAAAATGGAGAAGTAAAAGATCAAAGTATTTCCCCTCAGGAGTTTATAGGTCTATGAGAAAAGAGATGTTAAGGCCAAAATGAAAACAGGACCATAACTACTTTTATTTGAAGAAAAGCAACAAAAAGGACCAAGTTAGTACAGCCTGGCAAAGAGCTTACCCCTCGGGAAAAGGTATTCCTTCAGAACTCATAAATGAAGATAAAAGAGGAAGGCACCAAGTGAATGATGTCTAAGGAAGATAAGACCTGAACCCAGATGGTGTGTCTTTAAATGCGGGAAAGAAAAGAACTTAAAGAAACGAGGAAGCAAAGATGATCTTGCAGATGTCTCTATGGGGAGAAAGTGAGAAGGTTCAGAATGTGCAAAAGCAAATGGACAATATACAAATTTGAGACAGATGTTTCTACTCCTTGATCCTTGCTGACAATATCAGACATAGCTTCCTGTCTTGAGAAGGGGTCTGAAATCATGCTGAAGAGTTTATGACTTAGTTAGACTAATCAATTCAGTTTCTACTAGTGCACCCAGATGGACATCCAACTGGACTAATTTTTGAGCATCTACTATGTACCAGGTGTAACAATATGTCCTGGGGATACAACACAGAATATAACAGACATGGCATTGTGAGTGCCAGTGGGACAGGTAAGCAATAAACAATGAATGATGTAAATACAATGAACGCATCCATATTCTTTGTGGTTGCCACATTTTTGTTTCCGGTTTATTTCTCATGGGGCACCCCTGCCACCAATGCCCATCCTGGCTTTCATGGATGCTGGCTGAGGAATCATTCCTCATGGTTGCTCCCCTGGTCTGATGTGTCTAAGCAGTCTGGCAAAAAAGAAGCACAAGTTGTTGTGTCGGACATACAAGGGCCTACTTGTGGCTTATGGAGACAAGCAGCCACAGTTACAGTCCATTGGTTAAAGTTATCAGGAAGAGTTTGGTTTTTATAAACTTTCTAACAATTTCTGACAATATTCCACAGGTGCTTTGTGCTAAGTCCTGTTTTAGGTGCTGGAGACACAGCTGCAAATATGGTCCCTGTCTTCATGGAAACTACATTCTGGCCAAAGTGAAAGAGACAGCAAACATGTGTATGACTTTATACAGCATCTATAACTACACAATGCAGTTTGAGTTAGCATAATATGATATGACATAAGAACCACTAAAACTATTGAGGGGTAGGGGCACCTGGGTGGCTCAGTGGTTAGGTAAGCATCTGCTTTTAGTTCAGGTAGTGATCCCAGGGTCCTGGGATTGAGTCCCACATCAGTCTCTGCACAGGGAGCTTGCTTCTCCCTCTACCTGTGTCTACCTCTTTTTGTGTCTCTCATGAATAAATAAATAAAATCTTAAAAAAAAAAAAAGCAAAACTTCTCAGGGGTAAACTGGCCATTTCTTAAAATAGTGAGCTGCCTATCTTGGAAGCATCTGCAATCATAACAGCAAGAGGTTTCTGTGCATCCCAAGTCTGGAATATCTACTTCCTTCTGACCTTGGTGGGAACACATGGGGGATGTGAGGCCACCCCTGCCCTCTCTGTGTGTCTCTATGTATGACTCAGTGAAGTTCTTAACTGCACATGTAATCTCTGTTAGGCTAAGGACACATGATTTCACTTTAATTTTAATTTAATTGAAAAATTATCTTCGTTGAATCTTTCTGTTTACATAAATAATATATGCTTCTTGTTAAAAAGTTAAACATTGCAAAAATACAAAATGCAGGAAAGCAAAGGCCACCCAGGATCTTAACACCTATGGATAATGCCCCCAGTGAACAGTTTTAAGCACTGGGTACTTATCCAATTTATATATATATACACACTATATATATATGTGTGTATATATATATATATATATATATATACACACACACACACACACACAGACGTGGGGATTATATATATATATATATATATGTATATATATATATATATATATTTAATGAGATCATACTGTTTTTCTTTTTTTTTAATATTTTATTTATTTATTCATGAGAGACACACACAGAGAGAGGCAGAGACATAGGCAGAGGGAGAAGCAGGCTCCATGCAGGGAGCCTGATGTGGGATTCGATCCCAGGACTCCAGGATAATGCCCTGGGCCAAAGGCAGATGCTCAACCACTGAGCCACCCAGGCATCCCAAGATACTGTTTGATGAGTTAATCTTTTTCATTTTTCATTTCTTCCTTCCCAACACAACATACAAATGTATCTTCTTTTGAAAGACTACACAGATAATCCACTGCCTGGAAGTATCATAGTTTATTTAATCTGCCTGGAAGTATTATAGTTTACTTAATCAAGTAATGGAGAGTTGATTTGTTGCCTTTTTTCATGACTATAAACCATGCTTTGGCAAAAATCCTTGACCATCGATCTTTTCACGGTTGTGTATTTCTCCCAGAGTATAAATTCCTTGTATAGAATTTCTGGATCAAATGGCATAAATTATTTTAAATGTTAATATATTGTCAAATTGTTCTCCAAAAATGGTCTATTAATTTATATATCCTGTAACAGTATATGGAAGTCCCTGTTTCTAACTATCTTTATTAATACTCTTTCAAAGTCATATTTGCCATGGCTTTTAGACCAAGATGGAGATATAGGAGGCTACTGAATTTCCCTCCTTTCATGGACACACTGAATATACGTCTACACATAGAATATCCTCTCAGAGAAATCCAGGAATTAAATGAGTGAATCCTATATACCAGGTGACAGAGAAAATATCCACATTGAAACAGGGAATAGGCTGAGACTTATGCCATAAATCCCATCCCTGGCATAGCATATAACTGGGAGGGAATCTGCCAAGTTCCAGCTTCTCTCTGAGAAGCAAAAGTTCTGGATCACAAATCTAGAACCACAGATTTGAAGGCTGACACCTTGAGGAATGGGCCTCCAAATCACCTAGCTCCAATAGAACAACAGGGCTTTGTATCCATGAGTCCCACAGGATTATAGAAAACAAAGAAGTCATTAAGGGATGAAGGAGCATTTGTGTCTATATACCTGGGCACAGTGCAAAGGTAGCAGGCAAAAATGCCCATCTTCCAGTTTCTCCCTGGAAGGAGTAAGAGGGGACTGCTAGAGGGACTGGCTTCTGGTCAACATGCATGTACGTGCTAACTACAATCCTCTCTTTTGGGATACTGACAAGTCTTGGCATACTCTCAACTACTAAGAGCTATTAAGAGCAAAAATGGTAGCTTGGACAATCACAAATGTTTGAGAAATAATCAGGAGCTTGAGCTGGGCTGGTTGATGGGTCTCATCTCTGATATAAGACCAGTCTGTCAAGCCAGAGAGAGTTGGCTATTTTAAATAATGTGCAGAAAGAAACACAGAACATCTCAGAAATGAATGAAGAAACAAGGAAATGTGTTCCAAAAAAAAAAAGAGAACAAGATAAATCTCCAAGAACCAATAGTAATGAAATAGAGATAAGTAATTTACCGAAAAGAAAGTTCAGAGTAATGTTCATAAAGATGCTCAATGAAGTCAGGAAATCAATTTATGAACAAAGTGAGAATTTCAACAAAGAGACAGGAAATATTAAAAAGTATAAAAAAATCTAAGAGCTGAAGAATTTAATAACTGAATTGGAAATTTTAATAGAGGGATTCAATACCAGACTAAATCAAGAGGAATAAAAAAATCAGGGAACTAGACGACAGGGCAGTGGAATTCATCTACTAAGAGGGGCAAAAAGGATAAAAAAGGGTAAGTTAGCTAAGGGACTTCTAGGACACCATATATATTATGTGTACTAATATACATCATGGGGGTCCCAGAAGGAGAAAAAAGAGAGAAATGGGCAGAAAATATATTCAAATAAATAATGACTGTAAACTTCCCTAAACTGAAAAAGGGAATAGATACCCAGATCTAGGAATCCCAGAAGGTACCAAAGGAGATGAATCCAAAGCAAATCATGCTGTTACACATTATAATTAAATTGTTAAAGGCTAAAGACAAAGAAGGAACCTTAAAAGCAGCAAGAAAACTACTTACATACATGGGAAACACCATAAAATTTTAACAGATTTTTCAGCAGAAACCTTGTGGGTCAGATGGAAGTGGGATGACATATTTCAAAGTTCTCACAGTGAGAACAAAAAAACCTGCCACCTGAGAATACTCTACCTGACAAAGTCCTTCTATCATCACTAGACCAGCCTTTCAAGAAATGTTAAAGGGAGTTAGTTCTTTAAGCTGAAGTGATGCTAATTAGTAACATAAAAATATGTGAAAGTATAAAACTCACTGGCTAAGGTAAATATTATTAAATTCAGAAAACCCTACATTATAGTGGTGTTACATAAATTACTTGTAACTCTTGTATAAAGGTTAAAAGACAAAAGTATTAAAATAACTACAACAATTTGTTAATAAATGCACAATTTAAAAAAATGTAAACTGTGAAACAGAATGGGAGACCTAATATTATAAAACTCCTAGAAGAAAACACAGGGAGTAAGCTCCTTGACATTGGTTTTGGCAGTGATCACTCAGTTTTGACATGAAAAGCAAAGGCAATAAAAGCAAAAATAAACAAGTCAGACTCCATCAAACTGAAAGCTTGTACACAGCAAAGGAAACATCAACAAAATGAAAAGATAACTTCTAGCATAGGAGATCTGCAAGCCACATATCTGATTAATACCCAAAATATACTAGAAACTCATAGAACCCCAATGGAAAAAACCTGAATAACCCAATGATCTGAACAGACATTTCCCAAAGAAGACACAGAGACAGAAATGAAAGTCAAAACCACAATGAACATAATCTCACATGTTAGGATATCTATTTTAAAAAAGATAAGAGATGACAAATACTGGTAAGGATGTAGAGAAGAGGGAAGCCTTGTACACTATTGGTGGGAATGTAAACTGGGACAGCTACTATGGGAAACACCATGGAGGTTCCTCAAGAAATTAAAATAAAGCTATTTCATGATCCAATAATATCACATCTGGGATATATCTAAAGGAGACAAAATCATCTCAAAGAAATATTTGTATTCCCATGTTCATTGCAGCATTATTCATAATAGCCAAAGAATGTAAACAACCTAAGTATCCACTGATGGATGAATGGAAAAAGAAATTGTGTTTTGTATTTACATTGGAATATTACTCAGCCTTAAAAAGAGAGAAAATCTTGCCTTTTGTGACAACATGTATGGACTTGAGGAAATTAGGCTAAGTAAAATATTGCAAATAGAGAAAGAAAAATACTGTACAGCATTAATATAGGTGGAATCTAAAAAAAAAACAAAAAAACCCAAGTTGAATTCATAGAAACAGAGAGTAGACTGGTAGTTGCCTGGGGCTACGACGTGGGGGAAATAAGGAGAGGTTGGTAAAAGGGTATCAATTTTCACTTCTAAGATAAATGAAGCCTTAGATCCAAAAGTATAGTTGCTAATAATGTATTATAAATACTGTATCATATAACTGAAATTTGTTGAGAATAGAAATTTTAAAAAAAGTAAATATGTGAAATGATAGAAGTGTTACCTTCATGGTGGAAATCTTTTCATAATGTATATATATATCTCATCATCATGTTGGACTCTAAATATATTACAATTTTATTTGTCAATTATACCTCAACAAACAATCATTTTTTACCTCACTGCCAATTTTACAGGAAAAAAAATATCCTTTGGGTATTTTGGAGATCAGCCCTGTCTCTGTCAGGTTGTCACATGAATATATTTTCCAATCACATCTTTGTGGAAAGAATTCTTGAAGTAAATATGCATAACAAAAATTGGAAGGAAAAGCAACTCTTGGGAAGAAAAGGGGAAGAGTAAAATTTTATCTTTGAAAGTATTCAATGTAATCATCAAAGTATGTGGCAATTTTATTGTATAGTGGCAAACTTGTCTAAGTATTGAAACCTGGTTGCAAAAAAATATTTGTTGTAGTAAAAGCCTAAAAGGAAGATGATAGTAATATTCTAGTTGATCCAATGGAGGTTTGAGTGAGTATATACATGTGAGGGTGTGTGTGAGTCAGCAGGTGTGTGTGTGTTCGTGTGTGAATGTTGGCTATAAAATGGGTATGAAGGATCTCACCAGGGTGATGAAATCAAACTATATAATGGTGATCATTGCACAACTCTAGATTTACTATGAACCACTGAATCGCACACTGGAAATGGGCTAGTTTCTTGATATGTAAACTATGCCTCAACAACGTCATAAAAGGGAGAATTAGAGTGCTCAATTATGCCCTGCAGATTATGGTAGAATAGCAGTACAGAGAAGATAAGGACCCTTGTGATTTAGGGAAGGAGCCAAAGAGGAGAAGGTTTTTGATGGAAGGTCAGAACCCATGTCAGTGATGGTATTGGGAGTGAAGAACCTGGCTTGATGAGGCAGCATGGAAGGTGGTGCTGGGTGGTAGTGAGTGCTCTGGCAGAGACAGAGATGAACCTGGAATAGGGAACAAGCACCCAGATCATGGAAGCCTGTAATAGAGCAATTCAATCAGCTAAGAGGTCTAAGCCCAAGTGTCATGGCAGGAATGGTTCTGACAAAAAAGGAGGTTGGCACAAGAGGGATACATCAAGAAATTGCTAGAGGTGCAGAATTCCAACTAAACATTTTAAAAATGTTTCCTCGTTTAAAGCATATTTATATTTTAAAACTGTGCTTTGGAGCCCCAGAGATGAAGAGAACAGCACTGGGTAAAGAGGTATAGAAAAAGCACTGGACTCAGAATGAGGAGACACTGAGGCTGGTCCCAGAGCCATAGGGAGCCATGGAACCAAGGGGTTGGAAGACGAGAGCACTTGACTCAGAGAAGTTATCTGCTCAAGGCCACCAAGCCATTCTGTGACTCACCTAAAATGTGACACTATGGCTTCTACACCCTTCAATTTTCCTTCAGTTTGTAAAGTAAAGATAAGATCATTTAACCAGGGTTTGGTGAGAATAAGATACTGTATTTGATATTATTTCATAAATATGCTACTTGATGTAGAATAAGGAGCATCAGCAGTATTTTTTTTCTTTTTTTTTTTTTAATGATTTCACTTATTTGAGAGAGAGAGAGGGAGAGAGAGAACAAACAGTGGGGAGGGGCAGAGAGAGAGTGAGAAGCAGACTCCCCGCTGAGGGAGGAGCCTGACTCAGGGCTTGATCCGAGGACCCTGAGATCATGACCTGAGCTGAAGGTAGACACTTAACCAACTGAGTCACCCAGATGCCCCATCATCAGCGGTATTTCTTAAGTGTAAATGTGATCTATACACTATTCTAGCATTATTGGTTCTCTTAGTGTTTTTTACTCAATCCTGGTCCCCTCTTTTCCTACCTCTGCTCCCACCAAAAATAAACAAGAAGTGGGACAAAAGAGAAAAAAAGGAAGGAGAAGAAAAAAACAGAGACCAGAACTAGGCAAAGTGGGCAGGTGAAGGCAAGTAGACTAGGAATCGGGACACCTTGCTCTGTCCTTGACCAGGATGTGTGCTTGACTTTGCTGGGCCTTTGGTTTCTTACCTGTGCATACTGTGAGAAGAAACACAATCATCACAGACTTTTCGAAAGTAAGTTGTTAGATGGATCCTACCCCACTCTTACCTCCAGAGCAACTGTGTACACACATAGCAAGATTCTTGCTGAAGTTTACACAGAAATTGCCTGGCTCCATTCAGCTCTATTGAGTGATAGAAATGGAAAGTATTTACTCTGGAAACCTGGTTTCAATACACAGCCAGGGTCTTAATGTTCTCAGATTCTCTGGCATTTGCCTCTTCCCTTTTCTTGTTATTTCTTTTGTATCTCTTCAGGACGACGTGGTGACAATTTTTTAAAAACTATTTTGATCGGCGTCAAGTCATGTGCTTAAGCAAAGCACCATTTTTACTCCAGAGTTAAACAGTCATGCTCTAATTTTCAAATTGCTTCCCCACCCTGGGGAACTTCATGTCCCAATCTCTGACATGTAATTCTAGAACCATCTATCATGGAATGTAGTTGAGCACAAGCAAGTTAGGACAACTGTAGCTAAGGGAAAGGTTATTAATCCTGGCGCCAGATTAATCTTCCCTTAACACCCTTTCTATCATGCCACCTGCCTCCCTAAGAGTCTGCTCCATCAAGAGGGTCCCGGACTTCATCCTTAGATGAAGTCCCGCTTCTCAGTCTTGTCTCAGGCCCGGCCTGACTGTGACATGTTCGGCACACTCCTCCTCGGAGTGTTCATCTAGGCAAGCCGGGATCCCCTGTGCTCACAGTAAGGAGGCTCTGTCCCTCTCACCTGCAGGGCTTTGCTAGGTGCTGGCACATCTGCCTTGACTTCCCTGTTCACATCCCTAACCTTCCATCACATATCAGTTCACTACTAACTAAGGAGAGCTATTTTGGATCAGAGCCCAAGTGAGGATGCTGGTTCCTCCCTGCTCATCCTCCTTGCTCTCAAGAAGAAAGTAGTTCTAGGAATGCCTGAGAGATGACATCATTAGAATGAGTATTTAACTTCTCAAAATGACTTTTTGAAGGACAGTGAGTAATGCCTTTGAATGCATTAAAAATACCCCACATGAGTATTTCTTTTAAAGGTGAACCTAGCAAAAAAAATTAAAAATTAAAAAATAAAATAAAGGTGAACCTAGCAACTAAGAACATTAGTATGAACTAAATCAACACCCATTGATTTAATCTTATTAATGGTTGTAGTTTGGTTCTGTGCAAATATGAACTTCAAAATAAATTTGATGCTTTAAAAATACCAAGTTTCTATAGTAGAACAATAAAACAACACAACAGTAAGAAACACACAAAGATGCATGGCTACCTTTTGGGAGGAAGGAAAGTGTGGGGAACTTTTTAAAAAATTATAATTCTCAGAGGGGTTTCAAATTACATGGAGAAGAAAGGAATGTACTAGATGTTTCTGGGGTTCTTTATAATTGTATCTTTTTGGCTCCAAACAAAGAACCAGCAGCAGAGTCAGGATTATTTTGGACAAATTCCAAGAAATTAAAACAAAGGTTAAAAAAAAAAAAAGAAGAACAGAGGTCAGTCTGTTTACCTAGTACAGACAGATGGTTGTATTTATGTAGTTAGACTAGTAATGCAGAAAGACTTCCAAAGTTCCATGAAGCACATTTGCCAAGAGAATGCTTCAGGTTGGCAGAAGGTAAAAAACCCTGTATTGGGTAAATATTTAGCAACATTGGCGAATTTTTAACACTAATATCTCATTTGCAGTGGAATATGCTTTATGGTCTGAAATCTCTTTCCCCATTCTGTTTTATAAGTGATGATAAAAATCAAAACATAATCACCTGTCGAGGATGAATCCTGCACCTGTGAAACTATATTTCAAACAAGCCAGCTTCCTAATTACAATGGAGAGGGAACTGGCATGAGGAAGTACACTTTTTCCACCATTCCTGCAGTGGGCTGCAGACTCCCAGATGAAGGGCTGCTGGTACAATTGCCAAAATCATTTTTTATTATTCCTGTCTACACAAAAAATAGCTTTGTCTGGGGCCCAATGGTAGACTCCAGCCAAAATGAGAGGGCTCAGCTCTGAGACACCTAATAGCAGCCCTAAGTAAGGTAGAAACCAGAGGACCAGGAGTGTCATGATCATGACCTACAGAAGTCAGTGGAGAGCTGGCTGGTGCAGGGCACTGGGCTGAGCATGTCAAGGGGCATGGTAAATGGGAACCACGGGCTCTCCTGTAAAGGAGCTTACAGTGCCGTTGGGAAGGTGGCAATACAGTCCCTTGGGCACTGGGACTGTGTGGCAAGTTCCAAATGTAGGATGGCAGTGATGCTTGGAACTGAGCAAGGGAGCAGCGCTCTGTGAGCTGGTGTGTTCAGGGGTCTATGAAGGAGGTGAGCAGTGAGCAAGCCAATGACAGAAGGGGAGATTCCTGGGTAATCCCAGGAATAGGCTGGTGGGGTATTTGAGCAGGGGTGAAGGGATGAGTAGAAGCTGAGGGGAGTAATAAGCATGGTCTCCAAAGGGCTTTGAATGCCAGATTGTGCCATGGAGGGTGAGTTGGTGGTGGCAGGTTATGAGGGTTTAAATGTGGAGGGTCAGACATGCCAGGTGCTGCTTTGGGCAGAGCAATGTGGAGATCCTGAGCCAGACTGTTTGGATGAGGGACAGTGGGAGAGAAGGAAGTCTTCTGGGAAGAAAAATCTTATTTAAACAGAAGAGAAACAGAATTACAATAGGAATGAGGAGGTGATGGGTTCAGGAAAAATCAGATGTTTTAGCAACAGAATAAGGAACTACTTTTAGAGGATACAAAGTCTGCAAGGCTAACTTCTGACCTTAGAGCAGATTTCTTCAAAGGCAGTTTTAAGAGCACACCACACCCAGGCTCAGACGGACAACCATGAGGGGGACATGCAATCATGTCCCACCTCAGCTTCTAGATCCCTGCCCAGCCCAGCCCTGTCCTAAGCCCTGCCAGGGCAGGACGAGCTCCCCTCTGCTCTCCTGAGTTCTCAAGTTATTACTGCAGATAGGAATGGACCTGGTCAGTTTGTACTTGAGTTAAACAAACAAGAATGTATACCAGCCTGCCTGATTTATTCAACTGAATTTAGAGGCTTAATAATGGTCTTTGTCTGCCTTCTGGCCATACAGAAGGTTTGTAAACTGCAGACCTTCCCCTAAGAAGACTCACATTAAAATTTGGAGGCCCAGTGAACACACGTCACTTACTGGGCATCACAAAATGGCATGTAATTTATGACAACCTTATGTATTTTAGATCAGAGTGTGAATGGGACTTTGGAGACCTTTAGAATCTATGACCAAATAATTTTAAAAAGCATAAAGAGCCCCCAAAGGAGCAGAGCAGGCTTGCTTAAAGAACACTGGCTCCTACTGAAGATAAGACTTTCAAACAGAGGAAGGATTGGGCTTTGAGGAAGAAGGAAAGTATGAATTGACAAATTCAGAGTGAACGCAGTATGAGGAATGGCGAGTGCAATCACCAAGTCATCTCTAACACAACTGTGATCACAGTGAAAAATCCCAAGTCAAGGGTGAGGTTAGCAAGTTCAGCTCCTCGTGCCATCACTGAGCAGAGCACAGGTATCTAATATATTCTCAAAGGCACTGTGTACTGAGTGGTCACTGTGTGCCAAGAGCCACATCAAACACTTGCTCTACACTTATCTCATGTAATCCTCAGAACTGTGAGGTAAGCAGGATGTGAAAGATGAGGAAACTGAGAATTTGAGAGGTTAAAGAACTTGCCCAGGGTCACGAAGCCAGGAAGTGAAGGAGCAATGCCTCCATAGACCTGTGAGCCTCCTGCCAGTGGGGCTGGGACCGTGGCTGCTGACAGTGCTCCCACCACCCTCAAATGTGCCTTCTGTGACTCACCGAGCCCTAGACACAGCTACAGAGCAGGGGATGGGGCGGGGGGCAGGGTGTGTATCTCTGGGGCTCCACAGTAGCTGCTTCCAAAGGGGACATAGGCTCCATGTTGTCACTCACCCTCTGAAACATGGAGAATTTGACTTTTCAGGGGAAATCTACTTTCCACTATTACAATTTTATAAGCATAGAAAGCTCTAGGGAACTTGATACTTTCAGATGGAGACTGTGGTGAGGTGAGGGGGTGTGCGGGGGGAAGGAGAAGTCTGGGCATAAAGTCACCTTGGCCTAGAGAAAGGGACCTGCGATTTTCTGCCATAATCAGGCTTTTCAGGAAGCTGTAGTACCTTTGGTGCTTCTGTTTTTACACTAACATTTGTCAAGAGCCTCACACGTATGAAGCCCCATACTAAGTTCCTACACAGGCCAGAGGGCCTCTCATTTACCTGCTTCCTTCCTAGGACTGCTTAGGGAGGTGCCCCAAGAGACCTCAGTTCTTTCTGCACAGAGAAATACCTGACTTCATGTCTGACACCTAGGTCTTTTCTCTGTGGGCCTTAATGCAGCTGATGACAGACAGTGGTTGGTGCCACCCTGAGCACTGGCCATTTAGTGTAGCATGCCCTCAGACTGAGTGTCCACAGACTGACCACACAGTGTCCTGGGCTTGAGTGCTGAGTTACAGAAGAGTGGCTGCCAGCTTTTCCTTGAGGTGGGCAGACATGTCACTGGACACCTGTGCCTTCACTCTGCCAGGCTGGGTTGAGTGTTCCCACTGTGTGGCCTTGTGAGCTTCTCCATTCAGGTACAAGGCTCCTCATTTGTAACTCTTAAATCACCTCAGATAAGGATTGCTCTGCTTGACACCTCTAGCATCTGGCAGGCTTTCTACTCTGTTCCTTTCTTTTCTGCAGCCTGAAAATGCCCTGAAGAGCTGGTCGCTGTCAGGCCACCCCCTGCAGGCATGGTCTTTATGTACATGGACAAGTCAACTGCCCACAGGTCTCCATGGCTGCACAGTGGAGACACAATTGTAGGTGGAGCCTGGACCCACGTGGGCCCCAGGAGTACAGACTCGACCTGCACGATAGGAACAAAGCTGGCCCTGGGGTTCTTTCAAAACCAAAACCAAAACCTGGAAAAATGAGTCCCAGCACTGCCAGGTCAAATGGGCAGCTTGCATGTCCATATGGCACAGCCTCTGCAAGTCTGACTGTGTAATAAAGACAGGTTTTAATTGGTTGGTTGGAGAGCTGAGAGCCAAATGCAGAGCAGCTTCTGGAGCACCACAGCCAGAGTGATCACTGGACTTGCCACAGCCCCTGTTGGGCTTTCTTGTGTCTCCACTGCCTGGGCCTGTTCCCCTTCCTTCCCCTTCATCTAGTCTCCTTGTGTCCCTCCTCCTTCTCGGCGCGTACCTCCTACAGCTCCATGGCTTTTTTCCTGCATCTTACACAGTACCTGGCACTGAGTGAAGCTTCACAAATGTTTGCTTAATGAATGAAGGAATGTCCCAATGATACAAGAAAAGGATCAAACAGTGGGTGTCCCAGACAGGTTGTGGCTGGGATGGAAGAAGGGAACAGGGCAGGGGGAGGTTCACAGCAGATGTAAAAAGCAACAGAAGTATTCACATACATATATACCCAATGTGATTCTCCCCATCTCTCAACAATAGCTAGCAGGGATAGGGCTGGCACCACCATCTTTTCTTTTACGTGAGTATCAGCATGATCCATATGGCGGCCCATCTGCCTGTGTATCTGTGTGTCTATCTATATACCTATGTATCTATCTGTCAAGAGTGTTTTGTGAGAGCATCTCTGTGAGTACTAAGTGTGTGTGTGTACATGTGTGTCACATACAAAGAGCTTAGAAAAGCCATCTCCATTTTAGCAGTTCCCCCACAAACATTTCATGCATGGATTGTTGCAAGCATGTAGTTTTTAGGATTTCTTGACAAGGAAATGACTAAAAAAATTTTTTTATTACACTCACTATCACCTTTACATGAACATACCACATATAACCATTATGAAAAAATGACATTTAAAACCGTAGAGCCCCTCCTTAGGGACCATTCTGAATTTAGCAATTCCCTCTGGACTCTCACTAATGAAACGGTGGGATGAATTAGGGCCTCTTCTGGTGGCTTACTTCGCATGGCCAGGAGTGATGGTGTTAGGGATCTTAAATCATTTCCAATTCTAATTGCTACAGAAAAACATGTTGATTCCTGACTCCTAGAACTTGGAATTTAAATAGGTTTTAGGGGAAAGAAAAAGATGATAGTGAGGCTCTAAGACATAATTGACCACATATGGTTAGGGCACTAGGCACTTACCACAGAACTTAACTGGATTTCCTATGTGAAAGCTATTTTTTGGTCTCAACTGTCTACCTTCATGATCAAAAGGAAGAAAATAGTAGGAAAAAAAGACGTTTATGGTTTGTGTGTAGGCATGTGTGTATGTGTTTAAGAGAGGCCCATCCTGGAGAACTTGGCCACTTTCCAATAAAAGATATACTGCAGTTGTATTTTTCTGTCATCTCAGTGTCTGAAATTCCTATTATGTTTCTTTTACTGGGAACTATAAAGTAACTTTTTAGAAATTGAGATAAAAATTCACTATTTTAGCCATTTAAAAATGCACAATTCACTGGATTTATGTTATTCACAATTTTGTGCAACTACCATCCACATCTAAATCCTAGAATATTTCTGTCATCTCACAAAGAAACCCTGTACCTTCCAATTCCACTCTCCTCCCCGCTGGCAACCACTATCTAGCTACTTGCTGTCTTGGTGGATTTGCCTATTCTGGACATTTCCTATAAATGGAATCATACAATATGTGGACTTTTGTGTGTCTTCTCTCAGCATCATGTTTTCAAGGTTCATCCATGTTGGAGCATGTGTCAGGTTTTATGGCCAAATAATGCTTCACTACAGCACAATTTTTTAATCTACTCATCAGCTGATAGAAATATTCAGGATGTCTCAGCTTTTTGGCTATTATGGATAATGCCAGTACTAGTATTCACGTACAAATTTTGGTGTGAATATGTTTTTTTTAAAGATTTTATTTATTTATTCATGAGAGACACACAAAGAGAGAGGCAGAGACACAGGCAGAGGGAGAAGCAGGTTCCATGAAGGGAGCTGGATGTGGGACTCGATCCGGGGTCTCCAGGATCACATCCTGGGCCGAAGGAGGCGCCAAGCCGCTGAGCCACTGGGGCTGCCCCTGAACATATGTTTTTAATTCTCTTGGATATGTATTTCCAAATGGAACTGCTCGGTCATACGGTAACTCTATGTTTAAGTTTTTGAGGAACTGTCAACTGTTTTCCCTAGTCCCTGCAACATTTACATTCATACCAGCAATATATGAGGGTTTGAATTTCTACACATCATTGTCAATTATTGTTCAGTTTAGCCATCCTAGTGGTAGGAAGTAGTAGCTCATAATTTTGATCTATTTTCCTAATGACTAATGACAAACTTCTTTTCATGTCCTTACTGGCCACCTTATATGTATCTTCTTTAGAGAACTGTCTATTCAAATCCTTTGCCCCGTTTTGGGTTGAGTTTTCTCTTTATTGTTGAGTTTTAACAAGTTTTTAAAAACATATTCTGGATAATAAACCCTTACTAGATACATAATTTGCAAATATTTTTTTTCCACTCTGTAGGTTATTTTTCTAATCCTTTGATAGTATAACAGTTCTAAGTTTTGATGAGATCTAACTAAGCT
This sequence comes from Vulpes lagopus, assembly GCF_018345385.1. Taxonomy (NCBI): domain Eukaryota; kingdom Metazoa; phylum Chordata; class Mammalia; order Carnivora; family Canidae; genus Vulpes; species Vulpes lagopus. The sequence continues at coordinate 26,753,232 of NC_054828.1, read as the reverse complement.
ATTTTCCCTTTTGTTGCTTGTGCGTTTCATGTCATATTTATGAAAAAACTGCCTAATCTAAATCCACAAAAATCAAAATGATTTCTTCTAAGATTTTTATAGTTTTGGCTCTAAAATTTAGGTCTTTAATCCATCTTGAGTTAATTTTTGTATATGGTGTGAGGTAAGGGTCTGACTTCATTCTTTTGCATGTGGATATCTGCTTGTCCCTGCAACAGACGCTTCTTTCCCCATTGAATGGACCGATATCCTTGTCAAGGATCACTTGGCCATAAAATTATGGTTTAATTTTGGACTTTGAATTCTATCCTATTGATTATATGTCTATCCTTATGCCAGTACTATACTTTGTTGCTTTGTAGTAAATTTTGAAATCAGAAAGTGTGAATACTTCAATTTTTTCTTTTCAAGATTTTTCTTGGACTTTGAAGGTCTCTTGAATTTCCAAATACATTTTAAGATCAGCTTTTTCTGGGGATCCCTGGGTGGCGCAGCGGTTTAGCGCCTGCCTTTGCCCCAGGGCGCAATCCTGGAGATCTGGGATCGAATCCCACGTCGGGCTCCCAGTGCATGGAGCCTGCTTCTCCCTCTGCCTGTGTCTCTGCCTCTCTCTCTCTCTGTGACTATCATAAATAAGTAAATTTAAAAAAAAAAGATCAGCTTTTTCTTTTTTGCAAAAACAGTAATTGGAATTTTGATAAAGATTGAACCAAATTTTTAGACTAATTTGGGGAGTATTGCCATCTTGACAATACTAGCTCTTCCAATCTATGAACTCCAAATGTCTTTACAGTTTTTTAGGCCTTGAACTTCTTTCAACACAGTTTGGGGTGTATAAGTATTGCACTTGTTTAATTTTATTTCTAAGTATTTTATTCTTTTGTTGGTATTGTAATTGGATTTTTAAAAATTTCATTTTCAGATTGTTCATTGTTAGTGTATAGAAGTACTTATTTTAGTATACTAATCTTGTACCCTGCAACTTTGTTGACTTGTTAGTTGTAATAGTTTTGTGTATGAGTTGGAGACGGGGGTTCTTCAGGGCTTTATAAGTGGAAAATGATGTTATCAGTGAGTAGAGATATGTTTTCTTCTTTCTTTCCATCCAATCTGGATGCATTTTTTTTTCTTGCCTAACTGCCTTACATAGTACTTCCAATACACGTTGAACAGGAACCATGACAACAGACATCCTTGACTAGTTCTTGACCTTGGCTGGGGGGAAGCTTTCAGTTTTTTACCATTAAATGTGATGTTAGTGGTGGGTTTTCCACAGATATCCTTTTATAGGTTGAAGAAGTTTGCCTCTATTCCTAGTTTGTTGAGCATTTTTATAATGAAAGAGTGCTGGATTTTATCAAATGCTTTTTCTGTATCTATTGAGATAATTTGCGGTTTTTATAATTTAATTATTATATATTATTTGATTCTCATATGTTGAATCAACTTTGAATTACTTAGAGTAAATCCCTAAAAAATAATTCTTAAAACAGCAGGAAGATAATCAATATGCATTTAGCATCACATACCAGTGTAGTGATTCACAGTTTTCATGGAATTTATACAAACAAAAAACTCTGGGAAAGTGACCACATAGTCATTATTATTATTAATCTTCATTTTACGAGTGAAGAAACTGAAGCTCAGAAATTTTCCCAAGGATAGCATTGGCAAATGGTGAAGCCAGGTCCAGGCTCCAGGTCTTTCATTTCCAGTCTGTATATTGCTATACATACATAGAAAGTTTCCTCTAATTATACTGAAAAGATAGCCACAGCATCATGATATGAAAATGTAGGGACATCTCATTCAAAACTAGAATCTCAACATCTTAAGTATCATTGAAACATTTGGTGGTCATCTGTTCATAATCCTTATCTATGAGTCATTCCTATCACTATAGAAACAACAAAAAGTATGTCCCAGCTCCACTCTTCCTTAATCTCAGTACATTAGCAGCTGTTCCATTTTTCTGCTCCCCTTTACAGCAAAACTCTGTGGAAGAGCTATCAGTACTCACTGTCTCCCCTTCCCCTCCTCAATCTGCCAATTCCAGTCACACTGAGCTGGCGCTGGGCTCTGGCATTCTCAATGCCGATTCTCAGTCTCCATCTCACTGGACTTCTCAGTACTCTGTTTCAGTTGAGAATTCTCTCCTCCATGAATCTCTCTGCACCTAGTCATTGAATCGCCTGCCGTTAGTTCTTCCTCAGTAGCTTCCCTTAGTTCTCCTCCTTCCTTACTTCCTTTGCAAGAGGATTGTGTGAACCAGGGTTCATTCAGCCCTATAATCACTTTTCTTTTCTAAGTATACTTACGTTCAAGGTGATCTCATCCTGGCGGCATTTATCCTGCTAACATATATCCTTCTCCTAATTCCAAACTTGTATATTGAACTGCTTCCCATTGACCACTACTTGGATATCAGAATAGCATCCCAATTTAATACATTTAAAACTGAGCTCTTGGGCAGCCTAGGTGGCTCAGCAGTTTAGCGCTGCCTTCAGTCCGGGGTGTGATCCTGGAGACCCGGGATCGGGTCCTATGTCGTGCTCCCTGAATGGAGTCGGCTTCTCCCTCTGCCTGTGTCTCTGCCCCCATCCCCTCATTCTCTCTCTCTGTGTGTGTCTCATGAGTAAATAAATAAAATCTTGAAAATAAATAGATAGATCGATCAATCAATCAATCAATCAATCAATCAATCAAACTGAGCTCTTGATTTCCACCACAGCTCTTCTTTTCCCAAAGCCTTCCCAATCTGAGTTAATGGGAACTTCACTTCTCCAGTTGCTCAGATCAAAACCTTAGAGTCATTTTGATTTTTCTTTTCTCACACTGACCATTTAAGTCTATTAGCAAATCCTGTCAGCTCAACCTTCAAATTGTACCCAGGATGCAATCACGTGTTACTGTCCACTACTATGTCCTGGTATATGCTACTTTTGTTTCTTATCGGTTCTTTTGCTTCCATCTTTGTCCCCTGACAAGTCTCTTCTCCATATATTAACCAGAGGGATGTTTTAAGTGAATGTGGCAAAATTACTACAGAAACAGATCAGAATGATTTTTAAAAAGCACAAAACCAATCTTGTCCCTCCTTTGATGAAAAACTTCCAATGGTTGCCTATCTTATAGAGAATAAAACCCATAACATATCATGTCCTATATTATCTGGCATCTGGTTCTCTCTATGACTTAATTTCCATTATTGTCTCCCAGCTTATTCTATTTTAGCTACAATGGCCTCCTTGCTGTTCCTCTCAACAAGCCAAACAAGTTCGTACCTCAGGGCCTTTGTACTTCCTGTAATTGTAGCCTGCCCACTTGACTGCATGATAGCAACACCATTCTCTCATTTGTTACATCTCTGCTCCACTGTCACTTCCACAGAGAGGGCTCCTTGCCTGTCCTATCTTAAATAACACTTGCCACACTGCTCCCTGTCCTCTTAACCTGCTTCCTTCTTAGCACTTATGGCCTACCTGACATTTATATATATACATTGGTTTATTTCTTCCCCCATCTAGTAATATGTAAATTTCATAAGAACAAAGAATCTTCTCTTCATTGCTCTAACATGGAGCAGATGTCAGTAAACGATGACCTCCAGATGAAAGTGACCTGTCACCTGTTTTTGTAAATGAAGTTTTACTGGGACAGAGCTAAATCCATGCATTCACTGTGGCTTGTATGGCTGCTTTAGTGCTCTAGAAGCACAACTGAGTAGCTGCAATGGAGCCTGTATGACCCACAAAGCCTAAAAATATTTACTACCCAGCCCTTTATGGAAAAAGTTTGCTAACTCCTGTTTTGAGGCCTAGAATTCTATGCTAGTATACAGTAGAAGGCAATCAACACACTTGTTCAATGAATGAATGAATGAAAGAAAAAAGAAACAAAGAAGTGGGGTTAAGTAGTATCATAACAAAAGGACATTTGCATTTGTTACTAGATTAACCAAATATAGCAAATTATAAAGTGATTTGAACTTAAAATCCAAATATATATGAAAAATATTTTATAATTTTGTTTTCTGTACATTGGGAATAATCTCAGTATTTCTGAGAGAAAAATAATCAAAGTATTTTCTCTGATGTGATGTAGGAGAAGTACTGAGATGAATACTGCTAGCTTGCATGACATTTAAGGCCATGTAGGGCTTTATCATCTGGGTGATTTAAGTCCAAACAAGCAAACATCCACACACCAAAAACTATGGCTTCTGAAACCTGGAGGAACGGTTTTTTTCCCTTTTCTTCTTTAAATTATTCTGGCCAATGTTTTGATTTTCCATTTCCCTTTGGGCATGAAGGCAGTCTTCTTTTGGATTTAGGGTCCTTACATCGTAATACTTATAAACAGAGTGTACTTGAAAGGCTTAACATAGATGTTACCAAAAGCCCAGTAGCCCAAACATCTGTAAATGCTAGTGAACATTATAAAATAAAGAAACAGGATTCCAGGTTTATGATGTTATTTTTTTTTAAGGCACTAATTCTGCCAGCATGAGAAAGAGGAAGAAAAAGAACCCAAAAAGGAAAGGTCAGCATTAGAATTTATAAGACAGTACAAAGTCCCAACTGAACACTTAGGGGACATACTGCCTAAGCTCTGACCTTTGTTGTCACTGTAGGACAAGGGCCCTACAATGACCCTGCAAAGGTTTTCTGTGGTAATCCATTTGAAAATACTTCTGAAACTTTTTAAACCTTGACCTGCAACACTAGTTCTCAAAAGATCTAGCTTGAAAAGCACTTGCTTATTTCCTTCTGTGTTCTGCTTTTTGTGTAACATCAGGGCTCAGACCTCTACCAGTATTTGACCATTTAAACTGGTAATTAGATTAATGGACTAATATTCCTGGTCCTACACACACACAGACACACATAGCACTCACAGTAAATTCAAGAGATAAGACTTCTGAAGATAAAATTAGCACTATACAGCCCCATAAAAAGACTCAAAATACTTTAATGACATTTAGATATCCAGAAGCCAAAAAAAAAAAAAAAAGAAAGAAAGAAAAAGAAAAGAAAAGAAAAGAAAAAGAAAAAGAAGCCAGAAATGCTTATTTTGGCTTGTGAATACATAGAGGATCTGTTTTCTTAAGTTTGAATATTTTCTAGACGAACCATTTTCAACATCCAAAAGCCTGTTTTGCCTTGTTGTTTTAGACATGTTTCTAGGGTATTTAAGGGTGTTAAATAGGGTATAAAGACAGTGAATGGATGCTTGGAACCGAGAGCCCAGGTTGGCCACCTTTTCTCTTGGTATCTTTTTTTGCACAAGACAGTGGAAGATAAAATCCATCACTCACAGAAGGAAAAGAGACAGTGAACAGAGATTTAAGTGACAAAATACTAGTAATTACTCAATTTCACAATGGCAATAAAACCTTTGCTCTCGGAGTCTGGTAACTGCCATGCATTCCCAACTCTCACCTCCCAAATATTCTTTAATATCCTCCTTCTGTGTTGAAGGATAGAAATTCCCTCTGCCATTAGACCTAACTGTGGAGATTCTGAAGAGTGATCGCAGACTGAGGGTTTTGCTGTCAGTGTCCAGGGACTCTGGGTAGACAATGTACAAGGGAAGAGTACAGACATAAATGCTGCAGTTCTGTGACAGCAGAACTCACCCTATCTCAGGATGTGTAACTCAGGCCTCTCTCTCAAGGGCACTTGACATATTCTGGCTAATGACACCATGTGACAGCAAGGAATTGAGCAGCCTAAAAGGGTTCACTTCAAGCTTATGCTGTCCTAAGGACTAAGTCAAGCTTGGTCACTGACAAAATATGTGTTCTTTTCTCCACCAAACATCTCTGTAATAAATCATTTAGCCTGGCTGTCCTTCTAGAATCCAGGCATGCTTTGTGTTGTAGAGACTGCAATTTTCAGAAATTTCTAGAAAAGCAATGAATGGTTAAAGACCATTCTGAGGATATAAAACCAGCGTCTTTTCTAAGATAGTTTATTCTTGCTCAGATATGTCAAGACAGGGCCCTTATAGAAAAAGTTATTCAAGAGTCTTCAGAGCAGCAAATCAACACTCTCTTGAGCACTTAAAATGTGTTAAGCATAGATACTGCACCTCATCAATCACATGTCATCCATGGCAAATACTTTTGGGAGTTACACAGACTTTGATTGAAAGTCTACTTTTTAGGTGTACCCCAGCACTTTCCATTAGTCCTCAAAGAAAACACTCAAGGTAGCCTCCACAGATGCCTTACTGAGAAGCACGGATTTAGCTCACCAGCTTCTCTGGCCTGAATGATTAGCAAGGGGCTTATTTAAGCCCCAGGCCCCCCAGAGAAACTGAGGCAGTCCTGAGCATCCACTGGCAGTACCTGTTGATAACAACCAGGCCCACACAGCCTAGACTTCCCAGGACTTTGTCCAAGCATCCTCTTGGGCGCTTCCCTGCCTAGAAGAGAGGCTTGGGTGAGCTGCAATTTCCAGCACCCTGTGGAGGGTCTGAGTTCTGTGTGTGTGTGTGTGTGTGTGTGTGTGTGTGTGTGAGTGTGTCTGTGTAGTCATATCTGTCAAACCTCTGTAAGTTCCAAATCTGATAGAATGCAGAGGGTCACACCAAGGGCCCACAGAATAGAGGCACAAGGCCTGGGACTTATATCTCTACAGGCACAAGGCACAGACTCTAAGCAAATAAAGAATGGAAGGCAAATGCGCTGGCAAACAAAACTGTGTGTGCTAACACATTCTATATATCAGTATATGAGAAAAATATAATGCTTTGTGCAATATGAAGATATTCTGCTTCTCAACTTTAAAATCCTAGGCTGTTGGCTTGAAGGGAACAAATTCTGTATGCATGGCACTAAATATAAGAGCAATTTTCTTTTAGTGAATTGGAGGACTTCAATTTTCTGAGCCGCTTTTTATTTCAGGATCTGAAGAATACACCAAATGTAATTGTACTGCCCTAAAATTTAGTCCATACCTTTTCAACTACCTTCAGAAGCTGTTTCTGTCATGAGTTCACCTGGAGTTATTAGAGTTGAAAAATTCATAATGACCCAATAAGCCAGTCATGTTCATTTTCCTCGTTGTGGCTGTGTTCTCAACACGTTCGTGTGCTCCCTCGCTCCTCTGAAATGATCTACTAAGGAAATTCTGACTGTAGAATTCTAACCGTTTGGATCTTGTTTATGCACAGGGTGATGTTGGAACCCTCCGAGGTTTTATTCACCTTAGCCCCATCTGCCCCCCTGCTTGTGTCCCGGTAGCCACAGGCAGAAGAATGAATTAGTTACCACAGGTTGGCCTGAACTGGCCTGTCTGTTCCTAGTCAAACCCTGGCTAAGTCATTCCAAGTTCTAGTCTACGTGGACCTGTGTAATAGGAAGAGAGTAAAATAGAGAACAGAGAATTACAGTCAGGGAGTCTCTGAGTAATGAAATTACCTATCACTACCCTAGTGCCACACTCACATTAAGCGGCCATTTCTAAATCTAAAATAATAGCGTAGAGGTGGATTCTCCCTGCCTTTAAAAGGACAGCACTAGTTCGAAAATTACATCCCAATCTCTAACAATTACCTGTAAAGGTTACGACTACTAAAGATAGGAAGACTAGCTTAAAAAGAATAAAACTTTACTCTCTCCTCATTCCTTTTCTCTCTTTACAGCAGAATCTTATCAGAAGTTCTATAAGGGCAATAAAAGAGGGACATTTTATTTCATTTCAGGGTCCTAGTAGAGACTTAAATGAAAGTTCTAAAAAGTATCATAGATGAAAGGTTTCTCTGCTATATCTTCTTCCAATCTTTAGAAAACTTCTCTTTCTAACTCCAGGAATTCTGGGAGTTGGGAGTCAGTATAAACTTTTAAGGAGTTATTTAAGAACTTGAGTTCACCTAGTGCAATCCGCCCCATGCACATATTCTCTGCGCTCCACTCCACACATCTGTTGAGGATCTATTCTGAGCCTGCTCTGAAACTTTATACTCACCCAGCACAATGTCTAGTGTGTGAGGCAGAGAAACAGCGTGGAAGTGAAGGGGGCGTGGGTCCTATAATCTGACTGGTGGGGTTTGAATCCAGTTCTGCAGACCTCTGCTCTGTGCTCTTTGGAAAGTTATTTCAACTCCAGGTCCTGTTTCTGCATCTCTAAGTTGGGAATGATAACAGTACTTGACTCACGGGGTCAATGGGAGGTTCAAATGAGATGTTAGCACCAAAGCCAGCACCAGCACACTAGTTCCTTTTTGACCTTAGATATTAGTTGTGGCTACAAAGATCAAAGTACTCAAAGTGGAAGATATAATATTGGATATTCAGGTAAAAAATACTGTTTCATCTTCAGAATGACAAATGTTTAAAAATCAAAATCAAGACCTCCCACATTCGGTCTTACATGATAAAAATATGTCACCCAGCAATGTGATAAGGAATCAGGCAGGTAAGTGTCTTTGACTGCCCAGGAGGCATGGGTGCGGGAGTCAGTAAATAGAACCAACCCTGGAAAGCATTTGTGATTTTTTTATGTCATAGCGCTATAAAGTAAGATAGTAAAAATATAAATGATAACTTCAAACTTCAAATTAATCCTTTTATGCCAAGTTGCCGTAAAATATTTAGAGGATTTGGGCCGGTTTTAGTGATAGATTCAGTGTGCCATGGAGCTTTGTCCTTTACTGTACTTTTAGCACCAATGGCTGAATTCCCACCACACCATCTGTTCCTGACACTTGGTCTCATTAGCACGACTATTTTTATTGATACACATAGCAATGCTTCTCATACCATCTTAGCTAAGCATTATTTATTGTATCTATATATACAACAATATTAACACAGTCAAGCATCAGGATTGGGACTGGAGGGCATCATTAAAATCAGCCAGTGTTCAGCGAGAGATTTAATGATGGATTTAATAGTATTAAATGGGAAAAAATGCCCTTGGCCTTTACATTCTCATTTAAAAACATATAAAAGAGCAGTAATTCAGGCAGTTATACTTCTCTCAAAGATTTTGCTCTAAATCACAGATGGCAATGGGAGGCCATGGCTGTGTGCTGGCTCACACCCACTCACTCTGACCAAAGCCAGAAGTGCCTCGTTGGGTCATAATTAGCAAACTGCCTGCAAACTCAACTCTCTAAATCAGAGGCCAGTGAGTGCCAGGCTAAAACACAGAAGGCAGAAAACACAAAAATGATGATCTAGGTATTCTCTAGATACTAAATTCTCTGGATGGCTGCAACTCCCATCTCATTACTGGGTACCACCCCTCGCTCATGTACTGTGAAGTGGTATACTTTGCTTTCTAAGAAAGCCTAATAGTTTGGCTTTCAGTTTATAGGACTTCAAGGCAATATACTTCCCCCCAACCATCTCCTGCCCACTCTTCGCTCCTTGCCACAGACAGGTCATAAATTTCTGTCTTGGGAACACAACATGTAACCAACAAATTATCAATTCCCTATGATGTATATCCTGAAGAGCTCTGATCAGGGCTGCTGGCCTGAAAGGCTAAACATTTTTGGTCAGAGACCATTAGGCTGGGTTTCAAAATTTGATGGAGATAGTTCCGGCAGGGTGAATAAAACCAAAACCAAACCCTTAGTTTTACTCAGAGGTTTGGCTTTGAGTTTGCTGTTATGTAGCAGCCCTGTGATCTAGAGTTAGCCATGCTCTGAATCTGTTCTCTCATCTGTAAAATGCCTCTTAGAGTGGGTATGATACTTCTCATTCCTGAGGACTCGGGCCACTGGTACTTTCTTTTCTAGGGACCCTAGTGATCATGTATTTGTGACCAGAATGGCAATGTGGCTCTCAGAACTTCCATCAGGCCTCTCTGGATACCAGGGAGATGAACATGCAATAGATAGCAGCCATGCCTCTTCTTGCCTCCAGCCTTAGGAGAGACTTTCAATTGGAAATGTTGAAAATCAGCACTGAGAATGGGTCACAGAGAAGGTAGTGGAGGGAGAGCCCAAGGACTCAGGCTGCTTCCATGGCTAAGTTACAGTGCTGAGTCCTTTCCGTACTTTTTAAAGTCTTGTCAGGAAAAATAAACATCAGTGGCAGAAGCACAAGCTCTGCAAATTAAAATATAGCTACAAAATTATCTTCTTTGCATTTTAAAGCAAATTACAGAATCATTCAACTAATTTCAACAATGAAAGGAATGTAGATCCAGTCAAAATTACACATGCATGGACGCTGGTGATGATACCTAAAATTAGATTCTTGGTGGCAGTTCCTGCAAAAATAAATGCGAAGTGATTGCTCATCAGAAAATACATACGTTTCTGTGTGAAACTCTCTTGCCTGTGATAAATTCTTCCAACAAAGTGACTACTCAAGCATTTACCAACCTGCTTTGGAAAATACTGCAAGCTAATGCTTCTTGTCCAAAAACGTGTATACAGCACAGATAAGGGAAGAAATGGGATCACACCATTAGAATCTTGAACCATCTGAAAAGCCTATACAGTCAATGAAGTGCCACAAGAACTGCCTGAAACACAACTAAGGACCATGTAACTGAGGTAACTACGGTGTCTGCCAATTAGCAAGCATAGCGAAACTACTGAAAATCTAATAAAAGCACCATGTGCTTTTCAATATCTAAACACAATGGAACTAATGCTTTAGAATTTTTGAATGAAATGCACTAAACAGAATCTTCTGTCAATGAATGAGAGATCTAAGATTTGCTTCTCCCCAGGCAAGGGACTGTGAGATATATTCATGCATCTGAAGATAAAATATTTCCTTCACTGAGCACTGATTGCTTTTACAATTTTATTATAAATCCCCACTAAGTGGCCACCAAATTCTATAGTGGTTTTCAACCAGGGACAATGTCTGGAGACATTTTTGGGTGTTACTGGCACCTAGTGGGTTAGGGGACAGGGATGCTGCTAAACATCCTCTGCACAATCCCCTCTCCACAATTCCCCAAAGAATTATCTGGTGCAAATTGTCAATAGTGCCAAGTCTGAAAAACCATAATCAACATACAATCCAGCAACTCTACTCCTAGGTACTTACCCAAGATAAGTGAAAACATATATCCATGAATGAAGAGCCAGATGAAGAAATATAGAGGGTGGTGAGGTCCATCAGATTCTGAACACAGGAACTCCTGTCCCGGTGGAGTTTGGGGTGTGCTACTCTCCCAAGCACATGAATAGGTTCTTATTCACCAACTCGGAAGCTCTCCAAACCCTGCCCTTTTGGATTTTTATGGAGGCTTCATTATATAGGCATGATTGATTAAATCACTGGCCACTGGTGATCACTTCAATCTTTAACCCCTCTCCCCTCCCTGGTAGTCAGGAGGTAAGGCTGAAAGTTCCAACCCTCTAATCACAAGGTTGATTCTCCTGGCAACTAGACTTCATCTTTAGGTAATCTAGGGACTTTCCAAAAATCACCTCATTAACAAACTCAGATGTGGCTGAAAGAGATTTATTATGAGTAACAAAAGGAACCTTTATCTTGCTGATCACTTAGGAAATTCCAAGAATTTTTGGAGCTTTGTGCCAGAAAGTGGGATGAAGACCAAATATATATATTCCTTACTATAAATCACAACACCATAGGACTTGCCCATGAATGTTCAATGCTCACGTTCCCAAGTGAGGTCCAATAAAGGTGATGCTTTGCCTTCTTTCAGCTCTTACACTATAAGCAAACATCCTTTTTGTGGTTTATTTAGCCCCATATTTTTTTCATTTTTGTGCTTTTTGTTGATGGTTTCACCATTTAAAATAGCCCCAAGCGTAGAGCTGAAGTGCCATCTAAAGTTCTTAGGTGCAAGAAAGCTGTGATGTGCCTTCCAGAGAAGACATATGTGTTAGATAAGCTTCATTCAGTCCTGAGTTAGAGTACTGGCCATGAATTCAATGCTAATGAATCAACAATACCTATTGAATAAGGTGTCTTTAAACAAAAACACACATAAAACAAGGTTATGCACTAATGGGTTGATGAAAGTGTTGTGACCCGAGAGGCTCGCAGGAACTTAACACTGTATTTCTCCAGGTTCAATATTTGCAAATTTCATATTCATGGCAACTTTATAGAACATAATTACCATGAATAATGAGAACTGACAGTATACATGGGTCTTTCACTAGACTCTATTACACTTGCCTTTCTTTCTTTTTTTAAAAAGATTATTTATTCATGAGAGACACAGAGAGAGAGAGAGAGAGAGAGAGAGGGGCAGAGACACAGGCAGAGGGAGAAGCAGGCTCCCTGTAGGGAGCCTGACATGGGACTCGACCCCTGGTCTCCAGGATCAGGCCCTGGGCCAAAGGTGGCGCTAAACCGCTGAGCCACCCGGGCTGCCCTACACTTGCATTTCTATGTCTATTTCAGTGTCTGCTTCCTTAAGTGCTACAGTTTAGCTCTCCATTTACTTAGGCTTTCTTTAATTTCCCTTAGTAATTTTTTATAGCTTTCAGAGTATAATTCTTGGATGTATTTTGCTAAATTTATCAATTACTTTATGATTTTGATGCTACTATGAATGGCATACATATACAAGATTGTTATGTACTTCTGATAACTTGCTAAACGCTTTTTTTTCATCCTTTTACTTTACCTATCTCTTTAAATATAAAGGATGTAGACAGCAAGTGGTTCCTTTCTGCTTTTATTATATCCGTTCTAACAATCTCAGTCTTTTAATTAAGAGTGTGTAGGCCATTTCATTTAATGTAATTATAAAATTATATCAATTTAGTATTAAGTGTACTTTAGGCTTTGGTTTAAGTCTATCATCTCGATGGTTGTTTTCCAGTCCATTCTTTGTTCCTTTTTTTCTCTTGTCCTGCCTTCTTTTGTATTAATTCAATCTTTCTTGTATTTTTTCTCCATTATTGCCTTATTTGCTATACATCCATTTAATTTTTAAATAGCTGTTCTTTAGTTTACAATATAGATTATTATTATGGTCTGTCATAAAGTAACCTATCATTCTACTTCTGATGTAAGAGCTTTAAAGCAGTAAGCTCTATTCAGTCTGTTGTACTACTGTTGCGACTTATTTTACATATTGTGAACACTGATAAATTGTTGTATTTTTGCTTTATTTTTTAAAAGATGTTATTTATTTATTTGAGAGAGAGAGAATGTGTGCACACACACGCCAGTGCACAAGCCAAGGGAGAGGCAAAGAGAGAGAGAGAGGAAGAAGGAGACTCCAGGATGAACAGGGAGGCAAACTGGGGACTTGATCCTAGGACTCAGGATCATGACCTGAGCCAAAGGCAGATGCTTATTCTACTGAGCCACCCAGGTGCCTCTGCCTTTTTGCTTTAGATTGCCAGTTATCTTTAAAATCAGATTAAACTAGAAAAATATTTTATATTTACTAGTATATCTACCATTCCTGGAGGTTTTCATTCTTTTATGTAGCTCCCAGTTTCCATGTGGCATTATTTTTTTAAGCCTGAAAAACTTTAATATTTGTCCAATTTGTTGGAAATGAATTATCTCACTTTTTATTTGAAAAGCTCTACCATGGGGGAAAAAAAAGCTCTACCATGCATTCATTTTTTTTTTAATTTTTATTTATTTATGATAGTCACACACAGAGAGAGAGAGAGAGAGGCAGAGACACAGGCAGAGGGAGAAGCAGGCTCCATGCACCAGGAGCCCGACGTGGGATTCGATCCCGGGTCTCCAGGATCGCGCCCTGGGCCAAAGGCAGGCGCCAAACCGCTGCGCCACCTAGGGATCCCCATGCATTCATTTTTGAGATATTTTCATTGGACATTAATTTCTAGGTTAACATGCTTTTGCTTTCAATACTTTAAAAATGCTGCTCCATTGTGATGGTGTTTGTACTGTTACTGACAGTAAGTTTGCACTGATGTTTTTATGTTTGCTCCCTTGTGTATAATGTTCTTTTTAAAATTTATTTATGATAGTCACACACACACACACAGAGAGAGAGAGAGAGAGAGAGAGAGAGAGGCAGAGACACAGGCAGAGGGAGAAGCAGGCTCCATGCACCGGGAGCCCGACGTGGGACTCAATCCCGGGTCTCCAGGATCGCGCCCTGGGCCAAAGACAGGCGCTAAACCGCTGCACCACCCAGGGATCCCTATAATGTTCCTTTTTTTCCCCTCTAGTTACCTTAAAATTTTCATTGTTATTCATTTTTAGCAGTTTGAGTATAACCTGCTTTGATATGATGTTTTTTTATGTTTATCCTATTTGGGATTTGTTGAACTTCTTGGATCTGTAGGTTTATAGTTTTCATCAAATATAAAGACTTTCATGGGATGCCTGGGTGGCTCAGTTGGTTGAGTGTCTAACTCGGGATTTTGATTCAGGTCATGCTCTCAGGTTTGTGAGACTGAGTCCTGCATTGGGCCCCACATTCAGTGGGGAGTCTGTTTCTCTCTCCCTCTCCTTCTGCCCCTCCCCCTGTTCACACACTCTCTCTCAAATAAATAAATAAGTCTTTAAAAAAGTATGAAAGACTTTCAGCCATTACTTCTTCAAAATATTTTTTCTGCCCCTTTCTTTCTCCTCTCCTTCTTAATTGCAAGTCTACACATGATAAACACCTAGATATTGTGACACAGACCAGTATAATTCTGGTTCTTTTTCTCTCTAGACCTCATTTTGGGTAGTTTCTCTATTGTAATGTTTCAGCTTCATTGATTTTTATTTTCTAAAGTGCCAATTACATAAAGACTCCTAACTCGGGGAAACGAACTAGGGGTGGTGGAAGGGGAGGAGGGCGGGTGGTGGAGGGGAATGGGTGACGGGCACTGAGGTGGACACTTGACGGGATGAGCACTGGGTGTTTTTCTGTATGTTGGTAAATTGAACACCAATAAAAATTAATTAAAAAAAAATAAAGTGCCAATTAACTGTTAAATCTGTCCAGTGAATTTTAAATTCAAAAAGTGTACTTTTAGCTCTAGAAGTTACATTGCTATATCTTTGGTTTCTTTAATATATTAATCATTTCCTTTAAATCTTCAAGACCATTTGGATTAGCTATTATAAAGCTCTTGTCTGATAATTCTATTATGTCTTTCATTTCTGGGAATGTTTTCATTAACCTTTTTATTTTCCTTCTGTCACAAGTCACATTTTGCTGTTTCTTTATATGTTTCATGTTTCTTTGTATTGGATGCTTAACTATGTGAGTGTTATATTGGTAATTGTTTTCAATTTTTTTTATGGAGGTATAATAACATACATTATATTAGTTTCAGATGTTCAGCATAATGCTTTGATATCTGTATATATTGCAAAATGATCACAAGTCTAGTCAACATCTGTCACTATAAAGAATTTTTTTTATGATCAGAACTTTTAAAAGTTGTAAAGAAAAAGTTGTGAATTTAATCTTAAGTGTGTAATGCAGTACTATTAACTACAGTCACCAGGCTATACATTACAACCACCTGAATTACTTATTACTTATTTTATAACTGAAAATTTGTACCTTTTGATTCCTTTCACCCATTTCACCCACTCCCATCTCATCTCTTTCTCTATAAGCAACCTTTCTCTATATCTATGAGCTTGTTTTTTGGTTTTGTTTTTAAAATTCCACATGTAAGTAAGATCATACAATATTTGTCTTTCTCTGTCTGACTTATTTCACTTAGCATAATGCCCTCAAGGTCCATCCAGGTTGTTGCAAATGGCAAGATTAATCCTTCATTTATGGGTAATATTCTTGTGTGTGTGTGCGTGCATGTGTGTGTGTGTGTGTGTGTGTGTGTATAAAACTTCTTTATCCATACATCTGTCAAAGGAGATTTAAGTTGTTTTCACAGCTTGGCTCTTATAAATAATACTGCAGTGAACTTGGAGGGTGCATGTATCTTTTTGCATTAGGGTTTTCTTTTGAGTAAATACTCAGAAGTGGAATTGCTGGATGATATGGTAGTTTTATTTTAATTTTTTTAGGAATCTCCATACTGTTTTCCATGGTGGCTACACCAATTTACATTCCCACAGTGTACAAGAGTTTCTTTGTCTCACATTTTTGTCAACACTTGTTATTTCTTGTCTTTTTGAGGACAACAGATGTGTATTGGTAATTGTTTTAACGTTTTTCTTTCTTCAAAGATGAAATTTGTTACTTGTGGATCAGGTTTATCCTTAAAGGCTTAATTTTAAAGTTTGTTAGGTTGGGTCCAAAGTAGCCTTTACTCTGGGGATATTTTAGCCTTATTACTAAGGCATGACTTTTCTGGTGACTCTACTTAATGTTCTGGTTTTTTAATGAGATTTCTCCATTATGGCTTGTGAGAATTCAAATGTACCTCTGCCCTATGAGAGCTCTGGGAATTGTTCAGTTTATAGCTCCATGGAAATTTTTATTTGCATGGCCTTGTGGAGTTTCACATTATGTATGCAAGGATTAGTATTCAGCCAAAGACTCAAGGGGCTCCCTATGCAGATTTCTGGAACTCTTTCTCTGAATGCCTCCACTTTTGTATTCTGCCTTGCAAATTCGAGCTCCCTAGGCCTCTCCAAACACTGTTTCTCTTTCCCCTCATCTCAGTGAGACTTCTAGGTTCTGCCTGAAGCTACCTCTCTGCACCACAGTCTGGAAAGCACCTCTGAATATAAATCTGAAGTGAATATGCAGTAGTCACCTAATTTATTTTCTTTCTTATAAATTCGCAATTCTGAATGGACTATTTTCCAATGTCTGAAAATAGTGATTTTTACCTATTTTGTGCAGTCTTCTATTTGTTTATGGCAGAAGAACAAATTCTGTGCCATTCATTACTTTATCAGAGGAACCAGGTTAATCATTCAAAAATACAAACCTGATGAAGTCACTCTTTAGCTTAAAATATTTCAAAGCTGACTACATATTTTATTGTCTATATGGTGTATTTTTGAAGTGCTAACATGTTCATCTGAAGGAGGTATTATAGGGACCTCTGTCATTTTCATACATCTTGGCATAGTTTCTAGGGTCTCACTATGCAGCCCCCTCCCCCATCTTCCACCAGGCTTTAATATTTTGACAGTTTGCTTTCCTTTGTTTGTAGTACCTCTCCTATCTTGTCCATTTAGTAAATTCCTCTTCTTCCCTTCAGGTAGTTAAAACGTTATCTTGTCTCTACGTCTATGTAGTGCTTTGTACCTCATTTGGCATGTCCCTCATGGAAGTGTGTTAATTTGTTTACATTTTGGCACTTCTTATAAACTAGCTTTTTGAAAAAGTGCAAAATCAAGAAGTATGTTTTAGAAAATTAACCAGAAGCAGTATTTGTTAAAAATTGGATGAAAGATATGTGATAAAGGTAATTCAGAGGAGGGTTCAATATCTCTTATTTTATTTAACCTCATCCTTCAACACTAAGGAAACCCAATGTCCTTTTAACACCAAATGATCCTACTTTTTCTTGTTACATTCTCAACTACAGTCAAAACCTATTCAGAGGGCAGCCCGGGTGGCTCAGCTGTTTAGCACCACCTTCAGCCCAGGGTGTGATCCTGGAGACCCGGGATTGAGTCCCACATTGGGCTCCCTGCATGGAGCCTGCTTCTCCCTCTGCCTGTGTCTCTGCCTCTCTCTCACTCTCTGTGTCCCTCAGGAATAAATAAATAAAATCTTTTAAAAAAAAACCTATTCAGAAAATCAGAATTTTTAAATGTGATAACCTCAGTGTGGAGGTTCTCTGTATTTTATGATCTAAGCCAACCTGCCAAAATTTGGTGAATTTTAATGTTGGGAAAATACCTTTCCTACTTAACTATATTGAATATCCTACTGCAGTACCCATTGCAACTGTCATATATGAACACGCCATGCTCACAATCACATTATTTGACTCAAAGCTCTGCAGTTTAATATTATGTCATAATTTCTTTCTCCTTTTTAGGGAGATGCAGGCTTCTAGTTATGAAATGAATGTCATGGGGATAAAAGGTACAGCATGAGGAATACAGTCAGTGGTATTGTAATAGTATCATATGGTGACAGATGGTAGCTACACATATAAGCATAGTAGAATTTAGAGACTGTCGAGTCACTATGTGGTACACTGAAGCTAGTGTAACACTGTGCATCAACTACACTTCACTTTAAAACAGAAGAAAAAAAAACCAAGAAGATAAAATTTATTTTATTTTATTTTTTTTTTAATTTTTTTTTTTATTATTTATTTATGATAGTCATACAGAGAGAGAGAGAGAGAGGCAGAGACACAGGCAGAGGGAGAAGCAGGCTCCATGCACCGGGAGCCCGACGTGGGATTCGATCCGGGGTCTCCAGGATCGCGCCCTGGGCCAAAGGCAGGCGCCAAACCGCTGCGCCACCCAGGGATCCCAAGAAGATAAAATTTAAATAAAAAAGTTTCCAATTTGGGATAAATACATGAAACAAAGGTTTTCAAGATAAGTACATGTTAGGCAATCAATGACACTGATTCTCAGGAGATGGAAAACTAATGAGGTAAACTATACTAACACTGCAGCTTATTAAGTGTTGCTAGGCTATGGTACAGAAAAGAGAATCCAGGTAGAGCCCAGTGGACACTCTGAGCTGAGTCTGGAAGAACAACTTGACTAGAGTTTGCAGGACAAAAGACCAGAGAGATTGCTGCACAGAGAGAATCCTAGAGATCTGCAGACGGCCCCCCTTGAGGGCCTTCAACAGAGTTCTGAGTAGCACAAGTGTGAGGAGGAAACAGATAGAATCCAGGGAAAGAATCATCTAAAAGGATTAGAAAGAAGACATCGGGTGCTCACCCAAGGCCTGAAACAGTAATTATTTTCAGTAGCTAGAGTAGAAAACCTCATAAATGTTGAGGCATTGGGTAGAGACTAAAGAGAACCTTGCATCAGTAGTGGGCAATAGACTAAATGCTGCTCTTTTCTCACCTAACAGATTGTTAAAATAACAGATTGACCACAAACGATCAAGTTGTTTCCAAGCAACTTAAATGCACCCCAAAACAAGGCTCAAGATTTATCAAAATATAAAAAGGGCAGAATTATCACTGTCTAACAATCAACCAAATATTACCAGACCTACAAAAAAGCAATAAAATAGTGAAGAGAACAATCAATCAAAATGAACTCAAAATTGACACAGATGTTAAAGTAAGTATGTAAGGATAAATTAAACGGTTATTATAATTGTAATTTATATGTCCAAAAAGATGAGAGATATAGAAGATACATAGATGAACTAAATCAAACTTCTAGAGATGAAAACTACAAGGTATGAGATGAAAATGTACACTGAATGCAATTAATGGCAGAATAGAGATTACAGAAGGAAAGACTAATGAACTTGAAGACACAGTAACAGAAAACACACAAAATAAAACAGAAAAAAGAATAAAATAAAAAAAGAATATCATTGAACTATAGGATAGCATGTGTCTTAATGTACATGAAATCGGAGTCAGTACAGGGGAAAGGGGGGGGGATATGTTTGAAGAAATAATAAGAGAAAAAAAAGTTAAATTGAATGAAAATGAGAAACCTGTAGGTTCAGGAAACTCTCTAAGCATGCGAACCATGAAGAAAGCCTTGTATAATGAAAATGGTCAAAATTAGCAATAAAGAAAAAAAAATCAGCCACAGTAAAATGGAATGAAGATAAAAATTACAAGAAATTTCTTATTGGAAACAACATAAGAGAGAGAAGACAGTGAAACAACATCTTTAAAATATGGGGAAAAAAATACCAGCCCAGTGATACATAACCAGCAAAAATATCTGTAAAAAGCTAGGGTAAAATAATGACATTTTCAAATATGCAAATGCTAAAAAATTCATAATCAGCAGATCTGCACTACAAGAAATGTTAAAGGAAGTCCTTCATGCAGAAGGAAAATGCTAGCAGATGGAAATGTAGATATATTCAAAGGACTAAAGAGAATGGGAAAGGACTAAAGAGAATTTACCAGCACAGAGGTAAATATAGAAAAATATATTTTATTATTTAAATGCATTTAAAACACAAATGGCTACTTAAACAACAATATTAATTTATGAGAAGTTTATAACATAAAGAAGTAAATATATATGCCAACAGCAGCATATAGGTGGCTAGGAAGGGAAAATGAAACATCCTGTTGCAAAGTTCTCAGACTGTATGGGAAGAGGGATAGTGTCGCTGGAAAGTGGACTGTGATATGTTAAAGGTGTCTACTGTAAACCTGAAAATAACCACTGAGAGAACAAAACAAAGAGTTAGTTACTAAGCCAACAAGTAAATAAATTAGAATAATGAAACAACTCAATACAAAGGAAGGCAGAGAAGGAGGGTAGAGAAACAAAGAAAAGATAGGATAGATAGAATATAGCAGAACAAGAGACCTAATCTCAACCATATCAATAATTATATTAAATGTAAACACTTTCAAATCCTAATTAAAAAACAAAAATGATGAGACTGCATAAAAAATCAAGACCTGACTATATGCTACTTATAAAAACCACACTTAAAATATAAAAAATCAAATAGATTAAAATAAAATGATAGAAATAGAAATTACATACTAACATGAATTCAAAAATGGGTAGAATGACTATATTAATATTGAAGTACATCTCAGTGTAACCAGGAATTAAGAGATTATACTATGTTCAAGGAATCAATCCATCAATAGGACATTACAATCTAAATACTTACACCTCTCATAACAGAGTTTCAAAATCCATGGGATGCATGGGTGGCTCAGTGGTTTGAGTGTGTCTTCAGCTCAGGGCGTGATCCTGGGGTCCTGGGATTGAGTCCCACATCGGGCTCCCAGCATAGAGCCTGCTTCTCCCTCTGCCTATGTCTCTGCCTCTCTCTCTCTCTGTCTCTCATGAATAAATAAGTAAAATCTTTAAAAAAAAACCCCAAATCCACAAAATCCATGAAGCAAAATCTGACACAAGAGTAAGGAGAAATAGACAAACCCATAATTATCATCAGATTTCAATACCCTTCCCTTAGTAACTGACAGAATAAGTAGGAAGAAAACCAGTTACAACACAGGCTTGAACAGCAACATTATGACATGATATTTATGTAGAAAATATAATTGAATCCATAAAAAAGCTACTAAAATTAATAAGTTACTTTCACAATACTTTAGGATGTTAAGATCAACAGAGATCAACTGTATACCTCTATGCTTGCAACTAATAAATATAAATTAAAATTAAAAAATAAGTGTCATGTACAGTAGTATAAAAATATAAAATAATTAGGGGTAAATCTGACAAAAGATGTTCATGCCTTGTACACTAAAAATTCTAAACATTGAAAGGATAAATTAAGTAAGATTTAAATGAATGGAGATATATACTGTATTCATGGCTTGGAAGAATCAATACCGTTAAGATATCAGTTCTTTCCAGATTGATCTGTAGATTCAATATAATCCCAATAAAAATCCCAGTAGGTATTTTTTTTTTTTGGTAGAAATTGATGCGCTGATTCTAAAATTCACATGGAAATGCAAAGGTGTAAAAATAACCAAAACAACTTAGGAAAACAAGAACAAAATTGGAGAACTAACACTAGCTGCTAGAAAATCTTATTATAGAGCCACAGTGACCAAGAGAGTGTGATATTGGTGAAAAGATTGATATATAGGAACAAAATAAAGAATCCAGAGATATATCACACATACACAGACAACTGATTTTCAGCAAAAGTGCAAAGGTAAATCAATGGAGAAATGACAGTGTTTTCAACCATTGGTGATGGAACAATTAGATATTCATGTGCAAAACTGAACTCCATCTATACTTCAAAGTGGATCTTAAACTCAAATGTAAAACCTCAAACTGCAAATGTTTAAAAAAAAGTAGGAAAAAAATCTTTGTGATCATAGATTAGGGAAAGATTTTGTAGTACGACACTAAAAATATGATCCATAAAGAAAAATAATTAATAAACTGAACTTCACCAAAATTAATTAATAAAAACTAACAGTGTCATCTTTGAATGACACTGTTAAAGAGAATGTAAAGACAAACCCCATGTGAACAGACATATTTACAAAGGAAGTATCTGCAAAGTATATACAAGATTTCTATATAAAATATATATAAAGAAATTTCAAACTCTATAATAAAATTAAAAAGGACAAACGTTTTGGATACTTTACCAAAGATGTATGGATGGAAAATAAGTGAGTGAAGAGAAGTTTAAGGTAATTAGCCACTGAGTCAACACAGATAAAAACCATAGGATACCATTGCACACATTGGAATGTTTAGAATTAAAAAGACCAGGTATTTGCAAGTATGTGGAGAGGCTACAATTCTCACATACCGCTGGTAGAGATGAAAATGGTATAAGCACTTTGGAATGCTTATATTGTCTGGAGAACAGTTTGGCAGGTTTTTTTTTTTTTTTTTTTTTAAATTAAACACACTTCTATCTTTGATTCTAACATTCCACTGCTAGGTATTTACTTCACAGAAAAGAAAGCATAACTCCATACAAAGACTTTTTGTACATTCTAAAAATGTGCACAAATATTTATAATAGACTTACTTGTACTAGCCAAGAAATGGAAACAAATAAAATGTCCTTTGAAAGTGAATGGATAAAGAAGTTGTGGTATATCCATACAATGGAATACTGCTTACCCATAAAAAGGAATGAGAATGAAATATGGATGAATCTCAAAATAATTAGGCAGACTGAAAGAAGACAAGAAAGAGTATGTATTATTATATGATTCCATTCACATAAGTATAAAAAAGGCAAACTCTTCTATACTGACAGAGGCAGATGAGTGGTGGCCTGGGGATAGGTGGGGCATTCAAGGGTAAGGGACGAACGACAAAGGAATCCAAGAAACATTTGAGGAGTGATGGATATGTTCATAATCTTGATTATGATGATGTTTTCACAGGTATCTTGAGCTTCATGCACTGTGAAAACTTACCAAACCGCCATTCTAAATATGTGCAATTCATTGTATATTAATTTTACCTCAATGAAGAAAGGCACAACTAACACTTCCTATTTCCTTTCAATTCTATGCAGTTATAGACTTCATAGATCCTCTCCGTAAGCAGAGTCTCTCTCTTTCAGCAAAACCAGCTAAATAATTTTGAGAAACTTTTCAGAAATTTCAAAGGCTGTCCACTTCAATTACTTCTTATAATTGTATAGATTAACCTTCTTTTCCAACCTTCATCCATGGGTGCTACAAGATATTGTCCCATGTTTTCATTAACTTGGTCTTCCATGTCAAAGATTTTACTGACTGTGGATACTTACAGTCAAGAAGGTGAAGCCACTATTAAATGGAAAGGGAGAAGTGGATCCTTAAGTAAGGCAGCTACTGATCCAGTAGCAGACTCATGTGCAGGGAGCAGAAAGTTCCTGTCACCAAAACACAGGGCCTGTATTTCTTTCCTACAGGAAAATCTAGATGCAGGAGCCATCCAGAGCCTACTCTGTTAAAAAGTTTTCACCAACTATGCTCCTATCCTAACATCTAGTTATAAGATCTCTCATTTTCACTCATCCCCTGAGTTCCAACTTTTCAGTTCATGTGTTTGCCTGTGACCGAAAAAGTAGAAATTGTGAACACAGATGCTACAGCATGAGAACTTCTTCAAAATTGTAGGAGGGGGTCTCTCTATTATTTCAAGTCATTAATTAGCCAAGTTCTGTAAGTCAATCCTTTTGCAACTCTTCCCATAATTATCTTGCTCTGAACTATTTCCTTTGTTAAATACATGCTTATACAGGTTTTTACATGTGTATTATGTATCAATTATCATATAATTACATAATTACTGTAATCGGATTTAACTGCATAATTAGAATGTGTAATTACATAATTAAAACATGTAATTACCAAGTTTAAAAAGTTATGGAAATTATTTTTTTCAATGAATAATGTATGTATGAGTAGGCAACTATTGAAGTTCACAACTTAGGACTTCTAAAAATCATTTTAACAGAAAACACGATTTAAAATTCAGTCACCAGTTATTTCACTTGATATGCTGGATATTTTAAATTTTTAAATGGATTTTTATTTTGTTAAAATATTAAAAACCTTCAATAGCTCAACATTTGAGTGTAGGATAAAGAGACAAAAAAAAAAGGCAGCTCTCATTAAGTATACCTGAGGTCTGGCTGCATTATTAACCTATTCCCACACATGTAAGTTTACTTCATATAACTGACCGTAAATAATAAGCCGTGGTAACTCATATGAAAATCATTACCCTGATGGCATTTTGGTGAATCCAGGAAACCATGTATTCCATTTTGCACCCTCGCCCCCAAAATCCATGCTTGGTCTCAAAGGTGTAATGTGACTTTTAGAATAAACGTCAAGTATATATCTGCTTCAAAATAAGAAAAATCCACCTCTATTTATACCACTTTCACTTGAAGAATAAAAAATTTTTAAAAGTTAGAAGTATATTACATCAGTGGTATTATGATAATAATTCAACTATGCCAGAGATGTAAAGAGAAATCAGAAGTGTTCTCTGGCCTTATGTTATTCAGACAGACGCACAAGCCAATAAGTGAAACACAGAGAATGCGGGCCATAATAGCTTTTGAAAACATTTTTTTAATCTACTAAGTCATAATTTGGTGCCTGAGGAAACAATCTTCATTCTCTAAGCCAGCAACTGATTTTAGATTTTTCTGATCCATATCAACACAACAGTTGATTATTTTCTGTGCAGGAAATTTCTACTCCTCTTTAGGCCCATAACATTCTGTACATACTTCATAATAAAGTACTTATCCTATAATCTCATAATTATGTATACATCTGCTTTTTCTTTAGAATGTAAGGTCCAGGAGGGAAATTGCTCAGTGCAGGAAACATTCACATGTGTTAATGCCTGCAGAGAGTATCTTCTGAACACACACATGCGTGTGCACACAGACACATGGGTGTACACACAACAAAGTAACATTTGCCTGCCCTTTTCACAGAAGCAGAATGTGTCTCTTAACACACATAACCAGCATATCTTTCAAAACCCAACAGTTTAACTTGAAAATATTCATAAAGATCACTGTCAAATGATAAAAAAGGAAACACGTGCATTAAATAAAGAACATGCCTCTCAGAGATGGCAGGAAAAAAATCAGAATAGTTAAGAGTCAACCACAGCCTCATTTTAAGAGGTGCCCAGTTTCCACAGACTGCTCTGTCACTGACCATCTTATGAGTTCATGTGCTTCAGGTTAATGTTCCATTCTTTAATTAATTACTCCCATCAACATTTATGGAGCTTCTGTCGACTATATGCAAAGTGGTGTGCTGGTTACAGAAGATGCAATAAAGGGCAAAAAATAACCTCATGGAGTTCGCGTTCCAGGGATGGGGCAGACACATGAACAAACATAATGGTGCGTGTGCTCAGCCCTATGATGACAGTGTGGGGACTCAAGGTGTGTGGAGGAGGGTGGGCACTCCTTGACAGATTCAAAGCACTGCACCAGGACTCTAGCTCCCTATATTGTTTCTTCTAGAGAGCCACTGCAGATTTAATAAGTGTAATCCAAGCTGAACTCAAATGATAGCGCAAGTAACTCAGGATAACCCTGATGTCCCAGACTTGGAGTGGATCCACTAGTCTCAGAGGAGTCCCATTCCCTCCAGATCCATCTGTCTCTACCCACCCCACCCTTGTTCCAGATAAAAATTCACAAGCATTATTCTTAATGTATCTTTGCTGGGAAATAAACTGGTAGGCTGGGGTCCAGCACAATTCCAGGTTGAACATTGAATCCACAAGTTATATGGGTACCACTTATAATCCATGGTATAATACATGTGAGTGGTTTTTTCCAATAATTTTTATGTTTATCATTTTGGGAGGAAGAGACATACCAATGAGATATAGTAGTACATGGAACCTCTTGATTTATCATGGATCATGAACTTGATCATGACCTCCAGTGTTTAATCAAAGCCATGTTTAAGATCTCAAAGCTCCAATGAGGTTTGGAAAAGGCTTGGGAAGGGGGAAATAAGTGTTAGCCTAATCCCAAAATGTTCCTTGCTTTGTGTGGTATTACTGGCATCATTAGGCCTACTCCTTGCATCGGTCAGCAAATTTTGATAGAAGGCCACTATTAACATGTATGTTAAGTATGTTAACATGATGTGTATGTTAACATACATATATTATGTATGTTAGTATGTTAAGATGTTAAGTAAGTTAACATGATAAGTATGAACTGAAACTTATCACCCATGAATGTAAATTTGGTTCATCAGATTAGTGGGTGTCATCTCAGAAATGAAGAATTAGTATTCTAGGTGGAAGGGGGTAGAGCATTGTATAGGTAATAGAAAATGGCTTCGTTTTTGGATTGCTACATGATTGGCTGGTTCTTGAAGTCCTTTAAGATCACAGAATTCCCAGTCTCAGGCTCTGGGCCAGCCATGACCCTAATGTATGAATCCTTACCAAACACCTAGTTTCTGTTCTTCCTAGGATGAGAAACTGTTGTGTTCCCAAATAGACACTTAGTTTTCTGATATCTCAGCTGATAGAAAGGGCTTCCTGATAAGCTGCAAACTGCAAATTCTACTCATTGGTCCTGTTTTTTTCACCCTGAAGTCAGAAGAACCAACCTACTGACTTGGTTCTAATCATCTACTGCTATGGTGTAAGGCCTAACATTAAGATTCAATATTACGTGTTGCCTTGACATCTGGTGAAACCAGGGAGCCTCACATGGTCTAGCCACAAATCTGCCACCATTCTACGCCCCGTGGATAAGATCCCCTAGCCAAACAACCCTCCTTATTGAGAGGGACAAGCACACTTTCAGCTCATCCCTGACTGGTGGATATAGCTCCCTGCTAGCCTGCAGAATTATTCAAACAAGCCAATCTCACCCCTGTGGGGACTGGGGGACACCTCACTCTCTTGTTACTATGAAGCCTGCTTCTCACGGCCCCTGCTGATTCACTTTGTTCCAGGGTGCAGCCCCGTGTAGCCCTGCATCCTCATCTGCCAGGCTGTGAACATATGTGACTAATAAACTGCCAAGCTCATCTGTCCAGTGTCAGGTGTCATGCATTTGGCTGTCCCCATTTCTCTGGAGGTGGGGGTGGAAACCCCTCCCTCAGCAATGAGGTGAAGTAGAGACAATCAGAGCAGCTGCATGTGAGTAGGAGGGCTTATGTACCTGGGAAGAGTGGGCGAAACAGAGGCCAGAAGAACTCGATTTCATGCAAATTTAAAAATCACATTTCCTCACACTTTCCATCTTCTCTAAATATCACTCCTGAGTTTTCTTAAGTGACTGTGGGGTATGGCTGCTGACGTAGCACGAGCTTAGGAAACAAGCTGAGTGAAGAGAGGTGGAAACAAGAGTCACAATTGAGGAAAAAGAAAATAAGGAAATATTCTGGGGTCTCAAAACCATCGGTGACTTGAAGTATATTCTAGAAAATGTGTAATTATTCATTCAATTCACCAGCAGATTCCACCCACATCTTAACTCTAGTTCACTGGATATCGCATTTCAGGACACCAAAACTCTACCTGTCTCTGTGTGAAAACAAAGAGTGACGAACAAGAGAATTAGTGATTAGTACTAATGTATGTGTTCAAGTTACAGACGCAGATCTGTCTCCCCTCCCCCATCCCACCCCAAGCTAATGGATGAACCTCAATCAATACACTCAGGAAAGACCACAGAATCAATAACAGGGCTAATTTAACAGAATTAAGAAGTGGCTTTTTTTTTTTTTAACAAAAAAGCAGACACATTGGCAATAACCACATTCTTAATGTTGCCTAGCAACAAGATATAAAAATGATGTACAATGTCAGTAACTTATTTTCACATACAAAAACAGCCCCCTGCCTTGGCAATGCTATAATGTACTTTTCCCCAACTAGAACTCCACCGAGACTATTAACGTTACCATTTTCCATAATATACTCTGTTAAACAATCATGTGTTTTAGTGCATTAAAACACTGAATTTACTTAATGACTACTCAGTGAAGCAGCAGCTACAAAAGGGAAGGAGTTTTTCTGTTTCCATTTTAAGCTTATAGGTTCATTCCCTGGCCAGGGGAGTTCAATAGATAGCAAACGTAATGAATCTAAACACCAGAATTCACACATAAAACTGAACACTAGAATTCATACATAAAAGGGGAGAGAACAGGGCAAGGAGTGGTCTTTTTTTTTTTTTTTAAAGATTTTATTTATTTATTCATGAGAGACAGAGACACAGGCAGAGGGAGAAGCAGACCCCATGCAGGGAGCCCGACATGGAACTCGATCCGGGGTCTCCAGATCATGTCCTGGACTGATGGCGGCACTAAACTGCTAGGCCACTCAGGCTGCACAAGGAATGGTTTTATATGTGTTTTAAAGGGAAAGTAGGGAAATGAAACTAAAGTGCAGTATTAGTACTTCTTGGTGATTTTTAATTTTTTTTTTTATTTAAGATAGTCACACAGAGAGAGAGAGGCAGAGACACAGGCAGAGGGAGAAGCAGGCTCCATGCACCGGGAGCCCGACGTGGGACTCGATCCCAGGTCTCCAGGATCGCGCCCTGGGCCAAAGGCAGGCGCCAAACCACTGCGCCACCCAGGGATCCCATCTTGGTGATTTTTAAGTTTCTTCTTTGGATGTG
Source organism: Vulpes lagopus (assembly GCF_018345385.1). Taxonomy (NCBI): domain Eukaryota; kingdom Metazoa; phylum Chordata; class Mammalia; order Carnivora; family Canidae; genus Vulpes; species Vulpes lagopus. The sequence continues at coordinate 26,724,637 of NC_054828.1, read as the reverse complement.
AAAGAAGTTTCTGGAAGGCAGAAAGCCTTGGAGGTTCCAAGGTATGCCTTTGGATATGGGAGTGAAGGTGCAACAGGAAGGGAAAGTGACAGCAGAGAGCTTTATCGGAGGGGCTGGTAGAGAAGACCAGGCAGGGGCTAGAGGGGCTGAGCTCTCAGTGGCCACATGGGCAAGCCCTCAATCAGGGGATCCTCATTCCTAACACAGCTGCTGCTCTGGCAGGTGGGAAGGGGAGCAGATCTGCCCAAGCTGGGGCTTTACATATATTATCTCATTTCATCCTCCTATGAGTTCATTTAATAGAAGCAGAAAATAGGCTCAATGAGATTAAGTGATTTATCCAGAATCACTCAGCTAGTAAGTGGTAAAGCTGGGATTCAAAACCAGATCTGGCCTCAAAGCCACAGTTCATCTTTGCCCCACGTGGCTGTTCCTGAGGTCCTGCTGTGGGGGATGCTCTGGGATCATGTACCAAGGTGTGAAGGAGGAAACCTATTTCCCCTGAAGAAACAAAGAGACAAAAACCAAACTTGCCTGATGAGCCTCAGATCATAGTGCACTATATTCATGTGGACATGTGTTAACTTACATGCTCCCAGGATTTTTTTTTTTGCAAGTTTCTTATCACTGTTATGTGGGATCATTAACTCCTTACTTTGGGGCCATGTAATATGTTAGAAGAAAGCCCAACAAACTATTTTCTGCTGGATAGAGCATCTTATGTAGGAGACCTTTGGTAAGTACTGCTGGATAACTTGTGCAACAAAGGACACTCAGTTTTATGAGATCTTTGCAGAAATGGATCTGTCATATTCATCACTTGTGCTGGAATATAGTAAGTGCTCATAGCTATGTATAAGGTCAACTCTATGCCCTCATGAATTTTAAGGTTTCCCCAGTTAGCTGATTGACCAGTGATTTTTACTCAGGATCTTCTGGAGCTTGAATCAATACTGGCACCTGTAAAACAGCCTGAGATGAGCAAAACGATCCATCATCACTGGATGCTAATCTGAAGTGGACGTATTGTTTACTGGGAAGGCCAGGCGATTATAGGTGAAGACTACTTGAAAGCAGCTGAGCATCCTCCTGGTTGCTATGCAACCCCAGACAAGTTCCTGGTCTTGTCTGGCCTCTCTAACCTCCCCTGTTTTCTGACCTAGGAAATACTTAGAACACACTGTCAGGCAGTCAACAAGCATTTACGGAATACCCACAGGGCACAAAGCAATAAACTTACTGCTTATTTAAGCCAGGAAATAAGGCTAAAGCAAAGCAGAGGATTAGTCCAAATACCTGGGCAAACGAGGCACCAGTAAAAGTATTAGGCTCTGAAATCCTCCAGGTGATTGCGGCCTTATGCAGTTGAGGCTTTGGGGGCATTTTAAAATTAGTATCTGAATAATCTTGTCTACTAACTTTAGTAAGAATGTGTGTGTGTGTGTGTGTGTGTGTGTGTGTTTTCCTATTGCTGCTGTAAACAAATCATCCCAAATTTGGTGACTTAAAACAACACAAATTTATGATCTTACAGTTCAGAATCTTAGTAGTCCAGAATGGGCTAAAATCAAGGTGTGAGTGGGGCTGTGTTCTATTCTGGAAGCTCTGGTGGAGAATCTATTCCTTGCCCTCTCCAGTTTTAAGAGACTACCCATGTTCCTTAGCTTGTGGCTTCTTCTTCCATCTTCCAAGTCAGGCACCTTTTTCATACTCCCATCTCTTCTGCCTCTCTCCTCTACTCAGGAAGGGCCTTAGTGATTACATTGGAGCCACCCAGATAATATAGGATATAGGATAATCTCCCCATTTCAAGATCAGCTGGTTGGTAACCTTAATTTTCTTTGTAACCTTAATTCCCCTTTGCCATATAGCCTAGCACAGTCCCATGTTCTGGGGGTTAGAATATGGACATCTTTGGCGGGGGGTGTGCATTATTCTGCCTACCACAGTGTATGTTTATGAGTAATTATATATCAAAAGCAATGGTGGGTTATAAATTTTATGGTTACAGCTCTGGGACCTGTATAAGACTATCTATTGCCTTCAGCACTTTATGTTCTAAGGAAGGTAATATATACATAAAATATTCACCCTACAATCAAAAACAACCCTGACATTTATAACATGATTTATAGTTTGCAAAGCACTTTAACACATATATTTTCTATAAGACCCTCATAACGACTTTGCAAGGTAGATAAGGGAAGCACTGTTATCTCTGATTTACAGATGCATAAACTGAGGCACAGAGGGATTTCCTTAAGGCCACAAAATCAGATTCAAACCCAGATATGCAGAGTTCAGGTCCACTGTTCTATTACCCATACTGCAAGACCCTCATGGCATATGTCATATCAACATATATTGCCCAGAGAATTGTTGTAAGAGACCTTGCTTCTATTCTATGAAAGGAGAAATAGGTGTGAGGTTATTCAGAAATTTAATGAAGAACGCAAAGCACGCCTCTCATGGAGCTGAGGTGATTCTCTCTGCAACAACTCAGAGCTTATCTCTGATCGATGCCATGGGTAGTGACACAGTAATGGGCTGAGACGACAGGAGGAGCTGCTTGTATAGGCAGAGTTACCATAGCACTGAGGCACAGCAGAGCAATGTGTGTGCCTCACATCCATAGTAAAAGAACTTGCTCACTTTATGGTTCAGAGTATGGTTGTATTTTTGGTGGGCTTTTTTTTTATAGTAATAAAAGAATGCACCTGCAGGACAGCTAAGAGCCTGTGTTCACATTGGCAACTAGGAATATAAACTTGATAGCCAGAGAGGTTGAGGGGTTTTGTTAAAATCTTGCACTCCTGTTTGCCCCTATGAGTGATTTTATTCTCCAAAAAGGTACAACATTTTAATGGAAAATCCAAAATCAGAAACTTGTCCATTTTGACCATGATCTCACAGATTTGTTCTGTTTCATACTTTAAAAACAATAAGAGGAATGAATTTCATGTCCCTCTAAAGGGATGTGCTGATGATTAGTGAAATGTGACCACTCCTGATGACTGGCTTAACGCATGGCTAGGGCCAGTCGACAGTGACGGCATGGGGTTGTTATCTTCCACTTTCTCGATTTAGAGGCTGCCCACAGTAGCCTTTCCAAGTCAGATATTACTCTTTCCTTCCTAGTAACCTCTGAAGAAACCTCTCAAGGTGAAACACAGACAGAAGCTGAAAAGTCACAGTCGCCAGCTGGCAGTGCTGGACAAAAGTGCATGGTACACCCTGGCCGAGTGGTATCCTGAGGGAAGACCTTCCAAGCCCCAGAACCCCCAAATGCTCACTGTGCACTACCTCAAGACGTGACTCTAATGGTTAAGCCAGTGAAAGATAAGAAAGATAGTCCCTGGTATAATGCAGGAAAATACATAAATGTAAATGCATAAAGGGAACTCAAGTGTGACTCCCTACCTTAATTGCCTAACACAATTCCCACTAGATGCATAAATTATAGTTCCTATTAACAGCACTATGAATAATAATCAGTTTACTTTCTGACTTGTATCTAAATATACTTTCTATATGATTTCATCTTTTATTCAGCTGTTTAAAAGCAGAACATCTAATTACAGTTCCTATTAGTCAACATTAATTTTTTTTTTATTTTTGCTATGGAGCATGTGTGATGACTGATTTTCTAAAAACAGAATTCTTCAGCATATGGAACAAATCGTGTTATTATTAATGCATTCCCAAATGACTCTGCATTTCAATTCCCTTAATTATTTAGTCATTGCTGATTATGTCTTTTTACAATTCATTATCTCATTTCTTGCCATGTGGGCATTTTATTCATTAAGTGTCAAAATGAAGGGTTTGACCTAAAAAAAAAAGATAATCAGGAAATACTGACATATTTTTAAAAGTCCGTGTTTCCCTTCTTCAACATTTTCATGCCATGTGATAACACACTTTAAACAACAAGTATTTCAAGGACATCTCTAGGTAGCAATGCTAATCTGTGTATTGTGACAGCCACTGTTGGCTCAGGTTGGAGGGGCATCAAGGAGGGGAGGCTATGGAGTTGCTTACAGGAGACATCTCTCAAGATTAGAATGTACCAGTTCCAACTATAGCTCAATCACACTCTGATGTTCTCATTTTAAACAAAGATACTATTTGTGTTAAGTGGATTGTTGTACTAGTTTTCTTCCAAAGCTAAAATGATCTTTTAAAAATAGCTCTTTAAGCAGTGCTGGGAAACACAGGATAAGAAACATTTACTAAGTTGAAAGAGAACTAGCTCTTAATGGGAATTAATTTCGTCCTCTGGCTGGTCCTACCAAAGTTCCAAAACCAGATTCTGACTTGGGTATTTACTAAGGCCTGGGCACTGGGATCTTCATGCAGATGTTGGCTTGTGATTTCAGTGAGGTCAGTGAACCTTGTTTGAGACCAAACTCCTTGTCGAAACAAACAAACAAACAAACAAAGGCAAGGGGAAACTATGGAAGGATAAAGAAGGCTGAGGATGTGAGAAAATTAGAAGAGAACATACTTCTTTCTACCTGGCTAAAGCCTGTGTCTGAGATGTCAGGCTTTCTCAACAAAACTGTGCTTTATTTGTAACCTAGATGGTAGATACTACATGCAGTAGCATAGGACAAAACGGTAATCCTCTCAGTCCGTGTATCTTCCAGCTAACCATGTACCTCCTGATCATGCTAAAGTTAAGTACTACTAAACAGGATGTGAAAAAGGAACTGATTTTTGTTTTATAATTCAGAACAACAAATGCTATATAATCAAAGGAAGGTGCATCTAGGCAAGACAAAACTTGCAGTAGATGGGCTCTTAGGAGAGTATTATGACTTTTTGCTTAATACTCATCTAAGGCCTAGGAAGAGAATTTCTTTGGAGAAAGATACCTTAAGGTTGGGATGTTTTTCTCCCCCATCTGAAGTGGGGGAGGGGAAGGGAGTTGGTTCCTCATCACCTCAAGCCTAAATGCAAGGGCTTTCTGACACACACCCACGCACACATCAACAACCCTCAGAAGACTTTGTATTTGCTCTGGGTGCTTGGGGTTACCTAACTTAAGTCTGAAAAAAATCAACAGGGGAGCAGCCACTGAATGGCTGACAGGGCGGCACAGAAGGCTATGTCATGTATGGACTGCACGTTGACCTACAGAGAGACAAGATAATACCCTGGATGCAGAAGTTGGGTTGCACAAGAACATGGAGAGAAGAGGGGGTCATGTGGAAGATGGAAAGAGGCACTACCCTCATCAAAAGAGCTATAGGCGAATGTTCACAATGGGGACAAATCTTTTTAGAACCATTAAAACATCCCACAAAGAACCAGTGCTCTTTCCCAAAGAGAAAGACCCACCAACTCCACAGAACACCAGTGCCAGTTCACAGGGATAACCAAGTATGATTTCCTGGGCCCTTAGTACTTTATTGTCACCCTGGTTCTAGCTGCGGGGGAGCCAGAAACCCCAGCTGAAAAAAGGAATTATGCAAATCAGTGAAATATAGAAGGAACACCTGTCTCTCCTCCCCTTCTAGGATTCCAGCCTGAAGGAAGTCAAGTTGGGGGTAAGAGAATCTTTAACTTTAAATGAAGTTCAGAGCTTTGATGATGCCTATAACTGGGCATTTTAGTTACTGAAGTGAGATTTTATTTTTTTTGTCATTAAGAGTGACTAGAGGACTTTTGAATCATCTAACAGTGTCTGGGAAAGCCATGGAAACTAGTGAGATTTCATTTAAGGGCAGGAGAAGTTGCCCACAAAAAGGATTTCAAGAGATCATGTGATCAAAAACATCGGGCTTTGCAACCTATTGAGTCTTTGGATGTAACAGTTGCATTTCTTTTTTTTTTCCTGTGGCAAAATATATGTAACACAAAATGTACCATTTTAACCCATTTTTAAGTATACTGTTCAGTGGCATTAAGTACATTTGTATTGTTGTGTAACCACCATCCGTCCACAAAACCTTTTCATCTTTCCAAACTGAAGCTCTGTTTCCTTTAAATAATATATAATAGTTGCATTTTAAAGCACAAATAAAAAGAACTCGGCATAAGGTCTAGCTCTTGGCCTTGGAATTTACTACAATGCTTTTGTTGCTATTTTACTTACTTATTGCATTTCTGATGCTCTTATTTTTGTGTGTGGAGATCGGAGTTTCAGACTGTATCATAGTCCTCCTGCTTATGAATTTCCTCTAACATTTCTTGTAAAGTAGGTCTGCTGGTAATGAATTCCCCAAATTTTGGTTTGTCTATGGAACTCTTAATTTAACTTTTAAGGAATATTTTTTGCTGAGAATTCTGGGCTGACAGCTTTTTCTTCTTTAACTACTTCAAAGATGTCACTCTATTTATTATCTTATTGCTTGCCTGGCTACTGATGAGAAGTCTTCTGTCATTCTCATCTCAATTCCTCTGTTGGTAATGTGCCTTTTTTCTCTGGCTGGCTGACTTCAAGATTTTCTCTTTGTCTTTGGTCTTCAGCAGTTTTAATATGATACACCTTGGGGCAATGTGTTGGTATTTACACTGCTCAGCATTCTTCGAGTCTGAGCTTCTGGGATATGTGCATTGGGATCTATCACTAATTCTGAAAATTCTTGGCCATTATTTGTTTTGCCTTATTCTCTTTTATTTTCTTCCCCCTCTTCAGATTCCAGTTACGTGAATATTTCACCATTTACTATTAACCTACAGATCTTAGATGCTCTGTGTTTTCTTTTTCTTATAGTTTTTCTCTTTGTTTTCATTTTGAGCAATTCCTATTGACTTATCCTCATGCTCCTGGACTCTACCTCAATTGTGTCCAGGCCACTGATGAACTCATCAAAGGCATTTTATGTCCCACTGTGTTTTCCATTTTTCCATTTTTTTCATGTGGCTCTCTTATAGCTCCCCAATGAAATTACCTATGATTCTGCATGCATGATTTTGGGTTCCTATCTGAGGTAAAAACTAATTTCATAATTTTAGATGTCTTTTCCGTCAGAGACACTAATGTGTTGATTACAGACATTTAAGTTCTAATGTCTGTGTCACATTGGATTCCAGTTCTGATTGACTGCTTTGTCCCTTCAGACTATGCTTTTCTGAAGCCCTTTCATTGGTCCTATAAGTTGGTGCTGAAAGTCATACATGTCATATAGGGCAGCAGACTCTGAGGTAAGTATGTCCTGTGCTTGCAGATGAGAACACCTTTCTCTCTGTTAGGTCTTTAGTGTGCAGGTTTGTGTTAATCTAGTCAGAAGTTGGTCTGGATATGAAATTTTGCTCTCTGCTCGGCTTGAGTTCTCCCCACTTGACTTTGGATCTTCCCTATGCATGGCTCTTCCGATTGTATCCCACTGTTATTTTTACTCAATGCTTGCTAGTATGGTGGTTGGAGAATTGGGGAGGGAAAATGGACTCTTATGTTCTGATTAAGACTTGGTGTCAGGTAGGCAGTGTGAACATGAGTCTTGGTGGTGTGGCCGTCCTCCAGAAGTAATGTTAGGTAGCACATATTCCTGTGCTTTCCCCACAGGTAATGCTGTTTGTTTTCTCTTCCCCAGTACAGTGGATCTCCCCCCTAGGGGCCTCAGGATGCAATGAGAGGGAGAGGGGTCTGAGCTCAGTTTTGGAAGTGGTTGACATTCCTCTGCCCCACCAGGGGGATCCACCAGTGCTCTCAGGCTGCAGTTTCATGCCCTTCTTCCTACAGATGAAGGCTTCCAAGCAGTCGGAGGGATAGAGGAGTTGGGTCAGGATGGAGGTTGAGCTGTGACTGCTATTCCCCTCCCTAGCCAACACCACAAGAGAGCCTTATCAGTATGCTCCCTAGTCTTTCCTATGAGTGCCTGGTGGAGGTAACCACTTCTATGTTTGTGGCACTCTCCTGTGAGCCCACATCTGACTTCAGCAATTCATTACAAATTTCTAACTGAATCTTCTTACTGTTTTACATGGCCTTGGGTGGTGTCCCACATCAGCAAATGTTCAGGTCTTGTTTCTTCCTGAAGGTGCCTGTCTCTCATCACATTTCAGGTTAATTGTTTGCCCTATGATGTCAGTTCTTTCATGGGCTAAATAGTTAATTTGCTGTTTCTCTAGCTCTTTTTTCTCATTGTGAGAGTGGAAGCAGTACATCGTCCAGCTCTCTTGTCTTCTTTCTGTAGCTCTGAGCTGAAGCACTTGTGCTTTTAATAGCACTTTACCATGTTGTGTACAATCCTTAATCATCTTTGAGCTACACAACAAACCTGGGTCAAGCACATATTACTGCTGCCAAGGCAGACAAGACAACCAGCTAGAAAACTTACTGTTAACAATTCTGAATATGTATGGCCAAGTATTGACAGGTATCATTATAAACTCTTAATTCACTCAAGAGTAGATTCTTATCAGAGGTAACACTAAGTTTATAATTTTAGATGCTTCTGAGTTCCCGTGAAGACATGAATTTTCTATGTAAAATTCTAGCTCTTATGTAAAATTCTAGCTCTTATTCATTTTGGACCCTAGAATTCTCTGGCTTTCATAATAGTAATAGTTCAAGGCACTGAATACAATTTAGCAAGTAATATGTCCCATGCTTGAAAGTATATAAGATGTCTTTAAATACTGAATAAGTCTATTTTTTCATGAAGTTAGATTTTCAATAAACGATTCCAGTACTTATCGGAATGACTGCTGGGTGCTACAAAGTCAAACACAAATGTAGGCAATCTCATTATAATTGAAATTAAGTCTGTACATCTCTGAAAAATATTGAAAAGAAATAATCCTTCATACATGGTATAAAAAATGCCAACCAACTTCCCTTCTCATATCTTCTTTTAAGAGTCTCTATAAAAGCTTAAGATTTTCTGAACCTACCCCTTTGAAGACCTCCACTATTTTAATTCATTGTCCTTTTAAGTCCAAGTATTTCTGAGTTTTACATTGCTCTCCTTGGTTGAAAAAGTATATGTGGAAAGGATTTATGTTTAAGTAGGAGGGTTCTATGTCATTTGCCAGCTGTTCCAAGCAATGTACCAAGTGTATTTCAATGTGAAAATACTGTTCTAAGTTAGAAGTTTTGCATGATTTTTAATCCTTTGTGAGCTCTCAAAAGGAATCTTTAGGAACATAGTAGACTTCAACACATATAAAAATTACTTTGCCCCAGTAATCTGATTTATAATTAGGCATAGTTAGTATAACCATATACTTGTAAAAGCAACTTATAGGCATAAGTTGACATAGTTTTATAATCAACTAAAAAGGCAAAGAAATTTAAATAAGTACTTTAACTGTACTTAATGAGATAAAAAGCTTTCAACCACCTATCAAACAAATGTTCCACCAGGGGGTGTAGTCTGCATTTATTCCCTTTGCAGCCACTTTGTACTTAGTACATGCACCTGAACAGTTGTATAAAAAATTCTATTTTTGTAAAGTGATTTATAATGTCCCACTGGCTTTTGATTTTATTCCACGTTTTACTGTTTGTCAAACTCAATGATTTCCTACACTTTTGTTTTCCTATTAATGCTAAGTTTTAAAGAAACTGTAAACAGACATCTAGGTTCTTTAGGGGGAGTTTGCTGTTGATCCTAGGTCGATCTTTTCCTATAGCTAGGAATCCTTTAGCAAAGATAATCTCACAAATACCCTACAGCTAGATAGTCTAGATTGCCATTTCTTTAAGTGAACCTCATCTCTAATTAATTTGAAAATACTCGATTATCCTAACAAGAATACCAGCAGCTAACAGTCATCAGCTCCAAAATAAAATGTTTATTTCAATCACAGATTTACAAAATTGGTTTACCTCCAAAACTGCATTTGATGAATGAAAATATTTTGTTAGACGCTGACTCACTAAGATGTGTGTATTCACAAATTTACCCAGCAATAGATGTCACAACCATATCAAATAGTGAGAACAATAGCCTTTTTTTTTTTTTTCTGGGCAAAATGTGCACTGTCTTGAAATCTGTATTAGCTCAGTGTTACCCAGCCAGTTGGTGGCAGAGCTGTGGCTGAACACAGGAGTATATCTGATGCAAAAGCTTGAGCTTCAGGGCAACTCACACCTGTGCAGTCAGGGGTGCCTGGGTTTGTCACCTGGAATTCTTGATTTCTCTTGACTCTCCATCTTTACCCATCCCTCTCCTCAGGAGGAGCAGAGCACTGATTGCTGCTGCTCTTACCAAGAGTAATATGGGCAGGAGGTGTCAGTAACGTACAGCTCCATACAAGGCAGCACATAACATAGGCTGATGCAAAGGAACCCACGGTTTCAAAACATATTAGTAACTAGCTTACGCATGATTATGCACTCGAGATCAATTTGTACGGTACTCTCGGCAGTATTTCTAATGCTCACTGTGCATCCCTCATGCCACACAGCACATACCAATCCTCAATCTAACTCCTTCCAGACGCTTTGCAGCTTCTTACCACTGGAAAACAACTGTGGCCATCATGCATCCCTTTGTTTCCTCAAGGCCATAAGAAAGAGGTTGGTACAAATGCAAATCTTGATATGCCCCCACAAGAAGGATGTGCTCAGTCTTATATTTTGAAAATATTCAGAGTTTAAAGGATTGCATCATATTGTGTTTATGAGCTTGGGCTCTGGAGACCTGAGTTTGAACTCAAACTATGTCTCTTAATTGCTCTCTACATTTCCGTTGTCTTTTCTGTAAAATAGGGATGACATCATATAGAGTTACTTTGAGGATTAAAAGAGGTAATAGATGTGAAGGGCATAGCCATCTATATATGTAAAGCAATGGCAATATGATGCTTTCTGATGCTTTAAGTCACATAGTTTGCTCTGGTCCAAGAAGCCTATTCAAATTCCCATACCTTAAAGACAGGGAGGCTAGGAAGCAATATTGATTTGATTAGCTCTTCATCATTTTCAGTGAGAAAGGTCCAGCACCCATCCTGCAAGCTTTCCCAGTGCTCCTAAGATACTGGGGTAGGAGGGAGGAGCGGGGAGGGGAGGGGAAGGGGAGGGGAGGGAAATGCATTTTTAAAATGTTCAAATCAAAATTACCGTTCAGCTGATTTCCTAAACATTTGTTCTAATTCGCCAAATATTTTGCTCACTGCCTTGTCTTTCTATCTTCCTCCATTTGCATGTGCTTTGCTTTTGATGTGGCACACACTTTAAAAATACATTATTAAGCAGACAAGCACGTCACCCCTGGAGCTAGCACTCAGTCCCCTGCTTATTCTTAACAAATCTCCTTTTGTGTTCTATTGTGCTGAAGCGATTAATCATTTCAACTATTCAAGGGCTGCTGCTGATCTTTCTAGATGATGCCAGCTACGATGACCCCTCCTCCCCCACCATCCACACCACTTTAAACATGTTAGGAATCTGCTTTGGAGTCTTTATTCATATCACAGTGGGCTTCTCATTTCATACAACAATAACTGGTGAACCTCCAAGAGAACTCTGTGTTCATTTCTCATCTTTTTCCTGAGTCTAGGGTTGAGATGTGTGTGGAGAGGCTGGTAAGAGGCATTGGTGAAACAAAACAAGGAAGCAGAAAGTTAAGTCAGAACGGCCGGCAAATGCTTATTTTGCAGATTAGTAGAGAGGTTTTTATCTCACTGTCTGGAGAGAACCTGTTGCACCTCATTGTGCAATATCATCTTCTTCATTGCACGTGGCTGTATTTTCTTATCCCTCTTGCTTCTTTCTCACTAGTTATTTGCAATGGAATTTTCTTTTCTTTTCTTTTGCAATGGAATTTTCAAATGGCTTTTGTAGTCCAATTTGAGTCTCAGATTTACCAGGTTCTCAATCTGTAATCTGGTTACAGAGAAGCAGCCTGGGTAGGTTGTCAGGGATGGTCATTTTTTAGAAGCTGTAACTCTAACATTTTTAGCTAACTTTTAAAGGTTCTGCTTTGAAAAACCTACTCTTCAACCCCACCCTATCCCCAGATATACACCATTAAGGTGAATGCAAAAACATGTTTAAAAATTGGCCAAAAATACTGTTAAGTCACAAGTTATTGCTAGGGAAGGGAAGACTAAAATGATTCATTAAAGAAATATGCAGATGCAAGTATTTCAATAATGTTAAATGAATTAATATAGAATCCCTGGGTAATTTAAAAAGAAATAGGCACTTTACATATAGAAATAAATCTATATTTGAGAATATTAAAAAGATATTAACAAGTAGCTGAGGATAGAGTTTTAAATAACTGCATAATATGTCAATAATAAGCATGCCGACCTTAAGATTTTTAATCAAATTTCAGAAGCCTAATCAATGTTCATAGATCCTTTTTTAAAAAAAATAACATAAAATCTTTAATATTTTTAATTCCGCAGAGCTGCAGATGTCTAATTATTTAGGATTACAATGCAAAAATAAAGCACTAAAAACATTATGTTGAAAAATCTGTAATAATAAACAGTGAACTGCCCATAGGTCACAACATCTTTAATGTCCTAGGAAAGTCAGGGAAGAAAGATGCCCTAGCCGATGCTAGGTTACCTATTCTGAAATTATGGGCTGTGTGGATAGTTCTCAAAATCAGAACAAAATAAGATGCCCATAGGTATGGGATCACGTTCTAAAAGTTATGCAAAATGTCTGAATTCCAACCCCTACATTTAAAATATACTCACATTGCACTGCATCCAATCAACATAAAAACAAAAGAATTGCACATCTACAAATCACATTTCTTCAGACTTATAACATATAAATGAAATGGAAAGGGAAAATTAGGTTTCTAGGTTTTTTCAGATTATGTTGATTTAAATAATTATGAATATAAGAACTATAGGGACGCCTGGGTGGCTCAGCAGTTGAGTGTCTGCCTTTGGCTTAGGGCCTGATCCCAGGATCCAGGATCAAGTCCCACATCAGGCTCCCTGTGAGGAGCCTACTTCTCCCTCTACCTATGTCTCTGCCCCTCTCTCTTTCTCTGTGTCTCTCATGAATAAATAAATAAAATCTTTAAAAAAAATAAGGACTATAGAAAATGCAGATTAATATCCATATGGATGGTCTAATTTTTCAAGGCCATTATCTCTTTAATCTGTAAATTATCATCTTCCATTTAAGAAATTATTTTCAGGACACCTGGGCAGCTCAGTGGTTGAGCATCTGCCTTTGGCTCAGGGCATGATCGGGGTCCTGGGATCAAGTCCCATATCGGGCTCCCCACAGGCAGCATGCTTCTCCCTCTGCCTATGCCTCTGCCTCTTTCTGTGTTTCTCATGAATAAATACAATCTTAAAAAAATTATTTTCAACTTTCCTATGTGGGTACAAATTTGTAGCAAATTTGTAATTTCACACCCCTGAATTTGAAAAAGTAACAGAGAACACTGTGTGTGGTTTTCATGATAATAAAGATAATTTTAAAATGTATGTCTTGAGCTGATCGCTTTTGGGTAGATGTGTTTTAATTGTTCTAAGAACTGCTTTCCACAGAGCATATTAGCAGTGGAAAGAGCTCTGACTTCTAGCCCTTGATTCTCTGAGCAGCAAAATGGTAATTAACCAAATTATCTCTGCAAATTTATTATCTTGATTTCTTCAACTTGTACATTACACTCATTATCTATCAAAATGAAAAACTCCATCTCCTGAAAGATAATCAGAACACAAATAGCGGATAGAAAGGTCTGAGCTCTCATGATGTGTACACCAGCCAGAGCTGCTGGACTCCTTTTCATTTCCAATCCTCAGGAGTTAGGAGGTGAATTTTCATCTCTCTTGCATTTGTGCTAATTGTAGGATGTGTCCTATGCTCCCAGGTCACATGACAGTCTTGGCTATCCTTATAGAGGTATGTTCTAGGGGGATGGCACTTCAACGTTTTTCTTTTTTCTTTTTCTTTTTCTTTTTTGCAGGATAAGGTAGAGAGCAAGAACAGACATTGAGCAAAAGGTCAAAGTCATTCATTCATTATTCTCCATCCATTTATTCAATATTTATCAAACATTCATTATGTGACAGTCATTTTGATAGTCCCTGGGGATAGATGGTAACAGCTTAATGCGCACTAAGAAAGACCATTATGACTCAATGGAATAAGTGGTCTTAGAATAAAGGGTACCTTTTCTGCAGAATACAGAAAAGGAGCATATAACTCAGACTCCGGAATCAGGAAGGCTTCCTGGAGGGAGTGACCTCTCAAGGGAGGCTTGGAAACAGCTGAATTTGGGGTAAGGAGTAGACAGAGCATGTTCTGGGGGTAGAGAAGATCATGAGGTAAGTCCAGAGGTGAGGGAAAGGTGCTTGAAAGCACTCTTGCAGAATAGAGTATAGAGTGTGAGGAGGGCAGTAGGGAAAGATAAGGCTGGGATGCAATGCAGGGCTAGGACCTGTGTGGCTCTATGGAACCACACCCACTCTGCCTCTGTCCTGAACCCAGACAGGAGCCATGGAAATGTTTTTAGAGCAAACATGCTTTGGAAAGCTGATTCTGCCTACACTGGGAGAGCTGGCTAGAGGCAGCCAGTAGGCAGGTGGCCAAGAGGAGGTCTCTGGAATAATCTATGTGAGAAAGGATGGTGGACTGAACAAGGAGGGTAGCAGAGAGATAGAAAGAAGCACACCCATTTGAGGGAGATTCAGGAGACAGAATAACAGACTTGGTTTGGAACCGAATGTGGCAAGTGTGAGGAGAGCAGCTAGGAGAATGAGGACAATCCATGCTGGAGGAAGAGCCAGCAGAGGTGTGAAATGGCACTAGGGTGGAGGTGTCCGAGGCACATATAAGTGGAGCAGTTGGGGCCCTGGATGGCTCAGTCAGTTAAGCGTCTGACTTCAGTTTAGGTCATGATTTGAGGGTCTTGGGATTGAGCCCCGTGTTGGGCTCTACACTCAGCAGAGAGTCTGCTTCTCCCACCCCCGCCGCCCCTTCCCCTGCTAGTACTCTCTCTCAAATACATAAATAAAATCTTTTTAAAAAGTGGAGCAATTAGAGGGCGGCTGGATAGATGAGCATGAAACTCAGCAAACAGCTGGGCTCAAGAAACACACTGGACCCCCCTCACAGCAAAAATGCCAGCAGAAGCTGGAGAAACTATAGTGAGAAGAAAATAGGACAGAAGTCCAAGGAATCCCAACACATAAAGGGTAGTTACCAGGAAGAGAGGTGCATGGAAGGGAACAAGAAGAAATGACCACCAATTAGGAATAAACCCAGGGCAGCCCCGGTGGCACAGCGGTTTGGCGCCGACTGCAGCCCAGGGCGTAATCCTGGAAACCCTGGATCAAGTCCCATGTCGGGCTCTCTGCGTGGAGCCTGCTTCTCTCTCTGCCTCTCTCTCTCTCTCTCTCTCTCTCTCTCTCTCTGTGTCTCTATGAATAAATAAATAAAAATTTATTTAAAAAAAAAAAAAGGAATAAACCCAGGAGGGTGTGGTGAGAGATGCTAAGGCTTGAGCATTTTATTTTTTATTTTTTTTTAAATTTTTATTTATTTATTTATGATAGTCACAGAGAGAGAGAGAGAGAGAGAGAGAGAGAGAGGGGGGGGGGCAGAGACATAGGCAGAGGGAGAAGCAGGCTCCATGCACCGGGAGCCCGATGTGGGATTCGATCCTGGGTCTCCAGGATCACGCCCTGGGCCAAAGGCAGGCGCCAAACCGCTGCGCCACCCAGGGATCCCAGCTTGAGCATTTTAAAGTGGGAAGTGGAGTCAGCACATTGAATGCCCCCCAAAAGATCACACTGGGAATGGTCTCTGCTTAGTGAGAAGCCAGCTTGGAGCGGTGACCATGGTGAAAGTGGTTTCAGGGGAGCAGAGGAGGAGAAATCGAACAGCAGTGGTTGATGAGAAAGTAGAAGTGAGGGTACACAGGGACTTTGGCCAGGGAAGTCAACCGAGGAAGGGGAAAGAGCCATGAGGAGTGCAGCATTGAAGAAGCTCTTTTCCAAAGATGGAAAGCATGTGTACATGTTTACCCTGAGGATGAGACATTACAGGAGATCCAGACTGGAGGAGACCTGGAAGAGAGGGCACATGTCAACTCCTGAGTTGGCATGGGGCCAGCAAGACAGAATCTAGGCCTATTTGGCTCACTGCTGTACCCCCAGTACCTAGGACAGAGCCTAGCACATTGGCCAATGAAGCGAGCAGGCCAAAGTGCTCATAACTAATCAGCTATCTCCTCAATATCTAGGAAGGTGAAGCTCCTGCTGAGGCAGGAGGGAGGTGCAGGCACCAGAGGTATGAACCCTGCAACAGACATGACTTGGCTAAGCCAGATGAATCTGGTTCTTAGGGATGAAAAAGTCTTACTCTCTGTGTATAAATCACAGATGCATATACCATACACAGATGTACAGTATATTTGTGGTATCAGAATTTTGTGGGGTAGCAATTAGAAGAGTGTCAAAAGATTCCCTAGAAGGAGATAGTGGAAAAGATTGAGAAACACTGGGCAAAAGCAGAAAGCCCACAGGACACCTATAGTAGCAATGCCTGGTGAACACCACGTCGACAGTGAACTCCAGTGGAAGTAAGTCATTGTTTAAGGGGACCAGCACAGGCCAGCTACCGTGATCCTGCCCTGAAAGCGGGATTCTGCATAAACAAGAGCTGACAATTGGCTGGATGCTTGGAGGGGTCCATGATCCTGCTCTCAGAGCTGGCTGCTTGAGAAAAGGTTTCACTGCTCCATCCTAGAAGTCCTGGAAGGACTGAGAGGTGTTGTGGACTCTAAAGGTGGATCACAGACCAAGCACAATGGTGCTAATGTGGGGTGGGGAGAGCATCAACAGAGGACCCACCTCAGAGGAAGGTAATGCCTCACACATGGCCATTCCAGCCACAGGATGAAACTGGCAAGCTTTTTTGGGGAAAAGATGGCCATGCCCTTAGGGAGTTTGATGGGGCAGAAACAGTAGTAAGAGGTCTTCAGTGACTTGTATGCAAGGACCTGTTTACAAGGACGAGCTGCCCAAGAGAATTTCTAGGTTACAGAGAGAAGCAAATAATGTAGGGTAGAGGTGAAGAAGGTTGTGTTATGAGCCTTTTACGGTAGAAGTTTTCTGACACAAAGGTTATATACATGCACACACACATTCACAGTCTGAAAATACTTTTGCAAACAAAGAGAATCTTATTTGTACATGTTAAATACTAATATCACTGTAGCAAATATTCTAATGTTTTTGTGCTTCTTAATTAGCACTCCCAAATGTTCTTCATTAAATGACTTAACATAATAATTCCATAAATAATTACCAGTTTTGATCTTTGATAAGGTTTCTTTTTTTTTTTTTTTTGATAGGGTTTCAAAGTCCAAGGAGCACATATGCTTATATTATAACTTAGGTTTAGAAACAGGAAAGAAAAAACAAAATTGCATTTGTTCTGTTAGGTAAATTTAGCAAAGGACATGAAACAAGTTGAGTGCCCAGCACTAAACATTAGCATTTCACTGCTGAAATGCTTCACTGCTGAAGCATTTCACTGCTGAAGAATCTTGCTCAAGAGGACCCAAGATTAAAAATAAGTATGTTCTTTGGGAATTTATACATTTGAAAGTATAATCAGATATTATAATCTCATGTGTATTGACATTTTCTATAAGTAAAATAGAAACCACACTGCAATGATAAACTTTGGTCATAGATAAAGATAAGAATTTGCATGCTTTGGCCTCGGCAATCCAAGGTTAAGTCTTTATTTTTCTGCAAATGAAGACTCACCAAAATACAAAAAAGCAAAATACCATGAGGGTGCTATGAAAACCTGAGAGGCATGCATGGGTGACAAGTAGAGTCCTATGGACCACATATGCTCTGACAGTCAGTGACTGTCTCTGCTTCTGTCCCACCCTCCTACACTCTTGTGTTGTTAGGGCAGACTCTGCAAGGCACCTTTCAGAGGAGCGCCATCATTGAAAGGAATGCATCCCTACTTGTGTTCTTCCCCACATTCTCTCTCTTACTCATTCCATAAGGATCTGTCCCTTTTACATGTCTGGCAGGTGTCTTAAGTCCTGGTGTAAATCTACTACTTTTTGAGTTACATTCAATTTCACGCCCCTCACGGCACAAAGATGCCCTTCCCAAGCAGAAACGGAGTCATTTAAGTAGGACTTCTGGCTTCAGCCAAAAGGACTGACATAATAACATCTCTTAAAAATGCATCTATGGGGGATCCCTGGGTGGCGCAGCGGTTTGGCGCCTGCCTTTGGCCCAGGGCGCGATCCTGGAGACCCGGGATTGAATCCCACATCAGGCTCCTGGTGCATGGAGCCTGCTTCTCCCTCTGCCTGTGTCTCTGCCTCTCTCTCTCTCTCTGTATGACTATCATAAATAAATGAAAATTAAAAAAAATAGTTTAAAAAAATGCATCTATGGTTGTAAAATAAGATACAAATTGTGGTATTTCTGTCTCTATTCATTCAGATGACCAAATGCAGAAAGAGAAATTAAAACAAAACACTATGAGACAATAATTTGTCTTGCACAAGACTTGTAGGTTTTGTCTGGTGAATTTCTCTAGGCCTACATCAGGTTTATTTTTGCTTTGATTTTATTTCACTACGACAAGTAATGGGATGTATTAATGGAACTCCTCTGCAGCTGTACCTGGATTGATTTTGCCATTTTCGGGCTTCATTTTGTCACTAATAAAACCTTTACTGTTTGAAACAAATGAAGTAATTGGTAAAGGAAAGAGCATGAACTAGAAAAAGCCCATCTTGGCTGAAACAGGGGAGATATGACCAAGGTCCATCTCTGCAAATGATCCAAACAGGTCACTTAAAACAAGTTGTCTTTTTGTTCTCTATTTTCTCTGTAGACTGGCTAGCATATATTCATTTGGGTTAAAGGAGCATGTAGACATTTAAGCACAAGGTTTACCTTGGCCCATCATGATGGTGTGAATGTGTGTGTATGGGGCCATGATAATATGCACTTCATACGATGGTGTGCTGAACGCTCTCCTCACTTATTATAGATCTCCCAGAATCATAACTGAAAATCTTGTCCAGCAGTCTCTTTGGTTTCTAGAAAAGGAGTTTCCCTTATTTGCTGGAAGTCTGTTCAATTATAGTTTCAGGAAACTGATTTGGGTCTCCAGAATTTAAAAGAGTACCAGTTACCCCCTTCTTATCAACAGAAATGCAACTCTATGTAAATATTCACTATAAATATTTCATAGCAAATTGAAATTAAATTAGTGACTAAAGATGAAAACCAAGAAGATAATCTGCTCAGATGTTACCCTGAAATTGTCTCTAAATTCATCCTTTGAGTCCAAACCAGGATCTCAAACACTGGTCTCTTATTAGGAAGGCTCACTACACTGTAAGTGGTGCCCCTCAACAACTGCCACCTAAAACTGTCTTGCATAAAATTTGTGCATCCTAGATTCTAGGCCTGTACAACCCCATTAAGTTGTAAATGCATTTTATTTGCTGAACAAATGTTAATGCCATTCTACGTTAATGGATAATGCTACAAAAAGCACCTAAGTATTACAGCACTGGAACCTTTAAGAATGAAATATAGTATAACTTACAAAACTGTCTGTTACAAGCATATGTCAGCCAGGAGGGCTCCTAGCTCTTATCGCCCATCTTCATAGAACCCAGTTATAATTTCTCCCTTGGTTAACTGAATTTTGCAATAATACACAGATTTATTAGGTCCCAGGATTAAAATTCTTTGAGTAAGAGTAAAAAATAATTACACTTTAGAATATAATGTAATATTCAAATGACTTGAAAACAGTCACCTCAGCAAAAATAAGAGAAGGGAGAGGAAAAAGAAGTTTAAAGATGAAGCTGATAACATTGGCCGTAAAGCCTCTGTGAGTTCAAGTGCACAAATGCATAATCTGGCATTTCTGAATCATAAACATGTGGAAATGGGAAGCCTCCCTTTCATGACAAAATGCCTGAGTGGTTTCATTATTGAGACAGGGGGACTTCTTCATTTAATAAGAAAGCTTAGTAGAGAAGATAGAGAGGGTGCTGGTGCCAGACGGTGCTCATTAAAACCACAGCTCTACCACTTTCTAGTTCTGTGACCTTGGGCAAACCCTATTTAACTTTCTTCATCTGTAAAATGGGGGTGTTAACAGCACCTGCCTCATGGGGCATCTGTGATGGTTAAATGAGCTAATGTATGCAAGAAACAGAATAGTTCCTCATCCGGAATTCTAACATTCCATAAATGTTAGCTCTCCATCATTTGGTACTTGTTCGTATCTATAGGACTGAATGCAAATAAATGAAAAGGCCCTGGATGGAAACTACAGCCCCTCCCCACTAAAGCTCTCTTGACTCACTGGCTTCATATTTTCAATTTTCTATTGTTTGGATGTTGCCCCCTCAACAGCACCCAATAAAGTCACTAATGAGCTTTTTGTTTTCCAATCCATGGAGTGGTTTTCAATCCTTGTCTCTCTTGTCCTCTCAGAGGTCCTGTGCACTGTTGAGCTTGAAACTCTTTTCCTGGGTTCTAGGACCTTCCATGGCCACCATTCACCCTCAACTTCCTGAGTCACGCCCTCCCTCTTTCATTTGCCAATGGATCCTACTCTCCCTGGCCCTTAAATTTTGGAGTCTGCCTCTCATTGTTTCTCAATCTCTTGCCTCTCTCCAGGCAAATCTACCCATTTCTATGGTTTTATTTATTACCAACATGCTAATTAGGCCAAAATGTTGGCCTGCTGCTTAGACCTGTTCTGAGCCCCAGACCAACATATGGTCATCTACAGTCTCCATGTTTACTGGATTGTCTCAAAGGTACTTCAAACTCAACATGTCAAAAAAGTACTGTATGATTTCATCCCTCCCCCACAAACTAGCATCTCCCTCAATGTTCCCATGCCTACAAATGCCCCACCTTGCATCTCATTTCTGGGCAGCTGTGACACACTCTCACTCCTCTTTTCTTCCTCTCCTCCCCTCAATCCATTCTGTGTAGCAGTCAGAGTAGAGTATCTAAACAGCCATTTCGATCACATCACCTGGCTCAAATCTTTTGCTGGCCCCCCCATCTTGGACGTGGCTGAGAAGGTACAGCCCTACCTGGCTTGTCCTGTCTAGCTTTTGCCACCTACTCTCTAGCCACTCTGGCCTCACTTCCTTTCTGGGTCCCTAACTAGCTAAACTCCCCTGTTCCCTCTGCCTGTAGCTTCAATATTTTTCTCCTTAGGACAGTTTCCTATTCATCCTCCAACTATAAGTCCAAATGTTGCTTCTTCAGGGAAGCTGCTCTTGACCTAAAATGAAGTTGTGTGCCTTATAGTGGGCTCTCATAGAATGGTATTTATTACAATTAACATTAGATATTTATTTATAAGATTAAAAATAAAACTTAGTATCTATATCTTCCAGCACACCGTTGGTTTCTAAAAGGTTATGCCCATTTGGCCCACTATTATTCATTACTTTAAGGCATTTTCATGACCTGCTCATTCTCCACAGTAAGAGAGAACCATCGCTTAAGCGTGATGGTTATAAGTAATGAGTGCCTTGGTGACTGGTGACCCTGACCACATTAGGTCTACCTGAGCTGATCACAAGGGAGGAGACAGTGATAAGGAAGACTGGACTCCATAAAGACTATCCATGGGAACCCAGTGCTAAAAAGGCCAGTACGTCACGTCCACAGTTTAGAGCAAACGGAATCTGTTTGTGAGCCATCACAAGGATATTCTTCATTCTCCCTTAGAGGATTCCTTCCTTCCTTCCCTCACTCACTCGTTTATTTATTCATTTACAAAATCATGAATCCGCAGTTCCAGACATCAGGGCCACAGGGTGGGAGGAAAACCAGTATGTGGCAGACACATAATAAATCCCACTGACTGAACAGAGAAGGAGCCCCATGCTTGTGTTTGGAGGAGAGGACTTGCTTAGGACAAGAGAGGAAGACAACCCTGAAGAATGACTAGTATGAGTGAGTCAGGGGACAACCAGGAAAACCCTGCAGGCAAAAACGAGAACATGATGTGATCCTCTAGGAGCTTCCTACTACTACTATTAAGTACTACTACCTACTGCTACTACTATTAACTACTATTACTACTGCTGCTGCTGCTACTACTACTACCTACTACTACTACTACTAAATACGACGACTACTACTACTAACTACCACTATATCATCACCTCAGGCTGACAGGTAAGGACAGAGAAAAGGCCCACTTGGACACCACCATCCCCTGTTTCCTCTGAGTCTATCCCATTTCCCATTCTGGACCACTCCTCATGGGCTCTAGGAAGACCAGGACTTAGACAGAGCTCAGCTGCCACCTGATGAAATCATTATCTCCATTGCCCTGAACCTTGCAATATGTTTATGAATCAATGATCTGCTTGGTCTAGGCTTTCCCTTTTGTTCCATGCCTAATTCAAAGTGGGCCACAGCACAGGCAGGACCAGTGGAATATTAGGGCCAATATCAGGAAGCAGAGCAGGGCCAGGAGGTTCCATCAGCCCTCTTAAAAAAAAAAATGCCTTAACCTCTTGATGTTCAGTTTTATTTTAGGTGAATTTTATATCACTTCAACTATATCCTTTTGGTGTGTGAATTGCTCCAGCCCTTATTCAAACTTTAGGCTCTGCTTGGAATATGGATAAGGAAGGTTAAATGACAGATTTCTACCATATCAACAGAAAAGAGGATAAAAGATAAGAATGGGTAGGATTTTATAAACAGGGAAACCAAAGAGGGATTGCTGGGTTCTGGTATCACTACTTTGCTGACATAAACACCATAACTAATCAAGGGAAGAAGGCTTAAACACTGAATATTTAGACTCCAGTCATGCAAGTATGTCAAAAGAGAAATAGGAAAGGTATATTAGCACTTTACACTATTTGTTGTTTCATCTGAAACAAGCCCCAGGTTAAAGATAATACACAATATGTATTTTATTTGACACATATTAAACGCCAGAAATGAAGCTCCCCATTTTGACAACTGTTTTCTATACAAATCTCTGCCAGGAAAACAAAAATCATTATGAACTCAACAGATCAAGCTTCAATTACTTATATTGGTCAATTTGAGAGTTAAAAAGATTTATTTATGAAAGAATGCTTTCCAGGAAGAAAAAAAAACTCTGCCTTCCGAAAACAATTTGATGATTAATGCAAATTTTTAAACCAAATAATTATATTACTGTCATTCACTAGCAATTCGAGATAAAGTGTGTAGGATGTCCAAAAGTTAGAAATACATTAAAATAAAGGCTTTTTCTTTATAGGGAATTGCCATCCCATCTGGTCTAATTTGTCTTGGTGTTTTGCCCAGCGTAATATCAGCTCTCTGAGAATGTAAATTATTAGGTTACTCCCCTGAAAAAAATATGAGTGAAGAAAAAATATGGGTTGAAGATGACATCCTGATTATAAGTTTGAATACTCGGGAAAACACTAATGTGGCAGAAGAGCCAACCTGAGTAAATCTGGGTGTGAAACTGGTTCACAGAGGGCACCAGCTAGAGATGATGAGGAGGAAAGGACAGTCTTACAGACAGTAACAAGCAAGACAATATGGAAGTACATTTTCAGACACTGAGCATTGCCTGTTTGTCAGGGTGCTTGTGCTCCTAATTAAGTTTAGGAGAAAAATAACAAGGCAACCCTTGCCTGGCTGGAGAGGATAGACTATGAAAGGGTGCTTCTAAAGAGGAGGGTGATAAACGGAGCATCCAAATGTGAGCACAAGCATATTTTTCATCTCAACTCTGTTCTTCTGTCTCCCAGCTGATCACTTTAATACCCTTCACCTCAGCCTATACAAACGCATCAGGTTGATGTGTAGCTCCTAGATTTCAAAAAGAGGTACTGTTTTTGTAAAGTGGCATGTAGGCAACTTACATGATTGCCCTCAGAAAAGGTACACGTCAAACAAGAAACAGACAAGAGGCTCCTTTGACAATGTGGCCACATGCCTTCTACTCGGCATCTATGTCCAACCAGTGGATGAGATTTGTAAAAAAAAAAAAAAAAAAAAAGTCCTTACCCGAATTATTTCTTCAACACAGCTGTTTGTGTCTCCAGATCTACTCTCCTGAAAGCAAAGGGAAAAAAAAATTAGGCTTGATAACATAGATTATTTATGGTTTAAAGGAAGAGATGACACATAAGCTTCTAAACTTGAGTCTGGCCCGGGGATGCCTTCCTGAGAAGCTCCTTTCCTTAACGGGGTAGCCTGAGTCACGGGTATGACTGTTCCCCTCCCCTCTGCAGCGCAGCAGATGGGCCACCCAGGAGCACCACACACTCCTGCATTTCAGCTCTGGGTCCTCCAATTGCATCCACGCTAAGAAAGGGCAGGCTCCTAGGAGCACAGGAGCCAACTGGCAGGTGTGAGCTCTGTTCACCCTGGGCTCCACCAATGTGTAGAAACGTGACCTCCACCACAAAAGTGGAACCAGATCACCCACCAAACACGTGCAATGGCTTTGCCGAGCACAATGGTCACAGAGACTTAAGTAGAAGTCTGTCCCCACTTTTTAAGTAAAAGTCTGGTAGTTCCACCATCCTCAAAGCCCAGATTTACTGGTTTGATGAGCCGAAAACTGAAAGACCAAAAGGAGAAACATCCTCTCAACATTCGCACAGCATGCTGGGTGTCATACTCCAGAGCCACTTGTTCTGTGACCCACGCTGCCCTGTGCTGTGGAGATGTTAAGGGCTCTGAGGAATGGTGGCTTCAGGTCACAGCCGACACTGGGGAGCATTTTAAGTTCCAGAGATTCTGTGTGGTTACTGCTGGTTCCATAGCTCGGAGCGCAGGAAGTGGTATGGTGGGGACATGAAAGCAGCGTCTGCTGGTAGAAGTGCCCACTGGGGTCTCAGGGAGAAACTTCCTCTGGCCTTTATTTCAATGATGCTGGCCACCACTCAGCATGATGTTCCAGAATGAGGCTGTCTTCACAGTCTTCTCCAAGCCCTCGCTTTCATTCTCTTCACGGTTCTCTCTCCACCAGAGAAGCAAATGGGCCTGTTCCAGGTTTCCTGGTTAATGCCAAGTCACCCTGCAGATCACAGGTCAGTCATGACTTTCTCAGAGCAGCTGTCCCTAAGCCTGGAGTCCTCATCCTCAGCAGCATCTACGTCTTCTTCAGAGTACTCGCCACGTTCAATAGTTAACTCTTACATGGTATCTCCTCCCTCTAGAATATACATTCCACAAATTCAGGAGCTCTGTGCTTTCAGCTGTGCCTCACACAGTCCTGAGTATGTGCAGTAGATGTTTGCTAGTGGACACGATATGAAGAAATGAGTAAACCTACTTCCTACAGTCTCAGGAATATGAGCACTGTCACAGTTGGCTCCGGGACTTTGGAATATTGCCAAGGCTCTACCAAAGGGCACATCTTTGCACCCTCCCCACTCCCTTGTTCTGGTAGAAGAGTCTGTTTGAAATATCCTACCCTTCACACTGGGTAAGGGGCCAGGGTGCATAAAGGTATGAGAAGTTTCTCAATCCCACACAGATTGAGAAAATTTGTCCAAGTACCCTAACTGAGGCCCAGAAATCTTACATGACTTGCCCCCACACCACGTAACAGGAGCACCTGGACCAAAACACAGGACTCCTGACTTTGGATCATGCACATTTCCACTTCCAGAAGCTTTCCCCAAGCCTAAAGCTATGCTTGAATTATATCTAATTCCTTAGCAGATCTGAGATCGTTTGTCAAAGGTATTTCAACACCAGGGTTTATACAAGGTTTATATAGTTTAGGAACTTCTCATGCGTGTGGTAAAATATACATAACATGAAATTTTCCATCTTAACCATTTTAAAGTGTATAATTTACTGGCATTAAATATAGACACAATGCCACCATAATCTAGTTCTAGAAGTTTTTCATCACCCTGAATGAAGTTCTCATGCCCCTTGAATAGGAACTTCCCATTCTCTCTCTCTCAAGCCCCTAATAACCACAAATCTACTTTCTGTCTCTCTGGATCTTTTTATTCTGGACATTTCATGTAAATGGAATCATATAAAATGTGGCCTTTTATCTCTGGTGGGCAGGTTTCACTTAGGATAATGTTTTCAAGGTTCCTCCATGTTATAGCTTGTATCATATTTCATTCCATTTTTACGGCCAAATAATATTCCATTGTGTAGATATACCACATTTTGTTTATCCATTCATTGATTGATGGATATTTTGATATTTCCACTTTGGCCTTTGTGATAGTATTTCTATAAACATTCATATACAAGTTTTTGTTTGAACGTCTTTCAGTTCTTTTGGGTATATAATTAGGAGGTGAATTAGTGGGTCACGTGGCAATTCTATGCTTAGCTTTGTTGAGGAACTGCCAAACTGTTTTTCACACTGGCTGTACTATTTTACATCCCCATCAGCAATGTATGAAGGTTCTAATTTCTCCATATCCTCACAAGTATTGTTATTTTCGGTTTTGCATTGTTTTGTTTTTGATAGTAGCCATCCTACTAGGTGTAAAAATGATATCTCGTTATGGTATTGATATTCATTTTCCTAATGACTATCGATGCTGAGCATCTTTACATGTATGTTGGTTATTTACATATCTTTTTTGGAAAAATGTCCTCTACCCACTTTTTTTTTCTCCCACTTTTTAATTTATCTTTTTATTGTTTGTTTTAAGAGTTATTTATATATTCTGAATCTTAGACCCTTATCAGATAAATAATTTACACATATTTTCTTGCATTCTGTGAGCTGTATATTCACTTTCTTGGTAGTTCATGGATGAACAAAATTTTTCATTTGATTAAGTCCATTTTATCTACTTTCTTTCTCTCTTCCTTTGCTTTTGGTGTTATATTTAAGAAACCATTGCTAGGGATCCCTGGGTGGCGCAGCGGTTTAGCGCCTGCCTTTGGCCCAGGGCGTGATCCTGGAGACCCGGGATCGAATCCCACATCGGGCTCCCAGGCATGGAGCCTGCTTCTCCCTCTGCCTGTGTCTCTGCTTCTGTCTATCATGAATAAATAAATAAAACCTTTAAAAAAAAAAAAGAAACCATTGCTAAATCCAAGGTTCTGGAATATGTGCCCATGTTCTCTTTTAAGAGCTTTATAGTTTTAGTTTTTATATTTAGGTCTTCAATCCATTAGTTTGAGAACTTTTAGGTAAAGTTTATTTCCTTATTGGTTATTTGGTAACTTTTAGTTAAAATAGAATATTATCTTTGTATAAATCACTCCATGCTGGTCTCATCACGAAAGGTTAGTAACAAAATGTTTAAGGCACAGCCACTATTGCTAATGGTGCCTGAATACAACATATATGTCTATCCTTATAAAATAGTGTTAAAGAAAAGTGTTAAATGGTATGACAGGAGAAAAATAGTGTTAAATGGTATGACAGGATTAGGAGACACAAATGCTTTTACTAAAATCTCATTAACCTTTCTTACATCCATTCCTCCTATTTCCCCCAAAAGTTCCAGGTTGGTGACACACATCTAATAAGCTCCTCCTCCCATCGCCAATGCCTTATCCCAGGATCGCTCTAGAAACTTCACAATTCTTTTTTTTTTTTTTTTTTTAAGAAAGTGAGAGAGGTAGGGGGAGGGACAAAGGGAGAAAGAATCTTAAGTAAGCTCCTCGCCCAGCATGATCTCACAACCCTGAGATCATGACCTGAGCTGAAATCAAGAGCCTGATGCTTAACCAACTGACCCACCCAGGCGCTCTAGGAAACTTCAGTATTCTGACACTCTAATCAAATTGGATCAGAGAGCTCTTTTTGGAATTTGCCCCAAACCTACTGCCTTTCCAGAGCAGCCTGAGGCAATCATCACAAAGGCTATATGTTGAAGTCTCCGTCAGGGCACGGCTGAATGATGTTTAGAATCATCTTCTTTGGAGTTCAGTGGTGGGGATGAATGGTCTCAATTGGAAAACGTCTTCAAACTCATAACCACTTATCTTACCTTACTTCCAAGTCCCAATTCTTTCTTACTGTATAACATACTGGCAGAGCAAATGCTAAGTTCTCATGTACTTTCTATTTTCCACCTTAAAACAGTCAATCAATAAAAACTTGACTTCATGTTTGTCTGGTAGTCTCACTCAAGTACACAACAAACTAAAAAGATACTTCAGATTGAACTTTGGGTTTGATTCCTTAAAACTATATTTCCCCCAAATACAATAATTTCATTTGAAGTGATTTATATAAATAACAGGTTGCTTTTATGAATATCTCTCCCTATAATCCTATACATTTCCACTATTCTATTCTGAAAAGAGAATTCAGAGAGAGGCATATGGTATAGATCCTATTAAAATACTTCCCTTTTCACTGTAGATGGAGGATGTAAGATTATTACATCGGGTCATATTGATGACTGCTCCAACTATGAGTTTTGATGGTCTGGACAGACATCAGGTCATTCCCTACTGGGAGAGACCCTTATAAAGGTGAGAAAGTGTCAGAAGTGAGGCCAAGGACAAAGATTTTCAATAATAGTCTCAGGAAGACCTGGCCTTACGTTATAGTATGGAGAGTACTTGACAACGGAAAATCTTGGGCCTTCTCTGGAACATTTCTTACTCCTGGGGACACCTAAGAACCTAAGAAGGGTACTATGTTGAATCTGAATCCCCAGGACCCCATTTGGTTTTTTTTGTTTTGTTTTGTTTTTCCCAGGACCCCATTTGGATTGAAGTCAGTCCATGAAGCACAGTATTGTAGAAAATTTGAATTGGAAGAAACCGTAGAGCTCATTTTAGGCCAATTCAATGACTTTAACAGATGGAGAAACTGTGGCCTAGAGAAGTGAGACTTTTCCAAAATCATTCTGGCAGCAAATCAAGATAGAACCCATACTCATTTATTCAATACCAGTTCAGTGAATTTTCTGCTATATCATGCTGTCTCTCTAAGATCAACCCTTAGAACTGGCTCAAATTTAAGGTCACTGTCATGCCTGAAGTACAGAAATAAAAGAATCCAGAGGGTATTTAGGTAAATTTCCATGCTGCAGATCATCCAACACTTAGTCACCCCGTGTCTTACTAACCGTTAACATCACATGCATAGACTAAAGGGGGAAGAGATAGGAGAGGAAGTGGAAAGGGTTAAACCCACCTTCTCTCCTTGTGACATTTACAGATTAGAGACAAGCATCTGTGCCCCCTGAAGTTGGAAGACAGAATCCCACTTCTTCTTTTCCAAATATGCAAAAGAGGGTAGGCAAGTAGGACTGGAGTGGGCAGGGGATGAGGGTTGGGGGAGACTGAGGGGCATTCCACCTTGTTGAGGTCTTTCTCAAATCTGGTTTTAGCTACACTTGTATGCTTTGATTATATTTCGATTTTTAAAACTTTTAGTGTTTACGAACAAGATTAAAACATGCATGTAATTTACATCTCTAAATTTGTGTTTATATTTTTCACAATAAAGTTATTGCTTTCCCTGGAAAGGTACCCACTGAGAAGGAGGACTGCACAATGCAAATTTTAATTACTCTATTTTTTTGAGGGTTTGTAGCTGTTGTTTCATGCTGAGTTACTGAGTCGTTGCTCCGTATTTACTCTGACTTTGATGAACCCACCCCATTTCCTATCATTACATTTTGAAATCTGTCATAACAGTCTCACCTCATTGAACCTCCAACTAAACTTCAATTAAAAGCTAGCAATCCCAGCTGATTCTCCTGCTCTACAGCCTTGTCTATCACGTTCCTTTTTTCACAGAACTGCTTTCCTCAAATCCTACCACTTAAAAATACACACCACACACTCTGCCAGGGAAATGTGAGGAGCTAAGCTGTGGGAAAGTAGAACTGGAGAAATAGCCAGGAGCATCCTATCACTGAGAGCAGAAGTCCTTAATTACCATGCCAAGCACAGAGCCCTGGAAGAAGCAAGCAAGGCTTAAGGAGAAAAGGCTCGATCAAATCAGTGGGAAATGGCATTTCACTGCATAGATGAAGCTATACACATCCTATTTTCAAAAATAGTTTAACTCTTCATCAGACACATTTAAGGCAGAACTTTCATTCTAAAATAATGCTACTCAGGCACGTGGGTGGCTCAGTCAGTTAAGCATCTGCCTTTGGCTCAGGTCATGATCCCAGGGTCCTGGAATCGAACTCCGCATGAGGCTCCCTGCTCCATGAGGAGCCTGTTTCTCCCACTCCCTCTGCCTGCTTGCTCCCCCTGCTTGTGTGTGCGTGTGCAGTCTCTCTTTTGCTCTGTCATATAAAATAAAATCTTTAAAAAAATAAAATAATGCTACTTTAAAGTCAGAATACCTTTGTTTGTCTGCAAGCACTCAAAAGGCCCTCAAGCATTTAGCAATTGTTTATCACATGAACACTCTTCAATACTTCTACAGGAGTATTTTTAAATAAGTCTTACTATTCTTGATTCACAGAAAAACTGAGTTTCAAAGAAATCAGGTGTGCCATCAATGCCAGCAAAGCAGTGGGTGAGGACTTAAGCTTGAATTCAGGGATTACTGAATTCTATGTTCAACCCATCCACTGGCTGTATCCCCAGTCTCATCTGAGGCCAGTCACCTATGGACAGGGAGGTAATCAACCAGTTCTCCCTCAAATTCAGCCTGTCTTACACCCAACCTAACACCTCCCCTTTTGAAGGCTACACTCTGCTCTCAGTCACCCAAGCTGAAAACCTGCTTCATCCCTCATTAGTCCCCTCTTATCTCTGAATCCCTGATGGAGCTCAGCAAATCAGTGCTCTTTTCCTCTGCTACTCACACCCGCACCTTCCTCTCTGGTTCCACTGTTACACTATCATCGATACATTTACACACTGAGAGGAAAAATAAGCAAAAAGAGTAGTAAGAAAAGAAAGATGTTCAAAGATAATATAAAAATGCAAAGAGAATTATGACAGGTAGTAGCAATATTAATATCAACTAAAGGATAGTTCATAGCAAAAGAAAAAAGAATTGGAGAGCAAAAATGAGGAAAAAATAGTTCAGGCATTAATAGAGCATCAAAATAAGTAGGCTAGGAGAAAAGCAGAGACATAGAATTATTATGGTTGGAAACAATTAATTCACCCATATTGTCCCTAAGAAAAGAATGATGCTGCACCCTCCCCCATATAAGGGGTTAGAAAATTTGAAAAATTACGAGATGCCTGGGTGGCTCAGTGTTTAAGCATCTGCCTTCAGCTCAGGGCGTGATCCTGGGGTCTCAAGATCAAGTCCGGCATCAGGCTCCCTGCATGGAGCCTGCTTCTCCCTCTGACTATGTCTTTGCCTCTCTCTGTGTGTCTCTCATGAATAAATAAAAACTTAAAAAAAAAAAGAAAATTTGAAAAATTAAATAAAATGAAGAAGGCTAACTTGTTAGCTATTATGAAGTTAGGGAGGAACCCCAGCTTTTCAAGCATACACGAGACAGTTACCATAGTGGCAGTCACTGTAGTAGTCATATACTGAGGTATAAGAGGGCTCAAAAAAAATCCAAAAAAGTAGTTGTTTTATAGCCTAGACTCTTTAACCACAAGTTATCAAAAACGATGGAGCTATAAATTAAACACTGTACAGACATAAAAATCTCCTAGAATTCTTGGAATAAAACAAATATCACACACTTATAAATAACTCTTTATAGACACAGAAAAGTAAAATTAAAATACTGCAAAAGAAAACTATGGGATACCCCAAAATATTCTTAGAAAAAAATTCACACACTAAAAAATTTCACTATGCTTTTAAAGAAAGTTTAGGTGCTAGGCAATCAATTAAAAATTTAAAATCAAAGGAGATACAAAAGGGAGGAAATAAGACATAGGGAAAAGCCAATGAAATATAAACTTATAACATGAAAAATCAGTAGAGTTTAGCAAGTCAAAATGTAATTTCTTAAAAACAAAACACACCACCCAAAACAATAGAAAGTCACTTAAAAATCTGTTCAAATAAAAAGAAAGCCCAAATAAACATACTTCAACATAATAAGGAGATAAAATATGTGGAAGGAATTATAAGAGGATATTGATATTAATATTTAAAAAAGAATATAATACTAAGAAATGAAAAACTGTGATGAAATTGGCAACTTTCTATAAAACAAAACAATGGACTTAAATAAAGGAAAGACTGTATCCATCATCCTGAGAGAGCAGATTACATTAAATTTAAAATTATCTACAAATATGGCTTCAAATCAGATAGTTTTAGAGTGAAGCATTTCAAACTTTCAAGGTAAACTAATTCCATATATTTTTTTCTTCCAGAGTAGACAGTAATGGAAAGCTATGAGTGATTTTATTAAATTAGTATAAAAATCTAACATAAGAGAATAATCAATATCCCTTATGAAGATAAATGGAAAATCCCCAGCATATTATTAGTAAATATAATTCAATAAAATATCACAATAATTAGTGGGGTGCATCCTAGGGACTACAAAATGGTTTAATATTTAATATTAGGGCACTTCAGATGTACTGTATCACTAAGGAAAATATGTAAAATTGGGATCATCTCAGCTTATAGATGTCTGATCACATACCCAGAAAAATCCAAAAGACTCAACTGTGAGTCTTATTAAAAAGGAAGATTAAAAGGTGCTAGATATAAACCAGAGTCAAAGCTCCATCGCTCTTCTGTGTGGCAGCACTAAAGAATTTTAAAATATAAAAAAAAAATCCCACTCACAATATCAAGAAAAGTAAGTGAGGAAGAATCTTCAGAAGAAATGTTTAAGACCTGTAAGAAATATCTTCAGAATTCTATTGAAAACCAAAGGGGAAAAAAAAAAAAGCCTTAAAGGGACCAAGCTAGACTTCTCAACTCTAATGTATAATACAAAGCCAAATAAATATATTAAGAGAAACAAACCACAGACTGCATTAACTTAAAAAAAAACTGAGATGAAAGTCACATAACAGAAAATCAATTACATTAAATAAGTGAACAATTTAGTGGCATTTATTACATACATTTAGTGCACAATGTTGTAAATCACAATCACCTCTAATTCCAAAACATCTCTACCAATTCAAAGTAAAATGCAGTACCTACTAAGCAGTTTCATTCCCTTTCACATTAGCTTTTTAAATATGATTTTATTGAATTAATACTTTACTGAACTGAAAAGAACAGAATGAGAAAACCATTGATAAGTATCATTTACTTATATGAATAGATTTTACAGTGGAAATGGTATCTCTCATTTATATGTTTATGACCAGTCCCTAGCAGAATATTTGGCACAATATCATAGGCGCCTGTTGATATTTGTTGAATGAATGAATAAATAAGAGTCTGATATTTTTAAAAAGAGACTCTTTTAAAAATTAAAAGTTGCACTTTATTCATAATATGGCTGGTCATCAATATGACAAAGGGATGTCTTTGCTTTGCCACTCCCATCCCTCTCAAATAAATCACCAGAGTTATCTTAAAGACAAATCCTTAAAAAGAAATGTGTGGGAAATATCAGGAAGGGAGACAGAACATAAAGACTCCTAACTCGGGGAAATGAACTAGGGGTGGTGGAAGGGGAGGCGGGCGGGTGTTGGAGGGGAATGGGTGACGGGCACTGAGGTGGACACTTGACGGGATGAGCACTGGGTGTTTTTCTGTATGTTGGTAAATTGAACACCAATAAAAATTAATTAAAAAAAAAGACAAATCCTTAGAATATCAACATGTGTTTGCTTCATTAAAATTAAGCTTATATACCTTAAGGCAAAATCCATTAGCATGTTATGTGACTTCCCTAATCTCCATATTGGCATCTATAAATCAGAGGACAAGTATTAGCCTATCAACAGACAGTATTATTAAAGAGTTAATAATCGATTTTCTATCAGATTCTTAGTCATAGGACAAGGTCTTTCAATTATGTTATTATTTTTATAATGAAAATTAGTGACCTCAGTCAGAACGTGTAGTTAAAAGTGCATTTGGTTTTCAGAAAGTTAAGTGGGCAGTGCACTGACCTTGTCAAAAATCTATTGATGGCATAAAGAGATTAGAACCAGAGACAGTGGTTTTACATCCTGATCACTGATTGATATTGAGTGCTTTTCCACAGGGTCATGTCTCAATAAAGTGCCTGAGTAGTGCATATTGGAGCCGTCTTCCACTGTCCTGTCAAAGCTCGGTAAAGAAACCACATTAACAGTAATAGTGAACATGTGCCTTCCACCTGTAATCTGACATTGACAAGAATGCTGCAAGACCTCTATGTTCTTTCATCTAAAACTGCACAGTCATTACTTTGAGCGAGAGGAAGACCACACAGGCCCAGGCAAGTGACAATGCTGACGTTATTAACCCTCACGCGACAGGCAGACTTTGGAAATGTACTACTTCCTTTTTAATGTTTTCCTGAATTTTGTCCTGCACCTCATCTACAGTAACAAATTATGTGGGGTTTTTTTTTGTAGGTAGCAGAAGGCTTGCTGATAGGGCATCCCTATAATATATCATCTTTTTTTTTTTCTTAAATGATGGAGGGAAATGTGTAGGAAAAAACACATCTGAGTTATTTACAGTTGGGATCATGGTTTTCTTTTCCATTCGTGAAATTCTGGACACAAAAGCCTGCAAGATGGAGAGTGTAATTTGATGTGGCTAAAGAATTTAGCCAATTAAAGATACTTAGGGCTGCTCTACCCTGTGTCCCACAGAAAGATAGATGATCAATGTTCTCTCAGCCATGAATTGAAATGACTATTGTAAATGGCAGAAGTGGCATGACGTATTTAACAATATTCTGTTTGGCACATTCTATTACTTTTACTTATGTACTTAGATAAAAGAAATAAAGGACAGATTCACAAGTAACTCTTAATATGTCATGTTTCTTCATGAATCTTTCTCCATTATCATCTCACCTTTTCACAAAGGTCTCAGGTCTGGCTGCCCCCTAGAAGAGAGTTCATTCTGTCTGTGCCTGACATCAACTGTTTCTATGTATGCTCTCTGAGGAGACGGCTATAAATAAAAGCTGAATGAAGAAATCCAGCTGAAAATGAGGCTGACCTGAGAGGCTGGAAGCAAGCAGCACTGAAAAGCATGAGTGAGAAATTGGTATGCATGTCTATTGGCTGGTGAGGGTTTTTTAATACTCAGAGTTTTAATATATTTTTAGAAAAAAGCCACCTACAATGCCACACTTAAAGATTTTCTTCTTTTTTGAATGCACATTTACAGCATTTTCATTCTGGACTCTGTTGATGTAGCTTTCTTTAGCTGTTAGTCTTGGAAAACACTTGGAGTCTATTGAGAGGGGACCTGTCATAATGGCAATGGATTTTACATTTTGCTTTCACTCCTAGAAAATACTCAGTTCCTTTCTGTATGTTTGCCACAGTGTAAGAAAGAGTGAAAGTGTTCACCTGTGGAACTTCGTACACCCAGAGCTGAACCTGGGACTTTAGTCCATACATCTGCCCTTTCCACTATTAAGGCAGGGCCCAGAAGGTCCTTTGGAAGTGCCTGCTGGCATTTGGATTTCCATGTAAAACATCACCAGATAAACTATCCTCTGATGGTCCTTGCTGGGCAATTAAGGAAGAGAAGAGACATATCAGCTCCTGTGACCCTACCATAAAGATGGCAGAGCTGTTTTCTATGCCTATTCCAAAGCTTCTGTGTGAAGCCCAATGAGAAGACAACCTCTCTGTATCTTCACATCCTCACTGGTATCACAAAACCCCTTGGAGATGTAATCCAGAGAGAGAAAAACAAAAGATTGCCAAAACAAAAATTTCAATAAGAAATAAATACCACATTCTAAATATGCTGCGATCATGACGGCAAGATTCTGTTTGGCAGAATGCAGACATTCCCTCTTCAACATAAGTTAACACCATGAGAAATCCTTTATAGCATGAGATACTGGGAAACTATGGGAAGAAGACTTCGTGCTTAGGTCATTTTTTCATTTCACAGGCTTTGGCTCCTTTGGTTTTCTTAGTAGATTGTTAGAGTATGGAATTGATCCATAAGGCAAATTTCTACATCAACAATGTCTCTCGTTTCAACAGAGAAAATTTGAACTGTATGTGTGTGTGTATAATAAAAGGCTTGAAATCCAATTAAAACACACCCAAGATTATGTTGGAACAACTTAACCAAAAATGATCATTTTGTCACAAATACCAAAAGCAGTCAAATTATGTCCAAGTATGAATGGAAATTAGTCACAGTTACTTTCTATTTAACACTAGGGCGTAGAGGCCTACAGAAAAAGCAAAAAGAAGAAAATCATTCAGTTAAGCCCTCCTCTCTAACATAATACCAATAAATAATGTGCCATGTTTGATTATGGACTTGATCTCTAGCACCAGGAAAGTAGATATATTTAGAAATCACTTCCTTTGGGCTACAGAAAAAGGACACCTAGAAACTTAGCAGTTGTAAAGGAATAAAAGATACAGACTGTTTAATGTAACACGCAACCAGAGAGGGACTTGAGAAACCTGTAAGGTAGTGTAAGGAGTCAGAACAGGTGGTGACAGATGGTGACTACACTTATCATGGTGAGCTCTCAGTCATGTATAGAGCTGTTGAATCAATATGTTATACTCCTGAAACTAACACCATTCATCAATTATACCTCAATAATTTTTTTAGAAAAAGGATGGTCACCGGTTAGGTAGATGGTGTTATGTGAAATAGCACAACATCAACAGATGCCAGCAAAAACATAATTCAGCTTCTGTCTTGCTTCTGCTTTCATACTAAGAACAATCTTCAAAGTGATAAGAAGTAGAACAAAGAGGGAATTTAAGTGCTGGTGAAGAGGTAATATTTTTTTTAATGTTTTTAACCACTTCATACTTGTTCCCCGAGAAGTTACCTAACTTCTCCAGACCACATTCATCTTATTTGTAAAACAGGGATAACAGGACCTCCTAAATAGGGCTAAATGAGGCAAGGACTAAATGAGCCAATACATTTGTACAGGTCACTGAGCAGGGTTCCTTCGACAGGAGAGCTGAATAGTACATATGAATAATTATTTTAGGTTATAATTACAAAGAGAGTATTTCCATACTTAGAAAAGAAAGCAATGATTACCAGGAGCCAACATGATTCACAAAGACCAGATGATGTTATCTCTACAATTTCCCCTGGTCTTAAATATAATGTATTAGGATTTCTACAAGGCATCTGTCAAATCTTACAAAAGCTCCCAGTGGGTAAGATGGAAACATATGAATTGGTTGTTAAGTTTAGTTAGATGGACTGGTAGCTAATTGAACAGCCACACCTAAGCAATAAATACTGTTCAATAAATATTTGTTGAGTGCTTGCTTGTTATAGATAGTAGGGATTCATAACTGAATATAGCAGAAAAAACTCCTACCTTCATGGAGTTTAGATTCTACCAAAAGGAGACAGTAAAATAATAAACAAATAAATTATGTAATATACTGGAAGATGCAGTGTCATGGAGGAAAACTAGAACAGGGTAAAAGGACTGGGAATGTGGGATGGGGCATTTTGTTTGTAATCTGTTCATCTGGTGTGCATCTTATTATCTCTATTGACCCAGAGAGGTTTTGAGACTGGGCTAGAAGGTTAGTCCCTTTCCCTACCTCCTTTCCCAGCTACAAATTTGTAGTATTTTTTTCTTCCACTATGAGAATCTCATTACTCTTAGTGTTGTGTGTTTAATTTTTCCTTTCATTGTTGAGTTGAAGGCTCTGTGAGTCTGGAAAAGGACAGCAAGATTGATGGAGGGTCTGAGCATCTGAGGAATAGCTGAAGAAAGTAGAAATAATCTATCATGGAAAGAGAAGAGTTAAATGAAGATGCCACACTAGACATCTTACATATCTAAAGGGCATTGTTGTGGAAAAGAGTTTAAACATATTCTGGGCCATTCCAGACAGGGGAGTATGGACCAATGGGGTACAGTACAGTGGTGAGTTTAGCTCCATCAGAGTTCTTTTCACAATCAGGGCTGTCCAAAGAGAATGGGTAGGATTCCTCAACTGATGACATGTTCAACCAGAAGTTAAATGACTCTCTGAATGGAAGTTAGTTGCTACCTCACATCTCTAAATGTGAGATTCTTTCCAACTTTAAGACTATAATTACGGTAATTTCTAACCAATTTCTGGTTAATAAAATCTTGAATGGTAAATTTCTATATCTTCTGGTTTAGCATAGCACTCTAGGTCCATATGACTTAGTGATTTATGAAGAAATCCGCTTAAGAGAATAAAAAGAATATTCTATAAGTACAATCTACAAGTACAGAATCAGAGTTACTACAGTATCTAATAAATTAAATGGATTAATTGGGTAGAGATTTGAGAAATTTTAATTAACAATTAATCAATAAAAGCATTCAACATGAAAATCTATTACAACCCTGTTTACATTATTTAACTTTAAGCGCTTCAGTTCTGTGTGCTTATAATTAGCAAGCTATAAAAGATGCCATCCATTGGAACATAATGAGAAGAACTGTTTATAATGATAATTAGTATTCATTTTCACAGACGGGAAGGTCACATGGCCACAGGGCGCAGCAAACAAAGAGTTAAACTCGTTATTGAGGAAAATACTACACTTAGGCAGTATTTATTATACACTTAACCCCGTAGTGCAGAGCCTTGCCTTAGGAAATACACCATAAATAAAGCTTCATGTTAAGACAGGTAAGATCTTCCAAGGTGAGGTGGTGAGTACAGGGAGTCCAGGAAATACTACACCTCCACTGGACTTCACTAATCCTACCGTATCGGGAAAGGCTAAACTGCAGCTGCTTTTATGTTCTCTCCTTGCTTCCTCAAATCTTACCTGTATATATTTTTTATATATATGCCAAACCATTTGGTGTATTGTGAAGGCCAGAAAAAAATATTTAAAAAATTTTTTTTCATTCCTGCATTGGGGCTGGAGTTTGTTCTCTATGGCACTTTATCTCCTACACTCTGAGCACAGTTGGAGGCTTCTCATGGGCTTGCCTGCGGCAAAGATCTAGGCTCAGAAGTGGGAAATATAAACCCACAGTACAAATACCCTCACTTTTAAAATCCTTTTGTAATTCTGGCTTTAGAAAAATCAAAGTTTTCATTCAGCAGAGATGAAGCTCCTGTCCCTTTTCACAGAATCTCTAATATCTATAAAGACCTACTTGATGAAGCCTAAAATGCTTTCTAGACACATGGTTGTACCAATAAAAGTGGTTCTTCACCTCCCACTGTACCTCTGAGCTGATAGACAGGATTTGTTACTCTACTGACAAATAACATGCCAACACTTCGCAATAATCAGAGCAAATGATTCTCTTCTAGATACAGTGTAGTGCAACATTTCATATTAAAATTTTCTCTATTTGTTCTATGTGCAAGACTAAGACTGAACAAATCTTAGACTAGTTCCTAGCCTGAAGTCTCGGAGATATTAAATGCAGGTCTCGGGCTGAGAACAACAATAGCCAAGGGCAAAACCAGAAAAATATGAACCATGAAGCCAACAGTCAGACACAGTATGGCCTGTTGCATTAACCACCCTCTGAGCTAAAGAGGCACCCTCACAGTCCTCATTTAAAAAAAGAAAAATCAAAGAGCCTTAACAGAGATATTAGTGGGCTTATTTTTCATCATCACATGCCTTTAAAAGGAAAGGTGTATAGTCAGCTCTGATCAATACAGCTCCTCCTGCTTCCTATGTCTTTTCAATCTGTTAGGCAAGAAAATGCCTTTATGCTGGCACTAATCCTGCTGTGCCCCCAAAGTAAAAAAAACAAAAACAAAAAAAACCCAAAAAAATCCCCCACAAACCTCCTATGGGACTACCTGTTTATATGCACATAATCATTTAAAAAAAAAAAAGCAAGCAGCAACCATAAAAAACAAGGAAATAAAGACTATCAAGAGAACACTCCTGGAAAAGCCTTCTTAAAAATATAGCTAAATAACATAAAAGTAAACAGATTAGAGAAAGCAATTATGTTCATGGAACTCATATTCTGCTTGTGAAAGAATTTCAACATCTAGAAAATTACTTATTAATGACTTCATTAACTCATTCATTCAATCACAGATGATTACTAGGCACCAGCGCTGTGCCAATACTAGGGATGAGGTAGTAAACAAAACAGACAGGGACCTAGCTCTCATGGAGCTTACATTCTATAGGTGAGGTGGACAACAAATAAATAGAATAAACAGGACAACTTCACATAGTGACAAGCAATTGCTAGAATAGTAAACAGGGTGGCGTGAAAGGGCTGGTATATAATCTTCAAGATTCCTCTTAGTTCTAACATCACCTCACTTTTACTCCTATCACAAAGGTATGATGAGGACGTTCAGTCATTTGGAAGAAAGGGGCTGTTTAGGACGAGAGAGTATACTAATAACGGTAGGTATAAAACCCAAAAATACAACAACATAAAATTGAAAAGAAGAAGCAATATGCGATCCCAATTTCTACTACATCCCCAAGACTCTGGGAAGAACCTATTTACAGTTTCATTGCAGCCATTCTGAAAAGGTAGAGAAAGAATAACAGGTTTTTGATAAGAAATTTTGCAAATAACATGGCAGTATTGCAAAATGCAAATGTAAATGCTGCTGAGCCATCTGTTCAATATTACGGCAACATTGGGAAAAGGCTCTGAAAGAAATGATGTTTGAAATCATTAAAAAAATAACATGTCAAGTTTAAAATACTCAAGAATCTTAAAACCAGCATCAACACATTCAGCAACCATATGGCCCTACAGCAGGTTAAAAAAAAAATCACCCTGCTTGCATTTTCTACTTCAACCCAATGATTTCCAAAACATGTTTCTTTTTCCTATTTGAATACTTTTTTTTTCCTGTTAAATTCCTCGGTGTTTACAGCTTCTTGAATTATGCCTAAAACCATAATATTCATTTCACCCTTCCTGAAGCTGGAGATAATGTAGGGAGGAAGACTGAGCCATCTGTTCCAGGAAAGGACATGTAGGTGACTATATATAACTTGTTGAACACATCTCGTTTTAGGTTTATTGATTTATCCCTACTGATCTCACAGTCTCAGTACTGATAAGCTAACTTCATTGAGTATCGCAGTTTTCCAGGCACGGTGCTAAGTGCTTTACATTCATCGTATCATTCAATTATCACAATTTTACAAAACGGATACTGTTATTATCCACATTTTGTAGAAGAGGAACTTCTTCCAGGTCATACTACGAGCCTGTGGTAGGGCCATAGCCCAAACCCAATTTTGTGGGCCAAGCCCGTATTCTCAACTGCTCTTACATGCAATACTTTATTGTTCAGATGTCTGTATGGGAACAACAGTGTCGACTTTTCAAGGTTCAGGGTAGAAGCAGCTCCCTTGTCTCATCAAGAAGAGACTCTTGGAGAAGTGCCTGAAACTGTAAAGAATAGAGGAAGGGGTCTAAACACAAACTCTTCCAGAAGCACAAGACATAATGACAGTCATAGAGTTGGGAAAATCATGAACAAATGGAGGACAGTGAGTGAGTTAATACTTCAAGTGTGGTTTTTAAGAAGGCAGTTAAAAACAGATTAAGATCAACAAAACTTAGCCTGCCCCACAATAAGTCAGAGATCTAAAATTTCAGGCTAACTTTTAAAATGATATTTACAAAGCCATCGTTTACATTGTTAGCAACAGATGATATGCCCCACTGTATAACCCAAAGCACCCACCACCAGAGGAATTAGGTTATTCAATCACAAAAGCAGAGTTTATGTTAGAGTACATTTTCTAGCATTTGTCCAAGGACAGGTCAATTGCACCTAATACAGTGGCTGACTAGCACTGCAGATCTGTGTCTGGCAAGTCAAGAGCTTGTGATTATTATTTCAATCTGTGAGATGGAAAAGCAACCTGAAGCCCATTGGTTGTATTATAGTTCATAATTCATCTCATAAACCAATTCCAATGTTTGGTCAAATTTACATAATATACCAAGACTTAGAAAATTACATATTTATAATGGAAATCCCTGGGGCTTCAAATGAATTAAAAACTAACTCCATTCAACTTAACAGCTTCATATAGTGTCTCATGGATACAGTGAGACTCTAAATACAAGATTATTGGATTAGCAGTATTAACTCAGACGTAAAAATCAGTATTACCTCAAATGATCAGTATCTGGCAGATAAATTTTAAAGGCTCAAGTTGTTTTTGTATCTGAAACATAGAAGACTTTTTAAAGTAACAAGGCATATTTAAACAACTTGATGAATAGTTCAGGAAGAACCCAAAGGAAGTCGAGCAGTAGGAACATTTGCCAAACACTTAAGCTCTCTAAATGCAGTGATATAAATTATAAATATAACCCTAACAAATGCAAAAACCATAGTAGGAATAGATTTGCCTGTATTCAGTGATTTCCAATTATTCACAGACCTACATTGCTCTTTAGTTGTGTCTACCAATTGGCCAACAAATGAGTTGCTGATGCATGTGGCCATGGGCATTAGTGTCAGTGGAGAAAAGTATGTGGTTTTATAAAATTCTTTCATATCATCTATTGCTTTCCATTTTTTATTGCTTTCAATTAATGATTTTATCTCTTGACTGATTAGCAATCTTAACTGTCTTTAGCAACCCTTTAAATCCCACTTAGCCAGAATAATAAACAGAATAAAAAGAATAAAATACAAAAACAACAAATTAGATAAGACAAGTCAGCATGATAAACAGTTGTGGAGTTACAAACTTATTATAGAAAAATCCACACAACCAAATCCACATAAATACATAAACACTAGGTACAGCTCAAAACCTCCTATCACTTCTGCCTTTTGTGCCCTAAATTCAGGACACCTGGTAAACCTCTGGCCTGGAGTGGCATTTTATTTTTGCAAAGTGGAATATATATAACCAGAATATAGTTGCCTGTATATAGAACTTGTCCCCTTTCTTCTCCACTAACTAGGGAGTCCCTACAATAAAAATGGTAAGTTTTGGGGTGCCAGAATTGGAAATATAATTATTTTTCTTTCCTAATTGCTCTGGCTAGCACTTCCAATACCATATTGAATAGAATGGCAAGGGTAGACAACCTTGTCCTATTGTTAATCTTAGAGGAAAAGCTTTCAGCTTTTTTTCACCATTGAGTATACTGTCATCTGTGGGGCTGTCATATATGGCCTTCATTATGTCAAGATACGTTTTGTCTATCCTTAATTCGTTGAGAGTTTTTATCCTAAAAGATGTTGAATTTTGTCCAATGCTTTTTCTGCATCTACTGGGATTATTGTATGATCTTTATTCTTCATTGTACTCACGATGTGTGTATGTTGAACTATCCTTGTATTCCAGGGATAAAGTCGTACTTGATCATGGTGAATGATCATGGTGAATGAATTGTACTTGATTTAGGTTTGCTGATACTTTGTTGAGGATTTTTGCACTATACTCATCAGAGATAATGACTTGTAATTTTCTTTTCTTATAGTGTCCTTGTAATCTGGCTTTGGTATCAGGGCAATGTGGGCTTTGTAAAATGAGTTTGGAACTGTACCTTCCTTTTCTTTCTTTTTTTGGGGGCAGGGGGAGAGTCTGAGAATGACTGGTATTAATTCTTATTTAAATGCTTGGTAAAATCTACCAATGATGCCATTTTTGCTTAGCAAGAGGTTTTTGATTACTGATTGACTCTCCTTACTTATTGGTCTGTTCAGATTTTCTATTTCCTCACAATTCAGTCTTGGAAGGGTGTACATTTTTAGGCATTTTATAATATTAACAAAAATTTTAATGATGTTAAGAAACAGATGGCATATAAATGGTCAAGTTATGTTTTAAGAAAGTAAGGTAATTTGTTAAAAGGTAATTCAATGAGGAAAAGAATCTTTCTAAAAATGGTGCTAGGATAATTGCATATCCATATACAAATAGATGAGCTTCAAGCCTTGCCACACACCTCACAAATTATTTCAAAATGGATCTTAGACCTAAATATAAGTGCTAAGATACAAAATTTCTAGAACATAAGTGAAAATCTAAATGACCTTGAATGAGGCAAATTTTTTCTTAACTAAGACACAAAAAGAATAAACTTCAAGAGAAAAAATAGTTAAACTTTGTTAAAATTAAAAACTAACCTTCTTCAAAAGACATTGTAAAAATGAAAAGATAAAGGGTACAGGGTTTCTTTTGGGGGTGATGAAAATGTTCAAAAATTGACTGACGGTAGTTACAGAATTCTAAATATACTAAAAATTGTACATGTTTAATGAATGAATTGTATGGTACATGAGTTATAGCTCGATAAAGCTGTCAAAAAATAAAAAAGAAGAAGAGGAAAAGGAGAATCCACAGTCTGGGAGAAAATATTTGTAAAACATTTATCAAATAGAAGACTTATAAGCAAAATAAAGAACTCTTACAGTTCAATAATGAGAAAACAATTCAATAAAACATGGGTAAAATCACAATGATGGAGCTATGTCAAAGGGACAAAGGAGCCAACTGGAAGAGTTCCTAATGGCCAGAGCTGAAACTGGATTGCTGGATTATAACTCAAAATATGACATAAATACCCATGGTTCCATACTGATTATAAAAAAAGACTGAAAAAATAAATTCATAGGGAAGGACAAGTAAGTCTCCTGTGCACCAGAATTAAAATAAGTTATGTAGCTAATATGCACCCACAGAGATAGAGCATAACCTAGCACTTCTTCAAGTGTGGGCTGTACACAGGGACTTCTCTCCCAAAGGCTGGGATGGAAGAGGGAGAGGAGAGGTAACTTTACAGGGGGGAAATCTGGCAAACA
Source organism: Vulpes lagopus (assembly GCF_018345385.1). Classification (NCBI taxonomy): domain Eukaryota; kingdom Metazoa; phylum Chordata; class Mammalia; order Carnivora; family Canidae; genus Vulpes; species Vulpes lagopus. The sequence goes on along the minus strand of NC_054828.1, from coordinate 26,679,973 downwards.
CCACTCCAGCAAAATGATCAAGGTCAACATCAACACTGTTAAGTCATGCTGACAGTATGTATCCTATATATCACGTGATGAAACTGGCACTTTACCTCTGAGGTCTTCCTCCCCTAAATCATAACCTCAGTTTAATCATGAGAAAAAGATCAGACAAACCGAAACTGAAGGTTTCCTACAAATGTTGGACTAGTATTTCTCAGAACTGTCGAGGTTATAAAAAACGAGGGAAGTCTAGAAACTCACAGTTTAGAGAAGCCTAAGAAAATATGACAATTAAATGTGTGGTATCCTATATGAGATTCTAGAATAGAAAGGGGATATTAGGTAAAAACTAAGTAAATGTGAATAAAGTATTATTTAGTTAATAATAATGGGTCAATATTGGCTCATAAGTTGTGATGAATGTTCTATACTAATGTAAGATGTTAACAATAGCTGAAACTGGATGTCAGGTACAGGGAATGTCAGTACTATCTGCAACATTTTGTAAATATTAACTATACTGAAAGAAAAAGTTAATTTTCTCAAAAAAAATGGGCAAAGATTTGGAAAAACACTTTGCCAAAGAAGATACAGGAGTTGCAAATAAGCACATGAAAAGATGCTCAATATCATTGGCTAAAAAGGGAATGCCACAATGAGTTAACATTATACATCCACTAGAAATTCTAGACTGAAGTTAAATAGCCTGACATGTTCACTTCTAGTTCCGGGTGAGATGGAATACGCCGACTTTTATCCTCTCTCTCACACTGAATGCAGCTAAAGAACCTGGACAAATGTATGGAGTAAAAATTAAACAGCAGCAGCTGGCTGGCAAAGAAGACCAGAATCTGAAGTACCAGTGAACCATTTTCTTTTCTCTCTGGTATCTCCCAGTCTGTACTCCAGAAAGTGTGAAACCCACAAGTGAGCATTATTGTGGAGAGAGGGAGACAGGGAGAAAGTACTAGGAGAAGCCTGCTGATATGGCCCAAAGGGAAGTACAAGATGCTACCAATATTCAGAGAATGTGCAGAGAATCCTCCATTTCTCCACTTTTTCACACCCTGGGCTCCAAAAATATCCCTTGGTGATGATAGCTTTTACAGTGGTAGCAAATAGGTGACAGCAAGAGCCTAGGAATGCCATGGAGAAGAACCTTCTTCTCGGGTTAGAAGAACGCCCAGTCAATCTGAGCTAGGTGAACATATAACAATGGAGCACATACAAACACAAATCATAGCTCATATCAGACAGACCTTCCTATGAAGGCGGGGCAAACCCGTGGGCAAGGTTGCAGGAAGCATGTGAGAGAGTGCTATAAAGTCCCAGACTCCTGGTGGAATGTCGAAAAAGACAGTCCCAGTGAACCAGAAAGTTCCAGAGAGATTACCAAGAGAAAAAAGACTAGAAAATGAATCCCATAAGGTTTTTAATGATCTCCTGGGCTCACCTCTGAACAGAACATGCTTGGATCTAATTCTAAACAGCAGACCACTGACTTTCAGATCTGAACTCTTGGATTGGCTGGCACATGTGCAGAAATGGCCCAAACAGCAAGCCAATGATTTGAAAACAGAACTGGCACTGAAACTAAAACTCACAGAAGGATTCAACCTAAAGCCTGAATCCAACCAGGCTGGCTGATTGCCTGCTATAAAACAAAAATACCAACCTTCTCCGTATGATTTAAACAAGAACCAGTCTTAACTGGATCATATTCAAAATGTCCATGATACAATCCAAAGTTGCTGAGCATATGAAGAACCAAGAAAATCTCAGTTCACACAGGAAAAGACAATAGATGCCAATGGTGAGATGACACAGATGTTGAAATTATCAAAGTCCATTGAGTTGTTAATCTTTCATAATTGGTAGATTATATGTAAATTATACCTCGAAAAATGAAAAAACCAGAGTACGTTTTATTTATTTATTTATTTTTAAGATTTTATTTATTCATGAGAGACAGAGAGAGAGAGAGAGAGAGAGAGAGAGAGAGAGAGAGAGAGAGAGGCAGAGACACAGGCAGAGGGAGAAGCAGGCTCCATACAGGGAGCCCGATGTGGGACTCGATCCCGGGACTCCAGGATCACACCCTGGGCTGAAGGCGGTGCTAAACTACTGGGCCACTGGGGCTGCCCCAGGGTAGTTTTAAAGGAGGACTGATGCAGTTGAAATCTTATGTTAGTACTCTTTTAGTTACAGTGTGAGATATATTGTTTCCTACAGACTATTCTGGAACTCAACCACTATTCATAACAGTATTTCTTTGAGAAATTATGTTCTAAGTTTCAAATAATCAGATGGCAAAACATCTTTTGGCACGTGGTCCTTTCTTAGATTGGTGACCAAACATTTTAGAAAATGTGGTACAGATCCCATCTTCAGTTCAGGAATGTGAGACTCGTGATTACTTGGGTATCAAATTATACATAAGCATATTAACATCTCTCAAAGGATTTTGGAGATAGCACATTTGGAGCAAGGGTAGTCTTTCAGAAAATTCTCAAATGATGACTCAGTTGTTATCCTGATAAGGGACCCCTTTCCCTCTTCTGGCACTGAAATTCTGTTAGAAATTAGTGAGTTCTGGGAAGCCTGGGTGGCTCAGTGGTTGAGCACCTGCCTTTGGCCCAGGGCATGATCCTGGAGTCCTGGGATCGAGTCCCACATCGGGCTCCCTACATGGAGCCTGCTTCTCCTTCTGCCTATGTCTCAGCCATTCTCTCTCTGTGTGTCTCTCATGAATAAATAAATAAAATCTTTTAAAAAAAGAAATTAGTGAGTTCTGTTTTTATAGAGTATCTCTCATTAAATCCTTCAGCTTTTCCTAGAAAGAACCATGGAGACAAATAGTGTTCTCATTTTTATCCTTACTTATCACTAAAGGGGCATAGATACATAGGAGTCAAAAGATTCTCCTAAAGAATTTTTTTTTTCTCAAAAGGAAAACATCTGTAAAACTGATCTTCTTTTATTCTAAATAAATGAATAATCATAATTGGTATCTATGTTTGGGAGCTTATTTACAAACTGTTCCTATAATTGTGCCACTCATTTAGGGGCACAATTGAGTGAATCAGAACATAATACTGCACCCTACTTATTAGTATTAATTGTGATCAATTGTCACAGTTTGTTTATAAGACTGAATAATTTTTAATCCTAAAAGAATTATGCTGATTATCAAATGGTTCTGTATTATTTGTTTTTTTAACATTTAAAAAATGTTTAATATAATCATTGCATTTTTGGATGTTGAAATATAGGGCTTTTATTTCATTGTATTTGCTTTATTCCCAAGAACTTAAAGGTTTTTCCAAGTCATTCTGTCAATAGCTCATTAGAATAATAAGGTAAGGTGAATTTATGTTAGGATTTTTCAGGTGCAATGAACAGTAAGGTAGAAAATGTAACACTGGAACACAGACACATGCAAATCCCAGCTTGGATCAGGTCAACTTCCTGTTTCTGATGGTGAAAGAGCCCATCCATCCTACAAACCTCAGTCAATTCAATCTTCCTGGATGATCCTAAAAATAGTTAATGATTCTCTTCTACCTGGGCCTCCAGTGTCACATTTCCTCTAAGTCTACCGTTAACTTGGGTAAGTTTTCCTCCACACCTTGACCTTGAACCTATGGCTATCTCCTTAGTTTTTTCTCCTGACATAAATTAAAGAAAAATTCTCTACTGTGCTATGTTAGGTTATTTTCCAGAAAATATCCACTCCCCTTTCTCTCCACTGTGGGTGGAATATGTTTCCCTACCCCTTAATTTTGTTGGCTGAATAACTTGCTTTGGCACATGGGATATAGCGGACATGACACAAACTTCAAATATGCTTGCTCAGCAGGGCTTGCCCTTATGAACTCCTGATATCACCAGGGAAAGGACATGCCCCAGATAGTATATGGTTGAAAGAAATTAACTCATAGAAGAGATCTGAACCCAAGTTTCTTTCTTTCTTTAAAGATTTTATTTATTCCTGAGAGACATAGTGAGGGAGGCAGAGACATAAGCAGAGGGAGAAGTAGGCTCCCTGCAGGGAGCTTGATGTGGGACTTGCTCCTGGAACCCTGGGATCATGACCTGAGCCAAAGGCAGACGCTCAACCGCTGAGCCACCCAGGCGTCCCTGAACCCAACTTTCAACATGGAGCTGGTGCTAGCCAGTTTCAGCCTAGGCTGGATAAAGGAGCAAGAATAAGTGATTTTTGTTTTAAGCCACTGAATTTTGGGATGGTTTGATCCTCAGTAATAACTGACTGATATATTTATTAATGTGGGTTTTTTATCCTCTATGAATATGTTTATGATCTCCAAAATAAACTAGCTCTGCTTCTCCTATGTCCTAAGGACAGTGCTAAATTGAGTTTGGATTGCTCTCCACTAATGCCATTTTCTTATACTTTCTTACATTAAAGCTGCTGTTTTTCTTTTCTGCCCAGTCTTTCAAGATCATTTTGTGATTTAGCCTTTACACTTTGGTAAACTGTTCCTCAGAAAAGTTGAGGTCATCTGCAAACATGTCACTCGGCATGTCTTCTAGAATCACATCATTTGTGGTATGGATTTTAGTTTTCTTGAGAGGGGTCAGGAACCATCTGCAGCACAATCACCTAGAACTCTCGTTAAAATTACCAATTTCTGGGCCAGCTCCAAGTCCACTGAGTCAGAACCTTTGGGGTGGGATCCAGGAATTTACATTTTTAACAAACTCCCTAGGAAATTCTTATATTACAACAAAGTTTGCAAAATATTTCAATACTGTGAATATATTAACTAATCAGACCTCAAGCCAATACTGAGTCCTAAAGGATTTTTTAAAGATTTTATTTATTTATTCATGAGAGACACAGAGAGAGGCAGAGACGCAGGCAGAGGGAGAAGCAGGCTCCCTCCCCACAGGAAGCCTGATGCAGACTCAATCCCAGGACTGGGGGATCACACCTTGAGTTGAAGGCAGACACTCAACCACTGAGCCACTCAGGCATCCTGATTTAAATGATTATCTATCATTACCCAGAAATGTACCTCTCTATCTCTATCCTTTATTTGTTTTCTATATGTTCATTTTCTATCTACTTCAAAATGTTATTTTTTTCTTCTCTTCACTTTTAATCACATGAAAGCTCAAGTTTTTTTTTTTACTAACCTTTGTACCTAGTATTTTCAAAGACCTTTTGATAAGTTAAATATACTATTTCAATGGCTTCTATTAACAAATTTACATTTTCTTTCAAAAATGTAGTACTTGGGTTAGTCAAATATTTTCCCCAAAGAAATCACATGCTCCAGACCTCAAAGCTTAGTCCTTGCATTTTGCTTTTAATGGAGTTCACTGGCTGGCCTCATAAAGTGGTGACTCACAAATCTTAATTCATTGAGTTCCTCCTTATGGAAAGAAGTCAAATTGGTAGCCAACCAGGTCTTCAGCAATTTGCCAGTTACATGAGGGTTTCAATCAATAGCTCCAAAATTGGTGCAGCCACTGGTTTCATTTCATCTGTGGCTTCCAACCTTTCACACTCAAAAGACAATTTAATCTTTTCTGTATAAGAACTGATACAAAATTTTATTTAGTCTCCTTAATACTATATGGGTGTGTAGAAAAGTTGCTAACAGCATGGGCTTCAGAGCCAAAGTATCTGGATTTGATTCTGGTCACACTCTGTGTCTCAGTAATGCCGCTATGTAAATGTGGATGACAATGGCATACTACACAAGCCTGTGCACTACATAAATTATTGCATTTACAAGTGCATGAACAGTACTTGCTTCATTAGAAGTCAAGTTGTGCAAATTGTTATCGTTACTACACTAAGAACATTGAGTATATTCTTAGCACCATTATAAATCTTTAGCTGGACTCTTGTGTAGTTAACCACTTCTTTCCATTTTCTTAAAGTTTTTTTTTTTTTTAAGATTTTATTTTTAAATAATCTCTATGCCCAGTGTAGGGCAAGAACTCACACCCCGAGATCAAGAGTCATGTGCTCTAATGACTGAGCCAGCCAGGCATCCCTTAAAGGTTTTATTTCAAAATATATCATTACACACAGGGGCTCCTGGGAGACTCAGTCAGTTAAGCATCTAACTCCTGATTTTGGCTCAGGTCATGATCTTGGGGTCATGAGATCAAGCCCCGCGTCTGGCTCCCCATGTTGGGCATGGAGCCTGCTTACAATTCTCTCTCTCCTTTTCCCTCTTCTCTTCTCCCCAAGCTCACATATTCTCTCTCTCTCTCTAAAAATTATATATATATATATATATATATATATATATACACACACACACACACACACACACACACACACACACACATATTTAGGTAATCTCATACATACAAAAGTGTCCATAATGTATATGCATAAAGAATAACAGTAAAATACATATTTGTGTACCTAAACAGCTTAAAATACAGAATCATAAAAACCAAGTTTTGGAATCATTGTGCTCCTTACTTACCAACTTCTCTTCACTATTACCAAATGTTGTCATTTCTTCTTTTCTTTATACGTTTACTACCTATTTGTTTATTACTATTTTTAAAGAAAGTTTGCAAGTTCATAAATTCTTTTATGATCTATTTTCTTGTTAACACTCTCCATCTGCCACCTTTTTAAGACTCTTCTGTTCTCTACACTTGGGAGACTGTCACAGATTTTGAAAAAATGCCTTGTTCACCACGATTGTCAAATTTTTTTCCATTGCTTAGTTTTTGAATGTTTCCTCTACCTTCCTCAAAACTCCCTCCCCTAATTGTCCAGTGACTATGGTCATATTTATGGATAATGCCAAGCATCATCCATCTGGTCCGATGCTCCATAGTGTGGTCCTGACACTGGCCTGAATGACTGAGGTAGGAAATTTCCACAGTCTCATCTCATTCCTTATGCTCTTTACTCTGTGGAAGAGCTGAGTAAAAAACAATTAATATTTTACAAACATAAAAGGGATCTTTGAAACCTATTTGATGTGTCAGTATGCCAAAGGCTAAGGCTTCGCAAGAGGAACTGAATGAGGTTGTCATTGAACTTACTTAGTTTCTTCTTCTAAATTAAAATCTAGTGCCATACACCAAAAGGTTTCCTTTCTCTGTCCTTCTGCAATTAAAAAGACCCCTTTGGTCGAGCTAGGCTATTCTCTATTCCACCCACTTCCTATCATCTAACGATGCCATTTTGACAAATTAATATTACAAGGATTTTTTTTTATTAAAATAAATATAGCTTTAAATGGAAACATGCAATAAAATATCTCAACAGATGTTTTTCCTGCAAAGGAAATGGAACCACAGAAATTCAAAACTAATCTATCCACCTTGCTCAATAAAGACTCTACTGTTCGTGTGCTATGACCATCGATTTCTGTATGTAATAACAGAGAAGCTTGAGAAGAAGTAAGCTCTTTTAAAGGTGAATGTTTTTGTCATTCACAAAGAAGCTTCTGCATTGCCCGTTTCAGACAAAAAAGTAAAAATTTATCTTGTGCAAAAAGGATAACTATTTCAGAGTAAAAGAACACTTCTGTGCTCTGAAGATAACTATTTCGGTATAAATATACCACTTTCTCATGGGGTATGCAGCCAGATGATGACTGATTTAAACCATACAAACATTAGAGTCAGACTGCTCTATTTATTTTGTCTCCTCTTTTAAGAAAAATTTCAGAAAGGAGTTCACATAACCCCAACCCTAATCCTTTAGCCATCAAATAAAGTATCTTAGATAAATATAAGTATGACTTACAGACACTGGAAAATATTTGGATTCTTCTATTGATTTATGTTTTTTATGTGCAATGTTGTAGAGAACATTTTTAAAAATCAACTATTAATGTATATATTATGCTTTGGTTCCAAGATACAAAAATATTATGTAATGAGGCTAATTCATCCACAAAGCAGACACTTAATTTTAACAAGGTTACCCAGAAGTTTTTGGGATGAATGTGGTATGAGCATATAAGTCAGATGACAGCATCTTAACTGAGCAGCTTGGAGGCAAATTAGGATAGAAGCATCAAATGAAAGAATATGACAGGTTCATGATCAATTTCTATTTGAAATCCACCTGCCACAAAGATGTTGCTTCTTTCACACTGGTGGAGCAAACTCCATGTTAGAAATGACAGAAAAAAAAGAGAGAGAGAGAGAGAGAGACAAAAGAAAGCTATTTTGAGGCCTTGTAAGCCATCAGTGTCAGGGAAGAAGGATAGACATCAATTATCTACTTGATACTTCAATACCACAGAATCGCCTTCTCAAGGGAAGCAAAGGAAGTTAGTTGTTGCCATGGCCCTGACAGACAGTTCACTACTGCTGGCAACATCTGAATAGATGAGCTGTTTCCTAATATGACCTGTTGTGGTCTTGGAGAATTCATTTATATAGTTTTCCTTGCTTTATGATACAAGGAACCCAATGATGGCTGCATAATAGACTGAAAACAAGGATAAGATAAAGGGCATCTGATATCAGTACTGGACTTGGATTCTGGGAGCTTGGTAAGTTTGCCTACTGATAAAAGTCTACATATGTCTTTAAAAGTTTGTCTAGTCTTTTCCATGGTGATAAGCCTAGGAGTAGCAAAAATGTCCACAGATATTGTCCCCACTGTGCCTGTAGTAGAGCAGAGTTCCACAACAGCTCCCATTTTGTTCAATCTATTTTATGTAGTTCTATTTAAAAGCATAAACAGAGGCCTGTAAACTGGTATATCTATGCATCTAGTCCCTTGTGGAATTTCTCGATTTAATAGGTTACAAATGTCATGAAAAGTCCTTACGACCAGCCATATGACCAGTTATTCAAAGGCTGCCTATTCATGACTATTCTGAATGAGCCCACTCTGCATCTACTCTATTGCAAATGTGCCTACAATGAGCAGTGAGAAGCCTGAGGTTAACGCATCACCCTGCAAGTGACCAAAGAACTTCATCAAGGGAAGAACTGAAAGCTTTGCTTGAATTCTGCTTCACAACCCAATGTGTTCACTGAACATGAAATACTAAGTGAGGGCTGACTTGTTTTTTGGGGGAGTGTGATAGACAGGGTTCAGCAACATCAAGGCCCCACCAAACTCCAAATCAAACAAAAGGGCGAAGAGTCATGCCTTCTTTGCAGCTAGAGACCGAGGTGATACTGATGCCACATGTTGTTTCTTAGGCATTTTAATTAGTATCCTCTGTGAACTTTCTTTAGCATTAAATAGAAAGAAAAGAGATTCTTAAACAGAGTCAATCTGACAAGACTACAATAATTTTTGCTGAGCTCACACTGCTGAGAACACGGTGGAGGGAAATCAGACAGTTAAGCAACATTTATGTTAGATGGTGAATGGAACTGAACATAAGCTGTGTGGGTAGATAAAATGCTCTGTGGGCACAATGGCACAGCTTGAGTTGCAGTGGCCCCGCCATCAAGTGCTGGGGGAGACAGCAACAGGGGACCATCCTGGGCAGTGGAAGTGGGCCAGCTTTTCTGAGTAGAGTCTTTGGAACCCTTCAAGGAAAAATGTGGGCAGCTTTGGCCTATGAGCAATAGACTCTGGAAACAGAGAGTAGTTAAAGAGTAAACCAAAGAATTATTTACAAGAGCATGGAAGGTCCTGGCTGTCAAACTGCTTATTTTAGCCACACATACTTCATATGTTTGATGACAGAATTAAATTCAGAATGATCTCAACTAAGCTAGGATGGGTCATTCCAACAAAATGGAATTTAATAGAGATACATGAGAATGAATTATATCTAGACCCAAAGATAAAACTCCAAGAATATATGCATTGCAGTTTAGCAGCCGCATGTAGATAAGACTTGGAAGAGCTGTAGTTGGGAGTCAATAGTGAAGCAGAATTAATCAAGTTAATTTGATTAATTATGCACAAAAAAAGGAGCATAACCCTATTTATGGACCAGATGTAGTGCACTGTGTTTCAGATGCATCCATGAGGAAGGTGCCCAAAGAAGAGGAACACATGAAATCATTGAAAATGCTCACTTAAAGGGTATGAGAACTCCAAAATATCAGAAAGCCCTCACATTTTTTAAGGGTTATGATACAGATAAAAGATGGGAGTTATTCTATGAGGGTATTATGGGCAAAATTAGAGTCAGTGGTGGACATTACACTTTAGTCACTCATTCAACAAAGATCTGTTGAGCTCCAATCATGCATCAGGCATCATGCTAGGCAGCAGAATTGCAAGGTAGGAGAAATTCCCCCCAATACTCAGAGCTTTCCAGAAACAAAATGGACTGCCTTCTGAAGACTGTACATATTTGCTGAAGATATTAAGGTAAAGTCAGAAGCTACATGTCTGTGTTAGACCACTTGGAAGTAGAAGAGATGAATTTTAAGCTTCCTACCTTTAGTGGCTTATCATCATCCATGTGCTATACCATGTGTTTCTCTTTTTCAGTTCTTTCACATGGTAAGAAAGAGGCTAACTCACTTGACATGGATTTCAGCAGAAAGCAACCAAAACAACACTGTGAATTTAAGCAGAAATGGCATTTATTGAAGAGGATACTGGGTGTCTCAATGGCTCTCCAGGGGACCTACAGAGCTGGTCTGGGGCATACCTCTGCCATGATTGATGAGCTCATGTTACTATCGATGGGCACTGGATGGTGCTACAAGAAAACAGCAGCCTGAAAACTGGACCAAACTGCTACCGTTGCCTCCCCTCCCGCCCTCAGTGGAACAGATTCCATGCATTCCCTAAACCCTCACATCACCTGCCTCTAATTTAACGTCTGGAGGGGATGAATTGGACAGGCAGAGCTAGGATCATGGGCCTAAGTCCCAGCTTGAAGAGAGGCTGGAGTATCTGGCAAGTACTCCAAGTATCTGGAATTTTCAAGTATCTGGCATTTTCAGCTTCGATAGGTGGGCCCCGCCTCATAAGACAGGGGAGTCTATGAGAGTGTTCAGGTGCTGAGAGTCCCTAAAATCTAATAATGTTGTAAAAACCTTCAAAGGAAATTATAGCAATTCTTCTCAAAATGATACTTTAAGCCAAAAACTGAAACAGAAGGCCAAAAGATGAGAAAATTAAAGTTGGCAAATTAACTCCCCCCCCTTTTTTAAAGATTATTTATTTATTTATTCATGGGACAGAGAGATTGAAAGAGGCAGAGACACAGGCAGAGGGAGAAGCAGGCTCCATGCAGGGAGCCCGATGTGGGACTCGATCCAATCCCAGGTCTCCAGGATCAGGCCCTGGGCTGAAGGTGGTGCTAACCCGCTGAGCCACTGGGCGGCCCTAACTTCCCTAATATTACAGGGAGTATTTGCTTCTCTGAACTCCTTTTTTAGGAAGAATTCTGATAGTCATGGTCCCTCACAAACATGGTTACCAATGATTAAAAATTGCCATAGTGGATTCGAATGGAATTGATAACGGAAGCAAAACCCAAGAGAAACTCGGGAGTTTCAGGTTGTATTATGGCAGATGAGTTTTCAAGTCAGCCTGTTGGAAAACTAATTACCGTAGCAGTGACCAAGAATAACTTACTAGTATCACAGGACTGGAAGAAACCTCCAGCAGTCAAGAAATCCATCACACAGTGTCCCCAGGGCCTGCATTTCCAAAAAGATGGCTGGCAGTTCCCTTTCTCTAAAAGCCTCTAGGGAAGGTCATTTGATAACCTCCCTAGATAAACGAGAACTGCAGATGTCATATATCTCATGGTCAGAATGTTCTTTGATGATGTTCTTTCCATCCATACCCTCCCACCTCAGTAAGGAAAACAGAGAGGAGGGGCTCACCATCTCTTCCAGCAATTTCATTGCGGTTTCCATAGGACAGTGCTGGGGGACAGAGCCAGAGCAACCTCCCACCACCGGGGTGCATCCACTGGGGCATTCCAGACTCTGGGTGACACTTCAGAACACCAGACTTCCTCCAGGAAGTGTGAGCACGCTAATCGTGCCCCTGGGACAGGTGGGCACGTGGAGAGAGAGATTAGCTTTCCCTACAGCTGTCAAGCTGGGGCCTCTCATTAACACCCACGTTTCTCTGTCTTTCTTTTTTCTTTCTTTCTTTCTTTCTTTCCTTTTTTTTTTTTTTTTAGGTCCTTTGAATGTAGCTTATGTACTTGAAGTATGTCATTGAAAACCGCACAGATGGGAGCTACCAGATCATGAGAACGCTTTCACAGCTTTTGAAAGTGTGCTGGGTTTCTTTCCTTAAGAAGAAAAAAACCCTGTATTCTAATTTCTACCCATTCCCCACTCTCTTCCTGCTTCAGAAATAGGCTATCACAGAAGACTATATTCCAAGTAGTAATAACCAATAGGGCGATAATTAAAATCTAGTTCTTTTTGATTTGTTTTTTAATCCTAAAGCAGCTAATTGTCTCTGCTAATCTTGTCTTCATAGTTCACAGAGAGGGCACAGCATTTGAAATATATTCAACATTAGCCACAACCTACTGAAATTCAATGTCAGGCCAGAAGGGGAGACAGCAGGGCAAGCAAGAGGGGCGTCTGACAGGTGGTACCCTGAGGGGAGATGCGTCCTGAAGCAGGAGGGACTTGGGGGAGGGGTCTTTTATCTTGTTATGAAAGTTCCAGTGAAGGGGTTGGGAGTTTTTGTATGGAAACAGCAAGATAATGAGGAATGGAGGGAGAGTACTGAGAACCATGAGTCTGTCTTGGATGACCTGTGGCTTCCTGAACATTTTAATCAGTTTCATACACGATCCCCTGAACAAAATCAAAGAGGCAAAGAGAATAAAGTCACTATTCTCTGGATGGACACTGTGTTCTCTTTGTATGAGGCTATCTCTGTATAAAGAAGAAAGGAAGCTATGCGAAGATCCAACAGTCCCATTTTAATTGAAGCTCCTAGTTCTGGACTTCTCGGTGGTCTCCTGCCACACCCACCTGGCCTCAGCCCGATCAGGGTCTCACTACACTGACCCCAAGCAGAGTGGGCCCCCTGGTAGCACGTGCAGAGAAGGCTGTAGTCTATTCAACACATGCCCAGGATTTGGAACAGGTGATATTAGCAATCTTCCTAGAAAATACCCAATTTATTTGTAATTGCTTGGTTGATAGACTGATAGTACTTTTTAAATCTCAGAAAAGATCTTCCATAAAAGGAAGGCATTCCCTCAATAAACATTTACCCAGCACCTACTATGGCTCATGTGTCAGGTGTAGGGCTGAAGCAGAAGGTGGGTTGGGGAGAATAAAATATGACCTAAAGAGACCTCCTACTGCATAAAATTCCAGTAATATAGCCTTGAAAATCATGACATATGTCCTGAGGAAGTGTAGTGACTGACAACAGGACTTCATCAACTAATAAGAAATGTTGAACAAGAGGTATTCAAACGTGTTCCTCTCTGGCCAGAAGGACCACCACTGTGCCTTTTCAAGGAACATCAGGGTAACAGCTCATCCTTGGTTACCCCAAGTAGCACCCTAAGTGATGTGCCAGACTGCAATCAGAGCCAAAGAATAATGACAGAGGGTCTCTTTTATGGAAAGATATGAGGGTGGAATTATATATTCTTTAAAAGTTGTTACTACAGAATGCACTCAAAATTCTGCTCTTCTATGTGAGCTAATTTCATCCCTTTCCTGAAAGCTCATAAAGAATAGGAATCTTTATGTTTAGTGAGAGATTGGTGGGATAAAGAAAAACCCACATTATGGAGTTTACCACAGCAGAGTGAGTAGGGCACAAAGGCTCAAGAGTGTGGCATCAGCCAGGGCTGTGAACTTGCAATTTCCCAGCATATCTTCAGGGATTCCATTAGTAGGTTCTACAGAAAAAGAATTTAGAATCTAGAAATGTAAGCCTGGTGGTCCTATGGGTCTACATCTTATCTTCAACACCAGGGCTTAGACCAAACAGCGCTGACCAGCCTCATCCTAGGGACCATCTTCTCAGCTCTCCTCTGCCTCTGGGAATAGCAAATACTGACATCTGTGGTTGGCATTGTGCTGCTGACCAGCCACGAGCTCCCAGATTCAAAAGAATTACTCCTTTAGGATAAGATCATAGCCAGCTGTCTGGTCAAACAGCATCAGCCCCCAACTCATATATTCCCTCTGGACCTAAAATTCCACCCCAAGGATGTGGCCTTGGGAAAAATGGGCCCTTTACCCCTAGCTGGTGAAGGACACTCCTGCTCTCTCCTCAGGAAACTGGCCAGGAAGAATGGACACCCCACCCTGGACATTCTGGCCCTGCAAAGAACCTGCACCAGCCCTCTTAGATGGGCTCACACAGACCCCATCCCTGTGAGTTCCCAGAAAACCACTACGTAGATGAGCTGGGTAACTGCCTGACCCTCTTCTACAGGCCGGAAGGTCCCCACGCAGGCTGTGCAAGGGACCCTGGGAAAGACTAGCCCTCAAAGACTAGGGTCCTCCTTGGGTCTCTGAGGGAGCTTTTTAACCACTGAGAGCCTTCCAGCGAAGCTATGGGATGAGGAAAACAATAAAGCTTTTGCCGAAGAAAAATGAATTAGCAACCATTAAGAAGGAGTGTTTGAAAATTATTACACAAAGAAACCCCTCTGTCCCTCAAATTGGTTTAAATTCCATAAACTGTATCAAGAATTTGGACTTGGGAAGTAGACTGCTGAGTTTAAATGCTGGCTCTGTCACTTAGTAGTCATCCAACCTCTCTCTATTTCAGTTTCTTCACCTATAAAAACGAATAGAAGATGACCTGCCTCAATGGGATTCTACAAGTAATAGGGGCATAGCAAAGCACCAGGCCCATAGGAGGCGCTCCCTCTCAAGACATATTAGCTATTGTTATTATTATTTAAATACATATTTGCATTACAGCACAGTGCATTGTTCTATTTCTCACCTCAGTGAATTCTCTGTGACCCATTAGAAAACAGATTAAAAACCTGGATAAACTGAATAAAATTCCTGATTGCCTTAAGGATAAGGAAATGCTCATAAAATTGTCTTACAGATGTTTCTTCAAAACTGACTCTCAATCAACAATCACGTAAAATGCTGTTGTGAATATTTTGATTACACATGACAAAAATGTTCTGAGAAACAAGTAACAGTAAGTTGCAACGTGAACTCTGAAATCACAGCAATGGACTTTCCAAATTTTAGTTACACTAAAATCCAATGATCTGGCACTATGAATGAACCTTTTGCACATGCACAATTTTGTGACATTACACACTGGTCATTTGGAAATTACCAACTCACTGCATTATACAGATCTTCCATATGTTAACACATTTCAATATAGAACATCAAAAAAAATCATGTTTGTTTTTATTACCAACAGTCTCACCAAAAAAAGTCTTTCAGTGTTTAAGTACTTATCAAGCCCCTGGTGGCAGCCACGTTTTCTGAAATTTTAAGTTTTGCTTGCAAGCTCAAGCTTCGCCATTAGCAACAAACAGTTTTCCTTGAAGTGACAATTTCACTTCATTCACTTTTGAGAAAATGTCTGCCAAATACCCGAGTTTGAGAACCACAGTCTGACTGTCGGCTGTTCTTCAAGGTAAAACACTGTTCCATCTCACTTGAGTGTTTTAGTGTCTTTTCTCCAGACGACCACTCTACTCGGGTAGGCAGGCAGTAGAAGTATCTTCCATATATTTCCCACTTACAGAGCGTTAGAGAGACGTACTCAGCTATTGAGATCAAACTCATAATTCTGTGCTTCTTAATCAAGGGCATTCTTAAATGAAATGGACAGTTTATGTTCTGGTTTTTAACTGGGGGTACACGACAATGAAGAATACAACGACTACTAATAAAGTTTGGTGGCCCTGCTATGATTTATACTAAGGCATTTGAGCTTTATCCTCCATTGTTTCCTAGTTGAACGTCAACATGGTGGGGAAAAGACAAGACAATATAGCATTTTTGTATTACTGTAAAGATAGTTTTGGTGTTGTGTACCCATCCTAAGGGTCTGGGACCATCAGAGACTACATATGGAGAATTGCTGCCTTAGGGAGATTCCTTCATCTCTCTAGGCCTCAGTTTTCCCATCTGTAAAATGGAGATCATTCACAGCATGTATCCCACAGGGTTGCTGTGATGACCAAACAGAACAAGTCTGGTACAGACCAAAGAACAAAGCTGGCCTGTGGTAAGTGCCATATAAAGATTGGCTAAAAGGGGCCTGGGGATCACTTGAGACCCTTGGTTCATTCAGATATGATAAAAAAAAAAAATAACCACTTCAGTGGTTAAAGCAAAAAAGAACATCTATCGGTCATCTCCACTGAAAAAGTTCTTGTGGGGTATTTCCCAGAGACTGTTAAAAAGATCAACTGGTCAGAGACTCCTTTAAATGCCACAAGAACTACACCACTCTTTAAAAAGCTCTAATCGCTGTAATGGCTCTTGATGTAGCCTGAGAATGTTACCTACTCCACCTCTGTGCAGCTTTCTGAGCATCTATCTCTTCTTAGGGGTTGCCAGGGAATCACTGGAAATACTGGAGGAAAAAAGCTGACATTTATTTATATTTATGCTTTTATATGTGGCTGGGTTCTCAAAATATTGTGACACGAGAGAGAGATGAGAGATTGCCTGGACCCCTGACCCTGCTGTGCAATGTCAGCTCTCTGCAGTTTAGCATGGTTTGTAAAAACGAGCAGACTCAGGACAAAAACATCTGTCCCTTTCGCCAACAAGATAGGAAGCTGATATGGGTTTGTTTATTCCTGATGGTACTAATGTGGTGTTTTATTTTTATTTTTTGAAGATTTTATTTATTTATTCATGAAACACACAGAGAGACAGAGACACAGACAGAGGGAGAAGCAGGCTCCCTTCGGGGAACTTGATGTGGGATTCGATCCCAGGACCTCAAGATCATGACTGGAGTCAAAGGCAGATGCTCAACCACTGAGCCACCCAGGTGCCCCTAATGTGACATTTTAAAAGGAAAGCAGACACGGATGTATATTGTAAAATACAAACTTGTATGAATTTTTAGGAGACATTTTTTTTGCTTTTGTTGGCAGTGCTTATTAATGATGGTGCTCACAGGCAATCTTCTCCATGCCACACATATCTCTCTCGGCCTCCTCCTATCCTGCTCAGGGCACTGCAGCCCAGGACTTCCCCTGTGAGCTTCCAACAGTCCCTGATCTGTCCTGCCTGAGGCCTGTTGCTCAGCACGTCCTCCTTCACCGCCTCTCATCTCCCTGCTTCCAGGGCATTGGCGACTTCCGGTTTCTCTCAGACTCTAGCTCTCCTTTACCAGCTCTTCCCAAATCATTTACTACTTCTGGAGGTTCCAAAGGACTCAGTCCTGAGCCTCCTTCACTTCCCATGCCACAGTCAGTCCCTATGCCATGCACTCCTGTGGCCCCAAATACCATTTGTGTGTTCACTCCCAAACATTCATGTCCAGTCCCGATCTATCATTGAATCCCAAGCTCATTTATCCAACTGTCTAGTTGGTACATCCACTTGAATATCTCAAAGAAATCCCAAAATGTCTATAACTGAACTTTTGGTCTTTTCTACTAAACTTCTTCTGTCCTGGTCACTTCAGGGACTGTCCACCTTGTAAACCTACAGTTACTGTCACATCCACTTTATCAATGTTATGTCGATTCTACCTCCAGGAGATATTTTATATCCATGTACTCTGACCCATCTCCAATGCCATCACGTTAGCTGGAAGTCTTATCACCTCTCACCTCTCTCTTAACCTGTCTCCTAGCTTTCCTCCTTGCCCACCTCCATACTTTACGCAGCAGCCAGGGTATGCTTTGTAAAAGAGGAATCACATCACATCACTTCTATGCTTAAAACCACCCAGTGGCTTTTTATGGCCTTCAGGATAGAAACCAAATCCTTAATGAGCCTACCTGAGGAGTTTGGGACATGCATTTGGCATGTCAATGAGACATCAGGCAGAAATGTCCATCACCTGCTGTGATGGGGGCTTTGGAGGGTACTAGTAGGCTGGAACTGCCACTGTGAGAAATGAGAAATGGAGTGGACTAGAAATGTGAAGGAGATGCTGGGTGCCCGTGGGCGGTGAGAGCTGTTATAGTTGTTGGCACCACTGAGAGGGAGCCTCCTTTAAATGGAAATTGTCATTGCACTTTATTAAAGACCATTATTCTGTAGCCATACATTCATTGTATGTTCACAGAACACATGAAGCCAGCATGACTATTTTTGGAATGCAATGAAAATGTCAAGTGAAACATAAAACTATTTTACAAGCATAATATACTAGTTTATTTAGAAGCAAACTAGAACTTTTGTTTGCTCCTAGTAGAGATGTTGCTAAACAGAGACTAGATACTATCATCTAGATACTAGGTGTTAATTTCCTTCCATTCAAAAACAGTGTAATTCTCAAAAAAGTGCATTCCTCATTCATTGAACAAGCCATTCACAGAGTCCTACTATGTGAGAGACATTATCCAGGTGCTGGAGATGAGGTGGTAAGAAAGATACATATTTATACAACGTGTGATTAATGAATGTGCCGAATCAAATCATATCATAATATCTCATCTCTAACACATCTTCTCAATGCCACAGACATGATGCTAGGGGTGAACCTAGCTTGATAAGTTATCATTAAATATTGCAAAAGCACCCAACACTTAAGTCTACATTAAAATAGACATCCAATAAAATGTAACTCTGTACTGATATGTAGGAGAAAACAGCAGGACGAGAAAGTTCATACAACCTCTTATGGCAATATTCCAGTCAACATGAGTTTGCTTGAGTTGTGAAGAAAAATCAAGGCAGGGTAATTTGACTTCAGAATAAAATTCTGATTGGATTATAAGTGGCTAAAACACAATTTCTGGGGAGAAATAGTTCTTGTCATGGAACGCCCTTCCCTGTGTGATTAGACTCAGGCTCTTAAGTCAGAATGAAGGGAAATTCCATTCAATAATCATCTCTTTACTGGGAGATTAAGAGTTTTTTTTTTTTTTTTTTACCCATTCATAGCGGATTTTTATTTTTTTATTTTTTTATTTTTTTTTTAAATTTTTATTTTTTATTTATGATAGTCACAGAGAGAGAAAGAGAGAGAGGCAGAGACACAGGCAGAGGGAGAAGCAGGCTCCATGCACCGGGAGCCCGATGTAGGATTCGATCTCGGGTCTCCAGGATCGCGCCCTGGGCCAAAGGCAGGCGCCAAACTGCTGCGCCACCCAGGGATCCCCATAGCGGATTTTTAAACATTCAGAGCCTTCCAAATTAATCCAAAGTCTCATGATCTCTCCCTTTACTATGTTACTCTATAATAAGTAAATTTTAATAAAAACAAAGGAAATAAAATTCTGTTCTGTCAGTATGCACTGACATATCACTTCTAATTCCCATCATGTTCTCTGGAGCTGTACTTTTATGAAAATTGATACAATCTAAAAATAATCAATGATAAGAGTAAATTTAAGACCATGTTAGACATCCAGTCAATTACTTAAGAAAGCTGTCACTAAACTCTTGATTTGGCAACATTAAATCTCTCAAGTGAAAGAGTAGGTGGATGGGTGATTCCTGTTGCCTGCCAACATATCTTGTTTTTGCACTCCTATTCAACAACACCCTGGTCAGTACAATTCATACAGATTGAAGCAGCAATCCTTTTTACAGCCTTTGATTCTGTAAGCCTATGGAGTATCTTTCAAATATCTGAATTAAATGTGGACAGAGGTTAAGAAAACTGGACAACCAAAGGCCACAAAATTAGGTCACTTCAGAGGTGTTAGATTTTCTTTTTGTGCATGAAGTCAACACTCAGGGCAGCCCAGGAATCTGTTGGATAGAAGCAATGAAGTAATAATTCATAGGGGTTGAAAAAAGTCCCAGAGCTGGTCATGGGGATGGAAACACAGACCGTGTAGTTCTAAACCTGTTTTCCAGATTGTATTCTTTAACAAAAATACCTATTATTTATGCTTTTGAAAAAAGTCAGTGACTTCCCCATGCAGTCCATAATGAGTTCTGCAGATTCATGGAATTCCTTTCTTGAAATCATTTCCTTTACCTGAATTTTTATGTTTATACTATCCATCTCCAAGCTTATTTAAATTCAGATTGTGAACAGGGGCTATGTTTATATCTTCTGAGCCATGCTCATCAACTTCCTACTAGCTCCATAAATGTCTATATAGCAACAATATTAATAACAGTAATGAAGCATTACATAAAAACTATACAGAATGTGCATCAGTTTTTCTTCTATTTCCTTAAGGTGCAGTAAGCCACTTTTATAGAATTTCTCTATCAATTCGAGGTAGGGGAATGGTCAGAAGTTCCCTGTGAAGATAATTCTGAGATTCTGGATAGTTTACTCAGAGTCAACTGGGCATAAATAACTGGTGTTTATAATCTCTTATATTTTGCAAAAGGTCGAAATTGGTCATCATTTCATATGTGGCCAGGTTTGCAAGCACTCAGGTCTTGCCAATGTGCCCAAGGGCCACATCTGTGTTCTTGTGCAAATACGGAAAACTTGATCTTCGTGTCTTCACCTCTTGAGTTTTTAATGCCCTTTTCAATTATTATTAATGTCCATGGGAACTGCTAAAGTAACTAGTCTTTTAGGTATGGACTATCATCAATTATCACTGTAACTTTCATTAAAATATTAAGGTAGTTAAGGACCAAATAGAAATAGTTTCCTTTATTAATATCATTTAAAATAACAATGAAAGTGGTAAGATGGTTAGATGTTCATTAAATTGCTAATGAAGCCAGACCCATAATTCAAAGCTGGGTTCCCTGCAGAATATCGATTTGAAGTAGCATCAGCCAGGATCATCTGATAAGAGAGATATAAAATTAGTACCAGGATTTTACTTTCCAAGAACTCATCTTTGAAATTTTGTGGCTAGTGGTTTCATTTCTAGCCCACTAAGAAACAAATGTAAGGTCCCCTGAAGTGAGCAGGCATGAGACTAGTTGGAGGAATGGAATTATGATGAAACATTTGTACATCATATTAAAGTGGAGAGGAGCACACCTCACGCTGTCTGGCTGTATGTCACGCGCCCTGGGAGAGCCCCACTGTGGCTCTGGCGAGGAGGCATCTCCCAGGACACAGCTCATCCTGAGGCTCTGACTCACAATGCCGGGGCTGTTTTCCTCTTGGGAAAGACCAGACACTTGCCCTTTATAAAAACCTCTAGGATGAGTCACCAGTAAAATTAGTTGGCATTCTGAGGTGGCGGGTGGAGATCAGGGTTTGCGAGGGGGGCCCTATGATGAGCTGGATGATCCTGCTGGCTGCTTCCCAAGCAATGTGGGCTGGGTTTTTATGGCTGCACCACATGGAGAATCCCTCACTCTAGGATTCCTGGTGTGGATCTCATCATGCAGCTAGGACTCCTACTCAATTTCAAAAGGGTGCTACCCACCCTGGAAAAAAAAAAACCTAGCCCACTGAGGAGATGTGAAAATGCACCGCCAGGGAAACAGATGGCTTAGGAAGAAGCAATCTGGAATAATAGTGAGGGTGTGGGAGTCGAAGTGCAGGCTGGGTGAGGAGATCAGAGAGGAGAGAACGGGCATCAGTATGTGGCGACAGATGACAGCGTGTTGTTTGGGAGGAGCAGTTGGAGGAGGCCAGGGAAATGGAAGTAATGCATAAGGGCTGCAGCATAATTAGGAAAATTGCCCCTTCTGTCGACTCCCGTAAGCCTCTCTTGGTTCAGACGGAGAGATAGAGCACTTGCTTCGCCCAGGAAGCTGAGGTTACATGCTATTCCAACAGGCTTTCTGTTTCTGATCGAAACAAATCCAAACTGAGCTAATTTGTGTACAGCTGCAGGCAATATAAACATGGCTGTTTAGAATTCTTTATAGAGTATGGGCCTTTGTACTCCATACTTCACCGAAGTTAATAAGTAGGTGTCAAACTCTGAATTAAAATTCCCAGAAGAGGACACAGCACAAAGGACAATAAAAATGATTTTTAAATAATCATAGGGATAAATAGCATCCACTTCTGACAAATGTAAGTGCTGGCATAAAATGTTATTAGGCTACAGAGATCGTCTTTTGTTCAGGAAGTATGTTTTATTCTCCAGTCGTGTCATTCATCATCCTAATGAGCCCTCAAAATGTAAATTAAATAGCAAAGACGGATTCCTTCGAAAAGCATCTTTGTGCTAGGTGTTAAACCATTTTTCTACTTTTATGCTATATATTGGTTCATGTTTTCATTGGGAAAAAAAATAGGCCCTCAATAATGAACACTTTATGGGGTAAGTTCATGCAATTCATATTTTTAGGAAACAGTTCATTCATTCTCCAGTACTTTGGGTTCTGTGATTTCAAAAAGAAGAAATCCCATTTTAAAATGCTGTGCCCTGTAAATTACGTTTGATCCGGAAAATCTTAGAAACCTGTGCATGCATTTGCTTTGTTGTTTTATTCAGAAGTGATTTGGTCCAGGGAAGCCCTCAATGGGAAGGGATTAGTGAAAATTTCAAACAGCTTTAGTTTACTGAACCGAATGCATTAATGGCTAGGCAAACACCATTTCAACCATTAATGATAAAAGAATAAGGTCATGAGCCAAATTAGTTGCAATTTCTTGTTATGTATTGATAAGAACATTACCTGTTCCAATGATGAATAGAGAAATCAGGGTTTTGTACTTGACCTGAATTTATGCACGAGCACACACACAACACAAGTGACTGAACAGCAATGCCAGGGAGGCATTCAGGAAAAATACACTGAAAAAGTAAAATAGCAGCAAATCATGTCTCATTTCGGCATGATTGGTCCTCATTTGCCTCTCTCTGTCTCTCTCTCTATATATATATATATCTCCCCTCCCCAACCCATCCTCTCTTATTGCAACATATAAATCATTCTTTGCATTCTTTGGCTGTCCCTGCTTATGTGAGAGCTCAGTGGACCTATGTGTCTCTCCAGCTTTAGTTCTGTGTGAGTGAATGTATATAAAATGAAGATACAAATAATTACACTGTTGAGGTTTACCTGATGTCTAGGGAACAGCCATTATCTGTGCAAGGGGGTTTCTACAGCCCCATTCTGCAGGATAAACTATAATTAGCCAATCTTGGTATTCTAGAGACTTTATATTTTATGAGGTCAAAATGCTGGAGAAATATCCCAGAGCAGAGACTGAAACCACCCAGCTAGGAAAAAGTGAGCCAAGTGAACAGCATTACAAGGAAGCCTGGGTTCTTCAATGACTTGTGACCCACTGCTGGCCTGGCTTGGGGTACACCCCTAAAGCTTGTCTGGTTCATTGGGATTGTGGTCTCTGGGAAGCAGGGTCCAATGACAGCCCATCTCTACACGAGTGGCATCTCTCTTTGAAGCTTTGGCTAACAAAAGAACACATGGTGACAAGTGGTAAAGTCAACATATTCTACTGAATATCTTGTTTTAATTTATTTATTTGGTTGTTTCCAATGGAGAATCTTCTTTATAACATGACTGCACAAATTCAGTACAAGGCTCAAGACTGTCAAAATGATAGTTGAACTCATAAAGAAACTCTATAGTCCGAACCCAAATCATGGCCACTTTATTTCTGCCTATCCATGTCCTACTAATGCACATTTTGATGGGCACATTGATTCATTTATGATCTAAGAACAACACTAATCAGGGAGGGAGAAGCTAATGCCATATGTCAAAGAGGCCTTGAGAAGTACTGGTACAAAGGGGATACAAAGCCAGTGAAGGGGTACAATCTGAGAGAGAACTAAAGATTACTTCTGACAAAGAAAAAAAGGTATTTTTCCATGTAATTTTCAACTCTTAAAAAGCGTTGTCCATTCAGAGACGTATTTTTAAATGAAATTTAAGCCTCACCTGGAGTCTGGGAAGATAAATGGATAGGATATCAATAAATTGTTTTGTTTTTGACCCCAGGCAGGGAAAACAATGAACAATCCAGGGACTGGAAGGTGCCCTACTGTGAAGAATGTGCCTTTTAACCTTTGCAATATGTTAATAATATAAATTCATACCAATATGGTGCCTTCACAGAAACACAGAACTCACACATAAAACCTTTCAAGTATAGAAGAAATAAGCTGCCCTCTAAACGTTTTCTGAGAAACTTCCCAATGAAGAAGGATCTCACCATCTAAATGCCTAGACTTTCAACCAGATCTGAAATGCCTGCAAATAGGCCCCATGTTAAGTGACTGACGGTATACCACTAGGAGCTCCACAGAATAAAATACATGCTTCATTAGTCCCCCAGCTGAACTCAGAATCCTCCGGCTCAGAATAAATCTCAGCCTTTACAAATAAATTCTCTTCTGAATTAACATCTCAGAATCATTAATCTTTGGAGTGACCCTTCAGTTTCATATGGAAGAGAACCACTGCATTTCACAAAGGTCTTTTTTCTTTTGGCAAATCATGATTTCATGGAGAGAAGAGAAATAACATACATTTTCTTTTATCATTTCTCCAGTCTCGCCCTCAAGGTGGCTTCTTTGTCCTCCACTGAAACATCCTAAATCTAAAATCAACAGATAGCCATCTACTGAATTGGGAAGGGACAAACATTTAGTTTTAGGTAATTGCAAAAATTAAAACAAGGCTAGGTGGAATTACTATAAATTTCAGGAAGAAAAAAGCATCGTAGGTAATTAAAACTTGTTAAATTCAAAATGGTTTGGATTTTGTTCTTCATTGCAAAAGGCCTTATGTGTCAGTAGACATAATTCAGCTTGATCATTCCACAAAGCAACCACCAAACATTAATATTGTTGATTTATTTAATAGGACAAATGAAGAGATGAAGTCTGTGTATAGTAAAGATAAATGTTGCCTTATTTCACCCAATGTGTGTGATACTAAAGATACAGACATCATGGTTTAAATACTTTAGAGTATGGTCTGTAAAGCAATGCCACCATAATTCCTTCTTCAGCAAAGAACCATTTTGAAAAGCAAATAATTATTCCTTTATTTGCTTATTGATTAATCCAGATGTTAAAAGTTAGATATTTAGTTAAAGCAAGATGAGTCTATATTATCTACCAACTTTCAGTGTGAAGACCACACAAGGCAGGTAGCAGAGGAGACACACGGTTGTTTAGGGATTGCTGGCTTCACCGTATTTGCTTCTCCTACCATCCTGGAACCTGTCCTCCCCTCAATCAAGGATATTCACTGGAACAATCCATGTTCTTCATTTTTGGTGTTCTTCAGCCTGAAACAACTCCCTAAAAGCTTGCCTGCCACCCACCCTTTCCAAACAACACCATCCTTTACTACCAGGTTAATCTTAAAATACAACTCTCGCAATTCAGTTCTCCATGCTCCATGTTCCGAGCTTTAATGGCTCCCATTACCTAGAGGATAAATCTGCAGTCCACAGAGCCAAGTGCAGCCCCTTACTAAGCCTTTCTGTTCCTGTCTGGCTCATTTGGGCATTTCCCTCTAAACAATCTTTGTGTTCCTGCTGAGAGCCCCTCCTTTCTCCTCCTCCTCCTCAAATTCTTCCTCTGAAGGTCTGCTCAAACCATACCTCACAATATAAAGACTTTCTCTCATCCTTCTGGTTTTTTAAAAAGATCTTATTAAGTAACCTCTACACCCAACATGAGGTTCAAACTCACAACCCCAAGATCAAGAGTTGCACACTCCACTAACTGAGCCAGGCAGGTGCTCCTCATCTTTCTGCTTAAAACCAATGTCTACAACCCTTATGCTTGATATTTATTCCCTTCTGTCTTGCGGAGCTATTTCTTTCTTTTTTAGAGAGGGGTGGGTAGAAGGGCAGAGGGGAAGGGAGAGACAGAATCTTAAGCGGGCTCTATGCCCAGTGGGGAGCCTGATGCTGGGCTCAATCTCACAACCCTGCGATCATGACCTGAGCTGAAATCAGGTGTTGGACAGTTAACTGACTGAGCCTCCCAGACACCCCACTCTCTTACTGAGGTATTTGAATGTTTCACTTACGTTTACAATATGTCTTTGATCTCTAATAGCAGGAATTGTGTCTGGACTGCCAGGCACAAAATCTACATACAACATAGTGCCTTACCCACAGTAAAGACCAAATAAAAATGTAATCATAAGATTATTTTCCTACTCCCATCTTCAATTTGAGAAAATAGGAGTCTCAGAGAGAAACTCCAGGCCTCCAAATAAGTGTTCATGCCCAATGGTTGCTGGTTCCAGGGATGAAGGTACACGGGCCTTTTAAGACCCGAAAATTCCCCCCAACCCCTTGTAAGTTTTGGAGGTAGTAGAAGATACAGAACGCTTCTCCTGTTCAATGACTACTAACTTGTCTGTAGTGAATCTGCTCTTTCACCATGTCTCAACTTCTGGTTGGGAGAGAAATTCAACTACTCTCTTGGGTCATCTGAACAAGCTCATTTGGAGGGTAGACCATACACAGGGCCAGCTTTGGGGTCTATTATGTGGTAAGGCTTCTCCATCTACCCTCTCTGGCTATTATAGGCAAGGAAGGGCTTCTCTGTTGTCAGTTTTATTTCATCCCCTACTGTCTAAAGATGGAACAGGGAACATAGTAGACAGTGAAAGTTTATTGATCCAGTTTACTCTTAGCAATTGATCTGGAGAAGACAGAACATGGCACGAACCATGTGTACAGCTCTTTCCTAAATCCTCAAAATACATTTAAAAATGTCCTCTAAACATACCTCTTACATGCCCTCTGTGTGACATCCAAACCTGTTCATATCTTGTTCACTTACATTGTACCTTTTAGATTTATTGTCTCTCTCCCAATTTAAAAAGGTTTCCATGACCCTAAAGATAGGTGCTCAGCTTCACACTAGCTAGGTCTTATTACTTTCCACCCACATCGCCAAACTGGGAGAGCATTCATCTTATCCCTGGCCAGCTCTTGCTGGGAACTCTTTTCAGACTGGCCTTGGACTACTCCAACACATGGATACTCCAAGATGCCCACCACTAAATTAAAACTAATGCACTAGAGTCACTAAGCAATTTTTTTTTTCAGGAATGAAGGTGGGACATGCAAGGTCAGACAGCCTCCTTAATACAGGATGGCCGCACTCCCATGACGTCAGGTCTGGAGGCAGAGCTAAAAGCATCTGTAGCCCCTTGCTGTCTCTCCTCCCTGCTGGAGACATGCAAAGGATGCAAGTTTGCCATTAGAAAAAATCTCTAATTGCTTTTGGACTATTTTAACTTCAAGTCCATTGGATTAGAGTCCTTTAAAGAAAGGTCTGACCAGACTCTATGGGAGAAATTTTATTACCCAAAGCGAAAAAAAAATTGATGACGATAAGGCAGACTGTGGAAGAAATTCCATTCTAACATATGATTTGTAGATTTCTTGAATAGCAAAAGAGCAACAGTAATCATGAAAGCATTTTACTATGTTAATTTGGGATTCTTCCTAAAAGTTTTCTTTTTAAGATCTCAATTGAGAAAAACCATCTTTAAAGTATCAACTTCAACTTGTACCCAATGCTATAGGCAATAGCAAAATTTAATTTCCTTACTTCAATTTCCAGTGACACCTAGGTTTTAGAATTTCATCACTTATCATCTCTCAATGACCCTTAATGGGATGCCTCGACTACCCTCATACCCAAATCCCTATCAGCAGTCAGTGTTTGAAAAGAAATGGTGGAAATCCTGGTTGGCCCTCATAGGTCACAGCTGCCTTCCTGCTCTGGTGGAGAAGGGACCCTAAAAGCAGCAGGTGTGCTGATGGAAGACAGCTGAGCTAATCTGTTCACCTGAACCTCCCTGTCATGTTCAATTTAGCTACACTCTCTAGAATGGATGGGGGTTTCAGGCAAAGAGCAACTACACCTGCAGCCCTAAACCAGAGAACCAGCCTCTGAGTCCAGAAAAGGTAAAAATTCTTTTTTATTTTTTGAAACACAAAACAAAAGGGAGAAAAACCCCAAACTATTGTTACTAGAATCATTTTTTAGGTAAAAAAAGACTATGAATTCTTCCATGACTCTGAGCCTTTCTCATAACTGATTATTCGGGGCAGGGTTGGCACTATGCTTGTTCATTCAGCATCTGCCTAGTTTATGAAGTTGACTATTTTTTCTGAGCAACACATCATCCCTGTTTGCAAAACATCATAGAGTATATTCAGAGTAATGTGGTTATCACATTACATTATAATTATCACTTAAATATCTGTGCTTTTACCAGAAAATATAAACTCTTTAATGTTGAGGGTTATTTTGTTATTCTTTTTTTTTAATCCAAGTTCATAACACAGTATCTGGAACACAATTAGCATTTAATAAATAGATATTTTTATTATTGTTGCACTTGATGACATGTACTGAGTACTTATTGTAAACGGCCCTGTGCCAAACCCTTTCTATGCTTTATCTGCTTGATCCTTCATCATATCCCTGTGAGACAGCCTTACTTCTCCTCATTCACAGATGAGTTAACCAGGCTTAGTAAGGTAGGTATAACTTGTCCCAGATGACCCTGCCATGAGGTCGAGAGACACACTTCCGTCTGGGTCTGTCCAACTCCAAACAGGCACATTACTCCTGGCTGCACCAAATATCCATGAACACACATGATTCTAAGAGCAGCTACCTCTCTGCACTTATTATCTGTAACCCAACTCAGCAAGTGTTATTATTATTATTATTTTAATTTTATTTATTTATTCATGAGAGACAAACAGAGAGAGAGAGAGAGAGGCAGAGACACAGGCAGAGGGAGAAGCAGGCTCCATGCAGGAAGCCCGACGTGGGACTCGATCCCAGGTCTCCAGGATCAGGCCCCGGGCTGAAGGTGGCGCTAAACTGCTGAGCCACCCGAGCTGCCCAGCAAGTGTTATTATTAATAACAAACACTGTCATACACAGTCAACACTTTGCATCAAATGTTTTAGTAATGAACCTATTATAAATACTTTGGATAATTCCAAAGCAAGGGGTGGGAAAGGTATATTCTCAATAAAATACTGGGATGGGAAGACTTAACTCTGACAATAAAATACAATAAAACTTCACTGTAATTTGAGTATAAATGAAGACAGTAGATGATGAAAGTACTGGGATAAATTAAACAGATCTTACCTATAAAGCATAGACATTGAGGACATCATATGTAATTTCAAGTGAATAAAAACTGTCAATTAAGTAGAAGCTTCAGCATGTGTATAATAGTTGAGAGTTGCCATTTTAAGATAGCATGTCATTTTCTGTATTGTATTAAAAACTACACTCAGGATTTCATAGCCACAAGACTAGAAATGTTTATTTAAATTAAATGTTATCATTACTCCAGTGCTTGTAGATAAGTATATTATCTTTTCCTTGATTTTTTCCCACTTCATCAATTTCTTTCTAAAAATTGTATGAGTAGTGTGGTTTTTGCAAATCACCATCTTACAATGACTCTCATTCTTAAGTATTTCAGATAAACATTTAACCCAACGTAACTTTTAGAAGTCTCTCTCTTTATGCATTGTAATCAATCACTCGTACTTCTGGAAAGACTAAAGCATGTATATCAAAACTGTATCTTTTTAAAGCATGCAGCTGTCTTTGTCAAAGCATTGCATCTTTTCAAGGAAATGTCAGCAATGTTATTCTTGGGCCTCCCTCTGCCCAAGAGGCCAATGAGGGCTGAACAATGAAGCCAACAAGACAGTTAATCAATAGCAGTCACAGCACCATTTTTTATCCTCCAGAATCTTCATTTTCAATGAGGTTTACATCATTAAAGTGAGAAAACAGGACCGTCAATATCCATTGGTTTCACGTGGTAGATGAAAGAATTAATTTGATGGTCATAAAAATAACGATGCAGCTATAGACTTTAAGTCTTTAAAAATTCATTTTTAGGTTTCAAACCCAGAAGGACAGACATATTGCTGAGAAATAAAAGCGCTGATTTGTCAATTCTTTCTTTCTCTAGTAGTCCAAATAGATTTTTAATAGATCTAAACATTGTAAAGAAAAGCAAATGGCTTCAATATAAGTCTGTTAAGATGCAATGAACAGTATATTTGAAATACATTTATTATCATAATACCCATGTCATTGTTTTTGAATGATGTTGGCACATGTCGTCTCAACATGTGTTTTCATCATGACAGATTTATATGAAAAGGAGTAAAAGCATCACATAACACCCACATAACCACACAACCACATAACCCCTTCCCAGGGACAGACACAAGTTTTGAGGGCCCTAAAGCCTATGGAGTTCTCCTTAAAAAAGAGAGAGAGAGAGAGAATGCAAAATCATGAATGTGAAATAGGTACAGCCTTATAAGAGGACCACACAACCCAGGAGCCCTGAAATTAAAGCTTGGTTAATTTAGTGGTAAATCCACCCCTGCTTCATCTACTGAATACATGAGTATTATCTTGCTTATACACTGGCAAGTTCTAAATGAGATAGGTATTTCATCTAGTTTTTTTCCACAGCAGCCTGCGCTGACCTCCCTCAGACATTCTGTGTTACTGTGGCAGAGTATGCCTTGAGAGAGAGGGCATGGGGCATCAGCTCAGCCCACAGGGTTCTGTGAACATTCTGGAAAGCTGCAGGTGGCCACTCCCAGGCAATAAGGCAGTGGTGAGGGAAATGCCACAGCGGGTAAAGGAGTGCTTTTTGATTTTTAAACAATTTAGAGGACCGACAACATTATCATTAGGTAAGTTTCAGAGTTTTCAGAATTGGCTTAAGACACTTCCATGTTTTGCTTCTAATCACTTATTTCTAGTATTAATTTTCAGTATATGTGCTGCAGAAGTGAGCACTCTAGCATTAATTTTCAACAGAAAACTCATCAGAAAGAACAAAGAATGGAGAGGAAGCAGAAGTCAGAAAAAATACAGAAACAGAATGTTCCTGGGTCAGAGTGGGGAGAAGACCTGGAACAGGAGGAGGCATGTGACTTCTAAGAATTCGGCACTTTCTCACAATCCACTTGTTCTCCCTAGGGCACCCTACCTGCCCCTCCCTGTTGTTCTTGTCCTTCAAACAACAGGAGTGTCAGAGTTAGGCTTTGGGGCTCAGTTCTGTCTGGATAGAAGTAAATGTCTGCATGCCCGTGGCCTACCAGATGCAGGATCAAGGCCTGTCAGCTGTATCTTCCTCACCATCATGGGGACCCAAGCCAACTGAGTTAGTTTCCTTGCTCAGTGGGATTTGCCATTCCCCACTTCCACCCCTGGCCTCTTCAGAGCTGGTATCTTTTAAACGTAAGTTTATTATTATTCAGGAATGATGACAGAAGGTGATTGATCAGAAGACACCTGCTGTTGAAAAGATAACTTGTTATTCACAGGTCCTAAGTGGAGAGGGCACACCACACCATGGTGCCAACAGGGAAGCACTGAGGTTGGCCAGAGGCAGAGGGAGCAAGGGAAAAATGTGGGCAAGAGCCTTTACTGTGCTTTACAAGGGAAGGAACAGGAGAGGCAAGGAAAGTGGGGTTATGATTCCTAGTTCGAATAATTTTAGTGGGCTCTACCGTACAGAGACTGGCCCTAGTTGTCTGGTACCTGGGGTGATCAGGGCTGAGGGATAGTAGCCTGATAAGGAGGTGGTTGGGGGTGTAGACTCTGGATTGGTTGATTTTATTTTGTTTTTTTAAAGATTTTATTTATTTATTCATGAGAGACACACAGAGAGAGGCAGAAACATAGGCAGAGGGAGAAGCAGGCTCCATGCAGGGAGCCTGATGCGGGGCTAGATCCCAGGATCTGGGATCAGGCCCTGAGCTGAAGGTAGCCACCCAGGCCTCCCTGGATTGGCTGGTTTTGTATATAAAAGGTGCACTGTCCCCGCTGAAACAGGCGAGAGTCATTTACATCTCTTAAGAATCAGCCAGCACTGGGGAAAGGAAGTCCCTCCAGGGTCAGCCAGGCCCCAAGATGTTAAAGCATCAAAATTACAGAATAAAAAGACAAGATTGATACAGGAGGGAAGGAAGGCAGGCAGGTAAGAGTGTCCCCGCCTATAGCAAAGACAGCCAGAGCCCCATTTAGCTTTCAGGATTCTGAGGCTGGGGAAGAAAGACTGCCCTTGACCCTGTTTCAAGTGCATGCTATGAGGGTTACCAAGCCTTCCACCTGGTCCTTCTGACAAATGAAAGACAGCTGCTGGTAGACATTTCACGCAATGCCAAGAGACCAGACATGACTTCCCTGAGGTAGGCAATATCACCCCCATTTTACAAATGAAGACACTGGGGTTCAAAGTTTGAAAGCGCCTTTCTCAAATGTCACACAGCTAGGAGGTGGTAGAGAGAGGACTGTATCCAGGACAAATATTTGACACCTGAGGAAGTAAATATCGGGGCTCCAAAATAAAAAGAGAAAACTATAATGTCAAAATTAATAAATGTTTAAATAATGTCCAAAGCATTATAACTCATTTTTAATAATTATGTTTAGTATTCATTTTAAAAATCCATTACACTTGAAAATAATGTGTAGCTTAGATTTTTTTTCATTTTCCAAGAATTTCTGAGTTTGTCTGATTATTACAGAGAAGCCAAATGTAAATTAAATGAATTATAGTCAAATAATTTCAAAAGGAAACCCTTCAAAAATTTTAAGTGGGGTGCCTGAGTGGCTGAGTCGGTTAGGTACCTAAGGTCTCAGCTCAGGTCTTGATCTCAAGGCTGTGAGTTCACACCCTGCATTGGGCCCCATGCTTAGCACTAAAATAAAAAAAAATTAAAAACCACTTTTTTTTTTAGTGTTTTAAAGCATTAAAATAAAACATGTTGAAGTTGTTCAACAGGAAAAGGGTATGGCCTCTGAAAGGATGCAAGCCTAATGACTTGGAAGTCTCTTAAAAGGGACCTGCCTGATTCAGCCTTGCTCCTTAATCCAGGCTCCTTCTACTTACATTCCTGCCTTGACCACAGGGGTTGTGGAACGTGGCTTCAGAGGTCCCTGTGGGAATGCGCTTACTATAGAGACTAGTTCAAGGGCTCTGCCCACTGCTCATTGCAGCATTTGATACCTTAAACTCTGTAGGATGTGATCCCAACTATAACAAAGAAGGTAGAATATTCAAATACGGGGCAGATTCCCAATGGAGTTTGTGGAATGTCTGTCAAGAACATCAAAGTCTGGGAGTTGTCCTTTCAGTGCTACAGCTCCTTGCGACCTGGGCAATTTAATAAATTTAGTCCATCAGTCTAGGCAGCTAGGAACTAGGATACTATTTCTTTTTAAGTTTTTTTTTTAATTTTTATTTATTTATGATAGTCACAGAGAGAGAGAGAGAGAGAGAGAGAGAGAGAGAGGCAGAGACAGAAGCAGGCTCCATGCACCAGGAGCCCACGTGGGATTCGATCCCGGGTTTCCAGGATCGTGCCCCGGGCCAAAGGCAGGTGCTGCGCCACCCAGGGATCCCACTAGGATACTATTATTAAATACACTTGCAAATTACATTGTTTTGGAATAAAAGAAGGGAAGTTCTGTATTATTTTAGGTTATCTATGTAAGTCTCTTTGAAAAGAACCCTGTACTCATGGGAAGTAATCAACTGTTATCTGGCTGTCATAATGATGAGATGACAGAGCACAGGTGGTATTGTCTGTCCCTCATTAGCTCAGTCAACAAGCATTTGTTGTGACCCCTCTCCCTCCCCCGATTCTTCCTAAAGGCTGTATCTTACATCCACATCAACATCTTGAGTGTAAAAGAGAATCCTGTGAGATCAATACGATGGGGGATAACCGCAGGATTGCCTCCAATTTTTGCTGTGGGGCTCTCGGCACTCAGCACTATGTTCTCCCATCCCAGGGGAGCACAGAGGGAAGTCGTGGGCTTGTGGGGTGGCAGATGGGAGTGACAGAGGAGAAGCGGCTCCATCATGGGCACCTAATTCTCCTTATCCTGATGCTTACACAGATGGCTCTGTGACTCAGGAAGAAGACAAATGGCACTCTCACTACCTCCACAGACATAGGGTGAAACAGTTTTGCACCTCCTCCAAATTTTTTTCTTTTTTTTTTTCCAGTTTAAAAAAAATCCAAATAAACGATATTTGCTACCCACAGCTGGGCCTGCCTGCCCCCTGGTACTGGTCAAACTTTCTGCTCAGGATGACAATGGGTCCGACATTCCCAACACACCTCCACACTGGAAATGTTTTCTTAGAATTATATCTGAAGTACTTCATAGTACACTACACAAAGCAAATATTTAATAAATGTTACTACTGGAAGTTTGACAAACTCTCTTTTTTAATTTAAATTCAATTAGCCAACATATAGTACACCATTAGTTTCAGATGTAGTTTTCAATAATTCATGAGTTGCGTGTAACACTCAGTGCTCATCCCATCCCCTGCCAAGCCCTTTAGCGACAATGTTATTTTTTTTTAATTTTTATTTTATTTATTTATGATAGGCACACAGTGAGAGAGAGAGAGAGAGGCAGAGACACAGGCAGAGGGAGAAGCAGGCTCCGTGCACCGGGAGCCCGACGTGGGATTCGATCCCGGGTCTCCAGGATCGCGCCCTGGGCCAAAGGCAGGCGCTAAACCGCTGCGCCACCCAGGGATCCCCTAGCGACAATGTTATGATCTGAACGTTTGTGTCCCACCCCCACCCCCTGCCCAGGTTCACATGTTGAATCCCTAACCTACCATGTGATAGTATTTGGAGGTGGGGTTTCAGGGAGGTAATGAGGTTAGATGGGACCCTCATCACAGCATTAGCGCTCTTATATGAAGAGACAGTGAAGAGCTTGCTTGCGTTCTCTCCCCTGCATGAGGACACAACAAGAAGGCATCTCTCTGTAAGCCAGGAAAAGGGTCTCACCAAAACCCAGCCCTGACCTTGGTCTTCCAGCCTCCGGAAACTTGAGAACATAAATTGTGAAGGGAAGAAAAAGGAAGGACAGTGTCTGGTACTTACAAACATTTTGATTGTCTGAAGTTTTTTTTCTGATGTCAGGAAAATAGTTTTTAAAAACTTAATTACATAATACATAAGTCTGTGCTCTGAAACACTTTATGCGGTGCAAAAGTGCATAGATTTTAAAATGTAAACCCTTCCTTTACTTCTGCACCCATCTATATCTCTCTTCAAAAATAACCAATTATTAAGTTCTGTGTGTCATTATTTAGAAATATGTCATTTATTTAGAAATAAAATAATATTACATATTGGTTTTACAACTGCTTTCAATCTAACATTTCTTGATGCTCACCACATATAGATCTGTTTTCATTTTGTGTATCTAACATATGATAATTTACAAAATATTTACACCACAATTTAACTTCTTCCCTATAGGAAGGTGTTTGGGCAGTTGATACTTCTCCATTATAAGTTCATTGTGCACATATGTGGGTATTCCTGTTGGAAATGTTCTTAGAAATGAAACTGTGGGGATCCCTGGGTGGCGCAGTGGTTTGGCGCTTGCCTTTGGCCCAGGGCGCGATCCTGGAGACCCGGGATCGTATCCCACGTCAGGCTCCCGGTGCATGGAGCCTGCTTCTCCCTCTGCCTATGTCTCTGCCTCTCTCTCTCTCTCTCTCTCTGTGACTATCATAAATAAATAAATAAATAAATAAATAAATAAATAAATAAATAAATAAATAAATAAATGAAACTGCCAGCCTGAAGGGCTCATACTTTCAAATGTTCACAGATATTGCCAAGTTGCACTTTGAAAAGACAATGCTAGTTTACAATCCCACCAACAGAACATTTCCCCATGCTTCAACAGAAAATTAATATAAGAGCCAATTTGAAGATATAAATGCGTTTTTGAAGTTGAACTGCAATTCAATAAAATGGGATAGAAACATACCTTTGATTTTAAACAGATGACATGCTGAAATTCAGATATGCTAAGGGCACAGGATATTCTTGGAGCACAAGAATCCTAGCCTTCACTTACATATTATTTAATGACATCTATTCACATAACCTTCTGAAGTTGGTTTTATAAAGAGGCCACCATGCTCACTCCAGAGTGGATCGTTACCCCCCGTAAAGCATGACCTCTGACAGTGGCATGTGGAACCCCTCACCTTGGCTGCGTACCAACTGCAGTAAAGGCCTGGGTTGTGCCCTCTCTATATGCTGATGAAAGGACTTAAGGTGACCTGAGTAAAGTAATAAACCATATTTATACACCCTTAGCAGCTGCTTCTACCATAGAAAAAGGCTGTCTTTTTTTCTTTTTTCTCTTCCACTAACCCTTCTACCTCTACCTCTCTGTCTTCTTTTTCTTCTTCCTCCCCTCCTCCCCGTTTCTAAAGTAAATCTCAACTGAGAAATCACCTGGCTACAGAAAATTCTGTTCACCTTCAGTTTCTGGATAAACAACTAGGGAGGGAGTTGGTTGTCTGACAAACACAGAACATATGACATTATGAGTTGATATAAAATGTACAGTAGGATGAACCAAACACCCAGGGTCAAGGAGTTTCCCATCAACACCATCCAATGCACGCCTCTATCAACCCAAATTCCAGAAACACAAGAAAGTCTATCCTGACTACTTCCATGCTGTAGCCACCTATCAGCAGTGTCACCCCGGCCACTTTGCAGGCTTCCCAGGTGCTAGAAGTATTTTCCTCAGTTAGTACCTGATGCTTTTTACACAGAGCTTCACCCAAGAACCTGTCAGAAGTTTCCTTCTGAAGTGAAGCGGAGTTAAGTCAAAGTACTTTAAATTGCTAGTCAAGATGTTTTCATTTGTTCCTTTTTTTCCCCCCTGTCAAAAATACATTCTTCTTCAGTATTTCTCTATCCCAGGAGTAAATAAACTGTTTTGCAAGTACACCCTATAAATTTTAAAGGAATGATTTATTTTAAAATATTTTTTTATTTTTTCTTATTTTTTTCAATTGTATTGTGATTTATTGAGAAACTGAGTTACAGATGGTTACTTTATCTTGCAAAGTTAAGTGAAACATTTATTATAAAATAATTAGAAGAATAAATTCACCTCATTTACCATAGGTATGATTTCCATTTTAGGACAATAATGACTAACATTTTAAAAGCTGCATTTCAGAAGTTTTTATCCAGTGCTGAATATAAGACAAATTGCATTGTAATCATATAGTTAATTTAATTTTTCGTCATGTGCAATTAACTTATTTTGATTTAAAAAGCACCCCTACCCCTCCACTACTCCACCAAATCCAAAAGATTCTCATGAGAAACTTAGGAATGAAAGAGTGCCAGGAGACCATGGAAATAGGGCCCCTTGAATGGATTCAAAGGATGTCTTTAGCCAGGTGAGTGGCTCATCATTCTGTGAAGACTCAGGTCACACGCAAGCCCTCTTCCAACATTCATCTCTCCTCACACTTACTTCCCAGGGCTCACACTTCATTGCCTCCTTGGAGCTCAGCTCATTTTCCTTCGTGAAGCCTTTTCCGACTGTTTCGGCTCATAATTATAACTTCTCTCCATTTCTGGGGTGCTTACTGTCTATACCATTCTTTTTAGTCCTTATTCATTTACTTTCATATATCATCATTTTATAATCTTGTCTTTCTGAAGAGACACCCTTTAGGAGTAAAGTACAAATCTTACATCTTTTAATTTGCCCAGGATAGTGATAAGTATTTGGTTGGGAAATTCAGTAAATGCTGAATTGAAATGTCTAGCAAGAAAAAATGATAGAGGCAGAGCAAATGAATATTACGTATAAAGCACAAAGTACAATGATGATCTGCCAATTTAATAAAAACATACTAACTGTGACTTGATAAGAAAAAACAAAGCCCTTCAAATGACTAACTGCTGGAAAATACTGGAGAACTTAACTGATAAGCTGGGTCAATAAGTCTTAAGACTTTTCTATTTCCTATCCTCTCTGCAATTTCCACTGAGTCCATTACAAAGTTATATGCAGAATACAGACAAAAGTGGATTCTTTTCTCCCTTCCTGTTAATTCAGAAACATGTTTGCAGAGTAAGAAAATCTATCTTGTCATCTCCCTAGCTTTTGTTTTGGCTTTCCTGAGAGTTAACACTTCCTCTATATGATCTTCTGAATAGTAACAACTCACATATCGAGTACCTGCCCTGTGCCAAGCTCGGTACCCAGTGCTTCTCTCATATTCCCTCACTGAAGCATCCTTCCAGCCCCAAGAGACAAGCATCTGATGAGGCTACTGAGACACAGGGAGGGCGGCTCACAGCCTGCGTGCTCAAACCAGCCTCAGATTCCCAAACTTGAGCTCTTGACACTGACTGTAGCACTCCAAAACCCGCCTGCGGGAGAAACCATCATCTCCAACCTCAAGCACAAGCTCACAATCAGAAGGGGCACCCTCACAAGCAAGCAAATCTTGTGTGTCTTCTCTTGTGCCATGGTTTTTTCTTCTCCAGGTATCATATCACTTTTCTTTTTCTCAGTTCGGCCACTTACTCGTGCTAAATGGTTTGGTCCCCACTCGTGCTGTCTCCAGCCAGGGTGGCTCTACCTGGTTCCTGCTATAGCTCTGTTCTCTCATGAAAGCCTCTTTCAACCATCCCTTCTGCACACCTCCTATGACTAGACTGGGTTTTCAAGAATACATTTTCATCTCAGTTAAAAAAATTTTTTTAAATTTATTTACTCACAAGAGACACAGAGAGGGGCAGAGACACAGGCAGAGGGAGAAGCAGGCTCTCTGTGGGGAGCCCAATGAGGGACTTGATCCCAGGATCTGGGATTACACCCTGAGCCAAAGGCAGACACTCAACCACTGAGCCACCCAGGTGCCTCTGTATCAGAATTTTAAACTGATTTTAAGTTTTATTTAAATAAAATATTTAAAAATAAATAAATAAAAATAAAATAAAATAAAATTCTGAAACAGCCCCCACCCCCTCCCGGCCTCTAGGCCTAAAGTCCAAGGCCCCATTGACTGGCACCCTCATGCCAGCCAACTGCATCTCCAATGACCACCCCTGCTCCAACAGGGGTGCATCTCTCCCTCATCCTCCCTTATTTCTCCTTCCACACCAGAATCCCAGCCTCCATCCTGCTTCCTGTTCCCACTGCCTTCTCTTCTCTCCACCCTTTGGTTATGCTAACCTCATCTTCAGAACCCAGACCGGTTTGAATGCCATTTTCTCCAGAACCCTCCTCCCAGGGCTAGGCACAAGGATGTGGGCTCTGAACGTCTGGATTTGACAACACAAAAAAATGAGTGCAAAATGTCGACTGTGGAAGAAAACAAAATAGCCCACTGCTAAAGAAAAAAAAAAAACCTCTCCAAGGTTTCTTTTCTTCCTTTCGCCCCACATTCACAAATATACACAAATATACAGAAGTCCTTCCAACTCCCCTCATCTTGGCAAGTTTAAACTGCAGTTTTCTGAAACAAAGGTCACTTGCTCAGCTACGGATAAATAAAAATTCACAAGCATCTCCAGGAAAATCAATACAGGTACTAAAAAATCTAAGTTGATAATAAATTTTAGTTCCCCTTGCACATAGCTCAGGAATGTCACTATTTACTGGAACTGCTGTAATATCAGATATTTCAGAAGGGTATTGATTTTGCCACTGAAGTGTGACTAAGGGGATAAATAAACTGCTCCTGGGGTCAATCGATCCATTTATCTTCACTGGTATTTTATAAAAAGTCAAAGTAGCATAAACTTTGATAAATAAATGTTATCATGAAAGAAATATTGCTGACATAAGGATCTGAAGGAAGAGAGAACAGACAGTTTTGCTATTTGAGACACACAATTGGCTTAAGATTTTAGCACTTTTAATAATAGCTGTCCACAAAGAAACGTCCTTTTTCACTTGCTCTACATAATCCGTGTGGGACCAAGTAAAATTCTGAGACACATGGCCGAGAAAAGCAGAGGACACAAGTCAAGTCCTCATGAAACAGAAATGCAAGGAAAACAAAGATTTTTCCCCCTCTTTATCAGAAAGTAACTGCTAAAGTCTGTAACGTTCACAAGTGTCTTTAGATATTTTGAAGGTATGTTTGGAAGTGGCAGACTTATTGAAACTTTGTCAGAATGGGGTATACTCTGAAGTGGCTTTTTAGGGCTTTATTGTTAAACCTCACTGCACCAAAACCACTTAATTGCACCGCAACGATCTCATAAAGGTTTTGATGCAAGGCCACGGAGAACCCATAACATCAAGGCTCTGTAGGATGGTAAGTCTCCTAAAGAATTTTAATTGAAGTGTAGGAGCAGTGGGAACCCTGTGAAGAGGCGATAACTTACCCTGAGAAATTACACTGGCAAGAAGATTTTACTGCAGTTGTGTGAAGGCAGCATGACCATTTTCATCTTGTGATGGGACTGATGATGGAGGTTCCCACGCTGATACTATAATTTCAGCCCAATAATGACTCCAGAAATGACCATACCCCAGGGAGACACATGACCGTCAGGATGCACGGACTGCTAAAGATTATAAACTTGGTTCAGGCAACTTCTCAAAGGGCTCTCAAACTTAAAAAAAATTTCCAATCCAAATATGTAGCGTTTAGATCCAAGCCCGCCCTGGTTTTCTTTTCGTTAACTACCAGGAGCCCATTCAAGAGTTCCTTATTTTTCTTCTTTTCCTTCACACAGACCACTGCTGCCTTCAAAGACCCCTGCCCAGAGAGACGCTTTTCAGGGTCCTGTTGGAGGAAAGCCTGCTCGGCATTTGGTGAGGCAGCTAAAAGCCCCTATCTCCTAGGGGCTGGGGTGATGCCCAGCGGGACACAGTGGGCACTGGATACAATGGCATTTTCTGACTGAAAGTGTCTGGGTGGCCAGACCAGGCCTGGGATTCTCTGGGGGTCACAGGATGTTGGCAATGTGGTTCTAACAGCTGCTAAAGCTACTCTGGGCAGGAACAGAGCGGTAGCCATGGGTACAGTCAAAGGGGGAAATGCCCATGACGAAAGGCTGTCTGACAGGCTTGGACAATCTCCATGAAATAGGTCTGGCACATTCCCGTAAAGGCAGGTCACAGGAAACAGTCCAGAGTGTACAATGATACTCATTTTGCTCCTCCTGAGGAGTTGAAAGTGCAGGCTTAGCCACAGATTTGTAGAAATGCATGTCCCCTCTAATGGCAGCATCCCTCCTTGTCACTTGAAGGAACAGAATGTGCATGCATGCATATGTGTATCCATGCATGCATATGTCTGTGCACACATGTCATCAGCTCTGAATTTATTTCAGAAGATCTCTCAGGTATTGAGACACTAAGGAAATAAGGCAACACCTTCCTTAATGTGGGTTTTCTTCTCTCTTTTCTTCCTGCCAGTTATTCTGAGGAACCTGGACTTGTCTTCACAATGCGTTACATCAGATGGAGGCTTATCTCTCTATCAGGATGTCATCTACATGTGGGTTATGTAGCATAGCTGGAGAAAACTCTCATCATAACTTGGTAGACAGGGCCTTCACCCTGGTGCTTGGGGTGAGCAGCAATCCGTTTCTCCAGCGAGAAGTCTCCCACTTTCCAACAGATCTTGCCAAACCTTGCCGGGGTCTACTAAACCCTTGCTCTTCCCTCTCACTCCATGGCCAATAGGACATCTCCACTTGGACTGAACTCATCATCTTGACCCCCTGCTCGCAATCTGCTTTTCTTCATGTGTTCACTCTCGGAGAGTGGCACCACCATCCTTCCAGCTGCCTGAAACGGGGCTCTGGTCAGCCACAGCTCTGCCCATGTTTTACCCCGCATCCAGGGCATTACCAACTCTTCCTGAAGAGCTCTGTTCTGGGTGCCCCTTCCTTCCTTACAGTCTCTAGCTCATGTTCCATTCTTTCTTCTCAAATTGCTTCTCAAATTGCTGCTTCTCAAATTCTCAAATTGCTTAAGCCATCTCCTGAGAAGTCCCCTGGCATCCAGTACAGCTCCAGCGGGTTCTCCTTCCCTGTGGCCACAGGGATCTACTAAGGCTCATCTCATCATGTCGCTTCCCTGCTTGAGACACTTTGATGGCTGTGCCCTTAGAAGAGAAGGTCAACTGCTTGTCACAGTTAAGAAGGCATTTTTGGATCTGGCTTGGCTTAATAGTCTTTTACTTCCCTTCACAACTCCCTGTTCACCTACTTTCTGTTCTCACCTACACTGCTAGGTTTTGCAAATATTTCTCCCACTGCCCCAGTGCATCATGGAAGTCTCTGCTTGAATTTAATTTCCTCCTCAAATCTGGAAGAGAGGAACCTCCTCGGTGCTCCTACAGAACCCCGTGTGTGGTGGTCATTAACACTGCTCATGAAATATAGATTTTAGATGTATTTGGAAGCATATTTGCTCATGACTGTTTAAACTGTAAGCTCATGCACTAAAGTCTAAACTTTAATAAACAGTATACATAATTTATAGCCCTATAAATTCTTAAAATCTGGAAGTCACATGGTACAATTAGTACTGACTTGTTATACATGTACAATGGAGGGAATATTTCTTTTTTATGATCAGA
Source organism: Vulpes lagopus (assembly GCF_018345385.1). Taxonomy (NCBI): domain Eukaryota; kingdom Metazoa; phylum Chordata; class Mammalia; order Carnivora; family Canidae; genus Vulpes; species Vulpes lagopus. Next base: position 26,637,637 of record NC_054828.1, on the reverse strand, counting down.
GAAATTGAACATTTGTTTACAATCAATGAGTGATAAATTCTAATTCCCAGTGGGTGACTCTTCTGAATAATGTTTAAATATATATTTAGTATGCTATGTGTTTGAGTCTCTTCTGCTGAATTCAATTGTTGATTCAGCTCAACAATGCAGGTATACCACATCAGTGCAGGTGTACCTCATTTTACCTGACAGGCATGCTTTTAAAACTACACACAAACTGAATTTCTGTGAATCAAAGTTGATTTTAAATGTCCCATTTGAGCGAATTCTATGGTAATTCCATGTTCAAAGGGAAGAATCACCTCCTAATTCAACTTTCCTGAATAATCCAGACCTTCATAATTGGATTTACTTATAGCAGTATTGTAAAGCAATTAAGTGATTTTAGTCACAGAATAAAATAGAAAGAAAAAACAGAAATATAAGATATGTACACGCACACTGTCAACATCCTAGATAATACAAACACTGAGATGATTAAGCTGTTCTAAAGAACTCTCATACATAATGAGAGAAGAAATATAGGAAAATTTAGTATTTATATTTTTCTGAATCCCATTTTATCTATAATTTAAAATATTTTTACTCTCAGTTCACAACTACAGAGGACAATAGAGCTATTTTTTTTCCTAAGGCCAACAACGAAATAATCTTGGAAGAATACTTTCAATTTTCATAATAAGTAAATATGAAGTAGTTGTTTAGGTTCACCAATACGTATAATTGTAATTATATCATTAAACTCTACTTCAACAATTCTAAGATGCTGTCAATTGAGAGATGCACAATAATGTTGTGTACCATTTAGGAAGAAAAACTGTCAACCAAATAATGACACATAATAGATTGTGAGACACATTCCAATTTTGGAGATGTTAAAATATGAGAAAATGTGAATCCTATAATCAATGATATAAAGTAACAGATTCTTTCCTGCTTTATTTTCTGTATTTGAAATGATGTTTGGCAGTAGTAGACTCTCTATAGATATTTGCTGAGTGGCTGAAAAAATAATAACTGAATATTTAAAATATAGTGAAATAAATACCTAAATAGAAAAATGAGGGATCCCTGGGTGGCGCAGCGGTTTGGCGCCTGTCTTTGGCCCAGGGCGCGATCCTGGAGACCCGGGATCGAATCCCACATCGGGCTCCCGGTGCATGGAGCCTGCTTCTCCCTCTGCCTGTGTCTCTGCCTCTCTCTCTCTCTCTCTGTGACTATCATAAATAAAATAAAAAAATTAAAAAAAAAAAGAAAAATGAGAAAAGTGGTGGGCATTGATCACAATTTTTTTTTGAAGATTTTATTTATTTATTCATGAGAGACCCAGAGAGAGAGAGCGGCAGCGACACAGGCAGAGGGAGAAGCAGGCTCCAATCAGGGAGCCCGACGTGGGACTTGATCACAGGTCTCCAGGATCAGGCTCTGGGCTGAAGGCGGCGCTAAACCACTGAGCCACCCAGGCTGTCCTGATGACAAGTTTTTAAAAGTAGCAGTTGTTTTATTACCAGATTGTCTCTTTGAAATTGCAGCTCAGGAAATTAGAATACAAATAATAACCTCTTTACAAATTTCCATTAAATAGATAACAATCAGGCTTAAGATATACAAAATCATATATAAATTTGATGAGATTATTTTTAATTAGATTTAAAAATGAATGCCCTGCTATGCCTTTCTGGTATGGTTTATAATAGATTTTCCTCTGAGTTTTACTTTACAATCATTACTTATATCAGACTTATCTCAAAAGTCGGGGGATCTTACTGGGACTGAACAAACACACCTTAGGCTTGTCTGCAATCATGGTAATATGAATGGGAAATGTCCTATTTTACAATTGCCAGCCACCTGCTGATGCTGCCAATTACAAGCTTTCTTCCTAAATAAATCTCATGAATACTCTTCCTTTATTATATTTCTCTTCTTCTATTGACATCATTTTAAGATACTTCCAGCAGAGAGCAGTTTTAAAAACAAAGAGGAATTCAACAACTTCTCACTTGTTGCTTAAATTTGCTGGATTTTAGTCATTTGCTTTACACATCTTTGTGAATTTTATCCTTCATCTGAAAACTTCCCTTTTCTTCTCATTTGTTCTGCCTTCGTGGGCTCATGAGTATGAAACCAGAAACTGGTTAGGTCATTTCTAAGAGTTCTGACACCTGACACTCCACTGAAAATGGAAGCTACAGCTTCCCTCAGCCTTGATCTTCATGTAGAAAAGCCAGGTCTGCCAGGGCTGAGATAAATCAGTGTGTCTCCTCTGTGTTCTCAATGCACAATGCAAAACAGGGACCTCTGGAGAATAACTAAGCAAGGACATCATGTTCTATCTGTACAATAAAATGCACATCTCCCATTAAATGGCAAATCCTTCATTTCTAAAGGTTGAAGAGGATAGTACTTATAAATGAATTCACTTGGTTAAATTTAGAGTGTAGAAAAAGTCCTATCCAAAAATACACTCTGGCTTGGGGCCCTTTCCATTTGATTTTGAATTAATTTATCTCACACTCTTTCCTCTCAGTATCCGATGAGGCAAACACGAGTTGATCTAGCAATATCAAGGCCCAGATACCTGAAATGCTTTAGTACTCTGAGTTGCCTCGTAGAGTTTTCAATTAAATGAGGGCTTTCTCTTTATCAGTACATTTGGTGTAAGCAATATCAGTGACAACATTTCCCTAGTTTATTCATTGTTTTGTTCTGTTCCATTTCTTCAATAACTGACTTTGTCTTTGCCTTGTTCTCCAGACTCCCCAGGCATCCTTCTTTCCCTTTGGAGAGGAAAAGGTCTCCAATGAGCATGGCCAGTTCTCTAAGCCCATCTGTCTTAAGATTATCCAGAACACCAACATAATCTGGTCCTCTTTCCCAGGTGCCTCTTGGGGTCTAGAGTAACAGCCCCTCCCACACTTCTAGTGCCTTGTGGCCATGGAGGCCAGCTGCTCAGGAATGATGCGCAGATGCCTAGTGCCTCACCATCCTGCCCTCTCTTTCCTCCATCCCCTCCCCCCCTTGGCTGCTGCAGCTCCTGCCTTCTTCTGTTCCCCTACACCTCCTTGCTTCCTCCTCTGGTTGGTCACACTCCTGAACTCTCCCTCCCATGCTGGCCCCTGTGCTGGGGTGGCCCACAAACCTGGCTACTCCAAGGCCAATATTCAAGGGATGGAATTGTGTTGGCTAAACTTTGCGGGGCATCTGATGATGGTGTGCCATCCAGAAATCTCTGCTGCTCTTTCTCGCTGCTGCCACCCAAGTCTTCATGGGGTTGCTCTGAAGATGCTTGTTCAAGTTCCTGCCAGCTTACCTCTGCTAGTTATGGAAAAAGCTTCTGATGAAAACTTAATAGCCCCCTTGGTCTCAGTGACTTCCCCAAATAAAGGCAAGGACAGTGATCTGCCTCACATTCTTGGTCCAAATGCTTCTTGCCTGTCTCCCCATCCTACCTCCCCTTCTCTCAGAAACAGAGATCATATCATTAGTTACAGTTTCTTCTCTTATCATTTTATTTTTTTCTCTTATCATTTTAGACACTGATTATTGTAAACGACAAAGAGAAAGCACTCCAATTAACTGTCCCCCTTTGCTCTCCTGATTCCTAGCCTCAGACCGGCAAAGAGAAAGAGAGGTGCTTCGTGCAGTTCAGCGCATTTGTAGAAACAGCAATATAAGGCTTTTGTTTCAATTTTATATTTTAAAAACTATAACAGATATTCATGGGTTTAATTTAACTGTCTACTTACTAGCAGCCACGCTTGTTAAGGGCTGCAATAAACCAACAGAAAAATTAAGCGCTCCACTTCCTCACATCCTAAGTAATACATTATTTTAAGAGTCCCGTCATTATGAATTCAGTTGGTACTCATACCAGCAGCATAGATCCTAATGACTGCATTTGGAATTCATACAGACGTTATCATTTATCATGCCCTCCACTGCCATCAGAGAATCATTCCCATTCACTGGGGTTTTTTTTTTATTCCTTATGTTTGATAAATAAGCTGATAATCTCTGTTCTACACAATAAAAGAATATTAAAACCAGGCCTGACTAATGTGTGACTGTAGACATGAGAAGAAACTTTTATAAATCCCAACACTAAAATACTCCAACTTCTTCCATGCCACTCCATCCAGATGATTTTTAGGCATTTTTACATTTCTGGATGCCATTCCAAATAATATGAAGATAAAATTCTCTAAATTGCATCTTAAACCTTAAAACATTACAAACCACAACAGCTACTGTTAACTGTGTACTTTCATCATATCAGAAATTCACCTGATTGTCCTAAGAACCCTGGAAAGTCGGCATTACTACCCCATTTTATATATGAGGGAGCTGAAACAAAGAATGTCAGGAAACATGTTTGGCTGGCTCAAACCAGGATGTGACCAGAGCTGGGCTTCAGACCTACACTTTCCAACTACCAAGTGCGTGTGTTAGGACCAGCATGTTAGCCTGAAACATAACCGTACCCTTATCTATCTGCAATGGTCAGCTGTACGTATCAACTTGGCTAGGCTCAATCACTAAAATAGGTATTGCTGTGATGTGGTTAACGTCCACAATTAGCTGCCTTTCTGTAGAAAAGAGTATTATGGATGACGTCACTGGGCTTGATCCAATCAGTTGAAAGACTTTAAGAGCCCAACTGAAGTCTCCCTAAAGAAGTGTTCCCCTAGTAGACTATAGACAGCATCAGCTCCTGGCCAAGAGCTTCCAATCTGTTCTTCCTGATGTCCTGGCCTATGGATTTTGTACTTGTCTAGCCATTTCCCACAACCCATAAGCCAATTCCTTGCTATCTATCTGTCTGTCTATCTATCTATCTATCACTTATTTACATATATCCATAGATCTGTTTCTGGTTATCTCCTGAATCATGGCTGAGACACCATCTAAGAACTGTGCTGATGCTTAAGGAGCTATCATGTACCAATACTGGGCTAAGCACTCTCACCTGTTACTATCCAGCAAGTCTAGACATACTACATGCCGGGAAAATAGTGAATGCACCACATTCTTGAAGATCACCGCCCCCCCCCCCCAAGTCCCTTAATGGTGTAAACAAATGAATTCTAACAATAAGCACAGCTATTCCTCCTTTTGTAATTTAGGGCTCCTTTTATCCTAAATGGAGGCGGAAAACCTTTCCTACTCATCTGTTTGAAGTTACTCATATGTCATTGATATGAAAAATATTAAAATTATGTAATATCTGCATAAGCTAACACTAGCCCAATTCTGTTGCACTGTGTACAATTTTTACCATTTTACATAATTAACAAGTTCATGCAAAACTCAGTCATTCTATGTGCAAGATTAAAGTGAAATATTTCAAGTATTACCAAAATATTATTCCTCAGACACTAGTTTAGGAAAGCCCATTCTTTTCTTCAGGTTAAATAACCCACTCTCCCTTAATGCTTCACCGTGAATCACGCACCCAGTCTTGCAATTATTGCAAGTCTTGCTTGCCTGTGGAATTTTTACTATTTATTTTTTCTCATCCTAAGAAGCTAACACTAGATTCAGTTTCCTAATAAGAGAGTCTGAGTTGTTGAGGAATTCTGTTCTTACCATGAAAAAAACATTCACCAACCATTATTCAGCTTTGGGTTTACTATACCCATCCCCACACCACTGCAGACCATCCCCTCATTCTCTTCCTGCCAAGCAGAAGGCATCTTGATGCTTTACCCTCCTCTCTCCTCACTGAAATGAATAAGTCATGGCCTTCTGACCATGTGATTCTCATAGCTAGCTTTTGTCTTTAATAAAAGTGTCTACCAGGATGGCCCAGCGGTTTGGTGCTGCCTTCGGCCCAGGTGTGATCCTATAGATCCGGATCGAGTCCTGCGTCGGGCTCCCTGCATGGAGCCTGCTTCTCTCCCCTCTGCCTCTCTCTCTCTCTGTCATGAATAAATAAATAAAATCTTTAAAAAAAAAAAAAGTGTCTACCCGATACTTATTTCTAATTCAGGTGGCTTACACTTGCCCATCTTCTCTCATCTTAATAATTTTGAATCTTCATTGGCTATTTTACCTTCTGCTTCTTGGTCTAAAGGCAGTAATAGGTCATTTATATGCCACTGAACATAGTTTTCAATCTTTCACTCATGTTTCTTATCAAAAGATGTTTAAAATTCATCATTTCATGTATAGCAGCATATGCTCAATTTGAGATGAACTCCAAAATATAAAACGTGCTGATCTGGACTAAAAAAAAGCATAACCACAATACTATGCTCTGTCACAGAGAATTCCATTAAATATTAATTGCATTAAAATGACCATTCATGGGGTGCCTGGGTGGCTCAGTAGGTTAAGCATCTGCCTCCAGCTTAGGTCATGATCCCATGATTCTGGGAAGGAGTCCTGCATCAGACTCCACGCTCAGTGGGGAGCCTGCTTCTCCCTTTCCCTCTGTAGCTCCCTGCTGCTTATGCTCTCTCTGTCAAATAAATAAATAAAATAAAATAAAAATGACCACTCAAGAGTAAGGCACTCATAATACTTGATTTGGCAATAAATATACTTTTGTTTAGGCAGTTAACTATCCTCCCATTATTTATTCACTAAGTACTGTTGGTTAACATTTTTATTGTTCATTTGTTTTCATCCCCAAGCATATTTTAAAAAACTAGACTTGATTAATAATTTAAAATACTGTATTATGCAGTAGCATTTGGATACCGTATTAAAGCATTAAGGAAAAACCTAGATAGGGGAGAGGTAAAATAGCAGTGTATTCATTCTCTATCACCACTGTACTATATTGTAGCATTTTGATCACTATCTGCACAAAGGAATGCAACAAAAACAGCTGGATGAAAATTTCTAGATACTGCAAGAATGTTATAAACAGTCTTTTCTTCTATATCACTACCCTTGAGCTATATAAGGAGAAATGTCTCTTAGACCACAAAATGAGCAGTGTCTGCTTGTCCTAAGTGGTTAAGTTTATATTAAAGGACGATGTGATTCCTGAAGCCCTTCAAGTTTCCTTTTTCACTTTGGCCACTCGGGAACTCAGAGACAATTTATAGGCTACTTTCACTTACTATATGATAATTGTACGAGCTCTGGTAAGTTACCTTAGATCCTTTTCTGAATAAGAGACATATGAGTAATGTTGTGGTTTGATGGAGTAAGTTAAATATGATCACTGAAGGAGCTCTCACTGGCTTTGCTGTTTGGCTACACAAATCACACAATTGCTCCAAATACTGAATTAGGGACTCTACAATTCCTTCCTCCATATCCAAGGCTACTCTGAGGATTGGTGAAGTTTACTGAAGAATCTTGAAAGAAGGCTTTTACATAAATGTTAAGGAAGGCATAAAAAATGCTTTTGATTTGTGCATACAGTATAATAACCCAGCGCGATGTCTGAGTCAGAGCTGCTGGGGTATGGGCTTCCTGGAGAGAAGCATATTAGTCCATTTATTCTTCCAGTTGTCTGATGCTCTGTCTTTGACGGTGGATTGGCCTGTATTGCAGGAGGTATGGCATCAAGGGTCTATGTGGTTTTGTGTGTGACTATCACATCCGAAGAACTTTGATCTTTTATTTCTATCTGTTATTTTTTATAAGACTAAGCATGTACCAAGAGTTAGTACAAAAAGATTTTTTTTATAAGAAAAGGATTCCTCTCAAAAACTCAGTAGAAACTGGAAATTATAAACTAGCTTCCCCAGTAGATCTAACTGGTTTTGTCAAACTTTTGTGCTCATTTAAAGATTTGCACTTTTTATGTTCACTCAGGGCAAAGGATGTGAGTCTGGCTATTATGGTGAGCACTGACCCCTCTGATAGAGCAAAATTCTAAGCACGAAGGATGAGTGGTCATTAGAGGTTTCCTATGTCACTGGATTCATACTGCAATTTACTGATCAACACTTGAACTGCATTATGAAAACAGATTGTAAATGCAGGTGTTATGTATTATTGCAAATGTTCCTTTAAAAAACAAGCTGCCGTACTCAGCAACAGCTGCTTGAAAGGATGCCGTGTGGTAACTGAAGGGGGTATACCGGGTTATGGCAGCCAAGAGGCTAGAAAGGAAGATCTGCACCACAGCAACAAAAACCAATACCTGTGCTAGGTGGTGAAGAACCCCATGTTGTTACTTACAGCTGGGATGTGAAATTCTAAAAAGAGCTGGGTATTTGAAAGCAATTTAACATTTTAAAAGCTCTAGATGGTAAAGGTTAACTTCCCTGATGATTCATCAGGTCTGTCTTGTTGAAAGTGGCAGAAATTTACAAGCACAAAATAATAGCTGGCAGGAGAGAGTGCCCAAATGAAAGAGAGAAGCAGAATCCATCTACAGCCAGGATACCAAGGCTCAGACACAGTATTCCTTGGCATGTGGAAGTAATTCAGAGGTCAATGGGAGTAATATATTGCTCTTTAGCCCAAAGGAGAATAAGGCTACATTCATGGTACTGAGAAATGGTGAGTCTTGATTTCTCCAAGTGATTAGTCTATAAAAGGAAGACTGCTCTATTTGTTAATCTAAGAACCTAGCACTGTTAGAGACCTAGGGCAAAAATCCACTGTGACTCATGGGGAAAAAAATCTTCCTAGGACACTAAGGATCAATAGTTCTATATTTACCTAAAGTTTTATGCTTGATGACAAACACAGTCCATAAACGTCATTTGGTAATTTGCATTGGTAAAAATTAATAGCCAAAAGTCACACTTGGGGCGCACATGATTCCAAATACCACATAACTTGCTATAACATGTCCTCATATTTATAACTATGCTATATGTCTCCATTAAAACCCAATAAATTGCTTCTCTGCACCACTGATTATGAAGATTTTTCTCCATTAGAGTACCTTCCAATCATACAAAGGTTTCCAAAGGTCATATTCTTAACCCTAATAAATATAGTTGTATTTCTCACTGAATAGTCTCAAGATCAGAAATCACTAGGGTATGAAAGAGACATGAGGCTACATATTAACTCAGAAAACTTTAAATTTAATGAGGGACAAAATCTCACAGGGTCATACATTCCCAAATGATAACACAGGGTAACAAATTCTTAGCTTACTGTTTCTGTATCAAAGGACTGACCTTTGCTGTGCCAAAATTGCATATCCATGAGCAAGATAAATTATTACGGTTGTTTTAAGCCACTATCTTTTAAGGTGGTTTGTTTTACAGCAAGAGCTAATCCAAACACTCCCTATGGGGCAGCAGTAACATGCATGTGAAGGGCCATCCTTTTGGCAGATACTACATAGTGCCCAAACAGGGAAGAGCAAGGGTAACCTCCATCTGCACCCCCACTAATCCCAACCCCATCATAGCCTGGACTCTGTAGCACTTACTATGTTCTGAAAAACACTGGGGCAAAACCAATTCTATCTGGCTCCTTTCCTTCAGAGAGGAGAAGAAAGAGGAAGAGTTGAAGTAGTTCAGTGACAAGGATAGTCTCTTACTTGGCTATACCTACTATTGTGTCTAATACAATAGGAACCTTATATAAGGAATTATATTAAATAGTAAATTCTGTTTTTATTTTTTGGCATCAGAAACTAGAGGTTTATTTATTTATTTTTGTATATTTTTTATTGGACTTTGATTTGCCAACATATAACACCCAGTGCTCACCTCATCAAGTGGCCCCCTCAGTAGCCGTCACCCAGTCACCCCATCCCCCACCCACCTCCCCTTCCACTACTCCTTGTTCATTTCCCAGAGTTAGTAGTCTCTCATGTTATATCACCTTCTCTGATTTTTCCCACTCATTTTCTCTTTCCCCTATAATCCCTTTCACTATTTTTTATATTCCTTATGAGTGAAAACATATAATGTTTGTCCTTCTCCGATTGACTTACTTCACTCAGCATAATACCCTCCAGTTCCATCCACGTCAAAGCAAATGGTGGGTATTCATAATTTCTAATGGCTGAGCAATATTCCATTTTTTATATAGACCACATCTTCTTTATCCATTCATCTTTTGATGGACACTGAGGCTCCTTCCACAGTTTGGCCACTGTGGACATTGCTGCTATAACATTGGGGTGCAGGGGTCTTGGCTTTTCACTGCATCTGTATCTTTGGGGTAAATCCTCAGTAATGCAATTGCTGGGTCACAGGGTAGCTCTAAAATAGTGAATTTTTGATAGTATGTTTGTTTTTCACAATTGTATATGTTAGCAATTTTGAATCAATTTTTTGGTGTATTCTAATATTGAACAAATAAGTAAGGGGAGGTGGGTGGGGGCATTGGGTGATGGGAATTAAGGAGGGCACATGAGGAGATGAACACTGGGTGTTATATGATATTTTGGCAAATTGAGTTGAAATAAAAAAGTAAATATATTATGATAATAGGAATAAGGCTTTTCAATAGAAGAAAAGGGAATTATAAGTGCAGAAAGAGAGAATGCTAGAATGAATCCTGTGGAACTGGATTAGAATTAGAGATGTCAATATGATCTCTGATTTTTGTTGGAGAGAAGGGTAGATATATATGTGGAAGATAAACATTAGATAGATACCTAGGTATCTAATATTGATAGTATGTGTGTTTGTAATGTATATACATATGTAACATATATACTAGCATATGCACATATGATTTTTTTCTGAATCATTTGAGAATAAGTAGCAGGCATGTATACAGAGAGAGAGAAAATGTATATGTGTTTACGACCTTTTTCCAATTAAAAAGCCTAGAAGCAACAACATCCAAGTAGCAATGAGCACACATAGTACCCAGATCTTGGTTTCTAAATACCATGACTTCAATAAAAGGAGCCAGGGCTCCCTCCTTAGAGAAATGGCTGATTCCAGAACTAAGGTTGAGGAATTAAAAAATTATTCTAGGACATCTTGCTGTACCAGAGAAAAGGAATAATGGGGGAAAAGGGGAATATGCCAAGTGGAAACAAGCCAGCTTCTTGGGAATCTGACTGACCATATCTGGGATAATTTGAGCATTAAAATAATGAGAATAGGGAATCCGTAGGTGGCGCAGCGGTTTGGCGCCTGCCTTTGGCCCAGGGCGCAATCCTGGAGACCCGGGATCGAATCCCACGTCGGGCTCCTGGTGCATGGAGCCTGCTTCTCCCTCTGCCTGTGTCTCTGCCTCTCTCTCTCTCTCTCTGTGTGTGTGACTATCATAAAAAAAATCTTAAAATAATGTTAATAATCCATTATAACCTACTAAGTAAAATAAAAATCCATGAGTCCACACTGATTGTATTAATAAATAAGGTAGAAGGGAAAGCTCTTCCTTACATAGGAATGTCAACTAATAAATATAGGAGTAATTACACAATTAGCAAAACCACTGTTTGGCAAACACCACTAAAATAAATGACTCAGGCAAGAATCATCAATGGATGCTAAAACTAGTGAGTGAAAGCTTCATAAGAAATAAAATGTCTACAGAGTCTCAAAGATATTTATTGATAATACTTATTAAAAACTTTAATGGAGAAAAAAACTGACAGGTACTACCTTAACCAAGTGAGTATGTTTACATCATCAGTAATGAGACAAGTCAATATCATGAGCCCCTGAGCATGATGTTTTGAGATGAATCAGCATTTCTCTTATGGCATTCCTGCCAAAAAAAAAAAAAAATGCAAAACTTGAATCTAATCATTGGAAGACATTAAACCTAAATTGAGAAATAGTTTATAAACTAGGCTCTGGCCCTCAAAAATGTCAAGACTGTAAGAGCAAAAACACAAACAAACAAACAAAAAGAGCCTAAGAAATAATGCATATTGAAGGAGTCTAAAGAGGCATATCAACTAAATGCAGTGGATGATCTTGAATTGGACCCTGGATCAGGGAAAGAAAAGAGACAGTAACACAATTTGAGAAAGTAAAAGAAGGTCTACAGATTATAGTACAGCATTAATGTTAATCTCCTAATTTTGATTAATGTACTATGAGTAGGTAAGAGAATGCTCTTGCTTTTTAAGAAAATACACACTAAATTATTTAGAAAAAAATGAGCTTTGTGTCTGCACTGTTTCCTCAAGTGGTTCAGAAAAATTATATGTATATATGCGAAAGCCATATATCTTATATTATACACACGTACAAGGAGCAAGGAGAAAAGGAAAAGAGAAAAATAATGTGATCAAGTATTAACATTTGAGAAACCCAAATAAAAGGTACAGGGAGGGATCCCTGGGTGGCGCAGCGGTTTGGCTCCTGCCTTTGGCCCAGGGCGCGATCCTGGAGACCCGGGATCGAATCCCACGTCGGGCTCCCGGTGCATGGAGCCTGCTTCTCCCTCTGCCTGTGTCTCTGCCCCTCTCTCTCTCTCTCTCTCTCTCTCTCTCTATGACTATCATAAATAAATAAAAATAAAAAAAAAAAGGTACAGGGAATACTTTGACTCTCCTCGCAACTTTTCAGCATAAAATTACTTCAAAATAAGTGTATTAAAATTATATAGGTATGAAATGATGAAAAGTATTGGCTTAATGGAACAGATTAATTAAAATATTATATATTAACTTCTAACGGCAATTACACAAAAAAATAGAGCCACATGTATCAGTAGGGATGTATTAAGTGAAAAAGGCAAGTTCACATGTCATGAACAGTACAGTATCATTTATGTAATTTAAAATATATAGGTGAAACATTACTATGTTATTTGCAATTCTTAATTTTTAAACATGGGTACCCACATTTTCATTTTGCACTGAGCCTCATAAGTTATGCAGCCCCACAAGTTGTTAAAACTTTCTTTCATAAAAAATAACTAAAATAAATTAGCTATATCTGGACAGCATATACCCAGGTGTTTACTGGGTTATTCTATGTACTTCACAGTATTTCAATATTTTTTTCAAGTTAAAAAGAATCTTTTCACAAGTTCATCTTATGACACTAATATAGCTTGTGGTGAAAAAAACACAACAATAACAACCCTATATTCAGCATTGCAAAGTTGGGTTGCCCTAAAGTTCAGTTTAAAAGAGAAGCTGTCTACAAGAACACTCTTCCCTTGCCCAAATCCTTTGCATTTACTTCTCTGCTTAAACATTACCTCTTCAAAAGTTTTCTTTCACTACTTCATCTACAACTCCTCCTTTCCTTCTCAGTCCATCACTCCATCCCCTCACTCTGTTTTATCATAGCACTTACTCTGAAATCCTATAATTTATTTATGTAGTCATGCTATATTATATTCTCCTTCATTAGAATATAAATCCTAGGAGCTCTGTATTCCTTGTTCCTTCCATATTTCTGACACCTGAAAAAGGACTTGGCACATAGCAAGTGTCTAATGTCCATTAAAAAAGAAATTTAAAATGAGGGACAGAGACAACGATAAAGATTTGCAGACATAGAGAAAGACCCAAAAGTATCCATGCTTTTGTAACCACCCCGGGGTAAGATTTTCTAAGAGCTTGCAGGATGCACTAAGTGTGCAAACACAGACTTGAAGGAAGCTGGGGACACCCTAATCCTTGGAAATCACATTCTCCAATCATGCCCTTAGAAAACATATCTTGGCAACAGTCCTAAACAGAATTATGAACTACCTCTTTAGGCACAGCAGTGTCTCTGAGTCGTCAATTCTGGTCACTTCAAATCTTCATTTCAAGGTGGCCCTGCAAGTCTACAAGGTCAAGGCAAAGACTGCAAAGGCAAGGGCCTGACACCTAATGCCACCTCTGCAAGACTAGAAATCTCTACAACATGTGCACTTCTGTGTGTCTCTGCTCTTGTTCATGCTACATCTAGTTTTTTAGATGCCTGATCTCCAAAGCTTGACTTGAGCTTCCCTTCAGAAAACGTGCCCTAAGGACTGCAGCCCATTGTGTAGTCAGGGTTCTGGAAGATTGAGTAAGCAAGGACCTGGAAGATGAGAGTTTAACACAGGGATTATTTACACACTCCATTGCAGGGGGCTGGAACTGTAGGCTAGTGCAGCACTCTGCCTAAGGTTAGGCACAAAAGGGGTAATGACTGCTCCTTGGCCTGAAAGGTCAGAGCCCAGAGGGTGATAACAGGGGCCATAGCAGGGAGAGGAGATAGGACCTGACTGTCCTTCCTCCCTCTGATCTCCTCACTGGCTGAGCTCAACCAGAGGCCAGAGGATAGGAAAGCCTGATGCACTACTTACAGGCACTTCTCTAGCACAAAACGGCTGGGAGAAGAGGTGAGAGTAGATCTGGGACAGGCATATAGAAGAAACTGAATACTGACAATTATTTCTGTGTTCTAGACACTGATAACAAAGGATGTACAATTATATCCTCTCTTGTTAGAGTTCAACCCTTGTTTCCTGTGTGCCAGCCTTGTCTTTTTCAGCTAGACTCTAAGCTCTTCAGGGGAAGGGATCATATATTATTCTTCCTGCATTCCCTAAAGAGATTATCATATAATCATATATCATACCAAATAATCACAATAATTTAGTGATCCTATGAGAGATTACTAAACAGGCTGTCAGATTTTCTGATATTAAAAATGACCTAAAAGCATCACAATTTATGATACTCTGATTATATGTGATCAGTATCTATCTCATTAACAGAAGCCAGAATTCTGGAGCAACTCATACACATTTCTGCATAAGATACAACATAACCTAGTAAAAAAAGTAAATGATGAAAGTAGTTCACTAACAAGAAAACTGCATTATCTGCCTTACAAAAAGCATGAAAAAAAAATTCTGTTGGTTATTTATTACTTGGTCATTATATGAAAATATTACAGAAATAAAAACCTTAGGAGGAGGAAAAAATCCTAACAAATTCTTATAGGACTGAATAGTAATATGCTAATGCACAATCAATTCTGATGCAAAAAAAAGGGGAAAGAAAAAAACCCCAGCTATTCTCTTTCAGTGTCGTTTTCTAAAGGGAATAAATAATTTACTGTTCCTTCAACCAAGCAATTGTCTCCTATTATCTGAAAAATATATTCTGGTTGCAGTTACAAAAAATAGCGTTTTTTTCCCCCCTGGCTTGCCCGTTACATTGCTGTATATCTTTTGATTATGAGCATGATAACTCAGAAGTCATAAAGAAAAGTTTTTGAAACACCAACATCTTGCTTTGGTGACAACAAGGAAAAGGCTATCAACCCAAAGCTTGAAACATCCTGGAAATATCTTGGGCATTTAAGATAACTTAGAATAATTTAAAGTAGATTAGTTATACATTGCATTTCACGTCCTTAAAAATCTACTAATGAACATCACCCTGACCCCCATTCCTCATGCTTTAGACACTCTGGGGGTCAGAATTACTGACCATACATACTCAACGTTCCACTTGTGCCTTTTACAAAAAATGGTACCACTATCTGGGTTTGGAAAGCCAGAGGTATTTTTAATCCTACTCATTATTGTTATTGCTGTATAATATTCATTAGGTTATTGTCGGTTTTTATGAATATAGACAACAATCATTAATTACCAGTAGCAGTATAAAACCATTTCACTGCACTGTAATGTTTTCCCCCATTAAGGACATGGATGAAAAACATTTGGGGCACCTAATTCTTTTATGGAAGATCCAAGAGCATAACACTATTAATGTTTATCTCTTAAATATAATTACCATATTTCCCATATCAATGCCCACAGCCGAACGCAGCAATTAAAATGAGATGTATAATTTTCATGTTTTGAATGAATTTAATTGTGTGAAGATCTGTTCTTGCCCTCCTATACATACCTTTCAGGAGGCATTCCTTTGCCAATTCTAGAATGGGTTATAGAATATGGGATGGTTCCTTCTACAAAATTAGCCAATCCCCTGGGCAGCTGCTACCAAGACCAGACAGCTATTCCTGTTCAAATCATTTTAGATCTAACAGGCAAACTTTACTCATTTTTGAAAACTAGGATCAAGTTCAATTTACCCACAATATATTATAAAACAATTATTCCTTATTTAAAAAGATTTCATACTAATTATTCTCTTTTTCCCCTTACTAATTGTAATTCCTTTAAAGCAAAGGTTAAAAGTAATAGCATTCCCCAAATTAAACCCAAAGAAAGTAAAACACAGAAAATAATACAAATTAATGAGACAGAAAACTGACAAAAAAAATTAGCAAAGCCAGAATTGGATTCTTTAAGAAGATTGATAAAATTGATAACCACTTACAAATACCAATCAAGATTTGGAAAAAAGAAAAGATAGAAAACAGAAATGATCAATCTTAAGAATAAAAGGGTGGACATAATACAGATTGTATAAAAATTAAAAGCATAATGAAAAGATATAAACAATTTTATGTCAACAAATTTGACTATATATGAAATAGGCAAGTTCCTAAAACACAACTTACCAAAATTGACACAAGAAGAGATAGAAAATCTAAAGAGCTCTATATCCATTAAAGAAATTGAATTTGTAATTAAACAATTTTCTAAAAGAAAACTCCAGGACTAAATCTATCCACTGTTAAATTCTTCCAAGAATTAATAAAAGAGATAATATCAATCATATACAATCTTTTAGAAGACAAAGGAAAGAATACTTCCCAAGGTATCCTGTGACGTCATTATGATCCTGGTATCAAAACCAATCTGAAACTAATGATGTCCTATATGTTGGCTAATTGAATTTAAATTTTGAAAAAAAAACAAACACATTATAAGAAAAGAAAGTTACAGAGCAAAATCCCTCATGAACATCAATGTAAAGGAAAAAAAACTTTAACAAAATGTTACTACATCACCTAGAAACATAAAGAGGAAAATACACCATAATCAAGTAGAGCTTATTCTAGGAATTAATGGTTGGAAATTAATTAATGTAGTTTCTTATACTAACACATTAAGGGGGGATTTATATGGTCATTTCAGTAGATACAGAGAAAGCAGTTGACACATCCATTTACGTTAAATACATACCCTACTTATGCAACATGGATTTATGTAAGAATATTTCACCAAGCTAGGAATAGAAAATAACTTCCTCAGCCTGTAATGGACATCAAAAAAAGGAAAGTCTATAGCTAACCACACTTAACAGTGAAATATTAAATGTTTCTCCCTAAGGTTGGGAACAAGAACAATAAAGTATAATGTATACTCTTACCACTTCTATTCAACATTTACTGAAGGTTCTAGCCATAGCAATCAGACAAGCAAGAGAAATAAAAGGTATATAGACCAAAAAGACAGCAGCAAAACTACCTTTATTCAGCACTGACATATTATGTATACATAAAAAGTCAGGATAAACCTAACAAGAGAACTACTAGATCTGATAAACGAATTTAGCTAAACGAATTCTGCTAAACGAAGTTAGCAATGTTGTAAGATATGAAGTATTTACAATAAAAAAGGCTAAAAACACTATTTACACAAGTATCAAAAATATCAAGTACTTGGGGATAAATTTAATAAAAGTCATGTAAGATCTAAAACACTGCTGAAAGAAGCTAAAGAAGACCTAAATAAGTAAAAATATATATGACAAATGCAGACATTGAAAAACTCAATATTGTGAAGAGGTCAATTCTCCTCATATTGATCAAGAAATTCAATACAATTACAGTCAAAGTCCCAGCAGTCTTTTGTTAAAAGGCACAAAATTAAAATTTAAATTTAAAAAATTAAAATAAAAAAATTAAAAGAAAAGGCACAGAATCATGGACCCAACATTAAAGCTACAACAAACAAGTTACTAGAGACTCTGAAAAGAATACACCACCTCTGTTACGGCTCATTCTTCCCAATAATCCATAATCTCAGTCGAATCATGATGAAAATGTCAGATACACCAAATTGAGGGCTACTCTACAAAACCTCTCGAGTAGTCTTCAAAAGTGTCAAGGTCATAAAAGATGAGAAAAGGCTGAGGAATTATCAGAGACCAGAGAACTCTAAGGAATCACGACAACTAAGGGCAATGTGGTGTCCTGGGCTGGATCCTGAACAAAGACAATAAGGGAAAAACTGGTGAGATCTGAACAGAGTCAGTACATCATATATCGTACTGACATTAATTTCTTAATTTTGACAATTGTACAATGGTTGTGGAAGATGTTAACGTCAGGGATAGTTGGGTAAGGGGTACACAGGCACTCAATGCACCATCTTTGCAACTTTCCTGTAAATTTAAAATTACTTCAAAATAAAAAGGTTTTAAAGTGTTATTAGAACAAAGTATAAATATATTCATGAAGGTGAAACAGACAAAGATTGTTCAGAATAGGAATTTTTCTTAGCAGTAAATGTAAAAAGAACAAAAATGATAACTGATAACTTGGATTTCATCACAATTAAAAATGTGATGAAAAAAGTATGACAAGAGAGAAAAAAAAAAAAAAAAAAAAAAAAGTATGACAAGAGAATAAACAAGAAAGCCACAGAATGGAAGAATCTGCAATGCAATCTGAAAAGTGACTTCTATCTAGTACATAAGAAGCACTCTGGTACCTAATAAACAATAATAACAATAATAACAGCATAAGAAAAGGCAAAAGACATGGAGAGAGTCACTTGATGAATGATGTTTAAACAAATTGTCAATAAGCACGTGGAAGAGTGCTCAACATCATTTCTATTTGGGGAATGCAGATTAAAGCCATAATGAGATACCAACAGTCACCCACTAAAATGATTAAATGAAAAAGACAACCACCGCCAAATGTTGAGGAGGATTGTGCAATACCAAAATTCTTCAGTGTTCTTGGTCAAATATGGTAAAATCACTTTGGAAATCTCTTGCAGCTTTTTTTTTTTTAAGATTTTATTTATTGATTGATGAGAGACACAGAGAGAGAGAAAGAGGCAGAGACACAGGCAGAGGGAGAAGCAGGCTCCATGCAGGGAGCCCGATGTGGGACTCGATCCAGAGTCTCCAGGATCACGCCCCTGGCTGAAGGTGGCGCTAAACCTCTGAGCCACTGGGGCTGCCCTCTCTTGCAGCTTCTTAAAGTTAAACATAATCTACTCTACAACTTATCAATTCCACTCCTAGGTGTTTATACAAAAGAAATCAAACCATAGGTCTGTAAAAGTTCTGTACTACAATGTCCATAGCTGTTTTATTCATAATGACCCAAACCTACAAATAGCCTAGATTTCTATTAAAGTATCAGCCTACTGTGATATATTCATATAGTGGATTCCTACACAATAAGTGTGGGGGAGGAGGAACACTGATGCAGGCAACAAAATCAATGAATCTCAAAAATACTATGTTGAGGGGGAGAAAGCTAGAAATTAAAAGTACATACTGTATGATCCCATTTCTACAAAATTCTAGAGTGGGTAAAATAATAAGATCAAGGCTTGCTTCTGGGGGCCATGGGAACTGACTGGAAGGGAGGCCTGGAGATGATGCCTTTAGCCTTTGCATTTATCAAAACTGAAAGGTAACTGATCATTCCACTGCATGCGAATTGTACCTCAATTAAAGAAAAAGGTAACACAGTTCCTAAGAATTAAGAACCATTATAGGTTCTTGAGTTAACATGTTTTTTCCTTTATGCCTAGAGTCTTTCTTACCTCTGGGGATGAAAGAAGCCTTTTTCGTAGTTCCAGTCCTTTGGCCACTTCTCATGAAATGGTGGTAAATATTTTAGCCCAGACTGTTGGAGTTTTCAGCTAGGGCAAGTTACTGCTCTACCAGGTGTCCTTGAAACACTTCCCAAATGTAATATAGTATATTCATGCACGTGCTATTCACTCCCAAAACACCCATCCAGAGCATCAACCTCATAAATGTTTCATATTTTATAAACTTAAAAAAAAAAAAAAACAGGGTTGCCCTGGTGGCCCAGCGGTTTGGCGCCGCCTTCAGCCAGGGGTGTGATCCTGGAGACCCGGGATCGAGTCCCACATCAAGCTCCCTGCATAGAGCCTGCTTCTCTCCCTCTCTCTCTGCCTGTGTCTCTGCCTCTCTTTCTGTCTGTCATGAATAAATAAATAAAATCTTAAAAAAAAAACAAAAACAGAGTTTCACCATCACCCCTCCCTTGGAAGAGGGAAAATACCATGCCAATACAGTATGTTTAAGCAAACTTTTCTTGCTTAAAACAGTATGTTTTACCATGCCAAATACAG
Organism: Vulpes lagopus; assembly: GCF_018345385.1. Taxonomy (NCBI): domain Eukaryota; kingdom Metazoa; phylum Chordata; class Mammalia; order Carnivora; family Canidae; genus Vulpes; species Vulpes lagopus. The sequence goes on along the minus strand of NC_054828.1, from coordinate 26,617,585 downwards.
TATGGGTTTTTTTTAGTTTTTTTCTGAGGTTTTTTTTTTTTTAAGATTTAATTTATTTATTCTTGAGACATAGGCAGAGAGAAGCAGACTTTCCACAGGGAGCCTGATACGGGATTTGATCCCAACACCCCGGGATCACAATCTGAGCCGAAGACAGATGCTCCACACTGAGCCACCCTGGTGCCCTTAAATACAGTATGTTTAAGCAAACTTTTCTTCATCCCACAGGAAGCATGACAGTAACCTAGCTCCATTTTAGATAGGATAATATAGGGGAAATCTGAAGATAAGATAAAACTGGAGCTGAGTAACCTCGATCTACCAGGATCTTCTCACAGTGCCATCTCTTCCAAATGCCAAATTGCTCAAAGTTAAATGGCTCCTTAGGGAGTTACAGGATTTTGCATACAAAGGACTTTGGTCTGAACATTTGTGATGCTTACCAGAGTACTGATTGTCAATTTCTAGATATAAGCTTTCAATGCTAAAAAGCATATGGAATATCTGGAAAGAAATACGCTTTGGGCTTAAGAATCAGCAAGTACTTTATTTCACATTCTACCCAAGTATTCTCAAGAGCCACAGCTACGAGTTCTATAAATTTAGAAGTTAACTTGTATTGTTGCAAAAGGAACATTTATTTTTATTTAATATTTATTTATTTATTTATTTATTTATTTATTTATTTATTTATTCACGTAGACAGAGAGAGAGAGAGAGGCAGAGATAGAAGCAGACTCCATGCAGGGAGCCCGACGTGGGACTCAATCCCGGGACTCCAGGATTGTGCCCTGGGCCAAAGGCAGGCGCCAAACCGCTGAGCCACCCAGGGATCCCCAAAAGGAACATTTAAAGATGACTAGGATCTTCTGAATTCTAGTTGGTGGAAAAGTGAGGTCTGATGAATTCATTCAAAAGAGAGAAAGCACGTAGTGACAATAGATGTATGGCATTTGAGCATATCTACTATGCTGACTGTAAATCATTTGAATCAGATATTTTAAAGGACTTGTTCCATAGTTCTTTTGCAATAAAAACTCAATCTTGCTTTGGGAAAAACATTCCCAAAATAGGAAATTTCTCATCCTTAGTTTCTGAGATTTGTGTGGCCTAAAAAAAAGGAGGCGGGGATGATCCACCCCAGTATGCGTGTTCTAAGCATATTAAATGTGTTTTTTGCCTCTATAAAATCACACCATAGAATTCACTTTTAATGTTGTACTTCTCAGAGTTACAATTAAACCAAGGTAAAGACTAAAATCAATAACGGCTGCATAGGAGGAGTAAGCAAGTCCTGCTTTAAGAAACATCTCTGCTTTTGGACTATAGAATGGGCAAGAGAGAATTCCAGCAGTCAGTTTCATGTAGGGAGTGTGCTTATCTATGAATCACCTTACTGGATATGACCCTCATAAGAAAATCAGAATCTTACCCAATTCAGGCTATTCTCTGTAGGTTTGTTATAACATTCTTCCCTTAAGCTTTCCTATCCTGTCCTTCCTCTAACAAGTACCAATGAACAAACCTTTGTGCTCTACATTGGGCTGAGGATTGAGGAAGTTTCTTTCTCCTCATAAGACATGCCTCAGGGACTTAGGATTTTTGGAAAGAAAACACACAGGTATACACAACACACACAGACAATAATGCAATTCCTCCCCCTTCAGCTACCACAAATCTTACATATTATTCAAGGTTCTACTTGGGCATCGTTTCCTTTGAGTTGCTTTCTTAGAGGTTCCAAAGAAATCAACCTTCCTACTCACATCACAACTGTGTCTCTCTTATAGCTCTTACTTGATCCTGCTATGATCTATAATATACTGTCCATCTCTATTCCTCTTTGAATTCTTCCCACAGTGCTTACTACAGCACCATGTATGCAGGCAGTGTCACTAAATAAGAGTTCAATTCCTGGCCTTTTCATTTAAGTTGGGAATATGGAAGAAGATGGTCATTACCAGGAAGGTGAAGAGGTGAATATCCTTCTTGCATTACTATCACTGTTCCTCAGTCTGCCATATCATGTAACCCAAACTTCACTCTACTTTAGCTTATTGCTATAAATTCAACATTAATCTGGCAAAAATAGCAACATCAGGAGGTCATTCTATCACATGCTATGTTTCAGATTTAGAAACTATTAAACTGACACATAAAACCCAAAATGCTACTTTATCAACTTAATTTTCCCATGTCCACACACTACAAAAAGGAATTTCTATTTTAGAACTACACCATCAAATGCAAATGGCTAAGGTTTTTATTGTTAATATTATTGTTATTACAGATTTTCTTTCCTTTTGTGCTCATACCGATTCAGTCAAATTTACTTCAGGCTTGGCACAGATGATCAAACTGTTTTCTTCAAGCTCAATAATATTTTCCTACAAAATACATTTTATTAATATAGAGAAATGTAAGCCATCCCAAGGAGTGATTCTCACTACCCCAGAGCATGATCTAGGAATTTATGTCTGTTGCTTTTGATCTTCTTGAGGTCAAGGACCACATATTAATATCTTGTGTTTTCGGCAGATAGCACTGCACCTGGTACCTAGTCAGTACTCAATCCAAGTTTACAGAATGGATGCCCTACATTTTCTCTTGGGCAGATGAAAAGACAATTGAAAAATGAAGAAAGTGTGCTGGAATCTCAGCCTTCCTTTCTGTGCCTCTCCAGGGGCCCAGTCCCTGCCATCTCCGAGGCTGTGCTGATAGACTGAGCAGTTCGTAAGTCAAGCACAGATGGAGGAGGGCAGGGTGCAGGACATGCATAGAACAAGACTAGAAACCCCAGACCCTGGCATCAGCTTAGCAACAGAAGACACACAGTAAACAGCCTATATTATTCCAAAGCCACAAGCTGAGCTTCCATTCCCAGGGAACTGCTTTATTATCAGCGAATAAACCAAGGTCTCACAACTATGGATCAGGAGCTGATAATGTCTCTTTTATGCTACAGGCAACCATGGAGTCATTTAATTAATATCTGCCAAGGCTAGATGATGGATGGAAATGAATCACTATATTGTACACCTGAAACTAATATCATACTGCAATGTTAAAAACACGAGAATTAAACTAAACTAAGCCAAACTAAACCAAAATAAACATAAAGACAACCTGAAAAAAATATATCTGCAAAGGTTGCTCATAGGAAAATGAAGTCATCATTTATACATTTGGTAAACATTTATTGGGCCCCAATTCAACTGTGTGAGGAGTTGAGGATACAAAAATCAATAATTCGCAGTCCCCAGTCTTCTTGGAGTAATCTGCCATGGGGACACAGTCATAACTTAAATCAATAAGTAGGAGACCAGACCCCAAATACATAAGCCTGGAGAAGAAACACAGCCAGTGATAGCAAGACAGCAAAGCCCCAACACATTGGTACCAAGCACAAAAGGAATTTAAACAGCACTACTGAGTCCACCTGCCACTCTCTGCAATAAACACACATGCCCAGAGTGCACACATGCCCAGAGTGCATGTATAGCCAGAGCCAGAGACCTGCTGCTCCACGTTCAGGTGCAAGTTCTTTATGCTTCTCATTTTCCCACTCTGAGCTCATTCTATTATTTAAAGATACATAAGTTTTCATACAGCAAAATCCCTAAAGCCATACCACCCACTTCACACATTATTAATTTACACATACACTGAGGACTAGATACATTAGAACAGGTCTCAACTGTTCTTTGTGGGAGATTTAGGGTTCTCAAGGACAGTTTTTATCTCATACTCCAACTTTGAATCTAGTGGCTCCCCACTGTATGTACAAAGTGCTTCAGACACACAGGACCTGGATGAAGGAGCAAGTGTGATGTGCCTGCAGGGCTGAAGTGGATCAAAAATGATCTACGCTTTTATTATGCAACAACTTGCTTCAAAAACACCATGTACACTTGACAATGCTTCCAACAATCTTTTCCTAGGAACCTGATTTTATTCCTTTGCATATATTAATACATCAACAATTAAAAATGAAATTTTGCCTACAAAGGTAAATCTCCAAGTAACCTAAAGAAAAGCGTCACAGCCCATATGCTAATCCTGCTTAATTTCTACTAAGTTTCCTAGCTGCTCCTCTGGTCTCATACAGGCTCAGGGCATAAGCTGATATGCAAGGTGATACTGGAATTCTTTTGAGAGTAGATCCCTGTCTCCTTGAAGGAAAGGTGAAAGCTGTGTCTCTCATCTCTCAACTTCTCATCATGCCCCTACTTGTGCAAAGCAGTGCCTGCTTAGAGGTCAAAAGCTAGAAGGAGATGAGTAATTAAACAATTTTCCAAGGGTCTGCAAATGAGCCAGAAGCAATCCAGCACCTCTCCAGAGCTCTAAACCTTAAAAATACTAACGTGTCCTAATCAGAGAACCATGAATGTATATTGAGAAACCACAGAGCATGTGGGAGGCTATTTCATGCTTCAGAGCCCACAAAGCTATTGTGGGACAGATGTACTAATATGGGAAAGAAAATTAAAGTTTAAGGCTAAATAACTTCATGAAAACCTCAGAATGGTAGCTAAATAGCATTATGTAAGTCCTTTTAATATGCACGACATGAAGCCAGGGATCCTTCTTTGAATATAAGTTTCCGAAGTCTCTTTGTCCTATAAATATTTGCAAGTGGAGGCTGATATTTATAGGTCATCTTCACAGAACATACTCACCTAATTATATTTATATAACGAGAACAAGCTGGACTTTGTTTGCCAGTATGGGCTGGAACTTGAAAGCCACCACCGATAAAAGAATCTTCCTTCAAAAGCTAAGTAATGTATCTGCATAAACTAAGTTGAGTCACTCTTTTTTTTTTTTTTTTACCTTATCACTTCAGGTAAATAAGGCCAGTCCTACTCATTCTTCAATAGGAAACCCAGAAAGAAGCCAGAAAATGAGTTAGAGTTCCACAGGCAGGCCTTAGCGATTTGCTGGGTAAGGTGATATCACCGCTGTGGTTTGTGATGGCTCCAACCTCAATTCATTTGAACAAGGAACTGCATCATCCCAGCTCTAAGGGACCTGTCAAATTAGTGTGCAGTCCGTTCAGATCAACTCTCTTGGAGTTGCCACAGCCTTTAACTAGAAGAACTTTCATCACAAAACACCTTGCACAGCAGTGCCTACATATAAATCACATATACGCCGCAGAAACCAAACTTTCAGGACTTGGATTAAATGCTGTATATTAAAGCCAGTTTTTAGAAAAGCACAAAAAATAACTTAGACAAAGTTTAATACGTTTCAGGCTATGATTTACGAAATGAGGGGATCCCTGGGTAGCTCAGCGGTTTGGCGCCTGCCTTCAGCTCAGGGCGTGATCCTGGGGTCCCGAGATCGAATCCCACATCTGCTTCTCCCTCTGCCCGTGTCTCTGCCTCTCTCTCTCTCTCTCTCTCATGAATAAATAAATAAAATCTTAAAAAAAAAAGAGGGACAACTGGGTGGCTCAGTGGTTCAGTGTCTGCCTTCGGCCCAGGGCGTGATCCTGGAGGCCCGGGATCAAGTCCCACGTCGGGCTCCCTGCATGGAGCCTGCTTCTCCCTCTGCCTGTGTCTCTGCCTCTCTCTCTGTGTCTCTCATGAATAAATAAATAAAATCTTTATAAAAAAAAAAAAGAAAAAAAAAAAAAAGAAATGGCATGGGTAAATGTCAATAAAAAGTTTACTAAGGATCACAAAACTCACAACCAACACAGATTACATAATAAAAATTGTCTGTGCAGGGATCCCTGGGTGGCGCAGAGGTTTGGCGCCTGCCTTTGGCCCAGGGCGCGATCCTGGAGACCCGGGATCGAATCCCACGTCAGGCTCCCGGTGCATGGAGCCTGCTTCTTCCTCCGCCTGTGTCTCTGCCTCTCTCTCTCTCTCTCTGTGACTATCATAAATAAATAAAAATTAAAAAAAAAAAATTTAAAAAAAAAATTGTGCATCAACTCCATTTGAGAAGAAAAAAGGACACATCGCTTCATCTCATCATGAAGTATGACCAACTACCTCCTTCAGTATAACTTCATGTTACTTTAGCTGACCTCGGTTATTTTTTTTTTAAGATTTTATTTATTTACTCATGAGAGACACAGAGAAAGAGAGGCAGAGACACAGGCAGAGGGAGAAGCAAGCTCCATGCAGGGAGCCCGATGTGGGACTCAATCCCAGGACTCCAGGATCACACCCTAAGCCAAAAGCAGACACTTAACTGCTGAGCCACCTAGGCGTCCCAGACCTCGGTTATTTTTTAAAAAATAAATTTGGTTTCTTTTTCCTCAGGACTTGTCATATGAATCATCTGAAAAAGCCACCTTACTTAAAGCATATCTTTTTGCAGAAAAATGTCCTCTTGGAATAAAGCATTTTCTGACATCACATTGCATTGCCCTTACTTGATTTAAGCTCATACTATAATAAAGTAAAAAGAAATTCAAAAATGTTAAAATAAATATGTTTTGAGTATAACATTTTTCAACCAAAATAGCTTGAAAATAGCATTTCCAAACAAATGAAAAGGCTGTGATGCCAACAAATATCTGAGAATGAGCATCATTTTAAAATACAGTTTGACATGTTTAGTGAAGGAGAACCAAGGGTAAATTCATTATCATGCATTTAGAATTTTTATTTTATTTAAATGAACATCTGACTTCTTTTTATGTTTCAAATTCAGGAAAGCAGAAAATCCCAAGATATTAAAATAAAGTATTTTCTGGATTATACAGAGATTGCCATAGACCTGCACACTAGCATCTCTCTAAACTTTAAGAAACTCTTGACTCTAGGTTAAGAGAAAGGCAGAGACATAGGCAGAGGGAGAAGCAGGCTCCATGCAGGGAGCCCGATGTGGGACTCGATCCCGGGACGCCAGGATCACGACCTGGGCCAAAGGTAGGCACTAAACCACTGAGCCACCCAGGCGTCCCTCAAAGTGTTGATTAATGCTCATACTTGCTATGCAAATCCATGAGACGGGGGGGGGTGGGGGGTGGGGGGGGTGGGGGGGGTGGGGGGGGTAGTGGGGTGGTGGTGTGTGTGAGCAGCCTAAGGGCTTTTATATTTCTTTAAAGCATTTAGCCACTGACAGGTTAAGTTTACCACTGGGACCCAGGAAGTTAGCCCCAAAACACAAGTTCAAATATATGTACTTTCTAATGTATGGTTCTCAAGGACATGTTCCATTTCTACATGGCTTTAATGAGACCTGAGCGCTGTCCATTTATAATGGCTCCCACAGCACATCTGGGGGTGATTTAGTAACTTGCCTAAGCTTTTACAATACTACGGTTCCAACAACCAACAGTTTAAGATTTAGAACTGGAATTCATATGGAAGAGGGTTTAAAGTCACAGTATGACTCTTTGCTTTTTAAGACTTTACGACATCACAGAAGGTTCATGATTTTAAGACAGGGAATAAGCATAGATTATCATGACCTTAGGATCAGTTTCTTTATCACAAAATCAACAACATGGTAAAATAAAAAATAATGGCATACTCCCCCGTATCATTATTTTTCGTTGGTTTATGTCTGGGTATGAGGAGTCAGGACCTAAGAGAAATATTCACTAACTAGTTGATGACCTTCCAGCACTTGCTGAGATGTTAAGAATAGCAAACCACAGGCTGGCCTCATGGGACTCTTGGTCTCTGTCCACAAGAGAAGCCAAGTGTATATTTCCTTTTTCAGGGACCTGTATGGCCAAGAAACAGAGTGGACCTTTCTGGGTACAAATGAAGAAGGACTTCAGCTTTGTGGACAAGTTGAAGTCTTAGAAGAGCACTGGTGGGTTCTTTTCTTTTTCCATTTCAGTGAGTACTTAAAGCCACAGTTAGTCATAGAGTACTATTTAAAGATTACTATGATAATTTTGTTGTTGTCCTATTTATATAAACATAAGTATAAATAATTTATATTGCAAGGTTTGCTATGTACTGTCTTCAGTCCATGGGGACCCCAAAGAACAAGATGCTAAATGGCACAGTTTTGGCGACTACAGAGATGACATCCATTTATCTTCCCTAATTTAGCACTACAATCAGTGTACAGATGAAACAGCTCACTCTGCTTATTTTTCTCATTGAGAATAAGCATTTCAGAAGATATTCCTCTTCATTCCAGATTTTATGCTGATCAAAAAAAAAAAAAACCCACAAGATTTTGGAAGTTGAGCATTCTCCAGTTATTTCAGGTAAATAACAGCTACCACCAGGAGAACTGTTCTACTCCACAGGTGTCCCATGTCAGTGGCCTCTCTCAACACACCTACCACAGCCCCACTGGCAAACTCTGCAAAGGCCCAGTCAGACTGTGCTGACTTTCCTTGCTTAGGGACAGTACTATACCTGGAACTCTGTGTCACCTTACAAACTAACTGCCTATCTGCCCAGCTAAACTGCAGAAACTAGGTGGGCAGAGACTGCCTCTCGCATTAATCTGTGTCTGGCAGGCACAAAATGCTCTTCAATGTTAGTTCCACACTCTTAGGATCAGAGGATGTATTTCCTTGAGTTTAAAAGGCTACACAGAGAGGCAACAAGGTCAGCAGTTTCCATAGGGTCCTTTAGCCTTCTCAGTTAATCATATTTTCCAATTAACTTTTCCACAGTGCTCCATAGATCTTCTTGTTCTATTCCTGATCAAAATGTACAGTTTCAATAATGTGGGGCTTTTTAATTGATATTAAATAAGCTCTGAGAAGCTGCACTGCAATGAAGTAATTCCACAGAAAGCCAAACTAGATTTGCTTGTCAGATAAAAAATATATGTATGTTCATAATTAAAAGAGATTTATCTTTCCAGAAAGAAACATAAATGGAATGAAGGTAGTGCAGAAATTCCAAGCTCTACACAACTAGTGATGCATTTCACCTGAGGTCTTTTTCAGAAAAATGCAACATTCTGAATAGTAAAGGCTTGAGATGAGTTGGTTCCCTTGAGGACCTATCAAGAAAGTAGCAAGCTTAAACTAGGGGTGGAAGTACTTAGGTTAAACATTTGGAAGACTCTCAAACACAAGACCCGAGAGCTGGTGGAGCAGATAACTAAAGATGGCTGGAGGTATTTAAGAATTGGGCAAGGGCAGTCCCAGGAGGAAGCAGGCTTCAACTGTAGTATCAGCCCCAACTGAGCAGTACAGCCTTCTCTGGTCCTGTGACCTCCTCGGCACAAACAGCCACTGTGCACTCCCAGCCTGGGGAGAGAGTGTCAGCATCTCTATGGCAGCCAGAAATCCCTGTAGATGGGCCTAGAACAACAGCACAAGGAACTTAAAGGGGCCCTGTGGGGAAGACAGTGAGTGAAGAACAGAACCCTTGCCCAATGTCTCCCCATTCCTCCTGAAGCTTCTAGCCACCACAGCCCCCACGTACCCTCAACAGTGATTGAGATAGTGCTGTCTAGGTCAAGTGCGTGGTGTCTTAGTTCCACGGTTTGACAATTGACACTAACCTATCAACTGGGCTTTTTCAGGTCTAAAAGGTGAATATCTTATGTGAGTTTTCATAAAGTTCTGAATGTCCAAAATTTCTGAGAAGACACCTCTGCATATAGATGTGTCCTTAAGTGCCTCACAGGCAGCTCATGACAAAGCTAATCCGCTCTCAGGGAGTAGAGGCGCAGGACAAGGAGAGAGAAGGATGTCTTGCAGACATCCCCCTGGGGATGGGGCACAGGGACAGTGTGGGGCTTAATCCAACAGTGAGGGCTGCAGTGAACCTAGACAGAACAAAAAGTCAGATCCAGGTGGGCTTTCTGAACAACCTGTATTAGAATAGATGTTTACGTCTAGCTGGTTACTGTGATACTATTCCCTCTTCTCATCTACCCCAGAAGGGAAGGAATTTGCATTCCCTTCCCAAGTTGGGAAGAAGGACTTCCAACCTCACTTGGCCTGCTCCCTCATGACTGCCTTCCTGGGCAGGAGTCCCTTTTCCTATCTCTGCCTAAGGAAGAATGATCCACGTACCTTGGTCATTCTGGTGTTTTGGATCTTTCTGTGACAATGGTGCTTTTTTTTTTTTTAATTACTGAAGTACAGCTCACATACTGTACTTGGAATGTTATATTAGTTTCAGGTGTACAACATATGGATTTGACAATTCTATACATTAGGCTATGCTCACTGCCATTAAGTATAGTTATCCTTCTGTCACCATACAGTGGCATTACATTTTTTCTGCTTTCCTGCCATGCAGAAAGCTTAGTAAGGTAGGACCTGCCTCTCAGGAGAAGCTGCAGGTGTCCAGGATTTCCCAAGACCACTGGGATAGGAATGTTCAATTCTGGGGAGAAGAAACACAGATCAAAGGCCACCTTCTGTAATCCACTTTAGCAGCTGAGATTTTGACATACATTTGACTGTCACTGGTGTCTTATTTCCCAATTAGTTCTAGATTTGGAAGGGGACAAAAGGAGTGTGCTTACCTGCCACTTAATACTCTGACACCTTTATGTTTGAAAAGAGGAGGTTACCTAATACTTAGCATTAGCAAGGAGATGGCATATGTCCACTGTCACCTTTGGTACGAGTGACATTCTTTTGTTTTCAGCCATGGAGACACCTTAGAAGCCCTCTCGACATGGCGATCATGTTGACAGTCACCGCTAATAAACTGCCACTGCAACGTGAAGTTATCTATTATCCCAGACCATTGCATGTTAGACACTGGTTCTAGTCCTTTCTGAAGAACTTCTTTCTATACTTAGCCAGACAAGTTATCTGTGGTCATCATTCATTCACTCACTGTACAAATATTTAATGAGCAATTTAGAACCCAAATTGGGGAGCAGAGAACAGCTGTCTCTATACAACTTCTTTAAAATGATAAAAGTACTGAGGATAATAAAGTACCATGAACCTTAACAAGAAGACATATTCTCACTACACTAGAGGGTACATTTAGAAAGAAAGAGACTGAAAAAGCTCAAACATTCCCAGAGATGGCAGGCCATCCCACAGGAATGAGTGTGACCATCTTATATTCCATTTAACAGCAGAGAACTTCCTGACACCTCAGCCTCGTCATGAGTATTTCTGGGACTCTCTAAATAGTCCCATATCAAAAGGCCTATGGCATGTCCTAAAATTCTAACATCACTTGTCTATTCTGAACACACCACAATTTGAATATACTTCAACATTTTCCATTCCACTTAAGAATGTTAGGGGAAAAAAAAAAAAAAAAAGAATGTTAGGGGAGAACTGATCAACATGCAAGTAGGAGCTGTGAACATCTACTTGAAGCAGTATACCTGCAAATAAACATGCTCCCTGGTAAGTAACCCCACCATTCGTCCCCAGTCATAGGAGCTGCATGATAATCATTCAACAAAAGCAAAAGGAAGAAATGGAAGAAAGGGGGAAGAACATGAATTCAAACAAAGCCAAAACCTAAAGCCCTCCATTATTTATACTTCAAAATCAGAAGAGGAAAAACACCTATACTAGTTGGTTGATCCTGGAGCCTAGATAGGTAGGTGGGTAGGTAAGTAGATAGATATCCATGGCAAAAGCTAGAGAGAGAGAATTTTCCAAGATGGCTTGAAAGGAAAAGTAAATATAACCAACGCGCTCATGTTTTTCATTTTCGTTCCCCCCCGCCCCTGCTTCTTCCTTCTATCCCTCAAAGACTCTAGCCTTGGGAGAAACGGAATTGGGTATTAGCTGGCTATTAATTAGAGGATCTAAGTTTGCTGGTACGGAAGGATTAGTGAGAGCTAGCCACACGATGCTCTGCTAATCCCTCACCTGAGGCACCAGGGGCCATCAGGGCCTGGTGGTGCTGTGTGGGCAGGAGTTCCCAGGAAATTGAGAGGATCATTTCCTGACAGCTTCATATGCTGAGTGTCAGCACCTGGCCTGCTTTGATGATGGGTTTTACCCTAATCAGACCACCCAGGAACTGCAGTGACAGGAAAGCCAGCTGAGTTTCAGGGACACATCCACAAAGCTATAGGAGGATTAAAAAAAAAAAAGGCATTCTTGTTATCTGTCAATTCCATATATATTCCTATATAGACAAGAGGAAATGCCATTTGGGGCTGTGTGCTTATGCAGTTAATAGCTCTTAACTTCATCTTCTAAATTGTTTTAGAACAGTAGGGACAAGTTACACAATATTGAGGAAAAAAGTCCAACTTCAAACTCAGAAGTCCTTAGGAAGGAAGAAGGAATTAGGATATATTCATTTGGCATAAAGATGTTGGCCCCAGTGAGAAATTACTGGACTAGTGAAGTGTGAACACACTTGTTGGAAAGGTGAACACTCTTTAAAGTACTAATGACCTTAGTCAAGAAGTTGTTTCCTCTTTCAGTAACTACTGCATGCATTCTCAAACCTCGGTCCAGACCTTAGCCAGAGCTGGATTTATCTGTGGCATCATCTTGTGCCACTGGGATGCAGTCCTCCTACACAGCTTTAATCCAGGGTATCTGTAACTATTTGATGAGTTCCCAAACAGAAAAAGTAACATTCTGGAATGATTATTCATACTTGGGAAGAAAAGAAGAGAAAAGTGCAATGTATTTCATAAGGGACAGGCAAAAGAATCAGTGATATCCAGGTTGGAAAAGCTGGGAGTGAAAAGAAAAAAGAATAGTACCAGCCACATCTTCAAGGAAATTTTTTTTTTAATTAACTTTTATTGGTGTTCAATTTACCAACATACGGAAAAACACCCAGTGCTCATCCCGTCAAGTGTCCACCTCAGTGCCCGTCACCCATTCCCCTCCAACACCCGCCCTCCTCCCCTTCCACCACCCCTAGTTCATTTCCCCGAGTTAGGAGTCTTTATGTTCTGTCTCCCTTCCTGTTATTTCCCAACATTTCTTTTCCCTTCCTTTACATTCCCTTTCACTATTATTCATATTCCCCAAATGAATGAGAACATACACTGTCCTTCTCCGATTGACTTATTTCACTCAGCATAATACCCTCCAGTTCCATCCACGTTGAAGCAAATGGTGGGTATTTGTCGTTTCTAATTGCTGAGTAATATTCCATTGTATACATAAACCACAGCTTCTTTATCCATTCATCTTTCGATGGACACCGAGGCTCCTTCCACAGTTTAGCTATTGTGGCCATTGCTGATAGAAACATCGGGGTGCAGGTGTCCCGACGTTTCATTGCATCTGAATCTTTGGGGTAAATCCCCAACAGTGCAATTGCTGGGTCATAGGGCAGGTCTATTTTTAACTCTTTGAGGAACCTCCACACAGTTTTCCAGAGTGGCTGCACCAGTTCACATTCCCAACAACAGTGTAAGAGGGTTCCCTTTTCTCCGCATCCTCTCCAACATTTGTTGTTTCCTGCCTTGTTAATTTTCCCCATTCTCACTGGTGTGAGGTGGTATCTCATTTCTTCAAGGAAATTTTATAGGCAAAGTAGACATGTATACAATGAAATTAAACGAGCTATAGAACTGTGGGCATGTTACTTGACCTCACGGCAACTCTATCTTTTATAAATGATGTATCTGTATGATACATCATACAGAGAGAGTATGTATGTATGTATGTATGTATGAGAAAGAGTATGTATCTGATGTGGCTATGATGAGGATCTAGTGAGTTAATACGTGTAAAGTACTTAAAATAGTACCTGGCACAGAATAAATGATGATGGTGGTGGTGATGATGTTGCTGCTGTGATAGTTGATTTTTTTTACCTTTTTTATTTTATTTATTTATTTTCTTAAAGATTTATGTATTTATTCATGAGAGACACACAGAGAGAGGCAGGGACATAGGCAGAGGGAGAAGCAGGCTCGTTGCAGGGAACCCGATGTAGGACCTGATCCCAGGACCTGGGGATCATGCCCTGAACCAAAGGTAGACGCTCAACCACTGAGCCACCCAGGCATCTCAGCTTTTTTTAAATTGAAGTATGGCTGATCTATGTTATATTATGTAACGGTCAACTGGATGTGTCAACTTGGCTAGACCACAATACCCAGATATTTGATGAAAGGCCATTCTAGATGTTGCTATTTTGGGGTATTTTAGATATTTTTAGAAGAAATTAATACTTAGGTCAAGAGATTTTGAGTACAGCAGATTATCCTCTGTAACGTGGGTGGGCCTCATCTAATCAGTTGAAGGCTTTAGGAGAAAACAACTGAGGTCCCTGAGGAAGAGGGAACTCTGCCTCCAGACTGCCTGTAAAGTCAGACAGATTGCACCATCAAGTCTACTCTTTGTCTCCAGCCTGCTGGCCTGCTCTGCAGATTTTAGACTGGTCCACCCTCATAATCATGGATTCATTTTTTAATCTCCATCTCCATCTCCATTTCTCTCTCTCCATTCATATATATGTATTTTATACATATACTTTTGCATGGTGTATGTGTATATACTCCTACCATATACTATATTCTTACTATCTGTATGGATGTATACACATATGCAGATAAATGTATATGCACATGCACACATATACTCCATTGGCTCTGTTTCTCTGGAGCACCCGAACACAAATATTATTTATTATTATTATTATTTTATGGCCAAAAACGATTAAAGAAATGCTGGGATCAATATCACAAACAAGATTTCAACCTGATGAACTTTCTGTAAGTACCGTCCTATTTGATCTTGTTTCCCTGAAAATGCTGGCTGAATGTCAAGAGGACAATTTACTTAATGCATACCTAGTTGTTTCCTTTCTATTAGAAAATAAATACAAATGTTTAATTAAAATAAAATAAAGTAACATTTAACCTTCCTGATCACACCCAGGGGCAAAGGGCTTCACTCTCAACTCAATCATGTAAACACAACAACTCAGTTCTTGGATTTAGAAGGGAAAAAGGCCTCTCTTAATTCCCCTCTACATTAAAGAACACCTAAGCCCTTTCCTACAGAATATATTGTTCCTATCAGTTTAGACTGACACTGTATCTAAGGAACATTTAAATATTTGTAACAAATGCAAATGAATTGCCCAAGAAGAAAAATACAATTCCATGCAGCTTTAGAAAAGCTATAATATATTAAGAGACTAACAGTTTTAATATCTCTTCATTCCAGAGAGGGACAAATAGAGCTATTTGTTAAAACTATGCCTCCTGAAACATCTGATATTCTGACTACTTCTGCTAGATTAATGAAACACTTGAAATATAAAAAGTGAAATCTGTATTTCTTTCATTATCTGTTTATGGCATTAATAAGAACTGCTTTGCTAATTACTCTATTGTCAGTTTTCTTTTGGGACAAATCTAAGGTATTAAGAGTACATAAGAGCTTTATATTTAAGTCTTGTTCCAAATGATGAAGATATTGTTCTGATGGGGCCCATAGCATTGCAATTATAGTTAGATGCTTTATGCTATATTGAGCTAAAAGCGAACTTACAGAGAAAATCAGCCTTCCACAACCACTGAGATCTTAGATTTTTCACTGAAGCCTATCCCTAAATTTAAATGTCTGATGTGGCAGGAAACTTGTACTATAATCTTGAACCAGGAGACCCTGATACCCCAGAGTTTCTGTGTATATTTGCATGTAAGTGTGCATGGGGTTTGCCTGTATTGTTACATTTAATCTGCTAGACATCCTGGGGCGCCAGGTGGCTCAGTTGATTAAGTATCTGCCTTCGGCTCAGGTCATGATCCCGGGATCCTGGGATGGAGCCCTGCGTCGGGCTCCCTGTTCACGAGCTAACGGTCTACTGGCGGAAACATTCAGGTAAGTAGCAGAGTACGTGTTGTATTATAGTAAGGCGTGCATTATCAACCCATTCAAAAGATGCCTATTAAGTCCCTACTAAGTTCTAGCACTACTCCCAGGGATATGATAAAGAGTTTATACTCTAAATGGCATGGAGAAGAGCAAGTTGGAGAAATAAAAACAATAATAAGATTAGTGAACAAGACAATGTCAGAAAATATGGGTGTTATGATCATGAGTGACTGCTGGTAGCCTGCAAAGGCCTCTCTGTAAAGGTAATATTTAAAATGAGATCCTAAACAAAGACGAAAAAGAAAACCATCCTGTGGAGAGCTGGGGGAGGAATGTTTCTGGCAGAAGGCACAGCTAATGCATAGGTCCTGGGCAGGTATAAGTTTAGCATGTTCGAGAGTCGTGCTAATCCAGAGAGAATTAGCCCTGACTTAGGGGGATCAGAGGAAAGTTTTCCGAGTATCCCAAGTTGACCTTGGCTGCAGCCAAGTCTTTCTCCTCTCTAGACCACAGGAGTTCCCAGCAGAGAAAGAATACAGCGAGCAAATCCCCTCTCCCAACCTTACCTGGAGCCCTACTCAGTGATGCCACTGTCTGTGCCTCACTCCCAACAGATTTTCCTTCCCTGAGAAATAATCACGTGAGACTCAGAGGAAAAAACAAACAAACAAACAAACAAGCAGAAGAAATCCATCATTCCCCTTCTGTATTAGAGGAAAATAATTTTTGGCAGCCCTGCCATTTCAGAAGCATTTGTCATGATTAAGGTCCAGCCTGTACCCAGATCAATTGCCACATAAAAGTTCACTAACACACAATTCCTGTTCAAAGTTTGCCAGCTACCTCAATTCCAAGATGTCAACTGCATCTTCACTGACCATATGCCAAGCCAGTGTGGACAGAAGCAGCCCATGCCCTCAAAGCCACAGGAGCAACCGATGCAAACTCATGTCCCTTACTCCAAAACCCCAATCTAGTTCTGTATGAGGCCCCGGGAACATGAGCTTGCTGGTAACTGCCTGTCCTGAATACCCTTCAGTGGCTTCACTGCCAAGATGATGAGGATATCCCTAGTCTTTTGGTTTAGTCAGCATTATTTAAAAAGTGGGAAGTAGGGGCAGCCCGAGGGGCTCAGCAGTTGAGCGTCTGCCTTTGGCTCAGGGACTGATCCTGGGGACCTGGGATCAAGTCCCACGTCAGGCTCCCTGCATGGAGCCTGCTTCTCCCTCTGCCTGTGTCTCTGCCTCTCTCTCTGTGTCACTCATGAATAAATAAATAAAATCTTTTTTAAAAAAAGGTGGGAAGTATAGAAACACACCAGTCCACTGACTTTAGCAGATTCTGAGGTGATATATCCAATTTTCAATAAATGATGATATTATCACATGGACAATGATTCTTTGATCATTAAGAGAAAATGTGGCACTGTCCTCTCCTCAAACCAAAACAAGCTCTTTTCCTCTAGAAAAAAAAAATGAGTTTATCAAGTGAAAAGGTTTTTCTTCACTTTAATGAAGATTCTTCCTCTCTTTTCACAGATATACTGCGCTCAATAATTGTCAAGTTATTACCTGGTGATCTATTTCTAATGAAGTCTACTTGGTTAAAAAAGAAGCTGAATGTGGAAAAATAATTTCTCTTTGGTTTCCCATTACCTTCCTGCTGATTGTTCAGTCTCCCATCTAAAAGTGGAACTGATGACATTTTGTGGAGTCTTCTGGTGTCTTCCCTCCTATATGTTTCTCTCAGATTAGTACTTTATGTAAAACTGGGACTAGCAGATCATTCTTCCCACGGGTGCCTCTATTTGCAATCTTTGTCTGGATGATCATCTAGATTAGTTTGAATGTTTTCACGTTGTCTTCTATGAGTTCTCTGTGCTTAAAATAAGCCTACTTATGTTGACTTTTTGTTCTAAGGGCCCAAATTGGGATTGGAGTTGATGATCTTGGGTTGGAGTTGATTATATTTTTTCCATGTTGTCATAGTGTGGATATTTCTCACTATCAAATTAAAGCTGTTTAAACATATTATCTATTCCCCTATTAGTAATAACATCCACATATAGGAATGTCCTAATAAGTCAAGTGGGATTAATTAGACAAAAACCCAATTTAACAGGACGCCTGGGTGGCTCAGCAGTTAAGCATCTGCCTTCAGCTCAGGGCTTGATCCTGGAGTCTTGGGACTGAGTCCCACATCGGGCTCCCTGCATGGAGTCTGCTTCTCCCTCTGCCTATGTCTCTGCCTCTGCCTCTCTCTCATTCTCTCATGAATAAATAAATAAATTCTTAAAAAAAAAAAACTTAAGGCAAAGCAGACTGTGAAAGGCTGGTGTTGGAAAACCTAAACTCCTACTTCTTCAAAGTGCAGAGGTTGGTCAAAGCATTCCATCTTCACCAAATTACACCACCTGCCAAGGGCTCTAGCATGGAAAGAAACATAGCAGGAGGCAGGTCTTCTTTCACTGGCAGTCAAGGAGTTTACAGTCTAACGATGAATCAACATGCTATACAACTCTTTGCTTTAAAATTTTTTAACATTTACATGCAGAGAACCATGTTTGACCCTAGAGATACAAAGAAGGAAAAGACAAGGCAGTGAATGACAGAATTGCCAAGTAGGTCCCCTATAGCCAGGACACATAGCCAGTAGCCCATAAGACCCAAGTCCAGAAAGAGCTTTCTTTTTCAAGCTAAAATGTAATCCATCAGAACCTAAAATATACATTTACATTTAATTAAGAAAGGAAATGGACCTCCAGAAGTTATCTGTTGGGACTTTTAAAACAGAAAAAATGGAGTCAACAGGGAGTTTGCATGACTCTCTGACATAAACTCAGTGACATGATTCATCCATTTAAGTATTTCACAGTTAATGGACACCCACCATGTACAAGCTGGAGTTATACAGGCAAGACATGATCCCTACTCTTGAGATGACTTGTCCCCAAACATAAGTGAATATATAGAGAGATAGCTTAGAATGTGGGACTTACTGTCTGCTGGCTAATGCAGACACAGGAACCAGGCATGAAAGAACCAGTGACCAAAGAATGGTCTTTAGCTGGTTCTCAAAAGATAAATGTGATTTCTAAGACCTGGTGGAGTTTTATTGGAAATTACTTTGGAATTTCTTCTCTTCCATAATAAAGGGAGAAGTAACTACTTCTCCCTTTGATCAGACACTATCAGGATCATTTGAATATTTGTATGCAGAAGATACAAATAAATGAGTCTCGACTATATAGCTAGCAAAACACACAGCAAGAAAACAGTTCTTTGACTAGGTAAAACACTAGTCTAATGGAGCTCTAAAGTAAACTTCAACACTGTCCTTGAAGACTCATGGCAAAGAGGACCTCCTCTCCATTTCCCCAGATGGGTGAAGAGCTGGTGTTGACGAGCACACTGAGCCTCCTCGGTTCCTACCACACCACCTCATCAGAAGTCAGACTGCCCCCCGAGGCACCTCAGTGGACCCTGCCACAGGGCAGTCAGTTCTGGACCTTTCTTCTCTTCACGAAGGCAACTGGGAATGGTGAGTTTCCATTTGTCCAATTTCTGTCCCCCAATGTCTAGCCAGGAGAAATGAGAAACTCACCATCCATCTCACCCTCACTAGGGAAACCATATGGGATCCAGGTTATTCAACAATGATTCCTTCAAACAGCTTCTCATTTACTCCCAAACCTAGCCTATGGGTATTTTTAGAGACAGCTCAGCTCTGCATTCTAGAATAAATAATCACTGAGGGTAAACCACACATGGGGAAGATGCTTTTGGGATTAGAAAGCAGAGACTGCCGACAAAAATCTTACTGGCCACTGAGGAAAACTGTGAGGCATGTGACGGGGGTGGGGGTGGGGGATCTATCACACCCCAGCACAGCCTAGATGGCATTCAAAACACACTTGTTGAACAATTAGTACAAATGACAATGTATGTGCAAAGATAGTCAAATTTTTAACAAATAGAAATTCCCCCATTACCTATTTCAGTGATTTTCTAAATGTTTCACAGAAAATTAACTTCAAGAACCAGGTTCCCCATAAAGTCCTCCTTGAGGCTCTAACAGGCACAGCCCCCACCACAAAGACATACTTACATTCTGGGAGATGCCACATGTGGCAAATGTCCTTAAACGATGGTTGATGGTCTACAGAGAGGCTCTGACTGACATCCTGCTGGGGCTTCAGTATGCACCACTGTCTTCAGAATTTCTTCATAACATGCCCTAAGCTCAGACATGGAACTTCCCTTGCAGACTGACCATTATCAAGAATAAAGGAAAGAAGAAATTCACTTGGGCTACCCTAATTAGAAGCCAGTAGGGGTGAAGAGGAATTAGGCTAACGTTCACATTGTTTGATGCTTAGGTAAAATGATTTGTTTATGGAGCTAACAATACCAAGAGTTGGTGTGTGCGTGGATCATTGGTAATTTATTTAGGAGACTACAGTATCTCAGGCACCTTTAATCCTCAATTATACACAAATAGCTAACAAACTAACCTCAAATCTTTAGGGTAGTGACTGATATCTTTTCATTTGTGTATCACTCAGAGAACCTGGCATTCACTACATCCTGGATAAAATGATCCTTATTAAAATATGTCACCTTAGGGCCTTCTATTTTGCAACATTTTGTTCTCATGCAAGAGAATGGATTATTTGCTTTAGTCAGTCATTACATAAACATTTATTCAGTACCTATATGTGCAAAGCCCTGTGTAAAGTATTGTAACAGGATGTAAAGATAAACAACACATCTCAGCAAGTGCATGGATATAAAATCAAAACGTGGATTTATATAGACAAACTGCCCAAAGCTTTCATGGGAAGTGGGAATTGCAGATGAACAAGGAGGGCAAGAGAAAGGCACTGAGGACCAGCTTGGGGGACAAGCATTAAGTAGGCATGTAGAGAAGGGAGGGCTGGAAATCAGCTCAGTAGTGGCATGGGAGTGCACAGGAAATACTAAGACGTTCGGTTTTTTCAATGCACAGAATAAATGAAGGGACTGGTGGGGGAGAAAGATGGGGAGAAAGAATGGGGACTTAGCATGGATTTTCCTGCAGCCAAGATCAGGCATCCGGTTTGGCCATTAGAAGTGAGTGGCAAAACTCTTTTAAGCAAAGGAAGTCATGGCAGTTGTACTGAAGAGCTATAAAACCACACTTTTTTTTCTAGTCCTCTATACCTTGGGGTATATGCAGGTTGGCTGACTTCTCTCCCTAACGCTAGTCTGCATTAATAGAACGCTGCTGTACAGGTCACCAGTTGGGGTACTCAGAGCTCCACGGTTACCTGGGGCCCACTCCTTCCGGGAGGAAGGCCTGGCTGTCTTCCGCCTGCAGGGCTCAGTTCCGACAGAACTCACCCCTTTATAAAACTGCAGGTGTAGGAGAATCTTACACTAAATGAATCCTGAGACAACTCCCCATGTTGCCCTGCATTCTATCTACCTGTTCCTTTACACGTTTCAGCTTCTGCAGCACACTCTGAGAGTCTTACTTGGCTTTGTATGCAGACAGCAGGAATTTTTCTTTGCTGCTATAGTCTATTGTATTTCATTTGGAATTGAAAAACTCAAAGGAAGAAGGATGATGAATGAGAACGGTGGATAGCAAGGGCCTTGTTGAAAGGACACCTTCGCCCCCTGCCCTAAGTCAACTTCTCCTGCTATCCACAGATGGACCTCCCTGCCTAATTCGGAGAAAGAACCAACATCCTAAAGACACAGCTCCAGAAAGTCCAGGGCAGAGCTAGTAGCATGCATAGGCTCTTCTCATCTTCAACCTGTGATTCATGGAGGAAAACAGCTGAGAATTAAAACCACTGTGTCCAAAAATAAATAAATAATGAAAATAAAAATTTCTAAGTGAAGTAAGCCAGTCAGAGAAAGACAAATATACCATATGATTTCACTCATATGTGGAATTTAAGAAACAAAACAAACATAGAGAAAAAAAGAGACAAAACCAGAAAAACAGACACTTAAGTATAGGGAACCAATAGATGGCTATGGGGGGAGGGGGGCAGCGGGGGCCGGGAATAGGTGATGGGGATTAGGACTGCACTTGTCTTGATGAGTACTGAGTAATATATGGGACTGCAGGATCACTATATTGTACACCGAAAACTAATATAGCACTGTATATGTTAATTCCACTGGGATTAAAATTTGAAATTCATTATGACAGAGCATTCGATATTTAATATGCTCTTTTGTCTAATTTAAAAAATGTTAAATGCAGTATCATATGGACTAAATAAAGAACACATAAGCTAAAGGGGGAAA
Organism: Vulpes lagopus; assembly: GCF_018345385.1. Lineage (NCBI taxonomy): Eukaryota > Metazoa > Chordata > Mammalia > Carnivora > Canidae > Vulpes > Vulpes lagopus. Next base: position 26,595,598 of record NC_054828.1, on the reverse strand, counting down.
AAAAGCTGTGTCTTCCCTACCACTAGCTCACAACCACATATAATCCTCCCAACTAGAGCAATATGAATCCTGGCAAAGAAATGGGAGGCAAACCTCTGGATGTATCCTCAATTTAACTCCTCCAAAAAATTCTTTAGTTGGAAAAAAACTAAAGGTCACTTTCAAGTTGACTTTGGTATGTTACTCAGGTTTCAGAGTCCTCATCTGTAAAATGGGAAAATAATAGTACCAACCTACTGGGGTAGTCAAGAATTCAATGAAGTAATGCATATAAAAGTATTTAATCCATCCATTTAGGATATCTCATTGCTGCTAACATTCATGTATCCAAACTGTTTTATTTATTTCACTGTTTCCATCTCAAGTGAAACATTTGTTTCCTTTTAGTTTCCCTAAAGGCAGGAGAAAAGATGAACTTTGGGGCAAGTATGTGAACTCCATCTGGTGCATGAATACTCTAAAACACTCACAGGCATCGATATGCATCTTCTACAGCTACTGAAATCATGTTTCAAGTATCAAAAAATGGAATGGAATAAAACGTCTTTTCACACAATAATAATGAAATGGTATTTTTCACTCTAAGTACTTAAAAGGAAACCACCTTATTTCTTACACTTTTCCTAGCCATTACAAAGAAATTTTTAAAAACCAAGTCTCTACTAGCAATTTGACTTATAAAAGACGAGAAAGCATTACTAACAAAGTGATTTTATCGCTAAACCTTAATTACATGTGCAGCTGTATCAGTTCAGTTTGGACAAATAATTATATGATTAATCGTGCAGTAACATTAAATGTAACGTAACAGTAAGATTAAATGGATTATCCCTATATTCTCCTTCTTCAGCCAAGTATTTCTGCGTTTGTGGTTAGCTTTCTAGGTTTTGTTTTCTTTTTTAACCCGTAAAAAAAAAACAAGGGGAAACCAAGTTAAGGAGAGCTGGTGTGTGGGTGAATATGTGACAGATTCCAGGAAAGGAAGAATGGAAATAATTTGCTGAATGTGAATATTCTCTTTGGTAAAAAGAGACATAAAGTTACTGTATTCTGTACCCCGGTGCCTGGGACATGAGAGGCAATTCAGTGTTTGTCCTTTGAATGAATGATCACAGCAATTCATTATTGCTACTACTAGTGAAAATAATATGGCCAAGTAAAAATTTAGTGAGTTTTCCGTTGTGTGTGCTCAATCAACTTCCATATCCATGAAATCTTTGATTTTACAAAAAAAGATTTAAAAACTAGGTTTAACTATTCCAAATTCATAGATGGAGAATTTATCCATCCATTTAGCAAATGTTTCTGAAGCACCTATTATGCACAATTACAACAGGAGAATCAGACTCGTACATCAATCTGCTACTTAAAACTGTGTATTATGTATATTCTCCATGCTCTAGTGGTACTGTGACAAATTTTTAAGAACTTTGATACATACTTCATGTTGGGACAGCAAATAAAATCTAGTTTGTAGAAAGAAAACTACTGATCAAGAAATTTGATAATAATGAAAAAATACATGCCTATACCCAAACATGTGCACAGATGTCCCTTATATTCTGACTTAGTGCCCAAAGGGGGTAGGTAAAATAAATCCACCAAAACCAGAGGCTAAGATTCTATACAAAATACTTAAATGAGCTTTTATGATGATGCCTAAAAAAAAATAATGGAGAAAAAAAGAAAAAAATTTGAAAAAAAACTAAAGGAGAAAATGTATTTATTTTATAGCTTAACAATTTTTATGTTCTAATTGTAACTACCCACTCAGTCTAAGCAAAGAATGAATTGAGTCATAATTATTCTTCGAAATAATTTTTCTGAAAAAATTTGTATGACTTGCCCTCAAGAACACCTTTCTGATTTTTGAACCTGATTTTTTTGCAAAAAATAATCAAGTCTGTAATTCTTACTAGGCTTTCTCTTAAAAAACTTAATAAAATAGGGGATCCCTGGGTGGCTCAGCAGTTTAGTGCCTGCCTTCGGCCCAGGGCGTGATCCTAGAGTCTCGGGATCAAGTCCCATGTCGGGCTCCCTGCATGGAGCCTGCTTCTCCCTCTGCCTGTGTCCCTGCCTCTCTCTCTCTATGTCTCTCATGAATAAATAAAATCTTTAATATATATATATATATATATATATATATATATATATATATATATATATAATAAAATAAAAACAATTAATAAATAACTACTATGCCATCATCTTGGTTGATATTCTTTTTAATTACTAACTTGTTTAACTCTGCCAAATGTTGATTTGCCAGTGGTTCTGCCTATGATCTGACTAGTTCTCCAACATCAATTTCATTGGCATCATTGAAATCTCATATTTTGGTAAGGCATGGACATCACAATTCCAAATTGCATTGTATTTGGAATTTATTGTCATATGTTTATAATAACTCCTTAGGAGGAACAAATAGACTGATGCAAGGTTAGGAAAGAGGAGTAGAAATTCATGTTACAAATGGTCAGCTCATTTGTAAATAGCATCATATTACAATGGCTTGATTTTCTTTTTTTTTTTTTTAGATTTATTTATTTATTTTAGAGAGAGGGAGGGAAGGACAGAGGGCGAAGGAGAGAGAGAGAATCTTAAGTAGACTGCACAAAGTTCGACGTAGGGTTCAATCTCACGACCCTGAGATCATGACCTGAGCTGAAATCAAGAGTCGGACACTTAACCCACTGAGCCACTCAGGTGCCCTGCAATGACTTGATACTTTCTGAAACTCTGAAACTGAGTTAATTCTCTGGGCATGACTACCTGGAAGATGCTAAGTGAGGTGCCAAAGCTGCCTTATTTAGAGAACAAGAGGCACCAGTTGAGTTCAGCTTCTCTTCCACTGCTTCAGAAAGGTCCTTTGCTTTTCAAACACCCAAGTCCTCACACTGTCCCACTGCTCTCACCCTGAAAATGCTCACCTTGATCTGCCCTCCAGCACCTTGCTTTCCCTCCTTCCATGATTTTCCAATCCTCTGTATTATTGTTTCAAAACTTCATTAGGAAGGTAACTTCCCAATATAAGAAATGTACCTGAATTGTATACTATTTATGATTGAGAAGAACAAACGTGCAGAGGCCCTCTCATTCTACACACTTCCTTTGCCAGGGTCCTTCTGTTCTTTATTCAGAAGACTTACTAATGCAAGGTAGATGCACCCCAGTGGTTAGGAGCATGGGTGCTGAGAACAGGCAGCTGGGTGCAAAACCTGGCTCTAACTTACTATGTGACCTGAAGCAAGTCATTTAACCTTTCTGTACTGTAGTTTCCTTCCCTGTAAAATGGAGGTAGAAGAGTGCTGTACTCCACACAGTCAGTAATATTAAATAAGCTAATATATGTGCAGTGCTTAAAACAGGATCTGGTACTCAGTAAGTGCTAAGTGTGAGTCCTTACTGGGATCTTCAAGTACCCTTCAGTCCTCAATTAACACCAGGCCCCAGACTAGAGCCTTGGGATACAGAGATAATATGCATTCCCTTGGCCCTGAAATCTGAAAAGAGATCTCTATTGCATGGATTTCAAAGGCATCTTCACATTCACAGGCTGTGTGACTTGGGATGGGGAAGCAGGGACAGACTTTCAAGGCCACCTGCACCCCTTAGCAGCTGTCTGACTCTTGGTGGAGTATCTAATGTCTTTAGACTTCTTTCTTCCACTATAAGACATGGAGACAATGCTCCCTAACTCACCCAGGTTTTGGAATGATTATACACAAGACATATGTGAGAAAGCATCTAAAACAGACTCACAGAGATACTCCAGAAATGTTCATTTCCCTTCCCTTCTTTAGAAAAACGAGCATAAATTCAATTTGCAAATACCTAGAAGAAAATGAGCTATTTCAATAAAGTGCACTCTGGTTAATTTTAAATCCTTCTATGTCCAAACTACAAGTCTTCGAAGATTGAGGATCTGTAATAGCTGTAATTTCTCAAATTCATCAAAATGTATTATTTCATCCTGTATGGAGTGGCTAACCAATGAACTGAGAAAGTTGTTTTATAATATCCTTTCTTGGACTGTTTTATTCAGAAGAGGAGGAAAAATGCCAGTTGTTAAAAATAGGCAGGAAAATTATGGGAAAATGAGAAACAAAGTGATGGATGGCAATAATTGTACAGCCAACACAGTCAGCTGCAAATGTGGAGACAGAGGGATCACGGCGCAGGAAGGACCAACCCAAGTGAGGAATTGGGCTTCCCTCACCCGCTGCAGCTCCTGCTCCCATGATCCTCCCCTCCCTCTCCACAGTAGAAGAGATACAGCTCTGGCCAGTACAACCGAGACACTGGGACATGTTAAAAAACGATTAATAAGAACACAGAGGGTCTTGTGGGTTTGACAGATTGACCAAGGTTATGGCTTAAGACTTGCCTTGTATACAAAAATGTGTGTGTGTGAGTGGAGTGATGGAGTGCTACAGATAGTACACCACTGCTGTGCACAACCAACCAAAATCCTCAAAGAATAAGTTCTATGACAGAATCAGCAGGCAGTTCTACTGTCAGTGATGTCTTTTCATATACACTTAGCATCATATAAATGTAGGGAGATTAAAATCCTGTGGTACCAAAAAAAAACCCCATTTAATTATCAATCTGCCATGCTGATAAATATACACAGAAGGCAATACTTAGGTACTGTTTTTGTTTTCTTTTTTTTTTTAAGATTTTATTTATTTATTCATGAGACACACACACACACACAGAGGCAGAGACACAGGCAGAGGGAGAAAAACAGGCTCCATGCAGGGAGCCCGATGTGGGACTCGATCCTGGGTCTCCAGGATCACACCCCAGGCTGCAGGCGGCACCAAACCGCTGCGCCACGTGGGCTGCCCAGGTGCTGTTTTTCTATCTTTATTCACATTTAAGGGCTACTTTGCCAAATATAGAGAAAATGGGTATCATATTTTTTCCAGTAAATATAAATATCCATATATATTTGTATACATATACACACACATACACACACACCCACATACATCCTGAAACTTTGTGGAAATGTTAACGAGGTGATAGTATATACACATACAAAACACTCTGAGGAAGTAGAGTATTTAGAAATGCTTCAATTATCACCAAGGTGATGTAGTAAAATGAGGATAATAAAATATAATTAAACATTAATTACAGAAACTATCAAAAATAATTGACTTGTACAAAGCACAGCACTCCTATTAAAAAAGAAACTGATGGATAATAAAATATATACAGTATTCTGTTCTCTAGACATAATTACTTCAAGGCAGCAATTAAATTTATAGAAAACTGTTAAGTTTCTTCTGTGACGCTTTACTACTGTGAACTCAAGACATTTTCACTGAGAATTGCCTCCAAAAAATTCTTACAATTGTTTAACATCTTAATGGGAAACACTGCCATAAACTCAAAGATGTGTGTTATAAACAAATAAGAAATGAATTTTAAAGCAGTTAGGACTCTGGTGCACTTGTCCCATTTCTGGTGCACACAGAACAGACTTTTGCTCCCATTAGAAATGTCTAATGTTCTTATAGCCAAGGCAGAGGACAGTTTAAACTAAAGGAAGAATTTAATTTAATTTAATTTAATTTAATTTAATTTAATTTAATTTTTATTTTTTTAAGAATTTAATTTTAATGCAAAAATAATATTCTGCAGAAATGCTGGCAGAATATATTTTAACTAAAAATTATCCTGCCAAAGTTTTTACACCAGTTTGTTTCTGTATCATTTAAGGAACTAGGACACCATTCCGTAAAACCATTCCAATGCCCTTATGGGAAGCATTAGGTTTTTAAAAGGGCATAAATATCTCTCCTTTTGGCCTTTGTACAGCATATTCAAAGAGCCCAGAGAATTCTAGGTAGGTAGCTGTAAACATAAACTCCTCTATACTGTTGCAGGGGGCCTGTGGCTGGAGCTAGGATTTCACATGTTTTTACACTGACAAAATTTGTAACCACTCAAGAATGAAGATGGTTCTAGTCAAAATATGTGTGTAGAGCTGTAGGAAAAAAGAAAATCTGAGAATTCTGTATGTATATGTGTGTGTGGAACAGCCTTCAAAAATCCAATCAGTTTTAATTTTTTCCTTGCCATATACTTCTTTGTCCACAAATGATGTTTTTAATCAAATGTTGTTTTAGTCCAGTAACAGTACAGGGACATCAGGTTAAAGGAAGGAGGAAGACATGGCCAGCAGGAATAGGGGCCCTCCCTTGTTGATGTGAGAAAAAAGCCTGAGTCTCCAAAGAATACTTCCTGAAGCAGAACTAAATGGAACTGATAGATATTTAATGTGAACCATGACACTCAAAGCCACTAGGATCAGGGGCTGTTTGTTACAACAGCATCAGTAAGGTTAAGCTGATTGACACAAAACTGACATCTAGTTTTTATAAGCAGGTTATGGTTTGAGGACCTGATTTTAAATGAATATGAAAGTTATCCCTCACCTACCATGTCTTGATGATTTGGCAGTATTCCTTTAATTTGCCTGATTGTGACTAAAATTATGCCATTAAGAGCCACATATGTTCATTACCCATCACTATTCATGACAATACATTTCAGCATCACTAAGCAATAGGCAATAGGTTATACCTGGAGTACAGTGGTAAGCAATTGTGGCAAGGAGTTTCTGGGAGGAACAGGAAATAAGGAACTCATCGATGTCATATGCTAATTCACCCTGTTGCCTTTGACTGAAGATGAAATGTGAACTCTGTGCCATAAGAACCACAGCATAAAAGTAGTAGGTTAAGTATAAAAATAATATAAGCACCTACCCACAGAAATTGCAATTTATGGAAGCTTCAGCAGAAACAGTTGAGAGTGGTGCCCAATAAACACCAGGCCCCACATTAGAGCCTTGGGATGAAGAGACAATATGCATTCTATTCTAGTGCCCACAAAATCTGAAAAGGGCCCCGTTGCACAAGAACCACAAAGGCCCCGTCACATTCACAAGCTGCGTGTGTGCGTGTGTGTATATATGTGTGTGTCCCTGCATCATTAGTTACAGACACCTTACTTAATTAAATGTCAACCCCTAGAAATTTGGGAGGTCATTCCAGAGTTATTTTTTAAATTTATCACTCCTTTACAGGAAAGGCAGTAACATTTAACACCTTAGGGTTGCACACAGAAATAGATTAAAATCAAGTGATAGTAATCCACTGTGATATCTCACTTAAATTTATCTCTCCAGACAGCCTGTCAAATAAGAAAATTCATTTATGTATGTGTGTGGGATGTGGAAGGAGGGAGAAAGGAGAAAACAGAAGTGAGCTGGTATATTTCTTTACAGAGAGAAAAAGATACAGCATGGAGTCACAAAACACCAGCACACTTTCCAATTGTTGGCCTCAACAGGGTGTTCAAAGGCAGCACTGTCTCCAAAAGACAGTATGAAGTGTTAAGAGGACCAACTGGATCGTCAGGTTGGAGAGATCTTTCAGATAAAGCAGTATGTAATGGGTAATGAAAAGCAAACTCTCAAGATCCGTGGAAGATAAAGTGTGCACATTAAAGCTTTTTGGGGGGGAAGTCTGCTCAGTATGTGGAAACAAAGGGTTGTATCTGTTCTGTTTAATCTTTTTTCAATGTCTACGGCAAGGGAGGCAGGTGAGTCTTTGACAGTAGAAATGTAGTAACAGCTTCGAAGCAGGCATAAGGGGGCTGAATGGCCACAAGGCCTGACAGCATGGCTCACTTTCATTATGTGTTCAAAGTATTTTTGGTCCATTTGGACTTTCCCACAATAATTAAAAGAAGATGACTCAGGATGCCTGGGTGGCTCAGTGGTTGAGCGTCTGCCTTTGGCTCAGGGTGTGATCCCAAGGTCCTGGGATTGAGTCCTGCTTCAGGCTCCCCACAGGGAGCCTGCTTCTCTCTTGGCCTAGGTCTCTTCCTCTCTCTCTCTCTCTCTCTCATGAATAAATAAATAAAATCTTTAAAAAAGAAGAAGGAAGAAGGAAGAAGGAAGAGAAGGAAGAAGGAAGAAGGAAGAAGGAAGAAGGAAGAAGGAAGAAGAAGAAGAAGACTCTCAGAGCGGTGGGTAGCTACCCCCCAAACCCCTTCTGAGGAAATTGGTGGTTGTGCTACATTGGGCCCCAAGAAGAATACTGTTTTCAGTCTCTCTGACTGTGTCTAGAAAAGAGCAAGTGGAAAGACAAAGGCTTTGGAAATACTGAATCTCAAGAACTGAAGGAGTTAATATAGCCTGGAAAAACTGGTGGAACAGAATAGTTATACTCAAAAATAAGAAGGCTCACTATACAATATAATTCAATAAATATTTACTGAGTAACTTTCATGCAGATCCCTGGAGGGGTATGCAGAGACTGGTAAGAAACAGTCACTGTCCTTAGGGAGTTTGCAATCTAACTTGGGCAGAGGAAAATTGTAAATAAACACATAACCAACCCAAGGCAGGCCCGAGGAAGCATAAAATGTTGTATGGACCTATGGGAGGAAAAGATCATTTTTCACTAAAAGACATTTTGGAGAGATAGATAAAGTTTTGATTGCCAGAGGTTTTTTTTGAGGAGTGGGTAAGAAATAAGGACACTTTCAGGAATAGGATGAACAAAGACGTACAAGTAGAACATAAAACATATGAGGTTGGGAAAAGAAGTCTAGTTTTGCCTGGAAAATACAATACGATAAAGAAAACAATGTAAGATTGGTATGTGAATTATGTATTTGCAAGGAATATTTGTATTTCATGAAAATGTTTAACATAGTACTACAATATATACCATTTGTTGTTAGGGAAATGAAGCACAAGAATTCTTCCTCACAAACCCTTGGTTCTAAGTCATACTTTTGAGGCCTGTACCTTTTAAACGCTCAATCATGGATTGCTGAACCAAATGAAAACATAAATTGATATTTTTAAAGATAATTTATAGCACATATACATATGAGATTACTAGCAATTTTCCTTCTAAGATCAGTCCTATATTTTTCCCCTTTCTTTCTGTTTGTAAACTCAGACCACTTTTGCTAAATGCATGCTTTTAACTCCCATGCATGGTGTAGGCCCCATTTCAAACTCCATATTAGCTCTCCCTGGTCACCAACACAGTTTATGGCTTCTCCCTACCACACCTAATTACACCTACACCCAAGCAAAGACCACGGATATTTGAATGGCGTCCCGGACAGAACAAACAAGGACAGGGACTTTGTGTGTTTTGTTCACTGTTTATATTCCCAGTGCTTAGAACAGGGACGCGGTCTGTGGTCAATAAATATTTCGTTGTTGGATAACGCAAACAGATGTTTAACTTATGCAGAATATAAAATTATGTGTGGTGTTGTTTCCTTGCTTACTTGCTTCTTAAAAATATCTATCATACTAACGGAGTGGCACGATCAAGATGTTACACTCAATGATATGGGGAAGTTCATGCTTAAAAAGGGTAAACTCTTCCTTCTTTGGTGGGCACTAGCGTTGGTAACATCTGAGCCATCACTCTGCCAGCACTCTTCTTTAAATTTTGAACTGTATTTAAATAACGACAGTATTACAGGTTTCTCTACTGGGATCTTTAGACTCAACCAGAAATTGCTGGTCATATATAATTTCACACTTTCCTAGCTATTACAGGGAAAGCAGTCATTCTGATGTTTCATTTAATATCACTATTTACAATTAGTTTTTATGTATACTGAAAAAAAAAAACAACAAGCACCATATGGACTAACTCCAAGATATCCTTCTGGGATGTTGCATTTTATAAACAATACGCTAAATGCTATTATCCTTATAATAACCCCCAACATTTTTCCTTCCTTCAAGTGCTGTGTTTCATACAACAGACCTCTTATTAAAAAAATCAGGCTTGCCATCTCTGTCATATTTTTTTTATCCTCTGCCTCCCTGCCCCCTGCCCTTTAAGCCTGCAAACCACCTTGTACAGGGACCCTCCAAATAGGACAAGGTGCTTAGAAAACCTGGGGAAGGGGCAACGGCAGGTTCTAGAATGGAGTGGGTATCAACAGCAGCACACACCAGAGAGGTGGGCCTCCCAGGTCCCCCTCTGAGCACTCTGATATGCTAATTAAGGATCTAGCCTCCACCTCTCCCAGCCACCAGAAAGCTGTGCTGTTTCCTTTGGAGCTGTCTTGACAGAGCTGCCAAACCTGTGACCTACTTTCACATAGTCCTGTGATTCTCGTGTCCCCGCAGTCACATGCCCTTCCACATGGTGGGCTGGCTGTTTTCTCAAAACTGGAAATCACATAGAGCTAGCCATTCAACCTTTTTAGCATTTTAGTCACTGCCTTCAGGGTTTTAGTCACCACGTGTAGGCATTTTGAAAGACATTCTTCCAAAGTCTTCCCCAACACCTGTCTCCCACTGATAGCTCACCACCCTGCTTCCCTTTCCTCCAGTACCTGGTAAAGCAAGGACGAGATGACTTGGGGGAAGACGTCTCGTTTAAAAATGTGGCTTTCTAGCTGGCGGTTCTATATTACCAGCTAGGAAACCTCATTAACCTGACGATCATATCCTATGGGTGTCGGGATCCCTGGGTGGCGCAGCGGTTTGGCGCCTGCCTTTGGCCTAGGGCGCGATCCTGGAGACCCGGGATCGAATCCCACATCGGACTCCCGGTGCATGGAGCCTGCTTCTCCCTCTGCCTATGTCTCTGCCTCTCTCTCTCTCTGTGACTATCATAAATAAATAAATAAAATTAAAAAAATAAATAAATAAATATCCTATGGGTGTCACGACCACTGAAAAACTGTGGTTATTAATTGCTCAGGTCAGGCCAGGAGATATATTGATCTCTCCTCCCTCTGAGTCCCCAGTGTTTCTTGCACATATCACTCACTTGGCAATCAATTACATTTTGCTTTGAGACACCTGCGGTTTCCCTGTTACCATTTTCTTTACACTCTTTGTTTCCAACTAGCCAGTCCACTTGGTGCACAAAGATTATGTAGATTATATGTATCTGCATTTTCCACAGACTATACAAATGATGTCTCAGAAATATAAGAGGACTGACCTGTGGGCATCAAGTACGGACAGGATGATAAAGACTTATTTCTTCCTATCCCTGCCCAGCAAAACAATGAACCCTGGAAATAACACAAAGGGCAGCCAAAGGAAATATCTAAAGGTGTCAAGAGGAAGGCATATTGGCTAGGGACCCAAGATCCAAGGGTCTACAGAGTAGCAGGGAACCTTAGGACCTTCCCCCCCAACAGAAGAGGGAGTCTCAGACTTGGGGTTTCCCAACCCAAACCTGTAGGAACAGAAGGCAGCCCAGGTAGTTTCATTCCTTCTGCGAATTGAATAAGACTCTCACCAACAGTGCCAGGTGAGGTGGAACTGGTAGGGGGATAGACCAGGTGCCCCACTGACAAAAGTCAGCCAGAAGTGTTCTTCTACCCTGCCAGGCCTAAGATTGCCTTTCCTCACCTAGACACAGCAAGGGGGATCCCATCACAAACATTTTTCATCTATGGCCTCCCCATGAGCCAAATACTCTCCTCCCTGGACTAAAGGCATGCAAATAATCCTTCCTTTTCCTCAAGCAACATGAAGGCCCAGATAAACCAAACAGATCAAAATAGCACTACAAAAGCTCTGAGCAGTAAATATCATTGTAACCACAGTCTACAAAAGTAGCCTGGGTGCTAAACCTAAAAAAGAAAGACTCTTAATATAATAGCCAGAATGTCCAAGATAAAATGGTAAAATCAATCATAACAAGAGCCAAGAAAACCACAAGTTGAAATGAGAGAAGACAGTCAACTAATGCTAACACCAAGATGATCAGATGTTAGCATTATCTGACAAGGACTTGAAAGCAGTTATCATGAAAATGCTTCAACAATCAAATAAACAAATGAAAGAACAGAAAATCTCAGCAAAAAAAAATAAATAAAAGTTATAAAAATGAAAATTTAAATTGTATAATAAAAATATTATAATGAATATAAATTCACTAAATAGGTTCAGTAGTAAAGTAGGGATGACAGAAGATACAATCAATAAAATTTGAAGATGTATCAAAAGAATTTACTCAATCTGAGCAAAAGTGATAAAATGGACAAAAAACAAAAAACAAAAAACAAAAAAACCCAGAGTCTTAGAGACCTGTGGCACAGTAACAAAAGATCTATTATCTTTTATCATCACAGCACCAGAAGGGGAGAAGAGAATGTGGATGAAAGATTATTAACAAAACAATGACTAGGGATCCCTGGGTGGCGCAGCGGTTTGGCGCCTGCCTTTGGCCCAGGGCGCGATCCTGGAGACCCGGGATCGAGTCCCATATCGGGCTCCCGGTGCATGGAGCCTGCTTCTCCCTCCGCCTGTGTCTCTGCCTCTCTCTCTCTGTGACTATCATAAATAAATTTTAAAAAATTAAAAAAAAAAAACAATGACTAAAAACTTCTTAAATCTGGTGAAAGACATGTAACTTACAGATTCAAAAAACTGAGTGAGTTCTAAATAAGAGAAAATCAAAGAAATTCACACCAAGATGCATTACCATTAAATTTCTGAAAAACTAAAGACAAAGAAAAAATCTTGAAAGTGGCCAGAGGAAAAAGTTGTATTATTTATAAGGGAATAACAATCCATACGAAAACAGATTTCTCATCTGAAACCATGGTGGTCAGGAGGAAATGGCACAAGTCTTCAAATATTTTTCAAAGAACTGTCAACTTTGAATTCTCTATCTGGTAACAATATCCTTCAGAAATGAAAGGGGAAATAAAAACATTCTCAGATGAAGAAAAACTAAGGGGATTAGTATGAGAAATTGTACCCACCCTTAATAAATGGCTAGAAAAGCAAGTAACAGAAGTAAGTCCTGGAGCTTTGGAGAAAAAGAGTATCAGAATAGGTAAAACTGATGGTTGAAGCAAAAAAAAAATTTTTTTTTGATGAAGCAAAAATTCTTACACCATCTGATGTGGCGCACATGTAAAGAGGAAACACTTAAAACGATTACATTTAGAGAGGGAAGGTAAAGATACCTAAATGACCGTAAGTTTTCTATATTTCAATCAAAGTGGTACAACTTTGATACCAGTAGATTACAATGTTTCTTTCATAGGCACATTGTTAATACCTACAACTATCACTAAGAAAACTATACAAAGTGATATGCTTAAAAAACTATAAATAAATCAAAACAGAATCATCAAAAAAGTGTTCACACAACCTACAGAAATGTAAGAGGAACAGAGAAATGAGAAACAGTGAAAACAAATCAGAGAACAAATAATAAAATGGAAGACTTACACCCAAACATGTCAAAAATTACCTTAAATGTAAATGGTCTCAATAAACCAACTAAAGCAGATGGTTAGAGTGGATAGAACAACATGAGGTAACAAAGTTGACAGACAGATGTACTGCCTACATGAAACTTTCTTCCTGTACAGCACTACAACTAGGTCAAAATAAAAGGAGGGAAGAAGACCATGCAAACATCAATCCAAAAAAATAAAGGGCAGAAGCAGCTGTATTAATATTATTAGACTGATAAAACAGACTTAAAAGAAAAATACCAGAGATGAAGAGGATTATTACATGATTATAAAGCAATCAGTTCACTGGGAAGGCAAAATAGTCCTAAAAGTACATGCATGCACCAAACTACATAAAAACACTTCAAAATGCATGAAACAAAAACTGATAGAGCTGAAAGGCAAAACAGAGAAATATACAATTATAGCTGGGGACTTAAACACCCCACTTTTAGCAACAGTCAGAACTACTAGGCAGAAAATCAAAAAGGATATAGAATAATTGAACAACACATTCAACCAACAAAATCTACTTGACATATACAGAAAACTACACACAATGACAGCAGAATAAACATTTCTTTCAAGTGCTCATGAACCATTCATCAAGACAGGGAATTTCCTATGTCATAAACTTCAACAAATGTAAAAGAATTAAAATCATACACAGACCAAAATGGAATCATACTAGAAAACAATAACAGAAAGACAAGAGGAATATCTCTAAGCCCTTGAAAATTATCAAGACACTTCTAAACATTCCACGGGTCAAAAACAAAACCCCAAAGGAAATGAAAAATTGACAGAACGAAAGAATATGAAAATACAACATATCAAAATATGTGGCACCCAGCTAAAGCAGTGCTGAAAGAGAATTTATAGTACTAAAGAGAAATTTATATACTAAATGCCTGCAAGTAGAAAAGAGAAGAGATCTTAAGTATTAAATGCAAAAATCCTCAATAAAATATTAGCAAACCAAATCTAGCAATGTATGAAAAGCATTATGTACCATGACCAAGTAGAACCAATTTGGGGGGATGCAAGGACAACACAAAGGATCTCTGTGGTGGTAGAGTTCTTCTGTATCTTGACTCTACCCATGTCAATATCCTGATTGTGATACTATACCATAGACTGCAAGGTGTTACCACTGGGGAGGAATGGGTAGAGAGTACATGGGATCTTTCTGTATTATTTCTTAATCTTTTTTTTATTTTATTTTTATTTTTTATGATAGTCATACAGAGAGAGAGAGAGGCAGAGACACAGGCAGAGGGAGAAGCAGGCTCCATGCACCGGGAGCCCGATGTGGGACTCGATCCCGGGTCTCCAGGATCGCGCCCTGGGCCAAAGGCAGGCGCCAAACTGCTGCGCCACCCAGGGATCCCTCTTTCTGTATTATTTCTTATAACTGCGTGTGAATCTACAATGATCTCAAAATAAGAAGTATGATTAAAACAATCTTTAAGTGATCTTATATTATGGAAGACTGAGGGTATTGTGGTTCTTGGTTCCTAGGGGTTAGACTCCCCCCCAAAACTAGAATTTGAGATTGTTCTCTGAGGTTTCAACTTATGAATAACACAAAATGAATGAAAGATGAAATATAAAAATAAATTTTCAAAAAATTACTATGAATGCTGGACCAGTAAGACTATACTGTGATCTGACTGAAGCTATCTATCTAAAATAAGGCCATATGCTTCAGAAGGGCAATTGAAGCAACCATGCCAAGCACTAAAGAAAAAAGCCAAGAGTGTAGCATCCATGCCAGGCCTTTCCAGGAAGGAACCAGCCTTAACCAAATCTATTACTGATACCCTGTTTGTAGGCAGGTATTCACACCATTGAGATGGAAGCACAGAATTATACTTACTGGACTTCAAATATTCCAGCCCCTGGAATATTCCCCTCCTGGGGTGCGCAGTAAACAAATCAAAATACTTAGAAATCAATAGTAAAACCTGCATCTGATGACAACTAGCTGAAAGTTTTCATTGTACACTCATTTAGCTTTTCCTTCTTTTCCAAGCCAGCCACATATCAATTCTATATTCTTTCCTAAATTTATAGTTCTCTTCCTACTTGAATGAATAAACTGACATTCTAGATTTGCACATCAATCTCATTAGGTTAATAAAGGGAGTCCAGTCTTAAAAGTTTGGTGGAAAAATCAGCAAATTCACTACTGAAACGGCACCAAACCATAGGTGGCCTTTTAGGAACTGGGCTGACTCTCATGGTGATGATCATTCCCTCTATATGTCTTGAGGTCCAATGTGACCTTTCTGAACCCACTTTTGGGTTCTTCATTCTTCTGCCAGCAGTCTCAAATTGGATACGATGTTTTTTTTCTTTGACTGTACTAACACAATTGCCATGTGGTAAGTGGAAATATACCTGAGATTTTTATTATATTTTGACTAGCAAATGAAATAATTTTATGTTTTTTTAGAGCATTATGAAAACCCAAGATTTTGAAATTATTCTAACAGAGGCAATGAAGTTACTTTCTCCCAGACTTTAAAGCTTTTATTAATTAAGTCTGTTGAATCTAGGATATGGAAGACTAGAGAAAGAGCTTCTCAAACCATGTCATCTTTCTCTGTTAGGGTTCCCATGTAGACTTTTAATTGCCCTGTGCTTAAGTGAGCTGTCAGGAAAAAGCAACTAACCAGCTAAAACTTAATAGGTTTATGTTTAAAGACAAAATAAAACTTACATGGCTAATAATGACCAGAGACTAAAATTTAAGGATATGAAATATTGCCTAAAGGATCATCTGTTCACTGTTAATAGTTAAAAAACAAAAAAGGACCTAGGGAAACTGGCCACAAATGATGGCCTCAAAAGAAAATGAATACCAGACGATATAATCAGTAAAACCCAATAGAGACTTTAAAAAGTTATTGATAAATCCGATCTTTATCATGATATTTATGAAGAAAATAACCAATCCTGATTTAAATAATTTTATTAAGATAAATATGAAAACAGAAAAAAATGGAAACAGATTAACAGCACTCTATGGAAAATTGATTATGGGAAGGAATTAAATTGGCTTAATGATGTTCCCTCAGGAACTTCATGAAAATTAATTCATGCTGGGCCAATTCTGATTAAAATGTTATGTTCATAAACCGGGAGTCTAAACATCCCGTCTTCCTGATGACATCATGCTGTTGCTTGAACTCTTTGCTATCTTAGGTGCTGCCATCCTGCCTTCTCTTGATTCTCACCAACCCCCAACCCCCCAAACCCCGCTTTCCTTTCCTCAGGCCTTCGCTTCTGGGTAGTTTTCCTTTCACATTTTGCCCCTTATACATAGGTATTCCCCCAGGTTCCATCTTAAGCCCATTTGTATAAATTCTCTCTCTCCTTCACGCTCCCTTCTTCCAGCCACTTTCCCTCTCCTGCCTCCACCTTCTCCTCACCGCCCCCCCACTTTAATGCTGATGATGTCAATCTACGAATCTCACCCTGCCCTTTCTCTTAAGCACCGGTTATGTTTCAGTGGATGTTCCATAGATATATTCAATTCAAACCACTCAAAACTGGACCTCACATAGTTCTATACAATCTATAGGACACAATGCTTCTGGGACCAGCTCCATCTAGCTTGTATATTGAGTGTGTGCACCTCTTCTCAAACCCATAGTCAGAAGGTGGGAATTGACTTTGGTGGGTGTATCTACGTCAGGGACACTGGGAAACAGGATCTCTCTGTATTATTCTTTAGCATGCTACTCAATGACACTGCTTTATTCAAGCCACCAGCAGTGTGTGCCTAGACTATTGCAATAGCTTCCTAACTAGTCTCCTTGGCTTGTCTTTGATTACACAATCAATCTCACATGGCCACAAGACTCCATCCTTTAAAATACAGCCTGGTACATTCAATTCTGCTTCAGTATCTCACCATTTTCTAAGGAATGATGTTCAAAACACAGTACCTCATCCTGTGTTCCCTCATACAATATATGCCTACACATTCCCATCTGTGGCTTCTTCTGTATTCCCTTAACCTTAAATGTCCATACGCTCATCCTCCTCTCGAGGCCCACTCAGCTGAGAAGCCCCTTTCCTGATCCCCCAGTAAGAATGAACTCTTCCTTCCTTTATGCCTACGCAACCTTTGTTTGCATCACTTCTTGTTCTTCTAACTCTGTGCTTCAGGGTCTCACGTGTACCCAACTTGGCAGGCGATCAACTTCATTTCCATCAGTTTTTAAAACCTCCTTTTGCCTTTAACTGATGGGAGATTCTATTTTCCTTTCAACCACGTATTTCCTTCATTTTGCTTCCCTAACCCAATTTAATTATTCCCAAACCATAAGCATTTACAGAGTTAAGAATGCCTACTCTGTCTGTCACAATCATGCAAGATGAAAGGATATTTAACCTCAGGCTGGGTATTCCAAGGGCCTGCAATTAAAGCAAATCTTTTTTTTTTCCCTTTGGTTGACTCTATGATTAAAAAAGAAAATGATTTCATTAAAGATAATTCAGTTGACATTTCTGCTTTGGTACAACTTGGATTTGAGACTGCCCTGGAATAATTTAGCATGAAGTAACATCAAGAAACAAGGAACAGGAATGCCCTCAACAAATAATAACGGGTAAAACATGAAGTGAGCAGCAAGGAGGGAAGTGGCCTAGAGGATGCTTGGTTTGTCATAAAATACCTATGGGAAGCCAACAGCTCTGGCCAGTGACAGGTTTGTAAAATTTCTTTATCCCTTTTTTCAGCCTTTACTTCCCTCTACTCTTTGTTCCCCACTTCTAAGGCAGCTAAAGCAATATCCTCCTAACTATGTATCAAAATATAGCAATGTTCCATTGCCAAAGAAGAGATTTGGATGCTTCAGGGTCATAAGTGAAATGAGATGGAAATGAAGCAGAGAGAGAGGACCAGTAGAAAGAACACAGGCCCTGGAGTTAGGGTGAACTGCTTCCTGCCCTACAGCCGTCACTGTCTTCCTAAGATCCAGAGCAAGAACCGAGCGTGGGAGCAGATTTCTGATTTATGGTTCTCTCTTATCCTAGGATACAAAGGTGAGAGGATGGCCACCAGGCAATCTTCAGGTGTGCATGCCACATCTCTCATTCAAGTCCCCATGGATGTCAGTCCACAGGATCACTCCACTCCCTTTACCACCTTCAGAGACAACGCAGACCTGCATTTTCTCTCTTGGTGAGCAGTGACCTCAATCTGCCTTGAACAAATGTACTAATTGGTGGAATGACCCATGTTTGGACAACTCCATCTGTAAATTCCCTTGTCTATGAAGACAGATTATGTTTTATTAATAGAAAGTTAGCAAGCTAAAAATTTTCTACCAAATATAGATCCATATTTAAAAATGAATAAACACCTACCAAATCAAATAATTTTAGTATTTCTAAACCTGAATATCTACTTATCATTTTTTAAATAATTAGGATCTTTGAAATTATACACAGAATTATCACAATAGTACCATCCATTTCTATATTTTCCACTCAGGAATCACTAAACACTTATCGGTATCATCTACCTCAGTCCCAGTTTTTATACTTCTCATTGGACTGAGAAATAAACAGTGCATAAAAGTCTACAAATGGTACATCTCTGCAGGAAGTGACAAAATTTTCTGAATGGGATGAAAAGGAAGAAAATGGCAAAAGGCAGAGACATGAACAGATGTGCTCCACACGTTTCCTTTGGGGCACTTACTGTACAGCTGACAATAAACCAGAGTCACACCCTTCCAGTCCCGAAGGAAGAAGTGTTCCCACCTTCTGAAAAGCAACCTTGCCCCTGTGACCCAGAGACCATCCCTTCTCTTTCTTGCTCATCATCTTGACTCTTTCTTCTGCCAACACTTCCTTCCCTTTCTCTTCTACTTCTTTCCCATCCTTCTAATGATGCACGGTCTTCAACATAGAATTCTTGGCCTCCTACTCTTCTTCCTCTAAATCTCCTTCCCAAAGAGATTCAATTACTGCTTCATTGATTTAATTATCATATTGAGGACTTTAGTCTCAAGCATCTACACTGTATCTCCAAATGCTTCCTCAGCATTCCACTTAAGTTTTCCAGCATTAACTCAAACTCAACATATCCAGATGAGAATTTACCACATTCTTGACCAGGTCCCAGAGAATTTAGGCTCCGTGCCAGCTTCTCCACTTTATTAGCCATGTACCTTGTTTTTTCTGAGTTCTCTGAGCATCTACCTCTATAATATGAGAGTCAAAAGATCTTCCCTCCCTAGTTCAGAGGGTGGTCATAACAATCCACAGAGTGCTGTAAATACCTAACATGCTGTCACAGCAATTTTACCACTCCCATTCGTCTGAACAGCTCTTTCTTTACTAAGTTACCAGATAAACATCTTCTCTAATTTGTTGTCCCTTCCCTCAACAGAAGAGCATCTCCAGGCCCTATTACTTCCTTCAAGACATCCTTTATGTTGTGCTTGTCCACTCCACCCTCAGCCATGTCCTTCATCCACCACTACTTGCTTCCTGCAATAGTTCCTTAATCCAGACACTTCCCATTTCTCCCTCTTCACTCCATTATGCTACCCCCAGACTAATCTTCCTAAGATTTAACTTCCACAACATCTTTTCCCATTTCCTAAACTGATTACAGTTCCCACTCTGCCCAGGAAGATATCCAGACGCAAACTTCTGGCTGACTTTCCAACCCTCTACAATCTAACTTTTTCTCTCCAATCAAAATTATCTCCAACTAATCCAAAACCACAACCCACTACTAAATGTAAATGTCATGTCTCCTCTTGAGGCCAAAAGTTCCTTGAAATATATATATATATATATATATATTAAAAAAACATGACTTAAATTTATTTTCTGTAATCCACATGGTGTAGACTACTCTTGACTGAACATGTAATGTTTGGTCCATCTTGTACTGAAAACTTTAAGCAGGGTAATATGATCATAAAATATAATTTGAAGGCCATTTTGGTTTAAATAATAACTCATCATCTAGCCCTACACTGGGGAGTCAGGCCCAGGGCCAAACCAAAAAATGAGCAACAAAAATATATTAGTTGGAGGTTTCAACTCAGTATGATTGATCTGGAAACATATCTTGAGGCTCTGTTAACAAAACTTTATGGTAGAAAAAAATGATTTGGTTTGATTTCTCCCATCTAAATCATAAGCAGGAAACTACAAGAATTCAACATGTCTGTGCATTGTAAAGACAGAAGATGAGTAAATCTATTAACAGGTGAAACAACTCAAATGAGATCCACATCAAACCAGTGTCCTTTCCAGTGTCACAAAGTGTCCCACCTTAAAGCCAGCTGACCACTTGCTGGACGCCCTGATAAATCTACTGGGCACTAAGCACATGAGGCCATAATATAGGTATCAACCCAGGATATACCTCAAGCCCTGGGGCTTGAGTCAATGAGGGTCTAGTGTAGAGGCTACAAGGATTGTGCCAGGCTCAGAAGACACAGGCTGGCTCCTTGGTCATCCACACATCTATCGTGCTTAGCCAGAAGAGCTGAGCAGGGGCAAGTCCAAAATAATTGCTTATCTCTGTAGGTGCTACAGTTGGTTAGCTCTTGATTCAGGTAAGCCTCAAACAGCATCCTTTCCTATAATTTTATAGAAATCATGGTGGGCAGTGGGGAGGAGGTGTCAGATAAAGACAAACAATGACACCATGCAGAGTTTCATACAGAATATCTATATTACCCTGCTTTTCGTTCTGGATGGTATTTCCATCCATTCAACAAAAGTTATTGGCCTTTTACTATATGCCTGGCACTGCTGTAGGTACCCAGGATACAACAGTAAACAAGACAGATAAGGTCCTTAATATATCAAGGAGCAGGCAATAAACCAGAAAATGAGTAAGATAAGTGATAAATTGTAACAAGTTAAAAAGGATTATGAATGATTGTAGACTTTATGCACAGTCAATAAAAAAACAGAAAGAGGCAAAGATGTTCCAAACCTCTTCTCACCACTCCCCACCCAAATCCTAGAGGTCAGAGCTACTCTTTCTAGCTCTGGTGCCAATTAGGCTCAACAGAAATACCACACTGCTCTTGTATTCCTTTGTTAGGCCTGGCCTCGTCATAACAAAGCTAAACCTCAATACCTACAAATGGTTAAGTGTAAATAAACATGCAAGCTTTTCTCCTTTGGTGATTTTATTTAGTGCAATATTTGTCATACTTGATCTGATCAGAAATGGACCTTAAAACAACACATGATACTTGTAATTTTTCTCCTGATATGCCTTGTATAATTTCCAACTTAAATTCACAGGACCTTTTAGCTCAATATTGAGTGTTCACTATAGAGTTGTTCTTAGCATTCACTAGGAGCACTTAGCTCTCACTCACTGAGGCCCTGTGTTTTTTATCATGGCACAGATGCAGCTAAAAAGCAGTCCACCCGCTCACTAGAAAAATACTCCTTTGTTAAAATGAGATATGAGGAGGGAAAACATAGCTCCTCAGGACTTCTCATCTGCTGAATTCTGTTAAGTATAAGGTAGACAATGGAAGCAGATAAGCAAGTTGTTCTACTGGCTCCATTTTCTCACCATTTACATGAGTGCAGAATACTTCCTGACTCTTTTTTGCCCATAGATTCAGACTGACACCTAGACAGATGGCTATACTTTATTCTACTCTATGCATGGGGCGGGTGAGGGGGCAATCACTTAAAATGGACCTAAATTTCTCCTAAGTTTGATACCCCCAAATCTGTGCTGCCTAGAATTGTAATCACAAATTCAGGTCTATCGAAATAATTCTATTTCGACTTGGGTATTCAAAATTGTACTGTATAAGCCCTAATTGCCTAATTCTAATTCTCAATGTTTTCCCCTTTGTAGGTAGTCTTCATTTTTTAAAGAAATGAGACCTTTAATGGAAAATTATTGCTACAGGTACAGGTCTCCAATTTCTATTCTGTCTCTGCAGCTATTGTTTTAATTAGTTTGCCTGCTTGTATGCCGGCCCTTTGTTGTGGCCTGCTCTGGGGCAGGGGTGCCTGCAGAGGGTTCTTCTTCTGGAATGCAAGCAGTAATGAGCCATTTTAATAATAAGAGCCCTGTATTGAGCCAGGAGCCAGAGCACCCGATATACCCCAAGGAGCAAAAATGCTCCTGCATTTCTGAAGCTGCCTTTCTAATTTGCATTTAAACCTAACTCCTGAAGAACAATTTCACCTGTGATTTTTCTGAGCCGGGGAGTAGGTGCGTTTAGATGTTGAATATGTACAAATTATGTTAATACAATGGAGGTAAATGAAAGTCAAAGGCATTGTCATGCAAAATGTATAAGTTTTATCTAAATGCCTATTTTCTACCACAGGTTGTTTGTATTTTTTCCCCTTAGGTGAAATGTGATGGGATTTTTTAAATTAAGTGACTCTTTATAATTCCTATTTGATTAAAACTATCTGATCATTCTTCATTTTCCTGTAACCTAGACTTCAGAAACCCTAGCAAGAGGAGGATTAGTTGGTGTCTGGCCACTTCATACAATGGATTGAAAACAATCTAATTTAACACCTGTGTGCTCATCAATAAGTGTACTCAAGCACAAAAGTGAGCACAGTGTTGAGTGATTTTGACACTGACTGCATGACAACCACAGATTCTGTATCCAAACACTCCCAGACAAGAAGCTAATTGCAGGGATGAAAGGCACACCGCTAAAAGCATGAGTAATCACTGCCATGATCCAAAGATAACCTGCTCTCTTTACTAGCAAGGCACTTCAGCATTTATGTCAAACCTGTCTCTACCCAGTCTGACCACCTTTTGTCTCTCTGACCAGTGAAAAATGGAAATGATCTTTCACTGCTGTGCCTGCAACTGCAAAGGATCTCTTCCAAGTGTGGAGATTTCATTCAACAACTGAGTATAAAATAAATGCAAAAGCTGACAGTTGTCATCACGCTGCAGAAATAAAAGATGAATTAATGCGATTTGTTGGAACACCTTCTCCCCAATCCACCCGTTGGTACCAACGGAGACTATAGACACATGGCCTTTCCAAGTTGTGACACCCCAAACTACCAGGGCCAATGGTGGTGTCTATGAGGATGCAGCCCTGCCGTGCTGTGGTGACACAAAGGAATCGTATCATCAGATTGCAGTTCACGATAGTGATAATTAATAACATACTTCCTGAAATACATAACTTCAAATACTAAGAGAATATTAAAATTTTCCACTTGGCTTCACCAAGAGTATGTGAGCCCAACCTAAAAGCCTGCTGAACTGGAAGGCATCTTTAACCTGGGAATCACAGCTGCCTACTCTTATTCCAAGGTAAACTTGGGTTTGTTTCACCAAGTTCTTTGGGTGTTTTCTCTTGACAGCCACTTAGGCTAGTGAGCAATACACATCTGACTTAAAGCTGGAATCCATCCAGGCCTGCCAAATCACTGATGTCTCATTTTAACCAATCAATTGGGATAGAATTGGATATTCTTAAGTATCACACAAAGCAGGAAACATGAAACAATCTATTGAAGTTGTTCAGCTATCTGGACTAAACAATTTCACCTACATAGGGTATCCCTGATCATGAAATACTAGCAATGGCAGCAGGGAGATCTTCCCATTTCATCTACAGATGTCAATATTGATCATGGGAATATAAGTATAATGTAGTTCTCTTTAAATCAAGTCACTTACTATGGCATTTTGCTAATTTCATGGGACTGAAATTGAGACAGGGAAAATGAAAGGAGTCCATTTTTAGAAAGGCTCCATCTCTGCTGTTTTTCTGCTAGGCCTCATTTATCCACGTTCTATATTTTGCATCTGAGTAAAACAAAGAAGCTATGTTCCCAGTTCAAGGGGAAAACAGTAAAGTTCATTATTCTCTGAGTTCTATCCTAAGCCCCCCAAACACCTGATAACATTAAAGAAGAGCCAGATCCCAAACATGTTCCAGGAAATTAGTTGCAACAAAATACCTCGGCTGATGCTGGTATCAATACCCCCCTACCCTGGATGACCAGTTATTCACCTGCCACTAGCCTCTGATCAGACCCTACCCTGGGTCGCTCAAAGAACAAGTACCCTGAACCCCTTTCCAATATAAACTCCTAAACTCCAAGTGACAGAGAGACTCATTCTCTTTTCCCGAGTCTCCCAGACACTCCATCTGCTATACTCTATCCCTTACACTATTCAATAAACTCTGCTCTCACTTCCTCTTGTCTCCAGATGGATTTCCATCCTGTGTGAAGCCAAGGATCCTCTTGGCCGGTCCTGCAGGACCTGCTCTGGGTCCTTGGACACAGCCTGCATATGTCAAAACCAAGGAAATTGTTCAGGAAATCTGAATTCTCATACATTGTGTATCCTTAAAGTATGTATGTGGGCTAGGAGTGATGAGACTTTGGAGCTTCCATCTTATTCCACAATGTGTGGAGCCCAGGTGGCTGAGACGAGATGAGTGACACATGAGCTCTGGTGAGCAATTATGGTGGCCGCCCATTGTGCCAAGACCCTATTACACTATTTCCTCCGCTCATTTTTGCCAAGCCGCCCTAACTAAATTATAAAAGTGGTGCATCAAGGAACATCTCACTAAACTCTGGAAAAGCACACCTATGAAGATGTAAGACAAATACAGAAAAATAAAACTAAGTAATAGATTCTGAAAGCAGCATTTTACGGATAAGAAAGCCCAAGAAGGTAACAGATGTACCCAGGTCCATATAACCAGCCAGTGACAGATGCAAGAGAAGAATCCATCATCCTGGTGCCTGTCCAGGGTTTCTTTACACAGTTCACTGCACTGTGAGGAGGAGGTTAACACCAACTCTTATTCAAACTTAAATTCTACTAGATATTATAGATTTCTGGTGGGAATACTTCAGAAATGAAAAAGTATTTTCAATTTAAATTAAATTAAATATCCAATTATGTCACAGAACTATACTTCAAAGGAAATGCTTTACCTTACCCTTTTATAAAAAGAAAAAAATCACTTTTTCCTTTCTTTTTATAAATTAAGAGTTTTATGCAAAATGATTCATTTTCACCTCTGACTAAAATACAACCTATTTTAGGTTTGGGGATTAGAATCTGAGGTCCACGGACTCGACGTAATTTTATGGCACAGTTCCTGTATATACATATGTTGTTTTTTTCTAGGAAAGGATTTTTAGCTTTTATCAGATATTCGAATGGGTCTATGGCTCTCCCCAAAGATTAATAACTTTGGTTCCAAAGAGGGCTGAGGTTTTGGCAAAAGTAAGGAATCCTTACTCCACAATCTCATTTCTCTCAACAGTTTCTAAATCTCTTCAAATCACACAACTACTTTTAAATTCACAAAGGAAATCCGTAAGACTTACAAAGAAAAGTAAACTCCAGCTCCCACCGCAAGGGCAATGGACAGCAACTGATTAATTCTGCAGTGATGCAAACTTAATATAAAACTTCATTTCAAGTAGTCTGAACTTTAGATGGACATTATCAGCTTAAAAACCATTTCTTTCTCTTTCTGCCCCCCCTCTCTTTCTCTCTTATTCCCCCCCCCCCAAAAAAAGGGCTTATATTTACTTGATTTAAATTTGCCTTGCAAGCTTTTCTTCTGAATTCAAGTGACTGGAACTGAAATTATTCTACCTAGGGAGAAGAGAAAGCTGAAAACCAATTTAATATTGGTTTCAAATACAAGAAGGGTACTCAGAAGATGATAGCCAAAGGAAATGGTCAAGAAGAATCTGAGTTTGCTCTAAAGCTAAATTTCCTAACATAAAGATGTCATAACATTAAACTGAAAGAATGAGGGACTGTTTTTGGACAGTATATGACCAGATAGATTCTTAAATGCCTGAGATGGCTTCAATGTGGCAAGGTGAAATTTACCACCAGTGGTCTCCTCCTGGCCTATGACTCTAAGGGCATGACAGGCCTATTGGAAGTTCCACACTAACCCAGGAAGCCCACAGTTGTCCCTCTAACAGGGGAGGAGGGGGTGGCAGCTAACTAATAAATCTCACAGACTCACCACCTTGTGGCTAGCCACCACTGCTATGGTGTAACTGGAGACCTGTTCCTGCCTGAGGTTGGAAAGGGGGTTTCCGAAAAGGAGGAGAGAACTGCTCCCGTAATTCTAGCCCCAGATCCCCCCAATGCCACCGAGATCCTAAATTTCCAAGAAAAAAAATTGATCTCAGGTGCTGTTTAGCAGAAATTACATGTATGTCAGATTTTTTTTTAATCCCTATTAGCCTTGCAAGACACTTTTTTTCTTCTTTTGATGAACAGGTAATAGCCCAGCTCTTCTTTCAAAACAACCATCTATAAGATTGGGCTGGTCTTTGCCTTCCTTTTTGTTGGACAATCCTGCCCCAACTTAGAGTGGAGGATATGTCTATAGCCTTATCCCTTCAGATTGGCCTCAAAAGTTTCTGTGTGGGTTCTCAAGGGGAACCCCAGGGGACACTTAAGGATCTGGAAGGTTCAGCTTCTCCCACCACCTGCCAGTCCTGTCCTCATAGATTCAAGGATGCTGAGTTATTTGGGGATCCCGGAAAACATGTGATCAATCCTTCAGCAATACATGCCCCTCCATTCCAGCTCCCAACTGATCACCCTATTCCTGCCAGCGCTCCCTCCAGGGGGAAGAACTCATTATCTGCAATCGGCTCATCCCAAAGCTATCCTACTCTAAATGAGAGAAAGAGCTCAGCTGAAACCTGCCTTCCCTCTTGTCTATACATGTCCACTTTACACTAGTTTGTGAAACTTCATCCAAAGATCCAAAAGCAGTACGTTTACCTGGGCAATAAAGGTTCAAAGACAGCTGCAGGGTACATTCCTTCAGAGGTTTGGGAACAGAATTCCTGGAAACATTAACAATCTGAAAAGTATGCCTGAATATACTTTACAAATGAAGACTGTTCACAGAACTCAGATCCACAGGAAAATATCAATAGGGTAATAAACATGTGTATTTGTGGGGGTGCCTACTGTAAAGCTACAAACCCAGCAGAAACTAAAAGAGGCAAATAGGCACAATATGGGAAAAAGATTTAGAAAACACTTGCATTGTAATTTTATTAATACTGCCAATGTCAAAATTACTTATTGGTTAATAAAAAAAACCCTCAGAGCATCAATGAGAATAATATGAAAGTGGAAGTCATTATTGATTTCTTTCTCTCTGAGAGCACAAGGGCCTATAGCCCACATGACAAATAGAAATGCTGGACATCATCAGAGAGTGAAGGCATTCTCTTCCTCCTGGGTGAAGCCACAGTGCCATGTGTATGCATGACAGGGGAAGAAAGAGGAGAACAACTAACATGATCAACGTGGTAAGAGGACAAACTAAATAGGGCTCTTCAACTGGAAGAGACGAATGTACAAAGGGAATGAACATGATTTAAGTCTATTCAAAATCTGAAAACTATAAAGGGGAACATTTTCTTAATAAATACTTTTCCCTATGAGTCTCTTCAAAGACAAGGACCGGGACTAAGTTATCCCTGTGTCACCCAGAGACTCTGAAGGGCCTTGTACACATGAGGTGCTTAACACACATTTAAACTGAATCAGACTGCATTTTCTTAAGGTAAAAGTCGGTGCCTGAGAACTAGCTCATTTTAGTGAGAGGTATTCTGTTAGAGACGTCTTTGTAGAAAAAGAGTGAAATGGCTGATAAGCTCAGAACAGCTATGAATCCAAGATTGAGTGGGAATATTTAGATTCAGGGAACAGTCTCCTAAGCCATGAAAAAGGGCCAGAGTCCACACAGAGAAAAAAAAAAACAAAAACCAACTTTTTTTTTAATGTTCCTTTTTTCCTTTATTATATTCTATACCTTTAAAAAAATCACTCCCTAGTTCTATGATCTCTATATTAAACATTTTTTTCCTGCTGCCAATCCACTATTTGAACTCTGAATATCAATAAGAACTTGAATTCCATAAAGCACAAGCAACGTAGATAAGCAAACACTGCTCCGAATATCTTACTGCCTATTTTGCTCACTATCTCTGGTTTTCAAGTACACTTCTTGCCATAATCATGCGTCCTTAATTAAATATAAGTTTCTGGCCAATTTTTTTATAATGTAAAAACTCATGACAACGTCCTTGGGTTTATGGCCCATTACGGTTATAGCATGCTATTCACCCTCAGCTATTGCTTGACTGAAGTTAATAGAGGATTCTGAGTCTCATATTCATTGCTGTAATGTCACTTATGGAAATAAATACCGTGCTGTTTGCCTTTCCCTGCTGTTCCACCGTCTCATTTCAGCCTTGAGGGCTGTCTAGCACATTTGTCCCTTGTGCCAGGACAGAAGACACAAGATGAGCCCTAACAGACACGATGTCAATGTTTTCTTTCCTCTCACTGCAGATATAATGACACCAGCACAACTGTGCATGGAGTGGCAATGAGAGATACGGCACATCGCAGAACAAGTGTTCCAGAAGAAAACGAAGAAAGGTGATGATTTCTCTTGCCCAATATGTGGCAACTTGTAGGTTTCAGAGGCATAATGGATAGACACATTCTATGAAAGAATTTGATTTATAGCAATTGCCTTTCTTTTCCTGATTCCATTAAGGCCAGGCATGCTGACCTTAAGCATGGGGCCAGGTATTTTCTTCTTATTTAGTACTCCCTGGGCAGCTATTACGTGTATCAGTTTTCTTTTATCCAGATCAATGCTATAAAAAAATGTGTCTTTCAGTCACTGTATTTTATTTAAACAAAATATATCTTGGCATAACATGTTTTTATCCTCAACCTAAGGGAACTTTAAGTCACAGAGTTACTTTTTAACTACATGAGTTGTTTCTGATGATAAAATTCATGCTCACTGTAAGTAAAAAGAGTAAAAATGTTTTAATGATCTCTAACGCCACCAATCAAAACGGGCTCTGGTAAGAAACTATGTATTTATAAAATTGGGATCATCCTCTAAGTACTGTTTTATAGATTTATTTTTTTGTTAACATATCATAAAAACTTTCCCATGACATTAAGTTCTTTTCAAAATCGTATTTTAATGTCACACAGGGCAGAGGGATTTTTTTTCCAGTTCCTTGATGTGTTACATGAAACTGTGATACATATCCCTATAGATAATATTTTAAATTTCTTCATTCACACTCCAAATTGCAATTCAGAAAGTTAACAATGTAGACTTTTATAAGGATACTGCAAGAATGACTGCTCCCAATCCTTCACAGCTTTTAAATCTTTGCCAATTAGATGGGTTAAGACACTGATATTTTCATGTGTCTTTATGTTTATTTTCCCACATGATTTTTTTGATGGCTGGATATCTTCTTTTTGTGAGCTATCTACTCAGGACCTTTGCCTATTGTTTTTTAGAGCAAAGATTTGTGGTTTGTTGTTGTTGTTGTTGTTGTTTTTAAATAACACTTAAGAATTCTTTATGTTTCTTAGGATATTAACAGACTGTAAATTTTCCTCAGTTTGTCATTTTCCTTTAAATCTGAGATGATCATGTCTTAAAAACTCTAATGTATAGGAACTTATATCTGTGTTGTTTCTCATCTGAACTTCAAAGTGTTATTGAAAATCATACCATTTATAATAATCAGATGTATTTAATGTTCTGAACTTGTCTACTATTTACCACTTAAAATATAAAACCACTAAAACCTTTTGAAAAAGAGAGCCTTTAGCTAACAATTATCAGAAGACCAAGAAGACCAAGAAAACCAGTAATTTCCATTGTTCTTTTGCTGTTCACAATGTCAGGATCCAGCAACGCCTCAAAGATACTAGCCCTACAATGCTCTTGCTCAAGCCACATGAGCCACATACAAGCAAGCAAAGGCAGCCTAGTACCAAACCACCATCCTTTGGGATTCAGTTTGGAGTTCTAATGTGACCTAACCAGAGAAGCATAAACATAACAGAAAAATGCAGTCCAGCCTATGCAACCACACTCACTGAGTTACTTGAATTTCTGAGTCTCATTCTGGCATGTCAACTATTGGCAGTATTCCTCATGACTCTCCAGGTCTGATGTTCCAAATTCCCTCACACTGTGGGCCCAGGATATGAAATTTACTAGAAATTTGCAGAAAGTATTAAATATGGAGCATTTAACTCAAAATGAAACTGAAAAACCAAGCAACCAAGTAAAGATAAAAAATAATACAGAAAATCAAAAAGGACAGAGAAGTATTTCCTAATTAAAGAGAAGGGGGGGAATCCCTGGGTGACTAAGCGGTTTAGCGTCTGCCTTTGGCCCAGGGTGCGGTCCTGGAGTCCCGGGATTGAGTCCCGAGTCAGGCTCCCGGGATGGAGCCTGCTTCTCCCTCTGCCTGTGTCTCTCCTCTCTCTCTCTCTCTCTCTCTCTCATGAATAAATAAATAAAATCTTAAAAAAATAATAAAGAGAAGGGGAGGGGTGCCTGGGTGGCTCAGTCGGTGAAGCATCTGCCTTCAGCTCAGGTCATGATCCCAGGGTTTTGGTATTGAGCCCTATATCTGGCTCTCTGCTCAGCAGGGAATCAGCTTTTCCCTCTCCCTCTGCCCCTCCCCCAGCTCATGCTTTCTCTTGCTCACTCACTCTCTCAAATAAATAAAATCTTTAAAAAAGAAAAAGAGAGAAAGAAGGGGAGTCTTTAACCATGGAGGAAAAACATTCCAGGCTTTATGAGCTGTGCTCACTCACTGACAAGTGTTATTGCCACATACATGTAGTTTCCCTGAGGGACAGAGCATAATCTTTGTCAGAATATGTATATATAATTCATGCAGGGACATAACCAGGGATACATGGGATAATCCACAAATCTTTAATAAAGACAAGAGTCTCAGCCCCTTTAAGAATTACTCACGTGTCTCTGGCTGACTAGAACGCAACCATAAGGCATTTAAAATATATTAGATGAAATCTAAGTTCTGCTTAATCAGAAGAGCCTCATACAAGTGTGAGATTAATCCAGTTTTCCTCGAACAGAACGGTCTCATCAAGTCAACAGTCACCATCCATCCCAATGGCAAAAAACAAAGTCGAATGGGGCCTACTCTTCATCTGACCCATTTCTTCCTCTCTCCAAAATGGTTTACAAATTTTCAAAATTCATATAAAGGATGATCTCCATATATCTTGATTACCTTTCTGTTTTTTCCTTAATCCAAGATGATATAATTCATTTTTTTGGTGGACCACTTGTGAATTATTTTTAAATGTAATTGTTATTACTATTACCATTCCTGTTTTTAATATATCCTGAAATGATATCAAGTACTTAAAGTATCTGCTAAGGAGGCAGAGACCTGACCTCAAGGTCTGGAGTTGTTTGCCATCTGAAGGGGGTGAGGAGGCAGAAAGAGCAATAGGGCCAGTGTCTTTTTATCTATTGACTTCAGAAGGCAAAAACAATTATCTGGACAATTCAGGTGAGAAAAACTCACCTTTCCCTGAATTATTTGTGTAAAAGCAGCATTAATGGACTGAATTACTCAGATAATAGTAATGTGTTGGTCTGTGTTTAATTAAAATAAGAAAGGAAATAATGCTGCCAGGCAAGCACTTTTCAGAAGGTTTAGAGTACTGTGCACTCCAAAGGTTTTGCAATAGGAATATATGGCTTCAGAAAGTGCCAGCAGAGCAGAAAAATTCATCTAAACAACATTAGTTTTAATTTCACTAATTCCGGGAGAAATCCACTTCGCAAAGCTTATAAAAACACTGGTTTTCAAGCATGAGAGAGAAATTCTCTTTCCCCTTTTACATAAAATAAAATGTGAAAGTGTTTTCCTCCAGCTCGTCAAGAGTGAGCTTTGTTTTCGCATTTTTGTTTTTGTCCTTTATTTTTTAATTTTACAATGTAGTACAAACTGCTTCTAATATTTCAGATGTCAGGCTTGAGGTGTTAAGGTGATTGTGACAAGATTTGAAATAATGTGGAGAGGGAACGAATGTTCAATGCACCTAAGACTGACAGAGGTATCAATCACTTCAACTAAACAATTCGCTGATTTCTGTATATGAAAGGAATCTATGAAGCTTTTAAATTCAGACCTGAGTAGAAAATTTTAATAATGAAAGATCCTCTTCACTCAGCTTCCATATTCAGTTTCATCCAAAGTCCTTATTTTAGTATGCTATGAATATCAACAGAAATTAAATAGGCCCCTTCTGTGAAGGCCTGGGTTTAGCATGAAGATTGCTTATGAAATAATGTGAAAGCTAATCTAAATGTGTTTTTGCTTTGTTTGGGTCACCTAGATGGTCATAAATATGCTATAGCCCTATGGATGGAAAAGTAACTGGATGGAAATGGAAAGAGGTATGTTAATAAATCTACAAAACTAAAAACAAAATAGTATGTTAATACCATCTGTTCCAGTTCTGTACCGTCCAACTTTGCCACCCCCCGCCCCATCAGAAGGACCTAGTTAATTCACATGAACTGCTTGCTGCCTGAGATTCTTGCCAGAACACTTAACAGCCCCCTCATTTGTTGGGTGGTTTTATAGGTCTCTGGTGCTGAGCAGAGGTAGGACAGCTTGCAGTGCACGAGGAGGACAGATAAAACCACCCTGCTGTGCAGATTTAGTCCATTTGCACTGGCTCTCATACAGAAAACAAATTGCAACCTCTCACAAAGGGGCCCTTTTCTGCACTAGCAACCCTGAAAAATGCAGGCAAAAATGAGTAAATCAGGCAACTTCACATCAGGAGGAAAAAAAAATGGCTACCACTCCAACAGCTGCTCTCATAATTAAGAACAGATTTCATCACTAAACTCTTGCTGGTTATGTCTGCAGCAAAACAAATACACAGATGTAAGGCATTTACATACTGGATATTTTGTACTGGGTAACCAAACCAAATTTACCTATCTTGCTTTAGGATACTCTCTTAAAAATATCATCTAGCCAATGATGAAGTATAAGGCAATGTCCAAACCTGAAGTACAACTATATTTCTGTCATCATCTTGCAACTAAATTTATTTTGGCATCTTACCAGATTCACTTTCTTTTTACATATTCAAAATTGCAATGCGCTGCCATGGACATGACCCCTTTCAAATAATGAAAATGCGCTACCAGTTTCTTTTACTCGTAAAATTTGCTAAATTTATTGCTGCCTCATTTATCCATGTTTTAAAAGATTGCACGGCACATGCAGTAAAAGGAATCGCATTTGACCTTTTTAAAGGTAAATTGGTGTGCCATTAAATCAGAGAAATAAAATTAATGAAATGATAAAATTATGATAAAAACAGATAGGTAAGGACAAATTAATGGAATGCCACTCCACTACAATGAGAAAGCAGTCTACAGTTCACACATTGATGAAACTCACATACATTAAAAAAACATAAAGAAAAAAAGAACAAAAGAAGCCCATAATATAAAGTACAAAAACAGGAAAAATCCTTTTGCTGTTAGAAGTCAGAATAGTGGTCCCTCCTGGGTAGATAGGGTAGTTGCTGGGAAGGGGCAAAAGAGGGCTTCTGGGGTCTGGTAATGCTCCATTTCTTTCTTTCTTTCTTTCTTTTTTTTTTTTTTAATGCTCCATTTCTTAATGTGGGTGCCAGTTATACTATATGTGTTCAATTTGTAAAAATTCCTCAAGCTATATTCTCAGGATCATTTTTCTACATATAAATTGTACTTCCACAAAAAATAAAATAAAATGAAGTAAAGTAAAATGAATAAAAGATAGGCAAGGCATGCACTGAACTTCATGATTTTCAATGTCAACAATAAGTACCTATTCACCGATGTTACTCCCAACCTCTTCACATGACTCAATCCATGCAGTGTTCATAAGCTTCCTGACACTGTTGTCACAGTGTCTTTATTAACAGTACTTATCAAGTTATAAGTTTTACTTTTGAATGACTAAATTGGACATTTGAATATTTAAGCTTAAATTAATAGCTCAATGTTTTAGGATAGTCTCTTGTCTAATATGCTCATCAGATTATCCTCCCAAAAGGTATGAATGTTAAATAAATTTTTGTGTGTTTCATTACCAGTGTATAATTTAAAGCAAAGAAGCAGTTCCAAACATGTAATTTTAAGTAAAAAGTGGTTCTAAGAGCATCTTTCAAATGATGTACTATTACACTGCTTTACCTAAGGAACAATAATCCTTACAGAAATCCATGGATTTAAGTAAACCAATTCAAAGGTAGAACGTGCAAGATAATGCCTACTCAAGCTGACATATTTTCTAAGAGACTGAATATTTAAAATTATTAGGAATATATAACTGGTGGATTAAATAGTGGTGTAATCTTCATTTAGAATTTCAAATTTCAGCATTTACAGATGCAATGAAGCTGGAAACAAGCATTAAGGCATCAAAGTATCTGGAGAAGTAAACTTACTAAACAAGTTGTGGTGGCTGACGTCGAGGGTGGTGGTTTCTACACTTTTGTCCCAGCTAGGGCTTTGAACAAAACAGCGGCTGAGTTACAAACATAATCATGTGCCCTTTACTCTAAGTGGCTTCACAGTTGCACTTCTCAAACAGTGACTATCCATGCATGAACCAGGGGTCAAAGGCATAAAGACACTTTCTTAGCCTAAGAGGAGGGTCTCTCTGACCTCTTTCTGCATGTTTGCTCATCTAGTTCAACACTGTTGCAAAGGCTGAATTCTCTCCTTTTTTTTTTTTTCTGAATTCTCTCCTGATCGCTTGATCCCACACGATAATTATCATTAAACTATACCTGAAAGACAGGGATATGGAAAACATTATCCACAGTCTTCGTGTTAATCTATTTGGGGTTCACGTTTATAAGTGAAAGCCATAGAGAACTTGTACATAGCCCAATGGAACTCCCCACAAACTGGTTGTCTGTTAAATAGCTGAAATAACTTTAGGCTTCACTTTTCTGTGCAATGCTTCCACAAATAGGAGACTTGGAACTGGCATCTTCAGCTAGTGTGCATTTAGATCCATCTATACAACCTCTCAGACTGTCATCCTAAGATCTAGCTTGTGACCCAGGACCATTCAGGGCTCACTGAATTTTGATTTATGGAGTACTTGATGTTACTTGAACTTTTGCTTATGCCAAACTATGAGTATTTGCTTGTTTTAAAGAACTCCTTTGCGATCATAATTTAAAGGAACTAAATCTGTATCCTTAACGAAATTATGATTTCAAATTCCTACTCACTCTCAGAGTGTGGACACTTCTCTCCTGATCATCAACTATCCCAAATGAAGCTTTTATCCATGAGCTTACTCCTGCACTACCCACACCTTTTAAAAACGTATTCTCTGTCCTTTAAGAATTACATGTCCAGCCAGAATCCTGACAGGATGTAAGATGTAAAGTATATTATTTTCTTAATCTCTAGGCTGGGATAATGCTTGTTTATAAAACTCTATGAATCCTTTTTTTAAAAAAAGAACAGCTATGTACTTGATGCCAAGGATGTAAAGACAAATAAAACAGGGCACTAGCCTGACTAGGAGCTCACAGACTAGTGAAAGAGAACCATGTGAACCTAATGAAAACATTATGGGATGGATGGATGGATGGATGGATAATATAGATGGCAGGGAACGGGTAGAGACAAGAAGTTCTGTGAAGACACATAGAAAGCACGTCATCCCACAAGGAGTAGAGGTTTCACAGAGAAGATGATAAAGAGCTTTAGTGACAGTTGCCTTGATGGGGTGGGGTGAATGGATGGAGAAGGTGTCTGGTATGGAAAAACTGATGGCAAACCCTCAAGGCATGAAAGTGCATGGTGGGCTGGGGGGTTGGGAGGAGGCTGGGAACACAGCCATCAAGTTCAGAGTCAGTAAAGCATAGTATACCTGGCTCAGTGTTGTGAGGTTAAAGCTAGAGGAGTGAATTGATA
This sequence comes from Vulpes lagopus, assembly GCF_018345385.1. Classification (NCBI taxonomy): domain Eukaryota; kingdom Metazoa; phylum Chordata; class Mammalia; order Carnivora; family Canidae; genus Vulpes; species Vulpes lagopus. The sequence goes on along the minus strand of NC_054828.1, from coordinate 26,559,458 downwards.
TAAGGTTGTGAGGGCTGTATGCTAGGTCTAAGTATTAGATTTTTTACCTCTAGGTTAGTATTTTCTAGAATATGTTTCTGAGAATACTAATTCCCTGAATTGCTTTGCCAAAAAAACCCTCGAAAAACCAAAATGCTTTTTGATCAAGTAAGTTTAGAAAATGCTGCATCCTATAGTCTCCTTTCAGAGATTCATAATACACATTTGGTGTAACAGGGTTGAGAAAGACAGCAGTAAAAACCATCTTAATTGAACAGCATCTTCACATAACTATTGACATCTCTCAAAACTAATGTTCTACAGAATACACGTGGAAGATATGATATTAAATGCTGCTTCAGGAAGTAGGGGAACAAAAAAACTTTTGGAGCAGGAATAGAACATGATCAGATTTATTTGTTCCTTTTCATTTCCCTTCATTAGAAAATTATTTTTTTAGCAGTTCATGTCTGGTAATGAAGTAGATATTGCACTAAATTTGAAAGAGATTACCGGCAAAAAGCCAAGAGGTGACAAAACACAGGGAGGAGGGACTCTACACAAGACACTATCTCAGATTGAAATTACAAAAGTAAATCATAATATGATAAAAGTGGAATGATGGAAACACAGCAAATGAGAATGACTTCAAAGATTCTAGCCTAAAGACCCAGTGGAAGGTGCTCCTTTAGCCAAGACAGAATTTCAAAGAAGTCTGCTCTGCAAAAAAAGCAGTATGATCAGTGCTGGTCATTTTACATATGAGGTACCTACAAAAGCATCCATAGGGGCATACTGAGAAAGCAGTTAGACAGTGAGCATAACATAACATCTAGAGAAGTTGAATAGCAATTATGCTATACACCTGAAACTAAGGTAACACTGTGTGTCAACTATACTCCTATTTAAAAAAATTAAAAAGGAAAAAGAAAGCAAGCAGTTAGAAATATGGCTTTCAGTTTAGAAGGAAGGTCAGGACCAGAGATACATACTGTAATCATACAGATGGTATATGAAGTCATTCGAATAGATAAAGTGCTCCCCTCCCAACTCTGGGGAAAATGTAGGGCAAAAAGAGTATAGAATCCAGAATACCAACATTTCAGTGTTAAAATACAAAGTTAATTAATATCTTATGTGACATTTTTTATACTGTAATCTTAAGAGTTTTTGTAATCTTAAGGTTTTCTTATAATGTAAAAGGTTCTGTTTTACATTATCCAGAAACAGAATACAGTGTTGAGCCTGACACTGTTTTATATTGTTACTTTGGTCACTGGCACATCACGTAAAGAAATCAAAATATGTTTGGAACAGAACAGAGGCTAATTAAATACACCTGAAGTCCAGAGCGATTCAGAGAATTGACCGAAGTCTTGCAGCAAATTGGTCCTGTTTGCAACTAGCCCAATATCTAAAAATTAATTCAAAATCTAATGTTCTCTTTCCTTTTATTTGTTTCTAAGGCATGTGAGAATATAAATAAAATCATATAATTCACTCAAATAAGATCATTAACAGATATTAGAAAATCATTTTGTAATTTTCACATGTACTCTTTAATTTTAATAGCTATAAAGTGTTAACAATATTAGCTAATTTTTTCTTATGTAGTTGAATTGTGCTTCATTGGAAGGAATATCACGGAATTATGTTCCTGTATTCTTGGAAGGGTGGTCTATATGCATTCTATATTAACAATGGTCTTAATATCCCACATAGCCAATCAACAAAAGTTACTAAGTGACTAACATAAGTGAAGCATATCCTTACTCATGTGAGAAACACCAGAGAAAGGAAGAGTTGAGTAGCACAATCATAACTGAAGTAAAAAAATTGAACACCAATAAAAAATAAATTTATATTTTAAAAAAAAGAGATAAAGAATATGAAAAAAAAAAATAACTGAAGTCAAGGAAGACTCCCAACAGCCGCCACTTAATTGCACATAATGATTTCAACTGACTGGCATGAAGTTCTTAAACACTCAAGTATAGAATCCTTTAAAATCTGTGTTAGATATAACAGAATTTACATTTTTCCTCAGTGAGAGGGGAATAAAACCTTCGAGAGTTATAAAATATTGTTGCACAACAACATGAATATATTTCACATTCCTGAACCAGTTACTTAAAAAATGATTAAGATGATAAATTTTATGCTACATGTTTTTTATCAAAAAAACATGTTTTTTATCAAACATGTTTTACATGTTTTATCATGTTTTTTATCCAATTAAAAAATTTTAAAGGAATCATGAAATTAAATCACTTTAACATACTTTTGTCCAGAAGATGTTTTATATCCTACAAGGAATAGGGAGCCGGCCACCATTTTCAGATGGTGAGAAAGAGGTGGAACTGGATCTTTAGGTTAATTAATCAGACAATGTTACTCAGGGCTTGTTAAAGAGATGTGACAAGATGAACATTCAAAAGCTAGAAAAGCTAGTTAACAAAGTGAAACAGTTAAATAGGAAAGTAGCACTAAGGTTTGGAAGATTATGAAAGACTTATGAAAAGAGTAATCAACAAGATATGGTATGACTAAAGAAAGAGAATCTAAGATCAAGTTCCAGTAATAACATGGTACATGCTACTAATGGTCAACCTGAGCTTTAACCATTAAAACGAAAATACCCAGAAAGCATTTGGTAAAACAGGGGCAGCCTGGGTGGCTCAGCAGTTTAGGGCCGCCTTCGGCCCAGGGCCTGATCCTGGAGATCCGGGATGGAGTCCCACATTGGGCTCCCTGCATGGAGCCTGCTCCTCCCTCTGCCTTGTCTCTATCTCTCTCTCTCTGTGTCTCTCATGAATAAATAAATACAATCTTAAAAAGAAAAAAAAAAAAGCATTTGGTAAAACAAAAACAAAAACACTGTAGCCTGGATGCTCTTTAACCTTTACCACCAAGGTTCAAAGACACCAAATCTGAGATATATGCCAGTAAATTTGAACCAGGAATTTAGATGAAGTCCATCAACCAGTTCAGCCATCAGGTTTTGTCCCAGCGAGGTTACACTACTCACCTGTCCCTGTGCCTTCTTTACTTGAAGTTTACCTGAGAAGGTGAAGGGACTAACAAAGAAAAGTAAAAATCATTTCACTTCCAATTTGATGGAACTAAAAAAACTTCTGGAGAGTGAAACAGTCTTTTTTAAAAATTTGCTGTGCTCTAGGAAACAGAATAGAGCTGAGAAAAATTAAACCCTTGATAGACTTTATGCCTTTAGGCAATCTGACAACCACTGTCCAAAAGGACAAATCCTCTCCTTTTGGATCTCAGTACTGCAGGCAACTCAGAAACTCTCCAGCTCTGATCTGTACAAAAGGTCATCTGGTGTTTCCAGATCAATCTCTGTGGTGTTCGAGTCACTAAAACAGCAGATTAAATGAGCATCCACAAGAACTGCAAGTCCCTCCTCTCCACACAAACACTTGGAGGGAAAACCAGGTAAATCAGAATGCCATTAGTATATTGGGATTAGAGAATCTTACTGTAATGTATAGGAATAAAAAAAGAAGAAGAAGAAAAGAAAATTCAACTTTTTAATTAAAACCTTCAGAATCTTATCACAAAATGTTTCAGCCTTTGCAGATTAAATGGAGTTTTTTTCACTTAAAAAAATACATAGCCAACTTCTAGGGGAAAATAGTACTTAGAAAAACAAAATGAGTTTATTTTCACTAGAATGTATATAGTTAGACTATCTTACTATTTCTGTTCTTTAAATCTAATCTTGAATATTCATTTTTAATTTAAAAAGTGGGCATGTTTTAATTTCTAATCTAAGGATGATATGGCTACAAAAATTTATTTTATTTTTTTACTACTGTTAGCTACTTAATCTGTGAAATACAGCTCAGGAAAAAAAATGCTGTCATAAAACCTGTTGGTATAAAGATAAGCAGTTTATTTAATATCTAATTAAATGTGGTCACCAGAGAAATCACAGCTTATGAAACTTTATCAGAAAAAGATTAATCCATTTCAGGCTTAACCCAAATGTCATAAGAGAACTCATGAATTTAGATAGGAATCCACTTATTATCCAAAGACATTTTCATATTGAGTAAGAAGAGCTGATATTACTGGTTATATTTATAGTCACTTCAATCAAATTCATATACTTTGTAGCTATCATTGATTTCAGGGACAATTATCAAACTAGAATAATATAACAGGAAGTCCCGTCCTCTTTGTCAAACATTTCTATAATGTTCTAAAAGCACTTTGAGTTTACAGACCTCATTCATTGAGAAATTCAAAAAATTATACGGATTGTGTCATTTTAATTAAAAAACAACTAACAAAAAACTACTGAACAACCTATTATATGTTGGACTCAGGCACTGGGGAAATGAGGATGGAGAACAGGATTCCATTTTTGAAGGGCTCACACAAATCATGAGACAAACCCCGAAAGAACCACTGATATAAAGTAATAACTACTACAGGGCAAAGGCTGCTGTTCCCCCCCATATCTTTCATGCCTTTGTCTATAGCAAAATAAATTTATCTGGACACGTGGTGACCCAACATAAAGTCTGCATGCATTTCTCAGCCCTCTTTAAAGCTAAGACAGCCAGGTGACTAATTGGGGTCAATGGGATCTGAAAGAAAGTAGTCTGTGCTCCTTCCAGGTTGAAGCTTTAAAGGGGAGGATATGCCCTCCCCATTCCTATTCCTCTTCCTGAGGGCTCAAAAGGAATCTGGGCCACCTTGGATCAGGTAGACAAGTTGTAGCACTCATTATAGGTGGTAGAGCTATAGAATAAAAGAAGACTGAGTCCATGATAGAATGTCAGAGAACAAAGCCACCATTCCACCTCAGATTTATAATGTAAAAAAAGCAAGCTTTTGTCTTGTTTTTAAGTTGCTTCTTTGGGAATCCATCACATAAAACAGCATCATGTTCTTTTCTTTTTTTTAAGATTTTTATTTATTTATTCAGAGAGAGAGAGAGAGAGAGAGAGAGAGAGAGAGAGGCAGAGACGCAGGCAGAGGGAGAAGCAGGCTCCATGCAGGGAGCCTGACGTGGGACTTGATCCCAGGTCTCCAGGATCACACCCCGGGCTGCAGGAGGCGTTAAACTGCTGCACCACTGGGGCTGCCCGAAACAGCACCATGTTCTAATTAAGATTTAATAGACATGCTTCTTTCTCTGAGAATTTTGGTACCAGAAAATGTCCATTAAAAGGAAGAACCAAAATTTTATAGTAAAAGCAAAGGGAAAGCTTGAATTCTAATTTTTTCATGAAAAATAAAACCCTGAATCATAAAAATAAACTAATCTTACAATACCAAAATAGAAATGAGAATTAAAACTTTATAAATTCCTAGAAGAGAATGACTTAAGTCATTTGGAATAGGGGGCCTAAGTTTTTGTTAACAAAACTGTATAATCATGTGATAGAGGTAATGAAAAAAAAAATCAACCTAGTAAGTAACAGAATAGGTCTCAAAGCCTGACCATCAACATGTAAGAAAGGCTTAGGAAAATAGTAGTGAATACAGATAAAAAACAAAAAGGTACAGGTCAAAGCAATTAGAATGGAACTAATAGATAAGAAAAACAAGGATGATTCAACCAAGAGTAATACGTTTACTTCCTTTAATTTGCTTCTTAAAGGCAAATAAAAAAGTGTGTGTGCACACAATGTGTGTAAACAATACAAAAAAAACTCTGAGCTGGAATAATGTATTAATCTGACAAGACTGAAAGACCAATCCATGTTTCAGGAAATGCTCAATACTGAGACACATTTTGATTAAGCCGCAGAAGTTTGAAGAAATAAATACTTAGGATGTTCAAGCAAAATGAGCAAATCATTTTCAAGATTTAACAGGATAGGCATATTTGAGGAATATACATATTTAAGCTCAAGAGTGTCTTCAAATTTGGTGAAACTAAAAAAAAGTAGAAAAAGAGAGAGGTGAAGGAAGAGAGACAATGTTGTCTTGAATGAAATTCATCTTATGTTTGTGGAATTTTTTCTGGATGGCGGGATTTGAGTTGATTTTTAAATTTCATTTTTCTTCATTTTTAGATAATTTGAAGGAGCATGTAACATGTTAACAAAAACAATGAGTAAGTAAGCAGAAAAATATCAAGATGGAAAGCAAATATGACAATATATTAACAACAATCAATTCTGGGTGGTGACTCTCTAATTTCCAAATATTATTATCATTTTTTTATAAGAGGAACCAGATTTGAAGGAGGAATTGGGCAGGCAAACTAGGAAAGAATAATACTCCAGGCATAAGCAAAGCCAGAAAATTATGAAAGAAAATGGTGTGCTTACGAAACAGCAAGATGTCTGGTAAGTAGATAAGGATGAAGTCTGGGTCAGATTATATGCTATGATTGAATTTCATTCTAGACTTTATTTTTGTCACTGATATTAACTAACATCATTCAAACCAGTTACAGTATGTTTGTCTCTATTTTTCAGGTGCAAAAACTCAAAGTCCAGACCTCAGGGACAAGATAATTCAGTACTAGTTCTAAGAGATGGTACAAAGACAGATGAGAAGTAGAGAGTTAAAAAAAAAAAAAAGAGAAGTAGAGAGTAAGCTCAAGGTGCTTACGATACATTGGTGACATCAGACAGACAACAAAGCAGTAAATAATAATATATGGTAATATAACACACACAGACTCTATAGGAATTTAGAAGAAAGAAAATTCTTTGATGGTTGGAGCAGATTGTGGAAGTGGCATGACTTATGCCATAGGCTTGAAGAAAGCCTGGAGCATTTTGAATTAAGATTTTCAGTCTCACAAGAAATTACATTGTAGGATCCCTACCCACAGCTACATCACAATTCCATAAAGATGGAGTATTTATCTTTCTTTCATACTGAACTATAAAGAAAAGATGGACTGAGTCATCGCTTAGGCTGGAATATGACTGTAGGGAAAAATAAACAAGTAAGTAAAGGCTTACCTTATATTAAAATAAATTCCAGATGGCTAACTTTTCATCTAGTTTCCTTTATGGTTTTACACATCAGATTTAACTCTTTAACATATCTATGGAAATAGCCTTTTTAGCCATAATTACAAAAGAAGAGATCAAAAAGAAGAAAGATACAAAATTTAATTTCTACATTATAAACAAAGGTTAATCAAGAAGCTGGGAGAATTGCTTATAATTTATTTAGAAAAGGTTCATTTCCTTAATTTTAAAAACCCATAACTCAGTAAGAAAGAATACAAAGACTCCAACAGAAAAATGGGTAAAGAGCATGAAAAGAAAATCACAAAAGAAAATCACAAAAAATTATACATAATCACCTTTGTTCATTTTGAAATTATAAATTAGATGTCTATGCATTTTTCCTTGGAAAATATGATATCTACACAAATTTACTTATTCCTTTACTAAGGCTATTCATTGCAGAATAATTTACAATGGTGAAAAAAATTGAAAACAGTTTAAATGCCCAACAAAAGGATTATGTAACAAATTATGGTATCTGCATAGGATAAAACTACTGAAATTCTCAACTAAATGCAATGCAAAGATCATACACTGAACATTGCCAAAGACTGTTCAGTAACATAGCAAAGCAGTTATGGTATGCAAGGAGAATAATTGGGAAAATAACCATATATGATAGCTTCATCCTGATTCAACAAAGAAGGTCTATACCAGAAGAATCTATACCAAAATGTAAACTGTGACTATTTCCAGACTGCAGCATTACATGTGGGTTTTTTTATCATTTATGTTCTTAATGTTACCCTAATTTTTATAATGAAGACATATTACTCCAAAAATCTCTGTTGCCCTTTGCAGCAGAAATTCCAGAAAGAGTGGTCTATATGTAACATCTTTAATTCCTCCTCCTGATTTTCTCTTAAACTTAGACTTTGTCCCCCAAAACACTCTTTGAGGTAACTGATGACTTTCATGTTACTAAATCCATCAGCAGCAGAAATGAAACTGACAATTCCCTTCTCTTCTTGATACCTTCTCTCCTCACGTTTGCTAGATACTACACTGATTTCTTCCCACCTCCTGATTCTGTCTCTCTCACTGGCACCTTCTCTTCTCATTAATCCCTTGATGTACGAATGCATAAGGGCTTAGCCTTCTTTTTTAGCCACACTCACACCCTAAGTGACCTCATCCAGCCTCAAGGCATTATCAAGGTATGCAGACCACTTCCAAATCTCTATCTTCTAGCCCAGATATGTATTTCTTTCTCTACCAAATTCCACGCTTATGGCTCCAATGTGTGTGTCTACTTAAGGTGTCCACGTGGATATCTAACAGACACCCCAAACTCAGTCAGTTCAAATGAATTCCTGCTCTTCTCCTCAAAAATCGGCTTCATATATAACTTCCCATTTCAGTTGAAAGCAACTTTCAGCTACTCAAGTCAAAAATCTGTCTTCAATTCCTCTCCATCTGTCATCCAATCAGTCCATTCTTACCTGACTCTCCTCCAAAATATATCCAGAATCCAACCTTCTCATCATCTTTGCTACCACCTAGCTCCTACAACTGCTGTCATCTCTCCCCCAGATTAAGGAAATAATCTGCCAAGTAATCTCCTGCTTCCACGTCTATCCCTTTACAGTTTATTCTCAACACAACAGCCAGACAGATTCTTGTAATACTTAAGTCAGACCATGATGCTCTGTGCTCAGAACCCCTCCAGGGTTCCCTATTCTCACTCGCAGTAACACCCCGATCCTTGTGGTAGCCTAAAGGCCTTACGTGATGTGGGTTTCTCTCCTATTTCCCTTCACCTCATGCATTCTCCTCCAGCACACTGTCCCATTGATGTTACAGGGTGAGGAGGGATGCTCCCACTCGGGCCTTTGCCCTAGCTATCCACTCTGCTCTAACTAATTCCTCCTTTCTCCAGATACCTTCCTCCTAACTTCCTGCTCAAGTCTCTCTTTCTTAATGAGGATTACTTTAACTATCCTACTTAATGGAGCAATCTGCTCCCCCTCCTCCCAACCTGTCTGCACTCCTTTACAGGTGTGAAGCCAGTCACTTTGACTCTTTTCTGTAATACTTATCACAAATTATAAAAGGGTAAAATTCAAAATGGTAAAGGAGTTGCTGAGATAGGCTGTGCTGAAGCAAGAAAGGCTCCTCTGAAAGCTCATGTTTAAATTACTATGATGCCAACTGGAAAAGGGTGGCATGACCCTGAGGGAGGGACTGGCCAGAGAACCTAACCTACAGGAATTCATACTAACATACAAACATGAATGAAATAGCCAGTAATGTGAAAGCCCAGTGGGCACATCTACAGCGAAGAAGCGCAAGTTGCTGAAAGGTTGGTTTGTAGGCCAACATAAGGAAGGGTGAGGGCTGTCTAAAGATGGGGAGGCTACGCCAGGAGGTAGGAAGTTCCCTCTTAGCCGTGGGGGCTGAACACAGACAGGAAGAGCCTCAGTGGGGATGTCACAGAAAGGAGTCAAGCATCCTGCAGGAGGTCTGGAGGAGACCTTCCATCACCCATGCTCTGTCTGTAAGATTTTCAAGACGTCCAAGAATGAGGGAGAGGGTAGGAGAGTGGCTGATCTATATTTGTTTTCAGGGCTTATGTAGATCACAAACTGAATGTACACATCTTTTTATTTTCTAGTTTAGCCTTCTGTCACACAGATAAGGAGTCAAACATTTACTGTGTATTAAAGGCATGCCACTGGCTATGTGGACCCAAATGCTCTGTAACCAGCAATATTTCTGAAGGATATGTCTCCAAGACAACAAATAAACAGAGCTCTGGATAAATATGTGGATTGTGTTTGCATAAATTATGAAATAATGCATTACTATGAAGGAGTGAAATAGGAATCGTGACAGAAACAAGACCCATGAAGCACAAAATGACATAGAAAAAAAAGGGCAATTCTGGGACTCGGTACCCACTGGAATCAAGGAGTACCTCTAAGAACTCCATGTGTTCTAGGCTATTTTAAATCCATTAAAACTTAATTCACATGGCAGAAAGTTTGAAAATGGGGTCTCTTCCCCACTGTCCCTTGTCCCCTTCACCACCCTTCTCATCCCCACATCCTTTTGCTACAGCTCACATCATGTGGCCAGACAACAGAAGCATCTGCCTGCAGCACATACACAAAACACCGTCCACACTACCCCCAGGCCAGGGCTTCTGCTCACACAAACCAAACAAAGAAGAACATGAAAAAAGAGACAGAGCACATATCCCTGCAGAGCCACTGCCTGCTTTGGCTTTTGTTTCTGAGGCCAACATATAGCTCTATGGTTTATTTTACATTGGTTGTGTTTACATACATCAGTAAATATGGTTCCCATTTCTCTTTGTAACAGCAGCTATAAATTATATGTTGGAAGTGTTTGGCTTTTCTCTTCCCATAAAAGGTTTGGCAGGAATTACTGAGGCCCCAAGAAGAGGAGGTCAGTGGTTGGAAGGGAGTGACTTCCTTCACCTATATCCTTAAATGAATTAACTAATTCAACAAACACCTATTGAGCACAAACTATGTGTCAGGCACAGTTAGGAAAGCTCCAGGAAGCAACGCAGCAAAAAGCAAAACAAAAATCCTTGTTCTTATGGCATTCATATTCTAGTAAAATTCATCACCTCACTTCAGTTTCCAGGTTCAAAGCTCTCAAACCGTCTAGGGCTGAGCACAGTAGAAGGTAAATGTGAAGTAAAGAGTTACTATAAATAATTATAATAGTAATTCTGAGTTATTATTATTATTGTGGCTTATTAAGTGCTTACTTTGTGCCAGGCACACTATTCTAAGCACTGTACCAGTATTAACTTACTAAGTAGTCATAAAAAGACTATCAAATGCTATCAAGTACCGTTATATTGAATTGTGTCCCTCACAATTTTAAATTTGAGATAGAGATAGGGACTTTACAGAGGTAATCAAGTTAACAACAAGGTCATTAGGGTGGCCCTAATCCAATATGACTGATGTCCTTACAAAAAAGGAGAAATTTAGATAGACATACATGTAGAGGGAAAACAACGTAAAGACACAAAGAGTAGACAGCTATCTTTGAGCCAGGGAAGGAGGGCTAGAGCAGATTCTCTCTCACAGCCCTCAGAAGAAATCAACCCTATCAACTCCATGATTTTAGCGTTCCGGCCTCCAGAACTGTGAGACAATTTCTTTGTTCTAAGCCAACCAATTTGTGGTCCTTTGTTATGGCAGCCCTGGCATACTAATAAAGGTACAGTCATGATTCCATGTTGCAGGTAAAGCCACTGAGACACAAGGTCATCTGGCTAGCCAACAGACTGGGAGTTGAAGTCAGACAATCTAGCTCAAGAAACCACACTCCTCATTCGGTTCTAAAACCAGGCCAATTACTGCAGAGATGGGTCCCAGTCAGTATTGCTCCTGAAAGTGTCTTTTGATCCTAAAGCCTGACCTTTGGCCAAAATAGAAAACTGCTATGTTCTGGGGGTGACCACAGGCTGCTTGTCACACATGCAGCTACAGAATGGAACGTGTGACTAGCAGCAGGGAAACTGCACTCTCCTCTACTATAAAGGCATTGCTAATGCTGGTTAATCATGTGGATAAGTGATTCTCCTGATCGGCCCAATTAAACATGCTATTTAATACTTTGTAGCTTTAAAAAGATCGATTTCAATGAGTCATTCTAAATACTACCTGAAAATTTTAAGACTTTTCTTCAGCCCATATCTTGTTGATTTTATATTTCATTTAACTGGAAATAAAGCTCAAGTGTGATAAGTTCTACTACAGGTAATAGTTCAGGAAAGCCAAATACACAGAAGGAGAGAGAAAATTCGATCCCAGGCTTGGCAATAAAATCTCAGGAGGGGGCTAAGCATTAAATTAGGGAGAATCATGTCACTCAGGCTTTGCTATATTAATCCAGGATAATCTCAGTCTTCAAGATTTCCATTATTTCCAACAAATAAACACAAAAGAACTTTCAGGATTTCATTTTCCTTTTTCTTCCCACCTCATATCTCTGCCATTCTCTCTCTCTAGTTCACTCACATGCACACACACAACCACTTCCAATAATACCCTCACTTCTAGATCTTGTTTGCTTTTGTCATTTCAGCGGTATTTCTAATAAGAGTAACATAGCCAATATTTACTGAATGCTTACTATATTGTCACTGCGTTAAGCACATGACATTCTTCAACTCATCGATCAACTCCTCTTTCCAGTAACTCTGCAATGTAGATATTATCATTTTCTCCACTCATAAGAAACCTGAGGCTCGGAGACATTAAACTACTTGCTCTTGGCCACATGGCTAAGTGGCAGAGCCAGGATTTGAACCTATGCCTGGCAGAGCCATCATCATTCCACTGTGTATCCCTGTACATCTGAAAGCTTGCATGGGATTTCCAACCAAGAATGAATGAAATACAAGAGAAGAGGCTTTTGTCATTGGGCTGTACACTGATACGTTTTCCAGGGTGGAAGAGATTGTTGGATCACACACCCATCTCTTCAAGGGACTCCAAATACAGAGAGCTCAGGCTCTTGATTAGTCCCAGGTTTGGAGTCAACACATATAAGGTTGCGGTTTAAGGGCAAACAGCCCCGTAATCTGTCCAGATGCTGTCTGGGAGAGGAAACTTTATGAGAACTGAGAAAATATACGGGGAAAGTAAAGTGGGCTTTCTAATAGCCTCCCCTGGGTCTCACTCTCAACGCCTCCGTCACTGGGAGTAGTCTCCTATCTTATGGCTAGAAAATGTGGTTTTATAATATGAACCTAAAGGAGCCCAGAGAGGAAAGGGGACGACGGCAAAGGACATCAGCACCTTTACACGAGGCACATTTTAATATGCTTTCTTCAAAGTTTTCAATAAAGAGTTATAGAAGCTGAAGTTATTTTAAACTGGCTAAGTGCTTTTACCTTTTAGGGCCTCGCTAGCTGAACATAAAAATACCAGAAAGTATGGAAACATTTCCACTTGCCAGCCTTCATTATGACCTTCAGAGTGACCCATCTATAAGATGAGAAATGAGTGCTTTCATCTAGTATCTAAGATCAAAGTTGTGGCTCTTCACTCTTCTAAGTCCAAGTGCTACAAGTTGTCTGTGTTCCCACTGAGAGAACACACTGGGTGTAATCAGCTATGCTGTTATTAAGCCCCACTGTCCCACAGGATGCAACCTTATGCTGCAGTGAGTGACGGAGGATGGAGGTTGTGGTGATGGGGAGGATAAAACCACAACAGACAGGGAAACTGAGTCTCCAGCCTGGCCACGCACCCTCATTTCATCAATGAGCAATCAGATAGCATACTGTCATTTGAAAACATTATACATCTCAAATGTAATTAAGAAATTTAGACTGGCATGAATATGTAATGTACACATTGCTCTGCAGATGCCTTTCTCGTCCGACAGGCTGGTGCCGACTTTAATTTGGAAGAAATCCATTTTCATACAAAGGTAACCAACAGTGACAGGAAATAGGAAGCCTACATCATTTATCTTCTATGAACTTAGGAAAAAAAATCAGTTAATTGCTTTTCTAGGAAGCTATTTTGTGGAATCATGGTGCTTTATCTTTCTGCTCTTATTTATATATAAATGGTGATTTTAAAATGCCCATTGTGAAAATGCTAATTAATCAATACATCTTAAACTATTTTTTAAAAATATTTTATTTATTTATTCATGAGAGACACAGAGAGAGAGAGAGAGAAAGACAGAGACACGGGCAGAGGGAGAAGCAGGCTCCATGCAGGGAGCCTGATGTGGGACTTGATCCTGGGACACTGGGATCACGGCCTGATCTGAAGGCAGACGCTCAACCACTGAGCCACCCAGGCATCCCCATCTTAAACTACTTAATTGCTTATTTTAACAAATAAAATTCTGACCAACCAAAAATGGTCTCTCTGTTCTTGCAGATGAATTATCAACCACTACAAAAACTCCTAGTATACATACTACAGTCTATTAATTGATATTCAAATTTAAGTGTCTCTTCACTTATCACTGACTAAGCTGAGAGCAGCAGGCTTTGCTTTCCTTCCTTCCTTCCCTGGATTTTCAGATATGTTCTATTCTCGGCCATCAGAGCCCCTCTGTAAGTCTTAAATCACTGCTACTTATTAAATTAATAACAGAAACTAAAATGTATATGTCTTGGAATACCACTGAAGCTGAAACTTGCCAAACAAACTGATTTCATGGCCCATGAGACCCATATTCCCATATTTTGTCTCAACAGCACTGCATATTAAGCTTTTTTATAGGATTGTCCCATTTCTGCTTTTCTATATCACCTAGCACATACATGTGTATTTTTAAATTCTATAAAGTTTGAGGCCATATAAAGCACTCTCTTCAAATCTAAAATTATCATTTTAATAATTTCTTATTATTCCATGAGCCAAAGATAGGTACAGCATGAAGCTAATGATGCATAATCTTCAAGACCTCTTAAGCAAAGATTCCTCCAAGGCCCCAGGAGGGGTTCTAGCAATGAGTTAATACATTTTTTTGGTAAGAATTTCAAATATAATTTTTTTTAATTTTTTTTTTATGATAGTCACAGAGAGAGAGAGAGAGAGAGAGAGAGGCAGAGACATAGGCGGAGGGAGAAGCAGGCTCCATGCACCGGGAGCCTGATGTGGGATTCGATCCCGGGTCTCCAGGATCGCGCCCTGGGCCAAAGGCATGCGCCAAACCGCTGCGCCACCCAGGGATCCCTCAAATATAATTTTCTAGTCCTTTTTTCCTGAAGAAAATCCTCAAGATGGTATATACTTTAGGTCCCACAAAACTTGTATCTGCCCCACTAGGTTAACAGCCCCCCGTGTCTGGATCTTGAATTACATGTGAAGGGCAAAACATTTATTTTGTGTGTGTATGTGAAACAAAAAATAATTTGCTTCAACTGGAAATAAGATTTACTGTGCCCTACTCTAGAATGTTCTAGAATGCATGCTGCAGTCCTTCTTATGTCCCTGTCTCTCATCTAACACTAGTCTCCTTTCCCAGTGGCACTCCAGGGAAGGCTCACTTAATAAGGGATGGCATCAAGAATAAAAAACTCAGCTATAACAACAAAAATATGTTTTTCATTAAACACAAAACTGAGCAGGGAAAAACCAGCCAAGAGACAGGTGTATCAGTTAAAGAACTCCCTTGAGGTCTTTAACTTCCACATCAAATTGCACTGAATTTTTCCACACTAATTACCTATTATTGAAGACTAAAGAATTATAACAAATAATTTGCCAGGGCAGCAGATAGAGTGCAGATGTTGTAAGAAAAAAAAATGAAGAATTTATGAAGTATAAAATCAGGCGAAAGAGATCCACAAATTCTCAATTTTTTAAAACAACAATATTTTTCTACTACAAGGATTATGAAGGTGAGGAAATTTTCTAGGACTAAAAGGCAAATTTTAAATTTAGTTTGGACTGTGTGTGAGAGAAACTGCAAATTAAAAGCTAAGGGCTAGAGTCTAATTTATTCAATTCATGTAAATTTCTTGCAGGCAGAGTTCATATCGTAGATTTTTTTTTTAATTTTGCATATCACATTACACCTAGTCATTGATTTGATTTCTTATGAGGACTATAGCTACACAATGCCATATGGCTATATTTGTATCTCCTTTGTCTTTACGTCATTTTTACCTAACACTTCCTTTACACCCCCAAATCCCTCACATTGGCGTTAAGTTTTGCTGTACAGCTAACGTCCTAGGAAACTAGAGTCAAGTCATGCAAAAGTTCCCATCAGGTCATTACCTCTGTAGATTTCCCTAAAAAAACGCATTCCCTACCTCACTGGGAATTAATATTAGTACTAATCAAGAGGACATTTTCACCTAGGTACTGTGTAAAAAAAAAAACAGGCATTAATATTTCTCGTTTGCCACGTTTGTTTTAGTCTCTCTGAAAAATAAAAACAAAAATTCCCTCAAAAATAACATTTAATTAGCCAATAAAATTTAGTTCCTATGCTATGATTGTGGATTTTATAGGGATGCCCTATAAATACTGAATGATATACCTGCAAAAAGGTATTTTTTAATTTCTTGGAGTACTGTAAAACAAACAAACAAAAAAAAAACTCTTTTTTTTTTTGAAGGATGGGAAATATAACTGATAGATACTACCCTGCTGCTAACTGGGAAAGAATCTATTATAATGAACTTATTATAACACAGTGTGTGTTGCATGATTCAAATTATCATATTTTCCATAATATGGAATTTTTTGCTAATGTAAAGACTGTACTATCTTCCCTACCAAAAACAAAAAACCCAAAACAAAAACAAAAAAAAAAACAAATCCACCAATTAAAATTTTGTTCTGCAAACAACACTTCTTCCCTCTTTTCTATCAATGCATGATTGGCCTCTTTAAACTATTCAGTATAAAATGTTAGGAAGGGAGCAAGCTCACAGGCTCAATGTCATTACATGGGGGAAATGAAACACTTCCTGTATAAAAGCTCTAATTTTTCTCGGTATGACTTTCTATCTCAGGCATTTCCCTCTTTCTGTGATTACTGAACCATAGTACAATGTGTCATTCCCAATCTGGGGTCTTGAAAGGGCGTCCTGAAAGTGTCCACGTTATTAATGGCATACCCAAAAGCCTAATGAAAACTGTACAGTTATCTACATAAGGCTGTACTGGCTATGAAAAACTGGCTTTTAACCAGGCTTTATCAGCTCATTGGGTGACAAAGTAAATAAATAAATTACTAACAAATTTGAAGTTTCTTTGGCACATAAAAATCATTTTAACAAGGAATCAATTGGGATTAAAATTATAAAGGATTCCTGGGGATTACAGTCACCTCTGTTCAAGGATAAGCCATGTTTTATTTGCCAGGTCACTGGATGATGATAACACAAATCAAAGGACTTGATAAATTCAGTTTTATAAGGTAATATTAATACGTGTTTCCTGCAAATTTTTAAAAACATGAATGCTTGCAGAAGTTATATGTTGCTCCAATTAATTCCTGAGAATACTTATGGGATCCATCATAAATGAATAATCAAAAGTGAATGTCACTTAATTTCCTCATTAGAACCTGCGTAAACATCT
This sequence comes from Vulpes lagopus, assembly GCF_018345385.1. NCBI lineage: Eukaryota > Metazoa > Chordata > Mammalia > Carnivora > Canidae > Vulpes > Vulpes lagopus. The sequence goes on along the minus strand of NC_054828.1, from coordinate 26,542,414 downwards.
TGGATGTATCTTCTCTAAGGGCAATATGTTGATCTCCCAGTTGGTGCACTGTGCTGAGGTAAGAGCTCAGCTCAGAAATTATTAAGTTCAGCCTTGTCAGACTCCCCACAAGAAACATCAAATCATTTGTGTGTTAGTTGGTCATTAAATCAAATTAAGATACAAAGAATATGCTAGCTACAGTGTTACTCCATCTTTAAAAACAAATGTCAAAAAGAAAAAAAAACCCTGAATATTTCCTAAGTCCAATGTTCTAGAATTCACATTTCATGTTACTTAATATACCACATCACAACAAAACAAAAAAAAATGTGCATGCATACTTTTTCCTATGCTTTTGACAACTGTCATCAATTTGGAATATAGTATGAAATGTGTTTCTCTAAACCAAGACTTCATTTTCCATCCAGATTTACTGTTCAAGTAGACTAGACTCTTTGCTACCTCTGTGATTATGAGATTTGCTTTATGAATTCTAATATTCCATACATCTGGCCTACACATTTTGTAATGCAATAAATAAATACCTCAGATTAAATTCAAGAGGCAAATCAGAAGAATCTGAATCTGATTTCACACACTTCATACAACCGAAGATCATTTTTACAGGGCAAGAAAAGTTCTTACTTGATTAACATCAATTAATCTGGATTTTAAGTTTATAATATAGATGGGACATACAATACACTCGAATATTCACCATATTCAATATTGAGTCATTTAATAATTACCTTAAAAATCATTGAGGTTTACTTTGTAAAGTTTGTCCTGGAATATTTCAAAACTGACAAAAATATTGAACTTCTGAACTCTTTCACATAAAAATTAACCTCTTTATATATGGCCTTTACAATACTTTTATTTCTACTATTTCACGTCAACACCAACTCATTCACACACACACACACACACAAAACCCTTGACCTATACTGAAGGAAACATTCTCTCCGGAACGAACATAGACATGTAACTGCATTATGTTGGAACTTAAAAAAAAAAAATGGGTGATAATCAATCTGAGATTTTAAGAAATCATTGTTTATCTGTACATTCTGCTTTAGCAATTGCTACAAATCCTACCACATGAATCGTTCACACACTGAAAATAAACATGGTAAGTAAATTTGTATCAAGTTATCACTGAGAATGACTCAGATGGTAGGTGGCATTGAATAGAGACTCACCTCTCCTTGTTTGGGGATGCTTAACTTGGAAAGTTTGGCCTTGGCTCTGGCAGACTCTGGCTTGGTGGCCGGGACTCCCCTGTATGAGGTGCAGTGCACACCCGTTTCTGTGGACGACTTAAGCTTTGGAGACTCGTCAGGAGCTTGATCTTGGCCATCCATCGGCCGCACATATGCAGTTGGTTTCTGCTGGACCAGGCTGGGTTTTGAAGCCAGCGATGGAGGAAAGTTCTGAACACAGTGTCCGCTGCTGCTATGCTTGGCTGCCATAGCAGGTGGCCTTTCCTGGGTCTGAAGACCCACCTCTACATTGCACACTTGTTTGGCTCGTGGCTGCTGTCTGCCAACACCATCTCCAAGCAAGGTCCTGAGAGAGCCTTGTTGTGCTGAGTTGGAAGAAGAAGAAGAAGAGGAAGATGAGGATGAGGGGCTCAACACAGACTGGTTAGGTTTTTTATTATGGTTCTTTGGGTTAGCAGAGCGGTTCAAATCAAGCAACCTGTGTCCGTGCTTACTTGCTCTCTGTTGGCCATCTGATGGCGGATGCCCGGCCTTCTGCCAGCCCATGGTGCCTCTCTTACTCTGCTGCACGGGGACAGCTGCTGGTGTGGAAGAAGCAGTGCTACAGACAGATGAGGGCTGGGCCTGGGCTCTTGAATCTGCAGCAAAATGTTCATCGATCTTGTTCACAGGAGCCTGAGGAACCCCAGGTTTGGGAACGCCAACAAGATGACTCTGATTAGATCGGTCAGTTAAAAAGTCTTTCATTTCATCGTAATTGCCTAAAGTATTCTGGATCCGGTTGGAGAGCTCATCCCCCTTGTTAGTCTGGAGAAAGAAAAACACAGTAAGCACCTTGTTGTTAGAGACAAGGGAAATACAGGAAACAATGGAGAGGTGCCTTGATGGCTCCTAGAGTCAGGGCTGTCACATCCAGAATAAGAGCTGGGAGGTGAAATCAAAATCGTTGTCTCAGAAATCCATCTACGCTGCATGGCTCCAGAACCAGGAAGCCACTAAGAGCCTTAGACTACACCAAAAGGGAATCTATCCTTGGTGGTATGATGCAGCAATGGAAATCAGGATTAAGGCTTTCCAGGATTGGGTTTTCTTTGCTTTTTTAGAGTCCCTTAGAAACTTTTCTTGAAAATTCAAATTGGGCTCAAATTGTTCTGCTGCCAATTTCTAAATATATCATATTCTTGTCAGAAACCCAGAGTGACAGGCAAAAGAAGTCAGCATAAAGCTTAAAAATGAACACGGGCTAAATGTGCAAGAGGCCAACTATCCACAGTTCCGTGCAGGCCTCAGATATTAGTGAAATCTTGGAAGACCTTTCATTTTGGCAGAGTTTGTATCTCTGACTTTTGGTGTAAATGAGAAACAATCCAGCCATTTTTTTTTCTCATTATCTTATCAGGTAGCCTGATCACAGCATAACCTATGTGTGGCAAATATGTTACCCAAACTCTTTTTATTTCCTATAGCTTAGAAGGAAAAACATTACAAGTGGCATTAACTTTGAAAATCAATGCAGAAATGAAATCCATACTATTGATAAAATTCACAGCAAGCAGCTCTCACCATTACGCAAAAGTTACATTTTACTGAGGAAACAGGCAGTCAAGTCATGTGAACTAGACACCAAGATTTGTGGGAAAAGACATCATTCTGAGAGGCAGAGCTGTCTTCTTGGGCTGAACAGGCAGAAAACAAGCTGGAGTTTGGTTGGTCAACTCTTCGAGGAGAGACTGCCATCACAGGGGTAGAGGTACAAGTCGGGGAGAAGATGAATTGAAAATCATCTACCTTATAAGGTTCACTGAAGAGGGAGTAACTCGAATTAAATGTGCCATCATCCTGCTGTGTTTCCTGATTTCTTCTCTCTCGTTCCTTCCTTCGTAACACATTTCTATCTGGTTCATAGACGCTGCATCAGGAGAAAGAAAAGAGAACAACCACACAGGAAAAAGTTAAAGGCTAAAACCCTGTGGAACATTCCCCTGAGTGCAAAAGTCTGGTTCATGGATAGACGGCCGTGACAAGGAGAACAAGGATCAGATTAGACACCCAGCAGTAGGAGCTTGGGTGTCTGATAATTACATTCTTCAGGGGTAAAAATAAAAAATCCTTAGGGCAAGTTCCAACTAGTACTAGTCCTCTCTGCCTGATATCTAAGACAGGAAATATCTAAGCAGCTTTGACAGGAGAAGACTGAAAGTAATCTTAAAGCAGACAGTAATTACAGTGATGTGTAAATAGAAATTACGAGCATATTTCCTCTTATGACATAGCCTCTGAATGTTCTATGGGAATGCTCCTGTTCTTGTCTTTCTTTTCCTTTTCCTTTTTTTTTTTTTTTTTTTTGGTAAGGCTGTGTTTCTGTAGTGATTCTTTCATTAACTAGCTCCCTAAAGAGCTGTTAAAACTCCATGCTGCAATGGTTTTCACAGTTATGAGCCTTCTTCTGATCTCTGTTAATCAGTCAAGTCGTCAAACTACTACTGAATCAATTCTTCCTTCTGATATATTTGACACTATCACTCCTCCTAACTATGAAAAATGTGCCAGGAGGAAGGGGTGCAGGCAACGCAGGGAGAGAACGGAAATTGAATTATGGTGTGTCATCAAGGATCTCAGCCTTTTTTGTTAAAGAAAATTAATATCTATTCTCCCAAAATACAATTATGAAGTGACCAGACACCAGATAACTGGGAGGACTAAGGGAGAAATAGTGTTCCTTCCCCCTCATAAGGAGAAAATAGAGAGGCTAATTCAACTAATAATAAGGAAGTGACCCATTTACTGAAGGAAGGAAATACACTTGTTTTTTTTTTTCAGCTCAGTATATAAAGAAATCTGGCCTCAGTGGAGAACTGACATGTCCCTCAGAATGTGCACTGTCTTCATTTCCTAGCTGAAGCATTTGGTTTAACTGACCTTGTTTTCCTTTGAGCTCCCACTTGGTCTAATACTCAGATGCCTGAGCTGGGAGCCAGGACAACTACCTACTAACCGGTTCTCCCATAACCAGCGACTCGATGATGGAAGAGCCACACAAACTCTCTCACTCCAGTGTCTTCATTATAAAACAGGGATTCTTCATGGCGTGGTAAGGTTTCAATGTGAAGATAATGCACAAAATGGCCTTAGAATAGCTTTAGGTGCCCAAACTCCAATGTATTGCTTTTAAATGTTGTTAATAATGAAAGAATCCATGAATTTACAGAAACATATGAAAAGAGAGAGATTCTGTTTTGTCTTGTTTTGTTTTAGCCAAATTGCTATCTTGAGTATAAGAGAGGATATTGTGTCATGTGGCTGTAGAGGACACAAATAAAATGATCATAAAATAAATACTGCTTATCCTTCTAGCTATGCCCAGGTGAACAGAATATACTTTAAATTGCTAAGGGGCAATGCTGAATATGCTTCCAGCAAGGCTGTGAGAACACCTAAGGCATTCCATTTAAATTTAAGATTAGGGAATGTTAAAATACCCAGAACATGTCACCTATTAGCATTTTAATTCATCTTTAGCATGTTACCCAAAGTTATTAGATTGGGGAGTCTAACCAGTGACCTTCACATTAACGGAGGCTGCAGCCACAGCCTTACCAACTGAGAGGCTCACTGCTCCAACATAGCCATCACTAAGAACTCTCTGGGAAGCTATGGTCATAGTGACTAGTGTAAGATGAAAATGACACTCTTATTCACAGAACCAAGCTTCCAGTTCAAATAAGAGGCTGTGATTGTCCTGCCCTGCTTGTGGATGTTTGCAATATGAAACCCCAGCTTTCACAAACATTCCATGGATTTCAAATGGAGACTGACCCATGCTGTGGATGGAGATGAAGTAAGCTTTAACCACGAAGTGAATCCGAGTTTTACTATGAACTTGCTAACTTTGGGACCAATACCAGCATTTGCAGTCAGAAATACAAGCTTGCATTGCATGCACTGCACTTCTTCCCCTCTCCAGCATGTCCAGACATCTGTGAAGCACCGACTGTGCAGAACTCCATGCACAGAGACTTCCACAAACATGCTCACTGCCCTCAGGACAAGTCAAATCAACCACACGCATGAGACTGGTGTGATGCATGAAGTGGCCTTATGTGACATGGGGCAGGCAGGTGGTCATTTAGAATGATTTCAGGGCTCCTAAGACGCCCCCATGCCCAAAATAATACCTCCTGCATCTGCTGGTGGAAGACTGAAATTCCACAACTAGAGAGTCATTCCTCTGGTTTAAGATGTCTTCACCCCTGTAAAAAATGTAGACACCACAAGAAGAGGAAACACTTTAACCCAATCAGCCCTTGGTATCTGGGTGTGCATGAGTTTCCAAGAGGAAAGGGCAGAGGACATAGGGGCCCAAAGGGGGTCCAAATAGGAGGTATAACAAAAAAGGGAGGGACAGCATACAATATAGCAATGAAAACAAATTTATAAACTCTATCTACTTTGCAACCTGGTTTAGATGTTTAGCATTAGGCTAAAAGCCATAGTCAATCAGGCAGCTATCAGACTTGCTGCATTCAGGGTCAGGGAGTAAGAATCACTTCAAAATATGAAGAAGCTGGAGGTGAGAGGCAAGCTGCTCCTCTTTAACTAAATCTGCCTATTCCACAATCCATTTAAAGATAACCAAAAGCACTTCAAGATGCACATCTGGGCTGGCTAACATTCCCTAATGAGGTTCGGCTTGCACACCCCGCCTATGCCTTCTCAAGGACTGAACACCCTCAGGATCACCTACACACAGCCTGCTAATAGAAATGCACTTGCCATCTTTTATAGCACTGCCATGATGCTTGTGCCATGCAGTAACCTCCATGCCACTAGATGAAACCAGAAGGACCAAAAAATGACAATCATCCCCACCTCCTCCAGAAGAGCACAAAAGAAACCCAAAAGAAGAGCCAATACTTCTTCAGTGCCTTCCCTTTGGTTTTTCTTCTCCTTCTTTGGAAGGCAGCTCTGTTGCTTCTACTGAGCATTCAATACTTCCTAATGGTGACCCATCTGACTCCACCTCCTTCACTAGAACCACAACCCCCACCTGTCTTGTCAGGCCTTGGAAGCTAAAATGTCACCTGCTTAAAGCAAATGTCATTGTAGAGAAAGTCTGGACTTGCCACCCCCCATCTTTCTCTAAACGTCTGAACTCTTATCTCTTCTACCAACGCTAAATGTTTTAACTCATAAAGACAGTATCTTCTCAACAGTGAGTCCACCACTCCACTAATTACCAGTGAAATCTGTGCAGGTACTTACAACTCCAGAGAGTGCCTTTCTCTTGATCTCTCACTATTAAAAGTCAGTTCTCTTCCCTCCTCTGTCATTCAAGCAATGTAAAGATCATGCCATTTGCTTTAGAAGCAAAGGAACCTTTCCCTTGACATGCTGAAAAGTCAGGTCAGCTTCCCTGGGGAATGGCTGACTAAAGTTGTAGAGAATTCTGATTCCTGGCATGCTGATACATACATTAGACTCAGTAAAAGCCTCATGTTATGAGCTGTGTTGGTTTGTTTTGGAGTTTTTTTGTTGTTTTGTTTTTTGTTTTTTTTGGTGACTAGCAGATGGTGAAATCTCTGTAAAGTTATTCCTTATTTCCATGAAAATTATAAGAATCACACTCCTCAAATGTATGTCACCAAATGTATTTATTTATTTTGTATAAAAGTGGAGGCAGCCAACTGCTACAATATTATTATTTATTGCAGATGCATAACATTCCCAGAAAATGAACCTTTTTAATCAACTCCTTTAAAAGACCTATTTATTTTTAGAATTAAAAAACAGCCAATGAAAACTATAGTAAAAACATTTCTGAAAATTTCCCTTTATTTGCTTTTAATCTATAAAATGAGTTAAGTAAGTGTAAGGTTCAGGCCAAAGCCAATTATGCTGAGTAGATAGGAATAGAAATTCAAACGTGAAATTATCACCATTTCCAAAATTAATGTATTCTTGATCATATGGTAACAGTATGAAACCAAATAATAGTAATACCTTTGAATCTAATGGCTTCTCCCTTCTACTAAGCTCAAAACATCCCACACACAGGTCCCTTACTTATCCTTACAATGTCCCTTGAAGAAAGAAAACGATGGTGGCTATCACTGCTGGGATAACTTTTCTAAAGATCAAGGAACTTACAGTAAGACTTTGATAATCAAAACAATGTCATAAAGAAGACATCATGTAGAAGGAACAGCAGTGTCAATCCATGGATGAGGAGCTACCTGGGAGCAAGAGGTGGACATGCTTCCTAAACCCTGATGTCTACAAGCCAAGTATTAATAAATAGTGAATGTGAACCTCACAAAAGCAAAACAGGGCAAATGAAACATAGGGAAGCTACTTTCCATTCAGAAAGAACTAGGAGAATTCTGGAATTAAGGCTAAGTTGTTAAAATTTTATAGTCCACAAAAGACAAAAATCAGTTTCTTTCCACAGTACATGCAATAAAAGGATATCCATATAATACAGAATAGTGGACTAGAGCACAGATGAGCCAATTTAGAAATTATAGACTCTGAAGTAATAAGTCAGCTTGGGCTGCTGGTATCACTAGTTGCATCAAATCCTACCCATCCCTTAGCCTGCTCTTGTCTCTGCCTAAGCAGCCCTCCTGGAGGGAGAGGTGGTGGAGCTGATGGAGCCACCCACTCAGGTGAGCTCAGGTTTGACCCAGAAGGCCCAGCTGGCCAGGAGGGACTGCTCTCCTCCCTCTGGCACTGATTCATATGCAGCCTGTTTATATCTGAACATTTGCTGCAGACGAACTGCATTTCCCATGGAGGACACTATCAGCCAAGGGCATACCTAGCTAATCCCACCCCTTGATGAAAGTCATCAAACTGTTTTCTTCTTTAAAAAACAAAACAAAACAAAACAAAACAAAACAAAACAAAACAAAAAAAAACATTATCTTACCTACTGGTATGTCTCCAGAGTTGAGGGCTAGAAAACAAGTAAATTCAAGGAGAAGAGAGAGAACGACCTCTCACCAATCTTTTGAAGAAAGTTATCATGTTCTCTATGGTTAAAATCTACTGTCCTCTTACACAGCAGAAACACAACTCACTTTAGTCCAAAAGTATTTTTCTGAAAGCCATGGTGCTAGGTTCAAGGGAGACAACTAGGGCTGTGACTGGCCTTTCCTTGTTACTGTGAAGCCAATGGTTCAGGAGACGGGGAGAAGAGGGAAGTGGCCCATTTAAAGCAGAGCATGTTGACATAATGTGTTTGGGGCATCAGAGAAGGAAGCACAGGGAATCTGGAGTGCTTCCTGCAAAAGACTGCCTTTGAGCCGGGTCTTGAGAAAAGGGTGGGTAGAGGAGAATGAAGGGAAGAAGGGCTTAAAAGTGCATGATACACAAATTACTACTAGGCAACCTTTGAGAGGATGTGGAGGAGGTGACCTCTGCCCTGCCCACACCATCCTGGTTCTTTAACCTGCTGGAATTCCACATTTAAAGCTTCATTTGTTTGGTGAGCTCCACCGCCACCCTGTTGTTGCTACCTTACCCTAAATGAGTTTAATCTGATCCCTTCCTGGAGCAGGACTGGTTTGGAGTAAATAAATGAAGGGTGGACACAAGGAAGAATAAAAGACACACTGTCTCTTTCTTTACAGTTTGCATCAGAACTGGCCTTGAACACCTTGACCACAGAGAAGATAACCTTTTCAGTCATGGGACCCTCAAAGCCCTTGCACAACACACTAACCTTCCCCTAGAGTGCACTGGCAGCCATTGGGGCAAACACGAAAAGAAGACACCAAGTAGAGAGAATGTTTTGCAGAAACTCACCGTTCTTTGGAGTAGCAATGTCAACAACTTTGTATAGTTAAAGAAACTTAATCAAACACTGCAAAATTATAACAATTGCTTTAAACTTAATGACTCAAACTATCATCTCTTGTTATTTATAAAGCAAATGATAAAAGATCAGTAATCCCTTAAGTCAAAGAAAAGCAAGACTGTTAAAGTATACTTGCAAATTCCTTCCTTAATCTACAGACAGAGCTGGGAGACTGAGAGACAGGAAGGTGGTCAGAGAATGAGCAGGTGTGAGAAGTGAGTCAGATAGAGAGAAGGTGGGTTGGAGTCACAGCTGGGTAAAGAGGCAAAGATTCCCTAACCGGAGTCCTTCAAGGTCCTGAACTGTTGTAGCCATGGTACTGGTGCTGGGGGTGTGGGGTAGGGATGGGGAGGGTAATAGTGGTAGGGATGGTGATGATGGAGGTGCGGGTGGGGATGAGGAGATAGGGCATGGGGGTGATGGAGGTAATGGTGGGGATGATGGAGGTAAGGGTGGGGATGAGGTGGCAGGGGGTAGGGGTGATGGAGGTAATGGTGGGGATGATGAGTGTGGGGTGGGGTTGAGGAGGTAGGGGATGGAGGTGATGGAGGTAATGGTGGTGATGATGGAGGTGAGGGTGGGGATGAGGATGTAGGGGGTGGGGGCGATGGTAGTAATGATGGGGGTGGGGTGGGGATGAGGAGGTAGGGAGCGGGGGTGATAGAGGTAATGGCAGTGACGATGGGGATGGGGGTGGGGATGAGGACATAGGGGATGGAGGTAATGGTGGTGATGATGGGGCTGAGGATAAAGGGGGTGGGGGGTGGCATTAAGAGGAGTTGGGGGAAGTGGGAAGGGGTGGGGTGTTGGCGGGGTTGGTAATGTTTGGGGGGTAATGGAAATGACAGGAGTGATGGTGGCGGTAAGAGTGGTGGTGGGAAGAGGGGCTGGAGAGTGGTGGGAAGGGGTGATGGTGATGAGAAGAGTGGTGAGGTTGGTAGTTAAAGATCTGCTGAGGAGTGAGGACTGGTCAACTGCCCATATAACCCTTAAATCCTGAAGAACAGCACTCTGTCCTGCTCACTTATACTAGGCTTTTCTTGGAGAGCCAAGTAATTCCCTTCTCACATCTCTTAATTCCATTTTCCCCCAAGAGCATTACACTACTGGCTTTGCCATCAGCTTTGTAAGTATGATCCCCAAAATTATTTCGACAACAAGTACCCTGGAAAGGTCAGTCCAACCTTACTTGTTTGTCTTGGATCACAAAGGTGATCTCAATCTTAATTCAATCTTGAAACCCTCTAAGAGCATTTACAGATCTCTGCCTCAGCACTGCCCATCTATTCTACAAGAATGGAAAAAAAATTTGAGAGTGGTTTGGTCCATAATCACTTGTCCCGTACCACAGCTTTGGTGAAACTAGGAAAACAGAAGGGAGTCACAAAATAATGAACACTCACAGACAAATTGAGCCCACAAATATTCCAAAGAAAAATAGCCTTTTGGGATAATCTGTAACATCTTCCCAAGCCCATCAAGCCCATATTAAATTTTGCTAATAACAGCAACCCTTTACTATTACTGAAGCACTTTACATGCATTATTTCACTGAGTGGTTTTGAAAACCCTAAGAGACATTATCCCCATCTACCAGTGAAGAAACAAGAGGCTCTGAGGTTAACTAACTCATACAAGTCTCATAGACGGTGAGCAACAATGCTGGGGTCTGAAGCCAGGCAGTCTGGCACCAGAAACCGAATTCTTAGATTCTGCTCTGCTGGCTCCCCGGGGAATCTGCTCACTGACAGGCTTTGACAAATGGCATCCCCATCTTTTGCTAGTAAATGCCAGGCAGAAGGGTATTAATTTTCAGATCATGACAATTTCAGTTCATTCTTCTAAGATCTGTTAAGTCTCTTTAGTTGGAAAGTGTTAACTTCAAGAATTCTTCTAAAACTTATATAAGTGGGATAAGCAATTCAACTGAGTCAGCACTTGCAATTAATACTCCAGTATTAAAAATACTCCAGTATTAATTCTGTACAGTGAGTTCCTCAAAAATTATGGAATACCATAATTACACTTACAAAGACAGGACACTTCTGCAATATGGTGCTGGACATTTGTCAGTTCTATACTGATCATTTAGTTAGTCCTAACTCCATTTCTCAGTGGAAATGATGACTGTTTCAACTCTCTCTTGTAAATAGCCCCCAGTGAGTTCTTAGAGAGATGACAGATAAATGACAGCTTTGCATTTCCAAGGGTTAAATGCTTTTCCTGAGGGATCTTAAAGTCTTCGTGGCATGAGAACAAGTGTCAGGTTCTAATGGAATTGTTCCATTATAAATAAACCACCAGGTTGTATGACAAGCAGCTTTCCAAGAGGCTTTCCACATAGCATAGTATAAACAGAGAAGTTAATTTGAGTTTCTTAACAGGACCTTTTTTCCTTTACAATATAAAAGTGCCTTGGGATGAAGCAATTACTCTGATTTACCATCTTCTCCTTGTTAGAGTATAAAGATGCAGTGGAGCTTCACAAAAGCAGTAGTAACTTAACCAAACAAGACCCACCTCTATAGTCCCTACTATGCTATTTCAAAGAGCTCACTTCTAGCCAGCAGCAGCACAGAGCTGCCATCAATCACGGTGTCCGTTATTAGAAGGACACTCACTCCCAAGACTTTCAATAAAGTACTTTCCTCCACCAAATATTCAGTTAAATTTCATTTTCACTTTGCAGCATCAGTTTCTAAACTTATATTCCTAGGAATTTTAAAACCATATGCAAGAAGTCATATTTAATAGCGTGCTTATATTTTAACTATGATGTCCTTCCATACCCTCCCTTTGTGGCCACTCAGGGTCATGGATGTGATACTCTACACTAAACTAGAGGACAGAACGGTGGCCGTGTCCTCTCATATAACTTCCTGATATTGGCTGGGTCCACTTCTGGACACAGAAAAGACCCTGAACATCAGCCATTAAAGAATGGCTCCTGTTCCCCCTGAATCCAACTGTTCAACTTCTTTTCCTCCCAGAACCATTAATGACACACACTATCTGGTTGAAATGGGATTTCTGAAAAGGAGTTAAGAGTTAACTTGAGCTACTTTCATCTGTTGAACTGAATTAATTTACCTGTGAGGTACAGAACTAACCCCAGGCTAGAATGAAAGCAAATACAGCTAACTTTAAGGAAAGAAAGAATTAAAGGAATATGCATGTCCTCAAATACCTTCTGGTGTGGAAGCAATCTGACAGACCAACCATTAGAGTCTTCCACGTAGGAAATACAAATGGCAAAGACTATCATAGACCCAATAATTTATCTGAAAGGGAGAGAGATCCTATTTTGAAGATGAGAATGGCCTATTTTAGTACAGGGCAGTTTATCGGCTGAGCTAGAAGTCTTAGTGGGTAAAGGGAAGAGGGAAGAGGAAAATACGATGGAAATCCTCAGTGTCTGAATAAGAACAGAGAACCACTGAGAGGATGCAGCCTCTATGTCACCAGGATTGCAGGTCTGGGGTATGAGACATGGGCTCAGTTCCTCGGTCACAGGGAAACAGAAGGTAATGGGCAGATGCTCTCTCAACTTCTCATCCTCCAATCTTTCTCACCTCACCTGCCACCTCAGGCCTCACATCCTTTTCTGGATTCCCCTACTCCTCACTCCTCTTTCCTCCTTCCCAGGCTAATTCTCCCATTTGAACACTGAAGCCTACTGCCTCCAACCTGCCTTCTACAGATGCCACTTTCTCGTACTTAGTCGCCATCTTGGTCTCCCCTGGGATTTTTTCCATCAGCTAATGAACTCATTCAAGTCCCTCCTATCTTCTAAAAAAGAAAATGACAAGTCCTCCCTGACCCTCTGCCCCCTTCTGGCTGTTGCTCTCCATCAGCCACTGTTTTCTGCAGAGCCATCCACACTTGCTCTCTCTCCAATTTTTGGTTTTCCTAAACCCATGTGATTTGGTTCTGTTCTTCACAGCAAGGTCACAACTTCCTCACTAGGCAATCAATGGATACTTTTCATCCCACACAGCTACTATTGCCTTTTGAGAAGCTTTCTTCCCTACACTCTATGGAAATATATACTCGTAATTCACCTCCTGCCTTTTGGGCTACTCTTGAACGTGCTATGCTTGTCTCTACTCTTTTGTCACTCCTTTAGAATTTGTTGCCACTTAAGATCTGGGCAAGACCTTTTGTCTAGGCTCGGTCTCTTCTTTCCCAAGACTTACCCAAGTCTCTCTTCTTGGCTCCAGACCCAATTATGCAACTATCCACCTCATCTTCTCAAGTCATATTTCCCACAGTTACACAGAGTGCAGCAAGTCTACACATACCTCATTGCCACTCCCTGACCCAGCCTCTGCCTCCACTCTGTTGCCTATGCTGGTGGATGGCATCACTACCCACACAGTTGGTCAGAAACAAGAGCATCCAGTCAATCCCCCAGGCCTGTCAGTATCACTCCAATTTGTCCAACTATCTGTCTCATTCTCCACTGCTATGTCTTCAGTCCAGGCCACCAGAAGCTCTCTCCTAGTCCTTCACAGTGCTTCCTATTGTTCTTCCTGCAATTTGCTCTTCCACAGTGAAGTGGTGTTTCCTAAAATAGCAGTTTGATCACGTCACTGTGATGCTCCACCCTCTCTTGGACAGAATCCAAATCTGGTATCCATGACCCTGCAGGGCCTGGTCCCTGCTTATCTCTCCAATGTCAGCTCAAATCTCCCCCAATCTCTATACTATAGCCTCTCTTTGAGCCGAGTGTATGCTCTCCACTTGCCTACCTATTCCTGATCCTGAAGGTCTCAATTTAGTGATGCTTCCTTCACAAAAATATTCCCTGATGCTCTCAACAGACCCAAGTCTTGACGAGGGTACCCTTCATATGTCCTATATAGAACCCTACACTAATCATCTAAGTCCTCCATGAAATGGTTAGCCCCACAGAAGAGGATCTGTATCTATTTTCTGTAAAACTATATTCCCAGCACCTACAATGCTACCTGGCACAGAGTGGGTACTAAAAATAATACTCAAAGTACTTTAAAATACATGATAAATTATTTTTGAATTTTTTTCTCATTCCTTTTCAAAATTTAGCCTATATACATACCACAATTTGAACAAACAGAATAAAAATCCATTCAAATCCTAGGTGGCTCAGTGGTTGAGCATCTGCCTTTGGCTCTGATCATGATCCCAGGGTCTTGGGATCGAGTCCCACATTTGGTGCCCCACAGGGAGCCTGCTTCTCCCTCCACCTATGTCTCTGCCTCTCTCTGTGTCTTTCATGAATTAAAAAAAAAATCCTGGGTTTAAAATGTTCTTTGTGGTTGTAGAGTATAACAATGGGAGTCATATTAACAGTAATACTGAGCAACTGTTTGGTGTCGGACAATTTGTAAAGAAAGTTTTGTTACTTTATTATCCCTCTCAGCAAACTGTTATGTAGCCCTTATTTATGAAAAACACAGATTTTAATAAATGAACATGCAAATATAAAAATGAAAATCTGTGTTCCATAAACATTCTTCTGTTCATTTTACAGATAAAAGCCTGTCTTCAATGGAGAAATGAGGCTTAGAAAATTTAAATGGAAAAAAAAAAGAAAATTTAAATGTGTTGCCTAAACAGTAACTGTTAGAATTAAAATTCTAATTTCCACAGAAGTTCTGGATATTAAAAACAATTGAAGTGCTTAAAATATATATTTTTTATTAAAAAAATTTAATTAGCACTATATACCAAAATGCCAGGTAGATATGAAAAAATACCCATTCTTGGGGACTTCTCTAACTTACCATGGTGAAAGCTCTATAGTCGATTAAGTTTGAGTTAGAGGATGATGTTAAAAATTATGAATTATTTGAACTCTATAGTTCTATAATTCATTAGGTGCTAGTGAAGTAAAGATGATTAATTCTAAATATCCATATAACGTAGTGTCAGAAAACCAAGGGGTCTTCCTATGGCTGATGTATCATTCACAAGTTCCCAATTTTAAATAGACATCTAATTTATCATAAAAATATTTTATTAGATTCCTAGAACATTAGGAATATTATACATTATGGGGCTGCCTGCACATGATGATAATTTTCACAATTCTTTTAAGAAATGCTGTAAAGAGGACACTCATACATATTCTGCCAATATATTTGCTTCATGTTAACTTAAAATACCCCTCCTTCCCCTTCTCTTTTCCTCTCTTCCCTCGCTCCTTACTCTTTTTGTTTCTTTCAATGTGTTCAACATACAACCATTCACAACAAAGTAAATTCAACATCGCAGGAAACATAGGCAACTCTGTGGCATTAAAATACATTTATTATGAAGAAAGTCTAGGAAAAAGGTTCTTCTTTCTCAAAATGCTATGTCCAGAACAAGGTTGGGCAGTTAGTGGCACATACTAGAGGGAGAGACAAGAGAAGAAACATTTGACTTCTCACCTTTGATCTCTGGCAATTCAACATTAGCTTTCTGCTGAGTTAGAAGGAGGATTCCATTCTGTGGGCTTCCATCTTGACTGCCCAGCTTTTGGAGTGCCTAAGGTCTCCCTCCATAAGATTTTAGTGTCCACACCTCTCAGAATTAGCTAAGGATAATACCTGGCTTACATTAGGCACTCTGTCACCATTTGTTGAATGAATGGATGGATGGCTGCCAACATAATTTTCACTCAACCCCTCCTTTCACTGAATAATCAGTAAGGATAAACAATACTATGAGTAGATTTATCTGGTCTTCTCAGGACAGTAAAACATATGCTATGATACATAAAGGCCTTTCAGATACATTCTGAAGGCAGCAGTCTCAAGGAGTTGATAAAGCAAGGTTTTATCAAATAATTCTTTAAATGACTGGCACAAAGAAACATGAAAGTGTCATATTGTCCATTTAGAATTAAAAGTTTATATGCATTAACAGAAGATATTGTAATATCTCAATGGGAAACCTACCTGAAAATCACTAAACTTAAAGCTTTCTCGAATTAAAAGCTAATGATTCAGAGTCAGGTTGAAATGACATAAAAAGGAAAACCTAGCAAAGCCTCCCCACTGGACAAGTAGAACATTTCCTACCACTGGCCCTATACCTTTCAAGGACACTCCACTATCTTCAAAGATATTAATATCAGACCAAGAATGAGGAGACCCAGGTAAGGTCCAGCCATAGACAAGTTAGGAACCACTCCATGCTTTAGCAAGATTAATAAAACCAATCCATACACTGATCACTTGTAAGAAGCAAATGAAGTCATGAATGTAGAATTCTTTGAAAACGTTAAAGTGCTCTGCCAAGGTAAAATACTATTAATGCCTGGACAGAGGTGATTAAAACACCCACTATGCAGAAAAATATGCTACTTCTTATCCATCTCAGACTGTCCTTAAATACTGACTTTGACTCAAAGATTTCATATTTAATAATACACCATCCATATTTAGGATGTCACTGTAGCATTATTTAAACTGCAAAACAAATTTAAAGTCAATTAAATATCATTCTGAAGAGACTGCTTAATAAATTATGATCTTTCATACAATAGAAGACTATGAAGCCATTGGATGGAGGGGATCTAAATGTACAGACATGGAAAAATACCAAAGACATACATATTAAAGGAAAAAGAATAAGCTATAGAAGAGCATGGATGATATAATCTCTTTTACATAAAATAACATGTGTGTTTTTACAAACATATGAAAATCTTAAAATACTCCTCTCTGAACTAAACAATGAAGTGGCAAGGGGTGGGAAGGGATTTATATTCTTCTGCCTAGGTTGGACATTTTACAAGCACATTACTTTTTTACTAGAAAGCATTATATTTTTAAAATATTGACAGTGTTAAGTTTCAATTTGTTTCTCCTTCCTGAATTAGCTATAAACATGTAAAATGTAAAATTAAAGCAATGATTAGTAAATATAGCACAGGTTTATATGCGACACTCTACGGGATCCTGGCTCTCCCTACCAGGCCAGGCTCCACGCCCCCTACCCACTCACTCTTCCTCCCCAAGGAAGAACTAAACAGATGTCTCCACAAATGTAACCTGTAGACTTTAATCCAACTAAACTTCATGTTGATCAAAGACTTTCTGAATCTGTCAGTAATTCCCCTGTACTTAAGCATACCAAACAAACATAAAATCACCATGTTCATCCTGTTAGTATCTAATTGCATCTACACTGATATAATCTGGGCTTTAGACAAATAATCTGCATAAACCCTAGGGATAACTCAGAAGACACCAGATCACATGATACCAAGTCTGGGAAAGTCTCTTTACGAACTCAACTTGCCTACTTCTCCAGAGAGAAACATAACCCCAATATGACAAACCTGGGTACAGAGGCATCTGAGACTTTCAATTTATAGGAGGATAACAATTTACCTCAAAAAGGGTTTACTGAATTGCCAACGCCCTCCAGGAACTCTGAATTCTGCTTTCCTGGCTACAAATTGGTTAATTGTCCATCCTACTCCCTTGTCTGCACCATTCCCCTCCAAATCTCTCTCCCCTTATAATTTTATCAGTAGTCCTGAGTTTTTGTGTCAGATTGTCTGTCTCCTTATCTCTCATCTAATCTAATTTTGTTTGCTGTTTGAGTAATAGTATTTACTATATTAATTATTTATTTTCAGGTTAGTAAGTAATAATGTTGGAATTTTAGATAAAAATGAACTCTTCTTCAAATTATAACATGCATTTCCTCTGTTACAAATACTTATATTTTAAGCAGTTGTCTAGTATTTACATCTCATAAAACAATGAAAGTAGCATTAATAAATGCAACATCTCTTAATATTAGGCATATTATATATTCTTAAACATTAAAGACTATGACTAATAACATCTTATACTATTCTTACACTAGAAAAATATTGGTAATTCTGCAAATTCAATGTGCCATTTTTCTATCCATGTCAACTGTTTTATCAGGCACATAAAATTCACAAGAGAAAGAATAATAAATATGTAACAACTGCACATCCTCACTAATAATTAAAGAAATGCAAGGCAAATCAAAGTGAAACCATTTTTACCTACCCAATTAGAAAAAAATGTTTAAGTGAGTTGGAAAAATTAATATTCAAGTCTGGTAAGTGTTGGTTGACAGTGGTGTCTTCCATGTAGCTGGAGGGAGTCTAGATCAGAACCAAGTTCCTGACAACAGTTCTGTGTTTTGTAATCCATATTCAGAACCTTTAAAAAGGATCTTTTATCTTGCTCCTCTCCTCCTAGGAATCTGTTCAAAGGAAATTGTCAGAAATGCAGAGATTTATATAGATAAATTTTCATCAGAGAATTGTATACAAGGGAAACTAGAAGCAACCTGATGTGCAATAATCAGAAAATAATTAAATCGTAATTTACTGTGGCCATTAAAACTCATGTATTTCAATACTACTTAAGTTCACAGGAAATACTCGTAATGTTAAATGAAAAAAAAACAGGATAAAAATTATGTAAGCAAATGATAAAAGTTTTGTTAAAATTATACAAAAGTAAAAAAAATCATACAAAAGCGTATGTGTGTATACATATTTCTGTGTATTCCTGCATACATACAAGGGAAAAAAATCTAAAAGAATACCAAGATGTTAATGCTGGCTATTCCTGAGAAACATTAAATATAAAACTTTCTTTTTCCTTTGTTTGTATTTGGTATGTTTGAGTCTTCAGACTCTTCCTATACATTAGGATCGCTGCTCTAAGACACAAACAACACCAAGTGTTGGCGAGCATGTATAGAAACTGGAACCCTGTGTGCACAGTTGCTGGGAATGTAAATTCGTGCAGATGCATTAGAAAACAGTATGGCAGTTCCTCAAAAAGCTAAGAACAGAGTTACTGTATGATTTAACAATCTTACTTCTGGCATATTCCCTGAAGACTTGAAAGCAAGGTCTCAAATATATACATCCATGTTCATCTGTACATCCATGTTCAGAGCAGCATTATTCATAACACCCCAGAGGTGGAAGCAACCCAAACAACCAATGAATGGATAAATAAAATGTGCTCTTCACACATGATGGAATGTATTCAGCCTGAAAAGGAAGGAGATTCTGACACATGACATATACTACAATGTTATCAGCTAAACTGTGTCCCTCCTAAAGTCAAATATCGAAGCTCTAACCCCCAGTATCTAGAATGTGACTGTATGTGGAGGCAGGGCCTTGGAAGAGGTGATTCAGTTAAAATGAGTCATGAGGGTGGGTCCTAATTCAATCCAACTGGTGTCCTTCTAAGAAAAGGAAATTTGGCCTCACCAGGGGGACACCAGAGATGTCTATGCACAGAGAAAAGACCATGTGAAGAGGAGGGATGACAGAAGCCATCTGCAAGCTAAGGAGAGAGGCTTCATAACAAACCAAACCTTCTAACACTTTGATCTGGGAATTCCAGCCGTCAGGACAGTGAAGAAAGAAATCTCTGCTGTTTAAGCCACCCCATCTGTGGCATTTTGTTAAATAATCCTAGCAACCTAATACATACAACATGGATGGACCTTAAGGATATAATGCTAAGTAAATGAGCCGATCATAAAGAGTTTTGGTTTTGTGAAATGAAAACAGTTCTGGAGATTTGCTGCATTTAACACTACTGAACTGTATGCTTAAAAATGGTTAAAATGGCAAATTCCAAGTTGCATGTAATTTAAGAAAGAAAGTGACAATCTGAGTTAAAAGGATTACTTCACAATTATGTTATACATATTTTATTAACATTTAAAATAAAATATTATCTATTTAATTCACGTCATTCAACAATAGGATAACAGTATTCCAGATGTTCACCCCAATTTTGCTCCCATGCAGTCTTCTCTCAATAAATAGCAAATCCATTCTTCTAATTGGCCAAAAACCTTTGGAATCTTCTTCACATAAGACGGTGAGGGGAACCTGGCAGGATCTATGCAATCCATGTAATAGTGAGTTAGAGCTCTAGACATCAGGCTGAACTTATGTTCAGCTTAATATATATGCAGATGGATACATATGTAAATGTTTATAGTGTGTATATATATATGTATATATATGTATATATGCACAGGTTAGTATATATACATATATGTCCTTGCTCTGTCAGCTAAGTGGGCCTAGAAACATCAACACCTCAGTGACAATGAACATGGCTAGCATTCAGATCTTGGTTTCCAACAGCAATTCTCCAATGAAAGGAACCAGGGCTTCTTGAAGAAATGGCTTACTTTTAGACTGCCACAGAAAATGTACAAGATAGATCTGGCCAACTTGTAGCACCAAAAAGCAATACCACCACCACCAATGATGAGCCTATACCAAGGAGATATAAAAGGCAACTGATAGAGTTTCTGCTGGCCAAAGCTGGAGCAACCTGAACAAGAAAATGACTAAAATAGTACTGGAATATAATCCAAATTATCAAAGAAATATCCATGAGTCCATACTAAGTAAACAAATCCAAACAATTTATATAGATACTCCACCTCCATTTAGAGAGGAGAAGCATAACTCCACACTTCTTAAGAACTACAACTATAACCAGCAACATGAATTAATCTCACAAACACAATACTGAGCAAAAGAAGCAAAACAGAGAAGGGTATCTACTATATAATTCCATTTGTATGATGTACAAAAATAAGTAAGCATTAACTTTAGCATCAGAATTCAAGATAATGGTTATCTCTGGAAAAAAAAGGAAAGAAACAGTGATTGGAAGGATGCCCAGGAGAGATTTCTGAGATGCTGGCAATATTCTATTAAACTTGTTAATGGATATGTTCTATCCATGATCTAATCAAACTCAATGAATTACACTTGACCACTACCTCATACTATGCATGAAACCAACATCAGTTTGGTAGGGGGGGGGGGGGGAGGGGGGGGAGGAACCACCTGAAATTGATTTTGATGTAATATGATGATCGGTTTCATTTTTTTCCACACAGCAAGCCAAATGACCCAGCTCTATTAGTTGAAAAGACTATTATTTTCACATTGCTATACAGTGCCAACTTTCACCATAAATCAGGTCTTCATATAGGTGTGGTTCTGTTGCTGGACTCCTTTTTCAATTCCATTTGTCTATTTGCTTATCCCTGTGCCAACACTATATGTCTTAATTACTACAGCTTTGTAATAAAGTCTTGATATCCAGTAGAGTAAGCCCTACAACCTTATTCTTTTTCCAGACTGTCTTGGTAGAGTGACCCCTTTGTATCTGTCATACATATTCTGGAATCAGCTTGCCAATTCCACACACAATTGCTAGGAGCTTGTTTAGGAACAGGTACACACATCCTCTCATATGTCACATCCACATCTCCTCCCTTGCCAAATATAGAAGCATAAAGATATAGTTTTCCTGCACTTGGGTGCCTAAGTAGGGTTGCTGTCACAAAAAGCCCCTACTCCCACTGACACATTATGAACATGTAGCATAAGCAAGAAACAGACCTACATTATCAAAAACAATTCTATGGCCTTCAAGAAGGAAGAGGGCTTGTAAGAAAAAGATCTAATATTAATTCTGGATTTATTTTAAATATCTGAGCTACAACAAGCTTATTGCATACAGACTCATACACACATATATGGGATGCATGAATTGTTAATTCTGTATGAAACATCTGAGTTATTTGCAACTCTCTGAAATTAACTCAAACCATTTACCAGATGGTAAATTCTGGAAATAAATTTAAAATATGCAAAAAAAATACTATCTGACTTTTATATGAAACACAGAGTACCTAATTATAACCTCATATTTTAATTCTGAAAAAGAGGAAACAACATAGAATTTTTATTTCTAATATCAGCTTTGAATGATAATTCAGATTTGCAAAAAAAATCTATGTTTTGTAAGCAAATCAGTGTTTCCCATTTGGGATTTTTATTGGACAATAAAAAAGCCTCATGGGCTAAAAATTCATCAGGATTAATTAAAAAAAAGATGCAAATTCTTATAATATGATATGCCCCTCAACTTTTTAAAAATCCCTGCAACTGGGGATCCCCGGGGGGGGGGGGCTCAGTGGTTTGGTGCCTGCCTTCGGCCCAAGGCATGATCCTGGAATTCCAGGATCGAGTCCCACATTGGGGGACTGCATGGAACCTGCTTCTCCCTCTACCTGTGTCTCTGCCTCTCTCTCTCTCTCTGTGTCTCTCATGAATAAGTAAATAAAATCCTTTAAAAATAAATAAATAAGCAAACAAATAAATAAAAATAAAAACCCCTGCAACAGCTTTTTGTGTATATCAAATTAAGATTTATTATATAATAAAATTATGTAATAATAATATACAACCTTTATCTAAAGTCATATGATTCTTCAACATTTATCCCTGCTACACTGCAACACATAAATCATGCAAGAGAACTCTCAAGATACATATTATATAGGCCTAGAATTATTTTGATTTAATTCTTGATAAGAAGTGAAGCGGTAACTTGTTACTTTAGACTGGCAAATCAATATCAAATGCTTGTTCTAAGATCGGTTATCACTCCAGTCATGCAAGTAGCTTGAAAAACCGAAATATTAGCATTGACAAAAGGATTGCTCTATTTGTTTTCCAAAGGCTTTCCTGTGTGACTCAATACTTAGTTTTACTCCAAAGAAAATCAATTTCTTTATTCAACTTGTCAATCAGAAAACACATATAGAAACAATGACTTTATTGGAGCACATAAAAGAACAATGAATAATAATCTAAGATGAAATGGAAACATAAAGTGGTATTACATACAAAATATACATATGTAACAACAGAATTAATAACTTATATAGACATATAAAAAAAGAATTAAATACAGAAGTAAAAACTAAATTTGACAAAAATAAGTTGCACAAACTCATTCCCATCTTTAGGTTTCAAATATAGCAAACTCTTTTCAATTCAGAATTCAAAAAATTAGGGACACCTGGGTAGCTCAGTGGTTGAGCATCTGTCTTTAGCTCAGGACATGATCCCCGGGAGTCCTAGGATCAAGTCCCACAATAGGCTCCCCACAGGGAGCCTGCTTCTCCCTCTGCCTATGTCTCTGCCTCTCTCTCTGTGTCTCTCATGAATAAATAAATAAAATCTTTAAAAAAAAAGAATTCAAAAAAATAAAATCATTGGAATAACTAACTTTTTCTCTTACAATTAAAGTCCACAGAAATCCGATTTTTTCTTTTTTTTTTTTTTATCTGCAAATACTAAACTTTCTAGAGGAATGATAGTGGGACATTTATATCAGAATATCAACAAAGAAAACATTTCTTTTTAAACGAAGAGCCTGAGTGAGTCTGTTTACATAACTTTACATAATAAAGAATGAAGAAATTATCCAGCTTTTGCTCTAGTATCAATAAAAAGAGTTTTAAAAAGGTATACATTGGGTACCGAGGTATAAAGCAACATAATACATTGATCTAATTACCACTCAAGTCCCTCCATTCCTTTAAGACCACTCAAGTTCACCGTGTCTGAAGTATTCAATGTCACCCACATTAATTGCCTCATGTGAGTTTTATTTTATTTTAAGATTGGGTAGAGCCAAACATCAAATCCTGGCTTTAAAAAGTGAAGTCTGAGCAAGGAAAAGAGACTGCTTCTTCCTTATTTTGATTCAGAACAAGAACCTTCCTTTTTATTCATCCTCAGTACCTAACAATGCTCCGCAAACCATGGGCCCTTGATGAGTATTTTTTCAATGAGAGAACAGGAAAACATATATTCTTTGTGTGACCTTAGGCACCAAATGTCTTTTGGTATAAATTTCCAAATCTTTAAAAACAAGGACATAATAATAATGCATGCATGTCTTCTACACTGGGTTGTTGTGAGAACCAATTGAACGAATACATACGAAAGTTATCTGTTCCCCATAAAGTATTTTACAGAGGTAAGTTTTGAGTAAAGAAGCATTCCTGGAATTGGGGTGGTGGTAGCAATGAGGGAACTTCAAGGAACATAGTTTTCAAAAGTCCTTATTTCTTTGTCCCTTGAACCACTTTACCTACATTTTGGCTCACAAAGATGTTCTATCCACTGAAAGAGATCAATGATATGGTTCTAATCAAAACTGAGTATGTGTGCCAGGGCTCTGAAAAATAAAGTGCTTAAGAAAATGTATCAATTTTTTTCCTGCCAATGATCTCCCCCACCATGAATTCCCCATTAAGATAGATGGTGCCACCATCTTCACAATGCCTTAAGTTTGAAGTGTCTGCCACCCACCTGCTGCTACATTCAATTCTTTCTATTTAATAACTCCAGGGCTGCCCCCACATGTTGCTCTAAGCCATTATTATCTTACCAGGTTTTTTTGTTTGTTTGTTTGTGTGTTTTGTTTTTTTAAGATTTATTTATTTATTTATTTATTTATTTATTTATTTATTTATTTATGATAGAGAGAGAGAGAGAGAGGCAGAGACACAGGAGGAGGGAGAAGCAGGCTCCATGCCGGGAGCCCGACGTGGGACTCGATCCCGGGACTGGGACTCCAGGATCGCACCCTGGGACAAAGGCAGGCGCTAAACCACTAAGCCACCCAGGGATCCCCTCTTACCAGTTTTTTAAAAATCTATCGTATCATTACAGATCCACTTTTGGGTTTTAAGATAATAAGTACACTATTTGGGAAAGATACTGTTTTACCCTACTCATACCATATTCAAAAATAAATCCTAACAGTTTGAAGAATAACTGTTTTAAAATGAAACAACAATAGGGGTGCCTGGGTGGCTCAGTTGGTTAGGTGTCTGGCTCTCGAATTCATGGTGATGGTCTCAGGGTCATGAGATCAAGTCCCATGTCAGACTCCATGCTCAGCACAGAGTCTGCTTGTCCTTCTCCCTCTGTTCCTTCTCCAGTTCTCTCTTTCTCTCTCTAATAAAATCTTTAAAAAAAAAAAAATGAAGCAACAATAAAACAACCAAAAGAAAATATAGGTAAATATTTATGTGATCTTAGAAGAGGCTGGCATTCCTAGTCATTAAAGCAATGAAAGAGAATGCAAAAAAAATGGACAGATTTGATCATGTAGAAATTTTACACTTCTACACATCATTAAATTCCCACAAATTTACCTTCAAAAGATTAAGGATAAACTGAGAAAGGATGTAAAACGTATAAGAAAAGGGGTAATAGTTTTATTCTATATATAAAGATTTCTTATAAATAAGAAATTTCCTATATATAAATACAGGAAATGGTTTTAAAAAATCAGATAAAAGTGAGTGAGGTCATGAACACTAAGTGACAAAAAAATAAATAAATAAAAGAGAAGAAACAAAAATAACCAAAAATGTAAAAAAAAAAAAAAAAGCAAACCACCATAATCTTTAAAAAAGAAAAAATAAATAATAAAGAAATACCATTTTTCCCTACCAAACAGGCATAGAACTAAGAAGTATAATCCTCAACACAGACAACTGTACAGGGCAGCAGGAGGTCTCATATGCTCCTGCTGGTACCAAAACAGGTCAAATCTTTCTAAAGGGAAATTTGGCAATATATCAAAAACTATATAAAAGCTCACATCCTCCAATCAGGAATTATTGGAAATACAGGCAATGACTTCTATACAAGGATGTTTATCATTGTATGTGTTCATGTAACAGCTAAAGTATTAAAAGAAAAAACCTCAATGTCCAATAGGAGGCTGGTTAAGCAAGTATGGTAAATCCATATTATTGAGTATTAGGAATCTGTTTTCAAGGAAAATGTAATGATATGTAATGATAAATACCCACAATATTAATGAAAATGGAACATTCAAAACTATATTGGCTATGATCCAAATGGGGGAAAGGTGCAAATATGAATACACACATTTTATGAATATAAAAGTCAAGAATAGCACCCACAACTTCAACTTGGAGTGTCTTTGGTTTTTTGCTTTGTTTTGTAATTGTTTGATTTGGGTCTCTGTAGACTATGAAATGGTTTGAGTAGAAGAAATACTTTCAAAGTCAGTATTTCAAACGATCAAACTCTAGGCTACATTTCTTCTCAGCCCCAAAAAAATCCTCAAGTCATTAAGGGAAGACAGAGAGAGAAAGAGAACAGGGAGGGTGTGTGCAAATACAATACAGGAGTAATTCTACAGAAGAAGAGAAGGATCACCAGTCCCCCGTATGGTCCTCCAGAGGACATAGGACACAACCAGAGGCACCCATGGACATCTCAGCTGAGCGAGTATGCCTATGCCTGTGGTGCTTTCCCACCATACTAAGTGTGTCATGTGGTCTTACTCTCAAAGATTTCAGCAGAGACCATGTGGCCCCTTATTTCATTCCTCCCAGGATTTCAGCCTTCCAGCATCAGTCAAATTAACTTAAGTTTTCCTCATATCAATAACCCCCTCCAAACAATGTAAAAGTATGTACATATCAAAGAGAGAGGAGCTGCAAAAAGCAAAGAGTGTCTTACAGAAAGACACAGAAAAAAGTAAACAAACTCAACCATTTTGTAGATTAATAATACAAAGAGAGCTTTGATGTTGTTTCTCATGTATTTTATAAACCTTGGAGAGAGCAAGTAAAAGACATCACGCGGCTTGCGGTTGGGGGGAAAAGGAGGCTGGGTACCCATCCAAAATCTTCCCATGATTTTACCAGTGCCACATCTATGCATAGAAAAGACCACAATATAACAAAGCATTCAAATGGCTTAATTTTTATAAATGGGTCACGGGATTATGCAACATATCTATTTTCTTCTTTTAGTTTTTCATTTTGAATTTTCCTGAAATTAATCTCTTACTTTTATAAGAGAAAACTATCATAACAATGTTCACATTTTAAATTAGTTAAATAAAATACCACCTTCATTATGTCACTTTCCTGCTCAAAAATCTACAGTGGTTTCCTAGTAACCAGGGGCTATCCTATTAAATTCACACGCCTTCAAATATTTTCTATCAAACCTGAGCATGTCCAGAAGCCTCAGCATGACATAAAAGACTCTCCCCACCAGTGCTGACCTACCTGCCTCCCTCCCTAGCCCTACATAACTTACCTTCCTGCACACGTCCATATAGGAGACACACAGGACCTCTCCCCAACACATGGAAGTCCTTTTCACATACACATCTTTGCTAACCTTCTTACTTAACTTGAAATTCCTCTTCTTTGTCTCCCCACCTCTCATTCACTGTCAGCTCTGCTGGAAGGTCCCTCTGCTCTAGGAAGCAGTCCATAACATAACCAACTGCTGCATCTTCCTTGATCCAGGTGCCTTGGGCTCACATCCAGCACAGATTAGTTTCCATTTTCTCTCTTCCCTGGGAGACTGTGACTTCTGGGGCACATACTCATCTCTGTTCTCCCCAGAACCTAGCTCATTACCTAGCTCAAAGGGGCACTGAATAAATGCTTGTTAAATTAAGTTTTCATCTCAACTGTTCTATTTCACAGAAATCTCAAATACAGAGATTTCTAATACTCCAGCCTAGCAAACACCTGCCTCAATGCTACCTCCCATTTCAAACCCACTTACTATATCTGCCATGCTTTCTAAGTGGGATTCCATCTACAGCATGACTCATCACATTCCACCTTCCTCACAACTCTTGTCATTTCCTTCACAGAGTGCTTCCCCTCCCTAACCACATTCCCCTGACCTTCCCCACGTGCTCCTCTGTCTTTATATTCTCTACCAGACCTCCCTAAAGCTGTTGTCACTCGGACCCTGGGTGCGCAATATTATTAAGCACTCCGCTATTGTTGCTTGCAACCTCCCCCATTTGACTATAATCTCCTTAACGAAAAATAATGTGACAAATTACTTGGAGTCCCTGAGTCCCTGATACAGTACTCAACACAAAGAGCTCCACCCCAATGATCACAGCATTCCTTTGCTCTGAGAAAAGAGTTCAATTTAGCTGAGATGCAACCATTTTACTAATATGGCCAATGTACATCACTGAGTTGCAAAAGGCGAAATGCTCCTGGAGACTTCCCTCTCGCCAGTAAAGGAAACCAATATATAACCAGACCCCTTTTGTAGTCACTAGCAGTAGGAGAAAATGTCCTAGTTTTACATTTATCAGTTACACCAGAAGACCACCATGAACCCCTGAGGAGAGCAGGATATTGAGGCAGGCAGTGCTTAAAATCGGTGTCAGTATCTCCAGGTCTGACACACCTGCCTGGCAAGAGCACTGAAGGGCTCGGGTGCTGAAGCATCTGCTTCATTCACCCAATACTTACAAGGCCTGCCTTTTCTTCAAATGATTTTCTCATGGACAATCACAAGCAAGAGCGGTGTTAGACAACAGTTTCAGGGCTTGAGAAGTGTCATTTTGCTGGGCCAGCTGGGAAGTCACCCTGAGCTATGATGGGACAAACTCCCCCTGAAAGGAGAGAGCCTCACCTAGATAAGATAAACCCTTGAAGGAGGACAAGAAGAGTGAAGACTTCAATTAGTTGGGGAATGTGCTTTATGATAGAATCAGGCCTGTGTTCCAACTGTAGTCTTTTCATACTGTGGCGAGTTTCTTAACTGTGTCTCCCCCACCACATACACTTTCGTAGGATTTGTAAAGTAAACAGAAAAGTGGAGAGTTCTCAGTAAGAAATAAAAAATGAAGATGTATAAGAAAAAAGCATTCAATTTCTCTCTACCCCTTCCCTCTACTACCATCCAATGCTATACAACCATCTTTCTATGTGTCCTCAATTCAACAGATTATAGCAAGAACTAAATTGGACCAAATTCTAGTCTATGAATTCTAAAAAAAAGATAAACTTCAATCTCAACACAAATAGCTGTAATCCTGAAGAGGGCTGTATCCTCTTGATCACCATGAACTTCCTACCTAAAAAAAGCAATGCAAAAGAAATCTTAAAACACTATAGATTAACATTTACTATCCTATGCGTATTTAAACCGGAAAGAGTTAAACTTTGTTGACTTTGGCATTTAGTAATTTCTTCCTGCAAACTGAAATTCAGTGTGGAATGGTGGTGAAAGCACAATGCTTGATGGCTGCACATCTGGGATGGCACACAGTTCTACAACTTGCTGGATGGATAGCTCCCTCAGAAAACACTATCAGTGTCTTTTATCTATAAAGTGGGCATAATAATGCTGATACTCTATATGCTTTGTGTATTTTTGAAAAGGCAAAATTAGAAATTGCTCCTGCACTGTAAAACATTATTCAAATAAAAGTGCAGAATATAGTCAAGCAAGGAAAGAAAAACTGGTATTAATAACAAAACATTAAAATCTGTAGGATAGGTCCTGTCAAGGGCTATGAATATTTGTCTCAACAATTACCAAATTTTATTTTTGAGCCTCTTAAAAAGGCACCAACTTTCATGGGTGCACCTGGCTAGCTCAGTTGCTATATCATACAAATCTCAATCTTGGGGTTGCGAGAGTTGGAGCCCCATGCTGGGGGTATAGTTTATTTAAAAGAAAGTCACCAACTTTCTTTTAAAAACATATGAATTTAAAAACATATGAATTAAATCTGAATGTGTGAGTAGTGTCTTAATGGTGGATCTTTCTACTGATGGTTAAAGAGTCTGGATTACCAAATGGGTAAGTCTCAGAGTCCTTATTTCTTTTAATCCCTGGGGGTGAGGAATGGCCAGACTCAACACCAGCTCTTCAGGCCAAGGGCCATGTCATCCTAGGTCAGAATAGCATTCAGGATCACATCAGCTCCGTCAGGGTCTCATCAGGGTCTGGCCTCCCTCTTCATCACCTTGAAAGTTAAGCCAATCGAGGTCTCTGGGTCTTCCAAAATAAGGCCAACACTGAGCTAAACCTATGTGCAAATGCACAATTTCTTGAGGATAAAAGTGTGTGTGGGATGCCTGGGTGGCTCAGTGGTTGAGGATCTGACTTCAGCTCAGGTCGTGGTCCCAGGGTCCTGGGATAGAGTCCGCATGAGGCTGCCCAGGAGGCCTGCATCTCCCTCTGCCTATGTCTCTGCCTCTCTCCTTCTCTGTGTCTCTCAGGAATAAATAAATAAAATCTTAAAAAAAAAAAAAAGTCGTGTTTGTGATTGATGGCTCTACCAGCAAGATGTCAGCAAGGAATTGTTAAGGAAGTGCCTCCTGAGCACATGGCATTCTCCAGTTCCACAAAAGCAGCACACAGGTTCAACGAGAAACTATGAACCAGGCCTCATCTCAAAGATGGGTCTTTGTCTACCCTTGAATTTCAGGGAGCAGAGTATTTTTGAAACATACCTTGGAAAATACCTCACTTGTAAGTAAAAATTATATATTCAGAGTACTGTCAGTGCTTATCCAAAAGACAGTGTAAAGCTAGGCAAAATATTCTGTTAACAGTAAAGGAAGTATCATGATTTTAATTCTGGAGTGCTAAGTCAACTAATCTTCAATGTTTTGTGTTCAGATGACAGGCAGGCAGCAGAACCTAGAGTTTATGCTTGTCCAATTAATCAAATAACCTCCATGCCACTTATCCTTGGAATTGGCATTAGAAAAGCACCCATGTGCCCCCAAATCATATAAATTCCATGGTTTCCTATTCATTAAATCCAGGTTGGCTTATGCTGATATGTCATATTTTGACACGTAGCCACAAGGGATATACAATCAAAATTAAGAGGAGACCCTAGCTAAAATTGGCATGCCCTACTCAAATGAACAATTTATGCCTACACATGGATAAAAATGTATATATCTTCTCCAAATGATGAATATTAAACTGTTAGAAAGACAGAAAGATATAATTTACTTACTCATTTCTTTCTGTTTTCAACCAAACATACTTAGGGAGTGTTCACATCATAGCAAGTACACATGCTATTATTACATGTAATTATATACCCACTATCAATACTACTAACATCATGGTATTTACTGAATAAAACCTACAGCATTAATAAAATCCTATTTTTCTCCTGCTTTCAATCTGCTTATTACAGCTTCCCTCTGCATTTGGAATAAATGTCCAACTCCTCACTATCGCCTCCAAACCTCCAGCCAGTGCTCACTCTGAGCCCACCTCATGCCACCCCCACCCCATTCCACAACCTCGCAAACCCCCTGGCCCTGTCCCACCATCACTCATCCTACCCCTGGCACACCAGACTTTTTTGTTCTTTGTCCCAGAGTGAGCTAGGAGAAAAGCCATCCCTGGCCCCCCCACCCCGCCCTGACCCTGCAGTTTCCTTTGTTTGAAAAGCTTTTCCCCAAGACCTCTGTGTGGTAAACTTCTCAGATCTCAGGTCAAATGTCATCTCACCAGTAGGGTTTCCCTGGCCATCTTAATTACTGATGTCCTCCACCTGCAAGCACCTCTACCATGTCCCTTATTGCCCATTTTTTCTCTATAGCACAAATATATTTTGTTCTGAAAGCTATTTTTTGGCCCACTAAAATGTGAGTTCCAGTAGGTCAGCTGGTTCTTTTTAGTGCAGTGTCTGGAAGCTGTGCCTGGCACACAATAGGTCCACAATACATGTTTGTTATATAATTGAATGCTGGGCTAGAAGCCGGACAAAACAAGTTGTGGATGTGGCAATCCACATGCCTGAAACTATCTAATGACTGAGAAATAAATGGAAACAGAAAAATATTTAGCAGTTGGACACTAAATTATGATTAAGTAATCAAGTTTAACTGAAGGTATCCAACACAAATAAATTTAACACTATTATACAACATGAATAAATTGCTTAATAAAATAAAGAAGGGTTACAGGGCTCAGTTGGTTAATTGTCTGCCTTTGGCTCAGGTCATGATCCTGGGGTCCTGGGATCGAGTCCCACCCCCTACCCCATGTTGGGCTCCCTCCTCAATGGGGAGTCTGCATCTCCCTTGCCCCTCTCCCTGTTTGTGCTCTCTTGCTCTCTCTCAAATAAATAAATAAGATCTTTTTAAAAATAAAGAAAGAAGGGTCACATGGAAATGTGAGTGACCTAGACTGGGAAGGCTTTCTGAAATTTGATAATGAAGAACCTGATGAAATTTCTAATATGATTTTATGGACTGAATATATCTTCCCCAAATTCATATGTTGAAGACCTAACCTCCAATGTGATGGTATTTGTAGGTGGGGCCTTTTGGAAGTAATTAGATTTAAAGAGGTCAAGAGAGTAAAGCCCCTGTGATGGGAACAGTGTCCTTATAAAAAACAATAGAGAGAACAAACATATCTCCCTCTCCTCCTCCCCTTTCTTCCCAGCTCTCCATGTAAGGACAGCCAGAAGGCAGCCTTCTGTAAGCGAAGACGAAGGACCTCATCAGACACGAAGCCTGCTGATAACCTGATCTTGGACTCCAACCTCTAGAACTGTGAGATGTAAATGTCTGTTATTGAAATCCCCCATATATGGAATATTTGTTACAGTAGTCCAAGCTGACTGATACACATAGTGTCTGCTATGGTACATACTGCCTGGAATATCATAGCTGTTCAATAAATATCATGGAACTTTAAAATATTCAAACTAAGAAAAACTTAAAATGTTATTTTCGTTTTCTCAGTGAATATTTTTAAGGACCACTTCTCTATAATCCCTACTGATGTTCCACTCCAGCATAAATACCAGATTTGTGGATATTAAAATCAGGCAGTAGAAAAACTATCCATGAATCTAGGTAAGATATAACTTGGAAGAAAAAAATTTTTTAAGTAGGGAGGATTTTTTTTTTTTAGCCCTACAAATTTCAAAGAGCCTTTGCAAGTGCAAACAGACTTCAGCTTTTTCACGTTTCTCATGCCCAGAAATTGGGACATTATAAAATGCCAGGAATCCTTTCAATATCTAAAATATGTGATAAATGCAGAAGAAACTCTCAAATGACCAAGATAACTTCTGTGGAGCTGCCAAGAAGCCAGATGCTTCTTTCAAAAGAATATCAATTTGGCTTTGAAAGAATCTGTGGCCTTAGCCCCAAACAGGAAGGGCAGGTGGGATGACATGGTGTGCAATGCACATTCCCGTCCCCTCAGCAAGCATCTTCTGACAGCAACACTGTGTTACTACCAGGCTTGGCGTCATGTGCAAAACACATGGCTCTGCTGTAGATGAGGACAGGAATTGGAGGGATTTGGTCTGGGGCCATGCAAAATGAATTCTGTACAATCACATGGGGAGAATGTTATATTGAAAAAGATGCAAAATAGCTTCACCACACTTGAGATTTTTATTTTCAGAGAAACTAAACATGGTTGAAAAAAAATAGCTGCATTCAAAAAAAGTTTCATGATGCAGGATACTAGAAAATACAACTTTTCTTTTTAACCAACACATACCACAAAGAGCAATTGTTTTTACTATTGCCATCTACCAAACTATCAACTGTGTGATCTTTTGCCTAATTATGAACATTTTAAAGGCCCTATTCATGTGCATTTGTTTTTCTACACACACTTGTGAAACTAACATGATGATTTGGCTTGAAATAATGAATCCAAGGGGTTTTTTTGTAGTTGTTGCCGAGGTCTTTTTGTGTTTTTAAGAAAGCCTAGACTCCATTCCTACATTTGCCACTCCTAGTGGAGTTCATCTGAGTTTAAATTTGCTGCCAA
Organism: Vulpes lagopus; assembly: GCF_018345385.1. NCBI lineage: Eukaryota > Metazoa > Chordata > Mammalia > Carnivora > Canidae > Vulpes > Vulpes lagopus. The sequence goes on along the minus strand of NC_054828.1, from coordinate 26,508,870 downwards.
AATTATTTTTTCAGTATCTTTAACACTGGCTGGTCTCATGAGAGTTTGTGTGCCCTGGGCTTTCATAATTAGGCAGCTCACACCTGAGCATCTCTGCCTCTGGTAATTAGATCTCATGGTGGTACTTTCCTCCCCATCCAGCCACTGGGCCAGGACTGAACATATTCAGGAGCTGTGACTGGGAGCAGCACTGCTCTTATCCTTTCTCCGCGCCCTCCTCCGCCTCGAGGTGGCCAGGTTCTCAATTATATGGTCAGTGCCTGGAGGGCAGGAATGCATCCTCCACTTCTGCTCTCTCTAGGCACCTAGCAGAATCCTCATTCATGGAAGACAGCTTATAAACATTCCCTTCCCAGCAGTAATAATATCTACATATTCATAAACAGTTACATGTTTTGAGCAAAATAGTTCTTTCTGTATTTATCTGCCCCTGTGCTCTAAATATTGGGGATGGTACAAAGAGAAAATCTCTGGATGAGGCTATTGAATTTAATCAGAATTACTCCTTGTAAATCTCTCCCTTTAGATCTGTCTATATGAGTTAGGGAGTGCAATGAACTTCAACACCGTTTTTCAAGATTTTTTTCATTCTCAACACCCAACCTAAGTTCACTTTCCTGGCCCAATGCAGTAGCCAATAGTGAAAGGGAATTCTCTAAGCAATAAATAGAAATGCATACTGTCTCATTTTTTTTCTCTGTGGGTTGGCCTACTGTCTGCCGGTTCATGGGCTAATGGCATTCAGTTTTGGTTGATCTCTGAGATTCAGTCTGGGGGATGTTTATATTCCTTCAAAAATAACCTAGAGATGTGCCAAAGAGGAAAAAAGAAAACGGTAATGTCCTTTCAGGGGCCTGCCAAACCCTTCTGCCCCATGGCTGTCTTGCTGTCCTTCAGGTCAGACCACATCAAGCAATGAGACAGACCTGACCAGATGGACTGGAACAAGGTCGGTTGGAGGATCTAACAAGTACAGGGTGGTAATGTGCTTTGGGAGAAAGAGCCTCAGCCCAAGGGCTCCTAAGCACCTCCCCAGCCATCCTCATCAAATTCAGAGCCACCATATCATCATTGGTCTGAAAGGAGAGGAAAGGGAAGGGAAGGAATACACCGTGGCCATGGGGGCAATGGAGGGGCAAGAATGGGAAGAGGTAGGAAATTGGCGATTTTCTTTCATCAAGTGGCCAGTGGTAGCTATTGAAGACTGTGAAATAACCTCAGGAAAGCAAGCAATTGATGAGTTATGGAGCAGCTACTATCTAGCAGCAGCAATCGTATTTTTATCAGCGTTCTTGCTCTGCCTCTAAGAAGCAGAGAAAATGGCCAAGCAACTACAGACAAATCTACTTCTTAATAAGAACAGCCACCATTATTGAGTGCTCACTGTATGTCAGCTATTCTGCTAAGAATTGCCTTAAATCTTCCCTTTAAGGGTACCAATAAATATTTATTATTCATATATATATATATATATATATATATATATATATATATATAAAATTTCTAACCTACTTTACAATCCTGTTATGTTGGTTATTAGTCAGGTTTCTCCAGAGAAATAGAATCAACAAGGGGCATGTGAGTGTGTGTTTGTGTGTGTGTGTGTGTGTGTGTGTGTATAAACAGATTTATTATAAGGACTTGACTCATGCAATTATGAAGGCTGACAAGGCCCAAGATCTGCAGGGTGAGCTGCAAGCTGGAGATCCAGTCTGAGTCTGAAGACCCAGGAGAGCCCAATGATGTAAAAACACTCACTGTTTTACTTTTCCATTTCCTCCACATAACAGTAGGTTTCAGAACTTGTACATACTGAGTCTTAGAATTCTCCAAGTATTATTGAGTACCTGCTGTGGGCCAGGCCTAACGACATAACACAGATTCTGTCCTTACAAACCTTTCTATCCTCTACCTCTAAAATAAATCCCAAAGCAACCTAAATAAAATAAACCGAAAATTTAAAAAAAAAAAAAAACCTCAAAACCAATCCAGAATATATGTCCTTGACAATTTTTTAAAAGATTTTATTTATTTATTCATGAGAGACACAGAGAGAGAGAGAGAGGCAGACACACAGGCAGAGGGAGAAGCAGGCTCCATGCAAGGGACCCCGACGTGGGACTCGATCCCGGGTCTCCATGATCACGCCCTGGGCTGAAGGTGACGCTAAACTGCTGAGCCACCCGGGCTGCCCCTTCTTGACAATTTTTTAAACTCAGTTACAGTAATTAAAATCTTGAGTTTTTAAAAAGTCAACTATAAAAAATAAAAAACAAAAGTCAACTATAAGATCTAAGCCAATGTAATGCAATAATGCTTAATTCTTCGTTCAATCATTACTGTACTGATGAAATTCTCTGTAAGGAGTAAAACATCATGTCCTTTGTGACAAATTAAGCTACAAAGCTGTTTCCTCTGTTCTCTGGTTTCTAGCTTATATTAACGAGTGCCATAAAAGAAAGCCTTTAAGATAATATTTATTTGCAGAAACAAACATCGATTCAAAGCACTTAGAAGCACATATGTGCACTGAGGGGAAACACTCGAGGGAATCCTAATATTTTATCATGTCGTGTATATTATTACCGTTGTACCTGCATATCTCCATACTCAAGCCACTCTCAATATTTCATGTCTATCTCTATCCTCGACCAAAGCTGTTCTGGTGGCATACCTGCATATTACCCACAGTAATGACACCAGTAAATATCACATTTTACCCTTTGTCAGAACTGTCTAAGATTACATAAACATGATATATTTTTAAGGAGGAATGCATCTCTCTTGTTTACAATTTAACAAAGATAAAGCTATGACAAATATTATAAGCTATAAATAAAGACATCTACCATTGTACTGTACTTATTTATCTCCGGGTTGAACAAATGTTAATTATACAGAATTTGAAAATGAGACTTGTTAATGTCATTTTTAATTTAGCATGTAACAGTGTAAATGTTTTCCATTGTGTTAATTTACACCTGTTATCACAAGCTTCATTATTAGGTTTATAGTGGAGCAGCTCTCTGTGACTCTGAAATTTGCTTAAAATGGCAGAAACAATTACTAATTAGAAGGGCATGTTTACTTTAATTATATTTATTTCCTAGTCTAGTTTTATATGTAATGTACTATGGAAGTGTATGATTTAATTAGTGAAACCCATTTATCACAAGCAATTTCTCAAATGAGTGCTGCTTAAAAAATACAACAGATTCATTCAGAGTTTCGTAAATTCCTTAGATGATATTTCTACAGTAATAGAGTATGAAGATCTTTCACTCATGCAAACAGAATACTTTCCCACTTTTGGTTCAAATACTGCAATAACAAGAATTCAACCCTAAAATTTTTGATGCAAATTTTAAGAGATGGTGTACAAAATTTAGAAATTTATAAGCTCACGATTTTATTATCTGCACCCAAAATTAACAAAGGCTTTTATTTACTGATATTCACATTCACAAATTTCATTTAAAAGTTTTAAATATAGAAAAAGCAAATTAGGGGATCCCTGGGTGGCGCAGCGGTTTGGCGCCTGCCTTTGGCCCAGGGCGCGATCCTGGAGACCCGGGATCGAATCCCACGTCGGGCTCCCGGTGCATGGAGCCTGCTTCTCCCTCTGCCTGTGTCTCTGCCTCTCTCTCTCTCTCTGTATGACTATCATAAATAAATAATAAAAAAAAAAATTAAAAAAAAAAAAAAAGAAAAAGCAAATTATCTTTATTTTAAAAAAAGGATATGCAATTTTTTTCTCCCTAGAATCATTCCTCTGGTACCCAAAGTACAGTTGACATTTTCTGTCTCAAAATTGGGGTATGGTAACCATCAGTTCAAGAACTGATATTCACATGGTCTCAAAATCACCCCACAAGCTACTAAATCACAAGAGGAAGAAAATGCCTTCACTGGGGAGAAATCTAGTGGACACCACTTTAACCACATGACCAAAGCCAACACTACCACCAAGGGACAGACTGACTCTCTGTGCTTCCTGAGGTATCGCCATGAGAAGATAACCCTCCTGAAGTAGCATTCTTCATTCTTTAAGAGGAAACAACTGAACAGACACAGATTGTGGGACATTTCACAAGAACTGGCCTGGACTATTCAATGTCACAACAGACTTTGAAAAAACTGAGAGACTATTTTTTTTTAATTTTTATTTATTTATGACAGTCACACACAGAGAGAGAGGAGAGAGAGAGGCAGAGAGATAGGCAGAGGGAGAAGCAGGCTCCATGCACCGGGAGCCCGACGTGGGATTCGATCCCGGGTCTCCAGGATCGCGCCCTGGGCCAAAGGCAGGCGCCAAACCGCTGTGCCCCTCAGGGATCCCGAGAGACTATTTAAAAGAGATTAAGGAGGGGTGCCTGGGTGGCTCAGTTGGTTAAGTGGCCAACTCTTCATTTCAGCTCAGGTCATGACATAGAGCCCTGAGTAGTGTTCCACACCTACTTAAGATTCTCTCTCTCCATCTCCTTCTGCTCCTCTCCACTCCCCCACCCCATGTGCATGTGCTGTCTCATAAATAAATAAATAAATAAATAAATAAATAAATAAATAAAGCTAAGGAGATGGGACAACTAAATACAGTATGTGGTCCTTGTTTGGATCCTGGGGTTTTTGTTTTTTTTTTTTTAATAGCTATAAGGAAAATAACTGACACAACTGGGAAATTTAAATCTGATTTAATACTAGATGATATTATTATGTCAAAGTTGTATTTTCCCGTTTTTTTTTTTTTAAGATTTTAGTTATTTATTCATGAGAGACACAGAGAGAAAGAGACACAGGCAGGGGAAGAAGCAGGCTCCATGCAGGGAGCCCGACATGGGACTCGATCCCAGGTCTCCAGGATCATGCCCCAGGCTGAAGGCGGCGCTAAACTGCTGAGCCACCCAGGCTGCCATTTTCCTGGTGTTTTAATGGTAACAGATTTTGTAAAGGAAAAACTGATTCTTAGGAACCTGAAGTGGGTAGAGATGAATTGTCATGGTCTGCAACATTCTTTCAAATTTTCAGAGAACATAGTGGGAGCTATGCAGCAAGTGCAGCGAAATGCCTGGTACACAGGGTTGGGGGGCGGGGTGGGGGTAAAGAGTTCATCATGTTCATTACACCCTTGTTCTAATTTTTCTGTAACTTTGAAATCAAAAGTTTGGAAATAGGAGTCCTCCAACAGGCAGAATGGGAGACCAAACTAGGAATACTCTATACAATTTCTTAGATACAGACTTGCAAGAAACATTATTGCACTACTCTGAATTTAAACTTCTTAGCATGAATATTAAACCCATTAAAATGGGCAGAGTTACATTTGGAACTCCATATATTGACTCAAAAATTCCCGTGAAGCACATTCTTTCTAGTCACCTTATGTTTTTAGACCCCAGAAAGAATCCATGCTATTGAATAGTTGAGACACTTCTCACTAAAGACATGCACCCCACCAGCCTGGGTGAGAAGTATAGTGCTTAGATTTATCAGAAAAGATGTATTTTGGGCAGCCCCGGTGGCACAGCGGTTTGGCGCCGCCTGCAGCCTGGGGTGTGATCCTGGGGACCTGGGATCGAGTTCTGCATCGGGCTTCCTGCATGGAGCCTGCTTCTCCCTCTGTCTGTGTCTCTGCCCCTCTTTCTCTGAGTTTATGAATAAATAAATAAAATTTTTTTTAAAAAGATGCATTTTTAGAGTTTTATTTGAGGTTTTATTTTTAGAGTTTAAAATGTATTTTTATACATTTTATTTAATTGTAAGACAGTTAGTGTAAGTTCCCTAACACAGTTTCTACATTCGTAGAAACACACTCTCTTAAGAAAGGAAAACAAACATCAGCATACCCAGGATTTGCCTGGCTAGGAGAAATCCCCCAGAACCCTAAAGTTCAGAGCTTTCCCTGCTCATCCTCAACCAGGCCAGGCTAGTATTTCCTACAAATGCAGATATACTGGACCACACCCACTAATTCCCTCCTGGCAGGTGAACTAAGGATCTCTTTTAGGAAGATGCCTGCTGCAGTCTGATTAATGTGGATTAACAACCAGTAAGGGGACGTCCCACTGAAGGAGGACTGGCAAGAAGGGCACTACATTCCAGGATCCCTGTCCCCAATCCTCCCCTATCCAAAGAACTATACGACACACACTCTGTTACTCCTTGAGTCTGCCACCAAGCTTTCCAGTTACCTATGGCATTTATAGGCAATACTAGCGAAGTTATCTTTTAATTAAATTTCTGATTTCTCCCCATGGCAGGGCCTTTTGCTTGCAACTCAGTCATTCTGGCAGTCTTCATTAAATGTGGTTATCCTGCTGGTTAGGGAAGATAACAAGCTTCTTGGCCAAGGGTCGGTCCACTCCCAGGCCAGCCCTGGATTTTAACCTGTGGGGGTAGACCAGGCCTAGCTAAGGAAGTAAAAAGACCTGGAAAATCCAAGCTGAGCCACTAACACCTCTCAGGAGGGTACAGAGGGCTGCTAGTGAAGAACAAGTTAAGGCCAGGGTAGCCAATCCATGGATAAATTGGCAGCTCAGCAGCTTTTAACAGTCTTCAAACACACTGCATTTACAGATTCTGAAACTGAAAACACATCTTCTATCTACAGAAACAGAAGTATTGGGATGAGGCAAAGCTCGCTTGGAGAAACAAGAGAGGCTAGTAGTGACCCAGATTAGGCAGTAGCATCTTACAACTGCCTTTAGCAAGCTGTAAAAAGTCCAAAGGTAAAAGGAAAAAAACTGAAACGGCTTACATTTCTAACCTACCATTTACATAGAGAGTTGAAAGTAAAAGCCAGGGAGCTTTACAGGCATAGATTATTTGTGTGTGTCTGTACCTCTGAGTTTATAGATGTACAACATGCACTGCATGTGTGTTTCAAGAAGGGGAGAGGCCGCTGAAGAGGCTAAATTTCAGCAAAATGTAACCTTCGCCTTAGAAACCAGGAACTGGAGTAATTAGATTACAATCTTTCCAACACTGTGGGAGAGATTTGATCAATTAGAGCCAAGATCAGTTACATTATTTGGTTTACCTAAGTAATGGACCCTTAAATGCAATCAATACTTTTCCAGGCTGTGAGTCCTCAAGACCTAAGATGCATTCAGCAAAAAAAAAAACACAAATGGATTTTCAAAGGGCCTTAGGATGTTCAATCACAGACTGAGGAAGGGGACTGGAGAGGGTGGGAAGAAGGAAGGAAACCCAGTTCTAAGCTTGCTATATGGAGTCTTCCTTTCCTTCCCTCCTTTGTGTGCTATGTTCACATTTGTTTGTCTTGTAGTTCACGTGATTTAAATGTTTTACCATAACGCCTTAATCCAGGGATGAGTAGCCATGTGATTCTGTTTGTTTAAAATTTCAGTATTGAATCTAATTTGATAGGGGAAACAGTAAGATTTCTAATTATGGTTTAAGAAATTGACAAAACTTACATTGTGAAGTTGTGTTTTTTTAATTTTTTTTTTTTATTTATTTGAGAGTGAGCACGAGTTGGGGTTGGGGGGAGGGGGGGCAGGGAGAAGCAGACTCCTCACTAAGCAGGGAACCCCATGTGGGGCTTGATCCCAGAACCCAAGATCATGACCTGAGCTGAACCTTAGCCGACTGAGCCACCCAGGTGCCCCTAAATTGTGAATTTTTAAAGTAAAATGGCAGAAGCAACTCTAGATCTTCTATCTTCCCCCCACACACACACCATCTCCCCTGCAGGAATGAATTTGGGAAAGGGCAATGGGGATGCCATGCTCATTTTGTCTGGGGACTACCTAGAGCTACCTTCTAGAACTATTCTTGCTGAAAATGATCCAGAAGAGCCCCAAACTTTCCAACTACCTACTCAAGTCCAAGAGCTGGGTTTAGACTGCCCTTCAGAGTGGCGAGTCCACTTACCAACTTAGAGGGTTTAGAGCCTAAAGATAATGTACTTGTACATCTAGACAGAATACTCCTCAAAGCATCCTAAGTCCATCTACTATCATCCTAAATTCGGGCAGGACAGGGGCAGCAGCACCCGCCAGCATTTTCTCCAGCAGCCCTCTTTGAGTATCTGCTCCGGCATGGGGCACCTGCAACACACAAGCCTCTTACCAGTGATTTGTTTAACACACTTGTAATAATTAGAAAGTTAAGCAACTAATTCCTGACTTCCCCAGGAGTAGGGCTTCTATTAAAAGGTGTGGGGAAATGTGACAAGAGAGGAAGTGGAAGGGGGTAAATTTATACTAAGAGGCTTTTTTGCATAGCTTTTAAGTCTCTGTAGCAATGATGAAGAGAAGCCGGGATAATCTAAAACAACAGGTAATCAAAAAGTCATTTATATTTGCCTTTTATCATCAATTATCTTCCTCTTGGCAGCAGTTGAAAAATTATGTTTTACTCAAAAGTCAGCCTGTTGACTTTATTTATACAACACCTGAACTGTGTTGGGTGTCAGCACGTTAGCCACCACGGAATTTCAAATTCTGCTGTTTGACAGTAACTGGGAGCTGACTCTGAGAGCAATCTTCTGAATAACTGCATTATTATTGTTCCCTAAAATCAGATGGGCTCAGTGCCAGCAGTGTAGAAACATGCAGGGGCATGACATTAGAAGCTTGAATCTAGGCTGTCAATTCAAATAACCTTCTTCCAAAATGAAGAAAATGCATCTGGAGCTCAGTCTTCTTGTCTGTGGGATGGGGATAATAATGTGTGACTTGAAGAGCTAATTTGAACTAGAAAAAAACAATGCATGTGAAGTGCCTAGAATAGTATTTGATACCAGGTAGGTGCTTAGCCTGTTTTGATGGCTGTCAGGAACAATGTCCTGGAGGCAGAGCTCCCCCTTTGAGTGTCCTGCATCTTTCTGGCCAATTATCTGCTGGTTCTCCACAAGGAGGTCAGATGCTGAGAACACAAGGGAGCTGCTACCACCCCCAGCCCATGGACTGCCACTCACCTAATTATGCATGCCAGCGGTATCCTACCTGGAGATCCCTCTTCCTCCTCCTCTTCAGAGCATTAAAAGATTAACTAGCATTTCAGGCTCCTTGAGAGGCCTGCAGGAGGTTTATGTATAAAATGGAAGTAACTGAGCCTAAGGCTGTCACCTGTTGGTACACTGACCACCTCTGTATCTAGTTGACAGGTGTGCTCCCCAAAATTGCACACTACTTTCCAGTGGCCACAGTGCTTGCCCTGGTTATGGTTTCTCACCCCGAGGCATTACTTTTTCATTTCTTCTAACAGAGTCAGTTTAATTCTGTGCATTAGGAGGTCACCCACACACCACCCACATCTACTGAACAGTCTGGCCAGAGAAGCAAAGGACTGTGGATTGAGGAGACCCAAATCCTAAAGCTGCTTTGGCCACAGGAGCACCTTGGGCAAGTCACATCCTGAGACTGTTTTCTTTTCCACGAAATGAAGACACTGCATTAGAAGGTCACTGTGAGGGCAGCCCCCGTGGCTCAGCGGTTTAGCACCGCCTTTGGCCCAAGGCCTGATCCTAGACACCTGGGATCAAGTTCCACATCAGGCTCCCTGCATGGAGCCTGCTTCTCCCTCTGCCTGTGTCTCTGCCTGTCTCTCATATTAATAAATAAAATCTTTTAAAAAAAGAAAAAAAGGGTCACTGTGATAGTAGCTGATTTGATGTGTTGATCTGACTAGGCTATGGATGCCCAGACATTTGGTCAAACACTATTCTGAGTGTGTCTGTGAATGTGTTTCTAGATTGGATTAACAGCTGAGTCAGTAGTCTGAGTAAAGCAGACTGCTCTCCACAGTGTGGGTGAGCTTCATACAATCCAATGAAGGCCTGACTAGAACAAAAAGGCAGTTTCTTCTGAGGAAGAGAGAATTCTTTCTGCCCAACTACCTTCAAAGTGGGACAAGGGCTTCTTCCTGCCCTCAGATTTGAACTGAAACATTAACTCTTCTTGGGTTTTGAACCTGCAGGCCTTCTGACTGGAACTGATACCATTGGCTTTTCTGGTTCACAGGCCTTAAGGACTCAGACTAGAACTTACATTATTGGTTCTCCTGGGTCTCCAGTTTGCTGATTGACCCTGCAGATCTTGGGACTTGCTGGCTTCCATAACCACATGAGCAATATATCTTTTTATAAATATATAAATACACAAACATACACACATATATCCTATTGGGTCTGTTTCTCTGAAGAACCCTAATACAATCATCAAGAATATTTTCAACTCTAACCCATACCAAATAGTCATGTAATCTTCCCTTGAACACGTCCTAGAGAGGGGACTTCCTTGCTTCCCATGGCAGCTCATCCTACCCCTGGGCGAGAATCCAAAGCAGAATCAGCCATATCCTCAGCTATAAGGAGCTTAGATCTAACAAATGTAATCTGACCTAAACAGGGTATAGTATCTTTGCTTTTCATTATAATTAGGTTAACGCAGGCTGAGGCTGCCTTGGTTGTTATTGTTGATTTGGTTTCATTTTGGTTTTCCTGGTTATATCATAATGTTGGCAGTTAACTCTCAGCTCATTTTCACATGAATTACAATGAGGCTAAGTCATCACCCAATACTTATATGGACATTTAGTACATAAATGCAGGACTTTGCATTTATTATTATAACCAACATCATTTTCTTACCCTAAGGGCAGAAATTTTGTAATTCTTACCCTGTCATCTAGAGAACTATCTCTTCCTTTCCCTTCTGCATCATCCAGAGATTAATTATATATCCTTAGCTCTAACAGAAAACATGAGATGGCTCCTGGCCCCCTAGAGCACTCCTCATTAGTACCCTACCTCTGGGTCAGACGTCTCCAGCCCTGACTGACTGCACATTACATTACATGGGAATCTAAATAAATAAATAAATAAATAAATAAATAAATAAATAAATAAGCAAGCCAGTCCCAGCCTCAGTGTTTCTTACTCAGCTGGGGAGAGTGGGGAGCACAAGCTAGGTATCAGTAAGAACCTAGGTGATTCTAATATATAGTTGGTCTGAAAACCCATGTTTTGTCCAGGCCAGGAGTCAGCAAACTTATTCCATAAGGAGCCAGACAGCAAATATTTTAGGCTATGTGGGCCACATGGTCTCTGTCACACTGCTCACTGTTCCCTTTAGCAGAAAAGTAGCCATAGGAATGAGTGGCTTGACTGTGTTCCAATAAAACTTTATTTATAAAAACAAGCAGTGGGCTATACTGGCTCATGGGCCATGTTTGTCAAGTCATCCATTCACCACAAGTTTTTAAATGGCTGTTGCTCTCTCTTGCAGCAAAAAGGAAAGCCGTCGAACTGTATTATCACCCACCTCACATTTCTCTATCTTGCCACGTCACAAGAGACTCTCAAATGTCTTGTTAAAATCAATATTCACTATCTGGCATCCTCTTCCTGTGTCACACTAATGATCCCATCCAAACAGGAACAAACTTGTTCTTAGAGAATCCTTTGTGTCTCCCAGTAATCACTGCTGCCTTTTTATATGTTCACAAACATCTGTTTAATATCGCTTCTAGAATTTCATCAGACACTGACTTAAGCTCACCCATCTGTAGTTTCCAAACTATGCTTTCCCCCCTTGAAAACTGGTACATGTTCACTGAAATCATTTACAATCTTTTGGCATCCTATTTGCCTTGATTCACAAAATATTATCTAAAGTGGTTCCACAATCACATCTGCAAGTTCTTTCAGTGCACAGGAGACCTAAATGCATTTTTAGCAGCATTTATTATCTCTTCTATCTTGGGCTTTAATTTCTTGTAACCATCTTCATTCCTCCCATACCAATTTCAAGATCATTTTTCCTGATAAATATGATAACATCAAAATAGGAGTAAAGCAGTTCTGCTTTCTCCATGTCATCTGTTTATACTATACCATCATCTGTTCTAAATAAGGCTATGTCTCTCTTTTCTTTCTTTCTTTCTTTCTTTTTTTTTTTTTTTTTTGCTTCAAATATAATTATTTTAAAACCCCTCCACACAGGTGACCATATGCCTGGGACAGTCTGATATATATCTTTTGCCCTGAGGTAAATGTTAAGAAAGCCCTCTTTACTCCAAAAAGCATTCAGTTTGAACAGCTGGCTCCCTAGGAAAGCTAAGGAAATGGAAGTAGACAGCACTTCACAGGCTTGATGAGTTCTCAGGTCCCTCACACTCTCCAGAAAAAGAGAAAAACATCTCTGCTGTCTCTAGCCACACTGGATTCATTTCCTGGATCTGCCATTTACTAGCTGTGTGATCTGTGAATAAGTTCTTTACTCTATTTTAACTCCTGACTGGATTCTGTAGAATCTTCATATCTATTAGATGAACAAATATGTGATCAGAGTCCTTTGTGCACATGTATCACAGAGCAAATACCCAATAAATGTTACCTACTATTACTACTAGTAAAATTACCAGTATTATTAATTCCTTCAACTCCCTCCATGGGTCGCAGTATGTGCAACCCTCTCTTGGTGGCTTGTCCTTCCTCTTCTATTAGTCACGAATTCTTTCTTCTCATTAATCTCTTGCTATTCATTCAAACTCTACCTTGCCACAGTCTTGTAAAGTCATTCCTATCTTGTTGAAGAAATCTTTGTCTCCACTAGACACAAAGAGAGCTACGATGTGCAGAGGAAGTTTCTCCTCTGGCAAAAAAGCAACCTGCATCTCTAACCTGCATGATTCGAGAGCTGCTCTAGTGGGAATGCACAAACATATTTCATGAATCCCTCAGCATCTATATTTCTTGGAACAAGATAAACTGCTATCCTTCGTGGTTCCCTTGGGAACACATCCCGAAAACTTGGGAGATTTCAATTTTCAAATAGCTAGAGTAAATCACACCAGCTAGATGATATGACTATGTAATAAACTTTCTAGGAAAAAGTCTGACCTAAGCCATATTCAAGTAAGGGCATTAGAAAAAGGACCACACAGAAAAAAGTAAGTGATAGTTGGTGTTTCCGGGTCAAAAATAGCAGCCGTTTATTGAGTGACTACTATATGCCAAGACATGACATCCTAGGCATTTTAGAAATGTTATATTACGTATTCCTCTCAGAAATTCTGCAGTAAAATGAGGCTCAGGACTCACTCAACCAAGGCGCATAATTGATAAATGGCAGGAATAGCATTCACGCCAGATCTTCTGAACCCAAGTCTAAGCTCTTTCAGATATACCAGGCTTTTTTTATAAAGACAATCCAAGCTTGTTTTTAGACACAGTTGAAAAATAAAAAGCCACCATGAAAAAAGCAAAACTAGTAAGATTTATATACATTTTAGAGAAATGTATACACCTTGATCGTTGAATGGGTGGTTGACTTTAATCAACAATTTTGGATGATGAAAGGCTAGTATCCCAAAGGTGGTTTTTATGTAATACTTACATAATATATACAAGGCCCATAGTTCAAAGCAGATAACTACAATGAAGTAAAATTCCAAGAGACTCAAGAAAGGTATCACTTTGATTCATCCTGTGTCCCAAAGAGAAAGTGGGACCAAAGAGAAAGTGTTCCAAAGAGAAAGTTGAAGAAATCTTTGTCTCCACTAGACACAAAGAGAGCTACGATGTGCAGAGGAAGTTTCTCCTCTGGCAAAAAAGCAACCTGCATCTCTAACCTGCATGATTCGAGAGCTGCTCTAGTGGGAATGCACAAACATATTTCATGAATCCCTCAGCATCTATATTTCATGTAGTGGCCCAGAGTTGGTTTTAAATTTGGAAGATGGGGTTCTGTTATGAACTGAATGTTTATGTATTCCCAAAATTCCTATGTGGAAGTCCTACTCCCCAATATTATGGTATTTGGAGATAGGGCTTTTAAGAGGTAATAAAGTTTAGAAGAGGTCATGTGGTAGGACCCTCCATGATAAAATTAATGCCCATATAAAAAGTAGAAAAGTCCATAATTCCTCCCTCTCTCCACCGTGTGAGGATACAGCAAGAAGGCATATGTCCACAAACCAGAAAGAGAGGCCCTCCTTGGTAATGCAATCAGCTGCCTGTCACCTTATCTTGGACTTTCCAGACCTTAAACTATGAGGAACAGATGTCTATCGTTTAAGCTACCCAATCTACAGATACTTTTGTATAGCAGCCTGAACTAAGATAGGCTCCTATCTTAGTCCATATACTTGCTACATGTTTGACCTTGTATAACACATGTGCTGTTCCTGAGCTTTCAGGATTTGAATTTCTCTTTGAAAATATATGTCCTCTTTCAGTAAATAATGCTAGGACAACTAGATATCCAAATGCAAAAGAATGAAGTTAGACGCTGTATTATGGAGCCCTACAACCACCACCATGTTCAGATATTTGCTAGAAAGACTGAGACTCAGTACCTGGTTATACTCATTACCAAGATTTGTTACAGTTATGTAGTAAAGATACAAAGCTAGATCACATGGGGAAAAGACACAAGGGAATCTGGAGAAACCCATGTGTAGACTTCCTAGGCTCTCTCCCTCCTATGAAGGGTAACACACAGCACTTTTCTCCCAGCAATAAAAATGCAGCAACATGTGTATGATGTTTCTACCTAGGGAACCCTATTAGAGACCACACACCCTAGACTTTTACCAAAAGCTGGTCACATAGGCACCTTCTTCCTAGCCCATACTATAATTACAGACCATCCGGGATAAAAAAAAAAAACACACACACACAAGAGATCCCTTCCTCATACCATATATAAAAATTAGCTTGAAATAGATCAGAAACCTCAGTGTAAGATCTAAAATTATAAAAATCCCCGAAAATATAGGAGTAAATCTTCTTGAACTTGATTAGCAAACCTTTCTTAGATAGGACACCATAGTATAAGCAACAACAACAAAAAATAAAGTAGATTTCAGGGATGCCTGGGTGGCTCAGCGGTTGAGCGTCTGCCTTCAGCTCAGAGCGTGATCCTGGGGTCCTGGGATCGAGTCCCACATCGGGCTCCCTGCATGGAGTCTACTTCTCTCTCTGCCTGTGTCTCTGCTGCTCTGTCTCTCTATGTCTCTCATGAATAAATAAATAAAATCTTAAAAAAAATAAAGTGGATTTCATTAACATCAAACCTTTTCTGTTTCAAAGACTATCATCAAAAACATAAAGACACACCGAATGGTAGAAAATATTTGCAAATCACATTTCTGATAAGGGAGTTAAAATATACAATGAACTCTTATAACTCAAAAACAAAGAGAAAATAACTTACTTAAAAATCAGGAAAAATATGAATAGACATTTCTCCAAAGACAGTATATAAATGGCCAATAAGCACATGAAAAGATGGTTATCATCCTTAGTCATTACTGAAATGTCTATCACAACCACAATGAGATGCCACTGCATAAGCAATCGGATGTCTATAATCAAAAAAAGAGAAACAAGCATTGACAAGAATATAAAAAATTAGAACCCAAATAAGCTACTAGTGAAAATATAAAATGATGTAGCCACTTTAGAAAACAGTCTGGTGGTTCCTCAACCACTTAAACATATGAACCAGCAATTCTGAAAATATTCATCCACAACAACAGCATTACTGTAGTAATCAAAAAGTATAAAAAACTCACATGTTCATCAACTGATGAGCAAATACATAAAATGTGGTCTATGTATTCAATGGAATACTATTCAGCAATAAAAAGGAACGAATTATTGATATGTGCTACAATATGGATAAAACCTAAAAATGTTATGCTAATAAGCAAAATAAGCCAGATATACAGGCCACATATTATATGATTTTACTCATATGAAAGGTCCAGAACAGGAAAATCCACAGAGACAGAAAGTAGATTAGTGGCTTTCTAAGGCTGGAAATAGTGGGGAGTTGGGGGATGATACCTAAAGGGTGTGGGATTTCTCTGGGGGTCATGAAGGTACTCCAAAATTGCGTGTTATGAGGGTTGTACAACTCTGTGAATGCACTGAAGTCACTGAATTGTACATTCATGGATGAGTGGTACGGTATATGAATTTTATCTCAATAAAGTTATTTTTTAAAGAAAATTATATGTTCTCATTGCTTCTAATCCAATGCAAGTTAACAAAAGAACAATGAGACAAAGAGGGCTAATTTTGATCCAGAGGCCACTTCAATGCTCCCATCTGGCTAAAGAGTCAGCCAAGAAACCAGATGTCAGGACAAGAAGAAGACGACCCAGGATCTGGCACTGATGCCTTTGAAAGAGGACAATGAAAGCTTATCTGTCATGAAACACAGCAGTGTCCAGAGAATAAGCTTTATGATCCCAGCCATATGATGTGTTTCCTCAAAATCATAAATAAAGTTCTGCAAAACCAAAAACACAAAACGCATATGACTAGATGTATTAATCTGATACATTCGTTAACATTTAGAGAGTACCCAAAGGATCCAGGATACGCAAGTGATGATATTATTACTAAACAATGTGGGAAACACACCCTCCCCATCCTTGTCCAGTTCAACACTGGCCTCTGAGAACAGACATTTTCACACTAACCTGCCTGGCATCAGGTTATCTACTAACTTGTCTCTGAGTCATTTGAATAGGTAGTAAAGATGTTGGAAAAATAGGGTGAAAGTCCTGGCACTACAGCAGGGATGTAGATTATGACACAGAGCTTTATGTGTGTTATCTCATTAGTCCTCAACCATCCAATGTAGGATAATGATACTGCATGTGGAAATACTAAGGCACAGAAATGCTAACTTGCCTAAGGTCACCCAGCTAGGAGGAATGAAATTGCATTTCAAACCCCATCAGTCTAGCTCCAGTGATGCCCTTCATCACCACGCTAACTGCTATCTGCTCAACTAGGCTATGTGCCTGACCACCACAATTTATCTCTTCTAGAAAATGGTCAAAGGTTCTGCTGAAGTATCGATAAGACCACATATAGATATTTCTCAGTGCTATTACAAAAAGTATGTAAATACCTATTTTTACTTAAGGATATCTACTTAAAATTTTGAGTAACATTTTTACTTTATGATAGTTTTAGGCATACAGAAAAGTTGCCAAGATAGTGGAAAGAATCCCTCTATACTCCATCACCAGTTCACCCTACTATTAATATCTCACATTACTCTGTATCTCTTTTATAACTAAGTAACCAACTAATATCAGACACTACCATTAACTAAGTGCCACACTTTCTTTGGATTTCACCACTTTTTTTTTCCTGATGTCCTTCTCCTGTTCCCAGATCTCATCACATTACAGTTTGCAGTAGTGGCTCTTTTGCCTTCTCTCATCCGTGACAGTTTCTC
Source organism: Vulpes lagopus (assembly GCF_018345385.1). Lineage (NCBI taxonomy): Eukaryota > Metazoa > Chordata > Mammalia > Carnivora > Canidae > Vulpes > Vulpes lagopus. The sequence goes on along the minus strand of NC_054828.1, from coordinate 26,491,639 downwards.
AGACTTTCCCTATTTTTTATGATATTGACAGTTTGAGGAGTGCTAGTCAGACATTGTGTAGAATGTCCCTCACTTTAGGTTTTACTGGTGTTTTCTCTCATCATTAGACTGAGATTATAGGTTTTTAGCTAAGGCTTCCAGAAGTATAGCAGACCAACTACTCTGGGATCTACAAGTAAAACAATCAGATCCTAAATAAAAATGCAATCATTATTGTTTTCTTAAGTTCAGAGGAAGCGAGAAAAATCACCAATAAGCACAAAGGAAAAAGCAAACGAAAACTGTAGCCAATGAACACAAAAAGGAGAGGGTTGGTCCTACAAGGGACAGCGCTATTTTCAAAGTGGCTTTTGGGAGGGGTTTACATGTGCCGTTGGACAGGAGCAATCAACTAAAGCTCTGGGACACCTGGGAGGTGGTGAAATGGTCGCAGGACAGCAACGCCCCAAGACAACTTGCAGAAGAAAATGCAAATACTCTCCCAGAAAAGCATCCTTGAAGTAGGTCCCAAGGCTTTGTCTACAGATTAGCATCAAATCAAATATGAGCTAGCAATCAAGGCTTACTAAGTACACATGGAAACAAAGCACCATGCATGAGAGTCAGAACAGATAACAAACAACAGATTTAGGCTACCATGGACTTCAGAAGTTTCAATTACCAGAGAAAGCCTATAAAATTATTATAGAAACATTTTTTAAAAAACAAAAAGAATCACAAAAATAAACATGCAATAAGTGACTATCAAAAGTGACCAGTTTTAGTTTTGCAACATGAAAAGAGTGCTGGAGGGGCTCCTGGGTGGCTCAGCTGGTTAAGAGTCTGTCTTCCACTCAGGTCATGATCCCAGGGTCCTGGGATCAAGCACATGTCAATCAGGGAGCCTGCTTCATCCTCTCCTTGTGCCCCTCCTCTCTCCTGCTTGTGTTCTCTCTCTCTCAAATAAGTAAACAAAATCTATTTTTTTAAAAAGTTGAGTGATAAGCTTAATTAAGGAGGGCATGTGATGTGATGAGCACTGGATGTGATACTGTATGTTAGCAAACTGAATTTTTAAAAAATTTTTAAAAAGTGTTGGAGACTGGTTGCACAACAATGTGAATGTACTTAATACTAACTGAATTTAATGGAATTGTACAATGTAACAATGCTTAAGATGGTATATCTTATGTGTGTATGACCATAGCTTCTTTAAATGATCAGCAGATTTAAGAAGAACCAAATAAAACATTTAAAAATAAAAATTATAATTATTGGGGGCATATAGGAGGCACAGTCAGTTAAGTGACACTTAATCTCAGCTCAGGTCTTGGTCTCAGGGTCGTGAGTTCAAGCCCCACATCAGACCCCATGCTAGTAGGCCTGGAGCCTACTTTTTAAAAAATTATAACTATTGAAAAAAAATGCACTAGAAAGATTATACAGCATATTAGTCAAAGCTGAAAAGGGAATTAATGAGCTGGAAGGAAGAGCTGAAGAAATTGCCTAAAAGGCCATTCAGGGAGGCAAGGAGATAAAAAATATAGAAGAGATGTTAACCTACATGAAGAATATAATGAGAAGGTCTAAAATAAGTCTAATCACAGTCCTGGAAGAGAAAGGATGGAGGACAGGGAATGTTTAAGGCTGTAATAACAAAGACCTTCCTGAAGGTGGTAGGACATGAATCCAATAAATAAAAAGGAATCCAATCTAGACATATTGCAGAGAAATGGAAAAGCCCCAAAGACAAAGGATGTTAAATAGCAACTAAGCCCAGAAAACATAGCTTATGACCAGACCAGTCAAGTAAGAAATCCCATCCATTTCTTAAAATTACGTTCCTTCCAAAAGAAACTTCTTTTCTTCGCCAACACAAACCCAATGAGGAAGACCAGTTAAAATGCAGGGGAAAATGAAAAAGACACCAAATTTCCCCATAATGAGGATGGATGGATGCATACGACCCGGCCTCAGCTGGGCAGGAAAAGTCCCACCTTTGAACAAGTGAAGTTTCTGAGGCTTTCATTAACATAATACTGTAGTTTACTGAGTTTTCTAACTGATACTACAGGGAGACAGTGTGTTTTCAACTTAACACAACTGTCCAGTGTAAAGAGGATAAAAAGAGAACTGTGAGTTAACCTTCCTCAACAGAAGGGAGGTGATAAATTCCTGTTACTTCTATATTGCAAGCTGCCAGCGACCAAGAATATCTCTCACCATTTGTTTTCCCAGGGCCAGACACCACAGTTGGCCTGATAAACATGGTCTGTGTAAATACAAAAATATGTCATTATGCAGCGATAATTTCAGTGCCCGCACTTACCTCCACTCCCAGCTCCAATGTGCAAAGTATTAATCTGCCAATTGTTGTGAAAAGCATCTATGCTGTGCTCTCTTTTATAAATTCTATAGATGCATTATGATTAGATGCTTTCCTTACACACCAGCTAGCCAGAAAAGGGGATGAGATAATGAATAATACCCAAGGGAAGGAAATCCCTTTTTCAGCTGGTTTAAGTTGCACCAACAATGTGCATAGAGCATTTTGCATTTACCATAAAGCTCTTCAATTAGTTCATAGGCAAGTTAACCTTCTAACTCCCAGAAAATATAATTCATGCACATTTTATGCCATGCAGCATCCTGCTAGCTATTATCCATCATTTACAAGTGTTATTTGTCTATAAAAATGACACTAAATTCTTGAAAAATGACACTACTCTGCTTGCTCCTGGCTGTGTTTTAACAAATGGTACCACTGCAAAAGGCTTCAAGTCGTGTAAGAAGCAATTAGTCAAAGAAGCTATAAATATTTTTTAAAAGGATATAAGTGATTGCTTGTCCAGATAGCCAAATGTCTAAAGGCTGATACACAATAAAACAAGGGTTAACATCAAAGAGTACACTTCATTATTTATGGTTAATAAAGTTAATCAAATTCAGTGCTTCTTACTCATGCATGCATTTAAACAGAAACAGGAGTATGATATGCATATTTATGGAAAACAGCCCAAAAGATCATTATCTCCAAAAGAAAATCCAACAAAGAAAGAGATGCATAAAATGTTGCCATTATCCTATTACAACATAAACTGTTTTGCTTAAAACACAAATATTTATTTTAATTTAAACTATTAAAGCTAAATAATATTTTCCACCACTGACAACCATGACTAAAACATACATTCCAAGATTAATATTAAAATCACTTTTGGTCAGAGAAAAACATAGTCAGAGCCCTTCCGTGTTCCTTCTTCCGGTATCTTATCCACCTATCGTAGAGTATTTTTGTTCCTCCATTCAAAAATCCAGTCCTGGGATGCCTGGTGGCTCAGGGGTTGAGCGTCTGCCTTTGGCTCAGGGCGTGATCCTGGGTCTGGGGATGGAGTCCTGCATCGGGCTCCCTGTGGGGAGCCTGCTTCTCCCTCTGCCTACGTCTCTGCCTCTCTCTGTGTGTTTCTCATGAATAAATAAAATCTTTAAAAAAAAATCTATTCTCAAAAGATATATTAGGATCTTTTTAAAACAAAATTAGATAAGCATAAGCTCATCAATCAGCAATTTCTAAATGCATTATCTTCAAGTGGCTTGGTCTTTTATGTCACTTATCTGCTCAAAATTAAGTGTAAAAGAATTTCCAAGAAAAGAAGATAGAAAATTAACTTCATTTCATAATACGTTCTCCAATCATGCCAGCAGACAGCTGACATTATTATAGCTCACACTTATAAATCAGTGATTATATACACTAGTTAAGCCAGAAAAGAAATGAAGAAGGCAATTAGGTAGTGGCGAAATTCCCAAGAAGCACAGTTCTAGTCAATGTTGCTAAACAGCAGTTCACTTGTCGTTAAAAAAAAAAAAAAAAAAAACTACCTCCAGGTATTTTGGGGGGTCCTTACATAGTGACTTTTGAAGGGAATAAAGTACAAAATCTATGCAATCAGTCTTATTATATAAGCAGAAAAGCCAACAAAGAAATCAATGGACTCTAATTGTAATTAGTTTTACTATTTTGAGTTTAAATTCTAAAATTTCCATGTTGCTAAACAATAAAATAGCACTGAATCAAGCCGAGAGCAGAATATTTGGGACGAGGGGGTGATATCTAAATATCTACAGACACTCCATAAGCCGGTGGAGAATATAAAGACACAAGAAGTGAACTGGGCATGGTTTCCACAGCCTCTTCTGCTCTGTGCCACTTGAATAAAGGCCAAAACACCACTTCTAATCTTATTTTCCATTTCTTAGATGTGTTTTATTAACTCCTCTTTTACTGCACAGTTAAGTATTCTAATTGGCACATTGTAGACCTACAGTACTAGATGTCAAACATACCTGAAATGTGTTTGTAATGGCCTGCAGTAGAAGGGTTCCAGCAGACCCAGTGAGGTCCCATTTATTTCTTAACTTAGAGGGCCTGCGCATACTACAACCTAAGTAGTGCACTGAAACAAAGTAGTTCGTGGGCAGCCCGGATGGCTCAGTGGTTTAGCACCGCCTTCAGCCCAGGGCATGATCCTGGAGACCTAGGATTGAGTCCCACGTTAGGCTCCCTGCATGGAGCCTACTTCTCCCTCTGCCTGTGTCTCTGCCTCTTTATCTCTCTGTGTCTCTCATAAATAAATAAATAAAATCTTTTTTTTTTTTTAAAGTAGTTCATATCACCACAAGGAGAGGAACATTATTCTCTCTTCTATCTTCTTTAAATTACTTTAAAGAAAGGAGATATCTTTTCTGCTCACTCCAAATAAGCACCAAACGATGTTTATCATTTCTGAAGTACCTTTTGATTTTCAAAGAATTTGCTAGTTTTCTATTTAATTAACCCCCACAGCATCTCTGCAAGGACAGCTACAGGAAATACTTTCCAAAACTGACATTTGATAGAATGGAAAACTAGAGACATATATTCAGAAAATTTGACAAGAGTCTGAGGGCTTCTACAAAAGAGGATACCACTTTTATTCATATCTTCAGCGCCAGCGTTCTGCCGTGAAGGAAATACTACTTGTGATCCTGGGCAACTGCAATTCACTCACTTGCATCATCATCCAAACCATCACACTCATAATTATTTCCCTCTCAACTAGCACACTTGAAGATCTGTTCATACTCTTACACTTGCTAAAAAAAAGGTGTTGCTCAAAAAGCCAGACAGATAACCTTAAACCCACTGCCCCTGGGGAGATATAAAAAGTTTACTTCTTCCAGTCCAATCTACAGCTAAGGAAAGAGCTGGATAACATGCAGGGGGAAGCGCCTCTTATCTGTTTCCTTCCTGAGAACAAATGGAGCAAGCACACAAATCTAAGGGTGTATGCGTGCACATACGCACGCCCCACTCCAAGCTCATCTGAGATCAATTAAGGGAGTTGTTTCTGAGTGATCAGTCTGTTCCCTGAAAAGTCAGAATTTTCTGGTAAATATTTTTGATAACTCCACCCTGTCTAAATTAACAGCAACAGCAAAACTAAAAAAAAAAAAAAAAAAAAAACAAACCAGCATGCTAGGAAGAGTCTAAAGTCCACTGATAAGCCAATACTTTCATTTATAGTAATATTTATAGTAATGGCAAATAAATACTTACAATAGCATTACATCATTTGATGTAAACTCATTTCTCTAGACATCTCAGGCCTCTAGGTAGCCAATACATTTAACACCTCTTTCCACTAGATAGGGCAAAGATACTTATTTACCCTATTTCACAAAAGAACTTTGGCCCAGAAAATTAAAAGATTCGTCTAAGCTAGGAACTGGTGACAAGGCAGAGACATGAATTCAGGTCTCCAAACTCTCTGCTAACTAAATAAAGGCCCAGAGGAGTCATAGGAAAGTCAACACAAACAGTGTCAGCTGTTATTTACACTGCCTACAATAAATATTTGTTCCAGAAAAAATAGTTCAAACAAGATGGGAAATAGTTTAAACACAAAGGGCTGAAGGGTTCAGTATAGGAGAAAGATATGTTTGCTTTTACTACAGTGGAGGAGCTGTTCAGGAACAGCCTGTCCTCCTGCAAAGGCTGGCCTGTGCTGCAGAAGGCCACAAGCTCACGGGAAACATGGCACTGAAATACCTGCTGCTTCAGCACAACTAACTCCTCTCTTAATGTCCCAAGTTCCCATGCTCTTAATTCCACCACATCTTTGATTTGGAATGCAAGCGATCTTTCTCGACAAGCAAAATGTAGATTTGTGTTATAAACAATGACCCAAGTCTTCTAATTCTGACAGAGCTAAGTAATAAAAAAGAAAAAGAAAATTAACTGGGGATTTAGGGAGGCTACAAAATGGTATGATACTAGGGCAAACAGCATAATACATGCCTTCTGAAGATCGGGGGAGATTCCGTGGTTGATATCACGGTTGTATGTGGGGGCTGTGGTGGTTTCTTTTTGGAGTGGAGTTGAATTTGGCACCCGATGCAAGTAACCTAGAGTAGGAAACCCACAGAACGAAGGAGCCATGTTTCTTTGAATAGCACAAAGGCTGTCATGCAAAAGAAGGGCTGGATTTATTCTGGATAGCTCCAGAGGGCAAACGCAGTAAGTGACAGGCAAGAATATACGTGCCCAGAGCAGAACTTGTGAATAATCTGAACTTCTCAGCAATAGCAGGGCCTGCCCGGAAAAACTAGAGCCTCATCTCTCAACTGCCTGCATCAGAGGCTCAGAAACCCACTGCCAAGGATGTCGGGAGGAGAATCCCATGCTGGGAAAGATGTCAGACAAAATAAAAGCTAGGATTTCCTTTCTTTTCTTTCTTTCTTTCTTTCTTTCTTTCTTTCTTTCTTTCTTTCTTTCTTTCTTTCTTTCTTTCTTTCTTTCTTTCTTTCTTCTTTCTTTCTTTCTTCATGAGAGACAGAGACACAGGCAGAGGGAGAAGCAGGCTCCATGCAGGGAGCCCGACGTGGGACTCGATCTGAGGTCTCCAGGATCACAACCTGAGCCAATGGCAGACCCTCAAGCACTGAGACACCCAGGTGCCCCACTAGGATTCTTTCAAATATTTAGGACTCTATGGTGGTTTTCAAATGTCTCTGGCTCAGGCACCCCATGACATTACTTCCAGATCACATGAACTCTGGAGGCACACAGATCTGAGTTCCAATCTTAACACTATCATTTCACAACCGTGTGACATGAGATGGCTCTTCCAACCAAGTGTGGCCTCCAAACCTGGGTGGTGTTCATTAGAATCAACTGGGGAAACTACTTAGCCATAAAGACACTCAGACCTATACTCCAGAACTTCTAAATCCTACCCACCAGAATGTGGTCCAAGAATCTCTATTTTTAAAAAGCTCCCACAGGACTTGCTAGCAGACCAATCTTGGGACCACTGATAAACTTTTTTACCCTACATCTTCATTTGTAAAATGACTTAATGCTACATTTTGCCTGAGTTATAGAGATAGTTATAACAACATGCAAAATACATAGGTTGGTGTCTATTTCTAATAAACACCGGAATGTCTTAAAAGATGTGTTTTCCACCATACACGATCAAGCTTTACTTAAGAGCATTCACTAATTAAAAATAAGTACAATGCAGTTCATGCAGAGTTAATGTTTGGCCATCTATTTTCTTGTCTGTTTTCTCAGCCTGTGTGCTTATGGCAAAAAGAATAAAACCTGATGCAACTAATTTGAATTAGTTGACTAAAATGTCTTATCTGGGTGAATGTTGCCTTAAAATCATTTAACATAAACTTGCATTTAAAAACAGAAAGCAGTAGTATAATAAAGCCTATAAATTTTTGCTCTTTTACAACAATCAGAAGCTCAAGATATAAATTCTCTACACAGATGAGTTTAAAACTCATATTTATTCCAGCATACTCAGGTAAAGATAGAAGACCCCATTTCTCATCTTCCCTATATCAAACAGCCACAGTCACTCATTTAAAATCCTGCAGGGCATTGAAATGGAAGAATTATCCTGTTCTGACATTTATATCAGCACAAATGGCTTCAATTCTTTAATTGTAAAGTTGCTTCTAGACACTAGGGTGAGTGTTAAAAATACCCCCAGACAGAAGGAAAGAAAGGAGGTAATTGAAGCAATTTATATCAAATGGAAAAATGTCTCCTGGATTTCTGCATTCCTAGTTGCAAGTTATTAGACTGTTTCTGTTTGGATGGTTTTGTACAAAAAATTGTAAAGCGTGGTTGCTTAAGCACATCTAAAGGTTAAACTCCAAGCAGCTCATCTGTATGTGAGAACAAGGAACTGTCAAACACTTCACCTTTTGCAGATTAAAACCCTCTAACAGATGTGAAATCATTGTTGCTGTAATTGTTATAAGTAGAAATCTGAGCATTTTTAGAAGATACATCACTTTCTGGAGCAGTCGTTTGATGCCTCGGGTCAACTTTCCTGTTCATGACTGAGATAGAATCACTGCCTTTCATTTATGTTCATACTCTGGTTCCCCTGAATCACTATACAGTGTTCATCATTATTCTACAGATGTGTTCTTGAAAAGTTATAAATTGAATTTTAATCATCAGTTATATTTTCACATTGTTCCACACATCATGATTTTAGAAATGCATTATCTTCATTTCTGACTGCTCCTAATTGGCCACAGCAACTATGATTCTCTGCTCCCTTCCACTTCTGTGCCTACTTCTACCACATAATTACAAGTGTCTGGCTCACAGTACATGTTGATCAAGATTTGGCGAATGAAGTAATTACCTGTAACACCTCAAAGATCTACTCCCTAAAGACAGTTTTTGGTAAATTCTTTCTGTTATTGTAAACTTGCTTGATAGTTTTTAATTTTAATAAATGAGTTTTTTTTTCTTAAAATGGAATATGTTGTTTCTGGTTTTCAGTTTTAAAGTTACTGGTAAGAATGAACATTTTATAACCTATGAAAGTACATAATAGAATAAATTATAGTTATATTGTTGTCCAGCACAACATAGGAGTTCAAATATTTGTTTAAAAGGGTTGTGCATGTTAGAAGTAATTGCATTAAAACACTTGACTTGAAACATGCTACAATTTAATAACATAAACTTCTTCTTATCAACAATGGTCTAGAGGAAATGACCTGTTTCCAAAAGAAAAAAAAAAAAAGCAAGTGTGCAAAAGCTTTTAATTCTGGAACTGTCATATAAAATAGAGAACCTTATTAAAAACAAAAATGGCTGACAGGAGAAAAGCCTGAAGTATAAAGCCTGAAGTATCTTTTACACTTGACCCTTGAACACCACAGGACTTCAGGGCACCAGTCCCCTGCACAGTCGAAAATCCACATACAATGTTTGACTTCACCAAAACTTAATTAGTAGCCTACCACTGACCGGAAGCATCACCAATAACCTCAACAACACATATCTTGTAGCTTATATGTACTATATGCTGTATTCTTACCCAAAAAGTAAGCTAGAGAAAAGAAAACGTTACTCAGAAATCACAAGACAAAATATATTTACAGTACTATATGGCATTTATTGGAAAAAAATCCATCTATCAGTGGACCTGTGCAGTTCAAGGGTCAATTGTAAGGAAAGTATAGAAGATATAGGAGGGTTTCAAAGTTTCAAGTTCCAGGGTTTTATGCAAACAGTTTACAAAACACAAATTGTGAAATATACGCTGAGCCATCTGCGACTGAGGTGACTCCATACTCTTACACATGTGGACTCGTGTTTGAAGAGTTAAAGTGCACAAAAGCATGCATACACAGCTAGAGAGAGGAGATGTGGTTCCTGTGAGGCCCCTGGAAGAAAGAAACCCCCCACAAATGAGGTGACTCAATGTCAGGGTCTGCCTTTAAAGGGGCTGGTATTTGACATGGGTGTTAGAAGGAACTGAAAAGAAAGAGAACCCCGAAAAATGCTTTGAGCAGAGCTGTCCATAAATACCAAATGATGAAGTGAATGGCTGGTGCTTTCTTTAAGAAACCGTAATTGTGTCTTATTTCTCCTTTTTCTGCCTGTGAATCAAGCTGCCTTTTTCCTGTGAAGACATTCTCCATTTCAGGGTCTCAGTGAGTGTATATTCAAGGCACATACTGCACAGCAGATGTGGTTATCTGCAGGTAGTACAGTCTGTAAATCCAGCTTGCTCAACTAAACAGCATTTATCATGTATTTTTATGCCTTCTGACGTCTGTTACTAAATATAAACAAGGGAAGAGTCACTGACAACTGGAGATTTCTAATCTATGAGATACGGTGGCTAGAAAAATCACCTCTGCTTTAACCGCAAAATGAGATATTTTGGCCTCTTTGTGTCCATGTGCTCAGGCTGCCCTCTAAATGACCCCTTAGCCTTTAAGGGAGTATGTGTGGCCCTTGAAGAGCAGGATCCATGGGGAGGTGACTCGCTGGAGCTGGCTTGCTGCTTGGGCCACACCAGGAGGAATCCATCCTATGGATAAAGGCTGGGACACCCTCCCACCTCCATCCCCACTCCAGGAAAATGCTACTTTCCTCGGAAAAGACTCAGAAGGGGGGTATTAATGAACTGAAACATCTCCAAAATAATGCTGATAACTACATTTTTGCTTTTCTTGTTTATTACATGTAGGATTAAAATCACAAATGCTAAGAACCCATCATATCACAAACACTGACAATTAAGTGTTTAAAATACTTCACAGATTTTCTGCACCCGGAAAATTCCATCTGAAATATGCTCTGAACATAACCACCATTGCTGTTTCTTATTTGTATTCTTTATTTTTTTATTAAAGTATGATTAACATACAGTGTTATATTAGTTCCAGGTGTACAACATAATGATTCAACAATTCTACACATTTCTCAGTGCTCATTCAGACAAGTATACGTATTTCCTTTATTTCTGCCATTTTATCTTCATTTCTGTTTCCTGCCATCCTGTTACTCTAACGGAGTCCTTTTGTTCTCTAGTTCCATTCTCATATTAACTGATTTGGCTAATTAATCCACAGATTTAAATATGAAGAAATTATTGTCGAACTTTCCTAAATGTCATTTTTCAATGAAGTGTAAGATAAAGTCCTACGCCTGAAGGCCAATGTTGAGGACAGATTCCCTAACCTCAGTCTCAGAGAAATCTTACTTCCTGTAGTCTGTCATGGGTTGAACTTTGTCCCCCAAAATTCATATGTTGAAGTCCTACTACCTCAGAATGTGACTTATTTGGAAACACAGTCACTGCAGATGTATTAGTTAAAATGAGACCATCCTGGAGTAGGGGGGCCCCTGATCCACTCTGAGTGATGTCCTGATAAAAGGGGGAAATTGCCAAGTGGGCATGAAAGTAGAGATCAGTGTGATGTTTTCTACATGCCCAGGAACACCAAGTATTGCCAGAAAGCCACTAAAAGCTAGGACGCAGTCAGGAAGAAATTCTCCTTCACAGTCTTTAAAAGGAGCTGACTGTCAACATCTTGATCTAGAGTTCTAGCCTCCAGAACAGTTGGACAATAGACTTCTGTTGTTAACGCCTTCTGGCCTGTGGTGCTTTGTTATAACAGCTCTCACAAACTAATACACATGCCACGCATTTTCTGTTCACCCAAGCAGCTCAACAAAATGTGTTATTTGGTCTAATAAAATACAACACAGAGCCACGTAAATAAGACACCAATCTCCTTCTCAAATAAATGCAAGTTCATACATCATGGTCAGAAGTTAAAAATTAAAAGAAAAATTGTTGCCACCTACAATTCAAAGGTTGCCTGACAGAGCTTCTAGACGGCTACCTCATGGGAATCAGATCTTTCTTTTTTTTTTTTTTACTTTACATTTAAAGTGTTACATCTAAGTTTAAAATTGTTAACAGGTGGCTTACTGTGCAAAAAGCAGCATATTACTCAATCTATAATATATATCTAATGAGACTTATGAAATGAGAAATTCTTAAATTATGAAAAATGAGAACATGTGGCCTCTATGATGGAGCACTTTGTAAACAAGTCATATCAGAAGAGCCAGTCCCATAAATATGAAGGAGACTGAGTAGAAAGTTCCAGAAGGAAGACTCCTACCAGGCCCTGTCATGGCTCAGCCATGGATCAGACACTTACTCATTCTGAGCACTGGTTTCCTCAGTCAAAAGTCTCAGGTATGGTTACTTTCCAGATCTGACTGGGCTGCTAACTCTGTGGCATTTTATTCTGTTGACCCTGACCCTTGAAATTTCCTTCCTGGGCTTCTGGACTTTGTTGCCTCCTGGCTCTCCTCCTGCCTCGGGGTCTGTTCCTCTACCTGCCAAGGGCACCTCTCACTCTCTTTCATTCTTGTCACTCTCCCTCTTATACCCCGTATGCCATTCTTGCCACTCTCCCTCCTGTACCTTATATGCCATGACAAGCCTATCCTCTCAGTCCCAACCTCTCACAGTGCCTAAGCAGTCATCTCTGGGGAACAGTTATGCTAATGATCACTGCATGTTCCCAACATGCTTGGTACCTACACATACTTAGATTTGCACTTGCTAAACACTGTTTTTACAGCTGATCCACCACAGGATCAACACAACATAAAGTGATAAGGTTACTTGGAAAATGGCCTGTGGATAGATTAGTCCCTCAAAGAAGGTTAACACATCCCAGCTCCTTGTTTACATTTATTCTTTCATTTAGCAGATGTCTTTATCTCACTTTACCTGGTGGAAAGTTAAAGCCCAATTTGCCACCAAATTCTGAATCAGAGGGGTACAACATAGGCAATATGCATCTAATAGCGTCCAACACTGAGGATCTGCAGGTCCTCCCTAAGACTAAACAACAAGAAGAATGAAAGGGCAGAGACCCAACAGAGTGTTAGCCTTGTTTACCCTGAGAACACAAAATCTGACCTTGGAGAATTACAGAATATTTTGGAGAGAGTTCCTGCTACTTGGAAGCAAATTAAAGCCCACCTTCGAGCACTGATAGAAAAGAAGGTAAAGAGAGGCAGCAGGAAGCCTAGATAGGTTAAAAAAAACTCTAATTTAAATGTTCAAAAGGACCATTATTGGATCTTAATTCCTGCCAGTAAATAGAGCATTTAATTATATGACAATGAGCTATAAATATAACCCCTCTAGAAAGGAAACATAGAATAGAGTTCTCTGCTCCAGGGAGTATCCTTTGCTTTCAAAAGAATAACCTGAGCTAACTGCTCACATTTCTTGGTGGGTGATCAGATAAGTTTAGAGCAGACCCATTTAGGGGAACAGCAGGCACACAGAAGCTGGCCATGGGCTAAGTTAAATGTCAAGGCTCCCAGGTAAAATATGGCAAATGTCTCTGTCCCCTCAATCAACCTCTTCTAAAACCCTCTTAAGAAACACCATGATCAATGCCTTCCTTCTTCAGTGAATGGAGTCCATAAGAAGCACAACAAAGGTTAGGGCAATAGTTATGCCCATCTAGTGAGCGGGTATTCCTTCTTTCTACTAGAGCTCTGAGAACTGGAGAAAAACAACAGAGTCAGAGCAACAAAAGATGGCCAAGGCTGTCTGCCTCTCTAGGAATACCCATTTCAAGATTCTTCAGTGAAAATAACTCTTCCTCAGAGCACAACGAAGAGAGATTAAAGAATAAGCACGTATGTTTCCCAGATATTGTCAGCCGAGAACAATCCTATTTCTAAACACAGCAACAACAGTGACAAAAAAGTGTTAATTAGGGTAGGTGGGGGGATGGGTAAAATAAAGGGGATTAACAGGACACTTGTCTCAATGTGAACTGAGAAAGTTACAGAATTGTTGAAGTCACTATATTATACACCTGAAACTAATATAACATGGTGTTGATTATACTTCAATAAGAGAAAGTAAATAAAAAAAAACAAGCCAAAAAATAAAATAAAGACCTTTTGGCTTGTGGTTTCAATAATTACACTGACTTCTACAATGAAAAAAAAAAAACCTGTTAATTAGGGAAATAACTAACGAAATTTCACTATAATTAGGGAAAATATAAAACTGTGGTATTTTATAAATGTTTCCAGCTTTCACTTTTCCCTAGAGGTTCTGGCCAAATTCCCAGTATACATTTATCTGATGATGTCTGGTATGATTGCAAAAACAGAATAACATACTCCAGTTGTTCCTGCTGCTGGTACCTCTGTGGGTCCCACCTCTATAAGATGTTTTATGCCTTGAAGGCATTGTGCTGTCAGGACACCTGGGGGCTCAGGTTATAGAGCCCATACCACCCGGCTGACTGGACACGCCCACACCTGAACGCAGCCCACATCCAGCGCTTCTCCACCATTTACCAGGTAGTGTTCAGAGGCAGGTTAGCATGCTTCTATTGAAGCAAATCCAAAAGTCAAGATGGACTGGAGAAATACAAAATTCCTCAGGAACCAAATGAGTTTCTGCCAATGACACGAATGTCTCTGTCAAATCAGAGTATGAATGCAAAGTGGCTGGAGTTTATGGGGGGAAAGATGTGGCTTCAGTGTCACTCATTTGCTCTCCACGCTCTAACTTGTCCTCAGTCAATTACGTCTGTAACTATAAACCGAGATAACTCCTTATCTAATGCAGTGACAATTAAAATGTCACCCTTGAGACACTAAGAACACAGATTCATCGTGGCTTCTGCTGTAGAGAACTATAAACACTGCGATGTCACATTCAGACTCTATGCAGGGGCTTCTTTCCCACCAAAGATCTGACGCCTTTCCAGGCAAAAAGACTTCCCAGAAAAAGCCTCACCTCCAGAAAGTAAACACATGTTATGTCCACCTTGAATGCAAGGTGCACACTGCAGCTGAACTCTCAGAGAACCTACAACCAAATATCTCACCAAATTTCCTAAGAGACAAGTTGCAAAATACCTGTGGTTCTGACCCCTGGAACCTGTTTGCCTTTTTTTTCTGCACAACTGAATCAGAGCATATCGTACACTCTCCTTCCAAAGGCCTTGATGTTGACTCCATTTGAGTTGATAAAACTGCCTCCCAGCTGTGTAGTTCTTTTCCCATTTTCTCCCCTTTTTCCTTTTAATAAACTTCCTGCTGAGGCACAAGAGGCTGGAGCAGTGCAGCTGAAGGTCCCTCGTGAATGCTAAAAATGATTTAATCTGCTAGCAATATTTCTTTCAAGGGAGAGAAGCATGGTCTCCTGGGCCACTGCAATGCTATCAACATTATGTATGTGTGGTAGGTAGAATAATGGCACCCCAAAGATGTCCATCTCTTAATCCCCAGAACCTGTGAATATGTTCCCCTTACACAGCAAAAAGGGTTTTGCAGTTGTGATTAAGTTAAGGATCTTGAGCTGAGATTATCCTGGGTTATCCTAGAGGGCCCAAAGGTCCTTATAAAGGTCCTTCACAAAGGTCCTTATAAAAGGGAGGCAGGAGAGTTAGAGAAGCAGAGGTCAGCATGAGATGACTGTTGGCTTTGAAGATGGAGGAAGGGGCCACAAGTCAAGGACTGTGGAAAGCCTCCAAAAGTTGGAAAACTCAAGGAAACAGATTCTCCCTTGGATCTTCTAGAAAGACACCTTGATTTTAGCCCCATGAAGCCTGTGTCAGACTTCTGACCTTCAGAACTATAAAATAATAAATATGTGCTGCCTTAGGCCAATAAGGCAGTGCTACTCTATTCCAGCAGCAGAAGAAACTAATACAGGATGTTACTTCCTCCCTCTTAACTAATTCAACCTAGGAGTTTTGAGGAAGCAAGTGGGGGAAACACCTAGCTAGTCCCCAAACTCTTTCTCTACTACTCCAACTCTCGATTATCTGTTCCATCAGTAGAAGCTAACCAGGTACAGTCTCCTTTATTAGGAGGACTGCAGAATTCTTAAGGCTAGAGAAGCCATTTAATAAGCCAAACCTGTAATCTTATCCAAGAGGAAAATAAGAACTCAGAGAGGTTCAAGGAACTCCCATGGACGCCCAGTCAACTGCTGCCTTCTTCTGACTTTCTGATCCAGTTGTCTAAATTTCCTGTATCCTGCTTGTATTGTGAACAATTCCACCCTTAGAAATAACTTTCTTCCCTCCCTCTGATTCCCTTTACAAATTTTTCCTCTGACATAAATATTTCAATCAGCAAAATATACCTATATTGCATATGCCAGTGAGGAGGCCATACACACAGGCCAGCAAATCCATGACAAACCAGCCTGACGGAAGGAACCGTCAGTTATGCCCTGAGGGGGATTACCAGATTGCCAGAGACCGACACCTTGAAGTCAGGTGAACTGAGCTTCTGCCAAAATGCAGAAGGTGCTGAAAGTCAATGTGCAGGTTTGTCAAAGCCGTAGGTGTTACAAATGCCATCTAAAATACTGGAGAGAGTTTTTACCACTTCAAACTTGCAGCTTTTTACAAGGCTTGTTTGTTTTATTTTGAATCAAAATCATATCTTTAGAGCTGGAAGAGAACTAGAGACTGTTAGTTCAAGCTTTCGTCTAGTCAAAGAATCCTCTCTACACGAGAATGTACATATGACTCGGTCCTGACCCAGAAGCACAAATCAATGTCTCAGAGGGCTCCGCTCCCAGGTTCAGCCTCAAGTCTTGCTTTGCAGTGGGGGTGTAAATGACGACAGAGAGAACAGGCTCACTTGGCTACCACTGAACTGAGTCACATGGACTTCTGAACATCTCCCAATGAAAGAATAAAAAATTAAATTAATAATATGATGTCAGATGGAATTAAGTGTTGTGTGTAGGAGAGTATGCATAACCTAAAAAAATAAAAAGTCCACTAGAAACAAGCAGACTAGCAGATTTCAAGTGTTTCAGTTAACCTGTCAACTACTCAGGGCAGCCACTCCGTGGACACGCTTCTCCTTCTTGCCTGCCACCCTTGCTTTACGACAGGCACACAATCAGTGCATGTTGAATTCGCCTGGAAATGACCCATCCCTGCTTTGCTCTTAGAGATGGAGAGATCCCCACAGTGTGAATTGCACCTTTTTCCACTGCCCCCCCCCACCCCAATAGAAATTGAAGTTCCCCAGCTTCATGAACACTTGCAGATGCTATGTAAACTTTCTGGTGGTGGTCCATTCCCGTACCAGTGTTTGCTCCTTGAAGTTCATTTTCATCTGGGTGCAAGGTGAGTCTGATGGATACATATGCTGCTTCAGAGCACTGGGTGAATGGGGTGCCACCAGACTCACTGTAAGAATAAGAAGTCAGTTTCCCTTGAGTAGGGTGCTCTTGAGCTCCCAGCCAGGTAGATAGAACATCTTGATCTTACTTTTCCCTGCTCTAACCACACACTTCACTGTTGCTCTTGTCATTATCACTCAAGTAGTGTGTAACCTGTGCTGGTCCTTTAGCATGCAGACACAGCAAATTGATCAAGAACCACAATATACAAAAAAGGGTTAGAAGAGCTGCAATACCCTTTATTTTTTTTATTTTTTTTAAAGATTTTATTTATTTACTCATGAGAGACAGAGACACAGGAAGAGGGAGAAGCCAGCTCCATGCAGGAAGCCCGACGTGGGACTCGATCCCAGGTCTCCAGGATCAAGGTCTGGACTGAAGGCGGTGCTAAACCGCTGAGCCACCCAGGTTGCCCTGCAATACCCTTTAAAACAACAAGACAGGGCACCTGCTTTGCTTTAAAACCAGGATGGCATAGTCCAATGACATTATGTCCAGTGTCACAACTGGGCGTAAACCCAACTGTGCCTTTGTTTTCTCACCTGTTCTCCCTGCTGTGGTTAATTTATTATGGTGACTAGAGAGAATGTAGATAGGATTCTATTAATTATTAGCTCTTAACCATTATTGTTACTTGTATAATATTAATGGATGTTTACTGCAATTTTGCTTAGCTTTATCAAAGAATATATTACTTCTAATTAAAACATTCATATAGTCCATCTGAAGGTTTTCTCTTCCCTTACATGTTTTATCCAAGGCTGTGGCTGATGCTAAAAAAAAAAAAAAAGAAAGAAAAAGGTCATATGCATATTTGTCAATAAATTATTGTCCTGAAACCTGCAGACCAGAGGCAAAAGTAAAGCCTATCATCTTGACTACATAAAGAAAGGAAGAGAGAAAAGAAAGGAGGGAGGAAAGCACATAAATAAATAAATAAATAAATACAAAACTGATTTAAAAAAGAAAAAGCATAGACGTACACTAAGCTCTAACCAGTTTGCCTCAGATGTTCTCCTTGAAGGAAATAATTTGTACTGTTTGGGCTAAATGACCGATTTATACATAAAGATTAAGAATCAGTGCATTTGGGAGGCTTCTCAGGCAAATGTCTACTTCAGAACAGGAGGGCACTGTCCTCTTTTAGGGACAAAGAGAAGAAAAGTCCTCTGCCCTCAGATGGAACAAGGATATAACCCTAACTCCACTATTCATTGGCCACAACACTTAGACATGTATTTAATCCCTCAGAGTTCCATTGGCCCCATTTGTCAAATGGGACAGAGTGCCTCCATATAGAGCTGTCTGTGATAAGCATTCAAGTTAACCTGTATCCTATCTGCTGGGCCACTCACCTCTGCCCTCTAGGAAAACACATAAATGCTGCTCCCTGCCCCAAAGGATCTGGACAGAGAAGACTGCACTTCTCCAAAAGGGAATGGCTCTAAAGAAATGTACAGTGATGATCAAGACAAGGCTGGGAACCAAAGGTGGGGCTTTTTTTGGGCTAGGAGTAGATTAAGGGGTATCCAGAAGCTAGTAACAAGGATTGAGCAGGCAGCTAAAAAGTCAGATAACAGTAGACATCTACAGAAACCAGCAAGCAGCCTGAAAGGCAGTCCAAAGGCCATAGAAAGAACAAGTCCATATACTCCTAAGTCTACTACAGGGAGCGGAGCCAACCACAGAGTAAGTCAAGCCCACCATCTCCAAGGGCAATCAGGTAAACTGCCCTAGGAAGGGGGATAATTAGGTTTTGCTAGAAGAAAAGATTCTGATAATTAGGCCTATTACCTCTCTAAGCCATGAAGTGATCTCCACACTACAGCCAAGTGGATTCTGCCTCAGAGCAATTTTCTCCCATTCACTCAGATCTAGAGACAGGAAAGTCCCTGGATGGCCACATCAAACAGAGCTAGAAGAACAAAAAAATCCCCACAACTTCAGTGACCACCTGTTCACCTAGTGAGTTCCTCCAACAGATAGGTTCTGTTTAATCCACACTTTGTTCTACCTTCCCAAATTTCCACTGCCCTGCCCTGCCTCCCTCTCACCTGGCTTAGGAGGTTTTGACCTATATCCCACCCAAGTTCTAAATTCACAGATAAAAGGAGAGGAGACACAACTTTGATTAAGGTAACAGGACCTCCACAGTTGACTCTGATTTGCCTTTTGATTCACAGACTCTTTGGGGGAAAAACAGTTACAATTTATCAGGTGCTGACAGTAAGGCACTGCTCATTCATTTAATACCCACACAAGCTCACAAACTAGAGAGCACAGCATCATCATCCCAACTTTATAGATACAGAAATAAAAAATCAGATTGTAGGGAATGGCATGGCCAAGAGTTAAGCCCGCATTTGACCTTTCATTGATCAGCAGCTCTCCCATAACAATCAACAGGCAACATACAGAACAAAAATAGAAAAATATATATAGAACAAAAATATCTCTATTGGGGGGAAAAATGAGATGTAACCTAACAGAAAGATCTTGTATTTGTGAGGGGTTTTTTTAAGAATTCATTTTTTTTTAAGAATTCATTTAAAGAAAGAAATTCCTATTGACATTTCTTTCTTTTATTTAGTAATGTTTAATATCTGTTTCCTTGGAAAGCTTTTTAAGAGTGTTTGTGCAAGTATGTAAGTCCTCTAATGTTTTCCTAATTTTAATTTTTCATCATGAGTTTCTCTCAACAAAAATTATTCAGATCCTTGTAAAAAAATGTCCAAAAAGTAAACCTAATGTCAGAAAAAAGAGACATATTGAAATACGAACTAATAAATGAATGAACAAATTAACAAACTCTAGAACAAACAATGCACCACTGTCCTACATGCCTAAAGTACCTAACTTCAACAAGAACTGTGACTAGAAACTCCTAACCAATGACAGCCCAATAGTGATTTCTGAATGCTAAATATAGACCAGGCCCAAATGCCCAAAGCCTACCCTGGCTTTATCACACATACTTGGCAAAAGAATGTCAGCCTGATAAAGCCCTCCTGTCTGGCCATGCTTAACTAAATGCCCCCAACACGTCCTGTTTTCCACCTAACTGCCAGGGAAGAAATGGATCACTTCTATACTCCTGATGTCTAGCCAGACTAGATTAAAAAGCCCTTGATCCTACCACTGCAACAAAAAATGCATTGCCATGGGTTATATTAAAGTTGCTATGTGATAAATCTGAATATTGCATAATGAAGGAAAAAAATCTTGAGCTACCTGATAGCTACAAAAGGTGCACATAAAGCTCTTTGGTCACAATTTTATCATTGAGTAGTAAGGTACAGGATAACCCAAACAACAATTAACTTGAAAAGCCCTTGGGATACATGATATGCATTCTTGTAAAATGGTTCTTATAACATCATAACGCATTTGAATTCCTAAGTCCTTACACACAACATTGGTCCATTAATTGTATTTGAGACACAAAACAGAATTTTTCCTTTAGCAGTTATGCATCACTGTGAGAAAGCTCAGGTCAATAAGCTCATTTGCAAGGAAGGCAAATTTAAGCCACTTGACTCCCACCTTGCCATAACAAAGTAACAGAAGAAGAGAGGGACCTGCTGGCTCTTAGTTCTTCTGGGGCTTAGTTTCCAAGCCATGGCCTGCATTGTCTTTATGTTCTGGCTGTAAAATTCCAAGCCTCCCACGTGTTCACACAGTCAAGAAGAGATTCGGCAGTGTCTTCATGATAAAATCACTTGTGCCTGGCACAATGGTTCTGCCCAGCAGCCCTATTAGTGCCCACTCCTTCCTCTGCAGCTGAAAACACTAACAAAGGAATACGGTTCTTATACTTCTCCAGCACCACCTCAGCTTCTGCTCATAATGGACTCTGTCTGCTACTAGAGATGCTTCCACTCTGGTCACAGTTGCTTCAGGAGTCTAATGAAAGTTGTAGGTTCTCTTCTCAGAAAAGACAAAGAGAAAAAGAAAAATGTGCATATGATGTTTGGAGCTTCCCAAACCTCCAGGTTTAGAATAGGGATTTATAAGGCCAAAGAGGAAGAATGGGATAGAGAAGAGAAATGAAGAGCTGGGGGGTGGGGGGGGGCAGGAATAGGGCCAGAGGGACTCAGTAAAAGAGCCAGACCAAACACTGAAGTGCTTCAGAGAGAAGCAACTTTCTTCCCTTCTCACCTAGCCTGGGAATCAGGTGGTTTGGGTTCTCGTCCAGGTTCTCATTTCTTAATGATCTTGAGTGAGTCCTTAGAATAAGTCCTTGATTCCTCAATGTATAAAATGAAGGGCATTAACTAGATAACTTTAAAGCACTTTACATAGATTAACTCATTTAATCCTGACACCAATCCTTTGTGATAGGTATTTGTTTCCAGAGTTCACAGTTGACAAAATAGTTATCCATAGCTAGCAAGCAACAAAAAGGGAAAGGCGGGGGGGGGGGGGGGGGGGGGGGGGGTGGAATAACAACTCAGATCATCTGGTTCAGAGTCCATGGTTTTAATCATTACTATGCCATTACCCCCTTCAACCAATTCATAGGCTAGAGAGAATGGTTATTGTACAAAAACAAACTGTTGAACATTTTGACAGCAAAATGAATGTAACTTTAAAATGCATACAGAATGCATAACTATAAAATTATTATATATGTAAATACAAAGTGGACAGACATTTTACAAAAAGGAAATTGTGTGGTGTCAACACTGGTTGAGAACACTTATTTATTTATCATGAAGACTGTATACAGCTTCATGTACCTTAATAATATTTAAAATACCATAAAAATAATTCACTTTCTTGAGATAATAAAATTATTTTCAACAAAGAATAATTTATAAGTGTTCATGTTTCTGCTGGTTGTCTCTAGTACACCATATCTAAATATGTCTCTGGACATATTTAGTAGCATACTGCATATCAATTACTTTATTACCAAGAAAAACAGGAAATGAACATACAAATTTATCAATGTCTATCTCAAAACAATTTGGGGAAGCCAGAGAAGATACTATGATGATATTAATAATAAACTAGAAAAAAATGCTTAGCCAGATACAATGAATTTAGAATTGTAGAATTACCTGTAATGCAATCAAATACTTTCTCGAAACCTTCTCGAAAAAAGTCCAAGTGACTATCAGGATGTCTTGAGCATGTCACAGCTCGTTTTCAAAGCGAATGTACAAAATTCCCTATGCACTTTGCTATCCAAGAGAAACTCATGACATAAAACACCATACTCGTCACCTTGGCCATGCCAATCCCCAACTCCATGCCCTCACCCAAGGTCTCAGTCATCTCAATCTTAGCCACCCATTACTGCAACATTAAAGTTCTCCATTGGGCCCTTTCTTGGCCTTTCAATGAACTCCTTAAACTCTAAATTCCAAAAACACTAACAACCTGACTGGTACCATTCCTAAATCCATTAAGCATTTGGGTCTGCCGGAATCCTTCAGGACTGTCAATCTTTTGTACTTCAGTATGAACTCTTGGTTCCCCATCTTAGAGACTATATCCCCATGTGATTCTGGGAAGCAGCTAGACTTGAGGATTTGAGAAGACTTGGACTACCTGGTAGAAATTAATATTTAGTGACAGGTATCAGTTTTCTCTGCTGTAAAATGAGGGAAATGGCTGGATAGATGACTTCCAGGGCTCCTTCAAGACAAGCTAATAGTCTATGAGTCCAGATTCTAGAGCTATTTCATGGAAATTGCTCGCTCTCCAACCAGACTTCATGCTTTTTCAAAGGGCCACATTACTTTTCTGTGCTCTCAAGCTAGCATAGTGCTTCAGACTTAGTGGGAATTCAATAAACTTAGGATCATGAGTTTCTACGACTATGTCCTACTGACTGAGGAGAAATGGTTAGCTGAGCCACAGATACCACTGAATGGCTATTTGGCAAATTTTGCGCAGATGCTGGTTTACATCTTGCTCCAAAAGAACCTCTTACAGAGGCTTCAAGATAACAGCACTTGATTGGCTGCAGTCAGAAAATTGCAAAATTAACTTTTTCTAATCTCAGGGTACCGAGACTTTGTCAAGGAAACCACAGAAAGTCCTTATAACTAATATAACTGGTTTTTAAGAATTATGAAGCCTATAGTACTGTCATAATACTTCACATTTATTTTTTTTTAATTTTTTTATTTATTTTTGATAGTCACAGAGAGAGAGAGAGAGAGAGAGAGAGAGGCAGAGACACAGGCAGAGGGAGAAGCAGGCTCCATGCACCAGGAGCCCGTCGTGGGATTCGATCCCGGGTCTCCAGGATCGCACCCTGGGCCGAAGGCAGGCACTAAACCGCTGCGCCACCCAGGGATCCCAATACTTCACATTTCTAATAGCAAGTAATGGGGAGAAAAACAAGACAATGGTTCTTTTTGCCATAATGATAGTGGTATGATTCAGGTAAGAATTCAAGTCAGGAAAATACATTAAACGGGCTTACATTTATTACCAGGTTCATTCTATCTAAAGGGGGCTTTTCTAGCTAGCCTTTTGGAGTTTCCCAATGTCTGGCTACGAAACCTTCTTAACAAGGAAAGTGTCATCTTTGGAGAACTAAGATTTGCAAAAACTAAGAAACAACAATATTTCTTACATGGATACAGGCTTGAATAGTTTTCGAGTCATTTTCACATATTATTCCCCTTCAGCCTCTCACAATAGCCTCTGGAGACAGGCAAGGCGTATCATCAGCATTTTATGACTCAGAAGAAGAGGACTAGGAGACATTAAGAATTTCTTCAATGGTGGAACTGGAATGAGACCCTGGTCTATACATTCTGTCCCTGAATCAGGGTGTCACACAGGGGAGGCAGAAATGTGATGTCTGGCCAGAACAATGGGGGATTTAAGTTTGCTTTGTTCATTTTATTTTGTTTGTTTTCCTTTGAATTTGAATGTACTGAAGCAAGGTTGCAAGGTTTCCAACTGGCCACAGGCCCCATCATATCCAATTATGTAACTGCTTCAGACATTTACTTGGTCTCTTTGGCTCTTGAACTTATTTTAACTTATGCCCCTGTGCTAAGCAATTATATTTACCTGCTTATATAAACAATTGGATCTTACCATATTATGTAATATGAGCACATTTAAACACCATATTTTATTCACTCCTCATAATTCTATTTACTGATTAAGAAACTAAGCTAAGAAGAAAAATTAAGTGATTTCCACAGGGTCAGGATCTAAAATCTGAACGTGTCACATAAGAAATAACATTATGTGGGAATTTTTCAGCATACGCCAAGGTAAAATTCTTTAAATAACTATTACATAAGTTTCTGAACTTGAGTACTCGGGTAGGCATATTTTGAAGTCTGATTATCACTTAAAGGACAGTCATTCAGAGCATGTACAGAAATGAAGTTTCCATATTTCCATGGGGCCAAGTCCTGGGAAAGTCATGTTTACTTTTCTCTCCAGTGTTCCTGAGTTTCTATTTTCAAAGAATAAATTGACAGTCTTTTCAAAAAAGGAAGCTATTCATCAAAATACTGGTAAAATGAATCCAGCAACATATGAAAGGATTATATACCATGACCAAGTGAAATATTCCAGGCATGCAAGGTTGGTACAACATACGAGGATCAGTCAACATAACACATTACATAAATAGAATAAAGAACAAAACACACAATTGCCTCCATAGACGTCTAAAGCCTTCGACAAAATCAAACATTATTTTATGATAAAAACACTTAACAAACTAGAAATAGAAAAAGGAACTTCTTCAACCTGATAAAAGGCATCTATGAAAACCCACAAACAATATCATACTTAATACTGAATGACTGAATGCTTTCCCCCTAAGACAGGAATAAGCCGAGAAAAAATGTTTGCTCTCACCATTGCTGGTCAACATAGTACTGGACATTCTAACGTACCCACTAGGCAAGAAAATGGAATAAAAGATACCCACATTAGAAAAAACGAAGTAAAACTATCTCTATTCACAGATAACATGATCTTGCGCATATAAAACCCTAAGAAATACACACACATACACATTCATTCCCACACGCACATACACACTTACTAGGACTAATGAATACATTCATCAAGGTTGCAGGATACAAGATCAATATACAAAAAAGACAGTAAAAATAACAGGGACTCACAATCCCAACACTAAATACTAACAACTAAAAAGTCTGGTCTTCTAATTTCATATAATCTCAACCTGAGATGCAGAATATAAAATTCAGAATTTATTTTGGCTTTCAATACTATGATATTTGGTTAAGAGACGTGTTTCCTGGTATACACACAGTTCTGGAAAACGTGGAGGGAAAGATACTTTTGTTTATAGAGCCAAGAAATTTAAGTGATAAGAAAAATTTTGAAGCAACAAAAGAAATTCTGCCTGGCTCACTAAAGAACACTAATCTGTTCAGGTTTTACTTTTTCTCTAATGGGTTTTCTTCTAAGTACTTTATAGCAGTTGCAATTAGTTCAAAATATTGCATCCTGGTGCTCATACAAACTAGAAAGTAATGACTACATTTTCAGTTATTTCATTTATATTCTTACTTTGGCCTAGTCTCCCAGAGATTTTAAACTCCATTAAGCACTTCACAATATTGGGTTTCCTTCTTCAATTTCATTAGAATTAACATAGAAGTGGTATCTTATTCCAATAATATTGAATACACTTCTTAGGTAACACAAACTGAACATACATAGGAAGGAAAGTTGTTCATTATTTCAGAAAAGCATTACATTTGAGTACAGACCCAGCCTATCCTAAAATCCATAAAGTGTAAAGTGAACCAAGAGTAAGCCTGACTCTGAAAGGTCCTGCCAGATTCCAAGAAAATCCTTTCATAGCCCTTACCCTCAAGACTTCAATAAACATGCATGCATTCATTCACTCACATCAACAGTTAATTATCATTGCCTCTATATTTGTAGGTTACCACATCTTTTGTCTAAATGTCTAAATTTGTTCTAAACAAAAATCAAAATGAGGCTCAATTCATAAGCAAAGCTTCAGTTAAAGAAAACATTAATGTAGCTTTTTCCCAGATAGTTTATTGCCTGATTCCCTTACAATTTATATATGGATTTTACTCCTCATTCACAACTTGATTCCAATTAGTGACTGGCAAGCAAAGTCTGATTATTAATTTAAGAACCTGGACATTATAATTGAATAATAGCATTCTACTATATATGATAAAGGCACGTTGCTTAAAAATGAAATATTAAATAAACACATAGTTTCAAAAATAACTTCCCTAATATTGTAAAGCTGACAACATGGAAACTTTGGCTCTTTGGATGAACGCATTTCACCAACTTTTTTCATCAGCTACCCTTTCTGCCATGAAAATTCAAAAAAGGTGATAAATTCCAGTAAAAAGAAAACCATGGGCCAAAAGATAGAAAAATTCTATAATATAAAAGAACACACTACTAGACATTCTGGAAGCCCTTTTTCAAAGCTTACTAGTTTCCTTTCATTTAAAAACACTGATTAACAATAACAACAATAAAATACTGATGAATTGCTTAGTAGACTATATGTATCATTGTTTTCAGTTTTTCATTGCCTTCCTTTAGGAGGATATGCGTTCCTGCTGATCACCATGTGACTGGCACTACTGCTTCATAAAAGGAGGATATTTGTCCTTCCTACTGATGTCAGGTTTGGGCTTATGACTAATTAGGCCAATGAAATGGGAGCCATGTGATAGTATGCCATATTCAGCAAAAGCTCTTTCATTCTCTCCACCAAGAGGATGGCATGTTCCAAAAAAGGTATATACTCTGTCAGCCTTAGTCACACGAGGGTACAGCTGACCTTCAACTGCCACATAATGTGGGTAAGAGTTACACTTTGAGATTGTAAATCACTGAGATCTAGGGGTTATTACCACAGCATTGCCTGACAAAAGCTGACTAATGCAAACTACAATTCTAGCATTTAACCCACTTTGTCATTTTAATTTATCTGTTAGTAGACAAACCTGATGGATGTCATAAACAACCTTTAGGGAATGTTGATTTCACAATTCAGTATGAAAGAAATGTGTAATGACTCATCTTCTTGGTTTGCCAGAATAAAGCAATTTGATATAAAACTATCCTATGTTCTTCAGCAGCAATTAATGCAGTGACAAGAGAAGGGAATCAAGAGAATAGAAAGCACCCAAATCTGAAGTCTATGGAAACAATGAATACATCACTTGAGTTCACTCTATAGACTACAATAGGCTGTCATACAGCTGGAGAATCTGAGGTCATTCTAAGTCTGAAAATGGGGAGCAGTCATATGGATAAGGATCAAAGTAGAGATATGAGGTAAAGGTACAATCATCCATCTGAAATAGTGGAAAGACCACAGTTTGGTACTGATGAAAAATTACTAGAAATTTTGTCATTGGGGCTATCCAAAGTCATTGCTCTGAAGTCCACTGAAACAATTCCATAATATTATTATATTATATATCATAATTATAACAATTATAATTGTTCAAGTTCTCTTAGTTTTTATTGTAATTGAAATGTATATAGTTTTTTTTTAAATAGGCACATACAATGCATAGGGATCTTTATACCAACACCGAAGAGGATTGTGAAGTCACAAGAAAATATTTCTGCTCTCTATAGAAGAAAGTATTAGACTATCTTCTATTCTTATCTGCTGTAGTTATTAAATAAACACAGCCCAGAGTTGAAAAAAAAACACCGATTTTTTAAAAAGATACAAACTGAAAGAGTGACTCACATAAATGCTTCTAAATATGTTTTAATCAACAGAATGGATACAGCAATTAAATACAATTGCTAATAAAAATAGTAAGTAACCAAGAGAAGTGAATAAAGAATAATAAAGTTACCATTCTAAGGATCTACTATGTGCCAGGTTATCTGTGTATATTATCTCATTTAATCTTCATGATACATCAGCGGCACAGGCATTATCTCCATTTGATACATAAGGAAACAGGCACAGGAAGGTTAAGTTATTTGCTCAACTAGAGAATGGCACAGTCATAATTTGAACCCACTGCATGCTGGCTCCAAACCCCTTGCCCTTCCCATTATCAGACGCAAAATTCTTTCTGGAATTTTGTCACCATGTGGATTTTTAACCTACCTTAAAGTCTAATTTGTCTTATACTCAAAGATTTTTACATATTTAAAATCATTTTTGTCATCTGTTCCAGTATGTCACAATTCCTTATGCCAAGAATCTATTAATTTTACTTCCCCTGAAGTGCTAGTGACATAAATTAATCCCATTTATTCTTTCCATGTCATCAAAGCAACACTTTTTATAGAATCAATGTACAGCTAGAAGAGATAGTATTTCTGTACAAACTAAAAAGAAATTATAAGATAATCTACACAGAAAAGAATCACTTCACACACAATTTCAGATTACCTTTCTAAGGTGGTTGTATTCATTTTATTGCTGCACCATCATTATTATTAATAAAGTTACATTTAGGTGTTATGATAGATTTGACCAGCTGTGGTGAACAGTTGTTATCATTTTCTTCATCCATTAAACTTGTCAAATTAGTGGTTTTATGAGTATACAAATAATTAAGAGAGAAAACAGATATAGACAACGTATTTTTATGTTTTAAACACTGACAAAAAAACTGGTAGCTAAAATGGCAATGAATTATGATCTTTGCATAGTAAAACCTGTTTAATTGGAATTCTAGTCCAAAATACACAGTAACTTGGACACAATATATTATTCCTTCTGAGTTAAAAAGTTCAAACAAAATCTTAAGATGTTTTTCCGTATGTATTTCACTGTACCTGTTGGAGACTATAAAGATATACATATGAAATCACAAATATTTTAAAGTTGGAAAGGACCTTGGAATTCATGCCCTATGATTCTGTCACTGAGATACTTTTTGTATGCTGGTGGCTACCTGTGAGGACTGGAGCCAGACTGTCTGGACTGAAGCTCCAGCTCTGTACGCACCAGTTGTGGGGGCTTTGGATTAAGTTACTTTGCACCTTTGTTTCCCACTCTTGATATAAAATAAATAATAAAAGAACCTCCTCACAGGTGATGAAGATTAAATGAGATACGATGCACATAACGCGCTCACTACACTTCCTTACATGTAAGAAAAAACTAAGAATCCCTGATGCCAGATGGGCTAAGTGCCCTTCCAAGGAGATTATGGCCGTTAAATGTCAGAACACCATTCTGGGGCACCTCATTCTGTCAGTCTTGTGTGTTTGAAAACACTTTTTAAAAATCCATTTTAAACAGTCCTCAATTAGAAAAGTCTACAAATTTTTTCCTGGCTACAGAGCTTCATCCAATTACTTCCAAATCAAAATTACTTTTAAAAAACACTCTAATTAAATTACAGATGGTGTGACATAAATTTATGCTCAAGTGGTGTATGCAGACTTTTCATTCATTAGTCACTTATTCAAAACTATCTATGAAACATTTATTATTTACATTTTAGAGTCTAATATTTGATACTACCTTCTTCTCTATGGTTCCATGTCCCAAAACTTCCATTTCTCAGATTTTTTTTTAAAGTCTCCACCTCCCTCAACACATCTACATCTATAACCACCCACTTGCTCTTCCTCTTATTCTGGGCCTGACCTAGCCCATCCACTTCCTTCTCTGAGACATGCCACCATCCATCTGCTCCATCTTTCCCCTCAAGAGGAGACCATTCATAATCTCCACTTCCCCACCTCCCATTCATTCTTGCACCCCCACTGCCAATTCCATCAACCACTTCAACCTTCCTGTGTTAAGCGACTACTCTAAAGCAGTTGACCTGGGACCCCACTTTCCCATGGTTCCTTACCTCTCCAACCATTTGTTTTCAACCCTTTTCAAGGGCTGCTTTCCAAACCAATGTCCCTCTGTGCCCTCAGCTTAATTCTCATCCTCTCCTTTTTTCCTGGATAATCTTGTCCAATTTCACAGTTCTCATCAGTACCTGTATGCAGATAACTCCCAAATCTTTATTTCTGTTCTAACCTTAACTGTCATTATCATACAATAAACTTTCTATGGGCAATTCTACCTGGAGGGCCTAAGGCACTTCAACTGCAATATATTTATATCCAACCACTTCATCTTTCCCCATTCAATTTGCTCTTCCTCTTATATTCCCTACCTCATCACACAAGCTAAGTGTTCTAAAAGCATCTCTGGTCCCAGTCACCAAGTTCTTCCTGTATAATCCCTGAACACCTCTCCACACTGCCTCCTCTCCTCTCCATCCACATTGGCCTCATCTTGGCAGCCATCACTCCCTGAACTGACCTTCCCAACCTCACAGCCACCAGACTCATCCATGGACAATGCCTTTTAGAAATAATGATAAAATGCAAATGTGGCCATTTTGTTCCTCACCTCAAAGCCCTCAATAGCAGGCTATTACCTACTAGAAAACATTCGAGCTCCTTGGAATGCCAAGCAAGGCCCTTGGAAGTCTGGCTTCCGGGGGCTCTTTTCCCCCCACTCCTCTCCTGCTACTCCTTATTTTGAATGCTTCAGACCTGC
This sequence comes from Vulpes lagopus, assembly GCF_018345385.1. Taxonomy (NCBI): domain Eukaryota; kingdom Metazoa; phylum Chordata; class Mammalia; order Carnivora; family Canidae; genus Vulpes; species Vulpes lagopus. Next base: position 26,461,057 of record NC_054828.1, on the reverse strand, counting down.
AACTTACCTGCATTCATCATTGTTCACAACACACTCTTTTTCATTTTTTTGTCTTTGCTTATCTATTTTAACTATTGCATTATTTTGCACCTTTGTACCTACCCACATTTCCCCTATTCCCAGCCTCACTAACTCCTATTCATCCTGTAAAACTCAAATTAGGTCTCATTTTCTCCAAGAATCTTCCCTAAAACTCCACACTGAGAAGAGTACCTTTTTATGTACTCCCCAGGATTCCCTATTACAGCATATAAAAACTCTACTGAGATTATTTGAAATAATCTGCTCCAGGCTAAAGTATAAACACATCAAGGGCTGGAAAAGTGGTCTATTCACTTCTGTGTCTGGTTCAATAAGTGGTTGTTCATCTCAACCCAGAAACCTATAAATCCAGAGGAAGAAAGTTACAAAGAGCAGTTTAAAGCATCCATACTGTGTTACATTATTGTATACGATATTTTAGGACTTTAAAATATTACTTTTGTCCTGCTGAGGGATAAGAGTAAGAAAAAAAGAATAGAAACTAATTTATGTAACTAATTATCTACCTAAATATTAGAAACTGAAATACCATACTTCCTTTCTAGACTATAAATATTTAATTTCCATACTGAGAACTTGTTAACTCAGCCTTGGAGTATTCATTTGAGTTGAGGAGAGGGAGGGGGAGGGTGGCTGGGTAGCAGGTAAAATATACCAGCTTTCCCACAAAATATCTTTCTCAGGTATTCTGCTCATACTAAAAGAATAAACTCTACTTATTAAAAACAAACCAAAACAAAAAGCACTCTAAAGGAAAGTCATCTAAAAGATTTAGTTCTCAGGAGAAGTCATGCTGTATTCTGGAGAAAGACCTATCTTCAATGAAAGGAACAGAAATAGGAGAGTCCGTGTGGTACCAGCTGAGCAGCCCTGTCCTACACTTCTGAGGACTCAGCAGGCTTTGCACACAACATCTGTCCTGAGCTCTGAATATCCTACTACAGCAGATGTGTCTGGTACTCAGACACAGCATGGACTTTATCTGCATCACCCTAACCTGAGCCCAGACAATATAGGCCAGGTCAAAGGCTTCATCCTACAGAGTTACACAGCCAGAGGTACAACTGGTATACCACAGTAAAATATTAAACCATTTGATTTTATATCAAAAAGAGGCTATTACATATGGATGTCAGTTGGGATAGCATGGTTTTCCCGTTACTGCTGATGCTACTATCTATTTCCTCTGGACAACAGATGACTCATATATTTTGCTCAAAGGGTCCCACACTCCATTCCACTACCACTGCAGACCATGAGGAGAGCTGGCAGGACATTGGAGTAAGTGGAAGGACCAAAACACTCCCCATCCCGACCCTCTATTTCAGTGAGCTGCAGTGTCCACGGCCTGTGAAGATACATGTCTCTTAGCCTGAGGTAAAGTCCACAAACTCCAACAGCATTTTCCTGCTCAGCAATTCTGAAAATTGACACCAGTGGGCTCCCCGTCATGGAATATGGTTGGTATAAAAGGGAGCAACGAGGGAGGGTCGTGCTGATGGCCTGTCTTCTCAGTCAAAACTCTGAATAATGTAACCTAAGTTCAGAATTTAGTTGACCATGATCGGTTGCTTCTTTGTTCTTAAGCAACTCTTGGGTGTTTCTCAAGAGTTGCTTAGGAGCAACCCCTGACTCTGAGAGTCCTTTTTTTTTTTTACCCCTGAGAGTTGTCTAAATCGCCTGACTATTCTGTTTGTACTGTATGTTGATGGCCTATAAACAGTGTTTTCTCGCTTGTAAAAGAAAATATATTAATTTGATAATACTAGGACAAAACAAAGCCATACTCACAAACACCCACCTTCCTTATTATGGGCCTGACCTATCTTCTTGAGGGAAACATTTTCCCTCCCCTCCTCCCAATCTGAAAGAAAAGTTAAATTGGTGGAATAATTACAAGAAGTTATTAAATACTATTAGACAGCATAATGAATTATGATGTATAAGGCAGCATCACAACTAGAAGTATAAATGAGGAGTCTTGTCACAAACAATGGGCTGAAAGCTATTGCAAGCACTTCCTCTGTGGGTTCACATGTGTCCCAAGACTACAAGATTTGAACTGGTCACTACTATTCCTGCAAAGTCAGCTTTCTTTTTCAAATCTGAAATGGTCACAATTGTTTAACCCAATGTGGCTTGCTCTTACCAGCAACAGTCTTCTATGCCATTTCAGAAAATGGAAATGTGCATGTGTGCACGCACACACACAAATCCTCATTAAGAAGATAAAGTAAATAAATTTCCTGTCCGTCTCAACAGCACATTCAAAGTCAACTGCACTATATTTGCTTATATAATCATTCCTATATGCACTTATTTTTCTAATGAAATAGGATTGGAAATTCAACCCAGAAACTGCAGCTATGTGTGAGCACCTGATGGATTCAGGGCACTCTGTGGTCAGAGCTGAGGGATAGGGGAGCTGGCAGTGCTGGGTTAGAAGGCTCCCCACCTGAGGTGTCTGAGACTTGCCCTTGGCTCCACTTGGAACTTGAGTTTTGATTTCTCTCAGGACTTGAAGAAAGTTGCAATTTGCAGCTATGGCCACAGGGTAGTGCAGTCAATCTGCAAATAGCTACCCCTCTCCCCCACCACTGCCACCTCCCTTCCCCTCAGCACCCTACCTCCCCAATTCCCTCCCAGAGAGGGAATGGCTAAGAGAGAATGCAGACATTTGGTCTGAGCCCTGGGCAGCTCCAGGAAGGACTGTGAGATTCCCTGAGAAATCCAGGAGTGTCTATAAGACTTGGCACCCAGTTACTCTGAGCATTCACTGCTGACACAGGAAAACCTGGCCTTTGAAGGACTGACAAGAACTGTAAAGCTGTAAAAAGTGATTAGCCTATTTATTACAAACTTCATTTACTTCGGCTTTTATGTTTATTCGCCACTGTGTCCCCACTAGGATACAATTAACCACCCCTTCACTCATCAAAATTGTATTCAAGGGATGCCCGGGTGGCTCAATGGTTGAGTGTCTGCCTTTGGCTCAGGGCCTGATCCAGGGTCCTGGGATTGAGTTCCGCATCAGAGGAGCCTGCTTTTCCCTCTGCCTAGGTCTCTGCCTCTCTCTCTGGGTCATCATGAATAAATAAATAAAAATAAAATCTTTTTTAAAACTGTATTAGAAAGACTCACAAAAATAAAATATATGCTGCTCTAAACGTAACTTCCTGGCATCACGGAATTATAATGTTATTATGCAACCCCTTCTTCCCCCAAAATCAGGAGAAGAAAGTGCAGTATTTTAAAAGAACTTTTTATTTTTTTTTCCAAGGTAAAAATATAGATTTGTATCTCATTTTTTTTTCTGCATTGTACTCTTTTTTTTAAATAAATTAATTTTTATTGGTGTTCAATTTACCAACATACAGAAGAACTTCTTTTTAAAGTAATTTTCATCCTTTTAGTTCTCCCTACTCAAAGTTTGGTCTGTGGACCAGCAGTTTACCAGGAAGCTAGTTAGATATGCAGAATCATAGCCTCACCCTGAACCTATTAAATCATAATGTATATTTTATCAAGTTCCCTAAGTTACCTGAAGGCAAGTTAATGTCTGAGAAGCACCTCCTGGATGACAGTTAAGTATACTGACTTATGTTCTCAAAATAGTTTTATAAGCCCTGGATCTTTTCTTTCTCAAGATACAGTTTATAGAAAAACAAACATACCTTGAAATTGGAAAATAAAAACAGGTTATTTCCTAGAACTGGTGATGATCCACTGAAGTCAAAGCTTTTTTCTATCTAAACTACCAGACAACTAATTAACATTTCAATGAACACTGACAGAAAATGTGTGGTCACTTCATAACTTAGGTACAGTACAGGTATGACAACCAAAATGTAACCAAGACCAACAAACTCATATTACAGCACTCCAGAGGGTTTCTGACAACTAATTTCCTGTTCATAAAAAGGAAAATTAAAATTATTTTCAGCATCAAGTTAACACATAACTCTAAACAGAGTTGTTATGTTAGTGGTCTTCAAATTACAGTTCTTTTTGTTTACCTCAGCTAACAATGAGCCCCCTGGGAAGAAATTATGTGAAGAAGTTTAAGTACCCTCTATGCCATCCTCCACATGTGAGTGGGGAAATTACAAAGGGGAAAAATACACAAGAGAAAATTAATGACTTCTGCACTCTTTGATTCCTGCTCTCCTACGATGGGAATGATCATAGATTTTGAAGTTGGAAGAACTCAGATAACTTACTGCTGCTGGCCCACTTCCCCAGGAATCTTTTGTAAGAAGTAGCTGGCAGGGCATCTGCAGCCTCCTACAGACAGGTAATTGTTACCCTCCAACATAGCAGGGTCACATCCCCTTTAGATACTCTCACACCCCCTGATCTCACCAGTGCCCTTAAATAACCCAAAACAGCTCCAGGCCCCCTTCCCAGTGAAACTGCTTCAACCCCTTCAGGGCCTCTATCATGTCTCCAGGGGTTAGTTTCTGTAGACTAAACCCATTTAGTTTCTTGGATGGTGTGGTGTCCTCTTACCCTGGTAATAACTGTGTATTTTGTTTCTATTGAAACTAAATTATGATTAGCCTGACATAATTTAATGAGACCCACAGTGCCAAATGAAGTCATTTGATGTAATGGGTGGTAATTCAATACATTCTCAGTGAAACATCAAAGATTATGTAATGGTTAATATATCTACATACGTTAGTAGCACAACCACAAGTAAGGGTGTATTTGTCTGCTAGAGTATGATATACAACTAAGAAAAACTACCAGCCTCCACTCTAAAATGTCCCTGGATCCCACTGCCAGGGACAGAACTCTGTACCAGATGGATGACCTGACCCAACGTGGCCTTTCTGTATCCTTCCTTGTTTATGATAAAGAGACTTTTTAAGGAAGCGAAGGGTATTAAAAGAACTACATTTGGCATTCACAAAGCAATTGACACTTTTATTACTTAACATCACAACCTTATGAGGTAGGCCACTATAAGTGCTGTCATTTTATAAGTGATTAAGCCAAGACTGAGAATAGGAAATGAGAAAAATCGTGAGCTGCCCAGGGCCAAACAGAAAGCAAGGCTGGAGCCAACTGAATTCAGAAACCTCAATTAAATTCCCAGACAAAAGAGAATGGGCAACATTTAAAGTAAGTTTTATGGATTTCACTTTGAAATAAAACAAGGAAACATTATGTTACCATTAAATGATATTAAAATTGTCTGTTATGGCCTTGATTTTGCTACCAAGGCTTTATTTTCAAAATAAAGAAAATTTAAACAGGCAAACTCATACCAGGTTAAAAATCCCATTTATACAGAAAAAAATCTTGCATTCCTTTTGAGATTTTTTTCCTTCAATTCGACTGCTATGCTAACCAATATTATGCCAAAGGGCTTCGTACCAGTTGCTACATCTAAAGTGTCATTGATTAGACCCATTCTGGTTCACAGGGACATTCTCCCAAAATAGATCCCTAGCATTTTATAACCCTCCTACATTTTCACAAAAGAGAATCTGGAACACAGGAAGGAATCACTTCCCCACACACAATACTCATCTTCATCGTCATCAGAAGGCATGTGGTTAAAATTCATCTGCACACCCAGTGCTCACCGTCTCTGTAACACTGTGGCCCCCAGCCAAGCCTGAGTCCTCAACTTTAACACCGTGCATTACCCAGTCTTGCCACCTGGTTTTCTCCAAGACACACCTACCCACAGCCAGGCTCATGCTCTTCACAGATGGGAGTGGCACTCAGCTCCTTGCCCCCAGCACTCCATAGCTTCCCATGGATATCTCCTTGCCTCTTGCACCCAGGCAACCAGCCCCCTTCAAGCCTGCAGCCCACAGGTCCTAGCCCTGAAATCCACTTGTAGAAATATTTTCATCCCCACACATGCTAAGTAAGGCCTTTCCTAAGCTCTGGATATGCTCTAGGGCTCTCAACCAAAGAGAACCACTGTTGCCAACCATACAGCCACCTTGGGCCAGTCACCTGCAGTAACCCCGCAGAAAGCATGTGGAGGGTCCTTGTGTGCGCCTCTCCTTCTGCCTTCTGTGTTCTACTGAACTGCTTTGACCCCAAGAGCCAACAAGAGGCATAGCGGTAGGCCTTAAAATGTTTGCTTTGCCGGGGCTACAGGAAAGGGTCAAGGCACCTGAGGGTCAAGGTCAGGAATCTGGAGCAGTTTTCTGACACTATACAGGGCCTGGGAAGCCAAACTAACAAGGAATGAAAGAAGCCATGGTCTGACCATGTCCATTGGTAGTTGACTTGAAGAGAACCAAATGTGTCAGTAGGTACTACTGGGAAGCACTCCAGTACTGTCAGTAGCTCTTCTTCACTGTTTTCAACCTATGGGTAGATGGAAAATTTGAAAAAAATAGAGTGGAAATAGAATAGAAAATATAAAAGTGCATCACACATAGTAAGGATAAGCATTACCTTGTGACAGTTGTTTCAGTTACTTGTATGGGTACTCACAAGGGGTCGAAATGTTAAATGATTTACTGTGAGTCATGGTCTAAAGTGCTTGAAAGCCACTGGTTCTATAGTACCTATCACAGAATAATGCTTAATACTCTATGAATACTTGCTAAATGAACAAATTGATAAGTATGAAACAATCCATTTATCACACTTCAAAGGTTCTAATTTGAAAGAATATGAAGTATAATGCCTATTTGAATAAAAGTAAATGGATTCTGGCCTATGCGAAACTATGGGGTGGGGGGGGGGTGGTGAGAGAAATAGAGAGAAATCTGAGTATTTCTATTGTATTTCGATAGTCTTTCCAATAACTGAAAAGTTTTATATTTAAGACAATTTTGACTAAGTTCATTTTGAAAACTTTTCCCACTCCCTGAAACTGCCTCCTGATTACAAAAGTTCTGCATCTTTAAAATACTTGGTATAGGTAATTCCACCATGATTCATAAAAGGATCTTTCAGAAACACCATGAAAGCCTTTGTTCAAGTTCTTTCTTTGCCCAAGATGCCTCTATGTCCTCTCAATACCCCGACCCCCACCATCTGTAAAAATCCCATTCATCTTCCAAGGCTTAGTTCAAAGGCCACCTTTTCCATGGAAGCGTTTTGGTTTTTTTTAACTCAATTTTTCCTCTTTCCTTCCTTTACCACCCACCCCAGTCCCAAATATGGCCTTTTTCTCTTCTGAATCACCAGTGTTGAAAACTTCCTTTTTTATTTGTATACTCATCTCATTCCCCTACTAGATAATCACATGCACAACCCACAGTTTACTCATCTTAGTACTCCTTATAGCAATCAGCACAAGGTCTTAGACTAAAGAAATGATCAATATTTAAATGAATAAATGAAAGTAATGTTAGATTGTTAAAAGGGAGGGTCATTATTTTAAAGGCCCTGAGGAATGGCTATGTCCAGCAGCTGATCAAAAGGTGATGGAGAACAGGAAGGAGCAGATGGGAAGAGGGTGGGAGGCTGGTAAGAGTGCTGTTCCTCAGGATACCTGCCTCTGCAAACTTACTGAATCCCCAACTCTCCAGGGATCCAACTCTACCCAGTGAAGCTATAGAGCTGGGGGCAGGATGAGTACCTTCACCCTGTTCCAAGCTCTGTGTTCTCTTTAAACCAGAAATGGGAAGTGAAATTAGAAAAAAAAAAAATTTTAAAAAGTAGAAATTAGGGCTACCCTTTTCAACTAGTAAGGCTGAAAAGAAAAGTTTAAACAAGCTATCTGGACCATTTAGACTCAAAAGGCCTCCTTTGAAAAATAAGAATGAGGGTTTTGGCAGAACGTGGGGGAGGTACAAGGAGGTGGAGGAGATGGCTCTTGAATTCCTTGATTTTTTTCAATAATACGGAGCTTTCCTCTTCATATTGTCTATACGGTCATTTGGGGACATTTTCTGTGACCCGCAGACTAAGCTAGCTCAGGTTCAAAGCCACAGCCACAATTAATAAATTTGTTTTATTGGAAAACAATGCCCACCAATTAGAAAGAACTATTAGGGATTAAAATACCATTCTCCTTTGTCATTAACCTGTACCTTCTCCCACCATCTCCAAAGAAACATGTTTTTCTAAGATGAATGAAAAGAATAAGTTTTTAGTGGTGTTTATTTTAAATGTATAGATATTTATAAGTTAATTCATGTAAGGCAGGCATAATTTCCTAAATCCTGGTATTTATTTTTCAGATTTTTAATTTTAGATCAGTATCTTCTAGGGTTCTGACCTTCTCTTTCTTTGGTATTTTAACAGAACCTTAACTTCCAGTCCCTCATGGTTTTGTTTTATAATTAACTTTAGAGCCACCCTCATACACTGGGAGACATCTGCAATATTGTAGAAAACCCACTGGATTTAGAGTCAGAAACCTGAGTGTTGAGAAGTTAATGGCTGGTTCAAATACAGCTCCTCCACTTCTAGATGTGTGACCTTGGGCAGGTTACCTGGCCTTCCCCACCCTCGATTTCTCAATCTGTAAAATGGGAACAGTAACAGATAATGCTTCCTGAGGCAGTTGTGAGGGCTAACTGAGCTAAAACATATAACGTACTTAGAACTGTGCCTGGTAAATGGTGAGTGTTCAGTCAACGTTAGTGTGAAAATTCTGCTCTCATTTGTTTTACCGGCTCAGTTGAGTCCTTTTACAATCCAAAGCCTCCATTTCCTTATCTATAAAATAAGAGTCCTACTGCTTGCCACCAAGATTGTGGTCAGATTCAAATAAGCAAACAATGGATAAGAAAACATTTGACACACAAAGTACTCAAATGTTATTTTGGATCACTTATAAATTTAAAAATAAACCATAAAACTGAGTGAGAAAATACCATGCAAAAATTCGTCCGTAAAGTGAGAAAATGCCTATGTTAGAAATGCATATTCAAGAAGTATGATTTATCTTTAACTTCTCAGAAATACACAAGCTTTTGTAAAACGTAAGTTTTACGTCTGCAAACTAGAAACACCCCCTCCATCAAGCCAAACTGTCCCACTATACTACAAGCAAGAAACCCTCCACATTTTTATAAGCCAAAGATAAACCGATGCACTCATTCAATGCTGACTGCGTATACAGCAACTTTTCAAAAATGCTCAAATTTTTTCATTTTTGAAAGGAATAAATGTACTCTAGATAACGTAAATTTCAAGTCAATACAACAGACATTGTATAACTGTGCTCCATCCAGGTAACCCAGCTGGAAACTAAGGATGAAAAGAGAAATAAAGCTTAGATCCTGTGCTGGAAAAGCCCACAGATTGTATCTGGTAATTTCAAACTATTACTTGTAAAAGTCATGAGGGGGCTTCGGTTTGAGTCAGCAAGCTGATGAGCACCATAAAAACATGCCAAAACAGTAAGTTCTTCCCTTTGATTGAAAAACTGTCTTTTAAAAGCAAAAGTCACTTTTAAAGCACAGTCTCTCTATCTAGAAAACTACTGAATTTGTGCCAGAAACCAACATTTCTAAATGTAAACCTGTAAAATAACAGGTATCTGTAAATGAAAGGCTGAAACAACCCCAGGAGCAACAAGACAGTAATTAGCAACTTTTATAGAGTAATAACATGTTTCATATTCTTTCTACACTGGCTCTTTGAAGTTTCCAGTGTAATATATAAAAGTTTTATTACATTAGGGCCCATCCTTGTGTATTTTATAAGCACCAGCATTATGCAGAGCAAGCTGCAGTTACTCATCATCAGATCTTTTATAAGAAACCGCTCAATAATGCACTAGCTCTGCGTCCAGTTTAGTTTGTTACACCTGGCTTTAGAAAGATAAAAGTGACTAGAAGCCTAAATCACTGAAAATAATCCACATTATCATCTATATAATCTATAAATCTCAAAGCAGTTTAGCTTTAAAATTGTACACTGCATATTCATGTGCACACCACTTGCAGTTCTAGACACATGCGAACTCTTTACTGAATTAAAGCAGAAAAAAAAAAAATTTACCAGAGGCAGAACAGAGTGCAGTTAATATGCTTGTTCCAGCAGATGTTCATTCCCGTAAATATTAAACATAACACAAGTTCCTCCAGGAATATGCGGGCAGTAATTTTACCACCTGAATAGGGTTGGTTGGAAACATTGAGGAGGTAGGGGTGGAAGGGAGGGTAGGAAATCAGAGGGATGCCGAAGCAGCCAATGGGATTTTTAAGAAACCCGCAACGAGAATTAAACTGCTTCTAGCGGCGACTCGCCTACAGCAGCTCCTCAACGTGAGGCTGCGGAGCAACAGATCCCGGAGTGTCCCCGCGGCCGCCCGCCCCGCAGGCCGGGAGCCGCGAGCGCGGAATAAAGGGGCGCGCGGGGCGCCGGGTGGGGGCGCGGGGCGCGCGGGGCGCCGGGTGGGGCGGGGGGCCCGGAGGAACCGTGAGCCTCGAGGACACGAGCCCCCGCGGGCCAAGGCCTCCGGAATTCCCGCACGGAGAAATCCTCGCCCCCTGCCCCGGCGTTCACTTTCCCTGTCGGGGGGAGCGGGCCCGAGGCAGCAGGGATGCCGGCGCCCCGGGCGGGAGGCTGCAGCATCCTCGAAGGGCACTTGCAGCGGCAGCAACTCCGGGGTCGCTGGGGTGACCGCAGGGCGCACACGAGGCGCAGGGAGCGAGAGGGGCTGCTCCGGGGCCGGGCCGGGCCGGGCCGGGGGGTGGGTCCGCAGGCACCAGGGACACGTTCTGGAAATCGGGGCTTTTTCTCCCCACGGCTGCGCTCTGCCCCCGGGCTCCCCCGCTCCCCGGCCCCTGGGCTGGGGCGGGCAGCACCGAGGGGAGAGGACGGGAAGGGGGGCGAGGAGACGGGGACGCAGGGGGGCGGCGGGGCGGGCGGGGCGGGCGCCCCCGGCCCACCCCACCCCCACGGCGGCCGGCCGCTCCGAGCCCCCCGCCCAGGTGAGCGCGCGGCCGCCCCCGCCCCGCCCCCGCCCCGCGCCCGCGCCCGCGCCCGCGCCCCCGCCCCGCGCCCCGGCGGCCGGCACGGGCACTCACCACAGCGACTCGAGGTCCCATTCCTGGAGCAGGGCTAAGTCGAAGCTGTCCATGGTGGGAGGTGTCAGCGCCGCCGCCGCCGCCGCCGCCGCCGCCGCCGAGGCTCGGGCCGCCCGCGCGCTGCAACGAAAGGCGCCGCTCAAGGTGCATCCCGGCCGCGCCGGAGCCGCCGCCCGCCCGCCGCCCGCCGCCCGCCGCCCGCCCCCGGGTCGGGCTTCCCCGCGCCCCCGCCCCCGACGCCCGGCCCGCGCGGCGGGGGGCAGCGGCCGGCGACTCACCCGCTCCCCGGCTCGCGCGCAGGCACACTCAGCAGAGAGCGGCGAGCTCGCCGCGCCGCCGCCGCCGCCGCCGCCGCCGCCTCGCCCCCCTCCCGCCCCGCGCCCGCCCCTCCTCCCCGCCCTCCCCGCGGCCCGGCCCGCTGCAGCCGCCGCCGCCGCCGCCGCCGCGGTGCTCTGCGCCCGCCCGCCCGCCTCTTTCTCCTCGGGGAGGCGCGTGTGCGCGGGCGAGGCCGAGGCCGAGGCGCGCGCGCGCCGTGAGCCCCGCGCCGCGCCCGCCCCGCGCGCCCCTGCGCTCCCCGCGCCGCTCCCCGGGGCCCCGCCGCTCCCCGGGGCCCCGCCGCCCCCGCGCCCCGCGCCCCCGCCCCCGCCCCCGCCCCCGCGCCCGCTGCCCGCCTGCCCCGGGGCCGCCCCGAGAGCGAGAGCGAGAGCGGGGGCGGGGGCCGGCGGGCGGCCGTGCGGAGCGCCGGGGGATGCTGAGCCGGGCCCGGCCTGCCGCATCTCCTGCCCCTCGCCCTCGCCCTCGCCCTCGCCCTCGCCCTCGCCCTCGCCCTCGCCCGGCCCCGCCCGGGCCGCACGCACTTCTCCTGCGGCCCGGAATTGCCCCGACCGCGCCGGGCGCTCCGGGGCGCTGTGCCGCCTGCAGCCCGGGGTGTGGGGTGTGGGGTGTGGGGTGTGGGGTGTGGGGGGGGGCTGGGGGCGCTGGGAGAGTCCCGGGCCGCCCCAGGCACGGGGAGAGAGAACGCAGCAGCCTGCAGTCGCGCTGTAAACAAATCGTTTAAAATATCTGGAGGCAGTAAGTTAAGTGAAAGGGAGGAAGCCTCCGCTGACAGGACCCGCAGTTTGGCCTCCGGTGGGGGTCCCACCGCCCTCCAGCTGGCCGTCCCTGGAAACTAAGCTCCTTTCTTTTTATTCCTTACAGGGAGGGGGGACAGGCCCCTGGGTGTAGGCTGCTAACTTCTCGCCCCATCTGTCTGGAAAGTGACATACTGTCAGCTGGAGGATGATAGAGTATCATTGTGGCTCCTGAAAAAAATCAGGTCCTTTTTACCATTCCTTCCTAGATGGTAGAGAACATCCCCAACCCCCCTCCTTACTTCTGCAGACATGCCAAGAAGTCCATGCCTAGATCAGGGCCGTGGCTCTGTTTCCCCACAGCGGGCCAAAATCAGAACCCCTCCTCAGTTCCCTGACTCCCCCGTCCTCTTGGCCACAGCTCTGGGGATCCAGAGCTCAGGATCCCAGAGAACTCCTAGAGAGTGGTACAGAGCGATGTGGTTATATCCCTCCCATCATTTGCACCAAACCCCCAATTTCCTGCAGGCCGAGAGGCCTTTTCCATGCTCTCCCCTTTGTTCATTCTCACAGAAGGACCACTGACTGGAACCACCAGAAATCTAGACCCTTGCGTAAAAGTCACAGGATCTCTCCATCAAGCCTCCTCACCTCTCTGACCTCTGAATGAGGATTAACAAACTAAGTCTGGAGAACATGCAGAAGAAGAAAAGACTGATGAGAATTCTTACTTATTTGGGATCCGATTACAAAACACTCAGCCAGCCCCCCACCCACTTTTCCCCCCAGCTCTGAAGTACTCCTTCCTTTATTAGCATCCATAACTGGTTGCAAAATGTAAAACACTAAACTAAGAGTATCAGCATAGTTTGAGAAAATGGAATTGTTATTTTACAAGCTGACAACTCCCAGCCCCTAAAAATCTCTCTCGTTAGTTGAAGGTAGTAAAGAGGCTGCAAAAGAACAAAGAGAATGTGAATAGAGGAGAAAGTACAGGTGTGAAGGGCTGTCTTCCCAAATCCCAGTCTACAGGACATCTGGAGAGTAAAGGGGAAAAAAAAAAAAAAATCTGTCTTCCTAATATCTCCTTAGCATAAGCCTTGATGGAAATGTTTGCTCTGGCAAAACTGAGATGCCGGAGACATCCAGACAGTATTCCCAGGAACAAAGGATGGGGGTGGAGGGTGGAGGAGAGTGAGAAGAACAGCCCCTCTCTGGAAGAACTGCAAGTTCCCCTGCCTGAACAAGAAATGCATCCTGTCCCTGTGCTAATGGCTGCAGCCTGAAGCTTCTCCAGAAAGAAGACCTCCCACCCCTCACAGAGATCTGGCTTTCCTTCCCTTCCCACCACATCTGTTTATACAAAGGAGGGCTGCTGGAGAACAAACAGAACCATGTTTACTGGGAGTCCCATCCTAAGCTTGAAGCTTAAGATACAGATTTGCCCTCACCACAGAGGATGAAGATAAATAGATGGCCCCGGAAAAGGAAAGCAAGAAAGCAGTGGGGGGTATAGAGCCAGTGGAGTGGTTTACTCATAAAAGGTCTCTCTCCCCAAAAGCCATGTAGTAGTGGGTAGATTTATATTTGAATTTACACACAGTGCCTCGTGTTACTACATGAAGGTACTTGAGCCTAAAGCAATTTCAGTGTGGGTATCCAAATATTTTTCTTCAGGAATCATCATTATTTTCTGTTTGGGGCCTCCGAACATAGGGGAAGTTGCATTAACACTTTTATTTCCAATTTTATTTTTGTGTTTAGTGTCCAGTTGGAGAATATGGTCTTTTGAAGAAACCCGAATCATACTTGTAGATACCGTATTTACTAAGTTGTCATGGAAATAAATCTAAATTAATAGTATTTACAAGTAAAATGTAGAAGAGTTAATGAGAACCTTTATAAGGTGACCTTTTTATTATTTTTATTTATCTGGTATATTAAGATGTTGCCATAATACGCCAGCCCCTAGATACACGTACCAAAACAAGCGCTTCATCCAGTTGTCAAAATTTTAAATCTTGAATAAAAAGCAAAAAATATATATATATATATTTGGACTTTCTGGGATTTAGAATGCCAGAAGTAAAAGGGAGGTTTGGGGGTGTTTGGGTTTTTGGTTTGGTTTGGTTTGTAAAGGAATAAGAGACTACCTAAATTAAAAATAAAAATAAAAACTGGTGTTTCTTCTGAAGCAGATGTAGTTTCTGTGCATACTAACGACCTGGAGACTTGAGGGACTCTTTTCCTGGGGTAGATGCAGATAATACTCCAGAGAGCTGATTGAAACCACCCAGCTCTGGAGAGCCACTGTGAGGAGTTAGCTAAGACCTCCCTGGGTCAGGGGTGGTTTTTTTTTTGGTTTTTTTTTTTTTGAGTTAAATCTGTGAATGGAAGGAACTGAGAAATGAATCCTACTCAGTCTGGGGCAGGCTGACAAGCACACTCAGCAAGAGCCCCACTCACATTCCACCAGCCTGGAATTGAAAGCCTCTAAAACAGACCCAGAAGCAAATCTGTAACATCCAACTAAGATCCCCTGGATCCAAGCTGAGAGAAGAGAAAGCTTGCCTGGCTTTATTAATCCATGCCTTATTCTGAAGATGTGGCTGCAACTCAGGTCACAATTGTGACCGGGTAGGTATTTTCCTTTTATATTCCCACCATTCCCCTAGAAAATATGCCTGGCTAAAAGCCAGCTGTGCAGGCGATCTTGCTGGAAGGTCAGGGGAGCCCCCACCCCACATCCTGCAGCATTGTTTGTCACTGCACCTTCTCTCATGTTCCAGCAAGGCTACAGTCACATCACAGTCTGCTTCTCCTTCCAGAGGCTTCTTGAGTGTTCGTAACTATATCTAGGGATTGCAGGATAAGCCCTCTAGGCTTTCTGCTTGCAAATGACATGCTAATATGTCGAGCCCCAGGACAGCTTGGATTTTAATCCACCCAGGAGTTGTAGTGTCTTCAGGCCTTTCCCTCTGCCTTGGTATCTCAGAGTGGTTCTAGCCTGGGATCTGAGGTGCCTCTCTTTTTCTATTTTTTTTCATCATTCACCAGGTCCCGAGCAGATGGTGTGGCTGTGCTGGCTGTCATCACTCCTCCTATGTTTCCATGGAAACATGGGGCATAGGGACCATCTCTGCCTTGGGCTCTCTGACAGTATCCTCTGGCAGAGAACTTCAGCACTCTGGCCCCCTCCCCCTTGCTTGCCCACATCCTGGAGAGTTTGAGAAAGACTTGTGGCCCTGGTAGCCAGGTCATTTCAGAGATCATCTAAGGACATGCTCCCCACAAGTGGTTGTGAACTGGCTGCAAAAAGAAGGGGGAGGGGAAAGAGTGCTGATAACCTAGTTGTGCGGCAGTTGTGTTGCAGTTGTGGCATATCTGGATTACCTGTCCCCTCAGCCAGATTCTGTAATGGCTGATTATTGCCCAGATGTCAAAAGAGATGCTCCTAAGGTTGCATCTGCTCATCAGGCAGGAGATACTTAATGAGCTTAAGCATGTTACTGATGTTTTACGCTTTACTGACATTCCACCTCCTCCAAGTGCATTCCTTTTTTTTTTTTTTTTTTTTCCTTTGTACAAAACCAGGTTTTCCCCCAAGGAATGTATGTACCTTCCTCAAACTTTCCAACATCCTCCTGCCTACATAATTCACTTATATAGCCACTGAGACGTTAATTAGATTCAGAAGTCCATGGAAACAGCAGAGTTTGGCAGGGTCAGAGGCCAGGCAGGGCAGAGAAAAGAGCGGGGAAAATGACCCCTTAGGAGAGGGGTAAGGAAGCAGAGGGAAATTTTTCATGCCATTCAAGTACCAAACAAG
The DNA here is from genome assembly GCF_018345385.1 of Vulpes lagopus. Taxonomy (NCBI): domain Eukaryota; kingdom Metazoa; phylum Chordata; class Mammalia; order Carnivora; family Canidae; genus Vulpes; species Vulpes lagopus. The sequence continues at coordinate 26,445,149 of NC_054828.1, read as the reverse complement.
ACAAAGATAATTTCAAAAGGTGGTCAACTACCATAACATTGTTTAGAGAATTAAAGTATTGTCCAATTAAAGAGTTCTTTTTAAAAAAACTGATTTGGTATAAGAATCCCATGCATGTCTTTGGTGTTAGTTGCTCCTTATATAGCTGGTACAAAAGACTAGTGTGTGAAGCTCACCACATTTTAAAAAAGAAAAGAAACAAAGCAGGCATATCTACTGAAAATGAAAATACTGGCAGAAAATGCATAGGCTAGTCATAAAAGTAGATCAGAAAAGTATTCCTTATCATAGATCATGTATTTCATGCCATGCTGACCTACTTGGGGGATAATCCCATTATTTGTGATTTGAGATTCCCTTGGTGTTGGTAACAAGAACCAACCGTCCTGACTTAAAAGTTAATATTCCCACTGGCTCTTTGTCGTGCTTCTTCAAGATGTGCACTGGCCATCGTGCAAGATTCAAAGACAATCTGCTGAGAATAGGAGACAACTAGTCATAATGAAAGCAAACATTTCTATATTATAATATCTTCAGATTATAACTGGGTACTGTTCAAAGTGGCAACTCCGTTTTATTCCTCCTAAAACCACACGGGGTACGTTACCATTGTTTTTACAGGTGAGCAAACTTAAGGAACAGATAAGCATCACAAACCAAAGCATGGAGAAAGGGGATTAGATTTAGCAGCCACAATATCACACCACATCCCATAACTTTTGCCTTGATTGTCTATAGCTTCGGAGCATTCCTATGCCTGCAGGTGCTTAAATAATGAATGCAACACAAACCTACTCAGAAAGTGAAAGAGAGCCCTCTACCTCTCTCCCTGTAGTCTTCCTTCCCCTAGGTTTTGACCTCTGTGTTGTGCCATGCCACACCTGGAGTAAAGACCCGCACTCTCTCAAGTCTCAGTGTCTTCTTTTGCAACATGAGAGGGCTGAGTTGGCCATCCTTTGTCAGTTTCTGTCTCTGACGGTTACAAAATGTTACAATTCTGCTTTCAGTTGTCCCTCCTGAGCACTGCCAGACAGGAATCCCTGGAGTATGTCAAGAGAGCCATAAATCTTTTTTGTTGTTGTTTAAAGGTAGGACCTCCTTCTTGGCTTAAACAAATCTCAAGGTGTTGATCTGTTCTAAACAGGAGAGCTTGCTGTTCTGTTAAGTGTTAACAGACAGCAAGACCAGCATGTCCAAGAGGAAGAGACTTGGTTTAGGTCTGGGGGGGGAAGTGTGAGAAAGAAGTCAGAACATGACTATAGGTGTCAGACTCTTTTCTCTATGGCACCAGAAAATATTCAAGTATGGAGCTGACGGTCCCCCCAAGCTCCTGGAGGACACTGGAGCTGCAAATGGATGGACTACGGCTCATAGCCAGAAGACAGAGAAATTTCAAAATTATGTGTGGATGGGTTAAATATTGGTGTGGGCAAAGGGCATCAGTATAAGAGCCTTACAAGGTCTTTCAGATAGTGGCACCTCCTATAGCTCAAAGTCTATATGGAAAGTCCTCCATCCAGAAAAAAAGAAATAGCAGAGTCTACCTCATCAGGAGACAGACAAGTTATGACACTCACTGCTGTTTGCCTACTCAATATGCCTCCTCCTCTTATTTACTAACTAAACCTATGTTTTGTTTGGGGAGCTAATAAACCCAACTGAAAGAACAATATTTTCCAGGCTCTGTTACAGCAAGAACATATAACAGCATATAACACAGCTTGGGTCAATGACGCCTAAGTTCAAGTTGGCTGGAATTTCTTGGAAAATTTCACTTTCCTGAAATAGGTTACCATCTCTTCCTCTAAGTCACTTCCTTCTTCATGTCCAAAATGTATTTAAAGGCCTGAGGGGGAACAGCCATCATAGACCTCGAGGGCAAGAAAACTACCGACTAGAGTTTGTAGATCTGAAGTTAAAAGGAAGCTACATCCTTGGTGGTTTCCTCACACAACTATACCATCTTTGAACCATCTACCTGTCTCTGGACTTTTGGGGACAAAGTAAGACTCTATCTGGCTAAGTCATTAGAGTCCTGTCTTGATTATTACAGCTAACTAGTAGAGAAAGTCATGGTCCCTCCAGGGTACCTGACACACTGCCACAGACAGTCAGGTCTTCCAGATGTCCCAGCCTATGTGCCCCAGCAGGGGCAGCTCTATGAGAGGACCAACTGTGCTTTGGAGAAGCCTACATTTGCTGTCTCTCTCTCTCTTTTTTTTAAAGATTTTATTTATTTATTCATGAGAGACACACAGAGAGAGAGGGGCAGAGACATAGGCTGTCCTCCCTGTGAGGAGCCTGATACAGGTTGTGATCCCAGGGCTCCAGGATCACACCCTGAGCCAAAGGCAGATGCTCAACCACTGAGCCACCCAGGTGCCCCCTGTGTTTGCTTTCTTAAGTATAAGCTTACCAGAATCTTCTGGGTTCACTCCTGTTATAAGAAACTATGCTCAATTGTCTGAAAACTGATTCATCTGGCTTCAGCACTTTTTAAATATTCCATATTAATAGTTGTTTCTTTATTTTCATGTTATTTATTAACTTGGTTAAGTTACTATTACATCTTCACGAGGATGCTAGAAAATCTCATTTCTGGAAAATAGTGCAGGAATAATAATAGTCAGCCTTTCTTGTGTCCTTGCCACATACATAAAAATATGCATGCTTCAGACTCAGTCATTGTTTCTACCAATAAACTAATTACCACTGTATGAAGCTGATTTACTTCAGAAGGAGTTTAGAAAAACAACTAATTAAGTACAGTATTTTGAAATACAAACTACATTATAGGGTTAGAACCCTATAATAAAATTGCAGAAGCTTGAAATTTGGAAGAAACCATAGAGGCTCTCTCTAGCTAACCTTCTACCCATACAGGAATTACTTCCAGATCAGCCCTGGTATGTTCAGCCTGAGCATGAGCATTTTTTTAAAGATTTTATTTATTTATTCATGAGAGACACACAGAGAGAGGCAGAGACATAGCCAGAGGGAGAAGCAGGCTCCCTGTGGGGAGCCCGATGCAGGACTCAATCCCAGGAGCCACCCAGGCACCCTGCATTTCTTTTTTTTTTTTTTTTTTAAGATTTTATTCATTTGTTTATTTGACACGCAGAGAGAGAAAGCACAAGCAAGGGGAGGTAACAGAGGGAAGGGGAGAAGCAGACTCCCTGTTAAGTAGGGAGCCCAAGGTGATATGCAAGGCTCCATCACAAGACTCCCAGGACTCTAGGATCATGACCTGAGGTGAGGGCAGATGCTCAACCGACAGAGCCCCACCCAGGCTCCCTGAGCATTTCTAATGATAGGTAGCTCACTCTGTTGAAAGGCTTCCTATTCCATTTTAAAAGAGCTCAGCTCTAACTCAACAACATTCCTCCTTATATTTATGAATCCCAAATTGATTTCCTGTAACTGTCTAGCACATTACTAACTTGCAGTAAGTACTCAAATAGAGCTCAGATTCACTAAATTCCTTCTCTTGATGCTCCATAGATTGAGACTTGGGGGCTCAAGTAATTTCGTTGGCACCTTTGGAAGAGAGACTTCCCTGTCCAGTTGGGAATGCTGTGCAGAGGAGAGCCAGACACTTAAAAGGAGCACTTGGACAAAGGAATGAGAGAAACCCCACCTCCTTCCAACTGATAGGTGGTTTCTTGGAAGAGGGGAGCTTCAAAAAGAACTTGAGCTGGCCAGGGCACCTGGGTCGCTCAGTGGTTGAGTGTCTACCTTCGGCTCAGGTCATGATCCCGGGGTCCTGGAATCGAGTCCCACATCAGGCTTCCCACAAGGAGCCTGCTTCTCCCTCTGCCTATGTCTCTGCCTCTTTCTGTGTGTCTCATGAATAAATAAATAAAACCTTCTAGAAAAAAAAAAAAAAAAGAACTTGAGCTGGTCACAACAATGAAAATGCATGCTACAAGATACAGGGGTTGGGGTTGGGGGCAGGAAACTCCTCAAAAGAAAGATACCTCTCTCCTGGATCTCAAGGAAGAAGTTACACATTGGGAGGTAGAAAATGGGAGCCCAAGATCATAGGAGGAGGAGGACAATGACGACAGGAAGGAGCCCTGATGAAAGCTACTAGTCTAAGGGTCAGGCCCACCCTTGAATAAAGACAGCAGCTCTTTCGGCGGTTGGTTCCCAGTGTTTTTCCAAAGCCCCAACTCTCCTGTGATGCTTATTATAATTCTATATACTTAGCGCAGACAGTTACATTTTTATGAATTTAGCATTACTTTCTGTCACTCTCTAGACAACAATATGAGGTTTATTACAACATAAAGGGAGATTCTTCCTCTTGGTCCTCAGTGAGTATCACCAGATCCCCGTGCTGTCATCCCTGCCATCCTCCTCTAAAGAATACAACCTCAAGTCAAGGATGAAGTCATTGCGGATACTTACCCACACCCAGGCCTTGGTGTCAGGCTCCATGATCACCTAAGTACCTCAGACATTTGTTTACCTAACAAACACATTGAATAGCTAATACATGCCAATCAGTGGGTTAAGAAATAAGGAGAGAGAGGGAGAAGTTTAAGAAAAAAGTTGTAAAACCCACAGTCTAGATGATAATGTACATTTATATTCCTTTACTTACTCATTCTCAAATTGAACAAGTATTTATCGAGCCAGTTACGTGCCCAAAACTATGCTAGGCACTCTGGTTACCACCCTAAGTGAAACAGACCTGGTTTCACTGAGGAGGGGTACCAATTATGTTACAATGTGATTAGTGCTATTATGAGGTACTCGGGAAGAACTTTCTAGAAAGAATGACTGACTTGTATTCCAAGTCATGAATGGACTTCTCCAGAATAAGGTGGGTGGGAGAGGACGAAAGAGAAGAACCACCTCTGTATGCCATTCTGTTTTACCTGCTATGACAGAGGTGTGTCTTCAAAGCTTTGGGAGCAAGAGCAAGTGGGTAACGCCTTTTGCCTGAGGCATTCAGGTGGGGTCTAAAAAATGAGAGCCAAAGTGGGGTAGGTGGTAGCAATGGAAGAGCATTCCAAGCAGAAGGAAAAGCACATGGCAGAGTGCAGAGGTGAGAAGCATGTCATGTTCCACTGACAGAGAAAGTTCTGTGTGGTCAAAGCCCTGCCTTGGGCTGGAGAGGAGGGGGCGTTATAGTAGTCAGTGGGTCATGCTCAGGTGGGAGCAGAAGCAGAATGAAGGGAGAAGGGAAAGGGAGCCGAGATTGGGGCCAGGTGGTGAAAAACCCTATTTTGCCATTGTGAAAATATTTTAAGGGAGCAGGAAACGAACATAAGAGATTCAGTAAAGCAGCAAGTGAACAGCAGCTGCCAAACCCAGGGGGACAACTGAGAGCTGAAAAGAGGAAATGGTTTCTGAGAAACCAGAGAAAGTATTTCACAAAGCACTCAGCCCAGAGGTTTTTCTTTTTTTTGTTGTTGTAAAATCAAGCAAAACTATAAACCCCTTCCCTCAGCACAGGGCTGACCACATCATTTGCAGAGCCCAGAGCAAAATGAGAGTGAGGAGCCCCTTGTGCATAAATTAGTAAGAATTTCAAATAACGACAAGCACAGCACCCTTCTAAGTGTGGGGCCCCGTGTGATTGCCTGTGTCACATGTTCACAAAGCTGGGGCCGCTGAGGTACTTTTGTGCCATGGGGCACCTTTTCACTAACAGGGTGAGTGGCTGCTGGCTCCTTGGGGCCTGTCACCAGGCCGGGCTGAGCAGCACATCTAGAGCACAGCGCTGTCACCCATTCAGTCTGCACCATGCAAGTCCCCTGCACTTGAGTTCACTCCAAAATGAAAAGCTTCTTTTTTTCCTGAGAGTATTGAAAATATACACAAAGGAAGACAATGCAAGCCCTGCCCAGCTGTACGTGGCAGGGGGAAACATTAAATTAGAAGTACTTTCAATCTTTCTCTCCCTTTTATTAGATCAAGTCCTCAAAAAGACTTTTGTTTGCTAAGCAAGGTGATGATAGAGATGGAGGAGAGGGAAACTGAGGGAAGGCAGAAATTGTTCTGCGAAATAAACCAAAAAATAACAGGAGGAATGCAGGAAGAAATGAAGAACTTGGCTAGAAGAGAAAGGGAAAGGAGCGGGCAGCAACTGAAGGGAGTAGAAATTTGGGAAAAGACAAATATCTAAATGGGATTTCAGAAAGTTTTGGAATATGATGTAATTGCATTCTCCAGCCTCCTAATGAGCCTCAAATAAAAAACTGCATTGCTCATCAAAGTTTAGAAGACAGAGGTGAGTTGTGTGTGTGTGTGTTGTGTGTGTGTGTGTGTGTGTGTGTGTGTGTGTGTTGGGGGGATGTGGTTTTCAAACAGCTGCAGATTAGAATTATCTAGGGGAACATTCCAATGGTCCAATGGCCCGACCTGCCCCAAGACAGTGTGAAGATTAACTGGTGTGAAGCAGCTTGGAGAGGCCCTGACTCGGGGGAAGCTATCACACCACTGGCCTGGAGAAGGTGGCTCTCTTGGTCGTAGTCCAGGTCCTTTTCTTTGGCGATCCTGTCATTTCCATTGGTCTATTTGTCTCTCCTTGGCTCAGTTCCACACTTCAACTACTGTTGCTTTACAAAAGACTCGGATGGATGGTAGAGTCTGTTACTCCCACCTTGTTCCTCTTCTTTTTTTTTTTTATTTTATTGAAATTCAATTAATTAACATATCAGGTATTATTGGTTTTAGAGGTAGAGTTCGGTGATTCATCAGTCTTAGTTAATATCCACTGCTCGTTATATCATGTGCCCTCCTTAACGTCCATCATCCAGTTACCCACCTCCCTGAGCCCCTTCCCTTCCAGCCCCTTCCCTTCCCATGTTTCCTATGATTAAGAGTCTCTTATAGTTTGTCTCCCTCTCTGATTTCACTGTTTTAATTTTTTCCTCTCTTCCCCTATGATCCTCTGATTTGTTTCTTAAATTCCACATATGAATGAGATCATATGATAATTGTCTTTCTCTGATTTACTGCACTTAATGTAATACCCTCTATCTAGTTCCATCCATGTCATTGCAAATGGCAAGATTTCTTTTTCTTTTTCTTTTTTTTTTTTTTTTTTCTGATGGCTGACCACCTTGTTCTTCTATAAGATAATCTTTGGGGCGCCTGGCTGGCTCAGTTGGAAGAGCATGCAACTCTTGATCTTGGGGGGTCCTGAGTTGGGTTTAGAGATTATGTAAATAAAAACTTCTTTTAAAAAAGAAAATCTTCTATTCCTAGCCCTCCGTTTTTCAATTATATTTTGGAATCAGCTTGTCATTTTACATACACACATACATGCACAGAAAAGAAAACATATTAGCATTTTGACAGGAATAGCTTTGGATACATAGATCTATTTGGGGAGAACTAATATTTCAACAATATTGAGTCTTCTATACCTGAACATGCTAGTTCCTCTGTTTATTTGGATTTCCTTTCACTTATATTAATTTTTCACATCTTTCTGTGTAGAAATCTTGCATATTATTTGTTAGACTTTTTTTCTCCAGATGTCTGATGTAACTAGTCTATTCATTCTAATTATTTTTCTGTAGTTTTATTATTTCCTATGTACACAATAATTCAACAATATCATCATATGAATGATGGCTGTTTTTCCCCCTCTCTGCAATCCTGAGGCCTTAACTTACCAGCTGGAACTTCAAATGCAATGTTGAGTAGAAGCAGTAATGATGGGCACCATTCTCTTATTCCTGGTTTCAAAACTAAGGATTCTTTGTAGACCTTTTTATCAGATTAAGAAATTTCCTTTCTGCTCCTGGTTTGTCAGCTTTATAGCTATTATTTTTTATTGAAATCATGAATTGATGCTGCATTAAAAATATATTTTCTGTGGCCTGTTGAAATGATTCCACTATTTAACTCCTTTTTTTTCTAGTAATGGTTAATGCAATTAATTACATTTATTAATTTTCAAAAGTTAAACCAGCCTTGTGTTCTGGAATAAATACAACTCAGTGGTGAAGCATTGCTTGTTATATATTTATTGTTAGAATTAATGTGCTATCTGGCCAGGGTGGGGAAATTTCTACATCAATGGTCATGAATAAGTGAACAAATTTTCCTATTTTGAAGTGACCTTGTTAGCTTTTGCCAAGAAAGTACTTGAAAATGAATTGGATTTACCTCTTTTTCTTTGTATTGTCTGGGAAAGTTTGTGTACTATTGCCTTAATCACTTCTTTAAGAACTTGGTGGCTTTCACCAGCCACCTGACTCCTGAGTTTTCTTTAAAGGAAATTTTTAAATTACAGATTCAGTTTTTAATCATTTTAGGTCTATTTCCTGTCCATTTGGGCAAGTTGTATTCTTCTAGAAAGATGTCTAAGTCATGAAAATTTTCAAGTTGACTCCATAAGATATGATATTTACTTAATGGCTCTTAAATATCCATCAGATCACTGGTTAGCCCCTTTTCACTTCTTCATCACATTTTATGGCTTCTCTCCCTCTATCTCTAAACTGACCTCCCTAGCACTTTATCAATTTTATCAGTATTTTTCAAAGAATTACCTTTTTGTCTTTGATCCCTACTATCATATGTTTGTTTTCTATTTCACTCATTTCTGTGACCATCTTTATCGTTTCCTTCATCTGAATTTATTTGCTTGTGATTTGCTCTTCTTTTTCTAATTTCCAGAGTTGGATGCTTGGTTCTTTGATATCTGGCCTTTCTTCTTTTCTAATATATGCATTTAGTGCTATACATTTTTTAGTCTAAACACAACTTTAGCTGCATTTTAAAAAATATTTTATTTATTTATTCATGAGAGACACAGAGAGAGAGGCAGAGACACAGCCAGAGGGAGAAGCAGGCTCCATGCAGGGAGCCCGATATGGGACTCCATCCTGAGACTCCAGGATCATGCCCTGGGCCAAAGGCAGGCACTAAACCACTGAGCCACCCAAGGATCCCCTAGCTGCATTCTATAAGTTTTGATATACAGAATTTTCATTATCTTTTTACAATTTGCATGCCTTTTCTTTCATTTTCTTGCCTAATTGCTCTAGCTAGGAACACCAGTACTATGTTGAAGAAAAGTGGTAAGAGTGGACATCCTTGTCTTCTTCTTGATGTTAGAGGAAACACTTTCAGCTTTTCAACATTGAGTATGATGTTAGCTGTGGGCTTCTCATATATGGCCTTATTATATTGAGGTACATTCCCATTATAACCAGTTTGTTGAGAGTTTTTATTATGAGAAGATGTTGAATTTTGTCAAATGATTTTTCTGCATATATTGAGATAAGCATATGTTTTTTATCCTTCATTTTTTTAATGTGGTTATCACATTGATTTGTGAATGTTCAACTACCTTTGCATCCTGATAATAAATTTTCACTTGACCATGATGTATGATCTGTTTAATGTGCTCTTGCACTTGGTTTGCTAATATTTTGTTGAGAATTTTTTAATCTGTTCTCACCAGAGATATTGGTCTATAATTTTCTTAGAGTGTCCTTATCTGGCTTTGGTATCAGCATGATGCTGGCCCAAAAAAATGAGTTTGAAAGTGTTCCTTCCTCTTCTATTTTTTGGAACAACTTGAGAAGGATTGGTATTAAATCTTTAAAGTGTTGATAGAATTCACCAATGAAGACTGAGGTTTTCTTCATTGAGAGGTTTTTGATTACTGATTCAATCTCCTTATTAGAAATTGGTCTATTCAAATTTTCTATTTATTCATGATTCAATCTTATTAGGTTGTAGGTTTCTAGGAATTTGTCTATTTCTTCTACATTATCTAATTTGTTGGCATATAATAGTACATAGTGCTTTCTTATAATCAATTGTATTTATATGGCATTCATTGTAAAAGCTTTTTCATTTATAGTTTTATTTGAGTCCTCTTTTTTTCTTGGTATGTCTAACTAAAGGTTTGCCTGTTTTGTTTTGTTTATCTTTTAAAAAAAACAGTTCTTACTTTCATCATTCTTTTCTCTTTTTAGTCTCCATCAGTTTTTGCCATTCCTTGGTTTTCTGTCATTCTAATTTTGGGCTTGGTTTGTTTTTCTTTTACTAGTTCCTTGAGGTATAAAGTTAGGTTGTGTATTTGAGATCTTTCTTTTTTCTCAATGTATTTTTCTCAATTTTTGCATCTCATCAGCTTTGGTGTATTGTGTTTTCAATTTTATTTGTCTCAAGATTTTTTTAAATTTCCCTTTTGATTTCTTCTTTGATCCACTGGTTGTTCAGTAGCATGTGTTTATAGCCAAATATACGTGAATTTTCCAGTTTTCTTTTTGTAACTGACTTCTAGTTTTATACCACTGGGGTTGGAAAAGACACTTGATACAATTTCAATCTTCTTAAATTTATTAAGACTTATTTTGTGGCCTCACAATTGACCTATCCTGGGGAATGTTCCAAGTGAACTTGAAAAAAATATATATTCTTTTGCTGTTGGATGAAATGTTCTATAAATGTCTATTAGGTCCATTTGATCCCATGTGTAGTTTCAATCAGATTTTTCCATATTGATTTTCTGTCTGGATGATTTATCCATTATTGAAAGAGGAGTATTGAAGTCCTCTCCTATTATTGTATTGCTATTTCTCCTTTCAAATGTATTAATATTTACTTTATATATTTAGGTGTTCCTATGTTGGGTACATAAGTATCTACTATTATAACACCTTGATAAATTGACCCCTCTATCATTATATAGTGACTTTCTTTGTCTCTTGTTACTTTTTGGCTTAATATCTATTATGTCTGACAAAAGTATAGCTATTCCTGTTTTCTTTTGGTTTCCATTTGCATGGAATACCTTTTCCCATCCCTTTACTTTTAGTACATTTAGTCCTTAAAGCTAAAGTAAGTCCCTTGCAGGAGACAGCATATAGCTCGGCCTTGTTTGGTAAATCCATTTAGCCACTCTACATCTCCCCCACCACCACCACATATTTTGATTGAAAAAAATTAGTCCATTTACATTTGAAGTAATTACTGATAAGTATGGTCTTCTTCCTGCCATTTTATTAATTACTTTCTGGTTGCTTTCTGATATCTTTTTTCCTTTATTCCTTGCCCACTCTCAGTCTTTGTGATTCAATGATTTTCTTTAGTGGTATGCTTTGATTCCTTTCTCTTTATGTTTTGTGTATGTACTACAGGCTCTTCCTTTAAGGTTACCATGAGCCTTCCTTTAAGGCTACTAGGTCACATAAAACATCTTATATTATGGCAGTCTACTTTAAGTTGATAAGAGCTTCACTTTGAATGCAAACAAAAGCTCTACATTTTCACTCTCCCCTCATCTTATGTTGATACCACAATTTACATCTTTTTACATTGTGTAGCCATTAACTGATTACTGTAATTATAGGTATTTTAATACTTTATGTTTTAATCTTCATTGTAGAGTTATAAGTGATTTACTCACCACCATTACAACATTAGAGTACTCTTAATTCAACTATATATTTTCTTTTGCTAGTGAGTTTTATACTTTCTTAAGTTTTCCTGTTACTATATAGTGCCCTTCTATTTCAGCTTCAAAAACTCTAATGAACAGCTTGTAGAGCCTATCTAGTGGTGATGAACTCCTTCTGCTTCTGTTTGCCTAGAAAACTCTTTATCTCTCTTTTAATTCTGAAGAACAGCTCTGCTGGGTAGAGTATTCTTGGTTGACAGTGTTTTTCTTTCAGCACGTTGAATATATTATTCCACTTCTTTCTGGCCTACGGGATTTATGCTGAAAAATCTGCTTATAGTTCTCTTATATGTAACAGGTTGCCTTTCTCTTGCTGTTTTTAAGATGTTCTCCTTGTCTTTGACTTTTGACCCTTTATTTATAATGTGCTGGTGAAAAAAAGTTTTTTGTTTTTGTTTTTTTAATTCATCTTATTTGGTACTGTTTTGGCTTCCTTCATCTGGATCTCTGTTTCTTTCCCCAGGTCAGGAAATTTTTCAGTCACTATTTCTTTGAACAATCTGTCCTCCTTCTGGGACCCCTATAGTGTGTATATTGGTTTTTTTTTTTTAATGGTTTTCCCTACTCCTGTAAGCTGTCTTCAATGTTTTTCATTCTTTTTCTTTTTGGTCTTTTGATTGAATGTTATTGTCTGTTTTCATGCTCTCTTATCCTTTCTTCCACATGATCTAGTTTATTGTTTAACTCCTTTAATGATTTTTTTCAATTCTTCAGCAATGTGACTTCTGTTTGGTAATTGTTTATATTTTCTGTCTCTTTATTGAAATTTTCACTTTGTTCATATGTTGTTCTTTTGACCTCTGAGAGCATCTTTGACTGTTATTTTGAACTCTCTGTCAGATAAATCACTTATTTCCACTTCACTAAGATGTGTTTCTGAAGATTTATCTTGAACTTTTTTTTGAAGAATTTTCCTCTATTAATTTTTCTTGACTTTTCATGTTGGTTTTTGTACATTAGATAAAACAATCACTCTCCTAGTCTTGACAGAGTAGTCTTGCTAGAAGATGAAACTTGTCAATCAGCCTGGCCTGAGCTCCTGGTTGCCTCTCAAACCTCTGTGATTGTCCAACCTGCTTGTTTTATTCTAAGTGCCTTTCAAATAGTATTTGAGGGTGTGCCAAGACCTGTCAGTGTCCCTAAAGAAGAACTGCATTCAGCAGCTAGATACAGTATAATTGGAAGCTAGACCTTCAAACAGCTTTGGGAAAGTAGGTATATAAGCCTCTTCCAGGGAGAAACTGGTAGTGTTTTTGCCTACTCCCTTTGCACTGGGACCAGGTATATAACTGCAGTGGTGTTTTTGTGGGACTTGTGAATGGAAGCCCAGTTGGCTATCAGAGCTGGGTGATCTGGGAACACATCCCTCAGGCAGTAGAGCAAAAGCTGGATGCACATGTGTGTGCAAACTCTTTCCAAGGAGACACTGGTGATTTTTAGTATGCCAAAGGGAGAGAAAGGGAGTTGTCTGCTGGTTTTTCTAGTTTCAAGAACAGATCCTGGCTAGCCTCAAGATGTATGCTAAATTAGAAGTCTGATCCTAAGGCGACAGCTTTCAACATTTGCAGATTGTCTTCTTTAGGAAGACCTAAAGATGGGTGATTTTCCCTGTTCCCTCTATGCTGAGCCCTAGGGAGACAGCCACAGCAAGTGCCTTCGTGCCCATTAATGATTGCTTCTTTGTTTGCTATTCTCTTACTGGTCTCATGAACACAAGGCACATTGGCTTTCAGAGCTAGGTGTTTGTGGGACTGTCCTTCAGGTGGGAGTCTTAAAAATTGGGTGCTAAATGTGGGGTTCAAACCATTCACTCCTTGGGAATAATATGGGAATTTGGAATTCCCTCCCAATTGATGGTTCTGCATCAGTGGTGGGGTTTATGTCTCACATTTCCTACCCATTCCAATATGAGTATTTTCTCATTTGTCCAATGTATAGAAGTCTCTCAGATACTTTCTGTATTTCCCTCAGAGGTAATTTCTGTGTTTATCTGTACATTTGGTGTTACCATGGGAAGAGGAAAGAAGCCTTCACTCTCTCCATTGTGATTGACTTCTCTATTTTACTTTTATTATTGAAGGATATTTTTGCTAGGCTTAAAATTCTGGCTTGACAGGGTTTTTTTTTTTTCTCCAGCAATTTAAGGATATTATATCACTGTCTTCTGGTTTCTATTATATCCATTAAAAAGTCAGCTATCAATTATATATTTGTTCCTGTGTAGGTAAAGCCTCTTTTTCCCTCTGCCTGATTTTAAGATTATCTGTTTTATTTTTGGCTTTCAGAGGTTTTACTATGATGTGCCTAGATGTAGTTTATTTTTTCTTTATCCTACTTGAGATCCATAAGGCTTCTTATCTGAGTTTGATACCTTTCAGCAATTTTGGTAAGTTCTTAGCTATTATCTCTTTAGTTACTGAGTTTGACTCATTCTCTCTTTCCTCTCCTGAGACTTCAATTTTATGCATGTTAGAATTTCTGTCTTCTCTATCTTTTACTCTGTCTTTTGAAATTTTAATCCTCTTGCCTTTCTAAATCTTCTTTCTAATTATTTTCTTTGAATATGTCTTCCAGTTAACTGTTTCTTGAGCTATATGTAATCTGCTGTTAAGCCCATTGCTGAGTTCTTAATTTGTAGTATCATGTTTTTTTATAATACAATTCCCATTTGATTTCTTTTGTAGTTTCTCTTTTTCTGCTAAGATTCTCTATCTTAACTTTTTTCAATTTAGACTTTATAAACATAGTTATTTTAAAGTTTATGTCTCATGGCTCCTTTATCTGGAGCTCCATGAGTATATTTCCACCATCTATTTTTCTACTGAGAACATGTCATTCATATTGTCTTACTTCCTTATGTCCAGTTATTCCTTTAAATTATATGGTGGGCACTGCATTTGCAAAATGATTTTTGGAAATAGTTTGAGGGTTATAGTAATGTTATCTTTCTCCAAAGAAGTATGTCCATTTCTGCCAGATTCTTAGAAGTATTAGCAATCAAGGATTATCTTTATATAGTTTCACAATTTGGGGGGAATTTATAATGAATTTATACTCTAGGGGCATGTCTGCTTGCAAGTCTCCATTTTTTTTAGGGTTCATTCTTCATGATTCCAGTCCAAAAAATAGGAATTCACTATTGTTTTTCCTTTGTGAACTCTGACTTCATTGTAATCACTTGAGCCCCAGAAAACTGTCAACAGTTTGTGTCAAGCTCCCAATCAGTGCCTCCAAAATCAGGTTTGGCCTCCAGGGAAAACACCAGCCTCACTTTCTTTGATCTCTTTCTCCTTCTGGAGCTTGACTCTGTAATTCTTCACTCAATTTTTATATCTTAATGCCTTTATATATTAATTATTCAAAAACTTTTTAGATTAATTGAGTAGATGCATATGGGCTATGAAAAATAAAATTTTATTTGGATTTGGGTAACTTGCTCTGACAATGACATTCACAGGATGGATGTAAGCTATCCTCCATATTGGTTAAGAGCACAGGATTTGGAGCTAGCAAATCTGGTTCAAATCCTTGTTTTGCTTCTAGTAGCAGTGTGATTTTAGGTAGCTTACTTAAACTTTCTGATTCCCACTTCTCTTACTGGTAAAATGTAAATGATGATCATGGAGTCTTTGTTGACAAATAAATAGAATATTGCAAAAATATAATACAGAGTTGGCGTCTAGTGTAAGCACAATCAAATGGCAGCTATTGTTATTCAATATGAGCTATTTAAATATTTAATAACATCTGCCAAAGATTACTATTTCAGATTTAAAATGATTATAGTTATGAGTTTTTTTTCTGGTGTTGTATTTTAGAAAGGAACTCTTAGGTCATAGCTTTGGGGTCCTGGCAGTACCTGCTTTGTAATTTTTCCATACTCAAATCTTAGCATTGTTTATGCTATAGAAGTCAGGGACCCAGTGGAATACTTCCTTGCATTCTGGGGTCAATTAAAAACTCCAATTAAGGAAAATTCTGGCTCTGTCCACATGTAGCCTTAAAGCATGCTTCCGTGCAAAGATGTGTAAGACTTCATGTGTTTGAATTTCTACAATTACCCTAATTGTTTTAGTGCCTTTATTACCTCCCTCTTTACACACAGGTAAAGCCAAAGGTGCACTAGCAAAAAGTCCCTGTGATTACCCTTAGGACTCCCATTGTTCTAGCCCTAGTTTAAACCACTTGGCCTTGTTTTTACACATCTAGAGATTATCCTCTTCGGGAGACTATTCCTGCCAATTCTGCCTGTTGGGCACTTGAAAGCAGGTTCATTTAAACATCAATAACTAGGAGTCTTCATTGACCTCATGCTGCTTAAGTCCTAACCTAGTCTTGACCCTAGAGTCAAAACTTTGTGAAAAGTCAATAAAAGTAGTAAACAATGTTATATTATTCTTGGCAGACTTGGCACAACAATGAGAGGGTTTAACAATAGTTAATTATGGTTCAATAGTTGCTTGTTAGCAAGTATTGAGTGTTTACAATGTAGCAGGCAATATGCACACATGCTCTAGTTTGATTCATATAACAACCAAATGAAAAAAAAAAAACCACAACCAAATGAGGTAGGCACTGTCATTACCCCTGCTTTAAAGGGGAGGAACTGTAGTTTACAGGGGCAAAGTACTTAACCTGAAGCCACAAACGAGCAATAGGGTTCATGTCAGCCAATCCTGGAATCTGTGTGCTCTCCACATAAAATATTAGGTAGAGAAATTTAAGACTCACTTTATTATGGAGAAGGCTGTTGTGAAGCTTTGAAAGAACATCCAGCAAATTAATAGGCCTGTAGTTATTCCACAGAATTGCTCTGTTAAAATGAGGTAGGTTATGCTTTCAAAGACTATCCTGGTAAGAATAAAGACTAAAGATCTAATTAAAACAATTAGGTTAGCAAGCATCAAAACCAACCCGTCGGAACAGGAGCAAAAGAGTCTGGCAGCAAAGGGATAGCACCTGGTCGTGTCAGTGATGATGTTCAATAAATCATCCAGAAAAGGAGGTACTACCAGGTCTTGAGAACTTCTTATAGAAGCTTATAATTGAGAAAATGAAAGGTAACACTCCTGCAAGTATAAGACTGTGAAAAGTTAACCTTCTAGGCCCAAATAGAATATGTGTTTCCACAAAATCTCTGACTAGACACACTTAGTGGGTAACCATGCTACAGAATTGACCCTCATTAAAGATTCTAACAACCCAACCAAGGCCTTCCACACAAATCATTACACTTGAGGCTCTTTTATGGAGTAGAAATGAAATTAAATAAGAATAAAATTTATTAAGTTACTTAATGGTCCTGCTGCCTAGACTACTAAGACAAGGTTTTGATTTTGATTTTGGTTTTTCCCTGTGAATACTTAACCAAGGAGAAACCCAAAGTCTGAAGGGTTAGGCCCACATTTACCCAAGTAGTTCTGGTTACACTCACTTACCTGAGGGATGGAAATAAATCCCCTGTTAAATTTCTTGAAACAACTAAAATGTAGCTTCAGAAGATATTATGAGATTAAACAATCCTTCACTTCATTTACTTTAGCCTTTTAATGTAATCTTACCAGTCTGTGTAGAAATCAATGCAAGGACTGCTAATACCAATGTTTAAGTGTGAAGGTAAAGTGGTGTAAAATACCCATTCCAAAGATGATGGTGATGAAGGAGGAGAGATCATATCATCTATAGCAGTGCTTTCCCATAGTGAAGGTATATAAATGAAGTTCTTATATATTTGCTCTGCACACTACCAGTTGGCAAGCCTGGATAATGCCTGGCATATGAAATTCTCAAATGCTTGTTGGGTGAATATATTTGTTTAGAAAGTGAGCTGGTCAAGGCTTTGAACTCAATATTAAAGGATGAAATTAGCCAGTTGAGGAAGAGATTCGCTCAAATCAGAGAGGTAAGCAAAGGGATGAGGATGGCTTTGAAGTTCTCACCATGGCAGATTAATGGGCAGTGGTGCCATAAACTAAACAAGGTGATGGATGGAAGAGGAGGCATCAGTCAAATTACTAACAAACACATGATATTTTGTCACAAATTGGGGAAATTCATTTTCAAAAGATTGGTGCATCTTATTACTGTCTCAAATTACCTTCTCCGTATTTACACAACTGGAATCCTCTTGTAACCTTTTCTGTTGGACATTCTGTGACTATCGTAGATCTTGAGTCTTTGTATAGTTTTGATTTTGTTGTCTACCAAAATGGGATATTATTTACTAAAGGCTAAGGTGGCCATGAGAGAACTCTCTAAAAGCAGAAACTTTATTTCAGTGATTTTATTGTCACCTTCATGTAATAGGTAGGCTGTCATTTTTCTTTTTCATTTCTCACTAAAGCCTAATGTGTTTGTGTGTTGATATTTTCCAGATGAGGGAATTGTATTAAAATACAACATCATTCAAGGAAGGGTGTTTGGGAGGGAGGCTGGCTGCAAATTAAAGATGGTCATAGCACAAAAGCAGAGAATGAAGATGAATATAGTAGTGAGGTTACCCAATCCAAAGTAGTGAAAACTGAATATTATTCTGGAATAAAATGCCACATGGCTGGGAGATATGGCCCAAACACGTGTAATTGAGAATATGTCTCTGGAGAGGAGAGGAAAGCAAAATGGCTCTTTAATAAATTAAGTTAATGTCTCTCAAAATGTGTGTTTTCTAAATTAAGCATTTCCCAAAATGTGCATTTCCCAAATTGTGAATCTCCAAGAGATTCACAATGCTAAATATTAGCAATGAAAGACTCCGAGAAGACCAGCAGCAAAAGAAAACTAACTTTATTTAATCCAAATTTGATCAAACTTATTTGACCTTGAAATGCATTTGTCGTGGAACATCTAGTACCACCTCCCAGAAAGGTGTGGGAAATATTGAATTAAGAAATCAGGTTTAATTTCATAGTGTCTAGTACATACTAAGTGATAAATACTTACTTTTGATCTTTTATAAGTAATTTTCTAATAACAAAATCATTATTTGTTGTCAACAGTTTTTTCAAAAAATGGATTTTTAAAAAAGTGAAGTAGCCATGACCTTCAGAATCAGGGCAGAATCTTAGAAAGAATGTGGCTTTCTTAACATCTAGTAAAAATAATTAAAGAAATTTCTACCATCTCGGGGCCTGCCCAATTCAGGGATAAATTATTCCCTCCAGTTCCATAGCACATAGTTCCTCTGAAACTGTTAATTCTGCTTAGATGCCTTCTGAGTGTGAGTGAAATTTAATTATCTCATTTTCTTTAATAGCAGAGAGTAGATTAATTGTTTAAGAGAAAAAGAAGGTTTGTTACATGGGTGGAAAGGTGCAGAGTCCCTGGTATGCCACTGTAGATATGACCATCAAGGCAGAAGTTTGAAGTAGATAGCACATGAAAGTGTATATTCACACAGAAGATAGAACTAATTATTCATTTAATACTAATTTTCAATTTACACTGAAATTTATTTGGTTTTGTCAAATGATAATAAATGTGTTCATCAGGCAAACTGCAGTTCAGATTTTGATTTAATCACTTTCTGGCTATTTAAGCACAGGCAAGCCTCTGAGCTTCAGTTTCCTCTTTGTAAAGTGGCATTAATATTTGGAGTACTAGGATAAAGCCTTGCTCATTTCAGCATTTGGAAGTCTTCAGGATGATTCTTGCTCACTGTCATGCCACCCTAAAGCAAATCTTCCTAGCAGACACACCCTACTCCATCCTACTTACAGTTCTAAAGTAGAGAGATCTAGCCAGAAAACAGACCTACAAAAGATAAATACCAGAAATATACAAGTCACTTAATTCTTCTCCCTTAAATGGAAATGCAAAACTAAGGATTACCAGGCATACAAGGAGAACTGTCATGAAAAAGACAAAAAACAAAAACCAAAAAACCAAGAACACACACACACACACACACACACACACACACACCAATAAAAAAGACAAAAACTAACCCAGAAAGGGGGAGAAAGACAATTAGGAAATAGAAGACAATACTAAAAACACTCTAATTAACATGTCAGGGGAATTTTGGAGAAAATATGATATCCTTAAAATTGGGACAAAATGCTAAGAAAAAGGAACAATTAGAGAATGAAAGAGAATGCTTGCAGATTTAAAAACACAATACTCCTTGAGAAAAAAATTAATTATAGAAGACTAAAAAATAAACCCAAAGACTCTCTCTACTCTCTTAAAATATAGGGAGAAAAAGACAAAGAATTGAAAACTATGAAACAAAAGATCAGTCTAGAAACCAGAAGTTCAGCCTAGGAGGTCTCACATGCAGTGTTGGAGATTAAAAAAAAAAAAATCACAAAAAAATACTTGAAGAAAAAAGTTCCAAAGCTGAAGGACAAAATTCTTCAGAATTAAAAAAGCTTCTGAATACCCAGAACAATTAAAGAAAAGAGAGCCATACCTAGAAACATTTTTGATGTGTCAGAACACCAAGGATAAAAAGAAACTTCTAAGGCTTCTATACCCAGCTATAGTATAAGGGCAATCAAGTATACCAATCAAGTATAAGGGCAGAATAATATTTTCAAACAAAAAGATCCCAGAAGGTTTATCTACCATACATTCTCTCCTTGAAAAGTATTTGAAGATATGCCAAGAGAAATGAAAGAGTAGAATAAGAAGAAGGTTTTGGGGTCCAGGAACCTGTAGTTAAAATCCAGACTCCTGAGAGCAGTGGGGAAAATTTGCACCATGACAATTGAATAAAAGGCTTAGAGGGCGACCAGTACAGATTGGAACAGAAGGAAGGTGGGGAGATGGGGAGATGGAGGTTTCCAGGAGTAAAGGGGGACCTGACAGAAAAGACAGGCTTGAGGAAAACTAATCACAAAGACAAATAATGCAAAAGAACCCCAATTGCTCCCATTGGGAACTCCAGGGATCACTGGTAGGATAAGGAATGTACAATAAAATGAATGTTTAATAAAATCATCATTAACACATGTAGCAAACTAAAATGTGGCAATATTGGAAGATAAAAACAAAGAGAGATAAATTCCACTGAACCATGATGGGAACATCCTCTCTCAATTGACCCAGGGGTTACAATGTTAGGCTTCTCAAAAAGAATATACTCCTAACACATGACATGATCAATCTATGGATGAATCATGGAGATGTGGTTGCAACTTTAGGACAAAATGTAAGGTATATGTTTATCTGACAAAAGGAGATTTGGAAGGTCAATAAAAGGGCAGAGGCAGGGCAGCCTGGGAGGCTCTGCGGTTTGGCACTGACTTTGGCCCAGGGTGTGATCCTGGGGGCCAAGGATCGAGTCCCACATCGGGCTCCCTGCATGGAGCCTGCTTTCCCTTTGCCTGTGTCTCTGCCTCTCGCTCTCTCTCTGTGTATCTCTCATGAATAAATAAATAAAATCTTAAAAAAAAAAAGGGCAGAGGCATCAATAATTTTACTTTTCAAAGTGAGAAATCAAGAGATACAACATTATCAAAAGTTAACGAAATAAGAAATAGATTAAGTATAATACTTTATATTACAAGTATAAACATGGGAAAAACAATGGATAATAAATATAACAAAAAATTGCAATACAAATGTCAGACACGGAGAACAGCCAGGATTGGGAAGATTAGGGGGGGTGGTAGGACTGGACTTCAGCTTTCATACTGAAGAGTGTGCAAATAATATCCTTTATTGATACATTTTTAAAAAGAGAGAGTTGATGGCATATTGTTTATAGGGAGGAAAGAATAGAAGAAATGAAAATGGAAACAACCTCTTAGAATGGGACCTTGTCTATCTCCTTTGTCCAACATTGTATCCCTTATGCCTCGAATGGTACTGGCACACCTGCTGTTGGTAAGTGAAAAGAAGGTGACTCTGAGAAATAATACACGAGTGCAGAGCAGAAGGGCCAGAGGCTGTCTCTTCCAACATTGAATGATTACCAGATAAAGGTACTACTTTGATGAAAAAAATTATAATATTGAAAGGACATAGGAGAATGGAGCATGTCATGAACGGGGGTGCTCCTTGGAGAAGTAAAAGAGAAGATGAGACCTGGAAGAGGCATCGGCTGATGTGGAAAGAGAGTTCCAGACTGAAGGAACACATGTGCAGACTTCAGGTGGAGAAACGATCCGGGTGGCTGGGGCGGGCTGCCAAGCCGGGGTAGGCTCTGTGCGAGCCTGTAGAAGTAGGCAGGGGCCAAGTCTAACAGGGTTTAGCAGGCCACATAAAGATGCTGATGAATTGCTCAGGAAACACAAAGTGAGGACTCTGACTTCTCTGTGTTTCCTTATCACCAGTGACGCTGGGTGCTCCAGGCTCTATGCCCTCACACTTGAGATCACAGCTTGCATATAACTCTGTTGTTGGCCTTTTGGGAATGGACTGGGCTTCTGGATTGGATTTTCAGTATCTAATAACTCTGAACCCCCAAAGAAGAAGAGGATACTACATATTAAGTGACTGAGTAGACTATGGTCAACTTACTGCACACTTTGTGTATTCATTGCATAAGTTGAAGGGGATATGCAGAGAATGCTGGAGGAAAAAGCTGGATTTTCTCATCAAAGTATTGGTGCCTATCAGGAAATTGTGATACTCTTTTAGCAGGGAGGCAGAGAAACATTATCAGGGCAATTTAGGCATTGATCAGTGGCAAGGCACATTCTTCTCAAGAAGCCAGAGGAGTGTGTACTGGGCTCTCAGGAGCATGGGGCCGGGCCAGACACCAATTATAATTGTAAAGATATGGGCTCTACCCTGAAGGAGTGCCTATTCTTAGAAGATAGAAATAGATGTGGATGAACACAGATCCAGATTCTCTCAGAGCACAAATGCTGCACGGGGATTAGGCTTGGTGCTCTGGGAAGCTGAATGAACTCTTCCAATCCACTAGGGTCCTTGTTAGTGCATCGAAGCAGTAATTTACTCAATGACAAGAGTTCACGTCGCTTCCTAAGGCACTTAACTTACTCCCGGGATGTTGGTTGCACACCAGGGGAATCTGGCGCACTAATCTTTAACACTTGTCATAATTATTTTTCCTTCAATAATACTATTTCCCCCCTGAGAAACTCAAAATTATTACATAAGAAATGTAGAAATATAAGTGTGTGATATTTTTTAATAAAATGTAGTCAGTGGCCCTGGGGAATTTTTGTAGCAAAAACCTCTCAAATCAATTATATTTTCTCATTTCTAGTTCCAATAATTGAATATTTTATTTCTGTATTTATTTAAGTTCTTTCAAAATGAAAAGGTGGAGTTGTGTTGACACTCTGGGAAAGGAGGGTATTATTAATTAAAGTTGCTTAAAGTATAAGATGAAAACAGTGCTGATGCATATAAATTTGCTTCAATGAGCTGCCAGCTGCTTGCGAGGTTATAGGAATACTGTCGGCAATGCTGGGTGGTGGCACAGCAGTGCATCATTCCGTCATCTCTAGGAGGTAAGTCTGCAATTACAATTCATCTAGAGGAAAAGTAAATGATGCAGCCAGGTGTTTGATGCCCATGATTTGGCTGTTTAGAAAATCCAGGATTACTGACCTGCATTTCTCACATTTCAATCAGAATGTTCAGTTCTGATCCCTCTGTCACCTCAGCTGGGCACTCATTGTCATTTACTTCTGTTGTCTCGTCTGATTCTCAGATCATTGCTAGGGTGTAGGTGGGATGGTGGTGGTGGTGGTTATTTATTTGCCTTTAGTACATAAGAAATATCTCAACACAAAAACATTGAGGATGCTTGCCCAAGGTCACATAGCTGCTGGGTGGTAAAGCCAGAACCAGACTGGAAGTCTTTTGATTCCTTGCAGGTACTTCTTGCTGACTCACAGACCTCAGGTGACCCTAAGCCCTATTTTGCCTGACCTCTGAGCTTCAACCACTGCATCCCACCCCTGCCATACGAGTGCTTTGAATGTCTGAATGAATAAACAAGACTTGGGAAGAGCAGCCCCAAGAAAGTTCCTGCTCCCAGCTAGATGCTGATAAGTTATGTAGAGGCATGGGAACTCTTGGGATGGCATACATCCCACGGAGGAGTTGGCATTAGAGACAATCGTGAACCAGGTAGATCTTTGACCCTCTCTGCTAGTTGCCTTAGTACGAACAATACTGCCTCTCAATCTCTCTCTCTCTCTCTCTCTCCCTTTCTCTCTCCCTCCCCCCACCTCCCCACACTCTTCCTCCCTGCCTTGCCCATTCTCATAGGGAAAAACTCTCAAGGGGCTTCTGATGTTTTTCGTGATGGGTTAAGGATGACCAGAGTGACCCACTCGAGGCAGGTTAATTTCAGAGTTCAAGCAATGAGTTTTCCAGAGCCTACTTCTTCTAGCCCATGCCACTAGAGATTAATAAATGTTGGTTATTGTTATTTGGCTCAGAGGATGCTTGGAATACAGAGAATTATGATCTGTTTGCCTAAGTCAGTCTCGTATTCTTGTATTTATTCACTGTGACACCAGAAGGCAAAATGAGAAACAAGAGTCAAAATGACAGAGACTGATCTCACTTTGAAATGAAGGACTTTCAAGTAATTGGAACTCTTTGAAAAAAAAAAAATGGCCATGCCAAGGGGCCATGAGGTTTTTGTTGCCAGAGGTAGTTAAACTGAATCGATGACCACTTACTGAAATGTGTTGGAAAGAGTATGGTTAGAATAGATGACCTCTAAGGTTCAATACTGAGATATTTAATCTGTTTATCTTTCCCATAGACACATTTCTGGAGTACAGACAGAGGGAATTGGGTCAGAGGTCAGGGTCAACGGTCAGGCATCTTCAGTCCATCTGTCGCCTTTGCTAACCCAAGCTACTCATCCACTAAGTCCAGCAAGGAATGTGGTACCAGGAGAGCAGCTGGGCAAAATACCGGCCTGTAGCTAATAGGTCAGAGGCTCCCCGGTTTCAGCTACATTCCCACCATCGACAAACTTCGCAGCAGCAACCACTTAACTAAACCAAAGGATCTATTTTGATGAGATTCTGAAACAAGAATCCCTAATGATTTTCTCCCCAGAATCATAGGAAAATGTAGCAGAGATATCATCATATCATTTGAATGTGTACCCACTTGCCAATTACTCTGGATTGATGCTTCCTGATGTAAATAATCAGCTGAACATAAAATCTAAATCATATACAGTTATTTGACACTTTATTCAAGACAAAAAAAGATTGGCTATTTAGGCAAAAACATCCGCCTAGTAGTTTTCCTGGCAAATGTGCTATAACTAAGTATATATATAAAACAGTCCACATTATGAGCAAGTAATGGTCAGGCCATTCCAATGGGCAATTTACTCTCCAGGAAACCAACAGGGCCTGTGCTACATGCATGCTCTTTCCCAAGTTGCTCAGAGCCATTTAGAAAATGACTATTGTTATTCACAAAATGCTCCACCAATCTCAGGAATTAACCCTCCTCCCAACATGTCTAATTTACTTGTTCTTCAAGTAATAGGCACGTTAACGTTGATACGGGTCCAGTGTCTAAATAAGAAAAAATAGCTACTTTTTACTGAAGACTCCATGTCTTCCAGGTACTCTGAATGCATTGCATACAGCCTCATTAAATCCTCACAGCAACCCACGTGTATTATTACCCCTATTTGAACTGAAGAGTAAACCAAGACTCAGAGAAGGAAGCAATTTGCCCACAGTTACACAGCTCGTAGTGCCTGGTGCACAGGAAGTGCTGAATGAGTGATCCTTAATGTTAGTTTATACTAGGAGGCACAGCTGGGATTTGAGTTGAGATCTAACACTCATCAAAGCCTTTCAATGGCCTCTATATGGTTCTGCCCCATACAAATTGCACTGTCCATGAGAAGGAGGTGTGTCATGGCCGAGTGTCACCGACATGAATCTTTGTCCTAAGGGAGCCATGTTGTGTTTGTCACACTTTCAGTAGCTCCCTCTTAGTTAAGGCACGTGGCATGTAAAACATAACAATTAACACAGAAGTCTCCAAACTTGGGTAGGGTACACAACGAATTTTCCAGAAGTTTCTACAAGCTGCATGATACAGTCAGAAGCTGCATGATACCGCTTCTTTTTGTGGATGTCATCCTTCCTAAAGCTGATTTGCTCAAGACTGCTCTGTGGGCAAGGCTCCATGCCAGCTCCCCATTCCTGCCTTTCCTATACCACAGATTTCTGCCACACAGGACACTTCTCTCACCCAGGCCTGTCCTATGTACATGCATAAGAGACACTCACTCTCAAGAGTGCAGCCCTGTGGGCCCAGAGCTTTTTAAGATGCTAGTGCCTTTGTGACAATAGAGAAAAAGCATCCTTTCCTCTGGGCAGATGGAGTGTGGGCTGGACCTCAGTCCCTACTCACACAGTGGGCAGTGTGCCCCTGTGCAACTCATTGCCTGCACCAATCTTACTACAGCCCTCAGAATTATTCATTGTCCTGAAATAAAAGCCCTGTGGCCCTTTGTTTCTTAAGAGGCAGTTTCAACTTGATCATATATATATAAAAAAAAGAGGCAGTTTCAAAAGCTGATTTCCAGGAAGCCTTGAAGTACGAAGTTTTCTGGGGTCCTTTCAGAAGGTTCATGAGTGAAATCATTTCATGTAGTTTGAAAAGACGAGATCACTGGGCTGCCTCACGGGATAACCCAACTGAGGCATCGTCAATACTCAAAGATCTCAGTTGAGTCAGCAGAAGGGCATTTACCAGTCAGGAAGGTTAACTGCTCATTCTTTATTTCTAAACAAAGACTGTGGAGCATCTCCTAAAGCACAAAAATATAATTGCAGGCCAGACGACAATGAAGATTGAATAACAGACTCATAAAATTAATGGCCAGAAATTCCACAGGAACATTTTCAGCCCAGAGCTTCTCTGACCTCAGACTGTAAATATTCCATTTGAAAAACAAAAAGATGGACTCAACAATCCAGTTCCCCAATAGCTCCAACATTTTTAAGAGCAGGGCAGCGCACTACTCCTGTGAAATTCAGACCCCACAGACACACTTAATTATGATCATTATTATTTTTTAACCAAACAGAGGAGAGGAAGTGTCAGTTCAATGTATGACACGGTGCTTTCTTGGCCCTTAACTACTCAAATGATTTTCATGGTCAGTATTATTGATATGATATAAATGCAGTTTTCTTGGGGGAACCTGCCTTTAAAATAGAGTTCTCAAGAACTAAAGGGCTTCTACCTCACCTTCTTTTCATTATATTTTTGAGTCAATGGGGGAAGAAAGCAGAGTGCTGCCTCTGAAGTGATCTAACAGGTACACCCCAAAGAATGAAAGAATGAAATAATTAATAAACACTTAGAGGTTCCATCTATGTGTCATGTGTGGCATTAGGAGATAACAATAATATTAAAGGCCAGTGGTTATTAAGCACCTACTATATGCCAAGTGTTATTCTTTTTTTTTAAACAAATTTATTTTTTTTATTTATTTATGATAGGCACACAGTGAGAGAGAGAGAGGCAGAGACATAGGCAGAGGGAGAAGCAGGCTCTATGCACCGGGAGCCCGACGTGGGATTCGATCCCGGGTCTCCAGGATCGCGCTCTGGGCCAAAGGCAGGCGCTAAACCTCTGCGCCACCCAGGGATCCCTGCCAAGTGTTATTCTAAGAAAAGTACAGGTATTTGCTCACTGAAGCCACATGGCATCCACTTTTATAGAACTGAGTGGCTTGCCCACCACCACACAGCTGGTAGAATTTTTCTTCCCAAATGCTTATTAGGCATTTATATATATTTTTCTCTTTTGAGTTTATTTGACAGAGCTTTTTATATATTAATGATAGCATCACACATTATATATCAAAGTATTCCAAGTTTGCTGTTCATTTTTTGTGAGTGGTGTCTTTGACAGAGACAAATCTATCCTTATTTTTGTTTATATTTCATTTATTTAGTATAGACTTACAAAAACCTTGCTCACCTCAAGATTACTTAGTCTGTACCTAAATTTTCTCTAGTAATTTTCAAGCTTTATTATAATACATTGAAATCTTTCTAGAACTTATTTTAGCTTAGTATGCATCTAATTTTACTCTACTTCCAACCACTCCCAACAATTAGGCAGTGTCCTAATATTGTTTACTGGAAAGTTACTTTTCTAATCATACATTTATTCAACAAATCCTTATCTGGAGCCTATGATGAGCAGACATTTTTCTAGGTCCTGGAGATATGTTACATTATAATGAAGAGAGGTAATTAGGACAACTAAACATGTAGTATGTTAGGTGGTGCTTAATGCAGTGGATGAGGAGAGGCTGGAATGGCTATTTTACCCTGAGTGGTCAAGGTCAAGGAAGTTCTCTTTGAAATGGTGGTATTAGGGTAGAGAGCTGAAGGAAGTGAGAGGCAATCTGTGTACCCAAGGAAGGGCATTACAGGCAGAGGGAACAGTAGGTACTAGGCCATGAGGTCAGATTATAGTTTATGTGTTTGAAGAATGGCAGAGAGACCATCTAGCTGAAGTAGCACCACGAATTAGGGGAAATGGGACCAGGAGTCAGAGGGGTGGCAGGAGTCAGATCATGGAGGACCTAATGGGTTATGGTAAGCATTTGGGATTTTGGCACTGGATGAGCATAGCAGATTACATTCCCCAAAGATGGCCACAGCCACATTCCATGTGCTTGTTTGCAATAAGGGATTGCCATACCATCAACCTCTTTGAATCTCAGCAGGCCTAGTAACTGCTTTGTTTTTTTAATTTTTTAAAAAAGATTTTATTTATTTATTCATGAGACACAGAAAGAGAAAGGCAGAGATGTAGGCAGAGGGAGAAGCAGGCTCCATGCCGGGAGCACAATTCAAGACTCGATCCTGGGACCGTGGGATCACACCCTGAGCCAAAGGCAGACACTCAACTGCTGAGCCACCCAGGCGTTCTTAGTAACTGCTTTGGGCAAGAAAATATGGTAGAATAGATGCTATAATGGTTTTGGGGGTAGCCCCTAACTGGTGTGGCAGCTTCTTCTTCCTGACTCTTAGAAGAAAATCACAATGGGAAAAATGCAACCACTCCAAAGCCACCACTCTGTGAGAAGCCCAAGCCACATAGAGAGCACTGGAAGAAGGGATGCCACCTGAAGAGACAGAAGGTACAAAGATCCACAAGGCACCAGGCTCCAGGTAAAGAAGCAGAAGGAGATCCCCCAGACTGTTCAATACCTAAATGTCCCAATTCCTGATCCATAATATCTTGAGAAAAATTGAAATGCCGTCTTAAGCCACCATGTTTTGGGATAGTTGGTTATGCAGCAACAGATAACTGGAACAGTGAGGAAGGAGGCTTTTAGAGGGGTTTGAGCAATCACATGATTTGACCTGTTCTATGAGAATTCCTCTGGGTCTGTGCTGAGAACAGAGTACGGAACGGAGAGTGTAGACAGGAAAGCAGCATGCAGAGCAGCTAAGACACCAGAGCGGTAGAGGCTGAACAGGTGAGAAGTGATTCAGTTCTAGATGTATTTCAAAGGACACATGGATGGGATTTGCTGATGGATTAGATGTGTGTGGTGAAAGCAAGACATGAAGGATGGCGTTGGCCTGACACTGGAAGAACAGAGGGGGCTGTTAGTGACAAGAAAGGAAACTACAGGAGGAGAAGCTTGGAGGCAGGGAAATCAGGAATTCTATCTTGGACATGTTAAGATTAGGAGGCTAAATATACATTCAAATAGAGACATTGGGTGTTGCTGGGCAGCCTTGTATCTAGTCAGAAAAGAGATCAGGGCTGGGAGAAGTAAGTCTGGGCATTGTTGGTGTTTCCAAGGTCATATCAGACCAGATGTCCCAGGGAATGAGCACAAATGGAGGAGAGAAGTTGGAGGACTGAGCCCTGGGCACTCTACCATCTAGAGATGTAGAAGAGTTGGAGAAGAAACACAAAAAGGAGGTGGTAGCAGAGTGCCCAGTGAGATAGGAAGAGAAGTAAGAAAATGATGCTCTGGAGGCAGAGATGGAAGTTGCTTTGGTAAAGAAAGAGCAAAAAACTGTCAGATCTGCCAAAGAATCAAGTCAAATGAGGACTGACCATTCCCGATATTATTGTCCTCATTCTTGGTATTACCAATTCAATACATTTATCATTTACTAAATTTGCATGTGTGAGTGTACATGTGTGTGAACTTTCTCTTCTCTCCTATTGATCTGTTTATCCACCTGGAACCATGTGACCACTGAAACTTTCATACCCCCCAAGGCAAGCACTATGCCTGCCCAACCCCACACCTTTTCTTCTTTTTTCTCCCCAAGAATATCCTGGTTATTCTAATCTAAAATTCATCAGAATTTTAGATTGGAATTTTATCAGGTCCCCTTCTTCCCCAACTGTACTGGAAATTTTATTTTATATATTTTTGGCATACAAATTAGTTTGGTGAGAGTAAATACTGAGTCTGCTTATCTAGTCTCCACACATTATGCATTTTCATTTATATGTTTCACAAACCTAAGTAGATTTTTTTTCATATAGTCTCATGTGTTTTCTCTTAGGTTCTTTTCTAGGTATTTAAATTGCAGTGGTTTTTGTGAATTATATCCCCTTTTTCTCATTATATTTTCTTACTGGTTATTTTTGCCATAAGAAATCTATTTATTTTTGTATAAAGAATTCTCTTATTATTTCTAATGATTTTACAGGTGATGTAAACAGATTTCACACCTTTGTTATTTTCATGAGCAAGAAGTTTCACAGCTATGGAACCAAATAGCCAATATATCCAACAGTCCTCATTTTAGCTGATAAAATTATTCCTAGTTTGGAGAATGGGATTTAATATGCCACTAGTTCAAAGTGTTTCAAAAAGTACTCCATGATTTCCAGGTGCTCTGAGAATGATTGTAGCCACACATCTCAAATTGTGCCAGATATTTCCAATTTCAAATATTTTTCCCTTTGTCAACCCATGAGTCAGACCATATGTCCTTTGATCTTTGCTTCAAAAAATATTGTCACGGTATTTAGAAACAGGGACAGCCCAGGCAAAGTTATAACATATGGGATGTTTTTTCTCTGAGCCCCTAACTTTCCTCTCAGCATTTTTCCTGGTTATGTGTGCCCGTAGCACATACATGCATGCACATGTACACACACACACAACACACAGTGTGGTGTCCTGGAGGAAAAGGGGTTTTATTCAAATACTGCCATGTGTACTGCTGCTGCACAGCCTAGACTCAGGACCATCTTAAGGCTGGCTGGAATGGAGGCCTCGGTTTGAACCTCCCTCTAACTGTACGCACTTGGGCAGGTCACTTAACCTTAGAACCTCTATTCTCTACATGTGAATATCTACTTTGTAGGGCTGTTATGAGGACTCAGAAAAGGACTTGGCATAGGTAAGAGCTGAGGAAACAGTACTTATTATTGTGATTTAGAAGGAAGTTCCATATTATTGCTCAGATCTTCAGGAAAATTCCTGGGTCTCATGCCAAGTAAAGCTATAGATGCAAAGTGGCCAGAATGAGAATGTGGGAAGCAGTGGGGTCTGTCTCCTAGTTCCCCCTTTTGTGCACCTATCTATGGAAACAAACCACCAATGGCTGATCTCTCTCATTTATAACTAACCAGCCTCCACTCAGAGGCTGCAGCGCAGTAACTATGGGGCAGACATTTGCCATTTTTTTGCTGTCACCTTCCAACTATCCACCCCTTCCTGTTGTCACTGCATTCTTCCTTTTGAGGATGCCTTCCTGTACATAGCCCTGGGAAGTAGAACCTGAAGTCAAATGGACAGACCTGACCCTTCTCTGGGAACAGGCATGTGACCTAGAAGCAGCTCATCACACTCTCCCTTCTCTGAGATTCTGTATTTTACCTAAGTAATCCCCCAAAGTGGGGACAATTGAGGTCATATCTGTCACAGTGGTGGCCACATTACATGGTGCAAACTGTGTTCAAGTTCCTATTACTGTTGTTCTTAATGGTGTTCGTACTGGTTCTGGGTGCTTGGCCTTCAGACCCCTTCACTTGCTACTCTACTTTATACCTACCTAGTCAGCGCCACCCCCTCCCCACCCCACCCCCACCCCCGCCACCATTGTTCCAAAAGATTGCCCTTTTGTTTAGCACAACACGCAATTCAAAACAAAAATAAGAAAAGAAGTTCATCCCACTTACCAAGAATTATTTTACTGCTGTCAACAGCTGGTGCTTGGGAGAAAGGTGAACTCATAAAACACGTGACTAAATGGGACATCAAGACTGAGCTGAAGTTCTACATTATCACATTAGAGAGGATTTGGGAGTAGAATGCCTCTCAGCTTGCAAATTTATCATCAAAGGAAGCAAGAGCATGGAGGGTTGGAAGAGGGATAGCGAGTATCAGCAGATGCAACTACCAACTCAAACCCAACTCTTCGTACACTTTCGGGAGAACCTGAAACAACTTCTTTTTTCAGAATGGGGAGAAGTAAATGCTAGACTTGCCCTTACTCTCTTCATTTTCCATTGCTTCAGCACTGCACCCTGGGCCTGAGAAAGCTGCCGCAAAGCATTTTACTAGTTATCTGATTGTCATCCTACTTAACATGTTCCGTGGTCTGCTGGCTGATGGTAGTTTAAGCAGGATCTAATTGGTAACATATTGTCGATTGAATTAAGTGCCATATGATAGAGATTTAAACCATGGTAATTTTTCCATAAAGAAAAATCTGTCAACAGACTACAGTGGAGGACCATTAATAAATCAAATTGTCATGTTTATTAGTTATTGCAGGAGTCTCGTTGTCTCGTCTTCATGATAATCCCCCCCCTATTCTTTGCACTGATAATAGGTATAAGGAGAAATCTCTGGCAAGGTGCTTTTCAGTGGGTTCACATTTGTACACAAATACCTGTTTGTATTTCAATCACGAGAAAAATGGTGCTACTTCACTTTAAAAGGAACATGGATTTGGGCTGTTTTTTGGATGAGGGATAATGTTTTTATTTTCTTGCAGTTATGTTTTAAAACACCGGGAATCAACACATTGATAATCAGAGAAGAGCCAATGAAAACAAAAATGAGAGCACCATTTGCTGATCAGATTTGCAAAAAATAAAAGAACTTGTAGAATGTGCTACAGGATTTGTGGAAGAACAGTCGCTGCCATTTGATTTGTAATATCATAAAAATTGGCAATAAATTAATTTTCCATGTATGGGAATGACTCAACAGATTTATGGAACATCAGTACCAGAGAGCAAAACAGCTATTTGAAAAAATGAGCTAAATCCTACCTAATGATGCATCATTAAGAACCAATATCATTTATATTTTCCCTTTCCCTTCTCCTATAACTGCCTGTACTGAAAGTCGCTTTCTCACATTTTTCTCCTACATGAATAAGAAAGAATAGTAATTTGCAAATGTACCCTCACTGGAATCTCCTAAAACTCTGTGATCTATGTAGGACAGGTTATTATACCCATTTTACAGATAAAGAAGCTGAAGCATGGAAGAGAAAGTGGGTTATTGAGGGAGTCCCATAGCTGTCAACGTCAGGAGGCAGGCAAGGTCTTTCTCTGAACTGATGTGTAGAATAAAGAGTCTAGAAATCAGACACCAGCATCCAGCTCCTCCCCAGACTGTTAAATCTCAGCAAGACTTTCAACTTGTTTCTGAATTCTCTGGGACCTGGCTTTCTCATCACTCACATTTCAATACCACTCAGTACTGGAAAGGCGACACTGGCAGCTTAGGTACACAGAGTCCGGAGATGGTCAGACCCTCAGACCCCAACACTGCCCGGTCCCACCCAGCTCTGCACCCTTGGGCCAGCTACCAGCTATCTTCTAAAATAGGCACAATCACTAGCAATCTAATGCAACAGCATGAGAAGGCATGTGACATGTACATGCAAGTGACAGACACTGGGCCCATGCCATGTACTGTCATATGGATGCTGGTTACAGGTATCTGCTGCCCAGGTTGCTGTGTACATGGACACACGGATGTGTATGAACTCATGTCATCAAATCCACCAAGCTCTGGAGCTTGTTCCCATCACCAGCAGGACTCATGGGAAGCTCTGCCCTGGGCTCCTTTCCCAGCACCCCCTCTCTACTACATCTTGCAGGGTTTGCACTGCATGTGTTGGGTATCCTTGCTTTGACCTCCTCCGTATCCCCTCATACGCTCATTTACCTACTCTACCTCCCATCTTCAATCTTTCCCACTCTGCTACCATTTCCCTTAAAGTCTGACAGCTTTTTTTTTTTAATATTTTATTTATTTGAGAGAGAAAGAGAGAGAATGAATGAGTGAAAAAGAGCATGAATGGAGAGGAGAGGAAGAAGCAGACTCCTTGTGGGCAGGGAGCTCAACCTGCAGCTCAATCCCAGGACCCTGGGATCGTGACCTGAGGTGAAGGCAGACACTAAAGTGACCACCCAGCAGCCCCAAGTCTAACAGCTTAATTGCAGAGAAGGGGGTGATGACGATTAATAATAATAATAATAAATTATGATGTTCACTAATACTTATTGAGCTATTTCAATGTGCCAGGAACTCTCCTAAGCACTTTACATGTATTAGCTCTGCTAAACCTTACATAAGAGGTAGGGACTATTGTACCCACTTTACAGATGGCAGGACCCTGATGCAGAGAGCTATAATGAATGACTTGCCCGAAGTCACAGCAAGTGTTAGAGTTAAGATTTGAGCCCAGAAATCCAGTGAACGAGCAATGTATTTTTTTCATTTTCTAAATGCAAATAAATAAAAATATGCATGACAACTAAACACTAAATGCCGGTGATACTTGGAGAAAGAGAACCACAGTAGACAGAAGCAAAACCAAAACCTTAGCACGTTGAGTGTTTGTGTTACTTTCACTGTAGTAATCTCACATCAGCAGTGAGATGAGAAACCCCAACAGACCTACGTAAAGGAAGAAACTCTCCCTCACTTTGCACTAAGGGGCAGATACTTCTGAGAAAAGCAGACACCATAATTTTTTTAATGGATTATTTAGTTGTACAATCAAGACTTGAACGAGTTTACTGTCACTTCTTTGCTCTTGTGGGTACTGGTTAACAGTTGGCTTATGTTATCTTTGTTGCAATAACAGGTCGCAGAATTCCTGAACGCTCTACCTTGTGAATATTCAACCCTTTGAAAAAAAAGGGATTATGAGCTGCATATCTAAACATGATTTTACTTTTACATTTGTAAGAGCTTCAATTGCAAGGAATTCACATATTAGGAAACAAAATCCTTTGTCACACCATCAGATCTCTGGTTTCAAAAATATTGTCACTATTGTTATTTTGTATTAGATGTGTGTCTATGTGTATATTGTGTGTGTGTGTGTGGATAGCGCTATACATATATATGTATGATATCTGCACACCCAAGCATATGTGCATGCATAGTATATAATGTGCTATCCAAAGAATATGGGATAGAGCTGTCAGACCCTGTTGTTGAGGTCATTTGTTCTGAGTTATTTATGCAGAAGCAGTGGTGGCCTTCGGGTAAAACACACATATTTTCTCTTTCCTGTGACCAGGCCTCTGGGACGTTATTCTCTATGACCATTCACTGAGGTCTAGTCTGTGCCATGTCATAACCTCTTTTTTAGGGGTACACCTAATGGTCTAAATAAGGTGCAGACATACATACATACATAAGGCCCATAGGCCCAGCTACCCTCGGTATCAGCACGTCCACATGAAGGCTGTATATATTCTTCACATGCTGCATCCATGTGAATTCTGTGGCCTTTTCTGATAATGTTCCAAATCTGCCTTCTTAGTCTGCCCAGCCATTTACCCAAAGCTGGGGTGCAATGGGGTGCAATGGGTCTCTATGGGGGTGCAATGGGGGTGCTCTGTGCTGCCCGGTCCTGAAGAGGAGGGCCAGGCTACCCTGATGCACCCCTGAACAAGGGTACCAAGGCAAGGGTTATTTTTTCCCACCCATGGCAGCCCAGAAGACCCAGACATTCTACAGCTTGATCTTACCTCTCAACTCAGAGGCTCCTTTTCTTTCTCTCTCAAATAAGTCGTTCAGCTTCTTTCTTCTGAGGCTGTGTGTGGAGCTCCCATCTCCCTGGCAAGCTTTCTGAATGGCACTTTCTATATAAACAGGAAGAGTGTGTGTGGTCACAACTGAAGTGTGCAGGTGCTGATAGAGGATGTGAAAGTGTGGAGGCGAGTGACTAAACCAGCCAATGGCATTTCCCCACCAGATACCCAACTGCCCTCCTGTTATTCACTGCAGGGCAAGGTCTACCAGAGGGCTGAAAGCAAGAGCCTGGGCCCCACTCTTGGGGACCACCTGACATGAACCAAAGGAATGTAATTGGTTATGGAGGCCTAGGAAGTTCTCTATTGCTCTGCCTGTCCCTAACTCTATGTAGACTCCTTAGAAGAATCCCAGGAACATTTTTGGAACCCTTTAAATACATCCTTATCCTCAAGTACACGGATTTAAATGGCCTACTACTTGTCTGAAATTCTGCTGGCTTCCCAAACTGCCCATATATAGGAGACCGGAACCAAAAGCCTTATCCTGCACATGGTCTGTAATCAGTCTTCTAGAACTTTCTAGAATAAGATGCAGCAGGAGAGAAGGTGCTCTAGATCAGTAATCAGATGACCCAAAGCTGCCTTATTTGTAGGATTTCTACCAACTCATCTCCATTCACTACTCAACCCACAATAGTAGGACTTCTTGCTCCACATCCTTCCATTCTATCCCATTCTTCTCTGGAATTACTTTCTGTCACCAGGGAGCTTACTGAGGGACACTTTTTCAGTTCCTGTCTTACCTGTCCCTCTGCAGTATTTGACACCCGGGACCATGTCTTTCATTCTGGAACTTCCCTCTTGGCCTCCATGACTCCACATTCTCCTGGTTTGGGTCAGGCAATCTCTTTCATGTCAGGCTTCCATTCCTTTGCCAACATCTTAATTTTTGTCCCTCCCTAGGGCTCCATTCTTAGTCTAGTAGTTCATGTTCTCCATGGGTGGCCTCTTTCCAAGTCCATATCCATATATTCACAAGTCTTTGCTGATCTCCCAACATGTCCCCCAGGCACTCTGGCTCAACTGGCCAGGATGAAACCCTGGTCTCTCACTCCCCTGCCTTTCCATGAAACCTGTGAAATCCTTCCTGCTTTGTTCCCAACTTGCTCCTGCTTCCCACTCCTGAGCTTGCCTACTTCTGGATTCACTTCTGAACAAACCTAGAAACTGCCCCACTTAAGCCTATGCCAACCACAGGGCATTATCCAAGTATTGGCAACTTTAGGTCCTGGGCACAGGGAAAACCTTTCTTTCTTTTATAGTCCAATATTCAAATCAGAAACAGGGTATCTTCCTGCCTTCTTTCCTTTCTCACATACTCCTCCACCTTTAATTACCAAGCCCTGTCAGTTCTACCTCTTAAATCACACCTCAAATTCTTTCTTTCTTCTCTTTTCCTATAGCCAGGCCCTTACATCAGGCTTCATCATCAATGCCCCACACCCCAAAAGGGCATGTGTGCCCAAGGTATGCAAGAAAATTCAGAGTTGGGGGAGAAAAGTTTTGAATATTGCTCATGCTTGCTTGTTTTTTATTTGTGTTGAGGTTAGAGTCACATCACATAATATAAAATTAACCATTTTAAAATGCATAATCCAGTGACATTGAATATATTCATAATATTGTGCTGGTGGTTACCAGCTCCATCTAGTCCCAAACCTCACATTTATTTTTATGTCACATCTTTAGTGTCTACTTTTTTGTGTACATTTGAATGCACGCAATGTTTGAATATAGTTGTATTATGATCATTTGTGAATAAACATACATTTACCGGAAATCTGTTGAAGTCTTTTTTACCGAGAAGGATACATGATCAGAAATGTGGACACATAGTCTCTAAACTCATCTCCCAGGTGACAGGCTCTAGAGTGTTTTCCAAACTGCCTCTAAATTTTCTTTGGAAATGCCTGCAAAAATGTTAATGTTATAAGTCCCTACCCCAAACCCAGTCCTTAAACTCTTCAATGCCTCCTTGCATAACCCTCCCCCCCCATCACCTATGAGAAAATCCCAAAGTCCTGACCCTCTCCAACATGATCTCTTGTCATGCTCACTACCACCCTCCTTCCTCACCACCCAACAATACCATGCCCCTGGGGATTTCCTGAACATCTAGGTTACTTTAGGTTGATGTTTTTCCCATGCTATTCCTCTGTAAGGGATGCCTTTACACCCACTGGCTAACTGGAAAATCCCCACAGACACTAAAATTCCTTCCTCATTGTTCCTCTCTGAGGCATAATTCATGACACCTGCCAGCCACCACTGCAGCCATGGGTCTCCATGTTGGAAGATACCATGGGCGATTTGGTAGTTAGGAGGGTGAATGCTGATGTCAGAAAGACTTGGGTTCGAATCCTGCCTCTACCATTTACTGGCTGTGGAAACTCAGATACATTTCTTAAGTTCAACCTCCTCGTCTCTTACAATACCCACGTCAGAGCGTCAGAGCCATTGCCTAAATTAAACAACATCACGGTGCCCAGGGTAAGTATTCAGCAAGTTGTGGGGAACATCCTATTTCTTTGTTTCCCTTACTATTCTGAAAACTCCTTGAAATTTGCATGAATTTGATGTGAAATTTGTAAATTTCATACCAAGGAGAGCTACTCCCAGTGAAGCAGAATGCCTTTATTTTAAAAAAAAAAAAAGATTCTTTGTTGTGCGTTTGTAACAGAAATTCAGAAAAGGCATTTTCCGCCAGCTGTCCTACCTATGAGCTGACCTGAGCTGACCTCTGCGGACTCCCAGGCCACACCTCCTCCACCTTCCCCCTCCAGGCTCCTTTCACCGCCCACACAGCAATAACCCACCACTAGCAGACTGAGGGAGGAGGCCCATGGGGGTCCACATTGGGGAAGACTGGGGAAGACCATGGATGTACATCCGACTGGGGAGGATCATGGATGTTCCAAGAGCAGAGACTCTCCATCCTTGCACCTCCGAGCATTCTTGCATGATGCTGGCACTCCGGTGCTGTAAATTTTGGCTGAGTGAGTATGGAGGATCCAATCTCATCAATGTCTGTATGTGTATGTCTATATTATTTTTTCTGTGTGATAAAGAAACAGCTGACAGGATTGTTGAATGCTTATAATGTACCAAGAAGCACTCTATAGGTATTAATTAATTTATTTCTCACAAAACCCTATGAGACAGATATTATCCCTATCCTTATTTTACCAATGAGGAAAATGGAGTCCAGAAGTTTAAGAAATTGCCCAAGGTCACACCGATAATTAATGATTGATGTAAGGTTCAAACATAGGTCTTACTGTTTCAGAACACAGTCTCTCTCCCTACACACACACACACACACACACACACACACACACACACACACACTTCATTCGCATACACTTACATGCATGTGTAGAAGCAGGTATACATATTATGCTTGTATTTATACGTAAATCTATCCGCATAGTGTTTATTCCTGGTATGGCTGTCCCATGTGGAATTTTCATTAGATTTCTCGGCCCTAGTGAGGAACCCAAAAATACATGTGTATATAAAATAATTTCGCTTCATATTTCACTATCACACAAATCAAACCAAGGGAGGGGGAGGAAAAGGTTATTAGTAAGTTGAACAAATTATCTCTCTTAGAACCAAAAGGCTTCTAGTTAGAAAATAAATAAGAAACAGAAGGAGACAACCAGAAGGAAGACAGAACAAGCCTCGCACATTTGGTCTTGAAAGTAAGGGTAAGCGGGTAACGCCTTAAGGAAAAGGAGGTAGAGCGGCCCATCACCCATAAGAAAAATGACTGTTGGAGCCACTCTGTAATTCATGACTGGAACACGAAGCAGGGACTGCCACAGTGATATAATAAGAAACAAATAGGGTAGACAAGGATGGAACATAATTACGGAGACACTCAATCCGCTGGTTGCATTTACCAGAGAGTAAGTTGCATGCAAGAGAATTTGCATACAAATGAGATGCTGAAAGCGCAGGAACAGGACAGTGATAAGACCTCATACATGTTATTAAAGCATGTCAGTGGGAAAAAAAATCATTAAATTGATACCATGCAGGTTTAACTACATTACATTACCAAAATAAATTTCAAATGGCCTCCTGAGCTTTAAAACAGGTATGTGGCTCTCAATTCAGAAAGTTAACTGATATTTTGTGTGTATCTGTCTCGTTACTTGTGTTCCTTGGCCTTATTATTTTAGAAACTAATATTTTAAAATAAATACTAAATTATTAGTTCTCCTATAGGTTAAAGGTAATCATTTTTTTTAATGTTCACAAACACTGTTTTTTATTCTCTTGTTATATGCTGTGTGCAGTTCTTAGACAAGACTCTTAAAGAATAACGTCTTCAAAATACTTCATCATTACCATGGATGCAAAATTCGTTTTCATGAATAGGTAAGAAAAACTTGAACTTTTATAAATAATCATTCAAAACTTCCACAACAGTTAAAATGGTATTTAAGGAGTCCAATAGTCTTCTTTTGCTTTTTCTTGGAAGTTGCTTTGTTGGAATAAATTGTGAAGAGGGAATGAATTTTGTATCAAATGAAACTTCATATCAATCTTTTAAAATAGTGATGAAGCTCTCATTTTCTATTTGTGTATATATTGTTAGAGGAGTCACTCTGCTGCAAGCCCTGAAAGGCAAATGTAGGGGCACCTGGATGGCTCCTTGGTTAAACGTCTGCCTTAAGCTCAGGTCATGATCCCTGGGGTCCTGGGATCAAGCCCCATGTTGGGCTCCCTGCTCAGCCAGGAGCCTACTTCTACCTCTTTCTCTGCCTGCCGCTCCCATTGTTTGTGCTCTTTCTCTCTCTTAAGTAAGTAAGTAAGTAAGTAAGTAAGTAAGTAAGTAAGTAAATAATCTGTAAAAAAAAATCTACCAAAAGGGACAGAAGTATCCAAGAGATTTAGGGCCAAGGCCTGGATATGTCCCTGCTCATCTTCCCTAATTACCAGTCACGTCCTTGTTGGACAGCTTGCTCCTTGCTACTTGGGCATCCCACCTGAACTTACTTGCTCCACAACAGGCAACTGCAGGTGCCTGTGGAATCACATGCCCGGGTGGTGGACACTTCCTTGCCCATGCACAGTGTATTTCTGCGCACTGGAGAGAGCCAGATGTAACTCCTTGTATTCTCTCTCGGGTCTCAGGTACTGAGACCCCATTCAACTCCCATCTACTCAAGTAGTTCTCCTCAGAGTCCTAGAAAAAGCTGCTCAAGACTGGAGGTGGCTAACCTGAAGTTTTCAGCTCCCTAATCTCTGTAGATGACTTAAAGTCTCAGAAGGTCCTATGGCACAAGAGAGCTTATTGGTTGGGAAACTCTGTTCTAAAATTTGGGAGCTAAGAGTTGGCTATTACTTTTGTACTCAACATGCCATTGGCTGATACATGCTATGAAAATTAATAAAGGGACATCTCATTAACGTGAAGTTGAAGGCTAAACAGGGGAACCTTAATATTCAACATCAATTACAGGAAGAACTGTCAATTACAGACCCTAATGAAAGGATAATCAAGAGGAAAGAATCAGTTACAGGCCCCACCAAGGAAAGTTGTACACTGCATCTCCTATAAGAAACTTCAGTCAATGAGAAACTGTCATCACCCTGCACTCTTGATTTTCCAATGGATTTTTGTTCAGATCAACCCCTCCAAACTTCCTCCTTCTTCTCCATTAAATTAGCTTTCCTTCCTTTTGTTTGCTGGACTTGTGTATGGTTTTGCCATAGCTTACATGTCCTTAATCGCAATTCCCTGTTATTCCTAAATAACCCCAATTTTTGCTGCTAAGATAACTGAATGTTTTATTTTTAAGGGTAGCATTGTATGTTACTGTATCCCTGCATTTGGACTTTGCTAATTACTCCTTGATCACCTCAAAATATTTGCTTTCTATGTATTTTTATTGACATGTAATTGACATACAATGCTAGTTTCAGGTGTACAGCATAGTGATTCGACAACTCTATACATTGTTATGATCCCCATAAGTGTAACTCCCATCTGCCACTATACAATGATATTAAAGGACAATTGAATATGTTCCCTATGCTATACCTCTCATCCCCCAAACTTACTCCATAACTAGAAGCTTGAATCTCCCACTTTTCTTCACCCATTTTGCCCATTCCTGACAATTCCCGCCTCTGACAGTCATGTTTGTTCTCTGTATTTAAGAGTCTGTTTTCCTATCTTTTCCTTTATTTGTTCATGTATTTTGTTCCTTAAATTCACATATGAATGAGATCATAGGGTATTCATCTCTTTCCATCTGACTTACTTCACTTAGCATGGGATTCTCTAGGTTCATCCATATTGTTGCAAATGGTAAGATCTCATTCTTTTTTATGGCTCCATAATATTCAATGTGTGTGTGTGTGTGTGTGTGTGTGTGTGTTCACACATACCACATCTTCTTTATCCATTCATCTATTGATGAACACTTAGGTGTTGCTTTCTATATTTTATGCTATGTTTTGGGCACATAGATATTCCTACAAAATATTTAATTTTGTTATTGATTATACCTTATACCAATTTATAAGATGATTCCATTTTTCATTATCATTATGCACATTTTGCTGAATTTGACTTTGAATAGAAATATCATACTCCTTATATTTAGCTTTTTCCTGAGAGTCTTCATTTATTCTTTTAATTTTAATATTTATTTGTCATTTTCATTTACATATTAAGAGTTTGGTAGTTTGTTAGAGTTTACATTGTTAGGTTTTTTTGAGAGACAGTGTGAGCAAGTGGGAGTGGGGGGAGAGGCAGAGGGAGAGGGATATTAAGAATCCCAATCAGGCTCTATACTCAGTGCAGATCCCAACAAGGGGCTTAATCTCATGACCCTGGGATCATGACTTGAGACAAATCAAGAGTGTGATGCTTCCTAACCAACTGAACCACCCAGGCACCCCAGAGTCTGTTTTACCTGATATTTGTTTACCTGGCTTCCCTCATTTACTTTTACTGTCTTTACTAATTTATCTTTTTTTCCATTACGTCTCAGGTTTCTCCTTTTTTATATTTCTTTCTACTTCTCTTGTTTTGATTTTCCTATATAAATTAGGTATTACTCTTTGGGGCACTTGACAGGATGAGCACTGGGTGTTATGCTCTATGCTGGCAAATCGAACTCCAATAAAAAATATACAAAAAAATTATGTATTACTCTCTTTGAAAGGTGGAAATCCTGCTTTAATTTTATTGGTCTTTTATTCTTTGAGTCTAGTCATTTTGAAATTGGTAAAAACATAAGCATTATTATTTTAGTAAGATGGATAAAATGCTTAATAGAACTACTAATGGGCATGATAATTCTGGGAGGAACTGATATTAACCAAGTGCTTACCATGAGCCAAAACCGATGTTGTCTTTCAAGGATGCAGCTTGGTGGTAGGGCTCCCAAGGCTGAGGGCCTAGCCAATGCCAAGGGGTTAGCAGTAGATGAAGCTAGAATCTAAACCCTTGGCTGTGTGACTACAGAGGCCAATCCCAAATCCAAAGGGATGCCTTAGAAATCTTTTCAAGGAACCGATGTCCTCCCCCCCCCCCCCCCAGTGACCTGCTACAACTCCTCTGAGGATGTTCCAAGAGCCTCTTAGCCAAAGATAATTGGTCCTGGAAAAAAGCCACTTAGAGTGACTCCATTTAAAGTGGAAGCCAAAATTTGATTCTCAGTAGAGAAGAAGTTCCACTGTAACTTCATCTTTAAAAATTAAAGTGAAAAACTGTGAAAGTAAGTTTATTTTACATGTAGTGAAATGTAGGTTATAAGGGTGCCTGGGTGGCTTAGTTGGTTAAGCATCTGCCTTTGGCTTGGGTCATGATGGGATGGAGTCCCACATCCGGCTCCCCGCTCAGCAGGAAGTCGGCTTTTCCCTCTGACCCTTCCCCTTATCATGCTCTCTCTCGCAAAATAAATAACAATCTTTTTAAAAAATAAAATGTAGGTTATAATTGTAATTATATGCTAATTCTTAAGACAAAGAAAAAGTAAACTGAGTATTATTTGGTGGCTTTTTCTATTTGGGTACAACACTCCTGACAAAAGAGTAGGGTAATATCTAAGGACACCCTTTACTTCATATAGTTTTATGGTACAAATATAAAGAAAACATCTCTTTTATTGAAGAAGAAGAAAAGAAGAAGAAGAAGAAGAAGAAGAAGAAGAAGAAGAAGAAGAAGAAAAAGAAGAAGAAGAAGAAAGAAAGAAAGAAGAAGAAGAAGAAGAAAAAGAAGAAGAAGAAGAAAGAAAGAAAGAAAGAAAGAAAGAAGAAGAAGAAGAAGAAGAAGAAGAAGAAGAAGAAGAATCAAATAATTCATATATTTGCCTAATGCTTCTTTTTATTCTTTGACATTAAAATCATTCTCTTTTGAAATGGCTAAGTGCTAATTTTCTCCTCCATTTTCCACTGGAGAAACTTTGCTAACCTGCATTAGATAAATAGTTTTATATGTGATTCAAACAGTTCTCCAACACTACTTTCATCTGCTCTGTAAAATTTTACCATCTTTTGCAAAATGTATAATTTCACTCTGCAATGGACTTACATCATATATCCATTGTATTGCATTGTGTTGCCCTGCTTACTTGTGATAGGGAGGGTCAAACTGTACCAGTCTTGGTCCCTATAGGAAGCAGATGGCATACTCGGTCAGACTGTGTAATTGAGGATAGTTTACTAAAGAAACCTTAAAATACGTTGTTGGGCAGAATTGAAGAAACCAGGAAAGGATATTGAAGGATACGTGGATAGGAAGAAGGCCATTGCCAACCACCTCTAAACCCCAAACTCCCACCTGTGACCCAAAGCACATAGCTATAGCCAGAGCAGAGGGCTGTAACAAAGGAGTTGTGATTTAGATAGAGGGATTCAGGCCATTCATAGTAATCCAGTTGAGAAGGAGCTGGGAGAGTAATTATCCTGATATTATTCTTCTATTGTTTTCTGGTCTCCTGCCAATGACATCCACTGGCTAAAGCCAAATGGAATCCAGAGCGGAAGGGAGCCCATTTAATACATTTATGGAATTCAGCCTCTCCCCAGAAAGGGAGGTGGAAAGGGAAAAATTGATCTAGGGAGACAAAAATCTCTCATACTGACCAGAAACATGTTGATTTGTTGACTCAG
This sequence comes from Vulpes lagopus, assembly GCF_018345385.1. Taxonomy (NCBI): domain Eukaryota; kingdom Metazoa; phylum Chordata; class Mammalia; order Carnivora; family Canidae; genus Vulpes; species Vulpes lagopus. The sequence continues at coordinate 26,400,574 of NC_054828.1, read as the reverse complement.
TAGATTCTGATATTAAGTAGAGAGTGATATTTGAATGAGGACAAACCCTACAGGTGCTCAATTCATTATGGATCTTCTAGTTTTATAACTTGTCTCTACTATATTGCATCACAACTGGAGCAATCTGCCTGACAAATACTGGGTTAATTTGATCTCCTGAAGTTTCCTTTCTAAAGGAATATAGAAGAAAGTTTCCTTTTTACTTTGAAGAGGGAAGAAATTGAATAAGGGGTAAACTGAACACATGTGTTTTGGGGACATATTTGTACATATGTACACATGACACAGAAAAATGTTCCCATATCGCATGGAAGAATTTACTGAGTCAGCTAACAATAATGGATATTTCAATCACTAAAAAATGCTTCCTGGTATTTTGAATCCAAGAGGCCATATTTAAACTTTCAAGCCTTTACTTAACTACCAGTTTCATGATTTCACCTGATTTATAAAGTTTAATGAACAAAATGAAAGTTTCAGAAAGAAATGAAGTTGGATTCTTAATTTGTACAATACAAAAAGGCTAGGAAACCACTGAAAAAACATCAGGAAAACAGCAGAAGTTTTTACTGGTCACGTATATGTGGAGAAATGAGAATTAGAGCCCACTATTCTCTAAGTTCTAGCAAACACTCAAGCTCTCAGTGAAAGAGTCTGCAGTATATACTGAAGGTAGGTTTGAATCATAGATAGACTCAATCTTACAAAGGCTGTAACATAACTTTGAACCAAGGATTAAGGTCAGCTGCCCATATTTGAGCTGTCTGGTGGAGGGTAGCATTAATCCTCTCTGAAGATGAAAAAATTACTCTCAACCTTTTCATTTTTCTTATATAATGTTTGACATTCAGTTAAACATATCCATGTATATAGGGAACAGGGTCAAGAGAAAAATAGGCAATAAAAAGACAAAAAGGTGATCTAGATATTTCAGTTATATGCGTTCATGCATCTGATTGATATGTTTATGAAACTAGATGCGAAGATAATTTCAACAGAGCACTGTAATACATTAAAGGGAAATTCTAGAAATTTAAGATATAGCTGAAATTAAAAAAGAGCTCAATAAATAGGTATGGCAGCAGATTAAAAACAATACAGTACCTGGGATTTCGGAAGAAGATAGAGAGATTGGGGCAAAACCAATATTTAAAAGAGAATATCTGGCAGCTTTCCAAGACATACAGAAGATACATAAAAGACATCATGCTACAGATACAGGATCACTCTGACCCTCAAATAAGTATAAAGAAACTAAGAGAGAAAAAAAACCACTTATACCTACTACATCATAGGAAAAATGAAGAAACTTAAAAGCAAAGGGGAAATATTAAAAGCAGCCAAAGAAAAAAGATAGAGCACTTTCAAATAGTCAATGAACAATAAGGCTAATATCTGACTTCTCAATAAAAACTTCAAAAGCCAGAAAACAATGGAAAGATACCTTCAGGTATTAAAAGGAAGTAATCTCCAAACTAGAATTTTATACTAAAAAAATATATTCTTTAAAAATTAAAGAAAAATAAAGATACTTTTGGATAAATACAGAGAACTTATTGCCAGGGGTTCCCATAGAAGAACATGAAATTGGGCTTTTCAGGCAGAATGAAAATGATACCAGATTGAAATATAAAAAGGAATAAATAAAAGAGATACACACAAATGAATAAGATGTCAACAACAACAATTCATGTGATTTAAAGTGTATGCACAATTAAAGTTCATTACCATCATACCAAAAAAAAGTTAAAAGTGGAGTTAAAAAAATTCTGGCATGAGAAGTAGTAAAAGAACTAATTTATGTTGAATCTTAAGAAGTAAAAAGCACAGATAGTAGTCTCTAGGGTACCCATTTGAAGAATAGTATAGGAACGCATAACTAAAAGCAAGATGAAAATTATAGAATAATGAAATATTTTTTATTATCTAAAAAAGGTTAAAAAAAGATAAATAGAAGGTCTACAAAACAGGCAGGGTGGCAGCTACTCAAGCAAATTAGTATGGACTGGATTTCAAAAAAAAAAAAAAAAACAAACACCAACTATGTGGCTAACAAGACACGCATTTTAATATAACAAAACAAAAGGGATGACAATTAGAAGATACAGAAAAGTGTACCACGCAAACACAAAGCAGAAGCAAGCTGACTGATGTAGCTGTGCTAATCTAGTGAGTTTTAGTCAAATGACAAGGTAGACTTTAAGGTAAGAAACAGCACTAGAAATGAGAAACTTTCATAATAACAAAAGATTGAAGCTTCAAGAAATGTATAAAAAGTATAAATTTGTATGCACTTAATTACGTAGTTAAAAATACTTAAAACAAAACTTGACAGATCTGAAAGTGGAAATAACCAAATCTGGGACATTTAAAGATGCATTTCTCAGTAACTGACAGAACAAGTCAACAAGAAATTCATAAGGGTATAAAAGACTTGAACAACATGATTAATAAACTTGACCTGATTATTCTATACAGAGCACTGCATCCAAAAATGACAGGATAGCTATCCTTTTCAAATGCACATTGAATATTTACCAAAATTTAACATATTCTGGTCCATAAAACAAGGAATAAGGTCACTCAGAGTTATTTGTTAGTGAAATTAAGCCGTATATCAGTAACAAAAGATAACTTGAAAATTCTCAAATATTTGGAAATTTTAAGAATTTCTAAATAACTTATGGGACAAAGAATTATAATGGAAAGTGAATGATAAGAGGTTCTATTTCCAGTAATGGTGGAGAAGCTTATATTGGATTAACTAACTCTCCGACGGATAAAAATGATAAACTCTGCGCAAAATACTAGCAACCCCTGGACAACAACAACAACAACAAAAACAAATGACTATTTGTTAATTAGTCACATCACAATCAAATTGCTTAAAATAATTGCATGTACTCACTGCATTTGCATGTGTGTGTGTGTGTGTGTGTGTGTGTGTGTGTGTGTTCTGTGCAATTTCGTTACATGGGTGGCTCTCTGACTACCGCCACAATCAAGATAAACAGTTCGCTTGCAAAAAGCCCTCAAGCTACCCTTGTATAACCATAGTCACTTCTCTCTTACTACTATCCCCCTGCTCCAATATAACCCTTAGCAGCAACTATTCTATACTCTATAATCTTGTTGTTTCAACAAAATCTTATAAAGGGGATCAGGCAGCGATTGAATTTTTTTTCACCCAGTACAATTCCCTGGAGACCTACCCAAGTTGTTGCACATATTAATAGTTCACTACTATTTATTGTTATGTAGTATTTATGAAATGGGTGTATCACAGTTTGCTAAAATACCTGTTGAAAGAAATCTGGGCTCTTACCAGTTTTTGCTCTAGGTTTTTTTTTTTTTTAAGATTTTATTTATTTATTCATGAGAGAGAGAGACAGAGACAGAGAGAGGCAGAGGCACAGGCAGAGGGAGAAGCAGGCTCCATGCAGGGAGCCCAACGTGGGACTCGGTCTCAGGTCTCCAGGATCATGCCCTGGGCTGAAGGCGCGCTAAACCGCTGGGCCACCCCGGCTGCCCTCTTACCAGTTTTTGGCTGTTGTGGATAAAGCTGCTCTAAACATTCATATACAGATTTTTGTACGGACGGAAGTTTTCATTTCTGTGGGATAAAAGTCCAACAGTGCAAATCATGGACCATATGGTAGTGGCACGTTTATTTCTATAAGAAGCTGCCGAACTGCCAAAAAAAAAAAAAAAAAAAAAAACCAGAACAAAAACATCACAAAATGGATCATACACCTAAATGTAAAACCTAAAACTATAAATTTATAGAGGAAAACATACAGAAGGTGTTTGTGACCTTAGGTTAGGCAATAATTTTTTTAGTACAACATCAAAAGCAAGCTGCGTTAAAAGAAAATATTGAGAAATTATACATTATCAAAATTGAAAACTTTTACTTTTCAAAATATACTTTAAGACAAAGAAAAGGTAAACCACAGACTGGGAGAAAATATTTGCAAACCCCGTATTTGATTAAGAACTTGGATCTAGAATAAAGAACTCTTCAAATTCAGTAATAAGACAACAAACAACCCAATATAAAATAGGACAAATACTTTAACAGATACTTTAGCAAAGATGATATACAAATGGTGCACATGATTAAGTCATCAGGGCAATGAATTAAAATCACAATGAGATACCACTACCTATAGATTAGAATTTTTTTTAGATTAGAATTTTTAAAATTAAAATGTCTGATCATACCAAGTATTGGAGATGATGGAGAGGAACTGAAATTCTTGCACACTGCTGGTAAGAATGTAAAATGGCACAACTATTTTGTTAAACAGTTTGGCAGACTCTTTTAAAGGTAAACTTATACCTACCATGACCTAGCCATTATGCTCCTAGGTAGAAAAGAAAGCATATGTCCATGCAGAGACTTGTCCACAAATATTTATAGCCACTTTAATTGTGATAGCCCCAGATTGGAAACACCTAAATATACATCAGTGAGTAGTTGGTTAACTGAACTGTAATATGTACATACAATGGAATACTGCTCATCTTTCAAGAAAAAATGAGTTAAAACATGGCACAACTTGGATAAACCTCAAAATAATTATGCTGAGCATAAGAAGAAAGACAAGAAAAAGAAACCCCATAATTTACGTCTATAAAATTTGAGAACAGGTAAATAATCTAAAGTGACATAAAGCTGATCATTAGTTGCTGGAGGATGAGGATGGGGAGTGACAAAAAGGAAGCAATACAAAGGACTTCAAGGAATCTTTTGGAAATAATGGATATTTCCATTATCTTGATTGTGGTGACAGTGTGACAGTTTCAAGTATGGGAACCTATATTCAAATGTATCAAATAATTCACTTTATGTACATACAGTTTCTTGCCTGTCAATTATATCTCAAAAAAAACCTGTTTCAAATTTAATTAAAAAGTTTTCCTACAAAGAAATGTTTAGGCTCAGATGTATTTGCTCGCAGATACTTCTTTTTTTTTTAATTTTTATTTATTTATGATAGCCACAGAGAGAGAGAGAGGCAGAAACACAGGCAGAGGGAGAAGCAGGCTCCATGCACCGGGAGCCCGATGTGGGATTCGAGTCTCCAGGATCGCGCCCTGGGCCAAAGGCAGGCGCCAAACTGCTGCGCCACCCAGGGATCCCAACTCGCAGATACTTCTAAACATTAAGGAGGAAAAGCACCAATCCTATGCAAACTCTTTCAGAGAGCAGATAAAAAAGGAAATACTTTCTAATTTGTTCTATGACGCCAACATACCCTTAATACCAAAATCATGCAAAAGAAGGCGATACGAAAAAAATAAATTGCCAGCCAAATTCTTATAATGCAGAATCCTAAAAGAATTTTAGCAAACCATATCCTGCAATTTATATTATATATTTATATTTATAAAAAATGTAACATGTCACAAAGTTAGGCTTATTCCAGTAATGATTTAGAAAAATCATTCAGTGTAATTTACCAATTATAAAAATAAGTGTGAAAAATCTGATTATTATCTGAACAGATCTATAAAAAATATTTGACCAAGTTCAACATCTATGTATTTATTAAAAAGAAAAAAACAGCGCAGCCCCGGTGGCGCAGCGGTTTCGCGCCGCCTGCAGCCTGGGGTGTGATCCTGGACTTGGGATCGAGTCCCGTGTCCGGCTCCCTGCATGGAGCCTGCTTCTCCCTCTGTCTGTGTCTCTGCCTCAATCTCTCTCTCTCTGTGTCTGTGAGTAAATAAATAAAATCTTAAAAAAGAAAAAAAAAACAGCAAACTAGAAGTAAAGGGGAACATCTTAAAAAAATAATAAAAAAATTAAAAAAGGGGAACTTCTTAACACAATAGAGATTTACAAAAATTCTATAGTAAACATGCTTAATGGTGAAATAGTGAAAGCTTTTCCTCTGTGATAGGGAATAAAATAAGGATGTTTAGTATCACTATTTCTATTCAATATTGTACAGTATAATATAGTCAGCACAACAAGGTAAGAAAGATAAGTTTTAAGAAATGGAAAGTAAATAATAAAACTGTTATTATTAACAGCAACATGGTTAAAACAGAAACATGAAAGACAAAAGGTTCTACAAACTCTTAGAATTAATAATAATTTTAGCAAGATCACTGAATACAGGACCAATGTACAGCAACCAATTATGTTTCTATACATGAGGAAACATCACAAAATAAAACTTTAAGAAGAAAATCATTTATAATAGCATCAACAAACATCATATAACTAAAAATAAAGTAATAAGTTATATAATTCATTTGCATTGAAAATTACAAAATAGCATATAGAAAAATTAAAGAAACCTAAATAAATGGAAGGATATATCATCTTCATTTTTATACTATAAAATTGCATTTTCCTCTTCAATTCAATGAATTTAAATGGGAATGGAGAGGGCCAAGAAGAGACAAGACAATCTTGAAGAAGAAAACTTAAGTTCTTACTGAACCTTAGATGAGTTCATATAGAAGACATTACTGAGCCCAGAACCAGACCTGCACATATACTGTACCTGATTTATGATGAAGGTGACACTCCAGTTATAAAGGAAAAATGATAATTTTTTCCAAAAGTAGTGCTGAACCAACTGGATCCCACAAAGGACAACAAGCCATCTTGATATCCTACCTCACACCATGCAAAGAAACTTAGGCGAATTTTAGATATGAAAGTAAAAGGTAAACAATAACACTTGTAGAAGAGAACACTGGAGAATATTTTGATGACACAATGGTAGGCAAAGATTTCTTTTCTTTATCTCATTGTGGTTTTGATTTGTATTTCCCTGATGGCAAGTGATGTGGAGCATTTTCTCATGTGCTTGTTGGCCATGTGTATGTCTTCCTCTGTGAGATTTCTGTTCATGTCTTTTGCCCACTTCATGATTGGATTGTTTCTTTGCTGTTGGGTTAATAATTTCTTTATAGATCTTGGATACTAGCCCTTAATCTGATATTTCATTTGCAAATATCTTCTCCTATTCTGTAGGTTGTCTTTTAGTTTTGTAGACTGTTTCTTTTGCTGTGCAGGAGATTTTTATCTTGATTAAGTCTCAGTAGTTCATTTTTGCTTTTGTTTCCCTTGCCTTTATAAATGTACCTTACGAGAAGTTGCTGTGGCCAAGTTCAAAAAGGGTGTTGATAGGCAAAGTTTTCTTAAATAGGACTCAAAAAGCACTGACCACAATGAAAACCAGCAAAATTAGACCATGTTAAACTTAAAGATTTCTGTCTATCAAGGGATACCCTTAGGAAAGTTAAATACAAGTCACCGAATAGAACATGGCATTTGCAACTCATTGCTAACAAAGAATTTGATACTCTAATCCATCGAAAAGGGAAATACAGACGCACCATGGAAAAAACGTGTGAGCAGTTATGTCACAAAAAGAATAAACAAATGTTCAATAAACACATGAAAAAGTGCTTACATCACGAGGCATCAGGTGAGTAAAAACCCAAAGCACAAGGGGATACTATTATAGATACACCAAAATGATTAAAATTAAAAAGACAAATAATATCAAGTTTGGCAAGGATGTGGAACAACTGGAATTCTCAATCACTGCTGCTCAAATGTCTTGATTTGTATGACTGTTTGGCAGTATTTACTAACACTGAATATCTTCATACCTTATGCCCCAATTCTTCCACCTCAAGGTTTATCCTGAGCAGACATGTATATACATGTCCACCGAAAGGCATGTGTAAGAATGTTTATGGCAGCACTCTTCATGATGGTGAAAAACTGAAAATAACACAAATATCCCTTGGCAGTGGAATTAAGCCATAATAAGTTGTAGTATATTCACACAACACAGTACTCTATAGCGAGTAAATATTGTAGGTTTTACAAGCCACACATTGTCTTCGCTGCATATTCACGTCATTTGTTCACAACTCTTTTTTTTTTTTATTAAAGATTTTATTTATTTAATCAGAGAGAGAGAGAGAGGCACAGAGACACAACCAGAGGGATAAGCAGGCTCCAGGCAGAGAGCCTGACGTGGGACTTGATCCAGGGTCTCCAGGATCACACCCTGGGCTGCAGGCAGTGCTAAACCACTGTGCCACTGGGGCTGCCCTGTTCACAACTCTTGAGAAATGTTAAAGCCATTCTTAGCTGGTGGGCTGTACAAGAACAGTTATAGTATGCTGCAGTTGGCCATCATTGCTCTAGACCAGGAACAAGTATGTTACTGCTAAATGCAATAACATTAATGAATTTCATCAATGCAATTTTACATGAGGGAACCCATTCACCCAAAAGTGCATACTCACAATCTAGGCAAAACCCAAAAAAACTAAGAAGTTTTGATAGTGGGGTTTTTGCAGGTAATAGCAGTAATAAAAGGGGCACAAATAGGGTTTCGAAGGGGCCAGCAATATTATTTCTTGATCTGGATGGTGGTTACACATGATTCATTCAGTGAAAATTCATTGTATTACATACTTATGATTTGTATCATTTCCTGTATATTATAATTCAAACATAATTTTACTTTAAAATATTGAAAGTTCAGTTTTCCCCTCAACAATTTAATTATTTTCTTCTCACTGCTGTTTTACACCAGCCTCTTTTCAGCTATCCTAATTAGTAAAAACTTAGCCCACGCCTAGAAGATTGTGTTGTGACTTATATCACTATAGTTATTAAATAAGAATAACAAAACAGTGATTTTCTCTGTCATGAGTGAGAGGGAAGGGGGAGATAGAGGGCAGGGGGAGGGAGGGGACAGGGGGAGAGAAAGTGAGACAGTTAGAAACAGAGAGCATAACATCTAGAGAAGTCACCCCAAGTACAGCAGGACAATGGTTTCACCATCTGGTCTGCGGTCTTGGTCCTGCTCATAACACTGATATTTCAGCAGAAGAGAATTAAGAACACAGTTAGCTAAAATATAAGAGCCTAGTTGAACATGGTTTTCTCATTTGTGCTTTATCCTAAACATGTGTAAAGATTTAGCAGCTCACCCCAGCAAGCATTTTTAATCCACATTCCAGTAATAGAGATTTCATAAATGCTTCTCAAGGATATTTTTATTTCCAGGCTTCAACAGATCCAAGTTATTTCATTCATAGGTGGCTTGGTGAAACCTTGAGATGATAACCAACACGACAGAGCAAAGGTGATTCCTCTTTAAAGGTCAGAGATAAGGGCACTTGGGTGGCTCAGTGGCTGAGCATCTACCTTTGGCTCAGATCATGATCCTGGGGTCTTCGGATCAAGTCCCGCATCAGGCTCCCCGCAGGGAGCCTGCTTCTCCATCTGCCTGTGTCTCTGCCTCTCTCTCTCTTTCTGTCTCTCATGAATAAATAAATTAAATAAATTAAATATTAAAAAAATAAAAGTCAGAGATATTGGTAAGTGTGGCAACTTATTGGGTTTTCTGATCTCAATGAGAACTTGAAGATTTAGAAGCCAAATAGTGTTTAACTTTCACACCAAGATAGGTGCAATGATTACAACAAACAACAGAGCTAGAACTGTTATCAGAATGTTTTCACCTGCATATGTAAGAGGTAGGTCCCTTGGGTCCCTGGAAATGAAATAGACGGACAATTTCCTAGGATACTACTTGACATATATAGGTGAAAAAATTCTAGGTCTGATGAGTAGAAACCTAACGTAAGTTGCTATAGTAGAAATTCAAGGTCTCATACACAGGTCTCAGACATAGATCAGTTCACAGACCAAGAACTTCTCAATTCAAGGGGGTGACTGGGTCTCTTTGAAGAAGGATCTAGCAATATGTACACAGAAATACAGCATACTGTGAATATTCTTCCAAGCCTTTCCCAGAGATCTCTGAGGTCATTTTCCAGGACTATGCCCCAAGATAACCAGACTTTTCTAGGAATTTTTTAGATAGTGGTTCTGAAATGGTGCTAATCCCTGGAGAACCAAAAAGCCACAGTGGGGACATTGTGAAGTAAGTGATAGATAAAATTTTTAATCTGTCTCACTGTGAGTCCACTCTTCTTGTGGTTAATTTCCCCACCATCAGAAGTAGAGCAAGACTAGATATACTCAGTAACTAGCCAAATTTTGACATTGGTTCCCTGACCTATAAAGTGAAGATAATTATGATAGGAAGTAGAAGTCCCTGAAAATGCCCCCAACCCCATCATTAAGAAAGTAAACTAAGGGATTGCTACGTCTCTGGGAACTGCAGAGATTAATGCTGCTATCAAAGATCTGACACACGCGGGGGTGGAGACTCCAGCCATATCTCTATTTAAATCACCTGGTGAAACAGCCTGACAGCTCCTGGAGAATAACTGAGATGATCACAAACCTAACCAGATGGCGATGATGATCACAGCTGTGGTTAGGGTTGTGGTATAATTACTAAAACAAATCAACATGGTCCCTAATATCTGGTATGTAGCTATAGTCCAGAAAATCCTTTTCTCATTCACATCAACAGGATAATCAGAAGCAGTTGCATATACAGAATAGTCCATCACTGTCCTGCCTGAGTTATGTCAGGTCTCCCAATTCCCATCAAAATATAATCCCTGAGAGGACTGTTGCGGATATCAATTATTTCCCACAAAATAAAATATAGCAAAGAAGCTAAGAGGCAAAGAGGGTAAAGTCTTTTAGATATTTCCCATTGTCCCTTCAGATCCACTCTCCATCCTTCTCCTCCCTACTCTGTGCCTATATGGAGTATACAAACAGATATACTTGTCTTCTGCCTTTTGGTTGATTTGGCCAATGGCAGGCACCAGCAAAGGATCAGAGGATGGGAGAAAAATAAGGTGGAGGTATTTTTCTGCCATTCTGGATTGTCTTGGGTTAGTTGCATCCCTCCATGGAAGGCCACAGTTTATCAGGCAGCCATCTCCTTATACCGCTACTCTCTCTGAGTTCTACTCTCTCTGAATTCTACTCAGGCTTAACGGGTGGTAATCACTGTTTCTAGTGATGAGGACTACTCTCTTGTTGCTTTCTCTACACTCTGCCTATACTTTTATAAGTAGCTTTTCTTAAACTTTTTTTTTTTTGGTATAGTTAACACACGATGTTACATTAGCTTCAGGTGCACCACTCAGTGATTTGACAAGTTCATACATTATGCCATATTCACCACAAGTATAACCACTATCTGTTCCCATTACATTGCTATCACAATATCACTGACTGCACTCCTCGTGTTCTGCTCTTCATTCCTATGACCTACTCTTTTCATAACTGGAGGTCTGCACACCCCTTCAGCTATCCTTCCCAATCCTCTAATCATCCCCCTGGCAACCATCAGTTTGTTTTCTGTATTTATAGTTCCGGTTCTGCTTTCTGTTTATTCATTTTGTCAGATTTCATTTATGAGTGAAATCATACAGGATTTGTCTTTCTCAATCTTATTTCACTTAGCATAATACCCTCTAGGTCCATCCATGTTATCCCAAACGGCACAATTTCATCCTTTTTATGGCTATGTAATATTCCATTGTGTGAATATTTGTGTGTGTGTGTGTGTGTGTGTGTGTGTACCATGTTTGCCTTATCCATTCATCTATTGTCTGACATTTAGGTTGCTTCCTAAGTACAGCTATTGTAAATAATGCTGCAATAAATATAGGAGTGCATATATTTTTTTGAGCTACTATTTTTGTTTTTCCTGGGTAAATACCCAGTAGTGGAATTACTGGATCATATGGTATTTCTATTCTTAATTTCTTGAGGAGCTTCTATACTATTTTCCATAGTGGCTGTACCAATTTACATTCTCACCAATAGTGCTTGAAGGTTCCTTTCATTCCACATTCTTGCCAACACTTGTTTCTTATCTTCTTGATTTTGGCCATTCTTTTTTTTTTTATTTTATTTATTTATTTGATAGAGGGAGAGAGCATGAGTGGGTAGAGGGGCAGAGGAAGAGGGAGAAGGACAAGTAGACTTCCCACTGAGCACACAGCATGATGCATGACTTGATCCCAGGATTGTGAGATCATGACCTGAGCTAAAGTCAGATGCTCAACCAACTGACCCACCCAGGCACCCCTTGATTTTAGCCATTCTAACAGGTGTAAGGTGATATTTCACCATGGTTTTGATTTGCATTTCTCTGATGATGAGTAATGTTAACCATCTTTTCATGTATCTCTTGGCCATATGTATGCCTTCTTTGGAACAATGTCTATTCAGGTCCTCTTCCCCTTTTTAAAATCAGATTGTTTGGGGTTTCTTGGTGTTAGTTGTACAAGTTCTTTCTATATTTTAGGTACTAATCCTTTATTAGATATATCATTTGCAAATATCTTCTCCCATGCAGTAGGTTGTCTTTTCATTTTCTTGATCATTTCCTTTGCTGTGCTGTACAAAAGCTTTTTATTTTGATGCATTCCCAATAGTTTATTTTTGCTTTTGTTTCCCTTGCCTTAAAAGACCTATCTAGAAAAATGTTGCTAAGGCTGATGTCAGAGAAATTACTGCCTGTGTTCTTTTCTAGGATTTTTACAGTTTCAGGTCTCATGTTTTGGTCTTTAATCCATCTTGAGTTTACTTTTGTGTATGTTATTAGAAAGTCGAGTTTCATTCTTTTACATGTAGCTGTCCAGGTTTTCCCAGCACAATGTATTGAAAAGACTGTCTTTTCCACTGTATGTTCTTCCCTTCTTTGTCATAGATTAATGGACTGTATAAATGTGGGGTTTTTTTCTGGGGTCTGTATTCTGGCCCATTGATCTTTGTGTCTGTTTTTGTGCCTAGTACCATACAACTTTAATTGCTACAGCTTTAGTATATCTTGAAATCTTGAGTTGTGATATCTCCAGTTCTGTTCCCCTTTCTCAGGATTGCTTTGGCTATATGGGGTCTTCTGTGGTTCCATTAAAATGTTAGCATCACTGTCCTAGTTTTATGAAAAATGCTGTTGGTATTTTGATAGGGACTGAATTGAATCTGTAGATTGTTTTGGGTAATATGGACATTTTGACAATATTAGTTGAGCATGGACTATCTTTCCATTTGCTTGTGTCATCTTCAATCTCTTTCATCACTGTTTTATAGTTTTCTGAGTATAGGTCTTTCACTTTCTTGGTTAAGTTTATTCCTAGGTATTCTATTCTCTTTGGTGCAATTACAAATGTGGGGTTTTTAAAAAATTTCTCTCTCTGTAACTTTGTTGTTAGTGTATGGGAATGCTACCGATTTCTCAGTATTAATTTTGTACCCTGCCACTTTACTGAACTCATTTGTTACTTCCAGTAGTTTTTTGGTAGAATCTTTAGGATTTTCTATATATAACAAACATCAATGTCATTGGCAAATAGTGATAGTTTAACTTTTCTTTGCCAACATGGATGGCTCATTTCTTTTTCTTGTCTGATTGCCACAGGTAAGACTTCCAGGACTATGCTGAACAAAAGTGGCAAGCATGGACATTCTTGTTCCTGAACTTAGACGGAAAGCTCTCAGTTTTTCACTACAAGTGTTTTTTTTTTTTTTTTTTTTTTTTTTTGTTAAACTGCCTAACTATCATGTGCTGTGTCCTGACTAATAGTTAGATTGATAGTTTCCAGCCCTAATCTGGGGATGTTTGGGCCTGAGATAAAGTAGATAGGGGCTGCAGCCATAAATGCCATTGCCATTCTGTATGTCCCCCTCCTTTCTTTCCAATCAGATAAGGATTTGGAGAACCAGAAATATCTACCCAATCTGTATACCCCCTACCTCCCATATGGTCTAGAGCTTCTTTTTGTGGCTCTCTCCTTCCTGATTTCCCTCTATAGTTGGTGTCTTGCCCTGAAATAGTCTACCTAGCTATTAGACCCTGGCTACCTTTCATCATGTTCATCCCCATGGCTTAAGGTCCTCAAATCTCCTTCTCTAGATACCATGGCACGTCTATAGGAGCCAGGACTCAGTTTTCCTCTGCTTTCCCTCAGCTGCCTTATTGGCCACTTAGAACTAATCATTTCTAAAATCAGAGTCAGTGTACCCAGGCCTACATGATGCCTGACTGCCAACTGTACTTTCTGAACTACATCAGCTTTCATTCCTTCTACTTGCAGTACATATTACTTGGCCTCTACCTAGCCATAAATATTTCCCATTTGAGCTGCCCCAGAGCACACATCCTCACTCCAAGGCCAGGCAATTTGACAGCATTACATGAAATGCCTTGCCTGTAGAAGTTCCTCATTAAATGAAATGACATGTCAGAAAGCATTTTGTAAACAATAAAGTGCTACAGACAATGAAATTGTGATTACCTGTTGACCAAAGTCAATGACCAGCATGTATACAAAAGTTTGGATATTTGCAATAGTCTTTTACATAATTGATATTTGTAAAGTGACAGTGAAGAAAAGCACATATAATTTCCTTTTGTGTCAGGTTTTTTTCCTTCCTAAGATTCATTAGGAAAAGATCTGCCTTTACATACATATGGAAATGGTAAAAATATTCTGCTATGCTCTCTGAGAATGAGCTGGTGTCCGCAGCACACTAGGAATGCAGTATACAATTTTGTGTGTGGATGTATGTAGGCATGTGTGTGTGTGTATATATATATATATATATATATATATATATATATATGTATACATATATGCATGTGATGTGTGTATGTGCATGTGATATGTGTATGTGTGCAAATAGAGTGTGTGTGTGTGTGTGTGTGTGTGTGTGTGAAAGAAGAGGCAGCTAGAGCCCTAGAACAAAGATGTAAGACAGCAGGTTAAGGAGTAAGCTTTGGCAGAAAGGCTGTTAGGAACCTAATTGATGCTTTTCTCCAAGCAGGATGAAACAAATGCCGCCAAACAATATGGAAAGATAGAGTCAAGAAGAAAAAACATCACATTCTTAGGTCTCAAAGAAGACAATGTTGAATGACATACAGACTATAATAGTTAAGGAATTACATGAAAGCTTAATGAGTACTTAGGAGTTGTTTATTTTAACACTTGCTATATTTGGTGGTAATTCAGGGCTTATGAAAAGAGACATAAGAATAATAATGATAATGATAATCAATATGTATTAAGCACTGACTATGTACCAGGTGCTGTTCCAAGCCTCCTACATGTATTAGTTCACTTAATTCAGATAGCAACCCTCTGAAATATGCTCTATTATCCCCACTTTGCAGATAAAGAAACTGGGGCACAAAGGGTTTGAATGGTAACTAGCCAGTATTCATACAGCCAGTAAGTGTTAGAGCCAAGATTCAAGTCCCTGTTGCCTGACTTTAGAGTCACTGGGGTTTCCATGCTAAGTTGACTCACAGAGGGTTTTCTCAATACATTTATTTCTGGAAATAAAGGTAAAGGAATGAACTGTTAGATTTTTGTTATCCAGGTCTGAATAAACTTAATTGTTTGTATTACACTATCCTAAACCAGCTACTCTGATATTAAATAAAATTAGAGTGACCAACTACCTCAGTTTGACCAGGATCAGATACTGGGAACATCCCAGGATGTTTTTCACTGGGAAAACCAGGATGGAAAAAAAAAAGAAAGAAAGAAAAAGAAAAAAGAAAACCAGGATGGCTGGTCATCCTAAAAGGAATCCTATTTAAAATGAATAAATTTACCTCTATGGACTTCTTCCAGTTTGTTTTGGCAACAAAATCATCACCAGAGTAATTTCTACATTTTGTCTCTAGCATTAATTAATAACTATCATATAGTAAAATGGCCCTCATTGATTTTTCATTAAGCAGTGGCTCCCATCCTGAGATGGTTTTGTTTTAATGTTGAGTGGAGAGTGTAGGCAAGCAGATCCGCAAGGTCTCTAACCCATGCAGGCACAGCTGGGCAGATGGAGAGTTCTCCCATGGAAGAGAGAGGTCTTTAGGAATGGCAGACATTGTCCAGAAGGTCCAACCTCTCTGGCCCCACAGGAGCTTCCCCTGTGGCTCTCTCAATACAGGCCTGGCAGAGGACAGATGGGTCAAGGCCCAGAGGATGCCCACATGCACCACCTGTATCTGTGAGACAATGCACACTGGGCTAGCCTTTCTGTTCTGCAAGCCACTCAAAAATTCAGTGCCAGGTACACAGCGCCTTTCATTTCTTTTTAGTAATTGGTCCATTGTCAATGTCTTTCTCACCTCTTCACAGTCTGGCTTCAGAGGGTATTTCCCATTGTGCCTTTAGCTTTCTTTGTCACTTGGCTTCCTGCCATCCGCTAGAATCTTTTCCTTGAGTGACTGGGGACAGGCACATTTATGCCAGCCTCTCTAGTGAGATCTTACTGCCTTAGCCCAGCACACTGTCTCATGTTCAATGTCTCAGCTGGAAGAAAAGTCCCACTTGCTGGCTTGTTCCATTTTATCAGACCAGGCAACAGTCAAAGTGAAGTGACAAGTGCTGGAGGGTGCTCATTTCCTAAACCTCAATTTACACCCACTAATGATCTGCAATATCTGGGCTTAGGCATGTAGATTTGCAGAGATAAACCCTAATGGCTGCTAATTTCAAGCAGCATCAACAAAGTCACTCAGGCAGAAAGAGCGTATGCAGGTGGCATGAATTGTATGTACAGTCTATAACTAGGATGCTTTTGAACTCAATTGCTTAAAAGTGAAAAATAAACAATTGAGAAATGAATAACCTGGGATTTGGGATCATTTGTGTAAAATTCTATTTGCATAAAAAGAACCTATGTACCAGAACCAGAAACTCTGGTCATTATGGCTGACTAAATCATCCCAAGTGGTGATCACTAAAATGGAACTCTGCATAATTTCCTGACATTTCCATGTCTCTTCTACATAAGAAATCGGTTCTGAAATCCAAACAACTCAGAAAAAAGGTTATAAATATGAAACTAAGTATTATTTTCTCCCTATCCCTAAAGATAACGTGGCGCCTCTTCAAGAGAGACACAAATCATTTAAAACTCCAATCTTAATCTAGCATAAAACCATAATAGTATAATTCTTCCTGGGGGTAAACTAAAGCCTGCTTCAAGGTCCCTGCTTATAATTATTTTACCATTAGAAGCATAACCATATTTCTAAAACTCGGTGTTTACTGTTCTGATCTATTTGCTTCACTCCCAACCATCAGCTGGTTCCCAGTTATAAAGATGAGCCTAGAAGGAAATTAAGGCCTTTCTAAGAACTAATAAAAGACCATCTCTTCTGCAAGTGGTGTTTGTATTATGTTTGTCATCGTTTGGCTGGTAGAGACTGTATGAAATGGGAAGGAGATCATTACACAAGAATGCATATTGTAGAGAGAAATGAAGATGTGCCCATCGATTCTGTGTCCTATCCCAGAAATTGGGTGATGCAGTTCCAAGATGCTCGGCGATGTTCATTAATTTGCTTTGGCGAGAAAGAGACAGACAGAGACAGAGAGACATACATAGAAGGCCTCTCAGCCCTGAGAAGCCAGCACTAGTATACTGAATCCTGGCATGACTGTGAGGACAATGATTTTAGAGCTCACAATTAATTTATCATTAAAAATACGATGAAAAAGAATCCTGGCATTGGTGGTTTTGGCAGACTCCCCAATCCAAAAAGGAGAGGGAGATTTCCTTTCTGTCAAGTTTTGCTTAATGGACTAAGAGAAATCACGCTACTGGTCCAAATTTAAGAAGTATTTAAAGAATATTATCTAATAATGTATTCACCTGTGGGTTTATTTATTCCCTACTTACTCTTCTTTCATGAACTCTTCATAGCTTTGCTTTGAATGGCAAAGTTCTGGGATAGCTTTGGCTGATGTGAGGATGCCGTGGTGGCCAGGGGTGGAAGTTGATGGAGTAGTCCCTCCTTGTCTCAATTCTCCCCCTCAAAACCAGGGCAAGATCTCAGATAAGCCCTGCTCCCAGTGCAGCCTCTGAACATTCTGTCTATAGAGGGCTTCGTCACCCCAGAACTGGCTTATTTCCCACTGCAGCTTCCCAGTCCCATGTTAATTCCCCCCGTTCTGTCCTGACCTGTGTACTTTGTTAGCTGAAATCTCTTCCCCTGCCATATTTCGTTGACACTTCTCCCACTCAAAAACCCAGAATGTTGACTTACTGGCTAGCACGTTAGGAAAGTCCAAATTCAATACCATTTTTAATCCTAATATCAGACTGCAGTGTTGGAAACCTACCCTCTGGCTCCGCCTCCCCATAGCTGGGCAAAATATCAACTGTTGATTACCATTCTCTGATGTTCCAGATCTTCCTCAACACAGCCCTCCAAATGGTCACTAATTACTGATGTGAGTTAGCAAGCAAGATAGCTCAGCAAGAAAGAATTTGTTGAACCCTGTTACGTTCCAGCCACCTCTTCTAGGCCCTGGAGACACAGCAGAAAACACAACAAAGGCCATGCACAGACAGAAGACAGATAAATAAATAAAGGATTTAATGCCAGATAGGGGGAAAAAATGTCATGAAAGAAAATTTAATCAGAGTGAGGAGATGGCCTAATTGGTCAGAGAGTAGAGAAAAGAGAGAAATGAGGGAGTCAGCCATGCAAATACCAATGGGGAAGATTCTTCCAGACAAAGGGAATAGCAAGTGCAAAGGCCTGCAGCTGTAAGGCTGCTAGGGATCTGTTTGCCATCTCCCCCATCCAGCCTGATCCCCATCTACCACCCCATCCTATTTTCCACTCTTGGTCAAAGCCAATCATTGCACAATCATGACTCACCTGTGCAAGTACTGCCAATTCTCATTATCATCTCTGGGCTGAGGTTATAATCAAGTGTTCACATGGCTGAAATCCCTCCTAGAAACTGCCAGAATTTAGAAGCTTCTGAATAGATGAAGAGAAACCAACTTTGTTGCCTTCTGTCTAGATGTTGACTCTTATTACTAATATAAGGAGATCATCTGATCATGGAGAAGGAGCCAAAAAACCTTTTGGCCATTTTCTCTTGAACCATGTAGGAAGGGTCTTCTCCTTATTTAAGACTCTTAACAAGCTTTCTCCTACCAAGTCAAGTCAATTCTTCTTTACTAATTTCCCCCCTCCATTCCTTTCCTTCTTCTTCCCACTCCTTCTCTCCCTCTCTCCCCCCCTCCTCCCTTCCCTCCTCCTCTATTTTGCCACCCACTCTCTACCTGGTGCCCTGGGATGAAAACAGTGACCTTGCTTTGGGGTATTGGGTCCTCAAGGCAAGGCTTGGTGGATGTGATTTCTCTTCCTCGGTGCCAACACTACCTATTAACTACACAGTGGAGGTCATAGAGATCCTTCTCAACTCCTTCATCGGAAGACCCCTAGCAAGATGCACCTTTGGCATTTCATCTACTCCAACTAGTCCCTGTTTGGCTTACTCTTCTCAGTCTGGGATTGCTGGCTTATACTATTGAAAATTGATCTCAAATGAGGCATATCAGCATCTACACAGTTAATACACCAGGTTGTACATTGCCTTGGCTTCTTTACAGTGATTCATATTTTGTTTCTACACTTTAGGATCCATTCAGAGTCATTTGCATACTTTTTGATGATACTATTGGATGATGGAGATCTTTGAATGTGTGTGTATGGTAGAGGAAGGGACGTGGAGGGAGGTAGATTAGTACATCAACCATTCATCTCTAGCTCTCAGAACAAACCACATCCAAATCCCCAGATTTTGAATCCTGTTTCTGCCAAGGCTAGAACATCTCCTTTTCCCTTTTTGACTGTGCCTTCAGGGCTGGTGTCAATGTCACTTCTCTGATCTTTCCTAAATCGTAAGAATTCTTATTGAACTCCTAGGTCACTTTTTGTTTTATTCAAAGTGGGTTAACTTTTCAAATAAATAAAACAAAACAAAATCTGAGTAGCTAAAATTATGATGATGTAATTCCTGCTTGCAGTACAGTCCATGTGGGTTAGGTAGCACCTATCCAAATAATGACCCAGAATGAAGTGCCTTCCATCACAGCAGAGCCATCTTCAATCCATGGCATTTGAGGGCACCACAGCAAAACATTGAGAGTGGAGGTCTCAATGTGATGTTTCATATGCCAGACCAGAGAGGGGCATATGTAATATCTGACTATGCTCCCTTGGCCATAAATGAGTCACGTGGCCCTACTTATCTGCTGGGACACTGGGAGATGTCATTGTGCTACCTGCCCAGGAGGAGCCATTCAGGAGGCACATAAAGCATGGTCTCTGCTACATTCTTTGCTGCTTCACTTTGATTATATTTTGTCTAATTATTCCCACAGATGCAGAAAAGTAATAAGGAAGCTCAGAGGCTTAATACGAACACTGCCTTTTACAGATGAGGCCTGGAGAAGCAAAGTGACTTGCCCAGTGCAGAGTTTAGACTAGAACTCTTCTCTTCCAATACCTGCTCCAGAGCTTACAAGTGTTTTATTTTTTTTTTTACCTGACAAGTCCATACACTCATCGGAGTCAAGAATAGGTCTCTAGTCCCAGCTCCTACCATGGGACTGAACATAGAGAAAATCTTAACAATTGAACAGAGGTGAAGTCGCAGGGCACAACTTTTCCTTTTCAGGGATGACCCTCTCACATGGGTCTTTTTTATATGGAGAGAGGAGGTGAAGGAAAGCACATGGCCATATTTCACAAATCTAGGATGCCAATGATGAAAGATGTATCATTATTTTATTTACTACTAAAAAAGAAAAAAATGCTGTTAATTACCTTGGGCAAAACACTTTATCACTTAAAATTATTATTTTATACTTACCAATAGAATGTGTATACATTTCTTAAGACATAGATTTTTTAAAAAAATTTTATTTTATTTATGATAGTCATACAGAGAGAGAGAGAGAGAGAGAGGCAGAGACACAGGCAGAGGGAGAAGCAGGCTCCATGCACCGGGAGCCCGATGTGGGATTTGATCCCGGGTCTCCAGGATCGCGCCCTGGGCCAAAGGCAGGTGCCAAACCGCTGTGCCACCCAGGGATCCCAAGACATAGATTTTTTTTATCATACTAAATATATGTAACAAAAGTTACCATTTTAACCATTTTTAAGTGTTTTGTTCTATGGCATCAAGAACATTCACATTGTTGTGTAACCAACCCAGAACTTTTTCATTTTCCCAGTCTGAAACTATGTACTATTAAGCAGAAATCCCCATGCCCCTCCCCTTAACAGAGCCCCCTGATAACTACTATTCCACTTCCCTTCTCTATGAATTTGGTTACTGGGGACCTCATGGACCTCATGTATGTGGATTCATATAATATTTGTCCTTTTGTGACTGACTTATTTCGCTGAGCATAATGTCCTTAAGGGTCATCCCTATTGGAACATGTGTCCTAATTTTATTACTATTTACAGATGAATTATAGTCCATTGTCTATACATATACCACATTTTGTTTATCTACCTATTCGTCAAAGGACACTTGGTTTGCTTCCACCTGTTGACTGTTGTGAATGATATTGCTACATACCTGGGTGTACAAATATCTGTTTAAGTCTCTGCTTTGAATAATTTGGGGCATGTGCCCACAGTGTAATTGTTGGATCATATGGTAATTCTGTATTTAATTTTTCTGAGGACCCACTATACTCTTATCCAGAGAGGCTGCACCATTTTACATTCCCACCAGCCATGTACAAGGGTTGTAATTTCTCTACATCCTAGTCTTGCTTATTATTTTTGGTTTGCTTTTCTTTTTATGACAACCATCCTAATTAGACATAGACATTTTTAAAAAATCATATATCACTCTTGTGCATCCATAAAAAGGGAAATACAAGCAAAGTCAATAGTTTCAGACTTTCTTAGAACTTTTTCATATTGTCTGACTTTCCTGAGTCACTTAGTGACTCAGAGATGATGATATTTTCCCATGCAATGTCACAGTCTATGCTGTAGGATCATCAAGCTCATTGGTGATGCAGCATTTTTTAACAGGCCCAAAAAACAACTGGTACTGGGCTCCTCAGCTAATGTTGCTTTTCTGTGGAGTCAGCCTATTTGCCTATTTGTGACTCCTGCTTTGAGAATGTTGCTAACTAGTCTGGTTTACCTCCTCCCCCACCATGTCCTGGTAGCCACTTGGCTCATAGGAATGCAGTGCTCCACTGTGATCTGGGGATTTTCTTCCAAGCCACTGATCCTCATTTTGCAAGTTCTGATGCTGGTGTTTTCAATCAATGCCTACCCAGGCAACGGCAACTATGTCATGACCACTGCCAAATAATGTAAGATGTCACTGATTGCAAGGCTTAATTTACGAAAAGTTAAAATAAAAATAAAAAAGAATGTGTGTTGTCAAAATGATGACAAATATTAAGTGTGACAGGTAAGTATGTTTGTACATGAATCACTTGATATGAAGACTCTAAGTCCAGCCCCCTTGAAATTATCATTTAATAACTCAGGAGGGCAATGAGCACACAACCTCACCCTCTCCCCCATCATATAAGACTAGAGTCCCTTTTATCCTGAACCCATAGGACAAAAATAATAGTGTCCCCCACAAACGGAGGAGGTCCATTTACACCAGTTGCAAGTGGAGGGTGGGGATGTACAACCTTCTGTTGGTTGACTGCTGATCCTGTTACTCTAAGACAGGGAGGTCACTCTAGGCTTTCATTGAAAAACAAGGTCTATATGGAAGAAACGCTGAAGGTCTCTTTTGGCCATGAGGGGGCAGAATGGACATTGTGCACTAAAGAGATTTGGTTGAGCTCTCTGGTGTGTGATACAGTTCTTCCTTGGTCTGGCAATGCTTCTGGAAAAGGTTAACCCCTTAATCCCTCCCTGTACTCCCTTCTGGATTTACTTATTGTAGTGCAGGATCATAAAGAAATGTGCAACCTGGGGCTTATCAGTCCAAATTATTCCTGAGAAGCTGGAAGGGAATGAATGAGAAGGTAGAAAGACCCAAAACGATCACGGAAACAAAGAGAAAGACCCCAGGAGAGGGAAATTCAGAAAACTCATTAGACTCATAATGAATTTATCTTTGTCATTCATTTTAAATTTTTATAATTGGAAAATACAATACATATAAATAGAAGTGCATAAAAAATAAATTTGCAGTAAACTGTAATTATAAAGCCACTTACATCACTAACAAGAAGGTAGTTGGCACCCTAGAGACCCACCTCTGTGTGCCTTCTCCATTACCTACCCCCCTTATCTCACAGTGTACCTCACAGCTGAGGCAGCACTGGCTTCATGGGGGCAAGAGTTGAGCCATCTACAGTGCCCCACGCTCAAATGGGTCTCAGGTTGGGGATCTAATGCTCTGCTCTCACCATCTTTAAATTCTCAGTAATTTTCTGAACTTGTGTTTTATAAGTGGAGTCCAATGGCACGTATGCACGAGCAGAGGAGATACATATAAGAAAGGAAAAGCTTATACATTGTAGTACTTTGAATGATACTTTTCCTTCCTTTTTGACAAAAGGCCTGATAATATTCAGTTTGCATTGGGCTCCATAAATTTTGTAGTTGCTTTAGGCTATAAGAATATTACATACTGGGTGGGGGTGGTGGGTTGGGGTGACTGGGTGATGGGCACTGAGGGGGGCAGTTGGCGGGATGAGCACTGGGTGTTATGCTATATGTTGGCAAATTGAACTCCAATAAAAAAATAATAAAAAAGAATATTGCATACCTTAAAAGGAAAAAGAGAGAACTATATTCAGATAAAAATAATTTAAATAATTAAATTTAATTTAAAAATAAAGAAATACCAAAAGAAAAAAGAAAGAAAGAGAGAGAGAGAGAGAGAGAGAAAGAACGAACAAATTTAAAAAGTTAACTGGCAACTCTTGACAAGAAACCTGTAGGTATTTTCTATGTGACCCAGCTAGGGGTCAGCCTCCAGCTGTTCTCACAGTAAAGGAAGGGATACACACACACCATTCAGTAACTGACCTCCTTCACTGAACAAACACTGAGAGCCAACCATATGAAAAGCACTGTGACAGACTAATGAAACCCAATTCCTACCCTCAAGGAATCCAGAGTTTCCTGGGCCAAATGAAACATGCATGTTCCTCCTGGAATCTAGTATTGCCTGTCTCCAATCATTTATCTTCACTGCTGCAAGGGTGATCCTTCTAAAACTTAGATTTGAATATAACACTTGTCTCCTAAAGACCCTTCAGTGGCTTCCTACTGCCCTCAGAATAAAGTTCAAACTCACTGACTTGTGATTCACTTCATACACTTCCTGCAGTAATTATTAAACAACTCGAAAGAGTCAACAATAAGAAAACGTACTACCTCACATAACCAAAAGTCCCAGGCAGAGAAGCTTCAGACCTGGTTAATTTATCAGCCCAATGACTTCATCATGAATGTGGGTTCCCTCTATCTGGCTACTCTTGTCTTTCCAGCATATTGATTTGTCTTCTGGGGTTAGTTTTCTTTTTGAACTAGGATATATCCACAGAGGAAAAGGGGAGTGGTATGTTTGCCTCTATGTGACTCTCTGAATGAGCATTCTTCCCATGCTATCTCACTGGCAAGAACTGCAGTCTTGCCAATGCTAAACCAATTCTTAGGAAGGTAACAGAATTACCATGACCAGCTTAGACCTTGGTCTATGGAGGGGCTTTCACCCCTCTCCATCACATGCTGCTTAGTAGCTAAACAACATAGAGATTCCCAAGGCAAAGAAGGATGGCTAGTAGTAAGGCAATCAGCAGTGCCCACCCACCAGGCCCATGAGGCTCTGCATCATCTGGCCCTGCTTATGTATCTGGCCTTCTCTATTGCCACATCTCTCTCACATTCTATTCTTCAGCTACACTAAATTTCTCAACCTACTAGACTGACTCTGTTGGGTATCCACTCATGCTGTTCTTCTTACCTGGAACTCTCTTTCTACTGAAGCATCTGCCCCCTGCCCCAGAACACACACACACACACACACACACACGCACGCACACACAACATATTTTTACCTGGTTAACTCTTGATCATTCTTTTGACCAGTGGTTTAAGCCAGAGTGGAAAGCTGGCAGCACCTGATCTATTAATGTATTTTGTTTCCCTTAGTATTTTTATATTTTTTAATTCGGTTGGGACATTTAAACATAAATGTCCAGCTTTTGACTTCCCTTAAAAATTGGGAAGAGATATTAACGCCACATAGCCACAAGACTCCACTCACTCAAGCTGAGGGCCATGGCAACTGTAAACAGGGAATGCTCTCTCCAGTTCATTCAGCTCCCACCTGACTGGATTAACTCATTTATATAGACTGCCTGGCCCTGTAGGCATTGGAGGTTGCCAACCCTGGTTTAGACTGTCCCTGAAGACCTGTTTCCAATTTAGATTGTTTTTTTTTTTTTTCTTGGCTGTTTACAAAGACTTCCCTCCCGTAGTCAAAACACTTATCACATTATTGTAACCACCCATTTTCTGGTCAGCTCCCTCAATACTCAGATTATAAAGTCCTTGAGGGTCATAAGTGTTTCTGTCTTGTTCGTAGTTCTGTCCCAATCATCCAGCCCAGGGCCTGGCATGTAGCAGGTACTTAGTGCATGTACAGATGAAAGTGAAAAGTAAAATGTATGTTGTTTGTCTCAGAAGAGCATTTAGGCCCTATTTGTTTAACCTACAATTACATGTTCATTGAAGCAATATCAATTAACTGCCCATTATAGGCCTGATAGTGTGCTAGATGTTGAGGGTAAAAGGCAAATAAGTCAGCCTTAGCTCTCAGTGAGGCCGTAGTCTAATGGGGAGACCAACAGAAACACAATGATTGCAGTGGAGGTGATAAATGGGATCAGAGAAGAATGTGGAGGGGCACTGGAGGGTAGTTGACTGATTTACCTTGAGTGGTAAAGAGAATCTATGTCTGAGTCCCAGCAGAATACAAAATTCATGCCAGATGGCTCAAGCAAAGAGTCTGGTGAAGGCACCAGACACAGAACTGTGGGGAAGTTAAGGAACTAAGAAGGGTTGTTGTCATGATACTGGGAAGCCATTACTTCTCCTGGGGCTAGAGGGCTAGAAGAGGAAATGGTGCTGTTGGACCTAATAAGAGCTAGAATTGGGAGACCTGGCCAAAATCAGAGACCTAGTACCCATATATGGGGTAAACAAGGAAGAAATACCCCAATCTCTCTCTCTCTCTTCCTGCCTTCCCATTTCCTGCCAGTCTCTCCCACTGGCTCAAGACAACCAGAAAGCCACCAGGTAGGGTGTCAGAGTGATTTACTCTACAGAGGTCAGCCTCCTGGGGCACAACAGGATAGAAGTGAGAGAGAAGGGATCTGGTGGTGGGTGGGGGGGGGGGGGGGCTGGCAGGTAAAGAGAAGGCAGCTAATGCAAGAGTCTTTCCAAGAAGAGGCCACCCTGGAGCTGAGGCTGAAGAAGGGAGGAAAAACACTGTTTTCAAGATTTTTTGTTTCACTTAGTTTATTGATTTGGATTATCTATATCTATCCGTTATTTTATGTGTGTCTGTGTGTGTTTCTGCTTTGCTTACAGCTATCACCACATGTAAATGCGTTTGCTGAGGCAGCTACCTTTTGCAGACCACAGTTAACGTGTTCATTCACTAAGGCAGAAGATCTCCACTTAAACAATTGGTTTTGGGAATAAAAATCTAAATAAAAGTACTCAGTAATTTTCGAGTTTTGTTTCTTTGGGTACCAGGTACATTAGCTAGAGGGCAGACATCAGCAATGGCATATGTATGTAACATGTGTTGTTTTTAATACTATAGGAAAGGTTGGAAACTACTTTCACTATCAATCTAGATTTCTCTGTAGCTCTGATTAACAGAAAACGTGCCTAAATGTCCTCATCTCAAAACTTAATTCCATAAAAAGTGATATTTGGATTGATTAGGTTCTTCTATTTGCTCATATAAAAGAAGGAACATTTGTGAAGGATATGGTTCTTCCATCCTCATAGGAGGAACAGAAGGTCGATTTATGCCCTTAAGGGAATGAAGATGGTGGTAGAATGGGAGGGATTCAGGTGCTTGTAATTATTCAAATTGTGCAAGTTTAGATGTAAAATTCGGAGCATATTCCTTACTGTGATTCAGTTTGAAAAATCTCAAAGCCTATATCTACTCTACATGAACAAAAATATCTGGCTGATAATGAGACCAGACAACAGTTGTGCACTGTGTTGCCTCCTCAATAAAAATTCAAGGGTGTTGTGTGGGTTCCCAGCTATGGCTAGACCGGCAGACACACCTGGTGACCACATCAAAAGGGCTCAGGGTGGTGCTTTTTACACTTAAGGTGCAGTGAGAAGACAAAGGTATTTAAAGATCTTGAAGATAGTAGCAAAGGTCCTTTTTAAAGGGCTTTAATGGGAGCTTATGCTAAAGTGTTTTGACCTGGTAAATTGATTGATTTCCAATTCCCTGTTGGCTTGTGTTGTCACTACCAGGCAGTCTCAGGGAGGATAGTCTCTGTATTTTATAATCTTTACACTTATGGAGATTTTTAAAAATTAATTTCTTATCCTTGCTAGGTACATTTCAAAAGGATATTCTTAAAGTCACTCCAACAGGATACCTCTGTCCCAGGGGTCAGGGTGGGGCCATGGAAAATCCATCAGAGAGATGCCTGGGTGGCTCAGTGGTTGAGTGTCTGCCTTCCAGCTCAGGGCGTGATCCCAGAGTTGCGGAATTGAGTCCCACATCGGGCTCCCTAGAGGAGCCTGCTTCTCCCTCTGCCTGTGTCTCTCATGAATAAATAAATAAATAAAAATCTTTTTAAAAAGAAAAAAAAATCCATCAGAAAGGGAGAGAACAACCTATGCTCTACTGAAAGGTTTTTGCTCCTGGACAAGTGGTTGAGCCTCTTTGTGGCTTGACTGCTCAGTAAATAAGCTAAGATGAATATCTCTGCCTCATTTGCTTCATCTAGAGCCAATAGGGACAGAACGAGAACAGAGCATCACAAGATGGCACAGCTCGTCTGTTTGCCAGGCATAGAGTAGTAGAACATGATTTGGTTCCTGGGGGTGGAAGGGAGTGGGATGGGGCTGTTTTTGCAAGGAGCATTTGCTGCATGTATCACACAGCCTGTTAGACTGGAGGTTGGGGAGGTGAGCTGCTGGCATACTCTCCAGCTAGTGATGTCAACATCTTCTGGGTCTGAGACATTCTGGACTCTGCTTATCACTAAATCCAGCACACATGAGGAGACCTCTGGACTACAGACAACCTGAGCTGCAATACTTTTCTTCCATTCCAATTTTGGTGCCCTGATGCAGAAATATATGGGTGGAGCTCTCAAACCACAGTAACCTGAGGGTATTGTCAAGGGGATGTGGGTCTACTGAACCCTCAGTCTATTTCCCCTTCTTTCCCCCAACACATATGTAAAGTCTTTCTAGATTCTTGGCTGGGTTCTGTGGTTCCTCATGATGTGTGTCCTTTGGAAACTTTCACCTCTGAAGTCAGGAGCCTTCCTCTTCCCTGGTCACTTTCTCCCGCCCCATGCCTCTGCCCACTGGCCAGTGACATGGTGTGGCCCTTGTGCAACTTTAGATTTTACCATGACTTGACCTCCCTTGTTAGTGAAGTCTACGTAGTCACACCTCTGACTGCCAATGTTGGGCGCACCTCCTTTACTCTACCTGATCCCAGCCATACCACTTGGTAAGGCAAGGGCTCTCCATCTAATTGACTGATTAAAAAAAAAAAAATTAATCCTTAAATAGGAAGACTTCGAGCTTTACAGTGACTGACTCTTGTGCTACAGCTCTTCTTTATCTTCCATATCAGTATTGTTATCTCCCTTCCCTGCCACTTGGGCCTTCTTTAAATTCTTTATGGGCTGAGTTCAAGATGATCTCCTCTCATCTGTGCTGACTGGGTATCAAAATTGGCCTTTTCAGGCCCTCAATGGGCACTTTGCTGCCATCCTGTTTCTCCCAGGAAAGCTGGGGGGAAGCCCTTTCCTTCCCATCCCATCTGTATTGGAGGACCTCAGTTCTAGGGTTGCCATGACACCCAGGCTCCTATAAACCTCTTTCCACTTGGGGAACCTCGATACATTGTGTTGGACAAATATGCTGTCCTTTAAACTTATCCTGTAGATTTAACTTCAGACCAAGAAAAATATGGAGTTTTGAGCTCAAATGTATTAAAGGGATTTATGCGTGACTAAAAATAGAGAAAAATTCATTACATTCTTTTCTTGTAAGAAGCTGGATTTACTTTGCCAAATGTGTCTCAGAAAGTGCATGGTGTTGTTTTTTTTTTTTTTTTCTGTCAATAGTTATATTTGCTGCCATTCCCAGCAGGGCAGACTGTCCATTAAATAATCACAATATAAGGGAATCCTCAATAAAATACAATTTTAGCTCAGGGGGACATAGGTATGCCTTGCTTTAAAGAATAGAGATGTTCTTCAAAGTGACTTTTCGGTAAAGCAACTAAGAAATACCAGAAATGCACCAGAAGGGAAATAAAAAATGTGGCTCAGACTCCAGACAAGGAGGGGGGTTGCTGGCGGGAGGCAGGAGCAGGAGCCTGGGGGATGGGCACAGCTTGGCCTCAGCCCGGCTGGGGAAGGAAGTCTGCTACTCCTTGGCTGGAACTGCCTGTGGCCCCAGGAAGCCGAGACCACGCCTGCCCAAGGGGGCCACTGCCAGCAAAGCCAGGAGCTCTCAGCTCCTTCCCCCTCCTCCGCCTGCCTGCTTTGCACCATTATCAGCCCCAGGCAGAAACAGTGAGATGGGAGTCCGCCCTGCAGATGATCCTGGAGCCAATAGGAAAACAGCCTTTGCTTCATGGACAATTTACGGCAGCTGTCTGAAGCACGGTTGCTTCTCTGATGCAAGGTACAATGGGTACAGCTCCGAGGAAGGCATTTTATGTACTCGAGATGTTCTGTGCCTAGTTTGAAAAGCGCACAAATTGCTTATATAACCCAGATGTCAGCTGGGATCTCACTAACCTTGGAGTTGAGGTCACCTTAGCTCCCAAATCCTCCGAGGCCTGCCTCTGACTCCTGAACACCCCCAGATTTTCTCTCGGTCTGGGTCCTAAATGCCTCATCTGCATGTTCTCAGTCTTCGAGTGGGGTCAGATGGAAGCTCCTGGTGGGTCCCCCAGTGGAATCCACTTACGCAGAAGTAACATGAGCTGCCAAGAGGGACTGACTGGAGGTAGGGGTTGGAACACAGTTGGGGGGTTATATCATACACTTCACTGCTCACAATTTCAAAACCTCCCCTTACAAGATGTCCTTCGAGGGTAATGAAAATGTTCTGGAACTAGATACAGGCAATGGTTTCACAACATTGTGTACTAAATGCTACTTTAAAGCAGTTCGTGGTCTGTTCTGTGTATTTCATCCTACTAGAAAACAAAAACTCGACACCTCCCGTCCAGACCTCTCCTCCAGCAGAGCCCAGGCTCCCTCCCCTCAGTCCTCTGCCCCTCTCCCAGGCTGGCTAGCCCTCCCCTCTGTCTGGGGTGCCCACAAATGCCTGCACAAATGCCTCAAGGGCTTCAGCTTTATGGGCCTGGCCATAAACTGATCCACCTTCTGTAAAGGTCAGAGGAAAAGTGATATTTCTGTCTGTTCCATGGACTCAAGTGAGGAGGGGTGAGGAGCAGGTGATGTGCACGGGAAGACTTCTATTTTTTTTTTCCTTTTTAAAAATTTATTCACTCATGAGAGACACACAGAGAGAGAGAGATACAGGCAGAGGGAGAAGCAGGCTCCATGCAGGAAGCCTGATGTGGGACTTGATCCTGGGTCTCCAGGATCACGCCCTGGGCTGAAGGTGGTGCTAAACCACTGAGCCCCCCAGGCTGCCCAAGACTTCTATTTTAATGAGCCAGTAGCAACTGTGGCATCCCATCCCCTATATAACTGGGTCCCCATAAATAGGTTATACAGGTCCCCCCGCCCTACATAATTCCTCAAGCTTTCAGAGAGTAGACATAGGTCAGTGGTCAGGTGCAGGAACTCTGGAACTAGAACATACTGATCAGGAGACTGCCTTTGCCTCTTCCTTGCTCCACGGCCTTGGCTGACTGCTCAGCCTCTGTGCACTTTAGTCCCTTCACCTCTAAATGGGGATCATAACAGTATTTGCCTCGTCAGGCCATTGAAAGTGCTAGGTCATGAGAAGTGGCCAGCATGTAGTGAGTGACAGTAACAGTGAATGTTAGAGATCACAGTTCATGCCACCTCAGAGTATAGCCAGTAGACTTAGTCGTGTGGCCTTTTGGCTTGGCATTCCTGTAGTATTCGAAGCATATCGACCTTTATTCTTAGCATTCCCAGGGAACCTGCCTAATGTGGGCTCAGAAATCAGGGTTCCTGGGACTGCAAAGAGTAGGTGGAGAGTAGGTGGCTTGAGGTCCCTGTGCCTAGGCAAATGTGTGTTACAACTCAACTGGAATTTGCATGCTTATATTTATATTAATTACAGTTTACAAAACACTTCCACAATAATTTTCTCACTTGTTTTCACAACCACCACAGGAAGCAGATTTCATCCCCATCTTTAGAGATGAGAAAGCTGAGATTTGAAAAGGTTAGGTGACTTGTCTATTGTCACACAGCAAAGAGTGGAGCCAAGAGTCAAAAGCAAGGTTCTGATTCCTGTGTGATCTCCCAGGCAGGAGCTCTGTCCACAAAACCAAGGTCTTCCCCAGCTGAGCACTGCCTCGTGGCCAGCACTGGGCTGATGGTTTGTGGGAATAATAAAAGGAAGAGAGACACATATCCTGCCCCAGGGAGCTTAGTTTACTTGGGGACAGTCAAAGTGCTGTAGTTCCCTATCCAAATGGCCACCAACATATCTTTCTTAAAGCTCCATGGCATTTTGGAATGAATTAGTTTATTTTCTTCAAAACAAAATAATTCACAAATTATTGAACAAAATTATTTTGTTTTCTTCAAGGGCATGTTGTGATGTTGAGCTGTGCTCTCTGGTGAGCAGCATATGTCTGCAGTGAGAAAAAGGCTATGGCCGACTCTCAGCGTGATGAGGGAGGGAGCCCAGTAGAGAGGAGCCTTGTCCTTGGTAGAGTCAGGGGACCGGTCTCTGAACCACAGCTCAGTTTCCTCATCTGTCAAATGGGAATTGCCAGGGTACCTACCTCATGGGGTTCTTTTGAAAATTAAAAGAGAAGATGACAGATATTTAGCACAGTGACCATCATTATCATCCCCTCGAACAAGCTCTGTGCTACACATTGACCATCTTCAGTAATAGGCAAATTCAACATTAGCTGATCCTATGTTTTGTGCGATGATTGTGTCCCATGGGATTAACTGCAATTCACTCCCCAGAACTGGATGTCCTTTATTCTTTTGTATGCATCTTTACACAGACTAGAAATCTACAGAGCACTAAAAACCCCACCATAATGAATGGCAGATATAAAAATTATACCCTGAGAGTATTTTTCAACCTCAGCCACAGAAGAAATTCAGGCGAGAAAAATTCAATCACAAGACTTGTTTTTTTTAACATCTACTATTTCAGGTAAATGTCAGATTGGGGAATAGTCTTTAATTATAGTTTTTAATAAGTTTGCCTGACCTCTGTTTCATATACATGTATAGGAAGTTTTTATAAAAGCTACTAGAATACAATAAAATAGATGAAGAATGACATATTTCTTTTAAGAAAGGTTTTGAAGATTATGTAAGGAGTGACGATCTCCTCGCATTTTATTTATTATCCATATGTTTTCCAAACAAAAACAAAAACAACTGAAATAAGAAGATACCCATTAGTGGGTGCTCCTCAAACAAACACTGCAGGTAAACCACTTTTATGTGCAACGGCAAGTTAGATCAGTCACCGTTTTCAATAAAACTGATTAACAACTAAGTGTGAGCAAAATAGGGAAGTGAGTAATCAGGTGGAATTTATGTTATTCTAAAGCTGGAATAAAAGTCTATGGCATGGAAAAAAGCCTTTGGGGGCTTGGCCAAGTCCTTAAATAATCGGAAGGCTGAGCAGAGTGGCTGCTCTCAGGCATCAGCGTCCAGTTGCACAGACAGACGCTATTAAAAATTAACAAAATAGTTTGAGATTACTATTTTAAGCGTTATGATTCGGCAAACGGCAAATACCTCGCTGAACAGATGACTGGTTTTGGTTCTTAATAGCCAGTTGTAAAGGAAATGGACCACAACAGGCTCTCAGACATAGACGCAGCAGTCAGTGCAGGGACCGAGGCTGGAGGTCCATGTACGTGGAAGGATCAGCTATTCCCTGGGAGCAAGTGGGAAAAGCCAAGTCTTATTCCCCATCAATTGTTGAGCATTTTCTAGCAAATTAAGGATAAGTCTGGATGGAACTGGGTGGGTTGGAGTGGGTGCGAATGGGGATGGTCTCCATTGGAGTGGGTCTTAGGCATGCAGGAAGCTCACTAATAGGAGACTATTTAAGGCATTATTCAATAGTTTGAGGATGTAGGGGCAGGGCTTAAGACCATTGTATTAATCATGCTTTTGTTTTTGGTTTTTTTTTTAAGATTTTATTTATTTATTCATGAGAGACACATAGAGAGAAGCAGAGACACAGGCAGAGGGAGAAGCAGGCTCCATGCAGGGAGCCCCATGCAGTACTCCATCCCACGACCCCAGGATCACGACCTGAGCCAAAGGCAGATGCTCAACCACTAAGCCACCCAGATACCCCTAATCATGTTTTTTCTGTATTTCAGATGCTTTGATACCCTGGGACCTGGATGAGTCTGGAGAGAATGCCCTTCCTCAGGGTGAGACAATTCCTGGGCTGTGAGCAAGCCTTTTATATGAAAACTAACCTATCCAGAGCCTTTACCTCCAACCACCTCCTCTTACAGGCTCTTACACTTAAGACCACTAACCCCTTGCCCAAACAATAATTCCAGGGCCAACTCCCAGACTAGAATATAGCCCCGGTGGCCAAGAGCCTCTTGAAATTATTCAAACAACCAATCCAAAACTTGCTTATTCAGTTTACCTTGCCTCACCTGTTCCTTCTAATAGGAACCACAATAAAGGCTCTTGCCCACCTACATTTTCCCCCTCACTCCCTCCTCCTCCTGACCCACTCAGGCTTCCTCATGTGGTCCTACATAGCATGGCATGCCCCCTCCTCTCAGGAACAGAAATGAACTGCCTTTTTAAGGGGTCTCCTGACATGTTGGCCTCACCATACCTGAATAATAATAAAATCTTCATTTTAGAACAGTCCTGTCAAAAATCTCTGACATCAGAGTAGCCCCACAAAATGTCACGTACCCAGAAAAGGCAAGGGCTGAGAAGGTGAGTTTGAGCTTCATAATGCAGAGCCTCACATGCCTGCATGAGTAATGATTCCATCAGTCCATTGGCAGTGGGGAACCTCAGCAAACCCCTCAGCAAAAGGGAATGATCGTAGCTATACCTGAGACAGATAAATCTGGCCTCAGACTGACGGACTCACTGTGGAGGCAGGGAGACTGGTGAGGATCCCGGAGCAGCTGCCTAGACAAAAGGGCTGGGCCCAGGGAGGGAGTAAAAAGGTCACCATAGATCAGAAAGGGCAAGATTTGCCAGCTAATGGAGCATGGTGAGTAGAAGAAGAAAATGACCCAGAGCTTCCAAATGTTGGCCTCTCAACACAGAGGTTAACAAAAGCAGAGGAGGAGTGATGAAAAGATGTGAAGTTTGGAAGTAGGAGATCACTGACTTTTCAAAAAGATTTTTAGGGCAGCCCAGGGGTCTCCGCGGTTTAGCGCCACCTTCAGTCCAGGGCCTGATCCTGGAGACCTGAGATTGAGTCCCATGTCAGGCTCCTGGCATGGAGCCTGCTTCTCCCTCTGCCTGTGTCTCTGCCTCTCTCTCCCTGTGTGTCTCTCATGAATAAATAAATAAAATCTTTTAAAAAATAAAAATGAAAAGATTTTAAAAATTTATTTTAGATAGAGAGAAAGAGAGAGAGAATGAGCAAGGGGGGGGGGGGACGAAAGGGGCGGGGCGGGAAGAATGTAAAGTAGCGTCTTGCTGAGCATGGAGCCCGACATGGGGCTCCTGGAGGGCCTCAATCTCACAATCCTGAGATCATGACCTGGGCCAAAATCAAGAGTCAGATGCTTAACCAACTAAGTCAGCCAGGTGCCCAGATAACTGGCTTCTTCATTCCTTCTTCATTCAGGGCGCTAGTAATCATCACGGGTGCCTTCACCCAAGAAGTATTTATTTGCTGAGTGCCTCCCACACCCTGTCCTAAGTGCTGAGAGGGAAGGTGCAAACACACAGGACCTGCACAGAGCTTGTATCCCAGTGGGGAAGATGTTTCAAAGCACCTTGTTTTTTCTTTAAAGGGCCTTATAACTCAGGACTTGCAGGCCAAAGACTCACCCATGAGCCCTTCCCAGGCACTTGCTGTTCATTTCACCCCTGAACACACGCTCATCTTCCTCATCCATGTCATTCACGTGGACATGAAGATGGCATCGGGGCTTTTATTGGACAACCCGGAGTCAGTTACAACTAACTTGAAAATCCACATTTATTTATTTTTCTCTTCAGCTAATCAAATAAGTGTTAAGAAAAAGAGATGGAGTCACATGGGTACCAGATGTGTGTGAGTGAGTGGCCCCGCACAGGGAGAGCAAGTCCTCAGTGGTCCCCCCCCTTTCCTGGCCGAGGGCCATCTCACCTAACCGGAGGACCCCTCCCCTCATTCACATGGTGCATGCTCTTGCTTTTGTTTCCCTTCTGCCTATGGAATCATCATTTTGTTTCTGATTCCTTCTCTGACCCAGAACCTGGTGGTACAGACCAATCACAGCAAAACCGCAGGTTAGGAACAGAGAATTGCACTCAGGCAAAACCACGCAAAGCAGGCCGACAATAGCATGAGAGCTCTTCCAACTGTCCATCTCACCTCTGCTTTCCCATGTCTTCCACCAGCTGTGGATAAAAACTGCAGTATTTGTCTGTCTTACTCAGCCTGGGCTGCTATAACTAATAGCAGTTTAAACAACAGACATTTATTTCTCAGTTTAGGAAGCTGACTGACAAGTCCAAGATCAAGACGCCTAGCCGGCCAGTTTGTTTCCTGGCGACAACCTATTTCCTGGCTTGCAGATGGCTGCCTTCTTGTTGTGTTGGATCCTCACAGGACAGAGAGGGAGATTGTCTCCCTCCTTTGTCTTATAAAGCACTAATCCCATCACGAGGGCTCCACCCTGGTGACCTACTCACCTCCTAAAGGCCCCACCTCCTAATACCATCACACTGGGTATTAGGGCTTTGACGTAGGAATTTTGGAAAGACATGAACATTGAGTCCATACTACCTTCATTGGCCAAAGTGACATAAATGGGTCTTCCAGATTGTCTCATTAGAAATGAATTTGGGTAGATTAAAGATTAAAAAAAAAAAAAAGCCAAGGAGAACCTAAAAGTTTTTCATCACTTAATAATGCCAATTTTATCATCACTTAGCATAACTCCTTTCTGACAATTTTATCATCACTTACAATAACTTCCATTAGGGTAATAAGGCATTAAGTAGATGTTGATTGCAAGTAATCTGGTTACATTCACTAATTATATGGAGACTGATTTTTTTTTCCTGTTTAAAATGTAATTTTAAAACATCACTATTTCCTAAAAACAAGACATATCAAAGTAAGGAGACACACAGGCTGTAGAGATAGAAAATGAGATTTTTGTGTATTTGGCAAGTGCCTGATGATAAGATGAACATAAATGAAGGGTTCCTCTTCAGAAATAAAGAATGTAAATGGCTTGCTCTAGTTGATTTACTCTCACCTTCTTTCCCTTGGGGTCAAATTAATTTGTTTACTGTGGAAAAGCCATTTTCTACAGCTGAATATGTTGATGCTCAAATGCCATCTCATGGAATGTGGATCTCCCCTGAACACAGAATCTTTGTAGAGATTAAGTATAAATTGCCAGGCTCTGAATTTTATGAGTCTTCCATAGCTGGAGTGCTAGTTTAAGTAAGGGGTAGAGAGGCTTTGGATATATTGTATTATTATTTAGGGCTGCTATAAAGTTTTGTAAGGCTGTCCATTATAACTCTGGCTTTCAGGGGGCTGTTGTAACTCAATAGAAATACTGATACTACCATTCTACTGCTACCCCTACTCCAACAACTACTAGCAAATTGTTACAATCCTGGCATGTATGAACTAGATTAAATTATTTGTTTCCAATTGATAAAGCATTCTTTAGTTATTTTCAGATTTATAACATTATAAATGTCTATAAATGTCCTGAGCATCCAAACAAGAGCTGAATTGTCAGAGCTGTGCATTTTGGTTCTTCTGGAACTGAACATGATTTTCTTTACTTCACAGACATTTTTTGAACCTATTTCTCATTAATATGTTTAGGTCTTTTTAGCTTAGAAAGAGTAAGAAACAACTCAGATTTCAATATAAAAATGACAATGACAATTTGTTCTGTGCAGTGTTTTCAACTACTTAAAAACAATTTTATTTTCTTATTCTCTCTTTAAGAGATTAGGAGACCATGTGTTGTTACACTTTGTAGATTAGGCAGCTATTTGCCCCATTTTACAGATAAGGAAGTGAGGTTTAGAGAGACCACATGGCTTGTTCAAGGTCATGTGTCTACAATAAGATTAGAAGGATCCAGGTGTCATAAACAACAACCTTTGTACCAGAAGCATGAAATGACTATAATGGAAAGTGTACATTATTCTAGTCACGAATTTAAAAAAAAAAACAAAAAACAAAAAACCCAACACTTTCATCACAATCTCTCTGAAAACTAGTCTTACATAAGCCCACAATGATTAGTGCTAGATCTGGCCAGCTTGGGCCAAAGCAAAGGGCTTAGCTCGTTGTACAGTGTCTATTTTTTGCGTAGTTACCATCTGATGAATGTGAAGAGATGACTGAGACAGGCAAACTGTGCTGCCCCAATGCTTGGTGCATGGGACACCAGCTCTACCCCCGCCCTCCAATGTTTTGAAGGCCATCTACTCACTGAATCTGAGCCAAGAGGTACCTTTCAAAAAGTTTAGTGACTCTGGTTTTCTTTTCTAAAAGCAGTTAAAGGTGGGTATAAGTTCTGTCTCACAGAATGCTTCCAAAAAGCAAGTAAATAGTCTAGAACAATTCAAAACCTAAAGTCCACTAAGATCTGAGCTAGTATATATCTTTTTCAGATTTTATTTATTTATTTTGAAAGAGAGTGAGAGATAGCATGAGAGTAGGGTGAGGGCCAAAGGGAGAAACAGACTACCCACTGAGCAGGGAGCCCGTTGCAGGGCTTGATCCTGGGACTCTAGGATCATGACCTGAGCCACAGGCAGACACCTAACGGACTGAGCCACCAAGGCACCCCAAGCTCATATATTCTGATTACAAACTGCTACCCCAAGGACATATTAATTTCCCATCAACATCCTGCTCCTACACTTGATATTTTATTTGGGGAAGAAAAGGTCAAGAAAATTTAGGTCCAAAAGTTTCTAGTCCAAGAAGGTCAAGAAACGAAATAGGGTTTTTCTTTAATTGCAGTCTCTTCCATCTATATGTACACCTTATAATTAGAATCCTAGAAA
The DNA here is from genome assembly GCF_018345385.1 of Vulpes lagopus. Lineage (NCBI taxonomy): Eukaryota > Metazoa > Chordata > Mammalia > Carnivora > Canidae > Vulpes > Vulpes lagopus. Next base: position 26,362,161 of record NC_054828.1, on the reverse strand, counting down.
CCTAAGTCCCCAGGCAGATCCAGAGCCTAAAGAAGCAAAATTTCTTTATATATTGCTAGGAAGAATGCTCTTGGTCTGAATTTTAAGATGCTTTCTGCCGTAATATTCTCCTCCTTTAGAATGCAATTCTCATTTCTTAAACTATATAGATAGGAACCGCTTGGCTTCCTTAAAGGTAAAATCACTCAGGTGAGTTCTTTTTTCTTGCTACATGTTGTCTTTGGTAGTTTAAAGGTTGTGGCAACACCCCCACCATCGTATTTATTGGGTGTCCTTTGCAAGGGTTCATATGAACCAATATGAACCCAGCAGTCCCAACACTGATGACAATCTTTATATTAACAAGAACATGGGTCTAATTATTCTAAATTCTGCTAAAATAAAGCCCAAATGTTCAATTCTCCATGTGTTCCTCTTAATTAAAAATGAAATGAAAGAGAAAAAGAAACCATCAAAATTATATAAATAAAAGCAGATGGAATGCAGCATTGGAAGCTCTCTTTTATAATAACATTCCTTTTAATAAAATTCATTGGTTAATTTGGTTGATAAAAGCAGCGTTAAAATTAAATAAGAATTAACATACACTCGGGTAAATATTTGTAGTTTCCTTCGTGTGCTACCATGATAAAGGTAATTTAGCTTAAAAGCAGTCATCATCTTTCTTCATAACTGATAAAGCATTACTAATTGTGTGTGTTAATATGGTACAATATGGGATTGAATAGAGATTTTATCTTAATAACATCTCCATTAAATTAAAGACAGTGTTGTATGACAGGAAAGATAAGCCTGTTTATTCTGAACTAGCACATCAAAAGAACAACTGTGGGAGCTGGTGCAGTAGCTCACATTTTCTATACAATTCAAACTGGCAATGTTACATTTATAGTCCCTGTTGTAAACATCGTGTTTTTTTTTTTTTTTTGAGGAATAATCTACAGATAATGTTTCATTGAGAAAAGTAATATGTTAATTATGGTGCAAAAGATATCTATCTTTTCCTTCCTGTGTCTGATAGGATATTTCTTTTTTTTTTTTTTTTTTTTTTTTTTTTTTTTTTTTTTTTATGATAGTCACAGAGAGAGAGAGGCAGAGACACAGGCTGAGGAAGAAGCAGGCTCCATGCACCGGGAGCCTGATGTGGGATTCGATCCCGGGTCTCCAGGATCGCGCCCTGGGCCAAAGGCAGGCGCCAAACCGTTGCGCCACCCAGGGATCCCTGATAGGATATTTCTATAAACAAAATGCTAGGTAGAAAATGACCCAATTCTGTTGCGATGAAATAATCTTCCTTTTCAGATATTTCACCAATCCTGAGCCCCTGTTAGCATGACATGAGTGGCCAGGGTTTGCTACAAAGAGAACTCTCAAGCTTGTAAGGACTGAATAGTAGTGATTTAATTGTAAGAATGCTAGTGTCATGGTTCTAGTTCTTTCCTCCAGACCCCTAGAGGGCTGTCACTGATGTGGTTAGAATGTGCAAGACTGCACTTTTGTTCCATGGTACTCTTAGCTGTGTCCCTGCCAGGTTGGAAGGGCAGGATGCTCTGGAGACTGCTAGCCAGCTCAAAGCCTGAGAAGGTCAGCATCCTTTTCCACATGGGCCTGAGCAGGTTCACCCTGATAAACACATCACTGCCACACCACTGCCTGCCCTGGAGGACCAGTAGACATTTTGAATCTCGGCTATTTTGTCTGTTAATGTGTTTGTTTTCAAAAGCACATGCCACAAACTGTCGACTCAGAGGCTATGGATTTGCTATGGAAGGTGAGACCTTGTACTCTGCTATGTGGACATGCTCCCATGTCACCTTGTTGCTTCTGGGGGCAGATAACCTAGCCTCCAACACCTGTGCAGAGCCTTGGAAGACATATCTTTTTACTGCTGAATTTGAGGACACACATCACACAGACGAGTCTCATGCGAGATGGCATGAGTGTGAACAGCCAGAGTAGATATCAAGTACTGGCTAAGGAAGTAAGCAGTTTGGGAATAATTACAAACCTCTTCCAAAATATGCTGTTCAAAAAATCAGTCTGCAAAGTAGATGCCAACCCTATTTTTATACCAACCCGGCTGAATTCTTAAAGCCCAGCAAAAAAGAAAATCATAGTTTAACATAAAATGGGAGATGTAATAAATAATGAACTGCACTAACAGCTTAGCATCATAAGGAGACAGATGGAAAACTTCTCTCCCGAGATCGCTGCTTCCAGAATTAGAGAAAAGGGCTTCTGGACGTGTTCAGGGTGGATAGTTCAAGCCGGAATTTCAATGAAGTGAGAATACTTTTTAGTATAACGCAAGATTTTCATATCTCCCTTTCAGAAAACACAGAAATTATGGCATTCATCTGCTTCACCCAGGACATGAAAGGCAAAACAGTGAATCTCAGGCTTTTCTAGAATGTTGGATTCAATTAAACACAGGAAGATGCTGCTGGGCTTTGTTTCCTACAGAAGTGTTACGATGCCATCATCTGTCCAGGAAAAGAAAGGAACACCCATCCATATGTAAAAGTTATCAGAAAACTGGTGCATTGGGAATAAAAGAATTATTTCCATGAGAAAAGCACAGCCAGCCATTGGCTTATAATGGGCTAAAAGGCCAATGACCCTTTCTCAGAGACTCCCAAGCCCTGGTGTCCAAGACCCACAGCTGCAGCTGAGTCAGCACAGTGCAGATCAAAGAGCAGGGGTGAGGCTGGGCAATGTTGACCAGCTATTTCTGCTCTGGATCACCTGCGAGTGCCACAGATTCAGTTCATTTTCATCGCCATCCTAGGAAACAGGCCCATGCACATAGGGACACACCAATGCACAAGTAATCTTGGGGAAGCTCATTTACCACAAATCCTGGTCTATCCAGCTCTCTAGAATCCCTCCTTCCCTAGACACCATCTTCACTGAGGTTATTTGACTATACTTCTTTTTGAAAGGCGCACGAGATATGCCTGGGTGGCTCAGCAGTTGGGCTTCTGCCTTTGGCTCAGGGCGTGATCCTGGGATGACTGGATTGAGTCCCACATTGGGCTCTCTGCATGGAGCCTGCTTCACCCTTTGCCTGTGTCTCTGCCTCTCACTGTGTCTCTCATGAATAAATAAATAAAATCTTAAAAAAAAAAGGAAGGGTGCACAAGTGCCTCTGGCATCCATCTACTGGTCAGGAAACTCTATGTCTGGGCTCAGCTCCCTTTGCCTCAATTCCAATGACAAAAGGGATTCTTCTTAGATTTTCACTTCTCAGTTGTTTCAAATGACCTCTGCTGGTATCATCATCATCTTGCCAGTAAGGCTTTCCTATTAGAATGGCTCTAAGAAGTCTTCAAGAGCAAAATTTGCATAATAGTGTATCAAAAAATACTCTGATTGGTGTTTGGGGACCATCCAGAGCATGTCTGGCAGAGGATGGCTTCCCCTGGGAGACCTGAGCCAGTAGGTGGCCTGAACCTTCCCCATAATTATAGGCCATTGCATTAAATAGCCCAATTCTGCAAAACCCAACTGACTCTTTATAAAAACCATGCATTTAAAAACAATGAATGAATACTCTTTTCTCTTTGAAACATTGAAAATAATGGGGTGTTCCAGCCTCAGATGAACTTTTCAACCCGTGACCCTTAAACACAAATGAATAGTAGCATGGACAGTCAAGGAAAACTCAAGTTCAAAATGTCAGAAAATAGGAAATCAGAATAAGATTAATTTACCTCTTAACTGCAGGAAAGGATAGGAAATGATGAGATCAAAGGCATGTTTTTCAAAACCATGGCAGCTTGCTTCTTCAAAACCGGCAAGGGAGTGCAAGACTCCAGCAAGATGGGGCTACAGTCCTATGTAATGCAACTGTGTGATCATGGGCCTGTAATCATGGACCTCCAGTCACCTTTATTATATGGTGGTGGTTAGAAATAGGTCATAGGTCCTGCTCAATCTCAAAGGGAGACTATCATAAAAAGCAAGAACATAAGAAGTAAGAATCATGGGGACCACCTATGTGTCTGTCTGCCGTAAGATACCATTACCAAATTCAGGAAGTTTAGTATTGCTACTGTCCTGCTCAGTGTCAGTTTATCCCATTGGTGGTGATTTGAACTCTGATCATTTGGTGGAGAAAGCATCTTCTAGATTTCTCATCTGTAGTAAATTTACCAATGTTCCCTCTGTAATTATTAAGTCATAGCCTGTTATTCATCAAATTTTCACCCAATAATTTTAACAAAATTGGTGATTCTTTGCCTGCATCAATAATTACCATGATTTTTGCAAGATGGTGGCTTTGTAAATTCCATCATTCTTTCCACTTTTATTAGTTGGCATTATTCTGCTGTAAGAAAGAACTTGCCCTCTTCCCTATATGTATGTGGGTAGGTATGTAGGTTTGTATGTGGTTATGTATTTATATAGGTACAGACTCATGGATTCCAATTATCTTAAGGGTTTAAAATTTATTACCGTCCTTACTTATTCTGATGCTCAAACTATCCAAGATTTAGTCAGCCTTTGAACACTTTCAAGGTGGCTCCTGTTTCCTGAGTCCTTTTAACATGTCCCCTTACTTTTTGGCATAACAAGATGATGGTTCATTGTGTACTTTCCTGCCTCAGCCCTAGAATCAGTCATTTTTCCAAGGAGTCTTGGTTCCTTGTGTCAGAGAATGGCATTTAGAAACCAAGACCAGTGTGCATGAGTCTTTAAACAAAGATGTGGGCAACAGAACTTAGGCCACTGCAGTGGATGGGACAATGTATGGCAGCTGTATTGTAGGTTCTTTAGAGGCTGAGAGGCCAACTGTAGGCAGAGTTTCTCCTAAATGCCTGGTGTTTAAAACGATCCTAGACCCTTAATAGTTCCTCTATAAATACCTAGTTGGTTGATTCATTCACTCATTGACATATTTATTGTTCAATAATAAAGCCAAAGTTAGCTTATTAGATGCCTTTTCACGGACTTTTCTAATAGGTAAAATAAAGTGCAAGCACAGCTTGGAGATCATACAGGCCATTTGGTTAATGAGGTCTCTTCGACTTGAGCGAGGGGCCTGCCATCTCGGGTTCACACACTTGGCCAGCAGCAGAGCCAGGCCTGGACTCCAGCCCTCACAGCTCAGAGCCCACTACATCATATAGCTTTCACCAGGACCATTTGTAATAAGATGCCAAAAAGAATCCTTGCCTCTTAACAGAAGAGGCTTTCCAAAGCTTTACTCATGACTTCCCTAGTGTGGCTTGGCCTGGGAACCATGCATTCCGCCCAAGCCCACACCGGCATGCTTTCCCAGGACCACGACTCACAGGTTTTACTACAAGCCTTTCAGCTCCATGTTGCCAGATGGTGGCTCTGGGTTAGCAGTCACACCCTGCTACAGGCTCTGTAAATTCTGAGCATGCACACTACTGACTCCAGGCCAATCTGTAAGCTTCTTGACCATTGAGACTATCAGCAGGACACTATGTTCTAGAGGCTGCAGTGATGCAGGGAGGGGCAAGGTCCCCATCCTCCAGGTCCCCTGAAGTCCTCAGTGTCTATTTCACAGTAAGGTAAGCAGCCTTACTCCTTGCTCATTAAAAAAATAATAAATACAATGTCCTAAAGAGCTCATTGCAAGTGTAGCTGACGGGTTACTGAAACCTTGCTCAATGCCCAATCTCTTGCACACTTCCTCTATAATCATCACCACCACCTTGCAAAGAAGCTATAGTTATCTTCCATTTTTCAGTGGGAAATCATGGCACAAAAGAGATAAGCAGTGTTACCTCAAATCTCACTCAGGGTGTGGAAGTGAGAGAGCTAGAGCTGCACCCCGACCCACTGACCCTGAAGAAAGAATTTCTCCTCTGCTGGGACTCCAAGGATATTGACAGACCAAAAGGCTGAGGGGAAGGGGGTTGTGCACTCCTTCTGCTCCCATCATCCCATTGTTTTCCTGCTCCCATCACTTGGGTTGGCGTGTGTTCTTAGGGTAGGGGCATTCTCCTGGCCCTTCACAGACTTCCTTCCTCCCCCAGCAGCCAGCCCTGGACGGCTCCTCAGGCAGGGCCTTGGGCTTCCCGCTGGCCAGCAGAGGCATCTTCACTGGCTTCTTGCCTCCCTAAAAGGACTTAGTTCCAGTTCTCAGCTTTTAAATCCCAGAAAATCTTCTGGCAGGGCTAGCTCATAAGTGTCCCTAGCTTGGCTGGAGGCAACAGTAAGCCACACCAGAGGTTTCCCTCTGCACGCTTTGCTTTGGAGTTTTGCCTGGGGCTGCTTTCTAAAGGAAGGCTTTAGAGTGTAGACATGAGCTTTGCGCTGTAGCAGATGTTTTTTGGCATCTTTCCTGGGAAACACCTCTGGGACTATACCTAGGGTGGAAATAGAAATTAAACTCGGGACTTAACTCAGGAACGTTCATCTGAAACTCTGTGAACAGGCAATAATTTCCACTTGTGGGACCAACAGTCATATAAGAACATTTCAATGATTCAAAATAGGGCAGACACCAGTGTTTCCAATTGTGATTACAAGGTTATGGAGTTAGATCTGGAATCCCACACTAGTTCTACTCATTAGTAGACCTAGGACCTCGGGCAGTTACTTAGCCTGATGAGAAACTAAATGTTATCCCCTCCCAAGAGCTAGTCTTTCCTGAATTAGTGAAGCTTAAGGTTTTACAAGTTTTGTGTATCATTTATTTGCAAAGGCACCCTCAAATTGCATGAGGTCCAAAGATGTGGATTCTTTTCTGCTCCTTTTTATGGGCCAGCTACTTGTTTGAAGGGACAGTCCCTTCTTCTTCCCTGAAGATGAAGTGCTAGCAGTAGAATTGAAAGCACTCTGGAACCTGAAGCCCAAGGCAGAGGCTCAGACTCTTTGGAATGGAAACACCACTGACAGACTGGCCTTCAGGCCTTTGTTCCAGCTCCTGCCTCTCTGTCTATCTGTCTGGAGCTCTTGAAACCATGTAGGTGAAAGTGCTTGGAATAGAAAAGGCCTATTCAAATGTCAGAGGTAAATAGGCCCTGCCTTTTCCAGACCCTGAGCCTTAGCATAGCAGATCCCCACCTCGTACACATTGGAATCAGGGGAGAGCTTTGGAGAAATACAAATAAATATCTGGGCTCTACCCCAAGCCAGTTAAGTCAGAGTCCCTGGGGGTGAGGCTAAGGTATTGGCACTCTTTTTAGGTTCCTCAGATGATGCTACTGTGGGAACCACTGCCTTAGGAAGCCATCCTGGGCCTCCCAGGTCTTGTGCTTCTAGAATATTAATCCTGGAATACTAATCTTTGCCATTCATTCAATGCTAAGCATTTGCTTTCTTGTAATGCCATTTGCTGTTTTATTTCTCCTTCCCAGGGTAGGTGGTGAGTACCTTCACACCCTCTCTATCTACCCCCAAAGAGCACTCCTCTGGCTCTGGACATTTAAGCAAATTGTGGGCAGGAGCCGGTGGCTAACTGCCTACTGTACACGCAGGTACAGCTAATCTCACTGGAAGATACGAGGATAGTAACCACTTGTTCGGCCTTTTGTGTGCTAGGAGATTCCATGCTAGGAGCCCCACAAGAAATCTGCCAAGGAAAGAGCTTTTAAGCCCCATTTTTATAGGCAAGCAGGGGTGAGAATCAGAGAGGGGCAACACCTGACCTGGGGTCACAGGGCTACCCAGTGCTGGACCTGGATGCCTGCACTGGTCTGTGTGCTTTTCTCTGAGCATGTACCCTGACTATGGTCTCATTGAAGTAAGGACAGATCAGAGAGATGTTTGGGTGCAAGCCTGCAGGGCAGCTCAAGAGGTGACTAAGAGAACTGTAAAACTGACATTTGAATTTTTCACTGTTCGAGTTCCTGATATGATTCATACTCATTTTGTGTGGCCAGGCTTAGAACTGAATGACTAGCTCAGCTATAAAATTTGGGTGCTTTCCTGAGTTCCTGCTGAAATAAATTAATAATAAGGTGACCTATAAATATTTAATAGTCGATTAGAGGTTTTTCCTTTTTTGGATCGGAATCAACATCCTTTGATAATTGCATTTGAATGTTGCAAATAATCTCTGACCCTCATGCTTTTCAATATAACCTGTGTAAATTACCTCTTCAAAAAAAAATCTATTTGGAGTAAAAGGCCTGGCAGGAAATATGAACAGCAAAACCATTCAAACCTGGAGGTCATTTCATTCTGATGATGTGAGGACAGCCTGCTGGGCCAAAAAAGAGGTAAGCTGTGGGTGCTGACATTCCTTCAAACAAGGGTTGAATTTGTGAAAGGTTTATGTCCAGGCTGGTCCCTGTCATTTTTCTTTATGCCCAGAAAGGCAACCACCAAATTCCACACTGGCCTCAGACAACTGGGCACTTTCTGCCTTTTCATACATGTTGCTGGAGCCAGGAATATAAGGTCCACCTTCCAAGGCAGTTGTTCTCCCTCATGGTTGGAAGGATAATCCTGGAGCTTGTTAAAAATGTAGTCCAGTGGGTCTGATTCAGTGGGTCTGAGCAGGGGCCAAGGCAGGGCTCAGGAGCCTGCCATATTAGTGAGCATCCCACACTACTCAGGGCTGGGAATCATGTTTTGTGAACTGCAGACTCGCCGTCACAGATTTAGGACACCTCAAAAGTCATTCAGTCCAGCCTCCTCCTTTTTGTCTGATCCCCCATCCCAGCCCCCTATCAAGGATCCTCTGTGCTCTTCTCTGGGCTCCTAGGATCAATACCTGCGTGGAAGGGCAAAGCAGGGCAGGGCAGGAGAAAGGACTGAGTAGGGTGGGAAGCTGGGCTCCGAGGCAGTCTCAATGAAGGCCTTAGCCAGCCCCACAGGGAGCCCTGGAGCAGGGATGGCTCTTTTGAGGTGTCCCAGGTCTGGCGAGAGAACAGACCTGAACCTTTGTAGTGCTGCACTAATTAGTTGTTATTCCTAAAGAGGGCTGACAGCCCAGGGCCATCTTCTAGCAGTGCTCTGGCACTTTGTTCCTGAAGGGGATCTGTGTGGCCCCTCATGGTACCCACCAAAGTTCTCATGACAACCAGCTCTCATCCCCGTCCACAACTCTTCACAACTAAATACTAGAACCTCTTCTGTGTGCAAGGGACCATTCAGCCGAGGAAACCCATAGCCCTTCCCCTGGCGTCATATCTGCACTGAAGGCATACAGGTGTCCAAGCTGGGCCCTGTCATTTTCCTTTATGCCCACAAAAGCAAGCTCCAAATCCCACACTGGCCTCAGATGACTCAGCACTTTCCGCCACGTTGTACCTGTTGCTGGAGCCAAGAGCATAAAGGCCACCGGTAAGGTTCTCCCATGTAATGGTCACCCAAATGTTTGAAGGCAGTGACCTTCGTACGAGGCCAAAGCTACAGTGTGCCACATGTAGTCCTGTGGGCTTCTCCAAGGTCACTGTTATGACTATCATCCACTGAAAAAATTTCTGTATGTCAGGCCCTCTGCTGAGAAAGTTTCCAGGTACTTAACCCTCACTGCAAACCCATGAAGTAGAATCTACAAAATCTTTATTCTTGTTTTACAGATAAAGAGATTTTGAGTTGCTCAGAGAAACGAAGTAAGTTGCCTGATGGCCCCATGCAGTGGGTGGTGGGGCCTGAAGGCAAACTTGGGCCCATCTGACCTGCTGCTCATCAGCGTTAGAAATATTCACTTGGAAAGCTGGGTCTTGGGTCCCATCTGTGTAAGGGAGACCAGGTACAGAGAAGCAAGCACTCCTTCTGGAACTGGCCTTAGAGGAACCCTGTATCAGCCATCCTGATGTCAGAGAGTCTGCTAACATGCAGAGTCCTCTCTGTAATCTTATGTGCATCTTCATTGGAAGGGCTTGGCCATTCCCTCCCTGACATCCTCACACACCAGGCTTTCCTAAGCAGAAGAGGGTTTTCAGGGAATCTGCCAGATATTACATCAACCAGCCTAAATATTCCTCATTTTACTGATGAAGAAATTGAGGAAATGAAGTCACAAAGCCAAGATTACATGATTTGTTCTTTTCCACCCCTTGGAAGTCTGACTCTTTTCAGGTATATATTTTAAAAATACCCAGATGCTTCAATAAAAACAATGCCATACATATCTCTTTGTTTTCCAGAACAGCTTTCCTCTAACTTGAAAATTTTAATAAAGGCAGACAGGAAACCCCAAGATCACAGAAAGCCTAATTAGCAGGCATGGAGGGGACATCCTTCCCCTCCATCTGGTATCCTCATCACCAGAGTCCTAACTGGGACTAACCTGAGTCCACCCAGGTTTCACCTCGGGGCTCCAATGTACAGAGGTGTAGGGATTCTAAATTGCATTGCTAAATGACCACAGAGCCCAGTTCATCCCTTAGTGGCACGCCTCAAACTCAATGCACTCCTCTCTAGGTTCAGAGGCCCCCTGGAGGCCACCCTGCCCCCTTGCCAGCCAAAGGAAAAGGATGGAGGTGACCAGGGACTCCTGAGATGAGGGTGTGGTTTGTATTTGCTCATGAAGGCTTAAGAGGTTCTGTTTCATCCAAGTGCCTGTGCTGGGGACCCTGTGTGTCTCAAGGCTGCTGCTTATCAGGAGGAGGACCTGGACAGGCATGCACTTCCTTCTTTTATTTCTCCCATCCTACGCCACTGCATGCCACCCACTACAACAAATGCAGTTGCTTGCTCAGCCACCAAACCCCTGTGTAACAGAAGCACACACAATTCCGATTCTTGCAGCTTCAATATCAACTGAGCCCTTAGGTAGGCAATGACCTACATAGTGTTTAATATGGAAATATAAGAAATTTTATCTTAAAAAAAAATCCCTGACCCACTTTCGGGCCACTGACACAGGTACTCCTGGGTAAGCCAGATTCCTGTTGACTCTGAATAGCACAAATGCTAATATCATTAGCGTTTCTCCTAGGACTGATAGTAATTCAATCAAAGCCCCTCCCAGCAAGGGCCAGTTCTGAAACATGCCTTAATTCACTTGTCAGAACATGGCTCTGTTGCATCTAGGGCCTGAATTAAACAGCAAATTCTCGAACACAGGCTCGTGGCATAACGATTTTATACATCCTTCACAGGATGTGGTCTTTTGGGGCAAAAAGTGGCTGAAGCATTCTAGTGATGAATTCATAAAAGGAATACTGTCGTTTTTCTTTCCCTTCATTTTCCAGTCGATCTAAAAAACTCCTTTAAAAGTATTTTTTTTAAAGAACTATTAAGTTGTATTAAGGAGTACTAGCTATAATTTAAAATCTTTGGAGAACAGTAGAGTAGGCTCTTTCCACATCACTGTAATTGAAAGAGCACATGATCTCGAGTTCAGAGACCTGGGTTTAAGTCCTGACTCTGCCCTGAATGGCAGGGTGGCCTTGGGTGGCCATTACATTTTATGTTCTACTTTCGTCCCCTGAAAATGGGAATCACATTCATGCTTCTTTACTGACTTATTTATAAAGACCAAATGAGATCAAGCACATACTTTATCAACTATAAAACTTTATCCAAGGATAAGGGATCTTCCTTTATTTTTTATTCATTAGTAGAAAGGTCAAAGTGAACACTGAGTATCAAGTTTGTTTTTATCATACTTTGCTTCCCAGTTTATTTTTTAGTCCTCGGAGACAGCCAATCTCTTTCCATTTTCATCTCTGCATTTAAGCATAAAATGAATCATAAACTCATTCATACTAAGGTATAAATGTCTTTTAAAAAACATTTTTGGGGGAATCCCTGGGTGGCTCAGCAGTTTAGCGCCTGCCTTTGGCCCAGGGCGTGATCCTGGAGTCCCGGGATCGAGTCCTGCATCAGGCTCCCGGCATGGAGCCTGCTTCTCCCTCTGCCTGTGTCTCTGCCTCTCTGTCTCTCTCATGAATAAATAAATAAAATCCTTAAAAATAAATAAATAAAATGAAATAAAAAATAAACATTTTTCTTAGTCACAGGAATCAAGACTTTATACTGGTAAAATAATTTGGGGGTAGTGAGGCATACTGGATTCTCCAAATTCTACTGATAGGTAATTGCATGCTTGTGAATATTTAAGGACATAGCTATGGGTGACAAGATTATGATCTGAAAGTTTTCACAAGAACACAGAGTAACTCTCACAATCTTTGAACCTATCCCACCTCACACCCGCTAAAAATATCACCTTACTGGTGCCACTTGCTGCTGTGGTCTTGACTGAGGCTCCTGACCCTAATGTTAACATTCAAACTCTGAAAAAAATATTTGGAAGCTTTTCTTTTTTTTTTTTTTTTTTTTTTGGAAGCTTTTCTTTTTGATGCTACTACAAATGGAATTATTTTCAGAATTTTAGTTTTAGGTTGTTTATTGCAAGTGTCTACAAATAACAACTGATTTTTACAGATTGATCTTTTATCCTGCAACCTTGCTGAACTCATTAGCTTTCATGACCTTTTAGTGGACTCCTTAGGGTTTCCTATATACAACATCATGTCATCTACAAATAGACATGTTTAACTTCTTCCTTTCCAATCTGATGCCTTTTATTTCTTTTTCTTGCCCAATTGTCTTGACTAGAACCTCTAGTACAACGTTGAATAGAAGTGGTATAAGCGAGCATCCTTGTCTTTCTCCCTGATCTCAGGGGGGAGATCATTCAGTCTTTTACCAAGTATGATGTTTGTGGGGGTTTCTTATAGATGCCCTTCATCGGGTTGAAGAAGTTCTCATCTTATTCTAGTTTGCCAAATGTTTTTATAGTAAAAGGGTGTTGAATTTTGTCAGATGTATTCCTCACCTCCATTGATATGTCAGGAGGTTTTGTCCTTTATTCTATTAATACGATATATGACATCAATCAAATTTTGGATGATAAATCAACCTTGCATTCCTATGATAAGCCATAGTATAGAATCCTTTTTTATATGTTGCTGGATTTGATCAGCTAGTATTTTGTTGAAGACTTTTGCATCTGTATTCTGAAGATGTATTGATCTGTAACTTTCTTTTCTTGTGATATCACAGTCTGGTTTTGATATTAGGATTATACAGGCCTCATAGAATGAGTTGGGAAGTGTTCCTTCCTTTTCTGCTTTTTGGAAGAGCTCATTAAGAATTGGCATTAATTCTTCTTCAAATGTTTGGTAGAATTTATTTTACCAGGGAAGCCATTTGGGCATGGGTAGTTTTCTCTTTACTAATCCAATCCTTCTGCATGTCATAGGTCTGAATATTCAGGTTTCCTTGTTCCTTTTTTCTCAATTTGGGAGCTCTTAAAAAAAAATCAAGTCATCCCTCAGAGACTTCACAGAGTTGATACTTGCAACTGAGTCCTTTTCTTTCTTCAAAGTAACTAGATTGTAGTCTCAGCATCTAGAAACTTTTCAACTTAAAATAGTGTTTTTTTTTCTTCAGCAAGTTTAACTCCTTGAACCATTTGATCCAAAATACAGTCTTGTGAATGAGCATGTGCATATCTTTTCCAAATCGTTTATAATGAGCATATATTTCTTCTGTCTCAACTAAATAAACACATAAAGAAAAGCACCACGGTTCTCTGAGGCTTCATTTGCATACATTTGCATACCATTCCATCAATGCCATCCACCTTTTCTTTTAAAAAGTATGATGAAATTAATTCCCATTATTTTGTAGCCCAATATGAAATGTAGCAGGTATTAACTGAAATACCCTTATAGCTCTCCTTTAAATCTGGAAAGGCTGGGTGACATTACATGGCTCAGCCCTTGGGAAAAGCATATAGAAATGCTCTTATTTTCTATTCCTCTTGGATAGCCTAGCAGTCTCTGGAGAGTTATCATCAACAAAAAGAACCCCTCCTAACCCATAGCCCCAGAGCCCTTCAGAGTCATCACTATGGATCCAGTTCCTTGCAATTTTTTTTCCAGTCCAGCTTGGCTGCAAGGAAGTTACACTTTCCTTGACTTCTTCATTTTTTTTGCCCTGAGAGGCATTTTAATTTTTATTACTAATCATCACCTGGAAATGGAATGAAGGCATAAAGCCAATACATATGGAGAAGTTGCAAGATTCAAGAAATCCAACCAAGTTGGATTGACTTCCTTCCTTCCCGGGTCCCAGGGGCTCTTAGTTTTTATTTGTTTTCCATCTTTATTCCTGAGAGAAGAGCTTGTCAAACTGCCCCAAATAATTAGATTCCCCTTGTCTTTCAGGCATAATGGCCTCTTCCTTCATGCAGTCTGCAAAGGTAGAAAGAGAACTGCACAAGAGGAGTAAACAGCTGTCATGTCTTCCTCCCTGGGCAGAGCCACCATCACCTCCAGTCTGGGGGTCTCCAGGAGCTTTCTTGCTGCTTAACCTGCTTCTGCCCTCAGCCCCTACACCTATCTTCATCACAGGAGCCAGTGCTCTTGTTAAAATATAAGTCAGATCCTGTTGTTGCTCTGCTAAGATTAGCCCAACTGCTTCCTGTCTCAGAATAAAAGCCAGCCTTTACTGTGTTCTGTGAGGCTCTCCCTGATGTGGCTCCCCACCTGTCTTTCTGCTCTCACATCTTTCCACTCTCTAACCTCTCCACCTGCTTCAATTTCTCCCTAAACATATCACGCCATTTGCTATTCTCTCTGCCTGGAACAGTCTTCCTCCAGATAGTCACAGGTTCACGTTGTCTTCAAGTTTTTAGACAAACATTACATTCAAAGCGAGTCTGTTCTCAACCACTCTATTTAAAATTTAACTTTCACTCTTACCCTTAAAACTTCTGTCCTCTTAATTTCTTTACATTTTACTTATCAATTCTGTTATTGTTTTTTTCCCCTGTAGACTGTGAGCTACATGAGGGCAGAAGTTTTGCTATTTCTTCACTGAAGGGGTCAGGCATTGAGTGACATCTTTTACCACTGTCTGACATGCTGCCACTCAGTCATACCTAAAGACCTGGTTAATCCTGTAACAGGGTTTCTCCTGGGTTTATTTAACTAGCTGCATGAGGCCAGGGCCACCATATTGGCCGGACAACTTCAAGGGAAATTTTTTCTCCTTATTTCCGAGAGTAGGGAAATAACAAAATTCCCTGCCCAGACTATTACCACCTTTCCTTTTAAAAAGCATGATTCCCGAAAGATGCTTTAGCAAAGTTCAGGCTTTCCTGAATCAAGTTAATAAATTACTTTGGAGTTAACCATTAAGGTCATTCATTTTCCAAATTATCTCCCTTCTTAAAATCTCCTAGGGTTTAAGCTTCTTTAAAGGGATTGCTCTGATTCACCTAAAAATGGGAATATGGAAGAAGCAATGTTCATGAAGATCACAATAGATCCTTTATATTTTTGCCTCTTTCTTGACCAGGCTTAGATTCTCATGGGACCTATCATTTCCTTTGCCGGTATCACTCCACTGACAGCTCTAGTTAAGGTCCCTACTGACATCCCCAACCAAACCTAACTCTCAGTACCTAGCCCTCATCTTATTCACCATCTCTTCCTTGAAACATTTTATTTACCTAGTTTCCAGAAAACCAACCTCTCTCCTCTCTCCTTTTACTTCAATGTGCCTTCTTGGACTCTTAGTTGATTTTTTTTTTTTACCAATCCAAACTGGAGTGCCCAAAGCTTGGTTCTAAGGTCTCTGCTTCCCTCTTTCTACACCCACTCCCTGTTAGGAATCATTACTTCTAATTGTTCATGACCACTGAATTTATACTTCCTGCCCAGGACTCTTCCAGGAGTGGCAGACTCATGGCCAACTGCCTACTTGATATCTGCCTCTAGATGACACACCTTCTCAGTCTTACCCATCCAAATACAACTCTGACAGTTTTTTGAATCATCCTTGACTTCTCTCTTTCTCTCACATGTCACAATCAACCATCAGTCAATGCTCCAGATTGTCTAAAATCCAACTAGTTTTTTCACCATTACATCATAGCCTAACCCAGAATATTGCAATGGCCTGACTTGTCTCTTCTTGCTTCCTCTTTGCCTGTCTATAATTTATTCTCTATTCAGTAGCCAGAGTGGACCTTTACAAAATATAAAAGGTCTATCATCTACATCATTCACTTCTATGCTCCAGGTCCTACAATGGCTTTCCATATTATTTATAGTAAAATCTGGTTGCTGGCACTCTCTATGACTTCATCTCTCCTCATCCTCTCCTAACATGCTACATACCAGCCATGTTTGCCTCCTTGACCTTTTTCTAATACCTGCCTCAGGTCCTTTGCATTTGCTATACTCTCTAACTGGTATACTTTCTGCCAGACATCTGCCGGGCTGCTCCCCTACTTCTTCCTGTCTCATTAGTCAGAACTTCTCTAAAACACTGTAAAATAGCATAATTCCACCTACCTAGCCCCCCTCTATTCCTCTTACCCTGTTTACTTTTCTTCATAGTACTTTGGTCCTGCTGACATATCATATGCTTATCTGTTTAGAGTCTCTCTTATGTACCTGTAGGGGAATGTAAGCTCCTTGAAAGTAATCCCTTTGTCTGACTGGTGCACTGCTATATGAACAGTGACTAACAACATAGAAGCCACCCTTTTAACATCTTCTGCATGAATAAAATAATTAATTTATAATAGACGTAAATTACTTGTGTCCAACAGCAGAAAAATGATTACGTAAATCACAGTTTTACTTCTCAATGGAATTTTACATAGTCAATAAAATTGATGGAATCACTCACAGGTATTACCCAAAGGACATGAACAATTTTCAGAAAGACTCCAAATTGTTAACAGACACACAGGGGAAAAGTATTATCCACCTAGCAAGCAAGGAAAAGCAATTTAAAAGAACTACAGGATACCATTTTCCCGTTACTAAATTAACACATGTTTCTCTTTAAACGAATACCGCCAGATTCTGGAAAGGCTTTCCGGTGCTCTTCTAGGGAATATAAATTTAAAGAACACCTTTGGAAAAAAAATTGTACAAAAATGCATAATATTACATCAAGATGTTCATTCTTTTTCATCTGGTAATTCTTTTGGGAGTATTGCATAAGAACATAATAAATACTATGGAAATATATGTATTTATCAAATAATATATATCAGATAACATGTCAGATAATATATCAGATATATGTATCAGATAGTCTGCATGTCTCATGGTTAAGAAAATGATGTATCTACTCTATTGAACATTATAAAGTTGCTAAAATGATATTTAATAAGGGCTTTTTATTGACTTGGAAAAATGTTTACAATATAATATGATACTAAATTTTAAAACATCAGCCCTGGAGAAGACATTAGGTTATCTAGATAAGGAGTGAAATCATCCACAGAGACTCTATAGGAAACTGGAGAATTTTTACTTTTGCTCAAAATTACTGATTTGATATTTTCTATTTGTGTTTCCAAAAGCTAAATTAGGGATGCCTGAGTGGCTCAATGGTTGAGCATCTGCCTTCAGCTCAGGGCGCGATTCTGGGGTCCCGGGATTGAGTCCTGGGATTGAGTCCCACATCGTGCTTCCTGCATGGAGCCTATGTCTCTGCCTCTCTCTCTGTGTCTCTCATGAGTAAATAAATAAAATCCTTTAAAAAAAAGTTAAGTGTATATTCACATAATGTTTTGCCTGAGCTCTTTTTAGTTACAAATAAAAGATAATGTACTCCCTACTGCTATGCTTCTCCATTAGTACTACATATAAATATTTGTTAATCATGTCAGAGGTTTCATGCTTAATTTTTAAATTGTAAAGAATTATTAGCACTTTAGTAAGTAATAATATTTCACATCTATAAATGAACATTGAAATATATAAACTTTGATTTTTTTTATAATATACCTATTTAAAGTATTACCTCCAGGAAAAGCCTCATCTAGAACAAGTTCTCTCTTTTTAGGATTGATAACTGATTGTTGTGTGTATGGGCTGTTGGAATCAGTGGTATTTGGAAGGCAGCTATGCTTACCACTATACCACCAACACTGGAATCAATCGTATTTGGAAGGGGAGGAGCGACAAAGGCATGTTTTATCATATGTTCTTATTTCCTACCACTTAGAATCCAGCAGGAATTGAAGGGACAACAGAGTTGCCGGGTAGCCAGAAGGAATCCCAAAATTATAGATACTAAACTTTGTTTAGTTTGTTCTCTATTGTTTGTTCTTTGTTCTCTATTGCACACACACCCCTGTACACCGAGCCCGGCTTCAGTTCATCCAAAAAAGTGAATGGATCACTGACTTTTAAAAAAACAATTTTAAAATTTTGACATAATTTTAGATTCACTTCAAAGTCACACAGAAAGATGCCTTCATTGAGTTTCCTCCAGTGGTAAATTCTGCAATACTATAGTAGAATGCCACAGTCAAGGTATTGATGTTGATACACTCCAATCTTATTCAGATTGCCCAGTTTTACATGTACTCGTGTGTTTTGTGTGTGTGTTGAGTTCTATGCAATTTTATCAGACATGTAGGTTCATGTTTTCACTACCAAAGTCAAGACACAGAACAGCTCCCTCACCACAAGGATCCCATTATTGATCTGTTATAGACACACCCACTTCCTTCCCCTGACTCAACTGTCCCTAACCTCTAGCAACCACTAGTCTGTTTTCCATTTCTAATTTTTTTCTTTTCAACAAAATTCTATAAATGGAATTATATAATGTGTAACATTTTGAGATTTGCTTTTTTTTTTCCCACTCAGATCCAAGGGATTCATCTGAGTTCCTGTATTTATCAATATTTGGGTACTATTTATGTAGTAGTATTTTATGGCATGGATGCACCATGGTTTATTTAACCACTCACCCACTGAGGGGCTTTGGGTTATTTTTAGTACTTGGCTGTTATAAAGAACGCTGCTACAAACATCCATGAGAAGGTTCCTCTTTGAGCATAAATTTTCATTTTGCTGGGGTAAATGTCTGAGTGCAATTGCTAGATCATATAGTAACTGCATGTTTAGTTGTATAAGAAACTGCCAAACTATTTTCTAGCGTGACTGGACCATTTTATATTCTCACCAGCAATGTATGAATGATCCAGTTTCTCCACATTCTTACTGGCATTTGGCGGTGTTACTATCTTTAATTTTAGCCGTTTGGATAGGTTTGTAGTAGTGTTAATTTGCATTTTCCTGAAAGTCAATGATGTTGAACATCTTTTCGTGTTTTTTTTTTTTTTCATCTGTATATCTTTTGGTGAAATATCTTTTCAGGTCTTTTACTCACTTTCTGATTGAATTTACTTATTTATTGCTATCGAAGGTTTTGGTGGTTTTGTTTTTTGTTTTTTGTTTTGTTTTGTTTTTAGTAGATTTAATTTTTTTCAGAGCAGTTTTAGGTTCATAGAAGTTTGAGAAGAAAGTACATAGTTCCCATATACCTCTGTCCCTACTGACTCACAGACTCCCTCACTATCACCCTCCACTGCAGTGGTACATTTGTTACAATCCATGAGCCTACACTGACACATTATCATCCAAGGTCCATGGCTTACATTAGGGATCACTCTTGGTGTTGTACATTCTATGGATTTGAATAAATGTATACTGACCTGTATCTACCACTGTAGTATCATACAGAAAAATTTCACTGCCCTAAAAATCTTCTTGAGCTCTGCCTATCAATCCCTCATCTACCTTAACTTCTGGCAACTACTGATCTTTCTACTATCTCCACAGTTGTACCTTTTTAGAATGCCATATAGTTGGAATCATACACTATGTAGCCTTTCCAAATTGGTTCCTTTCACTTAGTAATATGCATCTAGAGGTTCCTCCATGTCTTTTCATGATTTGATAGTTCATTGCTTTTTATTTTATTTTTTTTAAGATTTTATTTATTTATTCATGAGAGCCAGAGAGAGAGAGAGAGAGAGAGAGAGAGAGGCAGAGACACAGGCAGAGGGAGAAGCAGGCTCCATGCAGGGAGCCCGACGGGGGACTGGATCCTGGGACTCCAGGATCGCGCCCTGGACCAAAGGCAGGCGCTAAAACGCTGAGCCACCAGGGATCCCCAGTTCATTGCTTTTTAGTGCTGAATACTATTCCATTGTCTGGTTGAGCCATAATTTATTTATCTATTAACCTACTAAAGGACTATTTGGTTGTTTCCAAGTTTTGGCAATTATCAGTGAAGCTCCTATAAACATCTGTATGCAAGTTTTTGCATGGATGTAAGTTTCCAATTCATTTGGGTAAATACCAAGGAGTAGGATTGCTGGAACATATGGTAAGAGTATGTTTAACTTTCTAAGAAGTTGCCAAGCTGTCTTCTAAGGTGGCTGTACCAGTTTGCATTCCCATCAACAATGAATGATACTTCTGTCATTCTACTTCCTCACCAGCATTAGGTATAGTCAATGATTTGGATTTTGACCATTCTCTAGGTGTGTGATAATATCTCACTGTTGTTTTAATTTGCAATTCTCTGATGACATATTATGTAGAGCATCTTTTCATATGCTTACTTGCCATCTGTGTATTTTCTTTGGTGAGGTATCTGTTCAGGTCTTTGCCCATTTTTTATTCAGTTGCTTATTTTCTTATCATTAGGTTTTAAGAGTTCTTTGTATGTTTTGGATAATGGTATTTTATCAAATGTGAATTTCACAAATATTCTCTCCCAGTCTGTGGCTTGTCTTCTCACTCTCTTGACACTATTGAATTTTGAGATACTACTGTTTCATTGGATGTGTGGTTTGGAAATATTTTCTCCCAGTCTGTAGTTTTTTTTTTTTTTCATCCTCTTCATTGGGTCTTTCATAGAACAAAAGTTTTTAATTTTGATGACTCACCTTATCAATTGGACTATACTTTTGGTGTCAAGTCTAAAGAACCCTGCTTGGTGTAGGTCCAAAATATTTTCTCTTCAATGTCAGAGGCAACCAAAGAAGAGTATGGAAAAAAAGAAAGATAAACTGAAAGGTAGAAAGAGAAAGATAAACTTATTAGAGACTGAGAACTAAGAGAGCAACAGGCTATGTATTTTCTTTTGTTTTTTTTTTTTCCACATCCCTCCACCCACTAGGAAAAAATGACTCAAGTCCATGTTTCAGATCATTCTTCCCTTGGACTGAAGAAAAGACCCGTCTAACTGTGCTGAGAGGGAGGGTCAGGAGCCCTGGTGACAAAACATGGCCAGAAGAAGTGCTTTTTCCCCTACAGACTTGAGAAGCAACTCCTCTATTGAAAGACACTGGGAAGCTTAACCGTACTGGCAAGAGGGATCTTGCTATAGGAAGGCTTGAGTCCAGGAATTCTCTCTATCTTCAGGGTTTGAGATTCCTTTCTCCCACCCAGAATCACCAGGTGGCAAGGTGGCATCAGTGAGGGGGATCCTGCCCAGAAAGCATGCTTTATTTCTAGGGTTTGGAGGTTCCTTCTGTAATCTAGAGGCATTTAGTGAAATATTCCCTCTGGCAGCACCACGAGGGACCACTGAGAGCCTCAACAGCATCAGAGAAACCAAATAGATCAAAATAGCACCATGAAGACTGAAAAAATTAAATGGTCTTTGTAATCACAGACCACAAAAAGTAGCCTGGATGCTAAACATAAAATGATAGTCTGCAAATAATATCTAAAAATTCCAAGATACAATAAAAAAAATTACCAGGTACACCATAAGCCAGGAAAATCACAACCTGAGTAAAAAGAGACAATCAACTGATGCCAATACTAAGAATCAGATGTTGGAATTATTTAACAAGGATTTCAAAGCAGTCATTATAAAAACGCTTCAGCGATCAATTACAAATTCTGTTGACACAAATGAAAAAATAAAAATATCTCAGCAAAGAAACAGAAGCTATGAAAAAGAACCAGTGGGAAATTACAGAACTGAAAAATCCAATATTTAACCCAAATGCATATAAATAAATATAAATCCAAAAGAATTTTTTAAAGTAGTAGAGCTTAATAGTAGAGTGAAGATGCAAGAAGATATAATCAGTAAACTTGAGGAAATATAGATTTTTTTCAACAGAGAGAAAAATAATCGAAAAAGAAGGAACAAGTGAAGCTTCAAAGACCTGTATGACAATAACAAAAGATCCAAAATTTGTAACATCAGAGTCCCAGAGAAGAGGAGAAATATCATGGCTGAAAGATAATTCAAAGAAACAATGGAGGAAAACTCCCCAAATTTGGCAAAGGACATCAACCTACAAATTCAAAAAGCTGAGTGAATTTCCAAACAGGACATATCCAAAAAGATCCATGCTAAGACATACTATAATTAAGCTTTTGAAAAATAAAGACAAAAAAAACTTGAAAACAGCCAGAGATGACATATTACCTACAGGGGAACACGTTTGTATGATATATTGTGGATTTGTTTTCATCTGAAACCATAGAAGAAAGTGGCAAATTTTTCAAGTGCTAAAAAAAAAAAAAGAATTGCCAACCACAAATTCTCTATCTGGCAAAGTATACCTCAGGAATAAAGAGAAAATAAACATAAAATCTGACACTAGAATACAAAAAGTATTTGCAGTTAGCTTACCTACCCTTAAAGAATGGTTGAAGCAAGGTACCTGGGTGGCTCAGTCAGTTAAGTGACCAACTCTTGATTTTGGCTCAGGTCATGATCTCAGGGTAGTGAGATTAAGTCCCATGTTAGGCTCCACACTGAGTGTGGAGCCTCCCCAGGATTCTACCCTTCTTTCCCCTCTCCCCCAGCTTGCAGGTGTTCTCTCTTACTCTAAAATAAATAAATAAATCTTTTAAAAAGATGGTTGAAGCAATTTCTTAAAACAGAAGGTAAAAATAAAAGAAAGAACTTGGACTATCAGGAAGGCAGAAAAAGCAATGGAAAGAGAACATATAAGGGTATATAAGATAGACTACCCTTCTCCATATGAGTTTCATAAATCATAGTTGATTATGGAAATAAAAATGACACCATATGATACTTAAGTCAATATGGGGAAGATAGGGACCTCAATGGAAGTAGGGTTTCCACATTGCACTTTGAATAGTAAAATGTTGATAATAGTACACTACGATAAGTCACATAAGCTTCACCAGAAGCAAAGAGGCACATTACACTACAATAAAAGGATCAGTCTACTGGGAAAAAAATAATGATTCTAAAGAGTACACACACACCAAATAACAGAGATCCATGGGGATCCCTGGGTGGCGCAGCGGTTTGGTGCCTGCCTTTGGACCGGGGCGCGATCCTGGAGACCCGGGATCGAATCCCACGTCGGGCTCCCGGTGCATGGAGCCTGCTTCTCCCTCCGCCTGTGTCTCTGCCTCTCTCTCTCTCTCTGTGACTATCATAAATAAATAAAAATTAAAAAAAAAAAAAAACAGAGATCCATGAAGCAAGTGCTGAAGGGAAAAATTGACAAATCCACAGCCATAGTTGGAGTCTTCAACACTTTCCTGTCTTCAACACTTTCCTCTCAGTAACTGATAGAATTTCTAGAATGCAAATCAGCAAGAATAGAGAAGATCTAAACTATGCAGTCAGCCAATGTAACCTAATTGACACATATAGAATATTCCATTTCATGACAGCAAACTTTTTTTTTTTTTCACGTGCTCATGGAACATTTACCAAGACCTACCATATCCTGGGCCAAAAACAAACCTCAAAAAATTTAAAGGCATTAAAATTTTACAGGTTACATTCTCTGACCATAATGAAATCAAATTAGAACTCAATAAGATAAAGAAAACAGGAAAAATATCTAAACAGTTGTAAATTAAACAACACACTTTTAAACAATTTATTGGTCAAAAAAGAAGCCTCACAGAAAAATTTAAGATATACATAGATCTGCATGAAAGCACCTCTTGTGTTGGTAAATTGAACACCAACAAAAAATAAATTTATTATAAAAAAATAAATAAAAAAATAAAGCACCTCTTGAAAATAGTTTTTATTATGTAGTTATAAAATAAGTTCAATATATTTTATTATGTAATTTAAACACTAGATTGTCAGTACATACCCCATTATCTTTTTAAATCAAAATTGTAGAATACTGCTTTGACTGCCACACTTTTAGGAGGATATAGGTTGGTTTTGCAATGTATTTCTTAAAAAAAAATATAGGATAACTGATAAGAGAACCAATCTCCTATTTCACATATCCCCCAGACTGTTAGTGTGGGTCAGGGAGCATATGGTTGGAGAAAGAAGCAAGAAGCTCCTCTTCTTCTGCTCAGTTTCTAAAAGTTAAGGTAACTTCTTGCAGGGCCTTTCTCTTCTCCGTGTCATACTCTCTCCTCAAGTGATATCATCCAGTTCCACAACTATAAATATTGTCCCTGTGACAATAATTCTCAATTAGGCAACTCTGGCTCTAGACTCCAGACTCATTCATCAAACCGCAAACCTGCCATGTCCACCTGGATGTCTAGTTGTCACCTTGCCCATCTCTAACAGGACTCTTGACTTTACTTCAAATCTGCTTTCCTCAAGTCTTCTCCCGAAATCAGCACCCTCACTCACCCATTCAAGTCAGAACCCCAGCAGCCAATCTGGGCTCCTCCTTTTGCCTCATACCCCTAATATACATCCATGACACACATCAGCAAGCTCCACAGACCCAACTGCCTGAACATTCCTCTCCTCTCCATCTCTGCCACCATCTTGCTCATCTAGATGACTGCAACGACTTCCTACCTGCTCTCTTTGTTTCTGGTCTTCTCTCACTATGATTCATTCTCCACGTGGAAGGAAATCATTTTTAAAAATATAAATCAGATTATGCTACCCCCTGCTCACAGATTTCTAGTGACTTCCCATCACCCTTAACATTTGTTTGCTTATCTACAGCATCTCCTCCAAATAGAATATGTATTTTATGGGAGACAAAAATCTCTCTGTCTTATTCACTGCAGTATTTTCAAGACCTAACACGGGACTCCGTAAATATCTGTTGAACGAACAAATAAACGAACAGAGTTTGAAGACGGCAACAGCAGCCATAATCATGAAACAAATTGTCTTGGGAATCTAGATCAGAGTACACAGATATGACTCTGTTATAAATGCATATTATCTGATCACAACAATGAAAAAAGCATGTGTGTACAGAAGACTAGTTGAAACAAAGAAAAATGTTAAAATGTCATCTTTAGGTGGTGGTTCATGGATACTTTTCTTCCTCCTTCAAATTTTCTTCTCTAAAATTAGCATGAATAATTATATACTGGAGAGAACTTAAATGAGTGTTATTTGCTTAAGTCACCCATTGGGGCCTTTCTTCCTCAAGTTTAATTATTCAGTGTCTCACCATTTTATCTTCTTACCCCTCAATCATCTTTTAGGCCCTTTGCAACACACTCTCTCCTCATCAATCACAACCCTCAACAAGTTCTCATTCATATTATAGTTCACAATATTTTGTGTAGGCATGAAAATTTAAGGAAAGGAATTTTTCCTTTCCTAGAAGGTGTCAGAGAGCCAGTGTGCTCAAAAATGTTAATAAAGTCCTCATTTTAGGAATGGCTTCTAAAGAGAGCTGCAACGG
Organism: Vulpes lagopus; assembly: GCF_018345385.1. NCBI lineage: Eukaryota > Metazoa > Chordata > Mammalia > Carnivora > Canidae > Vulpes > Vulpes lagopus. Next base: position 26,336,798 of record NC_054828.1, on the reverse strand, counting down.
TTCTAATGGGGTATAAAATCTGGCAATTAATTCCTGAAAGAATGCCTGAGAAACTCTAATGAGCTTTGCATATGTTTCCTCTTTTTATAAGTGGGATTGAATGAGTTATGTTATTCACACTTTTCAAGTGTGAATCTTAGCTAAAGTAGGTTTAATTATGTTTAGCCCAAGTACTATGAAAGCAACATGGAACTTAAAAACTAATCTTCACAAATTAAAGAAATGTACGTGGTGCAATAAATGTGAACATTTTTCTTTTTTTTAAAAAAAAAAAAGTCAGATATAGTTGCAAGTACATGAGTATATCCAGTTTTGTCTTCCATCAGGCAGTGACCCTAACGAGGGTGGTGACATGCTAATTTCAGGAATATGTGTCTGAGATAAGAAACATAGAACATGTTTCATAAAAAGTTTCACTTGGGGCAGAGGTCTAAGCTGGCTTTGGGGGTGGTCTTATGGCCACCTGGACAAGTCAGGTTTCTTGCCATTTCTGGAACTGGCTCATTTCCAGGCCTCATTAGATGAGGTTAAATTAGAGCCAGTGAGAGGGAGGGCAGATCAAACTGTCTGGGGAATCTGGACAAAGTGGGCCCCCAAGCACACCAGAGCCCTCAGATCCAAAATAGAGTTAGAACTCATCCACCCCACAGCTTCTTTGTCATCACCACTGGTATCCACCACAGGTGAAGTTTGCTGGGATTGGCTAGCTGCTGACTGAAGATAAGATCTGGTCTCTGCTCTCAAGAATTTTAGTCTTCTTGTGGAGGTAGGACCCACAGCTGACAAAGGAAACGAGTCAGCACATGCCGAATGCTGAGATGAGAAGTCATTCAATAGGTCGGAGGTGGGGAACGAACTGTACAGGACACTTGGCAGTGGTCTAGCGGGGCTGACTCTCCATGCCCATGCTCCTTCCCACTAGTTTAACCTGATATGGGACATCATCCTTTGAATGCTTGTTGGAACGGCTGCCTGACTGGCTGGAGAAAAGACACCTTCATATGAAACAGAACCACCCTTAGTGCTCCCATCCCCTCTACTGTCATTCCCATTTGTGGCAAAGCACCAGAAAGCATCTTAGTGATGAGCTATAAAGCTGGTTTAGTGTCTTGTAGCTGGGCTAACAGAAGCAGGAGGTAGTACCTCTAGCCTGAGAGTCATTTAATCTCTGTTTTGGACTGTAGGGTATGAATTTGAATCAGATTTGCCTTTCTGATGAGGCTTTGCTGAAGCTTCTATTAAAAATTCACAGGCAGTTCCCATATATGTTCCCAACATTCACATATATATGTTAAGGGATGAGAAAAGAGGTACTCTTTTTCCCTCAAGAAGCAGGTACTGGCCAGGAGGAAGAAACCAGACCTTGCCTGGGAAGCCCCTGTCACAGCTTTCCTGAGGAGATAATCCAGATATGCAAATTAAGCTACAATGACTTGTTTCATTTATCAGATTGGCTCTGCTAAATATGGGCTGATGAAGTTCAGCATTGGTGAGGGTGTAGGAAATAAATGGGTGCTTTGGGCATTTTGGTGGTACAAGTGTAACTCTGTATATCTTTTTCTTGCAACTTAGCAGTATCTACTGAAATGTTTAAAGTTGATGCTTTTTAAAAAAGATTTTACTTATTAACTTGAGAGAGAGTGAGTGAGAAAGTGAAAGAGCATGAGCAGTGCGGAGGGAGTAGAGGGAGAAACAGACTCCCTGCTGAGCAGGGAGTCCCAGGCCGGTATGGTCCCAGGACTCTGGGTTTGTGACCTGAACCAAAGGCAGATGCTTAACCGATTGAGCCACCCAGGGGCCCCTAAAGTTGATACTTTTGAACCACTTTTTCTACTTCTAAGATCTATGTCTCCAAAACCCTTCTGTAAGTGCTCAAAGTACTCAATATGTTCCTTATGGCTTTGTCTAAAAATGCAAAAGTATTACAAACATGTAAATAACCCAAATGAACTCCAAAGAAGATTAAATAAATATTGGGACATCCACATAGTGGAATACTATACATGACTTAAGAATGCATTAGATTTCTCTGTACTGATGTGGAAAGTGAAACATGCAAGCTCCAGGGCAGCATTAATGATATGAGTTCATATCCAAAATAATCAACATCAAGAGTTAATATTAGTGTAAAAAAGAAGATGGAGAATTTTGTACCAATTTTTGACAGCATGTCTCTAGAAGTGAGATTATGTACCTTCTGTTACAGTTTGGAATTTTACATAAATATGCCCATTTATTCAGAAAAGAAAGAAGTGAAGCCCATCTTAGAGTAGTTCTGAAACTTAGTTCCATTCAATGAATATTTGCAGGAATTATTCATAACATTTGTAAACATGTGGGCATATGAAGTGATACTTCATAGAGGCTTTAGGACACTAATTCCCAGTGTGAATAAACAAGGAGAGATATGGGCAAGTCTATGTAGCAAGGTTTATTTAGATCCCCACATCAAGAATTGCACTTGTTGTGGGTCTTTGAACAAGTAATTTTTAAGTCTCTTCAAGTCTTAGTTTCCTTATCGGTAACTTGCAGATGGGCAAAGTGTCCTTTAAAGGTCTAGTTGAGAAGGACTCAGCAGACAGGTAAGTGGAGGGTGGGCAAATGATTCCTCCTAGCAATGGCAGCTACGTGCTGCTCATGTTACTCAGACCAGTGAGAGCTGAGAGACCTCCTCTAAGTTAGCTAAACACAGAGCTTTCTAGCATAACCTCAGTGGCCTTTTCCACTCCAGTACTTTCTCTCTTATTCATCCCAGGCCTTCTGATTCCCCATCTACTCTGATTGAAGAAAATTCAAGAGACAGAAACACACACACACACACACACACACACACACACACACGCACGCACAGAGACAGAGAGAAACAGAGAAATGTGTTAGGAAGAAAAAATATAAAGGAGAAAGGAACTGAGTCATTAGGAAGGAGGGCAGTTAAGATGAGTTACTAGAGGCGTAAATCACACAAACAAAAGTTTGTAAAACAAACCAAGGCCCAACGAGGTGATGACTGACACACAGCTCCAGAGCCCCACGTTCCAGGCCACCCTGGAGGGCCTACTCCACAACGTGGCCATTGATGCAGCCCAGGTGTGCACAGCCTTGGCCACTCTCATTTCCCCTTCCTGCCCATGGCCCCCCTGTTGTTCAGGAAGCTGTGCGGTCCTGGTTGTGCATGCAGAACTCCACAGCAGCTCAGGAGCCCTGGGAGCCAGGGGCTCCAGGCCCATTCTCACTGTAAGAACAGCATTTGTAGCAGAGACAAGTTCACAGCCACTGAGTGAACCTGGAACAGTCTTGCAGAGCTCACACTTTTACTGCCAGCCAGGGCTGGACCCAGAGAGTGATGCAGTCAACGACATTAGAGCCATTGTAATGGATGTTGTAGACATTCTGTGCCAGCCTGACCCTCATCACAACTCCATGAGGCAGGCATTACAATGTGCATTGAATGGATGAGGAGGTCATGGCTGGTCAGAGAGATCAGATGTCCAAAGTCATCCAGCCAGAAAGAAACTGGGTCAGGGCTCAAACTCTGATCCACCTGGCTCCTCTTGCTCTCATATTGCTGCCTTTGATTTTTGGCTCTTTCCAGGCATGTCTCCCATCCCTTCCTGTGTCCCACATCATTCTCTTATACTTATGAGCCAACCACTAAGAAAGCTGGACCTGCCCAAAGCAGGCTTTCTCCATCTATCTTTGTTTGTGATGTCCTTTTGCATACGTTAGAAGGTTAATCTTAATTAGTATTCAAAAATCAATTAGAAACCTAAGCGATAATTATAAAGCAATCACACTACAATGTCACACTGTTTCCCAAAACCTAAAAGAGCATCTCTGATCATATCAGATTCAGCCCCACATCCCTGTGTGAGTGGGACCATCCACACTCCAAACTCCCTCAGTCTACACTGAGGAAGTGGAGCCTGCCTAACCTTACCTCCTACATCTCAGCCCTTACTCACTGCAGATGATGCTGGCTCTCAGCACAGCTCATGGTCCCACCAACCCAACCCCTTTTGAGACACAGCAGGGCGATAGAATGAACACATAGTTTTGTAAAAATCCACACACTGGGGGTGGGTGAGTGGCTCAATCAGTTAAGTGTTTGCTTTTGGCTCAGGTTATGATCCCAGGAAGTCTGCTTCTCCCTCTCTGCCTCTCCTCCCACTTTCATTCACTCTCTTTCTCAAATAAATTTTTAAAAAATCTTTTTTTTTTTTTATGATAGTCACACAGAGAGAGAGAGAGGGGCAGAGACACAGGCAGAGGGAGAAGCAGGCTCCATGCACCAGGAGCCCGACGTGGGATTCGATCCCGGGTCTCCAGGATCGCGCCCCGGGCCAAAGGCAGGCGCCAAACCACTGCGCCACCCAGGGATCCCCTAAAAAATCTTTTTAATTTTTTAAAAAATATTTTATCTATTTATTCATGAGAGACATGGAGAGAGAGGCAGAGATGTAGGCCGAGGGAGAAGCAGGCTCCCTGTGGGGAGCCTGATGTAGAACTTGATTCCAGGACCCCGGGATCACACCGTAAGTCAAAGGAAGACACTCAACCACTGAACCTCTGGCCCACCCCCCCGCCAAAATCTTTTTTAAAAATCCACATGCTGGTCAGAATTTGGCAATGAAGGTTTCAGCCACACAATTTGAGAGCCAATGTGCTAAAGAGTTAAATGAGAGCAATTTTTTCTACCTCTTTTGGGCATAACTACCTCTGGGTGAGATCCCTGAAGATTAAGTCATCTTCAAGACGTAAATGAACAAGACTCTAAGACTGTTTCAGACACCCATGGGGAAAGGCTTGGGATCAAGCAAGGAGAGGCCATGGAGAAGAGGGGGTGGGTGGAGGGGGCTTCTCAGTCACTTAAATCATGTGGCATAGGCAGACCTCTTCATAACCCTTATAAGTTGAAGTGTGCTGCCCCCATTCATGGTAAAGCCCCCAGTTCCTAAGAATGTGAATTTATTTGGAAATAGATTCCTTGCTGACATAATTACTTTAGATGAAGACATACTGGAGTACAATGGGCCTTAGTCCAATATGACTGGTGTTCCTATAAAATAGGGAAAATTGGAAACAGACACAGATACAAGGAGAACGTCATGTGAACATGAAGATGGTCACCTACAAGCCAAGGAGAGGCCTGGAGCAGATTCTTCCCTCAGAGTCTCAGAAAGTATCAACCCTGCAGACACCTAGATTTCAGACTTCCAGCCTCCACAGCTGTGAGAGAACATATTTCTCTGGTTTGAGCAGCCCAGTTTGGGGTAATTTGTTCTGGCAGTCCTACAAACTGAAATACAACAGCTCAATTTCAAAGCTCTGCTAAGAAAACCTACACAGTAGACCACAGTTCTCAGGTATAAAGCTACGCACTAAAATACACCAAAGGCAGGGGCACCTGGGTGGCTCAGTTGGTTAAGTGTCTGATTCTTGATTTTGCCTCAGGTCAGGATCCCAGATTTGTGAGACCAATCCCCAAGTTGGGAATCCATGCTCAGTGGGGAGTCTGCTTGATATTCTCTCTCTCCCTCTCCCTCTGCTCATGCTTTCTCTCTCTCTCTCTCTCTCTCTCTCTCTCTCTTTCTCTCTCAAATAAATAAATCTTTAAATCTCTCTCTCTCTCAAATAAATAAATCTTTAAAATACAATAAGGGCAGAGTTATGTGCTTTCAACCCAAAATAGGACCATGGGCCTTCCATGACATTTCCCTCACTTCTTAGGAAGGCTTCCAAGAACCATCTATACATCAAGAGTAGCATTATGTCACCTACAGGAGAGATCTGAGTCTTAAGTGACATATTTTAAATAAAAACAAAAAGACAGGTTGCTGATACCTGAAGCATAAAGTCTCAAATATTAGATGAGATAATTAGATTGAGTGTATATGGGTCATAGTTAGCCATGTTTCAGTCCTCCATATAAATGCCAATTAAAAATCTATACATCTGGCAAAATGATCTAATTTTTCCACTTACCATTCTTACGTTTTTATACCATACTGAAAACAATAATTCTTTAGAAAATGGGCTTCAAAACAAAAGGAATCAAACCAAGATGTTCTTTGTTTAAGGAATGCATCCTGAATTAGGGCCATGAGAACATTCACAATTTTGTGGCCATTTTGTACAATAGGATTTACCTTGATGACTTCATAAAACTTTGTGCTATAATTTTACCCAGAGACATTTTAATTCTTCTGCAATCTGATATGCATGTTGCTGGCTGAAAGGATAAACATGAATTCCTTTTTTGTATTTTTTCCATCACTGGTACATGTTATCCAACACCTGACAGGCTGTCAGGACACGAGCTCACTAAAAATTGAGGCTAGTGTTTAATTTGCTTCATGAAGCACAAGTATGGCACAGAGCCACACACATGGACACCGCATATTTCATTCATTCATTCAACAAACAAGCCCTCTGTTACTGGGCTGGGCTGTATGATGAAGAATCCTGCAGGACCGAATAAACAAATCCAAGAAGTAGAGCTATTTTTCTATCTATGCAGATGTAGTCTACATATGTGTAGATTCACCTCCTCATTTAAGATTATTTGGGAACACACCCAACAGGCCAGTTTTCTTTTTGTTCTTTGAGAGCCCTGCAAGGTCTGGTACGATGGCCATGGTACACAATCAGGGCTTGTCGGCTCTTTCATCAGGTTCCTGACCCTAGGACAGAAAGAACTGTAATACGGAACGTCTTTCCTAGTTTACTGCTTTTGACTAAAATAATAATATTCGCTCTGACATAATGACTGTACCAATTAGACTTAGGCAAATAAAAAATTCTGATGGAATAAATTTAGATGTGGGAATGGAAACCTCTCCAGAGGTCCCCGCAGTAATCATCTGTATTCTTCTGGGGGCTGGGAGACAGGCATAGGGCAGGCCTGAAGTCCATGGGGAGGCCCCAGCTTCACTGAGGAGAGGGCCTCCAAACTCCTCGCTGGGCAATCCACCTCCCTTCCTGTTTGCACCCCCAGCACAACCTGCTGGAGAGGGGAGGTTAACAAGGGTTACTGAACACCAGGACCTGGGCAGCAAGAAGCACCCGAATGATCTTTAGGCTGAAGCTTCCAGACTCTTGCCTTGAATCGGAAGCCCTGAGGGCAGGGTCTCAATCCATCCAGGTGTGCACACAGCAAATATATACTGAATGAAAGAATGGCTAGATCTAATTTCACGGACATTAAAATAAAAACCATCCTTACAACAGCTCAGGTCCTTCCTCCAGGTGTTTGCACACACTGGAGTTTCCTCCAGTGCAATGCTCTTTGTCTATTAGACCTAGAGTGGGATACAAGGCTGTTGTCACAGTCTCTTAGGGCACTGAGTTACAAATCAATAGAGGTCAGGCATTTTCTGGAGTGACTTTAAAAGCAAACAAAATAAAAATGGAGACTCCATAGAAAGTAATCTTGAGTAATTGCTTAAAAAAATACAAACGTCATTCCACTATGTCCAACAGAAACAAGTGCTTATTCTGTTTTGTTTTTCCAAATGAAACTCCCAGCCCCACTGAAAAATCCTTTTTATCCCAGCTGCTGCCTATGAGGATGAGCAAGGCAAGCTGTGCATCCGTGGAGGACACTTGGAAAACTGTAGCCCCTCCCTGGGGATGTTATTAGTGTCTGGGGTTCTTGTAAAGACAGGGAGACATGAGAATCTGATTACTATTCAGATCAGCAGCGAGGCCCAGGCTGTCTGGAACTGACATCTCCAGGTAAATAAAAGGGCATTTACTGTAGACTACGCATGTTCTTGTGTCCCGCCTTAGGAAAAGTGCATGCCTGCACCCACAGCATTCATAGCCATCTTGTGGAAAATGTCTCTAGCCCCCCAGATGCAGGGGTACACTTTGTGCACAATGCAATTTATTATTTTATGTCATTTAGCACTTCTTCTACCCCCAACACCAGACACCTGGCCCATTTGGACTCTAGCACTAGGTGGGGATTGGTACTTGCCTGGGGTCTCTTTCTTGGTTCCTCTCTTCATATCCAAGTATGTGACACTGTCCACTTGTCAAAACTGACTCGTATCAAGCAACAACAGTAAAGCCATTGGCCTTGTGGCTTGAATGAGTTGACGACTTCATTGTAATTGCTAACAGTCATTGACATCTTCCTCTGTGCCAGGGACTGTGCTTAATATCCACTATGTTACAACGACCCCATGACATTATTATCCTCATCTCCGGGGTTAAGGAAACCTGAGCACAGGAAGGGTAAGTCACCTACCCAGGTCACACAACCAGTAACTGAGGTAGCCAGGACTCCAGTCTGGTTTGTTTCTGACTCCAAGGCCAAGCTTGTCACTGCTCTAGCATTGGGGAGGACAAAGCATCTGAAACTGCAGGCTGCAGGTTGGGTTCTTTCATCCCTCCTCCACCCCCACCCCCCATAAGAGTTCGAGCAATCCATCAAGCTGTATAAAGTGGTTTCTCAATCACACACAAATTTGATTTTCCCTAAGTATCAACCCAACTTTATCTAAAAACCCATCTTAAAGTTAACTTGCAGCCGAGGGGCTGGGGTGACGCGGGTGTTCAGGGCCTCTCGGGAACGTCTGTGGTAAGTCTACACCCGCCATATAAATCTTGTCCAGGAAAAGAAAAGAAGCTGGGTTGTGCAGGGTAGAGTTACTCCAGCTGCCTGGACCCCCTGCTCCCAGACTGGGGAGATCAGAAGGGAGCCAGGCCAATTTGATTGCAGGCCCAGAAAGCCGTGTTTGAAGCGAACCCTCTCAAGTTTCCAAGGAGGGAAGGTTTGCTGGGGAGCTGGGAGCGTGGACCGAGGAAGGAATTCCAGGCTCTGTGGCTCCTTAGAGAAGCCGAGGACGGCACACTGGATAAGGAACCAGTCTCCTTTCTACCTCAGATAAGATCGACGCCTCTGTCTCTGAAGGTGGTATGAATACTCTGCCGGTTCTAAAGGAGCTAGTGCTGTTCTTTTCCTACAGGGAGAGTCAGAAGAGACAGGGACTTCCCCAAGGCAGGATGACCCCAAGGTTATAAACCCAAGGAGGGAGGTCCCACGGGGGCCTCTGGGGAGATGGGTCGGGCTCCAGCTCTGCAGCAAGGCTGCTAGAGCAGCTCTCTTACTCACTATGTAATCACATTTAATAAAAAAAATGACTATTGTACAATAAAGACTGCATTTTCATAGATCTGTTTGTGAGATCAAGCGGTATGCCTGAAAATATGAAATATGCATCAAAATCTATTACAGCCTCCTCTGGGCACTTTATATAAATCTTTACCTGTGAGAACATTTCAGAGATAGAATCTAGACTCTACGGAACACCCAAAGCTTTTCTTCTGCTGCAGTGAGATATCAGCATAACGTTTTTAAAAATTCAAGTTAACCTTTGGGATTCACATGCCCTGCATCGTCCCCCTAAGAAACAGGTTTCGGTTCACATGAACAATGACTGCACTTGCCCTGCCTCACCTGGCAGGCACCAGCCAAGCTTTGTGCGCCCACAGCGCCCCCTAGCACCAGTGACTACAGCTGGCTCCTCACTGCTTCCCTGCTTTCTTGGGGGGGGGGGGGGGGCGGTCCATATACACCACACACCTCTCTCCACTGTGGCCCTTGGGTCTTTAAGCATACAGTAAATAATTATCTAGAACTAGTTAACTTCTCATGGACATTCTCCATCTCACATGCCCATCCATCTTCTCTAGAACCTCTTCCTCCTCATTCTCCTGCAACTCTGAGTTTCTGTATTAGAAAATCTCTATCCACTTTCTAATCCTCTCTCCCTTCTATTTGGGAACCAAATAGTAACCAAAATTAGGGGCGAACGACATAAAAGTAGTGTTGATAATCCGAGTGCATCCAGGGAAGGGACACGTCTACATTTGCCATGGAGGTAAATGCAGTGACACACTAGTGCTGTTTCTAAAGCTCTGAAAAGTACCCAGAAGCACCTGTCAATCTCCATGAGTCTCTAACTACCTCATTCTATCTCACCAAGGAAACCTGCTTTCCTCAAGCACTAACATGCCAGACAACTTCAAAAATACTATTTTACTCACTATGATTATTTTTCTGTTGTCTTCCATAGTAAAAGCCTTGAGGTTACATTTCCCTGTGCAATGAGTTCATCCAGATTGCAGTTTGTTTGTGAGCTGGCCCACAGGGTCAGGCCACCACTTATTTGTAATGCTTTCAATGGAGAAGTGTGGTCAGAATGCCACCGATCACCCTATACTGATCAGGCCCGTGGCTATGAGGGGGCCACCTTTTGTGCATCACCTCTCCTCCCGTCAGCCTCACCTCTTACAGCCACTGCTGTAGAAACCAGGACCCCGCAGGTTGCAACCAGTTTCCCACAGGTCTGAACTGCCAGCTTCTTCCCTTACCACACATTACATTACATGGAGAACCAGGTAGGAATGTGGCTTCTTAGAGTGACATTTTATAAGCATGACTGGTGGCTCCTCTGGATGCTCGAACCAAAGACATATTTGTGACAAATCCTGTAAGAGCTTCAATGAACATGGGTTCCATAAGGACTCTAAAGGACCAGCTGCTCTTTGCTCTAGAATGTGCATTAGTTTCTTACACAGTTAACTTAAACATAGTCACATAAAACTATCTGTAGGTAATATAAAAAGATTCTGATATTAATTTTCAATTCCTCATGCATGAGAACCTCTTTAGCCTCATGTGGAGAAAATACTGTATCTGCTCTGGGCTTGTCCAGATTTCTTGGCTTTTTTCATTGGCCAGTCCTGTATTTTCTCTTCTCTGGATTTTGCTTGTCCTACAAAGTTTGTGTTAGGATGTCATTTCTAGGATCCAGTACAAAGCTGAGCCACAGTGGTTTTATTGGCAGGACTGTAAAAAAAGGCTTCATTCTATGCAGTACTCTGCAAAGTGCCTTCCTCTGTTTGGAGTGTCCATGCTGGTACCCTCTCTACAGCCTGTAGAGCCCTGGGCTTGCCCAGAGTCTGATGATCTCTGGTCCCTGCTCTGTGAGCTGACCTGTTGCTGAGACTAGAGGGGAGAGCCATCCTTGTCTCTGCAGAGAAGAGGCACTTCCTGACGGGTATGAGCTGAAAGGGGGCTCACAGGGCAGAAAGAGTGTCCTCTCACTTCCTGAACTCAAAACACCCTTCCCTGAGCAGCACTGTGGGCTCACTAACTACTTCCTGTCTGAAGCAGTGTGAGCTACAAGAAGGTGGAGCACCCCAGTCGGCTGTGTGTGGTTGGGTGCTCAGACCTCTGGGAAGCAGGTGAATGTGACCTGTTGGAAAGGATGTGAGGTGCCGACAGAAGGGAATAAAATAGGGAGGAAGCTGGCAATCCTTCTTGGCTCTGGAAAGAGCCTTTTGCCCAGGTGTTAGAAAATGTGACAGGGTGGGAAAAGGAAAGCAAATGCTGGACAGGCTTGGCCCTGTTATAAATGTTCTAGTTCCTCTGGCTAGAAAAGAGTATAAGATGTGAATTATCTTACTTCAGGAAGAGAAAACCCCAAAGGCAAAACTTCAGTCAGAGACCCTGCCTGGACGAGGCAGGATGCCTTCCTAACTTCTTCTCTCCTCACTTCTGGAAAGCATGGCTTGGAGTTTCCTAATAGCCACAGGACTGGCTTAGCCCCCAGGTTCTCTGGGAGACCCTGTCTGAGGCCTGACGGGGATCACCAGGCCACTTCCCCCCATATAGAGGCAGGATGGTGGCTGCAGAGTGCCACCTAGAGGCAGCAGTGGCTAAATATTCAGAGGGACTCGGGCCACAGCAAGCACCAAGCCAAATGCGGTCCACTCTCCCCACCTTCATTCCCCAGCCTTGAGCCCCCAGCCCTCAATCCCCAGCCCTGGACAGGCTCAGGCACAGCCAGGGCCTCTCGCTCCCAAAGCCCCAAGGGCAATCTGGACCCAGGGAGAGGCCAGCAGACGCCAGAGCTCTGTCAGCTTCCCTTGGATTTGAGGGTTTTGTTCTTTTCTTCACATTTAGTCTCACCAAATGTATTCTAACCCTACAGACTCAAAGAAATCAGAGGGAATGTTTATTTTTATAAACTAAGTCAGCTCAGAAGACGTGTAAAGCACATACTTCCTGGCCCAAACGCTGTTCCTTCCCTTGATTCTTCTTTTAAAGAATCTACTTTGTACCCAGCTAGGAGTGTGTCTTATTAGTTCCCACCGTAACCGGGGCTGGCTTAGAAAACACTGTTTTTAAAATCTGAAACACCACCCCTACTTCTTAGAGTTCCCAGACTCCTTTTAAATCTGGTGGGCCCTCTGCCCAGAAGACATTTAATGCACCCGTACCCAAGCTAATTTAGCCATAGTCTCTAGGGTGTGTGAATCACTCCTCTCCCCAGTCCATCTATGGATGGATTAAAAATCCCTCTGTATCTGTCCTATGCCTGGGGACAAATCTCATACTGCAACTGGTCCTGCAGGGGTGGTTCTAAGATTTTTTAAAATGCCTTATTCTCCTCTGAAAGTCTAAGGCCACAGAATCTTGGCCTTTTCACATGCTATTCCTCTGTCCAGAACTCCCCACCACCCCTAGTATCCAGCTATCCATAGCTGCATAACAAATCACCCCAAAACTCAATGGGTTAAGTCAATAGCTTGTTAGTTTTTTTTGACAATTCTACGGGTGACCAAACTCTTTTGGGCAATTCTTACTCTGTTACAGTCAGATAATGGCTGAGGCTAGAATCATCAAAAGGCTCCTTTACTCACGTGCCTAGGACTGCTGGGATGGCTGGAAAAGCCAGGGGCTGATTGGGTATCTCCTTCCATGCTGCTCTTTTATGAGGCTAGCTGGTCTTCCTCACAGCATGGCAGTCTCAGTAATTGTACTTTTTTTTTTTTTAAAGATTTTATTTATTTATATATTTATGGTAGAGAGAGAGAGAGAGAGAGAGAGAGGCAGAGACACAGGAGGAGGGAGAAGCAGGCTCCATGCAGGGAGCCCGATGTGGGACTCGATCCCAGGACTCTAGGATTGCGCGCTGGGCCAAAAGCAGGCGCTAAACCACTGAGCCACCCAGGGATCCCCCTCAGTAATTGTACTTCTTACATGGCACCTGCCTTTCCCCCGGACAAATGTTCTAAAAGATCTAGGTAGAAGCTGAAGGCTTCTTACGACCTAGCTCAGAAGATCCAGAACATCACTTCTGCCACATTTTATAGGTCAAGCTAAGGCCAGTTCAGATTCAAGGAGAGAAGAATTAGACCCCACATATCAGGGCGAGGAGGAATAAAGAATTTGTGACCATTTAAACCACCTACCCTGTTTGTCTGGCCAAATACTACTGGATGCTTTCAGCTTCATATTAATGCCATGCTCTTTGGGAAGTCTTTTCTAACCCCCTAGACTAGGTTAATCATTTTTTTTGTACATGCTTCTATAGTGCACGCTCTCTCTCTCACACACACACACACACCTTTTTCATATTTTCACAATATTTATCTTACCCATAGACTAAATTCCTCAAGGGTACAGGCCATGTCTTTTATTCTCTACTGGTCGCAGGCACTTAAACAATGTCTGGCATCATGTTCCACTTCAGAATTGAACTAAATTGATGTTAGGTTTTCAGTTGATTAAGGAAAGGAACACAGAGAGATTTGCAGGAAGGTTGAAACTAACTTAGGTGTGTCTTCATGCAGCTCCCTCTCCCTGTAGCCCTACTTGTCGTCAGTTTGATCATGCCCATCCTTGAACTCTCTAAAAGAAAGGCCTTCATGTTTCAGGACCCTGACAGTCATGTAGTTTGAGCCCTGGAATGTGGGGGCGGACTTAGAACTTTGGATGGGGCAGATCATAGGGGTGTATCTACACCTAGAAGGAATCTGGCCTCCCAGGCAGCATGTGGCAGTTGCTGTGTGGGCACAGACAAGAGGTGGTCAGTCATTGAGCCCAGCTGTCAGGTCAGCAGGCTCTGCGCAGTCACAGGTGTCCTGACAGCTGGGCAGAGCCCCCAAACGGGTAATTTAGAGCAGATCCTCATCAGAAATTGCATCTTAAAAAAAAAAAAAAGAAATTGCATCTTGAGGGGCCTTAGGGTCAGCAGATGGTGAGACCTCATCTCTCAGTTGCTCAGCCAGGGGGTGGCTCTTTGGAACTCCAGGCTCTGGGAGTCCCTACTCTTAGAGAGACTGGAGCTCTAAATGGGGCACTGAAACAGAGCCAGGGGCACAGGATACAAGCCAGGCAGCCATTTTCCACCAACAAGGTATGAGGGAGGGCTTGGGCATGAGGCAGATCCAGGCCCCCAGTCAATACCACACGTCAGGAAGAACAACTTTTTTGTTTAAATACCTCCTGCTAAGCCCTGGCTGCACATTTGTGGTAGCCACTGTAGCCTTTGCCAAACATTTTTGCTTTCCACCTTCTGAGGACACGGTAGGGCTGTATTTCCTGTCCCCCTTGTGGTTGGATGGAGTCATGTGACCAGTCTAACGAGTCATGAGAGCCAGTGACATGTGTTCCTTCTGCCAGAGCCTGGAATTACTTGGTGTAAGACCCTGGGAGATCTCCTTCACCAACCCTGGAGACGGCTGCCCCAACCAGGCTGGGTTTCTGAGTCACTTAGGATGAACAGCAAGCCCTTGCCTCCCATAATACCTGTGTAGCTGGAAGGGCATAAAAATCTGTCTTAAGTACCTGAGACTTTACAGCTATTTGTTGCTATAGAACAAACTGGCCTGAAGTTTCTCACTTTGTCTGTAAATCAAAATCATCAAGGGTTTTTAAAAAAGTCCTAATGCCCACTCCCATGCCAGAAATTCTGATTTCACTGGTACTAGTATGCTGGGAATCAGGACTTTTTTAAAACTGAACTTTTTGTTTTGGAAAATTTTACATTTATAGGAAATTTGAGAAAGTAATAGAGTTCCTATATGCTCCTCACAGAAGATACCCATTCAAATGAAGGTTTTTGTTTTTTGTTGTTTGTGCAACAATTTGTAAGTACTATTTACACCAATGTTTCCCAGAGTTAAAGAATCTTAGCAGAATTTACATCTGGTGCTGCTGCTAGAATTCTCTCTGCCTATCCCCAACCCCCTATACTGCCGCTCTGGAGCTCAGTCCTTCTCTCGACATCCAGAAAATATGAAAGGTGGAGAAAGTATATTCTCAAGGCACTGTCAGCTCAGGATCTACCCCCGAGGCAGGGGTGAACCCAAGACACTGAGGTGACTATTTTCTTTCTAGGACCAGGAAGAAAACTCTAATCTGATTTGAGGTGTGTGTGTGTGTATGTGTGTGTGTGTGTGTGTGTGAGAGAGAGAGAGAGAGAGAGAGAGAGAGAGAGAATACATGAGCACCTGTGAGCATGTGAAAGTATGTGTGAGTGTGTGCAAACTGTGAGTGTATATAAATCCAGGTGAATGTGTGTGGTTGAGAGTAAGTGTGCAAGTGTGTGTGAATGTGGTATATAAATTTGAGATGGTGTGTGTGAATGAATGTGAGTGTGCATGAATGGGAATGGGCATGAAACGCTGTGAGCAGGGGGGCAGGCACAGGTCCCAGTGACACGAGCCCCCCAGCCATCCTCATTCCTCATACCATCTCGAACTCCCAGCTGACTGTGTCTGCTCCAAACTCACAGGAAGGGGGGACCAGGGTGCAGTGTGTGGCACATTGCCAAACCTTGTCTCTCGCCCCCTCCTGAGAACCGGGGTGCAGCACAAAACAGTCAAATATTTTCCTCTTCTGTCATCACTAACTATAGCTCCACAAGTTCTCAGATCGCTGTGCTAGCTCATTGCCATAATTAGCAATTTTCTGATATCATACTAACACTAGTTAATTATTCCCCCAGAGACAAAGCAAATTCATGGGATGCCGAGGTTAAGTGGATAAATTCTGCTCCAGAGAGAAGCACAAGCACTTGTTGTAGGTTAGTCATACTGCAGTGTGGTCTCAGAAAGGGCTCAGTGACCTGGAGCGGGGCCATGGATGAGGACCTGCAGGAAGCCTGGGTGGTTGTTACACTGGTGTCCACTGGCCCTGCTCCCCCTCCACCTCACAAACACTGGAAAATTTGGGAGCCTTCACTGATGTTGTGACTAGCCCACCACAGCCTGGCCTGGGGCCCTGGTGTGAAGAAGGAAGTTTGTCATCACCACCTTCCTCAAGCTGCCTATGCACCCCAGTGTCACTCACCCTGTGTTCCAGAAAAATTAACCTATCCTCATCTTACCCTTAGGGCCCTGCTTTGTGTCTGCTTCTCCCCTCGGGGACACAGACCTTAACAACAAGGCAGCTTGTGATCCCCTTCTGCAGGCAGGGCTTCCTGAAGGGGTCTTAGATGCTGAGGAGGGGCAAGAAGAGAGGGGTGTAGGCACAGCTGTGGCTCCTGGGGCACGGGAGCAGTGCCACTTCTCCTCCCCAGGGACACTGAAAAAGAGAACTGAGAGTTCTCGAGGGCACATCATTACGTGGGACACACCACAAGCCCTTCAAAGGTCCATTCAGTGAAAAGAAGTAAAGCCACCCACAAGGCTATTTTTGCCTGTTATTCTATTGACTGAGGCAGACATTGGGTTTTCTTGCCTATATTACTCAAATAACAACCCCAGTGGTGTCTTCCTTTCATAAGTGAGAAAGTCCCTTCTTGGTGGAAAATTTAGGCTTGAGATCTTTTACCTGGGGCTTCTTCTCAATTCCCAAAACACAGTGGGGGCTGCAGGGTGTCGTTACAGTGTGTCCAGGGCAGTCCCTGGCTGCCCCTAGCAAAGGGCTTTGTGAGATCCTCACAAATCTCACAAGGTGAGAGAGGCCTTGTTGGACTATAGTTCGATATGTTCTATGGGCCTAGGCACCTGGCTGCCCAGGGACAGTCTCCGATGACACTTCTTGTCCTGGACCAGTAGCTTTCCCTAGACAGTCTCCATCTAGATAAAAACTATGATCACCCTACTTTGTAAATAAGATTAGGCCCAGCACCATCTCCTTGGCCTCAGTCTGAAGCATCTCCATCCCTGTTGGTGAGGGGTAAGCTTGCTTCCTGAAGCTCTGGAAAAACCAGAGGAAGGGGAGGTAGAGTGAAGAGGTACTGCTAGAGGGAACCAGCTGCCCTGTCCACGTGTAGAGACTTAAAAGGCTTGTGCTGCACACCCAGGTCTGTTAAAATCCAGCCCAACTCTTTAAGTGCCTCCAGTGTCCTGAAGCCTTTCTGCATGTCTTCGACCAGAGGTATCCTCTCTCTTTGAACCCTTAGATCCACCCCGAGCATCTTTTACCTCCTTTAGCACATTCCTTCTGACATGTTGGAGAGCAGCATTGAGCAAGGCTCAGGAGTATATTAGCCTCAGCTCAAGTCCCAGCTCTAACACAGAGTAGCTCTGTGACCTTGGGCAAGTCACTTCACTGCCATAGGCCTCAGTTTCCCCATCTGTAAAATGAGAATAAGAGAGGCAGCCTCATAGAGAGGAGTAAATGAGTGAATACATGTGATACACTTGGAGCAGAGTCTAACACCTCTAAGCATTAGCTATTAAGTACTACATCTTACCTTCCTTTCTAGACTGTGAGCATTCTTCCTTTAGGTAGCAAAATTCAAAGTGATTTGTTGAGTAACGATTACATGCCAGGTACTTTCACAATCATTGTGTCACCAATCCTGGAGCCAACTCTGGTTGCTGGGGGTTACTGATCACTAGTCACTCCCCTTTTATAGGTGGAGAAGAAGAGGTTCAGAGAGGTTAATTAATTAGCCCCGGACACAGAGCTTAGTAATGAAAAGATCAGAGATAATTTAGAACACAGGTCCTTCCTCCAGCTTGTCAAACAATAACCCTCCATCTCCCTCCACAAAAATCTCACAATAACAAATAAGTCTTTGTTCCAACATACACTGCGGTTTAGCTACAGAGGTTTACAAAATATGACATTTAAAATCAGTTGTGCTCTTCAAGAAAAGTCAAATGGGTTCCAGGCATCAATTTAAGAGAAGGACAATCATTTACACGGGCCAGGAAGCATTAAGAGCTTCAGCCAAAATCAATATGTTCCTGCTCCCTATACTCTTTCCTGAATATGTGCCAGGGTCTGCTCACGGACTTGACTTCTGGATTGAAGAAAAGATGCTCAAACAAGGTTTGTCATTTGCAGACAGAGCAAGTGAATGTTGTTTCCAGGTATAAGATTTATTTCTGAAAAGAGGAAGTATCACCAGCCTCTCCTGGCCTCTGTCACTTCCCCTCTTGGGGCCTCAACATCCTCCTTTGCACAATGGGACTGTATTGGGGCTTCTCTAGGACCCCAGCCGTTCTGTGACTCAGTTCTGAGGGGTCTCTGAGTCACATATCTTAGATGCTTCAGGTTACATCTGCTTTCTAGAAGGTTTGCCTGAGCAAGTAGTATAGTAGGTTGAGTGGTGGCTCCTCCAGGATATGTCCACATCCTTATCCCCAGGACCTGTGAATATGACTTTAAAAAAAAAAGTCTTTGCGGAGGAACTTAATTTAAGGATTTTGAGGTGAGATCATTCTGGATTACCTAAGTGAGTCCTAAATCTAATGACAAGCATGTCTTTTAGGAGACACACAGAGGAGACACACAGACACATAGCAGAGAATCCCATGTGAAGACAGAGGCAGAGACCTGGGTGAGATGTGGCCACAAGTCAAGGAAGGCCAACCACCGCCAGAAGCTGAAAGAGGCCGAGAACACATTCTCTCCTATTGCCTCCAAGAGGAGCCCAGCCCCACAACCCCTAGAATTTGCCCTCCTGGCATCCAGAACTGTGAAAGAATAAATTCCTGTTGTTTTAAGCCACTCATTTTGTGGTAATTTGTTCTGGTAGCCATTCAGGAAACAAATATAAATAGTTTTATATGAACACAAAGTGGCGATACAGATGTTCACTTTTAAAGCACAAGTTGGCTTCATCTGTAAATGTTTCTAAAAGAAACTATTCAGTGGAATTACTGTGACTGAAATCAAGATTAGCCCCCGTCTGTTAGAACACCTGAAAATTATTTCCAGTGAAAGGAAGAGGTGCCTGGGAAACTGGCTGGACAAACCCCTCCGGCTGGTGGGGTACTTCACACCTTTACCAAATGTTTCCTTTTTTGGGCCATTCTGCTGATAGGACATTCTCATCATTGAATATCTCTTTATCATGTCAGAGACAGATAGGCACCAGGGAGCCTAAAAACCACCCATCCCATGTCCAATTTGGTACCCACAGCATAATGGGGTCTCCTTGGCAGCTGCATCTAGAGTCTGGATGTTGCTCTGTAAAGACCTTCAATCAATTTTTTTTTTTTTTGGAGACAAACAAAATCACAGTTATTTGCTGTAGGAATAGCTGACAGCACTGTTATAACAACAATATCTCCCCCCACGGCGGACGGTACATGATCCAGGAGTGCACAGTGGCTTTAAAATGTTGCTCCAAACCAAACAGTCAATAGGCCCATCTGATCCTTCTCTTATACAGTCTGGTTCATTTTTCTCACTGTGCTCCCCGGAGGGTCCATCTCCAGTCCCACAGCCTGCCTTGCATCCAGCCACAACCACTCAAATGGAGAGAACAGAGGCCCAGGGTGAGTGTCCTCAATTTCCTCGGCTCCCTCCACCTGGCAAACAGTCCTTCCTTCCTCCCTTCCTGGCAGAGGAATGTTCCTCTCCCCAAAGTCTAATCTCCCTCCCAGGTTCTGGGTCCCATCTGCTCCTCCTCAGGATCTCTGTTTCACCCTTAGCCAGTAATCGCTCCCTCTCTACAGTGCCTTCCCCTGGGACAGAAACACAATGGATAGACACTCTCTTACATGAAGAAACTATCTGTACCAAGGGCATACAGTCAGCTCGGAGAAGAAAGTAGTATGATCAATAGCACATGAAATGATCCTCAACCTCACCAGAAGCGGGGGAATGCAAATTAAAACCACAGCGAGGCACCATTTCAATCACGTCAGATCACCTGAAATTAAAAGCAATGCCCAGTGCTGGTAAATAATGTTAATCATAGGTTTGTTTAGTACAGAAATGGAAAAAACCTAAATGTACACCAGAGGGGGATGGATCTGTATATTGAGGCACAGTCACACAATATGAATTCTCCACAAAGCTGAGCATGGCAGCGTGTTGCCGAGGGAAATGTACAGGACAATGGGGAAGGTGGTCTAGGTTTGAGGACACGTGCTTGGTACAGGCTACTTTCTTTTGTTTTACTGAAGAACAGCAAACAGTGCAAAAGATGTGCCCAAGTTTGAGGACAAAGTGAATGGTCAAAGGAACCTCACCTTCAATGGTCTCAGTACCCTGCACAGAATACAGAGTTGACCAGGCTAGAGAAGGAGAAGGTCAGATCCTAGCACTCACTTCTGGAGTGTGTGAGTGTGTGTGAGTGTGTGTGTGTGTGTGTGTATGTGCATGCGAATGCATGCGAGGGAAGCAAGCTAGAGCTGAAACAGTAGAAACTCCTCAGCTGCTGGATCATTCGGTGACAAGACAAGCCATGGGCCTGTCTCTTCTCTCTGGCTGGCCTCCTGAGACTATCTGTTCCTCCTGGCCAACTCTTCACCCCGGTCAGGCTTCACTCCAGCCCAGTCAGGCTCTGCCCACCGCCTCATGAGGGCTGCTCTAACCCAAGCCTTCGGTGACCTTCTGTGTCAAGAGTCCACAGACCCTGTCCAGTCCTGCATGACTGGAGTTCTCTTGATACAATTGATCCCTCCTCTTTCCTAAAACCTTCTCAAGGTCTGGAGGGTGCAAACCTCCTCAGGCTCCCTGCTTACCTTTCTTCAATATCCTTCCCAGTTTCCCCCTCTCTTTTCTTCTCCCGGCGCGGTCCTCTGCCCAGCCTCAGACTCCCCTGGTGTAATATCATGAGGATTTTTGTATGTTAACTTGACTAGGACACAGGGTGTCCAGACATTTGGTCAAACATTATTCTCAGTGCATGTGTGAGGGTGTTTCTGGATCCAATTAGCATTTGAATCGGTAGACTTGAGTAAAGCAGATTGCCATCCCCAGTGTAGGTGTAGGTGGGCATCGTCCAAACATTTGAAGGCCTGTATCAAACAGATAGCAGAGGCAGGGAGAATTTGTCCCTATACTAAGTGACTGCTTAAGCTGAGACATCAGTCTTCTTCTGCTCTTGGACTCAGACTTATACCAACAACTCTCCTAGTTCTCAGGTCTTTGGACTTGGGTTGCATCATACCACTCAGCCATCTTGATCCTCCAGCTTTCAGACAGCAGATTAGGAGATTTTTCAGCCTCTATAATTGCATAAGCCAATTATATATATATATTTTTTTTCCTGGAGATCACTAATACAAGTAGTCAGTAAAATATGGATTCTTCAGCCCTGTCCCAGACCTAATGAATCAGAATTTTGGAGGACCCCAGGAATCTGCACCTTATAGGCACCATGGGGGGGCGGGGAGTGAGGGGAAAGTTCTTGTTCTTCTGTGAATGAGAACACCTGCTCTTCTCTGAGATTTGTGGCCAGCAGAGAGCTTTCATGGCCTTTTTTGGCCAGCAGGATCATAGGTCCCTCATTCCCTCTTCCTCCTTCCCCTCAAAGACAGTAGAATGAGAACCTTCAGAAAAACAGCCTCTGGGTTTGGCCTGGGCAGGCCAGCCCCCAGTGGGGGTCTGCAGAGCAGGCTCTACATTCAAGCGGGTTCTCTCCAGTGGAAAGGAAACAAATGGCTTATCTCCGAAACTAAAGTACTGCAGCAACTCCCAGAAAGACTGCTTTCTTATGGTTTAATAGAATCTGTCGTGATTAAAATCAACCTTCCAGGAATGCTCAACCCAGTAGTAACTATCAAAATGTGAGGCATATCCTTCCATGTTGGTTCTTAGTGTTTGGTTTACCAAGGGTAATGTTGTCACTTCTCCTGAATGATGTCACATGCTCACAGGTGAGACCACCACCCACAGGCTTATGATACCCACATCCAGACCGACAGGCCAGGTTTTCCTCCTAATGTCCAGGCCGTATTTCTGATGCTCCCTAGATACCCTCCACCTGGATGCCTTTCACTCAGCACATCCAGAACCACTTCATCATTTCCCTCCGTACTTCCTCTACTTCCTTCCTCTTCCCTAGTCCTTACCTTAGTTAATGGCAACAGTGCTCACCTAGCTGTTCAAGTTAAAAATTCTGCTGTTATACTCCCTCCTCCTCTCCCTTACTTCCCACAATCAGCCGGTTATGGCTCTTCTCTGAGGCTATTTCCTCATTACTGCTTCCTTCCTCCCTATCCCCTTATCACGGCCTCTCTTGGTTTGGGCCCCATCACTTTCTGCCTGGACTTCTATAAGAAAGGAGAGGGCTTTTAGAGCTTATAGGGAAATTCAGAGTTCTAGAGTCAGACTAACGTAGGTTCAAATCCCTGCTTTGCTATCTACTAGCTGAGTGACTTTAGGTAAGTCATTCATCTGCTCTAAATCACAACAGTTTCCTTGTGTGTAATAAGGAGTAATGATGTCTATCTCATAGGGTTCTAATGAGGATCAAATGAGGTCATGCTTAGCACAGTGACTGCACAGTGTACTTATTCAGTGAATATTAGCTCTCAATTAGTATCAATTTTGGTGGATAGACAAGGCCTTCCGTGACCTTTCAGGCTCTGTCTGTGCCCTCATACATTTTCCTCATGCTTTTTTTTTTTTTAAGATTTTATTTATTTATTCATGATAGACACACAGAGAGAGAGAGAGGCAGAGACACAGGCAGAGGGAGAAGCAGGCTCCACGCAGGGAGCCCGACACAGACTCGATCCCAGGACTCCAGGATCACGCCCTGGGCCAAAGGCAGGCGCTAAACTGCTGAGCCACCCAGGGATCCCCTTCTCATGCTTTTCTCTCTGCCTGGAATGTTCCTTCTTTTGTCCATCAAGTTAACCCATGCTTATACTTCAAAAGTGAGCTTGGGTGTCACTTCTCTGTGACAAGTCAGTAACTTGAAATCACCCATAGTGGGAGTACTTAACACTCAGGAAATTGGCAAATACTGTGAACCAAGGATTGGTTTATTATTCTGATGATTGTCTAGACTTGACAAAGTGATGAAGAAAAAGTTAACAATGAAGATTAAACTTAAAAGTGTGTTGAGCCTTTTGCTATTACAACTGCAAAATTGTTCCTCTAGTATTTGAAAACTATTATCTAATTTAGCAAAGAAGTTGCTCACATTGACAAGTGAACTTCCAATATACGTCTTTGTTGTTTCACCTTCTTATTAATATAAACAAATATAGGGGCACCTGGGTGGCTTAACAGGTGAAGCATCTGACTTGATTTCAGCTCAGGTCATGATCTCAGTGTTATGAGATCAAGCCCCGAGTCACGCTCTGCATTCAGTATGGCATCTGCTTGAGATTCTCTCTCTCCCTCTGCCCCTTTTCCCCACCCTGACATGCTCCTCTTGTGCTTTTTTTTTTTTTTTTTTTCTTTCTCTGACAGAGACAGAGGCAGAGGGAGAAGCAGGCTCTGTGCAGGGAGCCCGACATGGGACTCGATCCGGGGTCTCCAGGATCACACCCTGGGCTGAAAGCAGGTGCTAAGCCGCTGAGCCACCCGGGCTGCCCAGCTATATATAATTTACAATAAAGAATATTATATGTTTTATCATTGTAAGTTCTGTGCTACATATCCTTTATATCAGTAAATTCTATAACCAACTTATTTATGTGCCCTTAGGGAGCCAGCAGTTGATCCTTGAGCCCGCAGGGCTGCGGCGGCCGCTCTGCGCCCCTGCCCTGTCGGAGCTCGGAGCTCGCAGCGCAGAATGGAGGATGCGGAGGTGGCGCTGTCACGAGGGGAGACCTGTAGGTCACGAGACAGGTAGGAGCGGTCTGGGTCTGCCGCAGGAAGCCCGGAAGTGAGCCCAGCCGCCAGGCCTTGTTCCTGGCCGCACGCGTTCCTCCCGCGCCTGTGAACTCTGAATTGAGGGGAAACGCAGGGACCGCGGGGACCCTGGAGTCCGCGCATCTTGGGCTCACCCTCGTCAGGTGCCCGTCCGCTCGCTCCGCCGCGTGTTCTGCGGCCCCGGGACGGACCCGAGCCAGGTCCGAGGCCCAGGGAGGAATCTCCCAGACCCCCCGCAGCGAGCGGCGGGGGGGGGGGGGGGGGGAACCTCCTCTGCCTCTGTCAAGGGTTCTCCCCAAAGGAGGGCGTAGGGCCCTCTCCCCGGGGTAGGGGGGAGGCGTGGGACAGGGACAGGGGTGGGGGTGGGGGGGAGGCGCGGGACAGGGGTGGGGGTGGGGGGGAGGGGGGAGGCGTGGGACAGGGACAGGGGTGGGGGTGGGGGGGAGGCGCGGGACAGGGACAGGGGTGGGGGGGAGGTGGGACAGGGGTGGGGGTGGGGGGGAGGCGCGGGACAGGGACAGGGGTGGGGGGGAGGTGGGACAGGGGTGGGGGTGGGGGGGAGGCGCGGGACAGGGACAGGGGTGGGGGGGAGGTGGGACAGGGGTGGGGGTGGGGGGGAGGCGCGGGACAGGGACAGGGGTGGGGGTGGGGGGGAGGCGCGGGACAGGGACAGGGGTGGGGGGGAGGGGGGAGGCGCGGGACAGGGACAGGGCTGCGCGGGAGCCACGGGGAGGGCCGGGCGGGGCTCCCCTCCCGCAGCTCGGGCGTGAGCCTCCTGGGCCCCGCCCCCGCCGGTCCACGTTGCGGGAGGAGGTGGCCAGGCCAGGCTTCGTGGGCGCATAAGGGCCGGGACGAGGGCCCCGGGAGCCGCTGGGGTGCGTCCTGCACGGCTGCCGGGGGGCGGGAGGCGGGCCGCCTGCAGGGGCGAGGGCGGCGAGGCACGACCGGACTGTCCCGTGGGGGCCAGCAGGCCTGGGTCGCGTGGTCCCGCCGGCTCCGCGAGCCCTCGCCACGCAGGTCGCCAGGCTCGGGCCGGCCTCGCTTTCCTCCTCCTCCTCCTCCTCCTCCCCCTCCCCCTCCTCCCCCTCCTCCCCCTCCTCCTCCTCCCCCTCCTCCCCCCCCCACGAAGGGGAGCTGAGGCCAGGCACGCGTTGGGGCCGGGGCCCTTTCCGGCCCAGCGCCGACCCGACCCCGACCCGGCGCCCTCCACACCGGGTCCTTTACCAGAACCAAGGAGCGTTGGCCTGGAAGGGAGCGGGCCCCGCCGACGTGGGACAGCAGGGACAGCAGGGACAGCAGGGACAGCAGGGACCAGGCCGCGGTGGGCAGAGGAGCGGGGAGCCGGTGACCGGCCCGTGACCCGCTGGGGACCGGCCTCCCGAAGGCCCTTCTGGGCCCTTGGCTGCCTGTGACTGATGGGTGGGGCGGTGACAGGGGGCAAGCACCTCTTCGCTCAGCAGCTCCTCCTCTGCCTTCCAAAGGCCGCATTCCCCTCCTGCTGCAGACATGGGCAGAATTGCCCCCCCCCCCCAGGTGGCTGCACGCAGGTGGCACGGAGACCTAAGTGACACGTGCCTGCTGACTGGGGGATGATCCTATTGAAATAATAAAAAGCAGACAAAACACTGCCAAGCGACTAACGTGTTCTGAGTGGACACATCTCTAGAGTCATTTTCTCACCGGGGCAGGGCTGCCAGGTGTGCCCTCTGGTGGGGGAGCCCCTCCACACCCGTGGCTATTGAACGGGAAAGGTGGCCCCCAAACTGAGACGGGGGCTGCCTTTAAACCCCACCCTGGATTTCCAAGAGAATAGAAAAGGCGAATAGGGATCTCTGGGTGGCGTAGCGGTTTGGCGCCTGCCTTTGGCCCAGGGCATGATCCTGGAGACCCGGGATCGAATCCCACGTCGGGCTCCCGGTGCATGGAGCCTGCTTCTCCCTCTGCCTGTGTCTCTGCCTCTCTCTCTGTGTGTGTGTGACTATCATAAATAAATAAAAATGTTTAAAAAAGGCAAATAGCCCATTAATCACTTCATATGGAATTAACATTAGGTATTGAATTAACATGCTAGTTTAATCATTACGTATTGAATTAACATGCTAGTTTAAATAAAATATTGTTAACATTTATATCTCAGCTGTTTCTTTTTTTCTTTTTTTTTTTAAGATTATTTATTTATGATAGACAGAGAGAGAGAGAGAGGGGCAGAGACACAGGCAGAGGGAGAAGCAGGCTCCATGCACCACCGGGAGCCTGACGTGGAACTCGATCCGGGACTCCAGGATCGCGCCCTGGGCTAAAGGCAGGCACCAAACCGCTGAGCCACCCAGGGATCCCCAGCTGTTTCATTTCATTGTTGAAAATAGGACACTAGATCACCAGTGTGACTCGAATACGTGGCTAACATTATACTTCGATTGTTTTGAGGGAATATCTACCTATATATATCTAAGGGAATCCAGGTTTTTAAAAAACAACCAAAATCACAAACACTTGGCTTCCATGACTCAGTTATTCCAAGGGTTTCCTACCAAGGGTGGTGGGAGTGGCTGCTCTGGCGTGGGCAGTAAGGGATGGGATGTCTGTAGAGAATTTAAAAACAATAAAACTCAACCAAAAGTCAGTCTGCTTTTTATTATCACCGAGTTGCTACTATAAACAACTTCAGGGTTGAATAGCACCTTCTTGCCCGGGGGGGAATGGCTCCTACAGCCCCCCACCCTTCAGATGCACACTGACTCCCCCACCTTAGTTTCTCATTAACTCCCGCCTCACCCCAGGTGCCCACTGACCACCGCACCCCAGGTGCACGCTGACTTCCCCTGACCCCAGGCGTCCACCAATCCCACCCCCAAAATGCCTTCATTGCCCCCACCATGGGCTTGGTGCTACACTAAGCACCCTGGGGCTGCAAAAAGCATAGAATTTAGGAAAGGCTCCTGTATTAGGGTTCTCCAGAGAAACAGAATCAATAAGATGTGTAGAAATAGAAAAGGATTTATTATAAGGAATTGGCTCATGCGATCATGGAGGTTGGCAGCTCCCAAATCTGCTGACCCAATGCCCCTGTTCCAAGTCCAAAGGCCAGCAGCTGTGTAGAACCAGGAAGATGCCCCATTTCAAAGGCTAGCAGGTTGGAGGAATTCTCTTTTACTTGGAGGCTCCATCTTTTCTTCTCTTCAGGCCTGCAACTGACTGGTGGAGGCCCACCCACATTATGGAGGTAGTCTCAAAGGCTACCAGTTCAAACACTAATCTCACCCAAAATACTCTCAACTCACCCAAAATAATGTTTGGCCAAATATCTGGGCACCATGGCCCAGCCGAGTTGACACATAAAATTAACCTTCACAGCTCCTCACAGGCTAGCCCCAGGGAAGAGGTAGGAAAAGGAAGAGTCTACTGTATCTGGGCTCCAGCGCTTAGCTGCCCCACTGCATGCTGCACAGTCCTGAGCAGCTCATTTGGCCTCTCTGTGCCCATGTCCCCTTCAATGCACTGGGGACAGTGATCATATCCATCCGGAGGCAACACATGTGTAAAGTGCTCAGGCCCATGCCTGGCATCCTCGGTGCCACCATTGTTAGTCTTCTAGTGTGGCTGGGACTATGACCAGAGGAGCTGGGAGCAAAGAAAGAGAGGTAACCAGGGAGGCCCCTCAGGGGAGGGGGAGATTCTGATTAAGCTCATGATCACTTCCTGTGGCTTTGCAGCTCCTTTCATTGCATTTTAGCTTTTGGATCCAGGGCCCTTTGAAGGTAGATTTTCATCAGCTTGCAAAAATGTGTCCAAAACCTGCTTTTTCCTGGCTTAAGTGCACACATGTGCGTCAGATACCCAGGAGGCCTGGAACCACTTCCTCTGCAAGGCACAGGCATTCCTTATGCTCCTGCACCTCCTGGGTCCTAGGTTCTTCGAAACCCTGTATTTAGATGCTGAGCCTGGCTCATCCCCCTACTCCCCCCAACCCCGACCCCTGCCCCATCCTTTAATCTGAACTCCTCCTAGCTGAGTGTCTGAAGTGAATCAATAGTGCTGCTGTGTGGGAGAACTGAGGCTAAAAATAGGCACCTTTTCATGGCAGGAGAAAGCAGAGTCTTTAGTAACCAGGACCTCAGGAAAAACGGAGGGAGTGACCCAGACCCTGGGGGCCTCAGGTAGATGAGCAATCATGGGTCCATTATGTACTTACTGCACATAGGGTACCCGGTGGGGCCTTCTCGCTTTTCTCATGGCTCAGAGAGAAGGGAATCTCCCATACTATCTCACACCAGGGGTGGGGGCGGGGCTCATCTGACTGGTAAGAACTTGAATCCACTGGGTCCCATCCACTGGGGAGCACTACGCTCCCTTCCCATCTCCTACTCTTGGATCCATGCTCATTGTGCCCTCAGGGGCCCAGGGCCAGTTTTCCCTGCAGAGGAGAGGAGCTGGGACTTCTTTCTCAGCTGTCCTTCCACCCACAAGGCAGTGTGTTAAGGAAACAGAGTAGGCAAATGGGATGGCTTTAGTGCAGGTTCAGAACCATCTTCCTCTTTCTTGCTGCCTGCCACAGCCTTTCTCTGGCACTGGGGTCCTTCCAGTTGTAGGCACCCCACATTATCGTGCTGAAACACTACTCTGGGTGTAGTGTAGCTGAAAAAGACAGATTCAGAGGGGCCCAGGAGAGGCCAATGTCCTCCACTCCAGCGTGGGTGACTACAACAATATCAGTGCTTTGTTCCCAGAGTGGCTGGTAAAACTTTGGTATTTATGTCCTCCAGTTGAAGCTCTGGAGGTCTGTCAGAGTTGATTGTAATCTAAGCCCATGTATTAAGCACTCCCAGGGAGCAAAGAGTGACCTGGACAGGAGTCCATCTCAGCAATGTATGGGCCTGGCTTGGGACCCTCACCCAGGAGCTTGCATTCACTTTTTTTTTTAAGATTTTATTTATTAATGAGAGACACAGAGAGAGAGGCAGAGACACAGGCAGAGGGAGAAGCAGGCTCCCTGCAGGGAGCCCAATGTGGGACTCGATCCCACGCCCTGAGTCCAAGGCAGACGCTCAACCAGTGAGCCACCCCGGTGCCCGAGCTTGCACTCAATTTAACGAGGACATGGTAAGTGCCATGAGGCAGGTGTGAAATGTGTGCTTGGAGCTGAATTTTATGCAGAGGATACCGAGAACGATCTCCCCATTCCCTACGCTGAGCTCTTTGAGGAGAAGGATGGACAGAGTGACAGGGCCGAGATGTTCAGGTGGGCCCACACAGGTTCCTTAGCACCCAGATGAGGGCAAGTATGTCTCTGGGGTCTGGCCAACCCCTCACCCCAGGCAGTGGGCATGGGGGCTGTGGGAGGAAATTCGGAAGGAGGAAGGGGGCCCCTGGGGTAGGCACCCAGATTTGGATTTCACGGACTAGTCACATTCCAGAAATATCTGGGGAGGTAGGCCTAGGGTTGCTAACTTTTTCATTTCACCAAATAAGGAGGTTAAAATAGAAAACTACCATCGATTATCAGCAATGCTTCATGAGGGAAAGGGCATTTTCAACACCAAAATGTAGTAACAATTTTCTAAAATAGAATAAAGGGCTATGTTTCCTTTGAAAAGTGTGTGTAGGGGGGTGCCTGAGTGGCACAGTCACTTGGGCATCAAACTTCTGAATTCAGCTCAGGTCATGATCTCAGGGTACTTGAGTTTGATCCCTGCACTGGGCTCCATGCTCAGCAAGGAGTCTGCTTGGGATTCTCTCCCTCTCCCTCTGTTCTCCACCTTCCCCCCCAGCTCATGCTCTTTCTAAGAAAAAAAGAAAGAAAAGTGTGTGTGTGTATTAATATATAATTATATATAGCTAGTATAATTGTATATAACATATAATTATACATAACTATATTATACATTTATTATGTTTTATTTATAATATTTTTTATCCCTCTTTTCCTCTTTTGCATGCATTTATAATGGTATCTATTTTTTTCTTATTTACTTATTCTGCAATAAACACCCTCCTGGCACTTGGAAAACTCACAAGAACACTCAGTAGTGCTGGGACATATTTTCACTTCATTTATAGAGTCATGGTTTACAAGATCTGCTGTATCATCTATTCTGAGTAGACGTACTTTTGGCTCTGTTTAGGAACATTCCACTTGTAAACTCCATCAGATTGTGCTCAACTTGTATTTATTTAGAACACCTGAGATGGTCACCAGCACCTGCACCTGGTCAGAACCACCTGTCCCTGTGGCCATGTCTGTCTAGACTCCCTCGATCCAGCCAGTGGAGAGTGAGGCTCCAGCTTCACATGGCCACACCCCAGCAGGTATGTTCATAGTGATCACCGCCATGAAACAAACAGGGCCTCAGCTAGCTTCCTGAGTGGATGATGCATTGCTCCACAAGCCACCTCGGTATATTGAAAAGTGATCCACCTAAGTCAGTGACTGGTACTAAATCCCAGCACTGTACCCAACCCAGAAAAGCATATGATGAGATGAGGAATTTGGAATCAGATTTTGCAAAAGGGCAAGGGCAGATGCCCAAGAGCAGTTGGACATCTCCTGCAGTGTTACCAGGCCACAGCTGTGGCTGGGGAGGCAGGGTTCCACACTACAGGCTGCAAAGCTTAGGGGCTCAGCTTCCAGGGCATGGTTTTTTGGGTTTTTTTTTCCCCAGACATCACTGATCTTCATGAACTCTCTTCCTGGATTGCTTGGTGAATACAATAAAGCTGTAAATGGAAGACACTTGCAGTTGGAAGAGCAAATGAGTGAATAAAGAGAGTGAATAAAGAGCAATTGGCACCAAGAAAGTGCCCACAAAGTATCTCCCCAAGGTCTGGGGTAAATCCAGGGGAGTCAGGGCCTGCCCTGCACAGAGCAAGTACACTCAACCCACTTCTACCTGTGGTTCTTCGCACCAGCCCACCACTGCCCTCTCCCTAGTCTTCCCTGCCCTGAGCCCCCAAGACATGAAGCCAGAATGAAGGCTGTCACCAAACAAGTGTAGGAGCTCCTGGAAGGGCTTTGCTCTCAGGACTTCTGGTGGCTGGAACCTCTGATGCAGGATGACTGGCTCAGGGAGATGGAGGAGGATTGACTGTCTGGTTTGCTGCTTGTGCATAGTCACAGCTAGACGCCTTGTTCCGTGCTGAATGCTTCACGTATGTTCCTGCATCAGATCCTCACAGCAACACCAGAAAGCAGGTACTATTCTCATCCCGATTTTACAGGGGAAAACTCAGGTACAAGGAGGTTAAGAAGCTGTCCTGAGTGTGCCTCCCAAGTGCAACAGTCATGCCTGTGCTTTGATTCATCATAGTCACTGCCTCCCAAAATGACATGGAAATTTTGAACCCCCAGCGTCTCAGATCTCCTTGATCTGATAATGTGAGGAGGATGTTCAGTTGACAGGAGTACCTGGGTAATTTGAGAGGTGTAGACATGCTCAGTCACAATAAGTTGTCCTATAATTACTGTCTCCTCAGATCTTCATGCAGCCCAGTGGGCAGAGAGCTGGGGTGAGGAGTCCATGGGGGGCAGGGGTCACCCTAGCTGGGCTGCAAAGGCTGCTCCCCCACTTAACCAGGTGTGTGAATGCAGGCCAGGTCACTTCTCTGAGCCTCTCTTCTCTCCTGGGTAAAGTGGGATAACGTTTCTGAGAACCTCGTGGTTTGTTAGGAGAAGCCAGTAAGTTGGTGTAGAACAGTGGCTGGCATCCAGAAAGTGCCCGCAAATGTCAGCCGCTGGGGCTGTTTTTGTTGGCTTGTTATCATTACTGCTATTATTCCTTGTGCAACCAACAGTGACCATTACCATTAGCCATTTAAACAGTGTCAGAAGGCCACAAAATATCCCAGCATCCACATCTAGCCCTGCGGTTACTATTTTCTCTTTTTTAGGATTCTTAAGGAAGCATGCATTGTTGCAGGTGGAAATCGGGGAGGGAACTTCATTACTCACTTTATGGGACCAGGAGAAATGGGTGTGCCTGGCTAGCCCTTCGCTATTCCCTGCTAGGTGCCAGGCCGGGGGGCTGAAAGATGCAGGAGCAATGCCTGGAGTCTGATGAGGGGCAGGGGAAAGGGTGGGGGCTGGGATGCCAAACAGGAAAGAGCCACTTAGGAGAATGACACCAGAAGCACATCTGCCAGCACAAGGATGGCGGGAGCATGGGCACTGTGCCCACACTTCCTTTGTATCAGTGCTTCTCAGACTTTATTTACATTGATGTCACCTGCAGGGCTTGTTAAGGCCCCACTTGCAGGTTTCCACCTGTTTCTGATACTTAGGTCTGGGTAGGGCCCAAGATTTCGCCTGTCTGGCAAATTCCCAGGCGGTGCTGGTGTTGCCGATCTGGGAATGTACCTGGAGAACTACTGCTTCAAACCAATGATCTTCAAATGTTTTAAAGCCAGGGAACCCTTTGATCAAATGAAATCTCTTAGGTGCAAAAATAAGGAGCAAGGTGATGGCATGGGGTCAGGGGTGCCCTGCTAGACACTTCCTAAGGCACGATTCAAACCGACTAGAAATTCTCAAATTCACTTTTGGCTTTAGGCCAGCCACCAGAGAAGGACCAGTCCAGGCCTCGTGTTGTGAACCCTGAAAATAGCTGGTTACAAATTGCATGGTACTTGGGGTTGGCTGTCCCAACAACCCTGTGTTTTAACAGCCTTCCAGATGCTTCTGAACTTGTGGAAGTTTGAGAACCACTGGCCCACACCACTTGCGGTGATGTTAGTTACTTGGGGATGGCTCTACCTCTGCGTCATTCTAGAGAAGAGACCCAGCTGTCCTGAGCTCCCTGTCTGCTGCTCCTCCACCTGCCCCTCCCAGAACACTGCAAACGCATCCAAACGTATGTCTGAACCCACCACCCTCTCCCCCAGCCTGTCTGCTTCCTGCGCTCCCTACTTTGGGAGCAACATGGTCATGTTGATTGCTCACCCTGTGCCCAGCTCAGACAGGAGCTCTATGCACATTAACTCCAAACCAAGGTATATATTAGATTTCTCACTTTATAAGTAAGAAAATAAAGATTCCAGGAAGTGAAGCATCTCACCCAAGGTCACCCAGCCAGCATGAGATTCAAACCTATGTCTGGAGCTGGCATAGCAATTGTTTTACACCACCACACCACCTGTTCTTTTCCGCCAAAACCAATCACCCAGCAGACAAAACTAGACACTCACATCAGGACGCTTTACAAAGGCTTTGGCCTTGATTTATTTTAGTGGGCATTTGACCTCTTTAGAGAAAAGACTTACAGCTTTTATCAGCTGTGAGACAAAAAAAGATCACAAAGGAATTCCAAAATCCCATAACAATGAACATAAAAAAAGAGTAATATTCCACAAGCCTGTTTTCTAAACTAAGACTTTAGGAGAGGCTCAAATGTGTCTTGGTCAGTTCAGCTTTGCAGAAAGGGAGCATCTTCATCCCTTCCAAGGGCAGCTCCTTTCTTAAATTCAGCTGTGTCTGATAGGCCCCTCACTGCTGTCCCTTCATTCCTGAGTGTGCAGTGACCCCACGTGGCCATTTCCCAGTGCAACCACTTGCTGATAGTTCATTATTTTAAAAAATCATCAGATTGATGTCTTTTGTTAGAGAAGGCAGGCAAAACAAGCAGCTCTGAGTGATAGGCTGAACTTGTGGGAAAAAATGTCCTTCCAGCCAGCTGACCACAAGATCCTTAGAGCTCAGGAAGTGGGCTCGAGCATCCCCTTAAGGCAGTATTTGAAAGACAGCAACACAGTGATACAGTGATCAGGACAGCTAACCCCAAGTCCATTTCCACCCTCTCTGCACCTGCCCCTGGCTCCTTCCTCCACAGCACCACCAGCCCTCCCCTGCTCCCCAAGCCAACCTGCTGCATCCTAGAGGAAGATGAAAGCAGGCAGGCACAACCAGGAAACTGCTCTGGCATAACCTCCAGACTTAGGAAGTGGAGATGGGGGCCTATGATGTGAGAGTTGGGAAGGCCCGTGGGGGTGATCTAAGCTCCCCTTTATTTAATAAATAAAAGTAAGGGCCAGAAGTCTTAGAAAGTCTCTCCTTAAAGGCACCCAGCAAGGATTTGCATATGGCTACTAACACAGGTCAAGTCATGGTGATTTAAAGAAGGTAGGGGTTGTTTTCTCTCATATTGAGGCAGGGAAACAGAAAGGGACTCCATTTTTAGAAAGGCTCAATCTCTGCTGTTTTTCTGCTGGGCCCTATTTACTCATGTTCTATGTTTTGTATCTGAATAAACCAAAGAAGCCATGTTCCCATTTCAAGGGGGAAGCAAGCAAGTTAATCACTTTCTGAGTTTTGTCCTAGGCCCTTCAACATTTGATAAACATCTAAGAAGAGCTGGATCCCAAACATTATCCGGGATATCAGTTTCAAACAAAACTTGGCTGATACTTGCACCCATACCCCCTGCCGTTGATGATT
Source organism: Vulpes lagopus (assembly GCF_018345385.1). Taxonomy (NCBI): domain Eukaryota; kingdom Metazoa; phylum Chordata; class Mammalia; order Carnivora; family Canidae; genus Vulpes; species Vulpes lagopus. Next base: position 26,302,551 of record NC_054828.1, on the reverse strand, counting down.
TGTGAAATAACACCTATCATTCACTTGTCACTTGCCTTTGATGGGACCCTACCCTGGATTCCTGAAGGAACACATACCCTGGACCCCTTTCCAATGTAAACCCCTAATCAGTGACCAGGAGACTCATTCTTCTGAGTCTCTTAGACATTATGTCTGATACATCTTATCATCAAACAATAAATTCTGTTTTCACTTTCTCCAACTTACATCTCATTTCTATCCTGTGCAAAGCCAAGACCCTCTTGGCTGGTCCTTCAGGAACCCCCTCTGGGTCTTCAGACTCAGCCTAAGTCAATATTAACTAAAGTCCCTCTGAGGTAGGTGGCCCAGATGCTATATCATCTGAGACCACAGCTCTTCTACCCTCTGCTTCATCAGCCCTGAAGAATAAATTCCATCCACAAGGTTACATTGTGATCACAATATGGTTGCTAGAGACTCACCTGTTGATTCTGAGTTCCATGCAGAAAAAAGAAAAGAGCAAGAGAAAAAACTCTCTTGCCAGAGTTGAAAAGCTCCTTTTAAATAGCTTTTCCCATTTTCCAATAACTTCCCTTATTTCTTATTTGGCCATCCCTCTCTGTAAAAAGAGGTTTGGAATTGTAGTTTTGTAAGCTGGGCACATTGCTAAGAAAGAAAGGGCAGAGGCGCCTGGTGGCTCAGTTAAGCGCCTGCCTCTTGATTTTGGTCATGATCCTCGGGTCCTGGGATCCAGCTCTGTGTTGGGCTCCACACTCAGCATGGAGTCGCGTAAGGATTATCCCTCTCCCTCTGCTCCTCCACCTGGTCACTCTCTCTCTCTTTCTAACATAAATAAATAAATCTTTAAGAAAAAGAAAGGACAGGGAGAATGAAGACACAGACAACTAGAAGCTTCCTCTGTAACTAGTGGTGATTACAATGCCTACTATTTCTTTAGTGTCTACTGCGTTTACATGCACTGTCTCATTTACCCGCAGAGTAACCTGCCAGAATCTGTTATTCTACTTCACAGGGGAGAAAAACGAAGCTGAGCGAGGTTGTCCCCTGCACTACGGCCAGTGAGAGATGGGACAAAATCTGAACCTGGATCTTACTCCAAATTTCACACTCTTGAAACTGTGCATCATAGGGTTGATGAGGTTGAAACCAGCACAAAGTTTAAAGCTTGTTTTTCAGAGAATTGTTCCCCCTAATCAGCTACGGTGTCTTTCCAGACCCCACTAACAAGTCCGCCAGCTGTCTCTGCAGAATCCTGGACTCAAGGTCAGCTGATAATGGTTCCAGCCTGGCAACAGGCAAGGCCCCCGTGTTCCTTACCCAAGATAACAAGCCCAGGATCCCATCCAGGTCCTTGAAGAATGCCCATGGCCTCTGTGCTTGTTCTAAGAGAAACTCTTGATGTCAGCAGCTGAATTCCACCTTATTCTGACTCAAGTCTCCACCCCAAAGTGAACATGGGATGCATGTTGACTTTATGTTTGCTCAATGCGCATGCTCCATCCTTCCTCGTGATTAATCATAAGCTTTCCCGCTCTTCTCATCAATACCTATTCAATCTCCTACCCTGAATTTCCCCTTTAAAAAAGCCCACTCCTTAACCCAGAACCCAAGAGATGGTCTTTGGACGTCAGTCCGCCATCTCCCCAGTTTGCTGGCCTCCTGAATAAAGCAATTTTCCTCTCAACCAACACTTGTCTCTGGAGTATTGGTTTTTGAGCAGTGAGCAGCTGAACTCGGGTTTCGGTAACAGTCCTAACATTACAGCACCAGGAGCAGGGGAAGAACCGCAGGACTCCTCCAGGTATTTTACCATAAGGGCTCCATACCAAAGCTGCTCCCTGAGCATTTATCACTGATCTATCCTTGGGAGTTATCATTGGTCCCTCATGGTAAGTGGTGAGAAACAACACTAAAACATTCTTTTTCAGGAGTAGGACCTTTCTGCGCCACCGCCCCTGTTGTAAAGGGCAGAGCGTTCAATGCAACAGTCTGGTCTAAATAAGCAAGTTTGCCCACGTGCATTTCTCCCAGACCCTTCCTCTGTTTTCTGCCTGGCTGCTGACCTTGTAATCGCAGTGAAATCTTCCACAGGTCTCTTGACTATTTCGGTTTGAAGTCTGTCATCTTTTACTATTTGCGTACTTGAGTCCAGAATTGTAAAAAAATCATTGAAATGTAGAAAATAGACCAATCCTTTTGGTTGTAAAAAAGGCTCTTGGCTTCAGAACAGAACTCCTTCCAGGGTTCCTTTAACTGGAGGTCTCCCGTATTTTTGAGTATACAATATTTTTAGGTATTAACTAGCTGGCAAAATCGCCTACGGACAGAGAAACTTAAAACGAGATTGTGTGACACACTGCCAAGTAACGATCATACGGGAATCACGAGACAGCACAGTATAGATCAGTGGGAAAATGGAGTTGCATTTATAACCAGAATTTTCCCACTAGTCTCTCCTATAAAGCAAAGTCCAACTCTGCCTAGGATTTCTGATAATGAAGAGAAATGTTGACAGTCGGGCCTCTGGAAGCACTCTGCTCCACGATCAATTGCCTGGGCAATGGTGTTTGTGCTTTGTTCTCCTAAAGCCATTTGTCATGGGATCCCACTTTAGGCTTTTATTATTTGGGTGAAGTTCTTTGGAAAACCATCAGACACAGGCAGCAGGCCCGTTGGGAATCCCTGCGGGCAGCACACTCAAGCATTGGCAGGACCGCAGCACGTCCAGCAGATGGCGCAAAACATCTCTTGTCCTTCCGAGGGGATGGTTCCCGAACCTGGCTGCTTCCTCCCTCCTTCCCTCCCTCCTGTTTTCTCCATCCCTTCTCTGTCCCTCCCTTTCTCCTTTTATTCATTGATTCATCAAATATCTATGAAAGCTTAAAGCTGGGCTCTGTGCAAGATAGTGGGGAAATGCATTAGGACAAGGTCCTTGTCTTTGAGGAGCCCAGGGCATATGAAGAAAAATACAACAGACAATTGAGGCTGACAGGTTGCTAAGGGAGTAGCGTCATCCTTGAGCTTAGCCTATAGGTTTTGCAGTTAGACCTGCCTTGTCTGTCTTCAAGTCCCAACTGCATGCTTACTGTGACTTTGTGCAAGTGCCTTAATCTCTCAAAGCCTCAGTCTCCTTCTCCACAGAATGGGGACACAGTAGATCACCCCATGAGGTTTCCATACCGTTGGAGTACATGAGTTGATATGAAACACTTAACACATAAAAATCCCCAAAATGTTATTTAACACATGTAACTCATTCTTTCATGCACGCATTTATTCCATAGGCATTTGTCATACGTAGCCACGTTAAAAAGACCATCCTTGTTTTGAGAGGCACGTTATAGGTCGAAGGAACCCTTTGTGCTCTGGGGAGTTGTGCTTATGTGGATACTTGTTCAACATATTTCTGAATTCCTTCCCCAGTGAAAGAGTAAAAATCTGCCAAAACTAAAATTGTAAAATCAGCTTACTGTAAAGAGAAAAAAGCAGCCCCGATGTTAGCCAGGCTTGGGAGGACAGACTCAGAGCCAGTGGCAGGGTTCCAGGAAATAGCACTTCTCCCAAAGGTCAGGCTGCAGCAGGAAAATACCACCATGACCGCCTCTTTGAGTGACCAGTGCCTTCTAACCCCTGATGTCACAGACCCATTTTGCTCCTTTTCTCCTTTACTAGGGACACCAAAACACAGAACCACTGTCGCTTGGGAGGGCACCATACATTGAGCTAATCTAGTCCATATCTCCTCCTCCTGCCCCAGAAGCAGCAGCCAGCGCACCACTGACCCATTTCCAGGAGTATCCTTGGGCTAGTAATTGTGTTTGCTCACAGATGGTGGCACAGATGCCTCAGGCCAGACCCCATTCCCCCTTCCCTTAGGTTGATGACTATTCCCTCCAGGCCCAGTGACGGTAGGGCAATCCACCAGTGGAATGGGCTCTGGGGCAGATGATACCTGTGCAGTCTTAAACATGGGTTTGAGGGCATGCCAATGTTCCATTTTTGGGACCTGGGCCAACTAGTGAGTCTGGCCCTTTGCAGCCTGTGGGGCTGCTAATTCTGGCTCAGTGGCTGGTGGCTCAGTTGTTTGGCCAGGCAGTGCTAACTGCCCTTCTGAGGCACAGAGTGTGTCCCCAGTGCCATATTAGGGCATAACGGTCTATGGGATATCAGGGCCCTCAGTCTCCTTGAGTACACAGGGGTGAGAGATGCGGCCCCTTCCTGGCCAGGCGGAACATTGGGGCCTCTGTCTCATCATCTAGAAGTGAAGCACAGCATGCATGGTGCTGGGGTGAGAGCCCCTACTTCAAGACTGGGAGGAAGAAGAAAAGTGGGTCCCAAGAAAGGAAATCTGGCATGAGTATCCAGGAGGACAAGTTGTGAGTGTGATGAAATGTGTGGGCCCCCCACGTGCACAGCCCTGCCCCTCTCCTCCTCCTCCAGGCCTGGCACCGTGTAGATGCCTGAGCAACATCCCTCCCCTGCTGTCCACCCCACTTATTGAGTGCCAACCATATGCCAGGCGCTCATTCCACAGATTCTGTTCTTAGTCTCCTAGATCCTGCCCTGCATGGCATAGCTGGTGCTCCAGCCTTTGGAGACCATGTTTTCTGGCTCTGTGTTAAGAGCAGGGGCTGATGTCAAGTTAATCAGATGAAGTGATCTTGCTGAAACTGAGGTCAGGCCAGAGGCAAGGATCTGGGAGGCCTGAATTAGCCTGTGGCCATAGCATTTCACTGTACTACTCTGGGTTGAAGCGTGAGGTTGGGCTCCAGCAAGGAGTTCCAAATTTTGAGTTGTAGCCCTCCCCTAGCCATTCAGAACTACGTTTCACATGACAACCTACGCCATGCTGAGAACTATAGCACGTGTTCTTACTGTGTGCAGTGAGTTCTGCAGTTTTCTATTTTATTTTGTTTTATTTCGTTGCTTTGAAATGATGTTCACAACCCACTAAATTGACATCACAACACACTAACGACCCTGGGCTACCTGTCAGTGATGCTCCACAATGAACTGATGCCTGCCTTGTGCCAATGGCTCCACGTTTCCATTGGCTAAAGTGCCCCAGATCCAATGGAGCTCTAGGAGGGGCATTTTTGGTTACACAGGGGCTTAGGATCCCTTTCTTCCCACTAATCTGGGTGTGGTAATTTCCAGGGAAAACTCAGAATCCTCAAGTGGTTTCAAGAGAGCACTGAGCTGGGGGGCTTTCTGCCCAGCCTAAGGCCTTCTTCCCACCAGCAGGATATGGGGACCTAGACACTACTGGACCTGGGTTAGTCACTTAGCTGGGGTGAACACCTAAGAGTGACTTGTCCCTGAGCTCCTTTTCCTCTTGGCTTTACTGATGCATCTTGCCCTGACTCGGGTTGAGGCATCACAGTGCGCTTTGCTAGCTCATCTCCTGTGGGCTCTGCAGCTCTCCCCTCACTAATATGCACAGAAATGGCTCAATATGGCACATGTTAAGGAATAGTCCAGTAACATAATTTATTTGGGTGCTATATTTTGCTTTTATGTAACTTGATTCATGTGTTGACTTCAATTGCAGCAGCTACCTAGGGCCTGGGGGCCTCTCAGGGCCTGTTCTCCTGTAAACAGTGGCTAGGGATAGGCAGGGGTCCTGCTTTGTCTGGAGGTGGGCTGCAGGAAGAGAGCACCATAGAGCCAGCTCTGGGTACAAACCAGGTATCCCCAATCTAAGTCCCCCCTCCCTTCCTGTAGCTCCAAGGCCTTGGCTCCAGTCAGTCACATTGGTTGTACTCTTCTGGAAAACAAAACACCAAAAAAAAAAAAAAAAAAAAAAAACCATTACATTCCCCAGGAGCAATCTAATAGCCCTGGTTGTGAGCTGAGCTTTTAAGGGTCTGCTGTTTCTTTCCAGGGCTTGTTTATGCTAATTGCTAGGCTCTGCTCCTCAGGCTCCTACTGGAAATAAGACCTTTTCACAAAAATGCATTTCTGAAAGTCCTGAAGTGGTGAAGAAGCAAAGGAAGAGTGATCTGGAAACAGAGCCTGGACCTGCTCTCCTGTGCTGCCGCCCCTGTGTTGGTTCCATCCCTGGGAAGCCTGAGCATTTAGCATCTACCCATAGCTTTATCGTCTGTCTGGGGGGAGTTGCTGACACTGTTGCTGCAAGGGGAAGAAATCTGCTGCCTGTTTCTGTTTCCTGTGCAAGCCTCTCCATTTCTTTTTTTCCCCTTCTTTCTGAAACAACGAACTGTTTCTGTTTTTTTCCAAAGTCAGCTTCTAAGGTTTCATAAGGAATACAGAGCTCTGACAATGCCAGGCAGTGTATCTCTGGGGCAGTCCTAGGTTTGAAAAGCCAAGGAAGTAAGAAGTCCCTTTTTCTTTGACAGAGCTGTCTCACCCTTCCTGCAAAAGGGATTGGCAAAGGGGGTGGGCCAGGCCCTGGAAAGAGCCTTTCTGGAGTATATGGGTTTCCTGCTGCTGGTGGCGCAAATGACCACAAGTTAGTTATCTTTTGGTTCTTTTGGAGGTCTTTTATCTTTTATCTTTTGGAGGTCAAAAGTCTGACACAGGTCTCACTGGGCCCATATCGAGGTGTCCTCAGGGCTGCCTTCATTCTGGAGCATCTGGGGGGGAAAATCCATTTTTCCAACTTCAGGTTTGCCCTTGCCAGGCTGCCCACATTCTGTGCCTCGATTCTCTTTCATTTTCAACGCCCACAACTGCATCACTCTGACTTCTGCTTCTGTCATCCCATCTCCTCCTCTGACTTTCCTGCCTCCCTCTCTCACACTTTTAAGGACCCTTATGATTATATTGGGCCCGCTCAGATAAGCCAGATAGTCTCCTCTCAGAATCTTTAATTCATTCAAGTCTGCAAAGTCCCTTAGGTATGTAAGTTAACATATGCACGGGTCTTGAAATGAGGACCTGGACATCTATAGGGGCTCATTATTTTGCCTACCTCATGGGGTCTCAACAGCCTGTGGGCACTTAGCCAGGCACTGCCTTTCAGGGTGCCACCAATGAGAAGCATGGGAACCTGAGTAAGGCTTTCTTGCATGGCTCAGTCTGGGTTTGGAGGAATTGTTGTTACCAAGAGAAGTCCATCCAGTCCTTGCCTTGCACCCTTATTCTGTCCCTCTCTGCTGACAGCCCCATACTTCTGATTTGGTCACAGACACAGGCTTTTGTCCTTAACACATTCTGCAGCCAGTGTGTTTCCCTGCTGGGAGTGATGCTGCAGTCTGGGTTCTGGGAAACGGACTCCAGATGGGCTGTGGTGTGCATAACGTTTATTAAGGAATGTACCCGGAATCAACACCTGCAGAAGGCAAAGGAAAGCAGACCGAAGTGGGCAGAGAGAGAAGCCGAACCCAATGACAGCCTGGGTTGACTCCCCTGGAGAGCTCTGGAGCCGGAATGATCCTTGAGAGATGTCCAAGTCTAGCAGAGAGGGCCAGGACTTTGCACCTCCAAATTGGTCAGTCATGGGATGTAGGCTCCTTGGGAAGTCTCTGCACCTGAGACAATTCTGGAAGGGTCAGAGGGCTGTAGGCCACATGCTGCCAATGTGCTCAGCCACTACAGGGACTAGTCTCCACAGAAAGGGGTCTGGGCAGCACATCACAATGCTCACTACAGCCCAAACCTAGTGCCTGTCAGACATAATGTGTATGGGAAGCAGATCCTTCAGGATTCTGGTGGGCCTCTTTTCCTGGAGGAAACTTCAAACAAGATCAGTAGGATGCTCTCCAGCTCCTGCCTCTGTTGCTCGTCTCAGGCCTCAGCTGATGAGCACCATCTCCCCACTGCACCATTCATTCCATTTCATTCTCCCTCATCTAAGTGAGCACCTCTGCTGGCCTCAGTGCCTTAACCAGACCCTCATCTCTGAGAAGTATGCACCCCTGCTCTACACACCCTTCTTAGGCTTGGGTTGCTGCATTTTTCCCATCTTCAATTGAAACTGAGCAAAGGAGTGCCAAGGGGCACCTACATGGATCACCCAGGTTTCACACACAGTCCTCCCTTCCCCAGTGTGCAACAGACTTGCCTCCTCCTTCCGAGGTCAACTACCCCCCAAACAGGATGGGGACTCTCTTCCTACTTGCTAGTCACTTTGACGTGTCTAGATGCAACTGCAGTTTGTAATCCAGCAAGTCTGATCGTGTTCCCAGGCAGAAATCTGCCTTTGGGAACCAAGACATCTGAACCTACAGAGCTCAAAACGAGGCTATGGGAAGTACAGATGCTCCAGGTGGCTCACTGGGAGTCACGGTAAGCAGCCCTTGGTTCCCAGACCTCTGTATTCTTCCTCCTGGGAACACAGTCCTGCATAAGGGGGCTGGATCCAATGTGTATCCTGCATCCTGGGGGATGGCATCCCGTTCTTGTAAAGCAGGGCCTCTGAGATGGCACTATTCCTTAACAGGCCATAGCAAGTCACCATCAGTGGCTCAGTATGTGATAGGAACCCATGGCCACAGGCCACTCCTGCCTTTTTGCCATGAAGAGGATCTCTTGAGCTTCCATGATATGTGACTCCCCATGCTGTGAATCAAACACTCCCTACACACGTTAATAGTGGTTCTGTTGGTGGGAAAGGTAAATTGATACCCAGAGTGTCTATTTCTGTCAGAGAAAATTACTGGCCCTTTCAGGGTAAAAGGGGTCTGATGTAGTCAGCATGCTGCCAAGTCTCCTGGAGGGATGAGGACATGTCACAGACTCGGCTTGTGTCTTGGCTTGTGTCTCTGTAGATGGCAGATTGGACATTTGGTAGCAGCAGTAGCTACATCAGCTTTGATAAGTGGAAGCCCATGCTGCCAGGCCTGTCCACAGCCTCCATCCCTGCCACCATGTCAGCACTAGGATGATCAGTGTCAGAGCCTGGCTGCATCATTTTGTCCCCCCTGGAAGCTCAGAGCTTCTACTGGGTGAATGCTCTGCAGTTAACACTAACAGGTGACATGAGTCTCCTCACCCTCTGCCCACCTTCCCCATATGCCCACCCACATGCCTCTAGCAGACCCTGTCCCACACCTTCCAATCGTCTTCCTTCCAGGATCTTGAAGCCAGACAAGCCACTTGTCACTGCCTGTTGAGTCCATATATATTCCAATTTTGGCCCACTTTTCTTTTCACCCAAAATGGACAACCAGGTGCCCTGCCCCAAATCTGCCCATTGAGAGGTTCTCCCCTCCCTATGCTTTTTTTTCTTAAAGATTTTATTTATTTATTCATAATTGACATAGAGAGAGAGAGAGAGAGGCAGAGACACAGGCAGAGAGAGAGAAGGCTCCATGCCAGGAACCCGACGTGGGACTGGATCCCAGGACTCCAGGATCATGCCCTGGGCCAAAGGCAGGCACTAAACTGCTGAGCCACCCAGGGATCCCCTCCTCCCTATGCTTTTGAGACCACCCTTGGTTGAGGCTGTAGACAGCTGCCACCTCTTTTCTGCTTATACAACCATATCAAGCCTACCTGACCATAAACTAAGGTTGGACTTTTTCTTCCTCCTTCATCCAGCCATACAGAATCCCCAAGGCAGATGTAGGTAGGAGCTGTGAAGGTGCACTGATGCAAGATTGGTGGATGGGGAAGAGATCTCGGCTACTGGCTGTCATCTGCTGTGCCCTCTGCTCTTGTTTGTGTGTGACTGTAGGTATACCACTTCCATCTTAAAATGGATTCTTGCCAGTGGGCACCTGGATGGCTGAAATGGTTAAGTGTTTGCCTTTGGCTCAGGTCATGATCCCAGGATCCTGGGATAGAGCCCTGCATCGGGCTCCCTGCTCAGTGGGGAGCCTACTTCTCCCTGTCCTGCTACCCCTGCTTGTGCTTTCTAATGAATAAATAAAATCTTTTAAAAAAAATGGATTCTTGCCAGCCCACCCAACCTTATGATGTGGGTCTGTCAGAACCCAGCTCATCGTGGGCACTTGTGGCTGCATGGTCACCTTATACCCCATGGTCAAGAGTTCTGTCTCTGCCAGGGCACACTAGCATACCAGGAATGTCTTTTAAAAATATATAAACTGGAAATGGCACAGTGTTGCTCTCCAGAGGCCAAAGGGGTGAATGTGCTACAATTCTCTTACTGTGGTCTGCCATAAATTCTGCTCAACATCTTGCCCACCAATGGTCTATCTGCCTGGTTATATGGTCTCAATGTTAGGGATCCTTGCAGGAGCCTTCCCTGTCCCCTTGGGCCCCATCCAAAACTAGCAGCTCTTGATTCACTTTGCATGTGGGTTAGATATGCAACATGGTGCCTCTAAAATCTAAAGAGGCTTTCAAGATGCCATGCTTTTTTCTTCACTGTGGGAGGTGCAAATGATTTGTCCTTTACTTTGGATAGGATATCCTGTATGCTTCTCATTACTGAACTCCCTCCAAATTCCACTGATGTGGCAAGCCCTGAGTCTTTGTAGAGCTTCTTTCCCATGTTTTGGAGTGCATGTGTTTTACCTGGGCCTTCCATGGGCTAGCTACTTCTTGCTCATCCAGTTTGACTGGGATCAGCTCAGTAGTTCAGTGGACTGTTCTGCAGAACTGGATGGTCCAGACCTCCTCAGACTATTATGACAAAGAGCAGAAGGTCAACACTGGTCCAGAGGAAAGACTGTAAATGTATACATGTGAACGCAAAGTGCCTCTTTTCTGATAGGAAACACATTTGCCGAATCAGTATCTATATACCATTTGCCTCAGCAAAAGTCAATATGTCCTAGCAAAGACAGAACATCTGGCATCGCAGGCTGCAGTCAGGGCTAATCCTAAATTGAGTTTAGAGGAGTCTGCTCTCATTTGCCAGGCTCCACCAGGATTTTTCAAGGGCTAGACTAGTAAGTTAAATGGAGAAATGATGGAACCACTATCTCTATATCCTTTAATTTAATAGTGGCACAAATTTCTGCCATCCTGCTGGGACTGGATATTGTTTTCATTTGCTATCTTGGCTGAGAGAGTGGGGGAATAGTTTCAGAGGCTTTCGCTTGCCCCTCCCTACTAGGATAGCTCTCACCTCATAGGCCAAGGGCACTAAAGTGTGTCTATTCTGTTTATACACTCAGCCACCAGAGAAATGGCCACTGGCGGAGGGCGGGGGTGTCTGTGAAGCAACCGACCCACAGTGACTTGGATCCTGACCCACACTGCATTTACTCCCTCTGGTCTTCATATGCTTCACTCCAGAAGGGGTACCACAATGGTGCTTTGTGGACTTGGATAACAATATGGACTTGCATCCTCTGTCCAAGAGTCCTTGATATGTGAACTATTTCTCTTCCCCTGGTGCGTTGTGGGCTGAACGAATGTCCAAAGGTGTCTTTGGAGAAAGGCCAGGAGAGATTTATCAAGGTGTTACAGTCCCCTTCCAACGTGGAGAGCTGGTTATCTTCTTCACTCAATAGATTCCGGGTCTGAAACGGACTCAGATACGGAAGTTGGCAAAGGACTGTGAATTTGTATTGGGGCAACTCTCCTTCACCTCTGGACTTCTTAATATATATTCTCAGCAGTAGATTGAATAGCTCCCTCATTGGCTATTCATCTATTTTGCCCCGGGATACCTTGTTTTAATATCCATCCTTGTGTGTATGGTCAACAGCATCTCTCCCTTTACAGCTGGGGCACTGCTACACAGTACAATAACTATTCACCTGGCTTCTGGCTGTTCTATGTTGTCATGTTGCTGCTATTGCTTTCGAAGTCCAAAATCCAAAAAACCATCAGTGGACTGGGTTCTGTAACACCCTTCCCCTATCATCAGCTCTGGCTGGATTTTAGGGCTGCTGGGACTCCTTTTACTGGGGCACTCTCCCAACTCTTGGGGTCCTTGTTAGCATGTTAAAGAAATCCTGAGTCCTAGGAGGCTGCTTCCAAATTGATCAGTTCTCTTTTAAGCAGGTTATATTCCAATCGTGTTGAGAACATCCCAGAATCCTACCCCACGAAGTCTCCTGCCTTCTGCTGGTACAAATGGGGTAGGTCTATTCCTTTGGGATACAATACTCTCCCCAACCCCTTTATCAGGCTCAGAATATCCCCAGGAGAATTTCACTGTGATTTAACCCTATTATAGGCTTAGTAACCTTTGCATTATCTCTATGCTACTTCTGTGGATAGGTCATGTAATTAAAAAATAAATCTTTACCATTTGAAGACCATGAGATTGAGAGGATGCTTGTTACTGTAGCATCATATAGCCTATCCTGACTGATACATCTGATTGCATTCTGAAAGAAGGGAAAGACATCTTTCAAGTGTCAAGGACATAAAAAGGAACATTTTTCCCAGAATAGTATGCCTTTTCTTTTTAAAACATGTTGATTCAATAATCATTCTGAGCATATGTAAGTAGATGAGACAGACAATTTTTTTCATATCTCCATGTCCTTGGTTAGTTTCACCAAATTCACTGGCTTGGGCCCTGATTTGCTAACATGGTCACTGGGCCTGGAGGGAAGCCCAGAAGAGGGTACTGAGGTGGGCCACAGGGCTGGGAGTGGGCAGATTTCTGGGCAAAAAGCCAAGTTTAAAACTGAGTTAAATAAAAAATTTAGCTTCTCAGCCACATCAACCACAGCTTAAGTGCTTAACAGCCACCTATGGGTACTGGTGACCATACTGGACTGCACAAATAGACATTCCCATCATTTCAGATAATTCTGTGATGTAGTGCTAAAGGATTTAAGGTTAGGCACTCCATGAAATACCTTGAAAATGCTCATGGGGATCCCTGGGTGGCGCAGCGGTTTGGCGCCTGCCTTTGGCCCAGGGCGCGATCCTGGAGACCCGGGATCGAGTCCCACGTCGGGCTCCCGGTGCATGGAGCCTGCTTCTCCCTCTGCCTGTGTCTCTGCCTCTCTATTTCTCTGTGACTATCATAAATAAATAAAAATTTAAAAAAAAGAAAGAAAATGCTCATGTATAAAAGAATACCAGTTTAGGTTTTCCCAAATTTAGCAACAATCCTCATAAATGGTATAACCAACAACTTGTGGAAACTAAAAGAAACTTCTAAATCATAAAGTTCTTTCAACAACCACAGAGAAGTAGAATTTAAATATCATTCTCTCTTGAGAAACTAATACAAAATTATCATAGGAAGAGGCGATCAAAGTGAATGCAACCAAAAAAAAAAAAAAAAGAGGAGGAAATGTATCATAAAGGTGTCAGGCTATTAATAAAAACAGTTTTTAGTATTTTGCAATGAGTGTGGTATATCCATTTTCAAAATTTTTAACTTACTCCTTTTAAAATTCTAAATATACATTTTTATAACCTAACTCTGTATTTGCAATTTTATATTCCTTTTCTCATGAAGTCCTACTCCACTCACTTATTCCCCAAAAACTGCATAAGCCTCAGTTCTTATAAAATCTTATATGCCTTGGATAGAACTATTCTTAAAAAAGTAATTTTTGTTTTTAAGGCAAAGCCACTGACAGCCTCTTCCCTTATTTTTCTAATACTGAATTAAGCTGGAATAGTTCTACATCTGTACTGGGTTAAATGGTGTTCCTCCAAAATTCATATCCAACTAGAACTGTGAATATGACTTTCTTTGGGGATAATTTTTGCAGAGGTAATCAAGATCATGCTGGATTAGGGTGGGCTCTAAATCCAATGACTGGTGTTCTTACACAGGAGGAGGGAGACATGGACACACACAGGGAAGAAGGCCACGTGATGACAGAGACAGATTTGCTGTTAAGTTGCCACAAGCCAAGGACTGCTGGCAACCACCATGAGGTAGAAGAGCCAGGGAAGAATTCTTTTTAGGGCCTTTGGAGGAAGTGTAGCCATGCTGATGCCATGATTTGGGGCTTCTAATCTCCAGAGCTGTGAAACAATAGATGTCTGTTGCTTTAAGCCACTAAGTTCGTGGTAATTGGTTGGAGCAGCCATAGGAAATGAACACAATATTCTATGCATTAAACTGATCTAAATTCCAGTCGTTGTACCCTATTATTTGGGTGCAATTATTTATTAAAGAGCATTTACAACACTGTATGTTTTATTTACTTCAAATATCACATCTTAGATATAGAATTCCAATGAATGAAAAGAACAGTACAAGAATACATGAAGTAAATACTGCAACATTTAAGACTGGCCTCACTTAAGCAACAGGAAATGCCAAATACTTATTACATCTTTAACCACTGACTTAATCTTAAAAAATAAAAGGCCAGAATAATCTACATTAATGAATGTGATAACACATTGCCTATCTCTAAACAGATAAAAGCATAATTTTTAAGTTTATCTACTTTGACTTAATAGTTCAAACCTGCTCTTCTAATTAAGAAAAAAAATACACGTTAAATTTTTAACTGGTAAAATCATTTCACAGCTATAAAAGATACTAATGACACCATCCTCTACTAGCAAAGAACAATATACAAATAGAGCTTTCCGACCTATTAACAATTTTTTTTTCCAGAGTTCAGTGGAAAACTGTGTGTATGGGTTGGGGGGATAGAGGGTGAGTAGTATGAGAGGTAAGATAAGCCAGTCACTGATCAAACTGTTAGCTTACAAAATTTGACCAAACCATTCAAGCTAAAAGACAAATAAATGACAAAGGTCCCAATGCAATGTTTCAAATGATCTCAAGAGTAAAAGGTTAGAGATAATCCATGTTGCAAATGCTGTTTTTGTCCTCAAGAGCCATACAGACCAACTCAGCTTTATGAGTTGGGCAGACTCCCTCAACAGATTCTGTTGTTACCCGGGCTCACGCTCTTTCCCCGGGACTGTCTTACGCTGAGAGGCCTCCCTGCTCTGCAGAGCTGCCCTCTGCCGCACAACTACAACAGTGGTTCTGCTGCTGAGCTCTGCACACACGAAGGCCTGTGCCCATGGGCCCAGGCCCCACTTCTGTAGAGAAATGCCTACTCGTCGGAGAATACATCTACCTCTCTTTTACAGGGACTGTAGTCAGAAATGCTAGTAGAGCTTCTTTAATCATTTTTTAAAAGATTTTGTGACATTTCAGCAATGTGGGGGCCTCCCTGATTGTGAAGAAACTGCTCTTCCTGGTCTGGCCAATTCTTAGAGACAACAAAAGACCCACCACTGAGCATACCCTTCCTATGAAGACCAGCCAATCCACAGCCCACACTCTCAGCTGCTTTCTCTATCTGGCTCTTATGCTCTGGAAGGCAATATTCCTCTGCCCTAATCACCCAGAGTCAGCACCACACAAATAGAGGTCAATCTGGCTTATAGCCCAGAGCCCTCTGACATTATCCAAGCTAGCCAATCCTAAGATGTTCGTCTGCCCTGCCTGGCCTTTCCTGCAAAAACACTCCATTCTTTCCCAGCCCTCCTGTTTCTTCCTCCTCAGTGGCTCTGGTGTGTTTCCCTGTGGCTTTTGGCATGGCATTAGCTTTTCCATGTTGTCACTCGATTGCCTCCATAAATAAAATCCTCTGGGTATATTTTAACACAACTGATGCAGCAAGAAGGCTGACAGTTTTGTCAGAGGGGCAAGCCTCTTCACTGCTCCTGACTTGCTAAATAGATTCACTAAGTAGCCTGCACTGCCTATGAAAGCACAGCCAGCTGTTGGCATGCTTGTACTCTGGCAGCTACACTTATGCTGCACCTGCCATATGGTGACATGGTGTTCCAGCCTAACTTGTAGGAAGACCTCAAAGGCGTGTGTGTCTATGGTCCTCATTTACTCTTAAGCGCTGTAGCCTAGGCTGATGGGAATCCAAGTTCCCTACCGGGATAAATTACTGGACTCATAGCTCCCACATGATTGCTTACCCTGATATGCCTAATTTCTGGACTAATGACCCTCATGGATTAGGATAACTGGAAAACACACAAGGCACACATGGACTTGCTGTAGCTGTGACACTTATGTCTGAGCTACTGGCATTTGCAGAGCTCTCATAGGCAAGAGGCTTTTCCCAACCGGGACCGAGAGTGGCTTCCTCTAACAGACTGTTGAGATGTAAGCCTGACTGACTAAGCCAGCAATGCCAAAGCCAGTCAGGCCTGCTCGACTGAGTTAGCTCTCTCCTCATTCTGTGACCAACTTATCCCATCACACTGATGCCAACTTCCTCCAGAATATCTTCCTTTTAGAAAGTGTCTCTGGGGATCCCTGGGTGGCGCAGCGGTTTGGCGCCTGCCTTTGGCCCAGGGCGCGATCCTGGAGACCTGGGATCGAATCCCATGTCGGGCTCCCGGTGCATGGAGCTTGCTTCTCCCTCTGCCTTTATCTCTGCCTTGTCTCTACCTCTCTCTATATATATGACTATCATAAATAAATAATAAAAAAAAAAATTAAAAAAAAAAAAAAAAAAAAGAAAGTGTCTCTGGCAGAAGTCCAAGTGTTAGTCCCCAGGACACTACAGTGATCCATCAGTAACATGACGTGAGAGCCCTCCTCATGGAAACCACGGATCCCAAAAGGCTTAAGATGTTGCTTCAAGGGGTGCCTGGGTGGCTCAGTTGGTTAAGGCTTTGACTCTTGGCTTTAGGTCAGGTCATGATCTCTGGGTCATGAGATCAAGCCCCGCTTTGTGTTTTGCCTGGGTCCTCTGTAGCAAAGGCTGTAAATGTCCATTGCTGGGGGTCCCTGCTCTCCTTTCTCTGTGGGATACAATCCCTCTGAGGGGATCCCTCTTGGTACTGAGCTCCTCTGGACTGAGGGTTGGGGCTAATGTGTCTCAGGACCCAGGACGATGGCAGTTCTGCATGCAACCCATCCCTGGAGCACAGCTCCACTGAGGATCAGTGTACTGACTTGGTGCCAGCAGGGATGCTCTCAGCTAGAACTTCCTTCCATGGACAACAAAGGAGAACAAGAGAACCTCAGCACCTTCACCACCAAGGACTGCAGTAGCCCTAGTCAATTATTGCCACCAGCAAGCCCTCCATCGTTTGGGCCACCAAAGATCTCCACAGCCTTTACTGACACTGAGCTCATCTAACAGGCCTGCATGGAGACCATGTCACTGTACTCTCCCCACAAGAAATGTACCCTACTCAGACAGTGCCCTCACAGCCCACCTTCAGATAAAAGTCTTTCCCCATCAAAGCCAGTCTGAAAAGGCTGGAGGTGGTAAATTCTCCCTCAAATGCTCAGACATCAATATAAACCCACTAGAAACACACAAAAAAGCAAGGACACATGACATGACAAAAGGGAACACAATAACTTCCAGCAACTGACCCCAAAGAATTGGAACTCTGTGTGAGTTACCTGAAAAAGAATTCAAAATAATTATTTCAAGGAAGCTCAGTGAAATTTAAGAAAACACAAGTCAGTGAATTCAGGAAAATAATGCATGAATAAAACAAAAAGTTCAGCAAAAAAATTAGAAATCATAAAAAATAACCACACAGAAATGCTAGAGGTGAAAAATACAATAAATTAGATGAAAAATGCAACAAAAAGTTTCAGTGAAGCTGGCTCAACAAGCTGAAGAAAGAATCTTCATGGGGTAGGTGAACATAAAGACAGAGAACTGGTATTATCTAATCAGAGGCCAAAAAAGAAAAAGAGTGGAGAAAACCTATGTGAGTTACTGGACATAAGCAAGCAAAAAAAAATTCGTATCATGAATGTCATAGAAGGAGAAGAGAGAGAGAGAGATAGAAAATCAATTTAAGAAATAATGGAAGAAAATCCCCAAACTGGGGAGAGATATGGATCATCCAGGCATATGAAGCTCAAAGTTTCCCAAACAGATTCATCTTGGACAGATCTTCACCAAGACACAGTATAGGGAAACTCTCAAAACTCAAAGACAAAGATGGGATCCTGGGTGGCTCTGTCAGTTAAGCATCTGACTCCTGATTTCGGCTCAGGTCATGATCTCAGGGTTGTAAGACTGAGCCCCATGTCACAATCCATGCTCAGCAGGGAGTCCCCTTAAGATTCTCTCTCCTGGGGTGCCTGGGTGGCTCAGCTGGTTATACCTCCAACCCATGATTTCAGCTCAGGTCATGATCTCATGGGTCCTAAAATGAAGCTCTATGTGGGGCTCCACATTCAGTGGGGAGTTTTCTTGAGATTCTCTCTCTCTCTGCTCCTCCCCAACACTTGTGCATGTGTGCATGCTCTAAAATAAATAAATCTTAACAAAAAAAATATTTTCTCTCCCTTTTCTCCACACCTCTTGCTCTCTTTCCCTCTCTAAAACAACCAATCAATCTATCAAAATGAGAAGTCTGAAAACAGCCAAAGAGAAAAAAGACATCACATACAAGGAAACCTCAGAAGCCTATCAGCAGATTTCTCTGCAGAAACCTTGCAGACCAGGAGAAAATGGGATGAAGAAAAAAAACTGCCAAACAAAAATGTTTTGCCCAGCAAAATTGTCCTTCAGAAGGAAATAAGAAATAAAGACTTTCCCAGATACACAAAAGCTGAGGGAAATCACCACTAGACCTGCCTTACAAGAAATGCTAAAAGAAGTTCAAACTAAAACTAAAACTAAAGGATGCTAATTAGTAAATTAAAGCATAGAATATAAAATTCACTGGTAAAGATAAATATATAGTCAAATTCAAAATACTCTTAATCAAATCTCTTTGAACTCTAGCATCTAGGTTAAAAGACAAAAGTGTTAAAAAGAACTACAGCTACAATATTTTGTTCATGGACACACAATATAAAAACAGGGAAACTGACAGCAACAACATAAAATGTATGGGACAAGTAAATGTGTAGAACTTTTAATGCAAATTAAAGTTAACTTGTTATTAGCTTAAATAGACTATTAAAACTGTAAGATATGTTATGAAAGACTCATGGAAATCATACAGCAAAAACCTATTAACAGATACATCTATGATAAAGAGAAAAAAATTCAAAGCATACGACTATAAAAACTAATTCAGGGGATCCCTGGGTGGCGCAGCGGTTTGGCGCCTGCCTTTGGCCCGGGGCACGATCCTGGAGACCCGGGATCGAATCCCACATCAGGCTTCCGGTGCATGGAGCCTGCTTCTCCCTCTGCCTGTGTCTCTGCCTCTCTCTCTCTCTCTCTCTGTGACTATTATAAATAAATTTAAAAAAAAAATTAAAAAAAAAAACTAATTCAGAAAGACAGACAGTAATAGAAGAAAAAAAAAGGAACACTAACTATAAAATAATAATAATTCACAAAATGGTGATAGTCACTGCCTATTAATAATTACTCTAAGGTAAATGGTTTAAATTCTTCAATTAAATGACATAAAGTGGCTAAGGATAAAAAAAATTAAGACTCAACTGTATGCTGCCCACGGGGACTCAATTAAGCTTTAATGACATTCGCGGGCTAAAAGTAAAGACACAGAACAGGATATTCCATGCAAATGAAAACCAAAAGAAAGCAGAGGTAGCTATACTTAATGTCAAATAAAACAGACTTTTAGTCAAAAGCTGTAACAAGAGGGCACCCAGTTGGTTCAGTGGTTTAGTGCCACCTTCAGCCCAGGATGTAATCCTGGAGACCCAGGATTGACTCCCATGTTGGGCTCCCTGCATGGAGCCTCCTTCTCCCTCTGCCTCTCTCTCTCTCTCTCTCTCTCTCTCTCTCTCTCTCTCTCTCCCCCCCCTCTCTATCTCTGTCATGAATAAATAAATAAACAAATAAATAATCTAAAATAAAAAGCTGTAACAAGAAACAAGGTCATTATGCAAAGACAAAGGGATCATCAATTCACCAAGAGGATATAACAACTGTATATATAGATACCACATATCAGGTACCACATACCTGAATATTTAAAAAAATTATTACCAGATCTGAAACTAGAAACAGACAGCAATGCAAGAGGGGACTCTAACCCCATTTTCAGCAAGGATTTCATCTAGAGGAAAATCAACTAGAAAATAATGGGCTTGAACTATACTTTATACCAAATGGGTCTAACAGACATACTGAATATTCTACCCAACATCAGCATAACATACATTCTTCTCAAGTGTATATGAAATATTTTCCAGGACAGATCATGTATAGGTCACAAAACCAGTCTTAAGAAACTTAAAAGATGAAATGTTATGAATTATCTTTTCCTAACACAATGATAGGAAGCTAGAAATCAATAACAGGAAGAAAGTTACAATATTCACAAATATGGAGAAATTAACATACTTTTGAACAATCAATGTATCAAAAAAGAAATCAAAAAGGTTTATCTTGAGACAAATGAAATGGAAACATAGCATATTAAAACTTACAGAATGTAGCAAAAGCAGTTCTAAAATGGAAGTTTATAGCAATAAATGCCTACATTAAGAATAAAGAAAGATATCAAATAAACCTAATTTAAACTTTAAAGAACTACGAAAAGAAGAACAAACTATGTCCAAGGTTTTCAGAAGGAAGGAAATAATAAAACTTTACAGAACTAGGAAAAGAAGAACAAACTATGTCCAAAGTTTTCAGAAGGAAGGAAATAATAAAAATAAGAGAAATAAATGAAATAGACACTAGAAAGACAATGGAAAGGATCAATTAAGAGGTTTTTTTTAAAAAAGATAAAATTGACAATTCATTAACCAGACTAAGAAAAAAGTGAGAAAGAGGAAACACCACATATAATACTATAGACATACAAAGGACTGTAGGGGAGACTACTGTGCTGTGAGCATTTATGTCAAATGACAGGACTTAGAAGAAATGGATAAATTCAAAGAAATATACAAATTACCAATACCAAATCATGAAGTAATAGAAAATCTGAGTAAGTCAATAACAAACAAGGAGATTAAATATGTAATCAAAAATTTCCTAAAAGGAAAAGCCTAGAATCAGATGGCTTCACTTGCAAATTATATCAATCATTTAAATAATACCAATCCTTCTCAAACCATCTCAAAAAAATGGAAAAGTGCATATTTCCAAACTTACTTTACAAGGTCATTATTGCCCTTACACAAAACCAGGTAATGGACACTACAAGAAAAGAAAATTACAGACCAATATCCCTGATGAAGACAGACTTACAAAATCCTCAACTAAATACCAGTCAGCCAAATTCAAGAGCATATAGAAAAGATTTACCCTTTATTTACATCATGATTTACATCATGATCAAGAGGGATTTACCCTTGGGATGCAAGGAAGGTTCAACATATGCAAATCAACCAATATGACATCCACATTATCAGAATGAGCTTTTCAATAATGAAGAAAAATATATGACAAAATTCAACAACTTTTCATGATAAAAACTCTCAATAAGTTAAGTGTAGAATGAATGTTAATGTCATAAAGACTACGTATGATAAGCCCATAGCTAACATCATACTTAACAGTAATAAGTTAAAAGTCTTTCCTCTAAGGTCATGAGTAAGACAAAGATGTCCACATTCACCACTTTTATTAAAGATGGTACTGGAAATCCTAGCCACAGCAATTGAGCAATAAAAAGAAATAAAAAGCATTCAAACGGGACAAGAAGTCAAATTATCTCTTATAAATAGAAAACCCCAAAGGTCCCACCAAAAAACTGTTAGAACTAATCAATGAATTCAGTAAAGTCACATGATACAAAATCAATTGTATTTCTATACACTAACAACAAATTATCAGAAAGAGGAATTAAGAAAACAATCCCATTTACAATTGCATCAAAAAACAATAAAATACATAGAAATAAGTTTATTCCAGGAGATGAAAGACTTGTACATTGAAAACTATGAGACACGGATGAAAGAAAATGATGACACAAATAAATGGAAAGATATCTTACGTTCTTAGATTGGAAGAATTGATATTGTTACAATGCCCATATTACCCAAAGTAATCTACAGATTCAATGTGATCTCTATCAAGATTCCAATGGAATTTTTCACAGAAATAGAAAAAAGTCCTAAAATTCTTATGGAAGCACAAAAGACCCTAATAGCCAAAGCAATCTTAAGAAAGATGAATAAAGTTGGTAGCATCACATTTCCTGATTTCAAACAAAATTATCAAGTTACGGTAATTAAAACAGTGTCATGCTGGCATAAAAAGGCACACAGACCAGTAGAACAGAACAGACAGCACCAAAATAAACCCATGCAGACATGGTCAAGTAACCCTGACAAGGGAGCCAAGAAAACACAATGGGAAAAAGATAGTCTCTTCAATAAATGGTATTAGGAAAGTTGGGTATCCAAATGCAAAAGAATGAAAATGGACATCTATCTTATACCTATAAAAATTAACTCAAATTTGGTTAAAGACTTAAATGTAAGACTTGAAACTGTAAAACTCCTAGAAGAAAATGAAGAAAAGAAACTCCTTGATACTGGTATTAGCAATGATTTCTTTTGGGGTAAGATGCCCAAAGCACGGGCAAGAAAAGCTAAAATAAACAAGGAGGACCACAAAGTACTAAAGTATTTTTGTACAACAAAGAAAATGATTAATAAATTGAAAAGGCAATCTATAGAATGGGAAAAAATATTTGAACCATACAGGAAATGAAATGAACTCATATAAGGAATGAAATTAGGATTTCGAAATCTCTGCACCCTCTGTTCACTGCAGCTTCTTCACAATAGTCAAGATAGGGAAATCTTAATGTGTTTCAATGGGTGACTGGATAAAGAAAATCTCTCTCTCTCTCTCTCTCTCTCTCTCTCTCACACACACACACACACACACACACACAGTGGAATATTATTCTGCCTTAAAAAGAAGGAAATCTTATCATTTGTGACAACAGGGATAAATTATGCTAAGTGAAGTAAGCCAGACACAGAAAGACAAATACCATATGGTAACACTACATATGGAATCTTTAAAAAAAAAAAAAAAAAAGAAAAAAAAAAAAGCTGATTTGATAGAAATAAGGAATAGAATGGTGGTTGCTAGGGGCTGGGGAGAGGGGGAAATGGGAGATGTAGGTCAGAAGGTACAAACTTTCAGTTATAAGAAGAGTTGGTTCAGAGGATCTAATGCACAGCATAGGGACTAGAGTTAATTATACAGTATCATGTTCTTAAAAGCTGCTGAGAATAGATTTTATACATTCTCATTACACATACACTGTAAAGTGACGGCTGTGTTATCTCAATGTACATGTACATCAAATCTTCATGTTGTACACTTTGAATATACATAATTATATTCATTCATTTTTAATAAAGCTGGGGAGAAATTTCTGATTGTCCTCCATTTAAAGGGAGATACGTGTTCAGATGGCTAACAGATACATGAAAGATGCTCAACACCACCCATCAGGGAAATACAAACCAAAATCATGATGAGATACCATCTCACACCTGTAAAGATGGCTAAAATTAACAACACAAGAAATAATAGGTGTTGGCGAAGATGTGGAGAAAGGGAATCCTCCTGTATTGTTGGTGGGAATGCAAACTGGTGCAGCTACTCCGAAGAACAGTACTGAGGTACCTCAAAATGTTAAAAATAGAAACTACACTACAATCCAGCAATTACACTATTAGGATTTACCCAAAGGATATAAAAATACAGATTTGTAGGGGTACATGCACCCCAGTGTTTATAGCAGCATTATCTACAATAGCCAAACTATGGAGAGAGTCTAAATGTCCATCAACTGATGAATGGATAAGAAAGATGTGATATATATACATACAGGATGGATATTATTCAGCCATCAAAAAGAATGAAACCTGTCATTTGCAACGACATGGATGGAGCTAGAGTGTATTATGCCAAGTGAAATAAGTCACTCAGAGAAAGACAAATACCATATGATTTCACTGATGTGAAATTTAATAACTAAAATAGATGAATATATGGGAAGGGGGAAAAGAAAAAAGGAGAGAGGAAAACAAGCTATAAGAAACTCTTAATGATAGAATAAACTGAGGGTTGATGGAAGGAGGTGGGTGGAGGATGTGCTAGATGGGTGATAGGGTAACAAGGAGGGCACTTGTGGGGATGAGCACTGGGTATTGTATATAAATGATGAATCACTGAATTCTATTCCAGAAACCAATATCACACTATATGTCAGGTACCTAAAATTTAAGTAAAAAAAAATAAATGGGGGTGTGTTGCCCTCATGTACATTAAAAATTCATTACATGTTAGGCCCTTTAACAAGTTTTCCCCCTCCCTTTATAAATTTTTCTATCTTGCCCTCATCCCACAAGGGATATAGGCCAGATTGAGGGCACATACTTTCTTGGGACCCATTAATCACAGACATTCCCACAGGCCAGGTGGCTGCTCAACTGTTAAGAGACCCAAGTGAACCTAAACCAAAAATCAAAAGCAAAAACTGCCCAGTGTAGCTGCCCACCGTTCCACTGACCGTTGGTCTTATTACTGCTGGTCTGGTTGCTTTCATTGGTTTGCAAACACCTCAAGTAAACCACTGTTTCAAGCAAACATATCAAACCCACACCAACCTGGGTGGGTACCCACTTAAAATGGATAGATACTCCATGTCTCACACCCCAGACAACATCACTCTGGTCAGAAGCTCACTACTCAGATAACATCTCCCAGACCATAAGCTTGCCACTGGAGACAACTCTACCTTGGACACTAGAATTTATGCCCATGGACTACCTTTGCTAAGTCACAAATTAGACACAGGGCATTTTTAGTTCTCTTCCTTCTATATTAAGAATTCTATTATGTTTCTGAGCTTCCTGCCTGTTTAGTGCATTGCCCTGGTATATTCCTTGCTCTCTGCCAAAACACACACTCCTACACTCTCATGCCTAAAGTGAAATCTGATAGAAGTTACTATCTGTACAGTATTCCAAAAAATGAATGGTGATTATTACTTTCCCCAGGAACTCTCAGTCAACCCCTGAAGTCTCTGGGAGAGGACCACTCACTCACTGTCCACTGCCTTCTCCTACTGCCCTCTCCAGCTTTCCACCAGAACCTCCTGCCCCATGTCTCCAATCATAATACTCCTTTCCCTTGGTTACACATACTCACTGCTTAATCATTAATTTATTTACTAAATTATCACAGGCTCCAATAGCATAACTGCTGGACCTGCCATCTTGACTCAAGAAACATATCAAGATATTATTACCACACTCACTTTTCATATAGTTTACAACTCCACCCAGATAGTGTTGAAGACCCCCCAAGATTCCAGATCTATGATCCTGGCTAATGTGTATAAATGGGAACCTTAGTTATAGACCAGCCTCAAGGACTCCCTACACCCCTGCCTATGCTTCTCCTTTCTACTCTCATAATAAAATGCTTTCTGTTCTGTTTAAGCTAACATATGCCTTACTCATTTATGTCTCCATTCTTATCACTCCAAAGATTCCTTAATATGATGTCACATCAGAGGGCCAATTGTATTAATCATGTGTTTAAGAAGTATGATATTTTGACAGCTTGGGGGCCTCACCGGCTGAGGAGACCAAGGGCTGGTCTTAGGCTGGTCTTGGTCTTGGGCTGGTCATTCAGAAGAAGCAAAGGGCCCACAAGCATACCTTTCATATGAGAATTAACCAGTCCAGAGCCTAAACTCTGAGCCACCTTCTTTGTCTGGCTCTTACAGTCTAGGAGAAAAGAGTCCTTGGCCTTAATCACCCAGGGCTCACTACCAGACAAGTAGATCCCACCCTTATAATCCAGAGTCCACCACCATCATCCAAACTAGACAGTCCTAAGCTGTTTCCACTGCCCTGCCTGGTGTTTCCTGCCAAAACACAGTAAGGGCTCTTCCCCTCACTCCTGCCTCTGCCTTGTGGCTCTGGTGTTTCCCCATGCGGCCCTAAGTGCATGCCTGTCATTTCTAGGGGAAATATGAGTAGCAATGAATTTTCCTTTCAATGCCATGGACCTCTCTGGCAACTTTAGAAGTTAAGTCTTGGGCACAAATCGGAGCTAATGTCCCAACTAGTCCACCCACCATGGGGGCACTTGAATTTCTTCAGTAGTTTATGCTACTGCAATATTCTAATTCAATATGCTAATGTTCACCCAAAAGCCGATACACTACTAAAAGCTATTTGACTAAAAGCAGATTTGGGTACATTTTTTTTAGCAGTTGAAAGGCCAAAGTTAAGGTGAAGTTAAGGCAAGGAGCTGCAAAGTGGAAAGATCTCCCACAAGTCAGAAGGCAATGCCTCAGAATGAAACATTAGTCCTAGTAGGGATGAGGTGATACTGGGCAACAATCAGGGTTCAATTTTTCCCACATGACTTGCATAGCTCACCCTACTCATTCAGATCTAGCCTCCCTGGTTTTAGTTTTGATGAACTATAGAATCAGAACAGGGTCTTTTAGTAGGGGCAGAGCTACAGACAAATAACTTTTTTTCTGCAAGCTGCCACTGGCATCCATGCTGAGAATGAAGATGGGGACCTCTCTACCCTATTCCATAGGGGTATTTAGAAAAAATAAAAACCCATGCCTTAAACAAACAAAAACCACTCACATTTATTTTCCCTCCTAATGCTTTTTCTTCCTCATATCTGTCACATTATTTGACAGATAGCATCTAAATTTTAAGGAGTGGTATCTACCAAAGTAGATACATAAAAGGAGAAAGGAAGAAGAAACAGATGAGTACAATGTAAAAGCCATAATGACTTCTATGTAATACAGCCAGGTCAGGCAATGGAGTATTTTGATTGTAACAACTGCCAGTTTTCAAATAATTTTAGGACAAAATGATAATATCACAGTTCATGGTAATTCTACCATCTATAATTTTGTTCCCTGATGATTCAAAAGTCCTGTAGTAAGACCTGATATGTGTTACTAGTTGAGATACAATTCACTAAACAATCTTGGTGTCTTTTGATATGGGAGGTAGGGGGGTGATGCTTAAGAGAAGAAAGGACACCTTTAGGGTTATAAAATGGGATAACACTTCCAAAAGTTGGCACATGAACTGGTTATGAACCACTTATTGTGGTTGCATGGATAAATCTTAAAATTTTTAAAAAATTTAATTCAGAACTTTAAAAAGTATTCTAACATTCTGAAGATGAGCAAACACAGGGAATGTGATACCCTAAAAATCTCATGAGCTTTCAGCATACTGCCCATCAGGATATCAGCTGTATTTCAGAGACGTAGGCAGGGATGGAATTATGAGTCAAGCCACTTAGGAGACTGAAATGGAAAAATACCTAACAGAGTGTACAGAATGTACTTCAAGTACTATACTTAAAGAAGAAAAATTACTCCTCCACACTGTTATTATTACTCTAAGTAGATTCTGTTTTTATTCTGATGCAACTAGACCGTTAGTGTTGGAACATTTTCAGTAAAATTAAACTTGAATGTTCTGACTCTGAATGAGATCTTATTTTCTGAGAAATATTAGACATGACATCTCCATGACAGAAAAGAGGTGTGTGTGTGGAGGGGAGCTGTTCTACTGCTTTAGCTAAATTAGTAGCAAAATGAGCAAACTAGAGTTTAGGCTTCCTTAAATTTGTAAAAGGAAGCTTCTCTCATAATATGACTTGAGATATTATTTCCCTGGTCCAACTTCCTGAGAAAGAATGTCATCTGAGAGGTACCTGGGTGGCTCAGTCAGTTAAGTGTCTGCCTTAGGCTCAGGTCATAATCCCAGGGTCCTGGCATCGAGCCCTACAATGGGCTCCCTGTTCAGGGAGAGTCTGCTTCTCCCTCTCTCCTTATCTCCCTGCTCACGCTCTCGTGCACACATATTCTCTCTCAAAGAAATAAATAAAATCTTTTTAAAAAAGAATGCCATCTAAGTGCTCACGAAGTAGCCATCTGCTCCTGCTCTGCTTTAGGTAGACACTAGATGCTCAACAGAGCATGAAGTAGTCACAGTCCATTCCCTTGGGTGTCAAAAGACAAAGACAACAGAAAGTTTTGCTGCTCTATTTACATCATTACTGACAAACAGGCTTTTACACCAGAATACTCAGAATGAGAAGACAACTCAGAAAGAGGCAGACATAATTAGGAAGAGATACGTTATAGCTCTGGTCAGAGATCTGTGCCAGTTATGACATATCAGGAGTAAGACTGAGAAAGTAACAGCATCCAATGGGTACAGGAGAAGCCCTGGTACTCTGAGCACAGAGACTTAACTTCAGGAAAGCTCCTGGAGAAACTATGATTACAATGTGGTTATTTTACATATTCCCAGATGGAAACAGCAATGATATGGTTTCAGGGTAGGAAAGATTCTCCAAAAGAAAAAGAAAGAGAATGGTCAGTACATACCTATTTTCATGAACCATTCCTAAGAAAGGTCCTCTCACATATTAGATACAGTTTTGCTTTCTTTTAGATGATCAGCTTAGGATACACAGCCTAAAACTGCTGGATATTGTCATTAACACATGAATCAATAAAATAGTTTAAAAATCACTTGGCCAAACAGCTTTTAAACCATGTTCAAGATGAAATTTGAGATTTGCAATAAGTGAGGCACTAGAAACATCTGACTGGAAATACTTTCACATTTTCTCTTTATGACTAAGTTACACAAGAATAGTATTTTCTCACTCCCATAATGGAACTGAGCTTTAGCTTGAAAACTCCAATGAAAACAAAATACAATCATAGAGTCTTTCTAATAAAATGCTTGATGGATTGATAAACAACCAACTTTTGACATTATGAAATATATTTGTTAAAATTCAAATATCATATACCTTGAATGAATAAAGAGAAACTTAAAACTGTGATTTATTCCCTGGTCTGGTTCTCATCATCTTTTAGTTAAGACAATCCACAGCATATACCAAGAAGCCAACTCAACACACCAGCTGGTTAGGCCAGTGAGGACAATTCAGTATCTCAGGTTCAAGTGGTTATTTCAATTAATACTACCAACATCTGTTAGAGGTTGAAGTTGTCATTATATGGTTCTTTAACAGATAACACCAGGTCTTATCACTTCTACAACTTCTTTTCAAAAGACACAAAGCCAATTTTTAGGTTGAGGATGGAGGAAAAACTTGCCGAATATTTACATTCCATAACCATCTCCCTCTTCTTGCATATTGTCCTGATAGGTTTTCCTGGAATAGATAAATTCCCATTCCACATGAGCTTTTTAATATCTTCATATATGAGTGGGTGGATGGTAAACTCAAATTACTGATGGGCCTAATTTCCAATGCAAATCCATTAGAAAGAGGGCTATTTTCTCAATGCTTTCTATCTACCAATTTTTTTTTTTTTGTATCTACCAATTTAATGAGATAGGGTTATGCTTTCAAGGAGGTTTTTATTTTTTTTTGCACTAATTTGACTATGTTTGACATCCTAATGCATGTACAGTTTTAGCTAACTTTTGCTCACTCTTCATTGAGTGTGTATAAATATGTATCCTTAAGTCACCATACTGTTCTCAGATTTTCTATATCCAAGGTACACCTTTGTGTATTCTGACGTTCATTTGATTACAACATGCAATGTATAACACCTGAACTACTGCAGGACACAAAACACAGTTCTATCCGGCAGCTACTACTTCTTGGGTGAGGACTAATTTTGGCTCCTGCACTGGACAACAGTTTGATTCCTCAATTTCACAGACAACTTCACAGTGACACACAAAGCCTAAGTGCATTTTCCGTTAGCCTGTGCACTGAGAAATCTGCTTCTAGATAAAAATGTGGTTTCCCCCTTACTGTCTAGCCACTAAAGCATGCTGTTTCCATCTGGTGTAGCAAAATACTTTACTGGGGAGGGAGTCCTTCTTTCTTGCAAAACCTAAACCACTCCTCAACCATCTGTGGTGTTCTCTGCTGTTAGCGAACTACAAAGTAGAGCATCTGCTTCAAAGAGATTCTCTTAGGTTCTTTTCCAACCAAAGGCTCTGTTCAAACTTCACACTAACCTTGTACACAGTCAGGTTCCACCAGGCACAGACTTTTAACATTTCAGTAGGAGTCAATGTTTGCTAAATGTTCCATTTTGCAACCCTATCAACAAGCACATTACAAAGCATGATGAATGGGATGCTACTCGTCCATGCCTAGCACTCCTCAAAAATGTACAAGGGCTCCCAGAAAAAATCAATTATTTCTCTCCCTGCTATTAACCAGCTCCTGCCGACTATTCATCTTACGAGTGATGATGACCAATATTCGCCGAATGGCAAGCAGACGCTCTTTAAGTGAGATCATGCCAAGAATAGCCAGCTGAGCCTTGCGCTCCAATGGCAACACTGCCAGGATCCACCAGGACCATGCAGGACCACTAGGGTTACTCTGAAAAAGAAATGAAAGCAAAACAAAATTATCATCTAAAATACAAGTCTCTTCCCCGATACTGTCCTTGTGTTTCACCAAAAAGTTATGAGGAAGAATTAAATGCCACTTTGTCTTTTAGGTCAACTTTCCATCCATTCAGCCCTTGACATACAAAGTTTACATTCCTGTTACACATTTAAATATGGGAGAAGTCAAAATATACAGCTTGCAATGAGAAGTATCTTCCACAGGGAAATTTCACGAATTATTTGCTTCTGTTCTCTCAAAGCTCTAGTTGTGAGTATATATCAGTCAGAAGAGGACACCATACATTTTCACCTCTATTTCCAATGTTCTGTGTTATTGTTTTTTAAGTTTTAAATGCACTTTAGAAAGTTCAATATTAGGAAGGCAAAAAATATGTGTATAAGTCTGGGTATTATAATGCTTCCAATATCTATGTGATGAATGTACACATATAGATGCAACATCTATGTATGAATTATTGTTAATCACCATGAATTAACTATATAAGAGTTATTAAGCTGACAGCCTTAATTTCACATACCAAAACACACAATTCTGGATTGAGCTCTAAGCAAAGTTGGTCATAAAGTTGTTCTCAGTATTCCTGGCATTAAGAACCACAATATCCAGGCCTCCCTGTTTCCTGTCTTGGATTCTCCTCCAATTCCACCCCAAAGGTATACAGAATCCCACTGGGAACTACAGAGGGTGGACTCTGGAGTCACCTTAGCTTAAGAGGAGAAAGATTCTACTGAAAGATTGGGAGTATCATATTTGGGACAATTTTTGGCTTCAAGGACAGGACAGTCATGAGTTTGGAAGATACATAATTCGGATGGGGGGCGGGGACAAGACAGAAGTCCTCGAGAGACAGAAAAAGAACCTAAAAATGGATGGGAGAAATATAAAGGACATTTCACCTTCCCCCCGATCTGCTGAAAGCTGGTCCTCCAGCTCTGCTTTCTCTATGAGACAGGTGAGCATGTATAGTAGAAGGAACTACATACTCTCAGCTATGAGCCTAAGCCATTCCTGCCTGGCGGTCATCTGGAGGAGGAGGGGATTCATTTGCACTTAGAACTGCTTCACAGCCTGAAGCCACACTCTGCCTGAAGAGCCAGCTTCACTAAAAGCATCCTTGCAGAGCACCCAAGGAGGCCACATTGGACAGAGGGCAGGAAGGCTTCTCGTTTACCCAGAGCTAGATTTTTCTCTTCATTTATTCAACACCTGTTTCTTAGGCACAAGGCAATATTATGTGTAAAACATAGAGCATTCATGCTAATGTACAAAGATTATTACTCTCTAAATCAGAAGATTTATTTTGTTAAGATTTTATTTATTTATTCATGAGAGACACAGAGAAAGAGACTGAGACACAGGGAGAAGCAGGGAGCTTGATGCAGGACTAGATCCCAGGACCTCCAGGATCATGACTGAGCCGAAGGCAGATGCTCAACCACTGAGCCACCCAGGCATCCCTAAATTATAAGATTTAAACAGCTGACTGAAATAGTTGGTGAGAGAAGTGAAAGTACTAAAGGTAACAGCCAATCAGAACAAATTCATTTCCGATAGAAAAGAAATTACTTTTATGCAGTACATTAATCAGAAAGCACTGACTGTTTTGCTCAAAAAGGCACATGCTACTCTGTTAGGTGCTTCTCTGGGCTCTCGATGAATGAATCGGTTCATAAGTGAGCATAATGGAGTATGCGGCATAGTACTGCCTAATTTTCCAGCAGAATAGTATGTCTTAACACATTACAGCAGCAAATAAGAGCATTATAAAATAAATAAGGAGAATATACCTGAGGTTCAGATTCCCTGTCTGGCATTAACCCAAAATGGCTTAAAATTTGTTCTTTCATGTGATCCTGAAGTGAAGTAAACCAGGAAACTGACTGTTGGTAAACAGAATCGTGAAGACTGGTGAGTTCTTCATATGCTGGTCCTTCCACCTGATCAAGGAGAAAGGAATCCACTCTTACATGTGAACGTACTGATGTCTGCTGCATTTGCTATGTGAACTCGTGGCATTTAGATGATTCATTTGTGTTTTAGAACATACTATATGCCCAACCACACAAATCTCTACTTCTCTTACATAGGGAAGATCTATCCACCCCGTCTATATCACCCTGATTTTTCTCTTAACCACGTATACATAAATCCCATGTTACTATGACTAATTTTCACTGGCTACATGCAAATCTATATTTGAGAATTTACTCCACCATTCAGATAAGATCTATTTAAAAATAACACAGCAATATAAGTATTTATGCAAAAGTGAGTGTTTTTTAAGAAATTTTGGTGGTGGTGGTAAGAGAAGGGGCTATCATTCCCTCAGGATAGTTTCCTAGAAGAAGAATTGCCAAATTAAAGAGTGAGACATTTAAAATATTGTATTCCATATCATCAAACTATATTCCAAAAAACATGTTACCGTCACCACACATTCCCTACATTAGCCTTATGCAGCAGGAAGCCCTGCCGCTTTAGATTTACCATGCTTTGCTTCTCGGTGCCAAGTCACTCAGTTTAAGTATGTCCCAGTCCTACTCAGGAACACCGAGTGGGAAAAGCACTGGGTTGGGGAAGCCAGGGATCCAGGTGTGTTCTGGCTTCACTGCTGATTCTCATGAGCCAGTCACACAGCCCCCTGAGGGTAGAGTTTTTTCATCTATAAAATGGGGATAAACCATTCTGGTCCTTTCTGGTTATAAAATTCCAGGATCTCTGAAAACTAGGGTAAACTGAGGAATTCGATGATAATGCATACAACCATTCTCAATTTGACTTATACAAATTAAATACAAGTAGTAGAGAATTTTCTGTTTTTTAAAAAACACCAAAATTATTTCATGTTGTAGCCATGTAAGCTCTCATTTTAAACATATATACCACTAACAATCACCATCCAAATC
This sequence comes from Vulpes lagopus, assembly GCF_018345385.1. Taxonomy (NCBI): domain Eukaryota; kingdom Metazoa; phylum Chordata; class Mammalia; order Carnivora; family Canidae; genus Vulpes; species Vulpes lagopus. The sequence goes on along the minus strand of NC_054828.1, from coordinate 26,269,505 downwards.
AAGAGTCAGTAAACCCTCTTATCAGCAGAGAGACCCTGAGAACAATCCCATTCTGTCACACTCTTTACACTCCCCTCCCTGGTCCTGAGGATGACCAGGAGCCAGAACCAGCAGCCAGAAAAGAGACAGTGCTGGCGCTGCTGCGGGGTAGCTCTCCTCAGGGGCATCACGAATGGACATCACTGTCCCCACAGCGACTTCCAGTGTGATGTCAGACAGCTGAAGACTCACTTTCCATCTTTCTAAATGTGAACCAAAGAATTCAAAAGAGGGATACAGTAATTCCAAGGATTTCCTCTTTCTAAATGGTGGTAATGTTTTTCTTGCAAGATAATTTACATACAGAAAATGCATAGATCTTAATGGTTGGCTTAAAGTACTGTCAGCCGTACACACTAGTGGGATCACGATCCTAAACAGGAGAGAGAATATTTCCATCACCCACAATAGCCCTCCCATCCCCTCTCTAGTCAGTTACAACATCCCCACCCCCAGCCAGTGTCTGCCCTCCAACACCAGAGACAAGTGATGCCTGGTCCTGGAGTATATAAATGGAGCCACATATCATGTGAGGTTGTGAGTCTGGCTCCCTTGGCTTGGCATCACGCTAAGACAGGTGTTCACTGAGAGACCTAGAAGATTGTTCCACGTTGTACTATGTCAGCAGTTCCTTCGTTTTTACTGCCAAGTAGTATTCCATTGTATAAATACACTACAGTTTGTTTATCCATTCCTCTGCTGATGAGCATCTGCACTATTTCTTGGTCTTGGCCACTAATGAATATGTCTGCTAGGGACATCTTTGTACCCGTCTTTTCAAGAATCCCTTGAAAACATTTTGTTAATCTGTCAAAATATGGGTTCTGATATTTCCATTAGGCATATCAATATTTCTTAAGGGGTAAGAGATCCAAACCTTTTATATTGGGCTTAAGAAGCTATTTTTAAGCACCATTTTTTGTACTATATCTCATTCTGCACTAATACGAGTATCTAGAACAGGGATGGACTACTACCCACAAGTCAAATCCTGTTCATTGTATGTTTATGTAAGTAGCGTTTCACTGGAAACCAATTATGCCAACTAATTTACATAATGCCTATGGCTGCTTCAGTGCTACAATGGCAGGGCTGAGTAGTTGCAACAGGGGCTGTATGACCTGCAAAGTCTATAGTATTGACTATATGGCCCTCTGCAGATAGTTTGCAGATAGTTTGTATGGCCCTCTGCAGATAGTCTGCAGATAGAACACCAAGACAACAAATCACAAAGGCATTTCAAATGTGCAGCAGTAAGGTAATTTTTTTTTAGGAGATGTTTCCACCAGCTCCAACTCAGGTGAAAAATCCAGTGAGGTAATAAGTAACAAAATGCTGAATTGGGGAGGATGTAAGTAATACTGTCAATAAAAATCCGACCAAGTTTTTCCACTACGCAGAGGGAACCAAGGTGAGTGACCTCTAAACAATGCAGCAGTAAAATAAACCTCACCTTTTCATCTTCAAGATATTCAATGTCGGCTGTGTTATAGCCATCTCTGTGACGGTGGCTTAGGACTCTGAATCGACTTATTCCAATGGCATCCACAACCGAACTCCCATCAGGAAATGTTCTGACATCCTTAATCTCCAGCATGCAGCCATACTCTGAAATTCTGACAGGACAATTGGGAGAAATGACTGATTTGAAAAATGCAGAAGATCCAAAAAAAAAAAACAAAAACAAATGGTTGTCTCCACATGAGACCAGCAAGCTTATTTTGTCTAAGAGACACTGGCAGAGGTTCCTTCTGTTAATGTGAAACATAGGGTGTGCAAGGGCTGCAGAGGGAGGGCTGGACGGGAAAGGCCCTTGTGCCTTGGTTGCTCAAACAAGCTAGTGGTTTGGAAAGACTCAAGAGGTGGAGAAAGAATCATCGTGGTCTGGGCACCAGCAGGGGGTACACACAGCACAAGGTATATCCAAGCTCCCATATCATTCACAGATTCTGCTCCCTCCTCCCCCATTTCCACTGCTGCTGGCCAACTCTGTCCTCCCTAGCAACCGCTATGGAAAGTCATCTACAGTCACTGCTTCATCTTCTGCTTCCCATCAGGCCTCTGACTCTACCACTGGAAGTCACAAATAACCCTGCCATGAGCCTGCTGATCTGTCACTGAGTCAACCCCCACTGCTGCTCTCTGCCGTTCTCTCTGATCAGCTGTGACCAGCTCTTCACAGCTTGCCTCCCTCCTCCACATGTCCCTCACACACAGAGGTCACCCAGGGTGGCATCCTCACTCCCAAACTATTCCATGTGATCTTACCCACTCTTGCTCTCTGAACTCTTGTCTGCTTCCTGAGGACACTGATCGTGCCTATTACATGTCAAGCACCACGTGGAGTTTATAGTATGTACTCAGTCAAGCTCCTCCAAAACAGGAAGGTTTAAAAAAAGTCAAATAACTTATGTAAGGCCACAGTAAGATTTCGAGCTGAGACCTGAGCCTAACCCTATCTAATTTTAAAGTGAATGAACAACTTCATTACTTACTTCAAGCTAACTTTAAGTGACAGTTCTCAAGTCACACACAGGCCTGTAAGGCTGGACACCTCTACCTGGATCTCTCCGAAAACTCTCTTTCTGCTTATTGAACGGGGCTATCTTACCCATAACCAGGGCATGGGCGGAGGTACCCTGAAGATCTTCAAAGGAAGACTTACTGCCCCAGCTATCGGCAGACAAATGCCTTCAAATGGTTGCTCCTTCAAAGCCTGGCTCAGCTGTGGAAACTGTCTTTCCAAAGAGCATACTGTCCTGTCTATGGACAAGAACTTGTGAATGAATGCAAATTTCCTTTACAGCTATAACTCTCAGGACATCTGGACTCTCATGAGGCCATCAGAACATGGCCCCAAAAAATTAGCTGAATTCTTCCTACACACTTGCATGTCTCCTTCTCCTGGCCTTTGCCACAGGTGAGCCATGCTTTTGTCTACTGTTCTCCATGGTAGGACTTGCCTTTCCTCACTTACTCTGAGCAACCTCTGCTCACCAACAAGTTGAAGAGACTTATGTTCTATAGTTTATCTGGATAATGCCCTTCTTAGTGTTCTGTATCCTTCATGGAAGCAGAATTTCTGGAACTTGGTTTCTCACTCTGCTTTTGATGAATCAAATTTTAATACATTAAAATTTATTAATCTCTTCCTCTATGTGATGCACTCTCAGAATCTTGTATTTAAAAAAATCTCTTCCAGGCAGCCCTGGTGGCTCAGCAGTTTAGCGCCGCCTGCAGCTCAGGGTGTGATCCTGGAGACCCGGGATCGAGTCTCACATCAGGCTCCCTGCATGGAGCCTGCTTCTCCCTCTGCCTGTGTCTCTGCCTCTCTCTCTCTCTCTCTCCTCTCTGTGTATTCTCATGAATAAATAAATAAAATCTTTAAAAAAAAAAAAACTTTTCCTTTTCCTAATTATAGTTTCCAGTGTTTTCTCGTAAAAATTTTATAGATTGTTTTTCACATAGAGAATGTAAATAACATGTGTTAATTTGTGTATATGGTACAAGGCAGAGAAAATATTGTATCACTTGGGCTGCCCACAAATTTTCTAAAGTGAGCAGCTTGCTTTTTCTCACAAACTTGTATGTAAATATGGGTCCATATATGAGTGGTTCTGTTTTGTATCTCCCTATTCTGTTTCAGTGGTCTACTTATTAGGGCTTCTGAGTTTATTACAGCAGTGTTCTCCCATCTTACTGCTGATTTCTTCAAAACTATCGTGACCTCGGTCTTTTGTTTTTCCGTAATTATAAAATCAGCTTAAACAATTTCATGAAAAAATCCCTCTTGTAATGTTGACTGAAAACTACTTTAGATTTGTAGATGTATTTGGGTAAAACTGACATTTCTGTGACATGGAAGTCAATGCATCCATCCATGGATATGGTATTTCTCTCTATTTATTTAGATCTTCCTGAATATTTTTCAATAAAGCTGTAGAATTTTTTCCATGAAGGTCCTGCACATATCTTTAAAAAGATGTGTTCCTAAGTATATATGGTAGAAACTAGTGGATGGTCCCACATGTCCATTCTCCCTTCCTTCCTGGGCACATCCGTGGGCTACAATTTCCAGCCTTCTTTGCAGTAGGTATGAGCAATAGTGATGTGTATCTGTTTTTCCAGAATCCTTTTAGAGCATTTGTGCCTCTTCCACCAGCTAGAACTTGCATGTAGTGACCTCATCATAACCAAGCAGTAATGACAGCCCTAGAGGATAAGGAAGCCCACAGATGGGAAGGACCCAGAGTCCCCAGAGTCCCCAGAGCAGCCATGGAGGGGAGCCACCTGCCAATCTGATGTAAAATGAAAAGAGGTAAAAACTTAGGGCTGTGGTTTTTATAAGATTGAAATTTGGCTGTGTAGATGGAGGTTTTTTTTATTTTTTTAGCAAATTTTTTAGACTTTAAAAGTTAGACTAGATTTGTTTGTATGATGATGAACTAGAAGGGAATTATAGGCAGAGAGAAGCATGGAAGTATGAATATGAATTGTATTTAGAGAAAGGCAAATAATATGGTATGGGCTAGCAAGTATAATGTCTGAAACAAAGGAACAGGAGGTGAGACTAGAAAGAAGTCTGGAGTCACATCAAGGATGGCCTCAGACTTATACCTCGTCATGTAATGGGAGCCACTGGAAGTTTTCAACATCATCTTAAATTATTCTTTGAGAAAAGTAACAAGTCATGTATTTACTTAGGACCCTCTGAATGCTGACAATTCTTACCCTGCATGCTCAGCAGAGAGACACATGCCAAACCGTTTGGTGCCAGTTTCCATGCATCTTCTTATCATAAGCCGATAGCGGGGCTCAAAGACATGAAGTGGACACGGGACGGTAGGGAAGGCCATGGCACACACAAAGATGGGGACATCTCTGGTCAGACTGTTGGGTGAAGGAAAATGTAAACTTAGGAGGAGGAGCAGTTAGAAGCAGAAAGCAATATTAGTCCCTATAAAATAGCAAAAGCCAACCTCAATTCTGTCATTTACAAAATAAAACCCTCAGGCCTGTCTTGGTCTTTAGTGGGAAAAGGAAACCAAGGACCACCTTAAGAAAAAGTTCTCAGCTCACCAGGTTTCCTGCCAAGCCTGTCTTATTTAATTTGATGAAACAGAACTGCTGAATTGTATTCATGGACTTAGAAAAAGTGATAGCTTAGGACCATGCTAAGAAAAAATTCTGATGACCCTGAGGGCACTATGCTAAGTGAGATAAAAAGACTGTTGGTTGCCAGAGGCTGAGGTGGGGGTGGTGGTGGATGAATTGGGTGAAGGGGGTGGAAAGTACAAGCTTCCAGCTGCAAAATAAATATAAGTCCTGGGGATATAACACACAGCATGGTGACAATAGTTAATAATACTGCATTGCATATTTGAAAGATGCTAAGAGAACAGATCTTAAAAGTTCTTTTTCTAACAAAAGAAAAAAATTGTTAACTATGTATAGTAATGGATGTTAAGACTTATTGTGGTGATCATTTTGCAATATATAGAAATATCAAATATAATGTTATGCATCAATTTTACCTCAAAAAATATAAAAGGAAAAGGAGAAAAAAGTTCTGACAAAAGCAAAAATTACACAGTAATCAAAGGAAGTGAGAGGAAAAGAGTGGAAGAATTATAAGACCTTAATAGTTAAAGGTTGCTACAACACACAATTTTGCTCATTTTAAAAGATAAAAGCAACTGTCAAGCCTACCTCCAGAGGTAAACCTGTTCTCCCTCCTGTTTCCATATACTGTGCCTTTTCAACTCTGAAAAATTTAGTACCACTTATTCCAATACAAAAAGCAACTACCTAATCCTCTGAAGACACATTTTTTTAAAGTGGTCTCCATACTCAGCATGGGGCCCAACATGGGGATTGAACTCATGACCCCGAGATCTAGACCCAAGCTGAGATCAAGAGTCACACACTTAACCAACCGAGCCACCCAAGGGCCCCATGAAGACACACTTTTGAAATACTTCTTATTACCCCTTTCAATTAAATTTCCATAAACTCCACAATTAATTTTTTTTCTTTTTTAAGTACTAATTTCTCTGCCAAGGGGGGAAAAACCTGAGATAAAGCTATGAATGCAAGTATTTCCTTTAATCTGAACTTAAGACCAAGTACGTACCACATGAGGACTTACTTTGACAGTTCTGTCATTTCTTCATCATAAATTCTCTTCCTATCAGAGAGCTCATCAGACAAATATCGAAATATTAACTCTTCAGCCAGAATAGTTATATTAAAATTTCTGCTTGCCAACAACTGTAAACAAAAGGAAATGTTAAATAATACCACGTGGTAATTAATTCTAGAGGACAAAATACTCTCTCCCCAGTAGAAAAGGCCAACAAGGAGGGTGAAGGGTGGGGGGTCTCCGGGAAGACCAAAGGATGGGGATGGAAAGCTCAGAGGTCAGCCAGCCTGGCATAGGGACAAGATCAGGGCAGCTCCTTCCCTCTGAGAAAAGGCACGAGAAGGTGTTCACCTAGAGGAAGATGAATGAATTCCAGCCTTTTCGGCCTCTGTATTTGCAATCAAGTGTCATAAATTCAGGGAGATGAGAGGGAGTAGGATATGTTGCAAAAGAGAAATATGAAGTAATCATCCAGAAAAGTGAATAATTGAAGCTACGAGAGAAGCACAGTGAGAATGACTGTGCCTACTAGAGTTTCAAGTCTAAGATTTAAGACTATCAATTTAAACTGAAACCAATCTTCCCAATTTTGTGGCTTTTCTCTAGCTTTGCTTCGTTACTTATACGGACATGTGCAAGAGGCAGCGCTGACTATATCTGGATTGGGAAAGGGACTGAGGAACCAAGGAATTACAGTTGGATGTGAAGGGAAGGAAACAGGTGAAAACTGCATTAAAATGTGTTAGGATTAGTATGAGTGGAAGGGTCCTATGTAGCTGAAGATCCATTATTCTATGTGTGTGCACTGCTTTTATCTTACGCGTGTGAATTTGCACATGCGTTTGTTGTTGTTTTTCACTAATATCCTAACATGTATCAGGAACCAATTGCAGATGCTTCATGTAAATTAAGTTAGGTCTTAAAATAGCACTATCCCATAGGTATTCTCTACAATGCACTCATAAGGAAGATGGGACTCAGAAAGGTTAAAGGGTGAGTGTAGAGCCACCATGGCACAGCAAGGACCTCAGGGCTGGTAGGTTTCAATGGGCTGTTGCTTCTTTGTTAACTTGCTGCATTTCTGGGCTTAGGCTGCTTTACCTATTTCTAACAGTTACATCTGGGTGAGTCCTAGACATACTGCCAAGTTTCCCTTTAGCTTCTATGAAACAAGCTACATGTGTTGCTGTAATTGACTAAGAACTAGGAATTCAACCTCAAGGACATGACTGTGCTTGAGACCCTCAGTAACAGAATAACTAGCAGAAACAAGTTTAACTTAATTCACAATTAGCATTATTAATGACATCAGTATTTTATACTGCTATGGCACCATCCTGTTGAAGAGTAATACCATAAAATTTGCTTTACTTGGCATTACGTTAAAAAGACTTCTGAAAAAAAAAAAAAAAAGACTTCTGTGCATACATAGATAATTGATGATTCATGTTTATACTAATGTATGTGACAAAGTCAAAGCTCATGAAGGGATTTCTGCATTGAAGAAAGATCAAATTGTGGTTTTTAAATTTTAATTGGTTTTGTTATAATTTCTAATTTCTGCAACACTGGCAGTCTATGCAGAGCTTACACTTTACCATTCACTCATTTAATCATTCATTCATTTAATCATTCATTCAACATGGATTTCCTGAACCTCTTAGAGTATGTTCTGGCCCCTGGAGATAGAGTGAAAACAAGACAGAAGTCTTCTCTATCCCTATGGAGCTTATATTACTGTGCTAACCTCAGCATACTGCTTCATCACACAGCCCCCTACCAGACAGCACTGAACAAAAGTGGACAAACAGTGGTCACAAAGACATGCGTTTCACTGTCTTAGAATAAACAAGCTGCCTCCAGACCCACTGGCCCCAACAAGCATAGGCCCAACAGGGCAGCAGGCCAGATGCTGTGTCACTGTTAGCAAGCAAAGAAAGCAAACACAGTGCAGTAGACCCGCACAGGAACTGCCAAAGAGAAGTGCTACACAGACTCAAGAAGCATCCACTGTCATGACACATGGTGCACAGTACAATGAGCAGTATTCATGAGGAGAACCCTAAATAACCTAGATTCAGGATGTATGCAATTTAAAAAAGCAAGTATGAACATATAATGATATAGAAAAGTCTAATTATAATAACTTAGTTCAACAAGTTTTAGCAGTAAACTAAGTTATAATTATTCAAAAATTCATGTAAGTATAGTATCTTCTTTACCATATCAAATTCAAAAATAAATTTGAATTTTTAAAATTTTACCAGACATCTGTTTCAAAAAACCACTTTATCCTGGGGTGCCTAGGTGGCTCAGTCGGTTACTTGTCTGACTCTGATTTCAGCTCAGGTCATGATCTCAGGGTCTTGAGATCAAGCCCAGCATCTGGCTCCACCCTCAGCAAAGAGTTTGCTTGAGATTCTCTCCCTCTCCCTCTCTCTCTTGCTCTGTCCTCCTCCCCCTGGCTCACACATGCACCCCCCCCTACACACACACACATATACACACATGCTTTCTTTCTCTCTAAAAAACAGATAAATCTGGGCACCCCGGGTGGCTCAGCGGTTTAGTGCAGCCTTCAGCCTAGGGCCTAATCCTGGAGACCCGGGATCGAGTCCCACGTCGGGCTTCCTGCATGGAGCCTGCTTCTCCCTCTGCCTGTATCTCTGCCTCTCTCTCTCTCTCCTCTCTCTGTGTGTCTCTCATGAATAAATAATAAATAAAATCTGAAAAAATAAAGAAATAAAAATAAAAAATAGATAAATCTTTAAAAAAAAACACGTTATCCTACTTAAATTAAAATGCATTAAGTAAGCTTAATCCCCAGAAGTAATTAAGGCAAATATTATTAGTATCATTTTAATGATTTAAAAAACCCCTCTCCTACCCCAGGAAGTTAAATAGTTTGCTTCATGGAAGGTTAGTGGCACCAGAGCCCAAGAGAGTTGATACATATTCACAATTTGAAAAGTTGATCAGAAAGCCTTTAAAAGCTTTTAAGTGGTGTTTATTATATTTACCATACCCAATATATAGACTTAACAGTTTATTTTTGAGTTAGACATAATTAAATAGCTTCCCTTCATGAAGTTTTAAATATTACTGGCTTTGATTACAGACAGAAGACACAACTGACAGCACACCAAAGGGATTTCCAGTAGTCAAAAATGATCAAGTCTTCAATCCTATGCAAAACTGAGTATTACAATGTGACTTCACCTTTAGATGGGGAAAAGGACAGAATTCTTGGCACATATTAAGTGCACCATAATGTTATCTCAACCCTTTATGATTAACATATGGTGAGGACTCAGTACTGTTATCTCAACTATTTATAATAAACACATAGTAAGAGCTCCAATTATATTACCTGTTTTCAGTATACCTCGACTATAATTTATGCCTAAAAATTTTCCTGAAGTTTAATTGTTTCTGTATCTAAATTTCTCTTGTGTATTTTTTGAGAAATCATATAAGAAAAAGACCTACCTTTGACTAGAGAAATCCAACTTTCTTTAATAAATGGGTAGTAGAAGCAAAGCCAACCCAAGAAATGGGCGTCTACTGAGGGATGAGAAGAGGAGCTGAATAATCTTGTTTCAGAAGAGATACTTACTTCTGACAGTTTTTCTTTACACAGCGGACAATGAGGGGCATGGTCGAGGCAGCGCTCAAGGCATTTCAGGCAAAATGTATGTCCACATGGTGTAGTGACAGGCTCAAAGAGCAACCTGGAAAATATATCTGAGCTTTTAGCCAAAAATATCCAGAAGAGATTTTCAAATAAACTATTTATTTTCTAAGAATTGCTTACAATTCCCTTACGGCTGCAGAAATCACTGATATCCATTCCCACTGAGATCTTCTTTATCAAAGTTTTAGAAAATAAATCACTTATTACTAAGGTATACATAATTTCTCTGGTAATAAAAAGCCCATTATATTTAGGGTATCAAATTCAGAAACGAGTTTTTCAGAGAGTTGCACAGATTCTCTGTCATCCTACCTCATGCAAAGGGCACACTCGAAGTCAGTTACATCTATGGAGAGCTCTGGACTTTCTCCTGTGTTGGAGGTCATGTTCCTTTGAGGTGAGGAATCCACCTCTGAAAAAAGGTTACAATGCTATAATTAAAATTGCTCATTTGGACAAAAGCATGCAGTAACTGCACTTATTCTGGCTAAAGTGTGTTTTGCCAATTTCACAAACCATGCTGGGCAGGAATAGTTCCTATCGGATTGACGATAGATAGCAATAATTTATCTGGACAGTGAGCACAAATGGGAGTTAAAGTTATAACAAAATCTTCCCTATTTCTGACAATGAAGTCTTCACAGGATTAACTACTTAAACTATTCTATAACAGTAAAGCTAATATATTCTTTTATTAATAATTTTTAAAAACCATGTAAAATTTTTTTTAAAAATATCTTGAATATAGCTAACTTCCTATCACTCTGGAGTCACATAGCTCCATGACAAAAGAGCTTACTGACCTTTCTTGGGAATTTTCCCAGGGCCATTCAGGTCATGCACATCCTCCAAATCATTTGGAAATTGTCTCTTTAAACCAGTGCTGGGTGCCACTGGAAGGATACTCTCTAACACTTCTTTATCCTCTTCAAAGTGCAGACCCAGTATAAAATACAAAACGGAAGAACTGGTATTTCTAAACACATCAGATTTCTCAGATGGATTCTGGTCAAGTAGGAAAAAAGAATCCTGAATATTAAAGAAATCATAGCATAAGAGAAAACAATATTCATGCAGTGGTCTTTCTTAGAAAATTCTGGAAAAAAGGACTTATACTCTTCCTTCACAACTGGTGTCATCTAACAACTTCTAGATGAACTTTATGCTTTCCATGGTAAGATACAGAATAATTATTTTTGAGACAGATCAATGGAACATCAACCTGCATATATTCAAATCATCCCTCTCTTTCTTTTCTCCAAGCCAAAACCAATTCAAGTTTCCTGATACTTGGGATGTGATGTGTGAAGTTCTAAATGTTTCTATATGATGTCCTAAATGTTTCTATATGTTTTTTTTTTTTTTTTGATCATGTTCATTACTTCCACCAACTTCCTTTAAAAGGATCAACTTTCAGTTTGAGGAGCTGGAACCAGTCTTGAGAAGTATTTCCAACTAACATAATGCCACAGTCTGAATAACTTATGTTCAAATTTTAAGGAATTACATAAAGCTTAATCAAGATAACACTGACAAACACATGCACTTCATACCTTAGAACTCCCTGCACTGTCCCCTTCTTCCAGAGGCTCGGTGTTCACATGGCTAGCACACTGAGCCTTCAACCTGCTGTTTAATATCCTGCTTTGGATGGAAGATGTCAAATTCTGATGCACATTTTCTGAAGCTGGAAAAAACACCTCACACATTACCTACAAAATTTCCGAGAAGAAAAAAAAATTTTTAAAACACTCTTGAAAAATAAATAATATGCCTGAAAGATCCAAAGGAAACTATAAGGCCAAATAGGCCTAAAAGATTGAAAAGAATAATTATCGTATTTCAATTGCCACTATTTCAAAACTCAAGTTTCTGAAACCAAAATCAATGCTTTAGGCATTTTAGCTACCAGTCCCTTTCCAGCTTGGTCTCACCAATTACAAAATATGAGTATTACCTTTTTTTTTTTGTCTGGTCCTTAGACATCTGTTACAGAAGATCACCCCTAAAAGTCTCATGGTTAAGAGAGCAAAGTAGAGTGTAGAGGTTGCAGGGACCCTAAATTAAATCCAAGCTGTGATCACCCACAGGACTGAGATATTTCTAGAGGACTACTCAACTTACAAGAGAACCAGAAAGAGCTGCCTTGGATGGAATTTTAAAGGAAAACCAAGGGAATGGCCATAATTCTAATTCAAAAGCCATGGGCCAGCCTTTGTTGATGGTGGGAAGTGACTGCCAGTCACTCGATGGTCCTGCCAAACCTCATGGACTCAGTTGAATTCAAGGGCTGAAAGAGAGGTACAAAGGAGTGACCAAGACCCAATAAAGAACCCATCACTGTTCCTCATGTGACAGGTCAATGCACCAGAACCAATGACCCTTCTATCAAGAAGGAACAGTACTTGGCAGGGACACTGGTGTCCTCTGAGCTGGCTCTGAGAGGCTTCAGTAAAGCAGCAGAAGGCTGCCCAGTAGATTACTATATTTCACAGGCATTGACAGGCTGGCACTGTTTTGACCCTGAGACAGAAGACATCTACCTCTCACAGAATGCTACAGGGAAAAGCATCATAATTTAAATAGCACCTGACAGACATGAAGCACCACAAGTACCACAAGACCTAGATGCTGGTCCTTGGACCTCTGTAAATATGCTTAATTTTGAGCTCAGGCTGAATTTCTTATGATGCTGTTGTAAAGAGCAGTTGAGTTATGTTTTAAGGTTCTTGTGAAATTTGCAGGTGGGACAGAACAGGCAGGGATAGTCAGAAGAGCCAATGTTAAGATTCACTATTATTTTGAGAAGTTGAAACAATGGCCAAAACCTGTAAGTGATATTTGACAGCATTAATGAAGACCAATCCACTGCACAATAAAAGGACGAAAAATATTGCTAGAAGGTTCTCACTAAAAACAAAGATCTAGGTATTTGGGCTAACTATGGTTCTAATAGGAGCCAACAGTGTGATGGTATTAGGCTAAAAATAAACAAACATGCCTCATGATATGAACACAAGAGAAGGTCAAAGTTCCCCACCTGTAGCTGTCAGATATGGAGGTACACTAGAATGCATCCAGAGTAGGAAACCCTACAACCTTATTCCATGAGAAAAGGATGTTGTTGGGTCCAAAGACGTAAGGCAAAGATAACAGCCAATCTCAAATATCTAAGGTAGTTTAAAATGGAAGAGGAAGAATGGATTCATTTTCTCTTGCTCCAGAAAATAAAACTAGACTCTAAAGTCAAAATTACAAGGTAAATGTATGATAGAAGTCAGCAATGAATAGTGCTAAAATAGGGAAACACTGACATAAAAACAAGAACTGTGGTCACTGGAAGTGCTAAGATTGTAACAATTGCACAGGCTCTTATAGGGTGGATTCCCACAGTAACTGTGACTCAGTGACCTCTAAACAAGATTGGGCTAAGGACCCAATAAGAGAAAAGATCTTTCTGCATTGTGCCATTAAAGCTTTTCTAAAAATTTTAAGTTAACACCAGCTGAACCTGTATATTTTATATATTATCACAATGTCTTTCATAGAATTCCTATACAAACTATAATGCTTGAAATTACAACTCTAAGAAAATTTGCTTTGCCTCCCCAGTCTCACACACTGACCCTGCCTCCTTAGCCCTTGTCACTATCTCAGCAGAACTGAGCCGCACAAACGCCATCTCATGAAACATTGTGCTTTATCGTTGGATAAAAGGTGTCAAACATGTGAAACTCATTATTATTCCTGTATTTTTAACTACATTGTCACGAATACTCAGGATTATATTTCTTCTTTATGCTCCATGTAGGAGCTACTCAGCATGGACATAAAGGCTATAAATGAGACCTAAAAAAGAAAGTGGTTTAAAGAAAATCACACCTTCTGTACTTCTTTCTTCACTGAGTTACATTCCGGATTTAAAGCAAGGCAGTAGAGAAACTCCTTTAACACTTCCTTACTTCTTCCCAATGCAGAAAGAGCCTGAGCCTTCACATGATGCCCCTGGATTCATCAAAAGACAAGACATGCATTTTAAAAAGTGTGATCATATACTTGCATACAAAGAGGCTTGATAAAAAAAATCATTAGAACTACTTAATTTTCATATTAGCTAGAATAAACAAAACCCAACCTAGGATGACACTAGCTCTACTACCTTGGAACCTGAGCAAATCTGAATACCTCATAAACACAATCTACAATCAGAACACAGCAGTCACCAGACTAGGAATATGAACCCAAGGTGGGTTTCAAGGGACATGCTAAGTAAGAGAGAAGTGGTATCTACCAAGTTTAAATACATTCAGTCATCACAGATCATAACTATGTTCCTGTCTTTAAGGAGCATACAATCTTGTGAGAGAAGACAGATATGACCAGAAATACCTAGAACACAAAGCAAAACATACAAAATACTACAACAGAAATATACAAAGTGCAATATGAATCAGTATTTTCACTAGCATTTTTTTGTGCCTGTAGTATTTTCTCAAATCATAGTAAACACTGTAATTTGTTTTATCAGTTCACATATTATGTTTCCATTGGGGTCAGGTGTCCTGATCATTCATATTAGTCTCTTTCTTCTTTATTTCATTGAATTTTTTCTTGTTAATCCCTGTTTCTTCATTCATATTTTAAAAAGATGTACTAGGGGTGTCTCGGTGGCTCAGTTAAGTGTCTGTCTTCACCTCAGGTCATGATCTCAGGGTCCTGGGATCCAGCCGTGCCTTGGGCTCTCTGCTCAGCGGAGAGTCTGCTTCTCCCTTTCCCTCTGCCCCTCCCCCTGCATGCTCTTTCTCTGTCTCATAAATAAAAAATCTAAAAAAATAATAAAAATAAAAAATATGTACTGTTTCAACTGATTTTCATCCATGTTGAGTCAGACTCCTGACTTCATAGACTTCACTGCTGAATGGAAGGCTCTTTGGGTCCTTCATCTACATGTGGGAGATCTATTTGAGATGTTTTATTTTCAGGTGTGTGTGGTAGAGAAGCCAGGCCTTAGGCTGAGAACCTCATGTACCAGGATTTAGAGGGGTTTACTCAGGGGTGGGGGGCCCTGTTGGCAGCCACAACTTTCCCCAAGCAGTCTGTCCAAATTCTTTGCAGGAGGTGGAGGTGGGGGGGCTAGGATTTTTCCCCTACTACTACTCTGCATGGTGGAGTGAACTGTACCATCAAACAAACCTTTCTTATTCCTTTCCTAAGAGCTTAAATTGAATCTTCTCTGGAGTTTGTATTATGACATGAGCTCAGATCCCATTTGAACTATCATGATCTCCGCTTTTTCATCCATTCACCTGCATTTTAAAAATTTGCTGAGATTCCCTTCAGTGATGGACTTATACTTGTTTATGCTTTCTTGCTGCCACAGTTCTATGGAGTTATAACTTATACCTAGTAAAATTCATCAATTGTAAATGTATAATATAGGACTTTTGACAAATGCATGCAGTGTGTAACTGCAACCACAATCATGATGTAGCACATTTCCATCACCCCAGAGAGTTCTCTCATGCCCCTTCAAAGTCAATCCTCTTCTCTCTCCTAGTCCAGGAACCACTGATCTGCCACTACTGTTTTGCCTTTTTGAGAATTTCATATAAATGAAATCACACATTTATTTGTGTGCCTTCCTTCAGTTTAATGTGATGCTTCTGAGGTTCATCCACCTTACTGAATGGATCAATTGACACTCCATTACTCCCTATCACCAGGTTGGGTTCATTCCACTGAGTGTTTAGTTATTTATATTTTTTAATTTTTAAAAAGAAATGTTATTAGTGTCACAGTATTTCATTTAGGCAAGTAAATCATACAATGACCCTGTGTCTGCCTGGGTCTCTCCCTCTCTTTCTCTTCTTCTCTGTCTCTCATGAATAAATAAAACATTTTATATATATATATATATATATATATATATATATATATATATATATATGCCTTTTATTTATTTATTTATTTCCTTTTTTTTTTTTTTTGCCTTACCAGACTGGCTAGGACCTCCAATACCATACTGGTAAGTGCTAAAAGCAAACGCCTCTTATTTTTCATGGTCTTAGCAGAAAGTCCCCCCAGTAAGTATGATAGTCATTATCAGATTGAGGAAATCCCTTGCTATTCCTAGTTCATTCGAAGTTTTTAACATGAAGAGTGTTCAATTTTATCAAATGCTTTATCTCCATTTATTGCATTTTTTTCAGTCTGTCAATACAAACTAATTTTCAAATGAGATAGAGATACTAGTTTGAAGTTTGTTTTTTAATGTTTTTACCTAGTTTTGTTATCAATAATAATACTGTTCTCATAAAATAAGTATTCCCTCCTTTTCTGTTTTCCAAAAGAATCTTGAAAGATTGGCATTATTTCTTCCTTAAATTTATGATAGAATTCACCAGTAATTCTATCAGGTCCTGATAAATTGGGGGGGAGGGTGGTCAACTATAATTTCAATTTCACTAAATAGAGATAGGGCTATTGAGGCTCTCTATTTTTCCTTGAATGAACATTGGTAGTTTGTGTTTTTTAAGGAGTTAACTTCTAGGTTGTTGAATGTATTGGTATAACGTTGTTCATAAAATTGTTCTTTTTTATCCTTTTTTTTAAAAAAAAGATTTTCTTTATTTATTCATGAGAGAGACACAAAGAGAGAGAGAGAGTCACAGACACAGGCAGAGGGAGAAGCAGGCTCCACGCAGGGAGCCTAATGTGGGACTCAATCCTGGGTCTCCAGGATCACACCCTGGGCCGAAGGCAGGCGCCAAACCTCTGAGCCACCTGGGCTGCTCCTTTTTTATCCTTTTAATGTGGGATCTATAGTGGTATCAACTCTTTCATTCTTGCTATTAGTAATCTGTACCTTTTCTCTTTTTTCCTGATTAGACTGGTGAGGTATATCAATTTCATTTATCCTTGCAAAACAACAAGTTTTGTTTCATCGACTTTTCTCTATTGTTTTTTCCTATTTTATTGATTCCCTGTTTCTTATAGTTCTTCTTTTCTTTCTGTTTATCTTTGTTTTAATTTGCTCTTCTTGTCTTAGTATTTTAAGGAGGAAACATCACTCTTCTGAGACCTTATTTCTTTAATAATTTACTAATATTATAAATTTCCCTCAAAGAATAGCTTTAGCTGCATATGATGAATTAGATGTAATATGCTTTTATTATCAACGATTTAAAAATAGTTCTTAATTTCCTTTGTGATATCATCTTTGTTCCACGGACTGTTCAGAAGTAATATAATTAAATAAGAGATATTTAAGGATTTCCTGGATATTTTATTATCATTGATTACTCTTTTCATTCTATTGTCAGAGAGCAGACTCTTCAAGATTTCAGCAATTTGAAATTTATTGAGATTTAATTTACCAGCATAGGAATCTATGAGCATTAAAAAGCACAAGCATGCTTACCCATTTGATAAGGTCAAACTTTCACATGCCTATTTATAGTTCTGTATATGGGCAAATATTTTGTTTGCATTGGCTTATCTCCATTTGCACCAAAAATTATGAATCAGCATCAGCCATGACAGATGGCTTGAAAGAATAGTTTTGCCTGGAAAAAACACACTGGTATAGTAGTCCCCAACTGAAAACTCGAAGTTGGTTCTAAAGTGCTTCCATCTCATCTCAGCCACAGTTGCACAACATCATCCTTCCCTCAGTCCTTTCAACTTACTTTCCAATATTGCTTCTGCCCTAATCCTTTAGTTATAATATTAACCTGGAAATACATTTCTATCCTTCATTATCTTAAACTGATTTATCAGGGTATACTTCCACTGAAGCTGTTCTTCTCTAGGCATTTATCAAAAATTGAGGTCCACAGATTTGCAATAAATCCTAAAGATATAACCCAAATCCCAAAAGCTAATGATTCATTTGCTGGCTTTCTTACAGTTAAAATTATCTCCATAACTTTGCAGTAACAGAGTCTGTCTTTCTTCAAAGACACACTGCCAACTTACCAAGTTTTTAGCTCAAAAATCAATACTGTAGAGAAGAAACTAGCTTCACAGGACAACACAGGTCTACTGTCATTCAGAAATCCTAAACTTATAATTCATAACAATTAAGGCTCAATCATTACTGACAGAAATTCCCTCAGAAGATTAAGAGATTTAGGGATAGGAGAAAAGTCATCAGAAAGAGGAGGAGAAAATGTTTTATAGTGAAACAAGCAAGCAAAAAAATAGATTTCTGGGCTTAGTCCAACAAACATTTGTTTCCCACCCTTATACTCATCCCCAGTTTCGATTTAACACTCAATCTGATATAAAAACATTTTGTTTTAAAGAATGGAAGGTTGAACGGAAGAAAGGAAAGAAGGGCATCTTTTCTATTAACATGGGTTAATGCCTCTTCAATGCTTCTAAAACAAAAATGATAAAAAGTAATATAGAAGGACAAAAATATTTGTATTTACTAGCTATAGAGCATGTGATCCATGTTAATTTCATTACAAGTTCTTTAAAACTTTAAAATCTCTTTTGGGTTTTAAAATCCAGAGATTCATGCAAAAGCTACAACTTTTATTGTCTGGCTTCTTAATCTTCAAGGATAACTTAAGCTATTATTTTTAATTAACAAAGCTTATTTTGTATCATCACAGGAAGAAATATTAGACCTTTCTAACACAGACTAAAGTTATTCCAAAATAAATAGAAAACATTAGTCCTTTCACTAACAAAGGCATATAACATTTATATGCTACACGCATATTAGGGGACAACTGTTAATCATGAATATTATATAATCCTCCTATTTAAAGTGTGGTTTTAAACATTCTCCCTTTACTCACAAATTTATATAACTTTATCATTATTGCTTATATATTTATTTAGTATATAAGGCATACTATATAAGGCAGCTGAATATCTCCTAAAAGTAATCTGAATTAGTGTTTCTTAACTAAATCCATTTAGGAGACTTTTTGGTCTTTTAAACAGAGTTGGTTTATTATGAAGTGGATTGCTACATTTAGACTACTATCATGAGGAAAATGTACGCTGTGTTAGGCACCTAATCACAATCATCTTAGTTTATTCTTAAGGAAGTCCCATGAACTTAACATTTATCTCCAAAGACAACCAATACCTTAGTCAAATACCTTAGTCAAGAGAGGTTCATTCTGACAAACTGCATTAGCATCCTGTAGAGCCTGCTCATAGTTCTTCAGAGTTAAATATAACTCTGCTCGCAGCAGCAATAATGAGTTATCTCTAGGAGCTGAAAGACATGGAGAATAAAAAAAAAATTAAATGATTACATTTAAAAATCAATCTTCGGGATCCCTGGGTGGCGCAGCGGTTTGGCGCCTGCCTTTGGCCCAGGGCGCGATCCTGGAGACCCGGGATCGAATCCCACGTCGGGCTCCGGTGCATGGAGCCTGCTTCTCTCTCTGCCTGTGTCTCTACCTCTCTCTCTCTCTGTGACTATCATAAATAAAAAAAAATAAATAAATAAATAAAAAGAAATTTGCCTTTAAAAAAAAAATAAAAAATAAAAATCAATCTTCAAGTCACTAAAAACATTAAATTGGAAAATAAACATAAAGGCAAAATAAACACTTCCTCCCTCAAATCACATGTGGTTTGGTAGCTTGGTAAGTATATTTTAAAAGACCTCTCTCAGGAAAACAGAAAGAAAATTAACAAGACTTCAAAATCAAGAAAAACAGACTGCTGAATACACACTAGGTTTAACACAATCTGCAATAATAATGAGTAAATGCTGAATCATCTTAATGCTGTAACTAGGTATTAAAAATGAAAAGATTTAAAATAACTTTCTTGAAGTACACAAGGAGATTCATGCTAGAAACAAAAGAATGCATAACTTGCCCTCTAATACAACTGCATGGATGTGAACTTATCATCATAATTGTACCTACAGTAGTATATTCTCTTAAGTGAGAAAAGAAGGGGGAAAAAATCTTTCTCAAACAGAAGAAAGGTTGAGAACTGCTCATATTAGACTATGGACATAAGCCTAGCTATGCAGAAGCCAAGATAGACTCTCTAATGTGTAGTATGTTTAGTCCTTGACCTGGAAAGGTACCATGGAAAAGTGACAGAACCATCACAGCCATTTTCATACTTCTGGACCTGGTTCACTCTACCTATACTCATTGCAGGATCTTTGAAAGAGAGCTACAATATGCATTTTAATTGATAATAAATATTGTAAGTACTTAAAATGTGGTCTCATTTCTCTACCCAATACCCATTTAAGTTTGCTCCAAATCCTAGACTTTGACTCTCAAGCTAGCCACCTTTCCAAACGTGACTACATCTCCTCTTAGCTAATGTAGGAAACTGAGCAAGAGTGCATAATAGAACTCATGCAGAAAGACATCATATCAAGATGATGAGGCTACTTATAACTGTGTTACTGCTACATATGTTTAATGTAGAAAAGGTATGACAAGGAAAAAAAGTGTGGAAAAGAGGAAAGAAATGGCAGGAATGGAGAATCTAACAATAAAAGCAATAACAAAACAATGTCTTTTAAAATGACTGACTGGTTAGATTAGAAATCAACAACTTTTTTCTGTAAAAAGCTGAAGAGTAAATATTTTAGGTTTTGCAGGCCAGAAAGAAATTTGAGAATATTGTACAGGTACTTAAATAACAAGAGAGAAAACAAACTTTCAGATTTTTTTTTGATAAAATTTAAAAAAAACATTAATAATTTAGTACTTTTTTTGTGACAAAGGTCTACTAATTCGAAGAATGGAATTCTTTGGGGGGAAGGGATAACATTTTCCTTAAAGTTCAAAGTTAATGTTCCCTATCATCAAAATAAATTGAAAATGTTCGTGTTGGTTATGATCTGTAATGAAACTTTGTTTTTCATCTTGGAATATGAAATACAGATGTCAATCCACTAGGGTAGGATTTTAAATTGAGCATTTTATTGCTTAGAAGTTCTTTATCGAATCCTATCAGATCCTCCTATCTGTCTCCATAGTGTGTCATACAGGAAATATAATTACAGATTAATCATTTCCAACTGAAGATTAAGTGAAAATTCCTCAACTACACAATTAAATACATTTTCAAATACAGAAATAATCTTTGGAGATTTTGGAAATCTCAAAAAGAAAATGCCACTGAAACTATAGCTGGAGCTTGAGAAATACACCTGCTGCAAATGTGGGTGAGAATGAAGATCTCCCACTTTGTTCCCACTTTGCCAGAGTTGATTCTCTTGAATCTTCTAAGCAAACATATCATGTGCAATCAGCTTTGATTCTGGAAAGCTAGTTTTTATTCCTTGTGTTTCTTTTTACTCCACATTGCAGTAACAGTGGTGATAGCAGACATTTTCCTCTTATTTTTGAACTTAAAGAGGGATATGTGGAATGCTTTAACATGAACTATTACTATAAGCTCCTGAGTGAGAATATTTATCAAATTAGTCAAGCTTCTTTCTAGGGGATCCCTGGGTGGCGCAGCGGTTTGGCGCCTGCCTTTGGCCCAGGGCGCGATCCTGGAGACCTGGGATCGAATCCCACGTCAGGCTCCCGGTGCCTGGAGCCTGCTTCTCTCCCTCTGCCTATGTCTCTGCCTCTCTCTCTCTCTGTGACTATAATAAATAAATAAAAATTAAAAAAAAAAAAAAGCTTCTTTCTATTCCTCGTTTTCTATGAAGACATTATAAAAAGTGGGTGAATTTTATAGTATGCTCTTTCAGCATGTGAAAAATTACATGGAGTGTATCTCCTTAAATCTGTCCTTATAGTAACTACATTGAACAATTTGTCTAATACTTAATTATCCTTATTTTCTTGGGATAATCTCATCTTGGCCTTGAGTCTTACTATATTGCTAGATTCAAATACTAAGAGATTTAACTAAGATTTTGGCAGCTATGTACATATATAAGCCTATAAACTTCTTCCTAAGCTTTACTTGATTGTAGTATCAACACTACTCTCCTAAAATTAAATGAAAAATTTCTCATATCGCTGCATGATCTGAAATAAGATGAAAGTTAATACTCCTTCAAAGTTTGTTAAAACTTGCTTTTTCAAAAGAAAAGCCCTGAGTAGCACTTCTATTTTATGATTATTGGTCAGTGTCAAGTTTTTACCTCTTCTTGGGTTAATTTTGATAATTTATAATTTCCTTAAAATTGTCCTTTTTATATAGACTCTAAAATCTGTTATGTTCCTTTATATCTGCAATTATGTTGCCTTTTTCATTCCTGATCCTGTGTTTTCCTTTTTCTTCATCACATTTGCCGAACATTTGTTTCTTTTATTGGTCTCTGTAATGAACCTGCTTCTGACTTAGCGAAATCAATTTTTTTTTTCCTGTTTCACTAATGTTTTCTTCATTATCTCTTTGCTTACACTTGTGTTAGTTTCATTATCTTGACAAAGTTTTTGGAGTTAAAAATACTCTTCATTTACATTTATTTTTAATCATTCTTTTCTAATGAATGCATTTAAGCCTCTACTCCTCACAGTCTAAAAGCTTTTACTGAAGTCCAAAAAAGTCATTTCTCAGCCAAGACACTGAGTAAATTAAACGGTTTTCTTTGTTGACTTCCACCATTTGTAATCCACTTATGAAGCCAGAACTTCAAAATTTAATCTTTTAAAACATTTCAAATAAATCTCTACACATTTCCTAAATATTAAGCCTTAAGCTTAATAAAACTGAGAGAATTTATGGAGGAATCACTAAAAAATCGAAGAGGAAAAGCAACTTAAAAATTATTTGTGTGAAGACAGCTTATGGAAGAAAAAGACATGTGTGCACCTTCCAAGAAATTGACACAAATATGCAAACAGTTTATAAATTAACCCTTGTACGGGAAATGAGCCAAAAAGAGTACAGTCTGAGAATCAGGCTTTGTGAGGAAGAGACAGTCTACTCTCTACATTTGCATTTAGGGTTAATCAAAGACTGTTCTCTTCCAACTGCAACCCAGAGTTGTCATTGTGCTGGGAGCTAGTGTTACCACCGTAAGATCTGTCAAATGAGTGGGCAGTGGTGAGAAGTAGAGAACTGTACAAGTGTTATTTAGGAAGAGCTGAATGAATTGATACATAAAGCAATGACAGCTAAGTAGTGGTCCTGGTTAATATAAAGAATCAACAGCAATACTCCTCATGGGTTATTTGTTTGAAGTGATGTAAGGACTTATAAAGTGAAGGCTACAACTTTTAAGTGTGTATCTTGAATTTTTATATACTATACACCTAAGTCATCGTGACCCAGATCAGGACCTAAGAAGGCTCCTTTGTGCACTTTCTCAGGTAGTACACCTTTTCTAAAGGTAACCAGCATTCTGACTTCCATCACCATGGATTACTTTCACCTGTTTCTGAACTTATACATGGGGCTATATGAATAGAATGTACTCTTGTATCTGTCACTATCATTCTGTGAAATTCCTTCATACTGCTGTATGTCTGTTTCTTTAAGAGAATAAAAGACCTGCTGCATACTACACTGTATGATTTGATTTATATA
The DNA here is from genome assembly GCF_018345385.1 of Vulpes lagopus. Lineage (NCBI taxonomy): Eukaryota > Metazoa > Chordata > Mammalia > Carnivora > Canidae > Vulpes > Vulpes lagopus. The sequence continues at coordinate 26,246,133 of NC_054828.1, read as the reverse complement.
CTCATCCTACTGATGGGTTGTTATCCAAATGTTCTTGGCATTTATTTATATAAATAAATATAAAGCTGCTATGAACATTCTTGTATAGGTCTTTTGTTGGGCAAAAGCATTAATTTTTTTGTATATATTATTTTTATTGGAGTTTGATTTGCCAACATATAGCATAGCAGCCAGTGCTCATCCTGTCAAGTAAAAGCATTAATTTCTATTTGACATAGTCAAAAGTGTGAATACTGTGCCAGAAGTTATGTTACGTTTGGCTTTAGTAGGTACTCCTAAGTATATTTAACTTATACCAATTTCCACTTCAACTAGCAATGTAAGAGTTCCGATTGCTTCCAATACTTGCCAAAACCAGGTACTGTTACTTGTTTTCATTTTCAGGTATGTTCTAATATCTTTCTTTGGTTTTAAATTTGCATTTGATCAGTAATTACATTGGGCACCCCTTCATATATTTATTTTCCATTCTGAGATCTAGTTTTACAAAGCATCTGTTCAACTCTGCCTATTATTTAGACAGACTTCCTTTTTGGTTCTTGAGCTACAAGCATTATTTTCAATAGTCTGAATTAGCATTCTCATTTAGATACATATCACCAATACACATCATCTTTTCAGTCTTTTGTGGAGGTCTCTGAGGAACAAAAGTTATTAATTTTAATTGAATTTATCTATCTTTTCCTGCATGGTTATGCTTTTTGTGCCTTAAAAAGGATCACCTCCCCTAAATTCATGAAAATATTCTATGATTTCTTTTAGATATCTGATTATAATTTCCATGTATGATGTATGATGGGCATCTAGGTTCATTTTTTTTTTCCAAATGGATAAACAACAGACTTTGACTATTTAAAACACTCCCCCCTCCCCAACCATTTAACTCTATTGGCATCTTTGTAGCAAATCAAGTGACTGTACATGAGAGTCTGTTTCTATGTGTCTATATTTGGGCCAATACAACTCTGTGCTAATTACTGCAGCTGTATTATAATAAGTCTTGGTATCTTGCAAGTATCAGTTCTCCACTTTCATTATTTTTCTTCAGTATTGCCTTGGCCATTCATCAACTTCCACCAAAATCATTAGCTGAGATTTTGACTGAGAACGCACTGAATCTATAGTTCAATATGCCCAGAACTGACATCAATACTGAGTTTTACAATCTGTGAAAATCACGTACCTTTCCACTTACTCAATTTCTCCCAGAAATGTTTCATATTTCAGTGAAGAGGTCTTGAACTTTCAGGTATGTCAAGATTTACTCCAAAGACGTTTTTTGTTATTTAAATGGGTTTTCTATTTTATTTTTTGGTTTTTACTAAGTATATATAATCATCACTGATCTTGCTGTATTAATCTTATAGTCAACAATCTTGATAATTCACTTATAATTTCCAATAGTTCAAATATTCCTCTGGACTTCCTATGTACTCCACCATGCCATCTACAAATGTTTTATTTTTCCAATCTTAGTACTTTTTATTCTCTCTTCATTGCAGCACCTAGAATCTTAATATGATACAAAATGGCAGTAACGGCAGTTTACTTTTTCCCTCAATGGTAATACATTCAATATTTCATTATGATGATTGCTACAGATTTTTTAAAATTTTAAATTTTAAATTTTAAAATTTAAATTCAATGTAGTTAACATATAGTGTATTATTAGTTTCAGGGGTAGAATGTAGTGATTCATCAGTTGCAATATAACACCCAGTGCTCATTCCATCAAGTGTCCTCCTTAATGCCCATCACCCAGTTACCCCATCCCCCACTCACATCCCCTCCAGCAACTGTTTCCTAGAGTTAAATGAGTCTCTCATGGTTTGCTTTACCATTTTTATCTTACTTTTCCTTCTCTTCCCTACCTTTAACAGATAACAGACTTAATTTCTTGAATTCCACGAGTGAAATCCTATGGTACTTGTATTTCTAAGACTTATTTTGCTTAGCATAATACCCTCTATTGCCATCCACGTCATTATAAATAGGGAGATTTCATTCTTTCTGATGCCTTAGTACTGCATTGCGTGTGTGTGTGTGTGTGTGTGTGTGTGTATATATATATATATATATATATATATATATATATATATATATATATATATATAAAACCACATTTTTATCCATTCATCTGTCGATGGACGATGGATGTCTGGGCTCTTTCCAGAGTTTTGCTATTGTGGATATTGCTGCTATAAACATTGGGGTGCATGTGCCCTTTCGGATCACTATTTTTGTATCCTCTGGATACATACACAGTAGTGCAGTTGCTGGGTCATAAGGTGGTCCTATTTTTAACTTTTTGAGGAAGTTTTCCATGCTGTCTTCCAAAGTGGCTGCATCAGTTTGCATTCCCACCCACAGTGCAACAGTGCTTCCTTGCCAATATCTATTGTTTCCTGTGTTAATTTTAGCCATTCTCACAGGTGAGAGATGGTATCTTATTGTGGTTTTAATTTGTATTTCCCTGCTACAGATTTTTGTAGATACTCTTTAACATATTAAGAAAGTTCCCTTGTACTCCTACTTCCCTGAAAGATTTTAACACAGCTTATATGATTTTTCTCTATAGATGTAGTGAATTACATTAGTTGATACACAATGATTAAATGAAATAACATTTTACTTGATTGTGACCCGTTTTAAGTGTATCACTGGATTCAATCTGCTAATATTTTGTTTCCCAAAGGTAACCACTGCCCTTACCTACAACATGCTATAGTGATTTTGTCTGTTTGGATTTATAAATAGAATCATATGGTAAAAATGCTTTTGAGTCTGACTTCTTTCACCCAACATTATGTTTGTGATTTGTCCATGTTGTAGTGTGTAGTTGTAGCTGGTTTACTTTTTGTACAGTATTCCAAAAGGCATAATATATTTAGTCATTCATTCCATTTATTGGACATGTGTGTTGTTTCCACTTCAGGGGTATCTCTACATAAGGATATAAGCTCTTGCACATTCTTGTACATTCTTTCAGTGCACATATATATGTACCTTATTGAAACTGCTTGGCCAATATTATATTTAACACTTCAGATACTACCAATTTTCCAGGTGTATAATTTGCAGACCCATCTGCAACATATGATGGTTCTCATTTCCTCCATCTTCTCCAACAGCTGGTATTGTGATCTTCTACACTTCTAGCAGCTGTTTTTATTTCTGATTTATTTATTTGAAAGAAAGCATAAGCAGACAGAGGGAGGGTATGGCAGAGGGAGGGGGAAAGGGAGGGGGAGACTCCTGCTGAGCAGGGAGCCTGAAGCTGGGCTTGATCTCACAACCCCAGAGCTCATGACTTGAGTCAAAAGCAAGAGTCACCCAGGCACCCCAGCAACTGTTTCTATATGTTCCATACTTACTGAGACAATAGCCACTAGGGCAAATGAAATGGGGTTGGAATGACAAAGGAACTGAGATGCGGACTTTTTAAATTTAACTAACTGAAAGTTAATTTTAAAAGCTGATATTCTATTGACTAGTGGAAAGCTTTTAAGTTAATTTGGAACAATTTCAACATGCCAATCTACTTTTTCAACACTAAGTTTTATGAAACTGAAATATAAAGGAGGGATTTCTGATGAAAATTTTGTATCCAAATTGAAGTTGGCAGTACATGTAAAAATTACAATGCATTTGGAAGATCTGTTTGGGAAAAAAAGTAAAATCTCCATATTTTACATTGAAGATATGTTGAATAGTATTTTCGATATATAGGTTTAAAAATATTAAGATAAATGTTATCTGCTTCTGTTCATCTTTTACACGTGGCTACCAGAAATTTAAATATTACATATGTGGCTTACACAATTTTTCCACTGGATAGTGTTGCTCAACACTACATATATAAAACATGATAGATGAAAATACGAAAATATACAGCCTGTTAAAATATGGATACAAGCTGCAAAAATGGTACAGGATATTTGTTATATAATACAGTTTAACTGCTCTATCCAACAAAGAATCCCCCAAATTAAATACAAGTGTATCTTCTAAAAGGGAAAACCTTAACTCTAAATTTAAAATAAAATGCATAATGAGTACAGCACACAAGATTCTTTTAGTAACAAAAAAAAATAAGCGAAGTCTTCTTGGCTAGTGATTTAACTCGCACATAACCTGTAGCAAAACCAGGGAATCCGAATCACCCTCCACATAGACTTCACCACCCCCAAAAAATTGTCAATAGAGTATATGCAGTGGGAATCAAGTACAATGGCAGGAAGTTTGGTCTTTTTTTTTTTTTTTTTTTTTTTTTAGATTTTATTTATTCATTTATGAGAGAGAGAGAGGAGAGAGAGGGAGGGAGAAGCAGGCTCCATGCAGGGAGCCTGATGTGGGCCTCGATCTCAGGTCTCCAGGATCACGCCCTGGGCTGACGCCAGCGCTAAATCGCTGAGCCACCCGGGGATCCCCAAGTTTGGTCTTTTTAAATGACATATTCTTAACAGGTGGGAAGAAAATCAGAGAGCCTGCTGCTGGCCACGGATTTCAGCAACCTTTTAAAAATTAAACACACAACACTAGTTAGTATAACTACCTAATAAACCCGAACAACATCTAATGCCCTTTGAGAGAGACTGTGCAAGTAAGAAAAGCACAACGGAAAAGGGTCCTTCCTGGATTCTTTACCTGAAACCCCCCGAGCAAATCCCGCCCCAGCACCAGGCACTCCCCCGTTCGTGCGCCTCTGGGGTGTTGCATTTTCCTGCGGGGCAAATAACAACACCGGGTCATCCCGCCACTCCCGGACGGCTGAGACCCGGTGGAAGGCGGTGCGGGCCTCACGGCCACGGAGGAAGGCGGCGCAGGTCCGGCGAAGCACGACCGCTGGGCGCACCTGCCTCTGCCCCTGGCCCCGCGGGCGCCGGCTCGCCTTGCCCCCTTCGGAGGGGGGTCACCTGCGCGCGCCGGCGGGCAGCTCCGCAGAGCGACTTACCGAGCTCCAGCGCCTGGTCGCACCTGAGCAGCGCGGCGTCGGGCTGCTGCTGGCGCTGCAGGCTCCGCGCCTGGCCCGCCAGCCTGCGCACGCGGCACTCGGCCGGGAAGCACTTCTCCAGCAGGCCGCTCAGCACCACGTTGACCCGCCGCGCCTGCGGCCGCGCCGGCCCCGGCTCCACGCAGCGCTTGCACACCGTCAGCCCGCACGGCAGCGTCACCGGCTTGTGCAGCAGCCGCCGGCAGCGCGGACAGCCCAGCAGCTCCCGCGGCTCCCCGCGCGCCTCCCCGGGGGCGCCGCCCGGCCTCCCCGCCGGCAGCCGCCGCTCGCCCCGGCCCAGGGCGCGCGCGAGGCCGCCCGCCAGCTCCCCCAGCTCCTCGGGCCGCAGCGCGCCGAGCCGCGCGGCGCCGCGGAAGGCGCCCAGGGCCTCGGGGAGTCGGCCCGCGCGGGCCAGCGCGTCCCCCAGCCGCAGGCACAGGCCGCGCTCGGGCTGCGCCGGCCCCGCCGGCCCCGCCAGCGCGGAGCGGAGGAGCTCCGCGGCCGCCCCGTACTCGCCGGCGCGGAAGGCCTCGTCGGCCCTCTCCAGGCGCCGGGCGAGCGGCTCCCCGCAGTCGCAGCCGGGGCGCGGGGGCGGCGGCGGCGGCGGGACCGGCTCGGGACTCATCGCCGCGGGCTGGGGCGCCGCAGGCCCGACGCGAGCGGAGGCTCCGCCGCCGGCCGCCTTCCGCGAGAGCCCCGCGCCTGGGGGCGGGACGAGGCGGGGCGGGGCGGGGCCCCCCGCGGCGCGGGCGGCAGGTGCCGCGGGCCCACGCCCCGGGCCGGGCGGGCGCACGCCGCAGGCCGCGGCCCGAGTCCCGAGCCCCGAGCCCCGAGCCCCGCGCGCGAGGCGCCCCCGTCGCCGGCTCGCTCCCGTAGGCCAGGCGGCCCGTGAGAGCCCGGCGACCCTCCGCGGCCCGGCGCCTGCGTGCGTGCGCGTCCGCCTCCGCCGCCGCCGCCGCCGCCGCCGCCGCCGCCGCCGCCGCCGCCGCCGCCGCCGCCGCCTCCACGCCTCCACGCGCCCCTCGCCGCGCGCTCTCTTCCCGCCGCCGCCGCCGCCGCCCCCGCAGCCCAGGCCTGGCCGCCCCCACACCCCGCGGCCGCGGTTACGAAGGGAACCGGGGCGGGTGCGCAGCACGCAGCGAATTCGACTTAGGAGATTGTCTCAAGTGACGGGAGAGCCCGAAGTAGGCGCTGAGCGGGCCTCCGGGCAGCCTCCTTAAATTTTAGACCCAGACACTTTAGAAGTCTAATTTAGAACAGGAGTTTAGTAGAGACCGCAGAGACCGCGCTGGGTGCCGGGAGGAGGACGGCAGTTGCGCTGTGCTCTCGACTTAGAAAGCAGAAATCGAAGTTTTTAAAACGTCTCCCAACGTGGGGTTCTGCAGACAGAAGTTGCTGGAAGGAGGGAGTTAAAAGCTACATTGGTGTATGAGCGAGGACTAAATGTTCCCTTCTGTGCTCATTAACCAGTTTTTAGAATTCTTCGCTACATAAGGCCTATTGTCTCACCATTTATTTTATTCTGTGAATGCAATAAAATGCAATATTCCAGAATCTGTATGCTCATTGTGTCGAGTCGGAATGTCTCTGTTCTAAATTGGTGAGGTTTGACGTTAAGACTGATGACTAAAGAAAATGTAAAACAATCAAATCTGGCTTTGGGGAAGAGGAAATGCCTCCTCATTAGGTAAGGAGAGAAAAATTAGACTAATTAGCAATAGAAAAAAAAGACACAACCTTGGAGAACCTTCTAGTCCTGTGATCAATGTAGGGCAATCCCACCACCAGCCCTTTCCATGAATGATTTCCACCCCAGCTCTCTATTTTGACTGATAACATTTGTAGTCGAAGTAGGTTCTGATCTGTTTCTCATTACTGAATTATTCCAAACTCTCTCTCTAATCACTTTTGAGGGGTTTTTAAATATTTTATTTATTTGTGTGTGTGTGTGTGAGAGAGAGAGAGAGAGAGCGCACAAGCCAAGGGAAGGAACAGAGAAAGAGGGAGAAGCAAACTCCCCACTGAGCAGGGAGCAGGGGGCCTGTCCCAGGGCTCCATTCCAGATCCCTGGGATTATGACCCCAGCCAAGCAGATGCAGACGCTTAACTGACTGAGCCACCTAGGTGCCCCTCCTTTTGAATTTTTATCTACTTTCTCTATACAGTAATAATTCACTTACCCAAAGATTGTTTATTCAACAAATTCACAACCAGAAAGCTAGGAGAAAAAAGCTGAGTAAATTAGAGCTACAAAGACGATACGCTAAAGATTAACACATGTCTCTCCATTTGTTTAGGTCTTCTCTGATTTCTCTCAACGCTGTGCTTTTTCTCACGCTTATCCCTAAGTTTTTCATAATTTTTGACATAGTATAAATACTATTGTCTTTAGGTTTCAATTTTCACTTGTTGCTAGTATATAGAAATCTAATTATTCATTCCAATTATTCATTCTGTGGGTTACTTAGAGGTATGTTGTTCAGTTTCCAAATATTTGAGGATTTTCTGGATACTTTTCTATTACTGATTCCTATTTTCAATCCATTGTAGTCAAAGAACATACTTTGTATGATTTCTTGAATCTCTTAAAATTTATTGAGACTTGTTTGATGGTTCAAATATGTAGTATATTAGTAAATGTCCATGTGCAATTGAGAAGAATATGTATTCTGTTGATATGTATATGTATCCTTATTCTACAATAAGGATATAGAAGACCTGACCAGTATTACCAATCAGCTTGATTGGTAATATTCTCTTTTCAGCATACATATTCTTTTGATTTTTGGGAGAAGGATATTGAAATCTCCAGCTATAATTATGAACTTATTTCACCTTATGATTTTATCAATTTTTGCTTCAAATATTTTGAAGGATCTCCCCCAAATTGATCTATAAACCCAAAACTATCTAAATCAAAATCCCAGCATGTCTTTTTGTAGAAATTAGCAAGCTACATCTGAAACTCACATGAAAATGCACAATACCTAAAATATCCAAAATTACTTTTAAAAAAATGAACAAAGCAGAGTCTTCAAGACTCTACAATAAAAAGCAACAATAACCAACAGAGTATGGTTTTGGTTTCAAAATAAACAAGTAGATCCATGGAATAAGTTAGAGATTCCAAAAACAGACCCACATATATATATATTGGTAATTGATTCTTGGCAAAGCCTATACAGTGGAGAAGGGATAGTCTTTTCAACAAATACTGCTGGACTAATTGGTTATTTATAGGCAGAAAAAGAGGAAGAAAAGGAGGAGGAGAGGGAGAAATAGAAGAAGAAAAAACTTTGATCTATACCAAGCATCATATATGAAAATCAACTCAAAGATTATTGACCGGAGGGAATCCCTGGGTGGCTCAGCGATTTGGCGCCTGCCTTTGGCCCAGGGCGTGATCCTGGAGTCCTGGGATCAAGTCCCGCGTCGGGCTCCCGGCATGCTTCTCCCTCCTCCTGTGTCTGGAGGCTGCTTCTCCCTCCTCCTGTGTCTCTGCCTCTCTCTCTCTCTATCATAAATAAATAAATCTTTTGAAAAAAAAAGATTATTGACCTCAAAGTAAAACTACAGAACTTATAGGGGGAAAAATGCATAGAAGAGAAACTTTGTGACTCTGGGCATTATATTTAACAGCAAAATCATGATCCATAAAAGAAAGGAGTTTCTTACATCTGGTCTGACAGTGAGGCCTCAGTATTATTACAAAGCTAGCCTGCTGCACACAACTAGTTAATGTTACTCTCCTAATGGACATGAACAATCTCATAAAACACCAACATCAGACAAAGTCATCCTGAGACCATGATAAAGTGAAACAAAAACAAAGTCACTATTGGGTCACTATTGAATCAGAGGGTGGCTCAGTCAGTTAGGCAGCCAGCTCTTGATTTCAGCTCAGGTCATTATCTCAGGGTCCTGGGATCAACCCCTGTGTCAAGCTCTGTGCTCATTGGGGAGTGCTTGAGGATTGTCTATCCTTCTTCCTTTGCCCCTTCCCCACCCTGGTCACTTGCTCTAAAATAAGTAAATAAATCTTTAAAAAAACACAAAAACAAGGTTACTATGTAACTCACAAAATATTAACCATTCCCCTCTCCCAGCTAAAATGAATGATAACTACTTCTTTAGCAAGTGCAGCTTCATCCTCATTCTGGTGTGCTCTCCTTTTAAATAAGATTTAGTAAAACACAAATTACAGAATTTCACCTGCCAAAGCTAATATTACCCAACCAAACCCCAAGCCCCATAACAGATTCTAACATCCTTTCACCAAGACTACCTATGATTCCCCACAGTAAGTGTTCTCCCTCATTGCAATGAATAATAAACCAAAATATAAATTATAAAAATATAATATAATGCCTAGTGGTTTGGGGCATTCATTAATTAATAAATTGGATGTATGAAAATTGAGAACTTCTATTCTTTGAAAGAGACTGTTAAATATGCCCCCACACTTCCTGAAATCAATACTATACTATATGTTAACTAACTTGAATTAAAAAAAAAAATGCCCCAGACTTGAAGAAAAATTTTAAGTCATGTGTCTGATCAAGGACTTTAATCAAGTATATACAGAGAACACAGGAAACTCAATAATAGGAAAACATATAACTGACTTAAAAAGTAGACCAAAGATTTGAACAGTCAGCTACAGAAGATATATTGATAGCAAATAGATACATGAAAAGATGCTCAGACAGATTATAGCTGCCTGACACAGGTTATAAAATTCGGACAACTCAAAATTATCACAGAAGTGCAGTGTCTTGGCAGCTGCTCAAGTCTGCTCAAGTAGAATGTGATTTTAAGGTATTTTGTTTCTATTTTGTAAAAATCATTTTGAAAATTAAGGCGATAAGCAGGAACCTCTGCTCCGACCTCAGTTCTAGGAGGGACTATTTGGCAAAAGGGGAGTGATGTGAACTTGCAAGAATTGTTTGCTATGTTAGAGTGCATTATAGGCGAGGAATAAGAGGCTGGCATTACTTGGCATGTGCCCTAAATCTTAAAAAGTGTATTTCATAATTTCCAGAGAAAAGATAATCATGAATTATGATGAAACTTTATTAAAGAAAGAAAACTCACAAACATGAATTTCTGTCAATATATTATTAATTGTGGTCACAGTAGTAGTGGGCATAGGGAGTAATTTCTACCCAACTACACGGGATGTTGTAGACCTTAGTTTTCATTTTGAGTGAAGTGGGATGCTATTAGAGGGTTTTAAGCAGAGGGATGACATGATTTGATTTACATTTGAAAATGTTCACACTGGTTGTTATGTTAACCTATAGCAGATTATTATGTAATCTCAATAATAACTCAAGAAACTTACAACATACTTCTATTCTCCACCCCACCCTTGTGCTCTTCTGTCCTAGATATTTTATTCTGGAAAAAAATCTTCAATTCTTTTTAATTTTGAAAATTACGCTGGTGATCACAAAATTCTAAGTTGAAAGTTACTTTCTTTCTGCAATTTAAAGATGTCATTCCATTGCTCTGGTTTGCATAGTTTCTGATAAGAAGTCTATGATTATTTTTTGTTGCTCTTTAGGTTATATGTCTTTTTTCTTCTGATTGCTCTTAAGGTTTTCTGTTTAACACTTTTTTGACACTGAGGTGTCTTCATGTGTTTTGTTTTCACTTCTTGGGCTCATTGAGCTTCTTATACTCAATGAATGTATATAGTTTAGATCAAATTTGGGGATTTGGGGGCCATTATTCTTTCAAATATGTTTCTATCCCTCCTTTTATCCTTTGGGTAGTTCAATAACAGGTACACTAGTCTTCTTGATATTGTCCCATGGATCACTGAGGTCCTGGTCATTTATTTTCAATCTTGTGTATCTCTGTGCCTCAGTTTGGATAGTTTCTATTACTATCTATTGCTATGTCTTCACGTTCACTAACCTTTCCTTTTGCAGGATCTAATCTATACATTTTTTCCTATACAGTGAATTTTTTAATTTTCAGAGATTTTTTTTTTTACCCTTTAAAGGAATGTTATGCGCTTATTAGAAATAAGAATTACAAAAGACTTTTTTGTGATGTAGATAACTGCTTGTGAGATGATACACAATGAAATATATTCATTAAATGCATAAATTTAAAAAATAAAACCAAAATTATGGGGCATCTGGGTTGCTTAGTGGTTGAGTATCTGCCTTTGACTCAGATCATGATCCCAAGGTCCTGGGATCGAGTCCCACACTGGCCTCCCCACAGGGAGCCTGCTTCTTCCTCTGCCTATGTCTGCCTCTCTGTCTCTCATGAATAAATAAATAAAATCTTTTTAAAAATAAATAAAAAATAAAACCAAAATTACACAGTATGACCTCAAAATTTAATATGCATAGAAAAATGACCAGGAGAAAATATTTCAAATATTAAGAATAGTGTTGCTCCCAGGGAAGGGGATCATCTAAGTACTTTAATTGGTTGTTTGTTTGTGTTTTTTTTGTGTGTGTGTCTCCTTATACTGTTATTACTTCCAAAACTTCTATAGAGAGAATTATATTGGGCTCAAAGTAAAAGTGACAATCTCTTTCAAAAAGCAGGACAGGATTTCAAAGGAAGCTTTGAAATGAATGATTCTTATAAGATGTTCTTTTGTCATGTTTTGCTTAATGGATGAAAAGTTGATTTTGACAACCTAAATGGTCACCAAGAAAGCATTACTTTACTATATAACGGGAAGTCATGGATCAAGAAGTAGGCAGCCACTGAATGTCCCAAAGTACATGAAGTCCATTGACATGAGAAAGTTCTGTGAAATATTCTTAATGAAAGAAAGCAGGCTTCAAAATGCTTATGTAAAATCAAACCCATTGTTTAAACACAAAATTAGAAATAATTTTAAGCACAGAAAAAAGTGCCAGGTCACCCAATGGTTAATTATGGCTATTTGGAAGTAATTTAAATTTATTTTTTTTTTTTTTTTAAATTTATTTTTTTAAAGATTTTATTTATTTATTCATGACAGACACACACACACAGAGAAGCAGAGACATAGGCAGAAGGAGAAGCAGACTCCATGCAGGGAGCTGGATGTGAGACTCAATTCCGGATCTGGGGATCACGCCCTGAGTCACAGGCAGATGTTCAACTGTTGAGCCACCCAGACATCCTGGGAGTAATTTAAATTTAATAAAATTTAATTTACAGTTTTAATGTAAATGTTCTCAATTCTAATAATAGGGACTACAACTTTGAATGTTTTAAAATCCAATAGCAATTATTTTTATTAAGTTTATAATTTTAATTCCAGTATAGTTAACATATAGTGTTATATTCATTTCAGGTGTACAATATAGTGATTCAACAGTTTTAAACATTATTCAGTGCTCATCATAATAATTATACTCTTTAATCCCACCACCTTTTTCACCCATCCCGCTACTCATCTCCCCTCTGGTAACCATCAATTTGTTCCCTATAATTAAGGGCCTATTTCTTGGTTTCTCTCTCTCTCTCTCTCTCCTTTTCCTTTGCTCATTTGTTTTGTTTCTTAAATTCCACATATAAGTGAAGTCACATGGTCTTTGTCTTTCTCTGACTGACTTATTTTGTTTAGCATTATACTCTAGCTCCATCCAAGATTTTATTCTTTTTTTATGGCTAAATAATATTCAATTGTATCTATGTATCACGTTTTCTTTATTTACCTATGAATGGACACTTGGATGCTTCCATAGTTTGACTATTGTAAATAATGCAACAATGAACATAGCGGTTTAATTATCCCTTTAAATTAGTGTTTTTGTATTTGGGGGTTCAATACCCAGTAATGCAATTACTGGATTGTAGGATAGTTCTATTTTTAACCTTTTCAGGGACCTTCATACCGTTTTCCACAGTGGCTGCACCACTTTGCATTCCAACCAACAGTGCACAAGGGCTCCTTTTTCTCCACATCCTCACTAACATCTGTTGTTTCTTGTGTTATTGATTTTGGCCATTCTGACAGGTGTGAAGTGATATCTCATTATAGTTTTGATTTCCATTTCCCTGATGATGAATGATGTTGAGCATTTTTCATGTGTCTGTTGAACATCTGGATGTCTTTTTTGGAGAAAATTCTGTTCATGTCTTCTGCCCTTCTCTAATTGGATTATTTGGCTTTTGGGTGTTGAGTTGGTATAAGATCTTTTATATACTTTGAATGCTAACCCTGTATCAAATATGTCATTGGCAAATACCTTCTTTCATGCAGTAGGTTGTCTTTTGGTTTTGCTTCATTGTGCAGAAACATTTTATTTTGATGTAATCCAATAGTTTATTTTTGCTTTTATTTCCATTGCTTCAGGAGACATATCTTCAAAAAAAAAGAAAAAAAAACCAACATTGTTTTTGTTTTGTTTTCTTTTCTCTGATGTTAGAAAAATTACTGCCTGTGCTCTTCTAGGATTTTTATGGTTTCAGGTCTCATATTTAGCTTTTTAATCAATTTTTAGTTTATTTTTTTTAAAAGATTTATTTATTTATTCATGAGAGACACAGACTGAGAGAGAGAGAGGCAGAGAAACAGGCAGAGAGAAAGAAGCAAGCTCCTCGCAGGGAGCCTGATGCGGGACTTGATCCTGGATCCAGGGATAATGACCTGAGGTGATGGCAAGCACCCAACCGTTGAGCCAGCCAGGCGTCCCAATCAATTTTGAGTTTATTTTTGTGTGTGGTGTAAGAAAGTGGTCCAGCTTCATTCTTTTACATGTAGCTGTCCAGTTTTCCCAATACCATTTTTGTGGAGGTTGTCTTTTTTCCACTGGATATTCTTTCCTGCTTTGTCAAAGAATAATTGACCATGTAATTGTGGGTATATTTCTAGGTTTATCATTCTGTTCTATTGATATATGTGTATATATTTATGCCAGTATCATTACTGTTTTAATTACTACAGATTTGTAATATCATTTGAAGTCTAGAGTTTTGACACATTCAGTTTTCTCTTTTTCAAGATTATTTTGGCTATTTGAGGTCTTTGTGATTCTATACAAATTTCAGGATTGTTTGTTCTAGTTCTGTGAAAAATGATGTTGGTGTTTTAATAGGGATTGCATTAAATTTGTAGATTGCTTTGGGTAGTATAGACATTTTAACAATATTTGTTCTTCCAATCCATGAGCATTTCCATTTCTTTGTCTTGAATTTCTTTTGCCCATGTTTTTATAGTTTTCAAAGTACAGATCTGTCACCTCTTTGGTTGTTTATTCCTAGACATTTTATTCTTTTTGGTATAATTGTAAATGGGAATGTTTTCTTACTCTCCCTTTCTGTTGCTTTATTAGTGTAGGGGAATGCAATAGGTTTCTGTACATTGATTTTGTATGTTGTGACTTAACTGAATTCATTTGTCAGTTCTCATAGATTTTTTGGTGGAGTCTTTAGGTTTTTTATATATAATATATCATCTGAAAATAGTGACAGTTTAAATTCTTCTTTAGCAGTTTGGATGCCTTTTATTTCTTTTTGTTGTCCAGTTGCTGTGGCAAAGACTTCAAAGTACTATGTTGTATAAAAGTGGTGAGAGTGGACATCCTTGTCTTGTTCCTGACCTTAGGAAAAAAGCTCTAAAATTTTCCACATTGAGTATAATATTAGCTGTGGGTTTTTTCATATAAAGCCATTATTATGTTGAAGTATGTTCCCTCTAAGCCTACTTTCTTGAGATTTTTTTAACATGAATGGGTATTATACTTTGTCAAATGCTTTTTCTGCATCTAAATGGTCATGTGGTTTTTATCCTTTCTTTTATTGATGTGATGTATCATGTTGATTGATTTGTGAATATTGAACCATACTTTCATCCTGGGAATAAATCCCACATGACCATGGTGAATGATTTTTTTTTTTAATGTATTGCTGGATTTGGTTTGCTAGTATTTTGTTGAGGATTTTTTGCATCTCTGTTCATCAGAGATATTGACCAGTAGTTCTCTCTCTTTTTTGTAGTATGTTTATCTGGTTTTGGCATCAGGATGATGCTGGCCTCATATAATGAATTTGGAAGTTATTTTGTCTTTTATTTTTTGGAATAGCTTGAGAAGAATAAGGATTAACTCTTATTTAAATGTTTGGTAGAATTCTCCTGTAAAGGTATCTGGTCCTGGACTTTTATTTGTTGGGAGTTTTTTGATTACTGATTCAATTTCATTGCTGGTAATCAGTCTCTTCAGATGTTCTATTTCTCCCTACTTCAGTTTTGGTAGGTAGTATGTTTTGAGGAATTTACATATTCTTTCTATGTTGTCTGACTTGTTGAGATATAATTTTTCATAATATTCTCTTATAATATTTTGTATTTCTGTGGTGGCTATTGCTATTTCTCCTCTTTCATTTCTGATTTTGTTTATTTGGGTACCCCTCCCTCTCTTTTTGATGAGTCTGGCTTTGAACCTGAAACCTAGACTTATCAATTTTGTTGATCTTTTCAAGGAATCAGTTCAATCATTGATCTGTTCTACTCGTTTTTTTTTGTTGTTGTTGTTTTGTTTTGTTTTTAGTTTCTGTATCATTTCTTTCTTTCTAATCTTTATTATTCCCTGCCTTATACGGTTTTGGGTTTCATTTGTTCTTTTATTTGTTCTTTTCCTAGCTCCTTCAGGCATGAAGTTACATTGTTTATTTGTGACTTTTCTTGCGTCTTAAGGTAGGCCTCTATTGCTATAAACATCCTTCTTAGAACTGCTTTTGCTGCATCGCAAAGGTTGTGCATTATTGTGTTTTCATTTTCACATAATTTTTTATTTCTTCTTTGATTTCTTGGTTGACCCATTCATTGCTTGGTGGCATGCTATTTGACTTCCATGTATTTATGTTCTCTCCAGATTTTTTTCTTCTTGGAAACACTTGGTTTCATAGTGTTGTGGTCAGAAAAGATGCATGGTATGACTTTGATCTTTTTGAATTTTTTGAGACTTGTATTGTGGCCTAATTGTGATCTATTCTGGAGAATTTTCCATGTGCACTTGAAAAGAATGTGTATTCTACTGGTTGAGGATGGACTATTCTGAATATATCTGTTAAATCCATCTGACATCCATCTGGTGTGTCATCCAAAGCTACTGTTTCCTTGTTGATTTTCTGTTTGGGTGATCTGTTCATCCAGGTTAAGTGGATTATTAAAGTCCATTACTATTGTTTTATTACTCTCTATTAGTTCCTTTATATTTGTTTCTTAACTGTTTTATGTATTTGGGTGCTTCTGTGTTGGGTACATAAATATTTATAATTGTTACATCCTCTTGTTGGGTTTTCCTATTTATTATTATAGAGTATCCTTCTTTTTCTCTTGTTACAGTCTGTGTTTTATAGTATATTTTGTCTGATATAAGTATTGCAACCCCAGTTTTCATTTGACATCATTTGCATGATAATAGTTTCTCCATCCCCTCACTTTCAATCTGCAGGTGCCTTAGGTCTGAAATGAGTTTCTTATAGGCAGAATATAGATAAGTCTTATTTTTTTAAAATCTACTCTGTTATCCTATGTCTCTTGATTGGAGCATTTAGTTCATTTACATTCAAAGTAATTATTGAGTAATTACTCAATTACTTATTGAGTGACTATTACTCAATAAGTAATACTTATTATCCTCAATAATTTATTTATTATATAAATTTACATATAATATATACCTCAATGGTATTAATTGCCATTGTGTTACTTGTTTTGTGGTTGCTTTTGTAGTTTTTCTCTGATCCTTTCTTCTCTTGATCTCTTTCTTGGTTTATCGGCTTTCTTTAGTGTTATCCTTGGATTCCTTTCTCTTTATTCTTTGCATATCTATTACTGGTTTTTAATTTTTGGTGACCATAGGTTTGTATATAACATATTCTCCATATTACTGTCTATATTGATAGTTGCTCAAGTTTGAACCCAGTTTTTACTCTTCTCTCCCACCCTTGTTCTAGGTATATGAGTTTGGTATATGGTGCCATAGTTAACACCCTTTTATTTTATGAATCCCTTGACTGATTTTTACAGAAATACTTGTTTTTACTGCCTTTGTGTTTTTAACTTTTCATACTCTCACTTATGGTCTTTCCTTTCCATTTAAAAGTCCCCTTTAATATTTCATGTAGGGATGGTTAGCTTCTGTTTATCTAGGAACTTTTTATCTCTCCTTCTCTTCTGAATGATAGCCTTGCTGGATAGAGTATTCTTGGCTACAGAGTTTTCCCTTTTAGCACTCTGAATCTATCATGCTACTTTCTTCTGGCCTGCAAAGTTTCTGCTGAAAAATCTGCTGACAACCTTTGGGGTTTCCCTTGTGTGTAATTGTTTTCTTTTCTCTTGCTGCCTTCAAATTTTTTTCTTTATCACTACTTTTAATTACAGTGTGTCTTGTGGACCTCCTTGGGTTGATCTTTTTTAGGGGAAATCTCTGTGCCTCCTGGACCTGGATATCTGTTTCTTTCCCCAGATTAGGGAATTTTTCAGCTATTATTTCTTAAAATAAATTTTCAACCCACTTTTCTCTTCTTCTCCTAGGACTCCTATAATATGAATGTTATTATGTTTGATGGAGTCATGATTTCCCTAAGACTATTCTCAATTTGCATATTTTTTCCCTCTGATTTGCTCAGCACTTTTACTCTCCATTACTCTGTCTTCCAGGTCATTAATTCTCTGCTTCATCTAGCCTTCAATCAAGTGTATTTTTAATTTCATTTATTATGTTCTTTATATTTGATGAGTTCTTTGTTATCTCATCGTAAAGGGTCTCACTGATGTCCTCCACTCTTTTCTCAAGTCCAGTGAGTATCTTTATGATCATTACTTTAAAATCTCTATCAGGTGTAGCACCTGGGTGGCTCAATTGATTAAGCATCTGCCTTCAGCCCAGGTCATGATCCCAGGTCTTGGGATTGAGCCCTGCATCAGGCTCCCTGCTCAGAGGGGAGTCTGCTTCTACATCTCTCTCTGCCTGCCACTCCCCCTCCTTGTGTGCTCTCTCTCTGCAAATAAACAAATAAATAAAATCTTTTTAAAAAATAAAATCTATTAGTCATATTACTTATATTCTTTTTACTTTGGTCTATTGCTGTGGTTTGGTTCTAGTCTTTCACTGGGGAGATACTCCTCAGTCTCCCAATTTTGTCTAACTCTGTGTCTGTGTATATTAGAAAAGTCAGCTACATATTTTGCTCTTGAAAGTAATGACCTTGGGAAGAAAAGGTCCTGTAATGCCCTGCAGTGTGGTGTCCCCTGTTCCCTAGGACCTGGTGCTTCACAGAGTGACTCCTATGTGTGTTGCCTATGCCCTGCTATTTAGTCCTGGCCACTTTTTCCTTTGAGTCCAGTTGTCTGCAGAGGCTGTCTTTGCCTGTGGTGAGCAAGCAGTGCTTGGTCTCTGGCCAAGTGGAGTACATTTTAACAAGGTCTGTGCTGGTCTGCTTGCAAAATGAGATCTGCCACCACTGCCACTGGAAACTTGGCCATGTAAAAAGTTGCATGTGGGAAAACAGAGTGCTGGCAAGTTTTTGCTGTTCTTCTTGGGGTAGGGGCCCTGCGGCACCAGGACTGAGGCAAGCATGACTAGGGAGGGGGGATCTGCTGAAACATTGTGGGGAGCTTTGGTGTAAGCAAGTTAGGTAGGGAGTGCTGGTGCCACACTGGTTCCCACAGGTGGTACTGTGTTTATGCTGGTCAGAGGAAGGAGATGGTACCTGCCAGTTCTTTTTTTCCTGGGGTTCTCCTCATGATTCTTGCCTCTCTGGGCCATGCTCTGAGATGAGTAAACACTCTCCCTCTCTTCTGCCCATGACAGTTTCAAACTGCTTCTTCCCTGCTATATCTCTGTTGTTTACCATGCTGTCTCCTGAAGGGTGGGGTCTCAGCTTCTTAATGTCCTTCAGGCTCTCCCAGAGCCAAGCCCTCCAATTTTTAAAATTCCAGGCTTTAAATCCTGCTGGTTCTAAGAACTCATGAGATTGGCCTCACTCAGTTTTCAAAACCAAATGTTATAGGGATTCATTTTCCCAGTACAGAAAATGAATCCCTAGTGTTGATAGTCTGTTTTTTGCCCTTCTCCATGCCACCTGCCCCCGTCCCACCATGGACAGCCATGTTCCATTTCAGTCCCAAACCATGTCTTCACTCTTCCTACCTTTCTTTTATGTGGCCTTCTCTATTTTTGTTGTGGAGTTCTTGGTCTGCCAGGCTTCAGATAATTTGGGAGGTTATTTTTGCTGATGTGAATGTTATCTAGTTGTGCCTGTGGGACAAGGTGAGTTTAGGGTCCTCCTATTCTACCATCTTTCCAGCCTCTCCCCTCCCCCCACCCAATAGTCTCAGAGATTGTTTTTAATCTCAATAAAGTCCATGTGGGATAAAGAAGCTGTGGTCTATGTATACAATGGAATATTACTCAGCCATTAGAAATGACAAATACCCACCAGGAACTGGAGGGTATCATGCTGAGTGAACTAAGTCAATCGGAGAAGGACAAACATTATATGGTCTCATTCATTTGGGGAATATAAAAAATAGTGAAAGGGAATAAAGGGGAAGGGAGAGAAAATGAGTGGGAAATATCAGAGAGGGTGATGGAACATGAGAGACTCCTAACTCTGGGAAACAAACAAGGGGTAGTGGAAGGGGAGATGGACGGGGGGTGGGGGTGACTGGGTGAAGGGCACTGAGGGGGGCACTTGATGGGATGAGCACTGGGTGTTATATTATATGTTGGAAATCAAACTCCAATAAAAAAACATACAAAAAAAAGTGTGTGTGTGTGTGTGTGTGTGAATGTTATACCAGAGGTTACCCAAACCTACATGCAGAAGAACAGATTTCTGGAAATAATTATGTAAAATGGCATTTTAATACATAGCTTAGTTTAAAAATATACTACATAAATAAATAAATTTGTGACAATAACAGAAAAAAAGAAAGTCCATTTAGTTCTTTATATGTTTTTCATTTCTATCTTTACTATATTAATATTTTCTTTTAAACAACATAAACAGAATTATAGTAGCCATTTTAATGTACTTCTCTGTCAATTCCATCATTTCTATCATTTCTGGATCTGTTTCTATTGTCTAATTTTTCTCTTAGTTATGGGTCACATTTTTCTGTTTCCTGGCTTCTCTGGTAATTCTTAATTGGATGCTGGAAATTATAATTTTTTTTTGGTAAGTATCTGGACTTAAAAAAATTTTTTTTAAGATTTATTTATTCATGAGAGACACAGAGAGAGGCAGACAGAGACACAGGCAGGGGGAGAAGCAGGCTCACTGAGGGGAGCCTGATGCAGGACTCAATCCCAGAACCTGGGATTACAACCTGAGCCAAAGGCAGATGCTCAACCACTGAGCCACCCAGGCATCCCTGGATTTTTGTTTGTTCTCAAATGTGTAGGGCATTTTTCTGGTAGGTTATTTTCAGCTTCTTTTGATGTTTCTTTTAAGCTTTGTTATGATTCATCTGGAGTTGCCTATATTTTAGGGATAGGGCAGCCCACTTCTAAGGTGTGGCTCTATTTGAAGTTTCTAATGAATTCCTTGAATAACAAAGGAGGACTCTTCGGCTAATGGTGAACTTGTATAATTTCTAGGATTGTGTGAATTCTGGGAACCATTCAGCTCATTACTCTCTGACCTTTGCCCTATCTCATGTAGTTTCATCCTGTACACACTATCTTATAATTCAGGAAAGATACAAGGAGACACTCATGCAAATTTCTGTGGCTCTTTGTATCTTTTATTTTGTTACCCCTTTCTCTCTTGTACTCTGCCCCACAACTTCCAGTGGCCTGTACTCCTATCTGTCTCCTAAAGTCCATGAGCATTCTGTTCTGTTTGGGATTCCCTTCCCTGCTCCATGATTCAAACTGTGCCTCCAAATAAAGAGTTGGAGTAGATTGTTAGAGTATCATGGGGATAAATATATATAATTTTTGCATGCATAGAATAATAGAGAATAAACCGTCCCATATCCACAATATTTACTACTGAAACAGAAATGATCCCTCTGCTCTTTAAGGATCTAAGTTTATCTCAGCTTAAACTTAATCTGATAAATAAATGAAGTAAGTTCATGGAAGGAAACTACTTAAACAAACAGCTTTTCTTCCCCCCGGCATCCCAGAAAAAGCCAAAAAAAAAGAAACTGATATTTTAAAGTTTTCTTCAGGATCTTCACTAAGATTAATTTAAAACTATTCTGGTGTACTCTATGAATGGTAAGAGAAATGACAATGCAGGCAACATGATGAAAAGATGACTAGCCTGGGAATAAAGAAACATGGATTCTAGTTTCAATTATAAACTGTTACTCTGTGATTTGGGGCTTCAATTCCCTTAACTATAAATGAGGTGATGACCAGTGCTCTGTTAAATCCCAAGTTGTTTTCAGGATCAAATAAGCTAGTATCATGGAAATGCTTATAAAGCATAAAGGGTCAAGATAGAAGGATTATCAAAATTAGAATGATCAAGATTATATCATTTCAGAGTAATTTATGGCATCTATAGTGATGTTCCCAATTGGGAGAAGCAAGTCAGATTACACATCATGAACATGGCAGTGGTCAGTAGACTTGACTCCCAGGATCTTAGATACATATAGAGTCTGGGAAGGGTAGTGGGTGAGTACCCCAAGGCCAGATTGCAGGATCCCCTATTTTGTCACGATGGGACCCCTCAGAAGCCAACTTTCAGATATCATTCTATTGAATGTTATCACCTCTGTGCTGTTTTAGGGTCTCCTTTTGTGGATTCACTATTGTTGCAAGCTCTATCCTTCCCAGTTAGTGCTCATGGTCAGTCCCAGTTCTCTCCTGTAACATCCTGGGCTATCTGGGCTTCAGGTTCTCTCAACTGTTGTTTTGTGCCATTCCTGAGCTGCCCACCCATCCAGTTGGCATTCTTTGGGACTGTGACAGTCAGAAATTCTAATTAACTGCTGCCTAATTATCAACCTGATTAAGGACACCTGCTAGGGAGATTGGCCCCTTTGATCCAGGTTTCTGCTGTAGCTGTCACAATTAATTTTTTCCTGGATAATCAAGAGCTGACTATGGCCTTGTTTTTACCATTATGTTTATCTGTAAATTGGCTTCCACTGGGTAATCTGGATAATTGGGAATAGCCTATGCTATAGGGTAGGGCAGGGTGCAGCTTCTCAAACTTTGCTGCTCAGAAGGGGGTCTTCCAACCAGCAGCACTGGCATCACCTGGAGCTATTTCATAATGAAAGATCTCAGGTCTTGCTTCAGATATATTGAATCAGAATGTACATTTTTACCAGAGCTGTAAGTGCTTTGAGTTTGAGCTCTTTTCTAGACCAAGGCATACCCCTCAGAGAACAGTGGGGAGTTGCCAGAGGAACCAGCAAGCATACAAGGACAGCAACTCCCACAGCAGGAAAGGGAGACCAAATGGACAATTATCACATTGGAGGAATTAAGGGAGAGATAGCTATCACCCACATGGAGGGGAAGGCATTGGATCACTCCCGATGCCAGAACCAGAGGATTCTGACTACCTGCAGGGAACGTTCCCTTCATCAGCAGTGGGTTAGTGGCAATTTGAGTGGGGCAGCCCACCTACCCAGGTAAGCCCTAAGACATATTCATATGAATAAACCCTGATTTCTGAATAATTCCAATTTCAAAACAGCAACATTCATCTAACATACTTAAATAAGATCAAAATTGAACAAGACTGTAAAGAATGAAGCAAGGATTTATACCAAAAAGCCAAAAAAAAAAAAAAAAAAAAAAAGAAAAGAAAAGAAAAAAAGCCAAAATCTGGGGACAAGAATACATTAGAGTTAAGTGGCAGTTATATACTCTATTGTTACGTGTTTGTCCTCTTGGTATCAGGGTTAACAGATAAGAAGATGCCATCATAGAAGAATGGTGGAAAGAGGCTGAGATAAGGAATTAGAAAAACCTGGATTTGAATTTTAGTTCCACCTTAATATTTAATAGTTATAAACCTTTAACTTTGCCAACAATCTTTGATAAAATAATAATAATGAGTCTCAGGGGGTGGGGAGTGTTGTGCCAATCAGCCAGGATGGCTGGAAAACACCAACCTCACCTGACACCTGTGTCAGTGCACAGTATGTTATTGATTCTCTCATTCCTTAACACAAAATGATGTTGCTCTTTGCAGGGCACGGGGTTGGTTGTACTCCTGGGCATGAGGAGGCTGCAGGACAAACTCCTCTCTTCTAAAATCAAACATTCTCTTGTAGAAAGGATCCGTTTTCAGGTTTTGGGTGGAGTCCTGGTCAATGCTATCAAGAGTAGGAACCCATCCCAGCCCTTGTACTGGCCAGAAAGATCCAAGACAAAATTGAGAATCATCTCTCCTAGCCAATTTTGAAAAACATGAAACTCCCTTAGTCTTCTTCAGGTACTAATATATTTTCTGCAATTTTGCTTAATATGGAGACTTTGTTTTTTTCATAGCCCAAAGAGAGCTAGGTACATTCCTCTCAATTCTATTTTACAGCTAACCTGATAATATAAAAGGGACTCAGGGTATCCTGATCATAGCAAGTCTCAGCAGAAAATCAGAAAAGAAAAGAAAAAATCTAGCATATGAGGCAGATAGAAAATTTTTATGTATTATTTTTAGTCTTGAGTGAAGTAGAGAGAAAAAAGAAAAAACTGGAAAAAAAAGAGGAATAAAATCACAGAGAGAAGTTCTAATTACAAAAGAAGACTTAAGTAGCAGATTTTATAAACCTAAGGCTGAGCCAAATAAATATTCATTCATGCAGCACATAATGCAACAGTAGTGAGAGCAAGGAAGGTACAGGCCATAAATGAATGAGGCATTAATAAAACATTAAAAGCCTCTTCTCACTGGATAGTCAGTACAAGATGTGCTGAAGCATAAAGACATGCAATTTAATAAATAGTATGGCTAAACACGTGGGTGGAAAAAATGCTCAAATCCATGTAAATCATGCTGAAGATATTGTTAAAAGATTTTATGAAATGCCTTGGGGAAAAATATGCTGATCTATTCACAGATGTTGGTGGGCAATTTTGTACACATTTAGGGTTTGAAATTAGTTTTCCTCGTCTAAATCTTTCACTTTGTTGTTTAAAAAAGGGCTGGGGGAAAAATGCTCAGAAAAAAAGAAAGGTCCACAAAAGAAGGAGGAGGAAGGGGAGGAAGAGGAACTGTGAAAAATACAATTAGGAATTTCCTTCTATTTGAGATAACAAAAGAAAAAGATCTAGAGATCATGGCGAACCTCACACACACAAAAATAAGGCAACATTGTGGTGTACTTAGATGAAAGGTAAGTGTAGTTGTTGCCATGGTTAATAACAGGAATACAGGGATGCCTGGGTGGCTTAGTGGTTAAGCATCTGCCTTTGGCTCAGGTCATGATCTCAGGGTCCTGGGATCGAGTCTCTACTCCCATTTGGGTGCAAGGGCAGAGGGGCCACAGGGATCTGCTGACTGGCAGTGGGAAGATGAGAGAGTGGTCCGCATCTTTAACAAACTCTCCCCTCCAGAAACAAAATGAAACAACTGCTAGTAGTAGATCAGATGAGCATAGTAAGAACTAGGGTTCCCATACTGAAAAATGAGAATCAGGGGAGCCAGATCTCAGGCCATTTGTTGTTACTTTCAACAAAGGAAGAAGACTTTGACCCAAGAATCTAAAAAACTACTCTGGTCCATCCCCACCCGTACACTAGAATCTGTCCCTAAAAGTGCAGGAAAACCTCCTTATTTAAACATTATCAATAACAAAAAGGAATTGTGATTTAATTTTGTATCAAGACATGAATAAAAACAGAGCCTAAAATAATATGAAAGAACTGAAATAAAAAACATGTTGTGTAGTTTAAAATATATGTTTAACTGAAATATTTGGCAATAGTAATAAAAAAGGAGAGAGGGTAGTAAATAAAACTAAAGTAGTATAACACTATTGCCTTGTAAGGGGAAGGATAAAAGTTGTAACTGAATATAGACAATCTCCTTGCAGTCCAAATTAGGTGGTGTAGACTGTTCTCACTCTGCTTCTACCCATTAGGCAACTGTAAACCCTGAAAGTAACACAAGAGATAATCAAAAGAGATATCTCAAATGTGGTAAGAAGACCCACAGGACTAGAGGAACAGCACTGTGGCAGAGTGCCTTACATCTCTGTAACCAATAGAATAAGGTGACCTGGACCTGGCATTTTTTGACTCCTGACCCAGCAGTATCAGGCAGTCCAGATGGGCTATTCTTTCCCCACATCTAATGGGAGTCTATCTAACAACATCAAGTGAGCCAAACACTACCAGCAAAGGGATGGATTTGGAGCCCAGCCAACAATAAACAACCATGGGAAATGTTCTACTTCTCTGCTGGGCTTGAGACTCCCTTCTCTGACCTGAGAGATAGCAGGAAGGCAGGCTGAAAGACCCCTTCTACCTTCTTAGACAGCTGCAGCACCAGATACTCAGGTAAAAATTACCAAGTTTCTGAAAATTCAAGAGTTTTCTGAAAATTAAATTGGCATTGAAACCACAGCCCACAAAAGTAGACCAGAACCTGTATTCTAATTAAACAGGGTGACTCCCTCAGAAATAATAGATTTAATAGGGCCCAGGATCTCCTAACATAACAGAGAAAATGCTGTGGATACAATAAAAGCCCCCCATAATAGAAAGAACAAAGAAAATCTTGGCTTGACTCTCAATCAACTGACACCAACTCTGACATGATTTATAAGGAGGAATTATATGACAAGGATTTTAAAGCAACCTTCATAAAAGTTTTTTAACAATCAATGACAAGTTCTTTTGAAACAAATGAAAAAAATGGAAAATCTCAGCCCTGGAATAGAAGTCTTTGAAAAGAACATTTTGGATATTATAGATCTGAAAAATACAATGGAAAATTCTCAAACTTCTTGTATAGTGTATACTCTAACAGTGTAGATGACAGAAGACAGAATTGATGAATGTGAGGACAGATTAATAGAACTCTCTCAAAACAACAAAGAGAACAGAGAGAACAAACAAAACAACAGAGAGAAAAGTGACTCAGAAGAATGGACAGAGCCCTACAGAATTATTATAAATAATAGAAGGTCTAGCATTGTTATCATTGGAGTCCCAAAAAGAGATAAGAAAGAAAGTGGAACTAAAAGAATACTCAAAGAAATATTCAGTGCACATTTTGTGAAAAATGCAAACTTGCAGATTTAAGAACCATAATGAACCTCAAACAAAATAAACTCAAAGATAATTAAATCAAGATATTTTATATTAGTTTTCTATAGCTGTCATAACAAATTACCACAAATTAAAAACATAACAAGTTTATTACCATATAGTTCTGTAAGTCAGAGATCCATTATAAATTTCATCAGACTAATGTCAAGTTGCCAGCAATACTACATTCCTTGCTGGAGGCTCTGGGGGATAATATGTTTCCATGCCTTTTCCAGATTCTTCCCATGTTTCTTGGCTCCATCTTCAAAACCAGCAATATCACATTTCTCTGTGCCTTCTTCAGTTGTCACATTGCTCTCTGATTATAGCTGGGAAAATTTGGTTTTACTCACCCAGATAATCTTCCCATTTCAGAGACCTTAACCTAATACATGTACAAAGTCCCTTTTACCATGTAGGGTAATATATTCATGGGTAATAGACCTTAGAGCCTGGATGTCTTTGGGACTATTATTCTGCCTACTGCATGCATCATAATTAAGCTTCTGAAAACAAAAGCAAGGAAAAAAATCTTGAAAGCAGTGACAAATGAAGCATTTCCTATGAAGGAACACCAATTAAAATGATAGTGGGTCTCATGTGCCACCATGGAGCCAGCAGAAAGTGGTACATATTTTTCAAGTGATGAAAGAAAAAAGTCAGTTGCAAATTCAATATCCAGTGAGACTATTCCTGAGAAATAAAGGGGAAATAAAGACCTCAGACAAAAGACAACTAAAGGAATTTGTGACTAGCAGATCTACTATCCAAGAACAGAAAATGGCAGAATGTATGAAAAAAAAAATCACTTCAAATTCAATGACATAAGGCACTAAAAGGATATAAAAATATATACTATGAAAACATCAATTAAAAAATAAAAATGTAATAATTAAGATTATTAAAAATATTTATAGTGATATCTACTATTTAATTCTTGATGTTTTGTTGAAATGATTAATATTTACTTATTTTAAATTTAGAATTTAAATTTTTAGACAATAGATTTTATTAATATGTGATAAAGTAGACTGGGAGCAAAGAAAATTTCTAGATACAAAGAGAGGCATTACATAATCATAAAAGAATCAATTCACCAAAAGATATAATTATCCTAAGTGTGTATTAACCGAACAACAGAGCCTTATTGAGCTAAAAAAATAAAAAGAAAAAAACTGACAAATCCACAGTTATAGTTGGGAACTTCAACATCCTCCTTCAGCGACTGACAGAACTACCAGACTCAAAACTTAGCTGAGATAAAGAAAATCTGAACAACACAATCAACCAATGAATCTAATTCATATATATTATGTACTCTACCCAATAACAGCAGAATATACATTTTACCCCCAGTAAAGCCCCAGAGCCTGGTCATAAAATAAATTTCAAAAAACTTAAAGTAAATTGAATCATAAATATATTTTCTGACCACAAGAGATTCAAGGTACAAATTAGTAACTTAAAGAATGGAAAAAGTTGTAAATATGAGGAAATTAAATAATACACTTAGAAAGAAAATTTAAAATGCATATCAAAATATGTGAAAATTTAAAATGCATATCAAAATATGGATGCATTGAAAACAGTTCTGAAAAAACATTTCATAGTACTAAATGGATACCCTAGAAAAGAGTAAAGGTCTCAAATCAGTTATTTGAGTTCTTATCTCAAAAAAAGAAAACAAAAAGACAAAAAAAGAAAGGAAAGAAAAATAACTCCAAGAAAATTATAAGGCAAAAATAAAGATCAGAATGGAAAGTGATGAAATTGAAAATAGAAAAACAGGAGCAAAATCAATGAGACAAAAATGTTTCTTTGAAAAAAGTCATTAACATTAATAAATCTCTTGCAAGACCAACAACAATAAAAAGGAAGACACATCAGAAATTAAATAGGGATTATCCCTACAGATCCTACAGCCATTAAACAGCTAATAAGAGGGTTACACGAAGGGAAATATTACAATAAGGACCTTCAAAAATTATATTCTCCATAAAAGCAAAGAAAAAGCTGGCAAAAATTTATAGAATCAACTTTTTTTTTTTTTTAGAACTTTGGTAAGGCTGCAGGGCAAGATGGCAGAGGAGTAGGGGTCCTCAACTCACCTGGCCCCACCAACTTACCTAGATAACTTTCAAATCATCCTGAACACCTATAAATTCGACCTAAGATTTAAAGAAAGAACAGCCAGAAAGCCATAGAGATAAGGGTTTTCGCTTCTAGCAAGACATATTTTCCACTTCCAGATGCCCTTCAATATATTCAACTTAATTTTGGGAGATATATGAGATATGCTTTTTTTTGTTTTGTTTTGTGTTTTTTTGTTTTCTCTGCCTTATTTTGTTCTACAATAGCAGAATACCTTCTAAAACATGACCAGCATGCACCCAAAACCAAGTGGTATACCATGCTGGTCCATTCTGTGAGTTTATATTATCTCTTCATTCCCATTCTTCCCCCCTCTTTTATCTTGTTTATGTTTTGAAGGTCAATGTTGGGGCTCTTTACAAGTATTTCTGGTTTATATAAATTTGGGACTGAGCATCTTCTAATATACAGAACTTAATATATTCAGAACCAAGAGGATCACCCTCTAGGACCTCTCAGGTAGACTACACTCTCTCTCTACTACAACTTCATCACCACCACCATTTCCCAGTCCCCTCCTTTTTTCTTTTTTTTTTCCCTCCTTACTTTTGCTTTTTCCTCTTCTTTTTTTCTCTTTTCTTTTTTTCCATTCTTCTTTGCAGTTCTTGGCCTTTTATTTTTTACTACTTTGTTTTAAAGTTTTTCACTTTAGTGGTGCTTTTGTTTTATTTTGTTCTGATCTTTGTCTTAATTTTCTGGTCATCAGACCATCAGAATCATCAGAATCATCTAGGGTGAAATTTACTTAGGTCATGGTTGACATTCTTGACTCAGCCCACTTATACAGCCTCTGCACTGAACAAAATGACTAGAAGGAAGAACTCACCATGAAAGAAAGAATCAGAAACAGTACTGTCTGCAACAGAGTTACAGAATTTGGATTACAATTCAATGTCAGAAAGCTAATTCAGAAGCACAATTATAAAGCTACTGGTGGCTCTGGAAAAAAGCACAAAGGATTCAAGAGATTTTTATGACTGCAGAATTTAGATCTAATCAGGCCAAAATTAAAAATCAATTAAATGAGATGCAATCCAAACTGGAGGTCCTAATGATGAGGGTTAATAGGTGGAAGAAAAAGTGAGCAACAAAGAAGACAAGTTGATGGCAAGGAAGGAAGCTGAGGAAGAAAGAGAAAAATAAAAGACCATAAGGAAAGGTTAAGGGAAATAAATGATAGCCTCAGAAGGAAGAATATAACATATAATTTGGGTTCCAGAGAGCACCAAGAGGGCCAGAGGTTCAGAGGGCCAGAAAGCATATTTAAACAAATCATAGCTGAGAACTTCCCTACTTTGGGGAGGGAAACAGATATTCAGATCCAGGAGATAGAGAGGTCCCCCCCAAATCAATACAAACCTTTCAACACCTCGACATTTAATAGTGAAACTTGCAAATTCCAAAGGTAAAAAGAAAATCCTTAAAGCAGTGAGAGACAAGATATTCCTAACTTATATGGGGAGAAATATTAAATTAACAGCAGACCTCTCCACAGAGACCTGGCAGGCCAGAAAGGGCTGTAAGGAATATATTTGGGGTCCTAAATGAGAAGAACATGCAGCCAAGAATACTTTATCCAGCAAGGCTCTCATTCAGAATAGAAGAAGAGATAAAGAGCTTCCAGGATAGGCAGAAACTGAAAGAATTTGTGACCACCAAACCAGCTCTGCAAGAAATATCAAGGAGGACCCTGTAAAAGAAAGAGGGAGCCCAAAGAAATAATCCACAAAACAGGGACTTAATAGGTATTATGATGACACTAAATTCATATCTTTCAAAAGTTACTCTGAACGTGAATGAGCTAAATGCTCCCATCAAAAGACGTAAGATTTCAGACTGGATAAGAAAGCAAGACCCATCTATTTGCTGTCTACAAGAGACTCATTTTAGACTTATGGACACCTCCATCCTGAAAATGAAAGGTTGGAGAACCATTTACCATTCAAATGGTCCTCAAAAGAAAGCTGCGGTAGCAATCCTCATATCAGATAAAGTTTATCTCAAAGGCTGTAGTAGAGATGAAGAGGGACATTATAGCATACTTAAAGGGTCTATCCAACAAGAAGACCCAAAAATCATGAATATTTATGCCCCGAATGTGGGAGCTGCCAAGTATATCAATCAATTAGTAACCAAAGTAAAGACATACTTAGATAATACACTAATAGTAGGAAACTTCAACATGGCACTTTCTGCAAATGACAGATATTATAAGCACATCACCAAAGAATCAAGGGCTTTAAATGATACACTGGGCCAGATGGATTTCACAGATATATACAGAACTTTCCATTTGAATGCAATTGCATACACATTCTTTTCAAGTACGTATGGAACTTTCTCCAGAATAGACCACATACTGGGTCACAAATTAGGTCTCAACCTATACCAAAAGATTGGGATTGTCCCCTATATATTTTCAGACCACAATGCTTTGAAACTAGAACTCAATTACAAGAAGAAATTTGGAAGAAATTCAAACACATGGAGGTTAAAGAGCATCCTACTAAAAGATACATGGGTCAGCCAGGAAATTAGAGAAGAATTAAACAGATTCATGGAAACTAATGAAAATGAAGATACAACTGTTCAAAATCTTTGGGATACAGCAAAAGCGGTCCTAAGAGGGAATACAAGCATCCCTAAAAAAATTGGAAAAAAAACATAAATACACAAACTAACCTCGTACCTAAAGGAACTGGAGAAAGAACAGCAAATAAAACCTACACAAAACAGAAGAAGAGAGATAATAAAGATTCGAGCAGAACTCTATGAAATAAAGACCATAAAAACTGTAGAACAGATCAACAAAACCAGGAATTGGTTCTTTGAAAGAATTAATGAGATAGATAAACGATTAGCCAGCTTTATTACAAAGAAAAGAGAAAAGACTCAAATTAATAAAATCATGAATGAAAGAGGAGAGGTCATAGCCAATACCAAGGAAATACAGAGGATTTTAAAAACATATTATGAGCAGCTATATGCCAGTAAATTAGGCAATCTAAAAGAAATGGATGCATTTCTGGAAAACCACAAACTACCAAAACTGGAACAGGAAGAAATACAAAACCTTAACAGGCCAATAACCAGGGAGGAAATTGCAGCAGTCATCAAAAACCTCTCAAGACATAAAAGTCCAGGGCCAGATGGCTTCCCAGGGGAATTCTATCAAACATTTAAAGAAGAAACAATACCTATTCTACTAAAGCTGTTGCGAAGGACAGAAAGGGATGGAATACTTTCAAACTCGTTTTATGAGGCCAGCATCACCTTAATTCCAAAACCAAAGACCACACCAAAAGGAGAATTATAGACCAATATCCCTGGTGAACACATAAAAAATTCTCAACAAGATACTAACCAATAGGATCCAACAGTACATTAAGAAGATTATTCACCATGACCAAGTGGGATTTATCCCCAGGATGCAAGGTTGGTTCAACACTTGTAAAACATTCAATGTGATAGATCACATCAACAAGAGAAAAAACAAGAACCATATGATCCTCTCAATAGATGCAGAGAAAGCATTTGACAAAATACAGCATCCATTCCTGATCAAAACTCTTCAGAGTGTAGGGATAGCGGAAACATTCCTCAGAATCTTAAAAGCCATCTATGAAAAGCCCACAGCAAATATCACTCTCAATGGGGAAACCCTGGGAGCCTTTCCCCTAAGATCAGGAACACGACAGGGATATCCACTCTCACCACTGCTATTCAACATAGTACTAGAAGCCCTAGCCTCAGCAATCAGACAACAAAAAGAAATAAAAGACTTTCAGATTGGCAAAGAAGAAGTCAAATTCTCCCTCTTTGCAGATGACATGATACTGTACATAGAAAACCCAAATGACTCCACCTCAAGATTGCTAGAGCTCATAGAGAAATTTGGCAGTGTGGCAGGATACAAAATCAATGCCCCCAAATCAGTGGCATTTCTATACACTAACAATGAGACTGAAGAAAGAGAAATTAAGGAGTCAATTCCATCTACAATTGCACCCAAAGCATAAGATACCTAGGAATAAACCTAGCCAAAGAGGTAAAGGATCTATACCATAAAAACTATAGAACACTTCTGAAAAAAATTGAGGAAGACACAAAGAGATGGAAAACTATTCCATGCTCATGGATTGGAAGAATTAATATTGTGAAAATGTCTATGTTACCCAGGGCAATTTCCACGTTTAATGCAATCCCTATCAAAATACCATGGACTTTCTTCAGAGTTGGAACAAATTATCTTAAGATTTGTGTGGAATCAGAAAAGACCCAGAATACCCAGGGGAATATTGAAAAAGAAAATCAGAGCCAGGGCATCACAATGTAGGATTTCAAGTTATACTACAAAGCTGTGATCATCAAGACAGTGTGGTATTGGCACAAAAACAGACACATAGATCAATGGAACAGAATAGAGCCAGAAATGGGCCCTCAACTTTATGGTCAACTAATATTTGACAAAGCAGGAAAGACTAAGGCAGTTGTAGAAAACATTTAGAATCAATTGTTCAACTTCACACCTGCCTGAGGAGGTGGGTGACATTTAGAGAAAACCACAGACTAACTATAAAGCCTAAAGGTAAAAGCTGGTGAATGAGATATCCATCCATAAGGCTTTTTAAAAGCCCATATATATTCCTGGGAATTGAAAAGGCTACACACACGCATAAGGCTGTGCATGTGCTGTGCACATACTCTATTTTGTTCTGTTCAGGCTGCTATAACAAAACCCACTGATGGGGTAGCATAAAATGACAGAAATTTATTGGTTCCATTTCTGGGGGCTAGAAAAGTCTAAGATCAAGGGGCCAATGTGGTTACCTTCTGGTGAGAGCCCTCTCCCTGGTGTATAAGTGGCATCTTCTAGCCACATCCTTATACAGGGGAAGGGCAAGGGATCTGTCTGGAACCTGAAAAGCACTACTTCCATCCTTGATGGTTTTACCTTCATGACTCAAGTAACTCCTAAAGACCCCACCTACTGATACCAGCACATTGGATATTGGAATCTCAACACATGAGTTTGGATTGGGAGCGTATACAAACATTTGGACTGTACCACTCAGAAAAGACCTGAGAAGGCCCTAAGTGTTCATGTTAACTGAACTTGGTGATTCTGTGAAAACAGGAAGGGCAAGCTAAGGCAGAGTTGTCAGGTGCCTATCTAAGTGCTGAAAGTGTGCCCCAACACACAAAGAGCATCTCAGAGAAGACTGGAAGACTCACTGGTTCTCACTGAAATTTCTGTCTAGTTAATCACTAAGCTAACTGAGCAGAGACTTCAGCAGCCACACGTAACAGAAAGTAGTCTTTAGAGAATTATTTCAGAAAAGTTACTGAAAAAACAAACGACAATAACAACAAAAATCCTGGGGAGAGAGGCGAATCTGGTTTCCAGAACTGCCACATTATGTTCTCTAAAATGTCCAATTGCCAACAAGAAATTGTAAGACATGCATAGAAATAAGAAAGTAAAGGCCACACCCGGGGGGAAATAAAGGAATCAATAGTAAATATCCTTGAGGAATCCCGGATGTTGGATTACTAGACAAAGGTTAGCTGTTTCAGAAAACTCAAGGAAACCATGTCTAAAGAACCAAAGGAAAGCATGAGAACAATGCTTCACCAAATAGAGGATATCAAGAGCTAGAAAGTAAACAAACAAAAACAAAACTAAAAACAGAAATTCTGGCATAGGAAAGTACAATAACTTACATGAAAAATTTACTAAGCTGTCCCAACAGTGTACTTGAGTAGACAGAAGAAAAGAATCAGCAAACTTGAAGATAGGTACCCAACTCATCCTACTCCTATTATTATTGTCCTGATACTAAAGCCAGACAAAGACATCACAAGAAAATAGTAGATAACTATCTTGTATGACTATGGATGTAGATATCTACTAAATGAATGTACTAAATACATTGAATATACTAAACACCACCAAATACTGGAAACTTTAAATGGGTTAATGTTATGGTATATGAAATACATCTTAATAAAGCTACTATAAAAAACAGTTCTTTTCACAAAAGCAAACACATGCTTTTCAAACATACGATGAATATTCACAAAAATTTGGCAATTTTCTGTCTACAGAGGAAACCTCAACAAAAATTTCAAAGGTGTTGTCCTACAGTCCAGATGCTGGACTGTGTGTGCGTATATGGACATACTGTGATGACATTGGGAGTCATTGAAAGTACTCAACAAGCAAACAAAATATGAAATTCTAGTAATTACATGTGGTTATATTAAAGGATAAATTAAAACTGTATCTATAATAATAAAAGACCTACAACTCAAAAACTGTGCTGAGAAAAAAAAAATTGGAACCTTAAAGGAAGATTGAACAATTAATAAATTTCACTCAAAACAGATAGGGAAAAACCCAAGAGGATAAGTTAAAGAAAGTAAACTGAAGTAATCATAAAAGGAAAGCAAAATATTGATATAACAGACAAAAAAATAAATGAGTGGAGTTGAACACAGTCAAAAGATTATTTGAGAAGACCAATATATTTGACAAATATTTACAACTATAACCAAGAAAAATAAAGATAGTAATGAAAAACAAAAGGAATTAAAGGAGGCCTGAATACAGATATAGAAAAGATTTTTAAATTGAAATTGATATTACTTCATTAAATTTAAAAATTGGATGAAATAGACATGATTATAGAAATTATCCAAGTTGGCTGAAAGTGGAAAATTTGTATAGGCTGATAACCATAGGAAAAAATGAATTAAAATTCAAAATGCTATTCTCCATACCAAGGGTTTAAGGTACATTTAAGGTACAGTTTAGGTGTAGTTTCTGAAATCTCTGGGGAGCAAATATCTTATACAAACTGTTCCAGAGAACAGATAATAATGGGGAAAATGGAGCTGGTCAACTCACTTATGAACCCAACATCACTCTATGCTCAGATGAAACAAAGAAAGGCAAGAAAATTATCTCTCTTGGTTTCAATCATTGGTTTAAAAATCTTAGCAATCAGGGGCACCTGGGTGGCTCAGTCTCTTACGTGCCCGATTCTTGAGTTTGGCTCAGGTCATGATCTTAGGGTAGTGAGGTCAAGCTGCATGTTGGCCTCTGTGCTGGGTGTGGAGCCTGCTTAAGATTCTCTCTTTCCCTCTCTCCTTCCACCTCTCCTCCCCATGTGCATGCTCTCTCTCTTAAAAAAAAATTAGATAGATAGATAGATAGATACACACACACATATACAGCAGTGATACTTCTTGTTATTGTCATATTCTGTTTGCTGACTTCATTGAGAAAACATGCTAATGCCCACATGAGTAGAACTCTCTACACATAAGAGCTGAATGATGGATGAGGAATTCCTATAGCATAGTGATGTGAAAGCTGGTCAACACGGTTAACATCACCCATCACTGCATTTATATACTGGCCCTTGGC
The DNA here is from genome assembly GCF_018345385.1 of Vulpes lagopus. NCBI lineage: Eukaryota > Metazoa > Chordata > Mammalia > Carnivora > Canidae > Vulpes > Vulpes lagopus. Next base: position 26,210,357 of record NC_054828.1, on the reverse strand, counting down.
AGATGGATTTTTTTTTTAAGTCAGGCATAGACCTTACAGGCTTCATAGAGTATAAAAATAAACTATGGAAAACATTGCAACCATCTGTGACACAGATGCACAGTGAGCAAGAGAGGGCGTGGATTTCTGTACGAAGTGACCATCCATCATTCTTTAGCTTGGAACTTGTTGCCAAAAGTGGAAACCAGCTCTTAGTGCTAATGGAGTTATTGGCTGAGCAGTAATGAGGCTATTGATTGGACAAAAGCTCTGTGGCCTTTTTCTTCTTTGGAAACTCCCTGAGCCTGAGCATGCACAGCATTACAACAGACATTTCTCTCCACAAATCCTTTCCACAGTGTCCTGGCAAATCTTCTTCACAAAGTAGTCCTTAAATATATAACTCAGTTTCATATACCACCTAGCAATTGGTTTCCGTTCTCCAGAGTCATCTGGTAAAAAAGCAAGCAAGTAGGCTAAGAAGAAATTAAAGACATAAAACAATCATACCTATTCTGCATTGTCTTCATTCATAGCTCTTTCTAAAAGGGCCATGTACCCACTTCTCAGACTCACTCACTACATACCTCTCTGATCTTTACTTATGGCATTAAAAGATTGTATCTACCAGGCCTCTCCAGGGGACTGCATTCACACATGGGTTCCCACCTACATTTTTAAAGCCACCTTCTGTTAATACTGGGAAGGCAAAATCAACAGGATGCTGTGGCTTCCTTGCCTGGGAGGTAATTACCTTAGGTGATATAGGTTGAAGGTCGTCAATGAACCTGCTGTACATGATAACAGGGGAAGCAACACACCAGTCAATGTATGGAACACACAGCTTTTAAAAAAGGAAAACCCGGGATCCCTGGGTGGCGCAGCGGTTTGGCGCCTGCCTTTGGCCCAGGGCGCGATCCTGGAGACCCAGGATCGAATCCCACGTCGGGCTCCCGGTGCATGGAGCCTGCTTCTCCCTCTGCCTGTGTCTCTGACTCTCTCTCTCTCTCTCTCTCTGTGCCTATCATAAATAAATAAATAGAAAAAAAATAAAAACTTTAAAAAAGGAAAACCCCAGTGAGCACATGAAAGTAAAGCATACATTTCATACCTGTTTGCCAAGCCTAGAAGCTGTAGGCTTACTGAAACTACACATAGCTATAAGACTAAAAGGCAATTTTTTTAATCATGAAGAGTATATCAGTATTAGTCTAGTTTATTCTTCACTTCTCGTTTTTTCCCACTGATGATTATTTTTTTTAGTGCAGGAGACAAAAATATTTGTTACCTTAATTTTGCATTTTATTTCTGTAACTCATTGAAGTTTCCTTTTTCTTTAAATAAGAAAACCAATATAATCTCATGTATGAGCTTAAAGAAGTAAATTTTTAGAAATTATGTATGGCATAATTCTAAAATAAGAATTTCTGTATATTTTCTCTTGTGCTTTATCATTATTGAAATATGTCAGATGTCCATTTGTTGCTTGTACTATGCTGAGAATGTACAAATAAAGTTGAACAGATACATGTTTCATCCTTTAGGAATTTTGCAGTTCAGTACAAATGCAGAGACAAATATAAAGATGAGGACAGACATCTACAGATATCACATACATAAATAAAATATTCTGTATCAACAACAACAACAAAAAAGATATGCGGATATGTGTATGTGCACAGATAGGCACATGCATATATATATACAAACACACACACAGAAAGCTTTTTACTGCATATCTTAATTTTATTGGTTGCTGGGCTCTTGTTAAGCAGGAAAGCAGCATTTCTGTAGAATAATAATTAATCTGCAAGTTTGAGCAGCTGTTAAATAGAAAAACTGCTCACAAATGCTACATGCCTAACCATTGTTTGGTTTTAGTTAGCTGGGTTTTGTAGATGTTAATGAGTGTGCAATTCTTGACAGGCATGGAAAAAGTTTTCTTTTTTTTGAAACTCACACCAAAGCCTTGAGGAGTGTCTGTTCAGGCAGAGGCAGGTTAAGCCCTCTTTGGTGGACTGTCAAGTTCTCCACTGCAGGTGAAGACCACCCTCCACAAACAGATCAGCTGCTCTGCGTCCACAGTAGGTCCCCATTCCTTTCAGAACAAGACAGAGAGTTAGCCTGATTGGCTCCAGCTATCACTGGGGCAAGCATGAGTAAAATCAGGGTGGAATTGTACGAAGACCAAAGCAAGGGGTTCCAGATTTAAAACTAACCACTACCAACACCCCCCCCCCCAACAACAAAAACTGCAAGCTTTAGAAGCTTTTACTAAGAATTACCTCCTGATGAGGAAGCTATCCACTGTTTTTTCTACAGCTTACCAATTAAAGAAATAGAAAAGATTTCTATTTCCGTGGCTCAGAGATTTTGAGGGATCCCTCTGTAGACTTGATCTCCTATTCTCTACCTGCTCTTTAGCAGAGAAAAATCTGTCCATGTACCCCCTGGGCCTAATTTCTGTACAGTAGTGTTTTGTACTGTCATCCCTGTAGTTACTGAAAATATCTTAGCTGACTTCCCTGCTTGCCTAAAGGGAACCTAGGGTTAGCAGGGGCTAGAATAGGAAACAGCACCCCCTGGAGGAAGATGGTGAAACTAAGTGGGCAGAGAAACTGCCGGTGAACAATGGTGTGGCCCCTAAAGCCTCGGTACCATTGCAGCTCCTGTTCTTTGATGTCTCCAACTGTGAAACAGGTATTCTCACATCAGTCTTCCTGTTCATCTTCTTATATTTGGTAGTGTATACAATACCATGCAGGTCAGAGGCCCTTGACATTTTCCTCCTAAAGAACCACTTTCGATTTATGCAACATTTTATGTGTTCCCATATTTGGCTATTTTTAAGATCAGTAAGAGATACCATCAATGGGAAAGCCAAAACTGCGAGACATCAGGAAATTCATTAATCATGAGGTTTTATACACACACACACACACACTGGAGGAGGAGGAAACAGTTTGTCCCTTCTTTCTGCTGTTGTGGATTGGAGGTCCTGGGGTTTCCCTGACTTCCTGACTTAGATGGGGTGACCATGCCTTCTATGGGGTGGTCCTTGGCCTGGAAGTCCAGCTTTTGGTCACAATTGTCTTATATTTACTCACCCACTGGAGACTAGATACATCACTACTATTTTTATTATCCTAGTTTCCAGATAATTACTCAGAGCAATATGCTTATGGCTAATTCCTTAATGTTATTCTCTCCATTTTATCTCTTCTATTAGAATATCAATCACAGGGATGCCTGGGTGGCTCAGCAGTTGAGCATCTATCTTCAGCTCAGGCATGATCCTCGGGTTCCGGTATCAGGTCCCATGTTGGGCGCCCTGAATGGAGCCTCCTTCTCCTCCCTCTGCCTATGTCTCTGCCTCTCTGTGTCTCTCATGAATAAATAAATAAAATCTTAAAAAAATAAAGGTTTTAAAAAATAGAATATCAATTATTTTCTTTTTATACCGTTTAGTAGTTGCCCTTGAGTTTGCATTTACATAAATAAATAATCTAAGTCCACCTTGAAACAGCACCATATACTGCTGCAGATGTAGTGTCCAGTCTACAGATGAGCCCTTCAAAGGGATTTTTAATTTGTCACATTGTTGTGGATTTCTAGCATTTTCTTTGGATTTTTCTTAGAGTTTCCATCTCTTGACTTACATTACCCATCTGTTCACTCGTGGTGTCTACTTTTTTCCTTAGAGCCCTCAACATATTAATCAGTTATTTTAAATTCCTTGTTTGATAATTCCAACATTTGTGTCAATATCTAATTCTGGTTCTGATACTCTTCAGATTTTTTTCCTTGTCTTTTAGCAAGCTTTGCAATTTTTTGTTAGACTCCAGCCATAATGTATCAGGTAACAGAAACTGAGGTAAAAGGCCTTTAGTGTGAGGATTTATGTCAATCTGCCAAGGATTTGGGCTGTGTTTAATGTTTATTGTTACTGTAGGCGCCAGAGGTTTTGGCTTCCTCTAGGGTTTCTGCTTCTGTGTCCTCTGCTGTTTTGGCTTCCCTAAGAACTCCTCTTCAGAGTCTGCTCCTTGCTCTTTCCGTTCCTTTAACTGGAACTCAATTATATTTGATTCCTGTTGCTGTGGTGGCAAGGTGTAGAGGAGGGGAAGCATTCTATAATTTTAATGATAAAATCTGTCTTTTGGGCCTGTCCCCGGGCTGCGACGTTCACAGGGGATTCTTGGCATTATTTTTTTTACCCCTGGGGTAAAATAGGAAGGATTGAGGGGGCTGGAATTGGGTAAATGCCCTTCTTATGCAGGATAATGCTCTGGTAGTCCTTTCCCTTAGAAAGTAAGTCTTTCTAATGCAGAATGTTTTGGGCATATCTCAAAATGGTTATCTTTCTCTTCCACCTGCCAGAGCCAGCAGGAGGTATTTCTTGACTCTTCATCATAATAAACTGGTGGGGTTCTCTTGGAGGTAAAACCTTTGAAAATCTGTAAAATTTCCTATGACTGTGGCCTCCAGGAGTTTTTCACTCTCAAGCTAGCCCACACTCAGCACCCAGTGATTTGTCAAAATTACCATCTGAGTGATTCTTACAGTTGATGGCTCCAGAAGTTTTCACTCTAGGTAAAGCAGATCTCAGCTGTGAATCTCTGTATTCACCCTTCTCTACAGATTTCAGGACAGCAGTTTGTCTTGCAACCTCAATTCTCTGGTGAGTACAAGAAAAGGCATTGATTTTCAGGGTTTTTCTTTTTCTTTCACTTTTGTTTTGTTGTTGTAAGAGAAGTGGTAACTTCTAAGCTCTTTCTTTACACATTGGATCTGAAACCAGAAGTTGAGTGGTATAATCTTGCACAGGTTAACATCTCTGAATCCATTTCTCCCTTTATGACATGGAGATAATAAACCTTTTAGGCTTACTTCATGTCATTATTTACATTAAAATGCTTTATAAATGGTAAAGCACTTTAGTTACACAGAGGCTATTACCAATTAGTCAACCATCCCCCACAAATTTGTGGAGTTGTCACCAGGAAATATCTATTAATAATAGCCAGGGACGGGATCCCTGGGTGGCACAGCGGTTTAGCGCCTGCCTTTGGCCCAGGGCGCAATCCTGGAGACCCGGGATCAAATCCCACGTCGGGCTCCCGGTGCATGGAGCCTGCTTCTCCCTCTGCCTGTGTCTCTGCCTCTCTCTCTCTCTATCATAAATAAATAAAAATTTAAAAAAATAATAATAATAGCCAGGGATAACATTTCCTAGCTCCCTTGAAATTGTTCTGTGCCAAAGGAATGAAGTTGTGTCCCAATTCCACAACTGGCCCAAAATAATGTCCCCAGAGCTGATCCAGGCTCTTTACCCTTCTCTTAGAAGCAGAGGGACAAGGCACTGAAATGATGGAACCATATGATGGAAAAATCCCTGCCTACAAGGAACAGACTATTGGGTGTGCAAGAAAATCATTTTACTGTGTTAAGCCACTGAAATCCTGGTGTTTGTTGCAACAGCTAGTGTTTTCCTATCTAATAAAAAAAAAAAAACCTGATACCTTGATACTGAGGCTACTTACATACATGAACTACTAGTGAGGTGCTGAGTGGCAAAAAAAAAAATACTGTAGATAGAAGGATTGAGACTCAGGTCCTACTGTAATGCAATATTGAGTGAAACTGTTACCTGTGATGAGGATGACAAAGAGAAAACAGAGACTGTTTTGTTACAAAAATCGAGTGTTTAAGGATTCCAGACAATAGGAAATAAGACTGAAAAAGACCTGAAGCAAAGGCCCATTATGATTTGTTAGGTAACCAGTGACTCAGCCTTGAGGAAAATGATTATGGACATGATATTCTCATCCAAGTCTTGTTTAAAATGGCTTTCTGATAACTAGTAATTGACAGAAAGATTGACTTGGGGGCAAGGAAGCTAAGACATAATTCCTGCTCCCTACACCTTCCCTGATCTTTCTCTTTACCTGCCACTTTCACCAGGGAGTAAATTTGCCGCCTTGTTCAGCACTTGCCACGTCTCTCCTCTCTTGTGAGCCTGCTGTTCCTGGTTCAGGCCTGGAACCCCACAGCCCTGGTGCAAAGCTTGGAAAATGTACCTTGAACAACTTAAATTTCATCCCAGAGGTGGCAAGGCTTGCTTCCTCTCAAACAGCCACCATCCTTATTACTGCTTTCTCCTAATCCAGGTTTCTGCTGTTTCCTGCTTCTGGAGATTCCAGCTGAACAGGCCATGCTGGGGCTTAGAAGGGGGGAGGCAGGGATTGGCGTCAGGATAGGGTGAGGGGTCGAGTGTGGGGGCTGGGAGACCAACATCCCTGAGAACCTGCTGGGACCCCTCCCTGGTTGGAGGCTTTTCCTCCCATGAACCTGAGCTGGAGCTGGAGAGCCTGCTTGTGGATCTGCAGCATCTCTGTGTACGCTCAGCCACTATGAAAATCAAATTTCATCTTGGCTCTAAACACTTCACTGTGATGGTTTTCAGGGCTTAGACCAATAAAACTAAAACATGTGAGGAGAGAAATCCAATAAGAGAAAGCAATTTAAGATACAAGCCTATTAAGCCAACCTACAATCATTAAACTTTTAAATTTAGGAATTGGCCTCCCTATCTTAAGACCACTTCTGGGAGGCAGAGTGACTACTTGTTCCTTTTAATCCAGGCTTAATGCTACTTCTGAGTTTCCACCTAGACATTTCATGGGGGTTACCCATCTCTTCTTACCCGGAGGCAAAGGCTGTGCTCCCAGGTGGGTGGTGGCACCACTCTGGCCTGACCCCAGCCCACCCATCCCCACAGAAGCAGTGGGGTGAGAGGTGTGGAGGGGGGCAGTGGAGCAGGCTCTGGCCGATTGGGACTGTTCAGGGAGGGAGGTCCTGGGTCCTCGGTGCTGCCAGGAAGGACACCAGAAAAGAAGCGGCCAGGTTTGCTCCAGATTGCTTCTGTAAGGCTCTGCTGTGGACACCTGCCCAGGCCCAGAAGGGAGGCAGTGGGTTCTGGAGGTGGAAGGAAGTCAGATGACCTCAGTGAGGGGGGCGGGGGCTGCACAGTTCCAGGGGACTGGCCATGCAGGGTTAGGACCCTGGTCGGTAGGGATGGTTGTGGGAATGCAGGTTTTGGACACACGGTGGAGTGCTCAGGAGATGTGATGGCAGCCTCCGTTTGTTTGGCAAAATGCTAGGAAAATGAACCAAATGCTAGACAAAAATGACCTAAATCTAAATGCCAGAAGTGTGGTGGGGGGGGCGGTGGTGTGTAAGGAGGGTAGGGGCTGGCACCCCAGGGCCCAGTGTTTTGTTTCCAAAAGAAAATACCTTTTTAAATTAGGACTAAATTGGGCAGCCCAGGTGGCTCAGCGGTTTAGCGCCACCTTCAGCCCAGGGCGTGATCCTGGAGATCGGGGATCAAGTCCCACGTAGGGCTCCCTGCATGGAGCCTTCTTCTCCCTCTGCCTGTGTCTCTGCCTCTCTCTCTCCCCTCTCTGTGTTTCTCATGAATAAATAAAATCTTAAAAAAAATAAATTAGGACTAACTCTAGGGCCTTAAATTCACATGTTATTCACGCTATTATGTTTCAAATAGAAAGGAGGTAATCAGCTCATTAGGTATGTAATGATTTTGACAAGACTTTGCTAAAACTTCACAGAAAAATAACTCATATCACATCTTCTGTGTGTCACCTGAGGATGAAAGGTGACATCGACTGCCCTTCCTCAATGCCAACAGTCATACTTGAGTCTTGCTTCTCCTCCACAGTCCTGTCACCAGCAGCCATCTAAGCAGGCCCGAGCCACCCATCACTGTTGCCAGGCCTTAAGGACCAGGTGTGGCCACAGAGCACCTTCCCTAGAACTGCATGCAGCACATGTCAGGTTTGGCACATATTTTTTATTTTCTTTTACTTTCACATTTACAAATTCAGGAAGCCATTTGGAGAAAGGGGAGGTTGAGGCTGCCTGGAAGAAAAGCTGGGCTCGTGGGTACTGCGCAGAGTCGGGCACTTAGGACTTCTCACAGGGACACCTGGCCTATATCTCAAGAGCCCTCGCTGTCAGGCGCCATCTGAAAGAGCAGCTGTGGCCTGCTCCTTCGTGCCTGGAAGATGCCTCGGCCCAGGATTTTATTGCTGGTGAACTTGATTATCCAACATATAGTCCAGGATGATGGTGTTCTCAGAATCGGGTCCAGTGGCGAGCATGTGGCAGAGATGAATGGAAACTGCCATGTGAACACTGCATTGATTCTGCAGTGCCGGCATGTGGCCCATGGTTGCCTCTGCCGCAGGGGACGGTCCCAGAGATGGGTGTTGTCCCTCCAGATAGGACAAAGAGGTGAACAATAATCAGCATGGACATGCTCAAACCCACCGCAGTGGGAGTGCCAGAACCCAACCAGCTCTCCCTTCCCCCATGCTACGTATCCTGTAAGGTCCCCCACGATGTTCATTTCCTCAGGTGGAAAGAATGTACACTCCCCTCTTTCCTAAGTTGCATCTCTTGGGCTGAGTGAGACAACTGTTCAGCACGCAGTTCAGAAATACAGACTAGAAGTACCAAGGCATGTATCCTGGAAAGATGGACTGCCAAAAAGTACCCTCAGGTCACCTCTGAGTTTCACAGGAACAAAAGAGTCTTAGAAAGAAAGAATGGTTTGCCTCTGTGATGATAGCAGCGCTAAGATGAAAGCCAGATTTGATCCTGTATTAGCCCCATGCGATTTTTGCAGACCATTAGCTTCTCTATCTCTCCTCAAAGTGCCAGGTGCCATTCTTGCAATCCGTTAGTGACGGGCAGGACCACCCACCCTCTAGGGGAGCTGCCAGTGTGTCTGCCTCTTTGACAACCGAGGGAAATGACTCCTACACCATATAATTTCTCCTCCCAGCCTGTCAGACTGCAGATGTCCAGTCCCTTTCACGTTCTGAAGAGAGTAGAATTCTAATAGCATCAACTTGGGAGGAGACCGAGGGGGGACCTGCCAGGGCCCTCAGTGCACCTGATGTCCAAACTAAGTTGTAACGGTCAGGGTCCAGCTTCATTGGCCGAGGCATGCACAGGTCCATGGGAGGCTGCGGAGTCTCCAGAAGGAGTGGAATGAAGGACATGTCATTTCTGTGCTCACGTCTCCCATCTGGTTAGCCTCTGGTCTAAAAGGTATTTGAATTCACATTAGTTCTACACATTAGTTTAGCAAAAAATCTGGCTTCTGATACCCAAAGAGCTTAAAGTCCCCTTCAAAACGTGCATACAGGCGCCGGATGTCTCGTTTGCTGATTCCCAGAAAGTAGCGCTCCACCTTGGTTTTATTATAGACGGTAATGCCCGGAGGGATGGTGGGGTAAGACACCAGGTGGTCTATGCCGGCTTCTTTTAAGATATATGGGGCATCGTCCTCCAGGGTCTCATGGTGACCAATTACACTGTACTTTATTTCGCAGGGTGCGCACAGTTCAACATACGTCACCCAGTGAATGATGTGGTCCCCAAACTGAAGGTCCAGCCACCTGTGGTTTGGATCACCCAGGTACCGTACAAAATCTTCAAATTGGATGCCCCTGGTCTCTGTACGGTTCCTCCTGTATTTCCTAATGATGCCAGGGGCAATCTCGTGCCTGTACCAAGGCTCAAAGCGGGGATTGTGAACAAACTTATCCTTAAAAGCAGAAATCAGTCTTTCGAAGGGATCTCTTACAATAAAAAACTTGAAGTATGTTTTCAAGCTAAGGAAAAAAAATGAAGATAAACAAGCAGTCAGGCTGATGCTCATTGGTGATAACCAGGGAGAGGTGGGACGACGGAAGAGCGTCTGCTAGAGCAGCTGGGCCACTGTGGCTAGAACTTGCCCTCCCATGAGGAGCGAGCTTCGCACATTTCTGAGTCCACCCCCCACCTTCGGAAGCAGACTGTTACTGACCCATTTTACAGTGAGGAAATAAAGACTCAGAACCGTAACTGTCCCAGGCCACGGGACTCTTCATCCAGAGGGCCACTGTGAAGACATCTACTTATCTCAACAGATACTCAAGTATTTCCAAACTTCAAAGGGGTTTAAAAGTCTTGTTCTTGGGCAGAGAACTGATTTAAGGGCAGGAGTGAGGCAGAACAGTGGAGGCCAGAGGAGTTACTTTAGGAAACCTCTATATAAGTTCAATTTACAATTGCCAGGGGAAGGCCACCTAGAGCACGGAGTAGGTAAGAGAAAGTGGGGAGCGAGGCTGCTAGCTCCAGGTGGCAGGAAGGTGGCCGGGGGTAGCTGCCAGTAGTGGCAGGGCTGGTGCAGTGGCAGCAGCGTGATGGCCTGGGATGGTGCTGACAGAACAGTGACATCACCACTGCCGTCATCACGGTGCCCACTCCCCGCCAGAGACCAGATCAGGGCCCTGCGCACCTGGATTTCTCTTCTATCACAGAAGCCCCTATGAGGTCAGTGCTCAAGCGGGCAGCAGGACGGCCCTGACCCAGGAGGCTCTCTGATCCTGCATCTAACACCTGCGTTCTACAGGTTTTGCACAAACCGGGAAGACTAAATAACCAGCACCAGAAAAAATTAGAATCAAATGGCTAAAAAGCAAGGGAGTCAAAGTTCATTTGGTGCCCTTAACAACATTCTGATTTCTTTTAAGCCTTGTTCTGCAGGGTCATTTCATAGTTACTAAAAAGAAGTTTTCAATTTACTAGCTAAGTAATTTTTTAAATGCCGAGTCTCTGCCCTTGCTGTGATCAGTGAGGTCTGATTCTCTTGGCCTGTGTTAGGTTCAGTCCTCTGGGCAGCTACCATGAAAGTTGGGGTAAGGCCTCTGGAAGAAGGTAAAAAACTAGGTGGGGTTCCTCTGTAATCCAAATCCCTTTCCTGTGATCTAAAGGTCATATTCAGTAAGGAGTCCATAAAGCTTAGCAGAACTAAAGGAGAACAAAAAAAAAATTACTCGTTTCTATTAAGAAAATTGTGTAACCTTTGTTTTAATGGACTGCATAAAGGTAAGGGTGGAGGAGATGTTTTGGAATTCTCATGAAGGAATTTTTTTTTTCATGAAGGAATTTAAATGCACTGAACCCTGGGTGTATGCTTGGCTGCCTCTCACCGATGTAAACCAAAAGCCCCCAGTAGTCCTTGGAACAATCTGAAGTGCATGGCAAGGGCAGAACTAAGCCTCGGGTTTTACCAAAATGCCCCTCCCCTTAGGAACCTACTCCTACCGCTTCTGAATTTCCGCATCGCTGAAGGAAGAGAGACGAGGGAGGCCATTCTTCTCATGGTCATGAACCACATTTTCGGGGATCTCTTCAATGGAAGGAAAAGCCCCTGCGGAGGAAACAAGGAAGGGCAGGTTGGCTGCCTCAGTGCTACCCTTCAAGGAAGATGCCTGGTCTCTTAACCTGGGCCCCAAGTTCCCCACAAGCCCATCCACCGAAATCCCAGTTTAGGTATTTGAATTCCAGCTGCTTCTGCCAGCAGGATGAGAGAATGAAGAAAAGCTTCTGGTAATCCATAAGCCAACTAGAGGAAACAGACAAGTCAGGGTGGGTGGGGGAACAGGGGAAGAAACACTGCCAATCCCTACCCCTGGCAATGCACCTAAATTAGGTGAAATCTGACATTTAAAAAAGCTCCCTGCATGCAGAAAGAATTCCTAAAACGAGCCATGCTCCTTCTACTCTGAAATTGGGAGGAAATGCCAGGGGAGCAGGACTATGAAACATACTGCTGGCTGATGCCCCATCAGGGGCCCATCACTCCCAACAGGCTTGTCCCTCCCAGCTCCACATCCCTAAGCCTGCGGTGGTTCCTAGGTAACCTCACCACATCCCAGACTGGCGAGTGGCAAAGCTGATTGGTGCTGGGAAAACCTGGCCAATGCTGTGGGAGCAGGCTGATATATCTGAAGCAGGGGACAAGGAGGACAAAATGTGTCTAAGAAGGCAGGGCAGGAGCAAAGCCACAGTGCCCAGGTTGGGGTTGCTGAATGGAGCCTTGAGTACACCCCACCCTCAGGTTGGTGGACTGGGCAGGTTTTTCTTTCTCTTCTCAACTTAAGACAAATAGAAACAAAGCATCATTACCCACAAAGGTTCTAACCAGGCCTCTGCAAACCTTCCCATCCATCCGTTATATTAATCCTGTCTTGTTGGAGTCTGGCAAAGGAGGATCTCTGTTGGGCCACCTTATACAAGGGCCACTGCCTTGTTTTTTGTCTTTTTTTTTTTTTTTTGCCTTGTTTGATTTATCCCTTTCCCAAGTATGTAAGCACCAGTCCAGAACTCTGCGCTAAGTGCTATGGATGGCCATGAAATGAGCAAGATGAGCAACTGCTCTGAAGAGGATAATGAAAGAACCAGCTCTGAAGATTTATACCTGGACCTGGTCAAGTACCTGTCCTGGTGCAGGTGTCTCTAGGGACAACTGTAGACAGCCACAAGGACCATCCTCTATTTATGGCCTGGCAAACCTGCCCCCATTTTTATTCTGTGCTTGCAAATCGGTGTTTACTTATTTAAAGTGTGATGCTTTATATTGTGGCGGCAGACTTATAAAACTTTTGTGTATTTATTGTTTTAAATTTGATTTGTAACCTCATTCTTTGATGTCAAAAATCCAACATACTGTCAGAGTTCTCAAGAAACACATAAATTATATGAGGCAAGTGTCTCACTTTTCTCCCCCAAACAACCACAAAAAGGTCAAATGAAGCAACCACGAGAAGGCCGATTGACCACCAACTCTAAGAACAGCAGCAAGAGTGGTAGGCTGGAGGAGAGGCCACAGGGCCACCTCTCACAGTGCTCTAAGGGCTGATTCCTGGTCCTGGAGTCACAGTGCTGTCAACTGGAATTACGCTCCTTTTGAAGCTGGATTTAACAGACAGAGCCCATAATTATCTTGGACCAATTCAGGGTAATTGGAGTTTAAACAAACAAACATGGTATCTGAAAAGAGCAGTGAGTAATCAAAACCTGTAGTGTATGAGGTCACTTTCCAATGACCTAATTTGTTCCTAAATAAACATGATTTCCTGAAGCAAGTGGATTCAATTCTCTGAACATGGAGGCTCTGTACAAAATGGGACACTTTCTTTCTTAGCCAAGTGGCACAAAATACTTCATCTGTGGGTGAAAGGGCCCCCACACCCACCCACCTGACAGGGCTCCCCTCCCAGGCCTGGGTACAGGCCCTTCTACTGCAGAGGAGCAGCTGGGAGGGCACTGAGTGTGAGCCTTGACTTATCACCATAGAGCTAGCAACTGCTAAGAGGCAAAGCAATGCCTCTGAAAAGAAGAAAAGAGATCATCCCAGGGTGGTGGGGGATAGGCTGTCTGAGACAGGGATTCCGCTCTGGAAAGTGAGGAGAAATCCTGACCACTGGGGGCGGTGGCTTGAAAACCTCAATATTTAAAACTTTAAACCACCAGCTTTTAAAGTGCAACACCCAGGGTGACTGGATGACAGGCACTAAGGAGGGCACTTGATGGGATGAGCACTGGGTGTTATACTGTATGTTGACTAACTGAATTTAAATAAAATATTAAATAATAATAATAATAATAATAAAGTATAATACCCACAGGGGAAACACAACGGAGAACCGTCTATAAGGTTACCAGCCCTTCCGAGTCGACAGTCCCTGCCTGTGGCTCCTTTGTGCTGTCCCCCTCAGCTTCCCCTGCTCAGGCCACAGGGCCCCCCCAGGCTAACCCTGCACCCGACCATAGACCGCAGGTGGCCACCAGGCACTGCACGCACCATTTAACACGATCAACACTTTCTTCCACTGGGTGTTGCCCACTTTAGGAGTCTGGCAGAAAAGAATCCTGTGCTTGTCACACACAAATATCCGGTCCAGGACAAACTTGGAGATGGCGGTGTGCGAGAGGTTCTTCAGGGCTTCATCCCTGCAGACGTTTCTGATGAGTTCCAGGCGTTCCATATAGACCAGAGGCTGAACCAGCCCTTTCCCAGTCGGCTGCAAGTCACAAGGAGGCAAAAGGGGCATAAGAGCTTCTTGAACAGGAAACAGGGGAGCACACCCCCACCACGGGGCCCACCCAAGGTGCCCTAACCCCTGACCTCATGCAGCACATTAGCAGGTAGAGGGCAACAACCAGAGCCACCTTAGCAAGAGCAGGACTCTGCAGGCATGATTCACCTCCAGAGGCCTGGAATTCACGCTGCATGGATGTGCTGGACCAAAGCTCGGTCAGAGACCTGAGGGTGTTTCTTCACCCTCAGCTTGAACAGACCTGGGAGGAGGTGGCGAGTGGGCTGTCTGCCTGTCACTCTGCTGATGGTGGGCACTATGGCCCACAACATCTCGGACATAGCAGGATACTCTGCATTTGAGCATTTTAGTGCCTCCTTCCTTCTCCCTAGCATTTCCCTCCACCTAATTCTGTGTACGTAGATGGATATGGTAGAGAAGGGCCAGTCATCTACACACGTGCGGATTGTTTCACAGATGCTCTGGTATTACTGGTATTATTGGTGTAATGCTTTACTAATTAAAAAAAACCTACTTTAGGTCATTCAGTAGGGGTTTTAAAAATGCAAGAGCCATTACTCCATCTCCTCCATGACAAGCATGGGGCCAAGCTTCTCTGTAAGGCAGTTTAAGGAGAGGGGAATGGGGTCTGTATAGCAGTGGTGTCAGTCTTTCTGGAAGCGTGGCCACTGTGGGCAAGTGCTGGGGGCACTGGTTTCTGCTGAGTCCTCCCAACAAGTGAGAAAACATGTGAATGTGGGGCAAAGGCTCTGATCCAGAAACCCCCACCTGCCAGGAAAGTGGGTCTGGAAGCAAGCAGAAGTGGGCATGTGGGCTGCCCTGGATGACCCAGGATCACGGGAACCACCGGCATGGCCTCCGGCTGGGTTTCTGAGGTTGGGGTGCAAGCTGCACAAGGGCATTGTTGCTGCTTTTATTCTGTAATGTCTCAAGAGTTTTTGATCACCTCTGAGTTATCTGGAATAGATCTCAATAGTTTTTCCTCTCAAAAGCAGTACAATTTCCAGTCTGTGTGTATCTAGGACACAGGACAGTTCCTCTGTAGACTTCACATATGGAATACTACTTGAGTGTGAATACTGAGTCATCATTCTCCCTACAAAGTCTCAAGCTGGCACTGAACACCGGAGAGAAGTCTGTGGCCCACCCTTCCCACCCCTGCCTCAACTGCCACTCTTTGTAAGCAACCCATTTTTAATACCCAGGTGCTTGTAGGATTTTTTTCTGTAATGTTCCACCACATGAAAAAAATTCATCAGGATAGATCAGTGTGGGTTTCTCCTCTGATTTGCCTCAAAGGCAGGGAGCCCTTTCTACCTGCATTCTCGGTTCAGAAAATGTCTTTTTTCCTCAGGACACTTAGGCAGGGGTGGAGCTCATGTGCGACAGTGGGTGAAAGTTATCTTAGGTTAGGAGGCCTATGTGAGGAGGTGGGCAGGGTTTCTGGATCAGAGTCTTTGCCCCACAGCTCACATGGATTTTCCCACCAGGTGGGAGGGACTCCTTAGAACAGAAACCAGTGCCACTGTGCTCCAGCATTTCTTCACAATGGCTACCACTGCCGTAAGACTGACACCCCTACCAAACAGAACCTATCCCCTCTGCTTACAGGTAGTTTAAGAGGCATAACTCTGTGCTTATCACTCAAGGGATGGAGTCTTATACCATATATTTGTTACATCTCAATGAATGTCTTTTAAAAAAGAAACATACAAAAGTGTTGACAGTGGTTAAAGAAAATTATGGATTGTGATGGCTATAGCTGAGGTCTTTTTCCTTCTAAGGCTGGATATTTTTAAAAAATATACAAAGAGTTTATCTCCTTCATAAAAAACTTGATTTAGAAATATTGGCTGGTGGGGGAGAGCACCTATAAACACTTCTAGAAAGTTCTAGAAAACTGTTCCAAGTTATCTGTGAATGGCATCTGGGTACTTTCTATATTAAAAGGTGGCTCTGTAAAAACAGCACATTTTTGTCTCTCTTCCTTCAGCACAATCATCACTAACTAAAAGCCACAACTCTGCAGAGCCCCCTCTGAATTTCCTTCCAGGGCTCACCTGTCCCTTTCTTACCAGCCATGGGCCCCTTCTCATCTTTCCTTCCTCCCTTTTTCTACAGCAACAGCCAATATTTCCAGCCACTTCCTCAAGTGGCCTCAGGGCCCTTCCACTGCCCAATAAATCAGAGATGAGTCAGTATGGTTGGCAAGGAAAGTGGACACAAAATGGGTTCATTTGGCTTTTCCTCTCAAGAGAAAGTTGACTTAAAAAACAAAGAGATGAAAAAGCTCAAATTCCAAATTATGACACATACTCTTTGGGACAGCTTTAGAACCTAACAGAATATCTATAACAGAAAAGGGCTTTTGTTAACACTTGATTCAAAATCTACTGCTCTGTTACTCGGCAGAGTGAAACATTTGACAAATATTTATCAAGTCTTTACTCTGTGCTTGGATGCGGTTACAGGTGTTCTGTGGAGACACTGGGAAAACCTCAGCTGAGTAACAACGTGTGTGGCAGTTCAGCGACACTCTGTCCTCAGTGACTTATTAATCCCTCCCTGTTCACATCATGGTGGAATGTCTGCCCACAGAGACCTCCTGGCTTTCCAAGAAGCATCCCATAAGGCAGGTCTGAATCAAGAGTCTGTTCCTCTAACCCCACTCCTTTGGCTACCCCTACTTGTGGCCCTTTCCCTCAGCATTTTGAAATGTTTCTGTTGCTGTTTATTGTCTATTCATTCCCTTTAAGTTACCCAGAACTTCTTCCCAAAAGTTCAAACCAGATGGTCCCCTAAATTAACTTTACTGAATGGACCAAAATGCCCTTTTATCTGTTAAAATGCACCAAGATTTTCAGGCAATACATTTAATGGGCAGTTGTAAAACCAGTCCTCCCCTAGGGACTGTATCAGTTACAAAATGGGGGAGAAGGACATAGCCTTCCAGAACACAAGAGAACAAGGACACTGGAAATATTGGGATGATAAACGTTTCCACCCCACCACTCCAGCTCCCTGCTCTTACCTCATGAATCTGCCATAACCAAACTCCCTGACATACCTTCTCAAGTGTTTGACTGAATTTCCTGGGTTTCCCTGGTGAAGGGAAGTGTCTTGGGAATTCCTAACAGCTACTTTCTCAGGTCAAGACATTCTGGAAATGAGAGTGGGCACTTGCAGCCTTACCCAGGTCTGATCCTTTGCAGAGATATCCCTTCCTCCCCAGAAAGGACAAGCATGAGTCTGCCACTCTGGCTCTTGCCTTCTTGCTTCCATAAATGGAGTCTAATTTAATCTCATTCCCTCACTCACCCCAACTCTTGCTCACTTATTGATATGGTCTTTCTCTCTTTTCTCTCACTCTATTCCAACCTGGATCACGGATGACACTCCAGAGCAGTGCATCACAGGGCAGAACCGACCCCCAAACAAGTTTTCTTGAGAAACTGCAGAAAAATCTCCTTCATTTTTAAATTTGCTTTTCCTCAAGCTTAAGCATTATATGTAAAGAAAAACAATTTCCCATTCAATTGTGCTTATGGACTGGCATGGTTTTCTGTTTTCTTCCTTTGCAAATATAATAAACCAATTTCAATGATTAACATTGTTTTCCATTCAAATATTCAGCTATATTATGTACAAAATAAACTTTCTTTTGCAGTTTTTAAAAATTGAAGTGTAAATGAAATACATTATATTAGTTTCAGGTGTATGACATATTGATTCAACAGCTACACAAGATCAACTTTTAAAGATAAGCTACACAACCTGATCACTTTTATAAATCACCTTTCTTTTGGGAGGACAGACGCTGAGTTTAACATCTAATGACTCTGGGTCTCAGAGAATCGTGTCTGACCAGCTGATTCCCACTCCCTTTACCTTGCATTTGAGTTTCATGAGCGTCAAGGGGACAGGGTAGCAAGAAGGGGAAACAGGACATGTAGTTGGAAGTCCCAGCCCACTACTTGCTGCCTCTGACACACAGGCTCCGTTACTGAAGCCTCACACTTTCCAAATGCAAAATGAGAATAAAAATACTTAGAGCTCAGAGGGCTGTTTTTGTAAGACTAAAACCCAGTAAGTCTTCTGTGGACTACAAGGCATGTTCTGCTGCTGTATTTCCAACCACGATTACTCCCCCACAGGGCCTACAGTCTGTGGGAAGGGTGCTCCTCCTTCCCTCAAGAGCACCTCCTGGGATGGTCACTTTTGTTCTTCACGAGCTACTGCGTTGTAGCTGCACCCTTGTCTCAGAGCAGTGTTCCTCTTGTGAAACTCTTACCCCAACTCTGTGTCATTACTGATCTCAACACCTAAACGTTTATTTCCCTTCCTCTTCCCACTCTCCTATTTCCTACAGATTTTTCTGGTTTCCTGGCTCTGTGGTCCATCCACTCTCTTCCCTTGTCCTGGAATGCCTCGACCCAAAAGCAACATTCCAGGCATGCTTCGGGGAGTTCTGCAGACTTCACCAATCAGTGTTCTGCATCTTCTAAACTTGATCCAACAGCACTTCCCTCTGACCAGGTGCACACTTTCTAGACTTTGTTGCGCTCTAATTTGTGCAGTGCAAATCAAGGACAAGAATGTCTCCTTCTCTGCAGCTTAATGCTGGGCTGATAAATGTCTTAGAGTTTGGTCTACCAATTTCATTCCTTTAGACATACCTGCAACCCAAACTTTCCAGACCCAGAATAGAGGTTAGCCAGTGAGAGGGGAATCTCAAGAGTGTGCCCCCTCCTCATCTTGGCTGGGGATTAATTAGGAATTTTTGTATAAAAGGAGCCTGAGGAGAAACACTTGGAGTCAGAATATGCAGGAAGGTGAGCACCAGGTAAGTCAGCAGCCTTGGGCTGTGCCACCAACTCCCATATGATTTGGGATGATTAGCCTTTTCTCTAAATTGTTCTCTCATCCATACCATTCAAAGGTGAGATTAGCTGCTCTTCTATCCAAGAACCCTTCTAAACTTAAAAATTCCATGATTCTAGGTCAGAGACTTCCCCCACTCCCTTGGTTTTCTCCTGATCTAGCTCAACATCCTCCATTCCCCTGGCAAGGCTCCTTCTAAGCTGGTCAGGAACACAATACAATCAACATTTACAGAGGATCCATGATGTACAAAGCAATGTGAAGAACCTAAAAACAGATGTGACTGTGCCACCTCCAAAGAGAAACTAAAAGATGAGTGGAAATGTGCAGAAGTAACAAAAGCCACAACTCTAGAGCAGAATGTGATGAGACAGTGAGAGGAAGCCAGCTGATGTAAGTACAGATAGAGGGGAGGCTAGTCCCATGTGATGGGGATCCCCACGGAGGCCAGAGAGGGTGAGAACAAGACACCACAGCTAAATGAGGAGGAGGCAGCCCTGCCCCTCCACTGACGGCCTCAGAGGAGAGAGTACCCTCCACCTTGCTGTGCTTACCTTCAGTTCCTCAGGAAAGTGTTTCTCTCCAGGCGGCTTCCCTGCATCTGGCACGGCTGTCAGCAACAGGAACTCCTGTTTGGCGCCATATGCTAGGAGACAAAGAGGTTAAGGTGTCTTCTTATGGAAGAACAGAACAGATACACAGATCAGCAGGACAGAACAGAGGCCCCAGAAATAGGCCCACAAAAATATGCCCAACTGACATTTGATAAAGGTGCAAAATCAGTTCAGTGGAAGTCCTTTCAAAAATGGTGGTCTGACAACTAGACCTCTACAGACCAAAAAAAAAAAAAAAAAAAAAGGAAAAAAGAAAGAAAGAAAGAGAATCTTTACCTGAATCTCATACTTTATTCAAGAACAAACTCAAAATGGATCAGCACTTAAATGTAATAAAACTGAGCCACCACTGGGTGGCTCAGCGGTTGAGCATCTGCCTTTCGCTCAGGGCATGATCCTGGGGTCCTGGGATTGAGTCCCACATAGGGCTCCTTGCAGGGAGCCTGCTTCTCCCTCTGCCTATGTCTCTGCTTCTGTGTGTGTGTGTGTGTGTGTGTGTGTGTGTGTGTCTCATGAATAAGTAAATAAAATCTTAAAAAAAAAAACTTTTAAAAAACATTGGAGAAAATCTTTGGAAAAATTGATAAGCTGACTCTCATCAAAATTTAAAGCTTTTACTCTGCAAAAGTCCCTATAAAGAGGATGGAAAGACGAGCCACTTGCTGGGGGAAATTATCTGCAAATCAATATCTGGCAAAGAATACATATCTAGAATATGTAAAGAAATTTCAAAACTCTACAGAAAAGAAAAAATCAATCCAATTAGAAAGCGGGTAAGACACAAACTGACATTTTACCAAAGAGGATCTACAGATGGCAAATAAACACAAGAAAAGATACTCAACATCATTAGCAATCAAGCAAATACAAATGAAAACCACAATGAGATACCACTACACATCTATCAAAATGGCTAAAAGGAAGTAAGGTGAAAACTCCCAAATGCTAATGAGGGTGCAGAAAAACTGAAGAACCTACACGGCTGTGGGAATGAAAAACAGCTTGGAAGTTTCTTTAAAAACTAGGCATTTAACTACCATATGACCTATTAATTGCATTCCTGAGAATTTATCCCAGAGAAATGAAAATTTATATCCATACAAAAACCTAAACACAAATGTTTATAGCAACTTCATTGCTATATTGTAGTAGCCCCAAACTGGAAGAAAACCTAGATGTCCTTCAACAAGTGAATGGATAAACAACAGTGATACATCCATACTATGGAATACTACCCAGCAATAAAAAGGAACAAAGTATTGATACACAAAATAATAGTTGGATGACCATCCAGGAAATTATGTTGAATAAACAAAGCCAAGGCCAAAAGGTCATACACTGTCTATAACATTTTTTAAAAAAAATTACGGAGAGAGAAATAGATTAGTGGTTTCCAAGGAGGGGGTAGAGGCCAGGGGAGGGAGATAGGGAGAGGCAGTTAGGTATGGCTATAAAAGGGCAATCCAGGGTTCCCTGTGGTGATGGAGATGTTCTGCATCTTGACTATCAATGTCAATATTGTGATTGCAACTCTCCACTGTAGTTCTAGAACATGTTACTATTGGGGTACACTGAGTAAATGGTACATAGAACTCTGCATTCTTATTACTACATATGACTCTACAGCGATCTCAAAATTAATGGTGTAATTAAAAAAAACCCAAGTTAGGGTGCCTGGGTGGCTTAGTCAGTTAAGCGCCTGACTCTTGGTTTCAGCTCAGGTTATGATCTCAGACTCGTGAGATCTCAGAGCCATATCAGGCTCTGCACTCAGCGTGGAGTCTGCTTGAGAGTCTCCTCTCCTGCTCCTCCCCCACTCTTTCTCTGAAATAATAAAATCTAAAAAACAAAAATCCAAGTTAGCAGTCAAGTTAGTATTTATACATTAGTTTAAAAATTCATGGATAGTGAGATGAGATGAGACAAATCTTACAAAATGCTAGACCAGAGTAATAATTTCCAAAAAAAAAAAAAAAAAAAAAAAAACTGCTTTGGGAAAATCCTTTGGGTAGAATTTGAAGATAATTTTCAAATTGCTACAATCAAAGAAACATTTACTTTCAAAATTCTCCAAAGCCTAAAAACATAATTAGAAAAAAGGTAACAAAAAAAGCATAAAATCAGCGTAACAAAGCATAAACAAAGGCACATTTTTTTCATTTAAAAAACAATCAAAACCTCATCTTGGGTCATTAATAGCCACACCACACACACCGGACTGGAGCCCCCTACCTGCCCCAAGGCTGGCTGTTACACCTCCCCCCAGGCCCTAGCCAGCCCTGCTGTTAGTATGCACCATGGCCTGCTATCCACCCTACTCAGGGAGGGTAAAACATCTTACAGGTACCTGACAATAATAATAATCCCATCTCCCCATCTGTTACACATCTTTGAGTTCTCCGCCTCCAAAATAAACCTATTTGTCACACACCTTTAGGAATGCCACTAAAGTCTTTTTCCTAGCCTACGTGGGATTTAAAATGCCATCCTAACCAAAGCTGTACACAGAAGCTCTTCTGTACTTGCAACAAGGTCAAAGAGCCCGGGCATCCCTGGGTAGCTCGGTGGTTTGGCGCCTGCCTTCGGCCCAGGGCATGATCCTGGAGACCCAGGATCGAGTCCCACATCGGGCTCCCTGCATGGAGCCTGTTTCTCCCTCTGCCTGTGTCTCTGCCTCTCTCTGTGTCTCTCATGAATGAATAAAATAAAATCTTTAAGAAAAAAAGGTCAAGAGCTCTTTCTATGGTATGAAATGGACAGAGTATCAGCGCCAATAGCCCCCAGAGTTCCTGAATGCACTCTGAGGACCCCAAAAGACCACCCTCTATTCATCCTCCTCTGCTGCAACCTTGTCATCATTGAGCACTCATGCTAACAAGACAATTCACACTCGATGCCTGTCTGGTCACTTTGTGTTCTGATGGCATCTTCAAAGACTAGCGTTGCAATGCTTAGCTCTGTCACAGGTTGAGTGGGTTTTGCAGAATCCTAAGTTTCCTTAATAACATTTTAGATGGGACAATGCATCCTGAATTCTAAACAGCTGACCTGTCAATGAATTTCTGAAGCAACCTGTTTCCCATACTCAGAAGCAGAGAGAACAGGCTTTGGCAGCTATGGAATATCTCATCTCTCAGCCAGTCATTATATTTGGCTCAGATGGTCTCGTTCCCCATCCTGACCCTCAGGAGCAAGCTTCCAGATCCAGGATCAAGCATTTTGAGCCTCGAGGTATGGCCAGGTGCCCCCAGTGTATCAGATAACTTTTGTTACAGGCATCACTATATTTGCAATGCTTTATAAGATGTCTACATTTGCCAAGCAATGTACCACCTTGTTCTTCTACAAGTGATCACATCCATGAATCTCCCTCATCATCCTGTGCACCAGCCCCTCAGTGTCTGTCACCTGCCCCATCACATGCTAGGCAGTAGAAAGGCAAAGATACTCAAAGCATGGGCTCCATCCTTAAGCAGCTGACAGCCAAGCTGAGAGGCTGAGTAGAGGTGAAAGATTGGAAGAGGAAGTCAAAGTGAACTGAGAAGAAAAATCAGTGTCTACACATACACACCAGATTCACAAGGATGTCGTTTTTGATTTCAAGTGTCACCATACCATGCCATCAAATTTCCCAACACTGAATGGGCTTTATGTCCCTGTGACAGAGTCTACTTATAACATCTGAGCCTAGTTCCATAAGACACTGAAGTTTGTTAACTAAGGATGAATCATTGCTACAAATATCTTTATGGCTTCACTGCTGAGCTGAAGACAGACCATAACACAACTTTTTAAACAGTACTTCAAGGTAAATCTGCTCTTCCTATCAGCTTAAGTGGCAGGGAAATCATTAAAAACAGGTAGGTGAGAAGAAAACACACATGCCCAGTGACAGATTGGAACAGAGCTCTGTGTCCCAGAGGTCACAGCCAGAAGGAGCAGCCACACAGACATTGAAGTTACATCAGGCCCCTTGAATGATGAGACCACAGATCTCCCATCTGCTTTACAGGAAGTGGAACCTCATCATATAGGAGACCACTGTGTTGTCAATTATTTCTTTGTGATGATACTACACATTGGGCTTTTGGTTTAAAACCAAAACACTGTGAACATGAGTGAAACAAACTCCAGCATGAGAAAAATCTCTTCCAGTCACATGTTAACAAACCTCTTTCAGTTCCCTGTACAGAGCGCTAAGACTCACCAGGGGGGCTTAAGTGCCTCCCCTAGACAAAGGGAGCCCCCTAAGGCTAAGTGACTAAGCCCACCAAACCACAGCTGTAAAGGGGGCAGGAGATACCCTCTCTGATGGCCTCCTCAGAAGCTGCATGTTTACCTTCTCATGGGTGTCCATCCCTACTCAATCACCCAGGCTAGCAAGACACCCTGCAGGCGAGCTCACTTCCTTCCTTTAGAACTCAGCCCATCTTCGTGATCCCAACCAGGTACTTAGGGACAATTAGAGAAGTTTCTGTGTGCTCAAAAAGGCTAAGTTGTGTTTTGGCCTTGACAACAAAGGGTTCTCACCCCAAGTTACCTGCATGCTGTGGGACTTACCGGTGACCCACCCTGCTTCCCAGAGGTGGGAGAAGGGCAGTGGGGCCAAGCGTGCACCGGATCTAAGGTTCCAACCAGAAGTAGTCCACACCACTGCACTCCCATTCACTAACCACAGCAATCACACTGAACATCCACCAGTGTGAGAAACATTTGGTGAGTAGCACCTAAAGCTACCATAGATCTTTCCTCCAGGTTTAAAATCCTTAGCTTCTCATCCTTCCTTACGGGTTTCTCCTTCTATCCCTTTAACTGTTTGCTCCACACTTTACAAAGCCCTCTAGAGCTTCTACATTTTCCTGAAAAAACTCACCACATCCTAGCTTATCAGATACTACTCAGGAATGAAAAGTTCTTTAGAAGCTATTCTGCCAAAGAATATTATAACTCAAAGGCACACACCTCACTTAATTATTTTTGGTGGAAGTCTCATAAAATATATTCCCTATACTCCTAGTTTTTGAAACAAAATAAATAATAAACAATTTAACCTCATGACTTGCCATTGAAGTGCCTTCCTTACCAGGAGGTGACATTTAAGGGAACCATTAAAATGTGTGGACTTGCTGTACCAACAAATTCATATTCTCAGCAGCTGCAGCTCTTTCTACATTTGCAGGTCTCCAGAGTTGTACTCCTAGAGATTCTAACTCATTTGGTCTCTGGTTGGGCTAACAGGGAAAGGTTTACAAAGTCCTGCAGATAGTTCTAAAGTACCATGGGGATGAGACCCAGTGCTCTCTTAATGAGGGATCTCCATCACAGGTAAGTGTAACTGTTCTGGAGCAGCTAGAGAAACATCTAAATGGTCAAGCTGAGATGACTGTCTCAGATTCCAAAGACTCCCTAAAGTTTCAATGCCTGCTGTTCTGACAGAGGCCCTGGTCCATGGTGTGAGCCCTGAGTATCTGTGATTGTCCATCGTGCTCTGTGATGCTCCTGGCCACCCCATATACCTGCAGTTAACACAGCCTTCCCAAGGCTGTGAAAACCTCCCAGGTTCTCACAAGGGCTCCTGGAAGGTGGGGGTGGTACCTGAAATGACAATCTATCAGGCCTGAGCACAAAGGAGCTAGCTGAGTTACTGAGTGGAAAGCACGGAGCTGAGAATCACCTCTTGGGGCTAATTTCAGGGACTCCCTCTTTGGTCTACACATCTGCCTTCCAGCCTCACTGTTCCTCTATAGACAGGCTGAGAGACGGAGGGGAGAGGGAAGAGAGAGGATGAGTGGGAGCAGGAGGGTTGCCCTTGAGCAGCCCTCAGCCCAGCAGGGGGCTCTCTGGGCTGGAGCGGGATGGTAGTCTGCTGGCCACTTAGAAGGCACATTTCCTGCAGCTGCAGTAAGTGGGGGAAACTGCTGGAATGAATGGATACTCTCCTGATCTCCCCCTTCCTAAGGGCCACCGACCTGCGGGGCATGTGTGAAGGCTTGTACACAGTGAAGATGCTGTGCACACCCATGTTCACAAGCACCCTCTTTATTAGGCAGACATAGGCCAATCTGAAGCTGCTCATGAGCCTTTTCAATATCTCCTGTTTGCCTTGTCTCACTTTGCCATGGAAGGAGTCGCCTTGGGGTTCCAGACCATCAGTGCACCTCCTTACGTACCCAGCATCCTCACAGATCAGAGAGCTTTACTGTACTCAAGTCAATCTTGGAGCTGTCAGACATGTCCATTTTGTAGAAAAAAACCACTAATGCCTCAGTAAGCAAAGGTCAAGGGCATAACTTAAAATAAGTTCTTCTGAATCTGGGTTTGGTGTTCTTTATATGTCTTCATCTGAACACCTCCATCAAGTCAAGAAGAGCTAAAAAGTCCTCAAAGACTACTGGACAGAGTATTTAAATCACCTCCCCTCCAGTGACTGAAGGTGACTTTCAAACGCATGGCTACCAGCACACAGTGCCAGCTAGAACACAGGGATGCTGGTCAATCACGGCAGCATCTCTGGATGACACAGAGTAGGAGACCTACCAAGCCTGGGGCCCAGGAGATAACCTGGCAATGGTATTGCTGGGAAGAGGCCACCCAAGGAGCCCACATAGAAAGTGTGCTCCACTTGCCCCCAGGAGAGATTCAGAGAAGACACCTTTGTCCCTTTCCACCTCCTCTTGTGCACCTCTATAACATGAAGGAACTGGACGCCATGACCTCCAAGGTCACTTCTGGCATTAATGTTCCTCTGATTCTGTTACAAAGGTCATCTATGTATGTACCCAGGAACAATACCACAGCATTATCTGGATTAACTGAAATCCATCCCATGAGGAAGCATACCTACCATCGGGGTCTTTAAAGGTCAATGTGATAAATTTGCTAGCCACCATGAACATGAAAATCACCCAAAAGCATGCGGCCAACAGAAGCCACTGGTGGTGCATGTTGTCAAATGTCAGCCATTCAGTAATTCTTCCTGGAAAACAAAAGTGAAATGCCCCTGATGCTCATAAATAAGTCAATTAAACAAAAGGTAATAAAAAGAACAGGTGATTTTAGTTAACAGCATCAATGCAAATATTTGAAAAAATTTTTCTATTGACACAGAATTTTGACTTAGTATTTAAATTTTATTAATAATATGAAGTTATCAATCTGATAATTCAAACAAATTTAAAACACTCTAAAGGAAAGGAGCCATTTCTGTTTGTTTTTGGAATACATGGTAAGATTTGGCTTTTGCAGATTTGCTTTGTAACTCCCTTCTGGCCCAACCTAACATCAAAACCAGTTGCTGGTACCCAGCAATAGCCTGCATCTGGAAGCAGGTGGGCAGAAGGAAGTCTACCAAGGGTCAGACCTTTGCTGTGGTAATTTGCGGAGGGCAGAAGCCATACTGAGCCAATTACAAGCAGGCCTTGGGTAAAATCTTGACATGCTGACAAGATAGATGTAGCCACACCTACAGAATCTCTAAAATGGTAAAAATGAACACTGGAGCTTTTCTGTCTCCATTCACTTGCCTGTGAGAGTCTGTGCAGAACCTTGGGGGTGGGTGTTTTTCATGCTGTCACTGCCCGAGAGTAACACAGGGCATGTCAATCCTCAACAGGTCATGCTGCAAGGGACACATAAAAAGCGGGGAAGTCACAGTCAATTCTTGGCAAGAGAGAGAAAACAAAAAGTGTGTTTCATTTCACCTTTAACACAGTGCTTCTTCAAGCCAAACCAAACCACTTAAAGAGACCCTGCTGGGCTGGGTTGGTTTCCACTAGCTGACTGAGGCCATCCATCACTCCTGGGCAGCAGGGAGAAATGGTCCTCTCAACAAGGTGCTGATGACTTATGATTTCAGACAGCTTCTGAACACTGGATGGGACAGAGCTCAGTGGGGACCCAGGTAATCTCCACTTTGTCTCAACAACATTTACTTCCTAGAATCTCAATGGAACCAGACATCTGAAACCTGAATTCCCTCCACCAAGTAATTATCCAGCCTATACCTGAATACATCCTGCAATGGGGAGCTTACCACCTTACTTTACTGGGCAGCTTGAGAGCCAAACTCTGCCTTTCTCACACATCAGACCCAGTGTGTTTCCTGGGGTCTTCAAACAAGGTTGCCAGATTAAATAAAATAAAAATGTAGGACATGGGATCCCTGGGTGGCGCAGTGGTTTGGCGCCTGCCTTTGGCCCAGGGCATGATCCTGGAGACCTGGGATCGAATCCCACATCGGGCTCCCGGTGCATGGAGCCTGCTTCTCCCTCTGCCTGTGTCTCTGCCTCTCCCTCTCTCTCTCTTTGACTATCATAAATAAATAAAAATTTTTAAAAAATTAAAAAAAAATGTAGGACACTCAGTTGTAACTGAATTTCAGATAAACAATACAGTAGTGTCCCCTAATCCACCAGGGATACTTTCTAAGACCTCCAGTGGATGCCCCAAACTGCAGAGAGTACTGAACCCTATATATTTTGGGGGTTTTTGGTATACATACATCCCTACAAGAAAGTTTAATTTACAAATTAGGCACAGTAAGAGATTAACAATGATAACTAATAATAAAAGAGAAAAATTATAACAATATGCCATAACAAAAGTTACGTGAATGTACCCTCTCCCTCTCAAAAGATCTTACTGTGCTGTACTTACCCTCCCTGTGATGATATGAGATGGTAAGCTGCCTATGAGATGAGATACAGTGAGGGGAATGACATAGTCACAGAGACACAGTGTTAGGCAACTACTAACCTTCTGACCATTTGTCAGAAGGAGGATCATCTGCTTCTAGACCACGGTTGACCACAGGTAACTGAAACCACCAAAGAGGGGACTACCGTGAAGAACGTTTTAGTAGAAGTATGTCCCAAATATTACATGGGACATACTTACACTATAAAGAGCTATTTTTTGTCTCCTGAGTTTCAAATTTCACTAGGAGTCCTGTATTTTACCCGGCCGCACTGCCTAACATGGGGCATGCCCACCCCTCTCCAGCTGCCTGAAGCCAGCTGGCCTGCCTGAGTTGAGTCTCCATTTCTCCTTCAGTTCTGCTCGACTGAGGGAGAAAGCCTAGATGACTCCACCACTCACAGCTCTGTGACTCAGCAAGTCACTTAACCTCCCTAAGCCTTGGTTTTCCACTCGTGAGACAAGGCTCTCCTCCTTCCAGGGTGGTCATGAGGATTAAAAGGCCTGTAGCTGTCCCCCTGTAAACATAAAGTGATCCTCTCTGATTTTCCAATTTGATCTGCACACAGCCTTCTAAATAGCCAGAAATGAGTGAGACAGCTGCTAGTCTTCCCAAGAGGGGGGAAAGAAAGCTAGACTTATCCCAGGGGACTCAAGTTCCTAATTCTTCTCTTCCAGAGACAACCAAGGTATAGGCTGTGCCCAGAGGCATAGGTCACTGCAGTCCTGAGTCCACTGGCCTTGTCCCTCACAAGACAGTGATACTTAGAGGTGTCCATCCCCATGGGTTCCAGTGGGAGCACTCCACTGGGAAATCGCAACTGCAGGCCTTTTCTAACAGAAGGGCAGAGGGGCAGAAGAACCAGTGAGGGCTACGGAGGGGGTAAAAGGAAAGGAGGTAGGAGATAAGTGACCAGAACAGAGAAACTTTGTTCCCTTATACCAGCTTTCAGGAAGCCTGAGAGGCCCAGAACACTCTGGTTGCTGAGTGGCCTGGGGCTTGCAACCCCACTTTGCTAAGAGAAGTGCTAAAGACAAGTGAATACAGGGATCCCTGGGTGGCGCAGCGGTTTGGCGCCTGCCTTTGGCCCAGGGCATGATCCTGGAGACCCGGGATGGAGTCCCATGTCGGGCTCCTGGTGCATGGAGCCTGCTTCTCCCTCTGCCTTTATCTCTGCCTTGTCTCTGCCTCTCTCTCTATATATATGACTATCATAAATAAATAATAAAAAAAATTAAAAAAAAAAAAAAAAGACAAGTGAATACAGAGGGGAGGCACCTTGAGCTGCTTCCCTCACATGGGCTTTCACTGTAGAGCAAAAGAACCTCCCTGCACTGCTCCTCACTCACAGTGTCCTGCCATGATCAGATGGAGGCTGAAGCTTCTGGCCCCTGGGCACCCTCCTGGGTATCAAGCCGGCACTTGGGAGGGTTTTAGGTTTTATGGCTTAAGAATCTCATCTTTCTAATGGGAGCCAGTTTTCTGAAGGGATCTAATTTGAGTCTGTGGACTAAGTTCACCTCTACATAAAAGTAGGAAGATAATGAATAATCAGCCTTACATGAAAATGAAGGCTTTTCAGGAAGCCAAGGAGCTCAGGGATAGGATCTCTACATCTGGGCTAGGAGAAAAGTGAGACCTGCATTATCCTGAAGCCACGCCTGCCTTCCTAAGTCCTGGATTTTAATTTCAAGCCAGGAATACTTTATTCTTTCACCCCAGGCCTGGGGTCAGGGATGGGCGGGGGGAGGTTAGTCTATTCTCTTCTGGAAAATCTCCCCAATTTTCTCATCTGTAAGATAAAACCACCACTGCACACCTACCAGTGTGTTGTGAGGCCCCCCGTGAGACAGAACCCACTGAAGCACCTTCTCTACAACTTACAATACATCAGCCAATGTCTTCTTCCCAATGGGCAATTTTACTTGAAACACGTTCAACTTCAAAAGGGACTTCAATTAAACCCCCTACTGAACTAGGACATCTAGAGTGCCCTCTCCTGCTGTGAGCCTGGCTGCTACCCTGAGTCAGAAGGGAGATCTGCAAGGCCTCCACAACCCTCTCGTCCCTATCACAGCCCACCTGGACTGGGCAGGGACAACCAAA
The DNA here is from genome assembly GCF_018345385.1 of Vulpes lagopus. Lineage (NCBI taxonomy): Eukaryota > Metazoa > Chordata > Mammalia > Carnivora > Canidae > Vulpes > Vulpes lagopus. The sequence goes on along the minus strand of NC_054828.1, from coordinate 26,180,109 downwards.
GACACCTGGGGACCCTGATGAGGGCTGCAGACGTGGGAAGTTTTGTGTGATGCATAAACCCTAGGCCCTGCCAAAAAATGTTCTCTTGAGAAGAGGAGTATAAAGTCGCAGGCCCTAGGCAGCCTGGGTGGCTCAGCGGTTTGGCGCCTGCCTTCAGGCCAAGGCGTGATCCCAGAGACCCAAGATCAAGTCCCATGTCGGGTTCCCTGCATGGAGCCTGCCTCTCCCTCTGCCTGTGTCTCTCCCTCTTTCTCTGTGTCTCTCATGAATAAATGAATAAAATCTTAAAAAAAAAAAAAAAAAAAAAAGATAAAGTTGCAGGCCCTCACCAGTGTCTTGGGTAGAGCTGCCCAGACGAGACTGAGGCCTGACAATGACCCTGTGCCCCGGTGCAGTTGCCCTCGCAGGCCATAGAGCCTGAGAGCGGTCACTGTGAAAGGTGGCTCAGAGGGAGTGCTCGCTGCTGGCCAGCAGACTTCTGTAAATGGGCAGTAAGCAGGGCCTGCTCTCCTGTGCACAGCAGAGGAAAAGTCAGCTCACCTTGACACCCACTCTGTTGGAACCCCCCAAAGCCCCTCTCCAACACTCTGCCTTGTTTCATTTCCTGCATACCTACTACTCGTTCACCAACTGGCCCCCTACTAGAATATAAGTGCCTCTGAGTAGAACAAGGACTAGAATAGTACCCGGCACTCAGTTAGACAACAATCATTATTTGCTGAATGCCTACATCCACCTAGAAACTTACAGGGAAAACTCCGGAGAGCTGAAAGGCACTTCTGAAGGCCCCTCAACCAACCTTCTACCTGAGAGTTTCCGAATTCTTTAAAGCATGAAGCCTCCAATTTCAACCCCAAAGTATTTCTCCAATATCCAGTGAGAGTGCTTATATATATATCTAATACCTGTTACCTAAGAGTAGGAAACAATTAAAAACTACTATGACTTCAGTATTACTTGAAAATAAAATTATAAATTACAGTACTTGACATGCATTTGAATAGATATACAACTTAAATATACTGACTGGGGTGGGGGTTAAGAGATCTCACTAGAGTTCCTGCTTAGTAAAGTGAAGGAAAGGATGGTAAATACTTTTACAGCCGGGAGAAAATGTGGTTAACTGACAAAGTCAACATGTATCTGGATATTCAGTAAATATATCTCTGTCTTCATTGGTTTTTATTTTATTTTAAAAATGATTTAATATTTAAAACATAAAGTACAGAGACTAATAGAACAAAAACAGGTTCTTGGCTCTAATAGTTTTGCTGTACTCACTTAAGTGTTTTTAAAGGAAAGAAGCCCCTGTATGCCCCCGCCTGGCTCTAATCACCCTGCACCCGAGAGCTATTGCTCCATCAGGGGGTTACACCTGTCAGATTCAACTCCTCTGACAGAAGGGGGTTAGGAAGGTAGTCTTCCCTGCACAGAGAAAGGCGGGGCTGGCTGCCGAAGGTGGGAAAGTGTGTTCACCCAAGGCTGACAGGAAAACACTGCATTACATGATGATGCTTTCTAGGGAGGCTCCTGCTGGGCTGAGAAACCCTGGGGTGGAGAGATGCACTATTTTAAGTGCTTACCTTTTTTTTTCATGGTCTATTGTGAAGAAACTCACAAATTACACACAGACTTAAGAAAAAAAAGCTGTCAAGGTGAAAATTTAGATAAACCAGCACTTGTTCTCCAAGTCATGCACTACATGTGCCAACCAGAACCGTAAGACTAAAGCCTGGTCCCTCTCAAATACCCCTCCCCTAGGCCCATTATCTCTACAGCTCATAACATATGACACACAAACATGAGTAGATGTTCATCTGCATATACTTTTAAGGACACAATAACCTAAAGATAATTATTTGCCAAATTCATCATGAAAAGGGATATTCATCCATCCAACAAACCAGAAGCCAGGGATATGACACTGAGTCCCAAACCAAACACAACTGCACAGTTTATGTCCTTATAGAGTCTGCAGTCTAACAGAGAGACACACATGCAACGAAGTCTATCCCACAAGTGGTGTGAGGTGAAGACATGGCTCTATGGGAGGAAAATACAAAAGGATAGAACTTGGGTGGAGAGGTCAGGGACAGCACTTATGTAAGGACGGCCCCAGGGGACCAGCAGGGAATGGAGGCCTGAGGGTAGGCAGGAGCAAGCCAGGGGCCTTTGAAGAACCAAAGGAAACCCCAGTGGCCGGAGTTTCCAGATCAATGTTAGAGATGAGCAAATGCAGCTATGGTCAGAGAATACGGCATCTTAAAGAGCAGTTCGTGGAATTTAGTTTCACCTTGTGAGCAATGAAAAGCCACAGAAGAAGAGTTTTCCACAAGAAGAGGGGCAGCAGTGTCATGACCTGATTTAAATTTTGAAACTATTTCTCCAGCAGCACAGTCAAAAATGTAAAGCACTATCCACTTGGTCATTCTCCAGGCTCAACATCATTTACATAAGTGGCGCAGAAGTGTTCTAACACAGCTAAGTGTTCTGCATCACCACCTAGACCTACCCTCCTAGATGACCACAATGACAACCAGGACCACCACCACCACTGCCATCACACTGCCATCATCATCATCGCCATCAAGGTTGCTAAAACCTAGCACATAAACTAGTAAAGATCCACAATATCTAACAGGTTGGGTTTTCACGGATCCTAAAGACTAGGGGTTCCAGTTAGCCATAGCATGCTTCTGCTTTGAGAGCTCATACATTCTGAATCTAGGTATCTACCTAATGAGGTCTGACTTTATGTTTAGGGCAGTGGTTCCAGCCCTGTGTAACTTTAAAAAAAATATAGCAAGGCCCTGGGCCCCAAGAATGTTGAAGCCAAGAGAACACATATTTCTGGCAATGGATACAGGGCTTGTTTTAAAAGCTCTGCACAGGATTCTAATGAGCAGCCAGTGCTGAGAACTGCTTGTCCAAGTCCCCAGCCCTTCCTGTTAATGCCCACATAAATCCCAGGGTGCCTCCTGTTAAAATGCAGATTCTAGGCATTTTGACATAATAGCCACTTTCCTACCACCTCCTTCTATTATAAGAACAAAAACTAGCAGCAAAAGAATATCTGTCAACTAGCATCCATTGATGCTCTGTAAAAACAGCTTAAAGAGGTTTAATAAGAATCAAAGAACTCCATCACTGTTCCAATTTATTCTTCTTTCCAGCCCTCCTACCTATAAGTAACCAGATTCTGTTGAATTAGGATTTGGTCTGACTTTGGAAAAATTACAATAATTTTCCCCATTTGTTTAAATAAAACGAAAGGCATTCCAAATTCCCTTAGGGCCAGCTCCTTTAAGCCCATCCCACAATCTGGATTGTTTCCTTGAATATACCAATTCTCCATGAGGTTTGCCTCCTGTACGACAATGACACCCTCAAGGCTCATTTTCTGTGTGCACAGAGACTAGAGCCTGAAACAAACAGTCCTTCCTCCATACCTCTGCCAAGGGCCACTGCTCTCCCAGTAGCTCGGTGACAAATGGCCTTTAAAAAGCCTGACATTTTCTGTAATTAACTCTCCTTTGTTCAAGGAGCCAAGACAACTCTCAAGTTGCCTCTTGTAGCTAATGGTGGCAAACCTGAGTGTTCCTCAGGCCCCCTGTGGTAACAGTGTGCTGCCCTGAACTGAGCCCCTGGGTCCCCCGGAGTCAGCATACCCATCTTTAGAGCTTTCCTATTTCCACTCATTAAATGAGACTTTCACTCAGAGATGTCAGGTTCTGAAGCCAAGCCAGAGGGCTGGACTCAGAAAACCCACAAGTCAGACTGGTGGTTAAGGTGGTTTCCCCTCTTATGGGGAAAGCAGGGTTAGGGAAGCAAGAACAGAGCTGAACCTACCAAAAGTCTCAGTCTTTTTTTCCCCCTTCTAATCTAAAAGAAACACAGCACACATTTTATATGTTTGTAATGACTAACAATGGGTTTGGTATTATTACCATCCTCTAGTGCAGATTTTCCCTCCCCTGCATTTTCAAAAAGATGCTTGTAAATCCATTTTGGTCAGCTGCCAGTGGCTTTTCCCTGTGTTTGAGCTATCATCCAAAAGCACAAAACCTTTCTGGGTTTCTGCTGAAGAGCTTGACTCCACCTGCCCTGTTCTACTTTTGCTATACATACTGACTTATTAAAGGTTCTGAAAAGTCCTATGGTAAATAAGTCATTTAACTCTGTTTAAATAGATTCTTTTCCAACTGTCATTCATTCAGCAATATTGATCAAGTGCCCACTCTGAGGCAGGAGTTGTCCTAGGCCCTGGGGATATGGCAACACTCCCTGCTTTCCCAGTGCTTCTAGAGAGGTGGACAAGCCAATAAACAAATCTATGTGATCACACCAAGTGTGTAGGGCCACGGTTAATAACAAAGAAGGGTAAGGGGAATCCTGAGAAGAGACGGAACAGAGTAAGGAAATCCTGCAGCACCCGAGCCAACAGCTTGGTCAGTGTCCCAGTGTCTCAAAAGCAGCAAGGAGACAGCATCCCTCGTGCTGAGTGAGCTAGAGGTCTAGGGAGTGGCCCAGATAAAGAATCCTGTCCACAGTCCTTTACTGAGCTGGAAAGTCCTAGATCCCCACCTTGATCACATACATACTCCAGGGAAAGGACCATGCATCCAATGTTCAGTTTTTAAAACATTCATTCAAAACACAGCCAGGCACTAAAGGAAACTTCACCAAAAAAAGCCTGGTAATGCACAAGCAACTGGTAGCACTGGGGGGGATTCACAGGAAGAAGGGAAACTACGTAGCTAGAGACTGGCGCAACCGGAGGCATTCTACAATCAACGCTTCTGTATCTTTAGATTTTGAACGAAAATGTTATCTAATCAATAAAATTAATAAATTACTATGCAATAAAATACTGCATATAAATGTATTATGTATATCTTTATATATCTTTTATATATTATATATATATGCATATTATATATAAAGTGCCATGATAATGACAGTCATGGGGATTTTTAAATTTATAGGGTTTCTCTCAATCTAAGTTCAGAAATTTCCTCTGTCTACTTGGCCATGATCATTACAATTTACTGTCTTAGAATGATTAATCATCCTTAGTTACAAGAAATGCAAACACACTCCTTACTCTGTCCAGCTGAAGAATGTATCTGAGGTAAAGACAGATTTTCATGAGTAATGATAACACACAGCAAACACCTGCCTGGGGTTATCTACACATCAGGCACTGCTGTCAGTAAGGACCAAACTCACCTAATTCCCAGCCTGGGAAGGTGCTTCTATTATTATATTTAAGAAAACATTTCTAAGTATAAGTGTACATACTCCTATTTAAGAGTTTTAAATCTCCTAAAATCTCCATACAAGCAAGAAAAGAGGCAGTGAGAAGAACGGTAAATGACATGAATCTCAAATAGTGAGCTCACATTCTCCTTAATCTAACTTCTGAGGCCTGGCATCCACGTTTCCTTGCAGTATTTGCTTTGCCTGAGATTCTTGGTTCCTCCTGTCACTGTATAAGATAATTAAAAACAAAAACAATAAGCACCATTAGAAATGATAAGATCAACTTATTTAATACAACTTGGTTTATATTTGGGAAATAGTTAACCACTTTGATTATTCCAGTACAGTTTGCACAACAGGTCTCTTACAGAGGTGGGCTATATTTGGCTTTCCTGGCAAATGAATAAATGTTCTAACTGTGCCAAAACGGGTAGCTGTTTAAAAGACTGTTCCCTGTAACTTCATATGAAAAATAAAATAAGTTTTGTAGCAAAAAAAAAAAAAAATCAAATTCTGTTTTATCTATTTTATATGTTTGACATTGGGTAAAGGATTCCTGTAGAGGATGATGAAATCTTCCAAAGCAAGATGTTCTCTGGGTTTTGCATTTCTTTAGGCTTTAACACCCCGGCAAAATTCTAGCCAAATGACACATCATGAATGAATAACTGGAAACAAGCCGAACTTGTGGAATTAGAGAGATTACAGATTTAATAGAGTTGGCTGGCAAAATAAACATACAACTCATTTAACACATAATGTAGCCCAAACTGCTTGGGATTCATGTAGCACAGTCTAGCCGTGTTTCCTTTTACTCTGAAGAGCTCAATGTTAAAACTAAAAGCAATTTCACATTATGCAGATGGAAAGATTAAGCTTTATGTACTCACATCCAGATTCTTCCAGACCTGTATCAGAAGAAAACAGACTCTTCGTTTCTGCAATCTGAAAGGTCCTGAATTCACCTCTCTCCCGTTTCCATTTCCAGCTCTCTCCCACCTTTTTATCATCTAACCTCAAGCATTTGAACAATGATCTGAATATACCTGCAAACTGCCTGGGATACTTCCTGAGTCTTTCCTTGTTTTGTTTAGTTTTGCAAGCACTCCAGTTTTCATTCCAGCGAAGGAAAGAATTTTTCTCTCAGGTATTACTTTGAGATTCTATTCTTCAGGGTCAAGAGCAAAAAAGATGGAAACATTTTCCTTTCCATCTTGAAATTCCAATTTTGGGCCAAGATGGGCTCATAATTATAATGGTAGAAAAGGGAGAAGACTATTTTCTTTGTGTCTTTTTCTTTTCACCCAGTCACTGAAAATTTCCGAGTGAATAAGTAAGGTCCTGGAGACCAGCAAGCCTGAGCTGCAGGACCGAACCTGAGCTGCCCAGCCTGAACTGAGCTACCTAATTTTCAGAATGTCTGAGGCATTTCTCACCCTGGCAGTCAAAACTGACCATTACCCAACTCTTTATGGCCCAAAGCCTCAGGCTCTGGGTGTTTCAGACCAAAAAAAAAAAAAAAAAAAAAAGCCCTTTATGACAGTCCTCGGGCTTAGCTAACCAGGCAGAGCCTGGCTGCACCGCTTTCTATTCATTGCCCGGCCCTTTCCTGCCTTCAGAGACTTGGAAAAACAAAAACGACAGCTTTTGGAAAACCTGGTTCAATCTTCCCAGCCAGAAGTGCAGAAATTCCTACTTCGTCCTCCAACTTCTGCCCGGCCCCTCGACCGTCCACATGAGGGCGGGGGGCACTCTGCAGCCCCTCGGGCAGGAGGCCTCATTTCCAGCCACCCTCTCCGCTCTCCCCCACCCGGCACACCTCACCGGGCGCTTCGGGAGGGTGCACACGTGCCTTCTCACCTGCCCTCTCCGCAGGCTCCTTGCGCCCAAGCGGAACGTCTTCTTTCGCCGTGCACCAACCGCAAATGCAGATCAGCAGCCAAAGATGAAAGAAGTAAATCAGAGATCACCAAGTATCAATCATCCCGCGGGTCACACCATCCCGCCGCAAGGACGCCGCCGCCTTATTGCATAATTAGCGCGATGAGCGATCTCCGCGCTAATCCCACCAGCCAGAGGTGCTCAAGTCACCCAGACACACCGGGACGGTGCTCACAAAGAAACGCCAGCCCGCCCGGTGCGGGTCGGGGCCGCGGCGCTACGGGACCCACAGCCCGCCCGCCCCCAGCTCACCCTCCGTGGAGCCGGAGCCCGCCGGGGTCCCCGGGCCCCTCCGCGCCGCCGGCGGCGAAGCTCAGCCCGGGCCTCGCGGGCCTGGCCGGGGGCGGAGCGCGCGGGGGCCCCGCGTCCCGGGAGCGCGGGAGGCCCGCCCCGCCCGGAGGCCTCGGCGCCGCCACCGGCGGCCTCCGCGCCGCGGCCCGCCCGGCCCGGGATGTGGCGGCGGCGCGCCGGAAGGAGGAAGCCGGGCGCGCGAGGCCCTCTCCCGGGGGCGAGCCCGCCGCCGCCGCCCGCCGCGGCCCCCGCCCGGCTGCGCGCGCCCCCGCCTGCCCCGCCGCCCGCCCGTGCGCGCCCCCGCCCCCGCGCGCGCCCCCGCCCGCGCGCGCCCCCGCCGCCGTCCCCACGGTGCGCGCGCCTGCCGGGGCCGCGCGGGGAGGCGCGGCGGAGGGGCCCCTGCACCCCGTAGGTCCTTTCGCCTCCCGAACAAACTCCGTCCCAGGAAATTGCACAGAGACGTGCGGCCGAACCTGATGCCGCCAGATCTGCATCCGGAAAAAACAGGTATGATGTTTGAGGACCAAAAAAAAAAAAAAAAGTCCAAACTTGGAAAAATGAAGAAGAAACAAATCCAAGCTTGGAAAAAGGCCCAACCGGTTTTTACCTTCCCAGCATTTTCTGCTGAGCTGAGCCGTCCCAGTAAAAGCTGGGCCTTCTGTTCTTTGCAGACCGCCCCTCTGCTGACAGTCCGGGGGATGCAACTTTGTTGTCGAGGTGCAGGTGATTAATACACAACTGATGGGGCCCGGACAGTTAACTGCCCTATAGAGCTGTGACTTCTTAACCTGCAGAAGTGGGTAAGACGCTGAGGCTGTAGAGCCTGGTAGAGAAGCCAATCCCAAAGCTGTTGGGGGGGTAATTGCCCTGGAAAAGGTAAACTAGCTTTGTTTTGATCTAACCTACAGACGCTGTATCTGTATCTATTTAGCTGTATCTGTTCAGCAGGCGAGGTGGTAGATACTGTGCACACCCGCATTCACCTGCATTGGTAAAACTTGTCAAGCTTTCAAAGAATCACGGTTTTATTGGCCTACCCTGTTGGTTCCCTTCTTAAGGAGTTAAACATAGTATGGATGGGGCTTGCCGTTTCAGAATTTCACCTTTAACACGATTACTAACCATTGTGGCTTAAAGATAGCAAGGTGGTTTACTTGGTCTTTTGGTCACTCATCCTGATATTTAAATTTTTTTTTTTTAATTTATTTATGATAGGCACACAGTGAGAGAGAGAGAGGCGGAGACACAGGCAGAGGGAGAAGCAGGCTCCATGCACCGGGAGCCCGACGTGGGATTCGATCCCGGGTCTCCAGGATCGCGCCCTGGGCCAAAGGCAGGCGCCAAACCGCTGCGCCACCCAGGGATCCCCTGATATTTATTAAACCCTTTCTTTGGGCGCTACGGTTGACACGAGACTGTTGGCTTTCTCCATGAGGATCTGAATGGACACACAGATGTGGGAGACACACAATAAGTAAATTTGGAGCTCAAATGAGAAGTAGAATATAATGCAGGGTTTAAGGGTCCAAGCTCTGGGAATTAAGCGTTGTGGGTTCAAATCTTTACAGCACCACATATAGCTTGTGACACTGTCAAATTATGTTATTGTTCTGTGTCCCGTTTTCCTCATCTTTAAAATAAGGATATGGCTCTATAGAATATTGGAGATAATGCATTTAAAATAGCACAGGGCAGCCCGGGTGGCTCAGCAGTTTAGCACCGCCTTCAGCCCAGGGCCTGATCCTGGGACCTGGGATCGAGTCCTGCGTCAGGCTCCCGGCATGGAGCCTGCTTCTCCCTCTGCCTGTGTCTCTGTCTCTCTCTCTCTCTCTCTGTGTCTATCATGAATAAATAAATAAAATCTTTAAAATAAATAAATAAATAAATAAAATGCATAGCACAATTCTCTTCCAGTAGTAAATATTACAGTAAACATAAACGACTTTCATCATTACCATTTACTTACTGCATTCTCAAGGTGCTGTTCAAATATTTAAAAATATATTTCTTTCTAGGGCATACACATTGGTGACTAAAGTAACTGAGTATTTTTCTTGGGGTATTTCCCGAATTATTCTAGTTCTTCTTTTTGTTTCTATGAATGAACTTCAGGAAAGTATTAATATTTAGTCTTTATAACAGGAGGATAGTTTCTAACGTAGTGGTTCTCAAAGTGTGATCCTTGTACTCCTGGATCTGTAATGTCGAGACTTTTTTTTCCCAGCAATGCTAGGACATTGGTTGTCTTCACTATTTAGACATTTGTTCTGATGGCACAAAAGTAGTGATGGGTAAAATTGATGACACTTAGCATGAATCTAGGCAGTGGAATAAAATGGGATTGGTGGGCATTGCATTTGTCACCATCAAGCATTTGCAATAAAAACAAAAAATGTCACTGAGGAATGTCCTTCATGAAGTAGGCATACCCTTTGGGATGGGATGGGAAGTGCACACAAGACCTCTTGCTGCATAGCCAAGTATGGTGGTTGTCTGGAGGCCAAGCTCTTGGGTGATGGTTTGTGATATTTCTTTTCATGGAACACCATTTTACTTCAAAGGAGAACTGACAGACACACTGTGGTTACACAAACTTGGGTATTTGGCAGACATTTTCTCCAAAATGAATGAAATGAGCCTGTCACTTCAGGGAAACAACTGATGGTATCTGTTGCCAGTGATAAAACGCAGGCTTTTAAGTGAAAATTCAAGCTTTTGGAAAACCTGTATCTGCCACTAGGAGTTTGACAGTATCCCAATATTTAAAGATTTTTCTGATTCAGTCAGTGGTGATATTAACAACCTTTCCTTTCATTCTTTCTTTTTTTTTTTTTTCTTTCTTGGTATATTGTATACTGATAGATTGTGGCCCAATAAGACACATATATTATATATTTGGCCTTTTCCATGGTTCCTGACACACCACTCCAAAAACCTTTGTAATTTCCTGAATGATAAGGGTGAAAGGAGCATCTTTTGTTCTAATTTAGCCTTTGTTTCTGGTTCCTGACACAAAGCTCCTAAATCCTTTAGAATTTCCTGGGTGATAGGAGCATCATTTGTTTTAATGAGGCAACTCTAGCTAGCTTCAGATGGGGACTGGTCACCACAAAGACCAAACCTTGATTAGAAGCCTAGGACTTTAAGCCCCACCTCCCCCAGCCTCTGAGGAGAGCAGAGGGGCTGAAGAGTGAATTAATAACCAATTCTGCTGATGTGATGAAACCTCCATGAAAACACTTAAATGACGGGGGTTGGAGAGCTTCTACATTGGTAAGCTCATTAAGGTGCTGGAAGGGTGGCCATGTAGAAAGGGCATGGAAGCTCTATGCACACAGCCCCCCCATAACTTGCCCTAGGAATATCTTCCATTTGGCTGTTCCTGAGTTGTGTCCTTTATAATAAACCTGTAGTAATAAATAGACTGTTTCTCTTAGTTTTGTGAGCTGTTCTAACATAATCAAAACTGAGGAGAGTGGGGCGGGGCGGGGGGAGGGCTCATGGAACCTATGATTTGTAGCCAAGCCAGACTCAGACAGAAGTATGGGTATCTTGGGGACCCAATATTTTTGAGTGGTGTCTGAAGTGGGAACATCCTTGTGGGACTGAGCCCTTAATCCTGTGGAGTTTGACGTTAACTTCAAGGAGTGTCAGAATAAAATTGAATTGTGAGACATTCAGTTAGTGTCTGGAGAATCAGAGAATTGGTTTTTGGTGTTGGAAAACACCCAGGCTGATGAATTTTAATGTCACAGAGTTTGAAAAGTTCATGACAGGGTTTTAGATTCCACGTTGTACTAAACTTCAAGAAACTACCACTTGCCGAGTTTAAGCTTAGTGTTAAACACCCAAAATTATCTGAAAAGATTATTAAAATACTTCTTCCTTTTCTACTTATCTGCATGAGAAGGATTTTCTTCATATTCTTTGACCAAAATAACATGGCAACAGATTGGATGCAGAAACAAGTATATGAATCCAATTATCTTCTATTAAACAAGACATTAAAAGGATTTGGAAAAAGATAAACAGTGCTAAATTTTTGTAGAAAATATAGTTATTTTTCCTTAAAATAGGTTACTTATGGTACCATATAATGGGAATGTTATTATTTTCAAGTGAATAAATAAATACAGGTTTTAAATTTCTCAGTTTTAATTACTGACTGCCTAAGTTTAGATATCTGGATATCTATCCAGATTAACAAAAGCTCTTTGCATTCCTTGATAATTTTTTAAAGATTTTATTTATTTATTCATGAGAGATACAGAGAGAGAGAGAGAGAGAGAGAGGCAGAGACAAAGGCAGAGGGAGAAGCAGGCTCCAGGCAGAGAGCCCGATGTAGGACTTGATTCCGGGACTCCGGGATCACACCCCAGGCCGAAGGCGGGCACCAAACTGCTGAGCCACCCAGGGATCCCCCTTGATAATTTTTAAGAGAGTAAATGAATCCTTAGGCCAAAAGGTTTGAGAACTGCTGCTCTAAGAGAAACCCAAATTCTTAATGGTAAGAGAAAAATATACTAGATTCTTTCACCTTCCACAACTGCCAACTGTATATCTTTAAAGTCAAGACTGGAGATGATACTATGAAATAATGGAAGTTAACCACTGACCCAAATTATTGCTGTCTATTTGAACCAAACCAGTGGAATAAGCAAATAAATACATCTAGAGAAACCCAGATGTCCTTATGGGGATATGGGTTATATGAAGAGCCATCTTTCTGTGAGTAAGAATTTGCTCGTTCCTCTGATCATCTTTTGGTAGTAGGATTTTACAAGTTTCTCTATAGTACTTCATTTTGGCTTAAGCACAAATGGACTTGGGGTCCTTTGGTGTCAGATACAAGAAATTGACATTGTCTTCCTTGTTACCACTTCCCCATCTCCTCAATATGCCACATGCATTCTCCATGTCAGCCCAGGCAAGAGACAGTTCCCACAATACTGGCTGTCCCCCTCTTGAGCTCTCATCTCAGTCTTGACAGTTGACACCAGCCACTCAAAGGCTTCCTTGGGTTTTGTTTAAACAGCATGTGCTTGGAAATTATTTCTCAGCCACCCTCGACTGTAAAGGCAATGGAAAATTGCATACAGAGAGCGCACATCCAAGGTCCTTTTTCGGAGCCCACTGAAAAATTGCACTTGGCTCCCTTGATGGGTATACAAGGAGAGTCAAAATGAGATTTTTTAAAACAGAGTTGAAATGAGACTTTTCCCAGGTTGAGCCTTTGAGAAAGCTGTAATGGCCACAACCAAGCATCTCTATGTAGTTCTAGAACTGTGAAATGTTCAGTTACTTAGACGGTTCTTCTCAGTAGTTGTAGAAGTAGAGATTATCCAGACCCACACAAGTTGATGTCCCTTTCCAGTTTGTAGATGGCCCTGTAATTCAAAGGGTTTTCATTCATTTATTTGTTTACCAGGAGGCAGTGAAGTGAAATAGGCTGATCCCATGCTCTGACCCTCAGAAAACCTCCAATGAGTTTATTATGGTCTTTATGGGGCTTTGTTTTGTCTTGTTAATAATTTCTCCTAAATTAGCTAAAATATGATAGGGCTTCACATTAGGAAAAATCCACCAATAGGATTTATTTCGTCTTTGAATTCTGAGGCATATTTCAGCCCTACATTTTGATTTGTTTAAAATACATTTTAAGTATTAAAGTGAGGAAAGCCAAAGAGATTGAAGAGTCAAATGCTGAACTCTTGAGATGAGAAGGCACACTTTACTGTCAGGTTAGACTACATTCTCAATGTAGTTGGCCAAAGGATAGAAAATTCTATTGGAAGTAAGGCAGCCACACAGAGTAGGTTTGGGCTATGTGACTAGGCCAATGAGCTGTACACAGAAGTGATCTAAGCCACCCACAGGGCTCACCATTAAGAACATGCCATGTGATTCTGAAGTTCTCTTCCCCTGACATATGCCCTGGAAGGCAGGCACACAAAATAGAAGCAGCTGTGATCCCTCTGTCACCATTCGGAGGAAAGTTGCAGTATCTGAATAGAATAAGATGAGCACAAAATCAGTATTCATTGTCGTAAGCCAAGAATAGCTCAGGGTGTATGCCTTATGTAGCACAGACTATCCTAACATAATATTCTGGTTTAGTGATGAGAATGCTGGACTGAAAGTTAGGAGATTTAGGTTGTGTGGGATTGAACTATAAGAAATTGTTGATAATCATTAATTTTTGATGTTCAAGAATGGCAGTTTCACATGATTCACCTTAATAATTCCACCTCTGTGACCAGCTAGGCATGCAACATTGGATAGTCCACTAATGCCTTCTGTATCTCATTTTTCTCATCTATAAACATCAGCCCTCATAGATATCTATGAAACATTCCACCCAATAACAGCAGAACACACATTTTTCTTAAGGATACACAGAGTAGGGCAGCCCTGGTAGCGCAGCAGTTTAGCGCTGCCTGCAGCCCAGGGCCTGATCCTGGAGACCCGAGATCGAGTCCCACGTTGGGTTCCCTGCATGGAGCCTGCTTCTCCCTCTGCCTGTGTCTCTGCCTCTCTCTCTCTCTCTCTCTCTCTCTCTCTCTCTCTCTCTTGCGCGCGCGCGTTAACCCTGTATCTCTCATGAAGTAAATGAAATAAAAATCTTTAAAAAAAAAAGGATACACAGAGCATTCTCCAGGATGTGTGTGCTAAGCTATAAAACAAGCCTCAATAAATGTAAAAGGGTTGAATTTATACAAAGAAAAATTCTCTAAACACAATGGAATTAAATTAGAATTCAATAATGGGGGAAAATTTGAGAAATACATAAAATACATAAATTAGGTTAAACAACCCAATGGGTCAAAGAAGAAATCAGAAAATACTTTCAAATTAATGAAAATAAAAGCACAGCATACCCAAACTTATGGAGTACACTGAAAGCAGTATTATAGCTATAAATGGGAACATTAAAATGAAGAAAGATCTCAAATTTAACCTAACCTTTCACCTTATGAAACTAGCAAAAGAACAGCAAACTAAACTGAAAGCAAGAAAAAAGGAAGGAAATAATGAATATTAAAATGGAAAGAAATGAAAAAGAAAATAGTAAAACAATGGGGAGAAAAACAAAACAAAAAATATTGTTCTTTGAAAAGATCAACAAAATTGATACACATTTTTCTAGGCTGACCAAGAAAAAAAGAGAGAATAAATAAAGTTACTAAAATCAGGAATGAGAGGGGGAACATTATTACCAAACTTGAAGAAATAAAAAGTTTTATACGTGAATACTTGAACAATTTTATATCAACAAATTGGATAACTTAACATAATGGACAGATTCGTAGAGAGACACAAACTACCTAAAATTGACTCAAGAAGAAAATCTGAGTGGACCCATGACAAGCAAGAGATTGAATTATTAGTTTTAAAACTTCCTACAGGGAAAAATCCAAGCCCCAGTAATTTTACTGTTGAATTCTACATTTAAAGAAGAATTAATATCAATCCTTCATAACTTCTTCCAAAAAATTGAGGAGGATGGAATACATCTCAACTTATTTTGTTAGGCTAGTATTACCCTGATACCAAAACTAGACATAGACATCACAAGAAAACTATAGACCAATATGTCTTATAACTACAGACACACAAATCCTCCACAAAATACAAGCAAACTGAATTCAGCAACATATACAAAGGATTATACACCATGAACAAGTGGGATATATCTCACAATGCAAGATCACCTTAACATCTGAAAGTCAACTAATGTAATACACATGTCAGTAAAGACAAATCACATGACTAACTAGAAGCAGAAGAAAGCATTTGACAAAATTCAAATCCCATTTATTAGAAATGCATGAAATAAATTAGGAATAGGAAGGAATTTCCTTTACCTGATAAGTGGCATCTACAAAACCCCACAGATAGTATCATACTTAATGGTGAAAGACTAAAAGCTTTCCCCTGAGATCAGGAACAAAACAAGATGTCCACTTTTATTGTTTCTACTCAACATTTTACTGAAGGTTTTAGGTAGAACAGTTAGGCAAGAACAAGACAGAAGTATCCATATGGGAAAGCAATAAACAAAGCTATTTCTATTTTAGGTGACATGGTCTTGCATACAGAAAATCCTAAGGATTCTATTAAACTATTAGAACCAATAAATGAGGTGAACAAAGTAACAGTGTACAAGACCAACCTATGAAAATCAATTGTATTTTTATAGACTAGCAATGAACAATCCAAAAATGAAATGAAGAAAACAATACTGTTTATAATAGCATTTAAAGTAATATAATTCTTAGGGATAAATTTAACAAAAAGGGTATAAAACTTATACTCTGAAAGCTATGAACATTTCTGAAAGGAATTAAAGAACACCTAAACAAGTGTAGAGACATCTCATGTTTCTGTATCAGATTTAATACTGTTAAGATGGCAATACTCTCTAAATTGACCTACGGATTCATTGCAATCCTCATCAAAATTCCAGCTGGCTTCTTTGGAGAAATTGCCAACATGACCCTAAAATTTGATGGAAATTCAAGAAACTCAGAGTAGCCAAAACAATCTTGAAAAATAAGATCAAAGTCAGAGGAATCATACTTCTCAAACTTAAAACTTACTACAAAGCTACAGTAATCGAGAGAGTGTCGAACTGGCATAAGAAGAGATAGAAAGATCAATGGAGTAGAATTGAGTGTCCAGAAATAAACCTTCATATTATGGTCAATAGGTTTGTGACAAGGTTGCTAAGACCATTAATGAAATCAGAATTGTCTTTTCTACACAAATGGTGTCAGGATGACTGGATATCCACATGCAAAATAATGGATTTAAACACCTCTGTCCAAAAAAAAATAAATAAATAAACACCTCTGTCATATCATATTAAAAAATTAACTCAAAATGGACCATAGACCTAATTGCAAGAGCTAAAACTAAAAAACAAGCAGAAAAATAGGCATACATTTTTGCAACCTCGAGACAATGGTTTCTTAGATATGTATGACACCACTGCACAAATTCAAAAAAATATATAAGTTGCATTTCATCAAAATTAAAAAAATTTGTGCTTCAAAGGACACTATTACAAAAATGAAAAGACAATCCATAGAATGGGAGAAAACTTTTCCAAATCATGTTTCTGATAAGGGACTGGTATCTAGAATATATATAGAACTTCTACAATTCTAAAACAAAAAGACAAAAAAAAAACTCAATAAAAATGAGCAATGGATCAGAATAGACATTTCTCCGAAAGAGATATGCAAATAGCCAGTAAGCACATGAAAAGATGCTCCACATCATTAATCATTAGGGAAATAAAAATCAAAGTCACGAGGAGATACCACTTTATACCAACTAGAATGGCTAGGATCAAAAAAGACAAAAACAAGGAGTCGTGGAGAAATGCAACACTCATACATTGCTGGTAAGAATGTAAAATGGTGCTGTTGCTTTAGAAGACTCCTTGGTAGTTCCTTAAACGTTAAACATAGTGTTACCATATAACCTAGTAATTTCACTCTGAGGTGTGTACCTGAGAGAAATGAAGACATAAGTGTATCCAAAAACTTGTATGTAAATGTTCACATCACTATTTGTAGTGATGAATGAAAAACCAAAATGTGGCATATCCATACAGTAGAATATGACTTGGGAAAAAAAAGGAATGACATCAATGAACTTTGAAAACATTATGCTAATTGAAAGAAGCCAGATACAAAGAGCCACATACCCTATGATTCCATTTATATGAAATGTTCAAAATAAGCAAATCTGTAGTGACAGAAAGTAAAATAGTGATTGCCTGGGACTGGAGACGAGATTAGGAATTGGGAGTGACTATTCGTAGATATAGGTGATGGAAAATATTCTGAAATCAAATTGTGGTAATTGCTGCTGCACAATTCTGAACATACTAAAAGACCTTGAACTTTAAAAGGATGAGTTTTAGGGTATGTGAATTATATCTCTATAAAAAATTTTGATTAAAAATGGGCAGATGTAGTGATTTTAGAAAAATACCTTCACATATATTGTGGTTCACTTCATTATATGTATCTGTTGAATGGAAGGGAAGGTGGAAAAATGCTCTGCTAATAGGAGATGTGATTCCCAATCTGGCTTTTGTGTAGAATCTGGTAAATCACTTAACTTCTGAGCCCCAATTTTCTTTTTTTTTTTTTAATTATTTATTTTTGATAGTCATACAGAGACAGAGAGAGAGAGAGAGGCAGAGACACAGGCAGAGGGAGAAGCAGGCTCCATGCACCGGGAGCCCGACGTGGGATTCGATCCTGGGTCTCCAGGATCGCGCCCTGGGCCAAAGGCAGGCGCCAAACCACTGCGCCACCCAGGGATCCCTGAGCCCCAATTTTCTAATATGAAGTCAAATATGATACTTTGAATGACTACTGTGTTCCTCTCCAGCACTAATAGCCAATTATTCTATGGGAACTAGATCTGAATCTGTGCAGAGTTGTTGTGGGGGATGTACATTTATATCTGGGTTTAAGTCCTGTAACGAAAATAGCGAAGTGTGGAAGGAAAAATGTCAGAAACGTTCATCTAAGAAGAAAATAATACGGAGAAATAAGGAGAGAGAAAGAAAAAAAGTAAGTGAATTTTGTGTGTGTGTGACATACGGTTACATAATTAACTACTTATCCAGTTGGTTGAAAATATAATTACTACTTTCTTTCCAATCATGGCAAGATGGGACTTACTTTTACATCTCTTACTTATGATAAGGAAACTGCCAATTAAAATAAAGTTACTATTATATTTTTTCATACAAGCAGTGCTGTTCAGAATGCAGCATGGTTGGGCAGCCTGGGTGGCTCAGCAGTTTAGTGCTGCCTTCAGCCCAGGGCCTGATCCTGCAGACCCAGGATCGAGTCCCAAGTCAGGCTCCCTGTGTGGAGCCTGCTTTCCCTCTGCTTGTGTCTCTGCCCCTCTCACTCTCTCTCTGTCTCATGAATAAATAAATAAAATCTTTAAAAAAAAATGTTATCCAGAATGCAGCATGGTAAGTAAGTTACATAGTGCTAGGGTGGCACTTTGAAAAATTGGCCCTCACTTCTGACATTGAGTTCATAAACCATGGGAAAAAGTATCCTTCCCAGATAAGATGTGTTAATAATAAAGCATGAGTAGACTAAGAAGTAACAAATTCCTGAGGTCTTATTACTAAAGATTCTTTTTAGGATTGTTATCAGAAAAGCTCTACATCAGGTGGAATGTTGGAAATTCACCACACATATGCTTTATTTTTGTCACCACCCAAATAATTGTGCAGGTGCATTGATTCTTCAGACCATGAGAGTACTACTTGGTTCCCATCTACTATTGATTCTCAGACCTGGCTGATCATCAGGGAAATCTGTAAAGATAATGCAGATCAGTGGCTCTGTTCCCTAGAGATTCATACTCAATAGGTCCAGGTAAAGCCTGGAGACCCTAATTTTTAAAAGCTCTTCAGAGCCTTGATTAGACAAGTATTCCCAAAGTTGTGAGCAGTCAACTTAGTCCTTAGTACTAAGATGCCACTGACTATAAAACACTCTTGAAAGAGGACTTCAGCTATCTCCATTTTGACCTCAGTCTGTATTTACCAATTGATTAAGTTCTTCTTTCCAGCTTATCTCTTAATTCAGGCAAAAGACCCTACAGGCAAAGCATCCTGTGTTGTGAGGACCCTGAAGGCAAAGAATCCTGTGATGGAAACGAAAACTACCCCTCTAGCAATAGGAACTGCCTCTTGCTAGCAAGACCCCCTGTATTTGACTCCAAGACAGCGATCGACCTGACTTTTATTGCACACCTGCATGTACCACATTTTGCCCACCGCTTTGTCCCACATTTTCCTTATGTGAACGTACAAGTATTTTCAGCACTTTGGAAACAGTCTGAGATGTTAGTCCAATGTCTTCCCAGTGTTGGCGATATATTCCTTCCTTGTTTTGCTGCCAGTCATCTCTCTGCCTTTGGATTTTGTCAGTGGTGAGTGGGCCCAACTTGGTCTGTTTGGGAATCAGGTGCTACTGTGCCCTTATGCCCCAGCTGCACTGTGTTAATTTCTATTTAATTTGGGGACAGAACAGAAACACTACATTAATTGTACTAAAACTCTTTACAAAGTGAAAATAGTAATCATG
The DNA here is from genome assembly GCF_018345385.1 of Vulpes lagopus. Lineage (NCBI taxonomy): Eukaryota > Metazoa > Chordata > Mammalia > Carnivora > Canidae > Vulpes > Vulpes lagopus. The sequence goes on along the minus strand of NC_054828.1, from coordinate 26,160,478 downwards.
CATCCATACAATTACATACCTTTCCTTTTACAGCACCACATTCAAAGTTTTAGCCTACATCCTGTTTCCAGTTTTCAGAGGCCATTGATTCCCTGACAGTGATGCACAGCAGTGTGGAAACAAGCTGCCATTATTAACCTATGCTCATATTCTTAATTGCTTGAAAACTCTTAGGATTGAAAACTCTTAGGATTGAGTGCTTCAAAACACATTGAAGAATACTAGTGTTTGACTTGTATTTTACATTTGGTCAAAATCTTTTTTGTTTCCTTTCCCCTTAATTGAATCACGCATGACTGGATGTTCAAAATTTCTTCTTCAAAGTTGGTCAGAGGCTTTTGAGTAGTTCAATGCATTGGAATAGACTATTCCAGTGTATGTGTTGGTTATAATGACCTTATGTAGCTTTGGAAATTCTGTGATTTGAAAGGTTTAATATTTTCCTCTGCCTTGAATTGACTTGTTTTGTATATCCAAAGACCCAGTTTCAATACTGCATCATGGTGGTAAGCCTTTTCTTTGTTAATGAAAATTAGTAACCCAAATTCAAGTTCAAATTCAGCCACATGGGATCCCTGGGTGGCACAGAGGTTTAGCGCCTGCCTTTGGCCCAGGACGCGATCCTGGAGACCCGGGATCGAATCCCACATCGGGCTCCCGGTGCATGGAGCCTGCTTCTCCCTCTGCCTATGTCTCTGCCTCTCTCTCTCTCTCTCTCTCTCTCTCTCTCTGTGTGTGACTATCATAAATTAAAAAAAAAATTTTCAGCCACATTTGGGGCCACCAAAGTAATTGAGATGAAAATGCAGTGAAGAGAGATGCCTTGCCTGTGTGAGACAGTTTATACACGTACAGCTAATGACAACTACATGACCACCTCTTTTTCATTCTGGTGACTGGCAAATTTCTTTTGTTATTAGTTATAAGAGGTAGACATGGGTGTAGGTGATACCCTAGTTCCTAGTAAAAGTTAAGGAGAAGAATGTCTCAAGAGGGGGATACTACTCCCAACTCTCTACTGAGACCACTCTCTTAAAGGCCACAAATAATTCATTTACAGACATTTTTCAGATGCTTACTGTGTGCCAGATATCGCACAAGTGTTGGAGATCCTTGGATGAATAATAATAGTAATAATAGCAAACATTTATATAGTGACTACCCTATGGAAGCACTGTTCTTCAAACTGCACATAACAACCTATTAGTGGGTCACAAAATCAATTTAGTGTTTCACAACCATCATTTATTTTTTTTTAATAGTTAAGAGATTTTATTCTAGTAGCTATAATTACAGTGCTTGTTTGTCGAAATGAAAACTGAAAACAAGTATACAAAACAGTTGATTACTAATCGTGTATTGAAAGTAGTAAGAGGTTCCACGACATCAAATAAACCAGTTCTGAGAACTTCCCCAAGATAAAGTTGAACAGCTCCAGCTTCTTCAGTGTTTATCAATATACTTTATACAAAAGAAAACAATAGAGGTCGTCCTTTTGATGGCAAATCTGACCCTTGCAGGCTGAGGGAGTGAAAGCACATGTAGACAGGGGCTCCTGGGGCTTGGGGCTGAGGCGCTGATATGACTGGCCTGCCTGCCCGCACTCCTGCTGGTGAGACCCCAGGTGGCCCAGAGGAAGCCAGAGTGCCCACACTGCCCCCAGGGAGGCCGGGGTCCCTCTGAGGGGTCTGTGAGCAGTAATACAGCCCCCCAGCCCATCTCCTGGACGGCCGTGTAAGCACAAGTACGAGCACAAACACTAGGGGATACAGGATGACCCGAGACAAGAGCGATCACAGGGACCCTATTGTGACCATGCAGAATGGATCGTGGCTGGTTCTGCCCCAGTCTCACGTTCCCGACGGGAAGTGGCCCACTGGTGGACTGGACTCTGGCTGCCCCTGCAAAACCTACACTAGGCACATATCTCCCTTCTGTGTGTTCAAGTGTTCTCCATTTCTTGTTATTTGTAACAATTTTAAAAATGCACTGAGTTTGGGTTAAAAACCAACCACCAAAATGGATCTCAACATAGACCTAATGCCTCGAGGAGGCGTGCCAGGCTGGTCCCACACAGCGACTCCCGGAGGCCCCGTGTGCCTAAATCCCTTCTCAGTATTGAACGGTGGGTTGATTCTCTTTGTACAATAAAAAAAGCTGAGTAATATTGCATAGGAGTACCAGAAACTGGCTCGTTGGGAACACAAAACTATTTACATTAAATAAAAACCCGGCTGCAGGCTGCGTCTGCACATTTCCAGCGTGGTGAAGCACACTGTGACCGACCGTGGAGACAGCTTCTGGCACTCACACCACAGGAGAGCAAAGCAGGGTGGAAGGAGGGAGTGAGGGCTGGGGGGGGGGGGGGGGCTCACTTCTGGTTCCGGAGCTGATTGGACAGCCAGGCCAGTCCCTCATAGAGCCCATCCCCGCTAGTGGCACAGGTGGCCTGAATGCACCAGTTCCTGTGGCGCAGGGAGTGCAGCCCCAGCTTGTCCGTGATCTCAGCAGCATTCATGGTGTTCAGGAGGTCCTGCTTGTTGGCAAACACCAGCAGGACGGCATCCCTGAGCTCATCCTCTGCCAGCATCCTCATGAGCTCCTCACGGGCCTCGTTCACACGCTCCGGGTCATTGCTGTCAACCACAAAGATGAGACCTCGTGTATTCTGGAGGTAGTGGCGCCACAGAGGCCGGATCTTGTCCTGGCCACCCACATCCCACACGATGAAGCTGGTGTTCTTGTACTCCACGGTCTCCATGTGGAAGCCTATGGTGGGAATGGTGGTCACGATCTCACCCAGCTTTAGTTTGTACAGGATGGTGGTCTTCCCTGCAGCATCCAGACCCACCATGAGAATGCGCATTTCTTTTTTGCCAAAAAGGCCCTTAAAGAGGTTTGCGAAGATATTTCCCATGCTGTAGACTGGTGGGAGCAACACTAGCCAGAGAAATCCTTGGCGGCCCGCGAGGCTACTGCTCTGAGCCAGGCGTTGGTTTTGCTCCCACCTCACAACCATCATTTAAAAGAACAGAGGAGAATTGAAATAATGGAGTAGTTCCCTCATATTAAGATTGTAGGGCTTAGGGCCAGCTGTCCCAAGATGGGCCATTTTGGCATGAACATTATTTTGAGTTAAAAGCAATCAAAACTCAGCAGATTCAGGAAAAGCTCTTTATCTCCCCATCTGCTGCCTGCTAGTACAAGGAAAAGAGCTTTTAACAGAGATTCTTCTTTACCTAAGAAACCTATCTGCATAATAGGGCGCCTGTGTTTTCCAAACGTCTCCTTACTCTTCCTGCTAATGGTGTTCTCCCCTTTGTGTCCTCGGACCCCTACCCCATTATTCAGCTGATGTATGTTTCCTGTTGCCTCATTGTCTTTGGAATTTCCATGTCGCTATTTGATTTCCTCATGTGTACACTATCAAATTTGATTTTTTCCCGTTAATCTGTGTCAAGTCAACTTGATTCTTAGTCCAGGTAGAAGGGTCTTGAAGGGCAGAGGAAATTCTTCCTCCCCAACAACAGTAAGAATTGCTTCATAAAACTTTTATTTCATATACATATGCATCCATACATCTATGCACAATATAAAATGTATTTCCTATTGTTTTGCTCAAAACAGTTTTAAAGCCACTGATCTAGAACATTATTCCCAGGAGCATTAATATGCATTAATTATGGATTCGATTTTTTTTTAATTTTTTTTTTTTTATTTATGATAGACACACACAGAGAGAGAGGCAGAGACACAGGCAGAGGGAGGAGCAGGCTCCATGCACTGGGAGCCCGATGTGGGATTCGATCCCGGGTCTCCAGGATCGCGCCCTGGGCCAAAGGCAGGCACCAAACCGCTGCGCCACCCAGGGATCCCTGGATTCGATTTTTTAAACAGATATAAGGCTATTCAGAATTTTTATTTTCTTTTATGTAAGTTGGTTAGTTGTCTTTTGGTTAGTTGTGTTTTGGGCAGAAATTTTCCATTTCATCTAAGTTTTCAAATTTATTTGCATGAAGTTATTCATAGTATCTTATCTTGTTTTGATATCTGTGGAATCTACATTAATGTATCCCTTTTCATTCCTGATACTGGTCATTTGTATTTTTCTCTTTTCTTGCCCAGTCTTACTAATGCTTACAATTTATTACTAATTTCTAAAAATATATTGAAACTAATTTATTTGATCTTATTGATTTCCTCTGTTGCAGTCTACTTTCTATTTTATTGATTTCTGCTTTTATCTTTTTTCTTATCTTTTTATTTGTTTGCTGTTCCTTTTTTTTTTTTAAAGATTTTATTTATTTATTCATGAGACACAGAGAGAGAGAGAGAGAGAGAGAGAGAGAGGCAGAGGGAGAAGCAGGCTCCATGCAGGGAGCCTGATGTGGGACTTGATCCCGGGACTCCAGAATCACACCCCAGGCTGAAGGCAGGAGCTAAACCACTGAGCCACCCAGGGATCCCTGTTTGCTGTTCCTTTTAAGATAGAAGCTTAGATTATTTATTTTCAACCTTTCTCTTTTTTAAAAAAAAATTTTACATTTAAAGCTGTTAATATCTCTGTAAGTATGGCTTTGATTACATTCTATAAGGTTTGACATGTAAATATTCCAGGTCATAATGAGATAGGGAGATTGAAGAACTCCATAAAAACCTGCTTTTTACTGCGTCTATTCTTGCTAGGACCTGTATCCGCACTTTGCACATACCTCATCTTGCAAATAGTGTATGTCTTCTTTGTAAGGGACAAAGAGTTAATGATTTCTATGGAAAAGATAACATTTAAGGAAGGATCAGGTGAGAATGAGTGGACAAGGCCATCATATGTGTATTCTAGATCACCAGGTTCTAGACATCTCAACACCAAGGCCCCCTGTCTCCAAGAAGTAACACTTGGGCCTCTGTATTTGTTCTAACAAGTTCCTGGATTCCTGAGAGGACATGTACACCAGACTACAATCCCCAATAAAAAGCCCCAGATCCCAAACAAAGATCAGACTCATGCTCTTTTCCTTTCTGAGTCTTCTGGATACTCCATCTATATCTGCCTTCTCTATATATGTTCAAAAAAACTCTACTCTCACTTCCTGTTGGCTCAAGTTTGATTTCCACCCTTTGTGAAGCCAAGGACCCTCTTGGCTGGTCCTGCAGGACCCCATCTGGGTCCCTGGACCTGGCCTGCTGGCGTCAATAACCCAATGCTTGTTCAATTCGATTTGTTCTGTTTAATTTCTTTCATCTTGGGGAGTGTGTCAGCATAATTCTGTGACCATCAGAACAATATTCACACAATTTCCCAAATCATTTTTTACTTAAAATGTATCTAACAAAACATCTTTTGGTATTGAATCTTATGAAATGGCTTTGATCAGGAGAGTGGAGTAACCCAATCGGGTGGAGGCCACTAACACAGGTAGTGAAAGGATTCACCCAAGGCAGAACAAAGGAGATAAAAATTTATTGAATCCACTGCAAGGGAACAGTGGACAGGATAGCCGAGACTGTCAGCCAGAAAGCAGTGGTGGGGGGCTGTAGTTGTGGGAGAGAGCGAAGACATATGGGAACCTATGGAACTTTCTGCTATCACTCAATAAACTTTGCATTACTGGCCACTGTCTGGTCTACCTCTTCATTCTTCGAACAGTATGACCAAGAACCATGGGCACTAATGGAAATCCTGAAACATAGACGTACTTGACTCATGGCACCAATGGGATAAAAACTGGTCCAGTTAATTGCAGTACAAAGTTTTTAGGAAGGAACGGGACTTGGTCTTGATTGTTGAAAGTCAGAAAATTGGCTTCAGAAGACAACATTTTGCAGTCCCTTGATTCAGCAATTCCATATCTAGGAATTTGGTCTAAGGAAATAACTATTTATATGTGTGAAGATTTAACTATAAGGATGTCCATCATAATGTTGCTTAGAATTCTATAAAAACTGCAAATAAGCCTAGATATTCTCAATTAGGTAATAGAAGTTTACTATATTGGAATATGATAAAGCTAAAAATGATGCTTCTGATAAATATATCATGATATAGAAAACATTCATAGTATATTTTAAAAAGAAAAATAATATATATGATGTAATTCAATTTTTTAAAAAGGGCACATGGTATATTATATACTGTATGCATTGATAAAATACCAGAAGAGGTATGTGACGTTGACAGTGGTTACCTCTTGGAGTGGGGATTATAGGTGATTATATTTTCTTTTGGCTTCTCTGCAGTTTAAAATAACTTCTAAAGAAAAGTCCATGCTTCATGTTTGTAATATAGAAAAATAGAAGCTATTGCTTTAGAGCAATTGAGAAATGAATGAATATGGACTCTTGCTGTGAGAATTTCCAGATACCTGACATTGAGTGACATTTTAAAAAGTTTCTTTTTTTCTTTTTTTCTTTGAGAGAGAGAGAGAGAGAGAGAAAGCACACAAGCAAGGGTGAGGAGCAGACAGAGGACAAGCAGACTCTGCACTGAGCATGGAGCCTGATACAGAGCTCAGTCTAATGACCTGAGATCATGACCTGAGCCAAAATCACGAGTCAGGCACTTAAGTGACTAAGCCACTTAGGCACCCCAAGTGTTTAATTCTTTTTGAATTACCTTGTCCGTAGGCATAGATGGGAAGGTGTTTGATGGAATGTTAACCAAGACTATGGTTATGGAAGGTGGAAAAATCTGGCTATTCCCATCAGAGTTCAATCAGAGAAGCACACCAGTAGGAGTGATAGAGAATATGGGTTTTACTACAGGGATTTGGCCTTACACAATTGTGGGAGCTAATTAAACAGCTTACACACAGAGGTTGCCTCTGTATCTGGAGCTGGGCCTGATGTCACTAGGGAAGGCAGTCAGGAAAGAAAGTGCATGAGATGAGAGCAAGGACAAGCTGGAACCTGCAAGGATGAACTAAAATCCATATCAGTCCCTTACTGCCTTCGTTCTTCTTCTTCTTCTTCTTCTTCTTCTTCTTCTTCTTCTTCTTCTTCTTCTTCTTCTTCTTCTTCTTCTTTTTGCCTTCATTCTTCTGACTTCACTGACGACCTGAAGAAGAATCTTGTGCCCATTGTCACAAAGCTAGTGTGCCCCTGGCAGGCGATAGAAAGCCCAGAAGCCTAGGGAGGAATGCAGCTGGGGTTGGAAGAGCTGTGGGTCTGGCTGCTGCCTCACACCAGTCAGGGGGAATCTGCAGTGTCAGTCATGGTCTGCAACCACACCAGACTCTTACAAACCAGGTAGAGATACACAGTTGACCCTTGAACAGCATGAGTTGTTCCACCATCCTATATGGCTCTCCAAACCTCTCTAATATAATAAAAGAAACAGCACTAGCCTCCTTTTTGCTTTGTATCTATAGGGGTAAAGATTAGAAAGACTAGACCTAAAATTATTGTGTGAATGTTAGGATTAATTTGGTATCATCATTTTAAGTTTTATGTTCATTGCTTTCTAACATAGACCTTCCTATAGATGTACCGCTTACTGTTAAGGCAACTGTTAAAATATATAAAATATATAAAATATTTAGATTTGATAGAAAGAAGCTAATGTGTATAAGCCAAGAATAACTCATAAGAGTATGTTGATATTCCTAACAAGCAAATGAACACCTTGAGGTTTTATCCTCAATGGAACACCTTGAGGTTTTATCCTCATTGATAGGAAAACAATGATAGTATGTCTCTTATCTGCGTACTAAAACAATAATTTACAACTCTCTCTTCCACTGAGCTTCTGGTCAACAGCAGGTTATTAGTAGTTTTTTAAAAAAGATTTTATTTATTTATTTATGAAAGACAGAAAGAAAGGCAGAGACACAGGCAGAGGGAGAAGCAGGCTCCATGCAGGGAGCCTGATGTGGGACTCAATCCCAGGACCATGGGATCACTCAACCACTGAAGCACCCAGGCATCCTGGCTATTAGTAGTTAAGTTTGCCTTTTATAGTAATGCTACCCACTAAGCCTAAAAACTACATTGTCATGTGTTGAGTCACTACTGTGTATCATGCCCTGGCCAAATACCTTTAATACATAGTATTTAGTTTTCTCTCTAACTCTGCAAGATAAATATTCATATTTCTATTTTACAGATGAGATGATGAAGCCTCAAAGAAGTTAGGTAATTTCCCCAAGGCTGTGGGGAACTTTCCCCAACTTTCCAAAGTTGTGTAGCTGGAATTTGGACAGTTCTGTATGATGCCCAAACTTTGCCTTTATCTTCAGGACTCAAGTGTGGTCCACACACCGGCAGCACCAGCATCTGCAAGCTATTGGAATCTTGGGTCCTACCCAGATCTACTGGATCAAAATCTAGTTTAACAAGATCAGCAAGTAATCTGCCTTCGTGTTAAAGTTTGAGAAGCACTGTTATGCATACAGTACTATTCTCCACAAAATGGTGTTGGGAGGTCAGATAATTTTATATTCAGTGTTGAAACTCATTATTTGCTAGGCTTGATAGGAAAGTGGCCTGGTTGATTTTCAGTGATTAACCTAAGCTTTCAGAACAGCTTCTATTTCCCCTGTGTGCTCAGAGTAGCATCCCTATCCCACAAATTTATGTTGAGGTTACATGATTGAAGGTTCCACGGACATAAGCAACATGGTGATTGAATTTCCTTTTAGGGAGGTGTCTGTGTTCTTCTTCTTATCTGTTAATATGATGGATTATCTAAGAACTTGCAAATGGAACAGACCACTATAGAAAAAGAATTCATCAAAGAAGATAAAGCACAACTCAAGAAATTATTTAACCCACCATCCCTCCAATCCCAAACTCCTGAGGGTGTTTGCATTTTAAAAGAGGAGCTTGGGAATCAAATGAATCTATAACAGTTGATAATTTGCTGCAGCATACATTTTTTGAGAAGATGGAAACATATTCTTTGTGTCCTTAGCTTTCCTCTTTTAGCTCCAGGCTCCACATTTTAGTGCCATTAGAGCAATAGGATCAGAGATTGGCACTTCTCAAAGTTTAAGAGTAGCCTAAGAGTAGAAGGTCCATTTAGTTTGCTACTGTGGGATAGTCACCAAATGAAGTTATTTTCACATATAACCAACTTTAATACAAAGAGCACATTTCTAACTAGTATCTGTACAATCCTCCAGCCTCTGCCTCCATCTCCCCTTTCTAGCCTCACTTCCTTAGTTTAGCATTTCCTTTTCATCCTGGCTGCACCAGGGGAACCCTCTACTTTGTACTAATTCCAAGGCTTGCTTCTGATTCTCTTTCCACCTGAAATGTCTTCTCTCTTATGTTTCCTCTTGCCCAAAACCTACTCATTCTTCATGCCCAATGTCAGCCATGACACATATCTTTCTTGGTACATGTTAGCTAGAAACTCTAAACCTGAGGCACCTGGGTCAGGTTGTGATCCTGGGGGTCTGGATTGAGTCCTGCATTGGGCTCCCTGCAGGGAGCTGCTTTTTCCCTCTGCCTGTGTCTCTGCCTCTCTGTCTCTCATGAATAAAAAAATAATAATAAAGGAAAAGAAACTCCAAACCCTAAAGGGTTTATTTTCTCTCTAGTGGGACACTTACACTTTCCATCTCCACATAATATTTATCTGAGACTTTCCCTGCCCTGTTAGACTGTATATACCCTGAAAGAAGGATCCTTGTCTTAAGATCTAAGCATCCCCACAAATGCCTCATACAATATCTGTGACATCAGCCCTCAATAAATACTTCTTTCCTTCCTTCCTGGCTGATGATGTTAAACTCCTTTCACCTGTGGGACACCTGGGTGGCTCAGTTGGTTAAGTGTCTGCCATCAGCTCAGATCATGATCCTGGGATGGAGCCCCACATCAGGCTCCCTGTTCAGCAGGGAGCCTGCATCTCCCTCTGCCTGTCGCTCTGCCTACTTCTGCTGTGCTCTCTCTCTGTCACATAAATAAAATCTTTTTCTAAAAACCCCAAGCCTTTCATATGCTTAACTGGATCTGTATACTCTCTTCATTGAAATGACTCTTCAAATCTTTTGTCCATTTTCTAACAGGATATTTTTTATTGTTGAGTTTTGAGTGTTCTATATATATGTTAGATATTTTGTTAGAGTCTCATAGATCCCTGAGGCTCTGCTCTTTTTTTTTTTCTTTTTTTTAAGTCTATTTTCTTTCTGTTGTTCTGATTGGGTAATTTCTATCATTGTATTTTTTCAGTTCACTGATTCCTTTTTCCCCTGCATCCAGTGAGTTTTCAATTTTGGTTATCACATTTTTCAGTTCTGAAATTTCTATTTGCCTTTTATATATATCCTTTATTTCTTTTTTGAGGCTTTCTGTTTCTTTCTTGAGACTCTGTTTTGGTTTTATTTATTTATTTCAGATGTGTTTGTAACTGCTTGTTGAAGCATTTTTATGATAGCTGCTTTAAAATCTTTGTATGATCATCTTAACACCTTTGTCATCTTGGTATTAGGATCTGTTGCCTTTTCTTTTCATTCAGTTGAGGTCTTCCTGGTTCTTAGAATGAAACGGTTTTCAATTGAAACCCAGATATTTTGTATAGTATGTTACAAATCTCTGAATCTTTTAAACTTTTCATTTGACCTGGTTTTTTTTTTTTTTCCTACATTGCTTTGGTAGGAAAAGCAGGAGCACCACCTGTTGCTACCAGATGGGAGGAGAAGTCCAGTTTTCTTCCTTGGACTTCATTGATGTACCAGTGGGGGTGGCTCCTCATTTCTGCTGGACAGGTGTGGGAGTTACGGTCCTCTACTGGTCCTTCACTGATGCTTCCCTGGCTGGGTGAATTAGGAATATTTTGTTACTTCTCCACATGTTGCTTCACTGACACCACAAGATGGGGCAGTGCTGACTCTCTTCTAAGCCTCCTCTGACATCAGTCTAGTGGGGAATGGGAAGAAAGCTCATTCCTGCCAGGTGGAGTGGAAGTCCAAGCTCCTCACATAGTCTCCACTGACACCACAGTCTCCACTGACACCACAGTCTCCACTGACACTACTGACACTGTTGTTACCACCCAATGGAGATAAGTGCTATAGCTCTCTACTCAGTCTTTTCTGACATCACTATGGCAGTAGTGTTGGACATCTTGTTACAGCCTGGCAAGGGTGAAACTCTAGACTCCCCATATAGACTTTGCTTGCAAGGGTGGGGATGGGGCAATAGTATTTTCCTGTGGTATTCTGCTGCAACAGAGTGGATATTTTCCAAAAGTTTTTAGTCTTGCTAGGCTGATGCCCTCTCATTTCTTGGATATAGAGAGCAGGTTTTTGTTGGAGCATTTTTGGTCTGCACTTATTGGCATTTCTGGGTTGCTGGCTTCTCCAGCACCCAGTCCAGAATATTTGAAGCAAAAAGAAAACCCAGACAACTCATTGCCATGTTGTCCCTTGGGTCCTGAGGTCCTCCCTCAGTCTGTCTTTTTCTCTCCAGCTTTTAAAATCCTATATATTTTGCATATAATGTTCATTGTTTTTAGTTGTACTAGTGGGAAGAATAGGAAAAAGTAACTCTGCTTCATCTCTCTCAAATAAGAAGGTGTAACTTCCCGTTTTTCCACTCAACATTGTGTTATTTATTTATCTATCTATTAGAGAGATATCATGAGGAAGGAGATGCAGAGGGAGAGGGAGAAAGAGAATCTTAAGCAGGGTTCACGCCCAGCACAGAGACCCTCATGGGGCTCAATCTCAAAATCATGAGATCATGACCTGAGCCAAAATCAAGAGCCACCCAGGTACCCTGACATTGTGCTTTTTAGATTTACTTATAATAACACACTGAGAATGAATTCATTTACCTAATTAATTCCTGTATAGTATTCCACTATACAACTAAATTTCAGTTTATTTACCTATTCCCCCAATGATGGACATTTATGTTGTTTCCAACATTTTGCTGTAACAGAGCTTCATTGAATATCCTTAAACAGGTCTTCTTGTGCACACGTGAGTTTCTCTGGAGTATATACCTACATGTGGTATTACTGAGACATAGGTGTGTACATTTCAGCTTTACTAAATAGTCACAAATTGCTTGCAAAGCAGTACTAATTTACTCATTTGCCATTTCTTTGCCACACTTAGTATTGTTATACTTTTTGGTTTTTGCCAATCTGACGTGTGTGAAATAGTATTTAATTGTTTTAACTTGTACTTTTCTAATACTGGTCTACTGATCGTTAGCTTTCTTCTTTGAATTGCATGTTCATATCCTTTGTCAAGTCCTGGCTCAGGTCATTACCAGGTAGGTAATATTGAACAAATTATTTAAATTCTTTGCATCCGAGTTTCCTTATCTGTAGAAAGAAAAATGTATAATAAGATTACTTTATAAATGTAGGGTATTAGGATAAAGTGCACTCATACATGTTAACTATTATTAATTCATAATATATATGTTAATTTGTATTTAGATATTAATTCTCATCTGTTCTGTTATAAATATGTTCTCTCTAATCTGGCTTGTCTTTAAACTTAATTTATAATATATATTATCATATAGGAGTTTAACATTTTCATAACATAAATACTTTCTCTAATGATTTATGCTTTCTTATAAAGATTTATTCATTCATTTTAGAGAGAGAAAGAGAGAGAGTGTGCATGGCAGGAGGGGCAGAGAGAGAGGGAAAGCAGGCTTTCCACTGAGCAGAGAGCCCAAAGTGGGGCTCTATCTCCTGACCAGGAAATCCTGACCTGAGTCAAAACCAAAAGTCGGATGATCAACTGAATGAGCCACCCAGACACTTCATCTGCTATTTTTATAAAGAAATCATCTTTCTCTTAAATAATAAAATATTATAACATACTTTCTTCTAGTTGTTTTAAAATTTTTAATTTCACATTTAGATATTTAATCTATCTGGTGTTTGTGTTTATATGGTGTCAGGAAGTATACATCTAATTTTTTTCCATGTAGAAAGCTGACTGAGGCCAGATCACAAGTGCTGGTATAAATAAGAGGACTGGTGAGAATGGTGACCTCACTTAGCTTGGGTTACTTTCTCTCTTATTTGCTACTGAGCCAGTCAATGACCGGGACAAAGGATCATAGGAGGTTAAGGGCATGCTTTTGAAGAAACAGCTCTCCAAAATCTCCTTTGTCTAGTGTCTGAATATTGGAGGGTCTCAGTAGCCTGTGGGGTGAGAAAAGTCCCAGAGGCTGCAGAATCAAGGTGGCCTGCCTTTTATATCATCTCGGAGGTTGAAAGGGCTTTGTTGGGAGGGAATGTCACATCAACACTTAAGGACGACCCTGTGATCTCATGAAGATATTGGTACAACTCATATCTTCTATTCTAATTGGGCCTCCTTGAGATTTCAGTGCCATGAGACAACACACAACTCCATTTACTGACCAGTCCTTCCCCATGATTGGTAACATCTCCCACATCAAATACCCCTAAAAGCCAGTGTTTCTCTGTGAATACAATAGCTAATATAATCATTTATGTAAAACAGACAACTTCAAATGTTAGCATCTTGATTTTGGTTTGTGGATTCTAAATGTCCAAAGTCTAAATGCTTCAGAGCTGAAGTGAAAGAAAACGAAATCCTCATTTTCCTTTGGATGACACGTTCCAGTTTTTAAAGATTCATAACACAATCCAGAGCCTTTTATACAGATGCCTAATGGTATGGCATGGGCTTGGGACTTGGAGTTGTGCCTTCTGATAAATACAGTGGTATCAGATATAGCTGGGTAATTATAATTGCAATAATCCACAGTAGGGAACTAAGTCAGCCCATGAATTGGTCAGCAAACTCTCCACAAAGAAAATTATTAGCATGAGAAGTGCAGGAATAAATGTGTGGGTATAGTCCAGTTTAATTTCCTGTGAACTGATTGCTTCCTTGGTAGCAGTCAGTATATGTGCCTCAATGCCTTCTGGGAAGCATGCTGCTATGGTGTCATGATGGATATTAAAAACACAGAATCCTGAGGAAGAATATTGCTACATGGTATTAAAATATGGCTCTGGTATGAAAAAAAATAAGCTTGTGACATCTGACTAATAGGGAGATGGAGCATAGTGAGAATCATTCATAGTGGGTCATAAAATGAAAAGGCCAGGATGCCCACTGAGCAGAGCAGCCAGCAATACTCGGGTGTTGTTTGCATACTGCTTCCCTAAATGACAAATTGCAGTCATCAAAGGCTTCTCAAAACTTTCCATTCACCAGGGCTGCTTAGGCAAGTGCACAAATGATATTTTTACATGTACAGATGGCCGTGCACAGATCATATGGGCGCCAGCAGCTGTGATGGGACCGGGCTGTGGCACGGATCACCCAAGACATTCCACATGGCTTCTGGGGAATTCTCTATTACTTATTTTGGGCATAAGATTTATTTTTGTAAGAGTTTTTCAAGAACCAATATACATATAACTTTGCATGTCCTGAGCATTTCTATGGTGTTGGAGAATGGAGAGTCCAGGATCATGCCGGCTAGAGATAGAAGGCAGAAAGAGCCCAAAATGGGCTGAGAATGAGCACTTGAGCAAAAAAGAGAAAATGCCTAGTTCTGCTGAACTGAGATTCTCAACCTAGAGTCTGAACCCATAGGCAATTGTTCTCAAACTCAGACTGGTGCAGAATCCTCCGGATTTGTTTAAAATCCAGTTTGTTTGCAATGCAGATTCCTATGCCCCACAACCAGTGATTCAGATTCAGAGTCTGGAATGGGACCCACAAACCTGTGCACCCCAGGTATTTCTGAAATGTATGGTCTGGGGACTATATTCAGAGGAAACCCTTTACTGCTGGTGGGTAATTGTTTGTGGTGGGGGTTCATGAAAAAGGATTATGGAAAAGAGTCATGCTCCTGAACCCCCAAAACAGTATGAAAACTTGAGCATCCATATGTGCCTGGGCATTTTTCAAAGATGAAAATCCATACCTTTCCTCACATATTCAGAAGGATCCATGTCCCCTCAGAAGTTACAAACCGTGACAGCATACAGTTTCCACGAAGCTAATGATCAGATCTCTATTTCTACAGAAGGTATTTAACTTCTCTCCACCTCCAACCTCAGATAACTCACCCAGACCCATCTAGCATCTCAGAATTATGAACATACTTGGCCTAACAGAGTTCTGGTCAGAGAGAATGGCCGGGTCTCTGTGACTCTGTTGTCACTATTGGGAAAGTGCTCAAAGAGACATCCTACTGAGATGGATAAGCAGCTTGTCTCTGCAAACAAAGATAGCAGTGCAATTCTGTGCACCAAACAGTCTTGCTAATGGCTCCCAAAGATAGCCTGAGGAGCATGGAGTTCCCCCAGGTGCTGGTTTTCCTCAGTCAAGGCCTGAGAAAGGACCCTTAGAGTCAAAGGTCTGATTAGAAGGTCTTTCTAGTCCTCTGGCTCTGTTCCAGAGCCCCCTCCACAGCTCCTTGAGCTTCCAGAACCTTCCTCTCACGGTGGGCTGAAGAACAGTAACAGTAACACAGGGCATCCATATTGACCATGCTAACCTTAACTCTGCCCTTGGATATTTTTTTCCATTTACCACATGACTTCTCAAGCATTTACTATTAATTTGCATGAATTATTCTTTCAAACTCTATTTAAACAAGATAAAAGATTCATAGAGTTTAATTTTATTATTATTATGTTCTTACTTTTGCATGAATGAGAGATGAGAGAAGTGTCCATAACCCTCTCCTGACTTAGGAGACTCACCAATATGTATGCCTTTCAGGAAAACATGTCTCAAATGGAACATGACTCGAGCCACATGTTTTTATTTTTTATTTTTTTATTTTTTAAAGATTTTATTTATTTATTCATGAGAGACACAGATTGAGAGAGAGAGAGGCAGAGACACAGGCAGAGGAAGAAGCAGGCTCCATGCAGGGAGCCCGATGTGGGACTCGATCCCGGGTCTCCAGGATCATGCCCTGGGCTGAAGGCGGGCACCAAACCACTAAGCCACCCAGGGATTCCTGCCACATGTTTTTAAACAAGACCAATGAGCATTACCACCTTTGTGGAAGCTATGGTTACATCCACAAGCCGTAGCAACAATCTCCAAAATTCAGATGTTTTATTACTCCTGAGTTAGAAATAACATTAACGAGCATAGGTAAAGACGTCAAAGAATATTTCTTTGTGTTTTTGTTTTGTTTCATGTAGAAGATCTATTTTCTTCTTGACTAGCTGAGATTTCTCTCACCTGCAGTTAGAAGGATCTGTCATTTCAAGACTTTGATTTTCTTTACTTAGCACTATGAAAAATAATGCAGACCTGCTTTGTTGATATATTTAAAAAACAATAGAGCAGGAAAAAGCAAAAAGAGAATTTGACAAGTGGAGTGTGAGGTCTAGCAGCTAGCTTACCCTTTCTAGCTCACTGCTTCTTCCCACCAGGCTCCAACTAGGTAACATGGCCTCGTCTTTACACAGAAAGCAGAAGTTCCCCATCATGTGACCTGGTCAAATTCCTTCCTACCACCTCCAGATCTCTCTGTGTCTTTGCCTTCCTCCCTCCTGTTTCAGGGGTAGAAGACTCATCTCTCCTCTTGGGTTATGATTATTTCCCTCTCGATTATTCCATGACTTTGACTCCTCAGTTTCCTTTCGCTTCTCGGTCTCCCCTACTTCCTCTCCTCTGCCTGTCTGCATGCTCACGTCTCCCTCACCCTTCATTTATTATAAAGCCTCCCTGGTTCCCAAGCCCTCCACCTCCTGTCCTTCCTGAAAGGCTGGTCTGTATCTGCTTCCTCTGCACACCCTCAGCCCAGCCCCTATTGACACTGCTCACCAGTGACACCCTAACCGCTCCCCTCCTGCAGGGCGCTTTCCCTGACGATGGCTTCTTGGCTTCTGCTCAAGCCCTGATGTTTGCCAGGGTCTCATGTTCCTTCACTCCCTTCATATTCCCAGAGCGATCGCGTTTTATCTGGTGACATCAGCCACCACACACGTGCTCCTGATGATTAAATCTACACACATGACTTCAGTTTCCTTCTTAAGCATGAGCCACTCATCTCCAGCTACGTCCTGGACACCTCCATTTGCGTCCTCCACAGGCATATGTCCCACACATCAACCCACTGTTTTCTCTCATTCCCAGTCTCTGTGAAGATGGCCACTCTCTGTTCTGGCGTCATAGGCCTAACCCTTTGGAGGCCTCTCCTGCTCCTTCCTTTCCTTTAGCCTCCAGATAATCATCCCCAATTCTTGTGGATTCTCCAGTTAAAATGTCTGAGTCCACCCCCTCCTTTCCGTTCCTGCTGACACTACCTTGGGACTGGTCCTCACTATTTTTCACTTGCAGATGCTTCCTGATAGATTTCCATTTTAGGTCTCACCTCTCGCCTAAGCTTCTCTCTATAGCCACAGCTGGGGGAGATCCCAACACCCCCTGCTTTTAATCTTTCATGACTTCCTGAAACACAATACATCCCACACCTGAAATGGCATATCGGGCTCTCCAGTACAGCATTTCCATGTCTCTAACCAGTGTGATCCTCTCCCTCTCGCTTCCCTTCCCTATCAGAAGTGAGGCCAAGTTCTAACATCAGAGGTACCCAGCTGGTGGCAGGCACTCCCTTTGCAGATGGGGAGAGTGAGCTTATAAAAACGACACCATTCATTTCCTACACTCTCTCCAAGTCTGCAGCCTGACAACCTGTTTCCATTTCACTCATCTTTCTGTTTCCCTTAACATCTTTGTCATTGTCAAAGGAACCTTCCAAAAGATGCCACAACTATCTCTCCTCCCATTCCAGCTATTAGCCACGCTTTTGTCAAAGCCTCTGGAAACACCAAACCTCACTTTTACCTAATGTTTTCCCACCAATGTATCTTTCATATGGCTAATCCCCCTCCACTGCCTGCCAAACTCACTTGGTCTTCAAAACCCCTGTTGAAGCCAGCTCCACTGTAGAGTCTTCCCTGCTTCCCCTGCAATGGATGCCCTTCTTTCATGCTCTCATAGAGAATTATTGATGTGTTTGCCTTTCCTGCTACACCGGGACCTCCTTGAGTTTCTTACTCATCTTCCTATCCTTGGTGCCTGGCATCTAGTTAGAGTTCCCCAAATGTATAAAGAAATGAATGAGTGAACGAGTGAATGACTACCATTGTTCCAGGTGCCATGGGCAGACAGGGCAGTGGAATTAACTAATAAATGGTGAGGTTTGGAGGAGGAGACACTGTTTCCAGTTGCTCCATGTTCCAAGCAAGAGTCATCCTTTCTTTCCTGTTCTGGTCATCCTCCCCTCCCCTTCAGCTCCTGAATCATCAGGCTAGAAGGACTTGTGTGCCTGCCTGCCCACAGCAAATTGACTCATCGCACCCACCCACCCCAGTCACCTGTCCCGAAGGCACTAGAGTCAGTACCTAGTCAGTATCAGATCTGGTCTGATCTCCTGAGGCTGTCCTGGGGTGGGTGAGCTGTTTGTTTATATTTTCTTATGTTCATTTATTTTAATTGGCTGCCATGAAACTCCTCCTTCTTTTTGAAATTTGTCCTTATATAGAACTCCACTGGACATAAGCCATTGTCTTTTCTATTGATTGCCATTCCTATCTACTCTTTATTGCTTGCTCAATTTACTTTGCTCTTTATTGCTTGCTCAATTTACTTTGCTCAAAATATGATTTTCATCTATACTCTTCCATTAGTCTCTATTTCCAAACACTGGCAATTTACTCTTCTCTGTTAAATGTTTCCCATTTCATACCTCTGAACCTTCACCTATGTGTGTGCTAGAGATCCTTTCTTGCTTCGCTCCTGTGCCTACACTTCAAATAGAGCTATTATATTCTCATTTCATCCTAGTTTCTGCCTGCCTAGACGTGATTCTTGATCTTTCATCCTTTCAAGCCGTGAGAGCTTTCCTCTCCATTTATTCATCCAATGCATATTGAGTGTTGAGTCACATAGTTTTTGTATGGAATTAGCACCCAACTAGAGAGAGAAAAAAAAGGAAATCACTCTAGTTATCTTAAACAGGAATTTAATTTAGTGACTTGGTTACAAAAGTACTGGAAGGAGTAGAATGGCTAAAGTTAAAAACAAACCATCTCAAGTGTTGACAAGAATGTGGAGCAACTGGAATTCTCATGTACTGCTGGTGAGAATGTAAAACTACCCTATAATCCAGTCATTCCCAGATTAGGTATTTCCCCAAGGGAAATGAAAGCAGATTTCATACACAGACTTGTACACAAGTGACCTAGCAGCTTTATTTGTAACAGCTCAAAACTGGAAACAAATGTCCATCAAAAGGTGAATGAAGGGGCGCCTTGGTGGCTCAGTCTGTTGAGTGTCTAACTCTTGATTTCGTCTCAGGTCATGATCCCAGGGTCATGAGATCAAGGTCCAGGTGGGCTCTGTGCTGAGCATGGAGCCTGATTAAGATTTTCTCTCTCCCTCTGACCCCCTTTCTGCACATATGTACTCGTTCTCTGTTTAAAAAAAAAAATTGGTGAATGAAAACACAAACTGTGATACATATATACAATAGAATATTCTTCAGCAACAAAAAAGGAATGAATGATTAAAATATGCAACAAGGGTCAGTTTAATTATGCTAATTAAAAGAATTTAAATTAAGGAAAAGGAAATACATACTGTATGATTCTATTTATATAAAATACTAGAAAATGCAAGCTATGATGACAGAAGGCAGATCTGTGGTGGGGGAAGAAGAGGGAGAGATTACAAAAGAGTATGAGAAACTTTTGGAGCATGGGAAATAACAAGTTATTTTTACTGTGATGATGGTATCACAGCATATACTTACATTAAAGTTTATCAGATTATGTAGTTTAAATACATTTGATATATTTCAACAAAGCTGTAAACAAATAATCTCAAAAGGATTCTGGAATTGAAAAGTGGTGACATTACCCAGAGATTAGCAACTGCATAAAGCCCCTGTCTACCTCTAGGATTGGAGGAACATAAGGAAAAATGGTATTCCCAGAGCCCATGTTCCTTGGCCACTAAGACTAATGGGGTCTCTACTAAAACTGCTCTTTCAACTACCACCTCTACTTCTCTCCAGGAAGCCAGGAGCACACATTCTCATTACACCTGGGGAGTGTGAAGTCATGTGTAAGTGCTGCTGCTTGTGGAGTGCCCGTGGAGCCCAGGAGAGCTGCCTCTGCTGGAGGCATCACCAAAAGCAGAAAAGAAAAAATGGCTCTCCTTTCCATCTTCCAAACTCTTCCCATCCTCCTCTCCTATTGACAGAAGCTAACAGGAAGCTGGCTGAGAGGAGTGTTGACTTTGTAGCTTTCTAGCTCTTCATGATCAGAGGGGAATAAGGAAAGGCATTTATGGAGCTGAAGGCCAATGGACAAGTAACTAGCCCAACTATCTAATATATCACTCTTGGCAAAGGAAAATACATAGTAAGTAAAGCCACAGTTCTTACTGCCATGGATTTTGTCTATTAGCATATGCTGGTTCCCCTGAGGTTACACGCTCTCCCATCCCCTGCCTCCACTAAGTAGCTCACCATAAGCGCAGATGTAAAGGCCAAGAGAAAAGTACAGGCTACAAGCACAGAAGGTGGGAAGAAAAGAGAGGGTGTATTCAGGTGAGTGGAGACAGTGTTAGTAGATGTGGGAGGATGGCCTTTTCTGTCACCAAACAGCTTTTTGGGGGTTTAATAGCCAGCCTCTCAAATAAACCTGTCACTACTTTCTGTGAAATCCTGCTAGGAATAGAAGCCCTCAAACATTAATCCTTGTACCTGCATCTCAATTTGCTGTAGACTCAGAGGGCTCTTGAAGGACCCTCTGGATGCCACTGAAGAACTCAGAAAGTTACGCTTTGAACACAGGAACATATAATCAATTTTGAAATTACATTTTTTATATCCTATAAAGTCCAGTTCCTTAAAAGCCTGCTGAGTTTTTTCATAATAACCATTTACAAAGTGGGAGCTAAGTTGATGTGGAAAGGGGGAGGAATTTTTAGTGTAATTCTCAGCATTCGTTTCTGCTTCAGATGGTGTGGGAGCTCCACATGGTGAGTTCATATATTTTTTAAAAAGATATCTCATTAAATTGGCTTGGCACTGACAAATCCACTGGTCACAACCTCTTCAATAATGTCTAACAAAGGAAACACTTTGGAAAAATAAATGTAATGAAATAAAGAAAGAAGTTGCTTTTTCATATATGTAAGTTCAGATGTTTAAATATGAACCCATATACTCACAATAGTGTTTGGAGTTTATTACATTTTTAAGATTTAATTTTACTTATACAGGTAATTTACAATCAGCCAATGGGATCATTAAAAAGTATAGATAACGTAAAAGGTTTTTATGACCCCCTCACAATCTTGTTTCTCTAGAACCACTGCTATTTGTGTGTTTGTGTCATATCCCAACCCTTTTTCTTTGCATTACCTACATATGCACTCATAGAATTGCGTCTGCTATTTTGAAAAAAATTATCCTGAAGTGGAAATCTGTAGATTGCAAAATTGGCTGTATACTTTTCAGCTACTTTTATTGAAAGAGGGAGTTTATTTTCCCACCCCTTGATTCCAGCTTGCCTTGTGACTTGCTTTGACTGTTCTAATGCAGAAGGGATGTTGTGCCAGTCCCAAACCTAGAGGCCTCATCGCTTTTACTCTCACTGCCCTGGAACTTTGAAACCAGCATGGGAACAATTCTGGACTAGCCATCTGGAGACTGAGACCACATGGAAAGAGGTCCCAGGCACCCCAGTCTATTTACCAGATGAATGTAAATGTGTAAGTGATTAGTTGAGCCCAGCCCAAACCATAAGAATCACCCAGTTGAGTCCAGCCTGAATTACTGACCTGCATTTTAAGTTAAATAAATGGTTGTTTTTAAACAACTAAGTGTGAGGATGGGTTTTATTATGAGCAGAAGCAAACTGATACTAGACCATATAGTACGTAATTCTATAACTTTTTTTCTTTACGTTACAAAGAATTTGACTTGTCAATACATAAAGATCCATCTTCTTCTTTTTAAGAGTTGTATACATTTCTATATTATGGATAATCTACAGTTTAATATTTTCTCAGTCAGACATTTAGGTTGTGCCTGCCTACCTCCTTCCTTCTCTCTGTCCCCCCATTTTTTTTCTATATTTTAAGCATCTCTATAGTTGTTTTATACTTACCTTACTCTGCCTTTTCTCTGCTAATATTGGTTATCTTTTTCATAGACATTTTTAAAAATATAATAAAATGTATCAGTCTTTTTCTTAATGGCCTCCCTACTCTAAATTTTGCTCAAGAGCAATTTTCCAATCAAATATATACTCTATTTCTTTCTAATACAGAATTTTATGTGAGTGTCTATGTGTATATGTGGGTGTGTTAGGCTTAATTCATGAATCTTCTGAAATTCATTTGAATTTATAGTGTGAAATAGGGGATTTTTTTGTCAACTGGATAGCCAATTGTTCTAAATGCCATTTAGAGTAGTTCATCATTTTGCATTGATTTGAAATACCACCTTTACGTTGTATGTAAATAATCTGCTTCAAGACTCTATTCCATTAATCTATTTATTTGCCTGTTGCCAGATCAGTAGCAAAATTACTACTACAATGTAACAATTACTGCTGCCTTCTAGTAGTTTTGACATTGGCAAAATATCTTTCTTTTTTTCAAAAATGTCTTGAATATTCTTCAATATTCTCTCAAAATAATTTCAGAATCAGCTTTAAAATTCCATGAAAAAAGTCATTTCAGAATTTTAATAAGGCTGACATTAACTTTATAATCTGCCATCCATTGAACTTTTAACAAACGCTGACTCCTGTTGTCAGTGATCATGATATGCCTTTCCTGTTTTTTTTTAAAGATTTAATGTATTTATTTGAGAGAGACAGACTGAGAGGGAGCACAAGAAGGAGGAGAGGCAGAGGGAGAAGGTGAAGCAGACTCCCTGCTGAGCAGGGAGCCCAACACGGGGCTCAGTCTCAGGACTTTGAGATCATGACCTGAGCTGAAGGCAGACACTTAACTGACTGAGCCACCCAGGCACCCCATGATATGCCTTTTCCCTTATTCATATATTTCTTATGTCCTTCAGTAATGTTTTACAGTTTTCTTTTTTAATATATTGCATACTTATTATTTGGTTTAGTCCTCAGAATGACATTTTTTAAAGCCATTTACATTTTAAAATACATTTTAAATTTTATTTTTGCTCATGTTTGAGAAAATTATTCCTGAAAATTTTCTTTAAATTTTAGCATTTTGGTAAGCTGAATTATAATAATTTGTCATTTGATTCCTTTGGATTTTCTGGGTAGATAATCATATCATTTAAAACCATGAGAGTTTTGGGGCTCCTTGGTGGCTCAGTGGTTGAGCACCTGCCTTTGGCTCAGGTGGTAATCCTAGAGGTACCAGGGTTGAGTACCACATCAGGTTCCGTACTCAGGGGGGAACATATTTCTCCTTCTGTCTATGTCTCTGTCTCTCTCTCTCTCTGTGTCTCTCAAGAATAAATAAATAAAATCTTAAAAAAAAAAACCCATGAGACTTTAACTTTTATTTTACCTTTAATTTCATTATTTTACTTCTTCTTCTTTTTTTTTTTTTCCTGGTACTGAATTGGCTAAAACCCCCTGTGTGTTCGTATTCGTCAGCTCAGGCTATCATAACTGAAGACTACAGTCTGGGTGGCTTAAACAACAAAAATGTATTTTCTCACAGTTTGGAGTCTGGAAGTCCAAGATGAAGGTGCCAAAAAGATCATTTCCAATGGGACCTCATTCGTCAACTTGCAGGCAGTGACTTCTCACTGTGTCCTCTCCTGGCCCTTTCTTTGTGTGCACTAAGAGAGAGAGTTCTGGTGTCACTTCCTTTTCTTCTAAAGCTACCGGCCCTCAAAGATTAGGCCTCTATCCTTATGCTTCATTTAACCTTAATTATCTCCTTAAAGGCCAAATCTCCAAATATAGTTACACAGGGGATCAGGGCTTCAACATATTTCATTTCTGGGATATCAACATAATCGCATTTCTGCATTAGCATTAAAAACTATTATTTTGGGATCCCTGGGTGGCGCAGCGGTTTGGCGCCTGCCTTTGGCCCAGGGCGCGATCCTGGAGACCCGGGATCGAATCCCACATCGGGCTCCCGGTGCATGGAGCCTGCTTCTCCCTCTGCCTGTGTCTCTGCCTCTCTCTCTCTCTCTCTCTCTCTCTCTCTCTCTCTGTGACTATCATAAAATAAAAAAATAAAATAAAATTTAAAAAAACTATTATTTTAGGGGCAACTGGCTGGCTAAGTTGGTAAGGCATGTAACTTGATCTTGGGGTTGTGAGTTAAGCCCCACGTTGGATGTAAAGGTCACTTAGAAATAAAATTGTTGAAAAAAATAATGGTTTCAAAAATGTTTTATTTTCTGTTCTGAATATCTGAGAAATAATGAGTGTACAATGTACAGAAGAAGCAAAATCAATTTGGTAGAAATCAGAGTTATCACATAGGTTTACTTGAAAAATATGTTTGTACTTAGAGTACCTAGTTCATGGTAGAGAGAAACCAACTGTTTAAAAAATACCTATTGATTGACAGTAGAACTGCCACAAACCTTTGCTATTATATGTGCGTTGTGTTTAAAATGTCCATAAATAAGGATGTTTAATACCATATAGATAGATGGTTTATGTTCAAAAAGCAATCATTCATTTTTTCCTAGTCGTTCCATAAAGACTTGGAGCTGGACAATGGGTGCATTTCAATAAAAAGGCATCATCTCTTCCTGCTGCCTGAAGACCTTAGATTATTCTTCCTGTACTAAAGTGGTACATACTGTAACAAATAGAAATCTCTATTTCTTGCTATCTCACGGAAGTAGACAAAATATTATGGCTATACAGTAGCTTATAATTCCCACCGTCTTATGACTTAGAATTTTTTAGCAAAATACATTTTAAGTCATAAATAGTCCATTCTGACCCACACCCACCCAAAATTATTCTTAAAACTTTCATTCATTGAAAACAATGATATAAGATGACTTAGATAAAGGATTAACCTGTTTTAAGCACATTATAAACATTCAGAAATTGTTAGTTACCTGCTAACCCTTAAGAGCAAAAATTAAAGATATGCATAATGAAAAAAGATATTTATTTGCTATATGCTTTATATAGGTTACACTTTCTGCAAGACAACAAACTTCATTCTTTCTCCTTCCTTCTATCCCATATCCAATCTCAAGTAGGCTCTTTAAAAATTTTTTATTATTGCAGTATAGTTGACATACTATTATATTAGTGTCAGGTGTATAACATAGTGATTTGACAACTTTATACCTTACACCATGTTCACCATGGTACCATCTGTCATCATATGACGTTACAATATTATTCACTATATTCCTTATGCTATACTTTTCATCCTGTGACTTATTTATTTTATAATTGGAAGTTTGTATTGTAAGATTAATTCTCTTTACCTGTTTCTACCATTCCTTCACCCTCCTCCCTTGTGGCAACCACCAGTTTGTTCTCTATATTTATGAATCTGTCTCTTTCTGGGTTTTATTATGGCTGTTGTTGTTTGCTTGCTTTTTTGTTTTATAGATTTCACGAATAAGTGAAATCATATGTTATTTGTCTTTGTCTGATTTATTTCACTTAGCATGATACCTTATTGTTAAAATATCAATACTATGCAAAGTGGTCTACAGATTGACTGACTTTCCTATCAAGGAGGATCTTTTTATTGGTGGGATGAGCACTGGTGTTATACTATATGTTGGCAAATGGAACTCCAATAAAAAAAATACCAAAAAAGGAGGATCTTTTTATAAAAAAATGAACACATTGACTAAAATTCCACACTTTTACAGACATGAATGGGCTCAGATACCCTTGAGTCTAAATCCCTGCTCTGTATTCTTTAAGGCTTGGTGACCTTGGCAAGTTCCTTATTCTCTCTCATCCTTGATTTTCCCGTTCACTAAATTGGGATAATAATACATTCCTTATGGGTTTTCTATGAGAACTACATGAAATAATCTATGTGAAATTCTAAGTAGGATCTCAGTAGATGAAACATTATTATCATAATTATTATTATTAAACATTGTCATATTTTCTTGCATTCTGATTTAATTTGAAATACTTGTTCATAGAAATGAGTCTGGAGAAAACTTAAGGAGTCTAATTTCCAACCATGATTTTTAAAAAATCTACTTGAACTTTTGAGTTTCTTGTAATATTATATTCAGGACTCCAAATTTTGTTCTTAGATGCACCAAAGGCTATAAAACATCTTTTGTTAATGGTGGAAAATAAACAGCTTCTTAGGAAATAAAACTTCGTCATGCAAGAGTATATAGATTTATGTCCAGTTCTTTGATTAAAAAAAAGAGAAAAAGCCTTTCTAGAGTTAGAAACGTTTCTCAAACCACTATAGAATAACCATTATGACTCTCTACTTTTCATTTTTATTGCTGGATTGAAAAAGATGACTGTCTACAATGCCTGCACCAGGAGGATATTATTCTACAAATAAGGGCCCAGCGTGACATTTATGAGAAAGCCAGGGTCCTTCTGTGCAAAACTGATTGGTGCTCAGCCAATGGGCTCCAGGGCATTGCAAATAAAACCACCTTCTCCACCGGGCCCATTCAGATGCAGGATAGTTTGTTGCTTCTGCCTGTGGAACTTTAGGAAATGCTCAACTCCTGTCCTAGCAAAATACATCTGTGGCCAGCTAAGTGAAACCAGCTTTGAAGATGAAACACCTTCTTCCTCAATTCCCTTCCATCTTGGCCATCTATTGCTTCTGCATGCTACAGATTCCCTCTTCAGGTAAGGGGACCCCTTCATCAGATCCCAACTAGCCTGAGCTCTAAGGAAGACTGAGACAGACCTTGATCCTTCACGGTGGTTCTGGTTTCTGGAGGGAGTCAAGCTATATCCCCTCACCTACCCTATTTACCCTTTTGAAATGGCTTCCCATTTGTCTCTAACCTTGAGAGGGTGGACAGAACCAGATGCCATAGCCTTTCACCAAAGGAGGCAACTTTCCCTTGTGGAACTCTCTTTAAACAGCTGCTGACTCAGGGCTGTCCTAAAGGTGTGCTTCTAAAACTGTGAGGGATGAGTTGGGGACCCCAATGTCTTAGTAATCTGTACTCCAGGAATTCTGCAGAGAGGAGAACAGAGGTGGTAAAACTGGGTTTTACAGACCCAAAGACTGAGGATTGAGGGGCAGTTGGAGAGGGAGCACACAAAGGAAAAAAAGGAATATTTTCATAGCTTTTCTGTAGTCTCCCAGGAGGGAGGATCCCAGACAAACCTGTGGACGCCCCAATCTTTTTGGGCTTGGGTGCTGTCCGAGGTGCTGACTGGATAGGGTTGTTGCTTTCCTAACTTCTGAGAACCAGTGCCTTTGCAGGGAACCAGGGGTGGGGTATGGGATCAGTAGTCAGAATGCATTACCCATTTCAAGGTAATTCACCAAATTATGCAAGGAAGCATGTGGTGGAAACTCTGATTGAAAACAGGGACTATTTCAAAATTTCAGATTTTTCCATTAGAATTTTGATTTAGGGAGTATAGAAAATCTTTGAAAGTATATTCAAACAGAAAATATATTTCAAACAGTATGTTTGTTTCGCTATGTTCCATAGTGTAATCACAAAACCTAGGCATTGCAGGGAACCTTGGAAGTCATCTCGTTTAATCTTTTATGGAGAGTAGGGAATCTATGATTTCTCTAATTACTTTCAGTGACACCCAACTCACTACCAGCCTAAGGGAGCCAGTAGCTTCCTCTTCTGGGCTCCAATAGAATCTGTTTGTATTATGTTTTGGGGAATTTATTATTATTTCCTATCCGTCTGTATATTTATATACACCTCCCTATTTCCTATTTGATTTTATGTTTCCTGAGGGTGGGTCCCTATGCTCTTTATTGTATTGTTTTGTTTTTTAAAGATTTTATTTATTTATTCATGAGACACACACACACACACACACACACACACACACACACACACACAGGCAGAGACACAGGCAGAGGGAGAAGCAGGCTCCATGCAGGGAGCCTGAGGTGGGACCGGATCTCGGGTCCCCAGGATCACGCCCTGGGCTGAAGGCGGCGCTAAACCGCTGAGCCCCACCCCCCCACCCCCGGGCTGCCCTATCATTGTACTGTTAACACAGAATCTCTCGAGAAATCCTTATAGGATTGGTTTAAATTACTTTGCATCTTTGAGTGTCTCCAATCAGCAAAAATTTCTTTACACTAAATTAAAATCTGATCACATGTGCCTTCTAACTATTAGCCCTAGTTCTATCCTTTGGGAATACAGAATAAGATTAATATCTCTTATGATAGTTCCCAAAATAATTGAAGGCAGTTAGCATACACTTCTTAATTTTCCTTTTTGCCAAAGAAAACTATTCTGTTTCTCTAACTCTACCACATATTCTATCATTCTAGTAGGATTACTACTCAGGGCTTGGACACTATTTCTATAAAGCACAAGATTGTCCTAGCTTTTCTCGGCTCATACAGAGGTTACAGGAAGCAAAATATCACTCAATATTTTAAAAATATATATATATTACTTTTGAGCCAGATATTCCCTGTCCCACATTTTAAAAATCTAAGTTCAGGGATGCCTGGGTGGCTCAGCAGTTGAGTGTCTGCCTTTGGCTAGGGCGTGATCCTGGGGTCTGGGGATTCAGTCCCACATCGGGCTCCCTGGGAGGAGCTTGCGTCTCCCTCTGCCTATGTCTCTGTGTCTCTCTGTGTCTCTCATGAATACATAAATAAAATCTTAAAAATAAAATAAAAAAAATAAAATAAAAATAAAATAAATCATAAAAATAAAATCTTAGTAAAAAATCTAAGTTCAGGGTTTTACATTAATCCCATTTAACTTCATCTATCCAATTGATTCCTTCAATTGCCATATTAGCTATCCTCCCAAGTGTTGTATCACACACAAATGAGATGCAGATTTCATTTAGACCAGATAAAGGTTAATTTGGCATAGGGTGCAGCTGCGTGCTGGCAACAACCTTGCCCAGAACCTACTCCTATAGAGACGAGCATCTGTATTGCTCAAAAGTTCCAAGAGTAATTCTGATGTACATACTTTCTTGACAACATTTCCTGATATTCTATTTTCTTAAGTTCCATCAAAATACACATTATGTCATCACCTAGATATCTTTTCCCTCTTTCTTAGTTACTCTTACAATGGTCACTCCTGAATAAAGAAACACTCTGTTTTTAATTAATTTTGGTACAAATCTCACATTTACTGTTAGTAGGCAGAAGTGTGTTTTCTTTGTAAATCCTTTTTAAAAAAAACTGTATTTCTAGAATCTTTGTATGTTTTTCATGGTAAAGATTTAAAAGTCAATGCTATGACCTTTATTTCCCCTCTAATTAATATTTTTATGATTTCTCACAATAGGATCTCCTCGACCTCTAGCTGATCCCCCAGATGGCTTGGATATCATGCAGCTTGAGGTACGCTGCTGTTCAGTAATGTGAGATTTTTATTTAGTCTTGGCCTTGAAAATATCATGTGGATAGTGTTCACTTGAAACTATTTTAAGATCAGATTCTTGGCTGCAGCAGGAACTCATGTTGCCATTTTCATGGCCTCATTTAAAGCATCACGAGAGTTGTGTTGAAATTCACTGCCACTGTGTGAGAAGATAATGGAAGGTTCATAAATGGGACAACTTTAGTATTTTACATATGTTTTAATAGATTGCTATTGACTAATTTGTACCGATCTTTGATTCATTGTTCATATTTTTCTTTAGCGACTGGCATATTGGGCCACTCTTTCTAAGCAACCTAAGGTAAAAAAATATATATACATATAATAATTCATTTATTTTTATTTTTTTAAAGATTTATTTATTTATTTGAGAGAGAGAGAGAGAGAGTAAGCACAGCAGGGGGAGGGGCAGAGGGAGAAAATCTCAAGTAGACTCCTGGCTGAGTCTGACATGCAGCTCAATATCACAATTCTAGGATCATGACTTGAACTGAAATCAAGAGTGGGGCACTTGGTTGCAGAAGGGAAGGAGTGTGGGGACATGGGGTGACTGGGTGACAGGCACTAAGGAGGGCACTTGATGGGGATGAGCACTGAGTGTTATATGTTAGCAAATTGAATTTAAATTTAAAAAAGGGGAAAAAAAGAGTGGGGCACTTAACTGACTGAGCCACCCAGGCACCCCCATATAAGAATTCTTTTAATTATAACAATGCACATGGTTATACCATAATTGATATCTGTAACAAGCACACTTTTTTGCCACCTGCAGGAGAAATCTGTGTATATGGTTAAGCACATGGTAAGAAGGTAGTTGTAGGAAATAACAAGTGAATCTCTCAAAATAAAATACCATGGAATATTGGTCATTCATGTATATTCTTACAATTATAATAATATATATGTATTATATATATGTAATTATAATTACATTAATTATGTATGTTATGAGATATCATGACATATGTTACACATTGATATAGTATGATATGATAATTCTTCAAAACAATAGATCTCAGGTGAAGAACCTAACAGTGATAGTCACCACAACGGATATGTTTCAGTGGATACAAAGTAAATATTGATTCAATCAAAAGTGCAGGATGGTGGTGTTAGGGTGGAGCCCATGATTCTAAAGCATAAACTGAATGTTTTCACCTTGAACCATATCTTTTCTTCCTCCTTCCCCTCCCCCAAGCCACAGCATACCTCATCTTGGTGAACTTCTTATTATTCTCCTAATACCCAGACTCATATCTGCACAGGTTTTTCCTCAGCCAAAAATGCCTTTGCAGCTCAGATTCTAAAACCTGGGTTCAAAACCTAATCTACTTAACTTTGGCAAAATTCTTAATCTCTCTATGTCTGTTTCCTCATCTGTAATATGGGAATAATAGTTATACTAGCCTCATAATGTTGTTGTGAAGATTGAGTGCTTGAATCTTTGAAGGGTTTTCAACAGTGTCTAGAACACAGTAAATGACAGCACCTAAGTGCCACCTGCTAGCATTGTCCCTGATGCAACTAATGGCCATTATTGAAAACTCAAACATTACTTTCTCTCTTTTATTTTTTAAAATTTATTTGAGAGAGAGCAAGAGAGCACAAGCAGGGGAGTGGCAGAGGAAAAGGGAGAAGCACACTGCCTGCTGAGTGGGAAGCCCAATATGGGGTTCAATCTCAGGACCCTGGGATCATGACCTGAGTCAAAGGTAGACCCTTAACAGACTGAGCCGTACAGGTGCCACTGCTTTCTCTCTTAAACTTCATAAATATATCATGCCTATTTCTCCTTATTTTCAGTTTATCCTTATGCACATGTTTGAAGACAATTGCCATTTCTTATCTTTAGAACTAATCTTTACAGCCTTGCTATCCAGAGCAAAAATTCAGGGTGAAAATCCAAAGTTTTCCATTTCCTTGCCACTGTTTCTTCACTTCACACAGAATGGGCTTCTCTATCCCTCACATAAAGGCTGTAGGGATGTCCCCTACATAGGCAGAAGTGGAAGTGTGGCTGTCACATGTGCTACCTATAGCCTTAAATTGGTTTGTGGGCTTCCCCAAGTGCAAAGGCCCACCTGGAATGAATTTCCATCCACTTCCTCCACTTTCCCAAAGCTGATCCTTTCATCATTTCCAGTCGTAGAACAGCAAGAGATTATTCAGTGAACAAAACTCTCAATATCTTAAATCTATTAATAGAGACACTGTAGCTCTTCCTGGTCTTGCTGCTGCATTAATAAAGGACCTTTGGCATGTCACTCCCTCTCCTGGGGCTCTGGTTCCCTCAACTATCTCATGTCCAGATGATCTACCTGGGTTCTAAGTCCTCTTCCAGTTCTGGTCTCCAGAAAAGCCAGATCTGGGTCTCTGCGGGACTTTCGTCTTTAAGCATTTCAGAAAGCAGAGTTACATCCTACAAATAATGACTCCTGCAGAAAGTCTTCTTGTTTTGTGCTTCTGGTGGGATCAGAAGTTCATACAGGAAAGGGGACAATGAATTCTTGGGAACACAGTTCTACTATTCATCCCTTCAAACAAATATATCTACTGAGAGCACACCACGTGTTAGGTGCTAAATGTGCAATGGTGATCAAAACAGAGAAAACTACTTGCTCTCATGAAACTGAAGTTCTAGTTGGGGACATAAATAATAAATTAGATAGTCAAGAACATTTTGAAATACATTTTTTTTCTGTAAAAAGTTCTAGTTGGGGACATAAATAATAAATTAGACAGTTAAGTACATTTGGAAATACATTTTTTTTTCTGTAAAAAGAAAAAATTGAAGCAAGGAAGGTGCAGATGAAATGTTGAGAGTGGTGTTTGAGCACCAGGAAAAGCATCTTCATATTTCTCGTTGTTTTTTGGCTTGAAACCTAACAGCATTAAGCTGATTAGTGTGGTACACAAAAACAATTATTTGACTAATTAGTGTCCAGAAAACACACATACACTCACACATACATAACGAGTGGGGTATGTGTGCATGTGTGTGTATGTAGAATACATAAGTATGGGTGGCTTCCCATGCAGAAACCCTTCACAGTTGGTAGGATGATGTAATTGTGTCAACAGCAACAAATTATAAGTGTTATTAACAACTTTCATTTCTGTCTCGATTGAAGTTTGAGCCGATTCAAAGAGGTTTCAAGGTGATTGAGATGAGAATGATCAATCTTAGCCAGATCAGCATATTTAAAATATTCACAGTAATCATCTTAAGCAATACAAAATGCACACATAGAAACCTGATTTATTGTTTTGTAAGACATCTTCTTCACAGCAAGATATCGGAGTAGAATATGCTTAGTATACAACTAAGCCTGTCATTCATGCAAGGATTTAGAAATGAAAAGTTGGACTTTCTGCAAAAAGAGTGGAGATTTATGTAGAAAGCTTTTGGGGGAAAACGAGTTTGGTCAATTTGAATCAACTCTAAAAAACTGAATTCTAGAGTATATTCAGCAACAAATTAAAAATTGCAATCATTAATTTTATTCCAAGTCTTAGATGGTTATCTCGGGATGGATTAGGGTATTGCTTCTATGTACTACAGAATATGTTTTTCTCCCTAAGATTGGAAAGGTGAAACGAGAGTCAACCTTAAAATAATTATGTATTACTGGGAACTTGTTTTTTTTTGTAAGACCCTTCATCAACTATAGTTGCCTGCTCCAATTAAATTCCATGTATCTTACCCTCACAATTCTCTTTCTAGGATAATCAAGACATATACAAAAGGGTGAGTACTGCCTAGCGTGGTAACACAGGCATGCAACTTTCATGTTTATAGCAAGTGACACTTGTACTAAAATAAACTTTTTTATTATTCAGTTTTTATTTCACTACTCCAGAACTCAGGAGCCGACACATCCAGTTAAAAGTGGGGTCAGTACTTTACCATTCTCATCTTTCTGTAAAAGTGACTCTCCTCTGCTTGCCTTTTATCTTATCCAAATTAGTATGTGTAGATAAGTAGAAAAGCACGGGGCTTGCAGACGTTGTCTGTGTAATAGCTTTCTAAGGGCTTTTTCCTGGAGCTTCAGAGATTCTTCTTTCCCTGTCTGGGCTACGGCTGGTGGGAGGCTGAGAGATCGAAAAGGTTAGATAGTATATTATAGAAAAGGAAAAAATAAGTGAGGAGAGTTTTTTATTATGCACTTTAACCGATGTTTGAAAAAGACCTGATAAAACTGAGCTCAATTTACATTTATTATACTACCTTTTTAAATTAAATTTAATTTTTTAAAGATTTTATTTATTCATGAGAGACACAGAGAGAGAGTCAGAGACACAGGCAGAGGGAGAAGCAGGCTCCTCCCCAGACCCAGGATCACACTCTGAGCTGAAGGCAGATGTTTAACCACTGAGCCACCCAGGCATCCCTCCTTTTTTATTTTAAGAAGAGTTTTGTGAAACATAAAGTGCTGTGTCCTTAGTAGTGATCCATAGAGGAGCACCTTCTATAACCATCACTATGTATATGTGCTAAGGAGATAACATGCATCACCCCTAACTTTGTTATTTTAAACTTGAAATACCCTCAGAAGCAGGTTGTGTAAGTGAATTTCTGCAGGGTATGATTTGAGGAATATTAGGAAGGTCAGAGTATAAAATTTTTAATTCAGTGGCTCTGTTACAGTAACTGAAATTCTACCATTAGTAAGTCATTTATATAATCAAGGCTTTTCAAGTCTTCAAGAACATCCTTTTAAAGAAAAAATAGTAAAAAAAAAAAAAAAAAGAAAAGAAAAGAAAAAATAGTGAAGTGTTTTTTTTCCCTAAGAGGTAAAAACTCATCAGTAGCATAGATTTAGGAATGAGGATCAGGTGAGGATGGGGATAGTATCAGGAAGGCAAGGGGCTTTTAATTGTTTGTCTCTTTTTTCCTCAGTTTCCCTCTTTGGCATCAACTTGTCTTCTATGTCACTCACTCGTTCTTCCACCTTGTTAACCCTCGTCGTTAGGACTTCTAGTTTGGATTGCATCTCATTCAACTGATTTTTGATTTCTGCCTGATTAGATCTAAATTCTGCAGTCATGAAGTCTCTTGAGTCCTTTATGGTTTTTTCTAGAGCCACCAGTAGCTGTATAATAGTGCTTCTGAATTGGCTTTCTGACATTGAATTGTAATCCAGATTTTGTAACTCTGTGGGAGAGAGGACTGTTTCTGATTCTTTCTTTTGAGGTGAGGTTTTCCTTCTAGTCATTTTGCTCAGTGCAGAGTGGCCAAAAACAAGTTGTATTGGGAAAAGGAGAAAAAGAGAGGAGAGAAAGAAGGAAAGAAAAGAGAAAAAGAAAAAAGAAAAAAGGAAGAAAAAAAAAGAAGAAAAAGAGAAAGAAAAAGAAAGAAAGGGAAAAAAAGGGGGGTGGGGGAAGCAAACAGAAATCAAAAAGCAAAAAAAAAAAAAAAAAGAAAAGAAACACGGGGGAGTATCTTGTTTCTGTATACTTTAAGTCCCTTGACTTTCCCTGGAACTGGTCCGTCTAGCTGGTCTTCTGGGGGAGGGGCCTGTTGTGCTGATTTTCAGGTGTTAGCACTTGGGGGAATATCAAATTTTCAGGTGTTAGCACTTGCAGGAATATCAAATGCACTAGGAAGTGGGGATTAAGGTGCTGTCCTTCCACCTCCCCCCGCCAAGACTAGGAGAGCACACTTGGGGCGCAAAAGGATCTGCGTGGGCTTGCTTCTTTGGGACAGTGCACTCCTCCCCAGAAGGACAGAACGCTTGGGGATAAGGCACATAAAAGTCTGATTTACCCTAAGGGAATACTTGTAAGTGTTGTGTAGGAATTTTAACCTGCTGTAAGGGCAAGCAGTTCTTTATTGAAAACACAAAATTTCAAGCCTAGGTGTGGATGTGAATTTTATCCGGGGTACTAAACCCATCTGTAAGGGAGGGCGTGGAGAGGACAGGTAGCCTGGGCTGCGTCCTGGCGAGGCCAGCCTCCGACCCCCCCCCCCCCCATCTGTTGCAGTTCCCTCCTGTGCACCCCTTGATGCGCCTGGCCGCGCAGCTCGCCAACCGCAGGATGAGAAGATTTCTGCAACCGCCCGTAGGTGTTCTCCTCCCTTAACCGCGGTGACTGCAGGTGGTCTCTGGGGGGCAGGGAGCAGGGGAGCGGGAAAGGGAGGGCTGACTTGCAGGCTCTCTTTGAATCTCAGCCTCCACCTTGGGAAGGAGAACAGGCCTTACCTTATGCCACAGTCCCCTACCCTGAACCCCACAGAATGGCTGCAGGGCCCGGGGAGCCCCCTTAGGGCAGAGATGGCCTCTTCTCTTCCGCTCTCATCTTCCAAGTTTCCTGACACTTTCCCTGACCCTTCCTCTTCCGATGGACATTTGCCTTGGTGACCCCCTGGGCTTCCCCTTGTGGCTCCGCCTGGCCTTTTGTCCTATCTCAGAACTTTATTTCTTTAAAAATAGCTTTTTTTGTTTGTTTGGTTGGTTGGTTGGTTTGGTTTGGTTTGAAGCTTTGAAATTACCAGCTTCAGTAATAGGTATAGTTGTTCAAAATCCTAATTGAAGTTTTATTACATGGTAGCCAAAATAAAAGAATAATGTTGTGCCCAAGATTGCGAATCCGAGAAACCACCAAGGAGCCGACACCGGTGCAAGCGCACGAGGGTTTATTTGCAAGCTGGAGTTTGGGTCCAAGTATACCTGACACAGAGGAGCAGGGACTTGGACCCTGAAGTGGGTTACAGCTGGGTTTTTTAATGGGCTGGTCTAGGGGATTTTCAGAAGAGGTGGAGGAATTTCTCAAGTTCTGTTTACTATTCTGATATGGGGCTTTCAAGGGCATTGAGCTCTGTTCTCATTCTAATATGGGACTTTCTACCATGGGCATGGGCTCTGTTGTCTTTCTGATATGGGATTCCCTGCCGAGGACATTCTGCAGTTTTTCTTTTTTTTTTCTTTCTTTCTTTTTTTTTTTCATTCTGCAGTTTTTCCTGTAAAGTTCAGCTCTTATTCCCAGGGCCCTAAGATGGCTGTACTTGTGCTAATGCTAAACTTGAGGGTGGAATGGCCTTAAATTCTCTCAGCCTCCACAATTACATGGTAGCCAAAATAAAAAAATAAAATAAAAAGAATATTCCTTTTGAATACTGAAACTCATCCCAGTTTGCCCCGGACTTTCCTGGTTTTAGCTCTGAAAAATCCCAAGACCCCTCAGGAAGCTGCTCAGTTCCTAGAAAGCAGGTGGGTCGTCGTAAGTGTAGACAGCAGTTTGTCTTGTCTGATTCACTGCACAGCCTTCCGGATTGAGTCCGATCTATTGTTATGCTAGACTCATAAGCAAAGACAAGCTGGAGAAGCTGCCATGGCTTATCCTTGGATGGGGGTCAATTTCAAGGTGATACTGTTGGGAAGAACAAGCCGATTTAACCTTGTCTTGGACATAAATGGTACCTCAATCAAGAAAACACGGCTGCCTTCCTGAACAGGAGATTATAATCGGCTACGTGGTTAGCCCTTCCCCTGAACTACTTTTTTGCTCCTGATTTCTGGCTACCTGAGGATGGAGCTGTGGAGGCTGAAAAAAGTAAGGCCATTCCACCTCAAGTTTAGCATTAGCACAAGTACAGCCATCTTAGGCCCCTGTGAATAAGAGCTGAACTTTATAGGAAAAACTGCAGAATGTCCTTGACAGGGAATCCCATATCAGATCTTAAGAAAGCCCCCCCCGTTTCCCCCATATTGGAATGAGAAAAAAAATTCCTCTACCTCTTCTGAAAATCCCCTAGACCAGCCCATAAAAAACCGAGCTGTAACCCACTTGGGGGTCCAAGCCCCTGCTCTTCTGTGTGGAGTATACTTGGACCCAAGCTCAAGCTTGTAAATAACCCCTCGTGTACTTGCATCGGTGTCGACTCCTTTGTGGTTTCTCGGATTCTCAATCTTGGGCACAACAGAGCCAAGGAGGTACAGGGTCACAGCCTAATGACTGCAACCCTGGGGGGTGTGGTTCCTGTTAAATAACCTGCACCTCATTCCCTCACAGGATTCGAGGACTGCTGCAGTGGATTTCACCAAGAAGGTGTGTAAGCCCTTTCGAGAACCCACACCTCCTGAAGATCTGCAGGAGAAGCCTAGGAAGTGCTTGGAGCTGGGCAATCTTGTAGCCCCTCTAGATCACTTCTGGAAAGAACTGGTCCCACAATATTGCCCCTGAAAATCGGAGGCCGAGAGTTTAATTTCAGGTTTTTCTGAGCTTGTTCCGAGGCAGAAAGGAATCATGGGGCAATGCTGCTGGCTGACTATATTTCATCTCCAGTCTTGTAGATGAGTCACCTGGAACCATCTGTTCCTGAGGATTTGCTTTATGTGGCTCAGGGGCCTGCATGCCAGTTGTACAAACTTGGGGAGAGGTAAACTGCAAGTGGCACAACCCCATCCATATACCAGTTCTTCTCCATGTTGACCATGAATCATAGATACCTGGGGACTTGGTTAAAATTCAGATGGCTGGGCCCCAGCTCCAGATAGCTGGTAGAGACCTGAGGATTTCCATTTCTAACAAAGTCTCAGGTGTCATTGATGCTTTTGGTCTGGGGACCACACTTTGAAAACTGTTGTCATAGGCATTTTCAGAAGACCTTAGGCACAAAGTGGTTGCATAATGGTTTGTGTTTTTATGTTGTAGGATCACACTGCCACCTGGGGACGACCATTTTTCCTTTTCAAGGTATAGCATTTCTTTTTCTCTGTTTTTAACTCGGACTCCCTCCTGCCACCCAATTATGGATTCCTGCAGAATGAGCACAGCCCAGCACCCTATGGCAAGCTAGTGAATAATTATGGGGACTCTCTCACCCTTTCCTTAGGAGAGACCTTCAAAGTCTCCTCCTATAAACTTGATGTTTAGAAAAGAAAAGGTACAGAAAGACATAGGCTGAGAGAACCAGGGCTCCGGGAGCATGGGTAGGAGGTGGGAGTGCTGCTGATGGACAGACATGGGAGCCAACCAGAATTGGGGTCTGTGTCCCTGTGTCCAGGTTCCGTGCTCCCAAATAGCATAGGCACTGTTCTCTCCTTCCCTGGGGTCCCAGAGCCCCTTGCGAAGGTCACAGAGTCAGAAACTGTCTTAGTTTGTGGTCTGCCACTCACTAGCTCTGCTTCTTCCCCTAGATCCTCAAGTGTTTGCATCAAAAAAATCGGACTCTGAATCAGACAGATTCATGCCCCTCAAACTGTACTCTGTGGGTCACTGGTGCCAAGAGGTTACTCTGCAAAGATCAGACAAGATGGGAAAACACTGCACCCAACACTCTCAAAAGTTTACAGCACATATCAGCATGCCCTGCAGGAAACAACCTGTTTTTCTCAGCTTTCTTATATAGTTCCCAACTTGTTTGACCATAGAGGCCCTGTATGACCTATTGGTGGTCATTCTCTAGAAGGTACTTTGAGGAACAATGGGTCTCCACAATGTCTTTAGGGTGAGAAGTCCTGTGATAAATGGTTTGAAGACCATTCTGCTACATAAATAGAGCCTGGAGTGGGGGAGCAGTGGGGT
Organism: Vulpes lagopus; assembly: GCF_018345385.1. Lineage (NCBI taxonomy): Eukaryota > Metazoa > Chordata > Mammalia > Carnivora > Canidae > Vulpes > Vulpes lagopus. The sequence goes on along the minus strand of NC_054828.1, from coordinate 26,121,457 downwards.
AGAGGACAGTGTCAGGGCTGTAGGAGCAGCAAGGGTCCTGGAGCACTGGCCTGGTAGCCCTGGGCTAGGGCTGACCAGGTGAACTCCCAGGGAGGCTGCTGACATTTCAGTTAGGAAAACGAAGTCTTAGGGTCAGTTGAGGAAGGATCCAAGGCCTGGAAACAGGTTCTAGGCAGTTTTGTCTCAGTATCTGTAAGCTGCTCCTTTTTTTTTTTCTCCCCCAGCCAAGGAATGGAAGAAACACTGAAGATAACACCCTGTAGGGAAGTCCAAGGTCAGCCCCATTGCTACTGTTCTCCTCCAAGTAAATGTTGTGTCTGACTTGGGGGGTGGTGAGAGGCAGCCAGAGGGGTGGCAGTTCAAAAAAGAGGGGAGCCACGTAGAACCTCTGAGGGTCCTCCACCCCCTCCCTCCCTTCCCTACTCTCCACACCACAGAGACCCCACTGCAGCCTGGTAGAAACAGGCTGTCCCAAGCACACAAGGCAGCCTTCGCCTCCGTGCTGGCCCTTTGCAGGTATGTTGTCTCTAGCAGTACCTGCGAGGCAGTGAGGGCCACATGTGGCCCAGCTGATCCTCGGGACTTCTCACCTGACCCTTCCAAGGAGGGTGAAGCCGCCCTAGCAGGCTTGGCAGGGGAAGGGGGGTACCTTATAGTGGGAACATCTCTGAGTACAGCAGACGTAGCCAGGCAAGGCTACTCCCTCCATTCTACAGTGAGCTGAGACCCAGAGTTTAAATCTCAGGAGATTCCTTGGTCTTCGGGCCCATGGAAGTGAAGTCCACGTACGAGGGCAGCTCTGGGCCTCCTCTGTCTCTCATGATGGTGTGGTCCTGGGGTCATTGAGGTGGCTGTCCTTTGGAGGTGTCCCAGCCTCCCTTCTGGAGCCTGATCTGACCTGCCAGGGCCTGGGCAGGCCAAGGGTGCCTGAGAAAGCTGTCCAGATGCTGCGAAACAGGACTCCCCAGGTGAAAGGAGAGGAAGAGGTTCCCTGAGGCCACAGCATTGACACAGACCGAATGGTCTAATTAGATGCTGCAAAAATGAATAAGTACCGATTTGGGGGCATTTGTGACTTATCAAATTGAGGAGTAATTTAAAAATATGCTGTACAATAACATGCCCATAGGCCTCGTCTTGATTCTGGTAATGATTTGATCCAAGCAGTGCATTTTTCTTCTCTTTTTCAGAGTTCTGTGGCAAAGAGAAACTGGATCAGATAAAGAAATCGAGCAATTATCTTGAACAAATGTCAACTTTCTTTCTGTGAACAATAAAAGATAATTCTCTTGCTCTATACTCACTAGAATATGCAATTGTATAAAAAATAAAGGAGCATGGACACAATATTTTCATTTCTTATTGGGAAGCTTTAGCGGAGGGATTAGATGTATTTTAAAAATAATACTCTCTATTTTTTTTTAATGTTCTGTGTTTGGGATTGTTTAAGCATACCCCAAATATCTTGTTATTATCAAGAATTGAGAGCTTGGGGCTAGGGATAGACTGTCTTCCTGTTCTGGCTCATCTTTTAGCTGGGGCACTGTGGGCTGGTCACTTCCCATCCCTGTGCCTTATTCTCCTCCACAGTAAAATGGGATTGGTAATAATAGTACCTTCACACAATTTTTGTGAGGACTGCAGAGACCACCTACGTAAAGGCTTAGCATGGTGGTACCTAGAGAGCATGCAATGGGTGTTGGCTCTAATTACACCTCAAAGATGATTCTCATGACACAAATAGTACCAGAACGACTTGCCCTAGACAGCTTCTTCTATCTTGCTGACCAGGGACTTGAGGTTACAGCACTAAGTTAACATATAACAATTCCAGACTTCTCAGGAAACCATGAGGCTTAGGCATTTTACTTTCTCAGGCTCCTCCTCTGTAAACAGTATTTGACTTCCAGACCTCCCAAGATCATTCAAAGGAGTAGATGATGCAGAAGATGGGCAGTGACACAAGGAGGGACCCTAGTGATACATGCAGCGAATCTAAGCTGCATTGAAACACTCTCCTTTTAAGCTTCTCATGAAATTTAAAAGTCCTCCTTTTAAAATATAATGTAGATGTCACATTTTAGGATTAGTTTTTATTTTTAGCATTTATAAGCTCTTGTAATAAGTCTCAAGCCTATTCTCTCAAATAAGATATTTTAAGACCCCTCAGTAGATCTTACCACACAGAGATAAGTCAAGCAAACCTGACTCCACATGACATTTTGCTGAGCACAGGCTGCAGAGGGATCAAGGCACTGGTCTGAGACCCTGCAGTAGGTAAGAAACAGGGCAGGTTTGGCCTCCTGGTGTATATCCCAGGTCCTGGGAGCACAGGGAGTGTGGACTTGACCTCACAGCTCCGTGACAGGGTGGGCAGAGCACAGTGTTCATGAACAATGTTCCAGTACAAGTCTGTAGGAACAGTCTCAACATTTTGAAGTGACCAAGGATGACTGTTTCCACCCCAAAGTCCTGGAATCCTCTTTGTTAAACCAGTGATTATCATTTCCACTCTAATGGAGGATCATACACTTGGCGTGGACCTGCGGCAGGCCAGTCTGCAGGACAATGGTTATGAGAGTGAGGGGTGGGCAAAGAGGGCCACTGCTTCTAAGGAACACTGTTTGAGCTAAAAGCTCTTCCTTTGCCAAGCCAGTCTCTGATGATGGGGAGGTAGAGACAGACTCTGAAATCTCAGACATCACCTCACTCCTTTCCCGTACAGCAATGACCAGTGATGCGCCACCAGTGCCAATAAATTCAGAGAGGAAAGCAGACTATGATTTACAGCTTCAGCTTCCACACTGTGACACCTGGTTCTCCCTACGTACAGTGCTGGGCTATTTTTAGCCTGGTGTCCTATGAGAAGGAGCCTTACATTATCACTCTAACCAGGTGTCACATCAAATAAGTCCGAGTCCTAGGCCCAATGTTGGTCTCTAGAGGGAGGCTGCCTGCCTTCATAACCCTCGTGGTCACTTTATAGGAAGAGGCCATGCCTCAGGCCATTGCCCAGGCCGCTGGGGGCCTCAGGAAGGTCAGAGGTCTGAGGCTAGCAGAACAGAACTTGAAAGGAACTCTCAGAACCTTAAAGGGGGCAGAGGCCTTGCTGATCATTCACCCCCACCTTCTTGTGGGCTTCAGAGGAAAGCAGCCCACAGAAGCCAAGTGACTTTCTCATGGCCACAAGGCTACTGGCAAGCATGTCCAGAACAGAACTCACATCTTTCAATTAAAGCCTAATTGCTTTTTTCACCCTAACTTTATTATCTCGTATCAGTTTTCTAGGATCGCCGTAACAAATTTTCTCAAGCTTATTGACTTCAAGCAATAGAAATGTATTCTTGGGGTGCTTGGGTGGCTCAGTAGGTTAAGCATCTGCCTTCAGCTCAGGTCATGATCTTGGGTCCTGGGATCAAGCCCTACATCAGTCTCCCTGCTCATTGGGGAGCCCGCTTCTTCATCTCCCCTCTGCCCATCCCTCCTAGGTGCTCTCTCTCTCTCATAAATAATAAATAAATAAATAAATAAATAAATAAATAAATAAATAAATAAATAAATAAATAAATAAAATATTTAAAATAAATGTATTCTCTTATAGTTCTGGAGGCCAAAGTCCAGAATAATGGTATCATTAGGGCCATGCTCCCTCTGAAGACCTTAGTGGAGAATCCTTCCCCACCTCTTCTCTCCTCTGGTTGGCTCCAGATATTTCTCCTGGTTGTACAGCATCACTCAATTCTCTACCTCTGTCCTCATGTGGCCTCTCCTCTTTGTCTAGTGCCTTTCTATTCTCTTTCAAAGATACTCTTTAAACACTGATATTGACACACACTTCCTTACTCTTTTTTCTCCAATCACATTTACATTACTTCTTTCCACTGCAATCTATATATCTCCCATATTATTTTGTCTGTCTGGTATGCATTATGGATGTTTTCTTCTGACTACCACCTTCCAGTTTGCTAAATCTCTATTCAGCTGTGTCTCTTATGTTATTAAAATGACCAGCTGAGTTCCTAATTTTGGTTATTATGTTTTTCACCTCCAGAATTTCTATTTGCTAATTTCATTATTTTCTAGCTTTCTAATTGAAATTCTCAATCTTACCATTTTTCTCCTTTAACATAGTAAGTATAGATATTTTTAGGGTCTTTCTGATGAGTAAATTGCTTAGATTCCCTTGATGTCTATTTCACTGTTTGTTATTTATCTCAATTTTTGCTTATTATTCACCCTACCTCTTAGTTCTTTGGGGCCCTAATGAAATAGCTGAGAGTTTTTCATGAGCTCCCCCATTGTACACTCAAGACTCCAGTTTTTGTCCCCTGGTCCTTAAAGGATGACAAAGACTGCTGCCCAGTTTTTCAGTTTCAAAGCTGCCCTTCTGAAACCTTCAGCAATTCATATAAGAAATACACTAGCCCCCAAGGCTTATTTGATCTTTCTGCGTTTACACCTTAATCAGATCTTGACCTTTTAATTCTTAACTGCCACATTATCTTCCCTGATACCCACTTACCAGAGAAAGTCTTCAAAGTCCGAGAGGACACAGATATGAGTGTTCATGTGGTTTCTTAAAGCAAAAGAGTTGGAAAGAACCCAGATGTCTATTAACAGGAGAAAAAATAAAAATTATAATATTCATATAGATGACATTTAGATAGCAACAAAAATGAATGAATCACTTGCATAAAGTTAGAAGAGTCTTAAAATCATGATGATGAGTGAAATAAGCAAGATGCTTTTTATAACAAGACAACATTTATGTAAGTTGAATACTATGGTGAGAACAAATACCAAATTTAGAAGACCAGTGATTCCTGAGGGTAGGAAGACTGGCACAAACCAGGAGGGCCACAGTGGGCTTCTATTGCATTGGTAATCTTTATGTTAGGTATTAATATTGTAAAAGGTAATAATCAGTAAATGAATTTATGTGGAAGCACAGAGAAGGAAGGGATTGTTTGGGTCCAGGAAAATCAAAGAGAGAGGTGGTTCTTGAATTGGTTCTTGAAGCATCTGTAGGATTTTTATAGATGGCAATGGAAAAGAGCATCCCTGATAGAAAGAATAACAAATAAAGATGGGAAAGTGAGAAGATTCAGGACATGTTCAAGGGACCACAAGTAGCAGGATGGTATCTTCCTGCTTTGGCATCCCAGCCCCCACACACATGTACGACCTTCCTGTTAAGCTAGATATCACTTGCTGAAACTAGGGTGAAGTGAGATTTCAAGCAACTGGGAGATCAGGCTATGGCTCATGTTGAGGTACTATGACAAGCCATAGTTGAGTTATATGGGTGGTGTGTATGGCCTGACAGCCAGACTGCCTGGGTTCAAATTCTACTTTTGCCTCTCACTTTTTGTGTAATCTTGGCCCATTATCTCACCATTCTGTGCCTGTTTCCTTACATTAATGTGATCACAATAATAGAACCTATCCTGTATGGTTGTTCTGAGTTTTTTGTTGTTGTTGTTGTTGTTGTTGTTCTGAGTATTAAATGAGTTAATACTTGTAAAGAATTTAGAACAGTGCTTGATATCTTATAGGAATTCTATTGGTATTTGTTATTTTCATTGTTATTACAGCATGAGTAAAGGAGATTGTCTGAGGCCTGATGCCAGGGAAGTCACCCTGACTGGGCTCTAAAACCTCTTTCTCTCTCCTACATTAAATTAGTGATTAGCCTTTGCGTATCCTATAGATTTCTCCTTTCTGAATTAAAAAAATATATATTATAACTGAACTCAGTTAAGGGCTCAGCTCTGTCATTGGCTATTCCCTGTGTAATGTCTTCTTACAATCTTGGATAATTTATTTAACTTCTCAAAGCCTTAGTTTATTCATCTGTAAAGTGGGACAAATAATAGAATCTACTATATAATAGTGTTATGATTAAACATAAGAATGAATGTAAGGTCTCAGTAAGTGTGGTGCACACACAATTTACAAACACATATCTACATACCAATGTTATATCATAGGTACTGTGCAATGAGTTTCCATTTATGGAGACCTGAGTTAGTTACATTTCCTGAATCTGTACTCTTTTGGGCTTTATGGTGGATATTTTACATTAATCTTCACAGTCCTAAAAAGTAGTGTATTAGTGAAATGCTAGTTACTGCCTCAGAAAAATCTTATATTCTTGCTGGCTTAATCCAGTAGAATTTCATTTACAACTCTTAGATAGTGCACTGCAAATGTTCCTTATTATTGGACTCTTCAGGTTTCTCTCCCATGATAGGTGCTGTCTAGAATGAGCGGAAGGGTCTCCAGGCCTATTCAGTGGGTGGATGGGGAAAGATAAGAGGCTCTCAGGAGGGAGGATTTTTATGGACCAGACCACTCCTTTTAGTAGAACTCTGTCATATGATCATGCCTGACTGGAAAGGAGACTGGAAATGTAACCTAGCTTAGTGGCCTAGAAGAAGGAGTGGCAGATTTGGCAAACAACTGGTTAGTTTCTGCTATAGTAAAAGCATTATCTTTAAGGCATGAGAAAACTGATACTCAGATATTAAATACTTGCCCAAGATCTTTCATTAAATGGCAGAATCAGAATTCAAACCCAGGTGTAACTGGCTTCAATATCTATAGCTCATGACTCACCGTTGCTGGCTGACTCACCATTGCCTCTCTGTCCCCCAGCATTAGCCCTTGGCTGGGTGCAGGAGTGGATGGCTTTAGGTTAGAGTGTTGAGTTGTACATGAAGTTACAAGCTATAATCACTGCTACCTCAGCCCTTGACTTGCTAGATAGAGATGATGTGCCTAGTGCAAGAATGGAGTGAAGCAAGAGTTCACTGCAGCCAAGTAATTCCAGGGCCATGTCTGATTAGGGGCTGAGGGAGGGATCTGGATGAACTGGGTGAGGTTGAGCAGGGACCTCCCTACCTCTGCTTGGGCTCTCAAGTTCTTTCCTAATTCAAGATGTTTAGACACTCTGGCTTTTTAAAGTATTTTTCTTGTGTATCTCAGTCCCTGTAAGAAACAGATGTGCCTGGTCCAAACAAATCCCTTCAGAGAGTTGGAAAAATTCCACTTCTGGACAATTTTATTTTTTGTTCAATTCTCTGATATCTTTGCTGACTCTTGGCATTTCAGTTTAATATTAAAGCCATCAATTTGCCTCAAGAGATTAAGTCACAATCAATAGAAACCTTGAAGGAGAAGGTAATAGGACTTACATTATTTATGTTCTTAGTCTTTGTCTTCCAGACATTGGCAAAATGGAACTTATGAAATTGCTGTAATAAAGCAGAGCCCAGGAGAAGAGGCTTTCAGTGCAAAGCAGCTACAGGGATGCTGGAGCACTGGGCAGTCGGCAGCAGACTATATGGCTGCAGACCCAGAAAGAGAGGTGGTCAAAGGGAAGCATTACCACTTGTTACCAGTTCCCAGGGAAAACTCACCATTGACGTCAAGCAGTGGAAGAAGTGTGAGGAACATTTGTGGGAAGAAAAGTCGCAGGAGAGTAGATTTGATGCTTGATTGGTGCTTAAGCAATGGATAGCCCTGTAAAATTTACTTTTTTTTTTTTAAATCAGGGGATAAGGACCACTCCCACTGAACTAGAAAACAAAGAGATCTTTGGGTATTGAGACTTATATTACTTAGAGTGAAAGACCCAACAATATTGTGATTTAAAGAACAAGTAAGGTTTTTTCCCAGCTAACAGTCCCAATGTGGATGACCCAGATCTGTGGAGCAGCTCTGTGCCATGAGCCATTCAGAGATACGGGGCCCGAAAATCACTGCCCCACTATACTGTGCATTGTCAGAGCTGAGTTGCCACCAGTCTGTGCTCCAGCTTGGTGAGGTGTTAAGGCCACTTCCCTCCCTTGGAGATAAATCAACAACAGGGCCACACTTGGGGGATGTAATCTGTACCTGGGTGGCCATGTTCCACTACAGCCCTGCTGCCTTAGAAGAAGAGAAGAAAGGTGCCTGGTGGGTCACTACAGACTAACACAGGACTCAATGTTGAGGAAGAAGAAGCAATTCTTTCAGCAAAGTACTAATGCTGTGATATGTGATGGGGAGGAGGATGTCAATAGTACAAAAGCCTGTCATGGGCTGGTAGAACATCTACCAGCAGGATCCAATGTGCTCTCTTCTCCACCTCATCTGAGTGGAATTTGATGAACTTGACAATTGTCTACCAAAATTGGAGGTCAAGGAGAATACATGGGATTCTGCAGACCAGACCACCCAATAGAGGAAAGAGAGAGGATGTAAAGGGGAAGGGTCAGTGACCCAGTGGCTACAAGAAGGGCTGGATGTATGTAGCTGCCCCAGAAGCAAAGTGAAGGCTGTGTTTGATGAAGAGATACCTGATGAGAGAAAGTAAGCTGGATGGTAAGGAGACTATTCCCCAACATTCCTGTGAATATTCTCTCAAAGGATGAGAAGGCATGACTGGAACCTGAAGTGAAAAACTGTTTGAAATCCTTCTTGATCCTGGGATGCCTGAGTAGCTCAGCAGTTGAGCCTCTGCCTTTGGCTCAGGTCATGATCCCAGGGTCCTAGGGTTGAGTCTTACATTGGGCTCCCTGCAGGGAGCCTGCTTCTCCCTCTGCCTATGTCTCTGCCTCTCTCTATGTGTCTCTCATGAATAAATAAATAAAATCCTAACAAAGAGAAATCCTTCTGGATCCTGAGTAGCTTGTTTAGGGATGGACCAATCTACTCTCTTCTACTGTGTTAGGGGTGGGAGGAACATTTGCAGGGCTATGCTTCTCCAGCTTAGTGAGAAGGTTCTCGACAGGGACTCTGTTGGCCCACACAAGGCAGATTTTCCTTGACATTCTCCTCTAGTAAGTTGTGCTTCACCCTTGAACCACTCATTACTCATAATCCTGACTCAATGTATCTATACCTAGAGTTCCTAATAAAAGCTCAACACACAGTAAGTGCTCAAGAATTGAATTTCTTCGAGACCTTATGGTCTGTTACCAAACAGGGGAAAGGCTTGTAACAATACAAATGGAGGGACTGCAGTTTAATGCAGTTGAGATCACTCCCAGGGATTCAGAGCCACCTCTGGCATCTGCCTGCATCAACCTCAGGACCTTGGACAGGGTATCTGATCTACGGAGGCCTTGAGCACCTGCCCAGGCCAGTCACCGTTAGCTGCTCATGACTGCATCAGTCATCAGGGTCCCTCAAAACAGCCCAACCCAATGGATCCATTCATTACCTACACACATGGTCACTGCACATGCTGCCAGCAGCTACAACTTCACAGAAGAGGAGACAAGCATCACACTGCCCTAGAATTTTCTCCCAGCCATCCTCACATTGCCGCTCTGTTCCCAGGGCCACTGCTCCCTCTGGGATCTTGGACCCTTACACCAGGATAAAAAGCCCTCTTTATCCAATCTCTTCCCGGAATTCTGTACCTCCACTTCGTTTCTCTTCCCTGAGGCTTCCTGGGCGGGGGGTGGGATGGGAGAGACTGCTCAGTGTCCAGCACCAGGTTTTCCAGGATGCCTCCAGGGGAGGTGCTCTTCACTACCTTAAGAATTCCAGACCAAAAATAATAATAATAATAAATAAATAAATTAATTAATTAATTAATTAATTAATTAGATTAAAAAAATAAAAAAGAATTCCAGACCAGTTGTCCTCCATCTTCCTCTAAAACTCAGGACTTCTTGGCAGCTCATTTCTTCTCAGCTCAGTCAGCCCTCCCCTCCTCAATTTTGTCATCTACAGACATCTTGGCTGCGTTTCTCTCTTCCCTCAAGGAATACTGGAATTTGTTCATGGTCTCCTTCCCCACCTCTTGTCCTGTGTCATCCTGATTGGCCTCAAAGCCCTGCAAACATCTGTCTGACACTCCAGACTTGGATTTCTTGATACCCTTATCCACAGAGCTGATAATATTAGATCTTTGTGTGAGGCTATTACAAGAAAAATACCTAATGATAAAGGGAGACAGATGTAAGGTCTCATCTAAAATGTGATGACAAGTCATCATTGACAATTTCAGTCCCCTGGCTTCCTTTCTGTAACCTGGGATCTAAAATTGGTAATAAAGTCAAATAAAACCAACCAACAACAACAAACATCACCACCACCCCCTCCCCCAAATACAGGACCAAGGGACCATTTTCCTTCTATTAAAGCTTCATCATGAAGACCTCCAGGGACAAGCCAACAAAATTGGATTTATCGACATGAGGCAGTGAAGAAGGCACTTCAAAGGAGCTGTGAAATCTGCTCAATAGGAGGGATGAGCTTTGTAAGGTCAAGGCTCCTACTGAAGGTTCTTAGGAGAGTCTAAAGGTAGTGGGGAGCATATCTGTGATGGTTGCAGCTTCTGAGGCAGAATTAGGAGAAAGTAGAATTAACCAAGGGTTGGATACCATGGTAAGGATGGCTAAGCATCTGGACATCCCTAGTAAAAGATGGGTGTAGTAAAGCAAATCTAGGGGAATTGCTGGTAAGAAAGCAGTGGCTATTCAAAGCAGGGGTTGTTATGGCATTTTACAACCACAGCCAGAAGAAATGTGGTTTTATGTGAACTTTGCATTTGGCTTTATCTGGGTCTGTTCTGCCAGCTTGGTAAACAGCAGGGCTGTTTTTACTTTTTTTCAGTCTGAGCTTATTTTCATTCTTTTAGGCCTGGATAATTTTTAACTCTTTCAGTTAATTGGCTTTTGCCAATTTAAATATTCCTTTAAAAAATCATGCTAAAGCCAGATACCCACATTTCCTTCTGCCGTGATGACCACCAAGCACACTCAGGATCAAAGGCCTTGCCAAGCCGGATGTGGCCATGTGCAGGGTAACTGCAGGATGGTTCATTAAAAACAATTGGAGTCAAATAAAACTCAGGCTCAAATCAGAGGTGACTTATTCCCAGCAAAAATGGAGTGAGCTATCTGCTTGCTGTTGCATGACCAACTTCCTACGACTGGTGTCAGGGAACTGTTATCTCTAATAAGGCCCTAAAGCATTCAATAAGAAAAAGTGCTTATTAGCTTATTATCTCTCACTTCTTAAAAAAAAAGAATAAAGGAAAACCACTTAGAATCTGGACACATGAGGAGCCCAGCTATTGTGGCTGATAAAAAAACAACTCACACTCCAGTGGTCCTCAGACTTTAATGTGATTCAGAAACACCTGTGGGCTTGCTGAAACCAAGATTGTGGATATTCTGATTCAGTAGGGCCCAAGAATTCACATAGTTAACAGGTTCCCAGATGATGCTGATGGTGCTGGTGCAGAGACCACAGTTGAGAACCACTCCTCTTGCCTGGAGCTTCCTTAGTACTTTCTGTACTTCCTGCACTTTCTGTTCTTCCTGCTTGAAATGCCTTCCCTGCTTTCCACCCAACTGATTGCTGTCTTGGTTTGTTATACCTCCTTCTTGGTCATTGTTGTTAGTTATTTATTACTGCAGGACCAAAGACTCCAAGGAGGACCTCTTGGAATGGGAATGTGAGGTGTTCAGGCAACCTTCCCCAACAGAGACCCTTAGGAAGCTGGTCAAAATTAATACAGACAATTGTTCAAAATCTCTAGAGATTGAAGGGTTTGCAATAAATGGAGAAACATTAATTGAACAAAATCTGTGGAAACTTAGCAGAAAGAGTAGAGATCCATGGTAGTCAAGCCTATCTTCCCACAGCTCTGCCTTATGGAAGAACTGTTCCAATGAGCTCAACAACCACGTGGCAGTTCATGTCTCTCCCAGCTCTCTGGGCTGGAATAGCTATTCCCGATGCTTTTAGCAGACAGTCAACATGAATAGGTTTCATTTTCTATATTTCTGTGCTGTAGAAGGCCTATAGCAAGTGAGTGGTGGCAGTTAGATGGCATTTATTTCCTTACTCACAACCTCCACTATGTAAAGAAGATCCTGGAAGGGAAGCTATTGAAGAGTAAAACCCACCTTTTCAACACAGCTCTATGTCTCAGAAGAGATACTTTCCTGGGCTCAGAAGATAAATGACAGCTCCCTTCTTCTTTAGCTCCCCAGCGCTGAAAATGTATTCTGGGTAGATTTGGCAACCAGTAAATTTAAGATCTTATCCTCTTTGGACCTGTGTTGCAGATGATCCATAGTGGGGATAAACTCGGGAGTGGCAGCAGCCTAGTATGGGACCACTTTCCACTCCCCACTGTCAGTACACACAGCTCCTGCTCCATAAGGAGGATCCGGGTGGAGCAGGCAGTCAAGAGAGAGTTCCCCAATTGCAAGACTGGAAACACCTTTTTTAAGTGCCCAGAGAACATGCACCAAGACTGGCCATATTCTGGATCTTAAAATGAACCTTAAAAAATTTCAAAAATTTGAAATTATACAGAGTCCATTCCATCCATAGTGGAATCAAGCTAAAGATATATAATAAAAAGCCACTTGAGGCTATATTATATATTCCCCACTTGAGGGAATCCCTGGGTGGCTCAGCAGTTCAGTGTTGGCCCAGGGCGTAATCCTGGAGTCCTGGGATTGAGTCCCATGTCAGGCTCCCTGCATGGAGCCTGCTTCTCCCTTTGCCTATGTCTCTGCCTCTCTCTCTCTCTCATTCTCTCTCTCTCTCTCTCTCTCTCTCTCTCTGTATTTCATGAATAAATAAAATCTTTTTAAAAAGGGCACTTGAAAATCTCCAAACACTTGGAAAATTAACAGCACATATTTACCAAACTCAAACTTGTCTGTGCACCTGATGCATAGTAAGGCAATGTCTGAGGTACTGATTTTGAAGCAAAGAAAGATTTATTATCAGAAAAGAAGCCCCCCCCCAAAGAAAAAAAGAAAAGAAAAGCAGCCCAATGAAAAGGCAGGGAATCATTCCCAAAGCTGCCTTGCCCTGTTGAGCCTCTGGACAGCTTATATACATGAGAGAAAGGTAAGAAATTCCTTGAAATGGGGGATAAGGGTGGACAGTTTAAAATAGTCTGGAGGTAAGCATTCTTTTGGAAAATGAGATACTATTTAGGACCTGGTATGATCAGATATGTCAAAACAAATGATACCATCCTGTTCCCATTAGGTTTCTGCAACCACTGGGTAAATGAATAGGAGTAATGATTGGTCAAGCATGAGGTTAAAAAGTGCACAGAAAATAAGTAAGTAGGGAACAAAGCAGAATATGGAGCTAAGTTAATAATGCAACTAATACAACCATAGTTTTGTGTATGCTTTCAAAACAGTTCCAGAAACCAAGGGTCCCAACTCAACACTTCTTAATCATCAATGGGTGGGGTTTTTGGTTGGCTCAGTTGGTGCAGCATGCAACTATGGATTTCAGTGTCATGAATTCAGGTCGCATGTTGGGCATGGAGCCTACTTAAAAAAAAAATCATCAATGGGTCAAAGAGGAAGTCTCAAAAGAAACAAAAAAGTGAATAGAACTGAATGACAATAAAAACAACATATCAGAATTTCTTAAGATGCATTTAAGCAAAGCTAACAGAAAATTCATAGGACTAAGTACTTGGCTTAGAAGAGAAAAAAAGGCCTCAAATCAATAATTTAGGTTTCTATTTCAAGAAACAAGAAAAATAGTGAAAAAAGAGAAAAATAAGCCCAAGTTAAGCAGAAAGAAGAAAATAATAAATGATAGGTATCATGGAACTAAGATAGGAAAATAGAGAAAATTAATGAAACAAAAAGCTGGCTCTTTTTTTAAAAAAAAATCATTGCCTTTGATGAACTTCTAGAGTTATTGAAAAAAATTCTACCTGGGAATTTGAATTTTTCAAAATTTCCCAGGGGAGTCAATGTGCACCCGGGGTTGAAAAACCACAGTAATGGAGTTTAGTTCAGCTTCTGTTGACTCCTCAGGCTGATGAGAGAGGAGATGGGGCACAGAAAAAACTCTATATATCCAACAGCTCCATCCTAACTAAAATACCAAGCCTTCTTCATGACCATGACACCAGTTAGATCTGAGATATGCTTATAACTCCTTTCTCTGTGGGCCTCCATTTCCTTGCTGTAAAATGGAGATAATCATACTTATCTTGAAGGACTATTGTGAGGCTTAAATTATGTGTACAATGTATACAGTCTGGTGCTTGAAAGATCAACATTTTTGGCTGTCAAATAGCAGAAAACCCCAAACAAGGACATTTGTTGTCTCACAGAGGAGGAGTCCTAAAGGAGACAAGGACCCAGGATCTTTGGGTTCTTCCATCCTCTGTATGTTGAGACTTACCTTTTATAAGACAGCATCAAAAGCAGATAGAACAGTGTTGAGTTGTTGTCAACACCAAAATCCTACTCTGAATCACCCAGCTCTTTGTATCTCATGGACCAGAATGGAATCTTACCTGTGTCCAAATCAATGCCTGAGAAAAAAACAGCTTAGAAAAGGGGGAGATTTAAAAACAGGAACAAAAAAAGGATGCCCAGGTCCCACTCCCGGAGGCTGAGTAAATTGGTTGGGGATGAGCCTGAGCAAAGATGGATTTTCAATGCTCTGGGGTGCCTTCAATGTGCAGCCATTCTGAGAATCACTGATTTTGACTCCCCTGTGATTAATGTCATCATTCATTTGGTGATACATTGCAGTGAATAGCCCACACTGGTTGCCATGGTCACTTTGTGTTAGATCCTCCACTCCTGAGGGAGTGGAGATTGGCTCTACAATCAGGACCCACATTTTAGTACGATTCACCTGGGGGTGAGTCTCATGACCATTTAAGCGTGAGAAGCGCTAACATAAAACACTTCTGCGTCATCTTCCTGTCTGAAACCTACAGCTACATCTCCAACTCTTTCCACAGTCTTGTCTCCAGCTCTTCCCCGGGTTCACATAAGCATGACTTCCAAAGTCTTGCTACCTGAGGACGACAGCCCCCATCCCGCTTTGCCAGAGAGACTGTCTGCATCTTTATGGCTTTTGGGCTGAGACTTGACCAGATGATAGACTTCAGGTGAGAATAATGCTGTTATTGTCTCAATAAACACGTGATACCTTCTTCCACAGGTCAAGGCCCTCCTGGGGTGCTCTGAGGAGTCAGAGCTAAATAATATGTAGCCTTTCTCTCAAGTCTTGCGGAGTAGGGCAACCCCGGTGGCTCAGCAGTTTAGCGCCGCCTTCAGTCCAGGGCCTGGTCCTGGAGACCTGGGATCGAGTCTTGCATTGGGCTCTCTGCAGGGAGCCTGCTTCTCCCTCTGCCTGTATCTTTGCCTCTATCTCATGAATAAATAAATTTTAAAAAATCTTGCAGAGTAGAAGGGCCAAATAAAGCACAACAACAAGTACATTTGCAGAACTTTAAACCTACAAGATGCCTTTATGTATATATGGTCCTTGCAAAAACAGGCTTAAAGAAGTTACCTGGTTATTCAAGTCCATACATCTAAGTCCGTGGTAA
Source organism: Vulpes lagopus (assembly GCF_018345385.1). Taxonomy (NCBI): domain Eukaryota; kingdom Metazoa; phylum Chordata; class Mammalia; order Carnivora; family Canidae; genus Vulpes; species Vulpes lagopus. The sequence continues at coordinate 26,106,108 of NC_054828.1, read as the reverse complement.
GTTTATTCTGAGAACCAGGATTTTTGACTCCAAACCAGATAAAATACAGGACACCTAATTAAAATTTAATTTTAAAGAATAATTTTTAGTATATGTTACATGCAATATTTGAGACATACTCCAAAAAATATTTATTAGTTAGCTGAAAATCAAATTTAAGTCAGCATTCTATATTTTTATCTGGAAATCCTATTTCATAATCCTCTTTCCTCTATGTAGCAGAATGAGATGAATGCTAGTTACTTTCAACCACCAAATTTTTTTCCTTCCTCCATGATCCCAATACTCAGCAAAGCCATATAGTACGTTATAGAAGTTGCTGAGGCAGTGATGTAGCCGCCATTACCAGCCTGAAGCCATGAAATGGAAGGTCTGTAGAGCCTTTCAATGTGACACCCCTCCTCTCTGCCCTTGGGGCATCGTCATAGGAAGGTTCCTAAGATTGGGGACCACAGTGGGCTTTTATTGATGGAGGCCAGACCTAGGCCTACAGAATGGTCAAGAGCATGATGCTTCCTGTTGAGGGAGCATGGATCAACATGTATTTCTCCATTTCCCTCATAAGGTCTGAACCAAAAGAGAGAAAGACACAGAAGTTAAGAAGATGGAGGTAAAAATAATCATCTTAGCATTTGCAATTCTGTGTTCAGAGGGGGGATACTGATGGTGTGAATCCAAGGGACCGATTTCTGAAACAACCTACTGTGGATCTGAAATTTCAACTTTATAACCAAACCCTTCAGAAGTTATTTTGTGCCTCAGCCATCTCTCAGGATTATCATGCTCACTAGTTCATTAATGGTGGTTTTACTGTATTTTAGCCTGTAGTCTAGAGCCCGTGATCTCTCCTCTTCCTATCCACTCTGCACCCTGCTGTTAGCCTCATTTGCCTCATCTTGTTTCAATAATACTGCTCTCCCTCCTCAAACACCTTCAGTGGCTCCCTGTTTTCAGTTCTTCACATCTCAGTTTTGCCTGCTCCTGCAAATCACTCCATCATCTGTCTTAATCCCGCATCTGACTCCTGCCCCCCTCCAAGCCCCTCTGCTCTGCATTCTCACTCACTAAGCTCATCCTCACTTTAAACCCATTCCACTTACACTTCTCTTCCCTTGGACAGCCTCTTCTCTCAAAAGCCTCTTCTCACACCTTCCCTGTCTCTGAAAACTCAGCTCCAGTTCATTGATTTCCTTCTATTTTAAACCCACATAGCAAGTTTTCACTCTGAGAACCATATCAGTCCCTTTGCGCCATTATTTATCACTCACTGTTTGATTTTTCCTTCAGTAAAATCTCCCAGAGTAGGGACACACCTTCTGAAACTTCTGTATCTTCCATTGCACAAGCCCATTGTGGAGAGTGCTCCCTAACTTGCTTGTTGATTATCCAAAAACTTGTCTCTGGGAGCTCAGGATTAGGATGTGATGTGGATTTGATGAGCACACCTAGCTTCTCTCTATTCCTTTGATTTCTGATGTATAAATATCTGTCTTAACATCATGCAGTTTTAGTGAAAGCTGCTGTCATTTATTTGTATTAACTATGCACTAGAATCATGCCAGGCACTCTACATTTATTGACTCCTGAGGACACACTGCTATTAAGCAGCTGAATCTGACCTGAACCCAGATGTACTTGCCCCAAGGTCCATGATTTTAACTGTGAGGTGTAGTTGTAGTCATTATCACAGTGTGAAGAGATGAGTCTCTGTGATGCATCCTTTCTCCAAGCGTAGCTTTTGAGGTCCTAATAGATTTTTATGTGAAATCAAGTTTCCATGGCTAAATCAGTTTGGTATGCACTGCACAGAACAAGAGTGGTTTCTTTTATTAAAGAAGGGCTTGGCCCCTTTAAAGGACTGAAATACATTTTGAATAGTCAGAAAAGGAATTGGTCTATAGGGTTCTAAATGTATTTGACTTGGGATTTTTTTTAATACAGCACCTCAAGCGACCAGTGCATTCTGGAATATGCTTTGAAAATGTGGCTTGACAATATGCTTATATTGTCAGCTTGTTTCCTGCTTCTGCATTCACTTCATTTCTATGATGTTTCTCTGAAGGGGAATATCAGCACCCCATTAAGAATTTCTATTATTAAAGTTTCGGATCAAGGTAGGATGACAGTTATCTCTGATTTTTAATATCATTCTGGATGATAGACATAGTGTCAATTATTGGCCTGTTGGGAAAAATTGCACAGTTGGGATCAAGGTCATTGAGCAACATGAATCTCCAGCTATTACTCCCAATCATTCCTGGTGCCCTATACTTATTTGTTTCCTGAGTTCTATGTATTTAAGGGAGCTGGGGGCCAGGATGTGCAAGGGGACACAATGTCTGCTGCAGAGCAGCAGAAGACAACAGGTCAATCTGCCTGTGTTGCTTCCTTCCTGATTGACATTTTTGAATTAGCTTTGATGATTAGCTTTGGAATAGACTTACTCATCTATTTAGTCAATTATTCAAAATATTTACTGAACACCTATTCCATGCCAAGCTCTATGTTTTGTGTTTGAAGAATAAACAGAAGCCCAGTCTTGTCCCAAATTAATTCACATTTCAGTGTGGGAGATAGATACATACTATATTACAATGATGCAGAAATGATGTGCACTCAAAGAGAACCACAGTATCAATTTCAGTAGAAGCTTCTGGAAGAGTGGACCAGTTGGATAGGAATTGGCCAACCAAAGGTGGGGAAGGTGAGTAGCAGGGGGTATGGGAGCTGAGGAAGGGATTCCTGATAGAAGGGTCAAACTGAGCCCAGTGTGGAGATGAAGAATAGAACAGAGTGCATACAGAATCATTCAGTTCTGATAAATCATTTACAGCTCCCACACACATACACATTTTTAAGGAAAGGCTGGAAGTAGAGAGATAGTGCCCCAGCATTGCATTATCTTTTATTGCTCCTATCTTTTTTCTGGGTCGTAACTATCAAGAAATAATCACAGGGTCCCCGGTGATTTTGCAGTTTTCTTGGGTCCCATGATAGATTTTTCCCCTCCTCCACTCACAGATTAATGCAGCCTCAGAGCTGAGTTCAGACCACTTCTGTGGTTAACGCTGGGGAGAAGGTCTCATTTCAGCGGTTAGGAACAAGAGTATCATTTTTCAGGGCCATGTACTTGAGTTGAATCAAGGTGCCTCCATTAATAAGGTAAGTCCTAGCAGGATAAAAAGTGCTTCTACAACTTCAGGAAATGCTGAGCAATGAAATATGCCTGCTGGGGTAGTCAAGGCAGAGTTAATACATTTATTTCATCTTTTCTGATGTTAAATGGTAATCACTGGCCCTGTGTTTTTACCAGTCTTCTTAAGAAGGAGAAACTCTTCCACAGAAAGGCCAAGTCGCTTCTTGAAAAATCATATTCTTTCTGTGTGATGTTAATAGAATTACAGTTCTTACCACAATCTGAGAAGTTGCTAGACACAATGTAGATCTGAGTATATGTGCTGCAAAAACAGAAATAAAACATAGACAATCATGGCCCCAGATCCTGTAATCTATCATTTTAAATGTATTAGAGGTGATGAGAAGTCCTTTATGACAAATATGAATTAAATTAACATATTTCAAAAAAAAAAAAATTAACATATTTCTGGGCTCCTAGAATGTTTAGGTACTGAAGTAAAGGTAAGATGGTAGGATGTCAAAGGCCCATATTTTTTGTTTTATATTCCCAGCTTTATTGAGATATAATTGACATACAACACTGTGTAAGTTTAAGGTGTTCAATGTGATAATTTCATACACGTATATATTGTGAAATGTTTACCACAATAAGGTTAGGTAGTAACATCCTTCACCTGATAGGATTGCTATTTTGTTTTTATTATAGTGAGAACATTAAAACAACTTTAAAAGCAACTTTAAGACATACAACACCATATTGTTAACTATTGTCACCATGCAGTACATTAGGTTCCTGGAACATACTCATCTTAAAGCTAAAAGTTTATACCCTTTGACCAGCATCTCCCTTTTCTTCCCACCCCACAGCCCCCGGCAACCACCATTCTACTCTGCTTCTATCAGTATACTTTTAGATTCCACATATAAGTGACATCATATAGTATTTGTCTTTCCTTGTCAGACTTATTACACTTAGCATAATGCCCTCAAAGTCCATCCATATTGTTGCCAATGGCAGGATTCTAAATAATATTCCATTATATGTCCATATTGTTGCCAATGGCAGGATTCTGAATAATACTCCATTATATGTATCACATTTCCTCTAGCCATTCATTTGTTGATGAGCACGTAGGTTGTTTCCACGTCTTGGCAATTGTGAATAATGCTGCAAAGAATATGAGGGGATAGATATCTCTTTCAGATAGTGATTTCATTAAGTGGGATTAATGAAATGGGAGAAATGAACCCCTGTTTTAGCCACAAAAAACATTGACTGTTCACAGATATGCTCAGCCATGGTGTGACCTAGGGTGTTTTTTTTTTTTTTACCTCTCTGGGTCTCAGTTTCTTCATAGGCAAAGGAAGGATAAGATCATCTGTTTTTGTACAATAACTTTGATGGTTTAAAGATATTTGTAAAATGTATAGAATGATACTTGCAGATATTCATTCTTAAATTTTAAGGAGCAGCTCATTCCTAAATTAGGATTGCATCCCGAAGTATGTAACATATTTAATTCCTTGTGAAATAGCTCTGCCTCCTGCTCACTCCTGTGTTTTTAAGATATGAGCTCTGAATTTTTATTTTACCCGTAGCTGCATCTAATTCTCTATGGTGTCTTCAACAATAAATAAGTTGCTTTATATTAATTCCTAGAAGGTTTATACCCAGGTTCTCTGTACATTAAGACAAAATGAATCTTCATCCCTCATTCATTTTAGAGAATAAAATGACTCAATAAGTCTGTAGGATGGGAGGAAGATGAAAATAAGGGACATGTGAATTTGACCAGTCATTGAGCAACTTGCAGAAGCTGTCTTTCCAAGCATAATGCTGAGCAGCCCTTTCCAAGTTATGTCATGCTCTTTTGAGTTCATGAGTTTTATTTCTCTGGAGAAGGAGCAGAAGGAGCTCAACCGTTGCTCCTTTAACATGATTTTCTAACTCCAGTTTATGTATTCCTGGGGCACCTCAGGCAGAGTTCTCCATGTGCCTCTTGGTGGATGGATATTTCTATGGTCTAATTTCTTCTAGAGATGGATGATATCTCAATCCCATTCCTAGGCTTGCTGGGGGCAGAGGGGATCTTGGATTAAAGCTTTGCCCCTAAAAATGTAAATGCCTTTGGAAGATAATTAGCCTTATCCTCCACATATAACTTAGTAAGAGGGATTTTATTTGGGGCAGCCGTGCAAATATGAAAACATGAAGGCCCTGGGAGAAAGGTCATCATGAAGGGACTGAAAGGACATTCCAAAGTACCAGAATTAGAGGAAGTAAACTCATTCCACTGCAAATAATTACGTGGCTGGGGAAAACATAATTATGTCTGATTCCCTGGTCTTCCAGCCAGTCATTACCGTAAAGAAGATTCCGAGTTAACCAGCTTAAGGAGGGTCCTGCCTTGCTCAACTTATTCTCTTGGTTTTTGAGATACAGAATTAGAATGAAATCAGAATGAAAATGATAAAAAGCTTAAAAGTGAGGTTGGGTGGGGGTGTTTCCCATGCTACTTTGAAAAAGAGTCTTGTATGGGCAGCTACAAAAGTATAGCAGTTCATGGAGTAGAAAATGGGGCTGTTATAAGTCTTCCTGCGGTCAACAAGTTCCTGCCTAGTATGTGAGAAATACAAGAAAGGGCAAAGTCATTTTGGATCTTCTTTTCGGTATATGAACTCTGTTTCTTGGATTTTGACACTCCTCCAACACTGGACCATTTGGGTGATGACTTTATAAAAATTGCAATGAAATCATGTGACTAAGACCAAATGATTTTACTATTGAAGTAGTGGGATGCGGGACAGAAAGCTAGTCTTGACAGTGTCACTCTTAGTTACATGAAGGAGGAAAGAATCTTCTCTCTCCACTCAGTCACTTTTACAGCAGTGGCAGCCACCTCCTCTCTTTGTTCTACTGTTGGCTGAGAAACCAGCTAATCAATAAGTTGCCTCCTAGTTCAAATTCAGAAAGTCTGGACTTTTGGTAAACATGGCAATGTGAACATGTGTGCTTAGTGCCACTTCCACTAAGTACTGTGCTGGTAAGGGACTAATAAATGGGAATATACTACAAGGAAAGAGGAAAGATTGAGCATCATATGTAGAGAAATAGAGTGACCTAGAAGGGATAAAAAGACTGAAGTCAAATTTCTGGAGATGAAAACTACGATATCTAAGAAGAAAAATGCAGTGAATGAGGTTAATAGATCAGCATTGCAGAATAAAAGATTAGAAATCTAAAAACATAGGGAGGGAAACTATCCAAAATGAAACAGGATTTTCCAAAAATTTAATGACAGATCTCAGAGGCTCAGAGAACAGTATGCAGTTTACACACACAGACACGTACACACAGGTCTGATTATGTTGCAAAAAGCTGTGGTTTTCTCTAGCACAGTGAATAGATTTGTCAAATCACTATGTTGTACTCCTGAAACTAATGTAATACTGTGTGTCAACTATACTTCAATTAAAAAATAAAATTAAAAAACCTCTTGTGGTTTTCCCACAAAATGATCATCTCTACAAAGGGCATCATATGTCTGTTGTCATCAGCACCAAGAAAGTCAAGGATAAAGTCAGTACCTTACAAGATAGTAGTCAAGGTGTAACCTATTTGAGGGATTGGTGCTCACACAGTAACATGGGTAGTTTATTTTAGGGCTCAGAGCCCTTTCTCTGTGTGACGCAGTTGTGTGAGCTGATGATGGGGATAGGTGACAACTGCTTCCTCACCTACCTGCAGACCCCTTGCCCAAAGACTCAGGCGCTTTCGTGGCCAGGGTCAGCCCTCAAAGCAGACAAGAGAAAAAGCAGGGAACCATCCAAGGACTCTAGATATTGTTCTGCTGGTCCTCTCTCCTCACACCTATGACACTTGAACTAGTCCAGGGTAGACATCTGAGCCCTCTCTCAAAGGCACAGAGCAGTCTACAAAACCTTTCTTTCTTTTCCAAGTGCAGGTATGAGGAGGTGCCTTGAGAAAGGGGAGAAGGTGATCTGAATCTGGGACACTACATCTTCCTCATTACTAGCACCTAACTACTTCCGGCATTGGGGTTTGGGAATGATAATGGGGGAAGGGTAAACATCTTTTTACCTAACAACCAGCAGTTGGTGTCCTCTGCTGCTTTTCCTGCCGATTTCTCTGGCACCCACAAGAGCTCCTTAGAGGTCTATGGTGAGCAGCCTTTCTGAACAACTGGCTGAGAGCTGGTTCAAATTCTATCCCTACTAGACTCTTGACCCCAGCAGAAGCCTCAGCACCTCTTAAGTTCCAGAGATTCCTCACCATACACGCAGCCCTCTTTGCATCAAGCACAGGGATTTACGTACAGCTATTTCCATACTCCCAGAAACTTCTGTTTCCTTAGCAACAAGGGCTTCTCTAATTCCCTGCTCAGAATGGCACAGGGGCAAACATGCTTGTCCACAGTGTCAGGAGACATCTAGCTAGTTAATAAAATGCAAAGGCAGGTAACCAACACCTTAAAAAGTCCAAGGGAGGTATCTGGATCCAACTTATCAGCTCTTTAAACCAAGAGGAGTTTATTTCCCTCTGGCCTTTGTCTGGACTTCAAGCACCAATCTCTAGATATCAGGAAAAGTCCCACTCTACTTCTCCTTGCACTGAAACCATCACTTCCAGGGGAAAAGTCAGAGTCTAGCATGGCTTATCCTTGCTCTGAGGAAGTCTTCTGGGGAGTCTAGAGAAGTGGTTAACAAGGGATCAGTGCTGGGGATGAGTTCAATATGGTAAGATCTGAACTATATTTTAAGACTGACTTACAGTAATAATCTCTGATTCTCTGCCTTCCTTCTGTCTATCCTGCCATGACTCATCTTGATATTTTAAGTTACAACAAAGCCTTTACACTCAATTCCCAGGGTTCAGTAATGGAATACTAAGCACTTGTGAGGCTTTGAGAATCATTTGACACAACAAAGGAGCTTGTGTTCATTATTATAAAATGGATTCTAGATTCTCAAAAACAAACAAACAAACAAACAAACAAAAAACAGACAAGCCCTGCCACTGTTCTCATATAAATTTGAGCCAATAACAAATTTCACAGGGAACTTTAGTGACAGAATCACATGGTGAGAAAAGCCCTGGATTTAGTTTTGGAAGACCTTGATATTATGTGTCTCTCCCCTCTCCCTATCTTTTGTCCTCAGCTGAGAGACATTGACCAGTAACCCAATAAAATGACAATACCTACTATTTTACATGGTTTTATGATGATATTTCAGATCATATTTACAATTTTTTCATATTTACAATTTATTGAAAAAGCTTTAAAAGCCAAATTCCATACAAAACTGAAAAATGGTCATACATCCTGTATCAGACAATTGTCAATGACCCAGGGATACCTGGCCTTCTGAGGCTTACAAAGTCCTTAAATTATCGTATAATTTTTACCATGAAGCAGCTTGAATCCAGAAAGTGGGAAAGATCTCTTGTCTTCCAGTTCTGCCTGTTTTCCATCACACCACACATCCAGGTATGCACAAGCAATTGTTCGGTTCATCACAGTGACTACAATAACACACCAAAATGACATCTTCCTTGTTTTTATTTCACATAATAGTAATATATTTTCCTTTATGCTTTGCTGCTCCATTGCTGATCTACCTGAAAGAAGGCCAGCATTCCAGAAATAGGTTCCTGTGCCTTTTGGCATGAGTCTTTTCAAGCAGCATGATTGCGGAAGAGAATCCTGTTATGCTATAGGAGGATGATGGGCTCTGAGACAGTGGCTCCCAACCTGGCTGCATATTAATCCCTCCTGCCACCAAAGTTTTAAAAATAATGCCAGTCTCTGTCACTACCCCCTCCCTGTCCTTGTCTAAGCCAATTAAAAGAATCCTTTGGGGTAGATGCCAGCCATTGCATATGTTCAGTCTTTCCAGGTGATTCTCACGGGCAGCCAATGTTGAGAAGTACTGACCTTGCCACTCAAAGTGTGATCCTGAGGCCAGAAGCATATCTCATCTGAGAGCTGGTTGGAAATGCAGTTTTAAGCTCCACCCCTGACCTGTTAATCAAAATCTGTCTCTGAACATGATCCCCAGTGGTTTACATGCACTTTAAAGCTTGAGAAGCCCTGCTAAAGAGAATAGAACTTGGCCTTAGAAGACAGAAGGTGAGGAAGAAGGGCAGTTTAACTCTGATGAGATACTTGGAGGTGCTTGGATTTAGAGGCATGTGCACCATGAGGCATGAGACCCTTACTTCCCTGTTCCTCCCATCTAGTCTCCCAGACCCCTCCTACATACCCTTCATTCCCAAACAGTCCCTTCCTGAAGTCAGAGGTGGGTCTGAAGGATGTAATGGATGATCTGATTCAGTACCAAGAAACCACAGAAAGGTATTAAACAGGTGAAAAGCTGAGGCCATAATTTTAGTTTTATTTATTTTTATTTTTGTTTTACTTTATTTTTTACATTTATTTTTAAGTTAGATTTGCTGACATATAGTATAACACCCAGTGCTCATCCCATCAAGTGCCCTCCTCAGTGCCCATCACCCAGTTACCCCAACTCCCCAACCACCTCCCCTTCCACAACCCTTTGTTTGTTTCCCAGAGTTAGCAGTCTCTCATGGTTTGTCTTCCTCTCTAATTTTTCCCACTCAATTCCCTTCCTTTCCCTTATAATCCCTTTCACTATTTCTTATATTCCACATATGAGTGAAACCATATGATGATTGCTCTTCTCGGATTGACTTACTGCACTCAGCATAATACTCTCCAGTTCCATCCACATCAGAGCAAATGGTGGGTATTTGTCCTTTCTGATAGCTGAGTAATATTCCATTGTTTATATAGACCACACCTTCTTTATCCATTCATCTGTCGAAGGACATTGTGGCTCATATTTTTATTCTAAATGTCAATGTGATCCCAAACTCTGAGCAGGTCTCAAGATTTAAATGAATCAGATTTTGGTTTTTTAAAACCTGAACTAAAAACAAAAAACAAAAAAACAAAAAACCCTGAACTAATAGTATTACATATTCACAAGTAATGGTATTTTGATGTAACCTATACAACACCTGATTAAACTTATTCATGTACATGACTGCCAATTCAATAGTGAGTACCTTGAAAGTAGGGGTTGTGTTTTATTCATCTTTGGATTTTTAGCATCTGCTACTGGTTGTAGCACATGGTAGGTAGAAGCTTGATAAATGTTGAGTTCAGTAAAATATTCATTATGTTCCTAAATGAAGGAACGTATAAATATTCTAATCAATTAGCTATTGATGAGGGGATTTATTATACAAAGATGAAAGACAGCACTTACTGCTCACTTTCTTTCTCCTAAATTTCCAGGTTTTGATTTCTACAAAAGAACTCAGAATTTGAAAGAGAATGGCCCCCAGTGAATTTGGTTATATCTATCTATTCTGTTCGGCCACCCTTGTTCCTTGTCATTGGCCAGGGACATCACAGAAAAATCTGCAGCAGTCATTGGTGCATTTGACTCAGGAAGAACATTCCTCCATTTCTTCCAGATCTCTGGATCTTTCCCTAGTATCAGCTTCCTTCAGTTCGCAAGTTCTTTGACCTTGGTTCAGACTCCACCATCCCATAGAGCGCTGCTGCCGTCCATTGTGCCACAGGGTAAATTTAATGCAACAATTTTCAACACCCGTTCAAGGCCCTGCCCTGCCTCTATTAGGCCTTCTGCTGCTCAATCCAGTAGTCAGATAGGAAAATGAACATCTTGGTTCTGACTCCCCTGATTTCACTCAAATAAAGAGAAGTCAGAAGTGACAAACTCCTGTTTTTAAAATGAACAAAATTTATTTTGTTGGATTAACTTTATTTTGAGTAGTATGGAAATTTGCTTTAAGAATATTGAGAAACGCTTCAAATTTTGATGTGATTAGCTCAAGCAGTTTTATTCCTTCACAAAGGCAACTAAATACACTTCCTTATTGAGTTTGCACAAACGCTACAACAAATGAATAGGAAACATTTAAGTAATTTCCTCAGTAAAATGGAATTGCAAAGCAAAGCAGTGAACATGGCTTATTGTAAATTTTTGCAATAAGTATGAATTTCCATTGATTTAAAAGCCTTGTCTGAGACAACTGACACAACCTTCACTGATGCTGCTGGAGGTACTGCTGCCATCACTGAGTGGGAAACAGTGCCTCCAACACTGACAGAGAGGCACTACCAGAAACAGAAGAGCTTCTCTATGCCTCCCATTTTATTTATTTATTTATTTTATTTTTAAATTTTTTTTATTTTTTATGCCTCCCATTTTAGATTGGGAGTATCTCCTTAGAACCTAGCTAGCAAGGGAATTTGGGAATTGTGAAATGTCCCAGTGGTATAGGTAAGATAATAAAAGGATAGATGGACAATCTGAGTATGAATACATAATATTTAGCATATCTGTGTTGTGTAATTTTACTACAGTATCTCTGTGTGTGGATTTATCTTCATTTTTCCTGCTCAGGACTTCCTGTGTTTCCGAAATCCAAGGATTCTTATCTTTAATTTGGACAAATTGCCAGTCTTACCTCTTGAATATTTCTTATCCCCTATAATAAAGAATCTGACTCCATTTCTTTATGTTTGACTGCTAAGAGACTTAAGCCACATCCATTCTTCTTCCACTTCTGCCTCTCACCTTTGCAAGTTGATGAGAAAACCTGAGTGTTCTCTTCTTAGGTACCAGCAGGCAGCTCAAACTACATAAGCCCTAGCCTGTTCACTGGAACCCTCACTCCATCCCCCAGCCACCACAAAAAAAAAAAAAAAAAAAAGTCAACCAGATACACAGCCTTGATGTGAAAGGAAAGAAAGGATTTCATTGTTAAAACCAAGCTTGATAAAAAACAAAACCAAAAAAACCAAGCTTGAAAGCCACTGTCACTTTGAATCCCCATCTACCAACAGAGTGTGATGTGCCAAGTATTGTTTTAGGCTGCAGAGACATAACAAGACAGACATGTGACACAGATAATCATTAGATCAATTACTCTAAATCATAGTGGCCAGTAAGTTCTATGAAGTTGAGTAAAAGAGAGTCAGGCATGATGGGGAGAGAGGAGGCTGCAATTGTAGAAAGACTCCTAGAGAAGTCTTCTCTACGTTGATATCTAAGCAGAGAACCAAAAGAAATGAGGAAGTGACCCACACAGAGATCTGGAGCCAGGTTTTCAGGAAGAAGAAACGGCAAATACAAAAGTCCAGACAGAATCATGCTTGGCATGTACACAGACCAGTAAGAGGCCAATGTGGCTGGAGTGTAAAGATGGGAGGAGTGGCAGGGAAGTCAGGGAGGGCCAGAGGCCTGAGCATATTGAGGCTCTGGACTTTATTCTAATTATGATATAGAGAAGGTTGACAAAAGTGATATGATCTGACCTTATAAGAGGACAGGTCCTTTTTTTCTCCGGGGACAACTGGCCATGGACTAGGAAGTAGAGTGAAGAGAGGAGGAGGGAGATCCATTGGGACATTGCAGTGTCCAGTAGAGCATGAAAATGTCTTGGTAAGAGTGAGAGGTGTGATGGCAGAACTTAAGGCTGGATTACACGTTGGCTATGAGAGAAATTGAAGCACTGGGGCTGAGCCTAATGCTACCAGGATGTGAACAGTGGAGGGAGAAAGTTGGGGGTTGGGTATCCCAAATTCTGGGGTTGACTTGTTAAATTTGAGACACCCAACAGACATCCAGGTAGGCCATGGGTCTATGAACCTGGGGTTCAGGGGAGAGACCAAGGGGGGAGTTCATTTCGGAAGCCTTCAGCATATAGATGGCATTTATATTCATAACCATTAACCAGTTGAGATCCCCCATCTCTTTAGATAGAGAAGAGAGCTGAGGACAGAGTCCTTGTAAAAATCCCAGCTTAGAGTTTAGGAAGAAAAGAGGACCCAGCAAGCCGAATAGTCAGTGAGGTAGGACACTCAAGAGAGCAGAGAGTTGGAGTAGCCAAGCAAAGAATAGGATTCATGAAGGAGAGAGTGAGCAACAGAGTCAAATCTACTGGACCTGAGGAAGAAGTGCACAGAGAATGAGCTATTGGATTTTCCAACACGGAGGTCAAGGGTGACCTCAACAAAAGCCTATTTAATGGCTGAACAAAAGCCTGACAGAAGTGAGCTGAATAGAATTGGAGGGAGGAGATGGACACAATGAACGTAGTCTTTAAGGAGCTTTGCTGGGAGGCTCTGTAGCTGGAGGGGAATGTGGGGTCGAGGAAGGGTTTTTTGTTTTTAACATTAGAAATATTTCAGCATGTTCATGTGTTCATGTAATGAGCCACTAGAGAGGATAAAATCCACTGTAGGCACAGGAGTGGGAGGGGGAATACTTGCTGGAACAAAGTCTAGCTGTGGACAAAAGATGGCAGGGGCTCCACTGCCCAAAGGGGTAGGTGTGGGGGGCTTCCCCTTTTCAGTAGCACAGACAAGACAATCACAAGGAAGGATAGTAGAGTCCATGAATTCAAGTATTTGTAGATGGTAGAGCTGCATGGGAGATTTCTTTTTTGATCTAGGTGTAATAGATTCAAGATCATCTTTTGAGACTCAGGAAGGGAACAAGGCAATGGGGATTTTGAAAAAAGGGAAGGTATAAAATAGTTCTCTAGGACAGGGCCTTTATTTTATTTTTTATTTTTTATTTTTTATTTTTTTTTGGACAGGGCCTTTAAAAAACAAAATTCAGGGCAGCCCCAGTGGCTCGGCGGTTTAGCGCCACCTTCAGTCTGGGGCCTGATCCTGGAGTCCCGGGAGAGAGTCCCATATGTCGGGCTCCCTGTGTGGAGCCTGCTTCTTCCTCTGCCTGTGTCTCTGCCTCTCTCTGTGTCTCTCATGAATAAATAAATACAATCTTTGAAAAACAAAACAGAAAAAAAAACAAACAAAAACAAATTCAACCAAGTAAACTTGAAGATCTAATTGACTTTATTAAATGATTTATAAATTGGGCGGCATCCCAACTAGCAAGTGGAGGGGAGTTCCTCTGAGTCCAATAAAAGAAAGATTTTTGAAGGCAGACAGAGGGCACAAAAAAAGGAAGAAAGGAATTTCTTAGCAAGGAATGCATTATTTTGTCAAGGTTGTTCTCCAAAGGAGAGCAGAAGGGGTCCATCAGTAAATTTCCTAGTATTGATCAGGAAATTCCATCTTAACTGGCTAAAGGTTACATTTTTGGGAGGTGGGGACTGCTGTGTGGTTATAAATATAAAGCAAAGCAGGGGATCCCTGGGTGGCTCAGCAGTTTAGTGCCTGCCTTTGGCCCGGGGCACGATCCTGGAGGCCCCGGGATCGAGTCCCATGTCAGGCTCCCTGCATGGAGCCTGCTTCTCCCTCTGCCTGTGTCTCTGCCTCCCTCTCTCTCTCTCTCTCTCTCTTTCTCTCTGTGTCTATCATGAATAAATAAATAAAATCTTTAAAAAAAATAAAGCAAAGCAAATTGGATTAGTGGTGTGTGTTTCTACAGCTATGTTTGGGCCCCAAGTGGACAAGAGGTGGGATGTAACTAGTGCTAAGAGATGATATGCAAGTTTGATAAAAGAGCAAGGGAGTCTAGAGTGATCAGAATGAAGGGTGATAAAACATGAATCTTCACTTCCCTCCCTACAGCAAAAAGACCTGAGAAACAGCAAAAAGGTGACAAGTTAATGGACCCAAATGGCTGGAGTATAGATATCACAGTATTAAAAAGAAAACCACAGTCCCAAAAAATAGTGTCACTTAGGCTGAGTCCCCAAACTGGGGCTTAGTACATAATCTAATTGCAGTTTCAACCTCCCCACAAATGTAGTGTTAACAGCCCAATCAGGAATCTTTTGACAGGCCCTCTACATCCTCCAAAGAAAGCTAAGCTAATCAGCCTGATAAGATCTTCTATTCTTTCCCTTAAGAAAAGTGACTTTGCCAGGAATAATTCTTCTGCTAATAACTTTCTTGCTCCATCCTTCTTCTTGAAAGACCTTCCATTTTGTATGCCTCCTCAGAGCTCCCCTCTACTTGCTAGATGGGATGTTATTAATACACAAATTGGTTTTTGTTGTTGTTGTTGTTTTGTTTTTTGTTTAGATTTTTTTTATTTATTTGAGAGAGAGAGACAGCGAGGATGAGCGGAGGTAAGGACGGGCCAAGGGAGAGGGAGAAGTGACTCCTTGCTGAGCAGGGAGCCCCGATGCGGGCTCAATCCCAGGACTCTGAGATCATGATCTGAGATCAGACACTTAACCAACTGAGTCATCCAGGTGCCCCACATGAATTGTTTATTAAAGCCAATTAGATTGTCAAATTTACTTGGTTGAATTTTATTATTTAACAAAGGGGAAAGATAAGTATTGATATTCAAGGGATAGAGCTCTGTAGGCCAGCTTAGGTCCTGCCTGAGATTGGGGTGAGGTATGGGTGAAGGGGGCCATCTTACAAGGAGCAGGTGAAGCTCTAAATGTGTCCTTCAATCCTGTCAGGCAATATAAAGCCAAGAGCATTCCACGAGATATTCCACTTCATGTTTAAGAAGATTCAATCTATTTTATTTTAAATCTTGTAGCAAGGCTACAACTGTTTTATTATAATCAGTTAACACTGAGCACCTACCACATGCTGGGCATTTGTGTGAACCTGTCTAATGCCATCTTGGACAGATGCCATGGTGACCACTCTGTGAACTGAAGTGTTCTTGAACATACATCCCTCCCATCATTCTTTCTTTTTGTTTAATCATACGCTCAAGTACACCCTGGGAAGATACTGTCCCTGATCTGCTCTGGAGATACGTCTATGATTTTTTCTTTTCTTTTCTTTTCTTTTCTTTTCTTTTCTTTTCTTTTCTTTTCTTTTCTTTTCTTTCTTTTCTTTTCTTTCTTTTTTCTTTTCTCTTTTCTCTTTTCTTTTTTCTTCCTTCCTTCCTTCCTTCCTTTCTTTCTTTCTTTCTTTCTTTCTTTCTTTCTTTTCTTGATTTTATTTATTTATTCATGAGACACAGAGAGAGAGGCAGAGACACAGGCAGAGGGAGAAGCAGGCTCCATGCAGGGAGCGCGATGTGGGACTTGATCTCGGAACACCAGGATCACCCCCTGAGCCAAAGGCAAACACTCAAATGACCACCCAGGCACCCCATGTCTATGATTTTTGAACATTTCTTCCCAGTAGTGTTTCATGACTATTTCCCAGCTTCTAGGGCTATAAAAGCAGGTGTTACAGGTGGTGATGTTATAGAGATCTACTAGTCTTACAGCTGCCCAAGACATACTTCTTTTCATTGGTCCCCTTAAGAAACCTTTCTCATCAAACTGGGCATGTCTTTTTCCTTCAGTTTTATGGCTTTTTTGGCCTTTGGAGGTCATTTTGCACATCCTTTCCAAACAACATCCTGTTCTCAGTATTTACATGTACTAAATCATTGAATCGTTACAACAACCCCATAAGGTTGTTGTCTTTATTTTGCAGCTGAGAAAACTGATAAAAGAGATTAACTGGCTTTTTCCATTTGTGAATTCTTACATACAGGCCATGATCATTGCTTCCTGGATGTAGTTTCATAGTGTTGAGACTACACAAAACTATTTCCTTGTGTATAGTAGAAAGGGACTTATGGAAGGGGTAGGCTGTTCATTTTGGGGAAAATTATACCAATGAAATAAAGATCCTGAGCTCTGGAAAATACCATATCCTTCTTAGCATTTGGTTACATTTTACGAAATTTAAGCCAGTACAAGGATATTCAGACCCTCCTCTGTCCCCCTGAAAGCAGGAAATAAAATTCCCATATGAAAAATACCTTCCCTATACTAAGAAGTAAAATGACATTTACATTTGGTTACTCTTTGTTGACCTTAGGATTAGTGAACTTGATTTGAAATATGTCAGCCTGACAAGTTTGGGTCTGGCAATGATTCTCAAGGAGGGCAGGGACAGCCCCTAAGGGACATCTCAGAAATTACTGAGAATTTTTAGGCCACCTCAATGACTGAATAGGGAGAAGAATGCTGCTGACATGTCTAGGGTTCAGGAAAGCTAGATGTTCTACGAGGCATGGGACTTTCACGTAGCTGTGAAACCTACTTAAATTTAAGCATATATTTTTGTCCAGTTTTAGCTGAATTTTTCTAGGAATACACCAAATTTACTAGGACAGCAAATCTTTTTTAAAATGAGGGAAGATTGTACTTTGTTTTCATTGGAATTTTACCAAGTTGTTCACTATTTTAGAAAATCCTCACTCTGCCTGTAGTATTTCAGTCACCAAGGCAACATACGGTATCAGTGTATATATGCACCAGTTGTATTCACAGTGACATCTCTTTGTCAGACAGTTTAGAGCAGTCACACATATTTTTGGAATCTGGCTAAGGAAAAGTTGAACAGGGGATATAGTTACTGATATACATTTATGTACCTGCAGTTATTTCCACCCATAGTTACAGCTGTCCATCCAGGGGACAAATAACTTGGAAGACTACTGGCTTCTCAACCAGTAACGTGACATGAAGTTGCACGGCCAGTGAAAATAATGTGATATAAAAGTAATCCATGGAGGGATCCCTGGGTGGCGCAGCGGTTTGGCGCCTGCCTTTGGCCCCGGGGCGTGATCCTGGAGACCTGGGATCGAATCCCACGTCAGGCTCCCGGTGCATGGAGCCTGCTTCTCCCTCTGCCTGTGTCTCTGCCTCTCTCTCTCTCTCTCTGTGACTATCATAAATAAATAGAAATTAAAAAAAATATTTTTTTAAAAAAAAGTAATCCATGGAGTCTATCTTTGAATGAGGTATTTAGGTAGTTTTAGAAGAAACAGGGTCTTTTATTCCAGGAGCCACGGGCAGGCTACCCCAAAATGTGCCCCCTTGGTATATTGAGTATTTTAAGTAAAAGTTACTTAGGAGACAGCCAGTACAAGGACCCTCCTCTGTCCCCCTGAAAGCAGGAAATAAAATTCCCATATGAAAAATCCCCTCCCTACGCTAAGAAGTAAAATGACATCCTTATCATCAGATATGGGGACTTTAAAGCTGAGAAAACTGTGGAAATAAATCTTGTTGCTTTTTAAAATAAGATTGTTTATTCATTTATTTATTTGAGAAAGAGAGCTCACTCAAGCAGGTAGACAGGCAGAGGAGAGAATCTCAAGCAGACTCTGTGCTGAGAGCAGAGCCTGTTGCTGGACTCCATGTGGGGCTCAATCTTATGACCCTGAGATCATGACCTGAGCTGAAATTAAGAGTCAGACACTTAACTGACTGAGCCACCCCGACACCCCAACCTTGCTACTTTTCATTTCACCTATCTCAGCCCAAATTCTGTTTAGAATTCCTTACGCTGTATTTTCTTTATCCTGTCAATTTCTTGCAAATTTATTTTTTGTTGGTCTAAAATATATAAAAACTGCCTGTTTGGGTCATCTCTTTAGGTCTCAATTTCAATATTGGGCCTCCAAGTACACTTAATACAACTTTGGTCTTTTTTCCTGTTGATCTGTCTCATGTCAATTTAATTCTTAAACCAGGGAGAATAACACTGGGAAATGGGGTACAGAGGAAATTTCTCCCTCTCTAACAATATGCACAAGTCAGAAGTTAATCTATGTACCATTTAGATGGGTTAGAGAATAAATTAATAGAAATATTATGTTATTTCTCTGGATTTTGTGATGTTTATGGTATTCATCAGCTTTTAAAATTGGTAATTTGTTACTATTTCTCCATTCTAAATAAATTTCTACTTTCATGCCCACTTTTATATGCATAATTTTGTACTTTTTAAACTTTCTATTTTTATTTGGTCAAATGTCATCATAATATTTATATAGGCCAATCTCTACTCAACACAGAGTATACTTATTTTTTTGTATGTTTATATTGTATCATTTAAATTATAAGGACAGGAAAGATAGCATAAAAAACTTACTGTTCTTGGGATGCCTGAGTGGCTCAGTCAGTTAAGCATCTGCCTTCAGCTCAGGTCATGATCCCAGGTTCCTGGGATGGAGCCCTACCTACATGGGGGGGGGGTCCCCTGCTCAGCAGGAAGTCTGCTTCTCCCTCTCCCTCTGACTACTTCCCCTGCTTGTGCTCTCTCTCTTTTCCTCTCTGTCAAATGAATAAATAAAATCCTTAGAAAAAAATAATAAACTTACTGTTCTTGCCATATCATAGTCAATGTCATTTTAAAAAACATTTGTTGAATGCCTATTCTGTGTAGGCATTCTAGGAGATATCTCATTTAATCACTAAACAAAAATTTTCAAAATCTCTCAAATAGGATCTCAGGGCCCCTTTACACTCTTTTCTTCCCCCTGTAATATTTTTGTAGTTTTATTGAAAAATAATTTACATACTTTTCTGTATAAGTTTAAGGCATACAACATGTACCACAATAGATTCAGCTAACACCCATCTTCTCATACAACAAAAAGAAAAAAGAAGAAAATACTTTTTTCCTTGTAAGAAAGATCATAATCTCTTTTGCTATGAATTTTAGTTTTTGTTTTTTTAGATTCCATTTATAAGTGACAGATTCTTAAAGAGATCCTCCAAGACTGTGTTTCAGGCCCCACAAAACTTGCTTTCCCCTAAAATCAAGTTTACCAGAGGATTCTCATTCCTACTTTTCTGTTGCTACTACCTCATCTCCACTCCCACCCTGCCTCACTGCCACAGTTAACCATTTCATTAATTTCTGATTTCCTCTTTCTGTGATTCTTTTTGTAAAATAAGGCAAATATGAATATATACACATATGTATTCTTTTTTTTTTTCAAGAGAGAGCACGAGCAAGGGGCAAGGACAGAGGGAGAGAGAATCAAGCAGACTCCATAGTCGGTGTGCAGCCCAACATGGGGCTCTATCTTACAACTCTGAGATGATGACTTGAGGCAAAATCAAGAGTCAGATGCTTAACAGACTAAACCACTAAGGCGCCCCCATATGTATTTTTACTTAACCTTTTATTTTACACCGAAGGTGGCATGTGTTCATTTTCTTATGCAGACATTTTTTTTTAAGTTATCAAATCTATCATTATTTTCATCTGATTTTCTGGATTTTAGTAATAGTCATCAAAGACTTTTTTCTATTTTGGGGTTTTAAAGAAATTATTTTCTTCTAGTACTTTTAGTTTTCAATTTTTTAACCTGATATACACCATGAGGTATATATCAACTTTCATCTGTTTTCAAATGGCTGTCCAATTGCCCAAACACCACTTATTAAAAACTTCACCCTGTCCCCCAGCATATTGAGATGTTTTCCTAAGCATACAGTGACGTTTGTATGTACTTGGCTCTATATGTAGATTAATTCTGAACATGCTGCTCCATTGATCTATTTGTCTGTTCGTCTACCATTGCCACATTGTTTTAATATTTGGTAGAGGCTGGCTGCCCCCGTAGTCTGCAATTCTTACTGTTTATTTCATCATAAAAACTTGAGAATCAACCTGCCTAGCCTCAGGAAATACTTGGTTTTTAAAATTAAGATTGTGTTAAATTTTACACGTAAACTTGGAGAAAACTGACATCTCTGTGATATCGAGTCATCCTATCCAAAAACGAAGGATTTCTTTGTATTTGTTCAAATCTACTTTTATATCTTCAGAAATGTCTTATAATTTTCCTCATGTAGGTTTTTGTACACTTTTTGAGTTTATTCCTAAGTGCTTTTTTCTTTTCTGTTATTGCAATTAACATCTGTATCTTCTAGTTTGTCATTGTAAATTCAAAGGCTTTTTTTTTTTTGTATGTTAATTTTATATCTTGCTCCTATATAGAATTCTCATATTGCATGGATTTAAGACTTGATTCTTTGGGTTTTCCAAGTATGCTACTATGTCATATGACCTACAAACAAATTTATTTTCCAATTATTTTCTTTTACAATTCCTTTGGCTCTGAATTTTTTTTTTTTCTCCTGAGCCCTAATTATTTTTTCCAGACCCAAGAGTGCTGAATGGAATGATGGACAGGGGTCTTTAGGGAGGTGGGAGAGACTGTGACTTAGAGCAAGGTAGGAGTCTTCGACAAAAGTGGGAGACACACATTTCCACAGAGGAGGCTGTGCAGTTTGAGCCTTTGGCTTGTCAATCTCTGGAGAGAGGAATCACCAGGTGGGGATGAGTCCTGGTCTGAGGAAATAGGGCTGGGAATGAAGAAAGGCTATAAGAGCACCCACTTTATTGCTGTGGAAGGTTGCAAAGCTTAGCATAGGGCCAAACTCACCCCAAACTAGTCTGGTTCTTGATTTTGGTAGTAAGACAAGGGACAATTCATTCACAGTTTGCTGCAGATAAATGAATAAACAGATGTTTCAGGAGACCTGTAATTCTGCGGTAAGGAGTTAGGTAAATATTAAGAATCTTTATAAATTATAAAAACCAAAGCTCCTTGCCTTCAAGGAATCATTTTATTTTCACTCTGTATCCCTGGTTTTGCATGTTAGCAGCAAAGACCTGAGGATCTTCAAGAATATACCAGTTCCAGTCAACTCTTTTGCCTGGGGATGGTGCCCAGCATAACTGCAGTGTTTGAAAGCTCCCAGGTGGTCGAAGTTGGGAGTCGTGAGCCCACTCCCAGATGTGCGGATGTGTATTTTCTGTGTTTGCTTCATTCCTGAGGCCGCAAGTCAGCCCAGCTGTCCCAGGAGTGATCTTACTTTCTTAACTCAAATTCGGAGCGCTGTGTAGCCAGAAGCCTGGAGCCCAGCACCTGCATTTTACAATTTAGATTCTGCTGGTTTACTCGGTGCCTCCTGTGTGCCTGGGCAGGGCCGAACACTGGCAAATATTGGCCGCCTGAGGCTTAGCCAGGCGAAATGACTTTCACCTTTGTGTCTGTCGTGATCACCGCCGTAGCCGCAGAGCCTAGACTAGTGCCTGGTACCCATAGGCTCTTGGTAAGTATGTGTCTGGATTAACTTCCTTATCTGACGCCGAAACGATAAGCGAGTGAATTCCGGACGCCGCCGCATCATTTTCAGTTGTTAACACTGGCGCACTGAAACACCTTTCTACTTCGGACTTCTGGAGCCAAGCCCTCTTTGCAACGGTAGGATCTGAACCGGGAGATGACACCTCGCAACGAGCACCTCCTCCACCTGGCCCCACCTTTCCAAGGACCGAGGCCTGCCCTAATAAGGTAGCAAAGAGAAGTGGCGCCGGGTCACGTGACGCCAGCGGACCGCCCCCGCCCCCCCCCCGCACTGACAGGACCCCCATGCGCATGTGCACAGCTTCCGCGCCGGTTTCTAGAGCAGCGGGCGCAGACTCAGACGTCTCGCTGACTCCTGGCTCCGCCCTGCTCTCTGCTAGGGGGCGGGGCCAAGGCCGGGCTGGAAGAGCGGGGGGGGCGGTGGCGGCTGAGCGCATGCGCGGAGAGCTGAGGGGCGGGGACGCGGCTTCCGCCTGGCGTGACCAACTTTGGGCACCATGCAGGTAAAGAACCTGAGGGCCGAGGCCTGGGGGGGCCGCAGCTCGTTGCCCCGCTGGGTCCGTGGCAGCGGCAGACCGTCTGGGCTGGGACCGTGGGGAGCGCCGGGCGCCACCGGCGCAAGAAAGGTCACGCGAGCCTAGGCGGAGCGCAGGCGCAGTGCGGGAGGGCGGGCGTGGTCCCGCCGGGCGCCGCGGGCTCGCCACCCGCACCGCCGTGAGCCTCGCCCCTAAATCTCAGTCTTTTGGGGCCGTCACGTGGCGTGTGTGAACAGCTCGCCGCATCCCACCTGACGGGGTTACTTCCTGTTTGTTAATTCTCTTAGCACCTGAGCAAGTGTGAGGGGCCCGTCGTGTGGATGTGGAAGCTGAGGCGGAAGAGGGAAGGGTCCCGCCTGGAGGTCCCATGACGTAATCGGTGTCGCAGCCTGTGTCCCCGACTCCAGCCGGGGCCGGGTGAGGGATCTGTTCATCCTCTCCCTCCCTCGCGCTGGTGTTCAGGTTGAGGTGCGCTCCCTCTCCGATTCCCTGGGTCCCAGCTCAGCCCTAGGGTCCTTCTCAGTTACTGTCTGTCTGAAAGTAGATAAAACCAAACCCCCTAGTTTTGTCCTCTCTTTTTTTTTTTTTTTTTTTGTATCAGAAATTTTCTAATGGTATTGGACAAACTTAAAGCGAAAGAAAATGAAGACATCATGGAAATGAGCAAAAGTTTCGGACTAAATTCTGCCCCTTGTCGAAGGACCCTTTGCCAAAGGTCATCCTGCTGCTTCCTAGACCTCCCTGTAGTTAGGAATCCTGATGAAATCCTCGCGGGCTAAGTGGCACATGGGAAATGGAGTTAGTGTGGGTTTGCTTGGGAGCTGGGCAGGATAAGCGTCCACAAATAGAGTGTGTCTGCCAGAAGCCAGACACTCGTAAGTGGGGAAGAGAGAGCTCCAGGGCTGCCCTGGCCTCCTTGGCGTTCTCTGTCCTTTAGAACCCTGCGTTGAAATGTCATTTCTTGAGCGCCTTCCCTGACCACGCCGTTGAAAGGATTCTGTTCATTTTCTTTTGATAGATCTCAGCAAGACAGTGACGTGGAGTTGGGGCTGCAGCCTGGCTGTTTCAGTGCACTCTCCACAGTGCTCTTTGAGTTCCTATGCCAGACCAGGACCATTAGCAGCGTTCTAGCCAAGCCAGGCAAAACCAGTGTTTGACTCGCTAGTTTTGGGAGCTAGAGCCCACTTTGACATGTATCCTTCTGACATTTGATCCTGGTAAATTTGACTTGTCCCAGTATGACAGTGTCTTCCTAAATGTCACGTCTTTTCCTAGGCTTGTGAGGATTTACTAAGTAGGTCCAGGTAAAGGGCTTCAGAGAGTGCCCAGCACCTGGTACTCAGTAGGCGTTAGCCATTGTGAGCTATTCCAAGGGGTCTCCGTTCTTCCTCTCAGGTTGAGCTATTTGAGAATTTGTCAGCCTAGGATCAGGCTCTCCTCCTCCTGACTCTACTGGAGCCACTTAGAACTTTATGATACTCCTATCTCCATTCTTGGGCCCTTTGCACGTCCTGGTTCCTCTGCCTGGAAAGTAATTTCTTAAGTTCTCATTCCTCACGTCTGCTTCCTTCTCACTTTTCAGTGATGGCTAAATATCTACTTCTGAGACAATATCCCTACCCATTCTGTGGAATGCAGACCTCTTATAACTCTCTAGATCGACAGCTAGTTGATCATTGCACTTGCCACAAACATTTAGTATCTATTGAATGAATCACTCTGAAGCATTAATAAAAATATCAAATAGAAGCCAGGTTAGAGCCCTGGTGGGAGAATTGATACTGATTTGCACATCATATCCTGATTTTTACCAAAGGCTATTTACTGGGTGTGTGTCTTGCATGGTGAAGGTGAAGTTGAGTGGACAGGAGAAGAACAGGGCTGTTGGATCTTTTGACACTTTCTCAGAAATAGGCCACAGAATAATTTGGTTTGAATTCTTCTTTCCGCCACCTTTCCCATTCAGCCCTTTCCCCAACATGGCACCCTTTGTAGTGGACTTTGCACTCATAGTATTTTTGCTCCACTTCCCCCAGGACCCTAATGCAGACACTGAGTGGAATGACATCTTACGCAAAAAGGGCATCTTGCCCTCAAAGGAAAGTTTGAAAGATTTGGAAAAGGAGGCAGAAGAAGAAGAACAGCGAGTCCTTCAGCAGTCAGTTGGTGAGATTGCTTATATTCTTTATTTGTTCTGTGGATTAAGAAACAACTTTCTAAGCCTCTAACTGCTTTGGTAGAAGGATGCTCTGAGCAGGAATTGGGAACCAGGGATTGGAGTGCTGGGATAGACACTATTTCTGGGACCTCAAGTGTGTCACAGGCTGTCCTCTAACCTTCAACTTCCTGAGCTGTAGAATTTCCACATTTCCACAGCTTCTTGTCTGTATCAGATGAGCACCTGATAATCCTGAAGAAAATATTTCTGAGTCTTGACTTAATGCCCCATTGATCACAGGGGCCAATACTTTTGTCTTCTTCCATGTTAGAGCTAATTTAGAGATGAATTCACTAGAAAGCATTTATCCAGTGAATGTTTATTGAATAATGACTGTCTACCAGGTGTTGTTCTAAGCACTGGGGCTTTTGCTGTATACAGACCAGACAAAACATCCCTGTCCTTATGGGGCTTACATTCTAGTGAGAGAGACAATAAACAAGACATAAGTAAATATGGGAAAATAAGGCAGGGAAAAGGCCTGGAAAGGGTTGGAAGAAGGGTGAGTATAATTCTAGGTAGGGTCAGAGAGAGCCTTACTGAGAGTGACATTTAAGTAGATGGGAGGGAGTTGAACTGAGCTACTTAAGTGAGTGAAGAGCATGTTGGAGAACCAGCCAGGAAGCCAGTATGACTAGGAAAGGGTTGTAAGTTCAGAGAGGCAAGTCGGGTCAAACCACTGAGGACCTTGTATCTTTTAACCAAGACTTTGGCTTTTATATCTAGTGGGGTGGAAGTTACTGGAGGTGTGAACAGAGGATTGACATGTTGACAGCACCCTCCTGTTGCTGCCCTTCCAAGTATGGAAGATGGGGAGCAAGTCAGGAAGTAGAGAGATGAGTCTGGAAACTACAGTAATTCAGGCAAGAGGCACCATTGGCTTAGACCAGTCCACTTGGTGTTGGTGGAAGTGGTGAGATGTGGTCAGATCTGGAAATAGTTTGAAGGTGGGGCCAGTAGGATTTGCTGGTGGATCCTGTGAGGGCTGTGAGAAAAATGAAGTGAAGGATGCCTGTAAGGCTTTGGGCTTGAGCAGCCTGAAGGATGGCATATCCTCCGACCGAGATGAGGAAGGCTTGGTGAATAGCAGTTTGGAGCTAGGATCAGGCACTCTGTTTGGAACATAGAAACATTGAGATTTTTATTAGTCAAATAGAGATGGCAAGTAGGCAGTTGGCTGTTTTTCTCCAAATCAGAGACATATGGGCTGGAGGCATAAAGCCATGAGATGCAATCACCAAGGGAGTGGGTATGGATGTAAAAGGAGTCAAATCAGCCAAGGTCCAAAGGATGGGCAGTCATAGAAGTAGGAGAGAAAGCATCCTGGAAGCCAGAGGAGGACCAGCTTCAAAGAGGAAGCGGCGGTGGGTTGGATCAGTGCTACTACCCATCAGTCAGGAAGGTGAGGTCATTGTTGACCCTGGTAAGAACAGTGTGTAGTGATAGAGTTGGAGTGGGGGAACAAAAATCTGATTTAATGTCAAGAAGCAAGAATGCTTATGGCAATAAAAATGAAATAAAGATTTTATAGCAGTTGGTTAAAAGAAAAGAGAGCTGCCTATCACTCTGAAGACCAAGACATCCTGTGATGACCCCTTTAACTCTAGGAAGGGTGTGCGGGGGACACCCACTGTATCGTCCCGTGTCCTCAGAGATAGAATTGTTAATACACTGGTCCATGGGTGTATGTACTTGAAGAGCAGACCAGGGGAGTTCAGGCAAATACAACTCTCTTGTTTTATGAACTTGGGAAACTTCTCATTCATATACTTACTGTTGTGTGGAGGTAGGAGAGTTAGTCCTGCTGCATTTGTCAACATGGTTATATCTTTTTAAAACACCCTCAGGTTCTGATTTACTAGTGTAATACCTTCAGTATTTTTTATTTTAGCTTTGGTGAATGAGTTTTATTTTCGCTTGATGTTGCATGCACATCTTTAGGAGAAAAATAAAGGAGGAAAAACAAAATGCAGGTTTGTTCATCTTTTACATTTTTTGGTTTTTGCTAACTTAACTACATTCAGTGAAAACGTATGAAGATATGACTTTGGAAGAGCTGGAGGATAATGAAGACGAATTTAATGAGGAAGATGAACGTGCTATTGAAATGTACAGGTTAGTGCCACCCAGAGGGACTGTTTGGTTTTTTGTGTGGCACTAAAATGTGTGTCTTTTGAAAAGTTAGATTTCTGCCTGAGATAGCTTTTGGGAAGGACTATACTTAAGTAGTAATATTGTGGATCTCAGTGAACTGGTCTTAGACTTTTGCCACATGGCAAATAAAGGATCTTTAAAAAGGATCTGGATCTTTATAAAGGTTACTGTCTGAAAGGTGTGTGTATATGTGTAAGATGTCGCTCTTTCTCCTTGTGCTGTGCAGGCAGCAAAGGCTGGCTGAGTGGAAAGCAACACAACTGAAGAATAAATTTGGAGAAGTTTTGGAGATCTCAGGAAAGGATTATGTTCAAGAAGTTACCAAAGCCGGTGAGGGCTTGTGGGTAATCTTGCACCTTTACAAACAAGGGTGAGCTGATCTTACACACTGTCCTTTTTTTTTTTTTTTTTTTTTTTTTTTTTTAAAATTTATTTATGATAGTCACAGAGAGAGAGAGAGAGAGAGAGAGAGAGGCAGAGACACAGGCGGAGGGAGAAGCAGGCTCCATGCACCGGGAGCCTGATGTGGGATTCGATCCCGGGTCTCCAGGATCGCGCCCTGAGCCAAAGACAGGCGCCAAACTGCTGCGCCACCCAGGGATCCCCTTACACACTGTCCTTAATGTTAATTTGGATTTATGTCTTGGACATCTCAGGCTTAATCCACATTGGAGGTTTGTTGTTTTTGTTTTGTCATTTTTTTTTACTAGTGTGTTTTGTTGCTGATTTGCCCACACCTAATGTCTAAGTCTTCAGACTTTATTTATTTATTTTTTAAAGATTTTATTTATTTATTCATGAGAGACACAGAGAGAGAGAGAGAGAAAGAGAGAGAGAGGCAGAGACACAGGCAGAGGGAGAAGCAGGCTCCATGCAGAGAGCCCAATGTGGGACTTGATCCCAGGTCTCCAGGATCACACCCTGGGTGGAAAGCAGACACTCAACCTCTGAGCCACCCAGGTGTCCCGTCTTCAGACTTTAAAATTAATATTTGTGACTAAAAAGAATGCTTTTGTTACATTGTAGCAATGAAGATTGCTTTTATTGAAAAAGAATTCCTATTTACTCTTCTGGAGAAACTCTGGCATTTCAGAATCCCATGTAGTGAGTCATTCTCATAGATGTCAGAGGTGACCTTTATAATAATTGTTCCAGGCCAAGTATTGTGGTGGCCCTCCACTATTTCTCACCTCCAGCCGTATTCTCCTACTGTGCACTTGTGTGAAAGTTTTTTTTTTTTTAAAGCAGGAAATACTTTCTGACCTTTTTCACACCTTCTAAATCTTGAATGTTCTCTCATACAGATGGGCAAAACAATTATCTTTAACATTGAAGCTGTTTTTCTCACTTATTATTGAGTCAAATTAAATTGGATTTTGGATTTTGAGTCCTTCGTTTTCCCCGAACATACTAGAAAGTTTTTTAAAAAGATGTTAATTCATCGAGGCTGGAGTAGCAGAATCACTTATGAAGCTATGATGAGAGTTTACATAGGTAGAAGGGTAGTTGAGTTTTGCCCTATAGAAATGCAGAATTACAATTGCTTCTATTTCTGTTTTATAGAGTTCCTCTCTCATTATTGTTTCCCATTTCTCTTTTACAGGATTCCCCTCTGTGCCCTCATAAATCAACACTTCAGTGGACTTGCCAGGAAGTTTCCTGATGTCAAATTTATCAAAGCCATTTCAACAACCTGCATACCCAATTATCCTGATAGGAATCTGCCTACAATATTTGTTTACCTTGAAGGTGATATCAAGGCTCAATTTATTGGACCTCTGGTGTTTGGTGGCATGAATCTGACAATAGATGGTAAGAGCCTCTTTGTGAGATGATCCAGGGCATATGAGGGATGACCAGTGCATGTTATAAATGATGAGAGGATGTTTCTGTTGAAAAGACATGTGTTGTGATGATTTGTCAAAGTTACCTTTGCCCCCTGTGAGTGAGTGATAAAAAGGAGGAAGCAGATTTACTCTCTCATTAGATAAGTCATTGGGGGGATGCCTGGGTGGCTTAGCGGTTGAGCATCTGCCTTTGGCTCAGGGCGTGATCCTCTGGTCCGGGGATCAAGTCCCGCATCAGGCTCCCTGTGAGGAGCCTGCTTCTCCTTTGCCTGTGTTTCTGCCTCTCTCTCTGTGTCTCTCATAAATAAATAAATAAAATCTTTGGGGGGAAAAAAAGAAGATGAGTCATTGGGGGCAGTTATAACAGCTCTCTAAGAATTCTGTTAAAAGAGCACACTGGGTTTTAATATTAATGTCTAATATCTTTTGTTTGTCCCTATAGTTGCATATGTTTTAAGTTATAGATCAAGATCTCAACATTCATTTTTTGTTTAATTCACATGAATATATTATTGAGAGATGCTTAAATATGTATATACATAAGTTGTATACATATATTGGTTATGTACGTGCATAGGTTATATGTATGTGTGAATACACACAGATATACACACACACCCCATTCATATTTTCTCAGTTGAATATCTTAGTGATTATTAAGTTAAAATTTTATTGAGTTCTACTTCTTTTTTTTTTTAATTTTTTTTTTTAATTTTTATTTATTTATGATAGAGAGAGAGAGAGAGAGGCAGAGACACAGGCAGAGGGAGAAGCAAGGCTCTATGCACCGGGAGCCCGATGTGGGATTCAATCCCGGGTCTCCAGGATCGCGCCCTGGGCCAAAGGCAGGGGCCAAACCGCTGCGCCACCCAGGGATCCCCGAGTTCTACTTCTTAACTCCTGAAGGATGTATCCTTTTATTCCTGAAGGATGTATCTTTTTTATTCCTTTCTACCTGTTATACGAGGTGTCAAAATATGTATATATTCAGGTTGTCTGGGTGGCTCAGTGGTTGAGTGGCTTCCTTCGGCTCAGAGTGTGATCCTGGGGTCCTGGGATCAGGTCCTGCAGGCTTTCCTTAGGGAGCCTGCTTTTCCCTCTGCCTATGTCTCTGCCTCCCTCTCTGTCTCTCATGAATATATAAATAAAATCTTTAACCAAAAAAAAAAAAATGTATATACTCATAACATGAAAGATAAAACTTAAGGCCTGAGGGTTTTCTCGTAAGTCTCTCATTATTGAAATAACATGTCCACCTGTGCTTTAAAAACATGTTACGGTATGACTTTATATACCATTTTTTATAAACATATAAGGTGCTCAACTGGGATAAGTTTTAACATCTGTGCACATCTATATACAATGCGTGTTACAACAATTATGCATTATTCTAATGTTCAAAGGCATACTGCATTTCAAATTAAGTATATGTTTGCATCTTAGTCTGGTCTTTTGATATACCATGAGGGGAAAAGAGATGGGAATATGATAGTAGGTCAGTCTATATTTCTAGAAAAAGCCTTACCTGAAGATTAGTGAACTTACACTGATTACTGTGTGTAAATGAACAGTAACATTAATACATACACTGATATATATGTATGTTTAGGTGTATCTAAATATATTCTTGAGT
Organism: Vulpes lagopus; assembly: GCF_018345385.1. Taxonomy (NCBI): domain Eukaryota; kingdom Metazoa; phylum Chordata; class Mammalia; order Carnivora; family Canidae; genus Vulpes; species Vulpes lagopus. The sequence continues at coordinate 26,075,658 of NC_054828.1, read as the reverse complement.
CAAGAATTGGAATCAAGGTTTTTCTTTTTTTTTTTTGTTCTAAAGAAATTTGCTGAATTTTCATAACATTCAACTCAGGTACTGAGGACTTTAAATACTGGTATTATTGATCTCCATGGAGCATTTTAATTAATAGAACTTAAATAAAATTGATTGTCACATTTTAATGGAGGTGTCTAATTAGCAGAGCATCACTGAAACCAGCCGGTTTGCTGTAGAGTGTCTCATGTAGTTCCTTACTTCTCTCTGGGGTCTTTTTTTTTTTTTTTTAAATTTTTTATTTATTTATGATAGTCACACAGGGAGAGAGAGAGAGAGAGAGAGGCAGAGACACAGGCAGAGGGAGAAGCAGGCTCCATGCACCAGGAATGCGATGTGGGATTTGATCCCAGGTCTCCAGGATCGCGCCCTGGCCAAAGGCAGGCGCCAAACTGCTGCGCCACCTAGGGATCCCTCTGGGATCTTTTCTGCAGTGGAAAATATATCACTTGATTTCACTTCACAAGGTCTCACACCCATATGGAGTTTCATTGGATCCTAAGAGAGTGAAATACAGGAATTGAGGCTTTGGTTGCTGGTTCTTTATTTTCTTGGTATTGTTTTTATTACTTGGAGCAAATATATAAGTTCTAGGGTGTCATCATACATTTATCCTTTGACTCTAATAGATTGAGATACTGGAATGAGGCCTAAGAATTTCCTTTTGTTAACTAAAATTAGATTTAATGATTAGATTGCCAGCAGGACTGTGAAAAGTATTTCCTTTAAATGCTTCTTGCTGACTACTTTCCTGGAAAATTGTGTGAGTTGAGAAACTAGTCATTAGAAGACAGGTTTAGTCTTTTTTATTTTAATTACCGTAGATTCAAATATATATAGTATCTCATTTGATCTCCTTTTCTAAAAAAAGTACAACTATTTTTTTTTCCTTCTTAAAGGTCTGATTTTTTCCTTTCTAGGTGCCTTATAATTACAGCACTAAAATTGTTGTATGTTGCTGCATAGTTCTGCTTAGATAAAAACTGGCTTGATGGGCTTGAGGGTGAGGGTCCTGTGCTGACTGTCTTAGGTAATTTGGTTTTTCTTTATCATGTAGAGTTGGAGTGGAAACTGTCAGAGTCTGGAGCCATCAAGACAGACTTGGAGGAAAACCCTAAGAAACCAATTGAAGACACTTTGCTATCCTCAGTGCGGTGCTCCATTCCCACAAGAAGGGACAGCGATTCTGAGGATGACTAAGACTGTGGCCTTGGTAATGTGCCAGACTTCCTTGATGTGACAAATCATCTGGATTTTTTTAAAAAGGAAAAAATAGAAATTCTTTTCAGCTTTTAATTTTTTTTACAATTATGTTTCAAATCTCATAGATCTCAAAAATCATTATTGCTGAGAATTGTGTTACATTTCTTAGAACTCTCTTTTTAAATGAATAACCTTTCCATAAATAAATAAACAAACAAAACCCCAGCTATTGGTATGGCAGATGTCTAGGTTTTCCTTACTTATATTTTAAGCTATGAAACTGTCTGTTCACCATTTATCCACATAGAGCTACATAAGAGTGAATGTGAAGTGTTTTTTAATAATGTGACTAAATTATACAGTGGAAAAATTGCAAACTAAGCTTTATAGTTACATTATCATTTACTTTTGCTTTATAAGGATAGCAACAAAATTAACTAAGAAAAAATTGATAGGAAAAATCTTATTAGTGTTTGTCTTATTTAGAAGAAATAGGCAATAATTTTTATAAAACATTGTCTTAAAAAAATAAAAAAATAAAACATTGTCTTTTCGAAAGAGTAACTGAAAGATTCCAGTTTCTTGCCATTTTTGGTTAAATGTTTTTTTCTAGTTAAAATAATTTTTGTCTCAGCATGAGATGTCAGTTAATCCCAATTACTGTAAAAGACCACCTTAAATTTTTTTGTGATAATAGCACATAAAATGATAAGTTATATCTCATCAGTAAAAAGCATCAAAGTATTTTCTGAAGTAGAATCCTCTTAGCATTTAACACTTCTTGCCAAATTAACATTAACAGAAAAATTAGGGGAAGTGTTCTCTAATGTTTATGTTGAATGATGTAGTATTTAATCTGGGTTTGAATCTTAAAACTAAGAAGTATGGAAGGCCTAGAGTTCCTTCAGATTACATTACAAAATTTATTTTTGCTATAATTCAGAGTAACAAACAGCTGTGACCCATTTTTATCTGTCAGAAGTGTTTGTATTAGTGAATATTTGTTTTTCTACATATGAGAGCCAGTGCTGCTTTTAAAAATGTACTCATCTAACAAATTTACTTTGAAGGATCTTTCATGAAATTTTAATTGCAGGTTGATACAAGTGTGGTCAGTTCTTTCACTTGCATGGTAGTTCCATGGGTTTTGTGGGAGAGCTGCCTCCTCTGATTTTCTATTGTTAGCTGACATTAAAGTGAAATGTTGTGGGAAGAATAAAGGTGAAAATCTAGAGTGCTGCTTTTGACTGAGAGCTGCAACGCATACAGCTCTTGAGAGAACACTGCTTGAGCGTGGTGGGGGGCAGTGTCCACCGTGATGGAAAACAGCAGGCTTTATTCCACTGTGAAGCTCATGCAGGATGTACTTCTAAATGTTCACTGTGCCAATTTGATCTCTGTAAGTTTGAGAACTGCCTCATCATCCTGCCTCTCTGCTGGGCTAAGGCTTATAGTGTGAGCTCAACACCAGCTCTGGGGCCTCTGGATGTGGCTGGTGAGCCCTTTCTGGCCACATGGCACCCAGGCCCCAGGCAGCTATTTAGTCATGCTGGCTGAACTTGATTTAAATAGAAACATCTCTCTTCTAAAATCAGTATTGTGATTTAGAACCTGACCGGCAAATTTCTGTAAGTTAATTTTGGGAGACTTTGTTATTTACCACTAACTTTCTATTTCATGTGGAGCATTTGTGATGTGACAGGTGATACAATTTGATGCTTAAGCATTGAGCTTATCTAATTCCACAGCAGAAACACACAGTGATCAGGGAAGGCAAACAAAAAGGATACCTAGAGTCTGTCTTCCAGTGTTTGGAGGAAAGGATTATAGGAAGTACTAGGTAGCCCTTTTTAAAAAAAAAAAAAAAAAAAAAAAAGACTGTATTTACTTATTCGTGAGAGAGAGAGAGAGAGGGGCAGAGACACAGGCAGAGGGAGAAGCAGGCTCCATGCAGGGAGCCCAATGTGGGACTTGATCCCTGGACTCCAGGATCACGCCCTGGGCTGATGAAGGCAGGTGCTAAACTGCTGAGCCACCCAGGGTTCCCCAGGTAGTCCTTTCTTAAGTGATTGGTAAGAAATGGTTCAGGAAAATTGGGATAATAATTGGGAGAAGTGAAATAGAACAAGACTAATCAAATAAAATTGATTCTTTCTTATTTTCTTTATTTGTAGAGGAAGGAAAGGCTGTAGATGAGTTGTATACTCCTATCTTATTGCAAACTTGAATTTATATCCTCACTCTCCAAGGTTGCTGACCATGGCATCAGCAGATATCTACCACAGAGCTTCCAAGGTGGGTGGCTCAGAAATACTTCAGAAGAGATGTACTGCATATGAAAGGCACTTTAGGAGAGTTATGAAAAGAATGTTAAGGGTGTTCTTTATCACCGATGCCTAAATTTTTTTTTTTGCCATTTGTTACCTCCAACTTTAGATTCAGTTTTCTTATGTAATGAGACCAGATTTTGACAAAGTGCTTTTCAAGTGTGACAGGCCAAATGTGTTGTGACGGTGTTGCCTACTTTAGAATCATGTTTCTATGAAATGATTTTCTCCTGTTTATGGAAACCAGTTTTTACTCATAAGTATAACCTTTTTGACAGGTGGCTTTCAACATGCATTTTTGGTACTGTTTACATTCACACAGCAGATGGTCTGTCTGCTGCATGCTGACCCCCTCCCACCACAACTCTGTGACCTCCATAGCAGACCTTGTCATGTGCACCCTATGAGGAAGCCCCTTGGCTTCCAGTCTTACCATCCCATACTGACAGAGTGGCCTGTCTTCTCCTTCTGTTCCATTTGGTCTCAAATGAGAATGTGTCTATTCTCCCAAGTTGAAACTCTCCTTCTGTGCTTTTGACCTTATTCTCTCCCACATTCTTCAGGACTTTGTTCCAGCAAATTATCCTCTTGATTTTAGTCTCTCCCTTGATGGGGAACCTCAGACAAGTGAGAATATTTAGGTTCTGTGGCAGAGACTACTACTTGCCTATCATATATCCAGGATTCTCCAATTCTACCCCAAGAGCAATAGGATCAGCTAAAAGATTAAACTTCCAGCCTTCCTGGAGCTATGGATTGCCAGATGGACGGAGGTGGGCAGAAGTTGGCTACAACAGATGCTTCTTCAGAGGGACAGACAAATGGCATGTGCCCTTTCTGGACTTAACCCCCTTCTGCTGTCTGACAGAAGTGTAGTTGTGGATGCAGCCTTCTTGGGCCAAGGGCTATCTTTATAGAGGCAAAGCTGTAAGGATAATATTCCTGATGACACCGTGGAGCCACTGTAAGCCAGTTCTGGACTGCCTTCTCCAGATTTCTGTGACTGGGAAAGAAGTGACTTCCATCCTGGTCTCTCTTAGTAGCCACTGACACATTTCCTGATAGAGTCACTCACCTACCCATCACCAAAGGGAACCTCAGCCATTCTAGCTTTCTGCTCACCACTTCCACATGGCTTGAGAAAACTGAAGAGCAGTCTAGAGTACCTACCTCTACTTCATCAGCATTGTCTTTCAGTAATGTCAGGAATTAGACTTTAGAGCTTTGCATTTCCAGTGTGTGAAGGACTAGATATTCTGAACAACTCATGTGATAATAACTCAAGATATTGGATAAAAGTATTTTTTAGTGTTCTAAATTGTTGCTGACAAGAAAGGAAGGCATTCTCAGAGGTCAAAAGCAGTTTAAATTATGGTACGTGTGGCTTCAAAACCTCTCCAAGTTCTTAAAGTGGTCCTAAAATGGTAATGCCTCTGAGCTCATTGCTAAAGCAACTGCATGGAAGTTCTTGCTGGAAGAACACAACTTTAACTTAGTCTTAAACACACTACAGATAAACCTTCAAAGGAACGTGAGTTCATAGTCCTAAATCACAAATCCACAAATAAGGTATCCTGAATGAAAGCCAGCAGAACACAGATAATACAGTCAGACCTGCAAAGACTTAGGATAGTGGAATTTTCAGATATACAATATAAGATGAATACATTTAATATGTAATAAGTAAAGAATAAGAGTTTCTGGAGTGCTGGGATGGCTCAGTTAAGCCTCTGACTCTTCGTTTAGCTCAGGTCACAATCTCAGGGTTGTGCAATGAGCCCCCTTACATTGGGCTCTGCTAGTGGGGAGTCTCCTTCCCTCCTCTCTTTCCCTTTGCCCCTCTTCTAAAACACACACACACACACACAACATTCTCAAATCTTAAATAGGAGTTGCTTAAATAAAAATTAATCCCTTGTCAAATAACCAGTGGAAGAGAAAATGAACTGGAAAGTAGAGCCAAATAATTACCCAGTAGGTAACACACAGAGAAAATTGGTAGAAATGTAAAACTTAGGAAAGATGTGGAGGAGAGACAGAAGATCTAACATATGTCTTAGAGTTTGGGATGGAGGGAATTGGAAACTGACAATATTTGAAAAGATAAAGACAGATTTTCTAGACGAATGAAAGATACCAACCTTCAGAAAGCTATACAAATCCCAAATGAGTTACATATATCTACACCTCTGTGTGTGTGTGTGTGTGTGTGTATAAAACTGTAGAATGTCAGATTTGTACAAGCAGTCATTGAGAACAGTCCTGTTACCCACAACAGAGTAGTAGTAGGACTTAACTGACTTAGCAGCAAGGACAGCCAGAAAGAAAAAACAGCACAAACTATTAACCAAGAATTAATACCCAGCAACACTGTATTTTAGGAATGAATATGAAATTTTCTACAGAATGAGTTTGTCACCAATAGACCCATCACTAAAGGAAGTTTAGAAGATGTCCAGTGAAGGATAATGATCTGATGAAAGTTCAGAGAGGTTTCACCAAGAAAGGATGGTGACCAAAATGTAGGTAAATCTGAACAAACACTTAATACAAATAATGCCTTATTTGTGATGTTAAGAGCAAGATGGAACTAAAAAACAGGACAAAATAGGGTACAAGTAGAAAGCTCAATTGTAGTTTAAATGTTCTTAGGCCCTTAAAAAGTATTGGGGAGGTTGGTAAAGATATGCACACAAAAATATTTCAGGGTAATAGTAAAAGAAAATGAGGATGTAAATTTTAAAGTAGTGGGGGCTTGGGGTGGAGAGGGGCCTCAGTTAATTTAAAAGACCAAAATAAAGAATAAAAAGGAAAGGGCAGAGCCATAGGAAGTCCAAAATGCTGGAAATAAATCTTAACACAGTAGTCACAGTACATTTAAGTGGATAATACTCTTACTAGTCTTACCATCTGATCCACAAGTCATGCATGTAGCTGTTTAACCCACTGATGGGAAACATATACCCACACAAACATCTGCACACAAATGTTGCAGCAGCTTTATTTATAATCACCAAAACAACCAAAATGTCTGTGAATAGATGAATGGATAAACAAATTGTGATACATTAACAGAATGGAATGTTGTACAACAATAAGAAGAAATGAGCTACCAAGCCGCAAAAAACATGGATGCTAGGTGAAATAAGCCAGTCTGAAAAAGCTGTATACTCTACTATTCCCATTATATGGCATTCTGGAGAAAGTGAAATTATGGAAGGACTAAAAAGAACAGAGATTGCCAGAGGATTGGGGGAGGGTGGGAGGGTTGAACATGGAATTTTTAGGACAGGGAAGCTATTCTGAATGATATGATAATCGTGGCGATATGACATGCATTTACCAAAGCCCATAAACCTTTATAGCACAAAGAGTGAGTCTTAATGTATGCATAAAAATTAATTCATTTAGAGAGGAGATTCCTGGATGGAATGCAGGATGTGACAAAACAATCTAACTGTATTACAAATGTGTGAAACCACCTAATGGAATGGGTTTTGGGGAAGGATTCTGACCTAACCTTGGAAATGAGTCTGTAAGATGAAAGGCAAAAGTATCTGTGTATAAGCACCATGTTCCAGTTGATAGTTATTTGCATTGCAGTATGGGTTAACAATTCTGACACTGCTAGAATATGTAAAATTGAACAATTAAATACATGGATTGCAGATGGTGAGAACGAGGTTTCACTGTTAGCCTGTGAGGTTATAAATAGCAAGAAGAGGACGTTAAAATGATCCATGGAGTAAAGGATTAGAGTTGGAGACATCAGTATAAACTCCTGTTTAGCTTAATATAGATACAGATGATTATATATTTAGGTAGTGAACATACCCAGGCTAGTAAATACACTTTTTACATTGTTCATCAGTTGAAGAGGCATAAAAGCAATGGCATCCCAGTAGCAAAGACCACATATGACCCTCAGATTACTGGTTTCTAATACCTTTTTCCAAAAAAGAACTAGGGCTCTTCAGAGAATGGCTGATTCTAAAACTGTAACAGAAAATATGTAAGATTAGCCTGGAGCATCTTGTAGCACCAAAAAAAGTAAAGTGTAAGTGTTAAAAAGGGGCATCTGGGTGGCTCAGTCAGTTAAGTAGTTGGGTTTGGATCATAATCCCAGAGGGTCCTGGGATAGAGCCCTGAGTTGGGTTCCCTACTCAGTGGGAAGTCTGCTTCTCCCTCTCCCTCTCACCTTCCCCCCTGTTTGTGCTCTTATGCTATCCTTCTTTCTCAAATGAATAAATAAAAAAATTCTTTTTGGTAAATTTTTTTTTTTTTTGGTGTTCAATTTGCCAACATATAGAATATCACCCAGTGCTTAAAAAATCTTTAAAAAAAAAAACAAAAACCCAAGCACTGCAATCAGAGGAATATGTCAAAAGAATGAAGGAGCCAATTAAAAGATCTGATGGCTAAAGCTGGAACCCTTTGAACAACAAAATAAACATTGGATTATAACCCAAAGTGTAAAGTAATCCATGAGTCCATGCTGATAAATGGTTGAATACATAAATGGGGAAGAAGAGACCATTTCTCATACAGAATACTAAGTAATTTACATAGATCCTCTGGACTTAAGATATTCTACCTTTAAGCATGGGTTGCACATAGCGATTTCCTTCCAAAGTTTATAATATGGAAAGGCAAGTGGGAAGAGCAACCTTATAGAGACAAACACTATCTCGGGTAGGTGATCATGGTCAAAGTCAACAGTGATAAGTCATTTATTGTTATGGACTCTGGATAGGATACCATGAAAATAATACTTTACTTCTTTGGTCTTCTTTACAAATAATCTGGCAAATCCCAACTGAGGAACATTCTACAAAATAGCTGACCAGAATTCTTCAAAACTATTAAGGTCATTACAGACAAAAATCTGAAAAACTGACAGCCAAGAGGTGCCTGAGAAGACAGGACTCCTAGATGTAATGTGGTGTCCCGGATTGGATTGTAGAACAGAAATAGAATAGTAGCTAAAAACAAAAGAATTCTGAATAAAATACAGACTTTATGAATGATTGTAAATGATTATCAGTATTGATTTGGTAATTGTAACAGATGTACCATACACACATAATATGTGATGGGGAAACTGGGTATGGGTTATTTGGGAAATCTGTACTGTATTCTTAATTTCTCTGTAAATCTAAAAACTATACCCAAAAAATAAAGTTTATTTTAAAAATATGGTGGCAAATGAATTACAGCAAAATGGAAATTGAAACTACTGGAAGGAAGGTCGTGTTCAGTTCTTGACTGTCATATGTCTGTAATAAAAAGCACAAGTTTCTTAGTTTGGATCCACCCAAATGCAGAACCTGAGCCAAGGACTTGAGTACAGAATTTGAGAGGAGATCTCAGGGTTCAGGAGGCAGGGACCTGAGAGAGAGAGAGAGAGAGAGAGAGAGAGAGAGGGGCAGGGAAGGGGAAAGACCAGTAAAAGACTGAGTATCAGTTCAGTGCTGCAGGTAGGCAGTAGAAACTCAATCCCTTTAGGACCTCAAAGAAGCATCCAGTTGTCCACCCACTGACAGGAGCCTGAGTTGTTTATTTCCCAATCCTGCTTGCCCTTGAAGGCTGCTTCCAGAGGAGTTAACTCCCCTGCACTTCTTGAGTGTGCACGCACAAGGACTGAGCAAGTGTCTGTGCCTGGGAGGCAAGCTGGGGCAGACAGACACAGTGGTGTGCCTTTTAGGAGGGATGTTGGTGGTCCAAGATGAATCAGATCTTGCATGGAAGTTGGTCCTTTTTCATATATTTGAAAGAGCTTCCTTCAACATTCAGACATAGAGTCTTGTCACATAATAGTCTTGTACATAGATGAATAGGGAAATAGAAGCAAAACGCATTTAGGTGAAGGCATTCCTAAAATGGCCTGAGTCCAGCTCTGACATTCCGCCAGGTCTGAGTTGGCATTTCTTGATCCAGCCAGAAGGTGGCGAGCAATAATAGCGTGATCACTGAGGCCACTTGCCTGGCCAAGAGCACCTGCAAGATGCACCCTGCCCCCAGGGATGTCAAAAATGAGGGGGAACATGTGCTTGGCATTGGTGAGATGAGGTCGTTATATCTCACAGTAGATTATTTTAACTTGACCTTTCTAGCTTTTAGGTTTGAGAGCAGATTATTAACTCACTCTCTTTATTGACATTTATCATTTTTCTCTTTTTAAAAATTTTATTTGTTTGAGAGGAAGAGAGTGAGCATGAGCCAGGGGACAGAAGGAGAGGTAAGAGCAGGTTCCCCACTGAGCAGTGAGCCCAACACAGGGCTCAGTCACAGGACCCAGGGACCATGACCTGAGCTGAAAGCAGTTGCTTAAGCTCAGGTCACCCAGGTGCCTCTGACTTTTAAAATACTGAAAATATGAACTTCCTAATAGGAAAAATGCTGCTACTATTCCTTACACACTGATTAAAGCAAATACAATTTTTCTTAATTAAAAACTAGTACTGTTTTTGAGAGTATCTTTCTCTTAGAGAATTCTTTCTCTAAGAATTCCCTTAGATGAAAACTTTTTAAAGAAACATTTAAAAATACATATATATTTCATAAGGCTTCTGGGTGGCTCAGTCAGTTAAATGTCCAACTCTTGATTTTGACTCAGGTCATGATCCCAGTCATGAGATCGAGCCCCTGTGCACAGCACAGTCAGTCCCCCCTGCCTTTGCCCCTCCCCCTGCTCATGCTTTCTCTCTCTCTCTCTCTCAAATAAAATCTTAAAAAATACATATGTATGTCATAAAAAGTTGTAGTTAGTTAACAAATCAATCCTTTGCCTTTTAGAAGATGTTATATGAAAGAAAAAATAACTTGCAAGTTTTTGTTTGATCCTGGGATTTGAGTATCCAGGTGAAATAGTATAGTATGTGTGCGCGTGCACACACACACACACACACACACACTAACACAAGCTATACTGTTCTGGACTATACTGTAACTGCAGTAACCAAATCAAAGATTGGTCAACCCCAGGTCATCCTCTATATTGACTCTCGGTCCCAAAGGTTTTCTGATTCTGTGCTGGTTTCCCAATGCTACTGGGGAAAAAATGTGAGAAGTACAGTACGCTTGGCAGTTATTTTTCATAGTGTAAATTAATGCAGTTCCCCAACTGCACTGAGGCGCCTGGTTTCCCACAGCAAGTTCACAGGAATGGGATATTCTGTTTTCAAGGGAAGCACAGCAGTGCTGCAATTTATTGAACATCGCAGGAAATACTAGCTCCAGGTAGTACACATGAAGCATTAGCTTGTACTGCATTTCTTTTGATGATGTCATATCTTTCCAAAGCAGGGTTTTAGCAGTTGCTGTGATAAAAGCAGGTACAGCTCAAAAACCAACATGGAGCAGGGGATGAGGGTGACAGCATCTGATCAAATTTCAAGGTTGGAGAAAGTGCAGAGCCCAACAGTCACTCACATCACATTAATAAGAAAGTAAGTATATTATTTTTCATTCAATGCTCATATTTTTCTAAACAGCTAAAGTGTTTAGAACATAAATTCTTATTAAGTTGTTTGGCCTTAAATACTGAATAAAAGAAATGATTAGATATTTCCTTTATTAGGGGTGCAGTGAAAAAATGACTGAACCATGAACCAATGGAAATTTAGGAATCTCAATAAATTGGTACTCTGGTTTGTAATTAAGTCTGAAATCATGTTGGTTGATTCAGCTCCATCCTTGACACTTGATTACCTTTGGGTCAACTCAACAAAGGATATTCTTGACTGTATCACGATGAGTACCATACCCTGAAACCTGGGGTGACTCCAAATTACCCCAGAAGATCTGATCTTCATGGAGCAGATAGCTTTTTCTTTACTATCACCTGCAGCAGAGCTGGTGGCTTGTCATGGTGCTTTGGGTTTTCTCGTGTGTAAAAAGGATCCAAGTAATATGGTTATCATCTTACCATTAAGCCAAGATTTGTAAAGTACCTAGAACAGTTTGCTGATGTTTTCTTGTAGTCGATGTAACAATAACAGTAGCCATGATTGACATCATTATGGTCATCCTCACCAACATCCTGTTGGGTTTTGTTAAGCGTTGAGGGTTTGGCATCCTGACAAGTTTGCTCACTTGAGATTGGTTGCTGGGTCCTAATAACTTGCAATTATTTAAACGACCTAGAAACTCTTAAGGTAAAGCTCGTCAGTACAGTTTGGGAAGAATCTGAAATTATATCTTTTAACTTTCTTATTTGGGGAATTTTGGAGAATTTTCTTTCCTTTTATATTTCCACCATTGAATAATCCTCCTTCTATAATCTACTTCTTTTTTCCTTTTTTCCTGTGCTCTTTTACATTTTCTTATGTTAGGAAATACCCATCTCTCTCTCTCTCTCTCTCTCTCTCTCTCTCTCTCTCTGTTATCCTTTATGTTTTTGGAGTCCTAGCAAGTAAGTTTTAGTATAAAGCATTGGAGAATTTTATATTCTTACTTACATTGTGGTATTTATCACTTTCCAAGACAGTCTCCTCCATGTGGATTAAATGCTGTGTCTTTGCATTGACTTTTGTCTCTCTTAAGTCTCTACTACATATTGGTCAATGGGGCTATCTCAGACAATTTCTCAGCCTTCTTAATGGATATACCCTCTAAATTACATGAATGGCATTAAAATGGAAAGAGGGAGTTTAAACCACATCAGGCCATGTATTGGGCTATGTAGCATTTGGGCCATTCCTCTTCTCTCTTAGGATTCTAAAATTCTTTTAGAATAATGTATAGCTTGTAGCAGCACGTGATCACCTTCAGAGACAGTAGGACAATTGCTGCTGGGGTTCAAGGCACATTTTCTGTTTTTCATTGTGTTAGAATGAGTATGAGAGAGAAAATAGAATCAAACAGGAGCAGGACATGAAGCAGAATGAAAGCTCTGTGAACTTGAGAATTCCCTCCCAGGCTTCTTGTTTAATCTCTCCAGGCTTGCCATGGCAGATCTTGCTGCTAATATTCCTGGCAGCAAGAGGTCTTGGGAGAATGAACTTACAGTGTTAGTGGACATGTTTGTATGCTTGTCAGTGAATAGTGGAGGGGGAGGGGTGGGGTCTCTTCAAAATGAATTGTAAATTGTATAGGATCTGCCTCTTAATGAGTTTGTAATATGTGGCTTATGTCACATAGGTGCTATTCCCACCTTTTCCCAGTGTCCACTTATATCTGTGATCTCCCATAGTTCTTACCTTAAACCCAGTAGGCATATAGTTTAAGGAAAGAAAAAAGGAAGAGTGAGGGTAAAGAGGGAGAGATTGAGGGAGGGAAGGAAAGATGGAAAAGGAGAGGGGTGGAATAGCAGGGAGGGGAGAGGAGGGAAGAGCCTGAGAAGTTGGTTGGCAATTACTTTTAAGTTTGCAAATAGGACAGTAGGTGGGTAAGGGAAGCTATGCCTCTTTTATCCAGGGCTTTTATTTGTTTGAAAAGGTTCAACCAAAGGGAATGTTTTGTTCATTTTTGATTGATACCTAGAGCACAGGAGACATCTGCACAGAATTTTTGCATGAGCTAATGGCACCACAATCAGTTTGACCCCATGGTTTTAGGAAAAACTCTTAAATGGCAGAAGTAGAGTTTAGGAAAGAGAGTTTCTGTTAAAATACCACAAAGCATTATCCTTTATTGATCAGAATTTGCTAGCGGGTGGGTATAAATGTTTACAGAAGCAAAGAAATCCACTGCCTAAAAGCTCCAAAGGGCTCTTGAAGGCCATTGTCATGCAGTGTCCTCTTTTTGAGACAGCAGGCCTGCTGAGTAAGCACACAAGAATTCAAGGAACTCAATGTGTACCCAAATAAAATGACTGCTGAGCAAAGGCTTGCAGCCGGAGAAGTGATCTCTGGCTGCATGTGTGGCTGCAGCAATGTAAATTAGCCCCTGCCTGGGGCCTGAGAAAAATCAGGTCAGGACCAGGAGTCACCGTGAGGTCGGTCTGAAAGATGCATAATGAACTTCTCCTTTCCTCAAGACAAAGCATCTATTAGTGCTTTCTTGAGGTGTACAAAATAGATGGGTTTCTCTGGAGCAAAATAAGTGGGTTTCCCTGGAGCATCTGATGGTATCTTAGCAAGGTAAGGCATAAGGGAAGAAAGGATACTCAGTGGATGCTGGGGCCTATAGTGTAGGTAGAGTTGATGCATCAAGTCTTCAAAGATTTATGCAGAACCTAAGCACCTACTAGGTGGTTTAAAAATACACATTCTGAGCTAAATCACCTCAGTTTGAATGGTACGTGGTAGCTGTGCAACTTTGGGAAGGGTTACTTAACTTTTCTGAGCTTTAGTTTCCTTAACTGTAAAATACAGACAATAATAGCATAGGCCTCCCAGGGCTGCTATAAAGGTTAATATGATAATACAAATTAATATTTGTATCTTGCTTAGGACAGGGCCTCACATAGAGTAGGTACTAGGTAAGTGTTTATTATATGAATTCATACCTCAGATAATGGAGTTCCAATTGCTGCTGCTTCCCACCAACCTACCACAAATCTAGTGACATAAACAACCACCCTTTTATTATGCTCACAAATTCTGTGAATCAATACCATGGTGGTGGTCACAGCTTGCCTTTGCTCCATGATGTTGGTCAATGAGGAAGACTCAAGATGCTGGGAGGGACTCAGGTGGCTGGAGCTTCTTCGCTCACATGTCTGGGGCCAGACAGGGATAGCTTGAAGTTTGGGTTCAGCTGGAGCACCTACACATGTCTTGGTCATAGCCCAGCTTTGTACATCCTGATAGCTGGGTTCTGCTTCTGTGGGTTCCAGCATGTGAAGACAGCTAGAAGGAAGGGAGGTAGCTTTTTGTAACCTAACCCCAGACATCACAGGAATTCACTCTTATTACATTGTACTGGTTGAAACTAGCCAGCTAAGAATTAGGGGCAGGTGATAATAGACTCTACCTTTTCATGGTACATAATGGGACCATGGATGGAGAGCCCCAACAGCCCCATTAGCTTTGGTAGACCCAAGTGCATTGCTCAAGTGGGCAGAACTGTCACCTGGGATTCTTCCAGAAGAGCGAAAGCCCCGGGTTGACTTTCATCACTCCCCCTGGGTGGGCCTCACCAAACGGAATCTAAGAATCAGTGCCCCTTTCGGTAGGGATTGTGGTGCAGGACTTTCAAGTGACTTTCAAGGCCACAAAGACAGGATCAGAAACTTGTTCTACATTTCCTACCTTCTAGCACAGTGGCTGGCATATCCCATCACCTGGATTTAGTGCTGAGTTGCGATTCTTATTTCACTGAGGTTGCCTCTGCTCCATTGTTTTAATTACAGGCTGTTATTTTGTTTAAAAAATCAGCGATAGGATTAAGGGTACTGTCATTTTAAAAGCCAGACTCCTGGCCTGAAAACTCGTCAGTGAATCAGAGGACAAATGTTCCCATTGTGCTGGTTAAAAATAGGAGCTATGGAAAAAGTGACAGAATGAGATGAATGCCATTAAAGTGTAATTACATTTACTGTAAATGTGAGCCTTGGGAAGAGTCTATTCTAGGCAGAGAAGCTGTACCAGATCCTGGAACGTGGAAAACCCAAGGCCTCTGCTGATAACTGCTTTTATGTTTTGAATTTTTATAGTGTGTATAGTTACAGATTGATCTTACTGTCCGTTAGCCTTGTTAGGGGTATTAGAAAGAACTACGTCACTTCAAAGGAAAGTAAGAACCATATAGTTCACCTTGAATCTCAGAATGTGGGTTTCCCATTGTTCTCACAAGGTGATGTTTCTATGTATCTATATTTTATATATCTATCAATCTGTATGCCTATGTGCTTCTGTACGTCTATCTCCTGCCTCAGCAGTCAAGTGTAGTAGCTGGATTGGACATATTTGAAATATAGGGTTTAATTGTTTGTTTGCTTATGAAGATAGTTCCTGTTTTTCTGATTTTAAAACAATGTATTCTTGCCATGTAAAAATATTAAAAATATACAAAAAAGTAAACTATTATAAACACGTAGGTAAGTTTTAATGAACATCCTTTCTAGTCACAGTGTTTGGATTTAGAGCTGGTTCTGACATTTTTGTTGCTGTTGTTAAAGCTTATTCGGGACATATTTTAGTGATAAGATAGCATTACATCTTGATGTCTGGTGGCTAACTGGTGTTCTATAGGGTCAGTATACCATAGCTGATATATTTAGTGATGACACTAGGTGTCATAATGAGCCAAGTGTTAATTTGGTCCATAGCTAAAAATTATTCCCTCACATAATTGAAAGACAAATGGTATCAAGTTTATATATATATATATATATATATATATATATATATATATATATATATATATATATATTATATAAGCTTGATTGGAGAAGTAGAAGGGAAAAAATGGCTGAAGGAAACAGAGACTAAAAAGCAGGACTGGGTTCTCTTTCTCAGTCTCCTTCCCTAGCATCCTTCCTCCAGTAGGAGGAGGCATAATGGGAGCCAGAGTGGCTTGAGGTAGTAACTTTCCAGGAATGTTGGCTGAAGCCAAAAATAATATTGGGACAATACCCTGAAACTTGGAACCCAAGTTAGCTTTAAAGAGAATGATAAACAGGATGATGTTACAACGTAGCTCAGGTAATAGGGTTTGCATTTCTCTCAGAAGCTGCTCTTCTCCACACTGGGTCCATGGCCATTGGAGCTTCAGTGTCCTTCATTTCTCCCTAGGATGGTATAACATTAATGACAATACTGACTCTCTGTGGTGGTGAGCAGCACTTGATGCCTCAGGCCTAAAACCCCTCAAGAGTAGGTACTCACCAGCTTCTAAATGTCCCCTGCACTCACATGGTCCCTGGCACATAGCTGGCACTCAGAAGACCTTTGCTGGAACAAAAGGAAATGTATTTAGGGTAATTATGCAGATTCTGTTGGGTCTGCAATGGAGACTAGTCACCACTAGGTGTCATAATGAGTCAAGCAAAAATTTGGGCTCAAAGCTAAAAATTACGCTTTTCCTGTATTCATTCTTATGCATGCATGCATTTACTTTTTCAGCAACCATGTGTTGAGTGTTTACTGCATGCCATGCACTTTGCGGTATTGGAAATCATGCCATCACTGAGCTCCTGGACCTGGTTGGCCAGAAAACCACAGTAGGTGCTGAGACAGGGGTAGAAACCAAACCCTGTGAAGACACACAGCCTGATTTTGCTTGAGTAAGGTGAGTGGCTTCTGAGAGAGATGGCTTTGAAAATGAGTTTTGAAGGATAAGGACAGGTAAGAAGTTCAATTCATTATTTCAAAAATACTTTCTTTTGGGGAATTCAGGGCAGAAGGGTGACCTCAAAGCTGGTCCAGGTTTTATTCTTGTTGAGGACTGAGCTTTTGAGCTTATCAGAAATTTTTGGCAGAGGTATGCTTTTAGTTCCTTTTTACTGTCTAGATGTATGTTGCAGCTCAAAGTTAAGATTTCTAAGTTTTCACACTATCAATAAGACTACATGAAAGTTCTCCTCATTGGGCCCTAATCATTATCAGGAAACAGTGAAAGTTGGCTGTTTTTTTTTTTTAATTAATTTTTATTGGTGTTCAATTTACCAACATACAGAAAAACACCCAGTGCTCATCCCGTCAAGTGTCCACCTCAGTGCCCGTCACCCATTCCCCTCCAACACCCACCCTCCTCCCCTTCCACCACCCCTAGTTCGTTTCCCCGAGTTAGGAGTCTTTATGTTCTGTCTCCCTTCCTGATATTTCCCAACATTTCTTTTCCCTTCCTTTATATTCCCTTTCACTATTATTTATATTCCCCAAATGAATGAGAACATACACTGTTTGTCCTTCTCCGATTGACTTATTTCACTCAGCATAATACCCTCCAGTTCCATCCACGTTGAAGCAAATGGTGGGTATTTGTCGTTTCTAATTGCTGAGTAATATTCCATTGTATACATAAACCACATCTTCTTTATCCATTCATCTTTAAGTTGGCTGGTTTGGAGAGAGTTGTGTGGTCAGCCGGCTCAGGCTGGGGCCTGGTGTTAGTATTGGGCTAGGCCAGGATCCCGGTCAGGGACCCGGTAACCTGCAGTGGGACTTATCTAGGGGCTTGGTCCTGCCAAAGATTGACACTGTGTTGGATGAAAACAGAAGGTGCTTGGTAACACTGAGGCCTGGGGCTTAGGCCTAAACCCCAAAGCAGTTAAGTTCATTCCTGGGGACCCTGTGTCAGTGAGAGAGAGAAGTCTCCAGACCATCCCACCTTCCTCCAGGTGTATCTCAAGCCTGAGTGTCTGTGACAGGATATAGCTCAGTCTGCTGGTGAGACCCATCTACCTTTCCTAGATACAGGCTGACTCCTTTGTGATGGAGGGAGCCTGCTTATATTCCATTCCCAGCACCTGAACTCCACACTGGGTTCCTGCAAGCAGAGCTTTTGGCCAGAGCCATGAGAGCTCCCAATCTAGATTGTTCCCAACAAGATGGTTGCCCAGGCTGTGTGTGAACCTTTTTGGTAACAGGGAACTTGCCAAGACAGCCCATTCTATTCAGTACACATGTTCTTTTTTTAAGTTGTGGTAAGATACACATAACATAACATTTACTATTTTTTAAGTATACAGATCTGTGGATTAAGTACATTCACATTGTTGTGTAATCATCACCACAGTCCATCTCCAGAACTTTTGTCTTCCCAAATTGGAATTCTATGTTCATTAAACACTGCCTCCCCATACCCCCTCCACCTAGCCCCTGGCAACCACCATTCTGCTTTGTGTCTTTATGGCGTGACTATTCTAGTATCTCAGGTGAGTAGAATCATACATGTTCTTTTGTGCCTGGCTTATTTCACCTAGCATAAGTTTCATCCATATTGTAGCACGGGTCAGAATTTCTTGCTTTCTAAGACTGAATAATATTCCATGGTATATATAGACCACATTTTCTTTATCCATTCCTTTGTCAGTAGATACTTGGGTTGCTTTCACTTTTGGCTACTGGGAATAATGCTGTTATGAATATTGGTGTACATATATCTGTTTGAGTCTCTGTTTTCAGTTCTTTTTTTTTTTAAAGATTTTATTCATTTATTCATGAGAGACACAGAGAGGCAGAGACACAGGCAGAGGGAGAAGCAGGCCCGTTGTGGGGAGCCCGACACAGGACTTGATCCAGGGACTCCAAGACCATGTTCTAAGCCTATGGCAGGTGCTCAACCACTGAGCCACCCAGGCATCCCTATTTTCAGTTCTTTTGAATATATACCCAAAAGTGGAACTGCTGGGTTATATCATAATTATATATTTAATTTTAGGAGTAAATGCCATCCCATTTTCCACAGCGGCTATACCATTTCACATTCCCCCCCAAAGCAAGAAGTAAGGATTACATTTTCTTCACATCCTCACAACACTTGTTATTTTCAGTTGTGCAAATCGTTCTTTTAACTGAGCCCAGATCCAGTACCCTCCACCTTCTCCTACCATTGCTCCAGGTTGTGAGCTACCTAGGCTAAATCTGCTCTTCATGCTGTAAGAACACCATTCGTGTGTTACTGGAAAGTGCTCCAGATGGTCTGTGTTCCTGGAAGGTCCCTCAGGACTGGGGACAGATAGCTCCATGTAATCTGATCCTCACAGAGTGATGGAGGACTATAGCTTCCTTTGTCCTGGGCGTTTTGCTTATGTTTTTGCAATGTTTGCATTTGTTTTGCCAATAGCCTGGCACCTGCTGGCTCATATGGATCTGTATCAATTAAGATATCCAGGCCTTTTGAATAGGAGCAGTTGTTAGACCAGGTAACTCCCAAACCCACTTCATAAAATTTGATTCCTTGTACTTTATGAAGCAATTCTGACATGCACAGAGGTACATAGGTAACAAGTGTTACATTTGTGTAAACTTTGAGGCATGGTAATCAAATGAATGCTCGTGAAATTGCCATCAATACGAGAACTATAATATTACCAATACATTTGAAACTACTGTGTGCTTCTTCCCTGTCCTATATCCATTTCACTCTCAGAAGTAGCCTGAGTATTTTTTTTCATTATTTTGCTCATTTAAAAGTAGCTGCTCTATGTCTATATGTATCATTTAACAACATATCATACTGTTTTACTGGTTTTTAAGCTTTGTAAATATGTTGTCTATTGCAACTTCTTTTCCCACTGAAGTTTGTGTTTCTGAGGTTCAGCCGTGTAATTGTGTGTGGTTAGAATTCACTCATTTTTATTGCAGTGTCCTATTCGTTTGTATGTTTCTACCACATTTTGCTTACTTATCCTATTTTATCAATGAGCATGTAGGTTATTTCCAGTTTGCAGCTGTTGCAAACAGTGCTGCAGCTAGGTACCTATCTATTTCTTCGCAACTCCAAATCCATGCATCTCTGCCTTGCTTTGAGATGCTGGAGCTGGACCCTGTAAACATTTTCTTGTTGTTGTTACATTTGTCAGTAGATGGTTCTGGAAATACATTGGAGAAGGAAGAGGCTCCTACTCTTGTTGCAGGTGCTTTCTCCTTTCTAGCCCCTATGGCATAGTTGCCAGTGGCGTGTGTGACACCCTGGGGCTCTTACCTTCCACCAAGATATCCTCACACCCTGGGAGGCATCCTGCTTTCCAGCCTTGGCCCAGGCTGTGTACTAGAAGTGGCTCAGAAAACCCCATGAACACCATCTCCCTGAGGTCTGAGACCCAGCCAAGTTGGCTCCTTGCTTGGAGTTCTCGCTTAGCCCTACAGTATTCTTTAGAGCTCTTTTATCCCTTCTCAGTAGTAAATCTCTTGTTACTAGTTAATACACTTCTATGTTGCACTTTTCCTGTTCAAATTACTGATGTGCTTTCTGTCTCCTGTTTGTACCCTGAGTGATAGAATTCGCACATGGATTCTTTGGTGCCTGAGGACTAAGGGAGGGAGACCGTAGCTGGTGATGGTGGATGTGGGGTCTCAGTGTACATGGTGTCAGACTGGCTCATCTCACTGCCTCTGTGCCCTTGGAGCTGGTAGCTGGTACCATCAGGCTGGCTTTGAGCTTCAGCCTCAAGAAATACAGGCTTATTGTTTGTTGGTTTTAAACCTCAGTCGCTACTATAAAATCATCCTCCAAAAATGATTGTTTTCAATTTCCAACTTTTAAAAATACCCTCATCTGTTGCTAATATATGAGATTCACAACTCACTGAATTGCTGTGGTCAGTCGGTGGAATTCTGGAAGCATTAGCCAGGGTGGCCCAGCCATGCTCAGTTTTCATCATCATTTGAACAATGCTCTACTCAGTCTCACTGCCTGCCACAGTCAAGAGAGGAGAGAGGATTTCCAAATAGTCTTTTCTTGTAGGAAACCCAGGGAAATGATCTCTTGGACAGAAATCTCCTCTCACTTTGCTTGGGGTTAGGAGCTCTGATGTCATCAGCTGCTCTTGAAGCCTTTTTTCATCCAAATTTTTGTTCCTTGTCAGCATAAGTACCCAGACAGCTTACATATAGCCCAAAATCCTTTTAGAAATTAGCTCCAGCACCCAGGCTCTGATGTCTGACAGATCTGAATTTGTATCTTAGCTTTGCCCTTTCTACCTGAACTGGTTGCTTTGCTTTCTGAGTCCTCATTTCCCTAGAGCAGAGATAATAACAGGGCCAACTTTCTAGATAAGGGTGAGGATACAAGACAATGAATGTAAAATGCTTGTGGGGCATTGTGTCTGGTTTGACTATGGAGGTGTGGGGTGGGTGGGTAGGTGTTGAGTGCTCAGTGTCCAGCATCCAGGAACGGAATTTGACTAGTTGGGAAAACAGGCTTTTTTTTTTTTCCCAAATTATCTTTTATTTATACAAAAAGGGCATTTTTAGCAAAAGACACTGAAAAAAAAGTCGCTATGGCCCAGGAGACAAGGCAGGGAGGTGACAGGCCTAGGGAGGCCTTGCTAGGGGAGGAGTCTGGGAAAGGTGGTGACAAGTCCTGGGTAAGTGCTGAGTGGTGGGGGCCACAGAAAGGAGCAAGCTCCAGTTGGATCAACACTGTTGGCAGGTCATGGGTGGGACTCACAGTGACCTCGCTGCTAACTCTTGAAAGAGTTCCAGTCAAGTACTGTTGGCTGGAGTGAGAGCTGCCCCCTGGTTCCTGGAGGGCACCCACCAAGGGACACAGGACAGGAAGCCCAGGTTGGGAAGTGCAACTCGAGGTGAAGGCCAGGCAGAAGCAGGTGCTCTGCAGTGGCCAGGAAAGGCACCAGGTATAGTTCTGTCAGTGAATTCTTTTTTCATTAACATTTTCATTGAAAAAAAGAAAGAAAAACTTTTCAACCTAGGCACATGCCTAGATTTGTTCAAAGTGGACAGTAAGGGCATTTTATTGTTCATTCTGCTTTTCCATATGTTTGTAAGATTTTGCAATAATATAATACAAAGTTATCTGCCAAAACAAAAGAAAGATTCTTTTGAAAATTTGTTAGTCATTTTCATCTTTCATGATAAATTCAATGAAACTGAATTTGTTAGTCATTTTCATTTTTTCATGATAAATTCAGTGAAACTGAATTTAATGCTTTTGCTTTTTAAAAAGCTATGTATTAAAATGCCATTTTACATGATTATTTCCAGAAATCTGTTCTTCTGCATGTAGATTTGGGTAACCTCTGGTATAACATTCACACACACACACACACACACACACGCACACACACACTTTTTTTTTTGTATATTTTTTTTATTGGAGTTTGATTGTCAACATATAGTATAACACCCAGTGCTCATCCCGTCAAGTGCCCCCCTCAGTGCCTGTCACTCAGTCACCCCAACCCCCCACCCCCACCCACCTCCCCTTCTACCACCCCTTGTTCATTTCCCAGAGTTAGGAGTCTCTCTTGTTCTGTCATCCTCACTGATATTTTCACTCATTTTCTCTCCTTTCTCCTTTATTCCCTTTCACTATTTTTTATATTCCCCAAATGAATGAGTTCATATAATGTTTGTCCTTCTCCGATTGACTTACTTCACTCAGCATAATACCTTCCAGTTCCATCTACGTCGAAGCAAATGGTGGGTATTTGTCATTTCTAATGGCTCAGTAATATTCCGTTGTATACATAAACCACATCTTCTTTATCCATTCATCTTTCGATGGACACCGAGGCTCCTTCCACAGTTTGGCTATTATGGATATTGCTGCTACAAACATTGGGGTGCAGGTGTCCCAGTGTTTCACTGCATCTCTATCTTTGGGGGTAAATCCCCAGCAGTGCCATTGCTGGGTCATAGGGTAGCTCTATGTTTAACTCTTTGAGGAACCTCCACACAGTTTTCCAGAGTGGCTGCACCAGTTCACATTCCCACCAACAGTGCAAGAGGGTTCTGCTTTCTCCACATCCTCTCCAATATTTGTTATTTCCTGTCTTGTTAATTTTCCCCATTCCCACTGGTGTGAGTGGTATCTCACTGTGGTTTTGATTTGTATTTCTCTGATGGCCAGTGATGCAAAGCATTTTCTCATGTGCTTGTTAGCCACGTCTATGTCTTCTTTGATGAAATTTCTGTTCATGTCTTTTGCCCATTTCATGATTGGATTGTTTGTTTCTTTGCTGTTGAGTTTAATAAGTTCTTTTTTTATATTTTTATTTTTATTTTTATTTTTTAGGGTGGAAAACATGTCTTCTTATTTTGGCATTCTTTTTTAAAATTAATTAATTAACTTTTTAAAATAATAAATTTATTTTTTATTGGTGTTCAATTTGCCAACATACAGAATAACACTCAGTGCTCATCCTGTCAAGTGCCCCCCTCAGTGCCCGTCACCCATTCACCCCCCACCCCCCGCCCTCCTCCCCTTCCACCATCCCTAGTTTGTTTCCCAGAGTTAGGAATCTTCATGTTCTGTCTCTCTTTCTGATATTTCCCACCCATTTCTTCTCCCTTCCCTTCTATTCCCTTTCACTATTATTTATGAATGAGACCATATAATGTTTGCCCTTCTCCGATTGACTTGTTTCACTCAGCATAGTACCCTCCAGTTCCATCCACATTGAAGCAAATGGTGGGTATTTGTCGTTTCTAATGGCTGAGTAATATTCCATTGTATACATAAACCACATCTTCTTTATCCATTCATCTTTCGATGGACACCGAGGCTCCTTCCACAGTTTGGCTATTGTGGACATTGCTGTAATAAGTTCTTTACAGATCTTGGATACTAGCCCTTTATCGGATATGTCATTTGCTAATATCTTCTCCCATTCTGTAGGTTGTCTTTTAGTTTTGTTGACTGTTTCTTTTGCTGTGCAGAAGCTTTTTATCTTGATTAAGTCCCAATAATTCATTTTTGCTTTTGTTTCCCTTCATAGATGTATCTTGCAAGAAGTTGCTGTAGCCAAGTTCAAAAAGGGTGTCGCCCGTGTTGTCCTCTAGGATTTTGATGGATTGTTGTCTCACATTTAGATCTTTCATCCATTTTGAGTTTATCTTTGTGTATGGTGTAAGAGAATGGTCTAATTTCATTCTTCTGCACGTGGCTGTCCAATTTTCTCAGCACCATTTACTGAAGAGACTGTCCTTTTTCCAGTAGATAGTCTTTCCTGCTTTGTCAAATATTAGTTGAACATAGAGTTGAGGGCCCATTTCTGGGTTCTGTATTCTGTTCCATTGATCTATGTGTCTGTTTTTGTGCCAGTACCACACTGTCTTGATGACCACAGCTTTGTAGTATAACCTGAAATCTGGCATTGTGATGCCCCCAGATATGGTTTTCTTTTTTAAAATTCCCCTGGCTATTCTGGGTCTTTTCTGATTCCACACAAATCTTAAAATAATTTGTTCTAACTCTCTGAAGAAAGTCCATGGTATTTTGATAGGGATTGCATTAAACGTGTAAATTGCCCTGGGTAACATTGACATTTTCACAATATTAATTCTTCCAATCCATGAGCATGGAATAGTTTTCCATCTCTTTGTGTCTTTCTCAATTTCTTTCAGAAGTGTTCTATAGTTTTTAGGGTATAGATCCTTTACCTCTTTGGTTAGGTTTATTCCTAGGTATCTTATGCTTTTGGGTGCAATTGTAAATGGAATTGACTCCTTAATTTCTCTTTCTTCAGTTTCATTGTTAGTGTATAGAAATGCCACTGATTTCTGGGCATTGATTTTGTATCCTGCCACACTGCCAAATTGCTCTATGAGTTCTAGCAATCTTGGGGTGGAGTCTTTTGGGTTTTCTATGTACAGCATCATGTCATTTGCAAAGAGGGAGAGTTTGACTTCTTTGCCAGTTTGAATGCCTTTTATTTCTTTTATTGTCTGATTGCTGAGGATAGGACTTCTAGGACTATGCTGAATAGCAGTGGTGAGAGTGGACATTCCTGTCGTGTTCCTGGTCTTAGGGGAAAGGCTCCCAGGGTTTCCCCATTGAGAATGATATTTTCTGTGGGCTTTTCGTAGATGGCTTTTAAGATGTTGAGGAATGTTCCCTCTATCCCTACACTCTGAAGAGTTTTGATCAGGAATGGATGCTGTATTTTGTCAAATGCTTTCTCTGCATCTATTGAGAGGATCATATGGTTCTTGTTTTTTCTCTTGCTGATATGATCAATCACATTGATTGCTTTACAAGTGTTGAACCAACCTTGCATCCCGGGGATAAATCCCACTTGGTCATGGTGAATAATCTTCTTAGTGTACTGTTGGATCCTGTTGACTAGTATCTTGTTGAGAATTTCTGCATCTGTGATCATCAGGGATATTGATCTATAATTCTCCTTTTTGGTGGAGTCCTTGTCTGGTTTTGGAATTAAGGTGATGCTGGCCTCATAAAATGAGTTTGGAAGTATTCCATCCCTTTCTATCTTTTGGAACAGCTTTAGTAGAATAGGTATTGTTTTTCTTCTTTAAACATTTGATAGAATTACCCTGGGAAACCATCTGGCCCTGGACTTTTGACACACACACAATTTTTAAGTTTTTTTAGGTGGTGGGCTGTGGGGTAATTGCACTTTTCTATTTTTTTTCCTATTTTTTGAATAGTTTTACAGAAATAAGGTGAAATTTAGTAAATACATAGAAGTAGAAGTAAAAAAAAAAAAAAAAGCCTTTTCCTGTGGAGGCCAAGGCTGCTGGACTAGCAGAGTTTGAGAGACCTTGGAGTCCGTGGACAGGGGATTCTTGGGTAGGTGATTTGGAGGTGGCCATGAGGAGCAGGGACATTAAGCAGTGGCTTTGAGGACGTCAGGATCACCCCACCACGTGTTTCCCTGGACCAATTCTCTCTTTTTTTTAATAAATTAATTTTTTATTGGTGTTCAATTTACCAACATACAGAATAACACCCAGTGCTCATCCCATCAAGTGCCCCCCTCAGTGCCCATCACCCATTCACCCCCACCCCGTGCCCTCCTCCCCTTCCACCATCCCTAGTTCGTTTCCCCGAGTTAGGAGTCTTTTTCTTCTCCCTTCCCTTATATTCCCTGAGTGAAGTAAGTCAATTGGAGAAGGACAAACAGTGTATGTTCTCATTCATTTGGGGAATATAAATAACCTGGACCAATTCTCAAGTGCATTTTCTGCACTTAAAGCCCAGATCCCACGTGGTGCTGTCACACAGGGAAGTGGCCGGTGAGGGTGTGATCTACCAGGGAACTGTGCCGGCCCCCTTTGTGGCCATGTTTCCTCTTATAGCCACTTGCCCTGTAGAAGACGGGGGCAGTGGAGAGCTTCAGAGAAGCTTGGGAAATGGCAAGAGCAGGGAGCAGCATCACAAGAGGCTTCTACTCGCCTCCTTTCCTAACAAATCTTGATATACGGTGTCTTTTTTCACACAGGTTGCTTGTGCTTAACTTGGTAGTCACCTGTAAACTTAATCTATTTAACAACAGTGTCCTATACTTATATGGTGCCTTGACCATCTGAAAGCACCTTTATGGCTGACACTACATTCACAGCATCCATACGACTCTGCAATATACCCTATCTTGCAAGAGAGGAATTAAATTTCAGAAAGATTAAGCATTCCACGGAGTTGAGCAGAAGCAAGTCTAGAGCATAAATTACTTGACTCAAACAAATGGCAAAATGTTTCTCATGTTGAATTTAATCCTTTAAATCTTTTCTTTGCTCTGTTTCCTTTGCTTGGAATATTCCTCTCCTAGTTGTCTGCTAAGTTCTGCTCAGAGCCCAACTCTTTTAGGCCAGTCTCTTCTCTCCCATCTCTCATGGGTTTAGGAATCTGATGAACCAGCTTGTGAATGTGGGTTCTGCCCCTTAACTGTGGAGGTTGCCTGATTTCTCCAAGCTTCCATCTCCCTTGATGGAAAAGGGGAGTGATAAGCTGACCTGGGGATGGGTTATGTTCAACAGAGTAGGGTGGTCAGCTGGTGTGCTGTCTGGCCCCTATCAATCAGAACCTGCTGGGAAGTTTGGGAAGGCAACATCAGCTCAAACCTGTCCCTGCACAGAGAATTAAACCACAGGTGTGCACACCAAGAGGGCCTGGGACTCTTCATCCCTCTCTGAACTGCTAGGTCTTCATCTGCCACTTGATGTTGAAATCTCTTTGTCATTGTCTCTCAAGCAGGTAACAAATGCCTGGATGTGAGGGGCTCTGGCTTTTCCCTCTCTGCTTCCTTGGAGCTTGGGAAAGTGATTTCACATGGTAGAGTACGGTTGTCAAGCACTAGGTTTTGTTTGTTTCTTATTCTCTCTCCTAAGTTCACAAATAAGCAATAAACTTTCTGAGTCCTTAGAACTGAACTTGGAGCCAAGGCCACAGTAAAACCTATTCAAGCATCCAAGAGCCTTTCTTCCCTTATGCTGTTGAAGCAGAACAAAGCTTTGTCCTATGCGCTCTACCAACCTTACTATCACATCTGTCTAAATGCTGAAGTTTTTTCCAGCACCAGCTGGTTTGCTGACGCCCCTTTCCATGGCAACCTCCCTGCCCATCGCTGGCATGGGGGGCTTTGTTACTCCTGCCTACTATCATGGACTGGTTACTCTGCATGTGGAATGAGGTGGGCAGCCCACCCCTGTGTGTGACACCTGCACCCCAAGGAAGAGAACCCAAGCTGAGGCTCACCAAGTCTTGGGTTCTTGCTTGGACAGGAATACAGGCTCATGAGTCTGGACAAAGGGTCTAGGGGATGCTCCTGTCAGCTTCATACAAGCTCCTGGAAGACGGAAACACTCAATGGGTTAGGAAAGGTGGCAAAGGGGAGGGCTTTGCCCACTATCTAGGCATTTAGGAGTCCCTCTCTGGGCCAGCAAGGACTACAGGAAAGAGTGCCAGGGCCACCCCACCAGGCAAAGGGAGGGTCTGGCTGAAGCTGAGAGCAGTTGAGACTGCTCTCTCTGTTGGACTAGCTAGTTAAAAAAAGTGCAAGGGTGGTTAGGAGAGGAACTTTTCACCCCAGCCAGGAAGCTCTGAGCACACCATGCCATGAATGGGAGGACTCAGATATAGGTGTGAGAGCCAGTGAGTGCCCATGGCCTAGGCTCTCTGGATCCATGAGTTCCTAGACTTGCCATATACTAACTGTAGTATATGGCCGCTGAGGAAATCAGTAGAACAGTCTAACTTCTAACAGTTGAGGACAGAATTTCAGAAAGGGACTTGCCCAAGGTCACACAAGGCTAGCCAGTAATCACATCTCCTTGCCTTCCCATCTGCTCCCTTTCTTGCCTCCCACCTCCCCCCACCCTGCCCCCTTTCCCCTTTCTCACCCACCCTCCTCATGTTCCATTGCTTCTGTGGGTACTGAGCTCAGAGCCCAGTACTTTAGCCTGGGAACAGATAGCTGCAGAGAGCAGGCAGTAGGTGTGGGAGCTGAGGCCTGAGGTGCTGGGGCCAGGTACAGCCAGGTAGAGGGAGGGACTGCTGTCCTGTGGGCAGTAGCCTGCTGCTGTTTCCCAGTGGTCCTCAGAATCACAGACTTTGTCAAGGGGCTCCAGGAAGGCATTTTGGACAAAGTCTTCTCAACATGGTAAAAAAGCCAGCAACTCCTAGAGCATCCATTGGAGTATCCATTCTGGTTGCCTCTGGCAATAACAGGAACAGGTAGGCTTATCTAAACCACAGCCTTCCTTCACTTGAGGAAACTGCTTATCTCTGGTTTAGACTGCCAGGTTTCCATATGCCCACCAAAGCCTATCTAGGTGCTTCTCAAAATCAACACACTCCAGACCCAGCCACCCAACCTCCTCTCTGTGCCATTCCCAGGAGATCCACATCTTCCTGATGACCCAGGGGGTTTGAGCCACCTCACTCATTTCTGAGTTTAGAGATCTCACTTCATTGTCTCACATTTGCTCGGTTCCTCTCTATCCCAATGCTTCCACATTCATTCAGATTCACATCCTTCTGTCTTGGATTACTTCCATTTCCTTAAATGCCTCCTGCTTCCAGTTTTGTCTCTTGCAATCGATCTCCATAGCCAGAGGGTGAGTGTTTTGACACACAATCCACATTATGTTGCTCTTACTCTCTGGCCTCCCCACACCTTTCCCCTCTGGGCTCCAGGGGCGCTTCTCTGGAAAACAGTCCTGCCTCTGCAGCTGGACCCACCTGACCATGGCATCACTCATTATGTGTGTCACACTGCTTTGTCATTGCCTGTTTGTTCCATGTCCCTTCCCATCAGGGAGGGCCTAGAAGGCAGAGGCAGGTCCTTGTCATCTTTGTGTCTGACTTGTAGTAGACGCTCAACAGTATCAACCAGAGAAGTGATGGAGCCAGGATGAGGACCTGGAGGAAGGCCTGTTCTTGGGGGCTGGGGCAGTGTGTGAAGCCAGGCATCTTCCACTGGGTCCCATGGGCTTCTTTCTCACTTGATATGGGTAGTGTGACTCCCTTTGAACATCTTCCCTGACAGATGCAGGCTCTCTGGCCACTGTTTCAGGCACACATTTTTTTTTTCCTCTCGGGTGCATGGAAGGAAGGAAGGAGAGAAGAAAAAAGGAAGAGAGAAAAAAAGGATTGAATGATTGAAAGAAGGAAGGAAAAAGGCATTTCTGTGCTCTGGCTTTCTAGTTTCCTAGCCTTCTTGTAGTCAGAAGATGTCAGGTGTTTAGGCCACATAGGGCTTTCAGGTGCCCTGAGTACTTTTGCCTTTGTGGGCTCTCTCCTATATAGAAGAAATATTAAAAATTATATTTTATGACTGCATTATATGAAGGTAAATATAATCCAGGCTGGATTAATTATCTTATATTCATTATCATTGTACTCACTTTTTTTCTGACTTTAAAATAAATTAAAATTAAAATATTTCTGTGAGCTCCTCACAGGACTGTAGGCCCTGGGCACCAAATTTCCTGTGCTGGTGGATGTGTCACTGCCCTGTTGGATTTGGTATGGGGTAGTGTCTGAGCACCTTCAGAGTAACATGCCTCTTCACTGAGGGGTTCCCCCTCCCCGGGAAGTGGAGGGGCAGGCAGGAGCCCTCATACAGTTCTGAACATAGAGTCAGAGAAAGCAAGGTGGGATGTGCGCACCTATCCAGAAGCATGGAAACAAGCAGATGCCATGAGACCAGCTAGTGACTTGCTCACCATGTGTACACACTCCTGACCTCTGCTGGGAGAGTGGTCACCCAGGTCTCTCTCTACTGTTCCCAGTCAGGTCATCCACACCTGGACTGCAAACACTGTGCCTGCTCTCCTGCTCCTGCTCTCACATGCAGTTTGTGCCAAGCCACGGATCACTGCAGAGCTCAAACCATATAGATTCGAGTGTGAGACAGAAAGGAACTAATGGTGGAAGCTCCTTTAAATACCTTTGGAGGAGTACCTGGGTGGCTCAGTCAGTTAAGTGTCTGACTCTTAGATTCAGCTCAGGTCATGATTCAGCTCAGGGTCATTAGATCAAGCCCCACTTCGGGCTCCACACTTAACAGAGAGTCTGCTAGAGATTCTCTTTCCATCTCCATGTCCCTCCATTTCTGTCTCTCCCATTCCCTGTGCATGTTCTCTCTCTCTCTCTCTTTTTCTTAAATAAATAAGTAAAATCTTTAAAAAGACATTTTTAAAAATCAATACTTTCTGAAAATAAAGCAGGGGGGAAACAAGAGTATAACGAAGGGTACACACACACTGGAATTGATTAGTTCTTATGATTCCCTCGACTAAAATTGTAGTTTCAAGCTAGTAAATTCTGGTAGGGTCTCCTGAGCAGAGCATTGGACTTCTTAAAAAGGCTTCATAGAGAAGGAATTCCTTTTGGAAAGGATGTTTTGGATGAATGGAGGGATAATGTAATTCTGGAGCCACAGCCATAGTCATGCAGCATTCATACTTTTCTCTCTGGAAAGAGGATACTCCTGTCATCATCTATGTGCTCAAATCTCTGCTGAGTACATGTAGTGTGTTCAGGAGGGGGGGATGGCTCAGAAGTCAAAATTCCTGTGAGCTCTGCTTCTTTGCTTTGTTGATAATTAAGCAAAGTGACTTTGGCACCCTTATCCCCCATTTTCAATTTAGAGATGACTAACATTAGTATTAAAACAAATGCAAAAAAATAAAAAATAAAATAAAATAAAACAAATGCAGGAGTGATAAAAGAAGAAAAAATATGCTGGGACAAATCTCCAATTATGTTATCTTTTGATTT
Source organism: Vulpes lagopus (assembly GCF_018345385.1). Lineage (NCBI taxonomy): Eukaryota > Metazoa > Chordata > Mammalia > Carnivora > Canidae > Vulpes > Vulpes lagopus. Next base: position 26,044,549 of record NC_054828.1, on the reverse strand, counting down.
CGATAAATAGTAATGAATCCCAAGTTTGCAGCCTTTTACCTGGAAATGAAGTTTGGCGAATCCAAAGGACTGGTTCTCCGATGAGAAGGATAGAAACTAATTCTGCTTCCATATTCATTTTTTAAACATTTCCAAGGAATGAGGATGACTTTTATTATGTCTTCTGCTATCAGAAGCCCCTTTGTATGGAATCTTCTCTGTAGAGGCTCCACATTGGCAGACACTTTAGGGACCCTGTCCCTCCTGAGGTGCCCATAGCCTGAGACTGCACAGCTGAGACATTGGATCTTGGCCCAGAGTCAGGCTGCTGCCCTTCTCAAAACAGTAGTTATGTGAAGAGCCCACGTGATCTTTGGGTTGGCCTAATGAATCACATAAGCCGTTGTTGAAACCAAGTGTTGTTTTAGAAGATGATCCCATTGCCCCCTCACTCAGCCTAGTGAAGGAGCTACTCAAATGCCACTTGCCCTGGAACAAAAGTGACATTTAATAGACCTAACTGAGGTTTGGTGTCTGGCTCACTGCCCAGGAGTGGCCAACGTTGGCAAGTCCCATAGACAATTGCAGATGATGTCACCACCTCGTGGTCATTGATTAGGCCCTTCCTGGCCATGGAGCCAACAGAGACCATATCCAGTTGGGAGGGAACTGAATTGAACTATTGATAGCACCCCAACCAAAAGCTTAGGACCTGGCCAGAAATGAAAAGATCACAGGTGATGAAATCACAGACTTTCGGAGACCCTAATTCCAAAGTCAACAAGTTGCCCAAGATGTAGATAAGGCTGCTTTTCTTTGTTTTGCATTAATATATGTGTTTGAAGAATAAGATCTTCAAAATGCATTATAAATTCCACCCTGATTCCTGTACAAACTGAAACACATCTCCGTGTAGCCGAGCTGGCTCCAACAATCAGATCAAGGGGTGCTTGTTCCTCTTGAAGTTTTATCGACATGAGATGGAACCTAATTTGTTCCCACTTACTCATTTGTATAAATGTTCTCTGATGCCTGAGGACAAGGTAACCTGTATCACTGCTATAATCATCTCATATTTTCAAGGCGAGAGACCAGGGCCATTGAAAGCAGTTTATTGTGAATATTGCCATCTGGATTTACTTGGATAAAATCATTTTCTAATGTAGGAGTTTTTTGCCTCAAAAAATTGAAATCATTTATAAGTCATTCACTTGATTCTGTGATTTTCTGGGTTAGGTCACATGGCCACTGGAACCTAGGGTAGTCATGTTCACCCAAATCAGATTAGTTAAATCAAGAATGAAGAAGAGATGGTATATCACTAGAAAACCAGGATGCTGTTTCCTGAAGAAGATAGAGAGGTTGCTGGTCAGGCCAAAACAATAGAAGTCCACTGAATTTGGCAAGAAGCAGAGTGGGACTTGTTGCCTCGGCCTTGCTCCTAACCCCATCCTTCAATAGGCAGATACTGTTATGCTAGACTCTGAGGACACAGCTTTGTTCCTTGCTCATTTATTCATTAACAACTGACTCTGGACAAGGTCCTGAGGTAAATTCTGCTATAGATGCAAAATAAACCAAATGTGGTCCTGGTTTTTAAAGATCTGGGTTCTTTGCATGGCTCATACTCATAGTAGTATCATGAGCCATGAGCCAAGGGTGAAATGATACCTTCCCCCTTGCTGTAATCCCCTCATTTCCTCTTTCAAGTAAAGAGGGATAAAGAAACCTGTCCATTATACAGGAGGCTTCAGATGTTCACTGAGATAATAAGTTGTTCTTGTGACTCATGCAGAAAGGCAGTTTTAGTGACCGTGTGCACTCTGATCATTGTAAGTGGGAAGGGGCAGATGGTGGCAGTACAAGAACATGCTGGATCATCCAGTCATAGTCTATACCCAGAGCTTCACCTGTCCTACCTGTCCCTAGTGGGGCACAGCCATGACCACAGAGTAAGGTCAAACACTGGGTGAGTATTTGCTAGGCCACAACTAGGGTTTTCCCCACTCCTTCAGTTTTTAGTTCCCTTCATGCCAAACATGTTTTGGATTTCAAAAAAGTCAATGTTTTTTTCTACTAGTGAACTTATTCATGCTCTTTGAACTTCAAGATGGAAAAATCAAAGTCAGAATCCATAAGTTTCCCAGGAGCTCTTGACCTACTTTTGGGGAAACCAATTCTTGTTGGAAGTACAAACAAGGGAACTGCTTCCAAAGATTTCACACAGTGTGCTGCCAGAAGCATACTGGAAGCTGGGCACTTTGGGGGCCCCTCTGAAAACTAATGCATGAGCAGTCATGTCCAGTCCTACTCTTTGCTGGGTTTTGCCTGCATGGTATCCAGACCAATCTTGGAGATCTCATGTGGGACCTGCCAGGTCTCCCTTCTCCCAGCCCTGATCCCATGCCTCTCCATGACCTGTCCCTACAGCACAGCTGAGCTCTTCCAGCCTGAGTCTGGGGACACTGGAGGAGCTCCTCGTATAGAAACAGGGGATTCTGTGTCTGATTCACCTTGCTCTTCTCTTGGAGCTCAGTCCTAGCAACTGGGCTGCTCCTGCCTTTCTCCTGCTAAGTTCCTACCTTGCAGCCAAGTGGGTAACTGGGCCTTTGTACTTGAACTGCTACCTGGACAATCTCTGTTGCCCCAGACTTTCCTGGACCTGCCGTTGCCTATGCCTCCTGCCCCAGGCCCCAGAAATTGGAGGCTCACTCCTGTACTTCTGCATTTGAGGCCTGCATTTGTCTTTCACCCCAGGAATACATTGAGTTTCTGACACAGTCTATTGGATGCCTATTGGGGCATATCTTTATTCTTACAGCTCCTTCCTATGTTCCAAGGCCAAAGCCAGCAATGTGACCCTCTTTCTGCATATTATACCATTAACATACTTTGTAATCCCTGATGTTTCCCTGCTAGAGAGAAAAATTAATTTTCACATTTTGTAATTTTCTTTGATAGAATTGAGTGTTTATCACACATACACACACATACAATTTGAAATGGTGCCAGGTAACAACTGACCAGAAAGGTTCACGCTTGCTCAGGACACACCTGCCACCACCTATGGCCCATTGGCCTTCAGGTGGGAGTTCATTCCACTTCATACTCAGAGGGAGTTAAAATTGTTGCCCTGAGTTAGAATTTCTGGGCTCTAATTTCCAGAAGCTTCTGGGCACTGAGTTTCTGCCTCTTAGATGGAACTAGCCAGGACTGGGGGTGGGGGTGGGGTTTGTACACATTTTCAGATATACCCACCTCATAGGGTTCCTGTGACATTAAAATAAATAACTCAAGTGGGGCATCAAACCTAGAGCTTGGCATGTAATATGTGCTCAGGTAATGTTGAGTATTGCTACTATCCTTAAGGTAGATACCTACTACCCAGAGGGGACTTGGGTGAGACTCAGATTGACACTCCCACAAAGCTCCACGTGTTATGTGTCTCTCTGTGGGTGGTTCTTTGAAAGCAGGACTTCCCTCCGTGGGGCATTCCTGGTCTTTTCATATCTGACTCTCTGGCTTATTCCATGGTAGTGGGGACTGTCGGGGGCAGCAGCCTGGGCTGCAGGAAGCCTTCTCATTCTGACTGTGCCATGGCACATAACTCTAGATGTCCCAGGAGCCGGTGAAGCCCAAGAGCTAGAGAGACCCAGTTCAAATCCCAGTCCCACCCCTTCCAGTGGGAAGACCCTGGAGGAATGGCTTCATTCGCCAAGTTCCACCTCCCTGTCTTTAAATGGTGCTAACAGCACTAGCCTTACTGATGGTTGAGGTAAAGGAATTACTGGTGACGTGTACAGTGCTTAATTCCAGCTCTGCAACTGAAGCTGCTGCTTGTGGATTATTAAATAGCTTTGCCCTACACATGCTTGTCATTGTCATCACCTGTGACGTCTCTGCAAAGCTCCTTGCTGAGGAGAAAACAAAGGGAAGTCTGTGAGAGAAACCAATATCAGGAAGAAAGTCGTGGAATACTCTTCAGAAGGTTTTCCATAGCCCAGTCCCACCCTTAGCTCTTAAGGGTCTTTTCCTCATGTCTGTCCGCAGCACACTCCCTTCCCTCCCAGGGACTCGCCGCACTGTTCCGCTCACTGTCCTGCTCACAGTCCTGCTCACATATGCTCTTGGCTGCCTCACTTATTCCTCACAGTCCTTATGCAATAGGGCTGGAAGCTCCTTGAGGACAGGATTCCTTTCAAACAGAACATCCCATACATAGTCTCTGATTTGATCTGCACTACATGTGATGACCTGCATCCCTTCGTTTATGCATGGTATGACTGAATGGTGCCAGGAGCGAAGGGGCCTTGGTTGTTGGCTCAAAGCCATGTAGCTCAAGTTTGTAGGCTAGGACCCCATCTGGTCTCTGACTAGCCTCCTGTCCCAATTAGTAGTTGTCATCATCATCATCTGTTGATAGGACCTCTCATTTACCACTCAATCTGGGACATTTTAAAATGTGAAAGTGGGGGATCCCTGGGTGGCTCAGCAGTTTGGCGCCTGCCTTTGGCCCAGGGCGTGGTCCTGGGGTCCTGGGATCGAGTCCCGCGTCGGGCTCCCGACGTGGAGCCTGCTTCTCCCTCCTCCTGTGTCTCTGCCTCTCTCTCTCTCTCTCTCTCTCTCTCTCTCATGAATAAATAAATAAATAAATCTTAAAAAAAATAAAATGTGAAAGTGGGTGATGTTGATAATTACTCCAGGACAACAGATGCATCCAACTGAGGCTGTCACCTCGTTTATTGAGCAAATACTATTTGAAAGACTCTATGCTAAGCACTTTGCCTGCCTTATGTTGAATTTATTCAATGCTCTGTTAAGTAATTCTATCTATTCCCATTGTTTGGATCAAAATACTGAGGCTTGAGAGAGGAAAGGACTTAGGCCAAGCTTGTATCACCTGTGAGTGGCATAACCAAGATGTCTGTGCCCAGAGCCTGGGCCTGTGACCACATGCTGATCTGCCTTGTGCTCACTTAGTCTTTCACTCAGACATATCAAACACGTGTGGAGTAGCTACATTACACAAGCACTTAGCTAGGTATAGGGGCTTCACAGGTAGTGGAGAATTCTGGGATCCCTTGACAGGCTGGGCTCTTAGTCTGAGAACCTTTTCTTTGTTTAGCTAGCTCTACCTGGACCTCCAGAGCGAATTCAAAATGCTAGTGTGATGCAAGGAGGACTCTGGTCTTAGGCTGTAGAATGTGCTAGTGGCATGGCAGCTTTCACACTGCCTTGGGTTCAGTCTGGGAGCTGTCCATCTCCAGTTAGTTCCGGGGCTAGGGCTGGGGAGGTCCTTGTCAACACTGTCATCCAGGGGAGCTGGAAATAGTTCAGGCATTTCTCATTCTTGTCCAAAATAGGGACCAACACAGTTGACACTCTGGCCCCCTGTGGGTGCTGTGTGTGTGTTAACCTGGACTGACAGCAGGGGCGGCTCTCTCTGCCTGGGCCATCACACAATGAAGCTGCAGCAGCTCCATGCACTTACCAGAACAAAAGGCTCCTGGCAACCCCACGGTTCTGTAGTCTACCTGCTATTCCTCTGGACAAGCTTCTCCCAGCGCCTCTCTTATGCAGCTCTCTTCTCCTCCAGTAACCAAGCAACCAAGGGAGCATGCGTTGGGGCTGTGAGCTCTGCAGTGGTCATGAACACTGCATTTTCTTGAAATGCACTCACCTAAAGTGTCAATGTAAGAGCAGGCAAGCAGGAAAGAAGACACAAAGAAGTACCTACCGCAGTCACATTTAGAAAAAGGGTGGTGTATCAGTTTTCTTCCCATTTATATTTCTAAGTAGCTGAAAGTCATCATGATAATTATCACTCCGTTCCTGTCTTCCTGGCACAAGTTTCTAATCACTCTTTGTAACTTTCTAAGAAGGGTATACTATTTTAGTTATCATAAAGAACTTTTGTAATCAAAGACACAATCCAAAATGTCATGTGCTTTAGTATTTTGTATTACCAGCCCGTTGTGGGTAGTCTGGGCAATGGTGCTGAGCTACGAGCTGGACAGTAGAAAACTCTGCATCAGGCATGCCTCATTGATACAGAGCATTGAAATATACCACATGAGTTTTACATATGTTCCTCTTTCCTAACTACATGATGATGTGTTACTATGGTTTTCATCATCAGCACTATAGCCAACATATACATAGCACTGACTCTGTGCCAGGCACTGTCCTAATTCCTTTGTATTTATTAACATATTGAATACTTCCAACACCTTTGTGAAGTAGGGCTTTAGTGAGGATAACAATAGCCGCTTTAAGAAAGAGAAACAAAAACGAAACAGCTCTAACCGGATTGAAGATTATTTCTCTCTCTTATGACCGTTTGTGTTCCAAGTTGGAAGGCAAGATGGTCAGGCTGATGGCTCCTCTACTCCTGTCTTCATGTGCCTTCTAAAGTTGCTCTGATCATGGCTACTCGAGCCATCAAAGGCAGAGGATAAGAGTGTAGAGGCAGACACCTGCTCTTCCAAGGCCGAACCTAGAAACAACACGAGTCATTTCCACTTATTCAGTGGGAGATGAAGTCACGTGGCCATGCTGCAGGGGAGGCTGGGAAATGTGGTAGAGCCCACCAGCACCTGCCACTCCACAAATCCTGTCACAGAGAAGGGAGAGCAGCCGGGGACTTCTGCCACGGAGAGCTATCTTGTTGACATTTTACAGAAGAGGAAACTGAAGGATAGAACAATGAAGAAACTCCTCTGAGAGCATAGATGATCAGTGTGGAGCTGCAATTTATACTCAGGTTGTCTGGCTTTTAGTCCATGCTTTTAATCATTATACAGTATTAGATTTATAATAAAATATTCTTTCAAAAAATACAGATTTTCAAATCTGACCACTCACTATATTCTTCTACCCTAAAGCATCAGAGCCACTCATTTGTCAGTAAAGTACATTGAGATATTTGACATTGGATCAGAGAACTACATATCATCCATACTCTTTAATCTGGAGTGACAGCCAGGACTCAGCATTCAGAGGCCCAAGGAGCTTGTAGGGAGTGGACAGATAAGGGTCTCCTGAGAGACTGGCCAGTGGGCAAAGCTTGCTCCTCAAGGGCTGGGAGGGGACCTGCTGCTCAAGGCTTGGTACAGAACATACCTCCTTCTCCCTCAACTCTGGCCAGCAGCACTCCTTCCTGAAGCTGTAAGTGACTCGATTGCCACAGCAGGAACTGCTGAGGGGCACAGAAGAACAGACAGCAGCCCAAAGCTGCACAGTTAATACATCCTTGAACAAGGCAGGGGTCTGGGAGCATCTCTTCTCCTCGGCAGAATTTTCAGAGATTCTTTGCATCTTAAAGAGCTCATGGTGCTCTCATCAACTTCATCTCATGATGGTCTTGTTTGATATATCTCTTTTTAACCTTTGTATGCCATCATCTGTATAGGACTAAGAGATGGAGAAGCTTGGAAGTCAGAAAAGCAAAATAGCAATTTATAGATATAAAGGTATTTCCTACATGCTACCTGGAGTAGGAAGATCCCATTAAGCCCATGGTCAGAAGGAGAGGAGGCCAGAGGAGGTTTAAAGAGGCAGTCATAGATCATCAGGGAGCAGCAGCAGATTTACCCTTCCCAATTTTGGTCCCTTCACCCAGAACACACTACCTCAAGGTCTCTGGACTAATGACAGTGTTCTTCTAAATTGGTTAGTTTTTCCTGCTAAGAGTTGTCAGGGCCAGCATAGTAGATGGCCTGGATTAGTTTAAGCAAACATACTAATCCAGTGATTTATAAGTTTTAGGAGGTTAAGAAACCAGTATTCCCACTGAGTCAAGGACTTACATATTCACACACCTAGGCACGTTGGAAGTTCCTAGACATGTTGAAACCCCATCCATGGGTTCCCTATGTAAGGACTGGGACTCCTCTCCTAAATCTCTCCACCTAGTTTATTTGTTAATTATAACTATGAAAATAGATCAACTCAAATTTTTATCAGTAAGAGAATAGTTAAGTAAGGGCAAATCCATGGGATGGAATATTATGTCATAATTCAGAATAAGAGGTTGTTATTATATATAACAATATGAAAAAATCCCCAAGACAATAATGTTTGAAAAGGAAAATAAAAAATTAGTTCATTTAACTAAAATACATATATTGAGAATCTGTTATGTGCTGGGGCTGTAGTGAGGAATAAAACAGAAGTCCTTCTCCTTGGAGTCTGTGCCACTGGAGCCGTGGTTGGAAATGGGGCCAAGAGATGTGGTGGGTCAGCCACACAGGATCATTTGGTTCAGTTCTGAGGCCAGTAACTGGTGGGTAGACTGGGACAGGAACAGGTTCAGGAGGGGCAAAATCAAGAGTTTTGCCTTGGACCAGTTTACAGGGCCTGTCAGAGTTCCTGACTGAGATGTCAGGTGGGCAGGGGCTTCAGTCCAGAGGAACATATTGAGAGCCATGATCTCCTAAGTGCTAAGCAGTGCCATAGGACTGGGAAAGACCAAAGAGGTAGAGAAATGGTCCCAGACAGAGCCAAGGACTGTCCCTCATTCTGAGGTCACTCATGTAAGGAGGACCCAGAATGAGAGGTGGAGAAGGACCAGATAGTAAGCAGCAAGATAGGAGGAGAGCCCAAAGAGGTCAAGCCCTGGAAACCAAGGGCAGAAAGAGTCTCAAGAGGGAGGGAGTGACCAACAGTAAAGAATTCTGCTGATGCCACTTACATAAGATTATATCCATATAACCATATCCATATTATACCATATATCCATATCCATATCCATATATAGACATGTAGATTTATGGAGAGTTCCAGTGAAATACACATTAAGGGTTAACGATTGGGATTGGAGGAGGTAAAGAGAATGCCCTCTTCACGCCCTTGTATCAGGTGTCTGTTGATCACTCACATCATTCAAAAAGAACAATAAGTTTAAAAGGGGGGAATATCTCCCATGGAGTGGGTCTCCCTGCTTGGACCTCCTGCCTTCTACATCTCCTTTATTAGGAGGGCTCACAGTGCCCAGCGCCATCTTTTCATCTCACTGTGGGCAACCTTGCCCTGCACCATCAGGCAGCCACCTCTCCTCCTCTCGGACCTGGGGCTGACTCCCTGTTCCAGTACTTTCAGCACATCCCCATTCTGCATTGCATTGGGCCTTACTCCCCTGGCAGCTGTCTTCTTCCAAACTAGTTCAGACAGGCAGGAAAAAGTAATTCCACAATTGGTTGCAGTTCTTTGTGAAGGTATAAATAATATGTGATGCTGTGACATTTGCAACAGACTGCCACATTGATTTGGTTTTGTCTGTGGTGGTGGTTTTATCAATGAGCTTTTTCCTGAGCAATTTCAGACTCTGTTTTGTGCAGATGATTGAAGACATTCTGGAAATTTCTTTCTTTTAGAATGATCTATTCCATCCAACCCTTTGAGGCAAAACAAATACAACACACACACACACACACACGCACACACGCACACACACACACTTTCAATCTCTGTCAAGCTGAGCATCTCAGAGTAAATGAGCCAATTTGTTTTCATTTAAATATGTAAGTAGGAGAAGCAAACCTAATGGCCATGCATGAGAGAATGCAGAGTTGTAAGCTGGAAAAAAATGCAGATGAATTTGTAACATGTCTCATGATAAATGATGTTTGTGCAATTAAACAGAGACAGCCTGGCGGCTGTGAACACCTCAGTGCATTACATTTTTATCTGTAGGGCCGTTACCCTCATGTTTCCTGTCATAGAATCTAAACATCACAAATCCGTGGAGGAGGGGCACTTTGACTGCAAGGATGCTGAGTTATGCCAAGCAGGACAGAAAAGTAGGTCAGTGGGTCACCTGTGCAACTGAACAGAAGGAAAGTTTGCCTGACCCCTGTAAGGCCAGTGCTCCCAGAGCCCAGGCAGCAACTGGTGGAAACCCTGGATCAAGGGGTTTGGATGTAAAGACAGCTGCATCCTGGGGAGCAAGGAGACCCTTGGCAAAACCAGAGTAAAGCTAGTGTTTAGGTAGAGATGCAGAAAGAGCACAAGACAGGACTGACAGAAGCCAGACATCCATGGCACAGAAAGGAAAATAGTGCCATATATGTTTGGTGCCCAGAAGGGTAGGGTGCCCAAATTTGGAGGGCTTGCTCCTGTACAGATCTAGACTACTAGATCTAGATTACTTGGAGCTTACTGAAAAACAAGTAGATAAATCATGGTTTAATGCAGCCTTGCAGAGCTATAAGGGTGATCGGGGGGTTATTTAGCTCAACCCTGCCACCCAGAGCAGGAATTCATTCCCCAGAACCCCCAGCAGAAGGCCTGAACACCCAGCTCCACCAAACCCAAGGAATAATGGGTGCTCAGGGGTATGTGGGTTCCACTGCTGTCTATCATGCTGAAGATGAAGTGGGGTGGAGCCTGCAGGGTTTGCCCACCTGTAGAATGGCTGGGGCTTCAGGCTGAACTAAAGAATGTTCCCTTCCTTTCTCACATTCTGTGTTTGACCTTCCCATACAGACATCCCCTATGGAAACCAGCAATAGGGCTCAAGGCCCACTTAGGGACGAAGAATCTGTCCCCTACTCTCCAAATGGCCACCTGTTGGTCCTGCTTCTGCCCTCAGAGCTACAAGAACTAGTGTCCTTCCTCTCCCACCTGACAAACCCTGAGTCTGTCTGCCACATGCTCTTTGGTCTTCTCATTGCTCAACCACACTGGTGGCTTCTCCTATACATGGCTTCTGGCACCATCATCATCCTGGTAACCTTCTGGTCTGGCTGTGCCTCTTTTCAGTGCCCCACATGTGACTTGTATGCATCCAGAGAACCTAGAAGCATTGTCCTTATCTAATTATTACTTCTCCAACCCTAGGAGCATGGATTTTATTTTACAAAACAAACTGGGAACATTTAAAGCTCCAGAATGGGGTTTGGATCAAAACAATGTAAGAAGTTTTGGTGATTCTTCAAGACAGGTTGAGGAAGTCTGGCAGAGTCCCAGGAGCTAGAGAGTTGTGGTTCAGAAGAGGAGGATGGTCTCCCAGGAGCCAACACCAGTGGAGGGACACAGAAGGGCTGGAACTTCCCTGGACCTCAGAGGCTGTTCAGGGGCAGAGGGACCTTACGTCTGTGCAGGTTGTAGCCTTGACGTCTGCTTTGATGCATCTCAGGGCCACTTTTTGATCAGCACCAGAGTCTCTAGGGACTTTGGCTAAAGGGACAAAGGAAGTTGTTCTCTCTAAACCAGGAGTCGGCCTTCACACCTGGAGAAAATATCTGGGTCTTGAATCCTGAGACCTCAGGAGAAGATACTCTCCATGGGGAGAGATGGGGCAGGATGGGATGGGCTCACCTCCTGCGTGCTCAGAGAAGAGAACCCCACAGTTCCTGCTCTACATCCGCTTGACCCCACCATCACATGCTGTGAGGATGCAGGGGTACCCCGACTTGCTCACAGGACCATACACTCTGGGCTTCAGCTCCCACGGTGGTTACTCAGATTCTGATCTGAATGTTTATTTGGCAGGTTATCTCACAGATTCCTTTAATAAAGATCCTCTTCCTTATGCCTGCTTTCAGCTCTTTTCCTAGATTGAGCTCGCCAGTCTTAAGCTGCAAGTTCCCTACAACTATTTCACCTGCAGCTACTGCCCATTCCCCTGGGGGGAAGGTGGGCTGTGTGGAGGCCCCAGATCCTGCCATGCTCCCTATATGCTGATATTAGTCAAGAAGGCAAACAAATGGTACACCTTTCCACTCTGTTATTATTCATTCTAAAATATAACTCTTTATCACTATGTTTAGACAAAATTAACTAGAACTTCAAACTAACAGTTCTAAGAGTTCCCACCTCAGATTGTAAACTATGACTGATTATATAGCTCTCTGTGCAGAGGATGACAACTCAGTGTCTGGTGGACACTAAAAGTGAACACACCAAGCTCTGCCAAGCTCCAGGGTCCAAGATGGGGCTACTGGGCAGAGAGAGAATTTGTACCTTGGTTTGGACCACAGGATAGTGAGTCCATAGAAGGCACTTTCTGCATCACAGTACCCCACAAAGCTGACTCAGAGCAAGAAGGAAAAAGATGCTTTGAGCTGCAAGATGCAATCTCTCTGCCACCCTGACCTACCACCCCCCTCAGGAAATGGAGACCCTTCCTCGAGATAAGAAACAGTAACTGCATCAGTCTTGTTCTTACACCAAAAGTGGTGAGCTATAAGCAAGCTGGATGTGCCTGTGCTTGGAGGGGGTGTGGTAATGATGGGTCCTCAGCAGGTCTCTCTCTGAGGCCACATCTGTACTGGGGAATCCAGGAGACAGTATCTGTTGGGACAGCTCACATAAAACACTTCCCCTTGTGTAGCTTTGCAAACAGCCAAGTGCAATGGTGAGCCACAACAAGGAGATGAACACGGTAAGCAGGCAGTCAGTGTGCTCAGTCCACATTGTCTGTCCTTACTAAATGGTGAGCACAAAAGCTGGAGGCAGTGTAAATAAAACCTGCTTTAGGCAGCTGTGAATGGCACTGTGATGATCATGAGGCATCTGCTGGCCTTCTGAGTCAGGTCCACATCCATCTCTTCTGGTCTGTAATGATATGGATCCCATTGCTCTGTAATCTCTCTGCATCCATGTCTAGCTCACCATTGGACAGAAGGCTACTCAGGAGGACTTCTGTCTTGTTCATCTTCTTCTCGCCCCTCCCACCCAGCTAAATAATAATAGCCAGCATTTAGGAAGCACCTACTGTATGCCAGGCTCTGTGCTAAGTAGATCACATGTATTATCTTTTATTTCTCACACCAACTCTGGGTGGTTGCTAATATTTTCCTGATTCTAAAGATGGGGAATGGGCCTCATAATACCCGCTGTTAAGTGTTGAAATGAGGATTCAGATTAGGCTGATTTGGCAAGCAGGCTCCTAACCATTATAGCCCACAGTTCTTTCAGTAAACCTGTGCCTCTCTCCAGGGCACCCATCACCGGCCAGGAAGTCATCACTTCCCAGGTCCCAGGGCCTCCTATCAGTGCTGATTGACAGCTTATACCAAACCCAGTCTTCTCTGACAGCATTGGTAGAGACCCTCCATGTAACCTGTCAGCTGCCTACAAACAGGAACTATTGTTTATTCATTTGTGTTGCCCCTAGAGATCTCAGGTTAGTGCCTTGTATATAGAAAATGTTCAATTGTTTAACTTAATTGAATGTACTCACTTCTCATCTAAGGTTATAGATGGGACCCAATATGGAGCCCTTTGAGATAAAACAACATTGAGTATTAAATTTGTAACAATAATGTGCTTCATAATAAGCATAATAAAACATGAACCCGAGAAAGAAACATGCTCCCAGCAGAAGCTGGATTGCAAGTCTGAGTCATGTCCAGTGATTTTATAAGTACACATGTGAAGTGGCTCTTTGCTGGTTGCTATGAGAACCACTGCTCGGAAGTCCTATCCAACCATAGTCTTTGCAGTTGTGCATGTCATGTGTATGTGTAACAAATGCAGAGGAATGTACTAAAGGTATATGCCAGTGGCCTTCACGTGAGAGATTGTCCTTAGAAAATGTAAATACCCACAACTGAAACTTTTCCAAGGATCTGTTGTTAAATATCCTGATGCCAATTTCATCAGATGATATAATCAATTATAAGGGAATTCTTAGGCTTCATTGAAAAGCTACTATGTGGTAGGCTCGGTGGTGAGTATTGTGTGAGAAATAAAAAGCCAGAGCACATATCCTTGACAATGAGAAAATTTTAGTCCTGTTGAGAACTCCTATCCAGGAAAAAGATCCTTTATATACTTTTCCCAGTTTCCCCAATAGTAACGTTTTGTAAAACTATAATATAATAACACAACTGGGATATGGACACTGCTCCAATCCACTGGCATATTCAGATTTCCCAAATTTTCCTTGTATTTGTGTGTGTGTGTGTGTGTGTGTGTGTGTGTGTGTGTGTGTGTGTGTTAGGACCTATACAGTTTTATCACCTGAGTGAGTTCATGTATCCACAACACAGTCAATAGTTGAAACTATTCAACATCTAAGGATCCCTCTTGTTCTTTTGTAATCGTACCCATCTCTATCTACCCACGATTCCATCTTAATCTTTGGCAGGCACTAGTCATTTCAAAAATGTTATATAAGTGAAACCACACAGCACATCACCTTTTGAGATTAGCTTCTTTTTACTCATAATAATTCACTGGAGATTCACCAAAAGTTATTGAGTGTACTAATAGTTCATTTCTATATATTAATGAGTAGTAAGTATTCTGTGGTATGGATGTACCAGTCTGTTTAACCACTCACCAGTGAAAGGATATGGGGGTGAATTTCAGTTTGGGCTATAGCAAAGTTGCTGTGAACAGTTATACATAGGTTTTTGTGCAAGTATAAGTTTTCATTTCTCAGGGATAAAAGATGAGAGAGTAATTGTTGAGTCATATGGAAGCTGCATGTTTAATTTTATAAGAAACTTGTAAAACTTTTCCAGAATTGCTGTGCCATTTAATATTACCACAAGCAATGAATGAGAGATCCAGTTTTTCCTCATCCTTTCCTGTTTTTGGTATTGTCACTATTTTTTTTTAAAGATTTTAAAAATTTACTTTAATGAGAGAGAGAGCAAAAGAGAAAGCACACATAGGGAGGCCAGGAGGGATAGAGGGAAAGAATCTCAACAGACTTCACACTGAGTGGGGAGCCCAACACAGAGCTCCATCTTATGACCCCAAGATCATGACCTGAGCTGAAATCCAGAGTCGGATGTTTAACCAACTGAGGCACCCAGGCTCCCTTTTTTACAATGTTTTATTTCAGTCATTATGATACATATGTAATGGTGTCTTATCATGTTTTTAATTGGCATTTTCCAATGGCCAGGGATGTTGCACATCTTTCCATGTGCCTGTTTACTATCTGTAAATCTTTTTTGGTGAAATGTCTGTATGTCTTTTGCCATTTTGTAATTGAGTTTTTTGGTATTTGCTTTTGAGTTTTGTGCCTTCTTTATATAGTCTAGATACTAGTCCTTTGTCAGATATGTGGTCGGTAAATATTTTCTTCCAGTCTATAATTTGGTTTTTAATCCTTTGAATATGAGCTCTCACAGAGCAAAGGTATTTAATTTTGATGAGAATCCACTTGCCAATTTTTCCTTTTATGCATCATGCTTTTGGTGTCAAGTCTAAGAACTCTTTGCAAAGGTCTGGTTCCTGAAGACATTTTCCTACAGTTTTTTTTTTTCTAAAAGTTTATAGTTTTGCATTTTACCTTCTAAATCCGTAATCCATTTTGAATTAATTCTGTATAAGGTGTGAGGTTTATCTCATGGTTCATTTTTTGGGCCTACAAATGTCCAGTCACTCCAACAACATTTATTGAAAAGGTTATCCTTCCTCTACTGAGTTGCCTTTGCATCTTGTCAAAAATTATTGATCATATTTGTCTATTTCTGAGTTTGCTATTTTCTCTTTTTTATTTTTTTTAATTTTATTTTTTATTGGAGTTCAATTTGCCAACATATAGTATAACACCCAGTGCTCATCCCGTCAAGTGCCCCCCTCAGTGCCTGTCACCAGTCACCCCAACCCCCCACCCACCTCCCCTTCCACTCATTTCCCAGAGTTAGGAGTCTTTCTTGTTCTGTCACCCTCACTGATATTTCCTACTCATTTTCTCTCCTTTCCCCTTTATTCCCTTTCACTATTTTTTATATTCCCCAAATGAATGAGAACATATAATGTTTGTCCTTCTCCGATTGACTTACTTCACTCAGCATAATACCCTCCAGTTCCATCCACGTTGAAGCAAATGGTGGGCATTCATCGTTTCTAATGGCTGAGTAATATTCCATTGTATATATAGACCACAGCTTCTTTATCCATTTATCTTTCAGTGGACACCGAGGCTTCTTCCACAGTTTGGCTATTGTGGACATTGCTGCCATGAACATTGGGGTGCAGGTGTCCCGGCGTTTCACTGCATCTGTATCTTTGGGGTAAATCCCCAGCAGTGCAATTGCTGGGTCGTAGGGCAGATCTATGTTTAACAGTTTGAGGAACCTCCACACAGTTTTCCAGAGTGGCTGCACCAGTTCACATTCCCACCAACAGTGCAAGAGGGTTTCCTTTCTCCACATCCTCTCCAACATTTGTTGTTTCCTGTCTTGTTAATTTTCACCATTCTCACTGGTGGGAGTGGTATCTCATTGTGGTTTTGATTTGTGTTTCCTTGATGGCCAATGATGCGGAGCATTTTCTCATGTGCTTGTTGGCCATGTCTATGTCTTCCTCTCTGAAATTTCTGTTCATATCTTTTGCCCATTTCATTATTGGATTGTTTGTTTCTTTGCTGTTGAGTTTATTTTTTTTAAAGATTTTATTTATTTATTCATGATAGACATAGAGAGAGAGAGAGGCAGAGACACAGGCAGAGGGAGAAGCAGGCTCCACGCACCGGGAGCCCGACGTGGGATTTGATCCCGGGTCTCCAGGATCGCGCCCTGGGCCAAAGGCAGGTGCTAAGAGGCTGTGCCACCCAGGGATCCCTGCTGTTGAGTTTAATAAGTTCTTTATAGAGTTTGCTATTTTCTCGTTGATGTAAGTGTTTTAGCCTTCTGTCACTACTACCATGCTATTTTGACTACTATAGTTATTGACAGGCCTTAATAGTGGGTAGAATGATTCCCCTTGCTTTATTCTTTTTTGTCAGGGTTATTGTAGCTGTTCTTACCTTGTGCTTTACCATATAAATTTTAGAATAAGATTGTCTATGTCTACAGAAAACTTTGCTCGGATTTTGTTAGCAATTGCATTAAACCTGTAGATCCATTCAGGAACAGTTGACATCTTTACTATGTTGAGTATTCCAATCCATGAACACAGTATGGCTTGTCATATATTTAGTTCTTTTTTTATTTCTTTCATCACATTTTATAATTTTCAGCATAGAGATCCTGTACATGTTTTGTTAAGTGTACGCCTAACTATTTCATTTTCTTTGGAGTGATTATAAATGGTATTATATTTTTAAATTTTGGTTTCCACATGTTCATTGCTTGTATATAGAAATGCTGTTCATTTTCTTTGTTGATTTTGTATCTTGTGAGCTTACTGAGCTCACTTAATAGTTCTAGAAGGTTTTTCATAGATTCCTGGGGAAAGCAGTCTTTCCTCAGTAAGTGCAATATTAATTGTAATTTTTTTGTAGAAGTTATGTCAAGTTGAGGTGATTCCCTTCAATTTGCTGAGATTTTTATTATGAATTGTGTTGGATTTTATCAAATACTTTTTATGCCAATTGATATGATTATATGATATTTCTACATTAGCTTATTGATATAAAGCCTACTATTGAATGATTTTTTGAATGTTGAATCAAACTTGCATGACTGAAAGAAATCCATTTGTTTATGGTGTATAATTTTTTATACATTATTGGGTGAAGTCTGTGAATATTTTGTCTAGGTTTTTTTTTTTTAAGATTTTATGTATTTATTCATGGGACACACACACACACACACAGAGGCAGAGACACAGGCAGAGGGAGAAGCAGGCTCCATGCAGGGAGCCTGATGTGGGACTTGATCCCGGGTACCCAGGATCAGGCTCTGGGCTGAAGGTGGCACTACCCGGGCTCCCCCTTGTCAAGGGTTTTAACATCTAATTTCACAAGAGTTTTTGACCTGTTGTTTTCTTTATACTGTGTTTTTTTTTTCCTGGTTTTAGCATTAGGGTAATATTGGCTTCATAAAAGTGAGTTGGGACATGTTCCTTTTTGTTCTGCTTACTGGAGGAGATGGTATAAGATTGGTGATAATTCTTTAAATGCTTGGAAGAATTCTGGTGGCCAGCGATTTCTTTTGTGGAAATTTTTCAGTTATTAACCTGATTTTATTTAATAGTTTAAGAGTCATTCTGGTTATCTACTTCATTGTGGTTGATGTGGTAGTTTGTGTTTTTTAAAGAATTAGTCCATTTCTTTGAAGTTTCAAATACATGGATTTAAGGTTATTCATAATATTCCCTTATTATCTTTTTAAAGGATGCAAGATTTGTAGTGATATACCCCATTTCACTTATAATATTGATGATTTGTCTTTCATTTTATTTTTGCCAGTCTTATTAGAGATTTATCAATTTTATTGATTATTTTTGAAAAACTGGCTTTTATTTTCTTATCAGTTTTCTCTATTCTTTTCCCATGTTAAATTTCATTCATCTCTACTTTCTTTTGCTTGGTTTGGGTTTATTTGCTCTTCTTCTTTAGTTTTTTAAGGTAGGAACTTAGATTATGGATTTTAGAGCTTCCTCTTCTCTAATGTGAGCATTTAGGGCCATAAATTTCTTCATATTATTCCTTTAGCTGCATCCCATGAATTTTGATTTGCTGTATAAAATTGTTTTCATTCAGTTCTATGTATTTTTTTTAATTTCCCTTTAGATTCCTTTGTGTCATGAATTGTTTATAATTGTGTTGTTCAATTTCCACTTGCTTAATTATTTTTCTGTTGTTGATTTCTTATTTGATTCCATTGTGGCCAGAGACCATACTATGATTTTAATTCTTTAACATTTGTTGAGGTTTGTTTTATGGCCCATAATAGAGTCTTGGTGAATGTTCCATGGACACTGGAAAGAAAATGCTTAGTTTAGTGCTATTTGGTAGAGTATACTGTATATACCAAGTAGTTTTTATTATTTGTGTTATTTAGATCTTCTGTATCATTGTTGATTTTCCAACCAGCAGCTCTTTCAGTTGCTGAGAGAAGAGTCTTGAAGTCTTTAGCACTAATTGTGGATTTTTCTATTTTTCCTGTTAGCTCTATCAGTTTTTACTTCATGTATTTTGAGACTAAGTTGTTTGGTGCATTCACATTTAGGAGTGTTACATCATCTTCATGAATTGATGCCTTTACCTTTATGTAATGTTCCTCTTTATTTCTAGTGATTTTCTTTGCTCTATTTAATATTAAAATAAAAAACAGTCCTGATTTTTAAAATTGTTTTAATGGCTATTTTTCCCAAACTTTGCTTTTAACCTACCTGTGTCACTGATTTTGAGATGAGTTTTTGTGTAAACATTTGGATTACTTTTTAAAATCCAGTCTTCCATTTGGAGTATTTAGACCATTTATATTTAAGGTAATTATTTATATCTTAGTTGCTTAAGTCTGCCATTTTATTATTTGGTTCCTATTTGTTTCTTTTGCTTCTCATTCCTCTGTTTCACATTTCTTGATTTCTTGCAGGTTACTTGAGTAATTTTAAGATTCCATAGTGATTATTTATAGTGGTTTTTTAGAAAGATGTATTTATTTATTTGAGAGAGAGGCAGAGGGAGAAGGAGAGAGTAACCCAAGCAGATTCCCTGCTGAGAGTGGAGCCTGACACGGGACTCCATCTCATGACCCTGAATGATCACCACCTATGCCGAAACAAAGAGTTGGACACACTGCACCACCCAGGCACTTCTATTTATAGTGTTTTTGAGAATATCTCTTTGTATACTTTTTGTAGTGGTTACTCTGGGTATCACAGTATATACATGTGACTTACAGTCTACTGATATCAATATTTTACCTTCAATTGAGGTATGGAAATCTCAGTTCCATTTGATCCTTTTACCTCCCTCACTTTTAAATATTTTCTTGAACATCAGATGGTGCTATAACTTTGATTTCAATAATCAAATATGATTTCTAAAGCTTATAAGGAAAACTATAGCCTATATTATCCTTATTTATGCTCTTTTCATTATTCTCTTTTCCTTCTTTTATCATTCCCTTTTTGTTTACAGAACTTCTTTTTGGCAATCTGCTAAAGGTCTGGTAGCAATAAACTCTTAGTTTTCCTTTGTTTGAGGATCTTTTTTATTTCCTCTTCATTCCTGAAGGAGAATTTTGCCAGATACAGAATGTGCAGTTGGCAGTTCTTCTCTCTCAGCACTTGAAAAGTGTGCCACTTTTTTCTGGCTCCCATGATTTCATATGAAGAATCAAATTCAAATTGTTTTCCCCCTATTGACAAGGTATTGCTTGTGTTTGACTGATTTCAAGACTTTTCTATGACTTTAGTTTTAGTTTAATTATGGTGTGTTTGATGTGGATTGCTTTGGGTTTATACTGTTTGGAGTTCGTTTAGTTTCTTGGATCTGTAGGTTTGTGTCTTTTGCCAAATTCAAGACATTGAATCATTGTTTCTTCCAATACTCTTTCATTTTTTCAATCATTGTTTCTTCCAATACTCTTTCAATGCCTTCTTTCTTCTCTCCTTCTGGGACTCTAAGGATATATATGTTGGGTCTTTTCTTATCATTCCCAGTTCTCTGAATCTCTGATCATTTTTTTTCAGTCTATTTTCTCTCTTTTTCAAATGGGATGACTATCTGCAAGTCCACTGATTCTATCCTCATTCATCTCCATGCAACTATTGAGCCCATCCAGTAAGGTTTTTCTAATTTCTGTCATTGTATTTTCAGGTCTGTAATTTTCATTTGGTTCTTTTTTTTATAACTTCCATTTCTTTACTCAGATTTTTATTTATTTCAAGAGAATTTATTATTGACTATTGAAACATTTTTATAATGGCTACTTTAAAATCTTATCAAAAATTCCGATACCTGATTCATCTCAGTGTGAATACTAGTTCTTTTGTCTTTCCTCATTCAGTATGTGATTTTGTTTTGTTTTGTTTTTGGTCTGACAGGTGATTTTTAAAAATTCTACCTTGGAAACTTTGTCTATTATGTTAGGAGACTAAGTCCTATAATCTTTCATATTAGTAATTGGATACCCTGTTTGGGTTTAGTTTTATTTTTTTATTTTTTTATTTTTTTAGATTTTGTATTTATTTATGATAGTCACAGAGAGAGAGAGAGAGGCAGAGACACAGGCAGAGGGAGAAGCAGGCTCCATGCACCGGGAGCCCGACGTGGGATTCGATCCCGGGTCTCCAGGATCGCGCCCTGGGCCAAAGGCAGGCGCCAAACCGCTGCGCCACCCAGGGATCCCCCTGTTTGGGTTTAGTACGTGTGTCTTGCCTTACTTTTGTAGGCTCTAGTTCCAATAACAGTTTAATTTTTTAGTCTTCAGTCTGCCTGTCTTATCTGGTGCTGTCGGGCTCCAGCAGGTCCCTGCTGCAGCTATGGTTGCTGCCTGAAGGGGCATGAAGTCTTTTGCCAGGTCTGGATGTTGGGTTTCTTTTAATGGGGAGGGTTCTACCTACCACTACTTCCTAGATCCATGGTATTTCTAGCCGGGGCAGGCATTTCTCTTAGAGAGTAAGAGAGTGGGAAAAGGGAAGATAACCCAGGACCAAGCCCTGAGGAACCCCAACATGTAACATTGTGTAGTGGGAGAATTTTTGGCAATGCAGAAGGAGGGACAGAATAATAGAAATGCCAGGAGTACAATATCCCAGAAACAAGAGAGAAAACTGTTTCAAGGAGAGAGTGGCCCAGCTATGCCAAAGGCTGTTGAAAAGTCATATGGAATGAACACTGAAAAGTTTTCATTGGATTGGTCTGTATAGTTATATGGTGATCATTGGCTAGGGCAATTTTGATGGATTGGTGAAGTGGAGGCTGGAATGAAGCAGTTTGAAGATTTTGATATTCTATCTAGTTAAGGCTGCCACAGTAGCAATGCAAGGCTTCCAGCATGGAAAGTGAGAAGAGAATGATGCCTAGACATCAAAGGTATCTCTTTGCATGAAGATAGAAAGAAGAGGTGATGAAACTGTAGCAGACAAAAGAGGAGTGATAAGAGACTGCAGTGATTTGCATTAAAATCAACATCCTTGTGCTCTCCAGTCCCCAGTGTCCTCTATAGTCATCTTTGAGGCCCTGTCCTGACTCCACCCTCCAGTTCTGAGTCGACCCCTCCTTCATATTTGTAGCATTCCCTCAGCCCTTAAATCCTCTGCCTATGGATTTACCACTTTATCATATATTACTTCATGCCCTGGCTTGCCTTCCCTTGCTGAACTGTCAAGTTTCCGTTTTGCCAATCAGTTAATGCAGGGTTTAAAAGAATGTAATAGCTACTCTTAGAAAGGAATTCTCTCTAGAATGACTTTAAAGGTCACTGCCTATTACAGGAACTTTTTGAGAGGAAAAAAAATCACCAATTAGGTGTCCCCTAGGTAGCAATTTTAAGAGATGTTGGCTATCCAAATTGTTTCCCCAAAGCCCAAGTAAACTCTAAGAAAGAACAGCAGTCTTTGTTCTTACCATTAGTTAGCAGATTTTACAGTGAGTGTATTAACTTTAGGGAAAACATGAATAAGGTAGACTTTTATTTTATGTAGTCAGAAAATGTTATAGCCATTACCACAAACTTGGAGACAGTGTACCATTACCACTTCTCAAGGATCTTCTTAAAGTGTGGTAAATGGAATGTGTTTATTTGGAAATGTAGGTTCTATTCTCAGATCTGCTCAATGAGATGGGTTGTAAGTACTATAAATATTTCACATAATTATCTGGATCTTGTTCTTCACTTGAAAAAATAGATTAAATCCTCCCTAATGGTACATTTTAGCTCTAATATTATAAGGCTTCTCACACACTTTCACTATTTAAAATAATTAAAGATTTGGGGGTATTTTTGCCTTTAACATCATGCTGTTGTTTTATCAGATGCTTATTTCTTGATCAGAGTCACAACCCACAATTGTTAAATGCCATAGAGAATTATATTGTATGGAAGTTTCTAGAAAAGCAGGAATGCTGCTTTCTTAGCCAACCAGTTCAGTGATGGCCTACTACAGTGATGTGTTCCCAGTTAAATCACCCAGTTATAGAATGAAGGATGTGCAGGACACTGTGGGCTTCTTCCCAGGGAAGCATAACTAAACAAGAACTATTTAGCAGAGCTAAACGCTAGTCTAGCCTCTTGCTTCTTCCTTCCCTTCCTCTCTCCCTCCCTACTTCCTTTATGAAAGAGAGAAAAATAAGATTGCATGAGATAATGCCTATAGACCCCTGGACACCATCATAATAACCCGCCATGGAAAAGCAGCCCAACTTGGTTATGCCCTGGAAAGCAGGAGCAGCAAGCAGCCACAGCAGTCTGGGCATGTGAAGCACACACATCCCCCTTACCCAGGGCAGCCTAGGACCAAGTCTTATACTCGAGCCCAGATACCGTAGCTGTGCCACACTCCCTACTACATTCCTCCTCCACTAAGTTTTATGGCAAGGCCCTCTTCCTTCAGTGTATTAGTCAGGATTCTCCAGGAAAATGGAACCAATAGGATGTCTGTATGTCTGTTTCTTTCTCTCTCTCCCCCTCTGTCTCTCTCTCTCCCCAGAAATCTATATATTTTTATCTATCCACAGAGATTATTTATATCTACTATATTATATATGTGGTTATAGAGGATGGCAAGTCCAAAATCTGCAGGGTGAACTGGCAGGCTGGAGGACCAGGGAAGAGCCAGTGCTGCAGTTCAGGTCTGAAGGTCATCTGTCTGTAGAATTCCATTTTCCTCAGGGGAAGTTAGGTTTCTATTTCATTTAGGCCCTCCATTGATTGGATGAAGCCCCTCTACATTATGGAGGGCAATCTGCTCTATTCAGAGTCCACTGATCTCATTTAAAACCACACTCACAGAACCAACCAGAATGTTTTATTACATAGCTAACTAAGCACGATGGCCCAGCCAAATTAACGATCAAATTAACAAAATTAACCATCATAGCCAGGAAGCCTTGATTATAGACATCTTACAACCTGTCACCTTGATCCTAATATACCTTTTATTCCTCCTAAATATACTCATTTTAGCAGCAGAGCTTCCAACATGGAGCGAGTGTATATTAGAGCAGAATGATATGGGGTATTTCCTTCCAAAGCTTCTGACTTTCTAAGGTTCCCCTTAGCACAGGGTGCCCAGTGGCCTTGCTCTAACCCTGGGAGGCATGTGTCTAGAAGGTCAGGCTTACATTTTTCTTTCTCATTCTTTGTGTCCATTTATGGGGAGTTCTCAGGATTCCCTTGTTCCTGTTCAGCTGGGGATCCTCAAGGTGGCCTGTATTGTATAGAACCTAGACATAGAAGTTGCTTATCCCACTGGGCAGAATTATCTTTTAAAACTGGAATTCTGAGATCACGTGTTTAACATATAAAAGGCTCTGGATGGGCACTTACTCATAAGTCAGCTGTGACAGCAGCCACCCCGACACAAAGTATTTCCCCCTTTAAAAAAATCTCATGCAAGTTCAAAATAGCTTTACACAATATGAGTGCTTCTCCTGAAGGTGATTTTTTTTCTTTTTTTTTTTTAATCCTTGACCTACTTTTTCTCTGTGTGCAATATACGTAATGAGTAATAACGACTTCAGAGAAGGTAGCACCAGAGGAAACAAAGTTGAAGAATGCCTAAAGAGAATGGCTCTGGAGCCCTCCAACTCGACAAGCTTTGTTGTCAGGGCAGAAATGAAGGTGTTCGTGTGAATGGCAGGTTGGCTGCTACAGATTCCTATAGCTGTGCTGTACCCCTGTTAAGTAGTCTGGATATAGCAGAGGTGGCTAATGGTGGAGCCAGGCAGAGGGGCTGACATACAAATGCATGAACTCACACAAATTTCACACACACTCCCACACATACCCAGTCACGACCCTCGCACCACCCTCACCCAAGCTATATGGTGCTATAAGGAGAATGCTTCAGGCTGTGAAGCATAAGCCATTGTCTAGAAATATTCTTCTGAAACAGATTCCATTCATAATGTGATCTATCCCTAGAGAATAGGGATACTTCCCCATCTCTGGAGCCATAAAGCAGAATCCCAGAAGGTTTCGAGTAAGAGAGAAGCCTCCACAGTATTCACTTGGCTCACACAGTGCCCTCCAGCCTGTGTGCAGTGAAAGTAGCCACTGGCTCTGGCCTTGACCATGTGCCACTACCTTTGACCAGGACGTGCAAGGAGGTGTTGATTCAACAGGAGACGGCATTCTTGAAAATTATGTGAATAAGCTTCTCTTCTCCCCACACAATTTATTCCTTCCTTAGCAGGGTTTGTTAAGCTAAGCAGACCGAGGGAGGCACTGTGTGGGGCTGGTCCTGACTCCTGCCCTTCCCAGTGTTTTCTGCATGGAGGAGATGTATGGAGCTGCTTTTTTTTTTTTTTTTTTTTTTATTTTTTAAGATTTATTTATTTTAGGGAGAGTATGCATGCACACACGTGTGAGCAGGGAGGGGGCAGAGGGAGAGAGAATCTCCAAGTAGACTCTCCATCGGGTGCAGATCCTGACTCAGGGCTCGATCCCACAACCCTGAGATCATGACCTGAGCTGAAACCAAGAGCTCAACACTCAACCGACTGAGCCACCCAGAGGCCCCTCTATACTAGGAAATTTTAAATAAGCTACAAACATGGCGCCTGGCTGGCTCTGTTGGTGGAGTATGCAATATTTTTAAGATTTTCTTTATTTTATTTATTTATTCATGAGAGACACACAGAGAAAGGCAGAGGGATAAGCAGGCTCCCTCCAGGAGCCCAATGCGGGACTAGATCCCAGGACCCCAGGATCACGCCCTGAGCTGAAGGCAGATGCTCAACCACTGAGCCACCCAGGCATCTGCTAAGCACCTTTCAGAAGCAGGCCTTGGGCTGGGCACTCAGAGGGGCAGAGCTACTCAGACATGGGTTCAAATCCATTCTGGCAACTCTCTGCCATGAAGTTTTTGGGATACCACCTGCCTGTGACTCAATGTCCCCATCTGTTAAAAGGTGATAATATAACATCTACTTGCAAATGCCATTAGGGTTCAAGATAAGTGATAAAAAAAAAAAAAAAAAAAAAAAAAACCACTGAGCACTTGGAATGCCCTGAGTAAACAACAGCTATCATAATGAGCAAGACATGGTCCCAACATAGAGGGGGATGCAATTCAGTGGCCTTGAGTGTAGCTGCAAGGCTGCTGTGCCTGACTTGGATCCTGAGGCTCTCTCAAGACCAGGGCCAGGAAGCAAAGCTGTGTGTAATGGGTACAGTGGGATGATTGTTTAAGTGTATATTTGCATTTTGTCCCCACTTTCTTACCCACTACCCACCTGCACGCTACCTTCCAGCAGGCAGCCTGCTTGACTTTACCTTATCCTCTTGGCTTTTGTTTTTCTGAAATCCTGAGCTTCCCCTAGGGGGAGAGAAGGTGGAAGGAGGTGGGGAGACAGAGAGAGAGAGAGAGAGAGAGAGAGAGAGAGAGAGAGAGAGGCAGGAGGGAGGGAACACAGAGTGAGTGAGGGAGAATGTATGTGAACTAACTCCCAAGTGTGAGAAGGAAAGAGTTCAAGGTTCTTATCAGTGGTGACCAGGTCCTGCTCCCTGGAAATGCTCTCGCAAGAGGTCAGGACTTCTAAGGGGAAAGACTGTGGTATCCTGCAGGGGCTTGACCACAGACCCCACAGCTCCCAGCATTAACTCATCCTACCCATTAAGCAGCAGAGCCCCCTCCAAGGGACCATGCATGGGAAATGTTTACAGTGGGGCAGTCCTGGGGCCTGAGAGGATGAGGGCTCCCCTCTATTCCCTAGCACTCTGCCAGGTTCCTGGTTCTTATGTAATCTTGGGGGGACGGAGGTGGGGAGTTCCCCTGAAGGCAGATTTTATTCCTGCTCAGCAAGATGGGGCCTCTGAACCAGATTTTACTTGCTTGAGAAGCATTGAAATAGAGCCTCCCCATGTCCCTACACCTGTCCTGTAGGCCTGAGCCTCTGCGAAGTGCCATGGTATCTACCTGACCCAGGGCTCCTGCCTTGTCCACAGCAGTGAGGCTTATGTGGTCCTCAGCTTGTCACAGCTGGTTCAAGGAAAATGACTGCTTTCCAGGCTTCTACTATCAGAAAAGCCAATGAAGTTTTTGCCTCTCTTCTGGCACACCAAGCACAGCAGGTCTCATCCAAGCAGAGCAGGATATCATCATGGCCATGTGAATTCTGGGGGGACACAACTCAGCCCATAATAAGAACACTGATTGAAACCCCATGGGACTCCATGATTTCATTTTCTACCTGGAGATAGAATCCAGGCCTTCTAGAAAGTACTGCCTTTTTTCATTCCTTCTTCATCCTGTTGTATCACTAAGGCAAACACTAGAAAAAGAGGGAGTGAATCATATATGTATGTGTTTAATAGACTTCAAAGAAACCAAGAGCTCCAACCATGCTGTTTTTCAACCACAGATAAGGATCATGCTCTGCTAACCCACACTTCTAGAAGGATTTCTTTGACCCATAGATCAGTGTCACAACCCCTACCTGCCACCCCCCTCCCAGACACAGTTCCTATTTTTCATTCCTTTAGCCTTAAAGCATCCCTGCTACTCCCACCATCTCCACCTTTTTTTGGACCGCCCCTTCCAGGGGAGGGTGCTCATCCCATTATGGGAATCAGCCCTTATAAAGACTTCTTGACCTCCCCATACCCAGCTGGGCTAGACCCTTTGCCTCCTTTTATCTCAGCATCAGAACAGTGATTTCATCAGAAGACATTCCTATTGTGTGCTCTACTTTGAAAATGCTCTCAAACCCATTTGATCTTTGTGTCTGGGGGTGGGGGAAGGAAACTAACGTTTATTGAGTTTGCTCCATGCTTTAGCTTATTGTTAGTGGTTTTACATCTGTGGTTTCTTTAATCATCACATCAACCTATGGCATAGTTGTTTATCAGGAAAACAATGTTATTATGATGTGTAATCCTGCCAACCCACCTCACCCCACTAATGTGCTGCACAGAGAGGGTGGAGTGGAGACCCAGGAAGGCCTGAATATCAGGTTGCACGAATCTACAGACCAAAGGGCACAGCAATCTCAGGAAGAAGACAGTATTCTTGAAGGTAGGGGGAGGGTAGGTGGAGTGGAGAAGTGGGGAGTGGAGGGAAGGTGGGCACCATGAGGAGTACAACTTTGGGTGAGTTTTAGAAGTCTGTGCAGGATAGTGCTGGTGTATCCCACCCGACCGCACCGTTGCTATGCCAGAAAAGGCTCTCAGTGACATCTCTGATGAGTGTCAGCTGAGACTTGTTAAATTTGAATACAATTGCTACAAGCACCAATTATATTATTATAGGAAGCAGCAAAGCTGAGATTTGGACCCAAGGGGTTCCTCCTCACTCAGCTATGTGGCTCCCAGGCACGTCAGGAAGGCCAGCACTAGGGAGCTGAGGCCTCTTCAGAATGAGAGAGGATGGGCCTTTCTTCAAAGCTGTGAAAATCTGCTTCCAAACAGGTTATCCAGTGTCTCTCTGATACCCACATATAAATATAATCCTTTAAAAACCATTTTCCTAATGTGAAACATTCATGTCGTTCCTGAGCTTTCAGTATCATGGACAGGAACACGTCTGTGCTTAGGTCATGTTCTGCTGATCTCTCTCACTCCTCCGTAGTGGTTGATCATCCCCCTCCTTGATCATTCCTATGATGGAGGTGGCTTTCCCTCCTAACTTTCTGTAGCCTTTCCAGGTCACCCCTGGGGTAGGCCTACCACCTCTACATCCTCCTCCAAGTGGCCACCACCTACATGCCACCAGAACACACTGTGGCCATTCAGTAGTGGCCTTTACCTCTCAGAGTTGCCAGGACACCCACTTACATGTGAATTTCAGATAAACGAGCAATGATTTTTAGTATAAATGTATCCCAAATACTGCACAGGACATACATATACTAAAAAATTTCCTCATATATCTGAAATTCAAACTTAACTGGGTATCCTGTATTTTATTTGCTCAATCTGGCCACCCCTTCTCAGAAGGCTTCTCTCTGTTGTCTTAACCAGCAGAGCCCTTTATTTCATTTTTGTGAAAAGCAAGATGTGATTGGCTTTCCCTGTGCTGAAAGTAGGGCAATAGGGTGGTGGAAGGGGGTGGCTGATGCATTTCAAGAATTAAAAGGATTCATTGCTTGTGTCTTTCCCACACTGGTCTTCTTCAGCCTCACAATTACTACTATTCCCTTCCTCCCTCTCATGCTCAGCTCCAACTCTGGGCCTAGATTGGTGGTTCTCTATCCTTTAAAGGTGGGGAGCTAGTGTTTGCTTCCATCAGAGGTTTGTTTGTTGACCTCTCTGGGTACATCTACCTCTCAGATCAGTGAGGTGGACAAGGTGAGACACAGTAACTCTCGCCCCTGTGTATTCCATCTGGTGGCTTAAGAGCCACAGGTCCTACTAGGTGAAAGATCAGCCAGACTGGGACAGTCTTTTTGAAAATGGACTCTTTAACTACCAATGGAGTGCCAAGCCTTAAAGAATGGAGGAGTTAGCATGAGTGAGGGAGGGAGAAGAGAGGACAGTGAGGCCCACTAGGTAGCCTGTCCTGGTTCACCAGAAGTGCAAAAGTGTCCAGAGGCCTCCCAAACCAGGTCAGGATACATCTGCTCCAGAGAAAGAGGGTTCAGGGCCCTCTCATTTATCTGCCCCCCTCTCACAGAGGGGATACCTGTCCCAAGGATTACCTGGCTTAGTGTGTGAGCAGGGTCTATGTAATCACATGATGTCTGAATAGCCAACCCACGTCAGATCCATTCAAAGCAACTTTATGGAGCATCTGCCATGTGGCAAGTATAATACTAGGCACATGTGACAAGACTGAGAAAGATACAGTTTCTGCCTTCAAAGAACCTATATTCTCTTGTGATACAGAGCCACATGAAGAAAACATCGCAAGCCCGTGTGTGGGTACTACCAGAGCAATCTGTGCAGGGCACTGTGGGAGCCCCAGCAGTGGGTGAGGGACACATACCTAGGCTTTCCTGACAGCCTCAGTGAGTGAGATCTCCCCTGACACAGACCCTAAGAAGCAGTCAGTACCTATCATTTTAAACCATGAGACTGAGGAAAAATACTTTTTTTTTTTCAAAAGCCCACATTTTCAGGAAATAACAGCCCAGCCTACCCAGTGGTACCCCTTACCCATAGAAATCCAACACAGGAAGCTATTTGTTCAAATGTTCATTACATACAAGCACCTACCTCCTCCCTAGGCACCCTCCCCATGCCCATCTCTTCTCTTCACCAGCAGACTCCATCTGCCTGGGCTAGTTTGGGCTAATTAATTAGCAGTGAGGATCTGATTTTTACATATCAACTCTGCTTGAATCTGCCAAGAACATTCAAAGTACGGCCAAGGTGGGAGAGGAAACATGTTTTCTCATTATTTTACCTACAAGATTCATTTGAATGGGAGAAAATAGGACTATTACCCTAACTAACTAGTTGAATGAGAACAAATTCCTCATTTGTCTTAAATATGTCACCTGGAGAAGGTGATTAAAGTAAGGACCACTAACGAGTGGTGTTTCTGGAAATAGACAAAGCACACACAGGAAATGGGATGGGTCCCTAGTAGGTCCTCTGCATAAACAGAGCCACCCTCTGCAAGGAAGGCAGGCTCTGGAGGGCAGTGGATCAGGGACACCATGATTCTCCCTTGAATGACAGGGTTGGGTAATGCCTGGTCAGCTGCCGATTACTATACAGTGATTAGGACTTTGCTCTGATGAAGCAGGAACTGCAGATGAAATACTAGACTCTTGGCATCACCTAAATGGCCTTATGAGGCATAGATAACAGTAAGGGGAGCATGAGCCACTTAGTGATTACATACGGTCGTCTATAGGCAAGTTGCAAAGCTATTTGCCTTTATTAACTCATTTGTCTTCTCAGTATCCTTTAAAGCAGGCAAGGCTATGGTGTGTTTGGGAAAGGAATGCTAGTTGGCTTTCTAGGGCAGCTTAGAAGTCCAGTTTGTTGAAAAGGTTGCTGAATTGCCTTTGCATCTTGTCATAATTTAGTACCATCCTCAGATTGCTGTGTGGCTTAGAGAGAGCCCTTTAGGCCCTATAAAAGTGGCAAGAAGGGTATGAGGAAGGAGTAGCAGCAGGAGAGGAGGCCAGTGTCCAAAGGACATTGTGCTACTGTTCTGTGCCTCTTCATCCAGCCCCTCTGTAGGAAGACTTCCAATTCACCCAGGAGAGTAAAGACCTAAGACTAACTGTGCTGTGGAGTCTATTATGGCATGCTTTCTCTTTGCTCAGTTTCCTCTTTCTTTATTTGAACAGAACAGTCAGATGGAAGAGTCATGGTGCTCCTACTTGGAGGCCCTCTAGGACCTGGTTTCCTTGCAAAGCTAAAAAGGGCAGCTGTGTTTATAAGGAGCTGCTTGAGACCTATCCCATTTCCTGTGTGTGCTTTTGTCTGTTCCCAAGAACACCACTCATTAGTGGTTTTCACCTTAATTGCTTTCTCCAGGTGATGTATTTAAAATTAAATGTTTTTTTTCATGTGTTTATTTGCCATCTGTATATTCTCTTCAGTAAAATGTCTGTGCATGTCTTTTGCCCATTTTATAACAGGACTGTTGAGTTTTGAGAGTTGTTATATATTCCAGAGTCTCATCCTTAGTCAAATTTGATTTGCAAATATTTTATCCCAGTCTGTACAAGCTTTCATGGAGCAAAGGTTTTTAATTTTGATAAAATCCAACTTGTCAAATTTTCTTTCTATGCATCACTCTTTTGGTGTCAAGTCTAAGAACTCTTTGCATAGTTCTGGTTCATGAAGACTTTTCCTACAGTTTTTTTAAAAAGTTCAGTTTTGCGTTTTATTTTTACATCCATGATCCATTTTGAATTAATTTTATATAAAGTGTGAGGTTTATCTCATGGTTTTTTTTTTTACTTACATTTGTCCAGTTGCTTCAATATAATTTGTTGAAAAGGTTATTGAATTGCCTTTGCATCATGTCAAAAATTAGTTGGCATATTAATTAGGGTCTATTTCTGAGTTTGCTGTTGTTCCATTAATCCATATGCCTAGCCCTCTGTCACTAGCATGCTATCCTGACTGCTATAGTTAACACAGGCCTTAACAAGGGGTAGAACGACTCTTCCCACTTTATTCTTCTTTGTCAAGTTTTTTTTTTTTCACTATTCTACGCCCTGTGCATTACTATATCAATTTTAGAATAAGATTGTTTCCATGATATCTCATCCACCTTGCTAGAAAACCTTGTTTGGATTTTTGTAACAATTGCATAAAGCCTAGAGATCAATTTAGGGAGAGTTGACATCTTTGTTATGTTGAGTGTTACAGCCCATGAACACAATGTTTCTCTCCAGGTATTTAGGTCTTCCTTGATTTCTTTCACCATCACTTTATAATTTTCAGTATAGTGATCCTACACATGTTTTATTAGATTTTTAACTATTCAGACTAAGAGTTGTGTTGCATTTTTTAATTTTTGTTTCCACGTGTTCATTATCAGTATATAGAAATGCAATCGGTGTTTTATGTTGATCTTATATCTTGTATCTTTACTGAACTCACTTACTCGTTCTAGAAGATCTTCTTTTTGTAGATTCCTTGGGATTTTCTCAGGAGACAATCATGTTTTCTGCAAATAAAGACACTTGTCTTTCTTTTTTTCTACTTGCAATGTCTTTTATTTCCTTTTCTTGCCTTATTTCAATGGTACTTCTAGTACTGTTATGGGTAAGAGTGATAAGAGAAGACATCTTTGCTTTCTTATCAACCTTAGAGAGAAAGCATTCAGCCTTTCACCACTGAGTCTGATATAAGCTCTAGGTTTTTGGTAGATGCTTTTATGAGGTTGAAGAAATTCCTTTTATTCCTAATATACTGAGAGTTTTTTTCATGAATGGTTGTTGAAGTTTGTCAAATGCTTTCCTGTGTCAATTGATATAATCATATTTTTCTTCTTTGGACTGTTGATGTGATATATTACATTGATTGATTATCAGATACTGACCCACCCTTGCTGTGGAATAAATTTGGAATAAAGCCCACGTGGTCATGGGATTCATGTATATGTATATATTGCAATACATGGTATACACACACATATCCTGTTGGTTTTGTTGCTCTGGAGAACTTTAACATATCTCCTACATCTGTTTAATCTCCTAAGAGTTTATGAACCACAGAAGTGCTTTGGAGTCTGTTCATCCCCAGACTCCAAAGCACCATGAGAAAGGGTTCCAGGATCAGAGTGGGTACTCTTGTTTTGAAACCCAGGCCTCCTCTGGCACAGCCTCATGTTTGTTCCCCTGAAAGAAAGCCTTCTCTCCTTCAGCAGCATTATCCACAGACCTCTTATTTTGCAGGCATTTTCTCCCTAGGAAATGAGGGAGTTTTCTTTTGTAAAGCAGAGACATTTGTCTTCAGTAAGGAAGAGATTGATATGGCCCTTAGGGTTTCCTCACTCTAAAAAGTACAAGACAAATAATACTCTGGAAACTTCTTTCTCTAAGTTGAGAATGTCAGAAAGACCAAAGATCATGGGAAACAGGGGGAGTGTTTTGGTCTGATTATACAGAATATGATGAGGAGGTTACCTGGAGTGAGTGAGAATGTGGGTCTTGATGTCACTGGGCTAGATGTAGAGAGTAAAGGCCTATGGTTAACTGTGTTGAGTGTAAGACCCCTTTAACAGGCAATCTGGGTGGAGATGTGGATTAGGTTTGATGAAATCGTGTCTGCAGAAATGTTTCCTTGGGAAATCCCAATAAGCCCTCACATATAACATTTCCAGAGAAGTCAGACTTTAGTTTAAACTGAAAAACAAAGACCCTGGATTTTCATAATATCCTACTTTAGGAATAGAATGATCACCATCATGCTGGGAAGTGAAACCCATCGTTTCCAGCTCAGGTTGTCCACATAAGTGGCCTTTTTCAACCCCTGTAAAAAAGAATTCTTAGTACCAGCTAACTCAAAGCTACTGAAGGAAATGACATATTGGTTGGTTGGGGTGGGGGCTGCTGTTCCCTTCCTGCCTAAAGGGAATTTCTTAGAATCATAGAATCTCAAATTTGGAAGTTACTTTAAAGACCAATCTAGTCTAGTGGTGCCACACTCCAGCTGCACATTAGAATCGTCTGGGGGAACTTGAGAAAAATATCAATGCCTGCTCCCCACCCCAGAGATTCTGATTTTAAATGACCACAATTGGGGCCTGGGCATCTGTATGTTTGAAAAGCTCCTCAGGTGATTTCAATGGACAGCCACAATTGAAAAGCACTAATGGAATCCAACCTCTCCCCAACGCTATAATGAGCCTTAAAAGATTCCGGTTATAGATTTTCTGAGTTTGTTGCCTAGCATATAGGAATACCTCCTGTCCCAGGAAACTCACTAGCCCCCAAGATAGCGCTGTCCTATTTTTTGTTGCCTTCTCTATGTTAAGATGTACTCTGTTCTGCTACCCTCTGACATTCTACAGAACAATCTCTGTTCTTCCTCAGGCCAGTTCCTCAAATATGAAAACTCTGTATCCAGAGCCTTCCCCTGCAGCAGTTCTCCAGCTGGCAGATGGATTCAGGGCCTGGTGGTCTTCAGTTTATCAATATCCTTCCCATAGGTCTCTCTTGGGAGTGATATATTTGGAGGCTTGGAGACTTCTGGCCAGAGTTTCACGGCTTAGCCCTGTGACCCACATGTTTCTTTGGGCAAAGCAAATGCTCCCTCTGAACTTCCATTTCCTCATCTGTAGAAGAAAGTGATTGGGATATAGATGAATCCCCAGTTAATGTCATGAGTTTCTAACTGGCTATCTGCAGTCTGTGTTCAGGACTATGAAGAGAAAAGCAAAGCCAATAAATAATAAATAATAATAGTATCATCTTATATGTATGCCATGCTTTGTATTTTTCACAAACATTTTCTCATTCTATACTCTCACCTTCCCTAAGAAGTTGTACAATGTGTTTCCAGTGCAGATCCAGGGAGCTCATGTGACCTGCTTTAAGTCACCCAGTTAATTGTGGGCACAAGAAAGGGCAACATTATCACTCTTTACTGTTAGTTCTTTGTTCTTTAATTGAACACCTAAATCACAAAGTTCTTAAAAGGACTGGGAGTATCTTCTATGCCTCTAAGACCCAGGAGAATGCTGGCGCTGCATAAATATAGTTGAATTAACCATTTTTTACCCTGCCCCCAACCCACCTTCCCTCTGGCAACCATTGGTTTGTTCTCTGTATTTAAGAGTGCTTTTTGTTTATCTCTTTTTTTATTCATTTGTTTTGTTTCTTAAATTCTACATATAACTGAAATCAAATGGTTTATGTCTTTTCTCTGACTTATTTCACTTAATGTCATGCCCTCTAGGTTCATCCATGTTGTTGCACATGGCAAGATGTCGTTCTTTTTTATGGCTGAGTAATATTTCATTGTGTGTGTGTGTGTGTGTGTGTGTGTGTGTGTGTGTGTGTGTACCACATCTTCTTGATCTACCTATGGATGGACACTTGGGCTGCTTCTGTATCTTGGCTATTATAAGTAACACGGCAATAAACTTAGAGGTGTGTGTATCTTTTCAAATTGGTGTTTTTGTTTTTCTTGGTGTATACTCAGTAGTGGAATTACTGGATAATATTTTAATTCTATTTTTAACTTTTTGATAAACTTCCATACTGTCTTCCACAGTAGCTATACCAGTTTGCATTCCCACCAACAGTCTACAAGGGTTCCTTTCCCCCCAACACTTTTACTTTTTGTTTTTTATTTTAGCCATTCTGACAGGTGTAATGTGATATATCATTGTGGTTTTGATTTGCATTTTCCTGATGATTAGTGATGTTGAGCATCTTCTCCTGTGTTTGTTGGCTGTGTGTCTTCTTTGGAAAAATATCTATTCATATCCTCTACCTATTTTTAATTGGATTATTTGTGGGTTTTTTGGTGTTGAGTTGCATAAGTTCTTTTTATATTTTGGAGATTAACCCCTGATTGAATATATCATTTGCAGATATCTTCTCTCATTCAGGAGGTTGCCTTTTTATTTTGTTGATCAGTAGACTGCCTTTTTGTTTTGTTGATAGTCTCCTTTGTTATGCAAAAGTTTTTTACTTTGGTCTAATCCTGATAGTTTAATTTTGCTTTTGTTTCTCTTGACTGGAAAGACATATTTAGAAAAATGTTTCTATGGTCAATGTCAAAGAAATTACTGCTTATGTGGTCTTCTAGGAGTTTTGTGGCTTCAGGTCTCACATTTAGGTCTTGAATCCATTTTTAACTTATTTTTGTGAATAGTATAAGGAAGTGGTCCAATTTTATTCTTTTGCTGTCCAATTTTCCCAGTACCATTTGTTGAAGAGAGTGTCTTTTCCCCATTGTATATTCTTTCTTCCTTTGTCACAGATTAACATTGTGATGGTGGGTTTATTTCTGAGCTTTCTGTTCTGTTCTTTTGATCTATATGTCTATTTTTGTGCCAGGACCATACTGTTTTGATCACTACAGCTTTGTAGTGTTTCTTGAAATCTGGAATTGTGATATCTCCAGCTTTGTTCTTCATTCTCAAGATTGCTTTGGCTTTTTGGAGTCTTTCCCCCAAAATAGTTCCATACAAATTTTAGGATTATTTATTCTAGTTTTGTGAAAAATATTGTTGGTGTTTTGATAAGAATTGCATTAAATCTGTAGTTTGGCTTGGGTAGTATGGGCATTTTAATAATATTTGTTCATGCTTCTAATCTACGAGCATGGAGTATCTTTGCATTTGTTTGTGTCACTTCAATTTTTTTCATCATTTTATGTTTTCAGAGTACAGGTCTTTAACCTCCTTGGTTAAGTTTATTCTTAAGTATTTTATTGTTTTTGATGCAATTGTGAATGAGATTGTTTTATTAACCTTTCTGCTACATCATTATTAGTGTATATAAGTGCAACAGATTTCTGTATATTAATTTTGTATCCTGTGACTTTACTGAATTCATTTATCAGTTCTAGTAATTTTTTGGTAGAGTCTTTAGGATTTTCTCTATATAGTATCATGTCATCTGAAAATAGTAAAAGTTGTACTTCTTCCTTACATTTGGATGCCTCTTGGCTAGGACTTCTAGTACTATGTTGAATAAAAGTGGCAAGGGTAGACAACCTTGCGTTCTTCATTTTAGAGGAAACGTTCTCAGTTTTCCACCACTGAATATGATGTTAGCTGTGGATTTTTCATATATGGCCTTTATCATGTTAAAGTATATTCCCTCTAACCCTACTTTGTTGAGAGTATTTATTGCGGATGTTGTATGTTGTCATATTTTTCTGCGTCTGTTAAAATGATTATGTGGCTTTTGTCCTTCCTCTTATTGATGTATTGCATTGATTGATGTGTGAATATGGAACCATGCTTGCATCTCTGGAAAAAATCCTACTTGATCATGGTGAATGATTTTTTTAAATGTATTGTTGGATTTGGTTTTCTAATAATGAGGATTTTTACATCTATGTTCATCAGAGATAGGTGGCCTCTAATTTTTTTGTGTGATGTCTTTGTCTGGCTTTGGTATCAGGGTAATGCTTGCCTCGTAGAATGAATTTGGAAGCTTCCCTTCCTCCTCTATTTTTTGGAATAGTTTTAGAAGAATAGATATTAACTCTTATTAAATATTGGTATATTTCACTTGTGAAGTTATCCAGTTCTAGACCTTTTTTGTTGGGAGTTTTTTGATTACTGATTCAGTTTCATTGCTGGTAATATGTTTCTTCAAATTTTCTATTTCTTCTTGATTCAATTTTGGAAGGTTATGTTTGCAGGAATTTATCCATGTCTTCTGTATTGTCCAATTGAGGGGCATATAATTTTTCATAATGTGAATTAAACAGTTGCTGATTAAGATTTGGATGTCTGTCATCATAAGGAATTTCAAATGATCACAGAGTGATCAACCTCCAGGGATGGAAACAAATCCATTTCTCCAGTAGGCAGTGGGACAGGTGGAGTGTTCAGGCCCAACTGTCTATGAATCACTGAGGGAGCTTTCAGAAATACCAACGCCTGAGTCCTTTCACAGACCAACTAAATGGGAATCACTGCATTTGGGGGCAGGCAGTAGCATAATCTTAAAGTACGTCAGATGATTCTAATGTGAAGTTAGTGTTAAGAAGATTGGGGCTGAAGCTGCGGTTTTCAGCTTACTTGGGTATCAGAATCATGTGGAAGGGCTTGTTAAAACCTAGATTGCTGGGTACCACCCCCAGAGTTTCTGGTTCATTAGGTCGGGATGGGGCCTGAGAATTTGCTTTTATAGCAAGTTCCCAGGTGATACTGATACTGCTGTTCCAGAGCCTACCTTTTGAGAACTACCCCAGCTAAAGGATTATGTAAATGGTAAGGGTTTACTTGTCAGCTTAGAAGATGACAGCCACATCCTCCGCTTGGTATCCAGAGGTCACAGCAGTGAAGACAGTATGTGCCAGTCACAGAACAGTACATTTGACAAGCATCAGCTTACTTAATCTTGATGCCCCCACTCTGAGATGGTTTTAAGATTTCCATGTCATAGATAAGGAAACTGGGACAAAGAGAGGTTAAGTAAGCTGTATACCTCACTTAGTAGCTGGCCTAATTCATATTCAGACCTAAGGTTATATGACTCCCAAATTCACACACTCAGCCATTTTCCAGAGAGGAGATCCAGATGCTCTGTGGTTACTTGGAGTCACCCAGCATGTAAAAATGGAGCTGGAACCCACATCCAGGTCTCCTAGCTCTTAAGCCAACTGTCCTTCCATTCTGTATCACTTCTCATCTCACATGACTAATTGGTCTAATTATAAGGTTAGGATTTGGGCTACTGGATATACAAGATTAATTCAAGATGAGGGTAGCTAGTCTTTCAGAATTAAAAATCAATCAAAGTTCAAGGAATTTTGATATCCTCTCTCACCTACCCATCTGTTCCATCTTCCTGTGGCCCCCAGCGGCAAACCTAGGAGATGCCTTGAGCATGGACCACAGCCATGAGGGCTGCCCAGAGCCAGGCGGCACCTACCAGCAAGGTGTGCTCACTGCTGGTTTCAGAAGTCTTCATTCCTATGCTGATTTGTTTTCAGATTCAGCAAGGATTCATTGAGTGCTTATTCTCCAGGCCCCGTTCTAACCCTAGAGTAAACAGGTGGGGCAAGGTCTTTGCCTCAGAGAAAGAAAGAAATATCAAAATCATTTTAGGTGGTGATTTTTTAAAAAGATTTTATTTATTTATTTGAGAAAGTGAGAGAGAGAGAGAGATGATGAGCAGGGGAAGGGGCAGAGGGAAAGGGAGAAACAGGCTCCCCGCTAAACAGGAAGCCCCATGCAGGGCTGGATCCTAGGACCCTGAGACCAGGATGTGAGCTGAAGGCAGCCGCTTAACCACCTGAGCCACCCAGGCACCCCTAGGTGGTGATTTTTAAGACATTATGAAGAAGACTTAAAATGGTGATTAACCTCAGAGTATAACTTAAATTGGAAGGTGAGGGAAAAACTCTGAAGAGGTAATAGTTGAATTGAAACCTGAGCAACAAGAGGAATCAGCTGTTTGAAGAGGTAGAGGAATGGGGATATGGACAGAAGGAACACCAGTACAGAGTCTTGAGGCAGGAGCAAGCCTGAGGTTTCTCAGGCAGGTTAGAAGCCAGTGCAGTTAGTAAAAGTGGCAGGATAAGTGGAAGGAGAAGTGGACAGTGGTCATAAAATGTGAATTCATACTGTGTGTGACAGAAGGTAGTGAGCAGACAAAAGCAGGATGTGATGTGGCCAGGTGGCGGGTGAGGAGTGGACATGGAAGCCAAAGCAGAGGCTTCTGGAGCCATGGATAATTAAGGTGCTTGCAGACTTGGACTGGGACTTAAGCCCTTCTGCAGAAGTACCTGTCTCTTCGTGGGCCTGGTGCCAGGTCCCTCTCACTTTTCTCACAAACAGCATCTTTGCAGCCCTTGGGGAAGTGTCACTTCCTTTCTTGCAGTTCTGAAACCAGTTTGTTTGACACTCAGCGATTCTCTGATTTATGAACTTTCTAGCTCTGCATCTTGGCAAGGTATGTGATTTTAGAGGAAGCTAAGGTGAAAAGGGAGGTGGGAGGACTCAACTATGGAGTCTGGCAACATGAGCTCTATCCTTACCCTCTCCAGAGGCCCTCACCTGACACAATGCCAGTTGTTATTGGTGGCAGGCAGGCACTGGCTTGTCCTTGGTGGCCTCAGGCCCTCCACTGCTGTCCAGGCCCAGTTCTGCCTCCACAGTGAAGCCCAGAGGCTTATAGAGGCAGTTATGATCATTCTTCCACTCTTTCACACTGAGGTGTTTTTAAGAAAATTACTTCATTTCTCTGAGTCTCAACTTTCTTTCACAGGATGGGATATTAAGAGGAATAATTCCATGAATTCATGTAGGGGTGGCACAGAAGCAGCTCTATGTAGAATTATTATCCTTTTGGTCAGTAACTCCACTCTGTATGGTCAGATCCATGTTACAAACCACTTGTAGGATTGTATCTCACAGTGCTGTGTATCTTCTCCTTACCCAGCCACCTCTCTCAGGAGCAGCTATAAGTTGTGTTAAAATAGCTAACAGCAGGCAGTGGTGTCCCTGTTCATGCTGGAGGCACTCTACACACCTTGTATCATTTAATCTTCACCCTGTGTCATAGAATCTTCCTAACAGCCCTGTTAATCCCATTCTGTCAATGAGCAAACTGAGTCCTGGAGACAATCCAACTTGTCCAAGCTTACTAACCGAGCCAGTAAGTGCCTTGAATCTGAGGTCATCAGTTCTATGACTTTGAGCAGGACAGGTAAGTTCTCAGAGCCCCAGGCTCTTCCTGCAGACTTCACAACGTTGTCATATTCACTGAATAATTGAATGCATTCCACAGCTGCACAGAAGTAGACATCACTATTCCTGGCTCACTTCCAAGAACAGCTCAGCATTCATTCCTCAGTGCCCTGGGCCTTGATCAGTTCATTAGACATGCATTGCCAGGGCCTGTACTAAATGAGATGGAGGTCAGGACACTTAACATAAGTCATAAACCCAACAGTTTCTGTCAATAGGAGAGGCTATGTGAAGATCAAAGAACTTGCCAGAAAGGCTTCTATAGGCCCAGTGGGTTCAGGGTACAGTGGGCCCTCACTATTGCTCTGGCTTGCCTAAAACCCCTAATCCTGGATTTTCCACCCCAAGCCTCTTTCAGGCTCTTCACCTGTTGGGGAATCTTGTGCCCCTATGCCCTGGCTCCCCAGAACAGCACATCATCATGCATAATTTCAGGACTTTCAGTTGCCTCAGAGCCTCACCATAGCCCAGGGTGATGTGGGGCTTTAGAGGGAAGCACAGGAACTCTGACCCCTCACCAGGGCTTTAGGGGAAGGCCGCCCTATGCCCCCTGGACTTAATGGCCTGCCCTTGCAGAATGAGATTCACACTGGACACGCATGTCTCCCAAGTCATCCTTCCCCTAATTTCACTTTTTTATAAGTGGGTGGCATTAGCTTCACCAGATAACATTTCACATTCAGCAGAATCATGAAGCAGCCTCCAGAGAGTCTATACCTCGGCAGCCTTTTCCTCTCTCTAGCTCCTTGTGGGCTTTTGGCCATCCCAGCTCTCCTAGCCTCCTATGCACCGTGACTCCTCCAGGTTTCACTGTGAACCTATGCTGGTGCCTGGCATGGCACAGTTCAGCACATCCTTCCAGAAGCGTCCTCTATCCCTTCAAAACAAAACCTGGCCACACTAGACAAGGCTTACACAAGCCCTCTAGACTGTATCCTCGGCCTCCTCCCTGACCCTGAGGCAATTCTAATACTCCACAGGACTGTGCTTCCCCGCATTTCCACCTAAGGGCCTGTAAGAGCAGTGGTCCCCACAGGGTGTGGGGATATAGGCCAAAGCAGCCTACAACTTCAGAG
The DNA here is from genome assembly GCF_018345385.1 of Vulpes lagopus. Classification (NCBI taxonomy): domain Eukaryota; kingdom Metazoa; phylum Chordata; class Mammalia; order Carnivora; family Canidae; genus Vulpes; species Vulpes lagopus. The sequence continues at coordinate 26,002,889 of NC_054828.1, read as the reverse complement.
TTCTGGGAAGTCTGTTTTGTATTTGGTTCAGTATTTTGCATCTCATTCCATGATATTTACAAGTTCACTTTAATGTGTTTTTTTGACGTTTTCTATTGTTTACCATCAAATAGAAACAGTGCTCTAGGATGTTGTGCCAGGTATTGCCTGTGGCTTTTTTGTGCTTCTGCCTGGCACCCTGACTCCCCCACAGCATCCAGTTAGTGGGAGCTTCGGGTTTATGGGTCATCATTCATTCATGTGTTGCACATACTGCACACACATGTGGAGCATGGCATAGAAGTTAAGCCCTTGAACTCCGAGTCAGGTGGACTTGAGTTCAAATCTCTCATCACTAGCTGTGTATGCCTTTGGGCAAGTGCCTCACCCTGAGTTTCACTGCATTTTCTGGGGCTATACTCCCATCTATCGTATTCGACTTTTGTGAGAATTAATTGAAATGAAGCCCGTAAAGCTTTTAGTATCTTTTAGTACCATGTCCCATATAATAGTACAAGATGGCATCTTCTGTAGAATTGGTCACTGAAGTGTTAATCAACAATGTTAAGTGGGAAATTGCAAGCAGTGATAAAGATATTAAAGCCTTTAATGTAAAGCACATCAGTGCATGCTGATTTGCCTATGTTTTGATGTAGGGTCAAGGCACTGGCCTGGTGTCTTGTCCTTTTGACTGAACCTTCATATTCTTTCCCTTATATAAATTACAAGTGTAATAAATGGCTGCACTCTCAGTTTGGGTTCTAAAAATGGAGCAAAGCTTTATATGCATATAAGAAGCAAACAAAGTACAGAATCCTTTCAATACTTAAATTTTTCCCAATCATGTACGCTTGTCTTGCCTGCACTTATTTCAATACCATTGTTTTTTTTTTTTAGAAATTTGCCTTTTTTGTGCCAACAACAAAGCTCTTGATTTTCATACTCATGTTTCATTAATTTGTAAGTACTGAAAGAAATTATGTAAATGTGATAGCAAGTACATCCAGCCAGAGTAAAATTGGGAAGAATCCCTGTGGCTCTGGGTGAAGAGCACCCCCACTGGTGGGAACAGAAAGGAGTAGTCTAGGGACCCTCACCCCCACCGTTGCCTAAGTGACATTGAACCCCAGGGCATTAGCACAAATGGAGACCCCTGTTTAAAGTGTGCATAGCAAGCTAACTCTAACACAGAATATAGTCTTTCTGTCCTGACAAACCCAGGAGGACAAGTTTTAATATTGGATCCTGGAATACTGTATCCAGATGGGGCCAGTTGGAGGTCCCTACCCTCCACCTGCCAGTTTTATCTTCCCACGCCCACTTCTTGCACAACAAGGCATCTGGCACAGATGGTGCTAAGCTCCATCTGTGCTCCCTGCAAAGTCACCCCTTGGCCACCCTGAGGAGGCCTGGTCCACCCTCAAGAAGAAAACCCAGAGAGGGCCCTAACCCCACTCCCTGCCCCTGTTTAGGGGGTTTAGGGCCTTGCGGGCAGGTAAGGTGGAGTCCCAGGTAAACTGAGGATGGTATAGACCCAGGGTCTGAAAACTTTCTGTAAATGGGCACATCGTACACATTTTGGGCTTTGTGGATCATGTGGGTTTCTATCATAACTATTTAACTCTGCCTCTGTGGTTATGGACAGTCACACCACTGTGTAGATGAAAGAACATTCTGTATTCCAATAAACTTTACCTATGGACACTGAAATGTGAATCTTAGGTGATTTTCATGTTATTCTTCTTTTGATTTTTCCAACCATTTAAAAATATGAAAACCATTCTTCACCTATGAGTTATATGAAAACAAGTGACTTGGTCCACAGTTTTAGCTTGTAAACCATTGTTTTAAGTCTTTTAGAGAACATTGTTTTCTATAGAAGATGAGGTGGGGCCTTTGGGTTTACATGTCCTGTTGATCTCCAGGCCTCTTACCTCCTGGGGTACAGAGTAGGGCCCTTAAGGACACAGAGCTAAGGGCAGGAGCCCTTCTTGCCCAGGCATCGGGGTGGTACCAGACAGCTGCCAGGCACAAGCAGTCACAGTGTTTTGAACAGGTTAATAAGGGGGTTGGTTCAGGGAAGATTCCACAGTCCACAAGGGCCGTTTTGATCACAATTCTGGACCAGACTCACACCATCACCCAGCTATTCCCTTTGCCCTCTCTGACCTGCTGTTTCCAATATTCCAGGCCTCTGCAGGGATGTGAAATGTATGGAAAGTCTCTTTCTGATAAATATAGCCACATCTCATAAACTACCTAATTTCTAGAAAACTCACTGCAATGCCAACGTGGAAATGGACACTCACCCCAGCCCCCTAGCCCCCTAGCCCCTCCCAGGTGACAGCTCCAACTAGGAATTACCACCACAGCTAGAGCCAGTCTTGAGGGCATTACACACCATCCATATATTTCCTTCTTCTTGCTCAGGCGATGCAGCTGACAGGCTGTCTGAGGAAAGAGCATTACTTTTCATTTCACTTCAGTGGCTGGATTTAGGTTGTTGTCTCAAACGCTGGTTGATGTGGTTGCTGGATAATCTATTTTCCGTTTGCTCGCTTACAAGCGATTTCTAAGGCTCTTGTGGAAATCATTGTTAGTCATCCCTATATTTAGCCTTGAGCTGAATCAATTTGATGGCTTCAAAGCAGAGAGAAGAGAGAGCGAGGGAGAGAGGGAGGGAGAAACAGAGAGAATAGAAAGTGGGGGATATTTTCATAAGGATGCACTTTTCCACAGTTTTTCTCTTTAAAAAATAGCAATGTAAACTCCAGAGGTGGAAATGATTTTTGATAACAGATTCAGTCAAAGTAAGTTATCTAAAATCACATATTATGCCTAACTGACCATGCAGTGATGAGCTACTTCCCCCATGGTTTGACTCAAATTACCATGGGAACAGCCTGCGTCTTCAGAGAGGTGCTTCAGGAATAATACGTCTGCAGCCTGTAGCTTCTGCCCAGCCCTGCCTTCCCCCAGGACTGAGCCCCTTTGTGTAGTTATTCATCCAGGATCTCCCCTGGCTCTCAACACCAGCCTCCTATTTCTAAGGGTCAGGACACTCTGGGGATCCTTGGGTAGCTTATAGGGGAGAGTCATTTGGTGCAGGATCCTTAGATCTGCAACTCTAGCTGAGCTAGCTCACAATAGAAGGATATCATCTGATTCTAGTCCTTCTTTTCCTGTTTTATGTAAGAGTTCAGAGGAAATATGTTCAAAATGGACAAGGCCACAAAAATAAGAGCTCTTCCTCCTGCCCCACACTCAGTCCTTAGGTGTCCTTTCGTCCCCCCCCCCCCCCGCCCCATAGCACTTAACACAGACCAGTGCCCATCAGAAACCATCCCAGAAAAAAAAAAAAAAAAGAAACCATCCCAGAAGCTAGAGGGGCTTGACCCTGTGCCCCTGGGTTTCTCCATAATAAGAACCCCTTCTTAGGTCACTTGCCACACCCAGTCCTTCCATTGTTCAGGTCCTATACTAAGGATTTGAGCAGTTGTGAGTTTGGCTGCATGCAAGATGCACCTGGAGGACTCACCCTCAGACCAAATAGAATTGACCCTTGAACAACCTAGGGGTTAGGGGTATTGACACTCATCCTCCCCCACTCGCCCACCCCACACAGGTGGTCAAAAATCTATGTCTAACTTTGACTTCCCTAAAATGTAACTGCTAACAGCCTATTGTTGACTGGAAGCCTTACTGATAACATAAACAGTTAATGAACACATGATGCATGTTATGTGTATTATATACTGTATTCTTATGATTAAGTGAGTTAGAGAAAAGAAAATGTTATTCAGGAAATCATAAAGAAGAGAAAATACACTTATAGTACTGGATTGTATTGAAAAAAATCTGCATGTAAGTGGACCCCCATGCAGTTCAAACCCCTGTTGTTCAAGGGTCAGCCATAAAGCAGCAAGTCTTGGGGCAGGGATTGGACTGCAGATATTTGTAAAGGCTCCCAGGGGTTTTGCGTGTGTAGCCAAGGATGACAGCTATTATGTTAGATGCAAAGATGAATGACTCTGTACTTCACATCCCCACCCCCAAACACACCCTGCTACAAACCTGTGATTTGGCTTTGCTCCCTGTCTCAGAAAACACCATTGACACCATGTAAACAAGGTACCTCTACAGGACCTTCTTGTTTCCATCTCCACATCCCCCTGTAGACTGTGAAGCCCACACATCAATGAGTGAAGGACATAGCTCTCACCAAAGGAAATCACATCTAGTAAACTTGAAGATTTTGATCTTGGCCAGGGTCAGACCTAGGGTTTCTTGATTCCCAAATAAGGCAGGCCAGCTGGTTGGAACAGTACCTTTTTCCTTCCCCTGGAACACTAATGTTTGCATGAACCCTCTGAGCAGGGCCCTGCTCTCAGGGTGCCGAGCCTTTGATTGGAGTTTGTGATCACCACCAGTTGCTTCTTGGCTTGACACCCATTAGAGGTCCTTGGGGGGACCATATTCAGGACTCTCAGAGTTTTTTGCACCCCATCAGTCTGAGAATCACCCGGCTAGAACTGAGAACCACTGCCTTTGAAGTTCACAGCTCTGGCCACCCATTAAAATCACCTGGGAAGCTGTGAAATGTCCCAATGCCAAGGCGACTGACTACAAACTGTTTACATCAGTCTCTGGGGCAGGGCTCAGACATCTGTAGCTACTAAAGCTCCTTCCTCCAGGTGGTTTCAGAGCAGGCAAGGCTGAGGCCTAATGGGCTTTCAGATCTCAAACATGAGTATTTTAAAAGCTTTCCAAATTTAACAGCCAGCTGAGGTTGTGAGACTGACCACAAAATAAGGGTCCCTGTGTCTTACTGTTCTTTAAGTAATGTAACAACAAACATCTATTAAGCGTTTACTATGTGCCTATCACTGTTTATGTGTTAACCCATTTCGTTTTTTACAACTCCAAATGAGGTAATAATTATAATAAGAGATAATGCTTAATTAGCACTGGGTATGCCCTAGGCACTGTGCTAAGCATTTTACCTACATCATTTATAGAAAAGGCAAACTGAGGCACAGAGAGGTTAAGTAATCTGTGAGCGGTCAAAGAACGTGAAGGATTTGCAACACTCATTCAGGTAACCCTGCTCCAGAGCCTGAGGACTTTGCCTAGGTGAAATATGCAATGCCAACGTGGTGACCTAGAGTATGTGAGGGACTAGAAGAAAGGTCCTCAATGCCGTTGGTGAGATCTGACTGTGTACCACGTAATTCATTTCCTCAGAGGAGGAGCTTGACCTGAACTCAGAGCCTCTGGGTCAGCAGTTAGACAAGGGCTTCATCTCAGAGTAAAAAGGGGAGAACTTCTGGAGCTCTCCCCTAGGCATGGAGGAAAAACAAGTCTGCTTTCCATTTTTACTACCTGATAACTCAGAAAGCTTAAGGATTTAGGGCAAAGAAAAGTTGTTTGAAGAGCGCCATCTTTCTCACCTTCTGAATGGAGTGACTGCCCAAGCCAGGACCATGCATCCCCCTTCAGGGAGGCCCAGGGGCAGACAGCTGTGGATATTGGGCTGAGCGCCATTACATGTGTTGCTGCCTTTCCAGCATCTATTCCCCTTGAATTGAAAATAGCTCCCCTAACGTCACTTTGAAAATACACTTCTCCTCTTCAGGCCATGTGGTCAGATGTGTTTCCCACCCTCCTTCCTGAGCCCAGGAAAGTGAGAACTTCACCTACACATGGCCACAGAATTTGTCGAGGGGTGAGCATGGCACCCAAGCCAGTCTAGTGAGATTCAGTTCTGGATCTTTGATGGATTAATTTGAAAACAGAAGTGTTAAAAAAACAAACAAACAGAAGTGTTCTTCCTGCTGAGGTCGCTGAGAACATCAGGTGGAAAGGAAATGCTGACAGCCGTCTTGATTCCACAAGGTGAGGGCCAGATTGTTGGCTCCTGAATCAGAGCCAGGACAGTCCTAAGTACAGCATTTTGGGACCTAGCTGAATCTACCCTGTGTCACTCAGTGGTGGGAATCAATAAGCCACTTCCTTGATAAGCCAGTCTGAATTGGGTTTCTGACACATAGAACTGAAAAGGTTCTAATACAGATATTCATCCCATTGTTGCTTTGTGTTAGCTACTTAATCTCTCTGGACCTTACTTTTCTCACCCATCCAATGAGAACAAAACCTTCAACCTCACACAGCCAATGACTTATGTGAATTGTGGGCAAAGGGTAGGTCCATAAGAGTTATTAGCTCCCTTCCCCTGGTTCCAAGTATAAAACTAAAATCTGGATCTAAGACCTGATAAAAATTAAGATGTAAAAGTGTAACAGAGTGAACCTTGCCTCAGAAAATAGAATATACATTGGCCCAAAAAGATCAGTCAGTAAGAATCAGAAAACCCTGCTAAGTTAGAAAATTAGCAGATATATGAGCTATCTTAAAGAAATGCCAGCAACTTAAAATCAGAGGTAGAATGCATTGACCTGTCAGTGACCCCATCTTTTAAAAAGAGACACCAGAGAACTTGGCCTGCAGCCTGAGGAATTGAGGCTGAGGGGTGGAGGGACCAGGGGTGATTTCATGTCAGTCTTTTTCATGTAGGGTCTTTATTTACTAGTGTTGCTGTTGTTTTGTTGTTGTTACTATTGTTCCTATTACAGAAATGTTTCTTTCATTCCAAAGTATTTATTTTTCAGTCTCTCTGGAAACTTACACAGATATCAAGAACAAAATTGGTCAACTCTAGTTTAAAAAATAGCAATTTTAAAGGCAGCATTTTGAGTTCATGGAAACTTTGAAGTGGGCCTCACTAGAGATTTTAAGTTCAGTCATTAATTGAATGAAGGCTCAAAATGTCATTTTACCTCAGAGTCACAGAGCTAATATATGGTGTGGGAGAATTTCAGTCCAGTTGTGTGGAGCCAGAATCATTCTGGTTGGGTCTTCTGAAGGATGCCCTGAGAAGGTGTTGGTCCTCTGTGGAAGACCCCGAGGCCCGAGAAGTTTAAGTAGCTGGCCTGAGACAGCTGGTAGCAGTCAGGTCCTGTGATGGCAAAGTGTGGTATTATTTATTTAAAAAGGCATTGTTGGGACACATGGGTGGCTTAGTGGTTGAGCATCTGTCATCGGCCGAGGGCGTGATTCCAGGGTTCTGGGATCAAGTCCCACATCGGGCTCCCTGCAAAGAGCCTGCTTCTCCCTCTGCCTATGTCTCTGCTTCTCTCTCTCTCTCTCGTTCTGTGTTTCTCCTGAATAAATAAATAAAATCTTTTTTAAAAATAATTAATTAATTAAAGAGTATTGTTGGGGCACCTGGGTGGCTCAGTCAATTAAGCATATGACTCTTGGTTTTGGCTCAGGTCATGATCTCATGGGTCGTGGGATCAAGCCCAGTGTGCGGCTCCACGGTCCGTGGGAAGTCTGCTTAAAGATTCTCTCCCTCTGCCTCAACCCCTGCTCGAGTTCTCTCTCTTAAATAAGTAGGTAAGTAAGTGAGTGAGTGAGTAAATAAATAAATAAATACATAAATAAATAAATAAATAAATAAATACATTGTCTCCCAGACCCAAGGGGCTCTGAATCTGGACAGACTGCTGGAATGTGTGGTCGGTCCTTCTTAGGACAGACTGATGGAATGTGTGGTCCTTCTTAGGACAGATCTTCTTTTATAGGCAACGGGAGGGCCTAGGAGTCTTGTTAGCAGGATAATAGCCAAGGAAGTCCAGGAGAGTGTATAATGTCGTGGTCTAGCACTTGGATTCTGGTGTCAGACCAGCTGAATTCACATCTTCCTTGCACCTCTTCACCCTTTCCAGTGTTGTGATTTTGAACAAATTGTTGGACCTTTCTGTGCCTCACACTGAGATAGGGAAACTGAAGAATCTGCTTTTTGCTCCTTTTCCTGCTTCCATCCTTGTTAGGACTGGCACCCTCACCCCACTTTACTCGTGCCTGTGCAAATAGAATATGCCCTCCTTATAAGGGACAAGGAATTAGTTATTTCTCCAAAATAGATAACATTTAAGGAAAGACTGGGTGAGAATGACCAGAGGAAGCCATCATATATGTATTCCAGACCGCAGGTGCTAGGCATGTCAAAGCCAGGGCCCTCTGGCTCCAAGGAATAATACCTGGACCCTTGTCTGTGTTCTAACTGGTTCCTGAATGCCTGAGAGACACATGCACCATCCTCAATAAAAACATCAGACGCTGAACAAAGACCAGACTCATGCTTCTATCTTTTTCGAGTCTCCCAGACTACTCTGCCTGTATCTGCTCTGTCTATATATTCAATAAATGCTTATCTTACTTCCTGCTGGTTCGCATTTGATTTCCATCTTACATGAAGCCAAGAACCCCTTTGGCTAGTCCTGGGGGACTCCTTCTGGATCCTAGATCCTTCAGCATCAATACTCCCCACCTGTGACATGGGGATAGTATTTAGTAGTAGTGTTTGGCATAAAGTATGTGCCCAATGAGAGTAAGCTCATCTGATTAGTTGAAGTCCATTTAGCAATCATGTATGGTGCATCTACTATGTATCATGACCTGTATCAAGGCACAGGAGACTCAGAAAGGGTCAGGACAGACATGCTCTCTGCTCTCATGGAAAGCAGCTAGAAAGGCACATGGGGAACACTAACATTAGATAAGCTGGACACAAATATGCTGAGTGTTATGAGAGGGAAAAAGTTGGATGCTGTGAAACCCTCTCCGAGGCTGGAGGCCAGGGCAGGCCTCCATGAGGTAGGGATGTTTGAGTGGAGGCCAGAAGGAAGAGTGCACTGGATCCTTGGAGGACAGGATATGAGAAGCATACAGCACCACGCAGGTAGAACCAGGCACTGGTTGTGTATTCAGCAGAGGGCAGGGAGGACTGGGCCCAGCTGGGGTCTCTGGACAGACAGTCTCTCTCAATAGTCCCTCCCAGTGAGGTTTGCATTCCAGTCCTGGCAAAACTCTCAAGTGTCTGAGTTTTGTGTTTCCCACAAAGCAAAAGGTTTTATGATGTTCCACATGATGTAACAGGCCCAGCTAGCACTTTCCTGAGTGGGCTTTATAGGTTAGGACTTCCCTCATTTGTGCATTTCTTGCAGGCAGGTTGTCTGCATTTTTATCTTTGAAAAGCATCTTCAGAGAGCTTATTGCCTGGGCATCCATTCAGGAGGCTCTCAGAGGGTATTCTAGTGTGTGTGTGTGTGTGTGTGTGTGAGAGAGAGAGAGAGAGAGAGAGAAACCATAGCAGATGTTGTGGGTCACCCAGCTTGGTCATGGGCCTGACCTACTTTAACTATTGGAGGATCTATCACCAGAGGAGATACCAGTGGCAAACGGCTCTCAAATAGTTGTTGCAGCTGAATAGCAAAGAAGTGTTGGGATCTGGCAGGGCCGTGCCTCCTGCGGGCATTTACAAGACAGCCAATTGAATGCGGCCCATTCCCTCTCCTGGCCTGGCTCTGAGGTTGCCTAACGACTCAGGACTGGGGTCTGATGAAGAAGGAATCCCCAAAGACCAAGGCTCTGAGAGGGACCCCAGAATGAATGAGAGGACTCCTTTGGATTTTCCTCTGTGTGCTTTGGTTTCCTCATCTGTAGCAAAAGACATTATTAATACCTTTTGCAAAGAGTCGCTTTGAAGATGAATTGACACACATGGAGTGCTTAGAAGAGGGCCAGGTATATAGTAAGGGCCTGATAAGTGCTATTGTTACTATTGCCACTGTTTTTCTTGTTATTATGGTTTTGCTGGAGTTGCTGCTGCCAACCTTCACTTTTCCCTGTCCTTGCCATTAACCCCCTCAAGCCCGAGCCTGGAGCAGGGGGTGGTCAGTGGATTTCACCTGAGAAGGTCCAAGCCTTGTAGCCTTGGATAGGAAAAGTCCTATAGATTGAGCCTTCTCTGAATCTGTAATGACAACACTATGTAGCCTCTATCTCTAAACCCAGAACAGAAGCCAGAACATGTGCACCTTTGAAACAACCTAGAGCTCAGAGCTCAGTGACCCCATCAGGTCTTAGCAGGGATGTCTGTAGCACCTCAGAGGCCATCCCTAGAGTAATAGGGCCATGAAAGACATGAGCTTTGATGTTGGAGGAAATAGGGAATTAACTGAATTTATACTTGTTTCTAAATTTCTGACAGCAAAGTTTGTTATGATTTACACACTGCTGCTCTTAGCATCAGATTTAGCTCTTGTACCTGACCCAGAACATTTGTGATTTACAAATTGGAAAATAAATGCATCCTGAGATAATCTTACAACCACTCCAATAAATTCTTCATCAGTGGCTCTCAGCTCTTAGCCACTTCCCTTGCATTTGGCTGTTCTGTGAGTTATAGGTGAGTAAATCCTATTTTATAGAGCTCTGTTCCAGCAGATACATTCAGCTCATTTGCCTCTCCTGAAGATATGAGCTTGTGCATTTTGTTAGAATTACTGGAGGAGTGTGTGGTCTATTTGGCAGGTCAGATTTTCTTGCTGGAATCCCTCCTTCCCCAGAATACCAAGTGCCTTCCTCCCCATCAGTCTGTATCTTGTACCCCGTGAGCCCCTTCCAGCCTGTCTTTTATCCTCTGGCAACTGATTACCTGTTGTGCTTGCTGCTCCAGCAGAAGCCTACTTTGCAGCATTTCCTGGGCTAAATTCCAGCCTGAAGGGGCTTTGCCTCCGCCTTTGAGATTAGCAGGTTCAGTGCATGGCCACCTGAATGCACACAGAACTCCTTTTTCTAAGTAACTCCCAAGACCTGAGTTTTCCAACATTTGTAACTTTAAACCTCAATCCACCTAGGGGAGAGGGGGAGTCTCAGAAGAGACTTTGAAAAGCACACCTTGGTCCTGACCAGAGTCTCCATTAGCCCACTGTCACTGGTTGCATTCTCCGGGAGCTTAGCCTATTAGCCATGGACTCAGAATGGGAAAACAAAAATATTAGCTATACTGGATTGAATAATGTCCTTCAAGAATTCTTGTCCTTTCCAGAACCTCATTGTTGATGATGTCATCATTGATGTTATTAGTTAGGATGAGGTCATGCTGGAGTTGGAGGGTCCTTTAATGCAATATGACTGGTGTTCTTATAAGGAGAAGAGAGAGACACAGAGATAAACACACATACAGACACAGAGAGAGAAGCTGATGTGAAGGCTTATAGGGAAAACGTCATGTGACTATAGAGGTAGGGATTGGAGCAATGAAGATGCAAGCCAAGGAGCACGAGGGATTGCCTGCAACCACTGGACACAAGGAGAGAAGCATGGAACTGATTCTCCCCCTGGCTTTATTGTGGACTTCTGGCCACCTGAACTGTGAGAGAATAGATTTCTGTTGGCTTAAGTAACCAGATTTTGGTACTTTGTTATGGCAGCCCTAGGAAATTAATACATTGGCACTTTTAGATGAGTGAGAGATCAGCATCAGCCAGGGTGGCTGAGATTTTTTCATTGCAGATCTGAATGCAAAAACTCTGTTCTTCTTGTGCTCCTTGGTCTGGGAACCTGTGGGGCTGCTGAACAAGCTGGGGGTTGACAAGGCTGGGGTTTCTCAAATGGTGGGTCTTAATTCACTGGTGGATTGCAAGATGAATATAAACCTTCATTTTACCAAACCAAACAAAATAAAATAGAATCATGTAGCGGAAAAAGAAAACAATCCCAGTGTACTACACATAGTACATTTACTTCAAATATATGTATTTATGATGCTTTCTATACATGTTTAAAAACATATGGGTTGTGGTCAAAAAAGCTTGAAAAAACTTAGGCAGAGCTTTTGTCTTTCATCTTCACAACAAATTCTTTGAAATATGTTGTATTACCTCAAATTTTATGAATCAGAGGAATACAGCTCAGAGCTCACATAGCTTGTCTATATAGTAAGTGGTAAAGATGGGAAATGAATGCAGAACTGTCCCATATTTGCACTTTCCCCCAATCCCACCCTGTTGCTACCCAGATCTAAGAGCTGAATTGGAACTAAACAGGACTTTGGCCTTGGACTAACATGGTAATGAAGGTGTTATGCTGTGCTATTTTCCTAGTTCCCCCAAGGTAGATGGAGATGCCAATGGCCAACGAGGTTCAGCAAGCTGCTGCCCCTTGGCCCTAGAACCAGGAAATCAGTCACTCGAGGCACAGCTGAATGGACTTAGCTTTACCCCAAGAGCTCAACTATGAAAGGGACTCAAAAGGAGTTTAATAGTTTGCTTTAGGTCCAGGGGAGTGGACTGCCTCTCCTGGGTAGCCTCTCTTGAGCCCTAGAGCTTGGGATTGGTTAATTTTTGCCCTGGGTCACAAAGAGTTGACAAGGAACATTTGGGTCTTAAAAGAGAATTCCACAAGAGAGCCTGCTTACTCCAAATACTAAATAACAAATGGTTGGCTTTCAGGAATGATGTCTCCTTGAAGATTAAGTTATTCCAGCTATCAACAACATTTGGTCAACCTAGACCCCCTCCCAAAAAAGAACTGAATTTTATTTAGTGCCCCATATATGTTGCCTGTGCTAGTGTGTCTAAGTGGAGTTTGGGTATAGAATGTTTGGAAGAGAGGAAGAGTGGGTCCATTTAGGAATGCATGTCCAAAAGTCTTTAATATTAACATCTGTTAGGCTCATCCTCACCCCAAGCATACCATTTTTGTGTTTCTGCTCATTCTGTTTCACTACTGCCTAGTGATAACATATGAAGATAGAAGGGAACATGAGATTACTTCAATATACCTGTATTTATTGGAGAGGGTCTTAGAAAGAGGAGACCATTAAATATTTACTTTAAGCGATGCCCAAGGATTTGGGCCTCATGCACTGAGGAGAGCAGGATGTATAAGCTTTCTGATTGGAGGGCAAGAGCCACATAATCCAGGCACCCTCTAGTTCACTTCCTTTGCAAAGTCCCAATAAAATGATTTCCCATCTCCCCAGGCTTGGCAAATCAGATTGAATGGGGGTTGGGTGGTGATGTGGGGAGCCAGGGTCACCAACCTGGTAGGGTAAGATGAGGGTTGTTTCTAAAAGTGCCATCAAAATGGCCACCTCCACATGTAATCACTTTGAGACCTTAGTGCTCTTTTGCTGTTTCATCTTCTACCAGAATGATATGTTAAAGAGTCTCAGAAAGATCCAATAACTCTAAATGCTACATTGCTGTAAATAGCTCCAAAATCCTCTGAAAGCACTAACCTCTTCCTAGACACCAAAATTGCTTTGCAGGGAGATGCATTTATACCATACTTAATAACAACAAAATATGTTCACGTGTGTTCTCATGTGAGGTAGACAAAGATTACTATTTTTTTCTCTTATTTATTCAATTAGTGTTACTTTAATTTCACCTCCTGTGAAATGTACATATCTGAAGTGCCCAGTCAGATGACTTGAAGCATATAACTCATATATCTATTAAGTTAGGGAGCCGTTATACCACCCAGAAAGCAACCTTGCATTTCTCTTTGTAGTCCAGCAAGCATTTCCCCACCAGCAAGGAGCTTCATTTATCATTCCAGATTGATGTTGCCAGTTGTAGAACTTCATATAAGTGGAATCATACAAGATGTACTCTTTTGTGCCTGGCTTCTTTTGTTCAGGATAATGTTTTTGACTTTCATGCCTGTTGCTAACAACTAGTAAGTTGTTCTTTTCATTCCTGAGTCATATTCTTTGTATGGATATTCTATACTTTGTTTCCCCGTTAGATAGATATCCTAATTGTTTCTAGTGTTTAGCTATAATGAATAAAACTATTATGAACATTCTGTCCAGTTATTTTTTGTGGACATATGTTTTTTATTTCTCTTGCCATAATACTTAGGAATGAAATATGCTGGGTTATAAGAGAAATACATGTTTAGTTTTTATAAGAAACTGCCAAAAAGTTTTCCAGAGTGGTTTTATCATTTACACTCCCACCAGTTATGAATGAATGTTCTGGTTATTCCACATATCATATTTGCTACACATACTCGCACTATATATATGTGTTACTATGTTAATGTGGTTAAGTATGTTCTTGATAATTCTAAATTAACCTTGAATTTCTAAGTTAAAACCCACTTACTCATGATGTGTTATTTTACATGTCACTGAATTCTATTTGCCTGTATTTTCTTAGGGATTTTGTTTCTGTGTGTATAAATAATATTGTCTGAGATATTTCTTTCATGTAGCATACTTGTCAGGCTTCAGTATCTACATAATTTGAGCCAGGAAGTATTTATTTCTTTATTTTCTGAAAAAAATTATGTAAGATTGGTGTTATTGCATTCTCAGATGCTTGATATAGTTCACCAGTGTTTTCTTTAAGGAAATGTTTTTAGTTAAGTTCAATTTCTTTGGCAAATAAGAGAAAATTTAGATTTTCTATTTCTTCTAGGTTCAGTTTAATATATGTCTTTCAAGGAATTTATTCATCTTACACAAGATGTTGAATTTATTGGTATAAAATTTTCATGATCTGGGAAACGAACTAAGAGTGGTGGAAGGGAGGTGGGCAGGGGATGGAGGAGACTGGGTGACAGGCACTGAGGTGGGCTCTTGATGGGATGAGCACTGGGTGTTATTCTATATGTTGACAAATTGAACACCAATAAAAAATAAATTTATAAAAAAAAAAATAAAATAAAATTTTCATGATATTCCTGTATTATAATCTTTTTACTGTCTGTAACGTTTGTAGGGATGGTTGTGGTGATGGTTCCACTTATATTTCTGAGATTTGCAATTCCCCCCTTCTTTAGTAGCATGGTAATGGAGTTATCAATTGTATTATTTTTAAAAAATAACTTTTGATTTCATTGATTTCCTCTATTGTTTGTTTCCTCTTTCATTATTTTCTTTCATCTTTCTTTCCTTCTTTTTTTCAACTTTGTCAATTTGCTCTTTTCCCTCATAACTCCTTAGGATGGTATTTATATCATTAATTTTAAATCTTTCTTCTTTTCTTATGTAATCAGTTAAATCTATATATTTCCCTCTAACCACTCCTTTGATTCCATTTAACAAATGTTAAAATATGTAGTATTTTTTATTGTCATTCACTTAAAATATTTATTTCTTTTGTGATTTCTTCTTTGGCTTCTGGCATATTTAGAAATATATAGTGCATTGCTAAATATTTAGAGATTTCTAAATACTACTCTTGATTTCTAATTTAATTCCATTGTGGTCAAAGATGATACTCCTGTGATTTCAGTACTTTATCATCTATCTTGGTAAATGTTCCATTTGTGCCTGAAATGAGTGTGCATTCTTGTTGGATATTGTGTTCTACAAATGTCAATTAAGTTGATTGATATTGTTCTGTCAATGCTAAAGGGAGTATTAACATATCTAATTATAATTATGGATTCATCTATTTCTGTCTTTAGTTCTGTCACTTTTTCTCTGAATGTATTTTGAAGCTCTTTAAAAGCACACACATTGTTATATCTTCTTGATGAATTGACCCTTTAATCATTATGAAATGTTCCTCTTTGTAGTAATATTCCTTAAAAACTCAAGCTTTCTTATTGTTTCTGTTTACATATCTTTCCCTTTCTTTTAGCTTCTCTGTGTCTTTTCTTTTTAAAGTATGCATCCTATAAATAGTGTATAGTTGAATCTTGTATTTTGTATCTAGTTTGACAAGCTCTACTTATTAACTGAAATGTTTAACCAATTTTGCTATTTGATTTCTATTTGTCACATCCAGTCCCTGGTCATTTTTTCTTTATTCTCTCCTTTTGAATTATTGAACAATTGTTAGTGTACCAATATATTTCCTTCATTGACTTTGGGTTTTGTGGAGGTTACTCTAGATATTAAAATATGCATTCTTTATTTGTTGTGGTCTATCTTGTTAATATTATATGACTTCACATAAAATGTAAAATCCTACAATAATATTCCCTTATTTCTGTTACATCCTTGTGCTATTTTTACTATATTTTAATTTTAAATATGTCATAGGCCCCCTAATGTATTCTTAATATTTTTTGCCTTAAAAAGTCAATTGTCTTCAAATAAATTTAAAAGACAAAAAAATTATATTTACCACTTCTTTTAATTCTTTTGCATAGATTTTGGATTCCCATCTGCTTTCACTTACCTTTAGTCAGATGAACTTAATTTAACATTTATGGTAGTGCATTGTGTTAATTCTTTCAGTCTCTGTTTACTTTGAAAATATTATAGTTTTACTTTTCTTAAAAGGATATATTTACTAGAAATAGGATTCGAGGTTGGTGGTTTTTCTTCAGCATTTTAAAGATGCCATTCCAAAAAAGAAAAAAAAAAAGATGCCATTCCATCTGTAGTTATTCTTACTGTTCTATATCAATGAGTCTTTTTTCATTTGCTTGGCTTTAATATTCTATCATTGATGTTTGGAAGTTTTACTAACTTATGGCAAGATGTAGTCTTTTTATTTATAAAACTCAGTATTTGTTGAGCTTGTTGAATCTGAACTTTTTGGGTTGATATATTTCATCAAACTTGGAAAGTTTTCTATATTATGTTTTCCATTTTGGGGGGCACTAATATCTCTTGTCTCTCCTTCTCAGTCTATATTTATTCATATTGAAAATAAATGTCATTTCTCTGTTGAAAGCTCCATCTGTTTGCTTATTATAGCCAGATTTTCCTTATAAAACTTTGAACAAATATTTAACAGTTAAATTTCTTGTCTGCTAATTCCATTATCTGTGTCATCTCTTTGTCTGCTTCTAATGACTGTTATTCTCCTAGTGTTAGGACATATTTCTCTCTATTTTCCTAGTGAGTTTTGATTGTGTGCTGTGTACTAAGTATATAAAACATGTTAAGGGCCCAAATTATATTTTCTTTAAAGAGTGTTACATATTTTTGACAGGCAGTTAATTTATTGACAACATGGCTCAGTTTTAGGCTTTAGTATGAAAAACTAGGAGTTGGTAGGATAAGAAAGAGTAGTTCTTAATTTAGGGCATGGCTTTTCTGGGGTCCTAGCTGAATGCCTAGAATATTCAGTGCAGTTGCTCCCCTTTGGCAACTTCCAGCATTTACCAACATTGCGCCATCTCTGATATTTCCACTAAGTTCCCAGCTTCCAGTAGTTGTCCTGTGCCAGACCTTGTGGAGTCTGACCTGTGCATATGTAGCATTTGTCCATGGGTTCATGGACAAATGGGTTCAAGAAGTCTGTTATTCATATTTCTGGGATTTTTGTTTTCCCTGCAGAGCTTCCTCTTCTTGGTAACCTGCCTGTCAAATTCCACCTTCCTCATCAATACCAAACTCTCATCTTCTTTCTCCATCTAATGAGAGCACCACTCTCTATTTCAGTTCCACATCCATACCATGACTTAAAGAATGTTCTTTGGCATAAATATGAACTTATTCCATGTGTTCTTCTCTCAAGAGCCACAGCCTTGCAGTTTCTGTTGTCCAATGACTGAAAGCAGTTGTTTCCATTTTTTTTTAGGTTTCATAGGACTTAGAGGAAGAAAATAAGTCTTATTCCCAATATTGCATCATGGTCTGAACTAGAAGCCTCTACTAGTCCCTGTTTTACAGATGGGAGCATAAAGACTTATAAACTCCATATGTTGCTACCCAGTGAAGGTCACTCAAGCTGCAAGTGTCATAATTCTGACCAGAGCCCTGATTCTACCTTAATTTTCAAATCTCTCCTTACCACATTTCACCTTATATCAGAGCATAGCAGTTCAGACAGTGGGAGCCTCCTGTTGTGCCTGGTATGTGCTGTACTAGTACTTCAATCTCTCGGAGACTAGATGGCCAAGTGTACCAGGCAGGCTGAGGTCTTGTAGGCCTGGGTTGGAATCAGATCTTCCATGTACAAACTAATGCCAAGCATCTTCACATCCATCCCTTCATTTCCTTATCTATATAGAGAGGATAAAAACACTCACCTTTGTGAGGGATATACCATAATCAAATATTCAGAACTCAGGATTGTGTCTGGCATGGAGACATACTCCATAAATGTGAGCCAACCCCAATTAGATTCTGTAAATTGGGGGTTGGCAACTAAAGAATGCTGTTCTATCTCTTTCTATGCACATGGCAAGCCTGAGTTGTTTTGTTTATGAAAGCATTTTGAGGCAACAGCCCTTGGTGAGTCCCAGGTGTTATTAATATCTCTGAATCACTATGCAGTTCTATAAATACCTTTTCTTCCTCTAGCTATGTTATTTTTTCCCCTTATCTCACTAAAATGTAAGTCAGCAATGAAGTTATGAATTACCAGCTCCCTTATTCTCCGTTCTGTAATTAAGGAAGTGCTAGGTAAGAGTGCTTACTGAGGAAAGGGGTGGGTGTGGGTTAGTGGTGAGGGTGGTGTGAATGCTAGAGGCTGCCTACTGATAGGCACTACCATGATGGAGTCCACTATGGAAGCAAGCAGCTTAGAGGAGCAGAGGTGGCTACCCAAGCACTGAAGGGTGTAACCTGTGTCAGCCCCTGAGGATACTCTTTGTGAGACTTTCAGTCTTGTCAAAAGCCGGTTTCCCAACCGGGCTAGCACTTTGTTTTAAGCCTTAGCATTTCATTAGCGTCTCTTTTTGCTTATACATGCCTACTAAAATCAACCAGCCATCTCTTTCATTTGTCCCCTGAGCTCATTACTTTAAGTTGGGGAGGGGAGATCTTCAGCAGAATTTGATCCTTTACAGATATCCAAGTGCTTAGGACCAAGGCAGGAAATCTTGTAAAACTACTTTGCCTCCAATCCCATTGATTCTTCAAAACCCTACATCATGAAAAATGTTGTTAGGAAGTATAGTTAAAACATAAATATAGGAAAAAACATAGCTTCTGATTAAAAAAAAAAAACCCTCTTCATTTTTTTTTCTTTGACCAACAATTACTCCTAGGTTCTTAGAAAGAGAGAATTGTAGCCATTAAAGGAAATTGTGGAAAGAAGTTGTAAAATAATCTTCTATGGGGAGGTTTTTGAACATGGGGGATTTTAGAATTAAACAGACATGAGTTCCTATTCAAGTCTGCCCTCCTTACATGTTTATAGCAAGGACATAAAGACCTATAGAGCCTATGGTAAACCCAGAGTTGGACCCTGTCAAACTGGCTTGAGTAGCTGCTCTTAACCACCTCACTATGCTGAGAATTTAAAAATAAATAAGAAACCTGTCTATAAAATCTGAGTCACACAGATCTTTCTTTTGTCTTATTAACAAAGCAAGTGTAAGGAGACAGGACAATATGTGCCAGCTCTAGAATGTGACTTAATATGGCCCTTACAGAGAAGTTACTTGATTTATCCCAGTCCTGACACTAGGGAGGACCCTTTACATGGGAACAAGATTATATTCCAACTGGGAAGAAAGTGTGAATAAGAAAATAATGTAAAAATCATAAGCTGGGAATTTCCAAAATGACAGAATGAGGAGCTCAGTGGGCCCTCTTCCCAACAAAACCATCACTTAATTGGAGAAGTTTTTTTTTAAAGATTTTATTTATTTATTTATGAGGGGGGGGTTGAGAGAGAGAGAAAGGCGAGACATAGGCAGAGAGAGAAGCAGGCTCCATGCAGGGACTCAATCCTAGGACTCCAGGATCACACCCTGAACTGAAGGCAGATGCTTAACCACTGAGCCACCCAGGCATCCCAAGAGAAGATTTAAAAGCAGGAATTAAATTACCTAAAAGTCTCTGAAAACTGTCATAAGGACATACAGAAAATGAAAAAAACATTCATTCAAGAAATCTACTAAATCCCAAGAATAACTAAGAGCCAATGGCATTTGAGCCATGACCTGCTCATCCCTCAACCTCTTTCCAGTTACTTCTTAGATACTCTATACAAGCAAGCCCAGCCAAGAATATAGAGGCTCCCTCTCTGCCCAGGTCCCCAGTCCTTGGCTGCAGTCTCACCCTAAGCAGGAAGGAGGGCAGGTCACTCTCATTTCTCATCTCCTCCAGTCTCATGTTTGCAATAGCTCTATTCCTGTTAGCTGTGGCCAAGAGACCAACCAGTGTGGAGAAGCATCACAAGGAACTTAATCACAGCCTCTGACTAAACACTGACTGAACAGCAAACTTCTGTGATCTAGGGGCAACTTTTATAAAGCCAGACATAACAAAATACCATACACACCCCTGGCAGTCTGGAAGACTTTATGCATGCCCAATGCTCTGCCCTCTCAGCTATGATTAGGAAGGCACCATTCAAGCTGCTACTCTTTGGCTGAACAAGGGGCAAAATCACAAACTCCTTGAACTGTGATAGCAGTCTTCCAAGCCACAAACATAATAAAGGATTAAAAAATATAACAGATATAGAGAACTTAAGCACAACTTTTGACCAATAAATGTTTTGTAATGACCCAGAGCAACCCGTAGATAGGTAAACTAAAAGATAAAAACAAGGCAAAAAATTAGAGCAGGAACATTAGAGGCTTCCCAGTGCATAGAAAATAGATGTCACAGAATTAATTTAGCCAAGCCCCTAAACAAATGAAGAAATGACCAAGCAAACAACAGTGACAACATCAGCCCCAGGGAGGGGGAGGCTACACCAGTTGGTATTCCAAGTCAGTACAATACATTACCTACAATATCAAGTTTTTAAAAAGATTTTATTTATTCATGAGAGACACAGAGAGAAGGCAGAGGGAGAAGCAGGCTCCTTACAGGGAGCCCAATGTGGGACTTGATCCCAGAATTCTGGAATCATGCCCTGAGCCAAAAGCAGATGCTCAACCGCTGAGCCACCCAGGCATCCCATAAAATATCAAGTTTTTAACAAAAATTATGAAGCTTGAAAAAAGTTATGTCAGTAAAACTGAGGGGACCCAGATTTCAACTTACTAGACAAAGATTTTTAATTAGCTATCATAAATATGTTCTAAGAAAGAAAGGAAATCATGTCTAAGATATCAAAGGAGAATTTGGCAACAATGTCTCACCAAAAAGAGATTATCATAAAGAGATGGAAATTATTTTTTATGGAAATGCTGGAGTTGAGAAGTATAATAACTAAAATGAAAAAGTCAGTGTGGGGGCGCTCAGTAGTATTATGAGCTTGAAAGAAGATTCAGCAAATACAAAACAGATTAATAGAAATTATGCAATGTGAACAACAGATAGTAAAAACATCTCAAATTTAATTATGACTACTAATCTACATATGCACAAACTTCCACAAACCCCAAGTAGAATAAGCACAAATTTACACCCAGACACATGATAGTCAATATATTGAAAGCCAAAGATAAAGAATATTCAAAGCAGCAAGAGAAAAATGACTCATCATATACAAGGGATCTTCAGTAAGCTTAACATCTGACTTCTTATCACAAACCATTGAGGTCTGGAAGGTAGTATACAAAAAAGAAAAAGAAAAGTGTCAACCAAGAGTTTTATAACCAGCAGAACTGTCTTTCAACAATGAAGGCAAATTAAGATATTTCCCAGAGGGGATCCCTGGGTGGCGCAGCGGTTTAGCGCCTGCCTTTGGCCCAGGGCGTGATCCTGGAGACCCGGGATCGAATCCCACGTCGGGCTCCCAGTGCATGGAGCCTGTTTCTCCCTCTGCCTATGTCTCTGCCCCCCCCCGCTCTCTGTGACTATCATAAATAAATAAAAAAAATTAAAAAAATACTTCGTTTAAAAAAAAAGATATTTCCCAGATAAAAACAGAAAATTCATTTCTAGCATATCTATGCTACAATAAATACTAAAGGAAGTTCCTTAGGCTGAAAGCAAGTGATGCCATACAGTAATTCAAATTCTCTCTCTCTCTCTCTCTCTCTCTCTCTCTCTCTCACACACACACACACACACACACACACACACTAAAGAATGCCAGTAAGGTGATTATGTGGTTAATGAAAAAATATAAAATGAAGTAATGATGGCCAGGTGTCTTGTAACCCCATTCAGGCAGTCTCTCCTCTGCTGTCTTTTCTTCAACTGCCTCTTCTTCAAACCAGCCCAATTTTGGCATCCAGTCCCTTCCCAGTTTCATTCTCATTACTGAACAATCTCTAAGTCACTCTGTCATATTCCTTAAGGTTTTGGGCCCCTGATTCCAAGGCTTCCTCCTTATACAGTTAATGTCCACACCCATGGTCCCTCCAACACCCAAGTTGATTGTGCCTTGAGACATTCAACCCCAAGGTTCATTCCGCTGACTTCAGCTCCCACAGGTATGGTCACACCCTGGACCTCTCATCACTGGGAGCTTCTCCTTTTCTGGCATTTCCTCTCTTATACCTTTGTCATTCTTCCTCCCAGTCCCACTGAACCTGTCTATCTCACCACCTTCAGTCCTCCTAGATATTGGTAAACCATCTTAGGAGAAGGAGCTTCAAGACACTAAGGTCCATTTTACAAATCTGCATCCTACCTTCCTATCCAGACATTATTTCTTATCCACCAGTTCATCCTAATGTCCACTTGATCCCCAACCTTAGTCTTGGCTGCCCCTTAACCTTGAATAAGACACATACATTCTCCTTTTTTGTCTTGATCTTGATCCTTTGCTCTGTGGGGTTTTTTCATGCACCCTCAGGTTTTATTCATCCCCACATCTCACTCATTAGCCAGCCTTCCCATTTGGCCTAGCCCAGCCATGTTGGTCTTCATAGCAGGCCTCACCTGCAGGGTGGAGTCAAGCAAAATCTACTCTTCTGTGTCCCACAGACCCCAATCCCTTGACCTCCCATCTTTCAGCTCTCTTAACAGGTTTTCTTATTTTATTTCCCATACCATACTTAATTGTCTTACTTTCCCCTTCCTCACAGCTACTGTTTCAACCCTTGACACACCCCTCTCTCACAAGACATAGCCTCCCTTGCTATTTAACTCAGGGAAAGTGCATAGCTGTCTCATTTTATGTGAGAGTGGGAACCTGTGTATGTCTGTGGACAGAGACTTCTGATCAGGTAAAAGGCATTACTGTGGAAAAGAATAGACCCTCTGACACTATAATTTCCAGCAGGGGTTTCCATTCCCAAGCAGCACTGGGGTGGGAGGGGGCTCCACTTTCATAGTCCCTGCTACAGGAAGAGGGAGCACAGAGCCTTGAGCTTAAATTTGGCCTTAGGACTTTGGCCTAAGAATTTAAACCTTCATGAGAAGAACAAAACAGTAAAGCCTGGTAAGCAGATAAAAGGTGGGCTCAGAGGCCAGCAACAGGCATCTCTGAAGACCACAGTTTCTCAGGGAGGAATTTGGATGTGACAGACAGGCTCCTGCTATCAGGAGGTAGAAATGTGTGCATTTTTTTCACAGCGAGTATCAGAATTATTTTCAAAGAGATCCAAGCCAGCAGATAAAGTAAGGTATGCATTTGGAGAAATGGTCATTCTCCCTCCTTATTCCCTTATGCTGAGACCCCAGGTCCTCCTAGCACCTGGTTACAGGAGACTCTGGGAGCATCAGGAGACATTATTGTCATCTCTGACACTGCATTCTCATGCAGGCAATGGCAGGCTTGGTATTGGCAAGGCTCTCCCAAGCAGCTGGAGAGATGCAAACACACCCACAGAAACTAGAGTCCAAAAGGAAGACAGCTGCTGCCAGCATTGCAGAGGCTTCGTCACTTCATTTCCACCCAGCTCACTTTGCTTTCACCCATGCTTAAGATACACACACACACACACATTTACCCACATACCAACATATATGTATATAAACCACACCTCACACATGCCCTGCACCCGTAGTTATTGACCTCCTCTTATACCTCCAGACTTTTCCACCCCATACTACATTGCCTCTCCTGCACACATAGTCCAAGCACTCCCATCCAGGGGCAATCACCTGTCAATATTTTCTTTCCAACAGACTATTCACCATCCTTCTCCTTCTCTTCACCAGCACATTTCTTGTAAGAATTTTCTGCACTTCATCACTCCTCATCTTTAACCACAACAGTCTGGATTTGACCTTAGACCACACCACACCCCCTGCAACACCCTGCAAAATCAGAGCAAGCTCCAACATTTTGGATACAGGGTTGTCTCCAGGATTCTTACTATAATCAAGCCACTGGCAACATCTGACCAACCATTCCTAGCAATTCTGCTCTCCTTTGTTCCCCCAAGGCACCTCATTCTGGTTCTCTTTCTTTAACTGCTTTTTGTTTTCTCTGACTGGTCTGCAAATAGCATGTAAAACTTAGCGCCTTTCTCTACAACCTCTACTTGAGAGTGTTTCCTTTTTATTATGGCTTGAAGTACAATCAGAATCTTCATTCTCAAATGCAGCTTACCTCTGGTCACCAGATTTCCAACTACCCATTGGACAAGTCTCTCTGGGGGCGGGGAATCTTTCAGGCACCTTTAAACTCAACCTGTTTGAAAATAAAATGTCCTTATAGATCCCTCCAATAAAATATTGTGGTATAGAAGAAGGAACCTTACACCACCTAACCTGTCTCCAAAATGAATGAGCAATTTGGGATTATGAGTACATTTAGTGAGAACCACAGATAAGTTGAACCACAATGCAGATTAGCCAAAACGAGATGAGAATCCTGACCATAACTTTTACGGAAAAAAATTTACCATGGCTAAAGGCTTTCAAACCATTCCATTCTTTTCTCTAGGTAATTACATGTTATATTACCACTAAATATCATCCCAATCATAAAATGATGGCACCGATCAGGTGACATGTCTCTATTGCACGTCAACTCTGTGTTGTGCAACCCTCTTCTTCCATGTTCATCAATGACTTGCCCATCTAAACCCTTTGGGCACATGGCCTCTCCCTGTCTGATACTGTTGATGGATAACACGCAGGAGAACTCAGTTACTCAATTTGGAGTTTACAAACCAGAGTGTCAGTCACAGCCACATTATGGGGAGCCTTCAGTATGGGTGACATTACTTTTCTGCATCCTTGTGAAGAAAGGAATGGTTGGGAATTGGCTCTTGTTTTCTTGTTGATGTCAGAGAGGGAAGGAAGGTAGAAATATATCTGTGTTACAAGTCACACTGCCTCCAGCAAGAACTGCTGTAACAACAAAGGAAATGCATTTTCTCACCCTACTTGTTGGTGCATGATTTGTTTATTCATGGAGAGACAAGCGCGCAGTAGAATATAAAAAGTGAAAGCCTGCAAAAGAATTTTAAAATGGTGTTTATACTCCTATTAAAGTTCATTCTTGATGTCACAGCAGGAAGACCAAATCATAAAAGTACATAATGTACTTTAGAAATAATAGAGCTGCTGCAGAGGGAAAGAAGGAGGGGTTAGGAGAGGGGGCAAGAAAGATGCTGGGACTGGCAAGGGGTCAGGGAGGGGAGAACTGAGAAAAGCAAGGATTTGGGGCATAGAGGAACTCTCTCTAAATCTGCAGACCTTTGAATTTCTCACTTGATCTACTGCCTCTTTCCTTTTTGTGTGAAGTAGGGTTTGTAATGAAAAAAAATTGTTTTAAGCCCCCTATAACAGGGGCCCCTGGGTGGCTCAGTGGTTGAATGCCTGCCTTCGGCCCACAGTGTGATCCTGGAGTCCCGGGATCAAGTCCCACATCGGGCTCCTGCTTTTCCCTCTGCCTGTGTCTCTGCCTCTCTCTCTCTCTGTGTGTCTCTCATGAATAAATAAATAAAATATTTTTTAAAAGCCCCCTATAACAATTTTCCCAGAGATACTTCATCTGTGAGTGGACATGGTAGTTCCTCCAGCCCTCCACAACCTTCAAGTCTATGAACAATCCAGTGCAGGGCCCTCAGCTGGCTAACAATGAGGATCTGCTAGAGAGGAGCCAAAGCACACTTCAGTGCAGAACTGAAGTTGGTTTGTCAAATTCATAAACTGCTAGAAGGTGTCAGTAGCACAATAATTGCCCTTCAGAATGCTTCAAAATGAGGAAGAGGGCATCATTTAAGCCAAAAGAATAAGAAAGGGGTAATGATCAGCCACGTTCCCATAGGTGAGCCAGGGGAGGAGGGGAAGCCATGTGCTCATGCTGGTCCTGGAGGCTGAGAGCCGTTCTGGTTACTGCTTGATTCTGGCATCAGACAGTCTGGAGTTGAATTTCAGTTTCTGCCAACAAACTTGGCAAGCCTGTGTAGGCACATAACCTCTCTAGGCCTTTGTCTTTTCTAGGAAATGAGAATGACAAGGGACAACTCTTGTAAGATTTGTGATAAAATTTTAAAGCACAGAGTGTGTAAAGTGCTTATTGCAGTGTGCCTTATACACATGCATGATGCTCAGAAAAAAGTTGGTTATTAGCATGATCTTTTGGGGCTCCAGTAGATACTACCACTTCTCAGTCTCTGCTTCTTTTCCTTTGCAGATATTTTCATTTGAGTAAATGACTGTTACCCATCTAGATCTGATACCTGATCACCCTAGCCAATCAGCCCATTCCTTACCCTGTAGCACAGGCATGGGGGAGGTAGGCCAATGAGAGCCTTCTTTAGTGATGTCTATGTCTCTGGAATTATCCTCTGTAACATGATATTGAGAAGTCATCCCTGCCTCTTCCCAAAAACAGTTGGTCTGAGGATAAATATAATAGGGAGAAACAAGAGCTTAAAGATAGAGAATATCTGGAATGCCCCTCTAGAACCCTGGGATCCAGTCACCAGCACCACCCATTGAAGCATTCCAATTATGGCAGCTACTGGTCCCTCCTTTTTGGCATAAGCTACTTTAAGTTGGTTTTCTGTCTTTTGCCACTAACCTGGATAAATGCATACCTCCTCCTACTCAAGATGGAGAATGTGAGTAAGGGCACCTGACAATGCCATGACTGGGTGCCAATACTGATTATGCACCAGAATCAACTGTAGATCTTTTAAAACAATACAAGATCTAGATCCCATCATCCCCAGAGATTCTAACTCAATATAACTGGAGGGGGTCCACAGTCCTTTTGGTTTTTTATAGAGGCTTCATCACACAGACATGATTGATTACATCATTTGCCATTGACGATTGAACTCAATCTCTGACCCCTCTCTCCTCCTGGGAGGTCCAGGGCTGGGACTGACAATTCTGACCCTCTAATCTCAGGTTTGGTTTCACTGGCAACCAGCCCCCAACTCTAAGATGCTTCTAAAAGTCCCCTTATATAACAAAAGGCATCTTTATGGCTCTTCTCAGGAAATTCCAAGTGTCTTAGGAGCCTGATTCAGAAATGGGGACAAAAACCAAATACATATTTCTTATTATAAATCACAATATCACAATGGTCTTGCCCACACCATCTCTCATTCCCATCTAATTCTAGAGTCAGTGCCCTCTTCTGCACATCTCAGACTCCTTTAAGTTCATGAACCTATGCATACAAAGGGAGGTTTCTCAAAATGGGGTTCAGGACTGTTCACACTCAGTCCCCTGGAAACACTCAGGGGGACAGATTCTGTTTGCTGCTAGTCTTCGCCCAGAGCCATAGAAGCAAACCCTACTGGAGCTGGGGCCAGGAATCTGTACTTCTGGCAGCCCCCAGCAATTCTGAGCACAGAGTTGAAGAATCTCCATGGTGGGTGGGTCCCTGCTTCCTCTCTCCTCCTCCCTTGTTAAATAGTGGAAATCAGACAGCTGGGCCTGAACGGGACATAGGGAAGAAAAGAACGCTGCCTTGCCTCCCCCCGGAGCATCATCTATTAGGAGGCCTTGGATGAAAGGCAAGAAGGAAAAATGGTTCTTCTACCAAGGCTGGCATTTTAGAAAACCCTGTTTCAAATACCCTGAATTTTGAGGCCTGAAAATAGTTATTATTTTTGCCCTCATTACCTTCTTTCTCTATTTAAAATGTAATCATTGTCAGAAGAAAACTGCAGCTATGCACATCCCTGCCAAAGCCTCACACAATAGACACTAAAAATAGGGCTCTGCCTCCGAGCTCCTCAAAATTCTCCAAAATGAAATACACACACACACACACACACACACACACACACACCCCTATTACTGGAGGTCTGTCCTGTCGTCTAGTGACATCCATTTTGCCTTTTATTTCCCCAAAATAGCCTTCCCTTCTTTTCTGAATGACCTCTTTTTCCTGATTTGCACTGGTCAGGGCAGTGCTGGCCTGGCCTGATCCCTTCAGCCACTCTTCTTGAGTTTTCTCTTTCAGTTCCCGATCCAGTCACCACTGGGGATAGAGCTGATCAATCTGGAACCTTCTTGGCAAACTTCAGATTTGCCTGCAGCTCTGATGATGCCACCCTAGTCCTGTCTACCCCTCACATTAGCCCATTAGGTAAAAGCACTTAGAGATTTGAATGTAGCCTGGCCAGGCAGGAGGCTGCCCCTAGGTCAGAGCACAAGTCCCTGTGTTGAAACGAGAATTGTAAGGAGAAAGGCCACAGAGTGACTTCACAAAGGAGTGAGCTAGAACAATGTGAACGCCGGGACGAAGTTCAGTGTCTAAAGAGTGGGAATTTCACACAGGCAGACGTATTACTGCCTTGGCATTCTGGCAAATTATAATACCCAAAATAGCATGACTTCTTTTAAATTCCTCCTGGCATCTGCCCACAGCACCCACACCCAGGAAATGGTGGGTGGAGTCTGTTTTCATCCACTGCAGTGAGCTAGAACAATTTCACTCGCTTTGTAACAGAATATATATGGGAAGTGAATGCAATGCAGGCAAGGGCAAGGCCCTCATGCAATGATTTCATTCTCTTTGGCTTTTCCTTCTGTTGCACAGGTCCATGGGTTAGGGGTTTGTGGCCTCCACTAATGTGAAGCACCCCATCAGCCCTTGGCTCAATTTCCTAACCTGGTGTCTAGAAGCCAGTGTGTTCCAGAGCTGCTGCAGGCTTGTTCCAGCACTAGGGGTTCCACCACCTCTGCAGCCTTTCTGGATCTGGGCCTGGTTTTCTTCTCTGCAGCATTGCCCCAAACAGCTCACAGTTGCTCTGTGAAATGGACTGAGCAGAGCAAGGCTGACTCCACCATGGTGTTTTATTATGCCAAGGAGCTGTGGTCAGTCACGTTAACCTGGGGTAATGCTCATTATCCACAGACCTTTCCAGCATCACCTTCTCTGGGCATTTCTGGGCATGCTTTTACTTGGTCGGCTACCACCACCCAATAGATATATTCCAGGAAAGGTATGTGTGAGAGGGATTTCCTAAATTTTATTTCTTGCTGAAAGCAAGTAATTATCTTAGTAGTTGTAGAAATTTTGTTTTCATTGCTAATTCTCTTAACCTGTGGCTCACTTGTGCAAATATTCACTGACTTTCCAGAAACACAGAGAGTCATGTATATACTAATTCTTTCACTTATTTAGTGCTGTGTTAGAAACCATTCAGATTTGCTGGCCTAAAATAACCATTTTATTATTTCTCATGATTCATTGGTTTGACCGGACATCCAGGATGGCTTTTTGCTCATATGACTGGTACCTGGCTGGAGTTGGCTGAAAGGCTGGGCCCACTCATTCAATCCACATGATCTTTCCTTGTGGCTAGCTTGAGCTTCATGACAGCATGGCAGCTGCCTCCAAGAGAGAGCATTCCAAGAGGATAAGTCCTGCTTTGCAAGCATGGATCAAACCTCTGCTTGCATCCCTTTTGCTAATGACCATTTGCCCAAACCCATCATATGGCCAAGCCCAGAGACACTGTGCTGGAAGGCAGGGCTCCTTGGGAGCTACAAATTTAACAGTCTACCACACCAGTCATTCCACAAATGCAACCCACTTAGAGATAACTGACTCTGACACACATTAAACACCATAAGCAAGTTGTGCTGCCTGCTTTTCTCAGACAGGAAAGTGGAGCAGACGTAGAGTCATTCAGTATAAGAGGAAGAGTGGCCAGCTCTCCTTAACAAGCAAATTCTCATTAACACCAGAGGAAGCTGGAGCACTGTTTTAGTCTGTTTCCTTTTGCCCTTTTCATTTTACTAACTTTTAAAGATAATGCTTTAATTGAAAAAATAATGTGTACACATCATGGTTCATTATTTACATTGTTCATATGGTAGACTGTTTATATCGTTTATGTGGTTCATTGTTTATATGATTTGATTGATAATAACTAATTACATCATCTCTGGCTCACAGTCTTCACTCATGCTTTCCTTCCCCTGAGAAACAAGACCACCATGTTTGTTGGCAAATTCCCCAGTTCTGCTAATGTGTCTTCCCTCAGAGAAAACTTGGCCATCAATGCCGATCTCACCTGCTGTGTCTTTAAGACACAAAACATCTAGTGGGCTCAAATGTTCCCTCCCTTGGACATGAGTATTCATGAAGTCTAGCAACCAGCACTTTAAAAACTCAACTCAAGTGGAGGATTTGTTTCATTCTGTTGTTAAGTAGAATTGGTCCACTGTTCTAGAGTCCTGAAGATATAAAGTTTGGATTTTAAAACCTCAAAAAGTAAATTCAAGGACAGTTATTTCGAATAACAGTAATAGACAAGAATTTAAGATATGCAGTAACATTAAATAGCACAAGAATAGTAAGGTGGAGCAGAAGTAATATTTTTAATTTTATTTTATTTAAATTCAATTAATTAACATATAGTGTATTATTAGTTTCAGAAGTTGAGTTCAGTCATTCACCAGTTGTATATAGCACCCAGTGCTCATTATATCACGTGCCCTCCTTTATGCTCATCACCTTGTTACCCCATCCCCCAGAAGTAATTTTTAAGAACTTTTTCTTATGGAAAATTTGAAACATTTATATAAGTAGCCAGAATAGTAAAATGAACTTTCTGGTTTAGCTTTAGTAATTAACATTTATTGCTGATAAATGATAACATTTATTGTTCATTTCACCTCTACCTGTTCCCCCTACCCACTGCCAGGTAGTTTTGAGGCATATCCCAAGACATCATATCATTACATGTAAATATTTCAATAAATCTAAAAATAATTATGCTGAATGAAAGGAGCTACATAATACTTTATAATTTTATATTTTTGACTTCTAGAAGGTGCAAATGAATCTATATTTACAGAAATTAAATCAGTGATTGAAATGATGTGGGAGAGGCAAGGGAGGGGAATTACAAAAGAATGTCAGACATTTGGGGGGGTGGATATGCTCATGTGGTGATGGTTTCACAGGTGGATATGTATGTCACAACTTGCCAAACTATAGGGTTTAAATATGTGTGCAGGTGATTGTACATCAATTATGCCTCTGTAAGTCTACTTTAATATAACACATTAAAGTTGATGATTGGGTTTAAAAAGAGTGAGGGTCTTAAAACTTGAATTAGATGTTTAAATAATTGTTTTATCCTTTCTATTTTTATTGACACAAACATTTAATGATGTGCACTGCTTCAGCTGTAAGTCACAGATTGTGTTGTATCATTTTTTCAATTGTCATTTCCTAAAATCTCTGCAATTTGACATGCATTTTTTCTCTTTTGACCTAAGAGATATTTAGGAGAGATTTGTTTATCTTTTTAAAAATTTCGGGTAGAAGAATCTTCTTCTGTTAGTTTCTATTTAGTTATTAGTGTCTAGGCTAACCATTTTATGATCAGAGTATTTTGCCTGTACTGTTTCTCCTTTTGGAAATTCATTAAGATGTTCCTTGTAGTCTATCATGTGGTCACTTTTCATGTGTGTTCCCTTGACCCTTGAAAAGAAGGTAGATCCTTCATTTTCAGCATGTAGATTTTGACATATATTAATCAGATCAACATTCTTAGTTTTGACTTCTTTTTGTTATTTGACATTAATTCTGACATGAATTAATAGGATGGAAAAGTTTCCTTATGACAAGTGTGTTTCTGTTTCTCCTTATATCTTCTGTAATTTCTGCCTTGGGAATATTGCTGTCCTGTGATTTTATCCATAGATATTCATTCATTATTCTGTCTTCATTGTGCAATGCATTCTCTAACATTATAATACCCCCTTCTTTGTCTCATTTAATGGTTTTTGTCCTGAATTTACTCTTCTTTGAAGGTAAACTGACAGTACTTGCTTTCTTTCGGTTGTGCTTGTCTGGTACATGTTGGCCATCCTTTTCATTTTCAACCTTAATGATTTATTTACTACCTGAGACATTTTGCTTTTATTTTTTAATTTTTTTCTGAGATAGTTGCTTTTAAACAGCATAAGATTTGGCTATGCTTTATGATACAATGTGAAAATCATTTATGTTAATAATCCCATTTATGTTTCTTAGTATGAGTTTGATCTTAGATCTGGCACATTGCAGATGGTATTTGACCTACAATGGTTACACTTTAATGATTTTTTGGCTTTAAGATGTTGCAAAAGTGATACACATTTAGTAGAAACCATGCTTCAGATTTTGAATTTGGACCTTGTCAGGGCTGGTGATTTGTGGCCTGATCCTCTCTCAGTGCTGGGCAGAGGCACGGAGCCACAGACCTGCCTTAGCCACATGATCACAAAGATCAATAACCAACATATTTATAACTGCTCTATCCCCATACAACCATTTTGCTTTTCACTTTCAGCATAGTATTCTCCAATCACTGGGATATTCAATACTTTCTCATAAAATGGGCTTTGTGAGAGATGATTTTGCCCAAATGTAGGTTAATGTAAGTGTTCTGAGCATGTTTAAGGTGGGCTGGGCTATAATCTGTGATGTTCGGGAGGTTAGGGTGCATTGAATGCATTTTCAACTTACATTGTTTTCAATTTATGATAGGTTTATTGGGATGTAGCCCTATGTAAGTTGAAGAAGATCTGTATTTGTTTAAAGTTATTTAAGTTCCAGTTAGTTAACATACAGTGTAATATTAGTTCCAGGTACACAATGTAGTGATTCAGCACTTCCATACATCACCAGGTGCTCATCACAAGTGCCCTCCTTAATCCCCATCATCTCTTTGACCCATCCCCCCACCCACCTCCCTTCTGGTAACCATCTGTTTGTTCTCAGTCTGTATCTTGGTCTGCCTCTCTCTCCCCCCCCCCTTTGCTTGTTTGTCTTGTTTCTTAAATTCCATAATGAGTGAAATCATACAGTATTTGTCTTTCTCTGACTGAGTTACTCCACTTAGCATAATACTCTAGCTCTGTCCATGTTGTTGCAAATGGCAAGATTTCATTCTTTTTTATGGCTGAGTAATATTCCATTATATGTATCATATATTATATATAT
Source organism: Vulpes lagopus (assembly GCF_018345385.1). NCBI lineage: Eukaryota > Metazoa > Chordata > Mammalia > Carnivora > Canidae > Vulpes > Vulpes lagopus. Next base: position 25,969,917 of record NC_054828.1, on the reverse strand, counting down.
ATATATACACACACACACACATACACATGCATGCACACACACCCCACCTATTCTTTATTCATTTATCAGCCAATGGACATGTTAGCTGTTGCCATAATTTGGCTATTATAGATAATGCTGCTATAAACAGAGTGCGTATATCCCTTTGAATTAGTAGTTTTGTATTTTGGGGGCAAATATGTAGTAGTAGATTGCTGGATCATAGGGTAGTTCTATTTTTAACTTTTTGAAGAACCTCCATAGTATTTTCCAGAAAGGCTGCATCAGTTTGCATTCTCACCAACAGTGGCAAGAGGGTTCCCCTTTCTCCACATCCTGACCAATACCTGTTGTCGATTTTTGCCATTCTGACAAGTATGAGGTGATATCCCATTGTAATTTTGATTTGTATTTCCCTGATAATCAATGATGCTGAACATCATTTCATGTGTCCATTGGCCATCTGTATGTCTTCTTGGGAAAAATGCCTTTTCATGTCTTTTGCCCACTTTTTAATCGGATTTTTCATTTTTGGATTGTTGTGTTTTATAAGTTCTTTATATATTTTGGATATTAATCCTTTATCAGATATGTCATTTGCAGATATCTTCTGTGGATTGCCTTTCAGTTTTGTTGATTGTGCCCTTCACTGTGCAGAAGATTTTATTTTGATGTAGTTCCAATAAGGTGTTTTTTTAATTTATTTTTTATATTTTATGTATTTTTTGGTTTTGTTTCCCATGTCTCAAGAGATATACCAAGAAAGACGTTGCTATTGCCAATGTCAAAGAAGTTACTACCTGTGTTCTTTTCTAGGATTTTTATAGTTTCAGGTCTCACATTTAGGTCTTTAATCCTTTAATCTATTTTTTATTTAATTTTATGTGTAGTGTAGGAAGTGGTCCAGTTTTATTCTTTTGCATGTTGCTGTCCAGTTTTCCCAACGCCATTGTTGAAGAGACATTATTTTTGCCATTGAAAATTCTTTTTTGCTTTATTGAAGATTAATTCACCATATAATTGTGTGTTCATTTTTGGGTTTTCAATTCTGTCCCATTGATTTATGCGTCTAATTTTTTTAGATCTTATTTATTTTATTTGACAGAAAGAGAGAGTGAGAGAGTGAGCACACAAGCAGAGGGAGCAGCATGTAAAGGGAGAGGGAGAAGCAGGCTTCCCACTGAACAGGGAGGCCAACCCCAGGACTATGGGATCATGACCTGAGCTGAAGGCAGATGCTTAACCAACTGATCCACCCACGTGCCCTTATGTGTCTATTTTTGTGTCAGTATTGTACTGTTTTGATCACTACAATTCTGTAATAGAACTTGAAGTCTGATATTGTGATGCCTCCAGCTTTGTTTTTCTTTTTTAAGATTGCTTTGGCTATTCAGTGTCTTTTGTAGTTCCATTCAAATTTTAGGATTGTTCTAGCTCTGTGAAAAATGCTGTTGGTATTTTGATAGGGGTTGCATTAAATGTGTGGGTTGTTTTGGATAATATAGACATTATAACAGTATTTATTGGAAAATCTGCATTTTGTTCTCTGAGTACAGTATTTTAAATCTTTCAATATAAGGTCTGTTTGTTTTCTTGGGTGGGGGTACAGGCTGAGAAATAGAGGAGAGAGAAAAGGAGGGAAGGGGAAGAGAAGAGAAAAGTTTTCAAGAGAAGAGAAACAATTTCTGATACTGAAGGGGAATTGTAATATTGTTTTAATGATTATCTTTATAATTGTCAGAAAAAATCCTCAATCATCTGCTTTTTAAACTGTTTTGAGCAATAATAAAATTCATATGTATTTTCTTCCCATTCTTCTATCTCTTGTCCACTTCCTACTTTAGTCAATAATATGATTAGTTTTTACTTTGGACTCTTAAAAAGATATGTTCTGCTATTTGAGTCTTTAAATTCTTCCCCCTATGTCCCTGATTTTATAGATAAGGCCATTGCTGAGCTTCCTGACATCTTTACCCTTTCCCATCCCAGTGTTTGCCAGTTGTATTATTTCTACATTGTCAGAGCATACGACACTTATATTCTATTTTGTTACTCCAATCCCCACTTCACATTTACTTTTAGATCCAAACCTAAATATAATCAAGGCTTACAGTCACACTCTTGGCTAAAGTTTCTGCAGTTGAGTCTCAGTTGGATGAAGTTCATTTTCTGGTTGTTTCCTCAAGAAAGGTTCATGGAAACAATACTTTCTGAGTTCCTACATATTTAAATGGTTTGCAATAGGCTTTATAATTGTCGAACAGCTTGGATGATAGAAAATTCTTGGTTTGCACTTTCCTTAAATATCGTCTAAGTGTTTCTCCATTCTCTCTTTTTTATATAGAGATTTTATTTATTTATTTTAGAGAGAGAGAGAGAGCTCACAAGCAAAGGGAGAAGCAGAGGGAGATCATCTCCAGCAGACTTCTCACTGAGCACGGAGCCAGATGTGGGGCTCAGTCTCAGCACTCTGAGATCATGACCTGAGCCAAAACCAAGAGCCAGATGCTTAACTGACTGAGCCCCCCAGGCACCCCTCTCCATTTTCTTCTAATGTTAAACGCTGTCGGGTGAAATTTGAGTTCAATCTGATTTTTTTTTTCTCTTTGTAAATGACTTGATTTTTTTATGCTTTACTGCCCAAAGGATGCTCTCTTTACATCAATAATTAGACTAGACTATGTCTCATATGGTGACTGTCCTGGATCAGGTTTCTGTGGGAAGTGGTGTGAACATCCAACAAGTAGATTCAAGTCTTGTTTCATTTTGAGAAATGCTTTGTATTATATTTTAAAATATTTGTTACTTTGTATTATTTGGTTTCTTCAGGGACCCCAATTTTGCATATGCTGGCTTTCTTTTGACTTTCTGCTATCACTGTCATGTCCCCTTTGATTGTTTTAAACTCCCATCTCTAGTTCATGTAGTTTGCATTTCATATTTCTGCCCTTGGCTTCTTGCACAGCATTTGCTGCAGTGACTTCACTGCTTTTTAGCTCCATCCAATTTTGTCTTCACTCGTGTGATGATGGCTTTATTTTTTCTATCTTTCCTGAGTCTTCTAGTCCTATCTCATCACCTCTCATTGCCTTGTCATCTTGTATTTGAGTCCTTGCATTTGTGCTTTGCGGTTTCCCTCTGGAGACCACATTATTTTGCTAAGGTTTTTTTGGTTGTGCTTTGTCTCTAATTCGTGGAGGGATGTTTGATCATAATTTCATTTCTTCCAGGTCACATTTTTCTGGTGCATGTTCTTCTGTGACATGATTTGCTGTTCTTTGTGTCTTACAGTATGCTTACTTGGGAGCTATTCTGTTTTCTTTTTCATTACTTACAGAGTATATGAGTTGGACTTTCCTAAATAAAGCTTTCTGCTTGAGGCTATAAGTAGGGGTGAGGCAAAAGCAGCCTTCTAGAATCCTTGATCCCAAAGGACCTCTCGTTCTCTATTTTCACAGGGACAGACTGCTTCGTGAAAATACTATGTGATTCTTTATGGAACTCTACGTCCTTGGCTTCTCTGAATCAAACTGGTTCCACAAGAGCTTCTGTTTCCAGCCCTTAAACCTCTAGGTCCTTCACCAGTCAGTGCAACAGGGGGCCGGTAAGCAGCTCACCTGCAGGAAGTTTAATTTTGTTTGCACTTTCTAAGCCCTGCTGCTACTGGCTCCTAGACACTCCTGCACCTCTTCCTGCAAGGTCTCTCCTCCTGACAGCCCCTAAACATGTTTTAGAGTCTATAGCAAATGGAACTCTTTGAAGCTGTGATTTCTATGAGGGGAGGGAAGCACCACTACCATGCTCATTTCCAAGTCTGACCATTTGGAGAAATTAATACAAAGCTTCTGTGTTCGCCTTTGAAAGGCTTTCAGCAGAGTGCAATTTGAGGCATGATGGAGGTACATTCTTCCTGCATCAATTTGCATCCCCCTCTCTGGCCCTGCTTGACTGTTCCAGCAGGTAATATGGTAATATACATTAGTTAAGCAAAGTAGAGAGCATATGTGTTATCTAAAAGCATACTATGTCAACTTGGGGGAAAACACATACACACATGTACTTGTGCGCACACACACACACATGCAGAATGCACATGTACACACACACTTCGTGGGTCAAGTAGAATATATCTGCAGGCTCCTAGTGCACCACCTTCAGTCTAGATCATCTCTAAGGTCCTTTTTTTAAAAAGATTTTATTTATTTATTCATAGAGACACACAGAGAGAGAGAGAGGCAGAGACACAGACAGAGGGAGAAGCAGGCTCCATGCTGGGAGCCCGACATGGGACTCGATCCTGGGTCTCCAGGATCACACCCCAGGCTGCAGTGCAGGTGGCACTAAACCGCTGTGTCACCAGGGCTGCCCTCTAGGGTCCTTTTTTTGATGCCTCATAATAAGGATCCCCACCACGACTGCCTATTATCTTGGTGGCCTTTCCACTCCTCCACCAATCCCTAAGGCTATTCTTGATGATGACTTCATCTGTGTCATGTGTTTATGAGGAAACCTTGTTTTTAGCCTGTATGCTACAACTCCACTGTTGTCCCTGTTCCAATCTTACCATCCACAGCTTAACCCAATGCAGCTCTGCACAGGCTGGAATTATCCTGGGTTCTTGCAATACACCAGGGACTCTAGTTGGTTCCAGAATTAGATTTTGATCCCCACAATCTCCCAGTTCCCATGCTTGCACACGGAGTGTGGCAACAGCTGGGTGGGGCAACTCTATGTGGAGAGGTGGGCAGAACGGAGAAGACAGGAGAGCCGTTGTGACTGAGCAGCTTGGGTGGGCCTAAAAGGAAGCTGAGGATAGGCCCGAGAGGGGAGACCTATGCCCCAGCATGTCACCTGGGGCTCTCTACAGAGATTTCTGGGCTGCTGTGAAACTCCAACTGCTCTGGAACAAAGTTGAAATGTTGTTGGAGAGCAGCCTTGGCAGGGGTAGGGGCCAAACGTTCTGGATACTTACCAGAAATAAACAGACTGCAATGAAATAGATCAAGAATCCTTTCCAATTAGGACAGTTGTGTGGGTTTTTTTTTTAATTTCTGAAGTAAGAAAGGGAACAAAATGCAAAAATCTGTTCTTTTCTTCCAAAAGACTTTAAGTAGCAAATAAGCAAGGTGTCAGGACTGGGAAAGCCTTCTGTCTAGGCTCTGAGTAAATGAACTTGCTTTTTGGTAAAGAGCTTGAGTTAAAATTAAACAGATACATATGCATAGCTTGCAATAGAATGATCCTGCATGCATCGCCTTAAAAAGAAATCTGAACATTTTTCTGAGTAGGGCAAGCAAAGAGAATCAGGCAACAGTCCCTCCTCCAGAAATCCATAAACAGCCCCTCTCCTTCTACAGCAGAGGAAATTCGTCAGAGCAGCCCACCAAATGTCCTCGTGATCTGAAAATAGATGGCACAGGTCTTTCTCTGGGCACTTCAGGACAAGGGCACTTGGGGCATCCCCAGTGACAGAGGCAACATCTGTATTAAGGACTGCCACGCCCACCTCCACCTCCTCTGCCACCGCCGGTGGGGTCTTCAAAGTCTGCAGAAGTATCTTCAGTCCCTACACCAATTATCTACGTTGGCCCGTTTTTATGTACATTTGAATCCAGTTTCAAATTCCAATTTAGATTCTGTAATCTCAAGACCTAGAATAGTGCTTGGCTCAAGTTGGTGCTCAATATATATCTGGAGGCTGGATGAATCTCATGCCTTGCTATTGCTTCCAGTCTTTAACTTCCTTCCGTCTCCTAATTTCAACTGTAATTGACTCTTTGAAAAGCTGACCCCAAAAGGTCATATTTTTTCCATATAGTTTCCATACACTTTTTCCCCCCATTTTTGCCACCCCGCAGAAGGCTCTCAGTGACCTTAGGGAGGGCTAATGGGAGCAACTAGATAACACTCGCAACTCTTCCCTCTGCTAGAAAACAACTATACCAAGTTTACTCTAGGGACATAGGCAGATACTGAAACAGCCTGAACAATGTGGATTCAGGTAGATAAGTCACTTTTATAGTAAGTTCATCATATAGGGAAACTGTCTAGAAGAGGGAGGTTGTCTGCACCTGACCCCTGGAAAGACATTGAGAACGGATGACACCATGTGTTTTTTACTTTCACATGCTTTTTTATGACCAAATTCTCATGCATAGCTTCTACAAATAGACCACTTGAACATCACTGTAGGCACTGTAGGGTGTGGTTTGACAGAGCCCAGGGAAAGGAGGTGCTGTGCACTGCCATGCACAGTGCTGAGGAAGAAGAGAGGGGCTCCAGAGTCATTGTTATGGAACATAGCTACTTTGCCCTAGGCATTGCCATGGAATTGGATTTTTCCCCTGAATATAGCAACACAGCCAGGCCCCAAGAACCCTGCTACCCTAAGATCATCTAATTGATGCAAGAACCCTTAGTGCCAAGTGTGTATCTTCTGTCCTTCAGCAGCCCCATCTCTGCCCCCGTCCCCTCCCCCATCTAGCAAAATGGCTGCGTCCTCAGGCATCTGGCATTTGGTGGAAACACCTGCCAGGAATTTTAGGGGAGGGATATTTACCCTCCCAGCTCTCACCCTCTGGAGAGCAGTTTGACTCCTTTACACTTCCTTCTGTGCTCAGGCAATTACTTTCCCCTCCCCTGATACCATCTTCATCACCTCCTTGCTGCTTGTTCAGAAGTGGTTCATGGGATGTATTTCAACTGAAACCTTTGGTAAATCATGTGAAACTCTGCAGGTATAGGGAGTTGCTTCCCAACTGGTTTTGGAAAACCAGAGATGAACTTTTTCCTGGCTAAACCACTGCAGTCACCAGTGCAACAAACTTGGGAAGCAGTGTTAACTCCTGTCACCAAAGCCGAGTGAGATGCTACTAGATAACAGAAAACATACATTTGTCCTGCCCCTCATTCCCAACACAGAGCTCCCAAAACCTTTGTAAATTCCTAAGTGATAGGAATGTTAGGCGTATCTTTTGATTTACTGAGATGACTCTGGGTGGCTCCTGGATGGGGGCTAGTCACCAGAAAGGTCGAGCCACGATTAGAAACTAGGACTGTTCAGCCCCACCCCCAACCTTTCATATAGGGGGTGAGGGGCTAGAATGTAGTTAATATTGATCATGCCTATATGAAGAAGCCTTTATAAAATCCTAATAGTAGGAGGTTCAGAAAGCATCCAGGTGGATGAACACATCCATACCAGGAGGATGACACACCCATATCCATGGGGACAGAAGCTCCTGCATTTGGGACACTTCCAGACCCGAACCTATATATCTCTTCATCTGGCTGTACATCTATATTTACACTTTACTATATTCTTTATATATTACTTTACTATATTCTTTGATAAACTGATAAATACAAGTAAGTGTTTCCCTGAGCTCAGTGGGCTGCTCTGGCTAATTAATCGAACCTTAAGGAGAGGCCACAGGAACCCCCAATTTGTAGCCAAATAGGATGGAAGTTGTGGGTAACCTAGGGACATATTGCTTGCAGTTGGCATCTGAAGTGGGGTGGGAGCAGGCTTGTGGGACTGAGCTCTCAACCTATGGGATGTGATGCTATCTCCATGTAAATGGCATTAGAATTGTGCCAGTTACATTGTAGGACACCCAGCTGGTGTCACAGAGAATCGCTTGATGTGCAGGAAACCCCACACACATCTGGTGTCAGAAGTATTATGAGTGTTTGAGTAGTAAAGGGGACACACAGGAAAGAGAAATGCAGAAGGAGGTGGAGGACTGGATTTTTCCCTACTTAGGAGACTGAACTGAGTTTTTCCTTTAAAGATGCATTTGTCATTTGCATGATGCATTCATTTCAGAGAGATGTGCCAGTAATGTTCAGAGGACTTGATTAATTTTGACCAAGTTTGGTATTTGCTTTAATTTTTTTAAATCATCCTGTCTGAAAAAAAAAAAAAATAAATAAATAAATCATCCTGTCTGGAATAAATGTTCTTAGTTAGGAATCTGCAGAAGGGATTTTTAATGGATTTCAGTGTATTTCAGGGATATTAATAAGGCAAGAGCTGTGGTTCACAGAAACCACATGCTACATATGAAGCGGTTATTTCCATTATTAAGATCTCACTGAATATCCTTACTGGAAGACCACTTAACCCTTACTATGAAAGCACCATTATAGTGCACTATTTAGTCTTCTAAAAGAGAGTTTCAAGTTTTATTACCCAGGCCCCTTCTTGTGAATGCATAAATCTCACATTGTTCCCACCTCACCCTCAAATCTGGAAATGTTCCCAGCTGAAAATCACTGTATCTTTTACATATTTCCTTTGCCCACAAAATTTCTGTTGAATTTTGTTTTGGGTGGTCTGTACTGTAAAAACACTAATAGCTTTTTTTCATTTTATAACACTAAATGTTTCTGTAATGTTAAATATGCTTTTTTGGGGGTATTGCATGTGGCTCCTTACATGTTCCTGATTAGGGGTGAAATATGTGGGTAGTCTCCACCTTCTAGACAATCATAGGTCTAAAAAATAACTTCCTGAGAGCAAACTGCTTAGTGTTTTTATCATTGGTTTTGTGAACACTTAAGCCTAAACTAACTCCACTTTTTGCAGAGAGAAAGAGAGTAAGGAGACAGGAGGACCCCACATGGGGAAGTAACCATGACAGCTCCAGGCTGAATTGACTGGAACAATCAAGTTTGGAAAATTATTAGTAAATTAGTTGTATTAGAACAGAAGCAAGTTGCCCAAGGCCAGTGGCCACTGCAGCCTGTCCCACTGCTTCCTGCTGCCTGAACTTCAATTTTGGAAAATATGCCCAAATATTAACATTTTAGTAGCCACCTTTTCATTGTCAGCGTTCCTCATTGGCATTTGTAGGAATCAGCTGTTGCTGCATCGCTAACTACTTCAAAACCCAGTGGCTTAAAACAATATCTGTTTACTATTACTCACAGTTGAACCAACCTTGCCTTTTCTTTTCTGATACTTGGATATCTTGGAGAGACTGCTCATCCCAAGGTTAGCTATTTCTTAGAGAGAGTAAATGACTCAGCTACGGTCACACCTTTCACATGGACTACTCCAGAGCCCATACCTTAACTGCCTTCTTCACCTCCCTGGCTTTCACACTTGAGCCACTTTTCACTTTTCAGCCCTAATCACCCCAGCGCCAGGATCAGACACCTAGGGACAGCCCAGAGCCTGCTGAAATTACCAAATTTTAACCAACCCTTCTCTGAGCATGCTTACCCTGTGTCAGTCAAACGGAAACTACAATAAAAGCTCCTGTTCACTTTTCTCTCTTCTCCCTTTGTCTCCTGATTGACCCTGGTGCTTCCCCAAGAGGCCCTCTGTGTTGTGATATGGTGTGCACCCTTCTCTCGGGATCTGTAAGAATAACAAACTATCTTTTCAATGGCAGTCATCTCCTGATCTCTTGGTTTTACCATACCTGAGCCATAATAAAACCTATATTTTAAAACTACAGTCTACAGGTCAGCTAGGCAGCTCTTTTGGATTTCAGGCATCTATGGTCATCTGTGGGTTCAGCAGGCAGCTCTGTTGCTCTTCACTTAGCTGCCTTATTTGGGGGCTATCTGCTTTAGGGCTGTAAACATCTAGGATGTCCATGTCTAGGCACCAGGGCTCTCCCTCCCATGGTCTCTCACCTCCCTGCAGGAGAGCCTGAGCTTGTCACAAGGCAGTGGTAGGAATCCAGGAAAGTAGAAGCAGGTGGAACCTTTTCAGACTTCCAGTGGAAAGGACATGCATCACTTTCCCTGCACCCTATCAGCTGAAGCAAAACACAGAGTAGCCCAGATTCATGGGGGAAAGAAATAGACTCTACCTTTTGATGGAAGATATGGCAACGTCACATTATAAGTGATGTGGATACAAAGAATAGTGGAGAAATGGAGACTTTTCCTAGTCCCTCTACCACAACATTGTTCTCCTCAAAAGAGTAAATTATCTAAAACATGTTTTTCCCCAAGGATGTTATAAAGATACATATTTTTTTTAATTTAAAAAGAAAAAGAGACGGTGGCCTGTGTGTGGACAGTTCATTACTCTAGTAAGACTAGAATTAGAATTCCATTCTCTCAGTGGAATAACATAAATGTGAATAATTGGGACAAAATATGACATTGGGAATTACCTGGTACCCTTGTTAAAATGCAGATTCCTGGCCCCAGAAAATCTAATTCAGTAAAGACCAGGATAAGGTCCAGGAGTCTGCATGTTAGCAAGATCCTTGGGGACTTGGTGCAGGTGATTCTAACAATCTCAGTTTGAAAAATGCTGGTGCCCCAAGTTTATATATATATATATATATATATATATATATGATGGAATATGGAATATTATTCAGCCATTAAAAAAACAAACAAGGAAATCCTACCATTTGGGACAACATGGATGGACCTAGAGGGCATTTTGCTAAGTGAAATAAGTCAAACACAGAGACGAACACTGTATGATCTCACTTTTATGTGAATCTTTAAAACAAAACAACAAACACAAAAAAATCAAACACCTAGAAAAAGAGATCAGACTTGTGGTTACTAGAGGTGAGGATCAGGGGGAGGGGGACTTGCAAGAAGGTGGTCAAAAGGTACATGCTTCCAGTTATAAGATAAATAAATACTAGGGATACAGTGTACAACATGATGGCTATAGTGAACACTGCTGTACGATATATAGGAAAGTTGTTAACAGAATACATCCTAAGAGTTCTCGTCACCATAGAAAAATATTTTCCTTTATTCTTCTCTTCTTTCTTTTATTTTCATTGAATCTATGTGAGAAGATAGGTGTTAGCTAAACCTATTATGATAATCATTTGACAATATACTTAACTCAAACCATCATGCCATAGGCCCTAATTAAGTTTATATAGTGATATATGTCAATTATTTCTCAATAAAACTGGAAAAGATTTTTTTAATGCTGATATCAAAAGATGTGTGTGTGTGTATGTGTATGTGCACACAGAGCAGTAATATCATCTCTATTTTACAAAAAGGAAGCTAAGGCTCTAAGCCTTAGTTCTGTTCAGTGGCCTGTGCAAGTTCACACAGAAGATTAATTGTAGATCTGGGGTTAGTACCCAAGTCTCTTGGCCTTTGACCTATGAGGTATGGTCTGAGAGGTACAGGGAGCCCCATTCCCCTTAGAACAACCCCCACCTCAGGCTTGCTGTAGTGCCTGAGCCTCCTGTCAGCCATCCTGGGTCTCCTCTGCAGTATCAGCAAAATCACTCTGCCCCTTCCATACCCAGTAAAGGGGCTAGAATGGCTCAGGCATTGCAGAAGCTGGAGGTGAAGGGAATGGAAACAGACATCAAAACCTACTGACCTGAAAGCCTTACCTTTTAGCTTAGATTGATGTACTGTATTTGGTTGCTAACTCCCAGTTTAGTTCTGGGGGAGCGTTATTAATCCCTTGAGAAGCAACCAATGAAAAGAGAGCAAGAAGGGATAAAGAATGAGGAGGAACGAAGACATTTCTATGATCATTTCTCTCTCTCCATAGTAGTCCAGTGGGTGACAGTGATGATGGTGATGATGGTGATGGCAGCCATCACTGTGCCCGTTTTATAGATAGAGAAACAACGACTTACAAGTACCTCCTAGACCTGGATCCTGTCTCTTGGGCCTCCTCCTGCCATTTAACAAAGAGCAATCCCCAAATTGCATTGATTGGGTGTGATTTTTCAGAACCCCAGAACAGATATTGATGGTCTCCTCTGAAGAAAGAGTAAAGTAGGAAATTATCTCACTTTTAAGATAAATTAAGTATTTAAACTTGATGTGAAAAAATGACACCTAGGACATACACTCAGCTGCGAATTTATGAAAGTACAGTCCCACCCCTATATCCCTTAGATACAGCAAAAAGTTATTAGGACAACGGGGATGCACCTTGTGCCAGCCTGTCCAGAATTTTAACCACCAGTGTCCAGTCTCACCTCAAACAGATAAAGAGATCAATCCTCATCAGTTTGACATTGGTGTTGTCTCTGGGTTATTCCTCAGGACTCTGTGGTCACCTCAAATGGCATATCTGTCAAGTTCTCAAGACAAACAGAACCAACAGGTGTGTGTATATTATTATCTCTCTGTAGATAATGGATGGATGGATAGATGGATGGATGGATGGATGGATGGATGGATGGATAGGTAGTAGAGGAGAGAGACAGAGATTTCAGAAATTGGCTCACATGATTGTAGGAGCTGGCAAGTCCAAACTCTGCAGGGCAGGCTGGCTGGCTGGAGACCCAGGGAAGAGCTGGTATTGCCATTTAGATCTGAAGGAAGTCAGCTGACAGAGTTCCCTCTCCCTAGAGGACCTCCAGGACATCTAGGACTGGATGAGGTCCACACCCATTATGAAAGGTAATCTGCTTTACTCAAAGTCTACTGATGTGAATGTGTTAATCTCATCTAAAAATGCCTTCACAGCAGCATCTACTTTCATGTTTGTCCAGAAACTGAATACCATGGCCTAGCCAAGTTGACACATAAAATTAATAATCACAGCTGGGCAGGGAAGTACCCAGAAATGGGGGTGGGGATCCGTGTTTACAAACAGGTTTGTTGCTGATCTGCACCTGATCAGAGAAAAACAAGACAGAGGTGTAGCCACAGTACCCCTGCTCTGGTCCCGGTCAGAATCAGGGTCAAGAGATGATTCTTTCCAGTTGCATTTGAGCAAACTGGCTTCTTGCTACAGGTATGAGAGGAGGTGTCTCTGCTGACAGGAGTGTTACTCCATAAAGCACATCCTGCCCCAGACCCCACTTGTGTGTGCCATACACCCCATCCTGCCAATAGCACCACCAGCACACAGGGGTGAGCACACACACCAGCTCCCAAAGAGAACCACAAAGGGCCTTAGAGCGACCAGAGTTCTGGATTCATCTGTACCCATATACTCTGACAGTTGTGCCTTCAGCCAACTTGATCCCCCTGAGACCTGGTCCTCCAAGTGTGAAGAAGAGCTGAGGCAAGTCCAACAGGCAAGTCAAGCACTTTGAAATTGTGGGAAATATTAGAGTACTGCATAAAATAGGAAGTCTCTCTAATAGGCTTCCATCACAAAGACTCAAAGACGAGTGGGGAACTGTAGAGGAGGCAGGGGTTTGGGAGGAGACTTGTTGCCAGCAAGCCTGGGGAGAAGAAGAGAGAGAATGGGTGAGGAGGGAAGAAGAACTACAGAGGAAGAGGGGAGCTACTGACCCACAGCAGCAGTAAATTCCGGTTCTGGTCTCTAGAACAGGAGAAAGAATGAGCTGGAGATGCGTCATCCAGAGCCCTGGTGATCAGGACAGCGTGAAGGTGGCTGCTTAACTGGGGCCAACACAGAGGCACTAGGCATCATTAGCTGGATATTTCTGGCCAAAGTCATATATTTTTAGCCTTGGTTATCTGAATAACTTGCTTGAATAGCTCTAACCTGAGGTAAAATTTGATTGGAAAAGAAAGAGTAAAAACCTAGAGTGGGAATTCTGGACAGCAGGGCTGGCCTGGGACAACATCAGAAATTGGCAGCTGGTCTCAGCCCCTGTCTGCAGCTGACCTTTCCACTTGGTGTCCCCATACCCTACTCATTGAGGACCTACTGCAGGCAAGCCACTGAATCCTCACCATGGCCCTGCAAAGTGGGGATGCTGTCTCGCAGTCATTGTGCTCTTACCATTGCCTAGCACTCTCCTGACAGTTTAACAGCTCTCGTCTCATTTAGGAATTAAGAGTCGCACTTTTCAGGTCTGGAGATGTCACTTGAAAGCTAGTGATTCAAAAAATAAATTAATTAAAATTAAAAAAAAAAAGAAAGCTAGTGATTCCAACCTCCCTCTACCTCAGAGGCCCATATTAATTCCCTTCTTCCTGTTTCTGACAAAATACTGAGCTAATAAATTCCAGAGGACCTTAGTGCCCACCTGGCCTACCCCCTTCATCGTACATGAGAGGAAACTGAGGCCCAAGGAAACTATACAAACTATATAAGGTTGCACAGCTGGTTGGTGGCAGGGTCAGGATTAGAACTCAGATGACCTCACCCCTAGGGTCTCTAAGATTTCTCCATGTGGAGAAGAGCTGATCCATTCCCACTGGGTGTAGGGACTGATAGTGGCTTAATTCTGCCATCCTGGAGCATCTCAAGTTTTAGTGAGAAAGGAAACTGTCAACCACTAGCCAAGTAGGGCATAAGAGGGTGAGTTAAAGGAGGTTAAAATTAGGAATTAAAGGAAACCATTCTTGGTTCTCCTCAGTTAATACTACATAGGCTGTCAGCTCTGCTCTTTACTTTACTTAATAGTCTTGAATTGCATAATAATTCAGCCACCATACCACCTTAGGGTCTGGCTGGAATGATACACTCTTATAATCCTTGACATGGAAGGGAACTTAGAGACCATCTTATTATGGAATGGCAAACACAGGGCACTCTGCCATGCATGTCCCTCCCACACCTCTGCAAGGCAGACTAATTCCTCCCAGATCCTTTGCTCCTCTTATCTCTACCCCCATCACTGCTGAGAAGGGACTGGTTCTGAATCCTTTTCAGCCAAGAACTGTACCAATGGATTACAGTCGATTAAGGCATTGATAATCGAAGTGTGATTGGTGGACCTGCAGCAGTGGCATCACCCTGGAGCCACTTAGTGATGCAGAACATCAGCCTCACTCCACAGCTACCAAATCAGAGTTTGCCCTTTTATAAGTTTCTATGCAATCCACATGCAGACTAAACTCTGAGAAGCATAGGGTTTCTTCCCCTACTAAAACAGAGAGAAGGTACTTAGAGTGATGGAACAGATACTCTTTAGAGGTAGAAGTGTAAGGGATGGAAAAGTTATGAGACTGAGACCAGATCTTCTGGGTTAACCCTTGTCACTAACTACTGTGTGACTTGGAGTAAGTCACATGAACTAGGCCGTTAGACTGGACCCTCTGTGGCCAAGTTCATGTCTAATTCACCTCAAAAACCCTGGTACCTAGAATGCTAAGGAAGAGAATTACCAGTGGGCTTTGGCTTCTTCCCTCACAACTGAAGGTGTACTAAAGAATGGCTTCCAGCCCCACAGCCATGTGTCCACAACACACTGACTCATGTCCTGGCTTAACTAACATGAAACAAGTGGGTTAGCAGAGAGCTAGCAGGGAGGGTGAGTTTCTGCCCATGAAAACTTCTTGTGAGTGCTGACTCTGGGCTGGGAAACTGTGGGTTAGGGACACTGGCCTTTCTACTGCTCATCCCCAGAAACCGTGGTCAGGCCCAGCCAGCTTCCTGTGACCCTCTCCTTCTTGCTCCAGGCCTCCATACCTTCTCTCAGCTTCTCCACCACACCCTGGGATCTCTGCCTCTCCCCAAGCCTAGATATGTGCAAGACATTTTCCCCAATACCTCACTTCCCTGTCACCCATTCTGTCAGGCACAAGAAGACCTTTTGGGGGTTCATCACAGGCAAATTGAGACTGGGGGTTACACAAGGCCCATGGAATTCCCATAATGCCCCCAGGGGCCTATAATCTTCAACTCCCCCTTTGCACGCCTCACTTCCCATCCCTTTCCAGACTAAAGAGTCCATCTTGCTGGAATAGCTTTCTTTTACTCAGATGATTTGTGGCACTTAGCTCACCAGCCCCCATCTAGAGCCTCAGTAGGCAGCCCCAGGTCTTTGAAAACTGCTTCTCAAGGGGAGCCAACAGAAGACGAAAGAAAAGGAAAGGCCAGAAAAAAAGAAAAAGAAATGGCCAGAAAAGAGACAAAAGCACCCTTAGCTATTTGAGGGTCTTGATGTTAGCCTGGTGTAGTACCTGACATCTCTATAACACCTCCTACCCTCTTTGAGAGACCACCATTGGGTCTCCTCCATGGGCCTGGAACTCAGCAGCCTCACCATCCCACCAGGATAAATTCTGCCTAATGTTTTGGTAAAATAAGGCTGCTGGCTTCTTGGAATTCTCATGCAAACCAGTCACAGATTGACTTGATAGAAGGATATTTTACCTTATGCATGAGTTGGATGCTTAAACCAAAATTTGGGAAGTGTTGTAAGGTCACTGGAAAAAAAATGAGATATATAAGAATAGGCACGCAAATACATGCCTGCAAAATTATTCCCCAAGTAACCTGTTAAACTCAAAACATTTAGCAAATAAAGCAACCCGATCAGAACAGTTTCCTGGCCATCAACTTGCAGGACTGGGAAGGCTGCCCTGAAGGCTGGGTTCCTATCAGCCCTGCTTATAACCCTTTGGTGTGATTTACATGCTAATTATCTTGACTGCCAGTTCTAAAAATCAGCATTTCCAAGGCCTCTGAATGTGAAGTGACCAAGAATTCTGAGCTGACAGAAGGCATGTGTAGTTACCAGGTTGAGCCAAAGACCTGTCTCCAGGACAATATTCTCTAGTTGGCAATCCAGGGAATTGGGCTGTTCCAACATAGCTGGATGGTTTATTGAGATATTCATTCAGTTTTATTACTGTTAGTGCCAATTGAGTTAATTTTCTCCTTTGACTCCCTTTTTGGAAGAACAGCCAGGCCTTTGAGTCCTGGAGGTCTTTGATGCTCTTGGCAAGGGAGAGAAGGATCCAGACTTTAATTTCTAAATCTTAGTCTCAGAGAGCTGTGAAGCTTGTTACCTGAAAAGGAAATATTTCCAGTGAATGAAGGACAGAGGGCAAAGGGAATGGTTCAACCTTGGAGGGTGGGATTAGGTAGGGAGTTAGGTGGGATAAGGGGGGAGGGCAGGTGGCCTACATGTGCTGAAGACCAGAGCCACAGTTATTCAGAGTG
Source organism: Vulpes lagopus (assembly GCF_018345385.1). NCBI lineage: Eukaryota > Metazoa > Chordata > Mammalia > Carnivora > Canidae > Vulpes > Vulpes lagopus. The sequence continues at coordinate 25,953,149 of NC_054828.1, read as the reverse complement.
CTCATGAGGAAGGGTAGCTTCTTGGAAGGCTGGACTCTGGGTTCCTGCTACTCAACGTGTTGTTCATGACGGGCAATGTCAACATCACCTGGGAGCTCATCAGAAATACAGACCCACTGGATCTAAAGTTATATTTTAGCAGGATTGCCAAATGATCTGTATGCACACTGGAGTTTGAGAACTACTTCTCTAGGTTCTACTGCTTGAGAGCCTCAGCCGTGATGCCCAGAAAAACTCAGCACAAAGGAAGAGAATGGGGTTGCAACACTAGAACACTCCCCACTGGCCTTGGACAAGAGATTCAGGAACAGCAGTCATAAGCCTTTCCCCAATTTTCTGGATGTTGTAAATGCCAATGTTTCTAAGCAACCCAAGAGAGGGTGAGGATCTCAAAATACAAGTGAGATGTAATTTCCCACCATCCGTAAAGGTGATGGCTTAAAGCAGAGTTGGTGAATTTACAAAATGTAAGGAACTCTGATGTGTCTTTCACCTGAGTGCTGTGGAGGAAATTTATAGCCTTTACTTGATTAAATGGATTTCCTAACAAGCTGTATCTGAAATACCTACTCCCTATCATCAACACACAAAATAGATTTTAATTCTTATTGTTGAAAATTCACCAAAACATATGTAATTAGTCAGTTTTTGCTGCATAACAAACTCAAGATCTTAGTGGCTTGTAACAACAAATGCTGCTTTTCCTTGTTGACCTCAGGCTCTCTGCAGGAATCAGTTGGACTTGACCCCAAGCCCCAGTTTGAGCTTACGTCTGTTCCACGTGCCTTCTCATTGCAGGACCAGCAGCTCCCCAAGGCACATTCCTGTCATGGCAGATGGCAGATGGCAGAAGCAAAGCATCCAAGCCAAACTACACAGGCATTTAAAGCCTCTGCTTAGCATCACATTTGCTCACAACTTATTGGCTGAAGGAAGTCACATGGCCAAATCCAGGTAGGTGTGGAAGTATATTCCATCTACTCTATTGAGAAGCAATGCAAGGTCACATGGCAAAAGAAGTCAGAGGGGGAGAAATGGAAACAGAAATCCTATTTTGCACAAAACATTAGCCCATTTTCCTGTCTTGGTAAACCTAATGAACCTGTGTAAGGCCATCTGGGATGATGATGGCTCTCACCAGCCAAGGACTCTCCAGGACCAAGAATGTAAGAAGGCACAGAGGTGGTTGTTTTTCCATAGAATACTGAGTCTGTTATTTTAAATATACCCTGTTCATTTCTTATGAACCTGATCTGAGGGCAGAAAAAAAAAAGAAACAGTTAACTTAAGGAATAATTTGTGTGGTCTGGTTAGTCAAGATTTCCTTAATTGAGTACAAATTAACTTTATTTTTTCAATTTAATGCTTATAAATTTTAAAGAATATTTAGTACAAATTCAGTAAAAGTTTCAAAGAAAATAGTATATTCTATAGTAATAACACACGGATAATGACAAAATTTACTGAATTCTTAGTATGTGCCAGACACATTTAATTCTCAACCAATCCTATGAATTAAGTAATATTATTATTACCATTTTATAGATCAAGAAACTGAGGCTTAATTACCAATTAAGTAATCTTTTCAGGGTCAGACAGCCAACCAGAAACATGAAACATTCTTGAACTGAACATCTCTTAGCTTTATTGTTCTTTTCTAAGAAATGAAAATAATAAACCCCACCCTGATATTATTACTGATAAAGATAATATCTATAACATCCTGGTATATTGTACAGTTTCTATAAAAGATACTTATTTTAAAGGAACATAGCTTCTTGATCTGTAACAGGAAGACAATCCCTCACTGTAAGAACAGTTCTGATAAACAACTCCAAGAGGGAATAATAGCAGATAGTGACCAAGTTATTAATTTATTCCAAGCTTCTTTCCAAATTACTAAATGAGGACTTGAAAACAATATTAAGGCAGGGTTGAAGATTTTCTAAGAAGGAAGTATTGTGCTTTCATCTCTTTCCTGTCATAGAAGGGGGAGATTTAAAACAGAGGGTGGAGGAAGAACTAAAAATTGGTGATTGAGCTTGTATCCATCTTTTCCTAGGAGCTAGCTGGTTGAAGGCTGAGGAATGGAGGCCTGACAGCAGCAAAAAGCCCACACACTAGATAAACCAATCATCATCTTATATTTTATATCTAAACTAAAGATGCCATTCCTGTTACAAATCCATTTTATAATCCCTAAAGATGTGCAGGATCCAAAGACCATAAAAGAATATTATTAGCAAATTGAGAAATTATATGAATTGATAGAATATGGTTCCTTGTAGAATGTGTTTTACAAAGAATCAACCACAGACCCCAAAGCCATTGAAAGGATAATAGAGAAATACTATGAAATTCCACGTACATAAATCCAACAAATTAGTTGAAATGGGCCAATTCCTTGAAATCCACAAAGAATCTAAACTCACCCACGATGAAATAGTTAACCTGAATAGTCCTGGAACTATAAAACCAGTTAAATGTATAATTTAAAACTTTCCACAAAAGAAATCTCCAAGGGCAGCCCAGGTGGCTCAGCGGTTTAGCGCCGCCTTCCATCCAGGGCCTGATCCTGGAGACCCAGGATCGAGTCCCACGTTGGGCTCCCTGCATGGAGCCTGCTTCTCCCTCTGCCTGTGTCTCTCCCTCTCTCTCTCTCTGTGTCTCTCATGAATAAATAAATAAAATCTTAAAAAAAAAAAAAAGAAATCTCCAAAACAAGATAGTTTCACTGGCAAATTCTACCAAACCTATAATAAAAATATAGGTTTATATTATGCACTAATATGCACAAACTCTTCCAGGACATAGAAAGGGAAGGAAAATGTCCCAACTAGTTTTATGAGGTCAGTTTTACCCTGACATCAAAATCAGACAAAGAGTGCAAAAAATTAAAACTACAGGTGAATATCTCTCATGAATTTAGATGCAGAAATATTCAACAAAATATCACCAAATTGGATCTAGGAATATATAAAAGGAATCATACACCATGACCAAACAGGTATAAAAGCTAGGTATAAAAAGCTAGTTCATCATTCAAAAAAATATTTAAACTTATCTGCTATATCAATAAGCTAAGAAGAAATATATAATCATGCAATTTGAAATAGGAAAAGCATTTGACAAACTCCAAAGCCAACTCATGATAAAAACTCTCAACAGGTTAGGAATAGAAGGGAATCACTTCAACCTGATAAAGAGCATCAACAAAACCTTTCAACTAACATCATAGTTAATGGGGAAAGACTGAATGCCTTCCTCCTAAAACTGGGAACAGGTCAAGCCAATGATGTCTTCTTTCACCACACTTACTCAAAATACTACTACTGGCAGTTCTAGGCTCTGCAATAAGACAAGAAATAAAAGTAAAAAACACATATATTAGAAAGGAAGACATAAAGCTTTCCCTATTTGCAGATTACATGATTATCTACATAGAAAGTCCCAAGTAATCTATCAAAAGCTCCTGTAAATAAGTGAGTGCTTATTTATAAGTCTACTAGTACTTTCATAAGAAAATATGACAGACTGGGTGACTTATACAACAGAATTTACTTTCTCAAAATTCTGGAGGCTAGAAGTCCAAGATCAAGATGTTGACAAGGTTGATTTCTGGCTTGCAGATTGTCGACCTTCTCACTATGTCCTCACATGGCCTTTCCTCTGTGTGCAGGTTCCTGTATGCATTTTTCTTCCTCTTCTTATAAGGACATCACTCTTACTGCCTTAGGGCTCCACTCTTATGATCTCATTTAACCTTAATTACCTTCTAAAAGGCCCTGTCTCCTAATACACTCACACGGGGGATTAGGGCTTGAACATATGAATTTTGAAGGGAGAGAATTCAGTCCATAGCAATGAGTTTAGTCACATTCTAGGATACAAAGTCAAAACACAAAAATCTGTCATATTTCTAAATATTAGTATTGAATAATTTTTAAAAGGTACCATGTAAAAGAACTCCCCTTAGAAGGAAATATGTAGGTACAATTCTAACAAAATATACATAAAGCCTATGTGCTAAAACTCTGAAATACTGATGAAATAAACCAAAGAAGATCTAAATATATGTAGAACCAACCATGTTCATGGATTGGAAGATTCCACATAGGAAAAAAGCTGTTTTCCTCTGAATTGACCTATGGATTAAATGCAGTTTCAACCAAAATCCTAGCAGAATTGTTATAGATATTTGACAAGCTGATTCTGAAGTCAATATGAAAGGCAAAGAAACTAGAATACTCAAAAGAATATTGGCTTTTGAAGAATCCCACTATTCAATTTTAAGATTTATATTAAAATAATCAAACAATATGGTATTGGCAGAGAGAGAGAGAGAGAGAGATACATATATCAGCAGAACACAATAGAGAGTACAGACATAGACACAAACAAATATGAATGGTTGATTTTTGCCAAACATACAAAGGCAATTCAGTGGAGATATGATAGTGTTTTCAACAAATGGTATTGGCATTCATACACACAAAAAAAGTGAACCTCTATCTAAATCTCATACTTTATACAAAACTTAACGCGAAATGGATCATAGATCCTAAGGGAAAATATGCAACTCTAAAACTTTCCAAGAAAAAAAATAAATAAATAAAATAAAACTTTTCAAGGAAAATGTAGAGCATCTTTGTGACCTGAGGTTAGGCAAAGAGTTCTTAGACATTATAGCAAAAGTCCAATTCATAAAAGAAAAAAATTGATAATTTTGAATTAATCAAAACTGAAAGCTTTGGTTCTGTGAAAGATATTCTTGAAGAATCAAAACACAAGCTGAAAACTGGGAGGAAACACTTGCAAATCACATATCTAACAAAGGGCTTGTGTCCAAGATATGTTAAAAACTGTCTTATTCAACAAACAACCCAGTGAAAAAATTGGTAAAAGACTTAAACAGACCCTTCACCGAAGAGAGTATATGGATGGCAAATAAGCACATGAAAGATGTCCAACATCATTAGCCAGTAGAGATATGTAAATTCAAACTATAATGAAATAGCACTATATATGTATTAGAATGGTAAAATTAAAAAAAATACTAACAGTGCTAGGACCTGGTGAGGATTCAGTAGTATGGAACTCCTATGTACATTGCTAGTTGAAATGTAAATTGGTGCAGTCACTCTAGAGCAGTTTGGCAGTTTCTTATAAAAATAAATGTACATGTGTCATCTCATCCAGCAATCCTATTTTTAGGTATTTGCTCTGGAAAAACGAAAATTTATGTTCATTCAGAACCATGTCCACAAATGTTTAAAGCTGTTCTATGAATAATTACCAAAAACTGGAAACAATCTAATGTCTTTCAGTGGGTAGATGGGTAAATAAAGTGGGATATCAATACATTAGCAAGAAACCATTATACACATAACAATGGGATAAATCTCAAAGGCCTTATGCTGAGTGAAAGGAACCAGTCTGGAAAGGTTACATACTATATGATTCTGTTTATATGAGATTCTCAAAAAGAAGTATAGTGAGAGATAACAAATAAATGTTCACCAGTAGTCAAGAGTGAGGAAGAGGGTGTGTTTAGGGCACAGCAGTATAAGAGAGCTTTTTTGGGTGATGGAGCTGTTCTGTATATTTTTTTAAAGATGTTATTTATTAATTAGAGAGAGAGAGGCAGAGATAAAGACAGAGGGAGAAGCAGGCTCCCTCTGGGGAGCCTGATGTGGGACTCGATCCCAGAAACCCCGGCTCACGACCTGAGCCAAAGGCAGATGCTCAACCACTGAGCCACCCAGGTGCCCCGGAATTGTTCTGTATCTTGATTCTGGTGGAGGTTACCCTAATCCATTGGTGTGCTTAAACCCATGGACCTGTCCATATTTTTTAAAAAGTCAATCTTGATGTATATTAGTTTTAAAAAGTCAGATTTCTTGGGGGGGCAGATTTTTTAATCAGAAGTAATAAATACACATTATGGCAGAAACTATTATCCCCCTAATATCCATTCTTCCTTTCTATCTTTTAATAATGGAATTCTCTCTGTGTGTGAGTGTTGGGAGGACACATGGTTGCCCAGCCAAAGACTGGTTTCCTAGCCTCCCTTGCAGCTAGATGTAGCCATGTAACTGGATTTTGCCAAGATAGAAGTACCTCCTTGAAATAGAGGCATTTATGACCTCCTTTTACTTCTTCCTCTTGTCCTAGAGGTGGTGCTGATGAGCTACTCTCAACCACAAGGACAACTGAAGCAGCAGACACCTTAGACCAGTGCAGGGCCAGCTGGGACCCTGGGTGATCTCAGACTGGTAGGTAAGAGAAAAAGAAACTTTGAATTTATGTAGGCTAATGCATTTTGCAGTCTCTTTGTTAGACCAGCTTAATCCTTACCGTAATCAATACACATATTCATTGTAGAAAAATGTAAAGGGCAAAATAAAAGTTATCCACAGTCTCACCATCAAAGAGAGACACACTTTGATCTCACCTTGGCCTTTTCAATATGCTGGTAGGGTAACAACAAAAAAAGAAATCTTCCAAAGAGTATGAGCATATCTGGTATTGTGTAGATTTCTTGAAGAATCCTGGATTTGGGAGGTGAGATATAGGGATAGAACTCCCCCTTAGATTGCAATGCTGACTCTCCTTCCCAGGAAATACCATTGTCTGGACATTGTTCCACTAACACACTATTACTCTGGGTCAGAGTAAAACCAGTTTCATAAGTAAAACCAGTTTCATAAGCAGTTCTTGTGGAGGACATGTTCCTGTAGTATCTTGAGGATGAGGAATTGGTACAAAATCCTTAGAAGCTTGGTCTTTGGAACTGGAAAGTCATGGATCCAAGGCCTCGTTCCACTTCTTATTTATGTGTGTAACTTTGAGCAGGTGTCTTAACTTCTCAGAATTTCAGTTTCCTCTGCTCTGAAATGGGAATGAATAATAGCACCTCCCATATGGAGTTGTTGTGTGAATTAAATGTGATGATAGGGATCCCTGGGTGGCGCAGCGGTTTGGCGCCTGCCTTTGGCCCAGGGCGCGATCCTGGAGACCCGGGATCGAATCCCACATCAGGCTCCTGGTGCATGGAGCCTGCTTCTCCCTCTGCCTGTGTCTCTGCCTCTCTCTCTCTCTCTGTATGACTATCATAAATAAATAAAAATTAAAAAAAATAGTTTAAATGTGATGATAGACATAAAGGCATAACACTGGGTCTAGCACATAATAAGTTCTCAGAAATGGGAGGCCATTTGATTATTCATATACTCCATGTTGAGGACCTATAATATGCCAGGCACATTTCTAGGCACTGGGGAAATAGCCGTAACAAAAAAGATCCTTGCTTGCTTGTATCTTACCTTCAGTGGAAGAGATAGATAATAAAATTCTAAAATAATAGTAGATCTGATGAAAGAGTGACTTATTGTTAATAAGGCTAATATTAGCTCAGGCATGTGTGAGGATGTATGGCTTCAGTTTCCTCCCTCAATTCTGCAAGGTCTGTGCAGAGAGCTGTGCAGGGTGGGTATGGACAGTGAGGACATTAAAGGACTTACACAGGAGAGCTCATGCAATGCATAATTTTGTGGGCCATGGCAGGTGCCATGCTCTCTGTGTGAAGTGTTCTCCATTGCTGAGAATGGCTGAAGCCTTCACCTGTCAGAGTCAGGCAGGAGGATGAGCCTGGAGTTCTAAGGACATGGGCAGGAAGTCTCTGGTAAGGTTTCAGATCTTCTGGCCCTCTCCTGGGGCCACTAGCAAATAGAGTTAATTTTTCCAATCTAACGGATGGCAGGTTGTTTCTGTTGAGAAAGAATTTCTCTATCCATGGATCAAAAGCTAAACAGCAGCTCTCAACTTGTTGTTCAGCAGAATTACTTATAGATTTTGTTTAAAAACAGCACCATCCAAGCCACTGTATTCCCAGAAAGTCTGCTTCAGTGCAACTCAATAATGGAGATCAGGCATTCTTGTTCCATGCTGATTTAGAAGTGCCCCCAGTGGTCAGAGCCACTGGTTCCAGATACAACCTCCATCTTCAAATCAAATCAGAGACCACTTCATGCCCCCAGGCAGGAATGGTCCAGATGCTGTGCCTTTGTAGAGCTAATTTGTCACTTCCATCCCTGGAGTTTAGATCACCCTGGATGGCTGTGATAGAGGAGGGACTAGAAACATTATTAGAGGAGAAGGAAGCTGCTTTCCAGTGGTGCAGAGTTCATCTCGGTCATGCTATCCCTCTAGCCTGGAACACTTGCTCTTCTATTCTTCATGGCTTCTGTAAGGTCTAACCGAACTTCAGACTTTCTACTTACAAACCTCCTGTCTGGTGACAGCAGCCCATAAGAGTCTCTGCTTTTTTTTGAAATCTGGCCCATGAGTAGTGATAGGGTTTTACAACTTATAAAGTACCATTGCATATATTAATATTTTCAACACTTAGTGAGACAGATATTATTATAACCGTATTACAAAGGCAGAAGCCACAAATTTAGAATGTTGAATGATGTGCAAAGACCCCTGAACCTGTAACCAATAGGTCTGGAGCCCAGGTCTCCTTACTCCAGAGTGCTCTCAAGTCCCACTTTATATGGCAGATTCCCTTCAGCAGTGTCCTGCCACCTGTTCATTCATTTCTATAGATATCAGCATGATTGGTTTAATCTTCCCAAGTGCTTGATCATAAAAATTGCATTTTGTTTTCCTTTTCTGTTGTATTAAAATGGTTTACTCTTGATAGTCTTAATTCGAATGAGTTTCTTAAACATATATTGTTCACCTAACACCTAATTGAAAATTATACTATTTACAAAAACAAAATTGAAATTCATTATCATTTTTTAAGATTTTATTTATTCATGAGAAACATAGAGAGAGACAAAGACATAGGCAGAGGGAGAAGCAGGCTCCCTCCAAGGAACCTGATGTGGGACTCGATCCCAGGACCCCAGGGTCATACCCTGAGCCAAAGGCAGATGCTCAACTGAGCCACCCAGGTGCCCTGAAATTTGTTTTCTGGAAAAGATTGGTTGCATAAAATAAACACACTTTTCTAGCTTTAGCTCTAAGTTCTAATTTAGGGAGCCCATGTGGATGTGGGCTGGGCTGAGTTGCTCTTTCCCTGTTGGTTTGCTGTGAGCACAGAAAATTCAGGAATCATGAGGGTTTGGGTACTGTTGCCTCTTTAACAACACTCTTCATGGGATCACATTTTTCCCACACAAGTCTGTACATAGGCATTCATTTAATATAGGTACTGAAAGGTCTCAGGGTAGCAGCATGGCACTTTTTCCGGAAAGTCATCAGCTCCATCAATTCCACATTTTCTTAGAGGAGAATTACAAATGATTAATTAAAGGTACAGAGTCATCTGAAGATACATTCAGATGATTTGCATATTGAATAAAAAAAAAAAACACTGCCTTTTGCCTCATTCTAGATCCTATCATTTAAAGTGCATTGATCAAAATTACCAGAACTCAGTTAACTTCATTCAAATCCCAAAGACTTCAGCACAATAGTTTTGGCAAGGGACATTTCCGATTTTCCTCTCACATAGCTCAGATTTCTTCATCATTCACAGCAGTCAAGTTTAGCAGCTCTGCTGCATAGAGGGAACTGGTGGGCTGCCAGCTGCAGCATTGTGTGGATCTGGAGATATTTCCAATTAGACAAGAGTAGGAGGCACCTCCGAGAGAGATGGGAAGATGACTACTCCCTTTGCATTATGAAAGGGAGGAGAATTTGACCCTCTGGGGAGAGATTTCACAGTTGGAAAATAGCTACATCCTTATTCAGTTTCCTGCAAAGGATCCATGCAGTGGACCAAAACATAGGCCTTCCTTTCTCCATAGGCTGAGCTTGAAGTGAGCATGGCAAGACCACATTGGACTCCTGCAGTTCCCAAAGCACCCCTGGCTGCCTTACATCTCTGGCCTATTCAACCCCTCCCCTACACCAGATAGGAATAGCCATGGACTAGGCACTACAGAAGAAAGATGCATGAACTGGAAGATGAAGACATAGCAAAATAAACTACCCAAATGTAGAACAGAGAGGAGAGAACTTTAAAAAGACTTTAAAAAGTGAACCAGATGGGGATCCCTGGGTGGCTCAGCAGTTTAGCGCCTGCCTTTGGCCCAGGGCGTGATCCTGGAGTCCTGGGATCGAGTCCTCTGTCGGGCTCCCAGCATGGAGCCTGCTTCTCTCTCTGCCTGTGTCTCTGTCTCTGTCTCTCTCTCTCTCTATCATGAATAAATAAATAAATTTTTTTTTAAAAGTGAACCAGATAACAGTGACTTGTAGGACAAATCAGGCAGTCTAACTTACATGCAATTAGAACTCCCAGAAAAGGGGGAAGAGGAAGAGGGGAAAAAACATATATAGGAATAATTTTTTCCAAATTTTATAAAAAATTTATAAACCCAGAGATCCATGAAGATCAGAAATCCTAAGAAAGATAAGCACAAAGTAAACCACACCAAATCACACCATATATAAATTCCTGAGCCTTAACAGAAAAGATGGACGATAAACAAGCATGTGGAGAAATTGGAACCCTTACACATTGCTGGTAGGAATGTGAAATGGTTCAGCTGCTATGAACAGTTTAGCAATTTCTCAAAAATATAAAATAGATTTACCATATGATCCAGCAATTTCATTCCAAAGTACATACCTAGGGGCTCCTGGGTGGCTCAGCAGTTGAGCGTCTGCCTTCAACTCAGTGTGTGATCCCAGGATCCAGGAGTTAGTCCCGTATTGGACTCCCCATGGAGAGTCTGCTTCTCCCTCTGTCCATGTCTCTTCCTCTCTCTGTGTGTGTCTCTCATGAATAAATAAATAAATCTTTTAAAAAAGTATATACCTAAGATAACTGAAAATTTCAACACAAATGTTCATTGTAGCATGATTCATAGTAGCCAACAAGTAAAAGCAACCCAAGTGGGGATCCCTGGGTGGCACAGCGGTTTGGCGCCTGCCTTTCGACCGGGGCACGATCCTGGAGGCCCCGGGATCGAATCCCACGTCGGGATCCTGGTGCATGGAGCCTGCTTCTCCCTCTGTCTGTGTCTGTGCCTCTCTCTCTCTCTCTGTGACTATCATAAATAAATAAAAATTAAAAAAAAAAGCAACCCAAGTGTCCATTAAATGATGAATGGGGAAAAAAAAATAAAAAAATAAATGATGAATGGGTAAACAATATGTGGTATATCTATACAATGGAATATTATTTGTCCATAAAAAATAAAATTCAGATTGTATTATGCCATTTACATGCAATGTCCAGATAGGTGCAAATCAATAGAAACAAACAGTAGATGAGTGGTTTTCAGGGTCAAGAGGGATAAGGGAATGGGAATGACTGCCAATGGGAATGGGATTTCATTTTAGAGTATTGAAATTGTTCTGGAATCCAATAGTGATTGATGCACAACTCTGGATATACTATAAACTATGGAATGTGAATTTTATGGCATGTGAATTAGATCTCAATAAAGGTGCTATTAAAGAAAAAAACAAGCTAAAAAAATAAATTCCTGAGCCTAAGTCATAAAAAGATCATCTTAAGAGCCAGAGTGCACGGGCTTAAGCCCTGGATGTTATACTCATAAATCATTGCATACTACATCTGAAACTACATATGTACTTTATGTTGGTTAATTGAATTTAAATAAAAAGAGTGAGCCAGACTAAAAGTGTTGCTTTAAGTACAAAGAAACAAAGAGTGGCAATAAATTTCTAGTAAGAAATTGTAAAAAGCATGGAACAAAATGTCTAACATGATGAAGTATAAAAAGGGTCATCCTAGAATTATATACCCAGTAAATACCATTAAGAGGAAGAAAAGCTGAAGTCTTTTCAGATAAATAAAAGCTAAGATAATTCTTCACAAGCAGACCTGTACCATGAGAGAAGTTTTAATGATGAAGGAGCATGATCCTAGATGGGAACTTGGATCTACACAAAGAAATGAGAAGCAACAGATTTTTAAATATCTGTGTAACTATAAAATACTTTTTATTATTTTAAAAAACAAACTCCTTAAAAGATAGTTAATTGTTTAAAGCAAACATAATGACAATATATACCAGAACTTGTAATATGAGTCGAAATAAAATACATAACAGTAGCACAAAATGTGGAAGGAAAAAAATGGAGGTATATTTATATTTTTATTATGAGTGAGGAAATATGATATCATCTAAAGGTAGATTTTGATCATTAGAGATGAATATGATAAATTTCAGAACAAACTAACACACTAAAACAAAAGATATAGCTAATAAGTGAATGGTGGAGATACTAAGGAATAATAAAATATATTCAATATAAAATAGGGAGGAAAAGAAAAAAAAAGGAACAGAGGAGAAATGAAAAAAAAAACAAAATATAGAAAACAATGAGATGGTAAGCTTAGATATCAGTAATTACCTTAAATGTAAGTGCCCTAACCCTTACTGTCCAATACACTAACCACTAGACACATGGAGCTCTTCAAATTAGCTTAAAATTTACTAAAATAAACTATTTAGCTCTTCAGTCACACCAGCAATGTTTCAAGTGCTCAGTAGCCACCTAATTAGTGGCTAGCATATTAAACAGATAATTTGTAACATTTGCACCATCAGAGAAAGATCTATTGGAAAAGGCTGGTCTAAATATTACAATTAAAAGCAAAATTATGAAACTGAATAGGAAAGCAAGAGCTGTCTTCCAAAATAAAACACAGGCACACACACACATGGGCACACATGTGTGGAAATAGAGAGGATCAAAAGGATGGAAAAGGATATACCATGCAAACACTAATTATAAGAAATCTGGAGTGGTTCTATTAATGTCATACAAAGCAGACTTCTGAATAAGGCACACAATCGATGAAAGGGAATATTTCAAAAGGATAAATGACTCATTTTACCTAATAACCTTTAATACTAAAGAAGATTTAACAACACTAAACATGTTTGTACTCAGAGATTTGGAACTGTACTGGACATATCTTCCTGCATGAGACAACATGAAAAGTTGGATAAAATATATGAAACAGTGGTCTTCAAGGCAGGCAACAAAGGACAGTAGTTTCCTGAGAGACAGGAAACAAATAGGGTAAACCCCATAACTGCCTCATCTACAGACCTTGGTGCAGGGATAGGGAGGACAGGTGGAGCCTGGTGGCTCACTGAATGGAGGACACAGAGCTGATGGTCCAGAGAGATGAAAGCAGCTGGAGATTACAGGACAGAATGCCAGAGAAGAGAGATTGTATGAAGAGAGAACTCCAGAGATCACAGAGCTATCCATATGTCAAAACTTTAAAAACTGTACCCTTGGGAGCCTTGTGGCACCCCTCCCTGCTCGGCAGGGAGTCTACTTCTCTCTCTCTCCCTCTGCCTCTCACCCCACTCATGTTTTCTCTTTCTCTCTCTCTCAAATAAATATTTAAAAAAATAAAAAACTGTACACTTTATATGCACAATTACTGCATGTTAATTGTAGCTCAATAAAGCCCTTTCTTAAAAAAAGATAAGGACATATGTGAGCAATTTCATGCCAATAAATTCAAACAGCATAGATGAAGTGGACAAATTTCTTGAAAAACACAAATATCAAAACTGTCTCCAGAAGAGACAACTGAACAATTGTATATGTATTTAAGTAATTACAATTGCATAATTGCTGCATTTGCACAAAGAAAATTATAGGCACAGATGACTTCACTGGAAAATTTTCTGAAACTTTTAAGGAAGAAATACCCCAATTCTACCCAATTTTTTTCCCAGAAATTAGAGGAAGACATACTTCCCAACTCATTCATGAGCCCAGCATTACCCTGATACCAAAACCATACAAAGGCATTACAAGAAAAGAAAATGCGGACAAACATCATTCATGAATATGGATTCAAAAATTCTTAAGGAATCTTAGAAAATCAATTCCAGCAAAATATAAAAATAATAACACATCATGCATGACCAATTGGGTTTATCCCAGGAATGCATGTTTCATTTAACATTGGAAAATCCATTAATGTAACTCACTATATCAACAAACTAAAAAATTAATGAAACCAAATAGATTTAGGAAAATCAGTTGGCAAAATTTAAAACCCACTTATGAAAAGTCTCTCAGCAAGGTAGAAATAGAAGAGAACTTCCTCAACCTTATAAAATGCATCTCTGAAAAACTTGAAACAACTAATACCATCTTGAGAGTAATGATGGGTAAAGAGTCTGCTTTTCTCCTAAGTTCAGAAATCTGATAGTGTACCCTTGTGCACTGCTTTTATTCAACATCATACTGGAGGTCATATTCAACGTAATAAGGCAAAGCAAAAAAAGATACAAAAGGCATATCAGATTGGAAAGGAGGAAATATAACTCTCATTATTTGGAGACAATATATTTGTGTACAAAGAAAATCACTAGAATCTGCCAAAGGAAAAAAAAAAGCTATTAGAACTGAATAACTGATTTTAGCAAAAGCAAAGGATGAAATTCACAGGTCAATAAACAAAGTGAATTGTATTTCCATATACTAGCAACAAACAATTGAAAATTGAAATTTTAAAACAATACGTTTAGAGTATCACCAAGAAACAGACATAGTTAGGGATAAATTTAAGTTAAATATGTTAAAGAAATATACAGTGTACACTATAAAACGTTGCTGACAGAAATTAAAGAACACCCAAATTAATGGATAGTTGTGCCATATCCATGGGAAAAGATTCAGTATTATTAAGATGTCAATTCTTAAATTGATCTATAGACTCAAAACAATCCCAATCAAATTCTCAACAGACTTCTTTTGTAAAAATTAGGTAATGTTGAAATTCGTATAGAAAATGCAAAGAATCTAGATTATCCCAAGAATTTTGAAAAGGAATACCAAAGTTAGAGTACTTAATATTACCCAATTTAAAGACTTATAAAATGTACAGTGATCAAGACAATGTGGGTATTGGTGCAAGAATAGTTATATGGGCCAGTAGAGCCAAAAAATGAGTAGATATAGACCCACATGTCAATGGATTTTTAACAAAGGGGCCAGGATAATTCAATAGGAAAAAGAGTTTTTTTCAACATACAGTATTAGAACAACTGGATATTCATATTGGAGGGAGGGGAAAGCTCATCACCTTCCTCCCAGCATAAACATATAAACTCAAAATAAAACTCAAAATGTATTGCAAACCTAAATATAAAAACTAAAACCATAGAGCTTTTAGAAGAAAATATTGGAGCATATCTTACTCATTGGGAGAAGATAGTGATATCATAGACAGAACAATATCTATAAAAGGGAAAAATTATACATTACACTTAATCAAAATCTAAAAATTTTCATCAAAAGTGACCAGTAAGAAAATAAATAGGCAAACTGCAGATTATGATAAAATCTTAACCTTTATCTGAAAAAAGACTTATATCCAAAATAAATGAAAAACTCCTGCAATTCAGAAATAAAAATAATTCAATTTTAAAGAGTGGGATTAAAAGATACGAATATACATTTTATAGAAAAGATACACAGAGGTGCCTAGGTGCCATAGTTGGTTAAGCATCTGACTCTTGGTTTCGGCTCAAGTCATGATCTTGTCATGAGATCAAGCCCCACACTGGGCTCTGTGCTCAGTGTGGAGTCAGCCTAAGACTCTCACTCCCTCTTCCTCTGCCCCTACTTCCTGCATTCTCTGTCTCTCTCTCTCTCTCAAATAAATAAATAAATCTTTTTTAAAAATCCAAATAGCTAGTAAGCTTATGAAAAGATGTTCAACATATCAGTAATCAGGGAAATATATCACAGTGATAGAGCAATACACATCCACTAGAAAGGCTAAAATAAAAAAAAAAAAGATTGATAATACCAAATGTTACAAGGATGTGGAGTGTGGCAGACAGACTCTAACATGGCCCTCAGTGATCCCTGGTTCCTGATGTTCATGCCCTTATATAATCCCCTCCCTTTAAATGTGGGTGAGACTTATATGGGTGAGCAAGGGAACGTGGCAAAAGTGATGTGATATCACTTTTGTGTTTACTTTATAGATTATAGCTTCTATCTTGCTAGCCAACTATCTCTAATGGCTATCTCCCTTGCTATATTTGATGAAGTAAGCTGCTATACGAAGAGGCCGATGGGGCAAAGAACTGAATGTGGCCACTGGCCAACATCCAACAGTTGCTGAAGCCTGACAGCCCACAAGGAAATGATTCCTGCCAACAGCCATATGAATTTGGAAATGGATCCTTACCCAGTTGTGCCTCTGATGAACCACAGCTCTGGCAACACCTTGATTGCAGCCTCACAAGAGACCCTGAAACAAAGGACTCAGCTAAATGATGCCAAAATTCTTGAACTGCATCAACTGTATGATAATAAATATGTGTTGTTTTAACCCTCTACATTTGTAGTGAGTTTTTATGCATCAATAGATAACCAATAGATGGACTGGAATTGTCACACAGTATGGTGGGAGTGTAAAATGGCATAACCATCTTGTAAAATAGTTTGATAAATATGCACTATGCTTACCCCAAGACCCAGCAATTGCACTCTAGGTATTTCCCCATGAAAATAAAACTATGTGTCCAAACAAAGGCTTGTACCTGAATACTCATAGCAGCTTTACACATACTAGCCCACAACTAGAAACGATCCAAATGCCCATCCATAGATGAATGAACAAAATGTGGAATATCCATACAGTGGAATACTACTCAATAGTAAAGGAGGATGAACTAATACATGGAACAACATTGATGAATCTCAAAACATCATGTTGAGACAAAGAGGCTAGACATAAAAGAATATATTATAAGGCTCACAAGACTGCCTTAGAGGGATGATTACCATATTCTATATCTTGGTTACAATGAGTTGTCAGAATTCATTGAGTTGTTCACTTAAAATTGGCATACTAATTGTATATAAATGATTCCCCTGTGAAATTGATTTTTTAAAAATAGAACTCAAAATGGATTAAAGACTTACACATCAGACCTGAAACTTTAAGACTCCTAGAAGAGGAGCAAAACTTCATGACATTAGCCTTGGCAATAATTTATTGGATATGACACTAAAAGCACTGGCAAAAAAGCCAAATATAGACAAGTGGTATTGCACCGGACTAAAAAGTTTCTGCACAGCAAAATGAATAATTAACAGAGGAAAAAACAACCTACAGAATGGGAGAAAATATGTGAGAACCATGTATCTGAAAAAGGATTAATATCCAGATTAAGGAATTCCTACAACTTAATAGCAAAACAACCAAATAAACCAATTTTTTAAGTGAACAAAGGATTTAAATGGACATTTCCCTAAAGAAAACGTACAAATGGCAAATAAGTGTATGAAAAGATGCTCAACATCATTAATCTTCAAACACCTGTTAGGATGGCTATTATTTTTTTAAAAAGTGATCATGAGGATGTGGAGAAACTGGAACCCTTGTGTACTGTTGGTGAGGATGTAGGATGGTGCAGCTACTATTGAAAACAGTATAAAGGTTTCCCAAAAAATTAAAAATTGAAATGCCATATGACCCAGCAATCCTACATCTGGGTGTTTATCCACAAGAATTGAAATCAGGAATCTTGAAGAGATATTTGCACTTGTATTCATTGCAGCCTTACAATAGCCAAGATATGGAAACAACTTGAATGTCCACAGATAGGTGAATGGACAAATAAAATATACTATATATATATATATATATATATATATATATATATGCACAATGGAGTATTATTCAACCTTTAAGAAAAAAGAAAAGGAAATCTAATAATCTGCTACAAAATGGATAAACCTTGAGGATATTGTGCTAAGTGAAATAAGCTGTTCACAGAAGGACAAGATACTGCATGATTCCACTTATAGGAGGTATCTAAAGTAGTTAGATTCATAGAAGCAGAAAATAAAATGGTGGTTGCCAGGGGCTTATGTAGGAGGGGGAAATGGAGATTTGACCAATAGGTTTAAAGTTTCAGTTATGCAAGATGAATAAATTCTAGAGATCTGCTGTACAACATCGTTCCTATCTTTAACAAAACTGTATTGTAGCCTCAAAGATTTTTAAGAGCGTATTTATATTAATTGTTTTTACCATAATTTTTTAAAAAAATAAGTCTTAAAACAGGCCATTTGCCCAAGCTATGACCATAGACTGGTTAGATGTGCCTTGGCTGTGCAAGCCTGGGACCCTGGATTTCTTTCTCCACAGCACTTTTCACACGTTTGTGTCATGGATTTTCAGTTGTGAGTCTTCTGCTCTATAACATAAGCTCTCTAAGCTCAGGGATCTCCTTGGTTGACTTACACAGTGCCTGGCCCAGAGCAGGCATTTGTGGAATAAATATACAGATTTTTAAAAAATTTTGTGGAGTTAATTGAAACTGTATGAAGTTCTGCCATTGTGTGGGCTCAGTCTGAACCAAGGTATTATGTGGTCTTCATAAAATTCTCCATTGAAGACTATGCATTCTGCTCTGAGTTGCCTACAGACATGTTTCTGTGCCAAGTTCACTTTGATGGACAAGTGTGATCAAAGTGTGATGCCAGAAGTGGCTTAAACTAAGTTAAGAAAACCATCTCCTCAGTTTACTTCTGTCTGGGCAGGCCACTCATCACACTTGATAAGTCCCAGCCCTGATTAAGAACAGCTGGACTGAGCTTCTTTTCACATTTCAATTTTAGGGAATTGAGGGAGGTTCTCACAGTTTTCCCAGGAAGAATTAGTAATCCCTTCTTCTGTGACCTCCCCCTGCTCCCCACCCTGAGCTTTTTGTTCTTTCTTCTATTCTAACATTCAGACTATTAGAGTGTCATTATTGCTTGTATATCTGACTCTGTAGTCAAGTCTGATCTCTGTAAAGGAAGAGTGAAAATCATCTTTTTAGCACTCATTTTTTCATGCATTTCAACATTTCTGAGTGTCTGCTGATTGGCTTGCATTGAATGGACATATGCCTAGTACAGTTTATTGATTGCATAGTGGACCTTCAATAAACACATGCTCTATTAGTCTCTGTGTCTCTGGTGTTAGTTTTCCCCAGTCCATTGGAAATCAAGGTCGGTAACTTTCAGAACAACAGTGTCTCCTGGCCTGCCCAACGTGCCCGTACAACTAAATATAATGCAGTGATTTTTTAAAAAAGATTTATTTATCCATTTGAGAGAGAGAGTGTGTGAGTGAGGGGGCAGGGAGGAGGGAGAGAATCTTCAAGCAGACTCCCTGCTGAGCATGGAGCCTGAGGCAGGGCTCAATCTCAAGACCCATGAGATCATGACCCGTGAGAACATGACCTGAGCCAAAACCAAGAGTTGCACACCCAACTGACTGAGCTACCTGGGCGCCCCTGCAGTGATTTTTAAATGATGCAAAGGAAGACCCTGTAGCAGCAACACCTAGCTGCTTTTTGAAAATCTTCCTCTCCTTCTTGTAATGGAACCCAGATTTTCACTAGGGCACATTACCACCTATCTGAAAGGCTATATTTTCCTCAGACTCCCTTGAAGCTACATTTAGCCATGTGATTAAATTTTGACAAATGAAATGTAAACAAAATTTTTATGCCAATTTCAAGATCTCTTTTTTCCTATTTATGTTAATTATATTTTTAAGTCATTTTAATTCCAGTTAGTTAACATACTGTATAATATTAGTTTCAGCTGTACAACATAGTAATTCAACACTTCCATACATCACCTTGTGCTCATCACAAGTGCCCTCCTTAATCCTCATCACCTATTTCACCCATCGTCCCACCCACCTCCTCTTTGATAACCATCAGTTTGTTCTTTTTAGTCCAGAGTCTCTTTCTTGATTTCTCTCTCTCTCTTATTTTTTTCTTTGTTGTATGTTTTGTTTCTTAAATTCCACATGTGAGTGAAATCATATATTTGTCTTTCTCTGACATTTCATTTAGCATAACACTCTCTAGCTCTATCCATGTCATTGTAAATGGCAAAGTTTCATTCTTTTTTCTGTCTGAATAATATTCCAGTGTGTGTGTGTGTGTGTGTGTGTGTGTGTGTGTGTGTGTGTATTCCTTATCCATTCATCAATTAATGGACACCTGGGTAGAAAATTTATTTTAGGAAATAATAGCTGAAAAATTACCTAATCTGGGGAAGAAAACAGATCCAGGAGGCACAAAGAACCCCCATCAAAATCAACAAAAGTAGACCCATACCAAGACATATTATTATTAAACTTGCAAAATATAGTGATAAAGGAAAAATTTCAAGATCTCCTTAAAGGATAAATTTCAAAAAATTTCAAGAAATCATGAAATTTCAAGATTTCCTTAAAAGGAATGAGCATTCCCTTCTCCACTCTTGTCTAGCTGCTACCTGGAATAAAGATGTGATCATTGAAGTTTTAGCAGCATTTCTAGACCATGAAGATAGACATCAAACTTTGAAAATAATCGACTGATGATCTGGAGGTAGTCTGGTTTCTGAGGACTTAGTGAAACTCTCATGCCAACCTTGGACATGCCATGTCCAGCCTTTTTTTCATATTAGATGACAATAAACTTCTGTAATTGTTGTAACCATTATTATTCGATATTTCTAAAAGGACAGCACCCAGCCAGGAATGATGCCTATATTACACCTTTAGACCTTTTCTCTTTGACTTAAGAATCATGTTTTTAAGTAAATGCACTACAGAGGCTTGTGATCAAGTCTGGAAGGTTCCCTGCAACCTGAAGTATGTGTAAATGAGGGAAAAAAATTCTCAGATGGCAGAATAAAGAGACATACATTATGACAGGCTGACATCTATTCTTTTTCTTACAACATGATATTTCATTTATTTTCTTTTTTTAATTTATTTTTTATTTTTTATTTTAAATTCAATTAGCCAACATATAGTTATATATTTAATATATATTATAATATATATTGTATGTATATAACATTAGTTTCAGATATAGAGTTCAGTAATTCATCAGTTGCATATAACACTCAGTGCTTATCACATCATGTGCCCTCTTTAATGCCTGTCACCCAGTTACCCCCTCCCCCACAACCACCTCCTCTCCAGCAACCCTCAGTTTCTTCCCTTCCCCAGTTTCCCTTCCCTTCCCCTATGATCCTCTGCACTGTTTCTTATTATCTTATATGAGTGAAATCATGTAATTGTCTTTCTCTGATTGACTTATTTCACTCAGCATAATATACTCAGTTCCATCTGCATCGATATAAATGGTAAGATCTCATCCTTTCTGATGGCTGAATAATAGTCCATTAATATATATATATGGTATATATGTGTGTGTGTATTTATATTTATACACACCACATCTTCTTTATCCATTCATACATCATTGGACATCTCAGCTCCTTCCACAGTTTGGCTATTGTGGACATTGCTGCTATGAACATTGGGGTGCAGGTACCCCTTCAGAGCACTACATTTATATCTTTGGGGTAAATACCCAGTAGTGCAATAGCTGGGTCATAGGGTAGTTCTATTATCTAGCTTCTTGAGGAACCTCCACACTATTTTCCAGAGTACCTATACCAGCTTGCATTCCCACCACCAGTGTAAGAAGGTTCCCCTTTCTGCACATCTTCACCTACATTAGTTGTTTCCTGACTTGTTAATTTTAGCCATTCTGACCAGTGTGAGGTGGTATCTCATTGTGGTTTTGGTTTGTATTTCCCTGATGCTGAGTGATGTTGAACATTTTTTATGTATCTATTGGCCACCTCTGACATCTAACTATTGCTGTAAATGTCATCCTGTTATGCTTAGGGCACAATCCTCCTTCACCAGAACCACAAAGCTCTACATGATCAGCTCCCTGCCTTTCTCCAGTATCCTCTCATTGTTCACATGGCTCCTGCCACATTAGCTCCCTTGCACATGTTCCCTCTCTCTCTCTCTCTCTCTCTCTCTCTCTCTCTCTCTCTCTCTCTCACACACACACACACACACACACACACACACACACACGCATAATGCTTCAAACCCAGTCCCACCTCAGGACCTTTGCACTGGGTATCCCAAAGCCTGGAGTGCTCTTAGAGTCCTCAGATCTTCACATGACTGGCTCCTCCTTGTCATTCAGACTTCAGCTTTACATGTCACCTTCTTAGAAAGGGCTTCCTTGATGTGTAAAATAGCCCTACAGGATATTTTCTAATTTATGTACTTATTTATTGTTTACCCGTCACACTAACTGAACAGAATTTTGACAAGTCACTTTATTTACAGTATTCACCATTGTATCCAAGAACCTCAAATAATGCACATGCCTATTTGTTGACCACTTGTTGACTGAGCAATACTGAACATGAAGGGCCTTCTCCCTGGAGCAGCTGCTGCTCTGCTTTTGCTCATCCCTACTTGGCTTTCTGTTTTAACACATCCTTTTCTACATCTCAAAAAAAGTACTTTGTGCCAAATGGAGCAATTTCTTTTAGGCCTAATTTGCATAAACCAATCATTCTGTAAAACCTGTATCTAGACACTAGCTTATATAGTACTTTGAACTGTCATAAATTATTTAAATGGCAATAATAATCCATTTATAAGATTCTTTCCTGAGACTAGTTTTTAAAGAGTGGGGGATAGATAGAATATGAGAGCCTTGGTTATCTAAGGGGAAGTAGCACCACCAAGGGGAGAAAATACACAGAAAGAGGAGACTGAGGTACATAAAGTTTCACTTAGAACCTACGGCTTCACATAGTCTATTAGCTGAGGTAAAGGTTCAGGAGTATAGGACAGAGATCCCAAATATAGTGGCCTAAATAAATCTGATTTGATTGATAGTTCTGCTCTGCCAAGGCATGGGCGACCCAGCCTCCTTCTACATTGTTGTTCTGCTATCCCTAGCACATTGCCCCCACTGCTAGGGTCCATGATGACTCATCACCAATTCAGCCCATGGGAAGATGAAGAGGGTAGGCCAGAGGGCACTCCCTGCAAAATGCTCATACTACCTCCACTGACATCCCATTGGCCAGAACCTGGTCACGTGGCCATCCCCTGTTGCAAAGGAGGCTGGGAAGCTAATCTCTTTTTTTGAACAGCTGTAAGCCAGACACAAATCAGGGGTTCTACTAAAATAGAGGGAGGAAAGGAATACTGAGGGATTACTGGCAGCTCAGCCCCACACAGTATGTCTTGGTTGGAAGGGTTTTTATGAACAGCCCACATAAGCAGGCTTATAAAAATGGCACATAAAATAAACCCATTCACATTTTTCTACCAGTCCATGCTTTCCTGGGAAATCCAAGTGTGGCAAAATAAAGAAAAGCTAACTGCTTTTCCACTCCCCCAGCTCCTTACTGTTCACATTGGCCAAGTAATGGAGCAGCACATTGTCAGGCTTTCCCCAGGTATTTCTGGATATAGATGACCAGGTATGGCAATTTGAATGTCCATTCATCCACAAATCCTAAAGTTACAGGTGAATGGAGAAGCATGAATTAATGATCTAATGTTTTATTTTCAATACAGTATGAAAGTTTAAAATTAATATAAATATTAATCACATGTGTGTTTTAAATGGTTAAATAAGATAGACATCTTCCCCATTTTCATCTGATCCCGGAGCAGCAGCACCACATGGCTGGTTGGCCCCTTCCTCATTCTAGGCTGGAATGTTAAGTTTCTTTCAGATACATCCATATATTTTCTTCTTCTCTGTTTTTAGAGCACAGTAAGGATAAAAGCTGCTTCAGGGGTGCCACAGGTCTGTGTGGCTCCAGCCTGGGAGCAAAAAGGCAGCTAAGTGAGGATGTGAAGGTCGATGGGGAGCCCAGGAACAAACACTGCCATCATGTTAAATGATCCTTCTTCCTTCCTTGGGTTGTCAGTTGGAACAGCCTTGGTGCCTGTAAACAACCACACTGGATCCAGTCATGCCTCACACATTTTTAATAAATGCTGAAAATCTCTCCCAGAGCTTAATTCAGGTCAAAATGTGTTTGCTTCCATCTACCATAAGGGGACCAGACTGGGGCTCAGTTTCCTGGCCAAAAACGTATTTTTCTTTGAGTTGTTACTTGACTCCCTTAATCTGCAAGACACATTCCACCTTTGTAGAACTTAGGATAAAGGAGGGGATCACTTGAGGCTCCTGAAAACTGAAAACTGAAAAGCCTTTGCTGGGACTCACTAGACCCAACAAGCAGATGGTTAAGCAGCTGTCAAAATCAGCGTCAACTGGAACGCAATGATCTCTTTTTTCTTTTCATCCTCACATTCGTTAGGCAGCTATTCTGTGCCAGGCATTATGCCAAGCACTGCTGAGACCACAGAGGACTGACAGACCCAATCTTGCCCTCAAGAAGCTTAATAATAGGTTTTCAAAGTCAAACTCTACCCACCTCCACTCCCATTCAATTCAAATTTGACTGAATTGAGACTAACCCCTTTGTTCTTGGTTATAACCCAGCCCCACAGGCCTGTGAAACTGGCTGCTCTGTTCCTTGACCCCCAAAATGGTTGTCCTCCAAATAGCCCAGAACTGAGAAGTTTCCCAAGATGCAAGACTTTTAGTCCTCAAAGCAGAACGACCAGGCAAACCAGCTGTGTTGGTCACCCTAGTTCAAAATGAAACTTCACTTATAAGGAAGGAAAGTAGAAGTATAGAAACTCAAAGCAGCTTCTTACCTGGCCTACCATACAATTCACACAAATATGACTTTCCTCCCACCATAGCTGTGTTCACACACAAACATAATAGAATGCAATTTTGTAAGCTGTAGTCCAGATAAAATAGACTTCTGGTGATGGCTGTAGACTGACCACTTTCCCACTACTGGTCCAGCACACAGTATGTCCTGGTGGCCTGACCCACATGCCCCTACCCCCGGTTCCCCTCAATGTTACTTCTGTCCACCCTCCACACCATTTTAGTCCCAGGGCTGTAAGATCATTCCAGACCTCCAGAGAGTTGTTTAAATGGTGTCCTCTGCCTGTCCTGCCAGCTTTTTTTCAGACATCGAGTTCATTTCTGTTCCTGCCTTTCCCACCTCATCTGCTTCCATCACTATATCCACTGCCCCTGGGAGACACTAGGGGGCAGTGGTTAAGAGCACAGGGTGTAGGAGTTAGATTCTTGGAGTTTTCTATATTGCTTCTTTCCAGTGGGCAGTTGGGCAAAGTGGTTAAGAGCACAGGGTGTAGGAGTTAGATTCTTGGAGTTTTCTATATTGCTTCTTTCCAGTGGGCAGTTGGGCAAATTAGGTTCTTCAGGCCTCAATTTCCTGATCTGGAAAATGAGAATAATGACATCTATCTAACAGGTGAGACAATCCATCTACATAGAGAGTGACACAGGTAATCAAGCCCTTAACTGGTGTCAACACTCTAGTATATCCATCCATTCGTTTACAAGCCTTTATCCTTTTGTTCTTATATCCTTAGTGCCTGGCACTGAGATGTTTGTTGAATGAATGAAGTGTGCTAAAAAGATGAGGGTTTGAGTTCTTCTAGAATTGGCTTTTGAGAACATTCTCTTGGTAACTTAGGGAATCTGTAGAAGTGAACAGGTTGTGCCCTTTTCAGCTCAGAGGGGTGAGTGACAAGGACATTCTCATGCTCTCTACATCTAAAAATGAAAAGCAGTTCGGAGCATGCATAAAAAAGCTCTTCAAAATAGTCACTTCAGCAGTTGTACTTCTAGGAATTTACCCCAAGGAAATTATCAGAGATTTATACAAACATTTACACAAGTTTTAATCACAGGTTGTTAATAACAGTGTTGCTAATCAGAGTGAGAATTATAAATAGCCTAACTACCCATAGTGGTTGGTAATTAAATAAATATGCCCATGAAGAGGAGCTATATAGTAGAGTGATTGAGAACCCAGGTCCTGAAGCCAGACTGCTTGGGCTCCCTTCTGGTCCTGCTACTTACCAGCTTTGCTATCCTGAGTATGTAATTAACATTTCTGTGCCATACATCCTCATCTGTAGAGTGGGGCTAAAATGCGGAATATAGGTCTGGTATGTATTAGGTCTTTTTTTATTAAGATTTTATTTATTTATTCATGAGAGACACACAGAGAGAGAGAGAGAGAGAGAGAGAGAGAGGTAGAGACACAGGCAGAGGGAGAAGCAGGCTCCATGCAGGGAGCCCGACATGGGCCTCGATCCCAGGTCTCCAGGATCAGGCCCTGGGCTGAAGGCAGCGCTAAACCACTGAGCCACCAAGGCTGCCCTGTATTAGGTCTTTGATTCAGGTTAACTCCATTATTATTTTTCTACTATGGAAATTCATATTTTAGAAGGTTCATGATGTAAGAAAATTTTCACATATACACAATTTTTCTAAAACAGAATACAAAAGAAAATATTAAGCATAACCCAAATTTAAATTCTAGACTGTAGCTTTTAGAACCAGGGTAATATATATGGTAACCAACAACAGTTATCTCTGGGCTACAGAGTTATAAGTAACTTTTTCTTTTCTTTTACTGCTTTTCTGTGTTTTCTGCTTTCTGCAATAAATAGTTTCTGGCCACATTCATACTAAAATTATGAGGTGGGTAGCATAGTGACCCTCAGGAAACCTTGAGCTAGGGAAGAGTACCTAAGTCCTAGTCCATGCTCCATCAGCCAAACCAAGCACCAGAGTATTACTGCAAATGCTCAGAAAATGTAACTCACTAGGAACACGCCCTTTACAAGTAGGCCAATATCCATGCTAAATCTAAAGAGATGACTGCCTAGTAAAATGTAAGATGTAAATAGGAACCAGAGTCACCTAACATAAAAGACAAAATGTCCAGAATATGATAGAATTATCACCCATCATATCAAGAACCAGTAAAATCTCAACTTGAGAAAGAAAAGACAATGATCTGGTGCCAACCTCAAGATGAATCAGATGTTGGAATTATCTGACAAAAATGTTAAAGCAGCCTTCATAAAAATGCTTCAACAACCAATTACAAACTTTCTGGAAACAAATGGAAAAAACTTAAAAGCTCCAGGGAGAAAAAACTGTTAAAAAATAACCAATGGAGATTATGCTACAGGAAAATACAGTAACAGATATAAAAAAGTTTCTAGGTGGCCTCAAGAAGAAAGTGGAGGGGATGGCAGATTAAATCAGTGAACTTGAGGACCAATCAATAGAATTCATTAATCTGAACAACAGAGAAAACACTGAAGAAAACATACATGAAAGAGCCTCAGGGAGATGTAGAGTAGTAACAAAATATCCAACATTTGTATCACTGGACCCCCAGAAGGAAAAAAAAAATTGAATGGGAGAAAGAATGTTCAAAGGAGTAATAGCTAAAAACTTCCCAAATTTGTTGAAAGACATTAACTGACAGATTCAAGAAGCTGAGACATCTCAAAGTAGGATAAATCTAAAGAAATCCATGCCAAGACACATGACAATTTAATTGCTGAAAAGTAAAGAGAAATTAAAACATCTTGAAAGCAGCTAGAGAGAAATGACAGATTACTTACTGGAGAGCACCAGTTTGAATTTTGTATTGAACTGTGGAGGCCAGAAGGGAATGTCACAACATTTTCCAAGTGCTGAAAGGGAAAAGCTATCAATCATGAATTTCATATCTGGTAAAACTATCCTTCAGTAAGTTTAGTAAGAAAGAGGAAATAAAGACATTCTCAAAGGAAAACGAAGAGAATCTGTCACTAGCACACCTACACTTTAAGATTGAATAATGGAAGTTCTGCAAACAAAATGATAAAAGGAATCCTAGCACATTAAGATGGGGGAAAGAACGATGGAAATCACATAAATATGGGTATATGCTATATGCAATAAGCTATCCTTCTCCTTATGAGTTTATAAATCATATTTGATGATTGAAACAAAAATAACATTTGATGCTCAAGACAATGATATTTAAAAGTGCAGAAGGTAAAAAAAAAAAAAAAAAGTGCAGAAGGTGGGGCAGCCCTGGTGGCTCAGTGGTTTAGCTCCACCTTTGGCCCAGGGCATGATCCTGGAGACCCGGGACCCGGGATCGAGTCCCACGTCGGGCTCCCTGTGTGGAGCCTGCTTCTCCCTCTGCCTGTGTCTCTGTCCCTCTCTCTCTTTCTGTGTGTGTGTGTGTGTGTCTCTCAGAATAAATAATAAAATCTTTAAAAAAAACTGCAAAAGGTAAAAGGAGTCTAAAAGGGAGTAAGATTTCCTCATTTCACCTGAAGTGGGTAAATGTTAGTACAATAACCACAAAGACCACTATGAAAACAATACAAAGAGATACACTAAAAAATGCAATAAAACCAAATCAACATATAATCTGTAAAAAAAAGTTCAAGTGATCAAACATGAAATCCATTAAAAATCCTAGTGATGACAGGAAAGAAAGAAAGAAAAAACAGAGGAACAAGAACCAGAGAAAACAAATAGAAAACAAATAATAAAATGGCAGAGTTAAGTGCTAACATGTCAATGATTAGCTAAAATGTAAATAATCTAAATGTACTGATCAAGACAGATTGGCAAAGTGGACAAAAAGTCATGACTCAATTATGTACAGCTGATAAGAAATTCACTTTAAATTCAGCATAGGAGGAAACAAAGTTGAGAGTATGGAAGGGACTTGCTTTGAGTCACACAGCCAGTTGGTGGCAGAGTAGGGAGTAGGATCTGGGTCTCTTTGCCTCAACCCCCTAACCCAGCTCAAAGCCCCTGATCAGTTCACCCTTTTGTCTTTTTGTTTTGTTTTGTTTTGTTTTGTTTTGTTTTGTTTTGTTTTGTTTTTGAGAGAGAGTGCATAAGCAGGAGCAGGGAACAGGCAGAAGGAGAGGGAGAGAGAGAATCTTAAGCAGACTCCACACCCATGTGGAGCTTGACTCAGGTCTCTTTCTCATGACCCTGAGATCATGACCTGAGACAAAATCAAGAATCTGACACTTAACTTACTGAGCACCCAGGTGCCTCCACCTTGTCAATTCTTGAGGCACACTTCCCTGGAATATATAGCATGGGTGGGGCATGGGAGATGGTCCTTTACCTTTAATGAGAATTGAAGTAGAGGAATGTCATGCATGAGTAACCTGGCTGTAGCTCTCTGGGATCATCCTGGAGGTATCATACTGCTGTTGGATTCATACCCTCCCTTAGCCCCTAACTCTGCCCCTATAATCCCTAGATCACTTCAAGGGTGATGGTCCTAAGGTGATAGTCTCCAAATCGAAGCAGATGACCATCTTTCTGACTGCTAAAATTGCACCTCATTGTGTGATGTTGACAAGGTGTCACCACCACCTCTCATACAGGTTGCAGGGGAGATGTGGAATTCCAATTTCCTGGTCTTGCCCTCCCTGTATGGTTACAGGGAGAGTTTTGCCAAGGAGAAGAACTGGAGATGAAAGAGCTATTTTTAGGAGAAAGTTGTAGGCAGCCAGCAAGTATGAGGTTTACAGAAGCTTCCAGGTGAATAATCACATGCCTAAAAGTGTAGGCAGTGGACCTGGTAGGTGGCAGCTTCTTAAGATACTGCAGGCTAAGAAGGTGGAAAAGAACTTTCTGGAGTTTCTTGGGACTCTTAGCAGCTTCCAGGTGATCTCCTGAGAAGCTCTGGCTCCAAAGCCGCAGTCTGAGACCTTTAAGAGTAGTTTTTCTGTCCTCTTCTAACTCTTCCACTAATTGTAAAAGCCCCAATTCTGTACTAAAACTCTTCATTTTTGCATCTGTGACTTCTGCTTTTCTGAACTATGGACTACTGGTTCCATTCACTAAGTGTTTCCTTATTTCTTCCTTTTTGACTCAAGGAAGTATTCCATAGCCATGCAATATGTGTTGTTCATTCAAACGTAAGGAAAAGTGATATGGAACCTCTAAGAAGAAGCTTTAAGAAGCACTGCACCATTCACCATGTTCCTTTCCCTGTGCATGCCCTGATGGAGTCTGTGTCATCCACACCTCCACCACTGACCATCATTGGATATGCAGCACAAGTCAGAAGTAAATGTGATATATCACTGAGGTGTGTCCACAACATAATCTTACCTCTCCTGATTGATATAGAAACAGTAAAAATAGAGATAAGCCTAGACCATAGTGCAGACATTTCACTTCACTGTATGGTTATTATACTATTTGAATATGGCATATCATTTCAAACTACAGCTTGAATGAAAAAACTAAAAGGGAGTCTACATCTGCTAAAAACAAGAGCAACCAAAACAAAAACACAGTTTCTCAACTGTCTACATTTGAAAGATTGGAAGTTTCAGATTTGTGAACCTTTTTCCTCCATTCATTCAAAAAGTATTTCTTATGTGACACTTGTGAGTCAGGTAGAATGGTAGATGCAAGGAATAGAAAGATGAATAAGATATAGCTCCTATTCTTAAAGGCCTTGTTATCCAGCTCTGCAGATGATGTACAATCAAGTCAAAGACAATTTGATTAACATGGAAGGAAAAATATTCATTCATTTCTCTGGCATCTGTTATACACTAGCTCTGTGTGAGCCATTTTATGTACTTTATCTCATTTAATCCTCACCATAGCCCCATTAGTTGGGGTTATGATCTGAGTATTAGACTTGAGGAAATCAAGGCTGAGAGAGGGTAAGCAACTCATCTAAAATTACCCAGTTAGTAAGTGTTAAATTCAAGCACAGTTGCCTAAGCTCTTTTCAACACTCATGGCATGGTAAGTGTTAGAACAGAGACATGGCCGTGGTACCAAAGAAGCCAAGAATGGATATATTGCTATTCTGTATTTTGGGGAATGTCAGATCAGAATGCTCTTCCCTCAAACTAGCTACAAATAGCCTTGGTACAAGAGAAAACCTTTTCTCCTTAGGATTCCCAGAGGTTCCCAACCCTTCAAGGATGAGTACCTGGGATACTAGTTCCTCCTCCAGGGCCATGTGTGTCTAGCAGGAAGGAAGAATGTAGAGAGTGGTCCATACTCCTGAGCAAGTACAAAGAACATCTTGTCTGCATTATGCTTACTAATGCTCCAAGGCAGTCAGGGCAGGGTTATCCTCATTTGCAGCCAAGGAGAGTTTGCATAAGATCAGTGAAATGACTTGCCCCTGCACCTCTGCCCCCAGGCTTAAACCAGAAACTGCTCAAAATAAAGTTTCCATCATGGTATATACAAAGCACAGAGGGTCCTTTGCTGGGCTTCTGTGTTTTCTTGGATCCTTCAGGCATTATCTGTTAGTATTTAGCTAAAGAATCAGAAATGTGCATCATTTTCACCAGAGAGAGGGCCACAAGACTCATGGCTTCCCATTTTCAAGTCCTTGGGATAAATTAGTGAGTTGTAATGCCCACGTGTTGCATGGTCCAGATGAATGATGGCAGCCTCCAAAACTCTTTTAAGGCCAAAAGGAGGGGGAAGCTTGTGCTGTGGAAAAACCTACTTATGCCTATATTGTAAGCAACTTTCAGGGTCCTTTGTAATGAAAATAGTCTTTCAGATATTTGGGATATGGTTGTTGCAGCATGATTCCAATGTCAGTAGATTTGCTTAGCAATGCTATCATATTTGCTTTTCTTTTCTGCTTGTCAAGAAGCTGAAGAGGAGGAGAGTTCTCCTCTACTGACCTAGGGATTTCTCCAGAGATAGTTTGGCAGCCCCTTTTATTAAAGGTTGTTAACTGATTTTAAAACAAAACAAAGCAAATAAAAAATAAAACCTAGGTTGTTAACATTTGGTAATCCCCAGTCTCCAATCCCAAGAGTAGCCTCCATTTATTTTTCTTGTTCTGGTCTTTTGATTTTTCTATTTTTACTATGCCCTGTGAAAATAAAACACACTGGAGTTTTAACAAGACATCAGTTTCCAGTATATAGTATTGGTGTGAAGTTTTACTTCATGGTTCTTTGTATTTTCTCTTGGTTTTCCTAATATCTCTTACAGCACCATATGGGCTGCATTTATCACCTTTTCTATCTGTTGTCTCTGATATTTTAATTCATAATCAGCAAGCTCTGCAAAAAGAAAAAAAATGTCAATTTATAAAAGTTGTTTTATCCAAGTCTATTTTAATTTAGTTAAGTATCATCCTTTCCAGTTTTCTCAGATATTCTCATCTAGGAATTATAAGAAAGGGCTAAATGGAGTATAATTTTATATTTGTGAGTACATACCATGTGCTAGGCACTATAGCAATAAAGATGCTTTCAATTGCAATAATAGAAAACTCAACTCTAAATGGCATAAACAATAAAGAATGCTTACTATCTCCAATCATAGAAGTCCTAAAGTAGGATACTTGAAGTTAGCCAATTTAAGGATTCAATGACATCAAAGCCATCCTCCCTCTTTCCCATCCTCCCCCCACCCCTTGCAGTCATAATATAATGGGCTTGTTCTCAAGAGGGCAACACCCAATAGAAAAAGAGATTGACTCTTCCTTTGAAGCTGTTCTTATGAACAAGGAAGCCTCTCCAACAATATCCCAAGCAGATATTCCCTAATATCACATCAGCCACAATTCACTTCCAAGCCTACACCCATCATCAGCAAGAGTGGGACTAGCCACTTATCCTGGGGTGGTCCTGGCCTCCTAAAGTCAAAAGATTAGCAGCTGAATCAGGAGGAAGAGAAATATATGTGAAGGAACAATCTGGAAGGACTGCTATACAACCTATTTCACTTTGTCCCCACAATAATCCTATGAGCTAGCTATCATCATCCCCAGTATACAGATGGGAAACTGAAGCCTAGGAATTTCAAATTCTTTGCCTGATTATCCATACATAGAATATAATGGACCCAGTGAGCAAGAATTTTCCTCCCAGTGAATTCAAACTCAGTTGGAACCATTTCACATTCCAACTTAGGGTGACAATGATTCTCTGTTTTGGATAAGACAAATTTAGTTTCTACAGGTAGAAAGCTTACAGTGCAAAACCCAAAACCTACAGAACTTTTGGGTTGAGAAGGATTTTTCATATTCCATCTACAGGGTTCAAATAAGTGGTTTTGACCATCCACCCTGTGTGACCCACCACCTTGAAAGCTGCTAGATACGCCAAGATGAATAAGATGTTGCCTCCACCAGCAGGACTCACGGCCTAATAGGAAGGAGAAAAGTATACAAATAACAATGCCATATGATAGAATAATGGTGAATGCCAAGAGAGAAGTACCCAAAGCATTAAGGGAGTGTTCAAAAAAATTGAAAAAGGAAAGAAGGAAGAAATATCTACCATAAAAGATTGTCATGAAAAAGGTTGGGTTCTAGCAAGGTGCCTTATAGATAACGTTCCAACAAGGGTAGGTGGAAGAGAAGTGGATCACAGGATGGTGCCCTGTGCTGGATCAGTAAACTGCACGCCATCTGGACAAAACATCAGGAAGTTATATTTGATTGGAAGATAGGAAACAAGTTACTTTTTAAAGCAAGCTTGATCTTGAATCAAAGAGGTTTTTTGTTTGTTTGTTTACAGAGTTTTAAAAAATGATAGTTTTTGATCAGGTGTGGCATGATCAAAATTGCATTTTATAAAGACTAATTTGGCAATAGTGTACATAGGATGTTTTGTGTATCTGTAGGGATGCTTGGTGTGCAAACAATAGAAAACCAAACTCAATATGACCTTTCAACAAGGAATTTGTTATCTCATTTAAAAGATGCCTAGAAAGTTTGGTTGTTCCAGGGTTGGTTATTTTAGCAGCTTTCCAGCCAGCTGCTCTCCCATTCTCAGGATACCAACACTGTACCCAGGCAGGGTAGCTCTCCTTGAGAAAGGGGCTGCAACCATTCACAATCATATATAATAACATCCAGAGGAAGAAGAGACAATCCCTTCTTGCTGTTCCTCTCAGGAAAGAAGGAACCACTCTCTGAAGTCTTTCTCTTTCATCTCCTGATATGGAAAATGGGACCACCATGACTGGTTTTACCCAATTATTAAATACCGCTGGGACATAAGGAAAGATATCTCCCCAAAACAATTAGGAATTTGTAAATACGGATGAAGGGAGGAATGGATGCTAGGGAGACAATAAATAGGGCCTAACACATGTTCCATAGGGAGGAATCTGAAGCAAAAGACCAGCTGGAAGGCTATGGCCCCATTCTAACTAGAAATAATAACTGCTTAAACTGAAAGTCCTTTTGTTCTTGTATGACATATGATCCCTGGATTTATCATATTCTCTGCTAGATCATCTTCAGAGATAGAGACCTCTCAACCTCCCGAGGCTATCACATTCCATTATTTAACAACCATTGGTGTTGAGCCAAAACTCCTGGCTCTTTTTCAGAGGAATGGTTTCCAAGTCAAGAATTCCCCTTATTGTATTTATGCAACTGAGGTTTGTTTTTTTTTTTTAATCTTAAATGATCTTTACTTCTGTCTTCATAAAATGTAGTATCGTTGGTTTCAGTACAACATTCCAGCCTGATCTTTCAACAACTACTCCATTGTATATAGGCATTGCAGTAGGCACTAGGGATAGACAGATAACTAAGGAGCTCACAGCCTCATGGGGAAGTGGGTATAGAACAAGTAATTACACACCTACTATGACAACGCTATGATATGAAGCAGGGTTACACAAACTGGAGACTCTAGACCTCCTACCTCAGAATCCTATGGGCATTTGTTAAAATCACATATTCGTGCCTTTCCCACTGTACTAGGCATGGAATCTAGACAGGCAGTATTTAAAACAGCATTCTGATTGATTCTTATGCATGTTATGCTGAATACCTACTAAGAGATTGCTTGAACAAAGAGACACAAAGGGAGGATGTGAATGTCTGGGACTCTTTGAATAGTGAGTCTGTCCTCCAATCATGACTCATCTTTCCTGGCTTATGAAATTTGCAAAAAGAGTAAACAAACTTTCACACCATCTCTCAAGTCCCCAAGGAGAGCGTTGACTAGGATAGACCTGCAGTGAGCCCCTCAGGATGTCACAGAGCCATAAATCAACGCTCTAGTAGAGTGGTCCAAGCAGCAGCAAATGCACCTAACTGTATGATTATTCAGACTGCAGTTTACCATGTTATTGCAAAAGGAGCCACAGGAAAGAGTGTTAGCTATCTGAAGCCAAGACTGATGTCCCATCACTTTTTGTGCCTCAGACACTCTGCTTTTGATTCTATGAAAAAGAACCTTCTTTTGGATTTTCCCTGACCCTCCTTGACACTTCTTGGTTAAGTAGAGACTCTGACTAATACCAGAAAACTAATTTCTTTGGCCTTCACATTGGATATTGGGCTGGGGAGATGAAAATCCAGTATTTGGGCTAATAAAAAATCTACTGTTTGAACTAAAGAGAAACAATATTGCTACTATCCTGGTCCATCTGGCATCTGTCACCCGTACAGCCACGTCACCTCCTAACATCTGTCCACCCTCACCCCTATCATCAATTATCTGTCAGTGGTCAGAAATGGCTCAGTGTGAAGGCCCCCAATAACTTTCCATTGCAAGCATAAAAAAAGTCAGACCTTTGAGATACCTTCAGGGTTCATCTGGCCTCTATCCATTCTCTCACCTCATTTCCAACCACTCTCACCCTCAGTCACTAAGCTCTAGCCACACTGACCTCTCTACACTTTCATCTAGGGTCTTTGCACTCTCTACTGCCCTACTCAGAACATACTCCCCCAGATCTTGGCATGGCTGGCTGCCTCCTTCTCATTGCTCATGGCTCAGTTCTCACCTCTTTGGCCTTCCCAGATCCCCTAGCTCTGACAGCACCTGGCATATAGGAAGCCTGCAGTATGCATGCTGAATAAATGAGTGTAAGAATTACTATATAAGCACAGGTATGTTTGGAGACATATGGTAATCCTTTCTAGAGTTTGTTAAAAAGATGACTTGCTGATGATATATAAATAGAGGGGCCATATACTTTCCTCTTCATACCTAGTTATTCAAGAGTGAAAGGAAGATATCTTTATGCCAGACCACAGCAATAAACCAGGACTGTCCCAAGCAAATGGAGATATATGGCCACCCTAAATTATAGATAATTATGAGTTCAAACAGTGCCTTTCTTTCCTACTGGATGATAAACCACATGAGGGCCAGGGGTAAGCACAGTGTGTGGCACATGATAAGTACACAAGAAATATGTTGAATGAATTGAATGAATGAATTAATGTATGAATGAATGTAGTATTATGCCATCTTAAAAGGAAGGAAATTCTGACACATGCTACAACTTGGATGAACATTGCAGATATTACATTAAGTGAAATACATCGAATACAAAAGGACAAATACTGTATGATTCCACTTACATGAGGAACCTAGAGTAGTCAAAACCATAGAGACAGAGAGTAGAAGAGCGGGGTTAGGGTAGGGTGGGGGGTAATTATTGTTTAATAGTTACAGAGCTTCATGTTAGGAGACAGAACAAGTTGTGGAAATGAATAGCAGTGATGGTTGCCCAACAACGTGCGTGCATTTGCCACCACTGAATTGTACGCTCAAAAACAGGTTAAAATGGTAAGTTTCACATTAGGTACGTTTTACTGCAATAAAAAAAAAAATAGGGAAAATGTACTTTGTGTTGGCTGCCTTCCCTAGATCACTCCCTCCCCACAGAAAGTTTACACTCAAACCCTAGTCTCTCAAAACAAACAAACAAACAAACAAACAAACAAACCCTAGTCTCAGTGCCTGCTTTCCAGGGAAGCCAACCTATGACAAGGCTCATAAACTACAGAGCTTGGATGAGAATCCTAAACTTCAAACCCAAGGCTTCAGTCACCAAACTCCATGATCTTTAGCTCTCCCCTGTACAGCATCAATAAAATAAGCTCTATCAACAAGAAGTCAGCATTTGAAGATTTTTTTCCCTTGGCAGCCCTTATTCTTTGCAGCACCCTTACAAATTGTAAAATGAATCTCTTTGTGTAGTAGAAAATAAAGACATAACATACACGTTTTATTACCAGAACCTAGTTTGCAACCACAGAGTTCCATGTGACCCTTTGTCTGTAGCTGGCTACTCTTCCTGGAATATGCTAGGAAGAAAAGGATGTTTATTTACTTTTTTTATTGGAGTTCAATTCACCAACATATAGCATAACACCCAGTGCTCATCCCGTCAGGTGCCCCCCTCGGTGCCCGTCACCCAGTCACCCCCATCCCCTGCCCACCTCCCCTTCCACTACCCCTTGTTCGTTTCCCAGAGTTAGGAGTCTCTCATGTTCTGTCTCCCTTTCTGTTATTTCCCACTCATTTCTTCTCCTTTCCCCTTTATTCCCTTTCACTATTTTTTATATTCCCCAAATGAATGAGACCATATAATGTTTGTCCTTCTCCGATTGACTTATTTCACTCAGCATAATACTCTCCAGTTGCATCCACGTCAAAGCAAATGGTGGGTATTTGTCGTTTCTAATGGCTGAGTAATATTCCATTGTATACATAAACCACATCTTCTTTATCCATTCATCAAGAAAAGGATGTTTAAAAAGATTCAGAGACAAGAATTTTACCCAAGCTGTATGTGGATTTTGAACTTTGTTTCTTAAATTTATTTCAGAAGCATTTAAATTCTAAGCATTGCAAAACTATCTCCAGGCTTCCTTGAGAGAAACATAGTATCTGTTACTTTCTCCCCAGAGATGAGGCAGTCCCTTGGCCATTTCTACCCTTATACCTTCTGATGTAAACCAAAAAAAGCCTGGAGAAAAAATATCACTCATTCAGTCTCATGGGTTCTGACTGAGAACAGCAATGTGCAAGCACACCTTCTTTATTATCCTTGGAATCCTCTACAGATCACCTATTTTGAGATTTTAAATCTGTGGTTTTCAAATCACGAGTACCAACTCATGAGTAAATCATCATATCATTTCTTTTAGTGAAATGGAAGAAAATAGAATGGGAAGCATCAGGGTATACAGTGCTGTAACATGAAACTTGCCTCATTTACGTATGCATTGTAATTGGACTGTTATAAAATCTATTTCTTATTGTAGGTTTTGAGAGGGAAAGGAATTGAAAGTCACTGTTAAAAAGTAAACCCTTTAGCTCCATTAAAAAAAACTTTCTACATCATTTACTCTGAGTATCAAGTATTTTCACCTATCTCTGGATCCCCTCAGTTTCTCCTCAGCTTTTTGGCCCTACATTGCCATCATTTCTTTCCAAAAAGAGTGTAACTGTGCTCCAGCTGCCCTTCCCAGCCTTCCTAGATTGTGTCCACTTCCAAAACAATGAGTCATTGACTCAAAAAGCAGCCTATTATTTCAGCCATGCATATAAACAAACGCCACTACCAACACCCAGCTCACTGGTTCAGTGTTTTCATCTTTCAGGCATTTGTTTGGCAAGATGTTGATATAGCCACCATTCCCTGCCACCAAATAAATGAACTGAGAGGTCAAATTACATATGCCATCAACCATAATATATTAAATGAAACATCATATAGAGATGAGTCTCCTCACCTCTCAGAAAAAGTTCATTTCCATATAAGTGTGGAATAAAATAAAACACAAGCACTTAGGGAGCCATAACCCAGAGAATTGGGACAAATTTTGAGGTCAGCCTCTTGCAATGCCATTTCTTTGAAAGATGAGCTTTTGAGAATCACTCTTCCTACAAGGGGTCACGTAGCACTTAGCAACCGCCTTGGCCATCCTCCCCCATCTAACCCCTCAGCCCCTGCAAACCCCACTTCTTCTTCTCTAGGTTAAAATAACCACTTGTACTGAGTGGTTGTCTGCTCCCTACAAAGTAAAGTGAACATGAAGTTGCTCAGTGTCATTTCAGCAATTTGGGCCTGACTTCAGCCTAGCCTGTGTGTCAACACTGACTGAATCAACCAGCTAACAGGTGCATCTGTTTTAACTCCAGGCATTGTGGTCACAGTCATCAGTGCAGTACAATTCCAAAGAGAATTAGGGTGGGGATTGAGGGATGGGATGCTGTTCCATCATTCTTAAGACTACTATAGCACTCTTTGTAATGTTATCATTATTGGACATGTCACATTCCCTCTACTATCTTTGAACTCCTTGAAGTTTACTTTACTCCTTTTACTTTAGCAACTGGTACATTTAGCAGGTGAGCATTCTGCTTGGCAGTGAATATCCTATCATTCCCTTGATCCTGAGAAGATTGAGGCCCTTTACTATAGATTCTTGCAGGTTCCTTCCTTTCTACCTCAAAAGACATCCATATCTCTACCACTGTCACCTTGTCACCTTGACAACCACCTGCATTTAATGGCTTTAAGTGCCCATCTTTCCTTCCCTTGACTGCATTCTCAAAAATCATACATATCCTACAAACTATTTCCAGTAGTCTCTGCACAATGCTCTTCTGACTGAACCTCCTGGTGTTATTTTAACATCAGTGTACACTCCTCCCACTTAAAACTACAGCTTCTTGTCTCTGAAGCACTTGGATTTCTGGATTTTCTTCCTCCCTCTAGAAATGCTTCTTTTCCCTTCCCTGGCTCCCTCTCTGCCTTTGCCTAGGATATAGCCATTTCTCACATTCTCTTCTAGACACTGTTTACCCCCCATATTCATTTCATAATTTCATTCATTCCCATAGTCTAGAACAAAGGTCAAGAGACTACATCCGAGGCACCTGGGAGGCTTAGTGATTGAGCATCTGCCTTTGGCTCAGGGCATGATCCCAGGATCCTGGAATCGAGTCCAACATCAGGCTCCCCACAGGGAGGCTGCTTCTCCCTCTGCCTATGTCTCTGCCTCTCTCTCATGAATAAATAAATAAAATCTTTAAAAAAAGAGAGAGAGAGAGACTACATCACTCTAGCCAAATTTTACCCTCTCTTAAATTCCCTCAACTCCTACTCCAACTCCAGTTTTTAAAATAA
Organism: Vulpes lagopus; assembly: GCF_018345385.1. Lineage (NCBI taxonomy): Eukaryota > Metazoa > Chordata > Mammalia > Carnivora > Canidae > Vulpes > Vulpes lagopus. The sequence continues at coordinate 25,913,424 of NC_054828.1, read as the reverse complement.
AGTCTTATTGGAACATAGCCATCTTACCCATTTACATGTTGTCTAAGCTATTTCTGCATTACAATGGCAGAGCTGCTACAGTGACCCTATGGTCTACAAGCCTAAAATATTTACTCTCTGGCCCTTTACAGTAAAACCTTGCCAACCCATGCCCTAGATGCTGAACCATGTCCAAATCCACTTTGTTCCCTGGTCTTTACTCATGCTCTCCAGACTCCTATTTCAATTGCCTGCTGCACCCTTCCATGGGATTCCCACTAACATCTCTAATCCAAGTCCCACACTCTTCCTCACCAAACCCATTTCTGCACTAATTTGTTCCAATTGGTGGCCTCATCCAGGACTTACCTGTGGTGAAACTGAACCTTTGCAGCCAATTTATGGCCTTAGGGCTACGGAGCTATGAAGAGCTCCCAAGTTAAGTTTCAATAGTATCGATCATAGGCATTGAATTGGTTTTACATTTAAAAATCAGTATGACAGGGATCCCTGGGTGGCGCAGGGGTTTAGCGCCTGCCTTTGGCCCAGGGCGCGATCCTGGAGACCTGGGATCGAATCCCACGTCGGGCTCCCGGTGCATGGAGCCTGCTTCTCCCTCTGCCTATGTCTCTGCCTTTCTCTCTCTCTCTCTCTCTCTCTCTCTCTCTCTCTCTCTCTCTGTGTGTGACTATCATAAATAAATAAAAATTTAAAAAAAACTTAAAAAAAATCAGTATGACACTCAGCATAATACACTCCAGTTCTATCCAAGTTGAAGCAAATGCTGGGTATTCATCATTTCTAATGGCTGAGTAATATTCCATTGTATACATAGACCACGTCTTCTTTATCCATTCATCTTTCGATGGAGATAAGTCAATCAGAAAAGGACAATCATTATATGGTCTCATTCATTCGGGGAATATAAAAAGTAGTGAAAGGGATTAAAGGGGAAAGGAGAAAAAATGAGTGGGAAATATCAGAGAGGGTGACGGAACATGAGAGACTCCTAACTCTGGGAAACGAACAAGGGGTAGTGGAAGGGGAGGTGGGCGGGGGGATGGGGTGACTGGGTGACGGGCACTGAGGGGGGCGGCACTTGATGGGATGAGCACTAGGTGTTATACTGTATGTTGGCAAATTGAACTCCAATAAAAAAATATACAAAAAAAAGAAAAATCAGTATGACATTAGCAAAACAACCCCCCCAAGCAACAACAACAACAAAAACAACAAAAAACACTTGAATTCAGTTCCCTTTTCCTTTCAAATCTGGCTCTCAATTATAGTGCTGGCATACTCACTTTAAAGTGGTGTCTCATCTCCATGACAATAGAGGAGGCAAAATTCCATAAACATGACACTCTGTTCTCTCCATTGACCCAAACGCAATCAGTCATTCTGCCAACATTTAAGTGCTACTTTCCTAACTTCTGTTTAAGTAGCTGTAAGACTGAATTAGATATTACTGAAGAAAATATAAAGACCAATATGTAAACAGTATCACAGTCAATTTTGTTGTATATTTCACTTTTTCTATCCCCCAGCTCCCCACAAGAATACCCTTCTCAATTTATAACTTCTGAAGTTATTGGAACAGAATAGAAATGTTTGGCCTATTAAATTCTGCAAACATACCAAGTGAACCTACCAAGATCTCCTTGGCAGTGTTCGGAGTTCTCTGTAAAAACTCTTTGAACTTTGCTGGCTCTTTAGCAAAAAGGATGTAGAAGACTTTGTAAGCATTAGCAAAGACAAAGAGAAACAGTTGCTTGCTGTTTGATTTGTCCTTTCATCTGTCAGATTCCTGGGCATCTGCTATTTGTCAGACATGTGTGCTGGGTGCTGGGGATGCCAAACGAATGACACCATGGAGCCTCCCCACACCTTTAAAAGTGTGATAGAGGGCTCAGTGAGTCTGCTCACTTTGTCAAATGTATGGGGCCACAGAGCAAGTGATTCATAATATTTAAGGAATGTGTCAAGGTAGGAATGACATTCCCTGGATACAATCTCCCATCAGTTACAGAAGGAAGGAGGTGACTTTTCAAATGCTCGAGGTAGGACATATGCTGCATTATTTCTCAGTCTATAGAGTATAGGCTGGATAAAATCCCAAGTCTTGTCAAAGAATGATAATATTCAAGAAAGGGGTTTAATAATCAGATTTCTACACACAGGGACTATATCATCTATATTATACTATGGCAACAGTCTTTAGCTCCAACAAGCTCTAGTTTATATTTGAATGGTTGTAGTTTCAAAAATGGTCATAGTTTCAAAGCACTATAAAATATGTCATATCTTTTTTTGAGAGAGAGAGCATGTGAGCTAAGTGGGGACAGGCAGAGAGAAAAGAAAAAAGAGAATCTTTTTTTTTTTAAGATTTTATTTGTTCATGAGAGACACAGAGAAGAGAGGCAGAGACAGGCAGAGAGAGAAAAGCAGACTCCCTGTGGGGAGCCTGATCCGGAAAGAGTCAGTCCCAGGACCCCAGGATCATGACCTGAGCCAAAGGCAGACACTCAGCCACTGAGCCACCCAGGCATCCCAGAAAGAAAGAATCTTAAGGAGGCTCCACACCCAGCACAGAGCCTGACATGGGGCTCCATCTTACCACCCTGAGATCATGAGCTGAGCTGAAATCAAGAGTTAGACGCTTAACTGACTCAGCCACCCAGATGCCCCTGTCATATCTTTCTTCCATTCAATAAAGCTGTGGACCATGTATTTTCATCTCCATTGTGTAGCTAACTAAACTAGCCACTGGGAAGTTTAAATGAATAGGAGTATACCTCTGCCCCTGTGTCCATAAACCTTGTAACCTGAATTCTCCAAGGCGCCACAGAGTTTATGAGTGAGCAGGGAGCTGCAGTCCTCATTTCTGGCCCAAGGTGCTGCTGGATTATTCTAGAGTCAGCACTTTCTCTCTGACTTTTAAACTTTGAGAGAAGTACATTAAAAAGTAAACAAAAGAGACCTCTTGATCCCATAGGAAACTCATTCTCTGTTGCTGGTCAGCGGGTGCTAGAAGGCAGAGGAGAATGGAAAGGAAATAATAGAAGAGTTAAGGAGCCACCAAAGCTCCAGCATTGGGCTCCTTCAGGGAAGAGAGCTTCAGAAGAGGCTGATGTTTGCACCTCAGCACATCTTGGCCAGAGAACAATGGGCAGGAAGCCCTTCAGCTCATAACTCAGGCACAGGCTGGGGACCATGCAGGCAGCTCCCAACAGCCTTACTCTTGGCTTCCTATTCCCTCTCTTCCCAAAGGCAGTCCATTCTTTGGCCTTTTTAACCTTACCCCAATTTAACATGCTGTCCCAGAATCCAACCCCCTACTTCCCTGCATAGAACAATCAGAGGACCCTCCAACCACAAAGCTCAGTGAGGACCCAACAGCCCTGCCTATCTGACTGTGGCCATGTCTACCCAAGGTTGAACACACCAGGGTCAGCTGCCCAGCCATCTTTCTTGGCTAAATTGGCTGACCCACACACTAAACTGGGAACTTTCCTGAAAGTGGAAAACCACTTCATCAAAGATAAATGACAAAGAACCTTGTCTTTGTGGTGCAGACCTCTGCCAGAAGAGAAAGAGCAAGCAGTGATGAACGTCTCCCATGGGCAGCCTATTGGCCAGCACTGTGGATGGGTCTCTTGGATTTTCCATGCATACAAATAAGAAGCCTGCTCAATGAACTGGTCACTTAAGTAGGTTTTTCTGTCTGTGGAGTTTCAGTTTAAAACACCAACAGAGCCATCTTCAGAAAAGGTTCTCTTGTATTTATCTTTTCCAATTCACTTAAATTAATTAATCTGCAATTGTCCTCACAGCTGTGTGATGGGGGAGAGTTTCTAAGAATTGAGTTTCTTCTAAGAACATGAGCTTGCTTGCTTATTTGACTTGCCAAATGCAGCAAGGGAGTATTTTCTCTACACTTTCCCAAGATATATTACAGGGCTACTAATTTATTCTCTGTTAAATTAGGCATCTCTAACTTGAGAAAGTTGTTACAAAATGAATAGAAGAGAGAAGCTTGTGATCATACTCTGTGACCGGAGTTCATTTGAACTGTTTGAAACTTTTAACAAGATCCACCAGAATTTTAAAAATAGGAATAAGCGAATGATAGAGATGGAACAGGAGATGATTCTGCTCTCAAAAGAGTGGGTTTTTTTTTTTTTTCCCACTTTCAGGGACAATCAGTAAACGGATTCCACCTTACAACACTCCACCAGGCAGAGTCAAGTTCACTAATTCACATGGAAGGAGAAAATAAGAAGGTAAGATCCTGGCTGAACCAATGCCAAGCCACATTATCAATGGTTCTGTAAGACTGGAGCTGTTGTGTCAAGTCCCCTCCACAGAGGAAAGTAGTTAAGAGCAGGGGCCCCAGAGCCAGGCTGACAGGATTCAAGTCCCAGTTCCACTATTTAACTCACCTCTTTGTAATTCAGTTTCCTCCTTGGAAAATTAAGATAGTAACAGTATCACTCCCAAGATTATTGTAAAGACCTCTTGAGTTAATATATGTGAAGCTGTTAGAAAATGGCCAGTAAACCATGTATGTATTTGCTAGTATTCTATGTACATAGTAACAGAATAAGATAATCAAGTATCTGCTAAGAAGGGGTATTCTGAGCCTCTTGTGCATGTCCATGCAGACATGACACTGCTATTTTAGAGTTTTAGTTATTTTTTTTTGAGTATTTAGAAACAATTTTATTTTTTAAAGAAGAATAGTCATTGAATTGGTTTGGGTATAAATTTACTTTATTAATTCTGTCCCTTCATAAAAAGTATGAGGAATTTTCAAAAGGTTTAAATCATCTGGGTCTAAATAATAGAAAAATTTTAGGTTCCCATTTTACCTAATTTTTCTATTTTATTTGGCTTACATGTGAGAAAATATTTTGAAGCATATACTCCACAAATTAGTATCAAGTCTGGGATCTTTTTACATGGCATAGCTTATTGATTTTATTTTCATTAGAATAGCATATCAGTCCACTAGAGAAAATGTAGAAAACTCAGATAAGTAGGTAATAGAAAAGAAAAAAAATAAGCTTTAGTACCAGCTTCCAAAACAATTACCATAAATATTGTATCTCCTGCCAATATTTTTCCATATATAGAATTGATAACTTTTATTGTTTTTACACAAGAATTATAGTAAATGTAAGATTTACCATCTTCCTCTTTTTCTTTAACCTTAGAGCATAGCATTTTTGCATACCAGTACCCTGCTTCAAATCCTGTCTCATAACTCAGGATTTAGTGGTGTCTGTTCTATTTCTGCACGGAGACCTCATCTTTCCTTTAGTCATGAACAGGCAGCCCAGCTCCATCCTCTAGATGTGTATAGGGGGAAACATGCAGGCTTAGGTATAATAAAACTAGGTTAATAAAATGTTATCTTTAGAGTTCTCAGCACCATAATGCATTTATTAACGTCTCAATATATAAGTTCAATTATAAACATTCATGCTGTTTTTAACCAACTGTGATAGTACTAATGTCCCAAGTGGGTCAATCCCAGTGGAGGATTATGTTGATTAGCTCTGACTGCCATAGCAAAGTACCACAAACTAAATGACTTAAAACAACAGAAATTTATTTCCTCACAGTTCTGGAGGCTAGAAGTCCAAGACCAACATGTCAGCAGGTTTGATTGATCCTGAGGCCTCTCTCTTTGGGCTTGTAGATGGCTATCTTTTCCCTGAGTCTTCACATGGTCTTTCTTCTGGGTGTGACTATATCCTGATCTCCTTTCTTTATTAAAAACAAACAAAAACCAGTCATATTGAATTAGGGCCCATCTTATGATATTATTTTAACCTAATTACCTTTTTGAAGACCCTATCTCCAAATAGTCATATTCTAAAGTACTAGGGGTTAGAACTTCACCATATGAATTTGCAGGAGGGACACAATCCACCTATAACAAGGATATATTAGATCACACTATTGCAACTATGTGTTTGTTTTAACAGAGGCATACATTGCTTTTTAGTGATATCAAGTGAGATCTATAACAACTGAGAGCTGAGACTGGGTCTTAAGTAACTTTTGGCTGCTAAGATCTCACCACAGTGTTGGGCACTTAATAGGTAACAAAAGGGAGAAGTAAAGTGGGGAAGAAATTAAGTGCACAGACCAAACACTTTATCAGTCTGCTCAGGCCTTCAAAGAGGAGGGAAGCTAAAATTCCATTTATTTATTTTCTAATTCAGCACCTAACTTTATCCCCAGCTATGAAAATGAACAGTGACTTATTCATCCAGAGTTAGGGTGAACTAAAACATATTAGATCTTTTTTCAGTTTGAGAGAATATTTATTCTCTTTATATGTACATTCAAAGACATTTTCTTACATGAGGTTAGTTTTTACAAAAAGCAGGGAAGGAAGGAAGGAAGGAAGGAAGGAAGGAAGGAAGGAAGGAAGAAAGAAAGAAAGGGAGAGAGAGAAAATGAAAAAGGAAAAAACCCAAAAGAGTCATTTTCTTTTATAGGTTTCCCCCACACACACTCTTGTGACTGTTAAGAGTGTAAGTATAAGGTTCACACATATTATTCCATTTAATCCCACCAATAGCCTAGTTGGATAAATGTTATTCTCAACATTTTGCCCTAGAGGAGCCAAGGTTCAAAGAGGTGAAGGTATTTGAACAAATCGCACAATTATTAGTGGCAGAATCAGATCTGAACTTTCATCTTCCAAACCCAAGTCCAATACTAATTCACCTCTATTCTTGGTGCTCTACCCCAAGTAGAGATTCACATGTTGGGTTCCCTTACATCATACCTTGAAGAACAGTAGGAAGTTGGGGAAGAATACTAAAATACAGGATATGAGAACTGGGCCCTACATCAAATTAACTATGTTACTCTGAACACATTAATTTCCTGTTACCCTGATTTCTCATCTGAAAGAGGATGTGTTGCACAATGTTATTTTTAAAGTCCCATTAGTTATGTAAAATCATATGATGGGCAAAAAGGGATTTTGCATAGTGCTGGTGGAGTAGTACCCTGAAATATGCTTGATAATTCTTTCAATTAACTTCCAACAGATGTGTGGGCCTTTTGCTATCTTTGATGTGGCTATCACCACATCAAAGATAAGCTTTGCCTATTTCATATTTTTGCCTCCATTCTTATGGATCTTTGTGAAGGAACTTGATATAGACTTTGAATGGACCTGCCTGTAGTTTTAAAGAATTCTCTCCACTATTAATTTAACAAACACTTATTGCACACCTGCTATAGGCCCATACTGGACCAAATAGGGAATATAAAATCATGGTTGAAAAATTATTCTAGCCTTTAAACCTTGCCATTTAGTAGAGAAATAGAAACAGCTATGTAAAGAAATAACAGATAATCTTGACTTCTGGAATGTCAAACTGAGGAACTCAGTAAATGTGCATATCCATCAAAACAACTCAAATACTCTTCAAAATGGTTAAAATAAACTATTTTAGAACTATAAACATAAACCAAAGGCTCAGGATGCCTGGGTGGCTCAGAGGTTAAGTGTCTGCCTTTGATCCTGGAGTCCCAGAACTGAGTCCCACATCAGGCTCCCTGCATAAAGCCTGCTTCTCCATCTGCCTCTGTCTCTGCCTCTCTCTGTGTTTTTCATGAATAAATGAATAAAATATTTTTAAAAAAAATTTTAAAAACCCAAAGGCTTATAACAACCTGGGAAGCATTCGTTCAGGAAAAAAACGCTGATGAACTTCAGTAAGAACAGCAGTGTGTTGTTGACCTATTCCCATTCTTTCCTTGACCTGCTCCCATCCTTCCTGCCCCAGCTCTGTGATGACCCTAAAAACTAGCAGCCTCACAACCTCAGGGGCTGTGAAAACCAGCAGCCTTGTAGCGACCAGAAGGAGCAGACCATGTTTGGAGCATGTCAAAAGTTTAATTCTTAGAGCATTGTCACTATTTGATCTCTTTCAGTGTTCTTGGAAGAAACTCATTTATAGTGGTTGTTTTTTTCATTATCTGACCTAATATACACTTTGTTCTGTGGTAAAAGCATTTGTTGAAAATAATCAGCAGCAATTGTTTAACATTGCAGCTGCCTGAGGCTTCTAAGCCATTTGTAGCAAATAAGAACTGGGTAAAAATTTAAAAGGAAGATCTGGAGCAGGATGTCTTAGAGGGGGTTGAAAAGTTGTGAGAGGTATGAGGCATTCTATTCTTGGAGATCTAGAAGCCTGCACACATACCTGGGTCTGTGTACATGACAAGGGAAGACCTGCATTGGTCCCAGTCTCTCAGCACTGGGTGACCTAGAGTTCTTACACAGAAGGAAGTAAAGAGTAAGGGAGAGTATTAAACAATATGAATATTAAAGGCATGCCCCATCGCACACACAGCCTCTTAGTAAAGTGTAGAAAACATAATAGTTCAAAGCACTTAAGGGAATTTCCCTTCAATCTTTGGCTGACCATGAAGCTAAGCAAGCAGAGACTTCAGTGACCAGACACTAGAGAGAATACAGACTTTAAATAATTATTCTAAGAAAGTCACTACAAATATAAACAGTAACAACAACTGCAAACAATATCAACAACGATAATAAAACCTAGGGAGGGGAGTAACCTGATTTCCAGAGCCATCATATTGTATTATCTAAAATGTCCAGTTTTTCAGTGAAAGATTATAAAACATAAAAGGAGATAGAATACGGACCGTGCATGGGGTGGAGGGTAGGGGTGAAGAAGTCAATAGAAGTGGACCCTGAAAAGACCCAGATGTTGCATTTACTAGTCAAAGACTTTAAATTAGCTATTATAAATATGTTCAAGAACTAAATGAAACATGTCTAAAGAATTAAGGGAAAGCAAGACAATTATGTTTTACCAAATAAAGAACAGCAATAAAGGGATAGAAATTGTTCTAATTCTGGAGTTCAAAAGTACAATAATTGGAAATGTCAAATTCACTAGAGGCGTTCAACAACACATTTGAGTTGACAGAAGAAAGAATCAGTGAACTTGAATAAAGGTCACCTGAAATGATCCAGTCAGAAAGAAAAAATAATGAAGAAAAATGAGCACAGCCTCAAAAACATATGACACGCCATTAAGTGCTTTCATATATGTATAATGAGAGACCTAAAAGAGAAAAAGGAAACAGAATACTTGAAGAAATAATGGCCTAAAACTTCCTAAATATGATGAATACACGAATCTGTTCAAGCAAGAAGCTCAATGAACTCCAACAAAACAAAGTCAAAAAGATCCACATCTAGACACATTATAATCATACCACTGAAAGACAGAGAATCTTGAAAATACCAAGGAAAAAATGATTAATCATGAGGACAAGAGATCCTCAATAAGATTAATAGCTAACTTCTCATTGGAGACCATGGAAGCCTAAAGCAGTTAGATGACACATTCAAAATGCTGAGGATGGGGAGGAAGGAGGAGAACTGTGAGTCAAGAATTCTGTATTTGGCAAAACTATCCTTTAAAAATAAAAAAGAAGTTAAGAAACTCCAAAATGAACAAAAGCAGAGAAATTCATTGCTAGTAGACCTTCCCTGTAAGAAATAGTAAAGAGAGTCCTTCAGGCTGAAATAAAGCATAGTAGCTGATTATTTGAATCCACACAAAGATATAAGGAACACTGGTAAGGGTAACTGCAAGGTAAATAAAAAGAGAGAATGAAGTATTTTGTATCTCTTTTCTCCTCTTATCTGATTTTAAAAACAGCTCCATAAAATAATAATTACAAAACTGTGTTGGTGGGGCATTTGGGTGGCTCAGTCAGTTAAGTGTCTGCTTTCAGCTCAGGTTATAATCCTGGACTCTGGGGATCAAGCCCCACATCGGGTTCCCTACTCCACAGGGAGTCTGCTTCTCCCTCTCCCTGTGCTCCTTCTCTCTCTCTCTCTCTCTGTCTGTCTCCCACTCACTCTGTCAAATACATAAATGAAAGGTTTTAAAAATCTTTTATAAAATAAAAAAGCCAAAACTGTGTTGATGAGCTTAAAATACATAAACATGTAATGTGTATGGCAATAATACCACAGGAGATGAGGAGTAGAATGGAGCAAAACTTCTGGATACTATTAAGATTAAGTTAATAGTAATATGAACTAGATTATTTTTTAAGTTAAGATGCTAATTCTAATGCTCTGGGCAACAATTAAGAAAATAACCTAACAAAGATTATCAGAAACAGTAAGTGAACTAAAATGGTACACTAGAAAATATATAACTATTTAACACAAAAGAAGGCAGAAATAGAATAATAGAGGAAACAAGGCATTAGAAATAAAACACATACCAAATGATAGCTGCAAATCCCTCTTATCAGTAATTACAGTATATTTAAATATCTTTTTAAAAAGGCAGATTGGGAGAATGGATAAAATAACAGGGTACAACTATGCCCTGTTTATAAAAGACACACTTTAGATTCAAAGACACAATTAGATTAAAGTAAAAGGATAGAACACATGCAAATAGTAACTGAAAAGGTATGAAAAAGGTGGGTTGGAAGCACTAATACTAGGTAAAATAGACCTTAAGACAAAAATTGTTATTAAAGACAAAGAGGGACATTATAAAATGATAAATTGTCAATTCATTAGGAAGATTATAAGTAATTATAAACGTATTTACACCTAAGAACAGAAAGGAAGGGACTGCAACAAATGATAATTGAGAGAGACTCCACTTTCAGTCATGAATACAGCAATTAGCCAGAGGTACACAACAAAATAGAAGACATGAAGAACACAATAAACCTACTAGACCGAACAGATATCTATAGAGCAATTTAAAGTATACATGGGACATTCTCCAAAATGGACCATATTCTAGGCTGTAAAACAATCCTCAAAAACTTATAAAGACTGAAACCATACAATGTATATTCTCCCACCATGTAGTGGTGAATTTTATGCATCAACTTGACAGAGCTAAGTGATGCTCACCAATAGCCTATAAAACATTATTTCTGAATATGTCTGTAAAGGTGTTTCCAGAAGAGATCAGCATCAGCAGACTGAGTAAAGAAGATCACTTTCATCAATGTGGGTGGTATAATCTGACCCTAATCCATTGAGGGTCAGAATTAGAACAAAAAGGTGAAGGAAAGGCACATTCTCTCTTTTTTTCCCTCTTCAACTGGGGTTTGTCCATTTTCTCTTGCTTGCAGACGTTGGAGCTCCTGGTCCTCAGGCCTTTAGACTTGAACTGAATCATATCACCAGCTTTCCTGGTTCTCCAGCTTGCAGATCACATATTGTAGCATATCTCAGCCTCCATAATTGCATGAGCCAGCTCCCATAACAAATCTCTTATTTATCTATTATATCTATGTATTGATCTACCTATTTAGATACATCCTTCTCAGGAGAACCCTGACTAATGTGCACTGTAATGGAATTAAATTATAAATAAGTAACAAAAGGAAATTTGGGAAATTCACAAATAATGTGGAAATCAAGCATACTCCTACATATATTCCCAAGAGGAATGTAAACATAAAGCCACACAAAAATTATATATGAATGTTCACAGCTATATTATTTATAATAGCTAAAAAGGTGAATCATCTTTAGCCAACAACAATAGCCCAATGTTCATCAACTAATAAATGGATAAGTAAAATACGTATATCCATACAATGGAATGTGATTCAACAATAGAAAAGAATGAAGTACTAATCCATGCTACGGCACATATGATCCTTGAAAACATCATGCTAGGTGAAAGAAACCAGACACAAAAGACCACATTAAATGACTCCATACATATGAAATATCTAGAATAAGCAGACCTATTGGGAAAGAAAGCAAATCAGTGGCTGTCTAGGACTAGGGTTGGGGAAACGGGGAATGACTGCTAATGGGTGTGAAGTTTTTTTGTTTGGGGGGTGGATATAATAAATATATTCTATAATTGTGGTGATGGTTTCCCAGCTTTGTGACTATACTGAAAGCCATGGACTTATATTATACCTTAAATGGGTGAATTTATGACATAAAATTACATTTCAATAAAGCTGCTAATAAGGGAAGGAAAAGAGACCAGCAGTCTCTGTGATAAGAATGAAAAGGTGAGGAGAAGCTAGAGACAATATTTGACTTTCTTCACAATTTTGCCTTGGGCCAGCCTGGCTTGGAATTCTATGTCAACTGTCTCTCTGCCCTCATATCTACATCATGTCATCCCCATCCTGGGTGTGGGGGAGACTTCTTTCCTTTTCCAGAGGAAAAAAAGGAACTTCTCTCCTTTTCCAGAGGAAAAGAGAAGTAGTTGACGTTAGAGCTGCTTGGAAACCAGCAGGAAAGGCATTCCAGGCAAAGAAAGGAGCCATATTGATCAGTGGATGGAGCCAGGAGTAGAGTGTGTCTGAGAGAAGGAAGAAGGATGGAGGTATGGCCAGGAGCAGGAAGAGGAGAACTTGCAGAGAGAAAGAGCCCTGGAGGCCCCCTGAGATGTGCTGAGGAGACACCGTTGTATCCTGGTTTCCGGGCAGTCAGCACTGGGTCTTAACAAGAGCATCAGATCTGGTTTTTGAAAGCTCATCTGGGCTTCAGCATAGCTGACAGAGCAGAAGGGTGGAGGGGTGGAGAGACAGGAATAAGGGAGTCTTGCTAGAAGCCAGATGCAATGGCCCAGGAGGAAAGAAAGTGGCTGGTCTATCCTAACAAAAAGGCAGCGTGAGAAAAATTCATTCTTTTAATACAGGCATCCATGTATAATCTAAAAGACTGGGGCTCTGGCTGTCAAAAGGTGGTGTTCAATCCTGTTACCCAAAGAGTGCATCATTCCTCTGATAAAAAGATTCGAGTGTGGAAGCTGTAATAGGAACATAACGAGCTGAGAGAGAATGCACTTCCCAAATCCCCTGAGTCATATTTCACTGGATACATTTAAAAGTTCTATCATTAAAAGAAGTTTAAATTCTGTGATGGAAAGAAATGTCATTTTCATCACTGCTTTAATGGAAAGGCTCATCTTAGAGGTGGGGAGATGCTCAGACAAATGGAGGAAGGAGCCTTGGCATCTATAATTAGAGGGGTGGGGATGAATTCCTACAGGCCTGACAGCTCTAGAAGGCTGTGGTGTGTGTTCCTGTGGAACTGCTTCATTTCTTTTGCATTTGCTACATGTTAAGTAGATCATGGACACTTGGCAGTGAATTAAGTAGCATTGTGAGAGTTAATGAACTTCCGTTGGTCAAACAGATAGCATTGGGGTCAAAAAATAAAAGACATTATCATCCTTTATGAAAGAGTTCCAGAGAAATTGTAAATTCATTCTCAAGAGCCCCAGTGGGAATTAACAGAAGCACTCTACCTGAAGTTAAACACAAAGATGGAGTTCTGATGACTTTGAAAAAAGGCAATCAGCTGTCAGGAAACAAATACTGCTAAATGGACTGTATGCTTTCTTTCCAGGTGAGGTCGCAGGACACTGGAAGTTGAAGCATTGGGAACTATGATTTCCCTATAAGAATCCTTCCAAAGAGGATCATCCATCGTAACCACATTTTTATTTGTTATGGCCAGAAACAGAGAGCCATTAGAATGACTTTAAGAAATAGAGGAGTTATGAAAATATCATAATACCATCTAAACTATTTTAAGATGCTTGCCATGTGCCAGAAACTGTGTGAAGCCCTGTAGGACACCATTAAGGCCTTACAATGATGCCAAGAAGTTGACAGCATTACTCTATCCCACAGCTGGGGAGATTAAAGTTCAGAGAGGTTAAGGGGCTTGCCTCATCACTTTGACTCATCCCTGCCTGCCCTCACCCAGAATCACTACAGCCCCACTGCTAGCCTGCCCTGTCTCTTAGGGCCCAATTCCAAATTCCTGTGAAGAGAATCTTCTAGGTCCAGCTCATCTCATCCTTTCAAGCCAGGATCACAGGTCACAACCCCCTGGCCAGTCAGTGCTAATCTGCCCTTGTGGCAACTGCTCTAGTCCAGTCAGTGAGGCCAAAGTGGGGCCCCATGGAGCAGAACGTTGCCACCTAAGCAGCCACAGCAAGGCAGGGATCCACAGTAGGGTAGGACGGACACCCCGTAAAGCAGAGAGTGGGCAGGGCAAGCAGAGATTAGCTTCTGGGGAGCACACCTGAAGGGTGGAGCATTCCTCATCAGGACCTACTTGGCAGATCCAGGCTCCTCCTCAAGAAGGCACAAGGACTGAGAAACCGCATGATCTGTTGATGAGCCAGTGGCCCAATGACCCGGGAACAGTGCTATTGAGGAGAATCTATCACCAGTCCTTTAACCCAAACTCAGCAACTCCGTTCTATTACATCTTTTCCTCCATTTACTCAGACCTACAACTGCAAGTCTCCTTCTTCCTGGGCCTCCAAGGCTAATCATGTCTATTTTTCAATTCTTCCCAATAAGTATCTCTGGATTCCATACTTAATCACAAATCCAGGTCTGTATCTCAAGCTGCATCCCTTGAACATAGAGTGTAGAATAGTACCACAGCCATCGCAACAACTACAGAGTTGTGAGGAAGGACTATTAGAACCCCCTTATTGCAGATAAGAAAACTGAGGCCATGAGAGATGAGGGAGCTTGTCTAAGTCACAGTTCAGTAGCAGTAGACCAGCCCTCCCAGCAGATGCTCCTGTGCTCTCAAACACCCACCTGAGAGCTTACTGTGCACAAGTGCTTGGTAGAGTGAGGGACATGGTAGATGGGGCCTTGTCCCCCTAGTAAGAGACACAGAGATAAAGTTCTAATTACAAATTGTATGGAACAGGGGTTCACCAAGCAGGCCTGAGGTTGCTCTGCATGGAAAGCCCACTTGCAAGCTTGGGCCTTGGCTGACCTTTGAGGTCTCGGCTCCAGGAGTATCCCTAGTCAACAGTTAGCTGCTAAGGGTGGCTCCCTGTACCTCCTCTGTTAGTGCAAACAATGCAGTTTATGCACCTGCTTTCCTCCTGGGGGTCTGGAATTTTAGTAGGTGCTAGGCAGAGGATGCACATGTGATCAGGCCTCAGAAAAAATCTCGGGTGCCGAGCCTGTAATGGATTTCCCTGAGCAGAAGCATTACACACATATTGCTGCATTTTTGCTGCTAGGGGAGGTTGTGCTCCGTGTGGCCCTCATCCGAGGGAGAGAGTGGGAGGAAGCCTACATACAGGCTCCTCCAGATTGCACTTGTGTCTTTTCCCCTATGACCCACGTGTGTATCCTTACTCTGTCACTGTTATAAGTCTTAGCCATAGGCACAACTATGTGGTAGGTCCTGTGGGTTCTTCTAGCAAATCTCCAAATGTAGGGAGAGCCAACACACGAACTATGACACCTGCTATGAAGACAGAACACAGGTGACCTGGGAGAGAGCAGAGCCCAGTTGATATGGGGGCTCTGGAAAGACGCCCCCACCCCCACCCCATGGGTGTTCTCTTTCAGCAGGCAAAGAGCAGGAGGAACGAGCTCCAGACAGAGGAGGAGGGGCTGAACAAGGTCCACCATGGCGCAGCCCCGTGAACCAGGAGGGCTGGTGAGATCAGAGCCACAGAGACTGCTGGAGTGGCCCTTGGGTCCAGGTGCTAGACTCCATGCCAGGCCTGCTGGCAAGTGACTGCCAGATGTTAGCAGGTGAGACACACAATCAAGTCCCTTTTTTCAAAGATCATTCTGGCTGCCACGTGGACAATAGATCATTAAACTTAAGTGGTGGAAGCAGGGAGAGCAGCCAGGAGGCCACTCACCATCCTGGTGACACAGGATGACTCGTAGCCAGGGACTGAAGATGGGCTCAAGGAGCATTTTACAACAGTTGTGGCCTGCTCCCTGTCTCCCCAATACCCCGGGCTTAGCCCAGGCCAGGTCCCTGCCTGCCTGAGACCTCCTGTTGAATCCCCATCCCCCAACAATCCCCTCGGCCTTCCGTAACCGGCCAGCACGTGATACAAGGTTACTGGCTGTTGCTTCTCAAAAGTATTGTCCTTTATTCTGACATTTTGTTCTTTCTATATTTTTTTGAAGGGTGTTACAATATCTTTTCATTATAAAAGCACAAGAATAATTGATGGGAATAGTGTGTGAGAGTGTGCGCACATGCACGGATACACATGCACATCCTTCCATGGCAAAATAAAGTTGGTAGCCTGCTTTCATTCCTTCCCATCTTAGCCATACTGTAAGAAAAGAAGTGGTCTGTGAAATCCAGAGGTCACTGGTGACCACTTCATTGGGGTCCAAGTCCAAACAGCCCTGCAGGGGGCTCTCTACAACCTACCCCAAACCCACATTTACCTTCCAGCTCCTGTCTTCCTGCTCCCCTGCCCTCCATTCCAGCTCCCCAAGGCTGTCCCACCAACCCCTCCTTGCCAGGCTGCCTGAGCCCTCATCAATCTCCCTCTCCTACCTCCTTCCTCTGACGGATGCCCTACTCCTCCCATTGGACCTTTTTTAAAAAAATTTTTTTATTGGAGTTCAGTTTGCCAACATTTAGCATAATACCCAGTGCTCATCCCGCCAAGTGCCCCCCTCAGTGCCCATCACCCAGTCACCTCAACCCCCCGTCCACCTCCCTTTCCATTGGGCCAGTTTAACCTGTCCTGCATTTCTACCTGCTGCGAAACCTCGAACCCTCCCCTCCTCAAGGCTGGGACCCAGACTCTCTGCCCAGCCCTCAGCGTGAGCTGAGGCATGCCTGGGCCTGGCCAGGCGGATCGCAGGGGGTGGGCGGCCTCGGACCCCTCTCTGCTGGCTCTGCCTCATGCTGTCTGGGTTGTAGTTGTCTTGCCCTTGGTTAAAGCCAGGAGAAGAAATGAATTCAAGGCTTTAAAAGCAGTATTCCCAGGCTTTGAATGGTAAGGCAAGCAGTAATCACTCCTCTTTGTTATCTGAGTGCATGATCCTAGAACCAAGAGGCCCCTTGCAGAATTACAGGGAAGTCAGTGCACAGCAATGAGGAGAGGATACCACGGACCGACTCTACCTCTCACCGAGCTCTCAGAACACAGCTGCAATGATTCTAGGCCAGTAGAAATAGTTCTTTGACATAACTGTAGTTATGCAAGCTATAATAATGATACATTTCCTTAAAAACTCGGATTTCAGGGTATAAATAGATTGCTTTCAGGGGATTAGAAAAAAGCTTCCCACAAAGGGACTACCTGCTCCCCAAACAAAGTATATCTTGGGAGCTCCAATCTTCTCAAGTGCTACGTCATTGTCCTAAGCAAAAAGTTGTAAAAGGTCGGGGGAGATGGGCAAAATAGGGGCAGGAGATTAAGAGGTACAAGCTTCCCATCGTAAAATAAAGTCACAGGGATGATAAGTAGAGCATAGGGAATATGGTCGATAACGTAATAACACTGTCTGGGAACAGATGGTGACTGCACTTACCGCGATGAGCATTGTGTAATGTTGTGTATGCTGTACACCTGAAACTAACGTAACCTTGTACACCAACTGTACTTCAGTAAAAATAAATAAATAAGCGAATAATCGAGCCATCAACAAGCCAGCGCCAGGTTGTATGCTGCAGAAATATGGATTGACTTGTAGTTGAGGAGAGAATAAAATAATAGTAAACCATGTAAAACTAAATATTCTTAAATTATTCTGCAGAACTGACGAGGGAGGAAGATACTGCCTTGTAAAAAGAATTTCCATCTAAATAGGAACCACAGGATAGAAAATGAAGAAGTTCATGGGGCACTTGGGTGGGTCAGTCATGTAAGCCTCCAACTCTTGGTTTCAGCTCAGGTCATGATCTCAGGGTCATGGGATGGAGCCCCTCATTGGGCTCCCTGTTCAGCAGGAAGCCTCCTTCTCCCTCTCCCTCTGCCCTTCTGCCTGCTGGTGCCCTCTCTCTCTCTCTCTCTCTCTCTCTCTCTCACTCTACACTCTGTCTCAAATAAATAAATAAAATATTTTCTAAAAAGTTATGCCAAAAATCCACACAAAACAAATGTGCAATTAAATGGATTAACAGAGGATGAACACCTGGAAACCTTCACCCTACTCCTTCCCATCTCCCCACCTTGGGGAAGGGGTAACTCTCTCTAGAAACACAGGCCTCTTTCCTCATTCTGCTCTCTGCCTCAGACCCTGCAGCCAGCCTTGAGCCTGTTGTTTCCACCTCCCATGACCACACTCTAATGAATGCTCAGCCCCTCAGGCCTTCAAGCTCTCCTCATTATTGAGCCCTGCAGGCTGTTCAGGGGGGCTCCAGGGCCATGTCTCCCACCTGGATTCAGCCAGTGGGAGATGGGGAGAGGAGAGCAGGGACATGTCTTCGGCATAGTTAGGGGTCTGTGGCAGTAGCCATTTCTTCCATGCTCTTGCTCCCTAAGAACGGGCCTGCTGGGCCCCCAGACTCAGTGATACCACCTTCTCCTTTCCCTCTTCATATGGGAATGGTAGTGGCTTCCCACCTCCCCACCTGGTTTGCCTCCTCAGCTCCTCTTTGGCTCCTGTAATCGATCTCAGCACCCACCCCACTCTCTGTTGCTGATGGATACGATGGACCCGCACCTCTGCCCACTCTTGGCCTCAAGGGTTGCTTCACTCCCGCCTCTCAAACAGAGGTAGGTAAACATCCATCTGGTTTGACTGGGACAATGATACTTTGTACACTGGCCCTGAATACTTATTCACAGAAGCCTCATCATCCTCAAAACTATCCTGGTAATTGATGTGTACTTCATTTTCCCTATAGCAGCCAGAGGGATCCTTTAAAAATACAAACCAGGTCATGCCACGGCCCACTGCTCAGAAGCCTCCAAAACACACCCATTAGGATAGCTGCTATTAAACACAGACACAGACACAGACACACACACACACATACACACAAAAGGAAAGTAACAAGTGTTGGTGAGTATGTGGTAGAGAGTAGAATGGTGGTTGCCAAGGGCTGGGAGAGAGGGGAGTCAGAGTGCAATGGGTACAGTTCCAGTTTTGCAAGATGAAAGAGTTCTGGAAATGGATGGTGGTGATGGTTGCATAACAATGTGAATGCACCTAATGCCACTGTCTTAAATTTGACTAAAATGGTACATTTTATTATGTGTATATTTCATCACAATAATAATAGAAAAAAAACTTTCAAAAGGCTTTCATCAAAAATTAAATAAAATCCAAGAGCAAAACTGAGGCCTGCAGGGCTTGCCTAGCCAAGCATAGTCCTACCCACCCCTCCTGCTGTAGGCCATCCTCATGTCGGTCTCCTCTTCCTGGATCTCACACCTATCACATCTTTCCTCACACCCCTCAGTCTCTGCAGAGACATAGCCTCCTCAGAGAGGCCTTCCTGAATCACCCTCCCCTCTTTCTTGCTTCATTTTTTTCTGAGTTGTGTAAGATAAATGATAGGTGTTAAAGGAGTTTAGGGATAGGTGAGGTGGTCAAGGGCAGCTGAGCCTGTCATGGGGATCTCCCCACACATCTCCAGGGTGAGGTGGTAGAAAGAAAGAATGAGAGTCAGAGGGAGCAGCTGGGAGGCTGTGGGGCATGTGGTCACTGACCTGCCTCAGTTGAGACTAAAAAAATCACTTAGAACATAACAGACACCACTCTATGGGTTGTCCATCTGGCTTCATGATCTGGTTTCTCCATATAGCCTGCCACAACCTGCTAAATAAACAGCTTTAAGTCCTATAGCCAAAAATGTCCCCCCCTCCTCCCAGTGAGCATGTGTACCCTTATAGGCTCGATTCTTGGAGGAAGGAAAGGGAGAGGGAGAGCTGATATCCTAATAAGAAGAGGTCTGGGACATAGACCCAGGAAAGGTTGGAAGGATCTGGATCACAAGGAGCCCATGGCAGCTCTTCAGGAAGCCATGATTTCTGGCAAAAGTGAGCATCTGTTTACTACCATTCTCTCTCACACTGGAGTATTGCCAAGAGACCACGTACCCTCATTGTCAAGGTCAGGCCAGCCATACCCTCTGAGCTACTCAACTCCAAGGACAATAGGTTTTGATCATCCCCCAACTGACATCTATCAATGTGGTCCTCTGGAGTCAGCCTCCCTTCAGATCTAATGACTAATTTGAACCACAAAGAAAATAAGAGGGGAACCTCATATTGAGCCAGGTGATGTTTGCTTAACATCCAGAGGTACAAACAGCTCGACTACCAAACACCGAAAAGCAGGCTGAAAAAGAACAATCACAACCACCGCTGCTAAGCCTTCCATTGTGTGCCAGCCATTTTATATCCAGGTTCTCTAAATTGTGTGAAACCTTGAGATGTGAGGATCATCGATGCTTCTTTACAGATGAAGATACCGAGGCTCCCAGGGGCTCATGATCCCGCTTGACGTCTTTCTCCAGGGCCTTTTTTCCTTGCTCTTGCTCATCTACTGGTCTCATGATAAAGGCCACTCTATTAAATCACGTGCCCAAACTGTGGGTTAATCATATCCACTAAAGCCCCAGCGTTGAATATAAAGAGTGACACCCTCCACCCTGCTGCTTTAGAAATACAGATGTTGAGTGTGCTTGGCTGGCATAATCTTGTCAGGTTATTCAGAAACTATTCTGCGTGTGTCCTCTTGATGTCTGTTTTTGCTTACAAACTGCATACAGTCATTAGGACAAATTATTTTACGGCCCTTGTAAGTAAATGACATATTCCCAGTAATGAGAAGTAATCTGCTGTCATCACTACAATGCAGCGCTCCTCCCTGTGATCTTGGTCCCTTCTTCCTGTCTTAAACTGTTCAGCTATAGAAAGATTCTTCTTCAGCTTCAAAAAAAAAAAAAAAATCAAGTTGATATTTTGCCGAATTTGAATAGCAACCAGAAAAGAAGGTCAAGTTTTAAAAGAAGCAACACGGGAGGGGATTGTAATTAAATCTGCTCTGGGCTGGGTACAGATGATTCATTTCAAGTACATAGCATTCTGGAAAGCACGTGACCAAAGGTATTTTTCTAAATAACCTCAAGTGCTAGTCGAGTTATTCTTTAAATTGCATGCCAGCGACATCTCCTAACTGGTATTTCACTTGGCAGGCGCTGAGCCACCGCCACAGCCTGGATTTTCCTGCAGGCAGAGCCCGACCTTGTTTTGACAGTCATTTCTGCTGCTTTCTGCTTCTGCCTGGAAGGATCACATAGTTGCAGAGGTCTGGGGAGGGATGCGCTTGGTGGGTTCCAAACTGTCAAAGGTACTGCTTGGGTACAGAGTTCTTCTCTGTGGCCCAAGAAGCTGGCCCAGGGCCCTTGGGGTGAACATTGCAAAGCTTTAGGTTTTCTCCAAACAGTGGCATCAGTGAAATTACATCTCTTCCAGGAAGCTTCCATCAAAACAATTAGGAGACCCCCAGGCTGCTGTCTTTTGGAAACCTCATTCCAACAACAACAGTTTGCCACCCACCCCACCACTTCCAACATCCAAATGGTTCCCAAAGCTGCAGTCAGTTAAGCACACTGTGACTCTGCTCTTGGGAGAGGCTAGATCCTGGCATGATGATGTGACCCAAGCTCAGCCCATCAGAGCCCTTTCAAAGCCAGGCTGTCTATCTTGTGATCCACATAAATCGGGAAGCTCACCAAGAAGACAGAGAGAACTAATAAAATTTGTAAAGAGGAGGAAGACTCAGGTCAACTCAAGAGAGAGTTCTGATGGTGTTCTGGTCCCCGGTCTCAATTTTCCTTGAAACACAGCTACCCTTAAATCCTCCAAGACATCAGAATAGCCTTAAAATTAATTTCTAGGAGCCTGGGTGATTCAGTTGATTAAGCATCTGCCTTCAGCCCAACTCCTGATCTCGGGGTCTTGGGATCAAGCCCTAGTCAGGCTACCTGCTCTGGGAGGAGTCTGCTTCTCCCTCTCCCTCTGCCCCTCACCCCTGCTCATGCTTGCACTCTCTCTCTCTCTCTCTCACTGTCTCCCCCTCCTTGATCAAATAAATAAATAAATAAATAAATAAATAAATAAATAAATAATCTGAAAAAAATTTAATTTCCTTTGCCCTCAGACTAGTTCAAGTGGGGCTTCTGTCACATGCAACCAATGTCACCTGACTCCCTTCACTCTCTGTGAGGTATGGAATCTCTGTAACTGCATTTGGTCTACCTGGATCAGCATCTTGTTTACAGGTGGGCTCACTTTAAGAATGCTTGATTTATTAGAATGCAAGTAATGAAGTCTGAAAAATTAGTAAGTATTAATACCCCTAAAAGAATTACAAAATTTATAAAAACTTACTTGAAGGGATTCTTTCTTTAAAAAAAAAAAAGTTCTTATTTATTTATTTGAGAGCGAGCACAAGAGAGCATGAGCAGAGGAGAGAGATAGAGGGAGAAGCAGACTCCCTGCTGAGCAGGGAGCCCAATCCCAAGACCTTGCGACCATGACCTGAGCCAAAGGCAGACACTTAACCAACTGAGCTACCCAGGCACCTTGGAAAGGATTCTTTTGATTGCAGTTTGCCTACTGCATTAAAAACATTCTTCTGGAAACAAAGTGTCCATCAAAAGGACTAGCAAAATAAGTGTTGATGCACCATATGTGTTAGTTTGTAGGGCCACCAAAATAAAATACCATAGTCGAGGTATTCTTAAATAATAGAAATTTATTGTCTCATGGTTCTGGAGGCTAGAAGTTCAAGATGAAAGTATTGGCAGGGTTGTTTCTTTCTGAGAGCCACAGGGGAAGGAATTCTTCTAGGCCTCTGTTCTTGGTTTATAAATGGCCATCTTCTCCCTGTACCTCTGAATAACATCCTTCCTCCATGTGTGTCTGTCTCTATGTTCAAATCTCTCTTTTACCAGGACAACAGTTATTTTTGTCCCTAATGATCTCATTTTTACTCCATTATCTCTATAAAGCCCCCATCTCCAAATAAGGTCACATTCTGAAGAAGAACTAGAGGTTAGGACTCCAACCTACTTTTTTGTGTGTTATCGGAGGAGAGGACATAATTCAACCCATAAGCCCACACAATGGAATACTACATAGGCAGGACAAAGAAGGAGGTGTGCCTGCATGTTCCAAGAGCAGAAATCTCCACATGTTATATGAAAAAGCCAGTCTTTACATCTGTATATTCTGATGCCCCTGTGAACTATGAATGTGTGTGAGTGTGTATGCATTGATGTGAACAGTTACATACATAGAGGTGTTATCTTTAATTTATGGAAGACATCAAGAAAAGTTCATGAAGGTTACTGTTTTGAAGAGAGATGTGAAAAAAAGGAGAAAGACTTTCACTTTCCATTTGTGCTTTAGGGACTATTTCTGTATTGTCTGAATCTCATGTATGTATAAATACATAAATATGTTTGTGTAAACATATATGTATCTATATATACACATATATACACACTGTATATATACACCATATATACACACTTCCTTTCTTTCTTATACTTTTCTGTATTCTGTTAACCATGTAAGCTATTTCTTGTCTTAAAGATATAAGTTGATTTATACCCCAGTTCTTAGGAATAGATTTTATATGACAAACAAGACCTACATTCTGTGTATCTGTCTGTACTTTTAAGCTCTTAAAAGGTTATGTTTGTTCTTACCCACATTTGTGGTGCTTTGCACAATTGGCTGGGAAATCAAATGTTTTAGAGGCAGTGGTGGAGAGAGTGATGGTGATGATGATGGAGAAGAAAACAAGATTAGTCATGGCTTGGAGGTTGGCTAGAACTTCTTCCTTAGACAAGGAAAGACTTTTGCTTATATACCAGAGAGTCATCAGGCAAGACCTTGGACACACCATGGACTTTTACTGCATTCTGTTACCTGTGGTGGTTTCGTAGGTCCAAGAAAAAATGTCCTTGGAAGAAATGAGAAAGTTGGGATCCACTGCCCTACTTTTGCTTTTAGAGCCCTCTCTTTTGATCAGTTTTTAAAAACCCCACTTCCAGAAGAAAAGTAAGCCCTAAAGTCCTGAATATAAATAATGCCTTTCTCCCCTGTGCACCTAGAATGGTCCTAGATAGGTACTGCTCTTGAAAACACTGAAGGCACTCCCCTTGTGCTCTGTAGGGCTTAATTCTCTTGTAGAACTTGGTTGAAATTCTCTTGCAGAACTCCGCTGCCTCCTCTCAGTGACCCCACCCCACGTAATTACATATCTTCTAAGAAGGAGCCAGGACTCACTGTGGCCAATATAACAAATAACAGCCAGGCCAGACCATCTGGAGAGTTCCAGTCTCATCCAGAAGGTAGGTAGGTACCGCCTGGCACATCAGTTCTGGGACCTAGAATCTAGCCTCTGCTGCCCCAAATGGTAGCCATATGGCTATTTGCACTTAAATTTAAATAAAATTTAAAATCAGTTTCTGAGTCACCCTAGCACGTTTCAAGTTTTGGGTAGTCACCATACTGAACAGCACAGCCTGGAAAACATTTCTATCATCACAGGAAAGCACAGTGGTTGTCATATGGGCCCAGAAGTATACCTGGAGGAGGTCCTTGCTCCAAACTCCTCCAGTCCATACAGGGAATACCTGAGAACATCTAAGAGCACACCACGGGATGAGACTACATACAACCTATTCAGAAATAAAGCAAACAAGTAGTTCAACAAGTTTTTGAAGCTCTAACAAGACCTTTTTTGGTGAAACATAAAATACTTTGGAAGACATGAGTAGAAGGCAAAGATATTCATTCACTCACTGATTCACTCATTCATTCATTTGTTCATTTTTGGAGTTCAGTTGCAAAGGGTTGAGTTAATTATATTCCTCAGTTCATGGAGCATTGCCACCACTGCCTAGAAGAGGTGCCACTCTTGTTTATCTTATTAATTCTCTTTCATCACTTTTCCACTAACCTTACATGACCATTCTATTTAAAATGTGTGCATTCTGTGGAGTGCAGTCCGTTGAGCATGTGACTCTTGATCTCAGAGTTGTAAGTTCAAGCCCCATGTTGGGTGTAAGATTATGTAAAAATAAAATCTTTTCTAAAAATGTGCATACTTTGTTTGCAGGGGCACCTGAAGGCCAGGCATATTTTGTGTGTTTTGTGTGCATGTGTTCTATGATGCTGTTGTTTCTCTCATTCCGTTTGTTTTTTCACTCATCACTCTATGGTAGAAGATACGTATGGACAGGCCAGTGAAGAACAGAACTTCCCTGAGGATGCAAGGGTGAGTCTGAGAGCAGAAGCAGGTGCCTGAGCTTCACTTCTTTCCATGGTTCTCTTCCACCTGGGACCTAGCCTCCCAGGCACACAACACAAGTGCTCACCTGTCTATGAGCATGCGTGGATTGTTGGGCCAGTGATGATTTAGGTCAGGTTATTGTACAGCTTTTATCAACCCCCCTTCCCATTTTGGTATTTGGTTTCCTCATCTTGTTTTTTTTTTCTTCCTGAAGAGAATTGTCCCCCAAGCCTGTCCCATGCTATGCCTGTCCCATCCCAGGTTCAGGAACAATCCTCCTAATCCTGCTCTGATTCTGTAACCCAGGCTTTGGAATGGAGTTACTGATTTATATAAGTGCTTCTACCACTGACTGGCTCCACTGCAGTCAACTGAATTACTGTTTACCAACATTAGGTGTCCCTACCTGAGAGAAGGTGATATTTCCCTGCTCTGTTGGGCTCAGGCCCTGCTGTGTGACAGTGGCCAGTAAAATGTGAGCAAAAGTGGCATATGTTATTTTGGAGCACAAGCTATAAAAGCCACCAAGCTCTTTGCCAGGTAGTCCTTTTTCCTCTGCTTTGATCTCAGAGTAAAGATGACACAGTTAGAGCCACTGCCAACACATGATGGACATGGGTGGAAAATAGACATTTGTTATTGTAAGGTACTGAGGTTCAGGGCTGTTTGTTACTGCAGCATATCCTTGTCTAGCCTGTCTGGTACAACTTCCAAATCTGAGTTCTTACCTTCACAGCCATGCAAGTGCTATTGTTGCTGCTATTGCTAATAGGTAATGTTCACTGAGCACCTGTTAGGCCCCTTATATCGGATTAGGCTCGGCTCTTTAAACACATTGTCATGTTCAGTGCCAGCTCATATTTTATGACCACTTCACAAGCGAGGAAATGAAATATTAGTTTGCTTAAGTAAATTGCCCAAGGTCACAAACATAGCAGAACTGGTTTTGAACATAGATCTGACTCTAGAGCCCATGTTCTTAAAACTATAAGTTATGCTACTCAAATTTCTTTCAAGACTGACAACATATCTTTCTTTCACCAGTTTTCACCATCATCCCAAGGCATCTGATTCACACCTCCTAGCAGCAGCCATGCCTGGGTACCAACCCCTCCTCCAACCCTGCTTTCAGACAACTGTGGGATACTAGGACTCTTAGGCTCTGCCACCCTGTCCTCCCTGTCATTTCTGCATCTAGGTCTCTCCTCAAGCCCCGTCTTTCCCTGCACTTGCACAACTTCAGCTGGGTTGTCCGGCTGCTGACCAACACCAGCCTTCACACTGCCCCACCTTGTTTCTCTCCCCCAGCTCTCCTTCCTCAACCATCTCCTACATGCGAATAGTTTCCATATTCTGTTCTGTGCCAAACCCACCTCTTTTCTCTGTGTAGAGTGTCACAGAAATTCCACGAGATTCCATTATTTCAACTATTGTTTCCATGTGAATGCCTCCTAAACTGGCATTCCACCCTGACCTCACTCCTAAGCCCCAGTTTTGCTTTGCTGCCTCCTGGAGTCATTTTTCTGGAGGCATAAGATCAGTATCTCCAAAAGGAAGCTCACACCATACACCCAATCCCTCTCCACTCCTGTCGTCTTCAGTTCTAGTAAGGTTTCTGCATTGTCTCCATTATTGTTCATTCATTTGCCAAGCATCTACTGAGCACGCACATTCTCTGAGCCCAGGGAGAGGCTCTCCTTGGTCCCTCTCCCATCCCTCACAGCCTGCCTGCCACCAGGTCCTGCTGCATCCAGCCACTGCCTTCAGACCACACCTCCTAATCTTTGATCATTCTATTCTTTTAAAAGGAATGCTGTCCACATGTGCAAACAAAATAATTTCGGCTCCCCCTTTCAAAAGGGAAAATCTGAAGTCAGAAGTACAAGTCTCTGCTGAAGAAGGAAATTAACTTTAAATTAAAGGGAAATCATGAGATAAGTCACTTAAACTGAAAAGCACCTTATTTGTTTGGATGCTGTGCTAAAGTTTCTTTAGCTTACTTTTGAGGAAGTCGTATGTACAACCTAGTGATTCACAGAGCTTTGTTTAGCCAAGTAAGCAGTTTGAAACAGAGGACTTCAGATCAGATTAAATGCTCTATTCACCATCATGAGTGACAGATTTTCTTCTGTTGTATATTTTTCCCCACTCAACATCAAGTGATAAGGACTATCTCACAATTGTTCTTTACGACCCCATGTTTACCTGCCTGAATCAGAAATCCTATTGCTATAGATGTAAAAATTCATGAGACATGCTTTAGTTAACCATGAAAAGTCATAAAAGGCAATTTACTAATTTTTTTCTCTTCCCCTATACCTGAACTTAAAACAAACCTACTGCATATTTTTTTTCTTTTTCTTGCCTAGGGCTCATACTGTTATCCTTTTATTTGCTAAAATCTTCAATTTGATTTCCAACATTTGAAACTGCCCCTTTGCTCTCTTCACTGTGCTTGGGCACAACTAAAAGCCCCCTTGCTGTTGTCGTGGGCAGAATGGTGTCCCCTAAAAAGATATGTGGAAGCACTAACTCCCAGTACCTGTGAATGTGACCTCATTTGGGAGGGTCATTGCAGTTGTAATCAAGTTAAAATGAAGTCATGCTGGATTAGGATGGGCCTAATCCAGAGACTGGTGTCTTTATGCAAGAAGAGAGCGATTTGGACACAGAGATACTGGAGAGAATGCCAGAAGACAGCAGAGGCAGAGATTGAGCCGATGCTTCTACAAACAAAAGAGCTCCAAGGATTGCTGGCAGCCACCAGAAGCTGGAAGGAGCAAGGAAGGATCCTCTGCAAGTGTATCAGAGGGAACATGGCCCTGTTGACACCTCAGTTGTGGACCTTGGGCCCCCAGAACTGTGAGAGAACCAATGTCTGCTGTTTTCAGCTCCCTTCCCCCACCTCCCTTGTGCTAATTTACTATAACAGCTCTGGGAAACTCACACCGGTAGTTGATTAACTAATACACTAACCTAATGTGCCACACAAAGAGTTCTTAGACACTTCCACCCACCCTGCCCCAGCTCTCCAAATCCCACCTGACTTTCCAGACTCCACATAAGACCTGCCTGTCTCCTGGCAGTCGTCCAAGTTTGCTTTGCGTTCTGGGCAATCAGGGATTTGTCAACTTGAGTCATTTCCCCAGATGCCTCAAACAGATGAGAACGGTGATCCTATGTTTCTGCCACCTTTCCTGGGCAGTGGGAAAAGATACACCCTCCTCCTGACCGCCACCTGGGGGTGGGGACCACACCCCAGGGCCAGCAAGCAGCATTTTGCACCAGGCCGGGCTGTCAGGTGGCCTTCCTTTTGACTGGCTTCCCCAGGGGGCCTCGGAGCCTGTGGTTCTAGTGTCCATCGCTCCTCCCGTGGAACAATGCCACAGCCTCCTCAGGAGCAGAGAGGAGCAGGGTGGAGCGGAGGGTCAGGGGAGAATCCTTGCAGAAGGGTGGGGGGATGTGGCATGGGGAGCCAGCCACTGCTGGGCACACTTCCCTCGGGGCGCAGCACGGTGGGCCAGGATGTCAGGGTGATGACTGAGGGACAGGGAACCCTTGGTAATGGTCGGGAGGAAACATCCTGCATCTCACACTGTGTTCACTGTTTTTCTCTCACTCGCATTAATACAATCCACTCCCGGCCTGCAACCATCATTATTGAAATACAGAGTGCTGGGATGCAGAGCAGAGCAGAGAGAAGGAGTCCGAGTCCAAGTACTCTGAGCTTTAGAGATTGTCGCTTGAAAATGATCATTGACCTGCTTTCTGCCTCCTGAAACTTTGCAGGCGAAACCAGACACTGCAGGTGAAAAACACTTCGTAGGTGTAGGATGCTCTACGCAGGTTCGCGGTTATTTATGATCAGTGTTGCTGTCCATCTGTTAATTAGCTGAAGCTCCTCAAAAGCAGGAATAGTTTGCTAGGGGCACAGTGCAGGGCCTGGCATTCAATACGGAGGATGCTGCACAAATGAGTGAATTTTGCTCAAGGATCAACTTCTCCAACTCCCATCACACAGCCTCTCACCATGCCCCCCAGCTGAACCTTCTCTTTCTGCACTTGGCCCCTCTCCTAGGAGCCTGGCCCTTCTCAGGAGCCTTTGTCCTAGCTAACGTCCGGCCCTCTGAGGACAGCAATACAGGATGTAGATCCACCCAGGGCCACCCACCCGCTAGCAGACCTTGGGCAAGCCTCACTGTCCTCTTCTTCATTTTATTCACCCATTCCATGAGGGGACAGACAGGAATCCCAGCCCAGGCTGAGGGCTGGCATAGGCAATGTCAGGGAATATTCATTCTCCCAGACAGATGCTTCATAGCGTCTGACCTCGTCGTGGGCCAATCAGTGTGTTTGCAAGTTCCCTGGAGCGTCAACTCTCTATAGGCATCTTGCCAATTGGCCCCATGTGGCAAATAAAAAGCATGTGTGCAATCCTGGCCTGATTCTTCCAGCTACCCTGGCTTTGTTAAGGTAGAACAATGGAATAACAATGCCGAGTTGTAAGATCTCAATTGAAAAATGCAACATCTTACCAGCCACACACTGTAGTTGAATTAACGCATATGAATTTATGTAAAAATGCATAAAATCTGCATGATCCCTTCCCACAGGTGCGCACACACATGTACATATATCCCTCACCTCACCTCCATTCACTCTTGTTCATATCTTTGTGCCAGGAGAATTCGATACGTGGGAAGAGAACCTCCAACTCAAGAGTCACAAGACCAGAGTTGGGCTCTGTGCTGCTCTGTTCCTTTAAACACGTCACTTTACCTCTCTGGGCTTCAGTTTCCACCTATAAATTCCATCTATAAACCTATGAATTTCCATCTATATGTTGACAGTAATCAGATCTAACTCACAGGATGGTTATATATGTATTACAGATGCCAAAGCATAGTAAAAATATATCACCATTATCATTTGTCTCTTTCAAACATATTCATAATTCTTTAAAACCTGGTGATTTTTTTTAACCCTGTTGATTTTTATGAAAATAAAGATAAGTAAAGAAACCATGAAAATAAGTAAAGAAACCATGAAAGGAAGAGCTATACCATCACAATATGGTTCTCTCAAGCTCTACATGGAAACAAACAAGATGATCTCGTATGTTCTACTTGAGACCCTGAGGCGGCACAAACATGGCTCCAAGCTTGGAGGAGAAGCAGCTGCTACCTCCCCAGAGCCAAGACCACGCAGAGGAAGACCTGGGCACAGGGAAGGAGGAGAAAATGAAGAGAAGGGCACTCCAGAAGCCTCCAGATCCCTTGGGAAGGGGAGAAAGGCCCTCTCCAGACAGAAGACTCTACAGTCAAGCTGTCCTCTGACCTCCCTGCAGCACTGCTTGTGAGGTCGGCCTGCAAGGACACTGGGTGGCTAGGGAGGCGCTGGGCTAGTTAGACTCCTTCAGGCTGCCGTGACCACTGACCAATCTCGGCTTCTCCACCAACCAGTTTATACTGAGCTCTCCAAGCTAGGGTCTATGTGCTGCCAAACGGAGCTGAAAGTTGTTTCATTTGGCTCATCCCCCCCTTCCCGCCCACCCGCCCCACTGTATTCTGGTCTGTTTCACACGTGGTAGCTACTCAACCTCCATCCCTACCCTATTCTAACGCGTCTCCCTGCAGGGAAGGAGCTGGAAAGCAACAGTTTACATATCCCACGCTCGTTGGCAGCCGGGCGTCGGGGTGAGACTTGGTACCTCCACATCAACTGGGGGCGCAGGCACTCGGATTCTGAATGGAGGTACGCGGAGAGAAGGTACACCCACTTGCAAGTACCAGGCGAGGCAAAGGTGGCCTGGCTCTGGCCGAGGCAGCATCTCCCTGGCCAGGAGAAAGGCATCCGCCTCCTCGGCAGCCTGA
This sequence comes from Vulpes lagopus, assembly GCF_018345385.1. Taxonomy (NCBI): domain Eukaryota; kingdom Metazoa; phylum Chordata; class Mammalia; order Carnivora; family Canidae; genus Vulpes; species Vulpes lagopus. The sequence goes on along the minus strand of NC_054828.1, from coordinate 25,882,471 downwards.
CCCTGCGGTGTGATTTTGGACATTCTTCCTGGGAGATTATTGTGTAGCCTTTCTGCGTCTGTCCCCAAATTCTGAAGGCAAGTTTTATCCCTATGTAAATATTGTTCTGCTTCAACGGAGTAGGTTCTGTTATCTACAACTGAGAGAGCCTGGACCAAGGCAGTCAGTCACATTTTGCTGTTCCCTGAGATAAAACACACCCTTCGGCGTGCCAGGGAAGTTCTTGCTTAGAGAACTATCCTAGGAATGTTTCCGTGAAAGCGATTTTCTTATAACCTGGCATCAGCAGGTTGATACATTGACATGTCTAGTGCCCAATGTAAATAAATATAACCAAACCCTAAAAAAAAAAAATTTAAAAAGCATCATTTTGCCTCAGCCCTCAAGCCCTCCAGAGTTTAATTGGTGGAGACAAATAGGGAAGCAAAGATCACTGAAGGGAAGGGTTGCACAAAAGTGACATCTGAAAAGGCAGGTTTTCATTTACCTTTTACCTTAGGTAGTCATTCAGGCTCTGGCACATGTATCGTCACTGCCTTTTACAAATGAAAACTCACAATCCTAATGGGGAGGAGGTTGCAAATCATTTTAGGCATTCATGTCAAACATCATCCACATTTGGGTTGTTTCCAGAGCTAATACCGTTCTTAGGATCATCTGTATTATTTCTATTAGGTCCATAAATATAACTCCTCCTATGAATACCACCCACGGGAGTGGAAAAAAAACAAGTGATACTAAATAATTTTGGTAAGATTCTTCTTTGATATTTTTAGGAAAAGACATTTTGAATTTTTAAGTTGTGTGAGACAGCCTGTTGTCGGGCAGGGAAGAGAGCCTGTTTGCATGAGAGTCATCTCTGCATGGAAAACAGGGTTTCTATCCCGGGCCTGGCTGCATCTACCCTGGCAACGCTGACGCACAGAATGTTATTGGAATTGGAAAAGGTAACTTGGGGAAACTCAGTGCTGGCGTCTCTGAACCACGAGAATGACAGGCCCATTGGGTGCCCTTGCATCCATGTCCTCAGCTCCCCAGGAACCCAAAGCCGCATTCGAAGAGACGAGGTAACCATGGGGTTGGGCACAGAGACATGTCTTTTCAGTATGAATAAAGAGGAAAGAAATAATGGCTTCCTCTCTGAAAACTTAACTGGTCTTATGGATTGAAAACTGGACCAAATTCTGCTGACCGTTAGGAATTTCATCTTAAAAATTGCCAAGCCACTAACAATCATAACAGAAAATTACCATATGGAAAAGTTATCAACATGTCCTTTTTGGAAGCAGAAAATCACTGCAATGTTTTTAAGTATCAAAAAAAAAAAAAACCATTCAACATGTTTCTGGGCATTTTTCCTCCCATTGGGGTGAGAACAGCATTCCCATTAACAGCAGAGTGAACTATTCATGTTCTCAGAAGTGGCAATGGGCTAATTGCAGATGAAGGACATAAATTCTGCTCAAGAGCCCAGGCACAGCTCCCACGCCCACGCAGCGGCCCGCTCCTTTGGTTCAGGCACTCGGATGGGAGCATTACTTTTTTATTCCGGAAGCCCTAGTGGGTAGTCCAGGCCCCACACACGAAGGGTCTGGATAACTATTATTTTCCAGCACTTACTGCAGCCTTCTCCTCGATCCAACTGTGAGGGAGTGGGAGGTGCAGGCAGTTGTAGGGTGTGTGTCAGGATTTGAGTCGAACTTTATTTATTTTTTTTAATTGGCCTTTTTCTCCTCTTTCTATGGCTACAGCACCCTGCAGATTGCTTTGATCTGTCTTTGCAGCTATCATAGATTGAGAGTCAAAGTGTGCTACTGAGGGATGTCAGTCAGAAGAGCGATGCCGGCTGTGATGACAGGCCTGGTGATGAAGGCACAGCCCCCAGGCCCCACCCTCTACGCAGAATCCCAGCGAACAGGTGGGTGTTCCAGCATCTCTGTGGGGATGTGGCCATGACAGCCAGGGGCCGCAGCTCTGCTCCTCTTGTTCCTGCATGAGTCCCCATTTCAGTTGTGTGGAAATGAACGTGTGCAAGATTCCCCTGTTCTTCCCCCCTCGGGGCTACAAATATAGCTGGGAGAGAGGAGCGTGGGGCAGATCTGGAGGCCAAAGCCACAGTGGGGCTCCAAGCTGAAAAGCTCTTCCACTGGTAGCTCAGAGCAGACAGCAGATAACTGGTGTCTGCTGGCAAAGTCCTGCCCCAAAAGTGAGTGTCTCAACCCCAGGTACCAGCTAGGGGCTGCTGTGCTGGGAGCCAAGAACAAAGCCTGGGCTGCAGTCCATCCAAGAACACCACTTCCCGGGGCCAGGAAATCCTGTCTTCCCTGCAGCCCACACAAACTTCTGCCGTTCTAGGTCAGTGATTCCTTAACCGTAGTGCTCAAGGATTCTCTGAGCTTGAAATGGGCAGCTCTTGCCCTTTATTTCTTTCTGGTAAGAATTCAGCATCTATTTTATGGGGGGACAAAAGGAGAAAGGGGGAAAGGAGGGGTAGGAAGAAGAAAGAAAAAGAGAAAAAAAAGGAAAAAAAAAAGAAATGAAATGAAATGCAAACATTTGCTGCTGTTATAGGAATATTAAACATACGTCCCCAGGATGAAACCACTGTCTTCTGGGATAAGAGCCAGAAGTCATTCCCTTCTCAGAGCTCTTCTTGACACCTCACTCCAGAGAAACATCCAACCCTACTCCCTGCTTCCCCTAGCCACTAGCACCTGTCCCCTGCTTTATCACAGGTTGAGTCCCCTGTGCACTTTAGCTGTGGACCAGCAGTGACTCCTCTAGTCTCGTCACTTCCGAGCAGATGGAAGAATTCACATCTCTCTGCCCACAGCAATCCAAGGAGACTGCCACAAAGAAATCAGGGAAACTAAAAGACAGTGTTCAGCATTGATTTTAAAAATATGTGTGCAACACCCACTAGGATGGCTATTATTAAAAACAACAACAACAAGTGTTGATGAGGATGTGGAGAAATGAGAGCCCTTGCACATGGCTGGTGGGAATGTAAAATGGTACAGCCTCTGTGGAAAACAGGATGGTAGCTCCTCAAAAAACTAACCTTAGCATTGCCAGATGATCCAGCGATCCCACTTTGGGGTTTGTACTCAAAAGAAGGGAAAACAAGGTCACAAAGAGTTACTTGTACATCGGGTTCATAGCAGCATTCTTCACAACAGCCAAAAGGTGAAAGCAACCCAAGTGTCCATTGATGGATGAATGGATAAATAAAATATGGTCTATCCATACAATGGAATATTATTCAGCTCTAAAAAGGAAAGAATTTTGAACACATGCTACAACTTGGATGAACCATGAAGACATTACGATAAGTGAAATAAGCCAGCCACAAAAGGATGAATACTGTGTGATTTCACTTATAAAAGACAGCTAAAATTGTCAGCTAGACCGGTGGATACCAGGAGCCAGGGGGAGGGAGGGAGAAGGAGTTGTTCAATGGCGACAGAGTTTCAGTTTGGGAAGATGGAAAGCGTTCTGGAGCTAGATGGTGGTGATGGTTGCACATTAATGCCACTGAACACTTAAAAATGGTTAAATTGGTATGCTCTGTGTTATGCATGTTTTACCATAATAAGAAAATATGTATATATGAATATATGCATTTGCATTTGGATTTGGGTGGTGAGAAATCTTTAGCTGGGTCACTGAGCAGGAGGAATGGAAGAAAGCAGGAAACCAGAGGCCTGACAACCAGCCCACGGGGCCACCCCCCCACAGACAGAGCATAAAGGAAGAATTTCCCCATCCTCTCTTTATAGACTCAGGGAAGTTAAGTCACCACCCAGATGAGCCAGGTACTAAGTGATGATATGGTGACAATAGGACCTGAAGCCAGGCTGGCTTGCTTCTAAAGCTCTTGATCCTGCCATAGGCTATACTTGTCCCCTCCTGCAAAATAGATCACCTCTTCTGAATCTTCTTGCAAAATGTACTCAGTCTTCGACATTTGCATCATCTCCCTAAGGGCTTCCTGAGTTCAACTGCATTTTTACTGAATCAGTAGTCTGTGTGACTACAGGCCCCAAGCTGTGCAGTGCACAACCTGCACAGCTGAATGCCAGACCTTTTGTTAACATTGTACGATACTTAAGAAAAGTAATAGAATAGTTCAGCAACATGTTAACAGGATTCCTTTACTGCAGAAACTTCTCTGGTAGAAAACAGGACCTGTTTTAAATGGCTTAGACTTAGGACAGGCAAGCTTGGATGACAAGGGTCAGGAGGAAGGTTTGAGGAGATGCCCGAACAAGCAATGCCACTGTGCGTGTCTACACAGATGTGCTGCACAGTAATGGAATGCTCCTTGGCATCCATGCATACATTTAGATTTGGCATGAAATGCTTCAAGTGGCCTCTTGTACCCCTTTGTCCTACTCACACCCTCCACTTGCTTTTCTTTTACTCAATAATAAAAGCAGGATTTAAGTGCTGCTTCAGGGATGTGTGAGTACATTCATTGGATCTCAACACAATCTCCAAAAATTCACAATCTGCCTCTATCCAAATCCTAGCGTTAGCAAATCTGCACATGGATGGCCTCCACGATGCCAAATGACCCTAGCAGTGACCTCTGTGGAACCAGACATGAAAGGGACATTGGACCACAGCTCCTCTTAAAAGGAAAATGAACCTCCCTGGAGACAAATAAAGGAATAGATGTCATGCAGAGGTTCATGGGCTGGAAGGATCAGGTGGGCTGATGCTCTCAACGCCCCCCCCCCCCAACTACAGGGGCCTGAGAGGAGAAAGGAGTGAGCAGTCTGGAGTAGGGAAGTTGTCCCTGGGGGAAATCAGGGAGCAGAACTTGCAAGGGGTGGGAGGGGGCAGTGGAGACTAAGCCAGGTACACCTCATGATACCTCCTGGTCTACTGAGTACATAGTGGATGACACTGAGAGTATCACTTAGCCTCCCGGAGCCAGTTTCCTCATTAAAAAAATGGAGCAATATGTGCCTCAGAAGGTTGTTCAGTGAGCGTTCAGTGAAAATGTACGTAACCCCAGCACATCATAAGAACTCAGTAGTTCCTAAAATGGGCTCCAGGTCTCCTTCACTCAGACAATAATCATGTGTGCAGTACTCAGGTCTGTGTACTGAGTACTGTGCTACAGAGGGAGTATAGCCCGCTATGTGTCTGCCCCTGAGGATGCTGGAAGAGCGTGTTTAAACTGAACAAACCCTAGAATCCTAGCTCAGTGTCTGGGATATAAAATGTAAGCTCTGGTCCACTCAGAAGGCCCTGGAGAACACGGACTGTTTCCCTCTTCTTCCAACAGGGCATTGACTTATACACAAAGTGTCCTTTCTAACTGGTTCAGGAAAGCTAAAATGGTCAATACTTTTTTTTTTTTTAAAGGAAGTTGTTAAATAAAATGTTTCACTTCGAGACATAGTATAGCTTACAACCCAAAGCACATGAGGTTTAATTTAAGACCAGACATTTAAGTAGAAGGTACAGCAGGGAAAGGCTGTGAATTTTGCATGTGTTGGATGCCTCTCTCCCACTGCTTAAGTTAGGACTCAGGAAGTTCCCTTTGCCAAGTAGGCAAATGGGGTATATGAGGCTGGAGTCACCCACCAGGCGGCCAGTGGCTGATGGGGTGGGACCAGGACTCAGAGTCATGAGGCTGTGTGGTAGTCACAGGGGGAGATGTGAGGTCCAAGCCCTGCAAGCAGAGTTGATTTCTGTTCCTACATCCAAAATAACCTTACATTGATACACCAGCTTTAAGGTATGATGCCATATAAATTGAAGAAAGAATACATTCAATTATACAATTATATGTAGAAAATGATGCATCCATAAAATATACATATGCATATACAGATATGTATGTGTATAGAGAGAGACAGAGGCATAACAGCGAGGAAGGAAAGATCACTTCTGGCAGAAGGATGCTGAGGCAACTTCTTGAGAGTGGTAACATATGAGCAAGGCTCTGCGGGGGTTGGGGGAGAGGATTTCAGCAGACAGAGCAGGAAGGGAAAAGCAAAAGCAAAAATTTGATGTTGGGATAGTGTAAGTCCCATACAAGGAATGCACGGTAGGAGTCAAGGAAAATAGACCAGAAAGCTAGGTTATGGTCAGATTAAGATGGATCCTGAGAATGCCAAGGAGTGTGAATTTGATTTGGTGACCACTGGAAAAGCTCCTAAGTTGAGACCAGGGTAGTTATAGAGTCAGAGCCAAGGGATAGCATAGCTACCGGCAGGGTTTCTAATCACTCTCAGGGAGTCATGGGGGAGCAGCAGGGCTGTGAGGGGCAGTCAGGGGGCTCAAGATGGTGGCTATTTACCAGTCAGCACAGAAACATTTTAGTATTTCAACCACTGTGTGGCTGTACCAGTAGTGTACACTGGCTTAGTATCAGGCCTGTCAAGGGGCTCTCTAAACCCACTGCCTTGGGCGTATGTTTCAATTTCCCCAAGATGACCTGTTTCATTAATGCATGGAAGCCTTTCTTTCCAGGCCCTCGGGTTTCATCTTCTTTTGTTCAAGTCCCTTGTGAAATCCACTTAATGAAGTTCATAGCAGGGAGTTGTGAAGTCCTTCCTTACATTGCAACTCTGCATTCTTTTGCTTCCACAGTTCATATCCTGTGGTTAGGTATGGCCAGTTAGAATGCTAGTGACCATCTCTAGTTACGGCTAGAGAGACCGTGGAATGGGAAGGAAGGGATGAGTGCAAGCAATGTTAGGAAGCAAGGATCCAATAGGATTCAGTCACTGAATGACAAGGGAAGATGAGATAGAGAGAGTTCAGAGTTCAGCTATTAAGCTCAGGTAACTGGAAGAAAAGTAGCAGCATTAATAGGATTAGGAAAGATGGGAGAATGAGCTGGGGTGAGGGAAAAGGGAGGAGGGATTAGATTTGATTTAATTTAAATCAAATTAGTTTTAAACAAGTTAAGTTGGAGGCATCCAAATGGAAATACCAGCAGGCAGTTGGGAATGTGGAAGAGAGGTGGGAGAAGCTGTCAGAACCAGAGATAAAGATTTGAAAGACGTTGGAATGAAAACCAAAGGACTGGATTTGTGCAGGAAAGAAGAAGCCAAGCAAGAGGCTGAAGATAGTATCTGGGGGACCTGCTCACTTAGGACGTAGCAGGAAGGAGTGAAGGAAGAAGGAAAGGGGAAGGGTATGGTAAGGAGAGGAGGTAGGTCAGGGCCTTGGCATGACGGAAGCATGATGCTGAATGAATGAATGAGGCTCCAAAAGGGAAGAACTGGGCAGATATAATACTGTTAGTGGGGTTTTTTTTTCTCATTTTTTGTTGATGTCACTCGGGCATAACCGACATATAATTAACCCATCCGTAGTACACTATTCAATGGTTTCTAGTGTGTTCCCAGAGTTATACAGTCATCACTACAACCAATTTTAGAGCATTTTCATCACTCCAAAAAACCCTGTACTCTATCCATCACATCCAAACCACCATGCTCCCCATTGTAGGCAACTATAATCTACTTTCTGGGCTTCATATCTTCAGTTACTGGTCTTTTTTGACTGCCTTCTTTCATTCACATGATGCTTTCAAAGTTCAACCATGTGGTAGCATGTAGCAGTACTTCATTCCTTGTTATGGCCAAATAATATTCCATAGTGTGAATATGTCCCATTTTGTGTAGTCCATTCATCAGTTGATGGACATGGGTGTTGTTCCTGATTTCGGCTCTCATGAATCATGCCACTATAAACATTCATATACAAGCTTTTGTGTGCACATTTGCTTTCATTTCTCTTGGATATATACTTAGCAGTGGAATTGCTGGATCGAATGGTAACTCTATTTTTTACTTTTATAAGGAACTGCTGGTCTGTTTTCCAAAGTGACTGCATCATTTTACATTCCCACCCACCAGCAGTATATGAGGGTTCCAATTTCTCCACATCCTCACCAACACTTGTTATTTTCATTTTTTTGTTTTGCTTTTTTTTTTTTTTAACTCTAGCCAGTCTAGTGAACGTGGTAAGGCATCTCGTGGTGGCTTTAATTTGCATTTTCTTAATGACTCCTTATGTTAAGTATCTTTTTGTGTGCTTTTTGGTCATGCATATATCTTCTTTGGGGAAGAATCTATTCAGATCCGTTGCCTATTTTAAAAAGATTTTATTTATTTATCTATTTATTTGAGATTGAGAGAGCACAAACAGGGGGAGTGACAAAGGAAGATGGGAACCAGGCTCTCAGCTGAGCAGGGAGCCTGAGGCAGGACTCCATCCCAGGACTCTGGCATCGTGACCTGAGCCAAAGGCAGATGCTTAACTGACTAAGCCACCCAGGGTGCCCCTCCTTTGCCTTTTTTAAAAAATTGGTTTACTTGTCTTCTATTATTGAGTTGTAAGAATTCTTTATATACTCCAGATAGAAGTCCCTTACCAGATATAGGACTTGCAAATATTTTCCCCCATTCTGTGGGGTGTGTTTTCACTTTTTTGAAAGTGTCATCACAAATTTTTACTTCTGATGAAGTCCAGTTGATCTATTTCCCCCCTTTGGTTGCTTGTGCTTTTGGTGTCATATTTAAGAACCGTTTGCCAAATCCAAGGTCATGATGATTTACCCGTTTTCTTCTAAGAATTTTATAGTTTTAACTTTTACCTTTATGCATTTGATCCATTTTAAGTTAATATTTTATATAATGTGAGGTAGGGGTCCAGCTTCATCTTTTGGTGTGTCTCGGTGCCATCTGCTGAAAAGACTGTTCTTTCCTTCATTGAATTGTCTTGGCATCCTCCTCAAAATCAGTTGACTATAGATGTGAGGGTTTATTTATAAGCTCTCATTTCTATTTTCTTTTTTTTTTTTTTCATTTCTATTTTCTTAATGTTTTATACTTGTCATCCATGTACTATTCTAGTATTTGTATTTTTATGTTAGAGTACAAATGACCTGTTGACCAAGGTCAGTGTCGTTTTCCTTAGACTACTAGCTACCCTGCAAACAATGCTGACCAAACCCACCTTGTGGCCTTTTAACTTAATGTCCATCCCTGCCAGCTTCCTCTTATGTGAAGGCCACAGTTAGGCCAACTGGCTCCCCACACAGCTGAAATCACCAGATTTTGGCTCAGTGCTATCATTTGCCCTTGGCCAACCTGGACTCTGATGAAGAGAGAAATGAGAACAAGTTAAAAGATAGGATGATAACATTTTATAGTGGTTCATTTCCATGGAGCAGGGCAAGTGGGGAGTAGGGGAGAGAGATGGAGAGCAAGAGAGAGGAAAAAGGACTAGAAGGCACTGAGAAGAGGAGAAGGAATAAAAGGACAATGGGGAGAAGAATTGAGGAAGGTAGGTTATTAAAGTTCTTATCAATCACTTGTCTGAGTGTGCCCACAAGTCAGCATCAGTGTGGGGTAGTCAAGGTGCAGACTTGGGCAGCAGAAAGATTAACGTCTCAAGAAAAAAAAAAGAAAGAAAGAAAGACTCATGTCTCCATCCTTGCTCTGCTCCCTGCTAGCAGTGAGAGCCGTACAAGTACTTTAACACCATTAGGCCCCCATTCCAAGACCTGTCTGTCGAAGGGGACAGTAGGAAACTGCCTTTGGAGGGAGCCTGCAAAGATAAAACAAATTCCTGCTCTTAGCCTAGGACCTGGCACAGGAGGAGCAATAGCATTAGCTCAAATCATATGAAAGTTGAAGTACCTCCAACCTACATCATCACCAACTGTCTAAATCAGTGGTTTTCAAACATAAGTATATTAGAATCTCCTGAAGGGCCTGTTAACAGGTTGCTAGTGCTCATCTCTAGAGTTTCTGATTCAGCAGGTCTGGGTGGGGCTTGACAATTTCCAGTTCTAAGAGGTATCCAGGTGATGCCAATGCTGAGGCCTGAGGAACACACACTGAAAACCACTGGTCTCAATTTTTGAGGGTCAGGAAAACAAAATGCCATCCATTGGCGTCTATAATTCTCAAGTGAAAAAGGCTTTAAAAAAAGGCCCAGGTAGTCAGTCCCAGACATAGACCCTGTGAACCATTTGAACCTCACTAATATCATCAAAAGGAAAAGTGACTTTAATTACAAATTTCTGGAATGTAAGAATACAGTCAAGCCCAGTTGCTATTGTGAAAGAATCTCTTTCACTTGAAGGATAACCCCTCATTTGCTTCGAAAGGAAGAACGCTGCAGTGATAAGTAGCAGCACATGTGTGCTAATAACATCAAGACAAGTTGTGTGGATTATAGAATCACGTTCACTGTCAATGAAAGTGTTACCCTGGAGCCATTGAGAAAAGCTTCTTTATCACCCAAACCTCACAACAAAGCATGCTAATAAAATAATTCTTGCTGATATGGGAAATGCGTAGTCTGTTGCCTTCTTGGGAGGAGCTATAAATAGCTCCTTGGAAAATGTTTTTCCATAATTAGCTTTTCACTTCAAGTGAACTATGTGTGATGAATTTCATATCACTAAATGTTCTTCCTGGGCAAAGTACACAGTAGGTTATGCATTTGCTAGTCTAGAAACAACTAATCAAATAGCATTTGAGCAGAAGTCCGAGCGCTCAAAAAAAAAAAAAAAAAGAGAGAGAGAATTGGAAACCACTTTGGGGATGCCTATTTGAGGTCCATGTGCTCTTACTAACAGACACATGTAGACACAGTAAATTGCCTCTTCTTAGCTGTTACAGGGGACATGAGCTAAGAACAGCCAAAGACAATGGCCACTTGTGTGTCAACCCAGCTGTCTTTCTGCCCTGTGCTTAAAGCATGCTTCTCGCATTCATTGGAGAGGCGCATGTCTCAACAGCTTGCCTCCTGTGCCTTCGTGAATGCAGCTAGGAGCAAACACCTTACAGAGCTGACGTGATTTCTTCTACACTGTATGTGTTTTCACTCTGACTCGAAAATTGCTTTCAAATCCTCTCAACTAATTGCAGGAGCTGAAAAAACCCCTCCCATCCTTCTGGCAAATTTACAGCTCACCCACATTTGCATCCCTGGAACCTTCCCCTCCACCCCCAGCTCCCAGAACCCCGTACACAAAAGACTTCCATTCCAGTTTTCTAGTGCAGGGAGTGCACAACACCAGTGTTTCTTCCACATTCCACAGCTCACCCAAGATGGCTGTTAGTTTAAGGTGGAGTGGTTTGAATACTTCCTTGGAGCACTCACAATCTGAGCTGAGTATTGCCCCCCCCCCAAATAATCTGGTTCCAATGAGAAAGACTAACACCCCCAGCTACTACATTAACCAGAAGCGTGACAGAGATATGAGCTTCCTCGCTGGGTGGAAGGTGGGGGGGGGGGGGTTGCTGCACTGGTCCCACTCTCATGGGCCAAGAGGGGGGGCGGCGTGACCACCCAGACTTTCCTTTTCTCCACAGGAGCTGGTTCCCTTTCCCAACCCCGTAGCCTAGAGCTGGTTTGAACATAACATAAGTTTACAAAAGGACACTCCCATCCCACTATCACTAAAGTCCAAACAGTGCCCTTGGCGGGGTGCCAATAAGCCAATAACACACATATTGACCCACTGACTTTATTTCCTTCTATGAATTGTCAGGACCAAGTGTTGCTCTTTTGCCAACTCCAATTCTTCATCCTGGAGTGCTATTTCGAGCACTTGGAAGATAGCCACCTCAGAACGGAATAAAGATATTAGTAACTGGGGTACTGAGAGGGCCAGAGAAAATGGAGACAAGAAGTATGAGGACATGGCGGGCCATATGCTTTAGCATCAGTTCTTATCCAGCAAGAGAACAGGAAAGTGAAGGATGCCTCCCATGCCTCTGATGCCTCCAATAGCTTTGTGTCGTTGGCATCAGGCACAGCTGAGGGCTGGAGTGGGCGGGAGGGAGCATGGACTTGGCAGTCTTTGAGGATCAGACCCTGCTCTGCCATGTATTTGCCAAGTGACTGAGGGCACCTTGAGCCTCCCTCAGTCAGATTCCCTGTTACCTGGAAATCATAAATCTTTTTTTTTTTTTTTTACAGGGCGGTACAAAGATGAGATGAGGTAATGCAAATAGCTGGCATGTAAATATTAGATGAATGTTACCTTCTAGTACTGCAAACATGATTTACTAAAATACCATTTTTTTTTAAAAAAAAAAACCTCTTATGCAGACAATGGAATGTTATTCAGTGCTAAAAAGAGATGAGCTATGGAGCCATAAAAAGACATGGAGGAAACTCAACTGCTTCTTACTAAGTGAAAGAAGCCAATCTGAAAGGCTGCCTACTATGTGACTATATGACATTCTGGAAAAGGCAAAACTATGGAGACAGTAAGGAGATCGGTAACTGGCAGGGGTCCGTGGGGAGGATGAATAGGTGGAGCATAGAGGATTTTTAGGGCAGTGGAAAATACTCTGTATGATACCTAATGGTAGATGCAGGTCCTTATGCACTGTCCAGACCCACTGACTGCACAACACCAAGAGTGAACCCTAATGTAAATTACGGGCTTTGGGTGATAATGATGTGTCAGTGGAGGTTCAATGATTGTAACAAATGTCCTACTCTGTTGGGGGACGTTGATGGTCTGGGAGGCTGGGGAGAGGGAATCAGGGAATATATGCCAACTTGGTACTTCCTGACCTATTTTATTGTGAACATAAAACTGCTCTAAAAAATAAAGATTTGTGGGTTTTTTTTAAGATTCTCTTTAGAAGACAAAGAAATAGGACCTAAAATCAAAATTCATTATTAGAGGAAATGTACATAAACGGCCTTCCTCAGGGAGCTTAAAGGAAAGATTATTCTCAAGTGCCCATATCGTCAAGTCTTACCACATCTGTTTCAGATGTGTGTGTGTGTGTGTGTGTGTGTGTGTGTGTGTGTATACTGCATGTGTTTCAATGCATGCACATTCACATGTATTATTTTCTCCTATGGTTCCAGAAGCAATGCTACTAACTGGTGGGAACTGGCTGAGGCTTTGGGGCTTTGTCACCTCCAGACTGCTCCAGCCCACACTTCCTCCCCGGGTCCTCCACACCAATTTTGTAAGGAAATCTTACTTCATTCTTTGGTTTTCCAACCACATGATCTAATAGGCACAGGTGCCAAGTCTTCACCCTACCAGGCGGGCGGGCTACACAAGGCGTTGATTGTCTCCTGGTAACATCCTCAGGCCCGCAAGGGAGCCTGCCACAGTGAACTAATCACTGCGAATCACCACCCTGCACTTTCACCCTGTGGAACTTCTGCAGAAACAAAGTGTTCAAATTCCAACCTGATATTTCAATCACAAGGTGGATATTCTTGAATCTTCCTTCTATAGGCGGCCATTAGTCCTGGACTCTGAGTCATTTGGTCTCTGGTTACCAGGCTCTGAGGCCTCTTCTTCATCTTTATACTGACCCCTCTTGCCCTTCTGTCTCAGTTGCAACGGTTCTCTTCCCTAATATGATGTTACCCTACTTAATGGTGCCTGCCTGGTCTTGTGTTTTCTTTCTTTCTTTCTTTTTTTTTTTTTTTTAAGATTTTCTTTACTTATTTATGAGAGACATAGAGAGAGAGGTAGAGACATAGGCAGAGGGAGAAGCAGGCTCCCCATGGGGAGCCTGATGTGGGACTCGATCCCAGGACCTGGGGATCATGACTTGAGCCAGAGGCAGACACTCAACCACTGAGCCACCCAGGTGCCCCTCTTTTTCTTTTAACTGGAAAGTGAAAACTGCTACTTAGAGTTAAAAATCCATAAAGAAGCTTCTGGACACCCCTTTAAAAAAGAAAGAAGGCCCTCTATCCTATGATTATTCAGAAAAACTGTGATGATGTCATCTGGCACAGAATTGTTCTTGTTGTCTATCCTAAAGTTTCTATTTCATTTACTGACTATACATACCTAATATGGGCCCCACGCCTTGAGCTAGTGCTGTAATAATTGGAATAGCCCACACATTCTTGCCTGTATGTAGCACCACATATGGACACCTATAGTGTATGTATTTTGAGACTTTAATTGGCTAAATGTTTTAAATTAGGGTAGGCCACAGATTCAACTTTTGTGATGGAAAAGAACTCCCAGTTAGGTTGCAAAACTGAATTGTTTCGTTGATCTTCAAAGATCAGTATAATTGCAATTTAAAATTTTGATCTTCCTCTCCATAAATTTTGATTCTTTAAAAAATATCTGAGGTCCCTGGATACACCATTGCAGCATTCAATGAGTAAAGCCAAGTTCTTTTAAAGTACTGACTACACGAAACTTGAGAATTTCCCCAAATTGGCAATGTAATTTTGAAATAGTTCTTTGCCTATGCTGCCCATTTCAAATATTGTGGAGCTTATGATCTAGTTTGACTTTGTTATCTAGTTGATGAAAAACTCTAGCATCAATGTCATCTCCTTCAAGAAGCCCACCCTGATTCCTTCCTTTGAACCCGCATGGCATTTTTGTCCTTTGCCACTAGCCCTATTTGGCCACATTTTATCCTTGCCTCTACCCTGTAAATCCTTCTGGTACTGAAACTACCATAAACTTTCCCTTGATCCCTCACAGGCCAAGCACAGCCTGACTCACGGAAGCCATCAACAAATGCCAATAAAAGGAACTGAACTGTCAAATGCATCGAAGGAACAGAAGGTAAACTTTCCACTTTGACTCTCTACATTTTGGAGGGAAAGGCACATTCTTCTGAGGACCCCGCCTCCCCGAGTCCTGATTGGATTCCATGCTGCAGACTCCACTTCCCATTCTGGTCAGACAGATGTCCTACCCAGTAGGATTAACACTAGGAGATGACATGGAGTCTGGAATGAGTGCAACAACCATATATATACATATACACAACCATATATACATATATCTACATCATCTCCATTATCAAAAGACAGAGACCACACATTTGGTAGGATATCCTCTGAGCAACACGTAAAAACAGTAGCAAAAACATTTGTTGCTCTGCAGAACTACTTGATGCATTATTACTGTAGGTCACTACAAAAAGATCACTTAAGAATTGTTCAACTAGTTCCCAAAAGGGAGGAGGAGGGAGTTGGGATCTCTTTCAAAGCAAGAAAGGAAGGGAGGTGGCTTTAAAGTCCACACTGAATCAGGTTAAAAGCACATAACTTTATTCTTTAGTAGATATTGGGACCATGTTTAAGAGCAGGGCAAAGCCCTCTTGCCTGAAGAAAAACAAAGCCAATAAATAAATAAATAAATAACGTAATTAATTAAAGTAACTCTTTTTTCCCCCCTTTTGGAAAGGGAGGGACTTCAGAACCATCACGTGCCAAATGCCTCCTCCTCCTTGAAAAGCCCTCCAAGTCAGAAAAGCAAGCCTAAGAATAACGGCTTCTCTTAGGATGCTCAAAGTTCCTTGCAGCTGATTATTTTTCAGGAGGAGAATTAGACAAAAATAATACAAGTGGGAAATAAAGAGAATGACCTACTTTAGTGGGGGGGGGGGGGGGGGGGAAGGAGCTCCGTGTGAGCGTTTTGATCTAATTGACGGTGTGGGGTTGCATGCCCAAATAAGGCGCTGTTGGTCGGTCTGCGCGGGAAGAGGGCCTATCTTGAACTCGAGCGGGGAGAGGATAAAGCGAGGGCCCTGGAACTGAGCGGGCAGCGAACCCCGGGGCACCGGCCCGGCTGGTGTCCGGGGGAAGCGCCCTAGGAGATTCCTTCTGGCCACAAAACCAAGTATGATGGACAAGGACTGGCGGGGGCGCCTTCCTTTCCAGGGCCGCTTGCTGGCATGTGCGAGGGACCGAGGGTCGTCTGAAAGGGCGGCCGGGGCTCAGCCCTGCGCCAGGCGCTGTACCAGGGGGATGTTAGGGAAAGGGTGACTTCCCGGGGGCGGGCGGGGGCGGGGGCCCGCTCCCCGCTCTGGGCCTCCCTCCGGGCGCCTCCACGCGGTGGCGGGAGGTCTGCGAGCCCAGGGCATCCCGGTCCCCGCGTCGGGCCTCGGCGGGACACAGGCCCCGGGCCCTTCCCCCCGCGCTGTCTCGGGGCCCCGCCGAGTGCCAGACCGCGGCCCCCGGCCCCCGGCCCCCGGCCCCCGGGGACGGCGTCGGTGCTTCTGTCTCCGTTCGGCGTCGGTTGCGGGTTGCGGGAGCCTCACCGAAAGCCTCCCTGTTTGCTCGCGCGCGCGCCGCTCCAGCTTCTCCTTTTCTTGGATTCTCGCCTGTCTCCTCCCACAGAGGAAAAAAAAAAAAAAAAAAGGTCACGTATGTTTGGAAAAATATGTAGGTCAGTGGAACATTTCCTGCACTGGTGCAAAAGGAGAGGAGGGCAGCGGGGGAGGGGAGGGAGGGGCCGCGCGGAGCTCCAGGGGCGCGCTCCCGGCCGCAGCCCCCTCCCCGCGCGCCGCTGCCGGGGGCGGTGGGCGCTCCGCCGAGCCTCTCCATCCTTGACCCATTTTCCCGGCCGGCTACGTTCTCCTTGGCGGCAGCGCGGATTATTCCTCCCCAGCAGGCGCTGCGGTGCCCCCCGAGCGGCGCTCTCCGGCTTCTCCCCAGCCCCAGGGGCCCGGCCGCGCCCGCTCCTGGGGCATCTCGGGGGTCGCAGCGCGGAGGCGCGCCTGTGCCGGGGCGCGGAGTCCGCGCGCAGACCTGCCCCGCCGGGCGGCGTGGAGGGGACGGCCGTCGTGTGCTCGCCCCCCCCCCACGGGGCCGCGGGGTGGCAGCGGGCCCGGCGGGGTCTGTCCTGGCCGCCCCCGGCGACAACTTGAACGGGACTTCGGCCGGCGGCCCCGCGCCCGCCCGCGCCCGCCCGCGGCCAGTTCCCCTCCAAGCACGCACACCCGCCGCCCGCCGCCCGACCCCGCGCCCCCCGCCGGGCCCCGACCCCGCGGCCCCGCGGCCCAGCAGAGGCGGCGGCCGCCCGCGCCGCCCAGGGGAGCTGGGGTCCGGGGGCCGCAGCGTGCGAGTCCCAGGCCGGGTCGGGCCGAGGCCCGGCGTGCGCCCGGGAGAGACCCGGCAGCAGGAGCGGAGGGAAGGAGGAGGCGGCGAGGGAGGAGGAGGCGGCGGCGGGCGGGAGGCGGGAGGCGGGAGGCGGGAGGAGGGCGGGGGAGGAGGAAGAGGCGGCGGCGGCTCTCCCCACCGGCTCTGCGTGCGGAAGAGTTTGCCGCGCGAGCAGCCGGCCTCCCGCAGGAGCCGAGGGACCCGCGCGCCGGCGGCCGGGCAGCAGCGGCCGCGCAGCTCCGAGACCCGCGGCCGCGGTGGCGGCGGCGGCGGCGGCGGCGGCAGCGAGAGCAGCGCCTCCCGCCGCCGCCCGGGAGGAGCTCGCCGCGCCCGCTCGCCGCCTCGGCTCCCAGCGGCGGCGGCGGCGGCGGCGGCGGCGGCGGGAGGCGCGTCTCCCCGGCCCAGTCCGCGCCCGGCCCCGCGGGGTCGCCCCGGCCAGCTCCGAGGTAAGGGGCCGCGCCCGGGGACGCGGGGGGCCCGCGGCGGGAGTCGGCGCGCGCGGGTTCGCGGGACCCGGTCACCTGCTGGCCGGCGCGGCGGGCGCGCGGGGCCGGGGGGGGGGCTCAGGCGCGGGGCTGCGCGGCGCGGGGTCAGGGGCGCGGGATGCGGGATGCGGGTCCCCGCCCCCCCGGGGCCCGCCGCCCGGGACGCCGCAGCTGGCGGGACTGCAGGGGCGGCCGGGCTGGTGTCTCCGTGTGCGTCGCGCCGCAGGCAGCGGAGGACGAGGCACCCCGAACCTCAGCCTTTGCGAGCTCAGAGGGTGCCGTCGGGGCGGCTAGAGGCCACGCCGAGGTAGCAGCCTGGAGGGCCGCCCGTGGCCTCCCCGAGCCGCAGCGCTCGCCCTGTCCAAGAGCGGGGAGCGGGGAAGCCCCGGAGGTGCGGCGTGCGCGCCCCGGGCCCGCGACCCCCCCGGGTCCCTGGGTCGGATTTGGCTCCGGGCCCGACCGGGAACCCAGTCTGCCCCCTGCACGTTTGGAGGGCGCGCAGCCCGGCTCCTCGCTTCGCCTCGCCGCCGCTCCCCAGCTTGGATGCCAGCGCGCTGTTTTGCCGGGAGGCGTGCCCCCTCCCCGGGGCCGCCCAGGGAGCCCTACCTTTGACCTTTCCGTGGAGCTGCGCGGGGTCGTGCACCAGGGGGAGCGGGGACAGGTGCCAGGGAGCTAAATCAAAAACCCCGCTCCTCTGCCTGCCGCTCCTTGACTGCTCGAGGTAAGAAAGTTTGTTTTCAGCCCTGCGATTCATAAATAATCAGTAACCAGCTTTGGAGATTAAGCAAGATGGAAACCTTAAAAATACACACACACTTCCAGAAAGTCTAAAAACTACCATGATTGTATCCGGGAGGCTTTAGTTCAAAAAGTTTAGAGCCCTGGGATTCAACAGGTGTTCAGAAGGGGTCCAAGAGGGGAGAGCTCTACGTGTTTGTCTTCAGTACCTGCTGCTTTGGTATAGTGCCCCAAATTCATTAAATTGGTTGGCCTGTTTCTTTACAGGTGAAATATTGAGTAGTTGTTAACGTAATCGGCAGAGAGGAACTGGTCATTTGTGATCATTTAGAAACCAAACCTTCTTTTCCTTAATAGGAGGGTTTTCCCTGTTTGGACTTTCCAGATAATTGGCTCAAAAGCAGTTCCTGGCAAGATGTAGCCCTGTCCACGCCTCTGTCCTAAGACTAACTTGGTACCTGACCAGTGAATTGACCAACTGATTATGGCTTGCATGAAAGCAGAGCTGCCCTTCTTGGGTGGGAAGTGCCAGTTCAAAATTCAAGGGCAAGTACTAGGTCTTTCTGTCACAAAGATTTCCTTAAAGAGAAAGCTTAGCAAAAATAATCCCAAAATGTATTTTAAGATAACCCCCAAATAAATATAGCGTTTAAAGGTGTTATTCTGACTAGGGCCACTATTTTTTGCAAAAGCAGAAAATAAATTTTTAAAATCTGTGTTACGTTACACAGCTAAGCCAGGACCCATAGAAGTATTGGCATTTCTCAGCAGTCTTCTTAAACACTTAGTTAGAAATAAAGTGTGCAACATAAAGACATTCAATACTTGTCTTCCATCTCCCAGAGCGATGCAGGAGTGTGGCTTAGAAGAATTGTAAATGTGCTGCTTTTAGCCATTTTCGTCTTGGAAATCGATGCTTCTATTTATTTGCTGATCTGTCCCACTGTGTGCAACAGCAGAATTGGTTATACCCTTACTACTCCCCAGAGTGACTCCTGCGGAGGTGAGAGAAGGGACTTCATTCTGGAGGAAATAACGTTATTAATAAAACGTTGCCCCCCCAAAGAGTTAAACGTGCCAAGAAAAGAACCAAGTGTGGCTTTATTAATTAGTGTGATGAAAAAAATTCCCTGATATGATGAGAGTGTTCAGATGGTGACAAAGAATTCATCTCTGTGTAGGAAACAATTATTGTTTTTAAGCACATTTGGTTCTTTTAGGAGTTTGGGTCCTTTTTCAACTATTTCTGGCTGCCTAATAATGAAAATGATAAAAGTAATGAAAACGTTAAAAGAAAAAAAAAACAATGACCCACATCATGTGATGCATGCCATTATTAAGTTGAATTTATCGTATTTTTTAAACTATCTTAACTCTTGGTAGTCTTTATAGCTGGCTCTTCACCCTGCCACTTGTTTCAAGTCACAAATTAGTGATTTGTTCAGATTAAAATAACACTATATGCATATCTTTTTGATATCATCACCTGTATATGTTCATTTTTTTGAAGTCTTGCTTTTGAACCTTAAGAACCTGAAGAGCTAAAGTCCTTTTTCTTAACTGTTATTACTGCTGTGTATCTTGTCCTTCACTTGAAAAGTCAGTTTCTCCATTGTGATCGGGACACTGATTGTCCCATGCGGATCCCATGTAAGCGGTGACATCTCTTTCCCAAGAGAGGTCAAATTACAAGGTGTTGAAAATAGCCCAGTGACTCAGTATTCTTGGCTGCTTTACCCCGATGGATTAATTGGCTGCAACGTAGAAGAATCTAATTGAGTTTCACATTTAAATAGTGGAAATGATATTTGATGCATTATTTGCTTACACAAATGTTTCATTAGCATGTTCCTGATCATAATTCTATTTGTAGCAAAGATGGGAGGTCAGGGACTGCCACGTTCATATTCCCCACCTCATCTCAGCCCTGTGAGGCCTTGTTCATAATAGATGCTCAACAAAGAGTGTAGGAAGTGAGCTGAGTTGTCGATGAGAGTTATCCAGAGGTTAGAAATTCGTGAATGCTAATGGAGTACTTAACTATGAGTAACTCAAGTTTAAATCTGATGATGGTGAATAATACCTTACAGCACTAAGTAAGGACTTACTGAATGTGAACACTTATTAACAAGAATTTCTAAATGCAGGCATTAGCTAAGGCACTACTGTTGCTCGCTGAATTCTTGGACATTGGTGACCACTTGGCATTGTAAGCGAAGTCATCTTCTCGGCAAATTGCCTCCAAGATCACTTGAACTTCTATGGATCATAAAACAATGTGCATCTGATGATGCAGAATAGAAAGGAGAGAGTTTAGCTTCTATGCTGGTGTGAAAAAACATGTATTAAAGAAGGTGAAGATGCCAAAGATTGTGTCTCAAACTTCACAGTGCATGTGATTTCCTGGGGACCTTCCTAAATGCACAGGCTTACTCAGCACATCTGGGTTGGGAGCCAATATTCTGCATTTCTCACAAGCTCCTGATGCTGTGAAATGCCAGCAAAGTTCTGGAATACACTTCATTCCGTTTAGCCTTTGTTTGCTGAGCACCTACTACATGATAGGCCCAGGTAATAGGAAAATAAAGAACATGGATCCTCTCTGCCCTTAAGGAGCGGACAAGATATGGAAGAGAGAGAGAGAGAGAGAGAGAGAGAGAGAGAGAGAGACTTTCTAGTCTGAAAATGAGTTCCTGGACCAGAGAAGGGCCCAGGAAAGGAGATTTTCTGGTAGGGCTTCCACATTACTGACCTTGACCTCTAGCTAGTCTCTTTTGAATGGAAAGCTTTGTGATTTTGCAGAATGTAAAATGTGGATATTGAAATCAGACAGACCCGGCGTAGCAACTGGCACCCTGCTTGGCTACTGTGTGACTTGGAGCAACTTTTTTAATCTCTTTGAGCCTCAGCGCCCTGGTCAGAAAAATAGTGGGAATGCTGCTTACCTGGTCAAGGTGGGAGGATTCCCAGTAAAGGACACATGTTAAGCTTAACAAAAGTGATTGTTTTTATTACTGTTGATGGGAAAGTGGGGGCTGGTAGGCAAGAGAAAGAAGAGGTTCCTAAAATATTTTTCCATGTAGCTCACCAAGTAGACACTCGATTTGGCTCACCAACAAACCCAAGGTGCGCAGTAGAGAACCAGGCTGGGGCTGGAGGGTGAGCAGCTGCATAAGTTAATCAGATGCAAGACGGAATTATCCAGAGCATGCACATCTCCACCCTTCTCCTGCAGTGCCCTGGCTTCTGTTCAGCCATGGTGATAACCCTTCAAGCGGCATATTTACCTGAGGCTGTTCCTGGTGCTTAGCCTGTGGTTTCCACAGTTCAAAACCAACTGGTATTCGTGCAATCAGTCACTCCTTAAAAATATGGTTCAGAGGGAAGGGCAAGTACTTTCCTCTCTGAGAGGGGCCTTGGTGCATTCCGTGGCAAGGCACTTTTAAGGAAGGATTAAACCATCAGTGAGTCCTTTCCAGAAGTTACCTGAAATTAGTGCTGGATGTCAGAAATCATCAGGCAGGCGTTTTATACTTGATGCTCTGAGATGATTGTTTCCTCTTGACATCTGGGGAAGGTGGCTATTCCACAGCAGTGGTCTCTATCACTCTGATCTTCAGAGGGGTCATCTGGGTGACACAAAATACTCCAACATTGCTCTACTTTCATATATATATATGAAATATATATGAAATTCTATTTATTATTTGCAAAGGAGACTTTACTGCTACCATTCCTGCTCCGTGCCTCCCTGCCTAAAATAAACCTTGAAAACCAAGTTGTCAGAGAACGCCAATGGGCGTTTTATGTGCGGGGGAAAGAAAAGTAGAGGAAAGATTGGAGCCAAGGAAGCCCTTGGAGGGGTGGAGGGGTAACAAGGGAGAGAAAAGAGGGCAGCAAGCATCCAGAATAGAGGTCAGAGCAGTGGCAGGGCCAGAGGGTGCGAGGTGGGAGCCAGGGACCCAACTTTGTGGACTGCTGCCTTGTGGAAGGCCATAGAGGATTTTGTTCTTGGGTCTTTGAGGGTTAGCCAGACTTCCAGTAGGCACAAGCCTAAAGGAAGGCAAGTGACAGAGCTGAGAAGCCTCATTCTTCCCTCTTCTGAACCAAAAATGGCACTGCACAATTTCACAAAGGGTATTTGGGCCCCTTGAAAGTCAGACTATGGGAGAACAGGAGAATATATTTTAAACTATTATTTTTCTGTTACAAAAGTATATTTAATTATTGGAAAACATAGAACAAAATGAAGAACATAAAGATTACCTGCAAATCTCAAGGTGTATTTCCTTTTAGTCTTTTTTCTGTGCATTACTTATCTGTTTAATGTTAGATCTAAAAAATCTCAAGTGCCTGGCTGGCTGTCAGTTAGGTGTCTGACTTCTGCTCAGGTCATGATCTCAGGGGATCTAGCCCCAAGTCTGACTCCTGCTCAGTGGGGAGTCTGCTCATCCCTCTCCCCCTTCCCAATACCTCTCCTTCCCCACCCCCAAAGCGAATGCTCACTGTCTCTCAAATAAAATATTTTAAAAATATGATCTTGTAAAAAAAAATATACATGATCTTGTAAATATTCAAATAATCTAGGCTATCTCTAGTAAAAAGATGCCCCTTGCAGCCTGTGCCCTGGTTGTGCCTGGCAGAAACCTGGTTTTGCTCCAGAGTCTACTGGGTTCCCACCTATCTCAGGGCTAAATCCTGATTGGCCAAAGCTACCATGGCGGGCCAACTGTCCTCACCAGTGATGGCTCAGAGTGAGCATGTGGACTTCGTCCTGACCAATAAAGCATGATGGTGGGCCACTGGGAAGCTTCCCGGGCCCTTCAAATGAGGCAAGCAGCCTTCTTCTCCTGGTGGTGCAGTACCTGCACGTGGGCAGCGGTCAGCCCCCAGGGCAGGCGAGATTGGGTCCCAGCTGACCTGCCAAAGAATGTAAAGGTGAAGAATTGGCCCCCACAGTGCTCTTGACCTTCTGAATTAGGCAACAAGGAGTCTCTGCTTTGGGGTGTTTGGAAGATCCTGAAACTTTCCTGATCACTTAAAGCAGGTCAAGTTAGGTTTCTGTTAGTTGTAGCCAAAGGCATCCTAATTGACATACCCCATAGCTCTCGATGCTTCTCAGGAGATGAACCATCGGGGAGTAGTCTGCTAGTCATTTTCCCGTGCACTCACATATATACCCATATATGTAGAGTTTTTTTATAAACAGAACTTACTCCATGCATTTTACATGGGACTTTTTTGGGGTGTCATTTCTTACAGCCACTTTATTCTTTTTAAAGGCTACGTAGTCATACTCAAATGTACAATTTATTTAACCCATTGTTAAACATTTATTGTGCTGTTTCCACTTCCTTCATATTATAGTCCATGTCTTAACTTCCTTGTTTATATATCTTCAGGTACAGACCAAGTTTTTCTAAGTCAAGCATGAGTAGGAGGAAATTCCTGAGTAAAGGGGCACACCTGTTGGTTGGGTAGATGTCACCAAATGGCTGACTCTGATCGCAGTCTCCATGCCCCTTCCCACCTGCCCACCCATGTCTGAACGAGCACCATACATTACCAGTCTCTTGAATCTCTTTTCTGTGTTTTCACATGCCTGACGTCATACCATTTATACTCTTCCATTCTGGTTGTGTTTGCCTTACTCTAAACATAGGCATTGCCCTGTGTCATTAAACATTCCATGTAAACATAATTTTAAATTTTTTTTTAAATTTATTTATGATAGTCACAGAGAGAGAGAGAGAGAGGCAGAGACACAGGCGGAGGGAGAAGCAGGCTCCATACACCGGGAGCCCGACGTGGGACTCGATCCCGGGTCTCCAGGATCGTGCCCTGGGCCAAAGGCAGGCGCCAAACCGCTGCACCACCCAGGGATCCCTGTAAACATAATTTTAATGGCTACATGATAGTTCATGATCATTTCTGGAGTGTGGTTTGTGAGGACACAAGAGAGAATAATTGAAGTTGAGGCTCTCTGTGAAAACTGGGTAGACATCATCAACCTTGCAGTCATCTTGAAAGAGTCCTGAAAATGGTATTAGGAGACATACCCCTTCAGTGATCTATTTTCAGGAAAACTCTGAGGACATGGCCTTCCAAACCCTCTCACCCAGTCAGATGGCAGGCTGCCCCAAGCATTTCTAAGAAGCTTTACTCTTTCTGGGATCTGTAGGGTTTATACCTTGACAGACATTCAGTCTCTGAATACACAGGAATCACTTAAATATTTTGTGAGAGGTACCAGGATAGCTCTGTCAGTTAAGCGCCCGACTCTTAGTTTCAGCTCAGGTTGTGATTTCAGGGTCATGAGATCAAGCCCCGCTTCAGGCTTCACACTTAGCACAGAATCTGCTTGAGATTCTCTCTCCCTCTTCCTCTGTCTATGCCCCTCTTGCTCATGCTCTCTCTTTCTAAAATAAACAAATCTTTAAAAAAAACAAATATTTTTTTCATTGCCTGACATATAGCTGAAATGTAAGTTTGTTGTAGTCTTTCTAATTTTCCAGGCCTGCCAGAGAAGACAGGAAAGCAAATGGGATACGTGAAACTCATAAAAGATCTTCATCACATTTTTTTTCTCCTTAATTCAGAGAAGAAAATCTAACGTCTCTAAGAAGTTCTCCGGGAATGGGATAATTCCATTTCCAGTCTGGGGCCTGATCATTAGTCCTCTCTGTGGGCCTGTAGTCCTTTTGGGGTAGTTTCACTAATAGCCCATCACAGTGAGATTCAGATCTGTTGTCAGTGGATAGAAAAGTCCAGTATTTTTTTTGATTTCAGAGTGATATAGCTTCACTTTTCCCCTGTTCTGTTGTGCAAAGTTAAGAGCTCTTTAGAAATAGCAAGATAGGTATACATATGGCAGTGTGATGCTCAGCCTGCCTGTTGACAGCCGTGGGGGGTGGCTGGAGAAGTGTTTCTGAGGAGGTGGGTGGAGGACAGGGAGGAGCCCATCCAAATTGCGCCTTTGCCACATCAACACTTTCCTTTGTGCCGTCTATGAAAGACGCGGCCTGCAGTGCAGTTGTTGCCGAAGATGCCTGTTTTCTGAAGATCATGACCTAATGAAACTGAGAATTGTAAAACCCCGTTTTGGTGTGTGCTGGGGCCTGGAGTGGGGGCAGGCGTGTCATATGGAACATTACTGAGAACGGGACCACCTCAAGATCCAGAACAGAGATCACTGCTGAGCTCACCAAGGCTTTCGTGGTCAGGGAGGATTTGATTTTTCTGGCTTCTCCTCCCTTCCCCTTCACAGCGATTGTCGGAGGGAGAGATGCCTGCACAGCAGATTTGCATGGCAGTTTTGAAGAGGTTTTATGATCTCTCAAGTTAGAGAACTTGTTTCTATTTCCAATCCTGTGTAGCCCTTGGCTGATGATCATCTCTTGGATTTATGGCTCAGGACAAACGGGTTTCATTTGAGGTAAGAAAGCTGCTTGTTTGGGAGCTGCTTCTGGGACTTTCCCACGCGCTTACACTCTCGGCCTCTGACTCGCAGCTCCCTATCCTGAGTGGCCAGGTGGCTGCAGTCCACCTGGTCCTGGGATGACAGGAGCACTTGTCACACTTGTCGCAGAAGTGCTTCTGGAATTGATGGCTCACTCCCACACATGAGGTCTACCAACCAGAGGAGCTGGAGCTCAGTGTCTGCGGGTGGCAGGGAGAGACACAGCTCATAAAAAACCCTCCACCCATAGACTTTTCTTCTTTACTTTCATCGCCACCACTTTTGGAGAGGTGTCTGGGGAAGCACAGAACCCCTTGATTTAGAGTTCTACGGGGCCTTGATGAACACAGCCCTCTCCCTTACTTTATACATCCCATTCTTCCACCTTCTTTGCTGTCATTAACCACCACCCCTGCCAAGCGAGCCAGCCGACTCTTAGCTCCTGGCACCCTGCGTCCCCCACTTGATCTCGAGTGAGCCATGGGGTATGCCTTGACAGGGCCCCAGCTGCCACTCTGTGTCGGTCCGGTCTTGGACATGGACACCAGAATCTCTGCCCTTGTTCACGTGTGTGTGTCACTCTCACAGCGAAGCCCAGGCTCAGGCTGTGTCCGTGAGCGCCCCTGTATCCCTGGCACCCCGGGGGGGCAGGTGCATAAGTGTGCAAAACCTGCTGTGGAAGGGATGATGCAGGAACCTGTACCTGCTCCCTGCTGCCACACAACAGATGTGACCCCCTCAACAGTGTCTAAGGAAACATGACAGCGCCCAGCTCCCTCCTCAGGGCCTCAGAGCAACGTGTGTCTGCCTCCCCACCTGAGGACTGCTCCTCAGTGATCTTGGCCTCCGAGTTCTTTAGAAACCTGCTCCAGACACTCACCTGGGAGGTTTCCTGGCACTTGCTCCTCCTCAGCCAGGGCCTGCTGTGGTGGCCACACAACTCTGGGGGTGCCATTCATTCCCCCCCAATCCATGTGCTGTGAAAGCAGCCAAGCTCAGCAGCCAGGTGCCTGGCTCTACTTTGTGCCACATGCGTTTGGATTCAGGCTGTTTGGTGTATGTGGAGTTATGCAGCAGGGAGAGTCACAGACTCTTCCAACTGTCCGGTGGGTTTCTTCTCTCTTTTATCTCCCGGGGACCGGGCGAGTGGCATTCTCTAAGCACACAATGGGACTGTTGTAGCTAACCCGCTCCGGAGACCTGCGGTGGCCCCTTACTGGCAAAGACCCGGGAAATAGTGGGGGTGCCTAACGAAAGAGAGAACATGCTTAAATTTTTAAAAGAAGAACGGTTCCTTTTGTGTTCCCAGTTTCTGTGAAGTTGTGCTGTGTTTGCAGGAGTTAGCTGCTCCGCACGGGCAGCCGTTTAACCCCCTGCACAAGATCTCTTGTTTCTGCCTTGCCGTGTGTCTAAGTATGTTGCTCTGTTAGGCCGCGGAGTCTCATTTCTCGGTTTGTGCTGCTGGGGCTGGTATCATTAGGATGAACTTACTTGGGGCTATGTTTGTGTTTTCTAGCAGCTCGGGTTTGGCGGCTCTTGTGTATATTGGAGCCTGTTTATATGAGATAGCTGTAAAAACACTCAGCCGCTTCCTCCGGTAGGGCAGCGTTGACCTATGACCTGACTTTAAATCATAGTATGTGATGTGCCAACAAGCATTTTAAATGGTTTGATGAAGACAGCTTGTGGCCTGTAGCAGGAAGCCCTGGCACCCTGACATGGTCACCATGGCCAAGTGACCTTGGCAAGTCACAGACACCCCAAAACTGAGTCTCTTCAACCATAAAAGAGAGGTATTAATACTAAGCAGTGAAAATTGAGAGGAGAGACTGTCCCTTACAATGAAAAGTACTGCCACTATTTTTATCACTCACTGCTGGGACTAGCTCATCCTCAGACTCCCCACACAGCCACCATTTCCACCAGTAAATGCCAGCCTCAAGGTGATTTCTTTTTGAATGAAGTACCCGCTTTTTTCTGACAAAGCGCATGCTAGCAATTAAAGACACAATATATCCCAGCATTCTCTTGAAAGCTAACGTCCTGGGAAAAAGTGAAATACTCAAACTATAGAAGCCAAACCCTTACAATGTCTTGGCTGATGCTTGGGGTTGCACACTTTGCTTTCAAAAGCTTTTGCCATTTACAGGAACAAAGTAGCCTGATAACCTTTTGTGTCTGAAAATTCAATCTAAATCTAATAGACTCCGGTTATTCCCATGGATTCTGAAATTTTATGGGATGTATGGGGCATCTCACTGTGATAAGTGTGACATGTGCTATTTCTTACGACCTCTCGTTTTTTTCTAAAGAGGGTTAGCCTACGGAATTAGGGCTCAGCTCTGACCACCCTGGAAGGATCCTGTCACTTTGCTCCTACATCACAGTCCCCTAAGGAGCAAGAAACACCTGACTTTCAGTGGAAATAGGAGTTTATTCTTTGAATTGCACATACACACACACACACACACACACACACACACACACACATACCCTGATTCTAGTTAATAAGTTGCTTTTGCGATAGAAGGAAAGGACATGCAATGGACTGTATATTTGTGTCCTCTTAAAAATCATATGTTGAAACCCTAATCCCAATGTGATGGTATTAGGAGTTTGGGCCTTTGGGAGGTGATTAGGTCATGAGGGTGGAGTCCTCATGAATGGGAGTCGTGTCCTTACAGGAAGAGGTTGGAGAGCTAGCTAGCCCTGTCTCTGCCCTGTGAGGACACAAGAGGAGGCCCCCATCTGCAACCAGGAGGAAGATCCTCACCAGGACAGTGCTGGCACCCTGTTCTTGGACTTCCAGCCTCCAGAACCAGGGGAAATAAATGTCTGTTGTTGAAGCCACTCAGTCTGTGGTAATTTGTTACAGTAGCCAGAACAGACAAAGATGGGACCTCAGTGATCACCCGGGACGGCATGGCTCATGTTTTCCAAATGAAAATGAGAGGTTCTGAGAGCCAAGGGGCCTCTCCCCGCTCCCAGAACCCGCAGGTCCTGCAGCCAGGCAGGACTGGGGCCCATTCCCGAAGGTTCAGGGCTTTTCTTTCTCTACTGAGACCTGAGCATGTTGCCTCTCAGGCTGCAATCCAGCCACTCTGCAAGAATGAGGTTCCCCCTGGCCTCAGCCAGTGCACTCACCACCCAGAAATCCTGGGAGGGAACACTGTGGTCCAAACGGCCAGCTACCCCCATGCACACACCATTGTCTTATCTCGCTGCGTGTGCTGCTCAGCTGCTCTTGGACATGAGCACAATAAGATAAGGAAGCCAGCGCCCTGGGGCAGCCAGGAACAGGGAGAAACAAGCACAAGGCTGGACACAGACTGTCCACTTTCACTTCTGGAACCCACTCACTCTTGTAGGCACTGACACCCGACTTCCAGATAAACAGAATGAAAGCACAGAACGCACTCATGTGTGTGACGAAGAATGAAATGCCTGCGTATTTGAACAGCTTCTGTGGGGCTTCTCATGCGTGGGGGCAGGGGCCACGGTGGGACTTCCCCACACGTCTGTTGTCCTCTAGCTTTGTCACTGCCATCACTCCTTGGCCATCCCGTTGTCATTTTTCCATAATAAATTAGGGCACAGGAAACATCTTTAGGTCTAGGGGTCAAGGAGGGGCTGCACTCACCTGGCACTGTCAGGCACCTTAGCTCATTTGATTCGACAGCAACCTCCGGAGGGAGCATTTTGGTTCCCATTTTACGTACAAGATACCAAGGCTCAGAGACGTTAAGGGACATGCATGGGGACACTCCGAGCAAGAACTTGATGAATGTAGCCCTTTAAAGAAGGACCAAAAATAGAACAGCTAGTTTTTGTTTACTTTTTCTGAAAGGCCGCTTCCAAGAAGATAGGATGTGTATAAAGCAGAGTGAGCATCTGAACATGACTTCTGTAGCTTCTGCGCCGTCTCGAGCTGAGGTTACTGTGCGGGGCCTGGGTTCGTGCTGGGGTGAGAAAGCGGCCCCGATTTGGTGTCTGTTTTTAACGCAGCCCTCAGGAGGAGGAGGCTGCGTGTCAAAGGCCGCAAGAGAGGCAAGCTGGCAGGAAAATCATTTTTAGGGCAAAATCATTATTCTGTTCCTTGCCGTCTTTTAGTAGCTAACCTGCTTTTCAAAATTATTTCTTTAGCTGTAATAAGGACTGTTAAATCAGGACACTCCTTACGTCTCTCCTCATTTTCTCTATAGTCAGATATATCTTTCTTCAGCTGAGAGCACCAGAGAAGTCAGCGAGGGGGGGGGGAAGGTGGGCGCCACGTAGCACCACACTTGTGAAATATCGGTTCACCTGAGTGTCGTCAGCCCCTGAGACCTACAAAACCAGCAGCTGACTAGTTTCTGGAGAAGCCTCCCAGAAGTCAGCCAGGGTTCACCTGAAGTGTGTTGTCCCACCTCCTTCCCCTCCACACACAAGTGCAAACGTCAGCACTCAGTATACATCAAGGAAAACACGTGCAGGCAAGGTCTTGAAGAGTTTTGAATCATGGGATTTGACTCCTGGGGAGGTGTGTGCCAAGTGGCCCCCCTCCCTCCACCAGCTTGGGACCTCTGTGGGCCGAGCTGCTGGGCTGTCTTGGGGGTGAAGCCTCGAGGGGCCCTGTTAGATCACTTGTGTCTTTGTCCTGCTGCTCCCACCTCTGATGGAAACAGAAGCAGAACCCCAAATGAACATCAGCAAGACGTTGTGATCTGCCCGGTGGCTGGCAGACACAGGCACACACACACACACACACACACGAAATTAGATTTGTTCTAGCACATGGCTCAGGTTGGTACCACACCCACACCAAAGAGGTAGGATTAGCCATCCAGCACCTTCTCAGAATGAGTGTTACACTGACCCAATACATCTTTTTTTTTTTTTTTCTGTAGAATCCTTGAATAATGCCTCTCTTAATTATTCTGGGCTGCATATTGTTTCAAAGAGTTCTAAACATGAACTGATTTCAGGACAGTTTTCCAGCTATGGCGACTTATATTTGTGCCTTGGACGACGATGATCAGGGATGATGGGGTTGGGATTGCTCGTTTTTTTGTGGCCGACCATGAATTTCTATGGGCAGGAATTAACTATGATTCAAGGGGCACTTGAATTCTGATTATGCAGATAGGCTGTCCCAGGTTAATTCCCGTCTTGTTCTGGTCCACACACCGCAGAATGAGCATGTTTTCCTGGTTCTTCAGGCTTGCATTTTGCTCCTAGCATGAAAGTGTGCCCCCAGGCCACAGGAGTAGTGCCAGGGTTTGGGAGGAATGGTACTGCCCAACTTTCTCAGATGGGGAGAAGTGCGGTTGGAAATATGGAAGAACTTTGGAAAGAATATGAGGGGAGGTCTATAAATCATGAAATGTGGTGCTCCTCTTAGTTCTGGGGCAGATTTTTCAGGAGCCAGAATTAAAACCAACAGTTCCTTTGAGGACCTTAGTGCAGTTTGATTGGTGGTGCCATTTGTATTACTAATTCTAATAAATTATGATGCTCGCAGATACCAGAGTCATTCAGCTAGTCCCTATCCTTCCAGAACTTATTACTGTTCAGGGCAAACCTCATATCCCAAGATTTTTTCTAATCAACATAGAAGCCTGAATTAACTTGAATTCAGGCAGAGTAGATCATTGATTCTGATAGCTTGGGCCCATAGTGGATCTATTTTATATTCTGTCTAAAAGGCTATCAAATGCCATATTTTACCAAAGTCCTGTTCTTTTTATTATACCTAACTACGGATTGCCATTCTTTTTTTTTCTTTTTTTTTTTTTTTTTCGGATTGCCATTCTTAAGATAAAAAATTTACATTTTCCTTTTGCAGTTTCCTCTTTTGATAA
This sequence comes from Vulpes lagopus, assembly GCF_018345385.1. Classification (NCBI taxonomy): domain Eukaryota; kingdom Metazoa; phylum Chordata; class Mammalia; order Carnivora; family Canidae; genus Vulpes; species Vulpes lagopus. The sequence continues at coordinate 25,851,056 of NC_054828.1, read as the reverse complement.
CTATCAAGAAACTTCTGGGGAATATTTGGGGTTAGCTTCCAATCTGATTAAAGACAGATCCTCAGCTTTGATTCTTAGGCCGAGTCTCCCCAGGATGTGTCCCCCGGAGGAGAGTCAGTGCTGTGGAGCTGGAAGAGAGCTCAGAGGTCAGGCCACCAGAGCCATCATTTCACAGAAAAGGAAACTGAGGCTTGCTGGAGGCAGAGCTGGGCACAGAAACATGTCTTCAGCCTCCCGGCACGAGGTCATCATACACCCTTCCCCATGCCTCCCCTTACCTGTCTTTTGATGTAGGTGCTGATCATTTTACAAACAGGAGCAGGACTGTAGTTGTGAATTAAAGGACAAACACTGTGTATTTCAAGTCCCCAGATGGCCACCATTGGCTTAGCTTATTTTTATGATTCCCATAAGGTGGAACAATAAACATTGAAAATTTGCTTTTCCTGATCATATGCACTGATTTCACTTCTTTTCCTTGAAGATGAATTTGCATAGTCAGTGGGTTGAGATGGAGAGACCAGTGGCACCAGGACCGAGGGACCCCTGGTCTAGCCCCTTTCAGCCATGACAAAGTACCTGACCTCTCTGCGTCCCCTAGGAAATTGAGAATACAAGACCCGCCTTCCAAAAGGCATTTGTGTTATGATCAAATGAGATAATTGAGGGTGAACATATTCTGAAAACTATTAGTGCCTATAACAAGTGCAAGGGGACAAGTGACAAATGACAGTCTGATTCCATTGTAGTTTTAAAAATGAATAAATGAAAGGACTGATCTGTCAAATCGGGGGCCTGGAGTTCGGCTCCTGCTCTACTCCTTCCCAACTGTGGAGCTTAGGAAAGTTGCTGAAACCTGGGACCTCCCCATCCTCCGCTGTCAGCCAGGGGTCTGGTCATGCCTGCTTCGTGCTGCTGCCCTGAGAATTCACCAACAGTGCATGCAAAGCCCCTAAGATTGTGCCTGATACTCGGTAAGCAAGCAGGGTCTGTTCTTTATCATGGTTAGGTTTTCTTCCATGAACGTTTATATTCCTGCCAATTATACCCAACCAAGAAAATTGTGGAGAAAGTGTTAAAAGTTAAGAGAAGGAAAGCAAATACATCCCTGGGTGGCTGGGATGGTGCTGTGGGGCTGCATAGGAGGATGGCCAGCACCAGTGACCAGCTGCTATGTCCATTGATTGAAGGTTAGAACGTTCTCTAGCCAGACTGATCCTGCAGAAACACAGACACACACACATACACACAGTTAAGCCCCAGATGCCAGGGAGACTGGAGTGCCCTCTGCTTAGGTCTGTACTGTACGAAGGGAGAAAGCCTAGGCCTTGGACACCTGTCTAGGTTGTAAAAACCCAGACACATGGTACTCTCTGACTCTTGGAGCAATTTTACGTTCAAAAAGATCAAGGTTAGAAGCCAGGGTCCTTTCCATCCCATCTCCAAGGAGCAAAAGTCGCTCTTCCTCCATTCTGGATGAAGAGAGAGAGATACAGCTACTCCTGTCCTGTGCATAAGCAGAGAAAATCCTTTGTTTTCCATCCCTCATCTTCGAGGTGTAGGCAGCACTCATGTAGAAAGTCCCCATAGGCTCTCATCACCTTGCCCCAGGTCTGGGTGTGGGGGCCATTGGGGCAGCGTCACTGGCTGTTGGTCTGGTGTGAGTGCCAGTAACAGAGCTGCCTCGTGTTTTTGCAGCATTCACATGTGTAAAGTACATAACCATGCAAGCAGGCAACATCCAGACCCTGCATGGTTTGACAAACCGGCCATGTAGCTGAGCACATCATGGTGCCCAGAGAAACCCATGTCCCATCTCTGTGACAGGGAACAAGGGAGCAAGGTTGACGACACAGCCCATGAGGGACATTGGCAGGACCAGGAAGCTCCAGGCAGCCTCATCCAGTGCTCCTTCTTTTAGCAAAGACCCCCCAAACATGAATAAACAGCTAATTTTTACAAATTGTAGCTGGATCCTTTTACAGAAGCGTACACTCCTAATGAAAGGACTCTGTCCCAAGCTGTTCCTGAAAGAAATGGAGAATGTTGGCGTCTCCTGGCATTTCCGCTTCTGATCAGCCTCATCTGAGAATTTAATCCATTTTCTGATCAAAGTCCAAAGTCTCTGTTTTGCTTGAGCTTTAATCATTGGCTGTAAAGACTCCCTGCTATTGCACACACATATTAAAATCAGGTTACAGCCAAACAGTGATTTGGTTCTGAGGGCTGGGGGGTTGGGTAAGGAATACACATCTAAATCGGCAATGCGTACTCCCAGGTCTCAGGTAAAAGTTAATGTTTTCAGCATATTGGGAATATTTTATCCTATATGCTGAATTTTCTGTAGGCTGAATGCTATATGTGAATTGTTGAAATGGCCCTGACCTGTGTTTTCTGTTATTTTTTTTAACACTTAAGCAAAAGAAGAAAAATAATTTAAATTCAGATGCTTTCCAAACTCCAGTATGAACTTTCACTTCTTTTTGATTAAAAAAAAAAAGTTTCCATTTCCTTTAAGGAAGTAGATGATATTTGTGAGGCTGACTGAAGGATCTCTTTATAAGGGAAGTCAGTGAGGTTTTGAAAAGGACTTATGTATGAAGGAAGCCTGCTCAGGACTTCACCTGTAAGTGAATTGTTCAGAGGGATTAAAAGATGAGAAGATGCTGGGTGACATCCCATACTAGAACTAAGGAATTCCAGGCCCTGTGTGCCCCCTGTGCCCCCCACACCCCCAGGTGCCGGATGCCACTGAGGGCCGGATGCCAGGGGAGGGAGCTGGTGCTTAGAGGGGCCGCAAGGCCTTTTGCCTGGGATGTTTGGGACTCAGGAGCTCAGAGCAGCCACCATTTGGATGATTCTCCTTAACCATGTATTTCATACTCAGAGCACCAATTTTCAGAAAATGAGAAGGATACATAAACATAAGGATACATACATAAGGATACATAAACTCTACCGAAAAGTTCACGTTTCTTTTCTCCCAGCCACGCAGAGGAGCCTGTGATTATGAAGTGATTTCCACATAATTCCCCTTTGGCTCTACAAGTGTAGAAGGTGTAGGGTATAAGGCTGACATGCATGGGCTGAGGGTGCCTTTTGAAACAATCCTTAATAACATATTGCCTCTCCATTGAGCTGTTAGATTGATGAGTATAGGGGAACTTTTGGCTGTTCCAGATCCAGATCAGTGAGTATTCACTATTGATGCTGTCCAGGCAAGTCATGTATGCTAATTGAAAGTAAGAAGAATGCTTTGTAATTGTAAATGCACAATGTAATTGTGCACATTGGTCTTGTGTAGGTCTACCTTTTCCCAGAGCAGTGGTTGATTCTTTCAACAAAGATAATTTTCTAAAGATTTTATTTATTTATTTATTCGAGAGAGGGAGAGAGAGCACAGAGACACAGGCAGAGGGAGAAGCAGGCTCCATGCAGGAAGCCCGATGTGGGACTCGATCCCGGGACCCCAGAATCATACCCTGGGCCAAAGGCAGATGCTCAACCACTGGGCCACCCAGGTGTCCCCAAAGGTAATTTTCTTCAGACCACTCTAGCTCAGGAAGGAGATAGAGGCAAGGATGAGGAAGGCATGAGCAACACAGGACTGTGGAAATAAATGAAGGCCAGCCAGAAGAGAACCAGTAAAGGCTATTTATGCAGAGCTGACTGTAGCGAGGGAGTCGGCCATCATCTCTTGCATTTTGGTGGAGGCTCAGAGGCAAGCAGAGGAGAGGTGAAGCTGTACAGTGGAATGGGGGAGGCCCCCAGTGTGCCCTAATTGGAGACTGTCGGCATGGGGAAGTTGGAGGTGGGCTCAAGAATGAGGAGCATCTGTGATCGGTTAAGGGCATATGCTCATCTTTCTCTAGTAGTTCCTAAGTTAGTAGTGGGGGGTGTTGGAAATTAGGGACGTTATCCATTTTTACTCAAGTCCTGGCCATTTGGGGCTGATTGTTACCAAGGCTGTTGGTTGGCATTTTGGATTCTTGCCAGTGGTGGTGGCCTGACTTCCTGCAGGCATGAGATAGCAGGCTGGCTTCCTGGGCTGTTACTGTAGATAGCACTTGGCTTCCCGGCCAGGTTGCAGTCAGAGTTCTGTTTCTGCATATTCTCTGGCCACTGCTTGTTTGTACATTTAGTGTCTCAGTACCAACATAGCGCTGGCCGAGAATAAACAACAGACTCAGCACCTGTCAGCCTGGGAGCTACTCAGGCTGTGTTGCTCCCCATCAGGTGGCGGGCATTCAGAGTGCTCCGGTGGTCGCTGGCAGGGCCCACCCTGCCACCGTCCGTTTTCAGCTGCGCACTTGGTCATGAGGCGCACAAGCGCTGCAGCATTTGGGTGCAGAGAGCTCCTGATGCCTTCCTCCAACTTGGTCTTCACAGTAGTGAACTCCTGGTCTGAGGGGCATACTGTTTTATTGGGCAGGGAAGCCCATCCTGGGTTTTAGTCCCATTTTTGGTAGTGACTGGCTGTCTTCATCGCCCAAGGGCTTCCTGACAGTGGAAGGTTCTCATCCGTCTCATGTCGCCCCTGCTCCCTGCCTTGACATGGCAGAGGGTTTCCTGGCCAGGAATGGAAGATTTCCCAATTGCTCTGAAATTTCTGTGGTAATGTCCTTCTTCAGTCATTTTCTTGACACCCACCGGAAGTTTGATGTCACAGCCTCCCTGCCCCAGGCACTGTGTCTGGCGTGAGGCAGTGTTTGTGGCAGCCTGGTGCCCATCACTGTGGTCCTGGCAGCCCCCTGGGGGTTCTTCTGAAGGTGGTCCCCACCCCCGCCATGCCCTAGTTTATTATTTATGTGTCTATTGTGCGTTTAACATCATTGATAGTCAGAGGAGACACGGGAATCTTTTATTTTTCTAGAATTCAAGAAAAAAGTTTTCAGAGTTTAAACATTAAGTTTTACACAAAACGTGTCTAAAGTATCTAAGTTTATAAATAAACTCTAAAAATATTATGTAGGGTTTTGAAAGACATCTGCAAGTTTTGAAGAGGGGATGGTTTTAAACAGGCATTTCTTCTCTTGCCTTTGTGTGTGTTTGCACTTTTAAATTAAATGACATCCTCTGAGTGTAGGAGTTAAGTCAAAGCTGTCAAGATTTTTTTTTCCATCCTAATAACAACCCTTGTGCCATTGACTACCAAGAATAACAATGAGCCTTTTTTAAGCTAAAAAAGAGTATTTATTTTCGTCACTGAAAGAACAATTATTCGTGTCCTTAAGTTTTTTAAGGTATTTTTATGAATTCTAAGAATAAGCCAGTTTGAAGTTCAACCACACAAAATAAAAATGCCTCATTACTGAGCTTTCCACCTGAAGTATTTAGGTTGGTGGGTCTTGGCCTTTCAATAATAACAGATAATATTTAGTGATGACTTTTGTGTGTCTTATGCTGTTGGAAATGCAATAACTATATTAACCCATTTACTTGTCACATTATCCTCACTTAATAGCTTGCACACTGAGGCCTAAAAAGTTTTAACCCTTTGCTCAAGGCCGCACAGCCATGATTTGGACCTGGATCATCAGATAGCCACCTTTGGCCTATATTGACTCTAGAAGGTTCCACTTGCATACTGGTTGAGGCATTCAGTTTCTCTCTTATTTCCTCCTAAAACAAATGCTTGGAAAGAATGAGAAACATTTACTATATGTTTTTATCTCAGAACCCTTCAGGCTTCTGGAGTATAACATACAATGATGATCATAAGGCTCTTCCCTAGACCGTGGCCTAAGCTGTTGCGGATAAGGCCAGCCACTGCTGCTGATCTGCTCTGCATAGTGCTAACTCGAGAAAAGACAAGAGGAAAAATAGGAGGAGGATGGTGGTAAAAGTAATTTATGATTATCTTCTGATCTTGTTTTTGTTTTTTTTTTAATCTTTTGGTTAAATCTGTTTTTAGCAGACTTACTTTTTTTTTTATTGCAGTAAAATATTTAACACCGCTGAGCTGTCCACTTAAAGATGGTTAAAATGGTCAGGTTTATGTTATATGAATTTTACCGATCAATTGATAGGAAGAAAAAAAATTTATTTATTTATTTATTTATTTATTTATTTATTTATTTATTTTTAAGATTTTATTTGTTTATTCATAGAGACACAGAGAGAAAGAGAGAGAGGTAGAGACAGAGACAGAGAGAGAAGCAGGCTCCATGCAGGGAGCCCAACATGGGACTCGATCCCGGGTCTCCAGGATCACACCCCGGGCTGCAGGCGGCGCTAAACTGCTGCACCACCAAGGCTGCCCGAAAAAAATTTTTTTTTTTTTAATTTTTATTTTTTTCCGAAAAAAATTTTTAAATCCAAGGAGCTGATGGGCAACTCCACAGCAAGGCATGAGGCCCATAGGATGCGCGGGTCTCATTGGCAGGAACAGAGTGAGACTTTCCCTAAAGTGTTCACATTCTGCATTGATCTCACAAGGAATCAGAAGGCCTCAGCAGGATATGAAGACCTTCAGAAAGAAGCCAAGAATAGTGTGGAAGTGCCTCCTTTTGGTGCAAGTAGTGGCTGATTTCGTGACTTCAAGGACCACTTTGGTTCCTGCTGTGTTTGGGGAGTGACAACTATAGATGAAAACGCTGTGAGGATAGGCCCTCCTGTGCTGGAGAGGAGAAAACATAGGATTGATGAAGAAGGGGGTCCCTGACGCATATTTTTAAGTTGGATGGCTCTAGTCTCTTTTAGAAGTGAGTGTCCTCAAGGACTTCCCTCTGCAAGGAGGAAGCACAAGCCCAGGGAAAAAGTTGCACAGCACTGATAGCTGAGATGCATGACTAGGCCCAGGAAGATTTAGCCGGGTTCATGTTTTTAGGAGGATTATCATGGATTTTGCAAGAATCCTGGTGACAAAGTCCTGTGGGTTCTTGGATCCCAATTATTTTTTCCCCACAAGCCCCTTTGTTTTAGGGCTGTAGTTTTTAAGGATCTTCTAATGTTCTAGAAGAAATACCTGCATCAAGGGGTGCCTGAGTGGCTCATTTGATTAAGCATCTGCCTTCAGCTCAGGTCATGATTCCAAGGTCCTGGGATGGAGTCCTGCATCGGGCTCCCTGCTCAGTGGGAAGTCTGCTTCTCCCTCTCCTTTTGCCTGCAGCCCCTCCTGCTGCTGTGCATGCTCTAGCTTTCTCTCCCTCTCTTTCTCTCTCTCTCTCTCACTCACATAAATAAATAAAATATTTATAAAGAAGAAGAAGAAGAAAGAAATGCCTGCATCATGCTTAGGAGGTAATGCTCTGAAGAGTTCTTATAGCAACAGGGACGGGTCAATATCTGGATCAGAACTTGAGTTTTTGCCACTCTGGGCTCCAAGGGAACTCAAAACGGATTTAAAGAAGGAAGAGATGGACAGTCAAAAGGGAATTCGCAGAACCTCAAAAGCCCTGCACAATTTTGCATAGAGCTCAGCCAGACCACCATAACGTGGTCACCTCTATGTCTAAAGCCTAGACTCTTTCTCAGAACCATCCTATTGAATGACAGGAAGAGACACATGTCATCACAGGTGGAAAAATGATGCTTCTGCTTCCATGTGTGGGTGTTTAAGAGGTTACCTGCATGATCAGAAACTACGGAGCTGGAGATACCTAAAGAGGACATTTCTCTCTAGTCAGAATACACAGATCTAGAGCTGGAAATTATTTTAGATTTGACATTTACGTTGTCAAGAAACTTTCCCATATGTCCAACAAGACTTTCCGTTTAACTTCAGACTGGTAAAAATAGTTCTATTTGAGGGAAAAGCTCCTGTTGTTACTGTCTGTCCCGAACTGCCCTGACACTTGTTCTCTGCCTTGAGCTGCTTTGCCATGAGTCCCCAACCCCCTGGCATGGGGTCCAGCCCGTGTATGGCCAAGACACGTAAGTACACAGGGCCCACTGTGGCATGTCACCTGACAGCGTTGTCTGCATTGCAGTCTCAGGAGCACGGGATTCTTGTATGTTTGAATCTAAGTGTAACCTGAGTTGAGAGACTCAGTGGAGAGAGGAAGGTAGTCTGTTTCCTTCTCCAAGTACTGTTCCTTGAGCAAGATGCACTTTTTCCAAACAATTCTAGAAGCATTTATTTTAGCCAATGTGGCAGCTCAGCTTAAGGCCAGCTTTCCTTCCTCTGGTTTAGATGGTAGTTGGGTATGGGAATGAAAGTGGTTAGGAGACCCTAAATAAACTATCACTTCCTTGCTTAATTATGACCACTTATCAATCCTGGAAAGGAAAGGATGGTGGCCACGGGCAAAGGAGAAGGAACACAGTTGCCAGTGGAGACCAGGTAAGAATCCCAGCTCTGTTGCCCATTAGCTACAGGAATTTGGGCACCTGGTTTCATAACTCTTAGTTTCAGTTTGTTTCCTCACAGGGGATTGAAATTAAAATTGTTGAATTCTTTTTTTAAAAGACTTTATTTATTTATTTGAGAGAGAGCATACGCAGGGGGGCAGAGGCAGAGGGAGAAGTAGACTTCCCACTGATCAGGGAGCCCAATGCAGGTCTCGATCCCAGGACCCTGGGATCATGACTTGGGCCAAAGGCAGACATTTAACCAACTGAGCCACCCAAATGCCCCTAAAATTGTTGAATCTTTAACTTTGCTGTAAAGCCATATTGTGGAAGTCTTCAGGTAGCAGAAGTTTTCTCAAAGCTAAAGTTGGTGACAGAGATTTTGAAAAGCTGGAGAGAGGTAGGAGGGAAGGAGAAGAGAGAACATGGCATAGATCTGTTCCCAAGGCCCCACTATCTGTAAGAATTTGATGTAAGCTAAAAGAGGCCCCAAAAGTTGCTGACAGAGGGAGACATTACACTGTAGTGTTGGGGAAGAGTTGTAGTGTATAGTGTAGTTAGCCATTTTGAAAAACAAAATCTAAAATTTTACATTTCACTTGATCCTAGAAAGCCAGCTCAAATTCCAGATAGATTTAACAGTGATTTCTTTTAAAGTAGAAAATAGAGAAAGAAACATTTGTGAAACTTTACTCTTAAGAATTTTCTGTAGAAGAACAAAAGTTGCAAAAGAAAACACTGACAGATTTGACGTAAACTTCTGTGCTTCATAAAAAGGCAATCAAAATGTAAAGACTCTCCACCTGGAGAGGATATTTGCTGAAAAGAATGAAATCTTCAATGTAAGGAGAACTCTAGAAATAGTCTTTATAACTAAGGCTCTAATCCAGAATTTCTCCAATTCTGGCCCAAGAATCACTTGCATCAGAATTAGTTAAAAAGGTAGATCCCCATCCTTCACTGAACATTTCCACCAATTCTTCAGCACACTGATGGCTGGGATCCATTGACCCACTCTGGCAGAGAGCATTCCTTCCTGTAAAGGTGCAAAAGAGAAATGACATACAGTTAGCAGGAAAAATGATTGGTCTCCTGAGAAGTTGAGGTGATGCAAATACACACGATGAAATCATTTTCATTAATCAAGTTATCAAAAAAATCTTAAATGGTAACTCCTAGGGATGTGAAACGTGCTTTCCATGGCATTTATGGTGGTATGTATGAGGAAAGCCTTTTGTAGTAGATGTCAAGAGCCCTTGACATCTTCATTCTCAGAGCCCCATAATTCTACTTTCAGGAACTCTCCTATAGGAATAAGCCCAACTGCTAACCACAGTGTTTGTATTAGCAAAAAGTTGGAAACAGCAGTGTCTGAAATGCTTGATGTGGTCAAATAAACCCTGAGCAGCCACTGGCTGGAATAATCTATAGTTCTTAAAAGTGTTATTTCTAGAGACTACAGAGTAACACAGGAAAATGCATATAACATTGATTGAAAGAAGGGCCATGCAGAGTTGTATCCACAGCATGACTTCAACTACATATAACGCACCGTACTTAGGAAAGGGAACACAAAATGTAAGGGATGGTTGTCTTGGGTCCTGAATCCATGGAAGATTTTAAAGGTTTTTATTTAAATTTTTTTTTAACTTATCTGAGTCCTCCAGGTTTTTGAATGACTATTCTAATTTATATCGGGGAGGTGGGAACATACTCAAAAATGATCTTCAGTGAGGGAAAAGAAAAGAAAATGATGTCCTGCTGCAGGTAGGTTCTGGGGGAGGAGACTCAGGGAGTCCTGCATTATGTCCAGTGGTACTGGCTAGGTGGGTCTGGTTGTGCTCCCAATTTTGAAGAATTGGGCAGGGTGGATAATTTGCCTTGGGTTCCTCAGCAAGGAAGAATTTTTGGAAACCCTGGGAATGAGTACCCTGGCCATTTTGAGGCAAGAATTTTCCCCATGGGACTCTACCCAGCAGTCTTAAAGCAGGGCCTAATTTGACCAATGTTTGCAACTTCAGCTGACCTGGGGCGACCCATTTAGACCCACAAACCTGTCCTCTTGCTGGAATAAGGAAGAAGGGACAGTGTGATGGGACAGTTTGAAGAGGGCACCCAAACTGGTATGGCTGCAGAGAGATGGGAAAGGCTGCTCCCTACCTGAGGGCTCTGCACTCTTCTTGGCAGCCGAAGTAGGATAATGAGCAAAAGGCAGGAACAAATCTCTGTGGTCTGCACTCTCCAGAAGCGTCAGACCTGATGGGTTCGCATTAGTTTCCTGGCAAGGGAGTTAGTTAGTTAGTGGGTAAAAAAAAAAAAAAAAAAAAAAAGAAACCACTAATGTCTCAATATGAATTTCACTCATTATTTTTCCATATCACTTAAAAGATTAAGCACACTGAAGCATTAATTAGCACGCTGAACTTCCTAAGAGGAGCAAGAATCATTTGAGCTGTGAATTTTAATTACCTATCTTGTAAACTCCTTCGAGGTAAAGAAGCCCTGTCTACTTCCCCACAGACTTTCAAGGGGACTCCTTCAGGTTTCATAAGACTACCCATTAGGACTACAGTGGGCATTTTCTCTCTCTCTCTCTCTCTCTCTCTCTCTCTCTCTCTCTCTCTCTCTCACATAAATTTTTTTTAAAAAAGTGAGAAGGGGGATAGCATCTGGGTGACTCAGTCAGTTAAGCATCTGCTTTCTGCTCAGCTCATGATCCCAATGTCCTGGGATTGAGCCCCATATCAGGCTCCCTGTCCAGCCAGGAGCCTGCTTCTCCCTCTCCCCACTTGTGCTTTCTCTCACTAGCTCTCACTCTATCTCAAATAAATAAATAAAATCTTAAAAAAAAAAAAAAAAGATGACAGTGAGTACATTGTTGTGGGAATATACCAATCTACAGGCACCTGAAGGGACCGCTCTCAGTGTCTGTCTGGAACTTGCTCAGGTGAAACCAAGACCGAAGCTTGGGGCAGAATTGATTAAGTACTTCACTTAATGATGAATCTTCAGTTTTTGTTTTTCTAAAAAATTACATAGGATGTAAATTTAAGTTTACATTTATCAGCATTCTCTCAGTCCATCATTCTCTATGATGGGGTCTGGGATGGGTTCGGCTTTATTTACACAGTCTTCCAAGGGGGTGCTCACCAGGGCCCTAGGTAGCCCTGTCCTAGGTAAACATGTGCACTGTCATGCTGGGAAGATCCGTGCAGATTCCACACATATGCAGAGGCCATGATTGTCATCTTGGCGTTTATGACCTCAGGCCTGGAACAGTGTCCTTTTGTGCTTGGTTGCTTCTAAAAGGTCAGTGCTTCAGAATAGGTCTTTCATACATTTCAGAAGGAGGCCAGGGAGACCCTGTAGTGCCAAGACAAACTCGTGGCACCATTCTGCTTCTCCAGGCAAGATGCATGAAAGGGGAAATGGAGTAAGACAGTAGACACATGGGGAGAACAAAAGGGGAACCACAGGCTCCAGCAGCAAGGTGGGGCAGCTCACCTTTCTGGCACACATCCGTCCCCCAGATGGTGGGGTGAGGGCAAAGATCTGAAAAGCAAGTGGTGACCTGAGGAGGGAGCAAAAGCTAACACAGCACAGAAGAAATTTAAAAGCTGCAAGCCCTGCCTTTTGGGGATGGCCAGTGGGCCCTCTGCGGCCTGGTAGGCCATCTCGGAGACAGCCCTGAGGCATGTCATGGGAGAGCGTGGCAATGGGCTAGGCTTGTGGCTTGGATGAAATCATGACTCTGTCTAACACGACTCAGATTAGCCTAAGCAAATCAGAGAACATACTGGGAGAATATTGAATAGATGTGGCATCCACGGAGGAGGGATCCACACCAGGGCCTCAGGGCTTGGGGCTAGGGTTTTCCTTTGCTGCATGGTCCCATCCTGAAATAAGCTCTCCCTGTGATGGGAAGAGCCCCCAGATCACACCCTGGCACCCCGAGGGGAAAGAGAAAGCCTTTTTCCCTGGCCTCTCTAAAGCAGTCCTAGGGCAGGATTCTGACTGGCCTTAGTTGATCACTGCTGTCCTCTTGGGCTACTGCAGTGGCATGAGTAACGTTTGGGAGGCCAGAGTCACGTGCTCACGCTGGGAGTCAGGTGACAGGCACTATGAGTGACAGCCCTGTTAATGTGACAGGAGCCCAAAGGAAAGAAGAATAGGCTAGAATAACTGAAGCCCACAAAGAGGTGCACTCCAGACCTACTGCTGCCTTGATGAAGCTCATTGTGAGGACGTACACTGTCAGTGCTTCCAGATCTGTGCCGATGGGGTATGGCCAGTGGCCGCCCGTGGCGGCCAAGAGCCTGAAACGTGTGGAGTCCAAAAGAGGTGTGCTGTAGCTGAACTTCAAGATGTAATAGAAAAAAAAAAAAAGAATGTAAATTATCCTACGAATAATTTTTAAAACTGTATTACGTGTTGAAATGATCATATTTTGTATACATCCGTTTCGACCACATATATTGTCAAAATTACCTTTATCATTTTACCTTCTTTTTAAAGATTTTATTTATTTATTCATGAGAGACACACACACGGTGGGGGGCGGGGGGAGAGGGACAGAGACACAGGCAGAGGGAGAAGCAGGCTCCATGCAGGGAACCTGACGTGGGACTTGATCCCGGGTCTCCAGGATCATGCCTTGGGCTGAAGGCGGCGGTAAACCGCTGAACCACCCAGGCATCCCCATTTTACCTTTTTTAAAGTGCCTTCTAGACATTTAAAATTACATATGCAGCTCACATTTTATTTCTCTTGATGGTACAGTTGTAAAGTGGGTTCGTATTTCTATCTTGGGGGTATTCACATAGCAAAATACCAGTTGATCCTTAAGTTTACTAAGCCAATGGATCATGTAGTTTTATTTTCCTTGAAACTGTCTCCTGAAACTTCATTGTGTGTTCCTTGTTTGAATGTAGGGGGACTTTAGGGAGTAAGTCATTATTTTCCCTTTGTGATTTTGAGACAGAAATCTAGTTCGTGGGTGCCTGGGTGATGGGCACAAAGGAGGGCACTCAATGGGCTGAGCACTGGGTCTTATATGTTGGCAAATTGAATTTAAATTAAAAAAAAAAAACTAGCTCATCTAAAAAGGCCCAGTCTTGGGGAGCCTGTGTGATTCAGTCAGTTAAGCATCTGACTCTTGGTTTCGGATCAGGTCATGATCTCATGGGTCATGATCTTAATGGTCAGGACATCCAACGGCATGAGCCCTATGTGGGGTTCTGTGGGGTTCCATGCTCTGCAGGGAGTCTACCTGAGATGCTCTCCCTCTGCCCCTCCCTCTACTCGCACATGTATGCACGCTCTCTCTTTCTTAAAATAATCTTAAAAAGAAAATTGCTAGCGTTCTGAGTTACTTTGTTTTAGCTTACAAATTATTTCTGTACCTCCTTTGTTGACTCACCAAGCAATCCAGATGTGAGAAAATGTTTCAGAGCTTAATCAAAGTGGGAGCTCTTTGCCCACCTATGGTCCCATGCTTACCTCCCTCCATCCTTCCATTCTTCCATCCCTCTATTCAACAAGTGGTTACAGCCTCTGGTATGTGCTATGCACTGGGCTGGGGGGTCCTGGGAATGAAGCAGTGAGCCAGCCAGGCTGTTCCCCAAACTGGTGGACCTGGCAGTCAGTAGCAGCAGCTTCCGCTTGCCTGAACATCTGGTGAATCTGTGGGTCTAAACCAATTTCCCCAAAAACTCTTGCAGGAAAAGCACAAGGCCTAGTATGGAGAGTCTGGGGATAGTTCAACTTGAATGGAGAAGGTGAGGACACCAGCAGGGTCCCCTCTCAAAGGGCTCTCTGAAAACCCCTGTTAAATCACCCTCCTCTTTCCAAACATGCTTTAGTTATTATGTCTTCCAGTAATACATTTTGATTAGCTGGATTACAGCTAAGATCCCTACTTAATCAAGCAAAATTAAGGAGCTTTTCCTGAAATTGACATATTGAGAGAAATACATCCAAAACCAAACCAAAAGAAAACAACAACAACAACAAAAAATGGGTCCAGCTCTGTCTGGCTCCTCAGGAATGCTTTCTCTAGGTCAGGCATTAGGCTTCAGGTAAATCTCCCCATGACGTGCAAATACCCAGTAAAAATGAGGCAAGACTGGAAATTAGTTCATTTGGTTGGGTGATGAGAATGGTTTCATTAAGCTGTTGCCCACTTACATGAGCAAAAGCTCCCAATGCTGTCTGCCCTTAATGGAACTAAATTAGTGAAGACTTGAGGTGTAGGAGAAAACAAAGAAAGAAAACATTTCCCCTCTCTTCTCCTTCAAGACCATGTGAAATTGACTTTTTAAAACTCCATGTTTTTGAGAGGAAAAAATTAAAAATAATAATACTCAGCAGAATTGAAACCACTTAGCATGCTCTGAGTACAGCTCAGTGTGGTTCCTACTTGCTCAACAGCTAGGAAATCAGAAACTACAAAGAGAAAATGTATACGTGTGGGGGGAGGGATGTTCAGAATCATAAATAATATGAATCAAAAGGAAGCCTCCGTGTGGTCAGGGGAGGACCGAGCCCTAAGGAGAGGGAGACATTCTGTCTGGCGGTTGGATGATTGAACCCTCCCCTTTTTGGTTTAGTTATAAATCATTAAAAATTTCAAAGTGGGCAGTAAGAAGATGCCTGGTTGCAGAGCAGAGCCAGTGCTGGAGAGTGATGGGGTGCATTGTTGCTGGACTTATGGTGACCTGGGTGGAAAGGACAGGGTCATTCCTGGAAGTCCCCTTGAGCTTCTGCTCATTGGAGACATTCGCTAAGCCTGACCGTGTACTAAGTGGCAGAGACCTAGAGATGAAAAGCTCAGCCCGTCTTCCCAACAAACTGGCTGATGAGAGAGGCAGCCAGAGGGCCATCACTTGGTGTGACAGCTGCCCTGGGATGCGGCCAGTGGGCTTCCTGGCCCCATGCTTGCCAAGGTAGGACAGGCCAGAGCAGGCCACGGGGGTAGGTTGGTAAACTGCAGGCGGAGGTCCCTGGGCTTTAGTTTCAGGGTGGGTTCTAGTATTGGGAGCCCGCTGCCTCCCCGGTGGAAGCTGGCCAAGTCAGATATGATCATGTGCTCTTGAGTGCCCGGGTCGGAGGCCACTCAAATATTCCTGGCACCTGACGTCTGCTACAGGTGGGTCATGCTTCACTCTGCAATGTGTTTTTCCTTCAGTATTTTCCAGGTTTCTTTACTTTGTGCCATTGAACAACCACTCATGCATATTTTCTTATCTATAACATGTGGTGTCCCTTACACCGTTTTTTTTTTTTTTTTTTTTTGAGAACTCAAGCTGCCTTCCTCTCTGTGTTAAAGTATAAGCATGTTGCCCTAATGCAGTCTATTTAGCTGTTAGCGGTTACAGGTGAACTGGAAAGCTGGTTCTGAAATGTCCTTCCCTTTAGGAATCTGGAAGAAAAAGTTGGTACTCAAAGGAGGAAATGATGCCATTTTTAAGGACATGTGACTGTTCAGTGTTGATATGTTGGCACAGTGGGCCTAGAAAGAGGTGGGTATTAGGTACCTCCAACTTGCCTCCAATCGAGGTTTTTTTTGCAACCGACAGTACTTGTCACCATAAAAGCCACAGATCCCCTGACTCAGCCTCTGGGTTAGTGCTGTCCACATTTAAAGACTGTGACCTAGGGACACCTAGGTGGCTCAGTAGTTGAGTGTCTGCCTTTGGCCCAGGTCGTGATCCCAGGAGCCCTGAGATCTAGTCTCACATTGGGCTCCCCACAGGGAGGCTGCTTCTCCCTCTGCCTGTGTCTCTGCCTCTCTCTGTGTGTGTCTTATAAATAATTTTTTTAAAAATAAGGCTGCAGCCTAGGGAAAGCGAGACCTAGAGAACACAATTTGCCAGGTATTAAGCAGTAGCATAGCAGTGGTTAGACTTGAACATGGATCTTGTCTTCACTGAATATGGTCTTTCTCCCTTTTGTCCTCTGCTTTGTACCTTTAAAGACTGCAGAGAAAAACACAACTTCCACGATGCTCTCCTGCTTGTATTAATTACTTTAATTTCCTCTCTGAGCAAAGCAGGCTCTGTCAAACCAAAGTGTAGTTATGTGGGTATCTATTTCCGGTTCTTTGCATCTCCCCTTTCTTTACAGAAAAGGCTGGATGGAGGCTGTAGGGGGGATGGAAGAGTCAGGTGTGCTGGTCAAGGAGCAGTTGGGGAGAACGTGGTGGGGAGCCGCCAAGATTGCACATAAAAATTAATCACAGAAAAAGACATCATCCACAGCAGAGCTCACAGAAGGTCCCAGGGTGACTATTATGTGAAATTAATTAGTACTTATTTAACTTTTTTTAATCACCTTCTTGGAGCTATGAAAATCATCCTAATTACCTCCGTCACTTGTTTTAAGTCATTACGGGTCATTATTTTACATGTCAGTGCGCTCATTCAGTCCTGTGCGTGTGGATTTGAATATTGCAGTCCCTTCACCTCTGTGGTAGTTTTTTTGGCATGGTGACATGTTGAGAAGAAGGAAATAAGGTTGGCAAAATCAAGGTCTCCTGGAAAGGAAGATGCTGGAGTGAAATAGTTGTCAGTTATGCTGAGACCAGATTTTATTTATTTATTCATGAGAGACACAGAGAGAGGCAGAGACATAGGCAGAGGGAGAAGCAGGCTCCCTGAGGGGAGGACCCCAGGATCACACCCTGAGCTGAAGGCAGATGCTCAACCACTAAGCCACTTAAGTGTCCCCGATGTTGCTTTTTAGTAGCATTTGTCCTCCGGATAACGGGAAGACAACGAAGGTGTGTCTATTTAAGCTTTTTATTCTAAGCATTTCAAACTTGGAGAAAAGTTGCGAGAACAGTACAGCTAGCTTTTGTATACCCTTCACTAAGAATTCCTGTTCATATTTTATCACCCTTGCCTCATCACACTCTATTTATATCCATATTAATATTTATTTTACCAACGCATTTGAAGATAAGTTGCTGATATGGTGCTGAAGGACCCTTTCCTGTATATCCAGACTGGACAGTCATCAAAATCAGGCAGTTAACCTTGGTGCAGGCTTTCCTTCTAATCCTCAGGGCCCTTTAAAATGTTGCAGATTTTTCCTCTAATGTCCCTGATGAGTCTAGAGTCTAGTTGTCTCTCCCATCCGGGACATTTTCTCCTTTTTCATGACCTAGACATTGTGGAAGATCACATGCCTTTTACTTTATAGAATGACCCTTCATTGGGGTTTGCTGATATGTGCTAATGATTAGATTCAGATTGTGTAGCTTTGGCAGGAACACACCGTGATGTAACATATCAAGACCATGCTGTTGATGAGTCCTGTTATTAATGATGTTAACTTTGATCTCTTGGTTAAAGCAGTGTTGCCAGCTTTCTCCACTGAACTGTTCTTTTCCTCTTAATAAGTATTAAAAGATATTTTGAGGCAAGATAAGTATATTGTTTCTCATCAAGCATTCACTCACTAGTAGATGCTCACTCACTAGATGCTTCTTGCTTAAAATAGTCATTACTCTGGTGGTAGCCAAATGCTAAGGATGGAGTTCCTTCATCCCTTACACATGTATTAGTTGGCCATCTACTTGAAGGAGGAGCTTTCCTTCTCTACCATTCCTTCCTTCCTTCCTTCCTTCCTTCCTTCCTTCCTTCCTTCCTTCCTCCCTTCTTTCCTTTCTTCCTTTGGATCAGTTTGAGTCACAGATTCCTCATTTATTCCATAGGTTATAATTATATTTTTGGCACTCAGACTGACCCAAGAGCCCCTTTGAGCTGGTTTTTGACATGTTCCCATTACTCTTTGAGCACATGTTACTTCTGTCACAATACTTTCTGTCCAGGCTCATCCTGTCCTTTCCCTGCTCCAGCCCTGGAATCAGAGCAGTAGATAAAAGAGCCCTGAGCTAGAGAGTAGCCTGATCTGATTGACATTTTTAAAATATTTCTGTGGCTGCCCTTGAGAGCATTGAAGGGAGAGGCAAGAGCTGAGTCAGGGAGGCCGTTTCCCATCCCATGCAGATGAGAGGTGAGGGTGCATTGAAGGTGGATTTTGAAGCTGGATTTGAGTGTAATGGTGGGATGTAGGGGGGCCGAGAGGGAGAATGGAGGTGTCCTTTCCTAAAATAAGGAAGGCAGGGGAGGGGATGAGCAGCCCTTGGCAGGATAATCACAGGTCCAGTTTGGGTCTGTGAATTCGGGAGTTCTGGGTCAGCCCAGCAGCAAAGACAGGTAGACACAGGAGTCTGGAACTCAGGAGAGAGGTCTGGCTGGAGATCCCTGAGAATTATGAGGTTGCACCACACATTGGAGGGCCTCTTCTACAGGTTTCGAATCCAGCCCTATGGCTAAAATAGCTTGTTCTGCTTACTTGCATCCTGCCTTGTTTTCATTTTGCAGCTCTTGGCAAGCACTTGGCATTTTCACACATATTTCAAAGCTTCGGGGCAAGTTTTCTGAACTGGCCCTTGATCCATTATCAAGAAGGAGGCATGTAAACAGATTTCCTCTCTGCAGTACCCCACAACCACCCAGCCCCAGTAGACCAGGGAAGGTGTCAGCAGTAATTGCCACACATTTTTTGGGTTAAGGGGTTTGTCCTACACTACGCATATGTTAAGAAAAGAAGAAAGAATATGTGTGTCTTTACATGTACATATACATGTGTGTGTATAGATATATGTATATAGTACTTAAAATGTCTGCTGTTAAAAAATACATTATCACAACGTTAAGATTGACAAGGGATTTTTGAAAACAGAATGTAGATTAAAAAAATACATGATAAGGAGAATGTAGTCCTGGCATTGCCACAGCCCATCAGATGGGTAAAAGGAACAGATTAGAAGAACACATACCAACCAAGGACGGCCAGTCAGAACTGCTGCCAAGTAGATGCTTGCACACAAACGCACAGTGCTTTTGTCACCCAAGACTTGCTCCTCAGACAGACCATAAACAAGGGATCTGGCTTTTGTGCGTTAAGTTCAAACATCTTAGTAGATATGGATGTCGTTTGTTTTGGCATTTTTGCTAATGCTTTTGGAGTTATTTTTGCCTCTAAATCAAAAACAGCTGCTTTTACTGATGTTAATGGGGCTGCTTTTAACTTTTGCTTTTGTCTGAAAAGCCAAGTTGGGAGCTTTCAGTGCCTCTGCCTTTCATTTTGATTTTAAATCTAGGACTGGCACTAACCATGACTTGGCATTGGGGGGTGGGGGGGAAGAAAGCCAAAGCCATGCCTGGTGGTGCTGTCCGAGGGGCGTATGCAACACATGGCAGTGGAGGGGCCATGGTGATGTAGTGTTCACCTCACCAACTACTGTCCCGATGCTTCCCTTATTATAACCTTCTTGGATCCTCGGTAGACTTGAGGAGGAGGCTTTAGGGTTCGCTTTCCTCCAATGTTTTACAGTTCCCATAGGCATATTTTTTCCATTTTGGTTTTTGATTTTTTTTTTAAAGGTGTTTTTATGTAGTCAGTTTGGCTGGAAGATCTATGGAGAAAGGTACAGACAGTGCTCAACTCTTTTTTTTTCTTTATTGAAGTAGAGTTGACATACAATGTTATATTGGTTTTGGGTATATAATACAGTGATTGGACACTTCTATACATTACTCAGTGTTCACCAGGATAAGTGTGGTTACCATCTGCCACCAGACAATGTTATTACAATATTATCGACTATATTATCTGTGTTACTTTTCATCTCCATGACTTACCTATCTTAGCACTAGAAATTTGTACCTCTTAAACCCCTTCATCTATTTGGTCCATTCTCCTACACACTCCCTTCTGGCAACCACTAGTTTGTTTCTTGTATTAATGATTTCTGTTTGCTTTTTCTCTGTTAGTTTTGTTTTTTTAGGTTTTACATATAAGTGAAATATGGCAGTCATTTTGGTCTAACATTTCATTTAGCATAATATCCTCTAGTTCCATCCATGTTGTCGAAGATGGCCAGGTCTCACTCTTTTTATGGCAAAGTAATATTCCATTGCATGTGTGTGTGTGTGTATATATATATATATATATACACACACACCACATCTTCTTTATCCATTCATCTATCAAAGGACACTTGGGTTCCTGTCATATCTTGGCTATTGTAAATAGTGCTGCAGTAAACATAGGGGTGCATATATCCTTTTGAATTAGTATTTTTGTTTGCTTTGGGCAGATACCCAGTAGTAGAATTACTAGTCATATAGTATTTCTATTTTAAATTTTTTGAGGAAACTCCATGCTGTTTTCCACAGTGGCCATATCAATTTACATTCTCAGCAATAGTGCGTGAAGGAAAAAAAAAATAGTGCATGAGGGTTCCTCTTTCTTCACATCTTTGCTAACTGTTGTTATTTCTTACCTTTTTGGAACTATTCTTTACAGGGCATACCCATGCACAGATCCCATTTTGTGTCCTCACCATACTAAAAATGGCAGCTGTATGGGACTCATGAGACTCTCTCCTTACACTACCTTTCATTAGCATTAGTAACAGCTGCTTGTGGAGTTGTGAGTAAAGCGGTGTCATAGGGTCACAAAGGAGTAAGCCCAGCCTTGTTTTGGGGTGGCATCCTCTCCAATAAAGAAGAATGTGTGTTCACATCTCTGTCGGGGACCGTAGCTCGTGCAGAGCAGTGTAAAAATAGCAGCCAGAGGTCTGTCTAATAATGCCTCCGAAAGCCTACCTTGAAAAAATGTCGCCCAAAACAAGAGAGAGAGAAGAAGGGCTAGTTTGGAGCTAGTAAACACTCACCACAGTGAATGTTTATCCCACGTGTTTGAGTGCCACACATAGGCAATGCAATTTTGCTGGTCAGTCACACTAGTTTTATGCAAGCAGAACGGACCACAGCTGCCAGACTGGGCTCTCTTTTCCACATTTGGTTGGTCGATTGGTTGATTGGTTGGTGGTTGGATGAGAGGCCCATGTGGTTACCCACCAACCCCTTCCTGCGTTACTGATTGTGTCTTAGAGGGAGAGACTCTGGTAGGTAGACAGAAGCTCTTATCAATGTTGTGCTGCCTGAGGGCCCACACACCTATATTTCCTGTTCAGCGGGTTGTTCACCTTTTTCAATGTCCTCAAGGGGCAGCGGGTTGTTCACCTTTTTCAATGTCCTCAAGGGATGTGAAGCCCAGCAGTAAGCTTCGAATGGGGGAAATATATCTGATGGGTCAGAATTGCATGTGAAGGACTTTAAATAGCTTTTCTTTCCCCTCCTAGTCTAAACACAGGAACGGGAAATTGTGGACACCAGAGAGTTGCATATTTAAATACAGCTGCACTATTTTTGCACAATGGTGAAGAAATGGTTTTTCGTGCAAATGTTTTATATCTTTGCCATTTTGACCATTCTTATTTTATCTCTTCCATCTGTGAGCTCTAATAGCTCCTATTATGTATATAATTCATATAGAGCTCCCTAGACTTCACTTTGGAGTGTGATTATTGCTGTACATTTCTCCCTTATACACTATATGCTCCTTGAAGGCAAGCTTTGGACCTAAAGCACATCTTAATTTTTCCGCACTGCCTAACCTGAGCTGACCACGATTTACCACTGAAGAATTCCATGAATGAATGAACGAAAACATTTCTACATCAACTCTGGTCTATTGTGAAAATGGTATAGTGAGATGTCAAGATGGGATATGCATTGCATCTTGAAATATCAGAAGCTAGATGCTTAGTGGGAATTCAGTTGACATAGAGTATTACGATTTAGCGTTATATTTCTTTGGAAGTTATGAATAATTCAGAGCACATAGGGGATACCTTTTATCTTTTCTGCCTTGTTGATTTTTGTGTAGTTATTGTGCTTAATAAAATATGAAAAAGAGGACAGAGGGCTCATCTGAATGTCAGCTCAACATTCTGTGGTTATTGTTTTAGTAACTAGTAAGTTACCTTAAATCCTAGGCCCATTCGGCCATTGTGGTAAAATATTAGGAGTATATCTAAACTGCTTATAAATTTCTTTGATATTTTCTAAAATATTGTGGTATAATAAGATTTTCTGCTTCCTAAGAAGATATAAATAAAACCTCTACAGCACATAATGGTGATGAGTTGGAAGTTAAGCTCCCCTCCGATCAACCAATGTTTCCCTAGAACAAATAACTCCAGGAGAACCCAGCTTTAGAACACATGTGGGAAATGTCTGGCTTTAAAATTATGGAGCCATTTGTGAGGCATAAGGCAAATGACATTGAAAAAAGGTTGCTGGGGCACCTGGGTGGCTCAGTGGTTGAGCATCTGCCTTTGGCTTAGGTCATGATCCCTGGGTCCTGGGATCGAGCCCCATGTCGGGCTCCCTGTTCAGTGGAGAGCCTGCTTCTCCCTCTCCCTCTGCCTGCCACTCCTCTTGCTTGTGCTCTCACTCTCTCTCTCTCTCTCTGTCAAATAAATAAATACATACATACATACATGTATAAACAAACAAAATCTTAAAAAAATTATTTTTAGTTTTTAAAAAAGAAAGAAAAACGGTTGCCAAGTCATTTATACTTGTTTGCACATCTATTCAGCAAAAAAAAAAAAAAAAATGGGGCACAGCACTCCCTTATTTTTTAAAGTGACCATGAAGTGTTTCAGGGCTTGTCCCCAAGGATATGGTAAAAATATGGAACAGTTGTTCGCAAACTTTATGATCTCAGGATCCCTTTACATTCTTAAAAACTAGTGAGAATTGCAAAATTTTTGTTTACATGGCTTGTATTTATGGATATTTACCACTGTAGAAATTAAAACCGAGGAAAATTTAAAATACTTATTAGTTCACTTGAAAATAACAGCAATAAACACATTGCATTTTACCCTAAAAACAGTTACCTATGTTTCCCCAAACAATACAACTTAGTGAGAAGAGTGGCATTGTTTGAACTTTTGCAATTCTCTTTAATATCTGGCTGAATAGAAGGCAGATAAAACATGTTAGCATTGCCTAGGAAACTCCACTGTATATTCTTGAGAAAATAAGATTTTAAAAAAGACAACATCTTAGTATTACTGTGAAAATAATTTTGGCTCTGTGGACTGGCTGAAAAGGTTATGAGCACCCCTGGGGTCATCAGGCCACATTTTGAAAACCGCTAATACAGACTAATTAGTTGAATCAGGATATTCTTGGACATAAGACCCTGAACCCAA
This sequence comes from Vulpes lagopus, assembly GCF_018345385.1. Taxonomy (NCBI): domain Eukaryota; kingdom Metazoa; phylum Chordata; class Mammalia; order Carnivora; family Canidae; genus Vulpes; species Vulpes lagopus. The sequence continues at coordinate 25,827,619 of NC_054828.1, read as the reverse complement.
CTAAGAATCTATTCTCTGTGCCAGGACATTGGCAGTCTCCCAGTGTGTTTTCTGTCTGTCCAAGCTGACAGGATCCTTTGGACAGACTTTCAACCTTCCCTCTGTATTAGGGACAAAACCTGGCCTCCTGTCTGCCTGGGGTATCTTAAGAAGGCTCCACTTACCTGCTGTTGTGTTCACACATACTTTCTTCTATACTTTCCTCCCCTTGCCGTGCTTTGGGAAGCTCACCTGATTCACCTGGTTCCGTGACCACTGACTACTGACATGTTCTGCTTTGAATGACACCTTGGCTCAACCTGGGTAACCTGGTACACTGATCAGTACCATGACACTAAAATAAGAAGGCAAGCTCTAGGACAAACAGGACCCTAGTAAAACCCAATCTGTTGACACTGTGTCAGAGAAGAATTTAGGAAAGGGGGATTTCCTAGTGCTTTGTGCTATTGACTGAATCCTCAACCCAAAAGCAGGAGGTCATGCTTCCACTAGACTTAGAAACAGAAGCTGCTCTGTCTGGGAAGGACAACTGCTGACTCTGGAGACTCCTGCTTAGACCAAGACTAGGTAAGTTCTAGAAGACCAGACCTGGAGCAGTGCTACAGAAGGAGACCTTGAGCTGTCTCTAATTAAAACTCAACATTCTAAGTGCTTGCCTAGATGTGACCCTAATTTCAGCTTATTCCTGCCTCTTCACTGACTGCCTCCAGCCTGTGACACAACCCCCAACCCGACTCCCTGGTGTAGTCCTCCACCCCCTCATTGGTGTTCATATTCAGCTCTTCCCCTTATGAATGGACAGTTTCCTTCCTCTTTGCCTGGCACTGATCTCTGCTGTGTAACCACAAATTCACCTGGAGACTAGCTGTGCCATTAGTCAGGGCTGAAACATTGGAACTAGAGTGAACAGTGTGACAAAGAGGTTGGGACCAGAAGGAAGAGAGAACAGTTGATCAGTACAAAGGACTCCTGGCCATCTTCTGCCTTTCTTCTTGGACACTCCTGACATAGTTTGTCAAGAGCAGGCCACTCATGAGTCACTTGTTTACTGTGGAATATCATTCCCCTCCCTATAAGAAACTACCAGGGAAGTAGAACTGAGTTGATTTTCCTTTTATCCGGCCCCCTTCTGCTTTTCCCAGCAGGCTTTATCCTTATCAGCAGGCCCAGATATTTCCATCAAGGCATCTCTTTGTCAGCAGTTTCAGATAGAGTTAACCTGGCATGTCAAGGTTAACACAGATGCTGTGTGCTTTCTTTCTGAAATATCATGTCCCAGCCTGAATGAAGATGGTTAGGGGACTCTACCAAACAGAATAGACACTACAAAATATTCAGAATTATTACAATGCCACAAATAAAGGCAAGAGAACATCTCATAGCAGTGTATCATCTTTGTTTATTTATGCATCCCATCATTTACAAATATTTATTGAGTGTTGTTATGTGCCAGACGTTGATTGATAGAGCTGTAAACAAAACAAAACAAAGATTCTTACTCTCGTTATACTTACATTCTACCCAGTAACCAGTCATCATTTGTCCAAAATTTTGGAAGAAATAAATCTTTTCTCTAGATTCTCAGTGGTCATATAGGTTGATGTAGTTTCTTGTTTTCTGTTGGGGAGATGTCCAGGAAGTTGAAGTGAATGAGGAAACAGTGCTTGTTCTCCTTGGTGACATAAGGCACACCAGTCTAAAGGCAAATCATTTACAGATTATTTTGTAATCAATGTAATACCTGGTCACTTAACAACAGTTGGATTTGAAATGGTTGTTCCAATCTTTTGTTAGGAGCATTGAAAAATAGCGTACTCTGACCTAAAATAACAACTTCTTAGTAAATATTTGCTTGCTGTGTGCTTGAAAAGATTGTTTATTCTTCCGTTATTGGTTGCAATATTCCATATATGTTCATTATACTGTGCTGTTCAATTTTATATTTCATAAATAATTGTTGTGTTATTTCATTTATGAAGTAATATTTCATTTATGAAGTAAGATTTTTCAGAAATTTCTGATTGTGAAAGACAAGCTGTTAGTTTCCCTTCATTGTTCAGGACATTTATTGCTCTATATATTTTGAGGCTGTATTGTTAAGTGCATACAAGTTTAAGATTATGTTCTCTTCCAGGTGAACTGAAACTTTTATACACATTTTGTGACCCTCTCTTATTTCTAGTTATGCTTATTGCCTTAAAATCTACCTGTGTGACATTAATAGAGGTACACCTGATTTCTTTTTTTTTAAGATTTTATTTATTTATTCATGAGAGACAGAGAGAGAGAGAGAGAGAGAGAGGCAGAGACACAGGCAGAGGGAGAAGCAGGCTCCTTGCAGGGAGCCTGATGCAGGACTTGATCCCAGGACTCCAGGATCACGCCCTGGGCTGAAGGCAGGCACTGAACCGCTGAGCCACCCAGGGATCCCCCACCAGATTGTTAGTATTCAGCTGGTATTTGCTTTTCCTCCTTTGACTTTTAAGTTTTCTGTTCTTACATTTTAGATATGTCTCTTATAAACATAATTTGCTAGATTTTATTTTTTTATTTTTTATTTTTAAAGATTTCATTTATTTATTCATGAAAGATATATATATAGAGAGAAGCAGAGACACAGGCAGAGGGAGAAGCAGGCTCCACGCAGGGAGCCCGATGTGGGACTCGATCCCGGGACTCCAGGATCACTCCCTGGGCCGAAGGCAGGCGCTGAACCGCTGAGCCACCCAGAGATCCCCTAGATTTTTTAATATTACATCTGATCATTTTTTTTAAACTGGAGAGATTAGTCCATACATTTATTATGGTTACTGTAATACTCTAATTTATTTTTAATCATTTTATATTATACTTAGTATTTGTCCTACTTTTTTGTTCCCTTTTTTCTGCCCTTCTGCCTTTCTTTGGATTCTTCTTTTTCTCTTGCTTATATTTTCCCCAAATCTGAATTTACAATTTTTTCTCAAAGATTGTTTTACGTACTTCTACACCCAGTGTGGGGCTCAAAATCACAATCCCGAGATCAAGAGTTGCTTGCTCTATAGACTGAACCAGACAGGCGCCCCTGAATTTATTATAATCATTATGTCTCTTGATTACCCTAGTATTTTAACATGAACATGTAACAGAGTTCTATAGTAATATTTTTCTTCTTCTCCCAAAACTCAGGGAACTTAGAATGATTTATTACTTACATACTATCGTTAACTAGTCTTTTGGTTCCATCTTTTTTGCACCCTCAATTAGTCATTAGTATTGTTTTGTAAAGTGCAGTATCTATTTTACCATATCTTCTCAGAACTCCCATCTGGAATAATTTCCCTTTGTCTGAATGATATCATTTAGAATTTAGTTTAGTGGGAGTTTGTTAATAGAAACTCCTTTTCTTCCTTCATCTGAAATGTCTCTATCTTAATTCTTAAAAGATATTCTTATGGGGTATATCATTCTAGGATGATGGTTAAGTTCCCTCAGGACATTGAAGTTATTATTTTCCTGTCATCTGGCTTCCATTGTTATGTTTGCAACGTCTGGAGCTAATCCAGTTGCTGTTCTTTTTTTTAGGTGATCAATATTTTCTCTGTCTGGGTATATTTAAGATTATCTCTTTGTTGGGGTACCTGGCTGGCTCAGTTAGTGGAGCATGTGACTCTTGGGTTGTGAGTTTGAACCCCATGTTGGATGTAGAGATTACTTTTAAAAAATCATCTCTTTTTCTTTGATAATCCCCAATTTCATAGCAATTGTCTGTAGGAGTGGATACATTTTTATTTATTCTGCTTGCGGTTGTTGGGCTTCCTGAATTTAAAGATTCATATTTCTCATAAACTTTGGAAATTTTTCTTTTGAATATTTCCTATTCCCCATTCTCTTCAGTATCTCTTACTGGGACTCCAGTTTGATATGTCTTAGATCTCTGTTAGACTATACTCTGTCCTCTGTGTCTCTCACAGTCCCTTACTTATATTTTCTATCTTCTTGTCTATTTTGCAATCTGGGTAGTTCTTCAGGTCTTCTTAAACTTTACTGATTCTTGCTTTATTTGTGTCTCACCTTAATTTTAACAAGTCTATTGAGTTTTAAAATTTAACTGATTATATGCTTGTTTCCTGTCAAAATGTCAAAATTGGTCTTTAAAAAAACAATTCCTTGTTAATTTGAAGCACCTTATTTATATCTTTAAACATATTAAACATACTTATTTTATGATTTATGTGTGATCTTTCCAGTATCTGAAATCACTGTGAATCTGATTTCTCTCTATATTGTTTCTGCTAGATCTTGTTCATAGTGTCCTTTTTTTGCACATTTTGTGAATTCTGACTGGGCTTCTATTCCTTGGAACTTGATCTGTAAAAATTTTTGAAGCCTGGATTAAGGTTACTTTCCTCTAAGTAGGATTGGTATTTTCTGCTGTGTACCTGAGTACTCTCAACCTGAAATCATTTTAAATTCTCTCTCATTCTCTCTCAAACCACACAGGTAGAATTTGGGCCTGAAATCTGTGTGAAGACCATCTTGTGGTTTTGACTATATGGGGAAGACAGTTTTTCTCCTTGGGTTGAAAAAGTCACATTCCTTCCTGTTCCTTCTGTGTGAGCAGGTTTGCTTCTTAGTCCCATTTCCACCGAACATAGCCCTCCTTTGAGATCTCAGCTTTATGAAAGGGTCCCCTATGGGACTCCCCATGAGGGACAAGGTTTATCTCTTCTTTCCGCCTCTTCCCACACAGCATCCTATCAAAGTTTAGAGTCACCAGAGTTCGCCTCCTAGGAAAATCCAGCTCCATCTTGCTTACTCTTAGGACCTCTACTTCCACTCTGTGTTTGGCCTTTGCAAACTAACCAGCTCAGGAGCAATTCAAGTGTTTTCTATTCTTTTATCTTTCACTTTTAGTTGACTTCATTAGGAGGTTGTCTAGGGTATCTGGAAGTAGAACCAGATGCAGTTAATTAAATGGTCTGTAGGCTAGAACATTTGACGGCCAATGGACCTCATTTTATTTCTAGCAGATGCCACCATCTCTGTTCAGCTCCTCAACCAAGGATAGTATGGATAGGCCTCATCTTCTTCCTTGTCCTTTGTGGTCCACAAACAACCCCCACTAGCACTATCATGTGAAGGGCTATACAGATTCCAACAAGTGTCGTTGTGGCAAAAGCTGATGTTTCAGATGTCTCCAGGTGACAGTTCTCATGAGGAGTTGGCCCTTCCCCTTTTTGCCTTTGAATTGAGCTGTGTGGCCTTTAGTGGCACCTTGGACTTTCTAAGAGTCACATCCTGTATCATTCAGGCCTGAGGTCAATGACTCTTGAACTCTCTTCCAGCAACCATCTCACTGCTATGTCTGGGTGTCCTACCACATTGCCTCAAGCATCCTGTTGCCTCCTCTCAGCACCATGCTCTAAGGCAGGGACCAGCAAACTACAGCCTGTGGGTTACATCTCACCCATGGCCTGTTTCTGTAAATAAAGTTTTATTAAAACACAGCCATGCCCATTTGTATTTCTTTGGCTTTTTTTTTTGTTTTTAATGTCACGATAACCTACCCAACAAACTGAAAATATTTAGCATCTGGCCCTTTCAACAGTTTTTTCAGCTCTGCTCTGTGGCCCTACACTAGGCTGCTCACCCCTACTTTGACTCTTCCATACAATATCCTATATCCATATGTTCCCCCCTCATTAGCCGCACTCATAACCTTACCAGCTCTGGCCTTGCTTCACTGACAGTTCCTTTCTTTCCTCAGCTTGGTTAGCATTTAATCTTTGAAACATAAAAATGTATCTATGGATGTTTAAAGAGAATAACTTGTCCTAAGAAACCCTCACTTAATTAAGTTATACACTTAGACAGTCACTGCTTTATTAGGAATGTTCCTCCACCCTGGAGTAGGTCTTCAATGCCAGACTTTTGGGGGGAAGACAGGTATCTTGCCTCATCCATTTACATGTTCACTGCAAATACACATTTCAAGAAGCAGACATAGTTTTGTAAATAAAACAACAAACATTTAAAACCACATTTTAGTGAAGTTAAATAGCATTTAATGGCATCAGACTTCTTCTAAAGCAGTATCTTGAACAGTGAAGAATTAATTTCTACTCAACATTGTCACCACCAAGCATGTCTGTCTTGCAAAAGAGGTTCATCAATATGCTTTCTCTAGCTGAAGGACCATGGCCTCATGGTCAGGAGTGTGGACTGTGGAGCTAGACTGCTTAGGTGGCATTCCACACTCTCCCACTAACTGGTGATCCTGGGAAAGTCACTTGGTTTTTCCACACCTTGGTTTCCTCATCTGGATAAATAGGCCATTGGGTTACTAACATAATACCATGAGATAAAATATTTTAAAGTACCTAGAACAATGCCTGGAGCCTAAGAAGCCTTCACGTTATTTAATCTTTTGACCTTATTTCCTCATCTGTAAAATGGAAACCAAAATAACAAACTTTTATTTTGTGTGAGGAGTAACCATAATAGATTTAAAGCACCAAAACAGGACACACCATAGAAGCTTAAAAAAATGGTAGATAGATGCCATTTTCTGGGGTTTCATTAACATTTAGTACATATTTCCCTTTCCCTGATGAGGCTCTCTACAAATTCCTTTTTTAAATGAAATGGTTTCTGGAAATATCTAGAACCTAGTGACCATCCAGGATGGTGGGCCTTCAATGACTGTTTTAGGCTTGTTCTGCTGCTAAACACTTGATGAGAACTCAGAGAGGCTTGTGAGTATTCTCTTGTCTAGCAACTCTACTTAACCTAATACTCAACCACCGCTTCCAGGAAGCCTTCCCTAATCCCTAATCTCTACCACCTTGGTACTTCTATGGCTCCCTGTAAGAACTGTCTACTGAGACAGGAAAGGAGTTATTCATCTGCATATCTGTTTTGACTGACAGGTTATATTCCATTAGGTTCTAAAGACCTACTGGATCAGTGCATAAAAAAATTAATAAACAGATGCATTTACAATCTCTTTGAACACACAATAAAGATATCTATCTTAAGAATTTTGCAGTATGGTTCATTTTCTCAACACAATATTAAATCCCATAAGAGTACTGCATAAATATATCCCCCCTTTTTTTAAACATGTCTCCAAATTGCAGAGTTAATGGAAACATGCGCACAAAATAACACCCGCGATATATGCCAGCTCAGCTATGTTGTCCTTTAAGAACTCTATCTTCTCCTATTCTTTATATTTTGTTCAAACACCATTTTGCTTTTGAATGCCATCTCTAAAAATATTTTAGAATTATGATACAATAAGATGTTTAATATAATAATTCAGTGGATATTTGTTTGATGAGTGGATTTGGTCTAATAAGCAAGGCTGCCGGACCTATGCAATGGAGTGCAAATTAGCTCAGAAACCTCCCCCAGGGCAGCCCAGGTGGCTCAGTGGTTAGCTCTGCCTTCAGTCCAGGGAGTGATCCTGGGGACCTGGGATGGAGTCCCACGTCAGGCTCCCTGCGTGGAGCCTGCTCCTCCCTCTGCCTGTGTATCTGTCTTTCTCTCTCCCATGAATAATAATAATAATAAAATCTTAAAAAAGGCCTTAAAGGCAGATAATGGCTTCACATTTCAATGAATCTGAAAAATGGAAGAGGCTTCTGGTGGCTTTTTTTCAGAGAGCAGTTTTAAATACATAATCGACTCTCAATTGTCAAGCAAGAAGAGACGAGTCATGGAATAAGACCCACCAGTGGAATTAACGAAGATTAATTATATTTGAATTTGCAATGTACTCAGCAACCTGCATTGCCTTGCACAGGCCAGAGGTATGGTCTCTGCTTCAGCAGAGAAACTCAGAATTCTTCGACAGTAATTATGATCTTAAAAGAAAAAAAAAAAGAAGGAAGACATGGGTTTTCTGCAAGCTTTCTTGCAGCCCTGGGCTATGATCAGGGCAGGACATGATGGGAACTCAAGTGCTTTTCTTGAAACAGGGTTTCTCCTGTCTTCTGATGTGGGGTGCTGGGATGCCGGGTTTCAAGCCATAACTCGGAGAAGGGAAGGTGGGCCCTTGCAACCATGTTGTGGACCTCCCAATAGATCATTTGTCTATTAGATTTGCATGTATTGAAAATGAGTGTGGGATCCTAGCCTTTTCAGCAAGTTGAAGGGATTTTTTTCATCGTTTTTAGAATCAAAAGCTTAAGGACATGTGCTGTATACATAACTAGAATATTACTCAGCCATCAAAAGGAAGAAATTTCTGACAGATGCTACAACACGGATGAAACTTGAAGATAGTATGCTAAGTAAAGGAAGCCAGACTCAAAAGGACAAATATTACATGATGTCCACTGATATAAGGTCCCGAAGGTGGTCATATTCATAGAGACAGAAGGTAGAATTGTGGTTGCCAGGGGTCAGGTGGAGGGGAGATGAGGAGATAATATTTAATAGGCAGAGGGTTTCAGTTTGAGAAGATGGAAAAGTTCTGGAGATAGATAGTGGTAATGGTTGCACAACATTGAAAATGTCCTTAATGCCAGTGAACTGTTCATTAAAGATGATTAAGATGGTAAAATATTTTGGTGGTAATGTATATTTTACCACAACTTAAAAAAAAAAAAAGCTTAAGCACATGCATGACAGTAAAGGATCATGCAGATGTAATTGTGAAACCTTATTATGTGGGTTCTTGGGGGTGGGGGAACAGGACAGCCCCTTCCCTGAGGTCAGACAGGCTCAGACCCTGGTGGATCCTGGAAGCAGACAGCTGGTTGAGACTTGAAGCAGGCAGGGCTGCTTTCTGCTGGTTTTGCAGACTGGAATTCATTTACTCTGGCATTTTTTAAAAATTCCTTTTTAATTTTTATTTTTTAATTTTTATTTATTTTGAGAGACAGAGAGAGAGAGAGCACATGAGCAGGGTTAGTTGTGGGGGAGGAGCGGAGCGAAGAGGAGAGAGAATCTCAAGCAGACTCCCCACTGAGCACAGACCCCCCCCGCCAACATGGGGCTCCATCTCGCAACCCTGGGATCATGACCTGAGCTGAAATCAGGAGTCAGACGCTTAACCGCCTGAGCCATCCAGGTGCCCCTACTTTGGCACTTGTAACACAGACTTAAAGCTTATGAAATCTGCCAGTGGGCCTGGTCTCAAGGCCCAGATTAAGCAGCATGTACTTTTTTACTTAAATGCAGAACAATAGCAGACAGCATAAAAGCTTTCCCAGGGCTGTTTCTCCCCTGAAGTAACAAAAAGGAAGATGGATGGGGGAAAGCTCCCACATGGAATCAGATACCACAGAAAGCACATTTCAAACCGCGTGATATGAGTGCACAGGGAAATGGAGTCAGGTGAAAACCGTGTAAAGGGCAGAGAGTTCTGAAGTAAGGGCTCTTATGCTATTTTTAGTATCAAAAATGCTGTGAGTCCTGTTACTCCATTACACTCCAGCGAATCAAATTGTTTGCCTTTCTCTACATTTACCACTACTAATTGTTGTGTCTTATTAAATCAGAGCAGGCCTGCCTGTGAGGCAGTGGGCATCAGTGGACGGCCCTACTGTGAGGTTAAATGGGCACCACCCCCCCTCGTTCTTTTATACCTCCCGCATCCCTGGCATTTGGAGCGACACACTGGAATGACAAATGCATTTCAGCATTTCTCCAGGGTAGACAGGACAGTTGCACATGTCCAACCGGAGCACTTGGCGGTGCTGTTTTGAGGGACCAGATGCATTGCATCAGCCATGGCTTGGCCCTCAGGCCTGCGGTGAGGGGCACCTTCCATTGCTCTCCAGATGCATTCAGTGTGGTCTCGGTGCTGCCCTCATGTCTACTAGGCCCCCCAAGAGAACCTGAAATCGGGTTTCAGTCTCTTGCTTCCGGACCTGGCCTTCCCAACGAGGCTGTGTGTCACAATCTCTGAGGGGCCCAGAGGTCTGTATTTTAGTGGCCCTCCAACTAATTCTGCGGCCCAGCCAGATTTGAGAAGCACAGCCTTAACCAGTTATTTTCCATCAGTGGTAGAGAAAAAAGAGCTCAAATGTGAGCCTGATGCATGGTGAGTGAAGAGGGAGGAAGCTCGAAGCTGGACTGCTGTCACTGTTAGCAGTCGTTGTGTGCATGCTGGCACCAGTAGCCCTGGTCTTTTAGGAAAGCTGCACCTCACTAAAATCCATTTCTCTGGCTATTTCATCTGCCTGGAAAAACAGAGCAAAAAAGGGTCACAGAGCATTGCATGCTGAGCTCTTAAGAAGGCAGAGAGTCCAGTGGGCCCTTCACCTGCCCTGACTCTTACCCCAGACATGCAGGTGGAGGTGGTCCCTTCCTCTCAGGTCCTCAGGGGAGAAGTGCTGTGAAGAGTGGGAACTGTAGCAGCCTGAGAGGCAGGTGACCCCGGTGACCAGAGAAAGGACAGACAAAGGAGAGAAAGCTGATGGAAGAACCAAAGAGGTCTGGTGTTCCAGGGGCACTTGACTTTGTACACTGTCCACTCATCAGAAGTCCTGTCCCTGGACCTCACTGATCATGCTCATCAGGGTGAGTCTGAGCCATCAGGAAGAGGTCATGTTCACTCTGTTGAGGCCGTCAGGGAGGTGCTAGATCCAAATAAGAGTAGCTTGATCCAAAATGGGTAAAATAAAATAAGAAAACTCTCTGGAACAGTTTGTTTCTGGGAAGAATTTGCTTTCCTACAGGGCTGAGTACTTAAGGACTGGCCCAACAACATGTCTAGTGTTCACCAGCCTCCTCTTCCCTTAGTTGGGCTCTGCAGCAACCCCCACCATGGTTCCATGGGGACTCTTTCATTTGAGAATGCCTGTGAGTATTGTCACACCCGTTTTATGCAGCCCCACACACTCATTTTCTGATACTTTTGCATCCTGCAATTATCATCCCAACCTTCAGTGGCAAATTAAATATGACACAAGTCTTGGTTTAAGCAGCTCTTCCTGACATACTTTCTTAGGGAGCCCCATCAGTTTGCTATGCAGCTTTATCTTCAACTAATGAACTCTTTTGATTTCATTCCATGAAGCACCTTGTAAGAACCGTACAAGACCAGGGATGAAGAAAACTAAAATTCTTATATGCATGGCTGACACAAAGTAGAATATATTAAAAACTCTTAGCAGACTAATGATTTCAGTATTTATAAATTCCTTGTACTATAGCCAAACCAAGAATACTGTGTGCTTGTAGGCCCTCTGGACTCCTCCATTAATTGCGAGAAGTGAAGAGAAATCACAGTTACCCAATGTCCATGAAAGGTTCTTTGGCAGCGGCTGAGCTGGGCTGCCTGTGGCAGAAGACTGCCTCCAGGAACTGGGTCAGTGCATGTGGCCAGGCAAGGGTCAGTGGCCACCTGGCTCCAGCCCCCAGGGTAGGCTGGACAGGAGGAAGGGGAATGTAGAAGAGTGTTCCAGGAGCTCAGTAAAGAGATCTGAGCAAAGGAGATGGGATTCCCTGATCTCCATGTCTCATCAAGAAGGCTACAGGCCAAGAGGAGACAGGATCACCCCTAACAGAATGGGCATACTTTGGAATAGCTGAGAACCTAGAAAGCCAGCAGGTCATCTTTCCAAAGTTGGATAAAAGCATGAGAACATTCCACAGCAACAAGCTAGAGAAAAACAGCTACCTGTAAAACTGAAAGAAGAAGAAAGGCATAGAGTATTTTGGCTGCCTTGTTTGTTCTTTAAAACAAAAGATGAGGAGATCTTCAGTGGCTCAGTCAGTTAAGTGCCTTCAGCTCAGGTCAGGATCTCATGGTCCTGGGATCGAGCTCCACGTCTGGCTGCCTACTACTGTAGGCAGTACATACAGTACAGTCACTACTGTACTGACACTACATTTACCAGCAACTTAAGCATTTTTGGGATAAATTCAGCTCTGCCTACTCCACAGGGAGTCTACTGCTGCCTCACCCTCTTCCCTCCCCCCACTTGTGTGCATGCTCTATCTCTCAGATAAATAAATAAAATATTTTTATCTTTCGATGGACACCGAGGCTCCTTCCACAGTTTGGCTATTATGGACATTGCTGCTAGAATCATCGGGGTGCAGGTGTCCCGGAGTTTCATTGCATCTGTATCTTTGGGGTAAATCCCCAGCAGTGCAATTGCTGGGTGGTAGGGCAGGTCTATTTTTAACTCTTTGAGGGATTAGAGGGGAAGGGAGAAGAAATGGGTAGGAAATATCAGAAAGGGAGACAGAACATGAAGACTTCTAACTCTGGGAAACGAACTAGGGGTGGTGGAAGGGGAGGAGCAGGGGGTGGGGGTGACTGGGTGGCGGGCACTGAGGGGGGCACTTGACGGGATGAGCACTGGGTGTTATTCTGTATGTGGGCAAATTGAACACCCATAAAAAATAAATTTATTATTAAAAAAAAGAACAAATATACTGAAAAAAATAAAAATAAAAACTTAATGAAAATGAGGAAAATTTAAAAAAATAAAATAAAATATTTTTAAAATAAATAAACAAATAAATCAAAAGATAGCTTTAGCCTCATCTGCAATGGCCTTGTGTGGTCATTAGGCCCAATAAGAATATTCACTCTCAGTTATCTGCCAACCAAATCAAGGTCAATTCCCTGTTTTCTTTGCAAGAAAAGTTGGCTAATTTTGTTGATGTTGATTTTGTAGATTCTCGTTGATACCCAGCTGCAAGGGAGTGATGTTTACTTGTTTGAAATTTATCCAAGTTCAAATAATATAACCTAGGCTTTAAATGTTACCACTGATTTTTTTAAGCTATCTGGGGATATTTAGAGGAAAATGCCTTCTAAATCTTTTCATGAAAGTGCAGTGGAAACTATCTCTGGGGCACATATTGGTAGATATGAATAATTTGCTTCACATAATATTTAAATATTCAAGACTCAGTGGATCACATTTTCCCTTTTCTTCCAAATGTCTTAGATTTAGAGGTGACCCACTGGAAGGCATTCGACCTCAAATCCGAGGCTGTAATTATGTTCTTGGAATCAGCTTTCTCTGACCCTCTTCTCTCCCAAATTCAGTATGGCCGGCTACAGTGAGCACCTACCTCCAGAAATGCAGGACCCACACGAAAAAGAACAAGACTATCATGCTTCATGTGACGTTGAACGCTTTGCAAAAAGCATTTATATTTTTTAGGTTAAAAATAATCATAAATACAGAGCAAGGTGTGTGCTACTACAGCAGCTTAGGACGAGAGGCCACAGACCATATGCCTGAGTGAGCCACTGGCCACCTGTGCTCACCAAGTCTAGTCTGGCCACAGCAGGCACACCCCGCTCACTTCCAAAGACGGCATTTCAAGGAGGCTCCTTAATGATCAAGTGGAGGGAGCAACTGAGGATATTTGGCCTTAAAAAGACATGTCTTTGGGGGGACAAGATCACCTTTCTCTGATACTTGAGGGCTGATTTCATCCCTACATTGGCTTTAATAAAAAGAAAAAAATTTTAATGGAAAGTAACAAGACTATGGAGAGATTGGAACTCTCGTATATTGTAAACTGATACAGCTGCTGTGGAAAAGTCTGGTGGTTCCTCAAACAGTTAGATGTGGAGTTAGCATATGACCCAGCAACTCCTCACCCAGGAGAAATGAGAACATGTGTCCAGCATTGTTCACAACAGCCAAAAGGTGGAAGCAGCTGAAGTGTCCATGAATGGATGAATGAATCAACAAAATGTGGTGTAACACAAAATGGAATAGTATGAACCCTTAAAAGGGAAGGGAACTCTGAAACACACCCGCATGAACGAGCCTTGAAAACATTTCATCTATGGGAGAAGCCTGAGACCAAAGGTCACGTGTTGCAGGATTCCGTTTATTTAATTTATCCAGAACAGGCAAATCCATCGAGATGGAAAGGGGATTGAGGGGAATGGAGAGCAATGAGTTAGTGGGTACCAGGGATTTCTCCAAGGTGATGGAAAAGTTTTGAACCTAGAGACAGGTGGTGGTTGCACAACCTTGCAAATGCAGTTAACACCGCTGAATTGTACACTTTCAAATGGTTAATTACATGTTCAGTGAACTGCACTTCAATTTTTAAAACTATCAATAATCTGATAGGTTTTTAAAATATTTTATTTATTTGAGAGAGAGCACTAGTGGGAGCAGGGGGAAGGGGCAGCGCTGAGCAGGGAGCCCGATGCAGGGCTCGATCCCAGGACCCCGAGATCATGACCTAGCCAAAGGCAGATGTTTAATTGACTGAGCCACCCAGGTGCCCCTAAAAATTGCAATAATCTAATCTGAGCGCTGTCGTTTTGGACAGCCCCTGAACACAGCAAGAAGAAATGAATAGAAGCCTCAGGTGGGGATGGGGGGGAAAGTGGTATTTTGGCTCAGTAGGAATAATTTTCTAATGAGTTCAACTAACAGGAAGTAGAAGAGGCTGCTGGAGACCATGGCATGTCCCCTCTCCCCTCTGCATGGAGGAGACTTGGCCAGCACTGGATGGGGTGTCGTGGGTGGCATACAAGCCTATGGCAGTGCTTCTCCACCCTGGGTACCTCCAGAAAAAGGCTCCCGGGTGTCCATCTGCCTCAGGTGGAAGCGGTGCCTCTGGTATCCCCCCCGCCAGCCCTGCACCCCAACAGGCACTTCTGTCTATGACAGTGGTGCCCTGCATGCCCCGCCATCCTCACTGCCCAGTGTGAGCGGTGCACCCACAGCTTCCGAGTCTCCCGGGCGCTGGTTAGCAATGCAGGATCTCAGCCCCTCCCCAGACCTACCAGATCAGAATCCGCCCTTTAGCAAGATCTCTGGGTGACTCATACATTTGAGGGTGCCAAACACGGCTGTAGACCTTGCTTTACAAAACACTTTGAACTGCTTCTTTCATTCTATCTCCTGAACAATCGGGAGTCACTACCAGGGCAGGTGACACATTGTCGCTGTTTGCCAGGAAAGGAAGTTGAGGCCCAGAAGGCTTCACTCCAGATACGGCTGGCAGTGCCAGTCTCGGGGTGCCTAATCCAGGGCCCCCTCCACCGGGCCCCGAGGCTGTTTCCTTCATGTCTGACTGCCTCCCCACCTCCCTCCTGCCTTGCACACAGCCCAGGTGGAGTCAGTATTCGATATGCTGAGGCGGGAGAGACGAAGGATGGTGGAAATGCAGGGCCCCCTTTGCTGTGCAAATTCTCACTTGCCAGACCCACCTGAGCTTCCCCGGGCACGCTTTTGTTTCCTGATCTCACTTCAGATTCTACACGGTGTTCTATGTTGTGATTGTGGAAACCCCACGGAAGTAGGTACTGGGGAGTGTGGGAAGGAGGTTGAATATACATGGTGGCTCCCCCGAGGTCAGGAAGGGTGGAGACAGCACAGGGATGTACAAGGGAAGGAGCCCTTGGATGGGGGGATGGAAGAGCCTGTTGTTTCTGGGGAGCAAAGGGACAGGTCCAGCAGGCCGCCGTCTAAGTACCAATACTGGTTTTGGAAGTATTGTTACTAGCATGACCAGCCAACACCAATGAAACATTTTTTTAGGCTGTGTGACCTTCTTAACCTTTCTCTGCTCTGGATTCCTCATTAGTAAAGTGGGGACCTGTCCTGTGGAGCTCAAAATGGAAGAGAAGAACTCTCCCACAGCCTGGGTGATGGGCCAGCAGAGTGCCCCGGGTCTCTTTCCTGCAGGAGCTCACTGAAAATCTCTATGGCCCTACAGAGCCACACCTTTCACGTAGTGAAATGTGAGAGGAAAGTATGGATGGTAGAGGGAAGGTCTGGGAGAGAGCCATGCTGGCCACTGAGGGCACCATGCTTCTCCTATATGCGCCTTACACTTAAAGTGCTTTGCCCCAAACATGTGAATTTGCAGCAGGGCTTATTTGCCAAGTTACCCTTTGGAAGTCTACAGGCCCTGGGTGTTGCAATGCTTGGTAAAACCAGGAGCTGGAAGATCAATCAATAGAATAAGCAGTGAAGAACAGGCAGGGTCTGAAATCTCAGAATCCTGGCTTTCTCCTCCCCATGTTGGTGGCATCCAGGATCAACAAGCAGGGACAGAATGGGGTCTCATTTGTCCACTGCTGGGAGGTGTGGGTACAGGGTACTTCCCCAGGTTGAACCTACTGGTGGGGGGGAACGGAGACAGCGGAAGACCCATCCTGGACTTGGGGTTTATGCTGGGTGGTTCCTCACTGCTCAATGCCCTTACTGCCATTTGCTGGCCCCTTTAGAAAGAAATTTTATTTTGCAATAATTATAGATTCAAAGGAAGTTGCAAAGCAGACTGTATTCCATGAACCCAGTTCCCCCAGTGCTTACATCTTAGCACCAGGAAGTTGATACTGGTACAATGAGTGTGTATAGTGCTGTCATTTTACCACACGTATAGCATTTTGTGACCAGCATCACCTGTTCCCTTGAATTTTTTTTTTAAATAGCTCTGAGATCCTCACCAGCTCCATCAGGGCTGATTCCCTGGTGCTTCCCTGATGTCAGGAAGGAGCTACCGTGCATCTCAAATGGTTGACATGTATGCTAGAGCTGTGTGACACGGTGACCCTCTATCTCACCTGTACGAAGTCTCACACACGCACACAGACTCTCAGACTTTATGGAAACTTTGAAGTGTTGAGCACACAGTTCCTATGGCCCATTCCCTCCTGGCTGGGAAACGGGAGGAGCCTGTTCTGTTACCTGAATTCCTTTTTAAAGGAGGAATCAGCATGAAGTCAGACCATCTTGGAGTAGAAGTTGCTGTCATCTGTAAGAAAAAGAAACCGAGCTAAGCAATGGGCCATGGCTCGGAGTCATGAGTGCCCTATACTTGCAAGCATAGATATGCATCCTGCAGGACACCACAGTCAACAGTGGACTGGAATCAAAACAATTAGAAGAATTTGCATCCAGCATCCACAGCACAGACAATCCACAAGTATTGTCATTTTACTTCTTTAATATTAACTTTTGGAATAGAAGGGTTAATTTTTTTTTTATAACTGACCCCAGTCCAAAAAAAACAAAGGACTGCTGGGGTCCATCAGGACTGGATGTTGTCACCACTGACTGTGTTTATGCCAGGCCATCAGCAAACTTGGTCACGGGCAGTGCCAAGCAAGGTCCTACAGGGTCAAGAAGGGTTCATATTCTAGTCATCCCCAGCTGAGAACATCAGCACCTGACAGAGACTGGAAGTCATGTCTCTGCAGAGAGGCAGGTCAGAGCCACACGCAGTAGCAGCATCAACCTGAACTTCAGGTAGCCACACGTTTTAGGACATTAAGGATTTAGGTACCCATGGTTAAGATAGCACAAATGGCCCTGATTCGTCACCATGGCACAGTCACAGATGGACAATGCTGTGTTGTAACCAGGGTTTCTCCTCCAATGGGTTTTTGTCACCTTTCTTCACCCTGCCTCCCTATCACATGTATGGACACCTGTGCATGTGGTTCTCACCTAGAAAAGAAGATGGGCTAAGGTAACCGTATTTGAATAGTTGTAAGATCTCATTTTTATATGACATTTCATCATTCACAATGTTATTTCTTATTTTAACCAAAGGAAGAAGCCACAGTCCCAAAACAATAGGTGATTCTCAAAGTCACCCAGCTGGCCAGTGACAGAGTGAACGCTGCAGTTCACATCTTCGGATTGCACCTTCCCGCTGATTAGGCCCCATCACACAGAGCAGTCTTCCTGTCTCACCCCCGGAGGGTGATGTGCAGCCCTGAGGCATTTTGTGAATTTGTGGAAAGAAGAGCATCTCCTGGCACGGGGAGCCCAGCTCTGGCCTCCTAACTCATCATCCTGACCCTTAAAAGTCCCCCAAGGGCAGGGCAGGTGCTTGAGAGAACTTGATCCTGGTTCTGAGTTCTGGTTTCCAAACCTAGATCTGTGGCTACAGCTCCATGGGTCATTATTCAAGCTGCTTGCTTGTACCTGAGACCACTCTATTTTTCAGTGTTTTAAAGTTTCTATGAAGCTGTTCTTCCTGAATTAAATTCTTTTCCTTTATCTAAACCCAAGTCACACTCTCAGTCTTTTTGTGGCCATACAAGGGCACGTAGGAATTTAGCAGAAAGTAAACCAAGATAAGAGACAAAAGAGACAACAGTAAGAGGACACCTCTAATGTGGAGGTGTTCTCCTTGCCCCTGGGATTCTTGGTCCCATAGAGGTGTAAATCTTACACCTGTGTTGACATCTTACCATGTTGCCATGCAACAACATATGGGAAGGTCATGTGCGTGAACATGCACACGTGTGCACGCACACACATACATACACACATGCATTGTTAAAACCTCACTTGTGATCATGGCTAAGAAAGGCTGTAGTGTTGTTAATTTAATTTTTTATAACCTCCAAATATTTGCAAACTTAGGGCCAGAGACAGACCTTTCCCCAGAGGGAGCCGACCCAGTGTCATTCTTACATAGTTGTGAACTTGGCTTCTACTCTGGAGCAAGGCATAATAAACACTTTCAACCACATGAAGGAGAAAAAAATCTCAAGTGAATAATGAGAGCATAGGTAAAGAAGAGAGAAAATATTTCTAGGAGAAAGATGGAGGACTTAATACTTCTTATTGCCATTTTATTTTTAAATCATATATATTTAATTTTATGTATATACATATACATATCATACATGTGATAAAGGGCTTGACTTTACTTAATGAAAAGTGGTCTAAGATCCTTTTATCTTTTTATTCTTAATGAAGGAAGGAATGAATTGCAATGAATATACATTGCTTCTCCCTCAGAAAACAATGATAACATTTGTAAATGTTTTCATTCAAACTAGACATCTCTCTTTGTTTTATTTATTTGTCTGTTGGCTTCCTTTTGCTTCAAACAAGTTTTCAGAAATGAAATTTATGTGTTTACGTTCACAACATCCAAAAATGTTAGTGTGACCTTGGAATGATTATTTAGTTTTGTTCTAAAGAATCTGGTAACTTTTTCTTAGACTAAAAAATTTAGCATAGTCTGGGGATTGAAAACTGCACGATTTAATTTAGGTAAAGATAAGAATGTAACACCACTAAATATATAAAATTACTTAGTTATCTAAGCAAGTAAATCAGACATGCTTTGAGATGCTGTGGCTGCCTTGAATTAATAATGCATTGAAGAGTAGATTTGACTAATGTGCACTCAACATATTTTAACATTTCACTTTCAACCTTGTTAAATGTGGCTAAAAATGTAAAATTAATTATTTAAAATCGTAGAAGGAATCCAACCTTTCCCCAATTTTACCCCAAATTACAAAGTTTAAAAAAAATTGCAGTTAGTTGTGGCCTAATGGAAAGCAGGTGTATGATACTCTGTTAAGCAGACTAATTGGTGGTGATGAGCTTTGCATTGCAGAAGGATCATTAGTGAGGGTGGGATGCTGCACTCCTCCAGTGCGTGGGCCCTGAGCCACTCACACATTTAAAGTATGATTCAGTTCACAGAAATGTTGTTTATCACCAGCTCTTCAGGAAAATACTGTTATGCAAGCTGAAGTCCCTTAGTACAGAAACCTTTTGGATTGCAAGGGACGTTTAAAAGGACTTGCTTTGTGGGTTTCCTGGTAGCTGGTAAATACCTTTGCAATTTAAAAATAAAGCTAATTGATGTCCATAATTAGTATCTGTTATTTAAATGCGGAATAGCACCTTTTGAATGGCTCCTAGGATTGACAGCAATAACAACCACCGGAGCTAACATTCCCTGAGCCCACATTTGAAGTGTTTTACAGGTGCTGTGTCCTTAGGTCTCAGAGGCTCTGGGAAGGTGAGAGACCCTGGCAGAGAGAGGTCTAGTAACTCGCCTGAGGTCACTCAGCTGGTGAAATAGCAGAGCCGCATTTTGAACGCAGGATCTTCCTGCACTGTTGTTGCCTCTTTGCCAGCGGATCCTCATCTCTGGTTTTGGCTCCCAGGGCACAGCTCCGTGCTAAGTGAATGTGTGAATGAAGCCTTGAGGGCCAGGAGGAGGAATAAAGGAAGGAAGGTCTGACTTGCAAAGGCTGAAGGATGCTCTTGCTGCTTTTTTGTTCTTGAAAATGCTAAAGAGAACATTTTTCAGATAAGGTTGTTTCTGAAAGAGGATGGGTGAACATTCCCAAAGCCGTGCGTTTTTAGATCTGAATGTTTCTAAAAGGTTTATTGACAACAGCCTGCAATACCTTTGTCACAGAACTTAAATAAAGGGGCACCTGGGTGGCTCAGTGGTTGAGCGTCTGCCTTTGGCTCAAAGTCGTGATCCGGGGGGCCTGGGATTGAGTCCCACATTGGGCTTTCCGCAGGGCGCCTGCTTCTCCCTCTGCCTGTGTGTCTCTCTCTGTCTCTCATGAATAAATAAATAAAATTATTTTTAAAAGAACTGAAATAAAGAGGAAACAATGTTGAGCATTTTAGAAAAAAAGCCCTTTAAAAATCATACATATCTGCATTACAGATTGTCCCCCGCGGCCTGGCCTAGGACATAACGCCTATGCTCTGTTGAGAAACTTCTCTGGGATCACGCCCTGTCCCCCATCACCCCCTGCTCCGGGGGCACCAGTGAGCTATTTGAGGTTTGAGCTAGGGGTCCTGTCCCTCCTGGGAGTCCCAGGTAGCAGGACCTGTCCCCCTGGGTACCCCGCATCATCCTCTAGGTTGGTGCTAGGCCCTCCTAAGAAAACCAGATTTCAGACATCAGCTCCTGAAAGTAGGTTAGATCACCTGGGCCTCGGGGGAATTTCCCTCCTTGTACCTGGTACTTTGTCCAGCTTCTGAGCCCAAGAGGCCCAGGGGGTGGTTTTTCTGTCTGGACAGCTGGAGGCTGGACCAAACTTGGGGAAAATAGGAACAGTACAGTGCCTCCCCTCCAGGATGAGGTCCTGGGCCTATGGGTCCTGGCCTCACTCACCCAAATCTGCTTGTGCCCCCAGCAAGCATCCTGTGATCACGGGGAGCCATGGACGTGTTGGGGGAAGAGACGTCAGGTGGAGAAAGCCCCCGGGCCAGGTGGCAGCGCCACCATTGTCCACAGTGTTCTCGAAAATTGTCAGGGCAGGGCACCTGTGCAGGTGAAACAGCTTATTTCCCCGCAATAAAGACATGAATTGATTTGTCTTTGAAGGCAGGTAAGTGCCAGTGGGTGTCAGTCCACACTGTTCTTTTTTATGCAGCTTTTTTTTTTTTAAGAACCAACTCTCCAGCTTTCTTTGAATTTTCCTCATTACCTGGGTCCCCTGGCTGCCCCCTGGAGGCTGGCCCGAGCCACCCAGCCTGGGCTGTGAGCCGGCACGCCCCTCTCTCCTCGGACAGCACATCAGTAGCTCATCACTGTGCTCGGTGCTGCTGAGCTGACCTACTTTTCCTGTTTGCCCACAGCAGGCTAAGCCTGTTTAGCGTTGTCCAGAGGGGCTGGGCCGAGCAAGGAGCTTTCTGAGTCGTACAGATGGCAGTCTTCTGGGTGAATGTGGTTTAATCTGTTTGCCCTGTTTTCCATTAGTCTAAAGGGTTAGGGCCCAGCACCTAAGGTGACACGGGGACAGGGTCCAAGTGCAGGGCATCCTGTGTCCCAATTCAGCCTGTCTCCTGGAGATCCTGCGGCGTGGTGAATTATTGCTGGGATCCAAGGCTTCTCTCCAAACTTTAAAAACAGATTTCTAAATGGAAGCTCTTTGGCCATGTACTTCCTTACTGGGAACGTGTACTTAGCCCCAGGAACCTCTGCTTCTGAGATGTAGAGGGGATGGGAACTATGCTTGCCCTCCTCAAGGGGGAGGAATCTTCTAGTGTGTTGGGGAGGTGTGGGAGGCAGGGGTGACCAGCTAAGGCCAAGGCACCACAGAAATAAACAGAGCTTATGATGAGGTGAGGATGGCAGAGGTGAGGATGGGAGTGGAACCTTGGATGGGACCAGAGCTCCAGAGCTGGAGGGATGAAGAAGATGGTGTTGCCAGTGTAGATGTCAGGGGATGGGGATGGAGGAGGGGGCAATGTGACTGGGGTAGCAGCTCATCAATCCAGGGCTGAGCATGGCTGACATGCTCAGGAACGTGGAGTATGCCCTCTGAGCCCCTCTGAGCTACTGGTGCACAATCTCCCCAAAACACACACATACATTTACTGCTTTTATTCTTTGCTGAGATATTGCTGCATTGCTATTTGTGGGCGTAGGATAGTGTCTGTTAGAGTTGTTCAGGGAAAAAAATCGTGGGATCAGATAGGCATGATTAAATAAGCTGACATATGAGAAAGCCAGAAGCTAGCGCTTTATCTTTTTCTCTAACTCCTGTATTTGTGCATAGCAAATGCCTCATGAAAGGTGTCCTGGGCCTGCCCTTCCTAACAGCAAAGCCCTGATGGAACCATCCTCACCGTGGGGCTTGTGTCTGAAACTCTCCTGGACACCCCGAAGCCACCACTTCCCAGGGGAGAGTCGGGCTAGTGGGCAAATTGTGCATTTCCTGGGGTCACTTCATTAGATATGCATAAGAGGCAAGAACTCAGTCTTTGTTTTAAAAAAGAAAAAATAGACTTCTCCTACTTTCTCTTGCAGTTTCTTCAGTGTTATCAGGCCAGATGGGAGGAGAGAGATATTCCAAAATACCTTTAATTTACAACATGAATATCTGAATGTACAAAATGTGGAAACCAGAGATTTCTAGTCCTGCCAGGGCAAAACCCAATTGGCCTTTGAATGGCATGAAAGGCCTTTTTGGACCAGCTGACAGCTTTCCGCTTGCTTGGTGAGCAAGACTGTCGCAGGCAGTGATTGTCCCACCGCCGGCCAAGGTCTTCCTGGGGGAAGTGCTTCGCGTCCCCTCTCTCAGGTGGGCTGGGGGCTTCCTGGTCTGTGCTTGTGTCTCCTCTTCCCGTGTAGGGAAGACCTCCCAAAGGAGGCAGGCCTTTCTTCAGACTCTGCACATTCCAGGTGCTGTGTGTTTCTGGAAGAGAAGATGGAAGGTGGGCATCTAGTTAGAGAGGGAAGGACACTAGTCTATGTTGGAAATCGCCCTCCAACCAAAGCTGGTGGGGCATCCAGAAATGGGACTGTTTCTACAGAACATTCCTATAGTGGCTGCCTTATGTCTCATGGATGGAGCTTGTGCACTAGAGGGCACCCCCCCCTGTCCGTCTGCCCTCCCTAGTCAGGACTGCTTTCCACTGGGGGGCAGGGGCTGGACCTCCCCTTGGGATGCCCCCTTGCCAGGCCCCTGATGACATCAGAGACTGTGGCTCATCTGTGCGCTGCCTGCCCTCAGAAGCACACACGGGGCACAGCACCCATGAGAGGAGCAGGGACCTCGAGTGGGCAGAGAGGCCCTGCCCGAGACACGAGGCCACCCTCTGCTCAGACAGCTCTGGGTGTCAGTGGTCAAGGCCTGTTTCTTGACCCTGGGCATCAGATACCACCAGACTCATGTCAGGGGGCGGGGGGCAGGCCTGTCCAGGTGACTTGGATGGACCTGGCAATGCTCCTCACGCCAGAGGAAGGCCCCCCAGGCCAGCACCCACCTCCCCTGGGTTGGGGGGATTACCTCAGCCCAGGTGGACCACAGAGAGCCAACGGCAGGAACTCAGCGCTCTGGCTTCACGGATACCTGTGAAGAGTGAACACGGTCAGCACAGTCACCAGAGGGTCTCACAGCACAGAGGGTGCCCCCGGGGCCTCTGGCAGCCCTCGAGCTGGGCCGGGGCCCGTGGCCCCAGCACAGGGGGTGCCATCAGCCCCTGGCTCTCCGCAGCCAGCGGACTGAAGCAGTCTATGTTCTTATTCACCATTATTTGAAGCCCTGATACGAAACCCCAAATCTCCCAGCCCGGATGTCCAAAACAAGCCTGACTCTTCCTATTTCGAGGACTTCTTTTTCTTTGGCTCTCCTTGCAAGCTGGAGCACAATGAGGATGAGTATCCCCAGGCCAGAAGGAGCGTTAGGACCGGTTACGTGCTGGGGAGCTGCTGGCTGGAGCAGAGTTTCATGGATTCATTTTGGTTTGTCTGTGGCAGCTGATGAGCGGTTCTCAACAAAGGCTTTCACTGACTCAGCTCTGGGCATGACTCATAAATCTCTTCCCCTCTTGCTGATTTTTATAGGGATCTATTGTCCACACCCTGACCACACACTGTCCCCCCTCCATCACATTTTCTAGTTGACTCAGGTTTTCACTGTGAAGCCTAAACTCTATAAAGCGGCCCTCCAAAGGGAATCTTGAGTGCTTGGAACATAACAAAGGTTGCAAGAATAATATGCCATGTGAGGCTGACCCTAACCTCCAGGTATCGAGACGATTTTTATTTTGGAAGCTCTTTGCTGACCAAACGATGTCATTGTCTATTTAATAACGAAGTTTCTAACTTTCTCTAGTCCCTCCTTCATTGCTATAGCCCTGTTCCCCTGAATAATGAATCATCAGACCCTTGCAAGGGAGACTCATGATTGTAACCAGCAGATAGAGCCTCAGTGCTGACCATTGGAGGAGCTTCTGGTATGATTTTCATGCATTCATGGCAGGTCACTGAGGTGGGGGGCTCATCTTGGTGATTTCTGGGAACTGGGCCCAGTGAGGCCCCCAGCAAGGCTCAGGAGGCCTTGCTGCCAGGGTGCCAGGGGGCAGGGACTTGCCAGAGTGGCCAGGGTGAAGGAGGGACCTGTCCACCTTGCATTTCCCAAGTCGACGATGTGCCAGGATGTGGCGAGCATTTCTCAGTTGGAGGGGAATTGGGACTGCAGGAGCGGGCGGCGCTCGCATTTTCACTGCCCGTTTCCTTTAGAAAAGCTATTTTTTTCCCCCAGCAAATGATTCATTGCAACCAAAACAACATTCCCGGGAGAGGAAGAATTAAAATGTGGAAGTCATTTCCTAGCCTCCCCCAAAGGACAAAGGGACACCAGTAAGCATGGCAGTTCATCAGTGGCTATTTTTCAAAGCCTTTCTGTTTCTTAAGTATAATGAGGAAAAATCGTTACCAAGTTCTCACGTACAAGATAAAGATGCTAATCCCAAACGACATGAGGTTCCCTCACCAGGGGCTGACTGGGAAGACAGGAAAGAACCCCCATGGAGGGGAAATGCGTGTGCTTGCTGTTGCCCCTTTTGATTTCAACAAATTCTTGGTTTTAATGCTTTCTCTTTGTGATGAGCTAAATTCACCAGCTTTGGTCAGTATGGTGGAGAGAAATACTAGGATTCTCCAGCTAACGTGGGTCCAAGACTCAAGCCATTTCTCAGCCGGTTTGAAAGTGTCATGATTTTATTATGTAAAAACAATGGCCTTGCCACCCAACAGGCTTATAATAGTCACTTGGAAGAAAATTCAAGATGATATGGAATTGGCTGTACAAAAAGTTAAAAAGGGGGGATCCCTGGGTGGCTCAGCGGTTTAGCTCCTGCCTTCAGCCCAGGGCCTGATCCTGGGGTCCCAGGATCGAGTCCCACGTCGGGCTCCCGGTGCATGGAGCCTGCTTCTCCCTCTGCCTGTGTCCCTGCCTCTCTCTCTCTCTCTCTCTCTCTATGCCTATCATGAATAAATAAATAAAAATCTTAAAAAAAAAAAAAAAGTTAAAAAGTAAGACCCTGAAGAGGAAGGCTGAGTAGTGATTCTTTCTGGCTCCCACCCTGTTTCTGCAAATAAAGTTTTGTTGAAACACAACCACACCCATTCATTTACATATCATCTATAACAGCAGAGTTGAGTAGCTGCAGCAGAGACGGTTTGGTCCACCTCTAAAATATTTACTAGGCAGCTCTTTACAGAAAGAGCACTGCCAACCCTTGCGTTAGTAGAATAACATACTTCCCATGTATATTGTATGAAGCCTTCTCTGGAGACCCAGTCCTTGGGGGTGTCTCTGTCACCTAAGGGTGTATGATTCCTTCGTCTCCTGCCTCACTGCTGACACACGGTGGGACCCGGGGCAGACATGCCATGAGAAAACAGCCAGGCTGCCGTTTGCTGATCCCTGTTCACCAAGGGCCAGAGTTGCAGTCCGTTGTATAGCAGTAAGTGGCTGTGAGAAAGAATGTTCCAGAACCCTTAGGGTAGAAATTTCACCAAGGTAATGAAAATGTCACTTGCACACTTCACTTCTGTTCTCCGGTTCGATTAAGGTCAATAGCTATTTCTTGAGGACATCCTCGGGCATTCTGTTTGTTCCATTCCCTTCTCTCCCTCCCACCCAGCCTGACAACAACCTAAGTCTCTGCTGAGTTACACTGGATGGCTGGGGCAGGCTCACCACTCCAGGCAGTGTGTGTGCAAGTCTGTCTGTCTTTCTGCTGTGCCTACACACACACACACACACACAATGACTGGTAGACACAAGAACAATAATCCCACTCTACTCAAAGACATTTTATTTATTTTTTAAAGATATTTATTTATTTATTTATTTATTTATTTATTTATTTATGATAGAAAGACAGAGAGAGGCAGAGACATAGGCAGAGGGAGAAGCAGGCTCCATGCTGGGAGCCCAACATGGGACTCGATCCCGGGATGTCCATGATCGTGCCCTGGGCCAAAGGCAGGCACCAAACCGCTGAGCCACCCAGGGATCCCCTGCTCAAAGACATTTTATAGGCTTAAGTACCAGTTTCTACGGCTAGCTGCTGAGCTGGTTATCATTACTGAGAGTGTGATTAACAGTAGCTAGACATTTCTGAGGACTTATGTGTGCCCAGGGCCTGTGCTGGGGGTTTCTCACTGACGCTCTCATTGTCTTCTTGTCCCCGCACGATGAAGGAGGCCCTGCGGGCTTCCCCACCTCACAGGAGGGGCACTGGGGCTAGCAGCACGCCTACCTGCCAATGGTCACAAAGAGCTACAAAGAGCAGAAGCAGGGTTTCAGCCTGGGCCTGACAAGTGCAGGCCTCCGCTGCCTTTGCCCCTTCCCGGAGGCAGATGCTAACCCCGGGAGCTCCGAGACCCGGTGTGTCCCACTAGC
The DNA here is from genome assembly GCF_018345385.1 of Vulpes lagopus. Lineage (NCBI taxonomy): Eukaryota > Metazoa > Chordata > Mammalia > Carnivora > Canidae > Vulpes > Vulpes lagopus. The sequence continues at coordinate 25,800,750 of NC_054828.1, read as the reverse complement.
CTGCCTGCTATGGCAGCGGGTGTGGCTCTCGGCTCCGTCCCTGGGGGCTTCCCGAGCCCAGCCAGGGCTCACTGGCTTCGCGTGCTTACATCCTCCAGCTGGGCTGCTTCCTGGGTCCAGCCCAAGCTGTTTTACCCACCGCATCCTGCATGTTGGTCTCCACAGTCCTGCTTACCGGCAGCCACAGGTGGTCTCCGGAGGTGCGACAGGGGCACCCATCGTGGGTGCCTCTTGGCTGGTAAAATAGTCTCCCCATCAATACAGCCCTTCCTTTCTCTGGTCAGGAGCACCTCTCAGAAATGTTAGGCCTGTGTGGCCCCATTCACCCTGCAGTGACCTTCTTGCTGTGCAGAGACCATGTTCACAGAACAGTAAGGCAGAGAAGAAGAAAGGATGGGCCTGGAGTCAGCTGCCTTAGCAGAGGCTCAGGCCCCCAGTGGGAACGTAAAGGCTAGGACAGTTAGGGGAGGCCAGCGTGTGATGGAGAGGACCCCCCTGGAGGCCTGAGCTGCTGGCAGCACGCTGGGCCCTGCCTGCACACGTGCCTGCTGACATCCTTCTCCTTTATGGCCCACGCCATCTCTGCCTGATGGATGCCAGCCCCACTTTAGCAATGAGGGAAACAGAAACTCATGGAGTTTAGGGACTTGGTCAAGGTCATAGAGTAAGTGGGTTGGAATTGAAATTTAAATCAGCCTGACTCTGATGTGGGAACCTCACACGTGCGCAGCAGGCTGTGGGTGAAGTGCCTGAGTCTGCTCCAAGAAGACAGCCTGGGGTTGGCTCTCCCGCAGGCCCTGTGTCCACGGGCAGGCTGCTCAGTCCTCCTGGGAGGTGCTTCCTGGTACGTCAGGGACGTAACCAGAGCCAACCCATTCTACACATAGAACTGGATGGGGGTAAAATGAGATGATGGTGTTTCAGAATTTTGCCATGGCTGAGGGTTGGTGAGCGAGCCACCAGCCCCTCCTGAAGAGTCCGAGGGGCTTTTCCTTTACAGAGTAGTTTTGTTTTAATTCTTAGTCCTGAGGACATAGGTGTGCCTTTAAAGGTACTTCGTGAGTACTGTTATTCTGGGTTAACCATGATCATTGAGAGATTTGTGGGAGTCAGTGTTCTGCGATCCCACCAGAGCTCAGGTAGGGCTTTGGCTCTCGCCCTGACCTTCCTTTCATCCCTGTCTGTCCCTCCCTTCCTTCTCTCCTCATTCCTCCGATACTTACTGAGCACTCACTATGGGTAAGGCGTAGGGCTGGGCATCCTGGCAAGGTATAAATGTGCATTTTATCATTTTGTCCTTGCCATCAGTGAAGATAACCTGATTTTGAGTGTCTGCTGCGGGCCAGGCTGGGTACTCTCACCTGTGCCAATGTAATTCTTTCGAGAATTGCCACTGTCCTCTGAGGAACTCTCTGTCGCCTCTCTGATCAGAACCTCCAGTGCCTTCCCATTCACTCAGAGCAAAAGCCAAACTTTGTCCAGTCTCCCTGGTATGTATCCCCATGGCTCCTTCCCTCAGGTCATATCTCAAACATGGTCTTACTAGGGAGGCCTTCTGTGACTCCCTAAAATAGCAAGAGTAAGTAAGACTCCAGCCAGCCCAGTACAGCACTCCTACCCCTGCCCCCACCCCGCATCAACTCTCCTTTATTTTTCTCCACAGAAGTTATAAGCAGTTGACAGTGTTTGCTTATTTATTTGCTTGTGACTTGCCCCCACTCCCCTACCCAACCCCCACCCTCTAAGCACCATGAGAGCAGGGGCTTTGCAGGTTGCCCTAGCACTCAGGGAATACCCATTGAATCACTGAACATCATGTTAGTGCTTCAAGGAAGCCACTCCATTACCTCTTCACAGAGAGAAGCCGAGTACATGGATCAGAGACCTCAACATGGTTACGACTCAGTTTTTCCCAAATTAGATTCTACACAATCTAGATTCAACACAATCCCAATCAAGGTTGCAGCAGGCATTTTTATAGAAATTGACAATGTAAATTCCAAAATTTGCAAGGAAATGCAAAGACCTAGAATAGCCAAGAATCTTAAATAAGAAGCACAAAATTGGAAAGCTCACACAACATTGCTACCAAGAATCTCTATAAAGCCAGAGGAGTTGAGATAGTGTGGAACTGACATAAAGATAGACAAATCCAAGATGCCACAGAGTTGGGAAACAGAATAAGTTTCCCTAAACAGCAGGTTAGCTGTCTTCAGATAATATGCTCAATATGTTTCCAGGTGAAGTGCCTCTAAGTTTGAAGCAATGGCTCCGATTGTCAATCTGATAAAAGCTCAATAATTATGTATCCAACTCTAAAAACAGAGAAGATAGCATATTCATTGTACTTTTTTGAGATTGATAATTGGATCTACCACTTTAAATTTAGCAATTCTTCATTTGGAAAAGGACTATATGAAAATTGAAGAAAAATATTGCACATGCCATGTGTAAATGTAACTAACATGCAGTTTAAAGATAAGTTTAAGGTACCTGGGTGGCTCATTCGGTTGAGCATCTGCTTTCACCTCAGGTCATGATCTCAGGATCCTGGGATCGAGCCCCACATCAGGCTCCCTGGTCAGTGAGGGAGTCTGTTTCTCCTTCTGCCCCTCCCCCCACTCGTGTTTTCAATCTCTCTCTCTCTCTTTCTCAAATAAATATTAAAAAAAAATAATAAAGCTAAGTTTGGCACTACCTTAGCCAGGTAGTTAAGGCCAATGTCATAGGGATAGATGCTGTTAACACCCTTGACATGATGTGATAAGAATGGCACTTTACCCCTGTAGGCTTCCTCCTAAAAACCCATATGCTCAATCTGACCATGAGAAAAAACATCAGACAAACCCAAACTGAGGGAAATTCTACAAATCCTAAACAAGGAGAGTCTGAGAAACTCTCACATCTATGAGATGCCTAAGGAGACACGATGACTAAGTGTAATGTGGTACTCTAGATGAGATATTGGGACAGAAAAAGGACATTAGGTAGAAACTAATAAATATTAATAAAGTGTGGACTTTATTTAATGATGTGTCAATGATGTTCATTAATTGTGACAAATGTACCATACTAATGTGAGGTGTTTATAATAAGGGATACTGGGTGCAGGATATGTAGGAACTCTCTGTAGTGCCTTTGCATTTTCTGTAAATGCAAAATAATTCTAGTTTATTTCAAAAAATATTTATCCTGTATATCTGCATGCTGCCAAGACCCTATAGATAGATGGACCTGAATAAAGATTCTGTAAATATATGTATAGGATCACAGGAGACATCTGACAAAAATGCCAATACAATTCAACAGGGAAAGAAATGTCTTTTCAATAAATGACCCTGAAGTAACTGAATGTCCAGATTGGAGCAAGGAAAAAAAAATGATCCTTGACCATTTTTTTACACCACACATAAAATTTAATTTGCGATGGACTATAGATCTAAATGTAAAAGCTAAATTAATAAAGCTTTTAGAAGGAAACAGGAGAATTCTTCATGACACTGAGGTGGCAGAGATTTCTGAGGACACAAAATCACTAACCATGAAATTAAAAATTTATAAACTGGACTTTATCTGTTCACCAAGAGATACCATCAAGAAAGTGCAAAGGCCAGCCACAGACTGGGAGAAAATGTTCACAAATTGATCTCTAGATCTGGCAAAGTTCCATGGGCAGAAGAGAGAAACCTCTACAAACCAGTACAAGGAAGACAAATGGCCCAATTTTTAAGAAAAAAGAAAGAAAAATAATGGGCAAAAAACTTGGACATCTCACTGAAGAAGCTATCTTGGTGGTCAGTAAGCACATGAAAAGATACTCAGTGTCATCAATCATAAGGGAAATGCAAATTCAAATCCCAGTGAGATCCCACAACACACCCGCTAGAATGACTAAAAGTAAGAAACCAATACCAAGTGTTGGCAAGAATGTGGAACCGCGGGAACTCTCACATGCTCCTGGTGCAAATGTAAAATTGTGCGGTCACTTTGGAGAACAGTTGGCAGTTTTTGATAAACTAAGCATGTGGCCACCCTATAATATAGCAATTACACTCCTACCTGGGTATAAACACCCAAGGGAATGAGCACTTATTTCCACCAAAAGACTTGGGTCTAACTTACACTGGTGATGTTAATTTTGACCCCTAGGGAGGTAGTGTCTGCCAACCGCCCCCAGTTATAAAGTTACCATTCTTTGTAGTTAATAAATATGTTGAAGGAGATACTTTATGCAGATATCCTGAGTCTTCTCAAACTTTTGCATATTAATTTCAACATCCATCAATGGATCTTGCCTGCAAAAATTATTACTATGGGGTACTGATGTGATTTTCTATTTCCTATATTCCTTTTACCTTTATGAATTGGAGTTGTTCTGTAAGGGAGATCTGTCCCCCTCCCCAACTGCCCATTGATTTATCCGGTTAATGATTTGTATCCCTATGGACTCAAGAAGTTTCTTCTGTAGGTTACAGTCTATCATTACCGACTTTGTGACTTAAATAGTTCCAAGGATCTTCTCTGCTAGTCTCTCTTTCCTCAGCCTCTAATCACGATTGTGTTATTATTCTTGAGTGTTTAGTTCCTAGATGCAGATGCTTATACTTCAAATTTGGGGAAATGTAAAAGGTTTCGAAAGGTTCCAAATAGTTTGTGTTCCAGAAAATCCAAGAAACCCAGAACTGGAGGAGACTCTCATAAATGAACATTACTGAGTATCCTTCCTGTTCCACTTCACACCTTTCCACCCTCCTCTGTACCCGGGGCTCCCCCATACGGATGATATCATGGGCCCCCTGCCTCACCCTTCTGGGTGGTGTATCCAATAGGCGACACCAGCGGGACAGGATGGGCAGAGAGTGAGGTGAGGTATTTATTCCCTTGACTCCCCTCTTAAAAGGTTTCTTCAGGCTGGCTGCATCCTTCCACCAAATGCCCCCTACCCTATAGGACACACTCCTTCCAGATTTGGGAAACTATTTCCTTTTGATCCCTTCACTCTCAGGGGGGTTAACAGCTCAACTGATACTAACCCTAGGTAGCCACACCATCCCTGTTGGTTACCCTAAACCCCACCCACACCTTTCTATCGAAGTCCTGTCTCCTGTTGGGACTTTGACTAATAGATCTTAGAATATGTGGTTGTCCAGGGTGAAGATTCTATAGTATCCCTCCATTATTCACTCTGGGGGTTAATCACATCAGCAGTTATCTTCTCACATCCATACAGAATCTTCTCTGCCTTCACTTAAGCTCCATGTTCTCTTCCCTGGTTCTGTGTGATCATGAAAAAAAATTTTTTTTTTGCTCAAAATCCTATGCAATCGAGAGGAATAGGTGCCGTCTCTTAAACTTCTCTACTGTTCCTTTAACCAGACCTCACAAGAAAGATTTTCTTCCCTTTATTTTGTGCTTTTGGGCCCTAACTTCTCCATATCATGAAATAAAAGGATGGCTCAAAAATGAGGGTAGGGGGTACAGCCACGTTCCTAGCAGCACTACTGGTGGTAGTCAAAAGGTGGAAGCCACTCAGAGTGCATGGACAGATGACGGGATAAATAAAAAGTGGTATAAACACACAATGGAAGATTATTCAGTCTTTTTTTAAAGATTTATTTATTTTATTTATTTATGATAGACACACACACACACAGAGAGGCAGAGACATAGGAGGAGGGAGAAGCAGGCTCCACTCTGGGAGCCCGACACGGGACTCGATCCCGGGACTCGATCCTGGGACTCCAGGGTCGCGCCCTGGGCACTAAACCACTGGGCCACCTAGGGATCCCCAAGATTATTCAGTCTTAAAAAGGATGAAAATCCCCATACACGCTATGATGTGATAAATCTTAAGGACGTTATGCTTAAAGTGAAATCAGCTTGCCACAAAAGGACAACAGTAGTTGTCCTGTATGATTCCACCTGTGTGACAAATGTAGAATAGTCGGATCCATAGAGACAGAGAGAGTGGTGATGGCAATGTCTAGGGGAGAGAGAATGGGGAGTCAGTGAAGGATGGACAGAGTTGCAGTTTTTTTTTTTTTTTTTTTTTTTTTTTTAGAGTTGCAGTTTTGCACGAAGAAAAGAGTCCCTCAGATGGTGGTGATGGTTGCACAAGAGCAATGCACTTAACGCCTTGAACTGTCCACTTAAAAGTGATACATTTTCTGTAATGTGTATTTCACCATAGTTGTTTTAGTATTAAAAAAAAAAAAGATGGAGGAGCCTGTGGGTGGCTCTGAGGTCATCATCTCAGGGTCCTGGGATTGAGTCCTACTTTGGGCTCCCTGCTCAGCAGAGAGTCTGCTTCTCTCTCTCCCTCTGCCTCTTTTCCCCTCCTTATGCTTGCTCGCTCACTCTCTCTCTCTCTCAAATAAATAAAATCTTAAAAAAAGGCCCATGAGGAGGGCATGGGAGACAATAGGCTCAGTGACAAGACAGTAAGGATGTGAGTGTGGAGCCCCTGTGGCAGGTACTCCTGGGGAACTTGGCTTAGGTGTCTTCTCATCACACACCTGCCATTGAGCAGAATGGTGTAGACAGGGGTCAGGTGACAGGAATCAGGCAAGGGAACGGGAGGGATAGGGGAGAAGAGGAAGTGGGTATAGGTCATCAAGGTTTCATGGATTCAGGACATGTTTAAGGACAAATATAAAACAGAGAAGACGTGGCTGATAAAGAACAGCTATTAGTCACTTGTAAATTTTCATTTATGACTAAGCAATCCCAGTAATCCCAGTAATTGCAGGATTCCAGAACCTCAGGAAAGCAGAGTGAAGCCTGCATCCCTCCCTCAAACATGCTCTGCCCAGGGGCACCTGGCGAAGGCCTTGGCTCGGCTGGGTGCTCGCTCACGTCCTGCTCACATTGGCAGCCAGCACGTCCCTGGGAGCACAGATCTGGGGTCGTGCATCACTAAAGAAGGTGACACCACTTTTTTCGCATCTTAAAACTGAACAGATTCCACCTGGAAAGCATTAAGCACAGGCCTTTGTGCAGATGAATTAAAACCCCATTTAAATTACGCTGCAAGCCTCAACTCGGGACGGCCGTGCCTCCCGAACCTATCACTAAAGCGAGGCTGTGGGTGACTGAATGGAGCAGGGTGTGCGCACGCTGAGTGTGCGCATGTGGAGCTGCAGAATTCTCCCTCCTTGTCGGGCTCCCACCCATCCCTATGCACCTGTCGGACCCACATCACAAAACCAGTTCATCTTAGACAGAGATCCGTGTGCCCCATTAAAAAGTATCTGCTACTTGAAGTTTCGAGGGTGTCGGTGCGGTCGCAGAGTGTTGGTTTGGGCCTCCTGACTTCAGACCCTCTGGGAAGAGAAGTGTGTGGGCACTGGTGACTCAGCTCTTCCGGGGTCCCCACCCTGATCCCACTCACTCTGCCCCCTCGGCCACCACGGCCTTCACCTCCAGTTCCCCACGCAGGCTCTGGCCTTGTGGGCCACCCTCAGAGTGTTTCTGCTCCCAGTGCTGCCTGGAGGGGGCGTACCCCAGACACGCGGGACTGTGGGACACGTGTGAATGAAATAAGGAGTCAGAGCCATGGCTCTGAGGCGTGAAGACACAGGCCTGCGTGTGGCAGAGGAGCCCACATCTGTGGGCCTTAAGACATCCAGCCAGCCGCCCGGGAGAGTACAGGCTCTGGGCAGTGAGGGAGTCTCTGATGCCTTTGGGCTGCGAGAACATTCCTGGATTGTTATTTAATTTTTCGCATTTGTGTGCCTTGACTGTCTAGGGAAGTGTAAATGCCTTGAAGGACTATGGATTGTCATATTTTGGGGCCCCGTTTCTTCCTGGCTGCATGTAAGCGGGGTTTGTGTATTTGAGTGAACAGATGTATAAATATGGTCCTTCGTAATGTCATAGGCACCTTGCAGGTTAAGGTCTGAAATAAACAGACACTTCACTGAGCTGGATCTAGACAACAGTTGTCCAAGTGTGATCTGGGGATCCCTGGGGGGTCCAGGAGGTCAAAACAACTTTCCTAATATTAACACATTCTTTGCCTTTTTTGCTCTCGTGAATATAGTGAACTTTTCTAGAAGCTCCTTGACATCTCATGATTGTACGGCCCTGATACCTAATGGAATGAAGGCTCGCATATTTAAGATTTCTCACTTTAACCCACATACACAAGAACTCTTTGATGTCCTCAGTAATTTTTGAGAGAGTAAAGGGTTTTACCGGAACCAGAAAGTTTGAGAACCTCTAGGCTAAGTCTGGGGCGGGGGGGAGGAGGGGGGCATTAGATAGGACCAAAATGATGACACCTGGATAGACCTAAGAAAGGTCTAGAAGCAGACAGTAATCCTCTGTTTTTTTTTTTGCAGGAAAAACTGCATAGAAAATCTAATGGATGAAGATGAGAAAGACAGGGCAAAGAGGTAAGAAGGAGCAGCTTTCCTGCCTCGGTGTGTTCCATGTGGTCTGCCAGGGTCACACGTGCTTGTCCTCACTCAGCGTGGATGAGAACACCAGCAAGACAGGCCATTGGGGGACATTCTTTTGGTATCCACCATCCATGAAGTATAGCAGTGCTCTACTAAAAAAAAAATAATAATAATGTAGACCAGCTCCCTCAATTTTCTTCCTTATCCTGAAATTCCTCATTGTCTGGGACTTGCCAAGTGGCTTATATTTTTCACATGTTTGTATATTAACCTTGGTGACCTGGGTCTCCTTTCAGAGGCCACTGAAGTTTACTGCTTTTCCAGCACAGAGACTGCTTGGTAAGGCAGCCTGACTGGAGCCAGGCATGACTGGTTTCAAATCCCAGCCCCACTGTGGCAGCTGCCTGGCTTTGGACAATAATAGGAATCCTCTTTCCCATACATTGAACACATAGTAATCATCCCCGTGCGATAAGCACTTCCATGTACCCTGCCTCAGTTTCTTCATCTGTACTTGGAGATCCCACCCCTTACACCATTGTGGTGTTGGCCAGAAATACTAGCTCGGTAGCTGGCGTGTCAGAGCTGTTTAACCCAATCCTTGCTTATTCCTTCACTGGGCACCTACTGAATACCTACTGTGTGTAAAGTGGAGTCATGAAGTTGATAGTTTGAAGGTAAAGAGCCGTAGAATATTATCAACATCACACAATTCGCCCCTGTGGGCAGTTACTGTGCTAGGCTTCAGGGAAATAAAGGCGACATGAGGAGGACACAGGTGAAGGGAGGTGGTTGGTAGGTGACTACGGACCATCAGGCTGCAGGTGACAGGCCCAGCAACGGAGTGTGCTCTCTGGGGAAAGCCTTCACTCACAGGCCCAAGGACGAGCCTTCTTCCTCCATATGATCTCTGTCTGCTTCTGCCACTGTGTGTGTGTGTGTGTGTGTGTGTGTGTGTGTGACAGGACCCTCAGTCCTCTGCAACGGGCCCTCAGACGGCTGCAGAACTGAAGGGTTTGCCCACTTCCCTTCACAGCACCTACTGCCTGGTTGTCGCTTACAGAATCATCCACTTGCAAATGGAAGAGCCCTCAGAGGTCCCCCAGTTCGGTGTCTGCCTTTCATGTCACCTGTTGGGGGGAAAGGGTGGCAGGCATGAGAACAAATCCCCAGCCACTCCAGGCCTGCTGGATGTAAATCTGTGGGGCACAGCAGGAGTCTGAACTGCTTGTTAACTCCCCAAGTATTTCCTTAAAGAAAAGTCAGGGAGCAGGGTAGATGGCCAGAGGTGTGGGTGAAACAGGTCAGCCAGGAGCAAGGGTTGTTAACACTGGAGGGTCAGCACTGGGGGTTCATCAGACGCTTATCTCTACCTGTCCATGTTTTAAAATTTTCTCAGGGCCTGGGTAGTGCCATCGGTTGAGCATCTGACTCTTCATTTTGGCTCAGGTCATGATCTCAAGGCCATGAGATCGAGCCCCACGTGGGGGCTCTGAGCTCAGTATGGAGTCTGCTTGAGATTCTCTCTCCCTCCCCCTCTCCCTCTGCACTTCCCCACAAAAAGAAAAGAATTTTCTCTGATAAAAATCTAAATAGGCAACAATTCAAATAACACCCCCAATTTATTTGGAAGTAACATGCCCTTCCCTTGGCAGTGGGAAACGGGGCTCCCCACAGTGGTGCTCTCAGACGTTAAACCACAACCTCTAAGGGTTGCAAAATCCACGTGGTCCCAAGTAACAAGTGGGTGAACAAGACTAGCCCAGACCAGACGAGGTGGGAATCTTCCTGCCCTCTCTCATGGGCAGGCAGACTTCCAGTTCTTTCCTCTGGGTGTTTGGCCTCTTGGTCTCCTCGCAGGTAGCTGTGGAGTGGGTGCAGGGGCAACACCAGCCCAGTTGCAGCTCGTGAATTCCAACAGACCCTTCCCACTGTCAGCTTCCACTTCCTCACCTGTAACACCACACAGCCATTTCTGTCCTGCCCTCCTCCAGGGTTATTTTGGGAATCAGCCACAACATACACAAAGAAGCTCCTATGTGTGTGTGTGTGTGTGTTAATTGTTACATGTATGTAAAAATGTAGGACACAGGGCCCTGGATGGTTCAGTTGGTTAAGTGTCTGCCTTTAGCTCAGGTTGTGATCCCAGGGTCTGGGGATTGAGCCCTGCGTTGGGCTCCCCGCTCAGCAGGGAGTCTGCTTCTCCCTCTCCCCCCTGCTCCTGATCTCCTTCTCTCACACACACTCTCTCTCTCTCAAATAAATAAAATCTTTAAAAAAAAAAAAAAAAGGAAAATGCAAGACACTAATATATTGACAGGGTATTCTCATTCTCGGCAACATGGAAAGATCAGCGGCTGTGCGGCCTCTGAGCCCTAATCCTTTGATGCTATGTTCTTTTCTCTGCATTATCACATATCATCCCAACATCCCTCTGAAGTGTATTTCACTATTATTCCCATTCTACAGATGAGGAGAGGAAGGCTTAGTAACTCATAAAACATCATAAAGCTCTAACAAGTGGCAAGTGGATGTTAAATAAAGGCTTCCTGACTTCAGACTGTGCTTACTCCCAGACCACAAGCACACCCCTTCACATAGGGACTGACCAGTCTCTCTGGCAAGCCCAGGTGGACAGCTATGTCGTGCTGTGATTTTGGAGTCAGTGGGAGTCTGCTGCTACCATCCTCATCTTCAGGTCACCTCTCTGCCCCCCAGTCCTAGCCCTGCCTCTACTGCACTGCTTACCTCAAAATCCAGAGATGAAATGCTACAACACTCAGGGGTCACCAGATAGAGACATCCCAACAAAATCTCTGCTAAAAGTCCTTAGAAATAAATCAGGTCATACCCAGTTTCTTTCCATTCATTCCCACCCCTGTTTGCTCTGAGCTGTGGGTACCCACAGCCCCACATTGCCTATGCGGGATGTGTGCCCATATCTGGGATAGTGAGGCTGCTGGCCAGCCCTCAACCCCCTCTTGACCTCAGATAGGGAAACAGGTCTAGAATGTTTGGTAATACCCAGATCTGTTGCCAGAATACCAGCAATAATGCAGTAGCCTTCATAACACTTGGGGAGAAACCAGGACAAAATGACCCACTATCCTAAGATTATATCCTTTTTGAAGCCTCTAACTCTAGCAGGTTTGGTAGCAGCATGGGAGGCCCTTCCCCTAATCCCACCTAGAGGCCTGATAGGAATAGTTTTCACTCACATGATGGTCTTTTTTTTTTTTTTTTTTTTTTGATGAGATTAGAAATGCTCGGCTTCAGCTCAAAAACCCTCATTGTCTCCAGAAAACACGCGCTGTGTTGGGCAAGGTTTCCAAAGCTTTAGGGAATTCATGGTTTGTTTGGATTGTTTGATCGAGTATTCTGAACCAGGACACAGTTCCACTTCTGTGAATTTCCGTGTAAATCCAGTGAGTATTGAGTGCCCATTGTGTGTCAGGACTATTTGCTGTTTTCTTTGGGGAAGATGCAAAAAACATGGTCCTTGAACTCAAAAAAGGAAACAGTTTGAAGGAGAGACATTTGGAATCCCTAAATAATGAGGTTCACAGCTGACCATTTTGGGGTCCAGTCATACATACACATGTGTTTCTAATTCTGGCGTGACATAGTTTTTGTGTGTGGGGGGAGGGGGGGGTCATCCAGGAAGCGGTGCAGTGGGCAGGAAGTACATAGCTTAGAATGAGACAGGCCTGGCTTAGACTCCTGACACTTACACTTTCTGTCCTCAGATGAGCTACTGCACTTCTCTTAGCTTCAGTTTCTTCCTCTGCCAAATGGGGGTGATAATAGTAGCAACTTCTTTGTAGGGTTATGGCTGGAACTAAATGCAGCTGTTTGTAAGCCCCCAGCACACTGCAGAGGACACAGCAACACCAAGGTGCCTGGAGCACTCGCTGTGGGCCTGCAGCATTTTACATGCATGAACTCTGTGATCATCACAGCAGCTCTGCAACCTAGGGTTTTGGGTTTTTTTTTAAGATTTTATTTACTTATTCATAAGAGACAGAGAGAGAGGCAGAGACATAGGCAGAGGGAGAAGCAGGCTCAATGCAGGGAGCCCGACGCGGAACTTGATCCCAGGACCCCTGGATCAGACCTGAGCCAAAGGCAGACACTTAACCACTGAGCCACCCAGGTGCCCCTAAAGTTGGACTTCAGCGGGAATCCCAGCACTACAACCGAGAAGCCTATACGTGTATGAACCTTTGAGGAAGCAAGCATTGCAAAAGGAAAAGCTTTAGCCATTGGGAGGCTGCTCCTTTCTCCTGGTTCCCCCAGGGGTAGTTTATCAATGTGGACCAATGACTGAGACCATTCAGTCGCCCTCCCATCAATATTTGTTAATTAAGTCAGGTACTAAGCAAGTGGAAGAGAAAGAGGAGGGTACATAGCATTACTGTGCCCTCAGAGGGCTTTGGGCAAGTTAGAGAGGCATTCTGGAAAACAAGCATAAAGGAGGAAGCACATCCTGCAGGGTCTGTGTTGAGCAGAGCCGGGATGCTGATCAGGATTCATAGGCTCTATTTCTCAGCCACATGCTCTTTGGTGGAGAGGAATATGGTGAAGAGGAGGAGACTGACCTCATCTTATGATTTCATTTCTCTGGTTGTAAATTCTGTAGCTCTGAAAGGAAAAGCTGGTCCGATCCATTGAGGAGGACTCCAGCTCCGTGCACACTCCCTGATGCCCCTGGGTGCGGGCTCGGTGCCGAACGAGAAGGCTGGCCTTGGTCTTGATATGTCGATGTTTCCAGCTAGAGCCGATAGTGCTAATTCTGCTGGGATTTTCTTTCATAGGCTCTTGACTGGGAGTTATGCACATCATTGTAAGCCCCGACGCAGGGAAAATATGGCAGTAAAAAAATGTTGAGACTTCCTTTCTGCTTGTTTTATTTGGTGATTAAGGCAGCAGCAGGCATTACAAGAGCATAGAGGTATCAGGACACACGATTCATTTATATTACCCCGTAATTTCCAGATGAGTGATTCTGTATTCCAAACAAAGGGAAAAAGTAGAACCGTACTCGCAAGCAGAATGCTAATTCCTACTGTGGCCCAGTAAACAGCAGAATGGAAAAGAGGCCTCCCTCTCTTCGAGGCTCTTGGCTTCTACCCTGGTGGGGTACTTTGGTCGGCTAAGAATTGTCAGAAGGAGAATTGTGTGCCTGGTAGGCTTAGAAACTTGGGAAAGTCTTAGCTCAGGGACACCCAGAGAAGTCTGGAACCTCTCTGGGAGCATCTGAGGCGAAGAGGAATTCACCAAAAGCCCTTTCAGTAATTTCACTAAATTTTGAAAAAGGAAGGTCAGAAGTCCACCATTTTGAAAAAGCTTCTTTTCTGCAGGAAAAGCTAAATATCCCTTTGAGAATTTCAGTGACAAGTTGCTAAGGCTTGCGCTCCCGTGAAATTCTCCCTGTGTGACTGTTAAGTAAGGCTCACTAGAAAATGAGGCCAGCTTCCCATTTGGCCTCGACATTTTCTGATAACTCTGGTTAAGAGTAAAGATGTCCCGGTTACATCTCAGAAGAAAAGAAATCACTGGCCGAGCTCAGCCATCCCACAAATGCTTCGCCAAGTCTCTGCATTAGAAAACATACTCCAAAATTCTCTGTGAGATGAGGGCAGCACCAGCCTGACCCATCTGGCTCCACGGGGGGTGGCTTTTCTCTCCACACACCCAGGTGGCATTCTCTCCTTGAATCGAGCCCCTGAGCTCAGAGGTGTCTCTAGCCCCCACCATCTGGGTATGCAGGAGGCTGCCCAGCTTATGGACATGAGGAGGTGTACACCTGTCTCGAGGACCCAGGCCTGGGCACAGCAGGGGACAGCTGATCTTAAATGGACCTTGCTTTATGCCTTAAAGGGAAAAATCTGAGGAAATGCCCCCCCAAAACAAGTTTGGGCCATGCTCTTTACTTTTTCTCCCTTTCGGAGAGTTTCAGGGCTCCTTAGCACATTAAAAGTGCTAAGATGGCGATTAGCAAATAACCCAAAATCTGTTCCATTTTATGGAACTGTGAATTTAGAAAATTATCTGGGGGAAAAAAAACCAAAATCAGTAACAACGAAAAATAACCTTCTCTGGCCATAGTCCTTTTTTCTCTAAGTAACTCTTCACGACTTTCCATGAAGACCTTTTGCCCAGTACTGTCTTATATCAACTTTACTTGCATCATTTTTGTGCATTTTCTTACATATGAAAAAGCACCAAAATAACATTTGAAAAATACTGAAAGGTATAAAGAAATCAACAAAGCTCATTTATAATCATCACTACCTAGATGTAGGCACTGTTCATATTTTGGCATATTTCCCATCTCATTTTTCTACCACACCCATCAAACTTTAACAGGAATACTCCCACAGGGTCCCTGTTAATGTGGCTGACCAGACTCCAATTTATTCCTCATGGAAGTTCACCTTTCACGGATGGGACTGTCTTAATGTGGAAGATATTTAAAATTTATGTCATGCCCGTGAGCATTGCCTTGTTAGAGTTGCCTCTCTGGATGTCGACAGTGAGCACCTACTTGATCTCTTTCAATTCTACAAGAAACTCTGAGTTCCTTTGTCAACCACTCCATCTGTTGCAGGTACCCTGAAGACTTTTGTGAAAATTTCACAAAAAGGACTAATCCTGATAAGCACTCTCAGACAGGTTCATTTTGCCCGGTTTATAAGACTCAGGTTTGAGAGGCCTGGTCTGCATGCTGATTGGTTTCTGTCCCATCCTATAATGTGGAACTAGTTAGCTGGGTTTAGACACACCAGAATTTCTGCTCTAGAAGAAATCTTGGGCATCGCTGAGTCTTTGCCGTAGGCACTAACTCTCCTGGGTTGTCTGTTGCTGTGTAATGAGCCTCTCCAAAATGTACAGGATAAAAGTGACATCATTCATTTGCCCGTGGATCTTCAACTTGGGTGGGGCCTGACAGGGAATGCCTGTCCCTGTTCCCTGTGGTCTCAGCGAGAGCAGCTCAAAGATGGTGGCCTGGGTGGGGGCACCTGGGTGACTCAGTCAGCTGAGCATCCACTCTTACTTTCTGCTGGGGCTCTGATCATGTGGGTGATCAGATCAAGTGTGCTTTGGGCTCTGCGCTCAGCAAGGAGTCTGCTTGAGATTCTATCCCCCTCCCCCTTCCCCCACACGCATGAACACACGTGCTCTCTTTCTCTAAGATAAATAAATCTTTAAAAAAAATGGTGGTCTGGAACCACCTGAAGACATGCTTACTCCCATTAGTGGCTAGTGGTTGATGGAGGCTGTCAGGGAGACTGTGGCTTTCCACATGGAGATGTGATGGCGACCTCACGACACATAACTGGGTTCCAGGGCAAACATTCATGGGCGAGAGAGCCAGAGGGGAGCTGCACTGTCCTCTTACTACCTGACATTGGAAGTCAAGCAGTTCCTTGTGCTGCATTTTATCCCCCAGATGCAAGTCACCAAGGCCAGACAGCCCATACTCAAGGAGGCTGGGGGGTGGGAGGTGGAGGTGGGGATTAGAACTCATCTTTCAATGGGGGGAGTTTCGGAAAAATTTTAATTCTCTGGTTTGAAATCACCATGTCAATGTCCTCACTGTTTTATTAGAGGAAACAGGCCTGTGGAGGTTGGTGTACTTGCCTATTCTCTCCTGGCATAGGTAGCAGAACCAATATGAGAACTTCTGGAGATTTGTCTAATGCCCCTTAAGCTAAGCTGTACCATTCTGATTCTCTGCTACCCCAACCACTCTTCTTCCAGTGGTGACTGTAAGTGTGAAAGTAATATGCCTCATGAAATGCCTTTAGCTCCTCACCGTGGAGACTCTCTGTAGGAAAAAGTTACTCTACATAGAACTGAATACTTACAGACCTATTGTTATACCTATTACTCAAAAATTTGGCTGCTCTAGGTAGCAAGGGCAGCCCACTAGTGCTTCTATCACCAGTTCTAGCCACTGGTTTCCAATTCTGTTGGTTAGCTTTTGATTTTTTCAGCTTTTACTCCATTTGGCCAACTAAAGGCGATTCAGAGAACATCTTCTGTTTTCCCTCATCAGCATGTTCCATCTACTCAGTTAACAAAACTAGACTTCTTGGGGCCAGTTTAAAAGATGGCAACCTCAGAATTCAACATCAGGTAGAGATCCTAGTATGGAAGTGTGTCAGATGTTATGGGTAGCATCTCACTGGATGCTTGAAGGGCTTACACAGAAGGCACCACCAGCCCAACCTGTCTGCACATGAAGTAGATTTTTTAAAAGATTTTATTTGTTTATTCATGAGAAGGAGGCAAAGACATAAGCAGGGGGAGAAGCAAACATCCCTCAGGGAGCCTGATATGGGACTTGAACCCAGGACCCCGGGATCATGATCTGAGCCAAAGGCAGATACTCAACCACTGAGCCACCCAGGTGCCCCTGCACATGAAGTAGATTAAAAGTAGATTAAAAGAGTCCACTCATGATGATAGTAATTTTTTCCTCCTTTCACTGACTTTATTTTTATTCCTGATCTAGTTCACAGATCAGGAGTTCTGATACAGTGATTTTTCATTTTTTCCATTTGGGAAACAGGATTTTTGGTGACATATAAAATTCACCTGCATCACTGTTGTGTGCCTTTGTGAATTTACAGAGGACTGAGGACACAAACCTACAGGAACACATCTACATTCACTTGCATGCTCAAATTCCCCATTCTGGCCATGAGGCCTCTCCTAGGAGGATGCAAGATCAATGTCTTCTTTCCTGGTCTGTGCCATAAGCTTCTCAGAAGGACCTGCTCCCCATCCAGCTACAGCTCTCCCTCATCAGTAGCTAAGTGTAAAGCCCAGTCTTGCACACTCAGTATGCCCACCTGTGATCATCTATCTCCTCACCAAGAAGGACGGGAGAGAAGCATTGAGCATAGTTTATATAACATGCCTCATGAAATCCCCCAACAGAAGGGCCTTCAAAATTCCACCTATAGGAGAAATGAAAGAGGGGTGTGGTTTTTGTGTACCTGTGTACATATGTGTGTTCCTCTTCTGCAACACTTGACTTTGAAACCATGGTCCTCTCCGACACCCTTTCTGCAGTGTCTCCTTCCTTGAGTTCTCTTGATAAGCAGGGTCACCTCATAAGAATGCCAGCTGCGGAGCTAAATCTCACTTAAATTCTAAACTACAAGTACAGTATTCCTGTGGAATTCCGGGGCTCTGGGAGCCTACACCTCTGCCCCTCACCGCATGTGCCCCAGCTAGGCAATATGGGTCCCCAAGTTACCCTCAATGGGCAGGAAGAGTAGTTTTATTGGCTTAGTAAATTCTATGTTGAGATGCGCTATAGTTTCCTTTTGATGCTTCTTTAATGCTAGCTCATTAAAGTGATACAGTCATGCCAAAGGAAGGAGGACCTGCCTAATTCATCTGTAATCCTCCTTGTTTCCCAAGAGCCACCCAGAAAAATGCTTCCTTAAGAATCTATCATTAACTATTGTCTAGCTCTCCCCTATATACTTCCCTGTATAAGGGATCCTGCCATCAGGGCTTCAGAATTTATGTTCCTCCTTTTTGATTCCTATGGGTCTTTTACACACTCACTAAAAAAAGGTATGAAAAGATATATTGATGTTCTGGAATTGGGTAAGATGGAGTCAGCCTACTCCATCCTGTCCACCACACTGAATAGAGTTATAAATGGGCAGATTATATGTAATAGCTATTTGAGAACCCTGGAGAGTATATAGTAGGAGGCAGACTAGAAAAGCATCAGAATTTGAAGTACCACTGAACTGGTATTTTCTTCCTTCCAGTAATCCCTAACCTTGACTCAATGCAGCTAAAACCACAAGTAGAAATCTGTGCTGATAGAGAGAGGACCCAGAGAAGCCCTCTAGTCCTGCATTGGGAGTAGGAGCAGATTGAACAAGGGGAATCTGCCCTCTTTTGTTCTTTTCTCCATGTCCTTGTACACTGTAAGCAATCATGTGATAGCAGGAGCAACAGCAACAACAGGGATCCATAAGAAACTTGAAATGTTGAGGGAAAGGAACTTATCTCTCTGAATGGAGGAACTATTGTTCTAAGAGGGTGGGATGAAACTCATGCTTCCTTCTTCCTCTCTATCTTTCTACTACATGGCCCCAAATGAAGGTGTAGATGTAAAAAGTGTGACACAAAGCAGAATAAAACAAAGAACCAGCTTTCTGGCCAGAGGAACAAAAATGGGGCATGGAAACCAGAAAGTACTAGGCAGAGATCTGAGAGGAAGGAGCTCAGGAAAGAGACCAAATAAAGAAGGTTATGAGATCCTGAGCCTACCACCAAACTGAATATGCATGAATCTGACCTTAAATTGCATCCCATAGACTTTCAGATCTGAACTGTGGGGTAAACCACCACCCAAGGTCCAAGACCAGCCACATGGGACAAATCTAAGTAGCACCATGGATTTCTTATCAGAAACCATGGAAGCCGGGATGCCTGGGTGGCTCAGCGGTTCAGCATCTGCCTTTGGCATGATCCCGGGATGCCAGGATCAAGTCCCACATCGAGCTTCCTGCATGGAGCCTGTTTCTCCCTCTGCCTCTCTCTCTCTGTGTCTCTTACGAATAAATAAATAAATCTTAAAAAAAAAAAAAAACCTTGGAAGCCATCTGGTGATGACACAGCATCTTTTTAAAGTTGAAAGAAAAGAACCATTAGCCCAGAATTCTAGATTCAGTAAAAATATCCATCAGAAATGAAGGTAAGTGAAGACATTCTCAAATGAAAACAACAACAAAACAAAAAACCTAAGAAAGTTTTTTTATCAGTAGACCTGCTCTGAAAGAATTGCTAAAGGAAGTTTTTCTAACAGAAAGGAAATGATACCAGATGGAAACTTGAGATAAGAGATATAATGGAAGAGTAACAGAAATGGTAAATACCTGGCTACATAGAATAGATAGTCTGACATTTGGGAAAAAATAACATAAGCTTATCTGATTCAGTGTGTGTAGATGTAGTGCATAAGATAACTGCAACATAAAGGGGGAGAGAATATAGGGAATTAAATGGAATAGAGTTTCTACATCCCACTTGAAATAATAAAATATTCTAAGTTTTTATATTATAACCCATTGAGTAATTACTAAGCATTATACAAGGTACTGTAGTAAATAAAAACACAATTGATAAATTAAAATGAAATGCCAAAAAAATATTTTAACAACCCAAAAGAAGGCAAGATAGAAAAAATAGGAACAACAAAAAGAATTAAAAAAAAAAACCCAGATGGTACAATGATATACCTAAACCTAAACATATAATTACATTAAATGTAAGCATTCTAAATATGCCAACTAAAAGTGATTGTCGGAATGAATTTTTTTTAAGATTTATTTATTTTATTTATTTATGATAGACATAGAGAGAGAGAGAGAGAAAGGAGAGAGAGAGAGAGAGAGGCAGAAAACATAGGAGGAGGGAGAAGCAGGCTCCATGCGGGGAGCCCGACATGGGACTTGATCCCCAGACTCCAGGATTGCGCCCTGGGCCAAAGGCAGGTGCTAAACCGCTGAGCCACCCAGGGATACCCTGAATGAATTTTTTAAATGACTTAACTATATGCTGTTCACAAAGTATTCACTTAAAATATGATGATATAAGTAGGCTCAAAGTAAAATTGTGGGTGATGACATACCACACAAACAGTAATGAAAAGAAAGCCAGAGTAACTATATTAATACAAAATAAGGTAGATTTCAGAGCAAAGAAGATTACCAGAAATAAGGAATGACATTATATAATGAAAATGAGTCAGTTTACCAAGAACACATAACAATTCTAAATGTGTATACACCTAACAACAGAACTTCAGAATGCATGAAGCACAACCTAAAGAACTGCAATGAGTCTTTAATATGCTTATCACAGTAATAGAACTAGTCAGATAGAAATTTAGCAAGGATATAGAAGAACTGAAAAAACCATCAACCAAAAGGATCTACTGAACATTTATAGAACACTCCACCCAACAATGGCAGAATGCACACTGTTTTCAAGGACCCATTGAACATTCACTAACCAAATCCTGCTTCATAAAATAAATGTAATGAAATCTAACTGAACTGAAATTAAATTGCAAACAGAAAAATGGCAGCAACAATATCTCTAAAACTGGAAATTAACAGTATGGCTTCTAAGTAATTCAAAGTTTAAAGAGGAAGTCTCATGGAATTTTAGAAAATATTTTGAACTGAACAAAAATTAAAATACAACATATCAAAATTTGTGGGTTGTATCTAAAGCAGTGCTTAGTGGGAAATCTACAACATTAAATGGGTACACTGGGGAAGAAAAGGTCTCAAATCAATATCTAAGCCTTCACCTGAAGAAACTATAAATCATAGAGCCAAATAAATTCAAAGCAAAAAGAATGAAAATATTAAGAGCATAAATCAATAAGAGTGAAAACAGAAAAATTATAGTGAAAAACCAAAACATGATTTTTTAAAAAATCAATAAAATTGGTAAGCCTTTTGCAAGAATGACCCCAAAAATACATAAATTACCAATAGCAGGAATAAAAAGGGAAGTATTATTATACACCCTTCACACATTAAAGGACCATAAGGGAATACTCTAAACAACTGTATCCACATAAATTTGACAACCTAGATGAGAGGTACCAATTACTCAAAAAACATAAGGTACCAAAACTCCTGCAAGATGAACTAGAAAGCCTAAAGTGTCCTATAACTAATAAGGAAATTGAATTTATAATTTAAAATCTTCTGAAAAAAAATCTCAGACCCAAATGGTTCCACTGATGAATTCTGCCAAACATTAAAAGAAAAAATATCACCAATTCTATACAGTCCTTCCCAGAAAGTTAAGAGGAGGAAACACTTCCCAACTTATTTTCTGAGACCAGCATTACCCAGAAAATACACAGTACAAGAAACGAAAATATATACATACGTCCTATGTACCTATGTGTAAAATACATCAAAACCCCTGGAGTTTTTATCCAGGGGTTGTAAGAGTGTTCAGCATTAAAAAACCAGTCATTGTAATCCATCAAGGTAGCAGGATAAAGAAGAAAAACCAAAACCACATTTTGGAAGGAAGCAAAAAAAGTGTTTGACAGAATTCAACTTGTATTTTTGATATAAACTCTCAGCAAATTAGGAATCAGAGAGAATTTCCTTAACTTGGTAAAGGGTATCTATAGAGGAATCCCTGGGTGGCTCAGCGATTTAGCGCTGCCTGCAGCCCAGGGCGTGATCCTGGAGACCCGGGATCGAGTCCCGTCAGGCTCCTTGCCTGGAGCCTGCTTCTCCCTCTGCCTGTGTCTCTGCCTCTCTCTTTCTCTCTCTCTGTGTCTCTCATGAATAAATAACTAAAATCTTTTTAAAAAGGGGGTATCTATATAAAACCTATAGCTGATATACTTACTGACAAAAGACTGTTTTCCCTTCTAAGATGAGAAATAAGACAAAGGTATCTGCTGTCATCACTCTGTTCAATGTCATACTGCATGTCTTAGCCAGAGCAATAGGAGTAAAAGAAACCAAATGCATGTTGATTGGAAAAAAGGAAATAATGATTCCCTTATTAACAGACGACATGTTTGTATATATAGACCCTCCCAAGACACTTAGCAAAACAAACAAATAAAAAACTCCTGTAACTAACAAGTGAATTTAACAAGGTCACAGGATACAAGGTCAACACACAAATCAATCATCTTTCTGTAGGCTAATGTGAACTATTAAAAACTGATATTAAAAATGCAATGCCACTTTTATAATCAATCCAAAAGAATGAAATACTTAAGTATAAATCTAATAAAACATGTGAGACACCTACTAGAAAATTGCAAAATAGTAGAAATCAGTGATGACCTAAATAAATGGAAAGATTGTGTTTATGATTGGAAGACTCAACAGAATAAAGATATCAAATTTCCCCCAAATTGGTCCATAGATTTAAAGCAATTCCAATCAAAATCCCAGCAGAACTCTGTAGGAATAGACAAGTTGGTGGTAAAATGTAATGGAAAGGCAGAGAAACTAGAATAGTCAAAAATAATTTTGAAAAAGAAGAATAAAGTTGGAGGGATCACATTATCCAGTTTTAAGACTTATTATAAAGCTACATGGTACTGGTGGAGGAATAGATCCACTGGTCAATGAGAGAAAATAGAAAATAGAGAACCAGAAACTGACCCACATAAATATGACCAACTCATTCTTTACAAAAGTAATCCCATGTAGAGATGCCTTTTCTTTAGTGATATTGCAAAAATTGGACAACCCTATACAAACAAATAAACTTCAACCTAAACCTTACTTATTATAAAAATAACTAACTCAAAGTGGATCATGAAATGTAAAATGTGTAGAACTCCTGGAAGAAAACACAGGAGAAAATTGTGGCCTGTGATTGGGCAGAGGATTCCCAGACCTGACACCAAAAGCACAATCCACAAAAGAAAAAAATTGCTAACCTGGACTTCTACACAATGAGAAACTTTGACCCTGTGAAAAACACTATTAAGAGAATAGAAAGGCGAGCTGTGAGAAAATACTGACAAATCATATGTCAGACAAAGGACTTGTGTCAGAATATGTAAAGGATGCTCAACACTCAACAGTAAGGAAACAAAACCCCAACTTCAAAATGGGCAAAAGACATGAACAGATGCTTCGCCAAAGAAGATATACAGATGGCAAAAAAGAGAACATCATTAGCCATTAGATAAATGCAAATTTAAGCCCCAGTGAGATAATACTGCACATCTCTTAGATTAGCTAAAATGAAAAGTACTGACAATATTAACTCCCCTTGAGGAGAAAGAACATCTGGATCGCTCCTACATGGCTGGTGAGGGGGTAAGATGGTAAAGCCACTCTGGAAAACAGTTTGGCAGTTTCTTATGCAGCTAAACATACATTTTCCATATGACCCAGGTTACTCATTTCAGAGAGCTGAAAACTTGTGCTTACACACACAAAAAAAGTTGTATACAAATGTCTACAACAGGTCTCTTCATGACCACAAAAAAAAAAAAAAAAAGGAAAACTTGAAATTTCTTCACAGATGATTGGATAAACCACCCGTGGGACATCCATACGATAGAAAACCAGTGTTCAGCACTAAGACGAGGAGGGTACTGATAGGCACAGCGACCTGAATGAGTCTCAAAGGCCTTCTGTGGGTAGAAGAAATCAGGCTTGGGGGTTATGTGCTGTGCGATTGTGTTTATATGACATTCTCCAAAAGAGAGGGCACAGTGATGGAGAACAGGTGGGGGGTTGCCAGGGGCTACAGGTGTGGAGAGAATGAAGAAGATTTTTAGAGGGAATTCTTCTGTCTCTTAGTTGTGATCATGGTTACATGAATTTCTTCATGTGTGAAAATTTCTAGAACTGTGCCCCAAAGAAAAAGTCAAGTTTACTGTGTGTTCATTTTGAGAGTAAAAATTTTAAAGGTCTATATTGTCAGCATTACTTGTCCTTTGACCAATGAAATTCAAGTGAGGCTCCTTTGCCTCTGATTCCCAACTTTCTCTCCTGTGCTCCTCACAATGAGTTTGGTTAGTACTGAGCTGAGGAGCACAGCCCCTAGCCATGCAGGGCACTGTGGTCCTGTGCCCGACCACCCTCACTCCTCCTTCCAGTCTCTGCTCACTTCCCCCTGCGTTGGGTCCCTCTCCTCTTTTTCCTGAAGTCCTTACCCTTTCCCTCCCTGAGACTGCCCATCAGCACCCTGTCCTGGATTCATCCAAAAGCCAGGACCAGACCACCTGTACTGGCATTTGAGACTCTCTTCTTCTTGTCCTCTCTCTCTCCCCTTACTTTCCCGCATGTTCCCAGCTGTCCTGTCACACCTGACCACTCGGCTCTTCCTTGGCTCATTCCCCCCCCCCCACTTGCCCACCCACCCCTCCAGGCCACCTTGCCTCAGCCCCTTCCCTGAAGGCTTCCTGGACTACCTCGCATGGCTGATCTCCTCCCCTTGTGTACTCTCCAGCAATTTGTCTCAACTTGTCGCCTAACCCTTATCACATTGCACCTGATGTAGGAATTGCATTTCTTCCTCTAAACCCTAAGCTTCTGTTTTTTAAGATTTTATTTATTTATTCATGAGAGAGAGGGAGAGACACAGGCTTCCCTGCAGGGAGCCTGATGCGGAACTCGATCCCAGGACCCCAGGATCACACCCTGAGCCGAAGGCAGACGCTCAACCACTGAGTCACCCAGGTGTCCCTGACTCTAAGCTTCTTTTAGTTGGCCTTTTTAAGTTGATTTTCTGCAGTATTTTTCCCTGAGCACAAATACCATCATCCTGTTAGCATGCAATGCCATTTTTTTCCTGCAGAATGTGTTCAGTTTCTATGTTGTCACCTCTGCAGCCAGATTTGTCATTCTTAGTCCTGTGTTCCCAGAGCGCTGGTGCACAGCTCCATAACAGATACCTCATGATGGTTCTGAGGGAGCTGCAGGAGACAGGAGAGCACACTGCCTCCCGGTACGGGCGCCCAAGCCAGCCTGCTTTACCACTTCCCAGTCATTTGACTTCAGGGAGTCATACATCTCAGTGCCTCAGCTGCTTCATCTGTGAAATGGGAGTAGTAGTATCTTAAAGGGTCATTGGGAAGATTAAAGTAATTAATATATATATAAAACATTTACAGTAGTGCCTGTTACATAGTAAGTACCAGGCAAATGTTATCTCCGTGACCAATGTCCCTTGAGGAACACTAGAAAAGATCTCCTGGGGGCTTTTCAGCCCTGCATTCAAAACCAAAGGGTCAAGCTTGTATCAATCTGTATTTAAAACATACACACAGGGATCCCTGGGTGGCGCAGCGGTTTAGCGCCTGCCTTTGGCCCAGGGCGCGATCCTGGAGACCCGGGAACGAATCCCACGTCGGGCTCCCGGTGCATGGAGCCTGCTTCTCCCTCTGCCTGTGTCTCTGCCTCTCTCTCTCTCTGTGACTATCAAAAATAAATAAAAATTAAAAAAAAAAAGCTTTCTTTTAAAAAAAAAAAAAAAAAAAAAAAAAAAAAAAATAAAACATACACACAGACACAGACACACACAGACACCCCTTCCCTCCCAGCCCTCCTCTCTTTCTCTCTGCCTCCCCCTCTCTCTCCAATTCAATAAGAAGACAAACAACACAGTTGAAAAATGGGCAGAAGATTGGAGTAGACATTTTATAAAAGAAAATATATGAAATAGTAGTAAACATGTGAAGGGGTGTCCAACATCATTAATCATCAGAAAGAGGCAAATTGAAACCACAATGAGAAACATCGCAGTGCCTAAAGTGAGAAGAGACTGATGGTACCACGTGTTGACAAGCATGTGGAGCAACACAAACCCTCATAGGTGGCCGGTGGACATGCAGACACGGGACAGCCACCTGGCATAACAGCATGGCAGTATCTAACCACGGTGAACATATACTTAGAGTATGAGTCAGCAATTTCACGCCTGTGTATTTGCCCAAGAGAAATGTGTTCCTGTGTCTACCCAAAGACACGGATGTGAATACTCAGAGTAGCATTATTCTCAATACCTCTGCACTGGAAACAACCCAGGGAACACTAGTCAGCCGTCAAAAGGATGTTAATACATGCAACAATGTGGATGCATCTCCAAAACTTAATCCAATGTACGTTAAAGACTATATGCTGTCCGATTCTATTTATATGAAATTCTAAAAATGTCAAAACTACAGTGACAGCAGATCATTGGTTTCCTGTGGCTGTCATTGACGGTTGATCAACAGCAAAGATGCAGGAGACTACCTTTCAGAATGAGGGAACTGTTTCATCTCTGTCTGTGGTGGTGGTGACACAATTACCAAAATCCATCAAACTGCACACTTAAAATGGATGAACTTGCCCGAATGTAAATAGTGATGTCCCCAGAAAAATCAAACCCAGAGGCTGATTAAGTGTCTTTCAGCTGGTTGTCCCGGTGCCTTCTGTGTGGTGTCTCCCCGCCTGCCAAGACGACCTCCTCATTGGAAATAAGGTCATTTGAGGCTCATTTTCTTTCTCTTGCCTCAGAGCTGCAGATCCAGCTGACATTGACCGATTTCCAGTGGGCACCATAGTGTGTCCCAGGCGGAGGCTGATGGAAACAAGCTTGTGTTTCTGTCACTAATGATATGAGCCTTCATCGTATCCTCTGCCAGGCCATGTTGGTTGTCATTACACCCATTGAAGAAGAGAACAGAGTAATAATGAGCTGGGTGTTATCGGCTCACAAATAATTTATAATGGGCAAACTAGGACAGGAACAGAGCTTTTTTTGGCTAAGGAGGCTGCATGTCACTCTTTAAAATCTAGGCCAAAAAATTATTTATAATGCATAGACAGTCACTCAGAAAGTTAAAAGGTTCCTTTCTTCTCTCCTGTGTGTTTGAACATGATGCTTTTTACCCTCGACTCACAAAAGGCACCTTAGCATCTTCCTTGGACACCTGCATTTCAGTCCATGACTTGGAGAGCACATATATGAGGGTGATTACTTGGCTAGGAATGAGGCCCTTGTAGAAACCCCTTAAGGGTGTCGGGTCCTCAGGGGTGCCTGGATGGCTCAGTGGTTGCGTGTCTGCCTTCAGCTCAGGTTGTGATTCCGGGGTCCTGGGATCAAGTCCCGCATCAGGCTCCCCACAGGGAGCCTGCTTCTCCCTCTGCCTGTGTCTCTGCCTCACTCTCTGTGTCTCTTATGAGTAAATAAATAAAATCTTTTTTTAAAAAGTGTGTCAGGTCCTCCCCCAAATCCAAGAAGGTTAGAAATGAGCAAAAAGTCAGGAAAAGGAAGAGATCTTGACTGTGGGGAGTGACCACACACTTGAGGTAAGCTTTGAAAAATTGCCTTGGGTATTATCAGGAAGGAGCCCAAACTGAGATATAATCAGCAAAGGATGGCTCTTCAACAAGTGTGTTGAAATAAAGGCAGGTCATGTGTCCTTAGGCAGAGGCAAGCAAAGTGGTTATGGCCACCGTGGCATCTAAGAAGAGAGTATTTGCATTGTGACCCTTGTTTGCAGGGGCTGTTTGGGGAAGCAGAATCCTTATTGACACCAATACCTATAGATATGGATACCTACCCAAAGGGAGGTGAAGCCCTCTGAGTTATCTTAAGCCACCAGCACCCTGTCCTGACTACACGTTGGCCAATATCCTCCTGATAAGTGATTGGCTGCCCCGGCCACCTTGATGCCAGGCCCCAGGGTACCTAGAGCAGCAGGTAGACCACATTCAATGGGCCCCACAGCTGTGGCTCCTGCTCTCTCAATGAGCTGATGTGGAAAAAGTCCATCCTGGGTGAAATGAGAAAGGTGAGTCAGCTCTTGATCACTTTTGACTAAGATGACTATTGATAGAGACACCTGGGTGGCTCAGTGGTTGAGCATCTGCCTTGGGCTCAGGTTGTGATCCCGGGGTCCCAGGATCGAGTCCCGCATTGGGCTCCCCACAGGGAGCCTGCTTCTCTCTCTGCCTCTCTCTGTGTGACTCTCATGAATAAATAAATAAAATCTTTAAAAAAAAAAAAAAAAGATGACTGTTGATAAGGGGCTTGTCCTGTGGAGCTCAGAGCCAGCCCCCAGGGTCTGTGGTGTGTCATTAAAGATCAAGACCTCTAGAGTGGTGCTGCTTCCCAGAGCTCCTCAGGCTGAGGGCAGGCTTCCTGCGATGCCTGCCCCTTGTTGGGCTATCTAGTAGAGAGGCCTGTGTAGCCGTGTGCTCCTGTTCTGGTTCCCAAGGATCCCAGGCTTCCTCAGAGGTCTCCTCCCCACAAGCCAAGCAGCTCTACTTTGAGCTCTGTATAGATGTGCGGTGTAGTGTGTCATATTTTAAATAGACTTTACTTTTTTTAGAGTACTTGTAGGTTTACAGAAAAACAGCAGAAGGTACAGAGATTTCCCATCTATCCCCTGTCCCTATGTACGGATGGCCTCCCTGTTATTAACAATGAACCTACATCAACACATCATCATCACCCAGAGTCCATAGTTTACGTTAGCACTCACTCTTGGTGTAAATCTATAGGTTTGGACAAATGTAAAATGATGTGAACCCACCAATATAATATACAGAGGAGTATGACTGCCCTAAAAATCCTCTGTACCCCACCTATTCATCCATCCCCACTTCAGTCCCTGGCAGCCACTGATCTTTTCACTGTCTCCATAGTTTCGCCTTTTCCAGAATGTCATATAGTTGGAATCATGCAGTATGTAGCCTTTTCAGATTGGCTTCTTCCACTTAGTAATATGCATTTAAGGCTCCTCTATGTCATCTTTAAAAGGGTTCATCTGCTCTTAGCAGCTTGACAACCATACGCCTCCCCTGTCATACGTTGGCCCTGGGTCGAGCACGGCTTGCAGACGGTTTTTTATCGGGTGTGCCTGTCTTCCCAGAGGATGATGAGCTCCAGGGCGGGGGCCAGGACATATGCCCTGTGTGACACTGGCTCTCTGCCAGACACTCCAGGTACCTGGTTTCCCCTTGTAACTTGATACCAAAGGCTGAGTGCTCTGGGTTGGAGGGGACGTGGTTAGAGCCTAAGGAAGGGCTATCAGAGCAAAGCCCTCTGGGCTGCAGCCATGTACGCAGCATGTCATTTGCTCTCTGAAGGTTAAAGCTCCGTAAAGTCAGAGTGAGCAGCATCTGGCAATGGAGCTAATCTGTGTAAGATTTTGCATCTGAGTCAGAACTTACTTGTTAACACTGTCTGTCTTTGTGGCCAAGAGTCTAGCAAAACATTTTTCTGTCCCCATTATTCAACTCTGAAATGTGGTGAATGTTACTTTCCCTGAAAGAGTTCTGATAAGATGATCACGACAGAGCACAGTCTGATAGCAAATACTTCCATTTCACAAAAAGCCTTTATGAAGTGGAATATTCTAGTAACCTGTGTGTTCCGTGTTTACAGAGCTTCTCGAAACAAGTCTGAGAAGAAGCGTCGGGACCAGTTCAATGTTCTCATCAAAGAGCTTAGCTCCATGCTCCCTGGCAACACTCGGAAAATGGACAAAACCACCGTGCTGGAAAAGGTCATTGGATTTTTGCAGAAACACAATGGTAAAGGTTATGCTTCTCTCCATTTTTATTCCATTCCTATCCTTTCATTTGGTGATGACATCATCAAGCTGGTCCTATGCTTGGTTCTCTCTTTCCAGCAAAGCCTGATTTCCTCAGTCACAGGCATTTTCTTGCAAAGACACTCCACCCTCTTTAATAGCCCACCTCCAGCAGGTTTGGGAGAGGACGTTCACTTCCCAAATTGCTTTATTAGCCAGAGGAGAGAATCCAGAGAATCCTCACAGGTAGCACCCAGCATAAGTGGAGTGGCATTAACAGTGGGAGTGTCTTGATTAAAAGTGTCTACAGCAAGCATTTTTCATGCAGCTTTGAAGAGATGCAAGGCCCAAGAATTCATTTTCCACTGGACTGAAGTGGGCTGGTTTCTCCAACCACCTTCACAATGGCCTCTGAACTCCTTGGTCTTCTGAGCTCCACCATGGAAAAATTAAATTGAAAATCAATCATCTACTTACTGTCAAATCCATTTTTTTATTGAGATATCAGTCGTGTGCCATAAAATTCACCATTTTAAAGTTTAAACTCAGTGGTTTTAGTATATCCAAAAGGCTGTGCCACGGTTAACACTAATTTTATCATCCCATAAATCAGTCACTCTCCATTTCCCCTCCCTCCAAATCCTGACAACTACTCAACTGCTCTCTGTCCCTCTCTATTTCCTATTCTAGGCATTTCATACAACTGGAACCATCCAATAAGGTCCTGGAACCTGGTCTGGAACCAGACCTTTTGTTTCTGGCTTCTTAACATTCATATTTTAGCAAGTACCTGTATTTCACTCCACTTTATGGCCAAATAATACCTATTGTATAGATAAATCATATTTTGCTTATCCATGTATCAGTTGATTCTCTGGGGTTGTTTCCACTCTTCAGCTGTTATGAATAATGCTACTAGGGACCTTCATGTACAGTTTTTTGCATGGATATATATTTTCAGATCTCTTGGATATATATCTAGGATTAGAATTGCTTGGTCCAATGGTAACTCACGTTCAACATCTTGAGGAACTGCCAAACTGGTTTCCACAGTGGTTGGACAATTTTAGACTCCCAGCAGCAGTGTATGAGGGTTTCAATTTCTCTACATCCCCACCAACACTTGTTATTGTCTGGTTGTGGGTGTGTGAGTGAGTGAGTGAGTGTGTGTGTGTGTGTGTGTGTGTGTGTGTGGTGTTTATTATAGCCTTCCTAGAGAGTAGGAAGCAATATCTCATTATAGTTTTGATTTGCATTTCCCTAAAGATTAATGATGTTCAGCTTTTCATGAACTTATTGGCCATTTGTATATCTTCCTTAGAGAAATGTCTATTCAAATCTTTTGTCCATTGTTTAATTGGATTATTTATGTTTTGTTGTTGAGTTCCTTACATATTCTGGATACTAGACCCTCATCAGATATATCATTTGCAAATATTTCCCAGACTGTGGATCGCCTTTCACTTTTTTACTGATGTCCTTTGACACAAGTTTCTAAGTCTGAAGACCAGTTCTCTTTTTTTGTTATCGTTGGTTGTGTGTGTCTTAGGTTCCTATCTAAGAAACCATTGTCTAATCTAAGGATATGGACGTTTACATCACCTATGTTTTTCTTTTAGAGTTTTATAGTTTTTAAAAAGAGTTTTATAGTTTTAAGCCATAGATTAAGCATCAAGCATACAAGCTACAGGGTGAGCATTTAGGTATTTAATCCATTTTATTTTTTTGTACATGGAGTAAGATAGAGTTGAAATTCATCATTTTGCATGTGGATATCCAGTTACCCCAGCATTCCTTTCCTTTTTATTTTTTTTATTTTTTTTTATTTATTTATGATAGTCACAGAGAGAGTGAGAGAGAGGCAGAGACATAGGCAGAGGGAGAAGCAGGCTCCATGCACCGGGAGCCCGATGTGGGATTCGATCCCGGGTCTCCAGGATCGCGCCCTGGGCCAAAGGCAGGTGCCAAACCACTGCGCCACCCAGGGATCCCCATTCCTTTCCTTTTTAAAAAAAACTTTTGAATACTTAGAGAAAATATATAAATAAAAATTGTAAAAAAAAAAAAATAAAAAAATAAAAATAAAAAATAAAAATTGTACAATTAAATTACTTGTCATACTGTATATTAGTAAACACAGCTCAGAAACCAACCCCGGGTCAATAAATATAAGCTTCCCCAATAGATGCTCCTTCCTTCTATCTACTTCTGCTTTCCCCAGAAGTAATCTCTATTTTGACTTCTAATACTAGAGGTTGGTTGTTGGGACCTTATTCAGATGGAATGATATGTTATGAACATGATGCTTATGAGGTTAATCTGTGTTCTTCCAGCGTTGTGGCTGGTTTGTTTTTGTTGGTATATAGTATTTCATTATATGAAGTTACCACTTGAGTCTATCCTTGAACTTATGTCTTTCTCAAATAACCCTCTTTCCCTTTTACCTTTTTCCCTCAAACCCTTTTACCTCTTAGCATTGACCACCCTGCCCCACTGCTCACTTATGGATGGTACAAAAAAATTGAAGCAGAGTTAAGAGCGTTCAGGAGATATTAGCAAGCAAGAAGAGCAGAATTCTTTTTTTCCTTAACTATGACACCAAACATAATAAAGTCAGAAGTGTCAGGTTATTGAGGAGATAATTACGATTCTTCTGTGCTTACAGTGATGCTTCTCTTTCACAGAACGTTTTCCTAGACAAGATGATTTCATGGAAGAGGGCACAGCTAGGACATTAGAAAGTTTCATTATTCTTGTTATTCTTTTATTATTTCTTTAATAATTGTATATACCTATTAAAAAGATGACAGTAATGATATATCCTCCTTTTTTTCCCAAAGCTGTCCAGAGGAGTGTAAAGAATATGTTAATTGCTTTTGTTAAAAGTCAGGGAAGAACAATCAAGCAAGATTGGAGTAAAGTGTTGCAGCAGTATTCAATTGCCACAATAATTTAATCAGAATGATTATATTTCCTAAATAATGATTTAGCTAAGTGAAATAGCAGGTTGGTTCGATTACCAAGATATTTTGTACAAATTACTCAAACTAGGTCAGTGCCACTGAGAAGCAGGACAGCTGTTAAATAGGACAGCTGGGATCAGGTTCATCAGTGTGACATTTATGCTGGGCTCTGTCCGCTGCAGAATTACAGAATTGTCAAATTGGGACCTGGAAAGGATCACTCAGCAGAAATGCAGCCTCCTAACACCAGGAGCGCCTGTCTCCATCTCACCTTTTTTTTTTTTTTTTTTTTTTTTATAAGACTAAGGCCTACTTTGCACAGCTCCCTTAAACCCAAGCCTGATCACCTCTGGATATCACTCACCCTCTGTGATTTTATTTTATTTTATTTTATTTTTTTATTTTTTATTTTTTTTCCCTCTGTGATTTTATATCCCAAAGAAAGCAGAAAATTCGTGGCAGATTTTATGGAGAAATACCAAAATTTGGATTAAATTTTTTAAAAAATATGTAACTTTAGTTATAATCCAAATGGACATGAACTCCATAGGCATCCACAGTAGGGCAGAGAACAGCATTATTATTCAGGGCTCACCATGAGCCAGGGAGGCATTGTTCTAAGGACTCTTGTATAATAACACATGTGAGCTGCATAGCAGCTCCCCTTAGTTTCATTTCACAAATGAGACAACCAAGGCACGGAGATATTAGGCCACTCACCCGAGTCACACAGCCAGGGTGGTGAATCTATATGAGGCAGTTTGCCTCCAGATCCCAAGTTTTAATACTATACCATACTGGTTTTCCACAAGGCACAATTCATGGGGCTCTTATGGATGTTTGTGCTCTAGCTGCCCATTAGTGTAGCCATTTAGACTACTGGTTCTCAACCTTGGCTGCCCATTAGAATCACCTGAGGAGCTTTTAAATACATATAACTGGGTCACACCTCAGAGACCAATAAATCAGAATACCTAGGGGTGGAACCCCAGTGGTGAGCTGGAGCTGGCTCATCTTGGCTTGCAAAAGATGATTGTTAAATTTTCAGGAGTTTTGCAAGCCAGATGACAGCTTACAATCAGCCACTGTGGGAGTATTTCCCACCATAGAAATGGGAAAGCACTATAAATCAAGGTGCTTTTGTTTTGTTTTGTTTTTGGTAGAGATGGAGAGCCTTTTACTGGCACACTACTGGGAGAGGTACAAGCGTCTTATTTTTAAAGCTCTCCAGATGATTCCAGTGTGCAGCCAGGGTTAAGAACTGTGAATTTAGACATGTTTTCTGCCTTCATGATACAGGAAGACCACATGATAAGAAAAGATGATTAGTTCCGGATAGGCATTGTAATTATTTATAATAACTCTTTCCTCAATAATCTCTCAAGCATCCCCATTTTCCCAGCTTGGGAGATAAACCTTGACCTTGGAATGCATACCTATTCTTTTTGAAGTAATCCAAATCAAAATGAGAACCTGACCATGGTCCTTTATAGATAAATTCTATGTCATCAGTATCTGTTATAAGAAAGAAATCCCTAAATTATGTAAATAACAAGGTGTATTGTACATTCTTATCCACACCCATTTAAATGTTACTTCTACAGGGCCAGGCTGACCTGCAAGCTTTCTTCTTCTTGTGTGAATCTCAAATGGATTTAATGTGATTTTTTGCCAGCAGCATTCATGCCCCTTCAGTCTGTCTGCCTTAGTGGATAGGGGATGGGGTCATGTGGAGAAGCTGCAATACAAAGCGAAGTATCTGTTGGACAGGGTGACCCAGCTTGGTAGAGAGTTTCTGCCCCATTTTCCAGACTTTCCTTTGACCACATATAGCCCAAAGACATACTCCTCCTTGTTCACAAACACCAGGAATGATTGGGAGGTGAGCACTCTAGGGCACAACTGCAACTTACACTACAGTAGAATTTTGGAGTTCAGCTGTTAATTGTAATGTTTTCCTTCAAAAAAAAATGCTTCTAGGTGGTTTCACTTCCCTTACTAGTTAGAAACTACTTCACCACATCTCTTTGCTGATCCTGCCCTATCACCTGTCGCTTGTGATATTAGTCACATCAAATGCCAGTGGAGACATGATTATAACACTAAACTTTATTTCCCAGTTGAACATTTTTTTACTTAAGACATTTTATCTAATATATATATATTAGATATTAATGTGCTGTGAAGTGAGCCTTCACTTACAAGGACTACTATCAAATTGTTGAAATACAAAATGAATGAAATGGCTGCTCTCAATATCATTATGCTGGTGTTTATAAAGAATCTAAGTCATACTAAATGATCTAAAAGTTACTTACAGAAAAGAAATGGGCCTTTTATTTTCCTTTACTGTTAAGTTGAATGGACCACTATCTAAATCAACTTTGGACTGTGAGGAGACTCTTCTCCTGGACAACTCATCTACAGCTTGATCCTAATGATCAAAAGAACAGTACACATGAGTTTGTGTGTTGGGGGAAGGGGGAGAAGATTTATGGCATTAATTTATTAACATGGTCTTGCTAGATCTCTTTTCTAAGTGATCAGACTGCAGCAACCATTTGAGGAAATGAGAGTTTCACCCTCTCTTGCCTCAGCTGGCACCCCAGAATCAGCGCTGGCCCAGAATTGTGTATAGCACCCTGCCTCTGCTTCCCAGGATGCATTTCACCTTGTACAGCCTCTGGCCACAGTGGCAGGAACATCTTGTTCTTTCAGAATCTGGGAGGAAGAAACCATCCCAGTAGCACCAAGAAGATAATCCCTAAAGAAACCTCTCACTAGATCCAGTGGAGCAAAAAGCTGGTTAAGATGGAGGATAAGCTGAAGGAAAAAAAAATATCCGACACAGCATTTGAGCTATCTGTAAGAATCTTATCAGAGACACTTTAGTAATAATACAAAATACACTTTCAAAAATGTGAAAGAACTAGCGTATTTAAGGAGTCCTGTGTATTCCAACAACAGTCCTGTGTATTGAATTTACGAACATGAATAACATCTTTTGTACAAGGTAGTTACAGAAACAAGCTAACTATAGACCAATCCAGAAAAGTCTTGGGAAGAATAAATTCTGACTTTAAAAGCAACTAAGTAACATGTTATTTGTCTAACACATTGTACATCAGTACCTGGAAATACTGAAAAATAGTTTACATTCTGCATAGACACAGTCCGTTATTTACTACAAGCCGAAGATGTGTCTGGAATTTTGAAAATCCCGGATCTCTTAAGTGTTTTGCTTTGCCTTGACCAAGAAGAGGCAGCTTAGGACTGTGTCCTACCATCCGGGTCTTTGTTCCCATTGCCTTGCTAGATGGCAACTGCCGATGGTGGGCTTGGAGGCGTAGAAATTCAAGGGCATTGTGCCACCTGCTACTGGCAGGCACTACGGCCACACAGAGGGTGGAGCACTCTTCTCCTGAAGCCTCATTAAAAGGGTGTGGAAACATCCAGAGACGCCTTTAAGCCCATTACATCCAAAGTTCCTAGTCCTTAGAAATCAGGGTAACATATTTCCTTATACTGGCTTCTTTAAACAACACAGGAGTTTACACAAAATTACATAGAAATACATGTGCTTCATTTGTGTTCTTTTTCGTTTGTGAATTCGAAGTCCAAGGTGCTTTTGAGTATAAAAGTTTATTTACGTTTTTTTTTGTTTGTTTGTTTGTTTTTTTGTAGAAGTCTCAGCGCAAACGGAAATCTGTGATATTCAACAGGACTGGAAGCCTTCATTCCTCAGTAATGAAGAATTCACCCAGCTGATGTTGGAGGTGAAATGCACTTTCAGATTAGCTTAATTGGTTGCAAATCAAAATGTGGCTGCTTGTTCCAGATAAGATAAGACCCTGTGCCCCGAGTAAACAACTTTTCTCAACCCTGGAAAGAGGTCTTGAAACAGACACCCCTTGAAGCTCTGCATGCTGTTGCTTATTTTTTGGCTACTGAATTTGGCAATATAAGCAAGAATCCCCAAACCGAATGGGAGTGTGTGCTGTGGCTGTCATGACACCAGGGCGAGCCCATTCTTGGTCTCCCAACTAGAGGACACCCAGTGGGGCACCTGGGAGGGACAGGTGCAGGTAGGTAGAAGGAGGGGAAGGAGGGAGGAAAAATTAAGTCTCTGCACTGCCTTTTTGGCTCAGAGTCTCCTCTTTAGAATGCAATGATTATATGACTCTGTGTTTCCCCTTAGTAGAACACATGTTGAAAACAAAAGCCTTCTTTTAAAGTTAGGCTTTTAACTCGAGCTCCTATTATATCAACATAGCATGTGGGTGTCTACCGTAAGTGACCCTGTGCCTCCCCGCCCAGCACACGCCCTTTCTGGGCTGGGAAAGATGCTCACGTTTCTTCCTCTAGAAAGTTAGGTGCCCACACCCATCTGTGGGGCTCTATTTGTGGAAATCTGGCCGAGATGGGCCAGTGGCCTTCTTCGGTGTCCTGTGTTTACATTTGGGCGAAACCCATCTGTACGGATGAGGGTGAGTCTCTGCAAAATCATGTGGCGGTGTGCTCTGACTTCACAACTGGGGATTAGGCTGCGAGTGTATGGACATAAGAGTGGAGGGAGAGAAGGTTCCAGATGTGGCACGTCTGGGCCCTTGACTTAGAAGAGGAAACTGGGACAAATGAGTTCAGTGAAAGGAAGTTAGACGCTGGCTGCTTGTCAGTGGTTCCTGGCAGGGTTTTTGGAGAGTGGCTTCTTTCTATACTCATCTTAGGTGCCTGTATAAGACTGATGTAAACTTTAATTTACATACATTAACTATGCAGAAAACAGAAAGTACTGGAGTAAGAAAATGCCAGAATGAAGATGTCCAAATATTATGAAATATAAGCGCATTAATGAACATTTGCATAAAATGAAAGATACTTAAATCTACATGTGAACTATATTTAAAGAAAATACAGAACTTTCTCCAGAAGCAATGCATTTTAAGTATGTTAAATTTAGACCAGCTTGTGAAATATAATGTTGAATTAATGCATCATTATGCTACTTTACATAAACCATTTTATCTTTTAATTCTTAGGGACAGTAGTTAAAACGCATAACCCTATAGCATCCAGCCTCTTTTTAAAAGCCTGTAGCACATCCTTCTTTTTTATTCCCCCTACTGAGTTTCAAGATATCAAAAATGTTTGAGGAAACAAGACTTTTATAAAGTTAAAAATGGATACATGTTTGGGCTGAAAGGCAGGCCTGAGATTTGGGAGACTGGAATTTCTAGAAAAAGAAGAGTTTAGATTTCTCTGTGTATTCTTTGTGCACTTTCCCCTGCTCCCAGTATAGACTCCTTGAAGTGAATCTGAAGGAATCATGCCCAATGAGTGAATTAAGCCTGAAATTAAGCCTGTACAACAGCAGGCCTTCTGGGCAAATTGCAGCTTTGAGGAGCCTGGAAAACCCAACGACGAGTACTTCTGATTTATCTGTTTCAAGCTTCTGTTCCAACCTGTTGCTCTTCAGTAGACACAGCCCTGGTGATGAGTAACTAACTGCACCTCCAGTATCTTCTCCCAGATGGCCCGGGCCCTTCAAGGCCCCCACAGGATGATGTTGTCATCATTTGCCACAAGGCAACTTCTTACTTGTGTGTTTCGTTTTCCAGCTCTGCAGCCTCTCTCTCCCTTTCCAGAGCCATTTCAGGGACTGTGAGGAATTCAGAGGCCATGTCTTGGCAACCATGAGGTTCTCTTTTTAAACCAGGACAAGAACCCATCAGGCCCCTGGGTGCTGAACCACTGGTGCCCTCTGCATGTGAATCCCTCCTCCTTCTCTCTTCTCTCAGAAAGTCCCCAGCCCAGAGTCCAGGAGGACACACACGGTCTTGGGGTTTGAAAGAACAGAAATGACTTGGCTGCAGACCGGCCAGGCAGGTACAGGGCCAGCGGGCAGAGATGATGGCTACGAACCTCTGAACAAGTTTGCTCAGACAAGGGGGAAGCTCTCGTTGACTGGCCGTTAGGAAGCTTGTAGCATTTCTTCTGAAGTATATTCCAGAAAGCTACAGCCATCCTTTCTCTTAGCCCAAAGGTTGTTCCTCAGCAGCACAAGAAGCATCAGCATCAGGAATTGGCAGAAAGGCCTGTTTTCATTTCTTTCTCGTGTGTGGTGGGTATAAGATTGGGGCTGTTATGACATTTTTGGTGTCCCCAAAGCTGCCGTCACTTAGAGACTTTGCATTGAGTCCCTCAGATGGTGCTGATGGGACCCTCTAAAACCCCAGCAAGTGTGCTCTGAGCAGTGACTCAGCGCCGCTCTCCTGCATTTAATGGGAAACGCCGATAAGCTGATGAAAGTTATCTTCCATCTATAAATACCTTCAGCTCTTTGACACCCACATGCTTTACAAATCCAAGAGGGGCTCACTGAGCAAAAAGATCATTTATACTCCTTCCTTTTCCCCAGTGTTCTGTCCTGGTTTTTCCAGAGGTCCAGCTGACATCCCCAAACACACACACACACACACAGCTCTTAAAATTCACCTCCAGGAGTGCCACAAATGTGACGGAGAAAAAAAATTAGGGAAAGAAACAAAAGGTACCAAGATGTACCTCTGTGTTCATCATAATCTATAAATCTCATTCAAGAGTTCTCAACCTCAGCCCTATTGACACCTCGGACCTCATCATTCTTTATAGGGGGGTGTCCTGTGCATTGTAGGATGCTTCAAAGCATTCTACACCCACTAGATGCCAACAGCACCCACCCCAGTAGCGACCACCAAAAAGTCTGCTGGCATCATTAGGTGTCCCCTGATGGGGTAGGAGGGTGCAAAACTACCCCCAGTTGAAAACCACTGATGTAACCCAAAAGGGTGAGGTACACTTAAGAAATATGCTTTAATATGCTTTAAATGCTGCAATAGGTAAGCATAAAATAATAAATGACCCTAGTGTTCGTTTTCCTGGTAAAGAGAGCTCCTCCCATTCTGGCTCTGTGCTCTTCCTGTGCAATCAATGGACCGTTTCCGGTTCCTGTTGCAATGCACTTAGCTGCACCCTCCTAACTGAAAGAATTAGTGCCCCTTTGGCCGTGCAGACCTCCGGTAACAACCTGGGAGGATCTAGCTGAGTGCATACAAAACGTTTCTAAGCACTTATTTCAGTGCGGCTTTTTTTTTCCTTAAAGCAGAAATATTCTCACATTTGAAGATGATATTTCAAAGATACATACAGTAAGAGTAATAGGTTTACAGTAACTGTCCACCTGAGCATATTACTCCCTCGGAGATTCCTGTTCCAGTGGGTTGGGCTTGTTTTCATCTTTGCCATCTATTGCAAGGACCCGTACAGCCTGTTGCCAGGATGACCTCATTCAGGGCTGAATTGCATCATCTGAATTTTAGAAATCGGCTTTCAAATGTGTCTTATGGAAGCATCGTGAGCAACCAATAAGGAATCTAAAAACAAACCAGTGAAAGTGTGAGAAAACAGGGACAGCCTACATCCTTTCTTTTCTGTCAGAAGCACCTAGAAATATTACTCAGCCATTAGAAATGACAAATACCCACCATTTGCTTCGATGTGGATGGAACTGGAGGGTATTATGCTGAATGAAATAAGTCAATCGGAGAAGGACAAACATTATATGGTCTCATTCATTTGGGGAATAAGGAAAATAGTGAAAGGGAATAAAGGAGAAAGGAGAAAAAATGAGTGGGAAATATCAGAAAGGGAGACAGAACATGAGAGACTCCTAACTCTGGGAAATGAACAAGGGGTGGTGGAAGGGAGGTGGGCAGGGGGTGAGGGTGACTGGGTGACGGGCACTGAGGGGGGCACTTGATGGGATGAGCGCTGGGTGTTATGCTATATGTTGGCAAATTGAACTCTAATAAAAAATAAATAAATAAATAAATAAATAAATAAATAAATAAATAAATAAAAATTAAAAAAAAAAAAAGAAGCACCTAGAGCAACGTGCCTCACAGTAGACCTTCAGTAAGTAACATGAATGTGTTTACAAAACAGCTCCTTCAGGAGGTCTTCCTCCTGTGGCGATGAGGGTAGGCAGAGGCCGACCCTGACTGACTGTTGTTAATGGACCTGTTAGGTTCTGTATCTTCTGATAAATGTTTACTGCTGTACTCAAAGTGATATTGGGGGCCAGGGGATGGGAAGCATAAAATATCACTGACATCTTTTTGATGGGAATTGTGATATTTCTGATTCAGCCCAATGGGATGCTTATCATTAAAACTACTTAGGTCATTTCCATGGCTAGATTGAGTTTCAGGATACCAAGAGGTCAGATTTTCCAGGGAGCCCTTTAGTGCTTCGAGGGAAGCACTCTGCCTGGGCAACACAAATTCTGTGTACGAAACCGTCCTGTGTGCAAAGTCGAAAAGTGCAGTGAGGTTCTCCATGGAAATATTCTAAGAATTACAAAATAAAGTCAGTGTCATAAGAGGGGATCCTTTGCTTCAGTGATACCCTCCTCCATAAAGGCACCACTAAGGAGCCTTCCACTGTTGGATTCTCTGCAGGCCCTGGACGGCTTCATCATCGCAGTGACGACCGACGGCAGCATCCTCTATGTTTCTGACAGTATCACGCCTCTCCTTGGGCATTTACCGGTAAGTCTCTGCTTCTGCTGGCCTTTGCCAGTGAGCATCACCATCTCATCTTGAGAACCACTCAGATCCCAGATCAGGGGGGGTGTAGGTCTGAGGGGGTCGGTGTGTAAGAAGGGTGCAGGAGTGTCCTCCACAAGGCCGAGGCCAGGGTCCCCAAGCCTTCTAGAGGAAGGGCAGGTGCAGGAATACGCTGTTCTGGAACAAGCAAGGCACCAAGATCTCGACATGCCTAGACCCGACAGGGGGACGTGGGTGCAGGTCCTTACCCTCTGTGCCCTAGAAGCTGGCGAGAGAGTCCTGGCACAGTTAGTAGATTGTAGAGCCTATAAAGAGGTGGATGGATATCCTGCAAAGGGAAAAGCCAGCCTCCTGGGTCAGCCGAGAGCCGGTGGAGGAATGTGCAGCAAGTGGCTGAAGATGGGATGTGATTTGGGAATCCCTGGGGACATGTCTGAGATTGCAAGTAGGTGGTGACACTTAATTGTAATAAAGGATCTGTGCCAGGGGTGATAGGGGTGTGGGGGTGCAGAGGAGAGTTGAAATGCTCTGGGGAAATGTGGATAGACCAGGGAGACCTTGAGGAATGAAGAGGTTGTGGGCAGGAGGACAAGCTCTGCCGTCCCAGGGGAGACAGGTAGAGGCTCAGAGGCGGGGTGGGTGCTACTTGACAAAGGGCCTCCTAGATGCTCCTCCCTCCCCTTCTTCCTCCTTCTTTCCCTATCGTCCTCCTCTCTGCCTCTCCTCCTCCCTCCCACACTTCCTCCTCTCTGCATAAGCCTTGTTGGCACCCTGGTCACCCCCAGTCAGGAGGAACTGGCTCACTGAGCAGTACCTGGCTGCTGAAGGAAGGTGGGGAGTCCACCTCTGGAGGTCCCTCAAAGGGGTTTGGCCAGCCTTCCATTTCATGGCACACTATTATTTATTCCTACAGAGCGTGACCTTGAATGACAGCTCTACCAGGAGCATCCAGATGGGGATTAAACCTCCTCTCTCTCTCTCTCTCTCTCTCTCTCTCTCCTCTGTCCTCCCCAGAAGCCCCACCAAACCACTTAGCCCCTCCACTCCCCACTCCCAGCACATCGGTGGATAGGTAGCTGGCGGATGTAATAGGAAGGGCAACCTTATTCCTGGTTCCTGTACGAAGGAAATCCTGGGCCTGGAAGATGCAGGAGGACCATGGCCTCCTCTCTGTAGCCACACCTGCTGGGGAGCAGCATGGCCTTGCTCCATGAGCAGCTGGCCTTCCTTGGGGTGATGAGCCCAGTTTGCTATTGGCCCAGGACTCCACATTGTCCTGGGGTATGCTTTTCCCCAGAAGCTACTCCCCATTGCATCGTTTCTGCAGATCATGCTGTGTAGAGATCAGAGCCACTGTCCACAATTTTCCTTTGCTGGTCACTGTGTGGTGTAGCCCAGAAAAGCAGTCTTTACCTTGCTAGGCAGATGCCTTTGCGTTACCCCCGTTACCTATCCAACCTTTGTTTTCAGCCCACTCCCTGCACTATCTCCAAGGTGCATTAGATTTGGGACATTCTGTCTCCTCCTGAAGCTGTCAGAGAGGCTTGTTCTCAGCCCCAAGGAGGCAGGGAGCCCCGGTTTTGCCTCGGTTTTTTTGAGGCCAGAATAGTGATGAGGCTGATACAAGGAACACAGAAGTGACCCCATCGAATCAGCCTGGCTTTCTTGGGCTGACTTGAGGTGGGTAAGGAAGGAAAAGGTGATGGGGTACTTCTTTGGAGGAGTTTGTGTTTTGTCTTGAATGGACAGGACTGGGCCACGACAGGCGCTGATTGAAAGCAATGACACGGAGCCTCATTAATGACCTGGGAATGAGATGCAAGAAGAGCCCAGAGCTGTTTGAGTAAACAGGATTTACACTGTTCTGCTTTATGCTCTTGTAATTATCTGGTGACCCAGTTGCTATACATGGCAGAGGGGACTTAGAAAGTGAGTTGGGAATTCTGATTTCAAATTACAGAGCAATTTAGGACCACCTTTATGAATTATTTTCTAACTCTGGAAGGATCAGAAATTATCCTGCCTCTAGCTTATCAGTGCTAGACCCATGTGAGTCCTGAGTGCCTTTATGTAAACCCACACCTAGACACACATAGAGTCAGCCTTTAAGCTCCCCAGTGGAGGTGAGCCCAGGATGGACAATCCCCAAATTCAACTTCTGCTTACTTCTACCTCATATTATCTGGTTTTTACCAAGAGCACCACCTTCTCTTCCTTTCTTGCTTAGTAT
Source organism: Vulpes lagopus (assembly GCF_018345385.1). Lineage (NCBI taxonomy): Eukaryota > Metazoa > Chordata > Mammalia > Carnivora > Canidae > Vulpes > Vulpes lagopus. The sequence goes on along the minus strand of NC_054828.1, from coordinate 25,757,464 downwards.
TCACTGGCATCTTTGCTCTCATATATATAGGCAAGGGCGATTAAGGATGGAAACTTCCCTGGTATCCATCAGTAACCAGCTGGTTGAGCAGAGGAGAGGGGTTAACCTATTAGAGGTTAATACCTCTATCACCTCTACTTTACAAAGGAGGAGACCCAAGGTGGCCTAGCCAGTGAGGGGCAGAGCAGGGCTTAAACCAGGTGCAACTGCTTGCAGAGCCCAAGCTTCTTACCACTCTGCTCTGGTGTCTTCCTGATGCCAAGGATTTAGGTTGCTGTTCGGGAATTCTCCTCTTGGTTTAATTCACTTGTATTTGAACTTATTTATTACTCAGCATGAGCCCAGGACTTGTCCATGGATGATGTAGCCATTTAAAAGTCCCATGTGAAAAAAAATAAAAAATAAAAATAAAAAATAAAAGTCCCATGTGAGATTATTCTTCCTTAAGGGTTTGCAATTTTGTTCAGAGATTTCACCTGTCAAACCATTAGAGACTAATAGGAAAATAGCTCAACATTTATTGAGCACTTACAATGTACCAAGCACCATGAAGGGTCCCTTACATGAGTTCATGTGTGTAAAGTACTTAGAATAGTACCTGGCACAGAACTAGAAGAGTATCATATTTGCTGTCCTTATGCTGGAGAATTATAATTCTTAGGAAGAGAAGATGGAGAACTGAAAGGTAGTGATCAGTCTTCTTGGGATAGATGGCCATTGAAGGAAGGCACGTCCAATGGAGATGCAGTATGGGCAGAGGGCAGGAGGCTATGGGCCCCAGCAGCGGTTCCCCCTGTTGGTATCATAGGCTGGCCTGCCAGGGGTTGGGTCCCACTGCCCCTTGAGTGGCCTGGGACTGGAGGCCCATCATTGATTAGGAAGGTTGGGAGATAAAAAGCGGCAAGAATTCCTTTCTTTTTTTGAGATTGTCAGTCTTACTGTCTCTCTGTTTCCTTCCACCTACTAGAAACTCAGACATGGCAAAAGCTCACATGATACATTTTTGTACAGCAACTTTCTGATGAAATATTCTAGAAGTTTCTTTACCAATTTGATAGAAAAAAGAAAATAGCTCAAAGCAGGAAATGATTTTAAGACAAAGTCAAAGCTTTCCTGTGGTGGTGACACCAGCACATTTCGGTGTCTGGAATTAACACAGGCAGCCAAAGAAGAAATGTGGGTGTAGCGGATGAGCATGCAGATGGAAAACCAAGGGCTAAAGGGAGCTTCTGGGATGAAAACCTTCCAGAAAAGATCTAAGGGACTAAGTCACATGCTTCCAAGGGACTTGGGAAAAAATATGGCTGAGGCAGAACCAAATGAGAGACCCAAAGTAGGCATAAGCTGTATTTCCTTTTTGGACTTTTGTTTGAGTTTCTAAAGAATCTAACTTCCCAGATCACTGTTTTAATTTGTTAATGGTTGCAGGGTTTGCTTAATATACTGCGCCTGTACCCAAGTAGAAGTCCTACCTCTGGCCCTGAGTAGAGACTCAATGTGCCCAAGTGTTTACTGAATGAGTGGCTGAGTTCATAAATGGAGCTGCTACCTCGAGAGCAATTGCAAACAGCTTGGCAGGAGTGGAAAGTGCCTCAAAAGTGAGGAATATGGGCATGGACAGGACCATTTCCCCAAAGGAAAATAATCTAAGGCGCAAGTGATTATAAAGATAGAGAAATCTACAGACCAAAAAAATACTTCCAGGGAATGCTGGTTCTCCCAGCGAAAGCTCCAGCAAGCAGTGCAAGATGAAAGTGGAATAAAGGGCCAAGTCCCCATGGCAAGGGTCACAGCAGGGAGAGGAGGTCACCAGAAAGGAAAGATAGAGGCGACACAACACAGCAGCAAGTCCACGAAACACCTTCCAGAAACGCCGCTCTGCCCTTCCTTCCCCACTCTGCCCTCACCTGCCAGAAGAGCCCACCTGACCTGGGGCATCTGGTCAGAGGTGGCTCTGGGTGGGGGCCGAGCTGAGGGTCGCACGGCCTAGGAGGGGTGTGGCTGCATGCAGCTTGGAGTTGGCCACAGGTTAAAGGGGTCTGGGTCACCAGTTAGATTTCCTTTTTATTTTAATATGCCTTTTGATTTTTATAAAGCATGCATATAAAAGTGTATAAAAAGCATACATACAGTGTTTAAATTAATAATAAACTGAGCACAAACGTACAGCTGGCTCTCACGGAGGTGAAGAAACAGAACACGGCCAGGACTGTAGACGCTCCTGTCTGTTCTTTTCCCATCACACCCCACCTTCCAGCCAGAGAGGACCGTTTTCCTGGCTTTTGAGATCATTGCGTCCTTGTTTTCCTTTGTAGTTCTACCAACGTTTGATTCGTTGCTCAGCCCTATAATTTAGTATTCCCTTCTGGTAAACTAACGAAAATAGAGTCATTTAGGAAATGGACTCCTTTTGCTCGACATTGTAAGATCCATCCATCTCACACTGTTAGCAGTGACTATCACAGGTTGATTTCACTGCTGCCTCATGTTCCACTGGGGGGATGTGCTAAAATTTCTGCATCCGTTCTAGATTGGAACTCTTGGAACGGGCTTTTGTGGATGTGCTGCATGTGTTTCCTGATGAACATTTCGCAAGCATCCCAAAGAGAACTCTGTAGAACGGCCAGATTGTAGAGTAGGTCCCGCCTCACGGGCACCAGGTGACACCAGGTTGTTCACAGTGGTTGCACCAGTTAACCCTCCACCAACCGAGCTGAGAGTTCCAGGCGCTTCATGTCACAGAATGAGGATTGCCAGGCCTCTTCGTGTTGGTCAGTTTAGTGCGTGAAGGCACCGCGCAGAGTGTTAACTTGCTTTTCTCCCAATTGCTAATGCGATTGAGCGTCTTTGCCTAAGCTTGTTAGCCATTTGGATTTCCTCTTTTGTGAACACAGGGCTTGTTCGGGTATTTTGCCATTTACTACTGGACTGTCTGGCTTGTTTCTTGTAACTTGTAGGCATTCTTCCCACGTTCTTGACCCTAGTCCTCTGTCGGGTACTATTTGAATTGCCTCCTGCTCATTCACTCTGCCTTGGGGATACAGGTTCAGCTAAAGGCACAGCACCCAACACCAGACACATGAGCTCGACAGCCTGGCAGACGAGGATGCAGGGCCACCCGGGGCTGCACCCTGGAACAGAGTGAACCAGCAGGGGCTGTGAGAAACAGGCTTCATAGTAACAAGAGGGTGGGGATCCCCCTGCTCCCCACAGGGGTGAGATTGGCTTATTTGGATAATTCTGCAGGCTGGCAGGGAGCTAAACCCACTACTCAGGGATGAGCAGGAAATGTGCCCGTCGCCCTCCATAAGGGATTCTTCAGCTAAGGGACCTCATCCACGGGGGCAGAGTATGAAGGAGAACTGTCAGTTGGGCCCGTTGAGGCCGTCCCGATTTTGCTGGGTGACAAGGCAGCATTTAATACTGAGTCTTAATTTTGGAACCTACACCATGATTTATGCGTTACAAATATATTCTCTCATTTTGTGGCTCACCTCTCCCTCTCTAGGTTCTTCTCATGAACAGAGACTCTTTAGAGTTGGCACTTTTGATATTCCTAACCAATTCTTCACTACTTCGAGGTCAAAGGCACTCCCTGTACTGTCTTCTGAAAGCATTAGTGTCGGGCCATCAGTTTGATTCTGAATCTAAATTGCATTAAAGCATATCGGGTACGCCTCCGACTTCCTGTCCCTGTAGGGACACCGAGGCCCTGACTGCTCCCCCGAGCCCACTCCTGCCTCTTCTCGGTCTGACGCTTCTCCAGGACTTCTCACTGTGGCCAACGCAGCTCCAGCCAGAACTGCCAGGGCCCTTTCGGGGTGTTACCGACAGAGTGTCCCCCTCAGCCTACTTCCAGCTCAGCCGGGCGGCTTCTGTGTGCTCCTGTGGAGGCTCACTTAACTTTGCTGGGTACCACTGAACGGGTGCTGCTGGCTCCTCGGGAGACAGGACAATGCCTTGCTGTGTCCCAAGGCACTTCCAGATCATCCCCGGGGTCCCCAGGGGCGCAAGAAGAAACAGGGGAGATGTGCGGTTTGGAACTAGGACAGGCCTTCACAGTGGAAGTATCCTTGGTAAAGAGTCTTGAGAAAGCAAGCAAGGACACATCAGTAAGTTGGGGCGGAGGAGCGTCTGTCTCCAACAGGTAGATGATGTTCCCGACCCTGAGGTTCAGCCGGGGAGACGGCTGTGGATGGCACACCCGCCCCCCTGTCTCTCTAATTGCTGTCATTTTAATAAACAGAGCGCAGCTCATTCAAGGGACCGTTCGGTTGCAGATGTAATTTACTCCTCTGGAAGCACAGGGTTTACATTTCCAAACTATCATTGTTTGTGTTGGTTGTCGACACATGGAAATGGCATAATAGTAATATAATAGGGAACACATAGGGAGAGCTTGTGGGTGCCAAGCACGGCTCTGAGCCCTTGCCGGGCGGTAACTCATAATCCTCACCCGCCCCCACCCCCCACCCCAACCAGCCTCTATCCGGGCTCCTTTATGTGGTGCAGAACCCAGAGCCCGGGCCGCCCCGTCACCCTGCTCTCTGCTCTACTCACGTCAGGGGACGGGGGCTTCCAACTGACTCCCCGGGAAGAGGCCATGGAGTGCCTTAGTCATCCTTCTCTTGTATCTGCAGTGTCTTTAAGAAGAAGGGCGACTGTCATCTGTGAGCATTAGTCATCAGCTAAACAACTAAAGGGAATGAGCTTAAAATAAAACCAAGAACATCAGAAGGAGCTTGGAGAGAGCCCGAAGGAGAAAATGCTAGCACAGGCCAGTGAGGGCTTGGCACAGTCTTCGCCAGCAGAGGTCAAGCCCGGGTGCACTGGAGCTGGGAGGCCCTCCTTTCCGTCCTCCTGTCCTTCCTGTGGCGGCCCCTTCTGCAAGGGGGAGGGGGCTCGTCTGGTTCCGTGGGCCTCTTCCCAGGGTGAAGGCGGAGGCCCTCAGTGGACGTCGGGAGGACCGTGTTGTCCGTGACCTGTTTGGAGCCTCCGTGCGCGTCCCATCTCCCTTCCCCGCTGCACGGTGCCTGCGCAGACCGACCATCTGGAGCCTGGTGGTGCCCTGGGCTCCGGCCCTCGTCAGGCCGGGAGGCACAAGCACAGTCCTGCCCTCCCGACCCCTCCGGCCCCAGCGGGCCTGGCCCCGGACCCCACCCCAGGCATACAGGACAAGGCACTCGCTCCTCTGCGGCCTTCTGAGTTCTCGCCTCATTGCCCTTTGCAGCACCTGCCTCCATCGCTCCCTTCCTCCCCTGTGATGCTTCTGTGCGTCTGTCTAGAGTAGCCCGCCAGACTACCCTGCCTAGAGTACCCCACCTAGACTACCCTGCCTACAGTACCCTCCCTAAAGAACCCTGCCTACAATACCCCGCCTAGACTACCCTGCCTACAGTACCCCGCCTAGACTACCCTGCCTACAGTACCCTGCCTAGAGTACCCTGGCTGCCCTGTAGCCACCATCTTGCCCCTCAGAGCCTGCTCAAGGACCCTCCCTGTAGGACTCATTCCCTGGAGCCTCTCTGTCCTCGTGTTTGGATTCGGTACACCATGCTGTGTTCTAGGGGTGCCTTGTTCTTAGTCCTGTTGCAGTGTTTGCCATCCCCTTCTTTCAGCTAGTTGATGCATTTTTCTCAAAGGCCAAAGCACCACACGATGATGGCAGGCACACGGGTGAAGAAGGCTGTGCGTAAATGAACAAGAACTTCTGTTTGAGAACTTTTGTGAATGGTTCCTAAACACCTGATCACACTGAGTGTTGAGTGATTGCTGTGTGCCCTTTGCCCAGAAGCTCATGCCACCCTCACAGCTTCCTCTTCTTTTGGTTGAAGTAAAGCACAGTCCAGAGGGGACAGAGCTTTTGGTCCTGACCTCCGGGGCTGTCTCCCCTTGCTGTGACACAGGCAGTCCCGTCTGGGCAGACCTGCCTTCCACCAGCAGTTACAGGATGGCAGGACCAGTGCAGCAGGGGGCTTCAGAGCCACACTCGTGGGTGCTTTCTCAGAGGCAGTGCCTTCAAAGCAGGGACCTGAAGTATATATAGGGGTCAGCAGAACACGAAGAGAGGTGTGCATTGTCCTGCAGCCAGGGGAAGGCCCGGAAGGAAAAGCAAACCTGGCAAACTAGAGAAGAGGAGGTTTGGAGGGTGGGTAGTATGGAGCCTCAGAAGTGAATTTGGAGGTTCAGGCTTTGTCTTGGGAGCATTTGGCAGCCAAGAGACAGTTTTGTTTTTTTGAAGTAATATCTACACCCAACATGGGGCTCGAGCTCACGACCCTGGAGATGGAGAGTCACATACACGATGGACTGAGCCAGCCAGGCACTTCCACCAATAGACAGTTTTAAGCAAGATGGTGACCTGACCTGCTACAAGGCTCCTTCTGTCCTGCTACAAGGTTGGACAGGGACAAAAGTTGACAAGGGAAGACCTGTTTGGTCAAGTCATTTCCCAGATAAGAGATGATGGTGCTCCAGACTGGAGGTTGAGGCCACGGAAATAAAGAGAAGCGAGAAGATCTGAGAGACTTTGAGGGAGCGGTGTGTCACAGCACTTGGACATTGTTTGGATGTGAAGATGAGGGCAGGAGGGGGAGAAGCTGAGGATGCCACCAGGGTGTCTGGTATGGACAAGTGACCAGTTGGCAATATAGTAGGTGGGATCATGGAGCATAGGGAAGGAGGAGATACGAATGTAAAAGAATGATGTTGGGAATGTATATCAATCTCTGGTCCCCAAGGGGCACACAACAGAGAGTTGTCTGGATATATAAATTTTAAGAGTGTATAAGATCACATAAGAGTGTTTAAAAATATGGGAAAAGATGAGGTTATCGAGGGAGACTGAGGAAGTAAGACATATCCCCATCTTTCTCTCTCTCCTCTGTCAACTCCCAACTGCACTGGTGAATATGGGAGCCACTAGCCACAAGTGGCTTTTTAAATTCCAATTAAAATACAATTTAAATGAAATACAATTCAAAATTCAGTCTTCAGGGGCACCTGGGTGGCTCAGTCAGTTGAGCGTCTGACTCTTGGTTTCAGCTCAGGTCATAATCTCAGGGTCATGAGATCAAGCCCCACATTGGGTTCCCAGCTAGGTGTGGAGCCTGCTTGGGATTCTCTCTCCCTCTCCCTCTGCCCCTCTTCCTGCCATGCATGTGCTTGCTCTCTCTCGCTCTCTCTCTCTCTCAGAAATAAAAATATAAAAAATAAATTTAATTTTAAAAAGTCAGTCTTCAGTCATACGAACCACATTTCAATGCTCATAGCCATGTGGCTGGTGGCTTTTATAAGGGACAGAGCACATTATAGATCATTTCCATCATCACAGACAGTTCTGTTGGACAGTGCTGTGTCTAGATTCAGTGTTGTATTTTGCATCCACAGTGCCCAGGCACTCAGAAAAAAAAGTACAGCTCCTTTGGGGAGAATTCTAAGAAGTAAACAGGTGTGTGTTTGCTGGCCTAACAGCCAGAAAAGGAACCCTTTGCATTCCTCAGGGCCCTTCACATGAACAAGTGGGCCTGACTAGGGCCCCTCACTGTCCCGGCCCAAACACAGGGGTGTTGGCAGGTGGGGGTCCTCCGGGAGGCATTAGGACTCTCACCATGGTTGTCTGACTTAACTCTTAAACTTCTTTCTGGGGCCCATCGGCAATACTGTAGCACATTTGCACTGAAGCAAGTAAAACATCTTAGATTATAATTCAGGATTACAGAGTGATAGATTTGAGTGTCTTCACAGGAAAATGGATCTTCAACTTTTCATATCAGACACCAGTTCTAAATTGTCTTCAATGTTCAGTTTGGGCTTTTGCTTTTGTTTTTCATCCTCGTTGAGTATGTACCTTTGTTCTTTATTTTCTTTTTCAGTCAGATGTCATGGATCAGAATTTGTTAAATTTCCTTCCAGAACAAGAACATTCAGAAGTGTATAAAATGCTTTCTTCCCATATGCTTGTGACAGATTCCCCCTCCCCAGAATACTTAAAATGTAAGTTTAACTTTACTGGTTTTACAAGATATAAGAATTTTACTTTTGAAAGGAGGTTAGAATGAATTAAGAAGGGAGGACTAATTTTAAGAACAATTTTCCTTGCGACTCAGAATATTTCCAAGATCCTTAGAGGTATATTTTAAATTTAAAGCTAAAACTGGAGTTTGGAATATGTATGACATTTAACTTCTCTGTGGAAAATTTGAAAGCACAGTGCTTAAGAATAAGAATTTGTTTTTGCATGTAACACAAGAAGTTCTTTTTTATTTTTTTAGACATGAGACAGTCTTTTGGTAACAAACAATGCAAAAATCAGTGCCCAGTCTGCTTATTTTAGAGGACACTGTAATGCCAGATTTGTATGATAACCAAGTAACCAACTGAAAACTGAATAATTAGGTCAAAACTCCAAATTCTCTTCTCCTGAGGCTGTCATCTGGTTATTTATATACGTTTGCAGTTTTTATGGCATTGTAAAGTTTTCCTCAAAATTGGCACCCTGGATGGAAGGCCAGCCTTGGTGGCTGCTGAACTGTGTGTCCCTTAATGAAGCACATATGTTGACGGAGGTAGTATGAGTGCCTTGCACTTACTTGTCCAGGCTTTGGTTCATCTTCCATGAATAATTTGTCCTGTTGTACATCTGATTTTACTTCAAAGCAACGTGAAAAGATTAAATTAAAGAGAGCAGCTCTATATGAGCAGCTTTATTTTAATACACCATATGAAAACAACCGGAACTAATCAATGCCGACATAACCAACCACAGACATCTGTGAGCAAATTAAGACTAATTGGGCCCAAGTACAGAATGCACAATATCTACATAAACTATGGGGGGAAACCCCCTGTTCTGCAGAGGTTATAAAATCACATCCAAAAGTCAGTCGTAATGAGAGAAATATCCTGGCCGTGTGTAGACGAAAGCCCAGGAGTTACACAAAGACACAACTTGTTTAGTCTAGAATCTATGTTATATTCACGTTCCTTTTCTCTTTTTCCTTTAACGGCCCAGCTGACAACGATTTAGAGTTTTATTGCCATCTTCTCAGAGGCAGCTTGAACCCAAAGGAATTTCCAACTTATGAATACATAAAATTTGTAGGAAATTTTCGCTCTTACAACAATGGTAAGCTTTAATTGTCATATAATTGCGACAGTGTCTTTTATCATGCAAACGTGCACATGGGGGCATAAGAATCACTGAGGGAGGAGGAGTGAGAATATGTGCTTTTCATATTTGCATTTAGATTTTCATGTTCCCAAGATGCGTTTTGTGCTCATAAATGTTATCTCCCGTTCAAGAAGAACACACTCCCACACTTGTTTATGCCGGGGCACTAAGTCCCACTGAAATGCACTTTATTCATTTATTTATTTTCAGGCTGATGGAATAGTTCTGTACTGTAAGGAACAACTTACAGTTAATAAAGAACAGGCTCAGCCTACACACAGCCGAACAGGGTTCATTGTGACATGAAGATGCATATAACCTTGGTTTCTGCATCTTTATTCTCCTTTTTCCATTACTGCTGTGAGCCTGCTTTCTTGAGTCTGGTATGCAGATCTTTTGCTGCCTCTGACCCTAATGCACAGGAAAGGGCCATTTTTTGATGAGCTAGCAATCCACATTGGTGAATTATCAAGCGGATTAGCCAGGCAGTAAAATCTTACTCTCGGAAATTACCCAGATAACTAATGGTCCGAGCCCTGGCTGCACCTCTAAACTAGACCTACACCCTCAGTTTCACTTTTGACCTGGGGAAAATGGGAATGCAAGCCTGATGCCCGACATTCAGCAGTCTGAGCCCCCGCACCCAGCCCCACTGGGAAGCCCAGCACAGGCCTGTGTTTGGTTTGCTCCACACTTCAAACCTCAACACAGAACAAATCACTTTGGATGATCTAACATTTCATAAAACCACAAAGATGCGGAAAAAAATGGAAGGAAGTGTTGACAGGGATGGCAGAAAGAGAGGAAGAAAGGAGAACTATACCAAAGGGAAACCAACAGGGGAAGATAAGGTACCAGGGAGTTGATGGCAGCCCAGGCTTGGGCAGCCCCCAATGAGTCCATTTCCCCACCAAATTAGTCCCAGAGTCTCCATTAGAACTGGCCAACATAATGGCCCCAAGTCCTAATGCTGAGGCTACCCGGGATCTTCCCTTCGCCCTAAGACGATCCTCTGTTGTATGTTGCTTGCATAAATATACATGCTTTTATTCAGAAGGCTCCAAGTAGATGCTAAGCATGTTGGTCCTGCCAATGTGATTTTCAAGCCTTGTTCAGGGTTTATGCCTGGATGATGGACTCCATGGCCAAGTTGGGGCCCTCTGGGAACCTACCCAAACAGGGTTCAGTGTTCCTGAGTGGTTGGAAGTGAAGAGAAGTCAGCTTTCACCAGTGGGGCCCTAAATCTGGACTACAAGGGAAAAGCCAAAGCCAGACCATGCCTAACCTGACTCATCTGAAAGGTTTTCCTAAACCTCATGAGATAAGTGTTTCATGAACCACATACCTAAGCAAATGGTAGCTGGTTGAGCTACCTAGTTAAAGAAACTAACCTAAGAGGCACCTCGTAGAGGTAGAGCACCCAACATGATGCCAGCCCTGGAGCAGAGTACACTGGGTGAGGTAGTTTGTTAAAATGCAGATTCCAGTTCAGGAGATCTGAGGGTGGGGCTGGGATTGTGCAATTGGAAAAGCACCTTGGGGTTTTGGTGAAAAGGGGTCATGGACTTTGAGAAACACTGCCCTATTGTAATACTAAATGCCATTCCAGAGGAATTCTAATGGTACTCCTCCCACTGATGGCACTCCTTCCAACAGCTTCATCCTTGAATCAGTAGGAGCAGTGGTTTGGAATTTGCTTAAAATGTGCGCTGTGGCCGTTGTGCCAGCTGTCAGAATAGCAGAACATCCCTTGTGGCTGTGAGCGAGGAAGGGAAAGGCACCCTGGCCCCCAGAGTGCCAAGACTGTGGGAATTATGGGACACTGCTCCCACGTGTCCCCATGACAACAGCACACCACTTAATTAAGGAACCGACATGTGATTGGCTGGTGAGCAGCAGTCGCATCCTTTGTTAATTTACATTTCCACAACTCTCCCTTAAGCTGCTGCTGAATATCACTTTGAAGCTTCCTGTCACTTCTCACATTTTAGAGGGTTTCAAGGAAAGAGGCAGGCTTCATTGTGAATACCTGGGTTTTTGTTGGTTTTTTTTTGTTTTGTTTTGTTTTTTTTAACTAGCAGAGCTTTATCTTCACTCCAAGTTGAGACATTGTTTGTTTGCCTGAAAGAATGTGTGGAAATTATGTGTGATTTTTTTTTGAAACTGTTACTGCTATAAACACACAGCACTGAAAGTGGAAAATTTAAAACCAAGAGTGCCAGAGTGTCTTTCTAGAGCCTGTTGAACAAACCAAAGTTAGGGGGCTTTCTTGAGACAAGAGTCCCCAAACGTAATTGTGGAAAACTGAAATATAAGTCTCACTTGAATGAAAATAGACAACAACAAATGTCAGAAACGAATGAATTTCTAAGATGGAGCCCTGTGAAATCACCTACGTTGAATAATTTTTGACCTCTAAAATATGGTTTCACATACTTTAGGAAATACTTCAAATTTGATTTTGTAGGTTTAGTTATCAATAAACATTAAGCAATGGGTTAATGAAAATAGCACACCTTAGGAGGACTTCCTAAATCCCAGGGCCTGGGCTCTGTCTTTGCATTGATAATCTCATTGAATCCTCCCACCAAACTTATAAGTGGTACTGTTGGCACTGTCCCATCTAAACAAAGGAGGAAGCTGATGCTTGTGAGAATCTGAGCTGCACACATGGGAAATGGGGAACCTACACTCATGCCTGTTCTAACCCTGAGCTCCGACCCTTAACCCCAGTGCTTTGCTGCCTCCCACAAATCTATGTTGAAATTAAACATGTAGATGCAGCACACGGGCCTGTCCCTGCCACCTGGCATGCTGTTGGTCAGGATGTCCTTACCTATGCACATCAGATGTCCTGCAGCCATGTACCAAGCTGTTTTAAAGGTACCCAAGCTTTATTTTAAATCAAATATGGTGAGACAAACAGAAATGGAAATGACTGTCAGGAAAGAAGAGGCTTATACTCATAGATCTCTCAAAACAGGCACAGCACACCATGGAGGCCACATGGGAAAGCACTGGGGAGAGATCAGGAGGCAGGGTGAATGGGAGAAGACATGGGCAAGAGCCTCTAGTGTGATTTCTGTGGAAAAGAATGAGCAAGGCAGTGGAAATAAATAGGCTTCAGTCTGACTAGTTTGAATAATTTTAGTGGGCCCTTGGGTAGAGGGGCTGTCTCTAGTTGTCAGATACCTGGGTGATTGGGGCAAGTAGCTGGTAGCCCAGAGTGTGAGAGACCCATAAGGAGATGATAGGAGTGTGGGTTCTAGAGGGGTTGATTTGCCTATGAAAGGTGCTCTGGAAGGTGAGTCATTGACTGTTTCTAGGGATTGGCCAACTCTGAAAGGAGCAGTTCCTCTAGAGTCAGCAAGGCCCCAAATGTCAAAGTATCAAATACAGAAACAAGACAATGTGGTTTGTACACAAGCCACTCCATGCAACTTCCCTGAGTTCCCAGGCATGGCATACATTTGAAGCAATATGTAAAAAAAAAAAAAAAAAAGAAAGAAAGAAGAAAGAAAGAGAAAGAAAGAAAGAAAGAAAGAAAGAAAGAAAGAAAGAAAGAAAGAAAGAAAGAAAAAGAAAAAGCAATATGTAAAGTATAGAAGAAAACGGACTATGAACATTGGTTTGATTTTAATAGAATACCTGCTCACTTAAAAGAACTATAGAACTATGTATGAAACCCTACTCTAGCCCACTATCAGGAAAAGTTCTATCATTTCTGTAGAGCTCTTTAGGGAGTGTGGCCTGGTTCATTCTTAGTTGATGTCAGGAAGATAAAAGGCTCTCATCTTTGTAAATAATGGAGTGGAAAGGACAGTGACCCTTACTCATCTGTGAGCTTATTGCACCCCTTCCTGGGCCTATGCAGTCCTTACCTGGTACATAAATAAGGCTCAACACAAGTATGTTGACCTAGACTGAGGCTTAGCCATCCTGGCCCTACACGTATAGGTGCTAGGGGACAGAAGCAGGATTCAGACCCAAATTTTGACTCACAAGGAAATCAGGGTTCTTCCTGAAAACTGATAATAGAGCTCTCCTTGACTGACCCCAAAGCCCACCTGGAAATAGAGTAGTGGCTTCTAGAAGGGCCCCCACTACTTCTTGAGCCTTTAATCCAAAATGAAGATGAAATCCACTTTTGTACGTGCCAGGTAAAGTGGGACGCGTGTAACTTCCAGTGGTTTGTGAATTGTCTGCACTGGAAGGCCCAAGCAACCCTGTGTGGTCAGTGTGTGGTCATCTTTGGCCTCCACTTGCCCCCTGCCATTCTGTGTCCCCTACCCCCATTGAGTTCCTAATTGCCTGGGCTCCCTGGGTACTCCCTCCCCAGTGACTCAGGCGCCCCCACTAGGACTGTTCCTGACGCACTCTCTTCCCTGCCTCTTGTTCCTTTGATCAACCAGCTTGCCTTAAGGCTGCTGGAAGCACGAGCTGCCACTCAAAAACCACATCTATAGGAACCTTTGGGCCTAAAACCAAAGGGCAAAAAGGAAAACGTGTAGGTTCCAGGGCAGGAAGACAGGTGACACTGATCCAGAGAGAGATTTTGGTGACCCTTAAATCACATAGACAAAGACGCCATCTGCTTGCCTGCTAACCCAAATAACTGCTCAGAATATGTCTGGCTCTGTCACCGGGATGAGTAGACCCAGTTTGGAATTCGAAGTGTGGAGAGGAATAAAAGCACTTTGCCCCTTTTCCCTTGTTAACGAGATTAAACTCTAATTGGACATTTCTAGACTCCCCAGCCAATTGTGTCACCTTACCCCTTTACCTCCAAACCTCTCCATTCATCGTGGCTGTGCAGACATGGCCACTGTTGCCCCAAGTACGTCAACAAAATGGAACTTCCCCTGCTTCAATATTTGCACATCTTGGTCACTCCTTAGGGCTTCATCATTTGCTACAGATGTTCAAGGGAGAGGAGACAGAAGACAGGATTTCACATCTTTCACCTAGATTTTTTAATAAACGTGAAGAAGTATGTGTCAGGAAATGGGACGAGAAAACAGCTTTCCTAGAACTGTTTCACTTTAGGACAGTTTCTAACCAAGTCCATGGAAAGCTTCCTGAAGGAATCTGAGCTGAAATACAGAACTACATGTCTCCTCCTCTTCCCATAAAAAAAGCCTACTCTCTGATCTTGGTCATGTGCCCTGGAGATTCAGAGAGGATTCCTGGTGGGAGCAGCCCCTGGTCTACCTCTACTCTGCACGTCATTTCCAGAATAGGGGTGAAATGACCTGACTTTATTCAGAGCTATATGTGTCTCAGAACTGATTTTTTTTAAACCCCTTGGACAAACACACAGTTCCAAATTTTTCCTTCTCCAGTTATATAGAGGAGCCCCTGGGTTCCTCTTTCAACGCCCACCCATGGTCCCATCCCACCCCACCCCCACTTTTCTGGGAAAGGAACTGGCCAGATGAGTTTCAAAGGCATAATGAACAGGCTTTGCTTTCAGGGGTCCTAACAAACAGGTTGCAGGTCCTGAAACATAAGTTCATGCCAGGAAGAAGGCAATCCTCTATTTAAGCCCTTGTTCCTCCCCCAGACTTGGATTTAAATGTGCATCTGACTGAAATCCAGAAAGCAGTATTTCAAAAGTTGCTGGTGTGGTTCCAAATAGGTCACCCTCAGCAAACATTCCACTCTGGGCTTTCCAGAAACCACACACCAGAGTATAAAAGTCTCCCTGCCCTCATTTTACCTATCTGCCTCTAACCACACAACCAGATTTGAAATACTGGCAGAAAGGGAGGCTTTTCAGCTTACGACACTGGATTCCGTATGTTCCGTGGGATTTCTGTAGGTTGCCTCGTTTTATGGCTTTGGGGGTTTTGTTTTTTGTTCTCCGGAGCTGAATTGAGATTTCTCAGTTAGGGGAACAAATCCATGCCCGCCAGACCTCACTGAGAATGGAGACGTTGAGTTTAGCACAGGAAGGACAGCTTCGGGGAAGGAATGTCCCCTTCGGCCCGTGCACAGGCCCCCAGGAGCAAGAAGCAGAGTGTCCCCTCCACCCCGACGAGGAAGTGCCACATCCCTCTCTGGCAGCGGGCATTGCTGCCAAATTAGATTGCAGAGGAATTAAGATGGCAATAAAGAACAAATTGCTACCCAAGGGCATCGTCCTGCCTGAGCATCTAGAGTCCACACCGAAATGGAGCAGTGAGGAATGGTCACACATTTATCAGACACGTCCCCCTGCCCGTTTCAGCCTGCGAGCAGGGCTCTTCTGTAGAGGTTGTGCAGTAATTGTGATAAAACTGTGCACAAGACGTCCACTTGGAGGACAGGGGGTGGCAGCCTGTAGGAAGTTCACTTCCCTGAGCCTACGAATCATCTGGCCCTGTCCACACCAACCATCTGGCGGATATCTTGTCAACACCATTACAACCTCCTGGCCCCCCAAAATACTCATTTTAATTAACGCCAAGGGGAAGAAGAAATATTTAAGCGAGACATAGATTTTCCGGGCTGAGTCATTTTTTCAATCCAGCAAACTGCAAACCCTTAGCTTTTCCGTGTGGCTCTCAGCTTCTCTCCAAGCTTGTTCTTTCTTTCCGATGCCAAACAGAACCGGCAGAAAGAAACCCAAAAACCCGGCGGGATTATTTCTCGGCGGGCTGTTCTAAGAACCCGGTAACCCGGCGGTTCAGAACCCATCAGGTGACGCGGATCGTGCTGTGCAGAGACAAGAGAAGCGCCTGAACAGAGGGCTTAATGAGCAGGAGGTGATTTCTCGTGAATGTGCAGGAAATGATTTTTTTCCTTCACAGCCCAATGCTCTAGCCCAGACGTTTTGGATATTTATCATAAATGGGATTTAAGAATGTTTTCCTTCCCTTAGCAAGCCTCCTCCCTGATGGTTGCACGTCTTCCTGGATACCTTTCGGCTTTGAATTTGCGTTTGTTCCAGGAAGTGCTGAGAAAGCTATTTGTCACTCCCCGTGTGCACGATTCGTGTGTTTTCCTACAGCTGTTGCAACTAATTTATCATAAGCAGGCCATCTCTGATCAGAATGCTTAATTGTTTAGGCCTGATGACTGCACCAGTACTGAGGCACAGTCGGTACCTCTCTTTCCTTTTGTTTCTGCGCCTTTGCTGTGAGCCACATTCACTACCCCACCTCGCTGCTTCTCTGTCCTTTCCTACCTCTTTGCAAACACATCTCACACCACCCGAGGCCTCCCGGCCCCCTCGGTCAGCCTATGTTCTTATGACTGACTCGGGAGGTCACTTTTGTCATCAGACAGACTTGGAAGCCGACCCCAGGGGCCAAGCGAGACAGACTTTAATCACTCCTGTTCTCTCAAGAACCTCGGGGCCCTCTCATGTTCCTGTTCGGAATCCCTAGAGTGCCAGCCCGAGGCAAAATTCTTCCAGGGTCTCTAAAATTAGAGGCTGTGATGAAAGGTTCAGGAGCAAAAAGGGGCTCCCTCACCCCGATCCTTTTAGTAGGAAGACCAAAAGCAGACCATCATCTTGCAGCTTTCCAAGCTTGAGGCTCACCTGTGCTGTTCTCACAGAGTGGTGACTGCTGCTGATGATTTGCAGCAGACCCTGCCCAGGTCCTTCTGACCTGGGTAAATGTACTGATAGGGCGGTGAGCAAGCCCAAGTGCCAGTGGGACCCCGGGCCATGCTCCCTGGGCACCTTCCCACAGTGAGCCAGTCGCCAGCAGCACCAGGCTGGGCCACCTGGGGTCTCATGGCCTGTGTGTTAGGCGGGATCAGAAGGTGACTTCCCCAGCCGGGTCTTAAGCTGTGGTTTGGATGTGCAGTGGAAGGTCATCTCACCAGAGACACATTCAGCAACCACACATTGAGCACCTGCTGTGTGCAAGATGCCTGCTCAGAGCGGGAGACAAAGAACTAGACCTAGTTCCTGCCATGGGGAAACCTATCTCTTTAGCTTGGGGCAGGCGGAAGATCAATTTCAAGTAAGATGACCCTAGGAGCAAAAAAATGTAGCAAGAAATCATTGCTTTTATCTGTGGCATGCGTGCTGTGCGTGTGTGAGTGTCTTGGAGTGGTGGAAGAAAGGAGAAGTCTGAAAGACTGAAGTCTGAAAGGCAGAGACCTGATAAATAGGGCTGTGCCGGCATCGACCGATTAATCCTTCCAAGAGACTCGGGAAGCCAGCTGTAATTAGATATGTTTTTTCTATTACTTAAATTGAAACAACTAATTAAATCCTTAATTAATGTTTTTTAACTACCTTGGGATAAGAAGTGCCAGAGAAGTTATTCTAAGTGCTAAATATTACCATGAAGTCCCAGGGAGCAGGTTGCTCCTGTGTTGACTCTGGAATCTGCTAGGAGGTTCCTGCTGTGAATAAAAGTCATTTGAAACAGAGTCGGCAAAATGTTTCAAGTATCTTCTTCCCCTTGACTTCCCCCAAGGTTTTCCCCTTGGCCTGTGTTAAAACTTTCATCCTTGATTTACCATCACCTTTGATCAAGCCCTCTGCTGCTTCTGGTCTGGGGGGAGAGGGCTCATTTAGAAGAGGAGCTTGCCTGGTTCTGGAGCCCTCTGTAAAGTATCTAGCTTCTCCAGTGCAGGCTGTAAGCAATAATGAAATTTCCCCCGTGGGGAGCATTTTCATCTTTAAAACCTTAGCAGCTCTAAAAGGACTGATAAAACTGCATTGGGAGGCAGCCAGGCCAGCAGTAAGCTCTGCAGAACATTCACTTAATTTCCATGGTCTCTGCCCCTTGAAGAAATTGTTAGGGGCTGGGGTTTCCCTGCCCTGTGCTCCTTCTGTCCCTCTGCCTTCCTCATGGTAAATCACTGATGAAGGAAGGCACTTATTGACAGAGACCATGGATCATTCCAGCAAGGCGCATGATTTAGAGACAAATGAGAGAGACTGTCTTAAAATTCCCCAGAAATCCTCGGAAGTTTGCTTAGAAGGCCTAGAAAAGAGTAGAGAGGATTTTATTAGGTCTTTATCCGGCAGGTGATGTCTCTTGGATTCAAGCTGAGAGGATGTTTCACATCTGGGAAATTTGTTAATATCTTTTTCTATTATGCAGATGTTCACATCTGCAGACCCCTCCCCACCGTGGGATTGCTTTCGTTTCCCCTGGTGAGTGCCTTGGCTCACCCCACTCATTAATCTGCAGTTGTCTAAGCCAGCTAATGACAGATGTAAAGTCTCTAGGGACCACTATTTCCTACTTTGCCCCCTTTATATTCATGTTTGGAAACATTTATATTAATATTTATGTGAATGCATTCGGAGAATATGCTTGGTAAAATGAATTTATTCATGTAAGTGGATAGAAGACCACATTATAGAATCACTTAGAAACCTACGAACATATAAAACAAAAATTATTGGAAAGCTAAAATCCAAAGAAAGTCTTGCAGATTTCATTTTAGAATGCATTTCATTTTCTGTTGCTTTATATGTGCTCAAATTGGAAAAGACAACTATGTTTAAATCTACAAGTTCAGAAATGTATTTAGAATTCAGGATCTAGTTCAGGATATAATCAACTACATTTGAAAAAGAAAGAGGTAGTATAGATTATCTAGCATAATGATCCTCCACGCCGGCTGCACGGTAGTAAATGTGGGGAGCTTTTAAAAGTGCCAGTGCCTGCGCTTCACACCCAGAGTTCCTGAGTTAGCTGATCTGGGAATGGGGTCTGGGCAGCTGGAGGCCACGTAGCAGTCCCAGGGAATCTGGTGTGTAGCCAAGTTCGAGAATTCCACATACATGGTCCACTGACTTTTCGCATACTTAACAGGGTTCTTTTTCCCACTGAGCACGCTCCATCTAAAATAGCAGAATTGGTCTTTGGCCCAAAAGGTAAAGCAGGTCACCACAGTTCACCGTGAAGCCAAGTCTGTAGCTCCCGGGGAAGATGGCAGCTGAGACCAGCTGGCACCTCCCTAGAGGGAGCACGAGCCTTGAACAATCCTCTGTCTGCCCCATGAGAACTCCAAGCTTGGAGTCGGAAGACCTGGGCAGAGTCCTTGCTCTGTTGTTACTTCTCTGAGTGACCGTGCTTAATGCATGTGGCCTTTCTGGGCCTCAGCTGCCTCACCTGTAGCATGAGGAAAGTCATGCCTTCCCAGACTTCCCAGGGAGAATAATAAGGCACTTGTGAACAGGCCTGTCCCCTGTGCAGAGCTACAGAACAAGCAAGTTTGTGGTGGACACTGTGCCTCTGGGGATCACCCTGGGATCCCAGGGGCCACCCTGGATCACATCGGCCAAGCCCAACACCAGCCTGGCTCCTGATGTGGAGTTTCAGGGTGGAAGCCCTTGAATCCCAGGTGTGCTGTGCCAGGACCAGGGGCGGGTGGGGGGGTCAGCAAACACCAGGGGCCCATCAAATCAGAAACTACGCCTGACTGTGGAGCCCACCCCGGGGTGAGAATGCAGGCCCTTCCTGCAGAGCGAGGCTGCCTTCTATTCCCAGCACAACAGTCTAAGTGGCCGTAGGGCTGCTGGAAACGAGAGGCAGGGTGGTCTGTCGGCTACTCGGATTCCAGCTCTGTTCAGCTATATTACCCCAGCAGCCCTGGCCCCCCACTTCCTGCAGGTACTAGCACCACCCTGACCCAGGTGTCCTGTGGCACGAATCAAGTGAGTGAATGTTCTTGAAGCCCTGAGCTGGTGCTGGCTGAGAGTGATGCCAGGTAGGGGTCAGCTGCTGTGCCACACAGGGCTAACCTGTCTGTCTGTCCTCTCCCGCCCCAGTGCCTAGCCCCTCTTGTAATGGCTTTGACAGCACCCTTTCAAGACCCTGCCGGGTGCCGCTAGGAAAGGAGGTCTGCTTCATCGCCACCGTTCGTCTGGCAACACCACAATTCTTAAAGGCAAGTATCTGGGGGAGAATTTGTCATGTGGCAGTAGTACAACTGAGTCACGCTTAGTTACAGTGAATTAAGCATCTTCGTGGAAAAGAATAAGATTGCAATGACGTTGTCACTGACTTTGAAAAGTTGAAATGTCTGGTTCCATACCTGTGACAGCCGCACATGCCCCTTGCCCCACCTCTGGTTTCCTTCCAGCTATTTTGCTGGAAGGCAATGTCAGCTGCCACTCAGCCTGCAGAAATGCTCCTCTGCAGCTCTGTAGACCCTCCTACCTTTCACACCAACCCTAATACCACTCAGGGCAGGCCGAGGTGAGGACCAAGCGTCAAAACCAAGGGTTTGTCCGTATTCTCTCATCCGTGATTGCTTTAACATCCGTGGCATGAATGTTGAGTTAAATTAGTCATTCAAATTCAGATGAAAAGCCTTTTTCCACATGTTTACCACACTTGTAGATAATGGGAAGGGAGTGGTGTGACATTTTGGCTCTTAGGTATTTTTCCCCAGCTCGTGAAATAAATTTAGTATCAGCTAATACTGAAATTAGCTACAGATGATGAGTTTCAGTCCAACACAACTTGGAGACTGGCTGTAAATGATTTTAACTTCTGTTATCCCTCTACCATGAGTTCTTGAACAAACCTAGGGTGAGCATCTGGCACTCCGAGCAACATTTTTTTTCCCCTTCTAATACAGGAAATGTGCATAGTTGACGAACCCTTAGAGGAATTCACTTCAAGGCATAGCTTGGAATGGAAATTTTTATTTCTGGATCACAGGTTTGTGAAAAGAAAAACATATTTGGGTTGGGTCCTTTTCAAGTGTTTGTTTGCATGAGCCAGGCTCTCCTTGGGAGAGAAAAGTCGGGCCTGGTCCCTTCGAGGAGAGGGCTTTCTGGCAGCAGGAAAAATCGTTCCTAGCCAAGAGTGAGGTGGCTTCCCTTCAACTGCAAGTTGTCCATGGATATGTTCTTTGTTTGGGTCAGAGCATCTCAGGAGAGCCAGGTGCCACAGCCCGGGGACATCTTTGGGAGACCCACACCCCCACCCCTTCGGGACCCTCTCCAGTTCCCAGGAAGGCAGGAGCAGATGGGAGAGAAACTTTTCATCTTAATTTCTCTCAACACCCTTTTGTCCCTTTCATTCAATCTTCTTTCTTCTATAACATTTTTCACAGTTGAAGGATGAGAAATCTCCCCTCACCACCCTTTAATTTTTTTATTACGCTTTGGGGTTGGACTGACCCAGTCTATAGCTATTTTTAATTGTTCAGTCATGATAAAGTTTATTATCATTTAACCCAGGTGATGTCAGTAAAACCAAGTATCTAAATGCCAAAAAGCTTGAGCACTTTGGAAGACACAGCCTCTCTGGTTTGAACCACTGTGAAACCATCTTCCTGTCCTCCTTCTTGAGAAATGAGGCCTCTGTGTTGATTGTTAAGTGTGCCAACTGTACCCCCTCTGTATTGAGGTGTTGCCGCGGTGAGTCCGGGCGGGTACTCGCTCTCTGATGAACTATCCCCATTGTTTGGCAGAGCCCCTCCGATCATAGGATACCTGCCTTTTGAAGTTTTGGGGACCTCGGGCTATGACTACTACCACATTGATGATCTGGAGCTCCTGGCCAGGTGCCACCAGCACTGTGAGTATCGCACACCCAGCCCCAGGCCTAAAGGCCTCCAGTAGCCTCCACAGGAGCCCTGACAGCAGGGCCCTGGGGCCCTGGAAGTCTGCTTATTATCTGGTTTCTTTTGAAGGAGGAAGACTGTTTTCTCTGAAATGATGTAGGAGTGTGGTGGAGGTCCTTATGTGGTTTGCCCCCAGGTTGTGCTTTCACCTGGAATTGACTTTGCTCTGCCTCCTCCTACCCCCCAGCACCTTCCAGCACCTTCCAGCACCCCTTAGATATGCAAGCTATTTTAATCCTACTTAAGAAAATAAGATGATGATGGTCGTTTTTTCTAAGTTAATGCTATACATTTCAAATACTGAATTTACATCACTGCTTTTTGTCAACCGACCTATATTGGCCACCAAGCTAGAAGTCAGAGAGCTAGGCCCAGGACATAATGATGATCAGAATCTCCTTGCTGTTCTGCAGGAGCAAGGTCTAATGGAAAAGCAGAAATAGGTGACATTATAGGATGCTGTCCCTGCATTGGAGGGGACGTGCTCAGGATACTGGGGGGCTTGCCTGGCTGGGGAGGGGACCAGGGGAGGCTCTCTGCTGCAGAAGATAAGGGGAAGGGCACCTGGGTGGCTCAGTGGTTGAGCATCTGCCTTGGGCTCAGGTTGTGATCCCGGGCTCAGGTCCCAGGATTGAGTCCCCAGGGAGCCTGCCTCTTCCTCTGCCTGTGTCTCTGCCTCTCTCTGTGTCTCTTGTGAATAAATAAAATATTAAAAGAGAGAGAAAGAGAGAGATAAGGGGAGCTAGACTCATGATGTGGGAGGGAGGGAGAATTAGCATATCTGGGTTCTCACTTAGCAAGAGGAGTCAAGAATTAACCACTTACAGCCGTATTTTCAGTGCCAAGTCCTAGCTTTAAACAGGAACTTTTGTAGTCATACTGACTTATGGATCCTGACACATGATTTGACCACTAACACTATATTTTGAGAGACGTGCCGTCTGTCGTGCCCTTGAGAACTTTCTCTTCTCTGCTCTTCTCCTCAACGGAAGACAAGGCTCGAGTTCCATCAGGATCCCCTTTAGAATCTGAGGCAAATCTTTAAAACTTGAACCCCTTGCTCCACAAAGGGTGGTCCTTGAGCAGCAGCAGAGTCATCACAAGGGGTGGGTTAGCCTTGTAGGCTCTCAGGCCTCTCCACCAGGCCTGCAGGATCAGAACAGCCATTTTGACAAGCTCCTCAAGTGACTCCTGGGTACCAGGAAAGTTTGAGAAGCAGGGTTACCTCAAGCCTCGGCTGCATCTGACCCTTCTGAGGAAGCAAGTCCATCCTGGTTGTAGAATTACCTTCATCTTCTGAAGGACTTGCCCCAGGGCTCAGGCTAGATCTTCTCACTCTGGAGCTCGGCTTCCCACCTCTTCAGAGATCGCCTTCTCTGAGGCAGTGGCTCCCTTTGTAGCTGTAGTTTTCTAGCTGTGATATCTGTTAACTGTTTGCAGAAAGAGGTGCTAAACTCCAGCCACCAGGGCAATGAAACCCAAATTGTCCTCCCCTAAACCCACAGTCCCTCCCAGCCTCCCGCCCTCCAACAGCCCTGGGGTGGTGAGGCCTGAGGTGGAAGGCAGCTGGAGCTGACTCCCGCATTCAGGGCTGTGTACACTCAGCATGAATTGCTAACTGACGGCCGCACGATCCCTCCAGAGGTTGCAGGCTGTCAGGTCTATTTGGGGCCTAGCTCTCCCAGTATCTGGATTGTTTCTTCCATCCTTGGCTCCTGCAGCTCCAAAGACAGGTCCACCTGCGGTGGACAAACCTGTCCCCCTTTGTCACTAAACTCCAGTTAGGGAATCTGCCCTTGTCTGGGGCTCTTTTGAGCCTTTGAGCATCTGGGGAAGCATGCAGGTGGTTCTCCCATGATTTAAGAATTCAGTATTATTTACCAGGATCCTGATAGTCACTTAAAATACAGCATACCCGGGGAAATCAACAATGTTGGGCACTGGGTTTGTGTGTGTGTGTGTGTGTGTGTGTGTTTAAGATTTTACTTACTTATTCATGAGAGACACACAAAGAGAGAGGCAGAGACATGGGCAGAGGGAGAAGCAGGCTCCCTGCGCAGAGCCCAATGCAGAACTCGATTCTAGGACCCCGGGATCACGACCTGAGCCAAAGGCAGGCGCTCAACCACTGAGCCACCCAGGCGTCCTGGGCACTGTGTTTTCAAAGGCTTATATTTTTCACAGTAATTTCTGGGGGGAAGATCATTTTCATATCAATGTTTGCTACATGCAGACTCCGTTTTCTGCTAACAGTGATGCAGTTTGGTAAAGGGAAGTCCTGTTGCTACCGGTTTCTGACCAAGGGCCAGCAGTGGATCTGGCTGCAGACGCACTACTACATCACTTACCACCAGTGGAACTCCAAGCCCGAGTTCATCGTGTGCACACACTCGGTTGTCAGGTGAGGGCTGGGGCAGGGAGGGTGGGCAAGGCCCCTGACCGCTCAGATGGAGCCCCCACTACCTTGGTACTCTCAGCTGCTGAAGAGCAAGCAAGCCCTGAGCTCAAATTTTTCAGCAGGCCCGAGCTGTACCCTGCAGGTCACAGAATAGTCTCCAGAGCTCAGCTTCCTTCCAGGTACACAATCATCTCTGCTCCCCCTGCCTGGTGGTGGACTGAAGACTCAGGCCCCTCCACAAGCTTCATGCCCACTTTCAGGCTGCCAACATGTGGCTTAGTGATTTACTGCTTCCCTAACCTCCTTCCACATTTTCCCCTCATCTCCATTCATCCCCCAGCCTTCCCTTGTCACTGTTTTGAAAAGAAAATTAAGGGGCTCCTGGGTGGTTCAGTGGGTTAAGTGTCTGCGTTCAGCTCAGGTCATGATCCCAGGATCCTCAGATGAGCCCTGTATTGGGCTCCCTGCTCAGCAGAGAGTCTGCTTCTCCCTCTCCCTCTGCTTCTCCCCCATGCTTGTGTGCTCTCTCTCTCTCTCTCTCTCTCTCTCCCCCTCCCCCACCCTCCCTTTCTCCCTCCCTCCCTAAGACTTTATTTTCTTCTCTCTCTCAAATAAATGAAATCTTAAAAAGGGAGAGAAGAAAATTAAAATTTTACCTCTAAATAACTCACAGACCTAGTCCCCTTTATTTTTAATACATTAAAAACCCCTGCTGGCAACTGAGGCAGTGTTGGGAATAGAGCCTGGCTGCGAGTGGGAGAGGGTTCCAAGCAGTTCCCAGTGGCCTTAGGGAGCCCCCAGCTCAGGGGGGATAAGCAGAGCTTCCCGGGGAAGCTGCATACCCAGCATTTCCTAGATGCGGGCTGTGTAGGGTCACAGTTCCAAAGGTAGAGGAGAAATGTCATTCATGGGGTTTTTAACCCCTGACTGCAGAGATTTTAAGGACATCAATCAGTTTGAAACTGGTCTAGAGAAGAAGAACTTGTGAGCAGAGCAAAGAAAGAAAGGTTATATATAGTGTAGGCATGTATGTATATATGACAGATAATAGGTGGGTAGATATATATGTACACATAGATGCTATACATACTGCATTTTATATGTGTATACATCAAAGATAGATGATAGATAATAAGTAGGTAGGTGGGTAGATAAATGGAGAGATACCATGCATACATACACGCACACACACATGCATTTATGCAGTCCACAAGCAAATCTCTCTTATTTCAGTAAGTGGGGAGAAATGCTGGTCTTTCTTGCCAGTGACCCTGACCATCACACTGCATGCCACTCTCAGGGACTTGATCTTGGCTGCTCACCACCCCCTGGCACTTCAGCAGCCAGTGGTTTCCGATGACAGGCCTGTCCACCTACTGCCACCCAGCCTGGGCCTTTGCCGCCAGGGAAGGCTGGACGTCATCAACATTTTGGTCTTCAGACTCTGCCCTTGACCCTGCTCTTTCTCTCCATCCTCTACCTCCCAAATCTTGGGAATCTACTCTCAGAGAAAGTAGGAAGTAAACTAGTGAGTAAATAAGGTAACAAGCATTCCAGGGGCCCAAGAGCCACTGTCACTTCCCAAAGGCCCTCACCCAGCCTCTACCTCCACTCATGAAGCAGAGGCCACAGCTGGGGCCCTGCAGCCATCACCACAGTGAATGGATTTACCCATGCTATTTTCACAGTGGGTCCACAGACTAATCAGTACTCTGGGTCTGGATCTAGATTTGTTTGAGAGATAATGTTCAAAGGTTATAATTACTAGAAAAGTCATGTGTCACTTCCCTATGCACAGTCCAGACTGAGTACGTTTTAAGAAAAGCTTCTGATCATTCAAAGGCCGAGGCTTATCCTGTAGATGAAAATATGTTTCTAAAAACAATTACGTTTGGAAGTCTCAGGGCATGGGGAGAAGCTAAGTAAAGGACAAAGGGAATAAAAACATCCTGGAAAGAAAAATATTTTGAATATCACATTAGAAGTCACTCTGGTGGGGATCCCTGGGTGGCACAGCGGTTTGGCGCCTGCCTTTGGCCCAGGGCGCGATCCTGGAGACCCGGGATCGAATCCCACGTCGGGCTCCCGGTGCATGGAGCCTGCTTCTCCCTCTGCCTGTGTCTCTGCCTCTCTCTCTATCTCTCTGTGACTATCATAAATAAATAAAAATTAAAAAAAAAAATTAAAAAAAAAAAAAAAAAAGAAGTCACTCTGGTGGAATTTGGGCAGAGAATGAAACTCCTTCCTCAAACAGGTGATCAGACGAGCCTCCTTCGGGGTGACGATTCTGGGGTGGGTGTCACGTGGGGTACCTCGATGTATCACACAAGCCCTCTTTGCCGTTGCCATCTGGAATGTCCCACCTCCAGCTGTGGTCTCTTGATTTCCTGATCAGTTATGCAGATGTCCGGGTAGAAAGGAGGCAGGAGCTGGCTTTGGAAGACCCGCCCCCTGAGGCTGTCCACGCTTCGGCACTAAAGGTATGCTGATCCCCACCAGCTGGCCAAAGGCGAAGTTTGCCTAAGTAAGCTCTTCCATGAGTTGCTATAATAAAAGTAGTAATATTTGTATTTGCTACACTCCCAGTACCATTCAGTACATTTCCTGGGTGCTCACTTGTTTACCATCATGACATTCCTGTGAGGCAGGCACTGTTATTTTCCTCACCCTTCAGACGAGGCAGCACAGAAGCACACACAGGATTTAACTTGCATACCCGAGGGTCCTGAGGGTTAGAACTCACAGAGCTGTATAGGAAACAGACTCCAGGGATGCCTGGGTGGCTCGTGGTTGAGCATCTGCCTTCGTCTCAGGGCATGATCCCCAGGTCCTGGGATCGAGTCCTGCATCGGGCTCCCCACAGGGAGTCTGCTTCTGCCTCTGCCTATGTCTCTGCCTCTCTGTGTCTCTCATGAATAAATTAATAAATAATCTTGAAAGAAAGAAAGAAAGAAAGAAAGAAAGAAAGAAAGAAAGAAAGAAAGAAAGAAAGAAAGAAAGAAGAAAGAAAGAAAGAAAGAAAGAAAGAAAGAAAGAAAGAAAGAAAGAAAGAAAGAAAGAAAGAAAGAAAGGAACAAGTGAGCCTCTGGACTCAAAGCATGATTTAGCAACTTCCTATCCTTATGAAAGTGGCTATAATGAGTCCACTTGATATCTCTCCCAAAGATGAAAAGCTTATTCCTTCATCCCATTGAGGTGTGCAATAATGTGGGTGCCCCTGTCCTTCTCTTGGCCTAAGTGTTGACGTACTGCTTCCAGGACCCAGGCCTCCCACGAGGAGACTGCCCATCATACACGCCCCATATTGTCAGTCACAAGCTGCACGTTCTACGTCTGTGTCTGAAGGTCAACAGCTATGGTGGAACCAGCTTTGTGTCAGGGAGCTCTGCTAGTGAGGGATGTTTCCCTTCACAAAGCCTTACCTCCGACCCTCCTCTGCACTCAGCTCTCAGATCCCCTCTAGCCAGGCTTTCCCCATCTCTGTCCTGGTGTGTCAGACAACTGGAGGGAAACGTGCAAGCAGACCAGAGCCCTGTTCCTCAAAGGTCACTCTTCCAGCAGACAGATATGTTGGGAGAAAAAGAAAGAGAGTAAGGAAGGGAGGGAGCATTGTATTTCTTCAAAGCCAAGAAGCTATCCATTATAAGATCCACCATTATTTATCTCCCACTAAGAAAGAGAAGATGCTGTCGCCAATCTGTGAAATAAGGGTTTCCTTTCATCAGTTGGAAGACACATCCCAATTTCTGATATGTCAGAAAACATAGGGGAAAGCGTCTCTTATATTGGCGAAATGCGGTTCAAGTTCCAGGCTGCCCAGGGACCTAGAATCCAGACACTTTGGTCAGAAGCTGCCGCAGCAGCAGTAATACGATGAAAGCATCTCTGGTCCATGAGAGTTGAGTTGGAAGGAAGGAGAAATCCCCCATAAGGCCCAGAGAGCAGTCAGTGTCTTTGGCGAGCCTCCCCTGCTGGCATGCTACGTGGCCGTGTGTTCCATGGTGATCCATCACCAGCGCACTGGTACGACACACCTGTCATTGTTTATGGAAGCGTTTATTGCTCAGCTCTGTCATATAATGCATCGTGTATCATGTCCGAGAACAGAACTAAGCTGTCCATAGGCAGGTGTTAGACACACCATACATCACGGCTCGCGAACAGGCATAGTGTGCATCATCCAGTCAGAAATCTGTTCTGGAGGTTTCTGATCCTTTGAGAATCCTAGAACCCAGTGGAACTTCTCATAAACATGCACATGTGTGTAAACACACAAATACAATCTCAGCCCGCCCCCTTTTAAAGGAAAAGCTCTGGAACAATGCCTTTCAAACTATTAGTGCTAATGGACAATTTGTTTAATTTCAAATCTGTCACTGACCGATGCTTTTGTGAAATGCAAGTTCCCATGCTTGAGTGTGATGTGCACATGGCTATAGAAGTTTCTCAGAGCTTACTCTCATTGCCTGCACATATTTCTCTGCTGACCAGGAATGTGTAATTTGCAAACAGCCATGGGCCAAGGACCCCACTCTGAAAGGTGTATCTAGGGGAGACTCTGACCAAGCAGCAGAGCCTCACAGTTGACATTTAGCACAGCAAATCCAGGCACATCCTGTGATTCTGTTTTGCACAAAAGACCATAGGTCACATATCAGTCATTTCAGCCCTTCTCAGGCACATACACAGCATCCACCCTCCGGGGAGTCATGACTCAAAAGACAGAATAGCCATATAGACTCACACCCAGAGATTTAAGACCAATACCATGGGACATAGAACCTAGTGGATGCCAGGAACATCACCATCCTACTATGACTGGATAGGAGCGTGGCTTGGGAAAGCAAACATTATGTTTCTTCTTTAGCTTAAAAATTATCCTAACCCCTGTTTTCTTACACTTATGACACTAAGGAGTGCAGGATGGAAGGACCTCAGTGTTGGGAGGTCAAAGTTGCTTTCTCATCACACAATACTTGAAGCAGGGGCATCCTGGGATCCGGGATCAGTTAGGATCCAGGAACCAGTGGACAAGAGATCATTGACCCTTTGCCTATTCTCCACTCCAGGGCCCTGAGGCTGCAGAGGAGAAGCAGTGGGGAGACCGTGGTGGGAGGTGCTCTGAAGGGTCCAAAGGCATCTGTTTCATTGGAGTGTTAACAATCCAGCACACTAGCACCCTCATTTCTAGAACTTGCCTCTTCTCTCCTTCTGGGAAAGCCAAGATTCTGGGCAGTAAGGTGACAGTTTTAAGGAAAAAATAAAATGCAGCATCAGTTACGAAAATCTACAAAATCCAAATCCAAGGTGAGGAAGCGTAACAGATACTGCTTGTATAAGGCCACAAGCCTCTCAAAGATGCCTGGATTACATATATATACATATATTCTACCCAGATATGTCAGGATTTATTTCCAAATAGTTCTGATCTTTCTCCCTACACCCTCCAAATTTTCCCTCCTAGCTAGAGAAGAGCTAAAGTCACATAATTCATTCCCATCCTCTCGATGCTGAAATATGGATTGCATGTGTGTGTGTGCACGTGTGCGTGCATGCATGTCTGTTTCAGGACAAGGGCTCCAGCCTGGACCCTACGCAGCACTTTAATGCACTTGACGCTGGCACCTTGGGCCTTAACACCAGTCACTCACCATCGGTGTCCTCCAGAAGCTCCCACAAATCCTCGCACACGGCCATGTCAGAGCCCGCCTGTGAGTATGCCGACACGGATGGCAAGGGGGTGGGCGCCCCATGGGGGGCCAGGGCATAGGGGCCCAGGCCTGAGCAGATGGGGGCGGTCCCTGCCCACGGGGTGAAGCTGCCTTGCAGTTGGTACTCTTTCTTGCTTCCTTTCCCGCTGGCTTCCTGCCTTCCACCTCTCCGTGTGCTGGAGCCGCAGAAAGCAGGTGACACGCAGGCCAGCTAGTCTGGCCGGGTTTGGGTGACTCTGGTAAGGTGTGAGGTCAGGCAGTTGGTTGAACCGGGCGGTCATGAAGCTTGGGGATGGTTTGCTGGCGTCTCCCCGCTCCCAGGTGAGGTTGGAGGCTGATAGGACTTCTGTGCCTCTCACTCGGCTTCCGTTCATGCTGGCCTTCTTTTGTCAACCAGGCCCTTGTTACGTGGACACCATAGTCATTGTTCCCTTCTTTTGATAGGAAAGCCGTTTAGTATGTGTGAATCAGGAAGGTGATCGGTTGCTTTCTTCCAGCCACCCCGAGCAAGCTGATGGCAGAGGCCAGCACCACGGCTTTGCCGAGATCGGCTGCGCTGCCCCAAGAGCTCCCCGTGCCAGGGCTCAGCCAGGCAGCCACCATGCCGGTACGTGTGTGACTTTAAACTTCTCGGCCGGGGGTGCCATAGCGTGGTGGGGCTGACTAGGCCACAGGACAGCGTGCTGCGTCTTCCCAGAGAACTAGTTGTACGTAGAGATTGAGAGTGTAGGGTGGCAGGCAGGGGTGGGAAGCTAGGTAATTTAAGTGGCCACCAATCTGAAACATTTTTGCTCCAAAATTAACATGAATGTTATACTCAAAGAATGCAAAATCCAAAAGAGTTTTAAAGATTAAGCTGGAAACCTCAAACCAGGGATCACCCCCACCTCACCCCGGAGTCTCTGAGGATACACAGGATCCTTCCATTTGGGCTCCTGTTTCACTCCAGTGAAAATGTTTGAGATGTCTGTGTCAACAAAACAATACGTCTGCATATATCAGGCTGATACACACCAGACCTCTCCAGAAGGTCAGGGAAGGAGTGGCCTTCTAGAAAGCTTGCTGGCTATATGAAAAATCACTGATGTACAGTTCTCCAGGTATCTCTTGCCTCATAAGGGGTCACCCCAAACTTAGTGGTGTAAAGCAACAGTCCTTTCTCACGTTCATGGGATCCAAACAGAGCACAGTGGGGCTGACTCCTCTCTGCTGCCTGGTGTCCGAGGCCTTGCCAGCCTGGCCTGGAGAATCCACATCCCAGGTGGATCCGCACTCACCTCTGCCACCTGGGCTGGGCTGGGCTTGCTGAAGGCCACCAGGCCACCCACCCTCGACTCACACGGGCCTCTCCACACCTGGGAGCTGAGCTTCTCCCAGCACGGCGACTGGGCTCCAAGAAGAAATGTCTGGAGAGGGAGCTTTCCAGGAGAGCCAAGCAGAAGCTGCATGGCTTTCTATGACCTAGCCTCGGATGTCCCACCGTGTCATCTCTGCCATTCGTCTTGGGCAGAGCGGCCACAGCTCACTCACAGAGATGGGCCTAGACCTCCACCTCGGGATGGGAGAAGTGTGAAGAATTTCAGGGCCTGCATCCAGGTAGTCGCCAAATACCTCACACCCATCCCTCGCTGGCATTTCAGAGATGGGGGTGGATGTGCCACCTTCCTGCTTGCTGTCTCCCTGAAAGTTATGTACTTGAAAAGCTTGAGTGACATGTTTTATTTTCAAAACAAGCACGACAAAGGCCACTTTCTCCCCAACCACCTTTCAACAGGCTCATAAACCATGAACCCCATTCTTTTGGCAGTTAGCTGTCCAATAAAACTACCTTCTGCCACTGATGGAAGCACGGTCCTGGTCCCTGCCGCTGTGGGGATGCAATTGGGAGAATCTGAAGCAGGCTCTGGGTGTCCCTGTGCTTGGGGTTGCTCACTCAAAATTAGGCCCCCTGCTGTCACTTCCTCCCAATGTTGTCCAGGGTAACACTTCCCATTTGGGCTGCTTTCTGGGGTCCCTAGTGCCCGAGGACAGTTTGGAAACAACTTCAGAAGAATCCCTTGATTTTACTTTTAAAACTCTCACTAGTCCATGAAGCTAAGTGTTTTACCTCTCTGGTCTACAGTTTGTCTCGCCACCATCCCCCTGCCCTGTCCCGAGTGATCAGGAAACAAGGTCTGTGACTTAACTGACCTCCCAGGAGTGTCTCGACTGGATTCCAGGCAGGGTCTGGTGAAGTTGCACCAGTGTTCACCGCCTGGAGGAATTCATGGACATATATATATGCATGGCACTAATGCATGTCCGTCTGCATTAGTGTTGAGCAGAAAGCGTCGGGACCACACGCAAAGCCAACACTGGTTATTAGCGCAACCCCATTCATAC
This sequence comes from Vulpes lagopus, assembly GCF_018345385.1. Classification (NCBI taxonomy): domain Eukaryota; kingdom Metazoa; phylum Chordata; class Mammalia; order Carnivora; family Canidae; genus Vulpes; species Vulpes lagopus. The sequence goes on along the minus strand of NC_054828.1, from coordinate 25,725,264 downwards.
TGCTCAATGACACTGCTAAGAATGTATCAGTTTGGGAGAAGAGCTGCCAAATCCACCAAGAATTGCATCTAGGACAGAAGGCAAAGGAGAGGGAGTGGAGCAGAGCTGCCAAGCATGATGAGGAGGCATCACGGACCCCGAGGGACCCTAGAATCTTACTCAAGAGCACGCTGCACCCTTCACCAGCCATGGGTCAGCTCTGACTCCGTGTCCTGCAAGGGCAGCAGCATAGCCCACCTTCTAGAAGTGAGCTCTTCACTCTAGCGCGGGAGGGCCTCCTTTAAGCCAGAGAACCCAGCTGACCAAGGATGCCCACATACCTCTGGAATGGCCCAGAAGTTTATGTGTTAATAGAGGCCCCCTCTCTTCCCCAGGCACCCCTGCCGGCCCCATCATCCTGTAACCTTACACAGCAGCTCTTGCCTCAGACCATCCTGCAGAGCTCCCCTGCCCCCATGACACAGGTGAGTCTGGGACCCAGGAAAAGAGAAACCTGGTGGCAGCACTTCCCCACGATGTAATGCCTGCCTGGTACCCTCTGAATGTGGGGATGCACTGGTGCCTAAGTAAAGGTACTAAACCAAGATCCCAAAACAGGAAACATTTCTCCCAAGGTGCCAGTAGGACATGTCAAGCTATGAATTCTCTCCTATACGTGTGCGTCTGGCCACTGTCCTTTTCTTAATCTTCATTCATCTCTGTCACTCTTCCATGTTCCTCTTACTTTCTATGACTCCAGATTGGTTGTGTTATTTTAGGAAAATTTAAATTAGGCCAAATGTCATAGGGAGACTGCAAAATTGTAAGAGCTGTGAGTCCAGTACTATAAATACCACATTTGGGTGTTTTTTTTTTTTGTTTTTTGTTTTTTTTAAGGATTATGGCCTTGCTGACTAATTGCTTCTTATTTCAGCAACATTTAGTGAGTTGCTACTCGTATCAGGCAGTGAGCGAGTGTGAGGGGCACCGAGTGCTTGGAGCACAGTCCTTGCTTTTAGTAGGGCAGGATTCAAGGGAGGGGCAGGCATAGAAAGGGACCGACCTCCATGGCGGGGCATGTGTGTTTCTTTCAGAACCTGTAAGAAAATACCCCACACACACACACCCCTGGAGGTAATGCCTAAGCTGGGCCTGGGAAAATGGGTAGGAGGTTGCCAAGTGGAGGGTCCACAGGGAAGAGGGCGCAGGTATGGGCTTCAGCAGGGAGCTTTGACAGTATGCACCATGCTTGAGGCCTGGCAAGTGGCTGAATGAAACAGCGGTAATTCCTTCTGTGGCTGAGTAGGGCAGTGGAGCTGATTGGCATTATGCTCCACTGAGGCCAGCCTCTGCTTTTAATCCCTTCATGGGCTTTTTAGCTTGGTTGTCCTCTCTGGCCCCAAGGGGGTCACAGGTAGCCTTTCACCAACACATGCCCCTGGCAGAGCTCTTGCCAAAGTGTGGACTCGGTGCAAACCTGTCACCACTGATGAAAACTCTTCCACAACATACGTCCCATTAACAGTGGTCTCAAATGCCTTCCTAGAATAAGGACACCTGCTAGCACATGCTCCTCGCTACAGTTAGGCTAGAAGGATATAAAAATTACTCATCCAGAGTCAACTAATTAAAATCGTCTATATTCATCCTCATTAGGAAAAAAAAAAATTCTCCTCGAATTTCCAAGGCACATTTGGTATGAAATTAGTAACTTTTTCAATCCAAAGGCACATAAAAGGAGAGTCCCTCTAACTTCTAGGTCTTGCATAGTAGCAGAATTTCTTTGTTTTATAATGCATAATGATATGATTAAGGACTTCTTCAAGTTCTGATTTTGCATGTGTCAAACACCAGTTTGATTAACAATGAGAGTTCTTAGTCTGTTAGGCATATCACAATTAATAATGACCACATTCCTGAAGATGTTCTTGCATAATGCTGACCTTTCAAGTCAGTCAGTTTTTTTCATACCTGCTCCGTGCAAAACAAGGGACACTCATTTTCTCTCTTCCTGTTCACCCATGTTATCACCCTAGCCCCCTATCACAAAAAGGGGGAAGAAATAAAATCCAAAATCTGAGAAATGGTTCCCTGGGTAGTTGGTGGTTTTGCTTCACACGGTTTTTCTAAAATGTCTGTAAATTAGAATAAATGTCTTTATCAGAAAGCCCATGATCAGGAATCGAACAAGAGACTCATGCCTGGGTGTCCTGTAATGCCTTGAGAAAATCAGAATAATGCTGGAAGTGACTAACACTTATGAAACACAGTGCCGGCCCCTCCCTGACTGCCCGGCCTCTCCCGTTTCCCTTTGGAGCCACCTGGGCAACCCAGAGCCCCCTCTCTACCGGGTGAGCCAGACGTAGCTCCTGACTTTGTAGAACCCACCGCGGAAGCTTCTGTGTTGTGTGTGTACGTGCGTGTGTTCAATCTCCTACCTGCTAGAACTCATTTTTGTTCTCAATCGAATTCTCTTTCAAACTCCCAGCTCGGTGTTTTGATTACTTACATTCTGCTGAGGGATTTTGTGATACAGTCTGGCATAGCACAGGTATTTTTAAACTCGTGTTTAACAGCAGAACTTTTTCTTCTAAATGAAGGCTGAAGCCAGAGCTGCTCTGATTGAGGTGGATTTGGGAGGCAGGGGAGGTGTTGCTGGCAAAACCTCTTGGCCTCGTCCCACTCCTGAGACTCTGGATTCACATTGCGGCCCCTAGCACCTTCTAACTCTGTGATCTCAAGCAAGTCACATGCGTGACATGGCGTGTGATGTGAAGAATTAGTGTCCTGCCTCTGCTGGCCTGGGGCAGTGACTGGCAGGTGTGGGTCTCCATAAATGGCAGCACCCACCTTTATTATCCGTACTGGCTCTTTTTATTATTTCGCCGCTGTGGTCAGTTACTCCATCCTTCAGTGTTATCCCAGCTATATCTGAAATTCTCCCAGCCGCCTTGCTCTTCCGTGTATGGGAGGGCAGAGGGCAGGGGAAGAGTCTCTGGAGGGGTTTGCAAAAGACGATGGGCAAGAAATGGAAAAGGGAGATTGTTGGGATAGAGATTGAGGGGAATAAAGGTTGTTTTTTTTTTTTTAAAGGAAGAGGAGAAGGGGGGGGGGGAGGAAGGGAGGGAAGACCCAGGCCAGCAAACATAAGAAACAGGAATTATTGAGTGCCCCAGAGAGCCCAGAGCAGAGTGCTGACCTCACCTGCCATGACCTGCCATTCACGTTTCCTGCAAGGAAACACCTTATGTCAAGGTGGACAGGTAACATGGGGCAGAGATCACCTGTAGAATCTTCCTAAAGACAACCTCCATCCCAGGAGAGTGGTGAGAGACCGAGAGAAAAGGAAACTTGGCACTCTCCTGCAAAGCAGTCATCCTGTCCCTCCTCTAAGGTCACCCTCTGCCAGTGTTACCCTCAGGACAAATGTCAGGTGATAGTACTTAGTTCTTTTGTGCACAGACTTCTAAGAAGGTCACAGCAGCAGCCGAGCCTGGGGGCAGTGAGGGTGGGTGGTAAGGCCTCCATGGCCCCCCACCAGTTAGGAGAGCAGGGCCCCAGTGAAATGTCAGAATCAAGTTCATTCGTGAATTGTTACAGAAGAGCCCTGCCTGCCAGGATCAGATTCAGGATAATGATAGGATCCCAGATTGCCTGTGAACTGTCACCTGCTCTCCGATGTACTGCTTTTGACATTTGTCTCCAAAATCATTTGTCTGGCTAAGCAAATTTGGAATAGCATTTGGTGAGCCCTGCTTACAAAATCACGTCCCGATTCTGTGGCCCTCCCGGACTGCCGTGCATACAGTACGTTAGACCTGCAGTTCCAGTGGGCCTCAGGAAAGCCCCCACGGGGACCCCTGGAATGCCTGGCGCCCACCCAAAGCCCTCATGCACTGCTGAGCTCCCCAGCGGTGAGTCACTCCGTAGGGACACCAGAAAGGGTGGATAAGGGAGCGGAAATGAAAGTGGGCAGGGCTGCTCAGAACAGCAGCAACATCTGTCTGTGAGGCTGAAATCACTCTTTCATCTGGTTGTATGTTTTGACTCCACCTTCAAGTTCTCAGCACAGTTCAGCATGTTCCAGACCATCAAAGACCAGCTGGAGCAGCGGACACGGATCCTGCAAGCCAACATCCGGTGGCAGCAGGAAGAGCTCCACAAGATCCAGGAGCAGCTCTGCTTGGTCCAGGATTCCAACATGCAGGTGATGCCCCTTCCTGGGCCAGGGCCTGCCATGGTCTCTGTCCTCCCCGCCACCCTGTGTCACATTTGTCCATCCTTCCTGGGGGGAGCAGGACTCCCACTACAGTCCCCCTGTACTGCCCTAATGAGTCCTGCTTACTGAGCATATTGAAATCTCCAACACCAAGTACAAGGACTGAATCCTACCTCCTGCATCCCCAACTCCTGGCCAAACATGCACATCACATGACACCCTCCCCATTTACCCCTCTCTCTTTTGGGCACATAATGTCTACACATCCCCTGCGTTTTCATTCATGAGTGGTGGTTGATTGTCCTGCACTACTGCCGGCCTCCCTCCTGCGGGCTTATAAACTCCTAGCGCCTGTATAACTGCCCCGCTGCTGGTGGGGGACATGGATACAACCGTGCTGTTGCCTCTCATCCGAAGCATTCATGCAGGCAGATATGGGAAATGATGAGATCTGCACCCTGCACCGAGGGGGACAGCAGAGGGAGCCTGGGGGCTGGAAGTCAGCACCCTGACATCTCCGGGCCACCCCATTTGTGGCAGGCCGGTTGTGGCACTCTGCATGGTCTGACAACCGCAGCTTTTAACCATGACACCCTGCCCTGGATGTCGCTTCTCTGAATCCTTTTGGAAGATTGCCTTTGGAAGGAAAGCTGTATATATATATATATTAGTTCTCTTTCAAGGATAAATGATTTTTAACAAATTTCACTTGTATCAGTCCAAGACTGTTCTTCCCAAGCGCACTCTTTTGACCCAGGCTCTAATGGTGAATGTAATTCCAGCTCGCCTTGGAGTCCGCCTCAGAGCTCTAGGCATTTGCACCTTCCTTAGGGGAGCAGAAGGAAGCAGGAGAGCCCCTTGGGCCATAGGGCTGGAGCCCCAGGGGCCACGGGCAGCCCCCGAGCAGGCGCAGCAGCAGGTGCGCGCTGAGCTAACGAGTGATGGGGCTGCGTTGCTGGGCAGTGGGAGGCACCTGCTGCCTGCCCTCCCGCCTCCCAGGCACCGCCCCCCCGCAGGTGCTGCCCCTGCTCACCCCCCACCCCCCTTCAGAGGGCCCGCCCACAGCCGGCTGCACCCACAGGGGACCCGGGAGAGGACCACAGTGTTTACAGGAAAAGAAATGGAGTCATCGTGGTGTCAAAGTCCCCTTTTACTTATTCCTTCCCAGCTGTAATATTTTCTCACTGATCCAGGGCCCGATTGGCAGAACTTGCCTGACTCCAATTACTTGAATGGAATTTTTACACTAACAGGAAGGGGGAAATTGAGCCAGAAACTGCTAAAAGCAAGGTAGGCGTATGAACATCCTCCTCAGAGCCCGGGCTTTTCTATTTCCTGCCTTTTCCACATTCAAGCTGAATTCTAAAATAACAGGCAGCACAAGGTTATCTCTTTCACTCCTTTTTATGAAGAAATCTTTTTTTTTTCCCTCGTGACCAATGCATTCTGTTTCCCCCCAAAGTATATATTCCAACAGGGCACCTGAGTTTTGTAAGGGTTGATGTGGAAATCAAGACCTCCAGTGTGTTCCTTCCCTGTTTTCATTCTTGTGACCTTATCTTTGCAGTGGGATTTTCCAAAGAACATGGAAATCCACAGATAGTCCAACCAGAGAACAGTTCCTCCAGCAGTCTGCCTTCTTATCGTTTTACAAGTTTACAGATTTAAAGAAATACATTCCAAAATGTTTAACTAAAATGTGATATTCGTTTTTAAAAAAAAAAATGGCATGGTTTAAGCATAAAGAACAAGCAAATAAAAATTACTCCACCCCTTCCCCCAGAAAGGTAGGAGTGGGGAGGAGAGATTAAATAAGAATGGCAAAACGTTGATAATTGTTGAAACCTAATGATAATATGTGGGGTTTAATTATGTCTCTATTTTGTGTATTTCTAAGGTGTCCTGTGATAAGTAAGTATTGGTTAAAGTAGATTAGAATAATGAAAAACCACATGTGAGGATAAGATTGGTTTATTCATAAAAATTAGAAGCTTTTTTTTTCTCCAATAACTTTTTCTTTTTAAATGTGGTAACTGTTTTTCTCAAAATTTGTATGATGTTGACCCCGGTGGCTTTTAAGAAGTCATGTTCCTAAGCCATAAAATCCTACATTATTGTGGATAAATCAGAGGTATGGATACGCACAGCAGCAAACCAGGATTGTCCCCCACAAAATCCTTTACCCAAATGTCGGTGGACTTTCCTGCTTGACTTCAGTGCCCTGGAACTTTCATTGAGCCTATGTGTGCATGTGATGCTTGCTGAGTACGACTGGAGGAAAAATATAAAGATGGGGTTATGAGGGAGAAGTCCTCTAGGCTGTTGGTGTTTGCTCCTCGGTGGAGTCATGAAGGGAGCCGTTTGGGAGAGCTGTTCTGGGGAAAGGCTGTTGTCACCCCCTGCAGTCCAGAGAAGGATGCCACTTGCTCTCTTTTTGAGAGTATGTGCGCCCTCTACTGGCTACTCAAAGAAATGCCCGGAAGGGCACCTGTAGCAACAGCATTTGAGTTCCTTGATTAGTTGTTTCCTTTTTTTTTTTTTTTTTTTAAGATTTTATTAATTTATTCATGAGAGACGCAGAGGGAGAGGCAGAGACACAGGCAGAGCGAGGAGAAGCAGGCTCCCTGCAGGGTAGCCTGATGCAGGCTTGATCCCAGGACCCTGGGATCACGACATTAGCCAAAGGCTCAACCGCTGAGCCCCCCCAGGTGCCCCTTGATTACTTCTTTCAATCATCCATCTTTCTTAACTTTCTTCCATCAATCCACCCATCCATCTATCACCCATCATTCCTTCTTTCCATCTATCCACCTATGCATCCATCCATCCTTCCATCCATGCACCCACCCTTCCTTCTGTCCCTTCATCCATCCCTCCACTGGCAGACACCCATTATGTATCCAGCTCTTGGCTAGGCACTGTGGGAATACAGGGATAGGCAGGAAAGGTAGAGGATGCCTTCTACCCTCAAAAGGCACACATCAGTGAGCCAAAGTAGCAAACCCAGCAGTCTCTGACATAACATGAGCAGAAATAATTTGCCCTTCTCTGAGCAAAAGCGTCATTTATTTATTTATTTATTCATTCATTCATTCATTCATTCATTTAATTCATTTATCTCTTAGACAGTTTCTATATGCCCTAAGAGGCAAGGGAACGAAGAGCTCCTTTTTTCATTTTAAATATCGTTACTAACATTGATTGATTGAGCCCTATGTCTCAGAATAAATCTCATTTAATCCTTTAAGAGATATGTGTTGTTGATGTCAGTGTTTTATTAATGAGGAAACTAAAGCTTTGAAAAGCCATGAAAATTGCCCAAGGTCACACCAGTAGCACATGGTGGGGTTGGAATCTGAACTAAGCTGTGATTGAAGCTACGTTATACTGCCTGTCATAAATAAAGGTTGCATTTACTTGAAATCTAATCAGAAGATAAATTGTACCCTACCAGAGAAATGTATGTTATGTAATTTGAGTGTTGAGTTTTTGCTGAAGTGATGAAATGTAGGTCACCATGTGTGTTTTAAATAAGCCATATTATAATAGGTAGCTGGGAACCCATAAAGTGTCAATCCCCCAACGGAATCTGTGATGATGGATACCCAGAAAATTCTTCTTAACTTCTAAAGTGACAAAGAGCTCTCATGCAAAACTTCTCTGATGGAGGTGGGGTGTGACTGGACAGGAGGGAGATCGGGGGTGGGGGAGGTGGTGGGAAGGGCACCAGGTGGGAACCTGGTCCAAGTCAGCCCCCCACCCACCTCGGGCCTTGAGGCAGCTCAGCCTCATCCATGAGGCACACGCTTGAAGTGACTGATCCCAAAGAGCTCCTGCAAGTGTCTGCTTGGTGTGGTTCTACCCCTGCCTTTCCATGATCACTCTGTCACTCGGCCGGTGTCAGTGTGTCCATTCTGTGCTGGTTTGGAAGTGGTACTGAGCTGAGAACGGGAAGGGGGGTTAAAACCCCAGATGCTGGAAGGAAGAGGGCCTCCCTCCTAAAGGGCTCAAAGCTGCAGGCCTAGAAGGCCTAGATTCTTGCTGCTTGGCAAGAATCCAATATATTAGATAATGTTAGTTTTCAATGCCCACAGGACCTTTGGTTGAAAGAGCTGGTCTTAGGTTTAAATTATGATAAAAAGTATTAAAGTTGTTCTTCTTAAGCCTTTAGAGTCAATTTACAGATTACATTTCATTTACAAATCTACTAATTTGGTCTAAAAGTAGCAGTGCTTTTACTTTTTTATTTATCTTCCGTTAATTTATAAATTTAACAGAATGTAAATAATCAGCATTATCTACAAAAGCCATTAATCTGCAAGTTCATTATATCTAAATCCTTCAAACATTTCATGTGCCTAACATGGCAGACATGTAAACTTAAGAAGTAAAATCTTTGTAAGCACTTAACCAATTTCTTTAAACCAAATACACCGGGGATGCCTGGGTGGCTCAGTGGTTGAGCATCTGCCTTTGGCTCAGGGCATGATCCTGGGGTCCTGGGATCAAATCCTGCATCAGGCTCCCCTCGGGGAGTCTGCTTCTCCCTCTGCCTGTGTCTCTGCTTCTCTCTGTGTGTGTTTCTCATGAATAAATAAATTAAAATCTTAAAAATCAAATACACCAAACTTACAAATGAAGTAGATCAAGATTCTCATAAACCCTCATTCTATAAACTTGATCAAATTCTCTTAAGCCTTTCAAATGAAGATTGCCAGGCTAATGTATCACATCTGCCTTTCTGGGGATGCAAAGTCACCCAATTAATGGGAGTCACCTAATTAACCGGGTTGAAGATACCAACCACAATGTGGGTTCACACCTGGGTCAGTGGCCTGGTCCTGCTGCCAGGATGGTGCAGCCTGTGGCACAGGTTAGCCCACCCTCTGCCACCGTGCATTCCATTCACGGGATATTTCTCTCTCCTTGTAAGAAACTGATAAGCCAGCCCAGACTCTATACAACTATGTCAAGTTTTTTATAAGTCATCCGGGTCTAAGCATCTCTCATACTATTAAACCTCCATCACTGGCCTGTAACATTCTTGATGCCAGGGTCAGTGTCCCGCCAACCCACTGCTCCATCTCCAGGGCCCTTGCCCTGTGCTTGTATCATCACAGCACCCCATGTCCCCATGTTGAGTGAATGACTTCTTTCCAGGCAGGTCAGAGAGCAAGAAAGCTGACCTCTTGCCATGGATAGAGAATACGAAGAAGGTGCAGACACTTTGAGGTGCAAAGGCAAACCCCTGAAAGTGAGGGCAGGTGATCCCCACCTTAAAGGCACTCCTGTTCTGCTTCCAGATGTTTCTGCAGCAGCCAGCTGGCTCCCTGAGCTTCAGCAGCGCCCCGCGGCCTGAGGCTCCACAGCAACTCCAGCAGAGGTCGGCCCCCGGCTCCCAGTCCCAGCTCGTGGCCAGCCCTCAACTTCCAGGGCAGATGGCCTCTGCCCAGGTGGCTAACCAGCACCTGCTCAGAGAATCCAGTGTGATATCAACCCAGGTGAGTGTTCTCGCCTTCACACACAGACCCGGGGCACTGGAGTCCTGCAGTCTCCCTGAACCAGACACCTACCGAGCCATTCCTCTGGGACCAGGGCTGGATTATGGTGGGGAAGGGTTTTCCTTCCCTTATTCTAAGTCACTTCAAAGCCCCACATTGTACTAGTTTCCTCCTGTGTCTTGTTAATATGTTAAAATACCTCAAAGGTATCCTGCCCCTGAAACATTCAGCTTTGATCCTGACCAGGCTTGGAGGGAGATGTGGACACCCAGACACTCACACTGATAGCCATTTATCCCCATGTGTGTCCTCAGGCCTCATCTTCTGCTCCTGATTTTAACCAGTGTGAGAACACAGGCTATCCACTTCTGCTCACTGCCCCTTCCCTGGGGCCAGCATATTCCCTCCCAGTCCCCCAGATTCCCCCCAAGCCCCTCCCTCATAGCCATTACCACGTCCTATGAGCCACCAGTGACCTGGCAATCTGACAGTCACTGGTCAATAAATGGCACTTGAATGGAATTCACAAGTCCTAAGCTCCTGCTTCTGGAAGATCAAAGGTTAGAAGGCAAGATATGGCCTCTCCTGAAGCCTCCTATTGGCATATGTAACCATGGGTCCACCATCCCCCAGGGGAACAGAGATGAAGAAGGCCGGTCTTGACTCCAAGGAACGTCTAGTCCCACGGGGCCACTGGGCGTGTAAATAGATAATGTACAATGAAATGCAGAAAAAGTACATATTTCAGAGTTCGGCCCATCTTCACCCAGACTTAAGGTTTTTTTTCTTTAAAACGCAGCCTTTTGCTTCTAAAGGTCAAGAGAAAAATTAATGAGGATAGCCAAAAAGAATCTGGGAAAGAAAAAGCTGAGGCAGGACCTACACTAACATTGAAAGATTCCATAGTTGCTCAGAGAGTTAACAAACCATGGCACCGTCATATGAATGGACAGTCAGCAAAACAGTGGAAAACCCAAGAAGCAAAAGTCCAAGCCCTTGCCCTCATTCGTTTATGATTTCACTCAACAAGTATTTGTTGAATGCTCACCGCATGCTAGCAGCACTAAGTTCTAAGCACTGAGGGACAGCAGTGAACAAAAGAGAAAAGGAGAAAAAAGAAAAAAAGGCATCTCTGATCCAAGTCAGGAGAGAGAGAGGCAAACAAGTGAAGATGACCACCTGCCAAATGGTGATGCGGGGACATTGGTCAAGGTGGGGGATGGGCTGGAGTTTTAAATAGGTGGCCTTCAAATAAATAAATAAATAAATAAATAAATAAATAAATAAATAAATAAATAAATAAATAAGTGGCCTTCTCTTTGAGGAGATATTTGAGCAAGGACCTGAGGGGATGAGAGAATGAACCATACTGGTATTAGGGGGAAGAGCATTCCATGTGGAGGGATCAGCCAGTGCGAAGGCCCCGAGGCAAGTGTAGTCCTGGTGACTTGGAGAGAAACAGCAAGGAGGTCCACGGGTCTGGAGTGGAACTAGTGAAGCAGAAGGTAGTTGAGCTCAACGCACATTGCCCTTGCCTGCTGAGAGCCTGACACTGTTCTGGGCCCACGGGATTTAAAGAATCCTTGAGGTGCTTATGATCCAATGGAAAACAGTCACAAGGGGATCCCTGGGTGGCTCAGCGGTTTAGCGCCTGCCTTCAGCCCAGGGCGTGATCCTGGAGTCCCGGGATTGAGTCCCACAACGGGCTCCCTGCGTGGGGCCTGCTTCTCCCTCTGCCTATGTCTCTGCCTCTCTCTTTCTGTGTGTGCGTCTGTCATGAATAAATAAATAAAATCTTAAGAAAGAAAGAAAGAAAAAAAGAGAAAGAAAGGAAACAGTCACAAGATCAGAAGAGTTTTTAAAAAGGTGGGTTTTAAGTTAGAGGAAGGGCTAAGGTGGGTAGAAGAATGGGCTTCTGGGGAGGGTTCCTGGAGAGATGAGTCCAGAGTTGAGTTGAAATTTTACCTTTCTCATTAACCCCATTGCTCCAGGGCCCGCGGCCAATGAGAAGCTCACAGATGATGCAGGGCAGCGGCCACCCGGTGAGCACCCTGACGCCCCAGTTCAGCAGCGCCGCGGCCGCGCTCCCGCCAGCTCTGAGCCTGACCACGCTCGCTTCTGCCTCCCAGGACGGCAGCCAGTGCCAGCCCAGCCCAGACTTCAGCCACGATCGGCAGCTCAGGTACAGAGACGGCCCTTGTTTAAAAGACGGCCGAGGGGCGGCTTCACGGTGACCACTTGGGCCTCCCCGCTGCTGAGGGTGGAGGCAGAGCTCAGGGATCCCAGCCAACAGAGTGGCCAGACGTGGGGGCTCGGGTGGCCGCACTCCCGTCCTCTGAGAGCAGAGCGGGTGCCGCGGGGACGGGGCAGCCAGGCGCGCCCAGCGGGCCCGCAGGTGCTGCCGTCGCGGGGCCACGGTTCGGCGCTGATTCAAGTTTCCCGTTTATCTCCCCGCTGCTGCAAGGCTGCTGCTGAGCCAGCCCATCCAGCCCATGATGCCTGGGTCCTGTGACGCGAGGCAGCCCTCAGAGGTCAGCAGGACTGGACGGCAAGTCAAGTAGGTGGCCCCGGGTGGAGGGAGGAGGCAGAGAGCACTGAGTGCGCTGGGGCTGGCGGGGGCCCATCGCCTGGACCGGCGGCGCTTCTGGTGCGCGTCGCGCTAAAGGCAAGGTCACAGTGTGCCCACGCCCTTTGCAAGGACACCCCCGGAGCTCTGTGTGTCAGCAGTCCATGCTTAGAACAGGAGCTGGAGGGAGAGTTCAGTACATCCCCCGTCGTCCTCTGCAGACGTCTTAGGGGTCCTTCCTCCTTGGTGATACCCCAGGTAAACGGAGCCTGGTCCCCTTCCCTAGGGCCCTCCCGTGGCTCCATCTGAGAGCTGGCTGGCTCTGTGGTTCTGGCGCCGAGCCACCCGAGTGTGACCCCCTGCACATGTGGGTCCTCCCCTCCTCCCCGACATGTGACCTTCTCCTTTCCCCGGACTCTTAGCCGCTTGCAGCCCCCACGTCCAGAAGCAGCTTTGCTCTCCTATTACTTTCATTACTCGGCACAACCAGTGCTGGAAGATACAGGAGCGAATACTAGAGAAGCTACTGGAAAATAGTTCCTGGCTCTTTGACGTGAGGCCGAAGTAGAGCTGTCTCACCGACGTCTTTCTTGTATAAACACCGGTTGAGTGTGTGTCAGAAGTTCGCTGGGACAGTGGCACCTAATGAGGCCCGGCACGCCCCCGTGCAGAGGCCTTGCAGCCACCCCCGGGACAGGCCCCTAGACGCACTTCCTCCTGGGTCCGCCTTCAACCAGCAAAAATAGAAGCAGCAGATGGTCACTGAACATTTCTGAGGGGCCGGGGCCTGTACCTTTAACCCCGATGAAAACCCCGTGGGGGGCGAGACAGGGAATGTGCGCTTTGGGAGGCCGCCTAGCGATCCCTGATGGTGCTCTCCCTTACACAAAGAACCTGGTTACGTCATTTTCCGGAGATGCTTCAAATGCAGTGAACTAGGCAAAAAAAAGGGGGGGGGGATTCTTTGCTCTGGAACTCTAACTGCCATTGTTGGTCAACCCAACAATTCCTACCCTCCCTATCTCCTCTGCCATCTCTTGGAGAGATGACCTAGTGCCCCATCTTGTTACAAATGGCACAGAGAGAAATGACATTTCCAAAGGTGTAACGCAAAATGGACTTCTCTATAGTGTCTTTAAACATCTGTTCCTAAAAAAAAAAATTAAAAAAATAAAAAAAAAACATCTGTTCCTAGTCTGCACTCCTCCAGAGCTTTCCTGAATGGCCTTCCTCTGCTTCTCGTTCATGGCCCATGATCATCAACACCTCTGTTCTTTTTTAATTTGCTTAATTGTGGTAAAATATGTACGTAACAGAGATTTTACCATTTTAACCATCTTCACGTGTACAGTTCGGTGGCATTCGCCATCACCGCTGTCTTCATCTTCTGAAGCTGAAGCCCTGAACCGCATTACACGCTAACGCCCCGTTCCCTCTACCCTCCAGCCCCACAGTCTGCTTTCTCTTATGAATCTGACTCCTCTAGGAATCTCATCTAAGAGGAGTCCCACAGTATTTGTCCTTTGGGATTGGCTTACTCCACTCGGTGTAATGCCCTCAAGGTTCATCCATGCTCTAGCATGTGTCAGAATTTACTTCCTTTTTAAGACTGAGTAATATTCCATCATAGGTATATACCATATTTTGCTTATCCATTCACCTGCCATTGGATACTTGGGTTGCTTCTACTTTTTGGCTATTGTGAAGGACGTTGCTAGGAACAAGGGTTGTACAAATACCTGCTTGAGTCCCTGCTTTCATCTTCTCTGGGGTATATACCCAGAGGTGGAATTGCTGGATCGTATGGTAATTCTATGCTTCATTTTTTGAGGAACTGCCATCCTGTTTTCCATAGTGGCTGCACCATTTTACATTTCTTTTTTTTTTTCTTTTTTTTTCTTTACGTATTTTTTAGAGAGAGAGCACGAGGTGGGGAGGGGCCGAGACAGGGACAGAGAGAGAAATCCAAGCAGGCTCCATGCTCAGCACAGAGCCCGACTTGGGGCTCCATCTCACAACCCTGAGATCATGACCTGAGCTGAGATCAACAATCAGATACTCAACCAACTGAGCCACTCAAGTGCCCCCCATTTTACATTTTTATCAGTTTACAAAGGTTGCGATTTCTCCACATCCTCATCGATACTTATTATTTTGTTTTTGTTTTTGTTTTCTCATGATAGCCATTGTAATGGCTATGAAGTAATAGTTCATTTTGATTTTGATTTGCAGTTCCCTAATGTCTAAGGATAATAAGCATCTTTTTTTTTTTATGGCTCCTTGGCCATTGATATCTTTTTTTTTTTTTTGAAAGAAATTGTTCAAAAGAAATGTTTTGCCCATCTTTTTTTTTTTAATTTTATTTATTCATTAGAGGCAGAGACATAGGCAGTGGGAGAAGCAGGCTCCCTGCGAGAAGCCTGATGCAGGACTCGATCCCAGGATCACAACCTAAGCCAAAGGCAGACACTTCACTGCTGAGCCAACCAGGCGCCCCTGCCCATTTTTTTAATCAGGCTACTTTATTGTTGTTTTTTAGTTGTAGGATTTTTTTTTTTTTAAATTCTGGATAGCAATCCCTTGTTAAATACATGATTCACAAATATTTTTCATAGGTGGCCTTCTCAATCCCTGGATCGTGTCCTTTGATGCACCAAGGTTTTTGATTTTGATAAAGTCCAGTCTATCTGTGTGTCCTTTTGTTGCCTGTGCTGTTGGTGTCACATCAACACCGTTTTCTTAAAAGTGTTTTCTCTTTCCCCCATGTGACCAAACAGGTATCCACAGAGCCAAGCCGTGTTTCAAAACGCAGACATGCGCACCACCAGCAGCAGCACCTCGCCCCCTGTCCTGCTGATGGGACAGGCAGTGCCCCAGCCCAGCTTCCCCGCCTCCCGGCAGTCACCCCTGCAGCCCGCACAGGCCCAGCAGCAGCCACAGCACTTCCTGCAGGTGGGTGCCACCACACACACACACACACACACACACACGCTCGGGCACAGGGCCCACGCCACAGCTCAGGCCTGACCAGCCTTTCTTTCCCCCCTGGCTTTCAGAATGGTTCTAATACTTGGTTCTGAAAGAAGCTCCAGACAGAGTTGCATTTGAATCTTTCTAATTTATGAAGTTTATAATACTTACAGTTTCCAAAGCCTAGGTATATTTGGTATGAGAAATTTAGACCCAGCTATTATGCCTCATATGGTTATGTGCTCAAAAGATCCAGCTTTAAAAAGTAATTTTTATTATGGTGTCCATATTTTTGAGAGCAAAAATCAGACACCAATCACGGTCTTTGTCAGACTCTGTGTAGGTGTGTTTATACACAAAGTCTTATACAAATGCAAATTAAATCATGTTTAGTTAAAGATTCATTGAACTTGCTTGATGAATACAATAATGTGGCACAAAGGTGGGACTTCCCAGGAAAATGTGGCGCACGTTTATAAGTGGTGACTATTTCCTTTAAGAAAGTGCCAAATAAGCTAGAAGGAGGCAGGGTGAGAGCCAGGGGCTCGTGTTCAGATGGGACAGAAGTGTCTGCTCAGGCTCTGGCCTTCCCTCCAACATATACCAGGAGCACCCCTTCCTGCTCCAGCCCTGACCCTGTCTTTTGCACATCCCCCTGGTCTCCTGTCCCTACCACAGGGCTGAGCAGGGCTTTTCCTTCACTCTGCCTACCCTGCTAGGGCACCATCAAAGCCCCAGGAGAGTGTTGTGACTGAGACATTTTAAGGACAGTGGGATAAAGATGAAAAGAGTCATCCTTGAAGGTCTTGAATGCAATTTAATTCCAAAGATGCTAACCCATCTGTGATACACTTTTCAAAATTCCCTGGCCTCGGGCATAGTGGCAGTCAACTCAAGACGTCAGCTTTGCATATCTTGTCATTTTGCAGGACTCAAGTGATTTCATATGGGCGCAGGTGAAGTGAGAAGGCAGGGATGGCCTGCGCAGACTTAGAGGTCCCCTGAGCCTTTCTTCAGCCCTGGCAACAAACATGTGTAGGCCCTGTTCCTCCAAGACATGGGGCTCAGAATACACAGAGCATTTGGGCTTTCTCGCTGGCCTCAGGGGCCTCATGGGTCAGTGTGGGGAGATAGCGGCTGGGCTCTGGGTTAGTGCCAAGTGAGAGCACTGAGGTTGGCAGCCTTTGTACGGGAAAGTCCCGGGGTCACCTGCTGCAGAGCCAAAGCCCTGTGGATGAAGTAAATGGAGAGGAAGGGACAGTGCTCCAGCAAGAGTGGAGGGGCAGGTGTGCCTGGGGTGCACGGGGTGGTTTGGATGGGGGAGAGTCCATGGATGGGAATACTGGGAGATGGGACTGAAGAGGCTCCAAAGTTAGGGTGTGACCAAGTGAAGTTTCTGAACTTAAATTAGTATGTCCCCCCTGTAGATGCTGGCCAATGGTCATATTTGAGAGTAGTTACAGAATCAGGGACCGTGGTGAAAAGTATGCAGACTGTAGTCTGTGTGTTGGGTGTCTGGCCTGTCAATTATCTGCATGTGGTCTCAGGGTCCCACATCCCAAAGGCATGCATAGATCATGTGACCCCTTTAGGAAGCCACACCCCAAAGCCTGGTCCCTGGCCCACTGGCCCAAAGGAACCCCCAGCACTGGCAGAGAGCTTGGCTTCCGAATTCACAGCCATCTGGCAGGGCTTCGGGCTCCTTTGTTCCCCACGCACCCACCCCCAAGGTCCTGCCACCAGGAGACACTCCCCTCCCCAAGCCATGGAGGGGAGGCCCACAGCCTTTATCTTTTCTTTCCAGGTACAGGCACCAAGCTCTCTGCACAGTGAGCAGCAGGACTCGCTCCTTCTCTCCACCTACTCACAGCAGCCAGGGACCCTGGGCTACCCCCCACCCCCGCAGCCCCCACGCCCTCCCCGAAGGGTCAGCGGCCTCTCCGAGTCCTCGGGCCTCCAGCAGCCACCCCGGTAGTGCCCTGGCGCCTCAGCCCAGGCACAATCAGCTTTAACCAATGGACGGACCATGGGGGTGGCCAGAGGAATTGGGGAGAGGAGTTTAAACCCTCGGCTTTTGTGCACACTGCATACATTTCAGAACTCCTGGAAGCTAACCGTCTCCAGAGAGCAGTGGCTGGCATGTGGAAAGTGATCAGGATACTGGCCGTGTTTCCCTTGCCTCTGTTTCTCGGGCACACTCTACAGCCAGACTCGGACAGGAACCAAGGGCCCCACGTAAGTGTCGTTACTCAGTTTACTCAGCAGATGGCACGTCTCGCTGCGTCCCTCCCGAGAGCGCACGGGTCCCTCTAGCCGGCTGTGGTCTGTCCACACCTGCTAGCTGCTGGCCTTCACTCTCTTGATCCTCTTTCCTTGGCATTCGAGAAGCACTGGGTCAGAGATCTGTTGAAGAGAGAGAATAAAAAGATTATTTTTCATTATTTTTAAATGGCTGTTTTTGTTTTAATTTGCACAGCTGCACAGAGGAAATAACTTAGGCACTTTCAGGTTTTAAAAATAATAAGGTCTCGTGACTTCACTTGGAGACAGCGGGGAACAAAAAGAGCCCACCAATCTGATGGCAGAGCCGGTCGGCAAGAACCAGGCCGCAGACCCCCGCCCTCTGGCCTGAAACCTAATGGAAGGCGGCCCTTCCTGGTGATTAGTGTTTCCCCCACATATAACACTGGACTGTTCCTGTTTACTTCGTTGATTGGGACTGCAGAGGCGGCCTCAAAGCAAAGCACAATCACAGCAGCTGATATTCTGGAATTCTGTTGAGACAGAACGGGAGGAACAGGTGTCGCGAGCCAGACAGGCCCGTTGGAACTCCAGGTCCCCAAGGAAACCCCAGCAGGCGCCGGCCCCTGAGTCAGAATGCTGCATCTTTCTACAGATCTTTCATGAGGAGACCGAGGATTGGATTGTCCTTTTCAAAATGCACTTTGCTTTTTTTGTATGTTTTGTTATGTTGAGATGTTTCTAAAGAAGAGATTTTATGTAATTAAAAGACGAAGTGTAGTGAATTGTACAGCTGTTGTAATAATGACCTATTTCTATATAAAATAAAATTGTATGGATTATGTGTAAATTATTTTGTATCTGAGACACCAATTCCTTTCCCAGATATAAAAGTATAAAAGTTTTCTCGTGTTTTTCTGTGAGTGGACATTTTGTAATAAATTAACAAATTTGTACGATTTCCTCTGGAGGCAGTTTCTGTCCCTTGTTATATATGCATGCATATATCTTTTCTTCATTTTTTTTTAAATTTCAAGACGTTTCTAAGGATAGTTGAAGGTACAGAAAAGGTGGAAGCCAGCAATGAACAAACCAGGTAATGGCCTTGGGTTTTTTGAGCTGCAACATGTACACCAGCCCATCAGGGTCCTGACCTGCATGATTAAAGGTTGTGCCAGAGAAAAGCAGTAGTTCACTGTGAAGATGACAGCACAACAAACAGAAACAGAAGCAGCTCCTGGAAACATCCCAGTCTGGTAGACATAGGGAGTCAGTGGAGATGACGGAGACCTTCTGCATCAAAGCAGTCCCAGCCCATAATTAAAGTCACCTGGGCTGGAGTTCATGGGCTCCAGCTGCCAAACAAGCACTTAGAGATCAGTGATGCATGTGGGGCGTGTATGTGTATGGGGGGGGGGGGGGATAATACACACGTACTGATGGGGGCAGATATAACAGCAGCATCTAGGAGGTTTCTGCCAACTATAGACATGCCCCCTACTTTCCACGAGGCTTCATTACCATGATGTGAGGATGCCCTGGCAGTGATGGAGAATCACTGAGATGGTGGTGCTCAGCACAGCCTTGCCACAAATGTTGGTCCAAGAGAACAAAGTTCTTTTCCTTGTTCCATCGCGGTAGCTCTGTGCTTCTACCTGCTTCCCTGTGAAGTTCTATGACAAGGATCTCTGTTCTATGACAAGGATCACTCTTGCATGGCATGAGAGGCTATACATACAATATCATCAAAAAGGAGTTTCAGTTTCACACACTTGTATTCCAGAAAAAAGGTAAGTCTAAATGTTTTGCATGCATTTGGACCATTTGTTCTTTAAAGGAACCAGAAATGAACCCTCTGTTTATTTATTCATGTATTTATTTATTTAAGAGAGGGAGAGGAAAGGGGTGCAGAGAGGGTGAAAGAGAATCCCAAGCAGGCTCCACGCCCAGCACAGAGCCCAAGTCCGACTCAATCCCACAACCCTGAGATCATACCTGAGCCAAATTCAAGAGCTGGATGCTTAACCAACTGAGCCACCCAGGCAGCCTATTGACCCCTCTTATAAAACAAAAGGTCTGGAGGTGCCTGGCAAACTCAGTCAGTGGAGCATGTGGCTCTTGCTCTTTGGGACATAAGTTCACACCCCGTGTTAGGCATGGAACCTACTTAAAAGGAAATTGAAATAAAAATGTAGAGGCTGCTTTTAGGCAAACAGTCTTGAGCAGTGGAAAGTAGAAAGGGCGTATAGTGACCTCCTGGCTGAATATAGGCCCATCAGGTGACCCACCTCAAAATATCCAAATGCCCTAATTACCCAATGGGCTACTTACCAAAAAAAGGAAAATTTTCATACATCACCATACCTCCTCCCCTTCTCTCTAGAAACAGCCTCCACGCAATACCTCATTGCAGACAGCCTTGCCTTTGCTGTCCTCCCCGTTGCTCCCTTGTCATTTATTCAATAAACTTCTCTTTTGTTCTTAGGCGAATCCGTGCCTCTGGCTTCCACAGATCATCACCCCACATTTGGGGGCCCCCATCCAATCAGGAGACACCACCACATTTAGACACCACAAAAGAATCTGTGTGAAACTCTATTAAAATAGTAACTGTTTTGTAAATTCAAAGGTTTAGAAATTTGATCTTTCTGTAATTGTATTTTAATTGGCTGTTAGAATCCTCCTAAGTGAAACAAGATTTTTGATGGAAACAGCATATTCATTGTCCTAGAATTTTCTAGCTGGAAGCCATCGAAAGAGGGTGGAGTATAGCATGCTACTAAATTTAATTCAGCATTGCTTAAATCTTAGACATGTTCAGAATCTGGATAAACTCAGAAAACTCTTTATTGTGCAACATTTCTTTAAACCCACATAACAGCAGGGGAAGTTTAATTCCTAAGCTTTTGATTCATTTAATTCGCTCATTAAAAGGTTGTTTTGCAATCCTTTTTTATTTCCAGAAAAACCATGACCTTTTTCTTTGGAAAACTGTAAAGTCTTGGCTCATGAGAAGCAGCTGAAATGCACTTTGGAATACATGAGTTTTGGAATGCTGCTACTGGACACATCTTCCTTTAGCACCTGCCTTCTGCACCACCACACCCCCTTCATCATAAAATCTTCCCGGGTTTTTCTTAGAACCGACCAGCTTAGTCCAGCACAAATCTGACCACCCAAAGGGCCCTCCAGCACTTTAGGGTTTGTGCCCCCTTGGGACTGGGGCCTTCTTCCTTGCTGCCCCCAGAGGGAAGCATTCAGATCCTGTCTCTTTTTAAGGTAAAAAGACATGGGACAGAAGTGCAGCTAACAAATACTGGTGACTTAAAAAGAACACAAAGTTCATCTTAAAGGTGGTCTCTGGGAGGCCAACAGTGACTGGCCTGACCCCGGAGGCTTGGCTGGGAAGAAGCTGGAAGAGCTTGCAAGGCTAGACTAAAACAGGAGAGCCCTAGCCAGGCTGATGATAACCAGTCCTTCAAACCAAATGGTTTTTATTATTTGTCTGTTCCACTTTTACTTAAAGCAGCATAGCCAAGAGGGACGTTTTGTCGATTCCCACTGGAGGGGTCATTTGCTTGAAATTTCACAACTTTTGAGATACAAGAAGATCCTAAAATGTTTTGGAGAAAATAATACAGATCACAAAGGATGACACATAACACTCAGTAACCACACTGAAAGAAGATAATGGAGAATGCCTTCAAAACACTACGGAGAAATTATTTTCAACCTGAAATTCCATACAGGTCAAAGTATTAATAAATTTGAGGGTTGACAACTCTCAACTTCCCTGTCTTATGCCACTAAATGGTGTGCTCCTGGGAAGTAAGGGAGTTCATCAAGAATAAAGAAAACACGGGTCCATGGATCCAGGTGACTGTCTTACAATCGCCAGGTTGGGGACAACCAATTAGGTCTCTCGGAAGCTCTATAATGATCCCTCTGGGCACGTCCTCAGGGGTCCATATCACCTCTCACATGGTATCTAAGCTACTTGTCCAACCCAACTGCCAAGTGCTTCCTGAGATCCCTTGCCTTTTGTTCCCTCCCTACGTCTTCTCCCAGCCTTCATGCCCCAAGCGACAGCATAGGGGGAAAGCCACCATCCCTATACTCCCTTACTCTGCCCTCATCTGCTTGCTTCCTGCTCCCCATCACTCCAGTAGTCAAAGTCGCTAAAATCACTGATCCTCTCCTGTTTGGAGAACCTAATGGGTACATCTCAGTTTTTGCTTTACTTGAATTCTGTAGCATTTTTTTTTTAATTCCATTTATTCACGAGAGACAGAGAGAGGCAGAGGGAGAAGCTGGAAGGCCCGATGTGAGTCAGAGGCAGACGCTCCACCGCTGAGCCACCCGGCCCTCCCCAACTCTGCAGCATTTAGAACTTGTTGACCACTCTGGCTTCCTTCTTACTTAGAATATTTTCAAATAAAGTCCTTTGCTACTGCTCTAATGACAGATTGCTAGTGTCTTCCACCCCTGCCCCCACACCTCTTAATTGTAGTGAGTCCACGCTGGTCTTCTCTCGCCAAATCCTCGTGATTTTTACCTCCTTGCATCTATAAAACCCTTTTGCTTCTTTCTAATCCCGCTGCAACTGCCTTAGTTCGGGCCCTGCCGATCCGTCTTTCGACTAGTTTCCACCGCTACTGTCTTGGCCCCCTGCTCTTCCTCTATTCTTCACAGTGTAGCTGAATTCTAAAACAAATCGGATCACGGCAGTGCCCTCCGGCTAATTTCAAGGATTCATCACTCTCACACTGCAACTCTCGGCCTGGGAGGCCCTAGGAGGCCGCCCCGCCGCAGGCCGTCCGCCTGTCTGGCCGCACCACCTCTCTGCCCGTCCTTCGGCGCAGCGCAAGCCCCCCTGCTTCCGCCCCCGCCCCCGCCCCCGCCGTGCCGGGCCGGACCCGACCCTCGGGAGGCTCCACGGTCCAGGACGGCAAGCGCTCGGGCTGCGGCGCATCCCTGCTCGGCGCGGGCACCACGAGGCCGCAGGTGTCTCCGACTTCCGTGGGGCCGCCATCCAGCCGCGGCTGGGCGCGCCGCTTCAGCGGACGGTGGCCAATCGCTGAGAGAACAGGAAAAACAAAGCAGCGCCTTCCTCCCCGGGCCCTGTTCCCATCCGGCAGGGGGCCTGGCTCTTAAGTCTTCCGAAGGTTTAGGGCAAGAGGCGAGAGACGCGGCCGCGCCCTCGCAGCTCGGAGGCGGGAACTAGGCGGCTAGAAGCCGGGGCCGAGAGCGCGGCGGAAGTGCGCAGCCGCGGCCCCGCCCCGGCCCCGCCCCCGAAGGGCGCTCGCTTTCCCCCGGGCGCGCGCCGCTGACGTCACAGCCCGGCCTCTCCGCTTTCCAGCGCCTCCAGGCGACCCGGAAGTTGTACTTGCGACGCCGCTTTCCCTCTCCCACAATACCTCGCGCCCTTCCTTTCCAACTAGGGCCCGGCAGAGTGAGTATGGGCGCTGGGTCCCGGCCTCAGGAATCTGGTTCCATCCTCGCTCCGCATTGTGCTGATCGGGGCAGCGAGCCTTCTCGTGGGCCGGCCCGGGACTCCGCGTTCCGGGGGCACGGGAATGCGCGCCGTTTAGGGCCTCCCGGAGCCTGGGAGGGACACTGGCTAGGTTTAGGGGAGCCGAGCTGCCGGGGTTTCCGGGGCGGGAGCACCTGAGGGGCGCGGAGGCTTTGGCCGCGGGGTAGCCTGCTTGGCTTTGCCCAGCCCTGGGGCTCCAGGTGCCGGGCCGAGCCCTCTGCCCCCGGAAGCGGCCCGAGGGTGGCCGCGTGAGGCCAGGCTCGGGAGGAGGGAGGACTTGGCCCGTGTCCGGCTCCCTCCACTTGAGCTTCCTTGTCGCTCGGTTTAGATGGCTCCCGCAAAGAAGGGTGGCGAGAAGAAGAAGGGCCGTTCTGCCATCAACGAGGTAGTGACCAGAGAATACACCATCAACATTCACAAACGTATCCATGGAGTGTGAGTATCCCCGCGGGCGGCCGGGTGCCGAACTCCGGGCTGTCGAGTGGTTCAAGGGCTAGGTGGTCTGGAAATTAGTCGTTTCTTCTTCAGGAGCCCGGATCTGTATTCCATGGCCCCTGTGTAAGGCTTATAAGGTTTAAAGTATAACCCTCGGAGGTGAGTGGCTGGAAAAAAATGAGATTGATGGAATGGTATTGGGGAGAGCCAAGTGGGGGGAACTTGGTGGGGATAAAAACCATTTCACTCTGCTTTGCAATTGAGTCAGCCCGGGTGGGCTGAAGGGTAAAAGGTGTGTGTAGGAAGGAAAGCAAGCTTTTAAAAATGTCTCTAGGTTCCTGTAAAGCTAATCAGTTAGCTAAAAACTGTCTCCAGCTTAAGGTGTGAACACTTCGAGGAGATTACGTACCAATAGTGGCTGAGTGATGACACCAGACGTGAAGGAGAATGTACCCGTGGAGTCACGGGGCCAGTGTTTGTGTGAAGGACACGTGGCTGTTGTGGGTGTGTGATGTACAAGAACATTGGGAATGGTTTTGAATGTTGTAGTTCTTGGGGTTATTTGTCTAGGGTTTGGTTTTTAGTTCTTAATCTAAGTGAATTTTTCCCTCTTACTGCTGAGAATGGAGACCAAATCTTTTCTTGAATACTGTTAATAAGAGTGTTTTTTTAGAGATAATGTTTGTTAATTTTACAGCCTACATCTAGAAGCCAGCCTGTTTTCTCCCCCGCCCCCCCCCCCCCCCCCCCCCCCAACTGGTACATAGGTGACTTCCCTCTTTGGCTTCATCACATCCTTGTAAGGGGAGAGAAAGTAATGGTAAAGCTAAAAGAATAATTATTTCGGTTCAGTATCCATGGATTCAATTTGGGAAAATCTTTTTCAAGTAGTTCTGCCAAGGTTCTAAACCAGATTATGATCCTCAAGTCTCAACTTGGACCTTCAGTAAATTTTCTTCGATTCTAAAGTTGACAAGATGTTTCAGTGGGCAGAAGACAGCAGAAGCAAATATAGAACTGAAATAAGTTGACTGATTCTAGAGTTTCAGGCATTATTGAGATGACATTTTCACACTGATCTTTAAATAGAAAACAAAATTGAAAAAAGCTGGAAGGTTGCTTGGCTTCTAAGTATTGTCTGCTTTCCATGCTGTAGAGTCTGTCACCAGTATTTCTCAAAAATAAGACAGTGTTCTACCGTGGAGCCTGTTAATGCCTAAACACTAGCAGTCTAGCGTATCAGCTGGTCAGGTTAAAAATAGAACTTTAAAATCAAGACCAAATTTTAATTGAACCTCCTATAGACTTTTCATGGAGCCCCTTGTTTTGCTGCCTCCTGAATGTCCTGCTCTTGAGGACCAAGTGTCTAAAGTCAGCATTTTCGATATTAAGCTCCTCCAATTAATAGAGGAAAGTGGTAGCTAAATTCTTGGGCTGAGTTACAGTCCATGCCTTTTGGAAAAAACACCACCTTGTTAACTGGTTAAGGTAAAGACCCACACGAATTCTGGTCCCCTTAACCACCATTCTCTAAACTAGTATGACCAGCAACCTAGAAACCAGTAACCTGGAACCAGACTGGTTTAACTTTGCACCCTGGAAGTCCTGGACCAGGGCTGAGGGTTGGCTGTGAGTAGATCTGTATGCTGGTGAAGAACTTTCGGGAAGGCCTAAGTGTATGGAAACAACTCTGGATTCTGGCTAATAGCACCTTCAAACTGTCAGTGGATAGAAGTGAAGTCCCCAGCATTGGACATTCTGTTCAAAGCCGCCTCAGCTAGAGAATCCAATAGAAATTGGCCCAGAGAAAAGTAATGACACCTAGTCAGTCGGTAACCCTGCTTTCCATTTCCCAATTTTGTACGTATATACATCAAAGTTCCTGTTTCTGTCTCCGTTTTTTAACTTTAAATTTGGGTAACTGAATGCACAACCTACTAATAGTAAATGCACATTCAGGTAAGGAATACCCTGTTGCTCTTCTTATGTTGGATAGATTTTGAAATAGCAGTGGACTTAAAAGATGATGTGACAGGTGGGGAGGAGCGCTTGTAAACACTTGGAAATTTTTTTTTTCTTCTGGGAGGTCTGTATCAGAAAATGCTGGCAGTTCAGAAGTAAATGACCAAAACCACAAATCTCTCCTTATAGGATACCAGCACTCGTGTTCTAAGAAGATGTCCTCTCAGTTCTTGAGCAGCATCCAGTTCAGAATCAAAGTGACTTCTCTTGCTGGCATTCCATTTGAGGCCAGTCAGACCTCCTCTGTGTGAGGAGACCCTGATAACTGATGTAATGCAATACCGGGGGCCTGCAAGTCAGTAGAGACCCAGGAAGGAATTGGAAGAGTTGAAGAGATTTTTATTCTTTATTAGAGATTTTTTTGTTCTTTATTAACCTGGAATTCCAGGCCATGCGTTCTAAGGCTTTTAGTTGAGAGATGATTACAGTTGAAGCAGACTGACATCTGTCTTTGAATATTCCTTTATTACTTGTCTGAAGTACACTTTTTTCACTGGTGATTGATGTGGTTACATTAATAATATGAATTCTTAAGGAAGAATGTTTATTTGGTTTGACAAATGGAATACAGTACTTCTTGGTTTTTTCATCTACTCTTTAAATCTGGACTCTTGGGATAGTCACTGTTCCAGAATTAATAGTGGGAGCCACTACAGAAAGATTGTGCATAAGTGGGGTTATTGCCATGCCGTGGATTTCTCGTGTGATCTGTGATGCCATTGCAGTAATCTCTGAGTCTCTTTGAAGGCACTGTTTTGTTTTTTAAGATGTTATTTATTTGAGAGAGAGAAGGGAGGTGGGGAACAGATTCCCTGCTAAGCAGGGAGCCCAATGTGGGGATCATGATTGAGCTGAAAGGCAGAGGCGACACTTAACCAACTAAGCCACCAGGCACCTGAAGGTAATGTTACCTCAGGAAAACTAATTTTATGAGGGATTTAAATGTGTAGTGGTACCCACATTGGGCCTGGTACTTCAGCACTGCATTCTCAGCCAAGGGTGGGCCATGTCTCACCTGAGGTCTCTGAGATGACCTCTGGGTCAAAAATCCAGCCTTTGTGCATTAATGCTGTTTGGGAGTAACCACGTTTCCTTTCCTGATTTTGGGAGCATATCACCACTTAACTGTATTCGGCACATTTCCTGGGCTCTGCAGATTGATCAGGAAATCGGGAGACCTATCTTCCTAGTTCATTTAGTAAAGGAATTTAGATACAAAATGGTAAAAAGTGTCAAGTGTAAAGTCAGTCACTGGGTGGAAGGGCATGCTGTTTTTAAAGACCACAGGTGGGACGCCTGGGTGGCTCAGGGGTTGGTCTGCCTTTGGCTCAGGGTGTGATTGCCAGGTCCTGGGATCAAGTCCCACATCGGGCTTCCTGCATGGAGCCTACTTCTCTCTCTGCCTATGACTGCCTCTCTGTGTGTGTCTCATGAATAAATAAATTAAAAATCTTAAAAAAAAAAAACGACCACACAGGTGATGGGACATTGGAAAAGTGTAGGTGTGAAACAAGTTTTTCAGGCAATTTGTGCTTTGTTATAAAACCCCCAAATGAAGACCTGAATCTTGGCCAGTTCTCAGTCCTCCTTTGATATGTAACAATTGACAGTTAATTGTTCATTTTTCTTTGGAAATGTTTTCTATCATTCAGTTAATGTTGAAGACATGCAGGACTGTCTGTCTTCCGTCTATGCCTGGTAATAGCAATAGGTCTTAGGGCCTCAAGCATCCAGCTACTATTAATGTGGGTATTTGTTTAGGCATCTCAGACTAAACATGGACACCAACCAAACTTCTAGCTTTCACTTCACCCCTAACTTTCCCATTTCTCATGTGGCTTTCCCTGTTTGTCATTGTCAAGTGAGCATGTTCTGTTGACTCTGCCTTCCACAGTCTGACCAATTGCACTGGTCCCAGCACCACTCTCACTTGATGGTTACAGGTAGCAATCCCTGCTCCTTCCTTTACCCCCAAGCACCTGGTCTGTTCTCAAACCCTCCGTCAGCTTCCCATCTTTTTCAGATTAGAAGCCCAACTTCTTGGGCTGTGCCTTGGTGGCTCAGTGGTATGAGAGTCTGTTTTTAGCTCAGGTCATAATCCCAGGGTCTTGGGATCGAGTCCTGCATCAGGCTCTGCACAGGGAGCCTGCTTCTCTGACCTCTACCTATGTCTCTGCCTCTCCTGTGTGTCAACATGAATAAATAAATAAATATCTTCTATAAAAAGAAAGGCAGGGTAGCCCAGGTAGCTCAGCGGTTTAACGCTGCCTTCGGCCCAGGGCCTGATCCTCGAGATCCGGGATCAAGTCCCACATCAGGTTCCCTGCATGGAGCCTGCTTCTCCCTCTGCCTGTGTCTCTGCCTCTCGTGAATAAATAAATAAAATCTTTAAAAAAAAAAAAAACAAACAGCAGCAGCCACCACCCAACCTCTTGCTCTGATTCCACATGAGCTGGCCACTTCTTAATCATACTAGGCATGTACCTAATTCAGGGTAGCTGGTTTTACTTTTTTCCTTCTGCCTGAGTGCTTTTTTCAGATAACGAAATGGCTGCTTTCGTGATCTACAAACATGATTCCCAGTATCATCTCAGCCATCTTTTTTTTTTTTTTTTTTTTTACAGTTTTTATTTATTCATGAGACACACAGGCAGACACCTCGCCAGAGGGAGAAGCAGGCTCCACGCGGGGAGCCCGATGCAAGACTTGGTCCCTGGACCCCAGGATCATGACCTGAGCCAAAGGCAGACGCTCAACCACTGAACTACCCAGGCATCCTTATTCTTGGCCATCTTATTTAAATCTACATTTCCTTTCCCAGTGTTTCTTCTCTCTTCCCCAGTTTATTTTTCTCTATAGTATTGGATACTATCTCCCGTACTCCCATGTATCACCTACGTAACCTGCCTGAATAACAGGATTTTGTCTGTTGTACCTACTGCTATTTCAGGCATCTTTTATTTCTAGGTTGTGAAGTGTTTAAGTGAATTGAACTGAGCTTGCTTGATAGGTTCTAGAAATAGCAAGGGGGCTGGTGAGGGTAGAGCAAAGGGAACAGGATACAGTAAAAAGAGGCAGAGTGGGGTGGGAAGGCAGTCATTTGTAAGCATGTGAAGTCACTAAAGGTTTTAGAGCAGAATTAAGTCACTCTAGCATGCTGTGTGTTAACTTTTATTGGATTTCATAAAATTCCATCTTAACAAAAGTGGAGCACCTATTATGTGCCAGTCCCTGCACTGGATTACAGAGGTGAATAGTTGACCTGGCCCGTTCTTAGTCTTGAGTAGTGGGCACCTTTTTACACCTGGGTCTCCACCCCCTGCCATTCCCTGCCCCAGAAATGGCCTTCACTTATCCAAATGCTTAACCATTTCATTTCAGCCTATACTAAAGTCTTGTTTTTTCATGTTTTTAACTAAAAAAAAAAAATGAAATTCAAATGAATTTATATGCCTTCATGTAAACAACAGGTTAATAGTATTTAACTCAGAGTTGGAACAGATATGAGTTAATGACCATGCCTGATACATGCCAGGAACTCTGCAGAATTAATCGTTGTCAATAGGAAATGTATACAATTTTAGGTCTACCCCTTTTCTTTAAGCCAAGACCAAATTAATAACGAACCTTTGAATTAGTACTGATCTCCAAAAACCTGCTGTGCTTAAGATAGGCCAATCTATATTTGATCTGAAGACATATTTATAGTGTGTATTTTATATTCAAGCATATCCTATCATTAGGATCATATACAGAGCTCTTATCCCACATTACTGAAAGTGGAGTGTATTTTCTGTGTCCCCAATATTAATACTAGTTGCTGGGCATTACACAATGGGGAAAAGGGGAATATTCCTTCCTTAGGGTTTGGTTTAGATTTTGTTCTGTGAAAATAGGACAGTGTGTTACACATTTCACTTAACTCTGTGCTTATTTAATTCATTTATTTACTTTGACTCTCAGGGGTTTCAAGAAGCGTGCCCCTCGGGCACTCAAAGAGATCCGGAAATTTGCCATGAAGGAGATGGGAACTCCAGATGTGCGCATTGACACCAGGCTCAACAAAGCTGTCTGGGCCAAAGGAATAAGGTGCAAAAGTTACTTATGCTATAAACTTTTTTTATAAAACTTTTAAAATTACACTAGCTTAACCAACTCTGCACCGTCTGTGAGAGTTCGGTAATTAGCTAACGCGTATGGAAGGATTTCCTTAAAATGTGGTAATTACTCAAAGGGTGGGATGGCATTTGCAAGGAAGTCCTTTGTGGATTTGAATGGAGACCCAGATGATGGATCCAGCACTGTGAGGATTGGGTAAGAGCATTGCATGAAGAGAGAACAAATCTGGGTATGAGCTGGGAACAGGCTGGTGAAGGTGGAGTAGAATAAGTACCTTGAACAGTGAATGAGAACAGAGGGTTAGGAAGGGGATAGACCGTATGGTATCTTGTAGGTCATGGCGAAGAGGCTGAATTTATCTCCAGACGTAATGGGAAATCGTTGGCACAGTGGTTTTCAAGAGTAGGCAGTTTTGCCCAACCTCCCCGGGGTGGGGGTGGGGGAGCGTTTTTGGTGTCACTGCTGGGGGTTGCCACAGGTCAAGGGCTCTGCTGCACATCCCACAGCACGCAAGGCAGCACCCCTACAACACTTATCCAGCCCAGTTGTCAATAGTGTCAAGGTTGAAAAGCCCTGCTTATAAGCAGGAGGATAAGTTTTGCTGTGGAGGATGGTGTATGATTCCTGGAATAGACCTAGGTAATGAGGATGCTGGAGCAGGGGGAGGAGGCTGTCTGCATCTGGTATTTCAGCCCTGCAGTGCTGGCATTGAGCATTCTGATAGAGGAGATATATCTGATAAAGGAGTGGCCAACAAGATTCCTTAAGAGGGTAAGGGGGGGCAGGGACTGTTGTCACAAAAGCCAAGAGGAGTGCTGAATTTTGAAATGCTTTGTGTCTTCAGACCAATAAAAGGAGATAGGCAACTGTAATGTTGCTGTGCTTGGGTGAGAGGAAGAGGCTTATGTGCATGAAGTAGAGAAACTGAAGAGGCACTAGTCTTCTGTGTTCAACATAGCCTGCAGAGTGATGTTTCTGCAAACTTAAATTGAACAGACAAATCCTATAACCAAGATGTAGGTGTTGGTAATAGGAGTCAAAAGACCTAGCTAGCATATTTGGGGCCGTGTTTCTGTGTTGGTTGAGTATCCGTGGTTGCGGCCTGCTGAGACAGATACACAGCCTGAGATGGTATCATTTAATGTCCACCTCTGGGTATGTATATGTTCCAGGAAACTGATAAGTACCTGTCGTGCCTGATCAGAATCAAATAAAGGACAAAGCATATTAGAGATATGGGGATAGGAGGTGTCCATACTGTTGGTGGCTATTTTCTTGATAGGAGGCTTTGGCTTTAGCATCACGTTTATATTTTTCTTAGGAATGTTCCATACCGTATCCGTGTGCGGTTGTCCAGAAAACGTAACGAGGATGAAGATTCACCAAACAAGCTCTACACGCTGGTTACCTACGTACCTGTCACCACTTTCAAAAGTAAGTTTTACTCCATCCTACAAAGCTATTGGGAGTAGAAAAGCATCCTTAGCCTCTTTTAGAACTCGAATTCCTCTATCCCAGCAAATACTTAGATGCCCAGCATCCTTATAATTGGAAAAGGTAACGGACATAATAAACCTTTGTGTCATGGTGTGGGAAAATGGAGGAAGATACAAAACAGGTCCCTATCTCGTTGTAAAAAGGTCATGGAATACTAGCCTAAACCCTTCCAGTAAAGGTATTTGGAATGTTAAGTATGAGGTGTATGGAGGTTGACTGGCTGTCCCTTCTTTTGCAGATCTACAGACTGTTAATGTGGATGAGAACTAATCGCTGATTGTCAAATAAAGGTATAAAACTGCTCCATGTTTTGGGTTTCTTTTTCTAGTTGTAATTTACAGTTGACTCCCAATAGCATGAAGGTTAGAAGTCCTGATTCCTACAGCCTCAACTATCCAAAACTTAATAGCCTGACCCATAAAGTAAGCTAGAGAAGAAATGTTATTGAATGACCTTGCTCTTATAAAAAGATCCACATGTAAGTGGACCTATGCAGTACAAGAGTCAACTATAATCTTTATGCAGTTCCCAATTATATAGGATCTTTTGGAGAGCTTCTCCTAAATGGCATGCCTATGCCCCTTCTCCCCAGCCCTTAGGGTTTCTGAGTATTTGGGTAGAATCTAAGCAGGTTCTTCTAAAGGTGTTTTGGAAATACAGCCTGGCCTGGGAAAAAACCTTTTAGGTATCTGAGACATTAGAAGTATACTGTTAATTCTAAGGAACATTTTTCTGGAGACTAGCATATAGAACTCAATTGCCATCAGCCACTTTTCACATTGAACAAAATATAAATGATGCAATTGATAGATTTAATGAAATAAATAGAGTAGTACGTCTTAAGCTTCTGTTTATATCTGTAATGTTTGTCAAAAGGTATAGAAGAGCCTAATGACTGGTTTTGGTAATCAGATTATAATTTATATATACAGCTCACCTTTTTAATCCCAGTTTACATGGAACTGAAGCTCAGATTTAAAAAACTAAATTCAGGCTGAAAGCAAGGTGTCACAGCAACTAGATTTATCAATGTTTATGCCCCTGACATACTGAATGTTGCTATAAAGAAGTCCCTCTTTTTGAAGCCCTAGGGGTGATGGTAGTACACAGCACAGTGGGGGTTGAGGATCACCCACTATATTTTGCACTATTCACTGAGAACATATGGGGGAGGGAGGTAGTGGTAAGAGATACCTTTAGACACAAGTAAGTATAAGCTATAAACAAGGACCAAGTCAATACAAAAATTTCTTATTAAAAAACTTGGAGGCCAACATTGAAAGCATGGTTTGTACACAACATTTTTGGAAGAACAAAGTGAATACAACCAAATATATTAAAATGGTTTCAATTACCAGCATTGAAACAAAATTAGTGCAAAAAAAGCCAAATACAATTGCACAGATAGTGGCTCTTGGATCTTGAAAGTGAACTTGATTTGTGACCTCTCCCATTATCCAAGTGAAAAATGAGAGCTTGGGCTTTTGTCTGTGGTTGAATATGATACATTGGACTCTTCTGTTCCATCTGAGACAAAATCATACTAGCATCATAGCAGAAGTGCCCTGAAATTTCAGCAAATCTGATAAAAGTGAGATTGCAAGTCACAGCATCAAGGAAACTAATGTATGGATACCCTAGAGCACTGGTGATATCCAACTAGTTCTCTTCAAGAATAAATAAAAATGCTTGAGGGTTGCTTGCATCAATTCCCCTGGCCACAGCTGTGGCTATCAGGTTGCTTACCCAGGTACCCAGCTTATAAAATAGACTCAAAATGAATTAGACTAAAATCTGGATTTTAGGGTTGACGACCCACAAAACTGGTCCGTGCTTTGGTATGGCAGACTGCTCCACAAACTGCTCTCTTGCTACAGGTTACTCAACTGGAGTTCAGGCTGTGATGGACGGCTCATTTCAAAAGTTTTGAGACTGTACTGATTGATCTTGGCATTTTCAAGTTTGGATTTAATGTCCAGTGGCTTTTCAAAAAAGTTTACTAATGACTGTTCAGTCAGAAGTGAAGCTAAAATATGTTCAAGGGAGACAGTCCAGTCCCCTTCTGCCTCTTGAGGAAATGTCTGGGGATCTTGGGCAATTTTCCCAGGGTTGTTGTCTGCAAAAACAGAGTCCTGCTCTGGAGAAAGAGCTGAAGCCCGCAGCTCCTCTCCACATTCCTGGGAGCAGCTTCCAGAGCTGCTACTTCGCTGCCCCACTTCCCCAATCTGCAGCAGCAGAGTGGTTACTGTGGCGATGGCTTGATACAAATCATTTTCTTCTGGATCTTCATGGAACATACTATACAAAGTTTTACAGAACTGGATAAATTCTCTCTGGAATTAAAAGAAGTATATATAATAGCATAACCAGTATGGAAGTATACTGCATTTTTTTTAACTTCATACTAAGTTCTTAGAGAAAACCACATAGTACTCGGAAGCAAATTATAAAAGTAATTTGCCCTTCAACTCTGAGAACGTAGTACTAGCTAGTTACTCCAGGGAATGTCACCACACACTTAGAAGTGTGCAGTTTGTCAACATAGCTATTCAGAAAGGTGCACCCTAGAGCACATACACACCCTTTAACCTAGCAGATCAACTTGTAGAAATGGATCCAAAAGCTATTGAGATTTGTTTATGTTTCATCTAGAATTTACAATAGAAAAAAAGAAACAGGGATCCCTGGGTGGCGCAGCGGTTTGGCGCCTGCCTTTGGCCCAGGGCGCGATCCTGGAGACCCGGGATCGAATCCCACGTCAGGCTCCCGGTGCATGGAGCCTGCTTCTCCCTCCGCCTGTGCCTCTGCCTCTCTCCCTCTCTCTCTGTGACTATCATAAATAAATAAAAATTAAAAAAAAAAAAAAGAAAAAAGAAAAAAAGAAACAGCTTAAGTATTATGATTAAACAAAATTATGGTTTGTTCATCTGATGAAAATATAACCAGTAACTTAAAAGCTGTAAAATAAAACTGATACCTGATTTTTCAAATTATATCCGCACTGCTGCTCAAATGGAGAATCCTTATGTAATCTGATGAAAGACACTTTCAGTGAGGTTTATCTACATGATCACTCTAGGAACAGGGACGTGGTTGAGAAGTAATGTGGGAGAGCTGTCCCTGATTTTGAAGTATGTGAAAGCAAGGTGTGAAGACAGCCTCCTTTGTTTTATAGTTAAAATTGATGTCACATATATCAGAATGTCAGTACTGGCAGCTCTGGGTGATGAGATTTGACTTTTTTTAATTGAGGTATAATTGACCAACAGCATTGAAATGTAACTATATTCAAGAGATAGAATGAAAATTTGAAAGCCAACTCCTCAACAAAGTAGAGCAACACTTTTGAAGTATTCCAGAAAGTGTGAATCCCACATATTCTGTAATCAAATAAGACCAAGAAACACCATGCTAAATTCCTCTCTTTAAGGCTCATAGTACACATCAGAACCAAAAATAAAATGCCTTAATAATAAAGGAACTCAAAGCCTACATTTCCCAAACCTTGGGAGGAATCTTTTTTCAAATAAAAACCTAACGCCATCGTGGCACTTCAGTGTATTCTAGATACTGCCCAAAAGTTTTGAAGAGCCCTATCAGTACTGTATATTATATAGCCAGTGTAATCTTTAAGAAACCAAAAAGAAAACAGTAATCCCTTCTAAGTGCCCTCTACCTCACCCCAAGTGCTGTAACTCTAGGAAACAAATATTGGCAACCTAGGTGAATGAGCAGGATATAAAAACTTGAAAAATATGTGGCACAGCCTCCTGTTGTGAAGAGTTTAGAATATCTAGTGTATCTGGATGGATCACAATTTAAATATTTCCCTTTTAATCACAATGTTCAGCTCCTGGAAGTTACCAGATCCTTTGATTTAGCTTTGGAGATTGAGAAGCCCCAGCTTAACTCTGTACACATCATTTGGCAAAACAGTTAACTGCACAGAATAAGATCCATACCTGGCTCATTTTGGGCAACTCTTTCTCAGTTTTATCTTTGTCTTTGGTTAAATCCTTAATCATCTGCTTTAGCTGTTTCTGATAATCAATTGCATCACCTGGAGACAGGAAATAATACATATTTGAGGCTAAAATTCAGTGAAAGCAAAAAGGAACATCTGTAGAACTGGGTGGTGGGGAGGAATTCCACCAAGCAAATTCCACATACAAACTGAAAACAGACTACCCTGGAGAGTTTGTTCTGTAACTGACCGCAAATGGAGCATGGTGGCTGGGTGCTTCTTGCTACAAGAGAATCCCTGAAACCTTAGCCAAGAGGAGTAAACATGGTGGTAGGGTCAAGGGGCAGTCACCCAGTACCCTGCAACTTGAAAGGTTTCTAGCATCTGAAAGCAGCGAGCTGTTGATTCACCAGAGGGAGGGACTAGGTTAAGTTCACTTCCAAGAGCTATGAAATCCTGCTAGAAGATAATGAAAAGAGGTACCTACCATTTGACTTGCCAAAAACCAGGGGTCTTGATGTTGACAACAGTGGATTCTTTAATGGTGACTGGCTATCTCGATCATTTTCAGTGAGTGCTTAAAAAAAAAAAAAAAGTTGAACAAATTATTCCATCTTAACCCAAGCTGACAGTTAATTTAGCTTTTTATGTAAGAAAGGACTAAAGGCTAAGCCAGCAGCCTGTGAACGGCAGAGTGCAGGGACTGTGAACCCAGGTGTACACCAAGCACTACCTGGATACAAAGAGTAAAAGAAAACATCTTACAGACCAGGTAATGCCTTTTTCCTGATTTATGTAGGCAGTGTTTTAATTAATGGATACAAATTCATAGGATGTTGCTGATACTGACCTGGAAAAATGTATGTAGTAAAATCCTTTTCTAAAACTTAAAATACATGTATGTATGTATATATATATATAAATTCTAGAAATGTATAAGTTTCTGGATCGGGGGTTATTTTCAACCTCAATGGGATTTTTTTTTCCTATGGTGAGCACATACTGCTATACTTTCTAAATTTCTAACAAAAATTGAAGAAAACTACTGAGCCCAAAGCATTTTATCATTACAAGTTTTCTTGAAGTATACAAAAATACAGTCATACCAGAACCTTTATTTTATTGCTGAAAATATAAAATGGCAGAGCCCCTTTGAAAAACAGTCTGGCAATTCGTCAAAAAGTTAAACACAGTTACCATTTGACCCAGAAAATCCACTCTTACAAAAGGAAAGGAAAACATACCCACTCAAACTTGTACACAAGCACTGTTCATGAGAGCCAAAAAGTGGTAACCCAAGCGTTCAACTGATGAATGGATTAAGCCATACCCATCAAATGGACTGTCAAATTCAGTTATAAAAGGAATACGAATATGCCTAAGACATGCCACACATGGATGACCCCTGAGCATGAGGAAAGCAGCCAGACACAAAATGTACATTACATCATTCCATTTACATGAAATATCCAAAGTAGGCCATTCTATAAAGACAGAAAACAGGGCAAAATGAATGGATTGGGAGCAAAAGCCAAAGGGTATGGACCTTTACAGGGTGATGAAAATTTCTAAAATTGTGATGGCTGTGTAATTGGAGATTTTAAAAATCATTGGATTGTTTTACATA
The DNA here is from genome assembly GCF_018345385.1 of Vulpes lagopus. Lineage (NCBI taxonomy): Eukaryota > Metazoa > Chordata > Mammalia > Carnivora > Canidae > Vulpes > Vulpes lagopus. The sequence goes on along the minus strand of NC_054828.1, from coordinate 25,688,591 downwards.
CATTTTAAATGAATGTATTATGATACGTGAAGTGTATATCAAAAAGCTTTTACAAATAACAATTACAAAGGATTATGGACACAAGATCTTAAATATTTGCTAGTAAACCACTCAGAATAAATTAAAGGCAAAGGCAAAACTCAGTTGTAATCCAACAAACATCCCCAAGGTGGCACCAAAGCTTTGATAAGCTATCCTCCTTCCTACTTAGGAGATTAGTTTCCCGTGTTTAGGGGGTAGGAATTGTTTGGAGTTTTTCTGTAACTGATATTGTCATTTTTCCCACATTGTACAAAAATTCTACACAGTGGCACATGTGAGCATCCACTCATTGAATAGGAGGAAATTTATAAACCCTGGATGGTCCTTGGGGCAGTCATAATGGAACAGATTTTTTAGGTAATAGCTGCTACATGTTAAGAAAATACTGGGTCCCTATGCCTCAGAGAGATGAAATGTATACACGGGTCACTAATAAAATGCTCTAATAGAAGAACCAGTACAACCAGATGTCATGGGAGCATAGAGAAGAATGGTTTATTCAAAGGAAAGGCACATGTCCAGAAAGGAGACAGGTCAAAAATCAACAGTGACAAGGAGCAAGAAAGGCCAACCAACCACACAGCAGCATACTTTCCAACTTTTTTGCAATCTGGCATGCAGAAACCACCACCCCGACTGGATACTAGAGGACAGTGAAAGAGGCTTGGAGCTCATTGAAAAAACTCATTCAGAATGTTACCAGATATTTATGGTCAGAAATATAAGATACAATGCATTAAGAGAAAGAAAATGTTATTTATAGGCAACCTTTTAGTGTACTTTTCGACCTTTCTAAATGAGGTATCTGAACTTTCATAAATGTAACTTTTTACATTCTGATGGATGTATAATTTGTAATTCGACTATAAATGAATTAAGAGACATTTCTATTAAGTTTTCATTGTGTCTCACTTTGAGTACTGCACAAGTTAACATCTCTTGAAGGACTTATATTTGCTATCTCAAACTTGCTTTAATGTGGTATCACTTCATCGCTTCAATAAATGCCACCAACAGGAAAGTCTCTTCTCTATTCAAGGGCTTTGATTAGTTGGTGTGCATAGGTTTCATTCTCTATCATCATCACCACCACCACTGCTATCTTTGTCACTCTCTAAATGGGATTCTCGTGGAGGGGAAAAGCCAGTTTTGGGTCTTATCTCTGGTAGAAGAGTATACACACTGCTTTCAACACAATTTGGCCTTCAGATGCAGATGAGACACTACAGTCATCAAAATAATACCATTCATTCTATTTTTTCTTGTAAAAGCAGAATAGTGCCTTCCTACCCTTCCACAGTGGTTGAAACCAATCAAATTACAGTATTTAGGTTAATAGGAATTCAATATATCCAAATTTTTGGTAGGAAAACCAACTAAAAGTATCCAACTTGAGTCTCTGATATCTACTCTAAGAAAATCACTTGAGATGTAACAAGTACTGGATGCGGGGATCAAATCATTTTCCTGGTGGCTTCTTAGCAATTTGGGTAATACCAGGGATCTTCAACACTCAGCTCTTCTAAAATGTTCAGTGCAATATTACAATTTCACAGAAGTCTTTGAGAGGTGTGTAGTATTCTACACTTCTCATATTTTTCAAAATCCTCTTTTGCATCTTCAACTGCAATCTGAAGAACAGATCTGTCTAGCTTAAGTTGTCCATCACCGAAGTGAATGTGCCTGGTAGAATTTCTGATGTAGCTGATATCAGCACTTTCTAAGTGTTAAACTAGAATGTAATCTTATCATTTTCATGTGTCCTGTGAAAAGCTGACCTTTGTAAGCTTCCTTGGCATGTCATCCATTATCAGAATCATTATCTCCTCCAACTGACTTTCCATTCTCTGAGAGAAGTACTTGATCTTGGCTAGATTCATCATATTCATCATTTGGTTCATTTGTTCCCAGTGCACTTGGTGAACCTTATTCATGTATGCCATTTGAACCATTTCCATTAATAAATCTGGTCCTTAAAGCAACGTAGGCATCCTTTAGTTTCTTGGATTCTAGTAGATATTTTGACATGTTGGCACATTCTCAAAAGCAGGAGATGATAGAGTGTATCTTCAGTATTGTTTCTTAGTATAATCATAAGAAACAGCTAACCAAAAAGTGAAGAACCAATATCGTGAGTATAACCTGAGTGCCACACAGTGGTCATCACATGTTGAGTATCTTTGTTCCTCTTGGTGTTAATTTCAAACACATAACATCCCATTTCATAATACTGATAAGGTTTTCATCCAGGGTGACTATTCTGTGAAATCTATGCTTGCATAAAACCATTCCTGTCATCTGATCTGCCAGTACTCTTGACAAAGGAGACAATGTCATGCAAAGATTCTTGTGTATTTCCAATTGGACTGCATAAGTTTAGAAAATGGACCCGTTCTAAGTAAACAAATTTCAAAAGTACATTCTTTTATCATAAGTGATGAAATATTTTGTCAAGTAACAAAACGGATCAAATGATACCGAAATCTTAGAATACTCAAGACTTAAACTAGTTTTCATACTATTATTTATATTGAAATGTCTCTATGTAATTCCTGATTAGGACTTTTAAATAACGACCTCTTCAAAACAAGCTGTCACTATTAGTGAGAACTGTTTGGACAAAAGGTTGAAGCAAGTGTCATTACCAAGAATTTGAATGGCTCAAATTTTTTTTTAATTTTACTTAAAGCATGCATAATCAAACAGCTTCTCCCTTACTGACAAATGTAATGTTGAATTTTTTTGGCTATAGTGATTGGACTTTTTTTTCTTTTTTTTTTTTTTTTTTAGATTTTATTTATTTATTCATGAGAGACACAGGCACAGAGAGAGAGGCAGAGACACAGGCAGAGAACAGGCTCCATGCAGGGAGCCCAATGTGTGACTAGATCCCAGGTCTCCAGGATCATGCCCTGGGCTGAAGGCAGGCACCAAACTGTGAGCCACCCAGGCATCCTGGATTTTTAATCTAATTAATTTTTTTTACATCAAATATTTCAAAATAACAAAGCTTTTCCTCTTTTGTACACAGATACTGCTATATTTGTCCATAGTTACACTTCAGGATTCAAATTCTAATACTGGCTAAATATCACTGATAATGTATTTATAACCTCATTCTTGGTTGAATTTTTTGTTTGAATCCATACTTTGTTAGCACATGTTTATTTATTTTCATGTGTCCTTTCAATTTTCAGTTAAGTCCATTCAGGTTTTCAACATGAAATCCTTTTTAAAATAACTATTTTTAACCAAATGGCAAACTGGAATTATCTGTAAGATTTTTCCTTTTAATTCCACTTCTTGACAAAACTCCAACTTTAAACAGCAATGCACTTTGGTGTGTATAAGGCTTCAAAAAGAAACCTATTTCTTCACATAAAGAACAGAAGACTGGAATAGCTCAAATTTTCTGAGATTCAACACTTTAAGATCATTCATTGTGGATCCAGACCAGCAGGACCCCCTGTGGAGAGCTGCTCTGAGTATTCCTACATCTGAGCATTTCTGGGAGGAGCTGGTGACATAAAGCTCGTCTAGGTATGCTCTTTTACAGAAAGCCTCCAGTGCCCAATCTGTGCTCATTTACCATTTCTAATACAGAGCTCTCGGTAGCTTGCTCTGGTGCTTCTTTCTAATGAATCTAATGTTCTTCCAGGAAATTGTCTTCTGGGAGTCCAATTAATATAATTAACTGAGCAAAATGGCCAATATCTGTAGATGTATCCATCTGCAGTGAAAACTCCTGATTTAATAATCTTCTGGAATACTATTCATCCCTACGTCACCTGATATGGCATCAAATCATCTGGACTATTTTTCTATTTCCTCTGCTAAACAAACAGTCTTGCAATCACTATGGAGCCAATAGAGAGAGCTCTTTTGGAACTGTGAGGCCCTGGGCTTAGCAGTTCCTTGCTTCCTGAGCTGCATCAGATACCTTTGTAAGCAAGCTACAAAAGCCCTTTGCCTCCCATAATACCCTTGCAGAGTTCCAAGCGCTCTGCACAAGGTGGGTGTTTGAGGTCAGGTGCTGTTGTGCTTTGTTTGGTACTGTGTCTCCCTCATCTGGCAAATGAGACATTACTCTTTGCACATACAGATCCAAACTTGTAATCTTCAGTATACTTCCTAATTAGCCAGTTTGATTTTTTTCCCCTCACTAGTGTGTTTGACCCACCTTTGCTCAAAAAGTTATTATGATGAGCAGTAAATACTTATTAGAGAGCTATAGGTATTGTGAGTCTTCATGACCTTAGCAAACTAATGTCTAAATTAATGTCTAATGTCTAATGCAGGTTTCACATCTGCATTAAGACTTTTTTTCCTTTAACTGCATCAGAAATTCATATGTTAAATATAGGTAAGCAAAATGATAGATCAAATCTTAATTTCCACTTAAAATTTTAAATTTGGAGCCATAAAACAGAAGTATCATAATTCCATAAGTTCAAACAAGTTTTCTTTTTTAAAGATTTTATTGATTTATTTATGAGAGACACAGGGAACCAGAGACATAGAGGGAGAAGCAGGCTGCTTGCGGGGAGCCCAATGCGGGACTTGATCCCAGGACCCCCAGATCAGGACCTGAGCCAAAGGCAGATGCTCAACCACTAAGCCACCCAGGCACCCTCAAAAAGTTTTTTAAAAATTAATTTTCTGGGGGCTCCCTGGGTGGCTCAGCAGTTCAGCACCTGCCATTGACCCAGGGCAGGATCCTGGAGTCCCAAGATCGAGTCCGGCGTCAGGCTCCTGGCATGGAACCTGCTTCTCCCTCTGCCTGTGTCTCTGCCTCTCTCTCTCTCTCTCTCTCTCTCTCTCTCTCTCTCTCTCTATCATGAATAAATAAATAAAATATTTTAAAAAAATTAAAAATTAATTTTCTGAAGCAATGAAGGTCTACAGATGTCTTTTAATGAACTAGTTAAAACATCTTTTAGAAATAAACTTGTAATTTAGAAACAATTCAATATTAAGTTAGATCAAGAATCAAATATCAATCTCAAGTGGTAATATCAAAAGCCAGTAAGTTTCAAGAAATATTACACTACAATCAAGTGGGATTTATTCCCAGGATTCAAGGCTGGTTTAATATTCCCAAATCTATTGATATGTCACATCAGTAAGGATAAAAACCACATGATCATTTCAACAGATGGAGAGAAGGCATTTGACAAAGTACAACATCCATTCACATTATAAACTCCCAACAAAGTAGGTCTAGAGGGAACATACTTCAACACAATAAAAGCCTTATATGAAAACCCATAGCTAACATCATACCCAATAGGGAAAAACAGAGCTTTTCCCCTAAGATGAGGAACAAGACAAGGATGACTACTCCCCGCTTTTATTCAACATACTACTGATTGCTTCACAGCAATTAGAAAACAAAAAGAAATAAAAGGCATCCATATCAATAAAGAAGAACTGAAACTTTCATTATTTGCAGGTGACATCCTACTATATAGACACCAAAGACTACTAGAACTGATAAATGAATTCTGCAAAGCTGTAAAACACAAAATCAGTGCACAAAAATCTTTAGCATCCCTATACACTAATGATGAAGCAGCAGAGAGTGAAATTAAGAAAACAGTCTCATTTATAATTGCACCAAAAATAAGATACCTAGGAAGAAATTTAACCAAGGAGGCAGAAGGCCTCTATTTTGATAACTATAAAACATTGAAATTCAAGACGACACAAAGAGAAATGGAAAAACACTTCATGCTCATTGGTTAGAAGAATAAGTATTGTTAAAATGCCCAGACATCCACAGATTTAATGCAATCCCTATCAAAATACCAACATTTTTCACAGAACTGGAACAAACAATCCTAAAATTTATATGAAACTACAAAAGACCCTGAATAGCCAAAGGAGTCTTGAAAAAGAAAAAACTGGAGGTATCACAATTCTAGATTTCAAGTTATACTACAAAGCTGTAGTAATCAAAATATGGTACTAGCACAAAAGTAGACACATAGATCAGTGGGATAAAATAGAAAACCCAGAAATAAACCCAAAATTATATGGTCAATTAATCTTCAACAAGAGAGAAAAGGATATCCAACAGGAAAAAGACCTTCTCTTCAATAAATTGTGTTCGGAAAACTGGATCACTTTCTTTCACCATACGCCCACAAAAAAACTCAAAAATGGATTAATGACCTAAATGTGAGGCCTAAAGCCACAAAAATCATTGAAAGGAGAACAGGCAATAATTTCTCTGAGGTCAATCATAGCAACATTTTTCTAGATATGTCTCCTCAGACAAGGGAAACAAAAGCAGAAACAAACAATTGGGACTACATCAAAATAAAAAACTTCTATATAGAGAAGAAATAATCAGCAAAACTAAAAAGCAGTCTATGAAATGGGAGAAGATAATTGCAAATGACATCTGATAAAGGGTTAGAATCCAAAATATATAAAGAACTTAAACTCAACATCCAAAAAATTAATAATAATCCAATTAAAAATGGGCAGAAGACATGAATAGACATTTCTCCAAAGATTTCCAGATGGCCCACAGATATATCAAAAGATGCTCAACATCCCTCATTATCAGGGAAATGTGTATCATCAACACCAGAGTGAGTTATCACCTCAAACCTGTCAGAATAGCTAAAATCAACAACACAAGAAACAACAAATGTTCACAAGGATATGCAGAAAAAGGAAACCTGGTACACTGTTGGTGGTAATGCAAACTGATGCAGCCACTGTACAAAACAGTATGGAGGTTCCTCAAAAAATTAAAAATATAACTACCCTATGATCCAGTAATCGCACTGCTGGGTATTTACCCCCAAAATACAAAAACACTAATTCAAGAGGATACGTGCACCCTATGTTTACTGCAACATTATTCATAATGGCCAAACTATAGAAGCAGTCCAAGTGTGCATCAACTAATGAATGGATAAAGAAGATGTAGTATACACACACATACAATGGGATATTAGTCATAAGAATGAGATCTTGCCATTAGTAACATGGATGGAGCTAGAGAGTATAATGCTGAGCGGAGTTAAGTCAGAGAAAGAAAAATACCATATGCTTTCACTCATACGTGAAATTTAAGAAACAAAACAAATGAGCAAAGGAAAAAAGAAACCAAGAAACAGACTCTCAACTATAGAGAACAAACTGGTGGTTACCAGAGGGAAGGGAGGATGAGTGAAATAGGTGATGGGGATTAAGAGTACACTTAGGAGAAACACTGAGTAATGTATGGAATTGTTGAATCACTGTTGCACACGTGAAACTAGTGTAACACTGTATGAAAATATATAAAAAATAAGAACTCCATCTTTACCATCTTTGCAATTTTTCTATAAATCTAAAATTAACCCCAAATCAAATGTTCATTTAAAAATCAAGAGGAGAGGGTGCCTGGGTGGTTCAGTTGGTTAAGCATCTGCTTTCAGCTCAGGTCATGATCTTAGGGTCCTGGGATACAGCTCCATGTCTGGCTCCCTGCTCAGTGGGGAGTCTGCTTCTCCATCTCCCTCTGCCCTTCCCCACCGCTCATGTGCTCTCTTTCTCTCAATAAATCTCTCAAATAATAAAATCGATATGAAATAATTGAATGAAATAAAATCAATCATGTTCCGTTCAGTAATACTAGATATAGATGATGATTGTGAAGAGTGACGACAATGACAGCAAAGGAATAATTATGCATATCTTCTGTTAGTAGGAAAACATTTGTGAAAAATAAAGGCAAACTAAAGACTAAAACTCACTAATTTAAATTGGCACAAAAGGCAAAGAACTTCACTGATGCTAAGTCATTTGCAGGAAAGTAATAATGAGCCTGTGGGAAGGTGGGGCAAGGTGGCTGCTACAGAATGCTCCCTGGGGACACTGCAGAATAAATGCCAGCTCAATTCAGAAGGTGTACCCAGAAAGCCACAAATGATGTCCAACTTTTTTAAAGATTTTATTTGTTTATTCATCAGAGACAGAGAGAGAGAGAGGCGGAGACACAGACAGAGGGAGAAGCAGGCTCCATTCAGGGAGCCCAATGTGGGACTCGATCCCGGGACTCCAGGATCATGCCCTGGGTGTGAAAGCAGACACTCAACCGCTGAGCCACCCGGGGTGTCCCAATGTCCAACTTTTATAGAGGTGTTGGTTATAACAACCACCAGGATCTCAGGGCCCTAAAAACTTCTTTCCAGGGCACCTGGGTGGCTCAGTAGTTGAGCATCTGCCTCAGGCTCAGGTTGTGATCCCAGGGTCCTGGGATCAAGTCCTGCATCAGCCTCCCCACGGGGAGCCTGCTTCTCCCTCTGCCCATGTCTCTGCCTCTCTCTGTGCATCTTTCATGAATAAATAAATAAAATCTAAACAAGAAAAAATTCAAAAACCACTTCCTTCCTAGTCTCCCTCATTGGGAAGTTTTGTCAGCAGTTCCATCCAACACTGGCACTGGGGATCAGAGACCATTTTGGATTACTAACCCACCTTTATGACTTTCAAAGATCCAAGGACTACCTTAAGATTAATGCCAAGTATAACCTCCTAGGTTTCAAAATAGATTTCTTCGTTCCTGGGTACCACTGCTTAAACTTCAGGGAAGCATCGTCTTACATGCTGGATAAATGAAATGGCCCTTCAAAAGAGTAGGTTTAAATAACCATCTATTAAGGCAACCAGAGTCTGCTTCCCCACACATCCCACAGGCCGGTGGTTCTCAAACTGTGGTCCTTAGAACCAGTGATCCAGAAACTCTGGAACGGCACACCCAGGAGCCTGGTTTTAACAAGCCTTCCAGACAATTCTGATGCATGCTCAAGTTTGGCAATCACTGCCACAGGCCATACGGTACAGTACTGAAAATTTGTTACCAGCAACCCCAAACTAGAAACATCCGTTGACGTAAGTCTAAATGAAATTTAAAAACAGAAAAACTTCAGAGTAGTGCACAAGGCTTACTGGGTCAAAGCAGAACAGAATTGCCATTTTCTTCATAGATTTTCTTACCTGGAGGGATATGAAGTCTGTATAACAGTTTGATTTTCTCATTCATTTCTCCATTATACATCACATCTACAAAAATAAAAAGAAATAAAAAAATATAAAATAAATATATATATGTGTAAATAAATTAAAAAAATAAAAAAATATACCAAATGGTCAAAGTATATTTGCAGTGACACAAACTCACTGTGGGGAGAGAAGTTAGTGCAGGCAATACTTTCACCCAGTACTTTCCCTGCCCCTACCCCCAGACACATTGTGTTTGAAATGAAAATGTAAAGGGTCACTCTTGAGCTGCAAGATAACCTCGTGAATCATTACTAGCCTCGTGCCTTCTGAAAGACTTTAATTGCACGTGCAAGAGTTAGGAACACGTCTCCTGACAGGCCACAGCATACCCTGAGCGCCCGAGAACCAGAGCGACAACCCTGTGTAGGCTGAGAGCTTGGGCCCGTCTCACCCTCCTTCAAAAGGCATAATAAAAGTAGTCCTGAGAGGAGCCCGCAGAGGGGTTTTTAAAATCTCAAAATTGGGGCAGCCCCGGTGGCGCAGCAGTTTAGTGCCGCCTGCAGCCTGAGGTGCGATCCTGGAGACCCAGGATCGAGTCCCACATCAGGCTTCCTGTATGGAGCCTGCTTCTCTCTCTGCCTGTGATTCTGCCTCTCTCTCTCTCTCTCTGTGTGTGTCTCTATGAATAAATAAACAAAATCTTAAAAAAAAATAAAATCTCAAAATTGGGTCAGGCCAGTCCCAAATATGTTTCCATTGTGTGGCTCTGCCTTCCACCGCCCACCTGTCTCATGTTCACAGACTCCCCGTCCCAAATAAAGTCACTGCAGAGGAGACCCACAGAGTCATACCGAGACAGCTCACAAATGATTTGAATTCAATCAGGTGGTCCATGTTGTCATCCAGGAGCCTGAAAGTCCTTTCAGCCAGGATCTCTGTATGGGCCCCACATGTCCACGGTGAGACAAGCTGAAATAAGTGTGCAAACTGCCGGGCGTCTATGCGGTACTGCTCCGCGTAGGGCCTGCTGGGGTCATGGCGTGGGGCCATGGGCCTGGGCTGCTCCCAGTAACAGCTCATCATGTGTTCTCTCTTAAAAGGAGAGGGAGGGAGGGAGGGATCTGTGAAAGATGCTGGCACCTGTGGGGGGCTGCACGCTTACAAGCAAGGTTATGTTGGCCTCCTTTTAGGACTCACTTGACCTCGTACAATATGTATTTGAATAAGCAATATTATATAACATGAACAAATGAAAAAAATTAAAGTACTTACAATCTCATTACTCTAACCAGACACGTAAAAGACCTCCCATGTTATCTTGTGCTTCTTGCCCAATACATACTTTTGACCTCTTTTTCTACAGCTTTTTATTGTAGCAAACTGTACCTAACAAAACCTACCATTTTAAGCATTTTTCAATGTGCAGTTCAGCAATCATAGTTTTAATTCTAGGAGACTTAACTTTTATTCTATTTTCTCATCAAATCCCATCTGAAAATGGGAAAGTGCTAGACATATCTACAGAATACAGGAGAAACCAGTAGCACCGGTTGCCTGTGGGGAGGGAAAGTAGAGGTGGGAACTCACAGTTAGGACCAAGTCTTTTTACTGCAATACTTTCTTAGAGGTTTTGAATTCTGAACCACATGAATATATTAACAATTTAAAAAAAACTGGAAGTAAAAAAAGAGAAAGAGAGGCAGAGATTTCAAGTCTCGTGAATACCCTGACAACTTGAGCAATCAAAACAAAACTGGCCCTTCACTAAGCTTCGCCTCTGTAAGACACATCTTACACATGCCCTAAATCATCTCTTGGGACATCTCAACTCACTGAAATAGTTTCCCAATGACTGCAGGCTTCTGCACAATTCCAGTGTCCTCCACTCATATGGGTGGCACAGAAACAAGTCCGGATGCTGAAATATGTAAGCACAGATCCTTGGAGGAAAACCAAAATGCCATTTATAATTTTACTGTCCTATTTGTTGGCAGGCAGGTTCTTCAAGGAGCCTTCGCAGAATTGTGAAAAATAGCACAAGAACTTTTCAGTGTGAAATAAAGGTCTAATGAATTTCCATTTCTAAAAAGCCAAGATGCACTATGAAATTCCATTGTATCTTTGCACATCCTGTGATGCTAAAGACCCACAGAATCCGAAGAAAACTTATAATAAATAAGCCAAAGACTGATACAACCAGTTTACACAAAATTCTATGGAAAAACAAACCAAAAAAAAAAAAAAAGACCATGGATATAAGCAAGTGATACAAAGAAGAACACAATTAGCTGTACAGTCTTCCACCATGCTAATGGATAAACAAATTTGGATTAAAATAAAATGCACATTTCTACAAGACTAGCAAAATTGTAAAAGATGCATAAGTACTGGGTGGGTGTGGAGTGTAGGAAATGAGCACTCATAGACTCATCAGTGGAACTGAAATTTGAAAACTCAAACACACTTTAGCAATATAGGCTACAGTGTAGTCTGTGCATCCCTAAGGAACCCATACTACAGAAACTGCAGCACGGGTGTCCAGGTAAAGGCACCTCGGCACAGCACAGTTTATAAAGCAGCAGCAAACTGGAAACACAAATCTGTCTCAACAGGTAAATGGTTAAGTAAATTACAGTTCAGCCCTACAATGAAACTGTACGGCTGTTTTGTTTTTTTTTTTAAGATGGATGTATTTATTTATTTATTCATTCATTCATTCATTCATTCATTCATGATAGACAGAGAGAGAGAGAGAGAGAGAGAGAGAGAGAGGCAGAGACACAGGCAGAGGGCAGGCTCCACGCCAGGAGCCCAACGTGGGACTTGATCCCGGGACTCTAGGACCGCACCCTGGGCCAAAGGCAGGCGCTAAACTGCTAAGCCACACAGGGATCCCCTGTATGGCTGTTTTTTCCTCTGTTATGGGAGGGGGAGTGGCACCTGTGGGGGGCTGCACGCTTACAAGCAAGGTTATGTTGGCCTCCTTTTAGGACTCACTTGACCTCATACAATATGTATTTGAATAAGCAATATTATATAAAATATTGGGACTTGATCCCGGGACTCTAGGACCGCACCCTGGGCCAAAGGCAGGCGCTAAACTGCTAAGCCACACAGGGATCCCCTGTATGGCTGTTTTTTCCTCTGTTATGGGAGGGGGAGTGTGTGTCTGAGAGAGACAGTATAAAAGGAAAAAATCAGGAAAGATAGTCACCAATTTGTTAATACAAATTACCAGTACAAGGGTAAGACTGTGGGTGCAGAGAGGATGAGAGCCTTTCATTGTTTGCTTAAGTTTCTTCTTTTGGGGCACCCAGGTGGCCCAGTGGATGAGTGTCTGCCTTTGGCTCAGGTCCTGGGACTGAGTCCTGCATCGGGCTCCCTGCAGGGAGCCTGCTTCTCCCTCTGCCTATGTCTCTGCCTCTCTCTGTGTCTCTCATGAATAAATGAAATCTTAAAAAGTTTTTTTTTTAAATGGTAAGAATAGGTATATTTTGTGATTCTTAATTAAAATTTGAAAATAAAAGCCTTAATGAGAACATAGAAGCAAGTAAAATATCATTAAAGAGACTAAATGCTCTCTAGGGCCTGATAATTTGCCAAAAGTGAATGAATTTAACTGATCATTAATAATAGCACGTTTATGGAAGACATAAGTAACTTGTAGGTCTTCAGCATTTTCAGAAGTATTCTATGATGCCGAGTATGTATTATTACTGTTCACACCTTACTAAGATGAATGATGCTATTTTCTATTTGAGAGAACAGGAGACAGACGTCACAAATCCAAGTTTATGTAATTTGAAAGATTGCTTGACAACACGGATGGACCAGGAGGGCACTATTGCTCCATGAAAAGTCACACAAGAAAAAAGACAAATGCTGGGGCACCTGGGTGGCTCAGTCAATTAAGCGTCTGCCTTTGGCTCAGGTCATGATCCGAAGGTCCTGGGATCAAGTCCTGTATCAGGCTCCCCACTCTCTGGGGAGTCCCTTCTCCCTCTGCCCCTCCTCCTGCTTGTACTCTCTCTGTGTCTCTCTCTCCCCCTCTCAGATAAATAAATCTTAAAAAAAAAAAAAAAAAGGACAAAAACTATATGATCTCATTTATATGTGGAATCTAAAAACAAAACAAAACCCCAAAAGAGATCAGCCTTGTGGCTCCCAAAGGCTGGGACAAGGACGGGGAAACTGGATGAGGTCGCCAGAAGGTACAAACTTCCAGTTATAATCAGCCCTGGGGCAGCAACGTACAACATGACGAGTATAGTTAGTTAACCATTATGTGATGTATTTTTTTTTTTTAAGATTTTATATATTTACTGATGAGAGACATACAGAGAGAGAGGCAGAGACACAGGCAGAGGAAGAAGCAGGCTTCATGCAGGGAGCCCAATGTGGGACTCGATCCGGGACTCCAGGATCATGCCCTGGGCAGAAGGTCGATGCTCAACCGCTGAGCCACCCCAGCATCCCCGCTATGTGATGTATTTGAGAGCTTCTAAGAGAATGGATCCTGAAGTTCTCATCACGAGGAAAAAAAAAAATTTTCTTTGTAGCTATAGGAGATGGATGCTAATTAAACTTACTGTACCAGTCATGACAATAAATATAAGTCATATTGTAGGCTTTAAACCTTCACAGTGCTGTACGTCAGTTATATCAGAAAAGCCGAAAGGAAAAAATTGCATTCAAGCATTAAAAAGATTCTATAAATTACCAAAAAAAATAGATTTTATTAAAGACCAACCACATTGTTCATCCTGAATAGGAAAGACTATGTAACGAAGACAGAGCTAGTTCTTGTTAACACAGAGTGATCGTACCTGTTCATTCCAGGCATAGGGAAGGATGCAGTGAAGTTAAGGAACAGAATCCTTACTAATATTTATAAAACAATGGCAGGGTATCTCTTTCCCTGGAAAAAAAAAGGGGGGGTGCAGCCCAGGTGGTTCATCGGTTTAGCGCCGCCTTCAGCCCAGGGTGTGATCCTGGAGTCCCGGGATCAAGTCCCACATCGGGCTCCCTGCATGGAGCCTGCTTCTCCTTCTGCCTGTGTCTCTGCCTCTCTCTCTCTCTGCCTCTCTCTCTCTCTCATGAATAAAAAAATAAAATCTTAAAAAAAAATGAAATCCTGATTGAAAAAAACAGAAGTGAGGGTGTGTAGGTGGTTCAGTGGTTCAAACATCCAACTCTTGGTTTTGGCTCAGGTCATGATCTCAGGGTCGTGAGATCAAGTCCCACACTCAACATGGAACCTGCTTGAGATTCTTTCCCTCTCCCTCTCCTGTTCTGTTCTGTTCCTCCCCCCTACTCACACTTGTTCCATCTCTCTCAAATAAATAAAATATATATAAAAAAAAAGACGAGGAGTGTGTGTAAACCCAACTAGAGAGCATTCATTATACCCCACAATCCTGAGGCAAGTATTACAATGCATGGAGTCAGACTGTGAAAGCAAAGGAAATTCAGAGCAGACCAAGAGGATGGAGAGAAGGGAGAGTCTGGCAGGCCTCTCACATGGGGCAGGTGTGGACTCTGGGCCTGGAAGGAAAGTACCAGAGTGAGTACATACAGCAGGCTCTTCGGGTTGTATAATGGAATCAGACACCATGATTGTGATGCTGTTTTACTGGAATTTCCTTTGGAAGTGTATCTTTAAAATGATAATTGTATTTGTAGTTTTTAAGCTTCTATTTATAGTTAGTCCTACATAAATAAGAGAGTTGTAAAGCTAACTACAAATAAAATTTTATTAAGTATGATGATACTATTCCTAGGAACCATATCATTCCTAGGAACCATATCATTCCTAGGAAAGACGGAAATAGGAAAATAGTTAGCTCTATCTTCCTTAAATACTCTTTGTATTAAAGATGAACATGGTTAGTACTTAATGAATTTTATTTTTATTAGTTTAAAGCAATCTTTTAAATTCTATAAATTCAGATTTGTGACTTATTCTCTCAAACTGAGAACAGTAAGCCCTAAATAAATGAAATACTTTTCATGCTGAACACATCTGTCTACCTGTCTCTGTGTTTGTAATACTCCCCATTTTTCCTCCTTGAAAATCAAAGAGAGGTGGGGGTTTCTGACACCAGTAACATTTGACTTCTTATTTTCTCTTCGTGCAACAGAGGAAACTACCAAAGCCAAGAGGTGTTACAGAAGACACAGGACTAAGCAGTCCTCAACATACATCCTGCTTATTGAGCACGAGGGGTGCCAGGACTCTACTAAAGCCAATGGCCATTTCAGTGACTTCAGGGGGAAATGTGCCACAACAGATGCGCGCCAGGGTCAGACAACCTCTAGTGCTCTGCTTAGAAGTCCTGGAAGTGCTGCTTATTACTAGTTCCCAGAGTTTGGCAGTCTGAGTTCAGAAGGGACAGCGGCTCAGAGTCCTCACCAGGAAGAGCTCTAGAAGCCAGACTCTGGACTTGCTTTCTGCAACTGTTCCTTCCCCTCTTCACTGCCAGGGTATCAGGAGTGGGCCAGTGTGCCTGCCTCCCTTCCCCATTTTCATGTTTCAAGCAAGGATAGTCCTAGCAGAGCATTTGAGAATTTTCTTTGCTGGGTATTGTAAGTAGCAAGACCTGGGAATCCACCTAAATATCCAAATATGAGAAATATGGGTTAGTATATTTAGTATTACCAATATGATAGCTTATAAGGTTATTTTAAAATGAGTCAGACCACGTGGCAGCATGGAAAAGTGTTGATAAGAACGTTGAGGGAAAACAAGTTAAAATAGCACATGTACCAGCCAAATATAAAAACACGTCTACATGTATTATGAGTGGGATGACGAGTCATCCATCACCAAGTAGAGGAGGTGGGAACATCGGTAATGGTTGGTGTTGCACCTGCGAGGGCCTGGGAGCTCTGTGCAGAGCCCTGAAGATCTGGTTGGCAGCACCGAGGGCCCTCAGCAGAGCACAGCTCTGGTGTGTGAGCTCCCACCACCGCCGCCACCCAACAGGTGCGAAGCTGACCCATCCAGCCTTCTCCCGCCCCGGCAGGCTGACCACATGGGCTCAGGCCTGTCACTCCCTCCTCTTCCCAGAGTTTCCTACCTTGAACAGGTCATAGAGTTCCTCCATGTCTTCAGGAAGGATGGAGACTTCCGGAATAACAACGCGGAGCTTGAGGAAAAAACGAACAGCAGTGGAGTGAATTCTCCGCCTGCACCAGGGAGGATCAGAGGGCACGGGGGAGCTGTTCCTGCTCGTCAGGGACACCAAGCGTGGAGTCCTGTCTACCAGAGCAGTCTGTTCCTTTCTGACGCCACCACCCATTAGGGATACTTTCTCAAGACCCTCAGCCATTCCAATCCACAGATCAGCACCTCAGGACAGACGTGTAAGCCCTGATGGAAGTCAAACTCTAGCCAAGACGCAGCTTGGCAGGAAGTTCCTCCTGAACAACCACTATTACTGCAGGCCTTCTGTGCTATGCATTTTCTGTATCATACCTCACGTAATCCCACATGCTGGGTATTAGCATCCTCATTTTACAACTGGGGAAACTGAGGCTCACAGTGGCTACATTGTTCACAATCTGTCTGACTCTAAAACCCCTGTTTCTACACCAGGTCTCCATGCAGGACAGGAGTAGGCATTCTTTATTTTTTTAAAAATTTATTTATTTTTAGTAATCTTTATACCCAATGTGGGGCTCAAACTTAGGACCCGAAGGATCAGGAGTCACATGCTCTTCTCACGGAACTAACCAGACACCCTAAAAGCTGACATTCTTACAAGACCAACAGGAACAGAGCCCAGGTTAGTACCGGACTGCCATTCTGACAAGCCATGACTCACCACGTTCTGCTTTGTGGTGTCTTCGTGGCCCTGGAGAACCCTGATCCTGTGCTTACAGCGCAGGTGCTCAATCTGTTCCACAGACTGGTCTCCAAACTTCTGCAGAGAAACAAGGACTCACTCGGGCACAGAATCCCTTTTTGCATACAGAGGAAAGTAGCAGCAGGAGGGAACCTCCCTCAAAATCCATCTGTGAACAAGTTTCCAAGAGGTTGAGGGGGGGGAATGGGGCCGGGCCCAGTTACCTCATAGGAGTCCCGGATCAGGTCGGCAATGTCAGTCACAGGGTAGGGCTCCTGGTCATCAGAGAAGAAGGCATGATGGCTGCCGACTGGGGGTCCAGGGCTGTCTTCATTCTTAATGTGATCTAGAAACCTGAGCACACAACCCACCACTGAAGTACTGGTTTCCCCTCACCTGAGCACCCACCACACCCACTACCTTCACAGGGGCCATGGGACACATCAGAGCACTTTCAGACACAGCTCATTTGTCTCCAAACACTGGGAGGAAGTCAAGACGGCAACCACTGTGGTCCTTTAGAGAAAAGGAGACATCCCCTAAAGCTAGACTTGTTGATCTGGGGTCCATGGGTAGCTCTGCAGGGATCTGGGACTCTCTGCTGAAGTAAATACAAAGTTCTGTGCATATGTGCCATGGTAAGCTTCCACCATATTCCAGAAGGGAAACTTCCATCTGTCTTTCAACTTGCCCTCAACTCCAAGAGCTGAGGCCTCGTGGGGCTTTTCTGTGATGGCAACACACCAGTCCCTACACAGTAAGTATCTGAAACCTCCAGCTGGCCACCTGAGACCACCATTTCCCAGTGCCTGCCCGCCCCACTCAAGGCCACCATGAGTGTGTATCTCCTCACAGAAAAGCACGGACAAACTGCTCTCCCCTGTATCCTCTCTCACTTGCTGGGGAGGAGCCAGAAACACGGCGCTCTTCACCACACACGCAGGCAACACCGCCACCTGCCTGGCTGGCTCTGGGGGGACCATGACATGACAAGTGGCCCAGTGAAAGGGAAAACTGCACAGTGACAGGCCTGCTGGGCACCTGCTGCGTCTACCTGTTGTCTATTTTGCAAAGCCCACGATGGCCCTCCTCACCTCCCCCTTTCATGAGCCCACCTGCTGAGGACCATGAGGGCCTGGCCATCGTCCTTGCTGCTGCAAAGGCCCTGGGCGTTGGCTTCCAGCACGGCCAGCCCTAGCTGGAAAATGGCTTTGATTCCATCGTAGAAGAAGCAATCCACAACGCTCACCGCGCTCTCCAGAGGCATAATGCTGAGGAACAGAGTCAGGAACCAGGAGAGAGAGATGGACGCAAGGGCTGAGAGGTCGTTCATGTGCTCCGCCAGCTCGGGGAGGTGCTCCTTGATGAGCTCCTCAAAGACTGACTGGTCCACCTGGGCCCCTGGAAAATACAGGCCACGGAGACTTGGTTGGGGAGGGATTCAAGCTTTCTAAAGTTAGCCTGAAACTGAAACTGAGGTGAATAGAACAATGAACAAGGAGTTCAGAAGAGGACTCGCACTAAACTGATGTTTGACACTGCCTAGAGTAATTCAGGGGGGAAAGGATACTATTTTCAAAAATTAATTCTTAGTTGGGGCACCTGGGTAGTTCGGTGGTTGAACATTTGCCTTCAGCTTGGGGCGTGCGGGATGGAGTTCCACATCGGGCTCCCCACAGCTATGTCTCTGCCTCTCTCTGTGTCTCTCTCATGAATAAATAAATAAAATCTTAAAAAAAAATAATGCTCAAATGAACACCTGAGTGGGGGCAGGGGAAACCTCAAGTCCTACTTCACATCATATAAGGAAATGCATTTGAAGTGTGTCATAGGCCTAAATATAAAAGCTAATACTACAAAGCTTCTACAGAAAAATACAGAAGACAACATTTCTTAGGACACAAAAAGCACTAGCCACAGCAAAAATTATAAATAGGACTTCATGAAAATCAAAGACTGGTATTCACCAAAAAACATTAATAAAATAATAATGCAAACTTCACACTCAGAAAATACAAAGGTCTTGTATTCAAAATAACAGCCCACGCAACTTAGTGGTCAGTAACCAATTTTTTCTTCAAATAGGCAAAAGATGTGAACAGCCACATCAAAAGAGACAATAAACAAAGGGGCCAAGAAGCACAGAAACATATAATCAATATCACTAATCAAATAAATGCCAGTTAAAACCACCATGATAGATCCCTCCCTACCCACCAGAATGGCAAAAATTAAAAAGACCATTCTGAAGGCAAACAGAGACGTGCAGCAGCTAGATCTCCTACATCGCTGGCATGAGATCCGTGCTTGCACTATGCCTGCTTTGAAAAACTGATAGTTTCTTATAAAATCAAATCCATCTCTCCTATGACCTAGTGATTCTACTCCTGGGTACTCAAGAAAACAGATAATCTTTATTCAGAGAGACTTACACAGGAATGTGTTCTGCAACTTCACTTATAATAAGACACTGGCAACAACGCAACCTCTACCAACAATAGGTGGTCGGATAAACACATCGTGGTATGAGGGTTCGGTGAAGTGCTGCTCGGCGAGAAGGAGCCAAGAACTGACACACCAGCAACCTCATGTGGGGCGCGGGAAGCCAGACACAAGAGTATGATCTCGATGATTACACGGATACCAAGCTCAAGAACAGGCCACGCTACCCTGTGCTGATAGAAATCAGTACAGGGGGTTGCCTGTGGCAGGGAAAGGGGCAGAAGGGATCTCTGGGGGTCATGGCCGTGCTCCACCCCGTGTTGGGGTGGTGGTCACACAGGTGGACATGGTACCATGGACATTCTGCCGGTCACAAGGGACTGTGAGGTGTCCCAATTGATGGTGGACTTGGCAACTTGCATCATGAGCCTGAGGCTCCGATGATTCCGTGCTACTACGGTGGGCAAGGTTAAACTGCCTCCCACAGCATAAAGCTGAAAGGGAAGCAGGCTCATTACTCAGGCACATGGAGGGAACCAGGGAAGACAGTCTCAAGCATACCAAAAGGCCACCGAAAGGCCACCAAAGGCACCAAGTGACCGCATCCTTCCCAGCCACCACCCCCCCTTATTCCCAGTGGTCATCACACTCCCTCAGCTCTTTGGACCCCAGTCTTCAGAAGGGTGTTCTTCCTACCTTGCCCTACCTCCAGTCCTTTGTCAAATTCCGTCTCAAATTAGTTCTTTTGTTTCTGTTCCCACTGCTAATTTTAGGCCATCTCTAGGAAGGAGTCTTTCTGTCTTCCTGGAAGGAGTCTTTCTGCCAAGCAATCTTTTCTGTCATTTTGTCCACTAGGAGGTGCTCAGCCCCAGGGATAAGGGAAATTCAAATCAGCCACAAAAAGAACAGGGCACCAGGTGGTACCTGAGTGCTGTGGGGTCACAGGTGCGCCCAGAGCCCGACAGCCACACATGTGCCTTCTCACTTATCAACATGTGCAAGGGGAAGTGGGGGTTCCCAGGTCTGCCCTTCAGGTCCAGCCTTAAGGGCACTGCTCTTGAGGGAAAGGGGACATCTGTCTGCATGAGCCCCTTGGGTACTGAGGGCAAGACCATCCTCCCTTTCTAGGCCACAGTATCAGTGAAAGACTGCTCTGGTTTTCACCATCCAACCTGTTTCCTGAAACTAAAATTTTTCTTTTCAGGTGACCTTGCTCCACCATTTTGGCAGAACAGTGCAGAGAGAATCATACCAGTTAGTTTTGCAAATTCAAGAGCCACACAGGGTTTATACAGAGACCAGCAGAGTGCACGGGGGTTGATTTCTTAACAAGGACTAATGACAAAGGTCTTTGCCCAGGCTCTGTTCCTGTTCCCCAAGCACAGAAGCGGGAGAAGAGGAGGAAGAAAACAGTTTACCAATGACTCGGTGGTTGAAATAGTCTGGGAGCATCCTCTCACACACAGCGACGAGCAACCAGAAGGCCTCCTCCTCCTTGGCATACAGCAGCAAAACAGACGTCAGGATGTTCATGGACTGCACAGGGATCACAGAGGAGGGGCTGGTTAGTGATCAGACCACGTAGACCACATAGACGTTAAAAGTCACACGAGCCAAGTGGTCCACAAAGTCAAGACTGTAGATGAGAGACCCAGTCGAGCCCAGCCACACGTTTATCAACATGGTTCCCACGAGACACCCAGGCTGAGCGACCAGCCACCGTTCCGTCACTGTCCCCATCTAGTAATGCTGGGCTTAGCTGTGGTGCACGTCTCAGGCTCGGGCAAATCCAACTACTCTGTGTGAATGTTCACACACACACACACACACACACACACACACAAAACATTCACACATTGATTTTGCTTATTCACAGGAAAACAAAGTTCAAGATCTTCTATTTTCGAGCAGCAGAAACTTCTCTACCCCAGTCTTGTGCTGGGGTGGGGGCAGGGGTGTTTAATTTACCGGGTTTTATTTTGCGTGTGTTTATCACATCCCTGAGTAAACTTCCCGAGTAAACTCAACAACTGCTCAGACAACGTCTTCCCTCCACTCGTGCTTCCTAAAAGAAAGGGATCGGCCCCAAACATCTTTTTTCCTCCCCAAATAGCACTGATATTTTTTTTCTTTAGCACTGATATTTTTTAAATAATCCCTGTAACATCTGTAGAGATCTAGAAAGATAAAGCTCCACAGAAGCATTACCAGTGCTGTCATACAGTGGAGGCGTGGTGGGACGGTGAAGACAATCCATCCTGCCGTGGACAGCGACTCATCACGTGCACTGCTCTTTTTGGGCACTGAGCAAAGTTTCTAATCTCAAGTAATCGGCCTGTTTGACTACAGGAAGAGGACTCCTTTGGCCTTATTCAATACATTCTTTAAGGGAAGAGACAAAGCACAGAGCCTTCACACAACAGTACTCGGTACCAGACGGCCAAGCACAACAGAACCCGAAGCCTGCGTGATCGACACGACACATGGACTCAAAGATTTCTGCTCCTCACTACAAGCCTCACCTGGCAGTACCCAATCTTGGGGTTCCGGTGGGCATAGGCCGTCAGGACTCTCCTCAAAGCAGCAATTCCTGTTTCATTTTGGAAAGCGGGGTGCTCCGGTAAGGAACGGTGCAGATCCCGTTCTATCTCCTCGGTCACCAGGCAACATTTTCCCATGGACTCTTCCACCAGATTACCATAGTAACCGGGATGCGAGGCGAGATCGGTGACGGCATCTAAGACGATATAAAAGTAATTTTTTAAGGGGGCAGATCAGCAGGAGAGAGTCAACATGGGAAAGGCACTTATCCTGCCGGAAGCCCTCAATGGGGTCTTGTTACTTGAGGGACATAAAACATTTTGGGACCACACACAACCAAAAGGACTTCATTTCCACCAAAAAGAAAAAGAAAAAAGAAAAAACATGGCTTTTCTAAGAATAACCTTATAGAGTAAGAGAGAGAGAGAAACAGCTCATACCACAAATAGTATTAATATGCTTTCAGTAAGCTGCATTCGCTAGTCACAGCAAGAGTGGCTATATGTGTATACATGTACACATAATTTTCATATATCACTTCAACAGGAAATTAATGAACGTATATATGCAAAACACAGCAGAAGGTACACCTATGTATAGTAATTAAATAAGTATCGAGAAGTCAACAAGCACCAAGAAGCCAACAAGCTGCCAACAAGAAACTCTGAGGCCGGATCCGGATATGCAGGTGGACCAAGCACAGCCTACCCAGGCCCCTGACAGGAAGGGGACATCAGGAGTGAGGTGTCAATAGCACGAGAGGATCCCCTTCCCTCATCAGCCAGCACCAGGGCCCCTGTGGTTCTAGCAGGTGTCCCTGTGGGGGCGTGGTGGCGGGCGGGGCTCCAGGATTGAGGCCAGCCACACGCAGGGATGTCCCAGGCAAACAGGGCAAGCAGAAAGGGCCAGCTCTGCCTATAATCACTAGTGAAGACTTTTAAATTGCAGATTGGGTTTAGTGTACTGCCCTCAACTCAACCATCAGCTGCTGTGACTCCCTGTCATGTCCCATCAACAATCACCCTGGCATCCCCCCCCCCATATGCACCGCTTAATAGTAACAGCTGTCACTCATCACGCGCCAACCTAAACCCCACAGCAATCTTTTCTGTCAACACTATCACTTGAAAGATAGCCCTTTATGAACTACCTTTTTTTTTCTTAATACAGTGTGTGTGTGTGTGTGTGTGTGTGTGTGTGTGTGTGTGTGTGTGTGTTCATTAGAGAGGCTTACTACAAACCAGTGTCACTTGTTAGGTGTGTAAGGCAGGTCATGTTACTTTCTTCTCTTGTTCCTATTTTCAATTGTGAGAAGAAATTGTTCTCATTAAAAACAAAAAATCCAGAAAACGTTTTAATTTTAAAAAGGCCCATCTTGCTGAAGAAACAAGCCAAGAGGCAGGGGGACACAGCATACGAAACAGATGAGCGGTGGTAGGCCCACCAGTGAATCCCAACCAAGTACATGCCAGCAAGGAGGTGGGAAAGCAGGAAACATTTATCTGGGCTCCCTGGGCCAGGGAGGAGCTGGGCTGGCTGTTTGGGGGCGACTGGAAGAGGAAAGAGATGACTGGGGTGAAGTTCCAGCATAAGCAGACGTGAAGGAGGAACATAAGAAGTGTGCAGGGAGAAGACAGGCACCCAGGCTAGGCCTCCAGGGCAATCGTGTTGACCTGAGCAAAGCAGGGCCACCAGGGGAAAGCAGACCTCCCTGCCATGCCTCAAGCAGCACCCTGACGGGAGCAGCAAAGTCACACCACTGGACGACAGGGCCCTTCCCCTCCTGCCCTCGAGGCTCCACCTTTTCAACTGAGCCAGATGAAACGTCCACTCGCTGTGGAGCCATTGCTCGGCACGGCTCTAGAGATGTCGGTCCCTGTCTCTGCCCACCCTCCAGTGCCCTGATGAGGGACTCCCAGACATCACCAAAGAGCAGCAGCACAGCAGAGGGACAGTCCCGGGGCCCGAGGCCGGACAAAGTCATCACTGACAGGATCAGGTGGCAGAGGAGGAGAAAGGACAGAAATCTCTGCAATTGTGCCTCCTGGGACGCTGAGCATCTTCCAGAGAGGAGTGATGGATAGAAAGTATACTGAGGGATTTATTTCAACGCCACTTGAGTGAACAACATGCAGAGGTGTTTGTTTAGTCTAGTTCAGAGTGTATATCCTAGGAAGACACTTCACTCCTAGGAGGTTCTTTACAGGGTTCTCAAGACTACGTACAGACTCCAAGTGGTTTCTAAAGGAGAGGTGATCACATTGGCCAGGGCACGCTGACTGAGGACACCGCAGCCCAGGGGCCTCAGGCACCCGGACCCTGGTCCCCTGACTAACATGGTGAGGGTTCAGCTCAAGTTCTCGGCTGGGAACATTGCAAGAAGAACCCAAAGACAGAGGACTTGTCTGCACATACACGTTGTTCGGATCTGGGCCCCTGTTCCTGTGTCTGCTCCAGAAATGACATGTGGCCTAAAACTACCAGAAATGCTTACCTGAGAAAAGCAGCCAGAGTTTGCCACGTAAAGATTCAGGAATGCCCATTGCTACAAGCTTCCGGATCTTCTCTGTGCGGAACATACACACAGTCCTGCCATATTCCACAAAGTGGTCGTTCCACAGGCTTATTTTTATCTGTTCCCTGGACTGGAAATGGAAATCTCATTAATGTACTGGCGCCTCCACTCTAGCCCGTCCACAATCCACAGCAGAGGGACGCTGCCTCTGCGGGCAGAGGAACCAACAGTGACAGGCACCCGGTTCAGCAAATATTTTGAAAATACTTCCAGGCACAGAGGATGTAAAGATGAATAACAGAGCGCCAGCCCTTCTGGAGTTCAGAGCCCAGCAGGAGCGTCTACACAAATATAAAGCCATTTCCTTGGTAGGGTGATAGTAAGAGTGTATTTGTCCGAATACTCAAGCCCAGAGCAGAGAGGAGGATGGGGTGGGAGTGGGGGAGGTTAGGAAAAGCTCCTCAGGATGTGGACGCCAAGCCACCTGTTGCAACACAGGTGAGCTCAGAGGGCAAACAAGGGCAAGGGCAAGGGTGGGGGGATCATGATTTGCCCTGAGCTCTGGGATAGCCAGAGGGAAAACTGAAACCTGGGGAAAAAAAAAATCGCACAGTTCTTGTTATCAGAAATGACAGATACCATTTCTCTAGGTAATTAAAAATCCTTTAAAAGTATCCCTAGATGATAGGTGTTCATAGTACCTTTTGAGCAAGATGTTTAATACACTTTTCATTATCTGCATTCTCCAGTAATGCGAGAAGCTTACACATATATTCATATTCTCACAGGTTTAGTCAAGAGTTCATTGAGCTTCTCTGTGTAAATCATATCAGAAGGTTCTGTCTTGAATGAATAAAGCTAACAATCAATTAATTATACAGCAGCCATTAGGCCACAAGACACAGCTTGGGATAGTTATGCCCAAGGACACCCCTGGCACACATGACCCCAATTCAGCCTCCCTCCAGCCTGTCTTTTCAGAGTACGATTTCTAGCCTACTATACATGACCGTTCCCTCAGAGTCTCCCTACAAAGAGGACGAGGGTAAGCAGATGTAACAGAAATATCTTTAGTCCAGTAAAACTACAGCACAGGAGACCTTTTGTTCCAGGAGAGAAACAGGCAATACTGTAAAAGGAGCCTCTACAGACACCCCTGGGTAAGAAGAGAAACACCACAAGAACCCACAAAGGACAGCACTGATGGCTCTCCAGGTCACATGGCCAAGAGCTGTGTCACAGAGCCACTTGGGGCAGGTAGGGAAAGCCATGTCCTTGGTCATGCAACCACATCTTCCACTATGTGCCCAGACCATTGGCATCAGCTGATTCCTTCCACTGCTGCCAATGAGGAGGGAGGGGGCACCAGGCACTGGGGCTGCCTGGCATCCGGCACCACACCTGCTCTTCCGAGGTCTGCCGGGTTGGCACTAGCCAGCATGCAACCCGCAGCAGGTTGCACACCTGGGAACCTCCACCTGGGCTAGCCCTGCCAGGGGGGCCATGAAAACAGAGCCATGCCACCTACCATTCTCGAGTCAGGACTCTGGCTGCCCGACTGCTGGAGGACAGGTATCAGGGCCTCTGGGTGGAGCTGCGGGCTCTTCTCTTTTTCACTTTCCTCACTATTTTGAGAGGACACCATTTCGAGATCCCCAAACTTGTGGTCACTGCACAGGCTTGTTGAATGAAACACAGGTGAAGTCTGCAGAAGGATTAGAAGAAAAAAAGGGAGGGAGCTAGAAGAAAGTCATTACTTGTGGAAGAGTCTTTGTTTTGCCTTTGAAGGCATGAAGATAACATACTTCCCCTTCTGACATGGAGCTCAACAAGGGACTCAATCCCAGAACCCTGAAATCATGACCTAAGCTGAAATCAAGAGTCCAGCATCTAACTGACTGAGCCACCCAGGCGCCCCTCAGGTCACATACTTAAACATGCCTGTCTATGACTCAAGGGAAACAGACTAACATTAGCCCCAACAGATATGGTCCTCAGCAAAGACTATGACCCACACTGCTTTCACAGCACACAGAGCATGAGTCTAAGAGAGGGCCAGGCAAACACCGTTTCTTGTATGCTTCCAGAACTAGGGATAACCATTCAGAAAACAGCTCTCAGGTACTGAGAGGTACTAGTCTTATCCCCTTTCCTCTCTGTCACTGCATGGGTAAAAAGAGGTGAAGAGAGAGAGTGATGGGTGTGAGACAGCAGGAGAGGAGGCCCCAGCAGATCCAGGTCTGTTTTCCAGCTGTCCAACCTTAAGGACAATGTAACTTCTCTTTTAACAAGTTCCATCTGCCCCCAAATAACACCCCCTCCAACATCAGGGGGGAGGGGCAGTGACCCCGGCAGATCGATACCCCCATCAAACCCTCTAGCCTGGGAGGGGTGCCCTGTCAATCCTTCTGACATGTGTGTGTACCCCACCAACCTCTCTAACATATAGAGGGGTGCTCTAACCATCAGTTCCCCTAACCTCTGGTGTCCCATGAACCCCTCTAACCTGTGAACAGGATGCCCTGTTAGCACCTCCAACTGCTCTTCTGCATGGGACACCCTCTAACCTGTGTAGCACCCACCCAATCCCCTCTACCATACTTTTCTCCTACCCAAGTGTATCATGGTCATGTGCACTCCCTTTAGAGACCACTGCCCCGGAGGAAGAGAAAAAAGAGATCTTCAATTTACAGGATCCAGCTGTTTCTAAGGACCGTACCATGTCTTCATCTTGTGAGGTGTCATAATGCACGGGGTGGTTGGCATGCACCTGCTTCAGCCTCATGAGCAGGCTCTCCACCAAGTTATCTCTGTCCTTCAGCTCGATGAACTGGAAAGCCATCTTGCTCCTGATGCTGACAATGATGGGGTTAGGGAGCAGGCTTGTGTCCTCCATCTTCTCAATGCTCACTACCTGTTGCACAAAGTTATACACAAGAGGTCCAGCCAGAGAAAAAGCGCAGCCATTTCAATTACATATTTAGAAAATATCACCAGATAGAAGGCAAAACCAAACAACTGCACTAAAAATGCAAATACAGAGCTTAAAAATGTTCAAGGCAGGGGCGCCTGGGTGGCTCAGTGGTTGAGCATCTGCCTTCGGCTCAGGTCATGACCCCAGGGTCCTGGGATTGAGTCTCGAATCAGGCTCCCTGCTCAGCGGAGAGTCTCTTCTCCCTCTGCCTAGGTCTCTGCCTCTCTCTCTCTCTCTGTGTCTCATGAATAAACAAATAAAACTTTAAAGCAAACAAACAAACAAAAAACGGCCAAGGCAGTGTATTCACAGTCGTTGAAAGGTAAAAGCAACTCAAGTATCCATCAACAGGTGAACGGAGAAACGAAATGCGATCTATCCACATAACTGAATATTATTCCACCTTAAAAAGGAGAGAAATTTTGACACATGATACAACACGGATTAACCTGGAGGACACATGCTAATAAGTTAAATAAGCCAGTAACAAATGGGAAATATTATATGATTCCATTTTTACGAGGGACCTCAAGTTGTCCAATTCAGAGAGAGGAGGTAGAGTGGTGGTTGCCTGAGGCTGGAAGAGGAAGGATGGGGAACTAGTGCTTAATGGGAACAGTTTCAGTTTGGGAAGATGAGGAAGTTCTGGTGATGCTGGCACAATACCGTGAATGTATTTAATGCCACTGAACAGTAGCACTCAAAAATGGGGAAAGTGGTAAATGTCATATAAAGGTTACAACAATAAGACAAGTCAGGGTATAAGACAACTCTTGGATTTGCTCCATGCCTAAGTAAGAATATTTGTAAAATGAAAACATCTAGGAAATGACATGGAGGGAGAGCACGTGAATGAAAGATGTTGAGTTTTCCCAAAGAACAGTGCTCAGAATTTGAAGGTCCTGACGGGAAACAGAGCTTAGTGTATGGTCACAACAGACATGCCCTGAAACCAAAGGACTGAGCTCGTCAGATCTGGAAGCAGCCTTCGGTTGCCCTGCATGTCTAGGAACAGACTGCAGAACTGTACAGTAGGTACAGATCTGATCCATAGTAAAGGAAACATTTTTTTTTTTTTAATGTTTAACTCAAGTCCCAGGAGAGTAGAAAAGCCAAGCAATCTGACATTTTCAAAAGGTGATGCTTTTTTGTCAGCTGCCTTTTTCTTTCCCCTTTTTTGTGAGTTGCAAGGGGTAGAATCACTCCTAAGAGCTGCTGGAAAAAGCTTTAATAGCCGGGCATGGACTTTCCTTAACAGCTTTATCAATAATGAGGGGATGAGAGTGCTTTATTCTCACCAATCACTTCTAGGCAAATTTCAGGTCATTGTAGCAACGACAGAAAAAGCAACAACCAAATGGGTACTGGCCAATTTGAGGCCGTGCTTCCCTCCAGAGCCCATCCTGAGCCAGCAAAACCCTGCTGGGTGAGCAGCCCTGCCTGGACCGGTCTCATGGTGACCGATGACCATGGGCTCAAGGACAAAAGGCGAGCTCAGGAAGCTCTCGCTGGGGCTGTGGCTACCTCTCTGAGTGGGAGGATGACATTACAGCAGCCATCCTCCTTGCTGGCAAAGCAGATGTAACGGTCAGAAGTGAACATCCGCCCCACGGTGTGACAGCGACTGAACGGCGTCCAGAGCGAGCAGTCCAGCACGGCGTGCAGCTTCTCTCGCCTCGGCAGCCTGAAGAACGCCCGGAAGAACTCATTCTGTGCTCTGGCTTCCAGGTCCCTGGCAAAGGAGGCAGGGAGAGAAGAAAAAGAGGCAGAACTTGAACAAACACACCAGTTTACAAAGAAAAATCTTGTGAAACCAGCTGGAACAACCAGGTATCCAAGAGCATGAGCCCCTCCAGGTCCTGCGTGGGGCATCAGCACACACCCCACTTCACAGCTGACCTTGGGGACATGTACTCAAAGCAGAAAGGGTTGCCTCTGTGCAAGAGTAAGATGCCAAACTCGCAGACCAAAACAGATGCTCCTTCCTGGTTTGAGTAACATTGTGAATTACCATCAAACAAGTAAGTGATGAATCACTGAGCTTTACCTCGAAACTACTAATACACTATATGTGAATTAACTGAATTGAAATTAAAAAAAAATTTTTAATTGTCTAAGAGCCAGTATTAAAAAGGCAGATAACAACAAGTGTTAGCAAGGATGTGGAGAAACTGCAATCTTCATGCACTGCTGGTGGGAATGTAAAATGGGGCAGCCAGGTTGGAAAACAGTCTGGCTGTTTCTCGAAAGGTTCAACATGGAGTTACCACACAACCCTGCAATTCCCCTCCTCGGTATAGACCCCAGAGAAGTAAAAACGCACGTCTGCTCGAAAACTTGTACCTGCATGCTCATAGCAGCGTTATTCACCATAGCCAAGAACTGGCAACGAATGACTCAAATGTCCATCAACTGCTAAATGGATAAACAAAATGTGACAGAGCCACACAATGGAATATTACTCAGTCATACAAAGCAACAGAATACTGACACAAGCTGCCACATGGATGGACCTTGGACACAGGACGAATACAAAAGACTGCATACCGCCTGATTCCATTTATATGGAATTTCCAGAATTGGCAAAACTCATAAAGACAGAAAAATGGATTCATGATTACACAGAGCAGGAGATAAGGGGAGAAGTGGGGAGTGACTGCTCATGAGTATGGGGTTTCTTCTTGGAGTAAAGGAAATGTTCAAAACCGATGGTGGTGAGGGTTGCACCATCTCTGTGACTAAATGAAAAAAAAAACCCCACTGATTGAGACACTTGAACAGGGTGAACTGCAAGGTATATGTATTACAACTCAAAACAGCAGTTTAAAAATTGAGATCTGTGCTGGGCATATAGTAAGTGCTAAATAAACATTAGCAATTATTACCTTTAAAAAACAAATCCAAGTGGCACCTGCGTAGCTTAGTCGATTAAGCATCGATTCTTGATTTTAGCTCAGGTCATGATCTCAGGGCCGAGGGAAGGAGCCTCATGTTGGGCTCCACACTGGGCATGGAGCCTGCTTAAGATTCTCTCTCCCTCTCCCTCTCCCCCAGCTCTCTCATAAATAAATACATACATACATACAAGCAAATCTAAGTAATGTATCACTGGAGAGAAGCCCATCAATGTCACATCAGGATGGACAGTGGAGAATGGAGGAGAAATCCTACCCCAAGGAACCCCCTCCCCCCATATCCTGAGTTTTGGCTCTAACAACTCGTAAAGCATGAAGGCAGCCAAATCATGTTCGCAGATACTGATGAATTTATGTCATACCCCAAAATTCTGGTAGAAAAGAAATTTTACTGTATGGAGATAAAAATTTTTCTTTGCCACATTATATAAAGAGTTCTTTAAATTTGTCTGATAGAATTAGCATTCTGCTCAAAGTAAAGAATATGAACTCTTGGCTTTCTTATTAGCTGTGTGACCTTAGATAACACTTCACCATATCACATCTTGACACCTGTAAAATGGAAATAACATGTAACCTTTCCGCTTCAAAAGGTGAACAAAAAATGAGGTCCACAATATTGAAAAAGCAGATTAGAAATTGCATCTACATTATGATCCCACTTATATAAATTCTATAAAATCTGCAGAAAGTGATATGTAAAAAAGACCTTGTATAAAATGTTAATAGTAGCTGACTCTATGTAGTAGGATTTCCATTTTTCATTTTTATTCTGTTTAAATTTTCTACCTGACCACGTATTGTTAGCTTTTTAAAAAAATTAAGGTAGTTTCTTTTAGGAACACAGTAACTCTTAAAATGTTGTATTTATATGCAAGGTATTAAACGCTGCAACCTGAGTGATCTTGCAGACGCGTTCCTTGCCCCCCCTCCATCACCAGGGACAGGCTCACACTGATGCCCCTTCTGCCCCAGTCCATGTTCCCAACCTGGTCCTCATTTTCACACCATCACACAGTCATCTTCCCAGGACACCCCACACAGGGATGAGGGAGTACTTGGAATTTATTAGCAAACCCTCGCAAAGATATATGCATGTCCAGAAAGTCCTCTGGGCACAGAGAGAAATTAAACAAATTCTACGGATCAAGATGGGTCCAGTATTGCAGGCCAAAGCTACACTTCCTTACCCTGCAGTACTTGATATTTCACAGATGGCTGTTTCCAAAGGAGCCTGCATGTCCTCCACAGAGGAGCTGGGAAAACACAGGAAAGTACTGTGAATGCTCTCAAAATTCACGTACTACGGGATGGAAGGCAAGGCCCTTCAAGATCACCCCAGTTCCCCAAAAGCGGACCTATATGCTGTGCATTTACACTGGAAGACATGCTTGTCCTCAAAGTATGCTGGCCGTGCTGGCTTTGGTGAAAGTACAGCCAATGCAGCCTACCTGCACGTATCTCACAGATGTGGGGTCCAGCCACCACTGAATTCACCTGTTGTCTATTTTTTTTTTAAAGATTCCACTTATTTATTCATGAGACACACACAGAGAGACAGAGACATAGGCAGAGAGAAGCAGGCTCCACACAGGGAGCCTGAGGTGGGACTCGATCCTCGCACTCCGGGATCATGCCCTGGGCTGAAGGCAGACGCTTAACAGCTGAGCCACCCAGGTGTCCCAACTTTTTGTATTTACTTTGCAGCCAGCTCTTCAATTTAAGAATAAGGCACTCAGTTATCTGATTTTTCTATTCTGTGCACCTGCTGCGCCAGCCAAGCGCTCAGTTCAACCCCCTTCTCCATGGCTTCTGAGCAGCCTGGGTATAGTATACACCATCTCCATTCTCCTTTCTGGGCTGTCCTCTGTCACTGTAGGGGTCTGTCTCTCACACATTCAGCAGCCAAAGACCAGTGACCTCAAGTTATAAAGAGGGGGGCACCTGGCTGCTTCAGCTGGTTAGGCTGCCAACTCTTGATTTCAGCTCAGTCATGATTTCAGGATCCTGTGATGGAGCCCATATTGGGGTCCACACTCAGTGGGGAGTCTGCCTCAGGATTCTCTCTCTCCCTCTGCCCCTCCCTCCACTGGCTTGCATGTGCTCTCTCCCTAATTTAAATAAATAAATCCTTAAAAAAGAAAGCCAGCAGGAAGGACTTTCCTAAATCATCTTCCTTCCTTAAAAAGTCCTCTTCCAAAAAAAAAAAAAAGTCCTCTTCCAGTTCCACCTCTAAACATGCATTATACATATAGATGTGGTATTTACCTTTCTAACATAACTGAGATGAAGATCCAGTAACTTGAGACAGGAGTAGTACAAGATCTGTTTCAAAGCAGGTGGTAGTTTTGATGCTAAAAATACCAGCTCCTAGCTTTGCGCAGTGGAAAAAAAAAATACCAGCTCCTCTTTCAGAAGAACACCATAAACAAAGCCCACTAGTCATATTTTGCCTTTCGGACCTTTCAATACTTACTAAATGCTTCCACTTTTGCTCCATAGAGATGCCCAACAGACATGAGTCATAATCGACCATTCAGAAAGCAGGCCTGGAAGCCACAGCAGAAGCACCCCTATACAGCCCCAACATTTACCAACCACTGTTCACCTTGCTGGTATGCACAGGCCAAAGCAATTGCTCCAAGAGAAAGCTACAGCTGAGAACAAAAGGGGACGGTGCCACAAATCCTGCTGTCTTAACACATGCCATCATGTGAACCTATCGCCGTAGGAAATAAACGTGGGTTCACCAGAATATGGAGCAGTCATACCAAGTTTGTTGGTAAAGCTGCAATTAACATGTGCAATCCTGTGTGACAACCATGTGGAAAATTCTGAACTACATGCACACATTTAAAAATTCACACTTAAGGGGCACCTAGGTTGAGTGCTCAGGTCAGGATTTCAGGATCCTGGGATCGAGCCCCGTATTGGGCTCTCTGCTCCGTAGGGAGTCTGCTTCTCCTTCTCCCCGTCCCTTGTATTCTCTCATGCTGTGAGATAAATAAAATCTTAAAAAAAAAATCCACACTTAATTCCTTAGACCCAAGAAATGAAGGGATGGGGTAGTTCTTCTGTTTCTCTGTGAACCTAGAATTAAGATTTTCCCCTCCTAGTTTAGGTACAGATGTATCAAAAACAGGTTTCCCTCTCTTTTCCCCTACAACCTTTAAAACACTTTTGGGAAGACCCATGTCAGGCCTTACATGCCACGGTAACCCTCCCTCCCTCATGTGATGCATCCCACACACACAAACCTACTGTGTGTCAGCAGCTCAAAACTGCTCAAGGCCAAATGCTGCCCCAAATTCAGACTATGTGGCAGACTGGGGCAGGTGGGCTCCCCCATTAGCTCCGGGGGTGAAGATGTCCCCCTGTGCCCTAGACAGGAGGCCTCAAGCACCATTCCTGCCCTTCTGGAATAACTCAGTCCCTCTTCAGGCAGTATGCCCCCTAAAGACACATACAAAGATTCCCAGGCATTCTTAGTTATATGCCCACAGACCCACCCCCAACTCAAGTGAAACTGTGAGAAATACCAAGAGCCACCAATGTAGAAACAAGGCAGAAAGATCAGATAAGCATACTTTTCTTCACACTGCAATCCTTCAAATGTGTGTGTGCTCGAAACTCCTATCTTCTGCCTTCCCCCAAGAGCACTAAGGAGACAGAAAGACAACCTGGCCATGAAGAATCCTACATAGAGTGAACACCTGGGTCCCCTGGGTGCCACAGGGGCACGAGGGAAACCCAGCCCTCAGACGACAGGTAACGGTGTGCAGGTAGACTCGGCTGGTGCCCACAGTGCCCCCGTCTCTGAAAATCCATCCACGGAGCCCCAACAGACCAAATCCTCAACAACACTGGCAGGAGAAGGCTTTCTCACTTTCTCACACTCACATCTCCTGCCTTGTCCTCTGCCCTCCATCCGCCGCCCCCTCACCCCCCGAACAACCTGGGCAAGCGCAGACAGCTGGGGCGCTGCCGGGTGGGGAGAAGCAGGCCTTCCCTGGGAGGCCGGCGCTGTCCCGGGCTGCATAGGGAGCCCCCAAGAGAGGCCGACTCTGAACTAACTCACAGGGACAGAAAGTCGAATAAACTACAGAGCTAGCCTGGGCATTCTTCGTGGGGGCACAAGAAGAGCCGGAAAGGGAGTGAATCTGGGCAGAAAAGGCTGAAGTCAGTCTCAAAAGTCAGACTGGGGAGCTAAGAATCAGCCAGGCAACAGGGGGGAGGGCTTCTTACTGAAGATACCTGTGCTCCCGGCAGCCACTGTTCATCTCTGGATCCCACAGAAAGAGCTTCTGCCACAGGAAAGAGTCTCCATTTACTGCACCGCCTGAACTAAGTTGTCCTCCAGCGCTTTTCAGCCAGTCAATACAGATTTCAGTGAAGAAATTAATTTTGATTTAGTGAGGGATGCCTGGGGGCTCAGTGGTTGAGTGTCTGCCTTCAGCCCAGGGCCTGATCCCGGGGTCCTGGGATCGAGTCCTGCATCGGGCTCCCCGTATGCAGCCTGCTTCTCCCCCTGCCTGTGTCTCTCCTGAATAAATAAAATCTTTAAAAAAAAATTTTTTTTTATCTTGTGAAACCCATCACCTCTCCAATCTCCCACCCCCAAAATAGCTGGCTACGCTGTTCTCAATCCATCCCTCACAACTTCACAACTGTTATTTGTAAATTTCAGGACCAATCAATGTATGTGCTCCCCCCCACCCCCCAGAAGTCCCTTCAGCAGTCTGTTTCCCTGCCCTCCTGGATTCTGTCACTGTACCCCAGAATCCCTCGTCCAGGCCTTCCTCTGCAAAGTGTGAGCTGGGCCAGAGGACTCCCCCGTCCAGCCAGCTCTACCTCATCTGACTCGGTCCTGCTGCCCAATGCACCATCCCATCCTCCTGGCTACCACTGGAGTTCCAGCCTCACTGGCTCTGTCCCTAAGTCCCATGGGAGTGAGCCTAAGCAGCCATCATGACTAATCCATAATCAGATGGCTCACCATGCTAAGTGACCCCAAGAGCACCTTTCTAAAGCTGTTATCTGGGAAGGGAAGTGAAAATACATCAACAAAAGGGAGCCTGAGGAGCATTCCAGCACTTCTGATTGTACCCTTTGCATCAAGGGACTGTTTTCCTCAACTTTAAAACCTGGGCTCTCTTGGCAGGATGTCAAGTTGACTGAGTCATTACCTGTTTATGTCCACAAGCCTATGTCTCTATGACAGAAAGCTACACAGGAGACCCAGCGAGGAACTGGTAGGCAAAGACATGCCTTTCACTTTTGGAAGAAGTCACTCAAAATGCAGTGACCAGCAAAACACACCACAGATCAGAATCTTCCCATCCATCTCGAGGCCAGCCCTCAGAACCTGGGGGGCCCCCTGCAGCTCCACCGCTGGCCACTGCCAGGGCCCCATTTTATCCTTTTCTCTGTCCCTTCTCCTTCCTAACCGTCTCCAGGAGAGAAAGTGGAGGAGGGAGAGCTCTGTATAATTCATCTGAATTCTGGAACATGCATGAAGACTGCCTATACTGACGGATTTTCTTCCAAAATGAGTGATTTTACTGAAGGGTCCTAAGTGCTACAAACCTGCCACCTGCTTCTTCTTTCCTTGTTTCTACTCCAAACCACAATGCCACATCTAGATGTGGAGCCATGAAGGAGCATCAGGAGATCTGTGAGAAATTACCTCAAATCCCAATGTCCATGGAGCTGACCAGAACACACAAGGCTATCAGCCAGCCTCCTGGTCCTAAGACCCTGGCTGCAACTCACACAGGTATACATTGGTGCAAAACCCACAGAGGAGGTAAAAGCTTTGCTGGGTGATTTATAGGAGCCTGTTAACAACTCCTACAACTGAGACCCGTTTTTTCATTTTAAACCAATCTGTCAGCTGGACTAAAAGGACTCAGATACCAAAAGACTACAGAGATATCTGAAGATATATAGGAGAGCAGGACTGCCATTGTGCTGGGTTGACTTCTCTGGACCTAAGATAGAGCCAGAGATGGTAACGGGAAACCTGGCTCAGGCGGAACAGGGAGGACCGCAGGATAGGGAGTCAGAAGACCCAAGGGCAGCATCCCAGGGCTCCCCTTTTGTAAGGAAGGGACAAGCAGCACCACCCCCTCTCACAAAGGAACTGTCAGATTACGAGGACACAAAACCAAGTGAACTTCATTGGAGTCTCACCAAAAAGTTCATTTTTTGATTTTCACCTTACTTGTGACTCCACATGATCAATTTATAACGTATGCACACAACAGAGGCTCTAAATTCTTGCTGGATACCTGCAAACTACAAACACACTGCCATTTAGAGACCACTAATTAGACACATGTTCTCCCAGATGTTAGAGAAAACAGCAAACGTGTGTAAGGAATGGCAGGAATGTTACAGTAGATTAAAAGAATTTTTTTAATGACGAGACACAGAATGACATGGAACTACTACATAATGTTGCAATTCTACTCCGAGGTGTATGTCGAAAAGATGTCAAAGTAGGGACTCAAAAAGATATTTGCACATATACATTCATAGCAGCATCATATACAAGAGCCACGAGGTGGAAA
Source organism: Vulpes lagopus (assembly GCF_018345385.1). NCBI lineage: Eukaryota > Metazoa > Chordata > Mammalia > Carnivora > Canidae > Vulpes > Vulpes lagopus. Next base: position 25,651,740 of record NC_054828.1, on the reverse strand, counting down.
CAACTTTGCATCCATTGATGCACAAATGTACACACAAAATATAGTATATCCATGCAACGGAATGTTACCTAGCCTTAAGAAGGAAATTCTGGAACCTGCCACAACATGGACTAATCTTAATGACATTACACTAAGTGAAATAAGCCAGTCACAAAAAGACAAATACTGTATAAGTCCACTTACATGAGGGACCTCAAGTAGTCAAACTCAGAGACACATTATAGGGTGGCAGCTGCCAGGGGCTAGGGGAGGAGGTAATGGGAGTTATTGCTTAATGAGGAAAGAGTTTCAGTTTTGCAAGATGGAGAGTCCCAGGGCTAGATGAAGGGGACAGTTGCACAACAATGTAAATAAATGTACTTAACCTTTTATAACCGTATGGTTCAGTGGGATTAAGGTGGCAAATTTTATGTTACAGTATTTTACCACATTAAAAATTTTTTCTTAAATGTCTAGTAGTGTTCAAATAGGAGTGGTGATTCTTTTTTTTTTTTAATTTTTATTTATTTATGATAGTCACAGAGAGAGAGAGAGAGGCAGAGACACAGGCAGAGGGAGAAGCAGGCTCCATGCACCGGGAGCCCGACGTGGGATTCGATCCCGGGTCTCCAGGATCGCGCCCTGGGCCAAAGGCAGGCGCCAAACCGCTGCGCCACCCAGGGATCCCAGGAGTGGTGATTCTATATTGATGTCAAACATATCTAGCCAAGACAGCACTTGATAGATGACTTTGTTTCTCAAAGGATATGTATTAATTCTGCAGTTACCTGGTCTGAACCACCAAGTCAGAAATCAGTCAAGCTCAACTACCACCATTTAAATTTTATATAATAAAGCTGAACTTCTTTAAAGTGATTAATAATTCAAGCAACTGCCTCAGATATCCCCACGACTAGCATCAGTTTGGAGCAAACCGATAATTAAGAAAGTTAACTTACCGTATTACTAAGGCACATTTTCTTTTTCTTTTTTTTTTAAAGATTTTATTTATTTATTCATGAGAGACACAGAAAGAGAGGCAGAGACATAGGCAGAGGGAGAAGCAGGCTCCCCACAGGGAGGACTCAATCCCATGACTCCGGGATCATGACCTGAGCCAAAGGCAGACACTCAACCACTGAGCCACCCAGGTGTCCCCTGAGGCACATTTCTAATAACAAACTGGTACCAAAATAAATCTATGGTCCTAAAAACTTTTTCTACAAAGAAATTTCATATGGAAATAGAAAATGCTTTAATGTTCACTGGTAAAGCACAGTGTTGAATGGAATTATATCAGGAAGCTATCCATATTACATTTCCTAGAAGTATTATAAAAATCAGTTTTATTATAAAAATCAGTTTCAAAATATCTGAAAGAAAAGCAGAATTGGATCCAGAAATCAAAGTCAACTGTATTAGAAAAAAAGAAAATTAACACTCATGGGAGCATGGGTGGCCCAGCTGGTTGAATGTCCAACTCTTGGTTTTGGCTCAGGTCATATAAGGATCATGGGATGGAGCTCCACACTGGGCACCCCACTCAGCACAGAGTCTGCTTGAGAACCTTTCCCTCTCTACCTCCCTCTGTCCCTCCCCCAGCTCGCTCGCTCTCACTCTGTCTAAAAGAAATGAAATCTTAAAAAAAAAAAAAGCAAACCCTCACTATTAAAAAAATAATTAACAATTACTGCCTATTATTATGTCACAATCAAGACTAACAACCCAGGAAAATGTGCATTATGCCACAAGGGAAATTTAAATCTAGAACAACCAAGACTAAGAAAGCACATGTAAATGAAGGTGGTGGCATATGAGCCACAGTTCCGTGGGTGAGGAACAACCGGAACCGGAAACTCTTACCTCTTGGTGATCTGGCTCGGCTCCTGCAGGCCTGGGTCCAGGTCGAAGACCTCATTATCCAGCAGCCTTCGAAGCGTCACATCGGCCAACTGCTCCATGATCTTGAACACCTCATCGAGGTTCAGGAACATGGAGAAGTCACGCTCCTTATTCTGCGTGGTGATTCGGATGGTATCCGTCAGAAAGACGTTGGATGTTCTTTCTAACTTCTGGATATCAACCCAAGGGACTACGAGTTTCACTAGAAGAGGAATAAAAAAAAAAAAAAGGCAAATACATACATTACCCTAACATTTGAGCCAAACTTAAGTGTATCAGCAAACAAGAGTCCAAGGATTTCCTCAAGCTGAAATGCAAAACCAGAGCAGGAAAGAGGAAGCACAAAGCTCCTTGACAGCTGTATATCAGAACCCAACTCATGTTCGACAATTTTCTTAAAAGAGTTAAGTAAAATCTTTCAAGTTGCTGGCTACCGCACACAGGCAGGGGACGTCATTCTGAAATATCAGGTTAATAACATGAGAACTTCTTCAAGAGTATTTAAACTTAAATATTTGCAAAATATGCAAAAATTTCTCAATCTACATAATTTCTGGTTTCAAAAGCAGCATTCATGGTGTAAGCTATGAAAAAAGTGCAAAAGAGGATTATTCATGATCTCATTTAGAGAAACAAGCTTAACATTTAGACTGTGTCAAATGACAGTCTTAGAAGACACAGTACAATTTCTATGGAATTCTTTTTAAAGTAATACAGTACAAGCAGTACATTTTATAAACAAATGTTCTATTCTGGGAAATGTTTTCAATACAGTGGCAGCAAGACTAGCTAGCTTGCTAATGCAAATGGAGAAGAGACACTATAACAACTTGAAATGATAAATGTTATCAAATACCAGAAATTATTTCTTTTTTTTTTAAACTTAGCATCCCGACAAAATTTGGTTTAGTAACTGTGACTGATCAATGTCAGAAAATAACTCATTGTCTTTTTCAAATAAAGGAGGGGATCATTAAGTGTTTCTTTCTTTCTTTTTGTTTTTAAGATTTTATTTATTCATGAGAGACAGAGGGAGAGGCAGAGATATAGGCAGAGGGAGAAGACGGCTCCCTGCAGAGAGCCCAATGCAGGACTCGATCCCAGGACACTGGGATCATGCCCAGAGTCACCCAGGCGTCCTTATTAAGTGTTTTTGCTTCTACCATTTCTCTCCATTTTTTGAAATAATGTTTTTAGTGCTTCAGTAACTTAGAAGACCACATATCTACATCAGGCTTGAGAAGAAGCTTCTTCAGCTACTTTTAGTTGCTTTCACTGAAGTCTTTCATACAAACACATTTTAGAATCTGTAACATCAGCTTTCATTTCATTAAGTGTCTACTTTAGGAAAAGCCCTGCACTTAAGAAGCTCATTCAAATAGGGAAAACAGGGATCCCTGGGTGGCGCAGCGGTTTAGCGCCTGCCTTTGGCCCAGGGCGCAATCCTGGAGACCCGGGATCGAATCCCACATCGGGCTCTCGGTGCATAGAGCCTGCTTCTCCCTCTGCCTATGTCTCTGCCTCTCTCTCTCTGTGACTATCATAAATAAATAAAAAATTTTTTAAAAAGTTTAAAAAAAACAAATAGGGAAAACAGACATGTAAAATAAGCAACCACTAACTTGACAAAATCTAAAACAGAAACACAAACATGGTGCAAATTATAAGGGGACCAGGGAAAGTCCCCAGAGGTCATAAAAATGTGAACTGATTTTGAGGGGTGAACAGGAGTTTCCAAATAGACACAAGAATGGGGAAGGGAAGGAGAAACCAACATTAAATTGGAGAAGCACTGCAGAAAGTACAAGAATAAAGATGGTCAAGATTAGGTCAGAGCACAGTCCAAGGGTGGGGAAAGGCTATGTACAAACGGTGTTTATACTGGAGCATCAGAACTAAAGCTGGAAGCATGAGAAAGAGAAGTGAGGACCCTGTGCAGGAAGCTGTTTCAACACAATTTAAGAGGAGCCCCTCCCACTGGTTCAACTTGAAATAAAACTTACATGCAGGAAGAAAAAATTTATGTATACAAAGGCATACATCCACTTAGTTTATACACGCACACAGCTTCCATTCTGCATGGGTGCTTGAAACAATATCTGGTTCCAAAAGAAGATTCAGTGGGAAGGACTTTTTAAAAATTCAGCATACAATTGACATTTACGGCTTTTCTTTTTTATCTTGGAATTCCATCACCTACCACTGCGATGGGCAGCGGATAAATGTGTGAAAAGTTAATCACCGCCTAGATCTCAAGAGGACCCAGGTGAAGAATTCCCTCCCATTCCAAGGAACAACTGTATATCCTGCTCCTCTTTTGGGAACAGTCATGACCTTCAGGGTGGGAACGTTTTAAATGCCTCCCCCCATCTTAAGAAGCAACAACACATTCCACTCTTATAGAAGCCCTGGGCCATCGGTGCTGATGATGTGTTTTCAGAGCAATGCGAAGTAAAAAACCTTCAGTAGCTCTGTGAAGTGAGTGGCACAGAAATGTTGAAGGCAATAGAAAACAACAAATTCTCACAAAATCAAAGCCCCTTAGTGGTGGTAGGATAGAGAAACACAATTGTCTGCACACATCATTCGAAATTAAGTATCACTCATTATCACTCAACTACTTATTTGAAAGTCCTTTCATCTCGTCTGAGGACAGCACCGAGCATCCGAGGGTCAGCGTCATCTGCAAGCATCAGCACGAGCCTCACTTACGTTCCTTGCCCAAGAAGAAGGAGTAGAAGCAGAGGTGGTTGATGCTGAGGTACAGCCAGCCTTGGCGGGGAACCCGGCCCTTCCAGCAGCAGCAGGAGTAATAGGTGACCAGCTTCTCCGCCTCCGGGAAGTTGAACCTGGCCTCAAATTTCACCAAAGCATCTCGGAACTTCTCGGGCTCTTCTTCCTGCTCGGCAAGCCTGCTGCTTGTCTCCTCCGCGATCAGAGCCTGGCACGCAGAAAGATAACGTCCCCTCGTCAGCAAGAGGGACAAGGGGAGGGGCAGACAGAGACGGGAAGGGACTGCCAAGCGCAGGCACCTGAGGCAGCTACACTGCCCACCAACACACACCAGGGGTCGAAGAGGGTGGCCGTCTACCACCCAGAAGCACGGCCATGGCGGGGCGGGGGGGACAGGGGGAAAAAACATAGGATCAAATCTCTCACTTGGCCACTAACTAACCAGCCCTGAGGCTTTGGTCAAATTGCTGACCTCGAAGCCTGAGTCTTCTAACCAAGTACCTCTCCCGGCTCTCCCTACAGGGACAGGATGGTCAAACTACTGGCTCAAGCGTGAATCTGATGCACCAACCTTGAAGAACTACCCAAGTTGGAGTTACACGTTAACCTTTTTAAAAAAGCTAATGAAGGTCTTCCTCATTTGGCTCAAATCTTTTTTAAGATTTTATTTATTTATTCATAAGAGACACAGAGAAAGAGAGAGAGGCAGAGACACAGGCAGAGGGAGAAGCAGGCTCCATGTGGGGATCCTGATGCAGGACTTGATCCCAGGACCCCGGGAACATGACCTGAGCCAAAGGCAGACACTCAACCACTGAGCCACCCAGGCATCCCAAGGTTCAAAACTTGTAATACAAAGCCAACAGGTGCCTGACTGTGTGATATCTGACACCTTTCACTACCACTTAAACATTCTACGGTCTTCTAAGGTAGAAAAGAAGTATGTTGGTCATGGTTATAAATATATCCAAAGCACTCAGGTGCACAGGGAGGGAAGATAAAAAAGAAAGCATCTGAACATACAGCTGCATTACCAACAAAAAGTAACAGTAAGGATCCTTTCTAAATCTAGCGTAAGGCTGCAAAAGTGCCTAGAACATGAGCTTGTGGCCTGTTCCTGAGGGGTCACAACTCACTGACGAGATCAGAATTGATTCCCCACAACCCTGTATTTTACGAAAGGCTAGGTCCCTTAAGACAAGGCCACTTTGGGGAACATGGGTGGGTGGCTTAGCCAGCTAAACATCTGCTATAGCTCAGGTCATGATTTCAGGGTCCTGGGATGGAGCCCCGTGTCAGGCTCCCTCCTGAGCAGGGTGTCTGCTTCTCCCCCTCCCTCTGCCCTTTCTCCTCTGTCCCTCCCTTGCTCACTCACTCACCCTCTCAAATAAATAAAATCTTACCAAAAACAAAAAACAAAAAACAAAAGACAAGCCCACTTTTTTGGGCCTCTGGCTGGCTGTCAGTAGAGAACCCTTGATCTCAGGGTTGTAGGTTCAAGCCCCATGTGGGGTGTAGAGATTACTTAAAAGTTACTTTAAAAAATAAAATCTTTCCAAAAAAAAAAAAGATGAGGCCACTTTTGGGGCATAGTTACTAGTTTTATAAACTAGTTTATGAAATTACCTGGGAGTTACTATTTAAATAAGATTTATTAAACGAATCTGGTAAAATTTCAAGTGGTTTTCATTTCCTTCATTATGTTTTTCTTCTTTTCCAAATTTAACTTAACCAGACATTATGAAACAGAGTTATAAGAAAGATGAATAATTTTCAAAGCATATGTAACATACAAAGCTCTGGACCAGGAGGCGTGAAGGGGATTTTAGGAAGGCTCTACAGCAAAGAGTCGTGGAAGCAGAACACAATGCACCAGCTCCAGATGCAGTCATGACAGTGGCTGTATAGACTCCTGACTTCTGTGGATCACAGGGTCTGGTGATAAGCACAACTCCAAGGACAGAGGTTTCTTTAAAGCTTTATAGAGTGGCCAACTGCTAAGAATATGAGTAGGAAAGCCCCAATTCCAAATTCCTTTGTATCTTCCCAGAGGAAAGGGAGAACCTACACTTCATGGTGGCCCCAAAGGTATAACTGCGTCTCAGACCCCAAGAACTCCTCCAACCCTAGTCCCTGCTCCAGGTCAACAGCCTCCCTGTGACTATTCTTTGTATGTTTAAGATTTTTATTTATTGGACAGAGAAAGGGAGCACAAGCATGAGGAGCAGCAGAGGGAAAGGGAGAAGCAGACTCCCCGCTGAGCAGGGAGCCCAATCCCAGGACCCCAGAATCATGACCTGAGCCAAAAGCAGACACTTAACCCATTGAGCCACCCAAGCACTCATGGTTTGTTTTTATAAAGGCATTTCAGTTCTGATGTGCAGGGATCAGAATGCACCATTCCAAACTACACTACTTTGGCATGAGGATTATTATGAGCTGTAGACAACTGAAAAACAGCAGGCATCAAAAGACTCTCCACCCTCCCCCACTACTTGCCTAAGGACATCAATACCCATTGGTGCAGGTGCCTCCCTCTCCTGTGCCAGGAAGAGGAGGGTAACTCTAGACTCTGACCAGCACGGAGAAGAATCTACACAACAAACCTCACAAAAACAGCCCTTCCTCTCTTCCTTTCATTCCCCCCACATTTACCTTCCCACAGTTGGCCACCCCTGAAAGCCTCTGTCTTGTCCCCTCTCTACAAATGCATTGTTCTTTGTTGAGATGCTGTATAAGCCCCACAATCTAACCACCCCTCTGAGATACTCATCACTGAGTTTCTCCCATGTGTATGCACACTGTGCATGTTGATCAACTGTTTTTCTCATCAATTTGACTTCTGTCGGTTTTAATCTCAAGGCCATAGGAGAAGAATCTAGGAGGGTAGAGGAAAAGCTGCTTCCTCCTCTGCAGCTTTCCTAAGGCCACTACAGCAGAAATGAATTTCCTTCCTCCATATTAAAAAAGAGAAACCCTAAATCAAAGAGCCACCACAACATAGGTGAGACTAAGAAGAGAGGTTAAAAGTGTGAAAAATAACTGTGAAATAGGCATTTCTTCAGCTAAGCCCCAATGCAATCTGACCCAGGGAACCAGGCTAGTCCATCAGACCAGGCAGAGAGGTAACCCACGGGGATGGATAAGTCCCTACCACAGTCTACGTCCACCTGCCAACCCCACAGGCCAGAGGTGATCCCAAGAGGCCATCAGCCAACACTGCTATGCTGCCTGGGCTCAGGTTGCTACTTGGTGACATAAGAGTCCTGATGCCCAAAGGAAAAGAACAGGCCTGTTTTATCCCTCTGAAACCAAGAATTCACTTTGACAGCTTTACTAAAAGCTGAAGTACTCACCGTGTTAAAAAAGGCAAACTTTTCTTTTAATTAAAAAAATTTTTAAAGATTTTATTTGTTTGAGTGAATGAGGGTGGGGAGGAAGGGAGGGAGGGACGGAAGGAGAGAGACAGAGAGAAAGCACATGAGAGAGAGCATAAGCATGGTGGAAGGACAGAGAGGGGGGGAGAAGCAGGCTCCCTGCTGAGCAGGGAACTCCATGCAAGACTCAACCCCAGGACCCTGGGATCATGGCCTGAGCTGAAGGCAGATGCTTAACTGACTCAGCCACCCAGGTGACCCACAAAAGGCAAACTTTCAAAGAAAAAAAAAAATCAATGGTTTGGGGTATTTTAACCCTCAGGGAAGAAAACTGGATTACAGGCTAAGGTGTTGAAGTGTTTAATAAGGGTTATTTTCTTTTTAAGATTTTATTTATTTATTCATGAGAGACACAGAGAGCAAGAGAAACAGAGACACAGGCAGAGGGAGAAACTGACTCCATGCAGGGAGCCCGACGTGGGACTTGATCTCGGGTCTCCAGGATCACGCCCTGGGCCGAAGGCGGGCTAAACCACTGAGCCACCCGGGCTGCCCTTATAAGGGTTAAATTCAAAATGGGAAACAGTCTCTCCCTGCCTGGTGGGACTTTTAAAGCATTGAGTACCAATCATGTTGTTGCAATGACAGTTATAGAAGATGGAACTCACAGGAGATATTAACAGTTACCCCCCAAAATATTCCTGTCTTGCCTTCTCAAAATGTAATTGGTTTTAATTCCATTTAATCAACATATTTTAAGAATAAACAGCCACTTTTAGGAAGAGGAAAGTGCCAGGTCCAACAAAATAGAGTGACAAGCTATCACAACTGCAAAAAGGTGGAAATAACGAATTTAAGGAATCAAGTAACATTTCTGCTCTGCAAAAACAAATGTTAACATTTTTTTTTCCTGAGACAAGAGAGGACCTTCACTACTGTGAAGGAGAACAAAAACTTGAGCCTGAGAACGAGGTACAGATTTTCCAATTTCAGGTGTACTTTGCCAGATTGCAAAGGTTGACAGGTGACAAGTCCAACTCCATGGACTGTGAATTAAGCCAAAATGTTCAGTTATGGTAGAGAAAACTGTGCGAGTCTGATCAAAAATGCTGCAGGCTCAAAATGTCATATGGAAGTTGTAAGCAAGATGGAGAATCGGGGAGAAGCATTTCAATCAAGGACCTACCTTTACCTTCCCTTTGACAAAGCTGGCAATGTCATCTTTATTATCAAAGACAGACAAAGTATGAAGGAGATTTTGCTCCAGCCAGTCCCAATGCTGGTTTATTTCCTCTAATGTTGCACCTAGGTTAGAAGAGAAAAAGATACTGAGATTAAAAGGAACTCCCAGAACATGAATTCATTTTCCAAGTATCATGAAACCTGTGTTTGTTATTAAACATTCCAGTTTCTCACATCCTGGGTCACAGCAGACAAGGCAAGCACCTTCCTTTGGAGTTGTAGTGTCCCTCACACCGCCTGTCCACTGCCACATCGATGAGCCAGGGGACCAAACAGGTTACCCTTGGGACTGCTGTGTGGACATCCTGCCTGCCTTGCTGATGCATGGACTTCCTACCACATCCACTCAAGTGACGGAAACATTTGTAATTATGCAGCTGGTCCAGGGGAAACAAGCCCCCCAAAGCAGGCCAATTCTCAACAGTCTCACATAGTTTTTACCCTGTGAGAACAGGAATCTCTCAAGAGGGACCTCAGCCCTCTGAGGGTCCCAGAAGAAAGAGCTTCCTGAGACAGCTCTACTGGTTGCCCAAGGGTGTTGCCACTCACAACAGGCATCATTAAATACAACAGCAACCACCTTGGGAATTTCCAGGTTTACCAGTCTACACTTTATATCATTCGCAACAATATTCCTTAAGAACGCACACAAAAGAACTTGTATAGTCAATGTTAAAAATGCACATTAAATCATGTATAGTAGGTTAATTTCTTTCAAAGGCAGTTAAAAAGAGATCGTCCCATTACTGAAGCATTAAGCAACACATTACCAAAAAGCTTAGGTATTTTAGTATTTTGAGGAGTCTCCTAGTACTTTCCACAGGCAATGGGCACCTCGGCACACGGACCATGCCAGCTCCCAGTGAAGGACCCAGCACAGAGCAGGTGCTCGATAAAGTCCCCCAACTTGAAGCAAGCATGGTCCTGGATAAGAAAAGGGACCTGGGCATCAGGTATGTGTACTACAGAAATAGATAAATGCACAGCTAGGACCAGATTTCCCAAATGGGAAGCAGATATTCTAACCTCAAGGGCTACCAAACATCAGTTCAGAATAAGCTCGCCAATGTGAGAGGCATAATGCTCAACAGAACCATGTACCACATACACAAAAGCCAGATATGCATTTTGTTAACACCAAACTTTCTGTATGCTGTTTGCAGCTCTCTTCCCTGTAGAGTATAGATGCATGTAGCCCAGGCATAAAAATGCCAGCCAGAGAACTCACTCCAGACTTGTGCATTTGAGGGGAGTATAAAGAACATCCGTGTTAGGACTGTTGTTCTGAACGGACAGTTTGGGGAGGAGTCATTAGAGCAACTGAAGAGAATTCTTCATAAGGAAAAGTGAGAGTGAGAGAGGGAGAGAGAGAGAGAGAGAGAGAGAGAGAGAGAGAGAGAGAGAGAGAGAGAGAGATCTACTCTCTTTTCCTCTTCTTCTAAGGAATCCCATCATGGGGGCCTCACTCTTAGGACTTTCTCTAAACTTAATTACCTCCCCAGGTCCCACCTATAAATACTACCACATTCGGGTTTAAGCCTTCAGTATATGAATATGGGAAAGGAAGACACCATTCAGTCCACACCAACCAGTGCTGGTGCCCAGCTGTTCATCATCCCTATCTCCCAGTCTTGCTCTTTAAGGATCAACAGACCAGAGATGCAGCCATGTGTGGTTTAGGAGAGCTAGCTCTGGAGAACCATGGTCAGGATCCTCTCACTGTCCATCCCCCTCCCATCCAGGAGGCCCTTGTGGTGGTGGGAAAAACCCTGGCCCTCAGGCTCTGCATTCTTCTTGTAAGAGGGAAAGATCCTTTTAAAACAAAATCAAACCGAGTTATTCCAGGCTCCAGAGCATGACTCTTGTGAAGCTTCTGAATGTTGTCTACCTGAACTCTGACCCCTCAAGGTCTGCTTGGTTCCTCACATTCAGAGCTGAGGTTTGCCCACCTCTGGCTTAAATCTTTGCCCTCTGGTGTTTTCCAATGGCAACCATGTAGATGTCAGGCACAAAACCACCTCCTATATCTGGGAAGTCAGCCATGGTGTCTTCTAGGGGTAGACGGCACATCACACCATCTCAAGAGAGTCTTCGTATCTTCACTAAAGCCAATACACTTGCACAGGGGCCCTGGGGATCCCTGGACCTCTGCCCTTCTCTTTAAGGTTTACACTTTCTAGATCTTTGTACTTTATTATCATAATAAAACCAACTTGTGAGGTTTTTTTTATGGCAAGGAATAAATGGGAAAAATTACCCTCACTAGACATCAATCTTTGAGGGTATTTTTAAGACTCATTTATTTATTTTAAAGGGAGAAACCATGTGAGCAGGTGAGGAGACAGAAGGAGAGAGCATCTCAAGCAGAGTCCCCACTGAGTGTAGAGCCTCCAGGGGGCGCTCAATCCCAGACTGAGACCATGACCTGAGCCAAAATCAAGAGTCAGATGTTCAACTGACTGAGCCACCCAGGTGCCCCTTGAGTATGTTTTCAGGACTTCTTAATTTATTAAAAAAAGAAGAAAAAAACCCACCTTGGCAGAATGAGAAAGAACAAGAGAAGGGAGAAGACTCACCTTTGTGTCCTTTCTATTCCAGGGACTAGCTCACTTCTGTGTAATAAAGACATAAATGAGGAAATGGAGGTTCAAACACTTCTCCAAAGTCATATGTACTGAAGGAAAGGCAAAAGCAGAGTATGAACTCATTCTCTATAACCTTGAGGTACCCTGGGGTCCTCTTGAAATAAGCTGCATTTCAATTTCAAAGTAACATTTACATAATCCTTAGGTCCCTTACTTCCTATGGCTTGACACTAACAACAAAAACAAAACCTCATTTTGTGTTTGCACTTTGAAAAATTCCAATTTCCTGCGTGTATCATTCTGGAAGACACAAAACAGGTTTCCATTTACCCTATTAAGCTCATAGGGCCAGCACAGTTCATTCTTAAGGATGACGTGCCTGTTTAGCTGTTAACTGATAACCAAAGACACCATGAACAAAACTATAAACAAGCTCCCAACACAGTGTACCACACGGAGAGAAGACCTGAAATGAAGTCATCAAAAATTTAGGCTTTAATTCTTTTTAAGAGTCTTCTATCTATGAGGAGGAGCTTATGACAGGGAAAGAGAATACTAAAATGAAACCAAGCCTACATCTTGAGAGAGAAAACAGGCACACGCATAAAACTGTGTCACTGAGTTACAGTAAGATTTCATTACAATCTCCCTGTTCCTGAATATAAGACATAGCTGTATGCCTCTCCCAGCCAAGACAATCGATATGATGAAACTTTTCCACCCTACTGTGTTCCATTTCCTACAAAAGTTGCCAAATGACAGGGAAATTTTCCAAACTATAATTTCCTCTGCAGGGAAGTCTTATGATAGACTTCCAAAATACCGTAAATCAGTGCAAACCACTACATGTCCTCAGCCCCAAAGGATTAAAGAGGAAAGTCACTCAACAAATCTCATACACCAAAGTTCTAAGCCTACACCATAGCCAGGTTTCCCAAATTACACAAAGTAGCTCATCAGAAAATAGCCTTCCAAAAAATGAAACAGGGGCACCTGGGTGGCTCAGCTGATTAAGCATCTGCCTTTGGCTCAGGTCATGATCCCAGGGTCCTGGGATCGAGTCCCACATCAGGCTCCTCATTCAGTGAGGAATTTGCTTATCCCTCTCCCTCTGCCCCTCCCTCTGCTTGTGCGCTTTCACTCACTCTCACAAATAAATAAAATCTTCCCAAAAAATTAAAATTAAAAAAATAAAAAAATGAAATAGAAAAGAGACTACATGGTACTTTATAAGGGCAACCACTGGCTTGTAAAATATTTGTTAGAGGTAAGCACACACACATCAATATTCTTCTGTCTACGGGTCATGCTCAAAAAACTCTGGAAAGCCACGACATTATGGACATACAAGTGGTGGGAAACGTAAAGAGAAAATAAGAACAGAAGAGAGTAAAACATCTTCATGATTAGACTGGCTTAACGTAATATGATTTAATGATAAAAATGATTTTAAAAAAACCCTACAAATTAACAGCATAGCAATATTCTCAGGCCTTCCAAAAACCAAGACAGAGGAGAGCTTTCATTATGGACTTAAATGTGTCCCCCCTATAAATGTATATGCTAAAGCCCTAACCCCCACTATGACTACATTTGGAAACAGGCCTTAAAGGAGTAATTAAGGTTAAATGAAATCATAAAGGTGGCACTGGGATCTGAGAAAACTAGTGCTCTCTTAAAAGGAAGAGGGGTGCCTTGGTGGTGCCAGTGGTTCAACATCTGGCTCTTGATTTCAGCTCAGGTCATGTTCCCCAGAGCAATGAGATCGAGTCCCAAATTGGGGTCCACACTCAGCATGGAGTCTGCTTGAGATTCTCTCCCTCCTTCCTCTTCCCCTTCTCCCTCTTCCCCTACCCCTGACACACTCGCTCACTCATTCTTGCTCTCTTTTTCTCTCTAAAAAATAAATAAATCTTTTTTTTTTAATTGAAGAAGAGGAAGAGACACCAGGAATGTGCCACGTGAGGACACAGGGAGAAGATGGCTGTCTGTAAGCCAAGGAGAGGGCTTCAGGAGAAACCAACCCTGCCAGCACCTGGACCAAGGACTCTCAAGCCTCCAGAACTGTGAGCAAATAAACGTTGGGTTAAGCCACCCAGTCTGTGGGTTTTTTTGTTATGGCAGCTCTAGAAGGCCAATATAGCTGTTTAAAACCAAAATTTATAGGAACACTGTGGATTTTAACCGAAGTCCAACTGGCAAAATTATACCTTGTCTTATTAAGGCAAAATAAGATTTCTACCGTTACGGAGTAAGACTTCTATTTCCTAGGAAAATTAAAGATCAAAGGATCTTAAACATTACCCTCACAAGAAGTCAAATCGGACTTATAAATGCCTATACCAAACTAAAATACAGTACTAGAAACCCCAATTAACCACAGAGCAACCAACAGTGCTGATTTATAAATTACCAACTATAAGGACAGCCAGAGGTGGGAGGCACAGGACATTTTCTGGATTCTTAGCATGTTCCCAGGCATTTTGTTAGATATGTCATGCACTTGATATTGTTTATCTTAATAAAAAATAGCACAAGGTAAGTGGTACTATTTTCTGGGTAAGAAAACTCAGAGCAGAGAAGAGCCAAGTTCAAGGCTGGTTCTTCTGGCTTCTAAGGCCTCACTCTATCCTAACACACAGTAGAGATGGCAGCCTCGGGAGCTGGGCAGGCAGCTCCCAAGAGCTGAGTCACTTTCAAATTCACACACAGTATTTATTCGCTTAGGTTTTCCCCAGAGATATTTTCAGGAAATAAAACAAGCATCTCATTGTCTATACCTACAGCCTCTGCACGAACACAGCCATAAATAACTTGATCCAAGCTTCAGTTTCCAAAAGCAACTGTTTGCTCTGCTTAACAACTGTCCGACCAAATTAAGGGTCTTTTCCCAGCCACCTAAATCCTAATTTACAATGAATGGACATTCCATGTGTGCAGTTCAGATCTGTTTCTTTGAAATAGTACATTTCTCCTCCGTCCAAACACTAAATGTCTACCACCAAATGCTTGGGCTAAAAAGCCATACAGACCACAAAGGGGCTAATTAAAAGCAACACTGCCAAGACGGTGTCTTTTCTAAATTTCACTCAACACTCACCCTACACAGAGTAACTCAGAGGCAAAGAATTTGAGGGGAAAAAAAAATCACAAATGAGCAGGGGAGAGGGTTGAGCCAAAGCCTTTCATTTTCAGAAGCCACACACTCTTCACGTGAATATTCTAACATCTGATCCATGCCTGAAGCAGTATCCTCACAGGAACCTGTGAAAGTTCAATATCACTATCACATCATGACTGACCATGTTTTTACCCACGTACATCTATCTCACTGTATTGTTTAAGAAATTAAGTTTTAAACATTTTTATGTAATTTATTTGACCTTTTCTGCCTTCAAATTAAGACACTGAGTCCCTAAAAGTACTTGCAATAAGTGAAAAACTCAATTTTCCTGACACTGGAAGTAAAATAGATTTTTAATTTATAATTAAAATAATCATTTAAAATGTCCTTCTTTTAGTACCATGAGAAACACTTCTCAGAATTAGAAGCAAAGGTGTAAGAAAATCTGACCATTAACCAAAAGGGGGGGAAAAAAATCAATAGAAACAACCAGAAAGGACACAGATAAAATAATCAGCAGACAAGGACATAAAACAGCTATTATAAATACACTTCAAGTGTTCAAAAAGTAGAGGAAAGCAGGAGGATGGTGAGAGACCAAATTAAAGATATGAAAAAAAATCTAAGCGAAACTTTCAGGGATGGAAAAACAGTGTCTGAAATCACAATTAACTGGATAGGATTAAAAGTAAATTACACACTGCAGGGGGAAAAAAAGTAGGGAACTTGGACACAGTGATTAAAAACTAAAACGAAAAGCAGAAGAAAAAGGATTAACAAGAGAAGTAACATCATCAGTGAGCTATAGAATAGCAGCAAGCAGCTTTCTAATTGGAGTCCCAGGGGAAGAGGGTATGGGGCCAGGAGGACAGAGAACAGAAAAATATGTATATATTTGAAGAAACAGCTCAATTTTTTCTCAAGTTTAATGAATACTATAAATATCCACGAATCTCAACAAACTCCAAGCAGAAAAAGTATCAAGAAAAATCACATGAATGCACATCTAATCAAACTGCTGGAAGCCAGTAAGGAAGAAAAAAAGATAATTATAAGAGCAATAAAGAATGATAGATTTGTCAGAAACAATGCAAGCCAGAACACATAGAAGAACAGCTTTAAAAGTATTAATAGAAAAAAACTAACTCACAGGTACATGAATAAAAGGAGTGAATTCTTGTATAACTTGGGAATAATAAAACCTTCCTAACCATGCCTCAAAATCATAAAGTGTAAAAGAATGACATTCTAAATCCTGCTATGTTACATGATGAGATGAGCACTGGGTATTATACTATATGCTGGCAAATTGAATTTTAAAAAATTTAAAAAACCTTTGCAAGGTAAAAAACACACCAAAAGCAAAGCCCCACTAAAAGATATGACAAACTGGAAAAATATTTTTGTAATATCATTTCTCAGATAAAGGACTAATATTCCTAATATTTAGACAGTGTCTAAAAATTAAGGGGAAGAAAAGAATCACCTAAGAAAAAATGAAGCAAAGGGGAAGAACAAGGAGATTCTGAAAACAGCCCTCAACATAAAAGATGCTAGACTTCCTCATAATACAAGGACAGCAAATGAGAACCACGCAGAAACACCTATGAGGTTGGCGGAAATCCACAAGTTTGACAACAGATCCAATGATGAATCAGGGAAAATAGGTACTTTCATCCATCACTGATGGCAATTTTTTTCATTGGTACAAATCCAATGGAGGGAGGGAAATTTAGTAATATCTAACAAAGCTTCATATTCATTTACTAGAGACGGGATTGTGGAACTTTAAGGGTAATCTATCCCAACGATTCATCAGTAAAGGTACAAAATTACTCATCAGGTGAATTTATTTATTCACTGAAGCATGGCCAAGGATGAAAACACCACAAATGTCCATCAGTAAAGAACAGCTTGAATAAACTATGGTACTTCTACATAATGAAAAATAAAACAAAAACAAAAGAGAAGATAATCTGGACTCTGTGATATGGGATGATTTCCAAGATTTGTCCCTAAGTGAATAAAAGCAAGGCATAGGACAGAATATACATGATCTTTGTAAAAGATCCTCCTAGTAAAAGGAGGATTCGAGAATGTAGAGTATATTTGTAAAACAAAACAGTAGAAAGCTAAGCTAGAAAAAGTGAGGTGTCCCTATGGCAGAGGGAAGGAGGCAAAAAAGGGGATAGCAGTGAAAGCCTGGCTTCTCTACACACACCTTGTTTGTAGATTTTATAGGTTTGATTAAGGAATTATAAAAGAGTTTTCCTTTTTTTAAAAGTTAATAAAGGAAAAAAAATACTGAATTTAAGTAAATTGATTTATCAGGTTATTAAAATGATTATACAGAGAAAACAGCTCTTTTAAACAATGCTAACTATACATCCATAGTTAAATATATTCTAAGGCCAAAGAGAGCTGCCAAAACTTAAATTTAATTCAGTATTCTTATTAATACTGCTGTTTTTTTAGAAATAGTATCTATGTGGATGTGTGAGATAGATAATAACTATGTGAATATTGTTAGAAACCAAGATTTTCAGTATATAAGAGAAAAACACAAAATCCAAGCTAAGTTATAACTGTGGTTTTACAGTTGAATTAGAAAGATTAAAGTGAATTACATTCACATTAATATGTGAATCACTAGGGGTGCCTCAGTGGCTTAGTCAGTTAATCATCTGCTTTCAGCTCAGGTCACGATCCTAGGGTCCTGGGATTGAGCCCCACATGGGGCTCACTGCTTAGTGGGGACCCTGCTTCTCTGTCTCTCTCTGCCATTCCCCCCAATTCATGCCTTCCCCTCTCTCTCTAGCTTGCTCTCTCTCTCAAATAAATTAAAAAATATATATATGTGAAACCCTAAATCCTACTTCTAAACTAATCTTTATTTTTTTTTATTTTTCTAAACTAATCTTATACTATATGCTAACTTAGAATTTACATTAAAAACCTGAAACATAAAAAAGTTTATATGAACTCATGATTTTTCTTTTTCATAACACACACTTCTTAGCTCATACTTACTGCAAAGCCTTAGAAGCGGTGACAACCTAGTAACAATGAGCAACCCTATACCCTAGACCATGCCCCCTACATACCATCCTCCACTAAAAGGAACCAGGGCCACTGAAGAAGTGCCGGACCCAGACAGAAGGAAGAAAAGGCACAATATGAACACTCAACCTTTACTGGCCAGAAAGCCGGGAAGCACTCAAATGTGATTGGGAGCAGGACCAAGTGCCAGAAGCCACAGGAAAGTGCTCTGAGGGGCAGATGAGGGCACAATCTGAGTACCACAAAGGACCACAATTAACGGACACATGCTGGGTTTATAAAAACTGGCTCCCAGTGTTCACCGTATAATCCTTTCAACTTCCTGTACTTTGAAATTTTTCATGATAAAATATTGGGAGTGAAAAGCACTTTAAACTTTAAAACGATGCTAAAAAGAAGAGGGAAGAAGAAGGGGGGTAAAAAACTGAAACAATTCACTTGTCACCACTGCAGATCTCCAGGGTCCCAACGCCTCACACTAATGACAGGTCATTAAAGGGCCAACATCAGTATTCCCCTCTTCCCTTTTCTAAAGGTACCATGTTCTCAGGGTGACCACGCAGCCTCAGTGAAGGAGTTCAAGTTCTGTACAGTCAAGCTCAAGCTGACAGATGTCGAAGAACAGATGAAATGGGGGAAGAGGAGAAATCACTACTTTGTGATATGTAGAGAAAAAGCTAATAGGGCAGTGCTTATAATGGGTCAAACCACTAGATGAAAGATTGATGGAGAAGAAGGCAATGAAAGCAGCCACGTGAACTCATTAACTAAGCATCACTAGGAATAAGACATCCAGGGGAACCATGACTGCTGAGAGGACACAGAATAAAAGATACGGAACAACCTATCCAGTTGTTTGGGGTTTTCTGTTTTTTTTTTTAATGCTGAATCTAAATTTAACTGAACGTTTTGAGTTTTTTTTTTTTTAAAGATTTTATTTATTTATTCATGAGAGGCACAGATAGAGAGGCAGAGACATAGGCAGAAGGAGAAGCAGGCTCCCTGTGGGGAGCCCGATACGGGATTTGATCCTAGGACCCCAGGATCACAACCAGAGTGGGAGGCAGATATTCAACCACTGAACCACCAATTGGTGGCTGAACATTTCTAAGTACCTTGTAGTCTGGGGGACATACAAAGGACTAAGAAAGGAGCTGAGCTCTACCTTGAGGAAAGAAACAGAAGCGTAGGGTACAGGACATTCTACATAAAAACTGGCCGAATTTCTTCACCAAACAAATGACTTGGGGAAAATAAGTGTGGTCAGGAGGGGGAATGAAGGATTTCCTGACTAAAGGAGACAAGAGACACACACAACCTTCAAATGAAGTGTGGTGGATTAGAACCACCCAGATCTACAAAGGACTCTTAAAGCAAACGAGTAGCCCTGGTTGGAATGCACCAGTGACACCAGAGTCCCAGTTAACTCCACTAGTTTAACAATGCCTTTGCAGGGGCAGAAGAATGGCCACAGATTCAGAGATTATTACTAAAATACGTAGAGGTGAAATACCGGTTTCTAGGATTTGCTTTAAAATACATTGGGGCTGGGGGGAGCACCTGGGTGGCTCAATTGGTTAAATGTCTGCCTTTGGCTCAAGTCGTGATCTGGAATCAAGCTCCGCATTGGGCTCCCTGCTCTGCAGGGAACCGGCTTCTCTCTCTGCCAGTCTCTCTCTGGCTCTCATGAATAAAAAAAAATACAATCTTTAAAAAAAATAAAATACATCAGGGGGTGAGGAGAAGGAGGAGAGAATAAGAGATAAACCAAAGTAGGCAAAACCATGATCCCAAGGCATTTATTTTCTGATCCCAATGCATGGGCCTGTAAGAGGTCATTACACTGTCCTCGCTACTTTGGGGTATGTCTGAAAATCTTCATAACGAAAAACACTTTAAAATCCCCTTGTTAACAAAAAAGTCATTGACTTCGATAAACTGACCTCCACACTTAGGAGGAACACTTTGTAAAAATCACACATAAAAGCAGAGCAAGAAACAAGGGTGAAGGATTTCACACTCCCTGAATTTCCTTATTATTTTTTCAATCAGGATCACTCCCAGCCCCAGGCAACTCAGATCATTGGGTTCAGCATAGGTCTGAGAAGCCAGGGCAACAGCAAGCCCTGAAGCAAGCCCTCTGGGAGGCAGACAGCTTCAAGGCATAAAACCAGCAAGAAGGGATTAGGACAAAACATAGGCCAGAAAAACCTGTGAAAGAAGGAGTGCTCCCCATGCCACAGAGTCCAGAGGCTTCCACTCTCATGCTCTGCCTTCATTTTCAATCATTAAGGAATCATCTAATAAAAACTCATTCACCAAAGTCATTTTATTTTGAAACCCATATGTCTTGGCCAGTCTCCTCACATCTACTAAAACAGAAGGGATGAAACCAGATGTCTGCCAAGATCCCCTCCAGATGGTTTCCTTTTTTCCAACAGGTCATGCTTTGCGCAAATGTTAGGCAACAAGGAAGATGACAGAGAAACCCAGCTTCACACCTTTAGATCTTATAGAGGTCATATTTATTCTTAAGTATGTCAAGTAACAAATCAGGATTTAGGGAGGAAGAGACTTCATGCGGAAGAATTATCTCAAGAGGGAGAAAGGGAGTGTGTTGCCACTGAGGGTGGGGACTGTGGCTACCTGGAAATGCAAGACCATGGGGCCTGCCAATATCTACCTGGGTTAAAAAGCATTTTTTTTTAAAGATTTTATTTATTTATTTATGAGAGACACGGGGGGGGGGGGGGGGGGGCGCAGAGACACAGGCAGAGGGAGAAGCAGGCTCCATGCAGGAAGCCTGATGTGGGACTTCAACCCGGGACCCAAGGATGACACCCTGGGCAAAGGCAGGCACCAAACCGCTAAGCGACCCAGGAATCCCCTAAAAAGCATTTTTTAAATAGGACTTTTGACCTTCAAATTTACGAAGTCTAAAAGTTACATGCAGGATTTGTCTGCTTTTTAAAATCATAAGCAACATCCCTAATGGACAAACATCTTCAATGAGTTTAATTATTTGAGCCTAAGCAAAATTGTTTTAAAAAGTAGGAGCCTGGTGACAGAAACTCACCAAATGAAAAGAAGCATTAGCCAAGGAAATCCCACATGGAAAATGCCAGCTAGTGTTGTCCAAGGAAATCCCAAGCAACTAAGAGCAAATATAACAAGTCACAGTAAGTCGCCTCCGAGTATGCACCAGAAAAAAGTTCTAACTTTCCTCCTGCAGGGCTACCTCCCAGATTTTCCTTGAAGTGCACAGTGAGTTCTGTTCTTGAAAAAAGATCTGGCTGGCACTTCCTTTGCTGCCCTGGCACAAAGTTCACCAGGACACTAATCTGATCCACCCTGGAACATTTCCTCCCATAATAAAATTCTCTCTCCAAAGACAAAGCAAACAGTGATGCAGAATACAAGAAACTAAAATGCCAGCCATGGTCAAGGGCAGAGATAAGAAAGAAATAAGAATACTGAGAATGTTCTAGCAGGACCTGTGCCTGAGCCACCCAGTGAGGCACTCCAGACACAAGATGTGGCCCTGGCAACTTACTAAGCAATTTATGCCTTGCTTCCTCCCTCTCCAAAGTCAGTAATTATGCCTACCTATACACTGTTGAGAGGAACAAATGAGGAAAGTTTGTGCAAAAGGAAAGAATTTTTTAAGCTAGAAAGCCTAACTCCTGTGATTCACAATTCTTAAAAAAACATATGCTTCACATTTTCATTAGCAAAACTACTAATAGCTTCCTTTAATGACCTTGGAAATTTCAAAGTCATGTATTTTTTTCATTTTCTAAAGTGAAAGTATTAAAAAAAAAAAGGAAAGAAAAACTTATTTAAGATTTTATTTACTTGACAGAGAGACAGAGAGAAAGAGAGTACAAAAGCATGGGGAGCAGCAGGCAGAGGGAGAAGAGGCAGGTTCCCCCCAGAGAAGGGAGCCCACATAGGGCTCCATCCCAGGACTCTGGGATCATGACCTGAGCCAAAAGCAGATGCTTAACCTACTGAGCCACCGAGGTGCCCCTTAAGTTTTTTCAAACTACACATTTAACCCCTCCCCAGATACAGGTATGCCTCTGCCCATACAGGTGGGTATCTACCTTTGGTCTGCTTGAAATTCTCTACACTCTACCGGTGTAAGGTGGTATCATGATGCTTGCCCATTTTCCTGCTCTCCCTCATTTCACTCAAAACCATGGCCTGAAACCTCATTAAGAAGGTGAAAATTTTGTACTAATACTGTCACAAACAGTCACAAAATATTCGGGCACTCTGGGGTCCAAACTCAGATCTGTGAAGACATGAGCATTATTAAAAGATGGTCTATACAAAAGTTTGACGACTTCCTCAGAAAGCTCCTGCTATCTTGGCCATGTTTCGCCCTGGCTGTCTCGAAGCAAGGCAATCAAGTCCTCTTTCAGTAACCAGAAAAGACAATCCACCCCATAGCTCAATTAATCAATGTTACAAAGAGTCCAATTATTACATAATCAGTTTAACTCCTGGAACGATCAATGCAGATAATCCAGAGCCTTTTCTGTTTTTTTTTCCTAGGTCCCCAAAACAAGGCAAAGACAATTCAGTCTTCCAGGCCATGGTAAAGAATAACATACGTGTCAATAACACACCAACAGCACTGAGAGTCACCAACCAACAGGAATATGAAGCAACATATGGGTAATTCACAGCTCAGACTTTTTTATGTTTAAAGATTTTATTTATTTGAGGAGAGAATGCACAAGCACAAGTGGTAGACGGTAGGGGCAGAGGGAGAAGCAGACTGCTCGCTAAGCAAATAGCCTGA
Organism: Vulpes lagopus; assembly: GCF_018345385.1. Taxonomy (NCBI): domain Eukaryota; kingdom Metazoa; phylum Chordata; class Mammalia; order Carnivora; family Canidae; genus Vulpes; species Vulpes lagopus. The sequence continues at coordinate 25,628,928 of NC_054828.1, read as the reverse complement.
CGTGAGGCTCAATCCCAGGACCCTGAGATCATGACCTGGACCTAAGCCAGACGCTTAATCGACTGAGCCACCCAGGCGCCCCTAGCCTGGACTTTTCAACTGCCAAGAAAGTACAGGCTGAGACATCAGAAGAGACACTCCAACAATTTCTCCTTGCTCCTCCAGGGCCCCCAAAAGCCCTTCATGCTTAGGTGTCAATGCGGTCCGAAGCTGACTCACCCAAGGCTGGAGCCCTGGACTACTCAGCTCTTCCCTCCCCTCCCCTCCCAACCCAGACCAGGAATTGGCTCCTGAGATGTGACTCTCCTGGTTCCACTCACCATGTCCTTGATTTATTATTTTTTCTTTTTTTTCCCTTGATTTATTTCTATTCGTGTGCTGATCACTATATCTAATTTCAAAAATAAAGGAGACATGCAGCCCTCTTGGTTATGCAGTCCTAAAATGAACAAAATTCTGACACCTGCTACAACACAGACAAACCCTGAGGACATTACGCCAGTCACAAAAGGACAAATATGTACAATTCCACTTCAAGGACACTCCTAAAGAAGCCAAATCCACAGAGACAGGAAGCAGAATGGTGGCCCCCAGAGGCTAGGGACGAAGGAATGGGACTTGGTGTTTGAAGGGCACAGAATTTCAGTTTGTGCAAGTGAGAAATTTCTGGAGATGGATGTGGTGATGGCCATACAATAATGTGAATGTACTTAATGCCACTGAACTATACACAAGAATGGTGAAGATGGTGAATTTTATGTTACATATATTTTACCACAATTTAAAAAAATGGTTTTTTGGGGGGTTGTTTTGTTTTGAAAGATTTTATTTATTCATCAGATAGAGAGAGAGAAGCAGAGACATAGGCAGAGGGAGCAGCAGGCTCCCAGCAGGGAGCTTGATGCAGGACTCAATCCCAGGACCCTGGGATCATGCCCTGAGCCGAAAGCAGATGCTCAACCACTAAGTCAGCCAGGCATCCTTTGTTTTGTTTTAAAGCAAGATCCCTGTTTTGCAAGTTTTTCTACTGCTCAATGGTCCTGGACGCTTGTTTTACAGTTTCTGACCTAGGGCCTTGCCCGGCCATGGAATATCCCTGCCCTGATTGCAGAAAGGACCAAGAAGTGTTATATAAGATTGCATGCCCCACCTTCCACTCCTTAGGTACCAGATGCTTAAGTGCTGAGCCCATTACCTTCTTTGACTAACAGACTACTTACTCATATCTAAAGCAAGAGTCCATACTGGACCACTGTGGCTTATTTGCTTGCCTACTATTTGCTGCACACCACGCTCTATCCTGGACACTGGATAACTTTTATCTTCATTAGAGGGCAGATTTAAAAAAAAAAAAAAAAGTTAAGTAACAGCACTGATAAGTGCTGGAGGGCTCCACCAGCAGAGTGGGGTAAGTAGTCGGGGCGGGGGGAGGGGGGGCCAGGAGGAGTTTCTCAGAGGGGGCATTTGGGTGTCAACCTGAAAGACAGGGCACAGTCCTCCATACCTCTCTCCTACACAAGCCCTCACCACCCTCTCGCCATGCATCTTTTATCCACTGAGGCCAGTGAGGTTTATAAAGCTTTGAGATTCGTTGGTCCATGTAAGTCAAAAAATAATAGCAACTTATCGCTTAGTCCCTTCAAACCACAAATCCGCTGCCAAATAATATTGTTCACCCAGGGGATTATCTACCTTGTTCTTTCACCTCTGCTTAAAAACAAACAGAAGGAAGGAAAGAAAGAAGAAAATTCTTCTCAAAAGCTCTCCTATAGTCTCCCCACACTGCCGTGCAAATAGTCAAATATCAAATCAAAAGTGGTTCTTGCAGGCTACTCTTCCTGTTCCTGCCCACGTCCTGGTACCGCCCAGGCCTTTCCTACAGTTCTTCTTTGTGCTTTATCTGAGATTTAAAACCGGGGCAGGGATCCTTTCTCAATGCTCAAGACACAATAAAATATTAAATATGGTGAGTCAATATCACAGCACAGGATGCCCAAGTGACTCCCAGAAGAGGCCTAAGGATCTCAATCAATACCACAAGCCAAGACACAAATACCCTCCCCGTTCTTTCTCCCCTAACCCAAGAAAAGCAGCGCTGGAAAGAACCACTGCATACACAGGGGACTTCCTGTGGGCAATACAGCTGAAGAACGTGCAGCATCTGCAGACCTGCCATGGGTCAGGTCCAAGGCAAATACTCAGCCAAGTGGAAACTAAACAAAGCAGATCCTGGCTCAAGAGAAAGAATATTCTAGGAATTCAACCTTCTCAGGATTGCACTGTTTGGGCAGGGGAGTGGGAGAAGCAGGTAGAAGCTGCCGCAAACTTCACAGCATGCAGTTCGGCATCAGAAAGTGCATCCCCCTGCTGCAGAACTTCCTTACTATGTGCTCATCAAGGATCTTGCCGCCTCTCACTTCCCTACTCTTCATTCCAGCTCTACCTGCCTCCTCTGGATTGCTCAGTGTATTCCCCAGGGCCCCGTGAACACGAGTGGAGGGAGGCTCCTCACCCAGGAACCCCCTCACCACCCACAACACTAAGCACATGTCTGGTATGGGGCAGGCACTCAACATTTCACATGAATGGACTTTGGGGATTGAGAAGTATCCTGAAATATTTAAGTGTCTGGATGTTCATTTAGGTTTTTAAATACTGAAAAATTAGAACCAGTTAAGTATCTAATAAAGGACTAAATGAGTAAATTAGTCTACAGCCAGAAGGTTGAGGGCTGTGCAGCCATAAACTTGCTGTGGTCCGAAAGTACTCCAGGAGTCCCAAATGGCTACTGTAGACCTCCTGGACTACACAGATCCAGGAACTGAGCAGGGTCCCAGCTCTGCAGACTCCCCAGAAACCAATCTAGTGAGACAAAACTCCAGACATTCCCATCAAAAGCCCCAAAACCAGAGCAAGACCAACTATCTGGCCTGGAGAGAAATCGGAGAGAAAGAGAAAGGGACAGGGTCTTGCTGCATCCCACATCCAGCCCAGCAGCACACCTGTCCTCTCTGCTCTATCACCAAAATACTACTCAGAAAGTTCTCCTACACTGGTGCATATACTACAGTGTCAGCCTTAGATGACCATGTCCAAGCATGAGTGGGATGCAGAGCAACAGCATAGCAACCAAGCCAACACCTAACAGAAGAAGAGGATAAACAGAGGCGTACAAGGTGTTCAAAAGACAAACTGTGTCCTAGAAGAAACCCTCAAGGAAGAAAGGGAAATCCTCACAAACACTTCATGCTCCAAGACATCAAGAACATGAATTCAGGAAAATAAGAGTGCAAAGAGGAAAAGATGAAACAGAAAAAAGGGGAGAGGAGCTATCCAAGAAATGATGACCAAAACACAGTCAAATGAGGGGTGCCTAGGTGGTTCAGTCGGCTGAGCCTCTGACTTGATTTCAGTTCAGGTCACAATCTTGGGGTTATGGGATGGAACCCCATGTCAGGCTCCACACTCAGTATGGAGTCTGCTTGCAATTCTCTCTCTCCCTCTCCCCCCCAGACCCCACTCATGTGTTCTCTCCCTCTCTAAATAAATTAAATGTTTAAAAAACACAGCCAAATTAGTAGGTTAAAGCAGCAAAGTGTGGGATACACAGCAGAAAACTGAATTACTATCTTAGAGGAAAGGATACTAGTTGAAGAGACAGATAAAAGCATAAAGGATACTAGCTGAAGAGACAGATAAAAACAAGAACGAAAAGCAGACAACAGCTATCCAACAGAAAGTCTCTGAGGTGGGGATTCCAATAAATGGAACATTAGGCACATTTTTTTTAAAGATTTATTTATTTATTTATGATAGACATAGAGAGAAAGAGAGAAGCAGAGACACAGGAGGAGGGAGAAGCAGGCTCCATGAGGGAGCCCGATGCGGGACTCGATCCCGGGACTCCAGGATCGCACCCTGGGCCAAAGGCAGATGCTAAACCGCTGAGCCACCCAGGGATCCCGATTAGGTGCATTTTTAAAAATACACATAATGAACAAGAAAATTTCCTGATGTGATTAAAGAAATCAAAAGCATACTGAAAAAAAATGAAAAAAAAAAAGCATACTGAAAGAGCACACTGAATTCCAGAAAAATCTAACACAATGTGTTCAAGGTAGTAACAGATCACAACCAAGTTACTAAACTACTTAACCTCAAGGATACAGACAGTTACAAGTGCAAAAAGCACATCACCCACAAGGGAGTAAAAAGGAGGGGGGAAAAAAAAAGGCCAGCCTCAGATTTCTCCCATTGCCTTGTTAATTACAGGAAGACCCTGGAGCAAGCTCTGGATGGCCAGAGACTATTATACCCAGCCAAGGTGTCATTCAAGTCCAAAGCAAGGGACAAACCCTTGTAAATGTGAGACAATGGGAGAAGAAAACAGGAATCTAGGCAATCAAGAGATGAGCCAAAATTAGAGCCCCTAGGTGGCTCTGTCAGTTGGGCACCTGAGAGAGAGAGAGATGAGCCAAAATTAAAGATTCTGTATTAGGAAAGCCATACCTGAATAAAAGCATTAGATCAATTTAAGTAGAGGACAGAGCCAAAGAATGATGGACAGCATGACAATGGACAGAATGAAAAGTACAACATGAAGTTAATAATAACATGCTTTTAAGTGAGAAACCAGAGAGGAAGGAAAAAGAGTAAAAATTCTGGCACCTTGGCAACCCCCTAGGCTGGGGAATAAACCCATATAGTCAGAATCACAAAACTGCTTTAAAAAGCCACAATCCTAACCTTGTGATGCTTTCACAAATCTCTTCCCTTAACCTTTAATGAACCCTTTAAAAAATAAGCTCTTAAGGAAACAGTTATTTTTGAAGCTTAACATTTCTCTGGTTTTACTTCAACTTCTTGCTTAGTTGAGATCAAGTAAAAGCAATACTTTTGTTACAAAATAGCACTGTCAATTATTAGCATTGTAATTATTTTATTACAAAATAGCAGGTTCCATTTTCACAAAGTACAAAGGTACTTTTGTCTCCAAAACTATCACTGTACCTGCCCTAAATGTAGTATACAGTGATCTCAATGAAGTGAACCCAGTGTGACCAGAGGTTACTTTGAGCATCTAGGATATGGGGTAAGAGACATTTTCTTCCTTGTACTTGTCAAGTATTGATGGATTATACTGAATATGTGCCATTTTTATGATTTTATACTAATACAGAAGGATCTGTCTTAACTAGAACAAACTGGGGGGGAAAATACCAAGATGTTATGTTAGCAGTGCTTAGAATTGTAGGGTGGATATGGTAAAAATTTTCTTCTTCGTACTTTTCTGTATTCTCCAGGAAAAAATATCCAGCATTGTTAAAGAGGGTGTGGTGATGCTGGAAATTTATGGTAGCTAGTCAAGTGTTGAGAGAGAAAAACCAAACTAGAAGCCTCGACATGTATTAGCACAGGTACACAGAAGAGTGTATCAGCACTGATAAGAGGGTACAGAAGATTTCCTGTCCTTCTCTCTTACCAACTTAATTTCTGAAAAGTGAACATTTACAACTTGTATAGTTAAAAAGACACATCTTGCTTTTGTTTCTTAATAGAAGAGGCTTCTCAGATGGAATGATTCCCAGTCCCTGAGATGCTGGCATGGCAGGCAGAGCATCAGAAAATGCAGGTGGATTAAAACCCCAGATGAAGAGGATGAGGGGATTTCAAAATTCCCATGGGGTGGAGCAGTCCAGTGATGCTGCACAAATGTGGAACAAGGGGGTGAAAACTGCCCTGAGTCAGACACAGCCCTCAGACACTACCCAGGACGATGTTTTTTAGGTCAGAAACAAAATTAAGGAGGAAAGGGCTCCATTCATACTCAACAATATATAGCACCCTGGAACAACACACCACACGAAAGCCTGGCATGCCCAAGCTAAGGTGCCCAAGCTTGTAGCCTTTATATGCTTTTGATGGCTGGAAAGAAAAAGAAAAGAGCTCATAAAAGCAGATGAGTTTCTAAAAGGAGTTACCTTCAAGCTTCACCAACATGCAGATACTCAGCATGCTTAGACCTTAAGGTTTGGAATATTCCAACTGGAACAAAACTCACCAGTGGCTATGGCCCAGTAAACGTCTGATCCACTCAGTAACTCACCACATGCTATGGGAGAATAAACCTGGGACCCAGGCACTTGAAGGAGAATTCGAAATGGAGCGACCCGTGCATTGGAATCCAGCACTGCATCCAGAGCACCTACCAGGCGACCTTCAAAAGAAAAAAGAAAGTGCACCTCTGAGCACAGGGACTGACCAGCTGCCCACTCCCCGCACACAGTTCAGTTGGTGTCTAAACATGACACGAGAAGGCAACAGGCTTGGGTCCAGTTCTTCAACTCACCTCTCAAGAGCCCGAGCTCCAAGAGGCCCAGAGCTCTGGCTACCCGGTGCCAGATACCCAACATCTGGAACAGGGCCTGACATTAACAGGCACTCAGTACACATTTGCAGAATCCAGTGACCAAGTGAACAAGGGACCCCAGAAGAGTCACCTAACTTGTTTGCTTTCCTCAACATCTTCAAAACAGAGGCAACATGACTCTGTAAATAAGAGCTGGGGATCTTTACTCAGAATGCCTGACTCGAGTCCCAGCTCCCCAATTTTCAAGCTGTGTGATCTTAAGCAAGTTACTTAACTTTTCCATGCCTTGTAAAATGGAATAATCGCTGTATACCTACCTCATAGGGTAATTGTAAGAAATAATGTATGCAACATTCAAAAAGTCTTAGACTATCACCTGGATGTAAGAAGCACCATTATTATTTTATCATCATCCCCATGGTGTATGAATAACCCCTGCCTACTCCAGAAGGGGACTGTGAGCAGCAAATAATATACTGGAGTCCTTCACAGGCCATAAAAGCATACAAAGTAAAGGTTTACCATTCTGTTGTCATGAATATCAGCATGAATCCACAGCAAACACAGAAACACACCCACCCACACAGCAGGTGGCAGACGATTTCATATTGTCCCATTACTGGTAAAAGTGTTTGCCAAGCTTCCACACTGTAAAGTTACTCCTTTTTCCCTTCATAATTAACAAGTATGCTGTGAAGTACTTTGAAACTACGTTCCTCATTAAATTTTCAACTTTTTTATTTCTATCAGTATGGTTTCATGTTCTCCTGCTTTATCCACTCTGGCATTACAGGTATTTTGATGTTCACATTGTCTCTGACAATGAGTAGCCAGTGAGAGCCCCTTCAAGCTGGCTTCTGTGTCCTTTGGACATGTCCTCATTATTCTTTCTACTTTCTGGCATGATCAAATAATCCCAGTTCATCCTGTATTTTTCCTGCTTTAGCCCTGGAATCAGCAATTTCTCCAAGAAGCCCTGGTTCATTTAGTGAAGAATGGTATGAAAAGCCAAGATCTAGGATGCTTGGGTGGGTCAGTGGTTGAGTGTCTGCCTTTGGCTCAGGGCGTGATCCTGGAGCCCTGGGATCAAGTTCTGCATCAGGCTCCTGGCAGGAAGCCTGCTTCTCCCTCTGCCTGTGTCTCTGCCCCTCTCTCTGTGTGTCTCTCATGAATAAATGGATAAAATCTTAAAAAATAATAATAATAAAAGCCAAAATCTGGGAGCCAGGTATACTTACTGCTATGAGGGTGCTTGCTCCCAGAACCTTTCAGTGGTCAGAATTTGGTACTACACGTACATGTGCGTATATGCATAAGTGCATGGGTATATATATGTATTTACATACATACACATAAGTACACATTAACATTATTTTTATATTGATTTTATACATAAAAACTGAGCTCACATCAGTACCTCCAATTGCAATCCACTACCTCATCGTTCATTCCCATTTCATTCCACATTTCCAACTCTCTTCAACACCAAGGAACCTGGTTTCCATTATTCTTAATGTATTTACATATCTAATCAGTCCTCCTGTTGCTACCACTGTCCCCTTTCTGACAGATGCCCTCTTCACCCTATTCAGGCTCCAACTGCCCATCCACCCCACCCATATAATCACCTTGATCTGTCCCAATTAATGGCTTGAGGGGAAGAAGGAGAGTGTGTGACTTTTTATAGCAATTATTCCTTAGGCTGCTCAGAATTTTTACCCCCTTACTGGTTTGCACTTGACTTACAGATAATTGAGGGGAGCTGAAAGCTGTCAGATTAAGGGGGTGCTACTTTAACACAGAACCTGCACAGCTGCTTAGGGGAGCTCTGTGATTAAAAACATGGGTCGGTGTGGGGGGGGTAGGGTAAAGTTAAAGATGCATTTGTATAAGATTGATAAACATGCCTGACTGTCAAAGCTTGGAGGGAGGGAGTGATAGGGAAGTAGATGGACCCTAGAAAGGTGCTAAAAACCCCACCTGTTCTTCATGTAGATTTAGCACTTCCCAATTTAAGTGATCTGTTGTAGAATCCGTATCTAGTTTGCTAATAAGAAAAACCTGAGCAACAAAAAGAAGGAAGTGAGAAGGGTGGGAAATAACAGCATCACCACAACACAGAAAGCAGTCGTTTTTATCAGAAAGAGTGATTTTTTTTTTTCCTCTTCAACTCAGGAGGCTTTTGCAATGGTCCGGGTGTCTTATACCAACACAACCAACCTGGTACCAAACTTCAGCTGCTGGGAAGGTGGGGAGGGAGCAATGAAGGGAATGGGGGGCAGACAACGACTTCTAGTTTTAGCTCTACCATGTAAAGAATTTGGAGTCCTCACTCCCATCCTGACAACAAGAAGCTGAGCAAACTGAAAACCAGGGGCTTTTCTGGGACCCATCAAAGAACTAAGGTCACAGGTCAAATCACAACCCAGAAATCTGGAGAGAAGAGACAATTCAAAGTCACAGCCAAGATCTGCTTGCCTGACACAGAAGGCACCGGGGCCATTACACCAGTAGGAACACTTAAATGGTGGTTTTGACAAGTTGCTGGAGGCTGAGTGCAAACTAACAGGAGAGTAAGAAACTCCTGGTGGCCACAGTCTTAGGGGGCCCCAAACCCGTATGGTTTTTACCACCAGGTTCTTGCTATGAAAAGCCAGGAAAAATCCCCACATGCTTGCCTAGGGGAAGGGAAGTCATCACAGTGATGGGTGCTCAGAGCATCCTACATAACACAGGCCTGCTCTCCAGGGGAAAGACTTTTCCAGAACTTTATCCTAGCTAGGGGAAGGCCATTTCTGACTTCAACCCACTCCAGTCTTCCAGTCTCACCTAAGGAGGGGGTGAGAGGAAGAGAGAGGCATCCAAGAAACACTGCGAAAGAGTACAACCCAGGGACACAGACTGAGATTTCTCTGATAAGATTTACAGGGTGCTTCTCCCCATTCTTTATCACCATATCAACAGCTGAAGAGCTGGAAGACTTCGATTCCACGTGAAGAGTTCAGGGTTTTGGGGTTTCTCAGTGTTTAAGAAATCTCTACACCCAACATAAGGCTTGAACTCACAACTCTGAGACTAAGAGTCCTATGCTCTGGGGCACCTGGGTGGCTCAGTTGGTTAAGCGTCCAACCCTTGGTTTCAGCTCAGGTCATGATCTCTGGGTCATGAGATGGTATACACTCTCAAGCTCCTCCTGCCTCTGCGCTCTCTCTCTCTCTCTCTCTCTCTCTCAAATAAATAAATAAAATCTTTAAAAAAAAAGAATTAAAAAAAAGAAAAGAAAAGGCCATGCTCTACAGACTGAGCTAGCCAGGTACCCTGGAATTCGTTGTTAAAGCAGCCCAAAGACAGACCAAAGCAAGGACACCTAAGGAATCTGAGAACCTCAGGCACCTGTAGCTACAGCACACAAATACAGCCCAAGTCCTGGTCAGAATCACATAGAACTAAGAACTATTTCTTCAGTTCTTAGTACTCCATACATCATGTCGGGCTTTCAGAAACAATTACAAAGAATGCTGAGAAGCAAGAAAACACAGTCTGGAGAGACAAAGCAAACATGAGAGAATGAGCCTCATGTGTGACACAGACAAGATGCCCGACCAGTCCTATCAGAATCACCAAATTCATTAAAAACAAGGGAAGTCTGAGAAACTGTCACAGCCAAGATGACAACCACATGGGAAGTAATGTCCTGAGAGGTGACCCCCGGAGCAGAAAAAGGCCAGCAAAACCTGTATAAAACATGGCCTTTACCGAACTATCACCACATTCGTTTTCTACTGCTGCTCCAACAAATAACCACAAACAGTAGCTTAAAACAAAACAAATCTATTATCTCATAGTTCTGTAGGTCGGAGGTCTGATACAGACCCCACTAAGCTAAAATCAAGGTGTCAACAGGCACATTCCTTTCCGGAGGCCCAAGATGAGAGTCCCTTTGCTTGCCTTTCCCAGCCCTGAGTGGCCACTCACTTTATTTGGGTCCGGGCCTCTTCCCCCATCTTCAAAGCCAGCAACACCAGGGTGAGTTCCTCTTCCACTTTTGAAACCCCTTATGATCACATTGAGCCCTCCTGCTTAATTCATGCTCATCTCCCTACATTAAGATCTGCTGGTTAGCAACCCAATTAATTCCACCTGCACACTTAGTTCCCTTTTGCCACAGAACCTAACATATTTACAGGCTTAAAGTCATAGTCTGCCCATCACCATAATCCATCAATATCTGTTCATTCACTGTAATAAATACACCATACTAATATGTCAATAGTCAGAGAAATTGGGTATAGTGTCTAAGACAACTCCCTATACTGGCCTTCACCATGTTTCTGTAAATCTAAAACTGTTCTAAAAAAAAATAAAGTTGAGTTTCTTTTTTTAAAAAGTGACAAGGGGGGCAGCCCCAGTGGCACAGCGGTTTAGCGCCGCCTGCAGCCCGGGGCATGATCCTGGAGACCTGGGACGGGGTCCCACGTCTGGCTCCCTGCATGGAGCCTGCTTCTCCCTCTGCCTGTGTCTCTGCCTCTCTCTGTGTCACTCATAAATAAATAAAATCTTTAAAATAAATAAATAAAAAGTGACAAGGAAAGTCAGGTCAGTCAGCATCCACTACAGACAAGGGCCCTCCACTTCTGCACAAATACAGACTGCCCCTTTTCAGGAACTCCAGGAACGGAGGAGCTCTGAATCCAGGATAAACCAGAGCACTCAGGGTGGAGCTAACCAAAGCACAAACACAAAAGAAATGGCAGACAAAGAGCCAAGATGGTAGAGAAGATGCCAAGGTGAGATGCAGGTCGGTGAGAGTTCGCAGCAGGAAAAGCAAAATGAGAAATGAAAAAATCAGGAAGGAAAAAGCATCCTTAAATCTCTGCTGAGTGGTGAAGGAAAAAAAGATTTGCATGGCAAAAAAATTGTTCAAACTCATGAGAAAATGGGGTATGATGTCCACAAATGTCAAGTCGGTCTAAGAGAAAAATATATACATATATATGCAGCAATAAAGTAAATATATGGCAAAACGTGTACATAAAGCTCCTAACAACAGGGTATGTAGCCCTACTTATCTGTCTTTTTACTTTATTTTTTTGTAAAGATTTTATTTATTTATTCATGGGAAACGGGGGGGGGGGGGCGGGCTAGAGACACAGGCAGAGGGAGAAGCAGGCTCCATGCAGGGAGCCCGATGTGGGACTCGATCCCAGGTCTCCAGGATCATGCCCTGGGCCGAAGGTGGTGCTAAACCACTAAGCAGGCTGCCCTTATCTGCCTTTTTATAAGGAAGCTGAAGATAACTCACATGGATGTCTCTGAAGCAATATTTATTTGCCAGGCTCAGGTTCATTAACAAGACAAAATACTGGGACACCGGGTGGCTCAGTGGTTGAGTGGCTGCCTTCAACTCAGGTCGTGATCCCAGAGTCCTGGGATCGAGTCCCACATTGGGTTCCCCGCAGGGAGTCTGCTTCTCCCTCTGTGTCTCTGCCTCTCTCTCTGTGTCTCTCACAAATAAATAAAAAAATTTTTTAAAAGACAAAATACTGAAGCCTTACATCTAGGGTCTGTTTTCTCACTAATCCTTTGGCCACTCTGGAGGGAGGGATGAAGTAGGCAAGGCTCTGAGCAGTAGGGACCACTGGCCTCGCCAGCTGTAGCTCCAAAGCAGGCCTCCTCTTCCCCTGCTCTTGGGTCTATTTAAAGACAGGGTAAGGATTATTTTCAGAAATGCTCCATCATCCACAAACCTACACTTCTACCTACATTCAGACTGACTCGGCTCTCCCAAGCCCCACTTGGCGAAGTCCTCGCTCTGTCTCCATGAACGAATCCCCCCAAGTGCAGGGCAGCTCCCATGGAGCACGCTGGCCTGCCTTCTGCGGCAGCTCCATATGGCTCGTCTGGCTCTACAGGAAAACCCTCCTGGCGGCTCACGGAGTGCAACTCTCCTATTTTTAGGCTATTAGAATAACAACTCTGGCTGAGATAGATGTCGAGTGACAAGTTTTATAATTAGGGCCCAAAAGGGGCCTGTGAATAATTTGCTTCTAAGTGATAATGCTGTTCTTTCATTCTGGCTGGGTTTCATGCACATGGATGGTACCAAGTTCAAGACAAAATGGCAGCTACTGACGTGGGACAAACAGGGACACTTGGAGAAGCCTGCCCACTGCCTCCTCGTTTATATAACCTCTGTGTTGAGCCTGGGACTTAACCACAGGCAGCAGTGACAAAGTGCTCTGCTCTTACCAGTAAGAGCACCCTAGCACTTAGCGTAGTAAAACCCATTTTTTTTTTACTTTTATTTATTTATTCATGAGAGACAAAGAGAGGCAGAGACATAGGCAGGGAGAGAAGCAGGCTCCCTAGGGGGAGCTTGACGCAGGACTCGGTCCCAGGACCCTCGGATCACTGCCTGAGCTAAAGGCAGACACTCAACCACTGAGCACCCAGGTACCCCAAGTAAAACCCACTTAAAACAAACAAAAAAAAACCCACTTAAAACACAGCAACACCCAGCCCCCATGGAAAGCATTTTCAGGAAAGTTAAAAAACAGAAAACAGTCTATTTTTTCCCCTGCACTGAAGAAAACAGGTCTTCCTAATGGTGTTGGGCTTAGAATAGACTTCAGCAGCCCCAGGAAAAAAAAAAAAGCTTTTACCCCAATAAAGAGCTTCTCATGGGATCCCTGGGTGGCTCAGCGGTTTAGCGCCTGCCTTTGGCCCAGGGAGTGATCCTGGGGACCCAGGATCAAGTCCCGCGTCGGGCTCCCCGCATGGAGCCTGCTTCTCCCTCTGTGTCTCTGCCTCTCTCTCTCTGTCTCTCTCTGTCTCTCTCTCTGTGCCTATCATGAATAAATAAATAAAATCTAAAAAAAAAAGAAAGAGCTTCTCATCATTATCCACAAGCCATGGACGTGACGGCACGCCCACAGTGCACCGCGCTCAGCACGATAATCCAGTTGGGAAACTAATTTGGTCCAGAGCTCTGTCTTCATGTTAGGGCTGTTTGGTTTGGCTGCTATCACTGTCTTAGAGACATGGAGGGGGAGCAAAGAACCAGAAAAAAGGAAAAAAACTTTTATTTGTGAAAAGTAGTAAGTAACCTAAAAGGTCACATGAAGTCCTTTCTGCTATCTTTGAAAAGAGAAGACAAATGTTGGGAATATGTGCATTCTCAACAAAAGAGCTCTAACTATTCAAAGTCAAATTCATAATCCAAATAATTAGATTCCAGAGTTGTTGGTTTTTTTACAAAGCATTTTACATAATTCAATATACCTCTTACTGTGTGTTCCTATGATTCCCACAAATCTCCACTAACCTAAGAGATGATGGTGCTATTTTGAGAGTGCAGTCAATCGGTGGGCAAAGCCACAGGGTAACTGAATCATGCAGGAAGCTCCAGTGCCAGCCCCCTGACGAGCTCTGTCTTTATAACTCAGTGGATAAGACAGCAGCCACGTGCCCATCATGGTGACAGGAGGAGCCTGCCAAATCTCCATGAGTCTGAGCAAGTGAAACTCCAGGGAGGAGAGCTTCAAGGGCACTGCAAGGGAGGGATCCTGGCCCTGGTTCTTGAGAACAGGATGGGCAGCCCCCAGGCCCCCACCTCCCAGATACATGGGAACAAGGACAGCCACACAATGACCCTTTGCCTTCTCAAGAACCAAGAGATGACAGCCAGTAAGGGGGCTACCTCTAATCAGCCAGGAGGAGTTACAATGTAGACTGTCCTGTTCACCCTGGACTTAAGGGAGACAGAATTCTTTTTGCCTTCACTCAAAAGTTGTGAAAATGCTTCATTGGGAACAGAGTTTCTGTGTTCCAAGATGAAAAGAGCTCTGGAGACAGTGGTGGTTGTGCAACAATGTGAACTATACACTTAATACCACTGAACTGTATGCTTAGAAACAGTTGAGGGGCACCCGGTGGCTCAGTCAGTTAAGCATCCAACTGCTGATTGCGGCTCAGGTCATGATCTCGAGTGGTGAGATCAAGCCCCATGTGGAGCTCTGCTTATGATTCTCTCTGCCCCTCCCCACATTCTCTCTCTGTCAAATAAATAAATAAATAAATAAATAAATAAATAAATAAATAAATAAAAAAAATCTTTTTTAAAAAGCAGTTCGGATAGCTAATGTTCTATGTATTTTACCACAATTTTAAAAAGTACAGATTGATGGTAAAAGAAAAAAAAAACTACGACAATGGTCAAATGTCCACAATTGGGCTCCTAAATTAAATATAAAAACTTTTCCTAACTCCATTCCCCCAAGTGATGAATCATAAATGCATTTGAACATAAATGTGCTCTAGGTCCACACTGGTGAACCGACACATTATTCTTGGCTCCATAAATAATCCTTGGATGGGGACCAAGCCGTGTGCTTTGGCTCAGACCAAACATAAGGATCCTGTCATAGTGAACCTCCGAGTAGGGTGATGTAATGCTCAAAGTGCATGACAATAAGAATCCTACACAAAACACCATCATGACAGCCAATTCCAAACACAGTGATAGCCCTGCTTTAACAGACACATGTTGCTGTGGATATAATGAACACTATCTCAAAAATTTTCCAGTATTTCTAGGCACTTGACTATCCAGTTATCTGGTCTTCTGGTATGATGATTACATAAAACAACTAAGATTAAATTCTTTCAGTGCAGGAATGACTCAAGGCTATAAAATGAAAGGTAAGAGGCACAGTGAGAGAAAAAACCAAGAATCAACAAAGAGGTTGACTTTAAGACATGATACCATCTCCAAATGAAATGCTGGCCGCCAGGGGCATCTGGGAAGAATGGGGATGGCTATCTGCTCCACCTCCACGCTTCCAAGCCCAGCACAATCCGGGGTTGCCCGGAGCTCTTCCCTGAACACTGATGTGTCCTTGATGGCCTCTCCCAAAGGCTATCAGACCCAAGTGCTCCAGGACCATCTGCTCATCATCCTGATGGTTCTAGCCCCATGCTAACCTGTCCTTCCCATTCTGTTCAGCTCTTTCCAGATATCTGTCACCCTTTCTTTAGGACATACAAAATGGTATACATAATTAATATGAGTTTGCAGATAAGTATACACCCATGAAACCATCAACATTATCAATGCCATAAACATGTCCATCAATTCCGAAAGTTTCCTCCCACTCTCTTATTAACATATAACGCTATGGTAAGAACATTTAACATAAGATCTACCCTCTAGTAAATATTTAAGTATACAAAATTGTTAACTATAGGCATTACACTGTACAGTGGATCTCTAGGACATGTTCACCTTGCATAACTGAAACTTGGTACCCTCTAATTCCTCCCCATTCTCCACTTCCCCAGCCCCTGGCAACCACCATTCCATTCTCTGCTTCTATGGGTCTATTTTATTTTTAGATTCATCATCTCATAAAAGTGGTATCATGTAGCATCTGTCTTTCGGTGACTGGGTTCTTTCATTTAGCATAATGTCCTTGAGGTTTATCCACTTTGTTGAAAATGGCAGGATTTCCTTGTCTCTAAAGGTACTGCCACTCATTTTTTTTTTTACTGCCACTCATTTTTAATCCTGAATGTTCCTCATTCAGATTCCAGTAGCCCCATCCAATGAAGACTAGAATCATCCCACTTGTTTTGACTTAGAAAAAAAAGGCAAAAAATTATGTTAGACTGACATATCAAATGTGCAATCAAATGTAACAGCATCAGCTATACTCCCTTGCCAGTTTCTGCTACTTCAAAAGAACCAAAGTCCTTTGGCAAAACATCTCTGAACTATCAATTGTGTTGAGAAACTATCTGCTTCGGTCAAGTCTTTAAACAGCCTGGTGCACTTTGGTCCCTGTTAACAGGAGACATCCTGTTTGAGACATGATAATTTATCACTTTTGACATCCCGTGTTGAACAAGACCAACAGGTGTTACTTATACTCCCAAAATCATATTAAGATAATCAGTTATAAAGAATACTTTCCCAAGGATGCCTGGGTGGCTCAGTCGGTTAAGCGTCTACCTTCTGCTCAGGTCACAATACCAGGATCCTAGGATCAAGCCCCACATCGGGCTCTCTGCTCAGCAAGGACCCTGCTTCTCCCTTTCCCTCTCCCCCTGCTCGTTCTCTCTTCTCTCTAATACATAAATAGTATCTTTTAAAAGAAAAGAATATCTTTTCAAAAAATCTTCCCTAAAATAATACAGTTTAGTCTCAATTTGCCCTTCTAAAGCAATCTGGTTTTTTCCTTGATCACAAAACAAATACACATTTTGAAATCTATAAAACCCCAAAGAATGTTTAGCTCTTATCTTGCCACCTGACAATAACCCTTGGTATATGCCCTTATGGCCTCATTTCTAACTAGTCACAGATAAAGACTATTCTGTGCCCACATCAGGGATATCAAAGATTGGAAGGGGAAAACAAGGCTGAGCATGAAGTCCAAAGAACTGTCCCTTCATGCTCAGAAACAGTTACAGAAGGGTTGTTAAACTTGTTCAACAAGACTCCTATGTGGTGCACAAACCGGTTTACCAGCCAAATTTCATCAAAAGCAACCTGCTGCCCGATAGCACCCGATGCTGTTACAGTTACAATTTTACCTCCACCTCACCAACCACACTGTTGTTTAATGGCCCTGTACATACTTAAAGGCAGGAAATGGAGCTTAGAGGCATTGGAGGATTACAGAAAAATAAATAAGGTAAGGCAATAGGGCTTCCTTTGCAAAATGGAAATCAATATGAAAGTCAAAAGGGTCAGTGAAGCAAGACATTTCCACAGACTCAGGTTCAAAATGAAAGACAGTACTTTGCTGGTTCCAGCTCCTTGCATGGAAAGAGCCCCCTGGGAGCTTATAAAACTGCAAACAAGTCTTAAAAAGGATGAGTCTGCCTGTTTCATCAGCTTACCAAGCTACATGCATTTCAATACAGCAACTCATGTGCAATTTTTAAGACATTTTCAATGAACACCTACACTGTGCCAGGCCACTGTGGTTTGATTAATCCTTCCCCAGAAGTTAAAACACTGTCCTCATTTCTTAACTGCAGCCAGTGAGGCCACAGTGGGTTCCATTCCTCTTGTGAGTATACAGGTATACCAAAAGAGGTCAAGCTTAGCACACTACGGTTTGACACAATTATTTACAATACCCTTTACCACCTGGCAACAAAGCCCGTATTTCGGGCTTTGGTTTCAACATTTCTGTCCTTGATAACAAGTCTTTTAAGCTATCAAATTACAACTAATTTGCTATTACTAAATGTTAAATGTTGATAATCCACCGAAGTTTCTTACTTTAAATGCATGTACAGGGGGTTGCCAGGGGAAAGGCAGGGATCCTTTATCAGTTCCCAGCACCTGGAGTACCTGGCTCCTGGTGTGCCTTTAATAAATATTTGGTTAATAAATCTTCTCAGTAAAATGAAATCAAAGAAGACGGTCCTTTGAGTTTACTTGGAAGAAATTATTTTTCATATGCTACAAGCAGCTGGATTCTGTTCACTGAGGATTCTGATCTTGAAATCCGATTACTCAGTCTGCCATCTGCTACTCTCTTTCAGAGACCTGCAACATATCAACAACTGTATGGTTCTGTTTCAGAACTCCACTAATCTTATCTTAGACGAGGCAGGAGGTAAGTGTTTCAGTAACTAAATTTATCTCAGAGATTAAGTAGATTTTATTTTTTGTTTTGTTTTGCTGTTAGAAGAAAGCACACAGCACAGAAGTCCCAGCCTGTCCTAAGTACGTACTCTGAAATGCTGAGCCCTCCCTTCTAGAAGATCAGACAGACGGTAATTTAACCATTAATTCAGGAATGGCAGAAAAAGGACAACAGGGCAAGCTAGAGAGGAAGGAGAACATTCTACCTCCCCAAGAACAGGTGCTCCAACCCATGGAAATAAGGAAGTAGATTTACTCCTATGGCTTATAGTCAGCCTTCCCCATTGGGTGACACTACTATAGACCCAGTCTGTAACAAGCCACCATCTCATAGAACCTGTTGTCATCTTCAGGTCCTAAGAAAGCCTTAGCCATGTGCACAGGTCATGATAGGGTCCAAGGCAGAATCAGGGAAGAAAGGGACAGAGAATAAAATGACAGCTTGCCCCTGTCTCTACGGCTGTCACACATTGTGGGAAGGGTGGTCATCTAACCCTTTAGAAAATGTTTCTTTCTGAACCCAAGATGCATATCTACAAGGTCCATGGACTGAGAACCAGTAGGGAAATGCAAATTTGGAGTCAGTAGTTAGGGAAAAAAAATCTAATAAAAGTAAATTTTAATAAGATCAAATGGAGAAGCTTTAGCAGCTGCAATTTACTTTCTTGGACTCATGGACAGCTCTTTATAACAGGAGTTTTCTACTGGGAATTCTGATCTTGAAATCTGACAGTTCAAAGCCTTCCTCACTTGGGAAAAGCTGCTATAGCCTTCAAGACTCTGGATTCCTGCAACAAGCCAGTGCAGAGCACTCGTTGGCAAAACACTCTGACATTTATTCTGCAGACATCCACCCCACAGTAATGATGGAACTGGGACATCTCATGACTTGGCTCTTCTGTTCACTGCACTTTTTGTGCTGAAGAGGCTGGCCACCAGCAGAAACCAAGTTAGGTCCTTATCACATAAGGCTGAGGACACAGGAGGATCCCAAGAGACAAACAACTTTTAGCAGGGTGTTGGTTAGCCAAGATCTAAAAGGCTTCTCTTTATATCATTGAAGAGGATTTTAAGTTGTGAGAGCAGTAACAGTGGAAATAAAAATAAATGTAAGAAAAATCCCACCAGTCCCACCAGATCAACAAATCAAACTGACTTTATGTTTCTGTGTTTCCTCCTGGCAAATGGATGATATTTATTTCACAGAGAAAGGTGAAATGTGTAGCAAAGTAATATTTTAGTTCTCAACTGGTCTAGAGCTGAATAATGTCCCCAATGCCCTGAGAACGCCCAGAAGACTCATAGACTCCGTGCAGGAGTCCCAACAGGAAGCCCCAAACAATCCTCAGTTGATCTAAATTAGGGAAGTCATATATTCAGGAGTCACAAAGTCCTGAGTTCAAATCCTGACTTTGTCCCTTATTAGCTGTGTGGCTTAGATAAGCATCCTCACCTCCATCACCCTGTTTCCTCCTATGTCCAGTGAAGTCTGCATGGATGTTGAAATATGTGCAGAGTACCTGGACCAAATACCTGTTATAGACTGAGTTGTGTCCTCCCAAAAAAAGATGCTGAAATCCTAACCCTTAGTTCCTCACAATATGACCTGACCTGGAAACAGGGTCTTTGCAGATGTAATTAATTATAATGAGGTCATACTGGGATAATCTGAGTAGTATCCACATGAGAAGACAGCCATGTGAAGACAGACACACAGGGAGAATTCCATGGGACGCTGAAGGCAGAGATTGGAGCTGCACAGCCACAAGGAATCTCAAAGATTTCCAGCCATCACCAGAAGCAAGGAAGAGGCAAGAAGGGATTCCCCTACAGTCATCAGGGAGCTTGGCCCACTAACTTCCTGATTTGGAACTTCTAGACTCCAGAACTATTGTTCCGTTGTTTTAAGCAACCCAGTTTGTGGTTCTTTGTTACGACAGCCCTAGGAAACTAATGCACTGCCCAACTCAGGGAGACTTCCTATGGTCCACGTACACGCACATGAAGAGTAAGAGAGCTTCCAATGTACAACATACAACAGTCTTTCTGTACCCAACATGGATTTCATAACCAAGCTCTATGTACTAACTGTTAACATTATTTATTTTACCTATTGCCCTAGCTTGTCAATAATCTAAGTACAGGAAAAGACAAATTCAGGGAAGAGGCACCCATTCATTCAAAGTCTACATCACTTGCTTAGATGGAAAAATATTAAGACTTTAGAAGATTAAACACCTTAAAATTCCCCTGAAAGGACTCGTATCAAATATGGATCAGTAAGAAAAAGATAATACAATGAAATTAGTATATACAAAATACACAAATAGGCAGTTTGCAAAGAATTACCCAATAAACACATATTAGTGATTTAGGAACTGCAAATAAAAACTACAGTGGAATACCACTAACTCTACACCAGATAGCTAAAATTTAAATAGAATACCTCACAATTAAAATTTAAATACAGTTTAATGACTCAGAACACCAAGTGTTACAGAGGATATGAAGTAGAATTTTCAAACACTGCTAGAAGGAGTGGAAAAGTGGCACACTCAAGCTGTATTTCTACAGCTGAACATACAAATAAATGTCTCATGAACTAGCAATTTCATTCCTAGATACATCCCCAAAAGAAATGCATATGTGTGTATTACCAAAAAAGTCACAGGATGTTCACAACAGCAGTATGGATAACAGTCCAAATCTGGAACATCCCAGAGGTCAAAAATAAACATATTACATGGCAGCCCGGGTGGCTCAGCAGTTTAGCGCTGCCTTCAGCTCAGGGCCTGATCCTGGAGACCAGGGATCAAGTCCCATGTCAGGCTCCCTACATGGAGCCTGCTTCTCCCTCTGCCTATGTCTCTGACTCTCTCTCTCTCTCTCTCTCTCTCTCTGTCTCTCATGAATAAATAAAATCTTCATAAATAAATAAATAAACAAACAAATTACAAAAACAAAAGTGTGGAACGTATAGAATTGCTCTTGCCATGAAAATGAATGAAGTAATGCCACATGAAAAACATGGATGAATTTTGCAAACATTGTATTAATATTTCATTCCAATTTTAGTATATGTGCTGCCAAGGCGAGTACAACACTATTATAGTATAAAGAAGCCAGCCACAAAAGTCATTGATTACATTTACATAAAATTTAAATACTGGCAAAACTGATATAGGATAAGTCACAAGTAGGAGCAGTGATTGAAAGAAGGACTTCTATGCTACCTCTTGATCTGGGCAGTGGTTACTCAAATGTGCTTGCTTTGTGGTTATTCATCTGGTTTGACCCTTATAATTTTTGCAATTTTCTGTCTATAGCTTATACTGAAACAATAAAAGTTTATTTTTAAAAATGAAAAAGAAAAAAAAAAGAATTTCCCTCTAAGGGGAGGTGGGGGAGAAAGTCTCCTGCATGGAAGCTGGTGGAGCGTGAGCTCTTGATAACTTCCTTGTGATCAACATGAACACAAAGCTTATTCGAAGAAGTTCCTACAATAGCCAAAGTTACAGCTACCGTGGTTCACATTGGTCACAGAGTCACGCTCAGGTGAGGAACAGGCCCACTTCAATGTGGGGGGGTAGGGGGCTTTCACTGCTGCTGGCACATGGCCAGGCCCCTAGGCCCCGCACAGACACTCGAGTCCTATGGGCCTTCTTGGGGCCCGGCCTGGGCATTTCTAAGAGCCCTCAAGGGGTCTCACGTGCAGACAGGTGGAGGGCTGCTGGCAACACATTTTCCAGTTGCTCGTTCAAATCCTTTCTACTCCACAGAAACCTGCAGGACCCCTCACATGAAGACCCCACCAGCCAATGGGCCTGAAGGGACAGGGAAGCAAGGAAAGTAGGACACAAACTACTCTACTCAGATTCCTTCATATCAGTCACCTGGTGCTTACCTCCCTACGGACTGAGAAGCCCACATGTCCTCTCCACCCCATGTGCCCCGTTCTCCATCTGTCATGTTGCTCCCTTCCAGTCAGCCTCTGAAGAGACCCAAGCCCCTCCATTCATGTTCCTGACTCCTTTCTTCCTGGATCTGCTTGCATCAATGACCCCTTTTAAATCTCTGAAACAGCTACCTGAGTGGCTCAGTTGGTTAAGCATCCAACTTTAGTTTTGACTCAGGTCATGATCTCAGAGTCATAAGATCAAGCCCTGTGTCAGGCTCTACACTCAGCATGGAGTCTGCTTGAGATTCTCTTCTCCCCCTCTACCCTCTCCCTTGGCCCCTTCCCCCACTTGTATGCTCTCTCAGATTGATAGGTAGGTAGATAGATGATAGATAGATAGATAGATAGATAGATAGATAGATAGATAGATAGATAAAAACAGGTGTTCCCTCCAATTTTTGGCTTCAATGCAGAGTAGTCTGGGGAGCTTCCAAAATATCGATGTCTGGGCCCACCCCCAGAGTCTGGTGTAATTGGTCTGGGGTGCTGCCTGGGCACCAGCACTCTCACAGGCTCCCCTGTGATTCAGCTGGGCAGGCCAACAGAGAACCACCTTCCTAGGATCTTATCTTTCTCCCGATTCCTGAAGACTCTTGACCTGCTATTTTGCCCTTGAGCTGCTGGTTTGTTTCAATACTCTCACCTTGAAAATTGAAGAAAAGTGAAACACACTTGCCACCCCCCTTTCTTCTTTACCCGTTCCATCAGGCCTCCATCCAGACAATTCTTCTGTCGGGGGTCCTTGAAAGAATAACCACCATGCCTTTGACACATCACTCATTCTACTCAAGCCTTAGTTTTCTTATCTGTACAATGAGGATAATAATTCCCCCGCACTGGTCATGGTTTATCACCAGATAAAACAAGGTGACATACATGAAGATGTCTCTCTCCACAAAATGACCCAAGTGGGCAAAGGACTTCTGGCTGCCCCTGGCCTCCCTGGTGCCTTTGTCAAGCAGGGGCTTGTCCTCATGTTCAGGGAACATCCCTGACTCCTGCCATAGCCAGCACGAAGGGGACAGAGGGGCAGGAGGCTCTATCATCTGAAAGCCAGATGGGACTAGCACGAAAACCCACACCTGCTGAGGGCCACCCTGACCCTTCTTAGCCACTGCTCCCAATGCAAAGCATCTCTCACACACCCTCAAGAATAGGCCTTCCTAGGCTCTGATCTGCATCTGTCTACCTGTCCCACACATCTCAGGATTAGCCACGCGTTACTCTATAGGTTCTCAACCCTACCTGAGCACTGGAATCACCTGGAGAGATTTCAAATCCTAATCCAGAGATGCAAGAGGTGTGTGGTGTGGCCTGGGGTAGGGGCTACTGAGAGTTCTCCAGGATCCTGAATCATGACTTCTGACATATTATTTGCACAATAAGCAGGGGCCTTCATTATCTGATGAAGCTGCTAAAGAGAACAGCAAGTGAAGGTAAGAATAAACCAATCCACAATAGCCAAGACATGGAAACAACCTCAAGGTGCATCAACAGATGAATGGATAAAAGACAGGGAATTATTATTGTATTCACACACACACACACACACACACACACACACACACAGAGGAATATTATTAAGCCAAGAGAAGTAAGGAAATCCTACCATTTGCAACATGGATGGGCCTTGAGGGCATTATCCTAACAAAGAAAGACAAACACTGTATGATATCTCTTACATACAGAATCTAAAAGAAGCCAAACCCATTAAAACAGAGTAAATTGGTGGTTACCACAGGCTGGAGGGTGGAGAAACTGTGGAGACGTTTAAGGGTACACACGTGCAACTAACAAACAATTTCTGGAAAGCTTATGCACAGATAGTGATTATAGTCAACAATACTGCATTATAAACTTCAAAGTTGCTAAGAGACTAGATCTGGGGAGTTCCCACCAGAAAAAGAAATAATAATTATGTGCCAGGATAGAGGAGTTAGCCAATACTACAGTGGTAATCATGTTGCAATTTATAAACATATTAAATCAGCACATTGTACACCTTCTACCATATTATATATCAATTACATCTCAATTTTTAAAAAATTAACCAATACATATTTAGGGAAAAACCACCTGTCAGTCTCCTTAGTAAAATAACTAAATGCAAAAGCACAGAAGGCCCATGCAAGAAATGCCAATCTCAGCAAAAACACTGGATAAGAAATAAAGTCCCAGGAAAGCTCTAGACAGACCCAAGGACACAGTGGACAGCTGAGCCTTACCTGCCATGGTAAATACGTGGCTTGCTGTCTGCTGTACCATGGCAACGTGGTTCCCAAAGATGTCAATGCTGCCACTGCCATCAAGACCAAGCATAGCATCCAGTTTGTGGACTGGTGCCCCACTGGCTTCAAAGTGGGCATTAATTACCAACTTCCCACTGTGGTACCCAGTGGAGACCTGGCCAAAGTAGAGTGAGTTGTGTGCATGCTGAGGAACATCACAGTCATTGCTGAGGCCTAGGCTGGCCTGGACCATAAGTTTGACCTGATGTATGCCAAGCATGCCTTTGTTCACTGGTATGTGGGTGAGGGCATGGAGGAAGGAGAGTTTTCTGAGGCCCGTAAGGACATGGCTGCCCTGGAGAAGGATTATGAGGAGGTTGGTGTAGATTCTGTTGAAGGAGAGGGTGAAGAAGGAGAGGAATACTGAATACCATTCCTTCCAGCCCTGCAGCATGTCACACTCAGACCTTTAGCTTCAACGTTAGCTGACAGGCATTAAAGCTTTCTGATTAGATTATCTTCAGTTTTAACTGTGATCATGTCTTCTCCATGTGTACCTGTCACTTTTTCCATTGTGTCTCAGAGTAAAGGCTTTAAGAAAGAAAAAAAAAAGGTTGTGTTACGAACCTAACACAAGCTTGCCCTCTACCAGGGTATGGGCTAAGGGCATATGGTCTTTGGAAAGAAGGCATTCAGAGGGGCATGTGTGCACGCGTGCATGCGCGCGCGCGTGCACACACACACACACACACACACTTACATGTGTGGAAAACTTCTGAGTGAGGCCATTATGCCTTACAGCTCAGAAGCGGATACCTATTTTTTTTTAAGATTTTATTTATTTTAGGGGCACCTGGGTGGCTTAGTAGTTGAACACTTGCCTTTGGCTCAGGGCATGATCCCAGGGTCCTGAGATCAAGTCCTGCATCTGGTTCCCTGCAGGGAGCCTGCTTCTCCCTCTACCCATGTCTCTGCCTCTCTCTATGTGTATTTCATGAATAAATAGAATCTTTTAAAAACAAAGATTTTATTTATTTTAGGGAAAGAGAGTGCACACAAGCAGAGTAGGGTGGGGGATGGGCTCAGAGAGAGAGGGAAAGAGAATCTCAAGCAGACTCCACACTGAATGCAGAGCCCCACCACAGGGCTCCATCTCAGGATCCTGAGATCGTAACCTGAGCCAAAATCAAGAGTCAGACACTCAACTGACTTTAGCACCCAGACACCCTGCTGATCCCTGTTATTATAGGGAAATGCTAGCAATTCATTGAAGAGTTTTTAATTTTTTTTTAACTTCTTAGCCTTTTTGAAATTCAGCAATCCAGAAATACTGAACTTACAAGTCACATGACACTGACCAGCCTCACCTAACAGAGTCTATGGCAGAGCAAACCTCCATCTGTCCTGATGGATACAGTAAAGCATCTTAAGTCACCAAGGGGCTCTTTTGAGAGCCTCTCTCAAGTCAGAGAAAAACAATTCCAAAGAGCATTACTGACAAAATACAAAGCAATACCCCTGTCTATCCTTTATAACAGTATTATCAGCCGCGCCTATGGGAATACAAGTCATTTCAGTCCCCCCACCCTCATACCCATCCCCCGCCGTGCTGTGGATATTGTTACTCCTGTCATCAACTAACACGCATCACACATACAGCATGTGCCAGGGACTCCAACAAGCTCTTCCCACTCACCACCTCTGTTCAAGACTCTCTATGCTGAAAAAAAAAAAAAAAGACTCCCTATGCTGGGGTGCCTAAGTTGTTAAGAACCAACTCTTGATTTCAGCTCAAATCATCATTTCAGGATTGTGAGATCAAGCCCCGCATGGAGCCCTGCCATGGGCAGATACAAAACTGCATATATATAGGAGCTCAATTACATAAACAAAATTCATGGATAAAGCTAGAAAATCAATCCAGAAAAGTTACCTGTAGGATTTGTGTTTTTTTCTTTTTTTCCCCTATATTTTTTCTAATTTTCTATAATAAGATTGTGGGAGAAAGCCTCACCACAAAATGTTTTTAATGCTCTGTTCTCTAATTTAAAGAATTAAATTACAACCAGAAATAATCTTTTTTTATACTATATTGACTGTTAAGTCTACATGACAAGGACAGCCAGCTCTTGTTGAGTATTATGTAAAATTGTACACAGAACCAAGATGCACTTTCAGACTAGTCAGAAGCCCAACTGTTAAAGGCTTTAAAATAACTTTTTTAAACAAAACACAAACCCCGGATTTGGAAGATTGGTCCACCTGTGTTCTTAGTGCACAGCTCACGTCAGCATGCTACAAGCCTTTCGTGGTAGTGCCAAGTGGTGGCTGAAGTGTAAAATGTGTTTTGCCACAGCCAGGAATAGAGACTTGCACCGCAGTGTGTGTCGGATGAAACATCAGACCCAGCAGCAGTGTTAACGTGGGTATGTGAGTTGCAGCAAGTGAAAGGTGAGAGGCACAGCAGAATGTCAAGGCAGCACCCATGTTCACAAGAACACAGGTCAAGGCCTTGCAAACACACAAAACAGAGCAAGAGTCAGAGATTGACAGAAGTGCAAAAGGCACGCCAGCAAAAGGTGTGAGAGCCAAAGTACAGCATGACGCCACAGCACTGATCGGCGGTAACTGTTGCTAAGGTGCTGAGCGACATCCTGGAAGGATTCAGAGTAGGCAGGACTCTGAACCACACTGGGATCCACTGCGCTAAGTGTAGGAAGCATCTCAAGCATGCTCCAAAATCAGGGCAGAAGGCCAAGTAAAGTATACACCTCACTCTCAACTTGTCCCTTCACAATCTCTGAAAGATTTGTGCTTTTGAGTTTTGTTTTTTTAATGCTGTCATCCTAACCACTTCACCCTCCCTGTGTGGGTGTTACACTGTCAGTGCTGCAGGTCTACCTTATAAAAGAGAGAAGGATTCATTGCCTCAATAGACAACTAATAGTTTAGATTTAAGTGAGGTGCTCACAGAGTTCTCCACAAGCCAAGAGAACACATTTCTCCCCCACAGCCATGGGCCCTATATCTACCCAGCACTCACAAACATATGGTCAGAGGCTGCCAAAACCAGCAAGAAAGAGGAGGGAGAGGATTCACTATAATCTCCAACAATAGAAGAATAACTCAACCCTTTTTTCCTTTCTTTACTTACACTTAAAATACTTTCATCAGGGATCCCTGGGTGGCGCAGCGGTTTGGCGCCTGCCTTTGGCCCAGGGCGCGATCCTGGAGACCCGGGATCGAATCCCACGTCGGGCTCCTGGTGCATGGAGCCTGCTTCTCCCTCTGCCTGTATCTCTGCCTCTCTCTCTCTCTGTGTGACTATCATAAATAAATAAAAATTAAAAAAAAAAAAATACTTTCATCATTATATTAATGCAGCATATAAGTGCTAGTGTGTCCAAGAAAAGTTCATTCAATATTCCAAGGCTCTATGAGAAATGCTTTCAAATTCCCTAAAAATAATTGCTATAGAATCCCAAGAGGGTTGTTTGCAGGCTAACCAAGATTTAAAAACTACCATATTTCTATTCCCCAAATCCATAAGATTCACACTAAAAAACAAATCTTCAAATTTAAGGAAAAACTTCACGTTAGTTCAATATATATTCTGAAGGGGAAAGAACAGATCTGGCAAGGGTTCTAAGTAAACTCTCAGCTGACAGAAGGTGAGCAAGGGTTATTCCCCAAGAGAACTCACTAAAAGCAAGACTGAATTTGAGGATGTGGTCCTTTTTTTTGGTACACAGCCCAGGACTACCAGCTGCCAGTAATACTTGCAGATTATTACTTAGGAAGCTGGAAAAAAAAATCCTATAATCAGAGAGTCACGAAAGGTCAAGTGGGCAAAATTCTTCATCATTTGGAAACATGGCAGGACTTCCCTACACACCAGGACGGGACGAGTACTCCCCTACATGGGCTTGTGAGCAGAGATTCAGAGCCCTCACCTTGTCAAGGAAACCAAGCTCTTTAATACACAAACTATCTCAGAGATAAACAATACTGATCACCAAGGAATACATTCATGACATTTGTGTGTGAATTAATTTCCTCTGAGCAAATGATATTTTTATGCCTGTTTAAAAAACAAGTGGTCTCCCATGACAGATGCATTCATTATCCAAACAATCGAGCAGCCTTCCGGCCACTCCTCTGTCCAAAAGCCAAGGAGCACAGTCGGCAACACAGCACCTCTGGAGCCCACGGGGCGCCCAGGGCCAGGGTTCAGATTCTGAAAACAGACTCCCACATTCCTGAACCTGCTATTCACAGCCACTCCCTCTCAAGGGTGGACAAAATGAGCAGTTAAAAAAATTGTAGAAAATGTCCCATTGTCCATGTCTTCTGTATCCAGACCTGAATAACAGCATTTTTACAGATTTATGAAGCTCCTGCAAAGTCAGAAACTTGAGAAAACAGACACAGAGATTTAAAAAAAAAAAAAAAAAAAAAAAAAAGCTTCCTTGCAGAAGCCTTATTTCCACAAAGGGAGATTCTAATCTATTAGAATTTCATTTATTTTAAAAATCCTTATTTGTTTCAAAAAAAGTCCTGCCTTTACTTCCAGTAATCCTCTGAAAAAAGCAACCAAAACCACAAGCCCTCAAGATCAGAAATAAATCATGTCAGGCAATGTTTCCTGTCTTTTTACACCTAATAATAGTGTGAACTAGCTTGCAGATATGAAGTACAGCAGCTTTTATGGTGCACCACTATGACATAGAGCCCAGAGTTTTAGGGATATCTAAATGCATTGTTTAAAAATGATCACCTAAAAAAACTTTTATTTTAATAAAATAAAAACCATCACCTTTCCCTAATACTAGAGTCAGGCAGAGTAACCAGAACACGTACGTTAAATTCAGAAACATCTCAAAACCTCATGTGAGTTTTGTTTTTTAAAGATTTCATTCATTTATTTGACAGACAGAGCCAGCGAGCACAAGCAGGAGGAATGGAGGAGGGAGAAGGAGAAGCAGGCTCCTCACTGAGCAGGGAGCCCGATGTGGGGGCTCGATCCAGGACCCCAAGATCATGACCTGAGCCAAAGGCAAATACCTAACCAATTGAACCACCCAGGTGCCCCCTCATTTGAGTTTATAATTCTTCCTTCATCCATCAGACATTTTAATTGCTGGCATTAATTACAATAGTTAATTAATTACAGGTAACAAACTTGAAATCCATCCTCTTCCCCTTTAGACACTATTAGGTTATAATGTCTTGAAGGTAAGAATTGTCTTCCACAGCAACTCTGCTGTGCACATATGGACTTTCCATAAATACTTGTTGAGTGCTGCTGCTGACTGATCAGTTTTATAGAAAGGAAAAGTGGCCGCACTCTGGTATCAATACTTGACAAATCAGATGGCCATATCAACCTCAGTTTGCCAAATGAGGATACCAAGTGGCCTACATAAATCTTCATGTACAGATTGAGATAAAGCAGATGAAAACACTATGAAAAGTACAATATGCAAAAGTGCTACATTATTATTGCAGAGTAATAAGCAATAATTTTTTAAAAAATAGGAAGTTTGGAAGAAAAAGGCATTATAAGCCAGCTGTTCTTTCTTGGGGAAAATGAACACTGACAACTGTAAATAATAAAGACAGACAAGGTCAATTGCAGACAATGACCAAGTCTTGAGGTGGGCACAGCAAGAGCCTTCTTGTCTAATTCTCTGAAGACAGTTCACTATTTCTGAGCAAGCAAAAATGATATCCATCGCCCCTTCTACTTTTTCATCCTCCTGTTTGCTTCCTCTCCTCTCTCAGATTAGAAAGACTCTCCCTATTCACCTGCTAGATGTGGCTAGTCCCAAAGACACAGGAACTAGAGGGTTTATTCCTCAGAGGTATTTGGAATTCTGGGTAAGAGCCAGAGACTTGGCACCCAAACTGGTAATAGTAAATCTTGGACCCAACCTGCCCCTAAAGAAGCAGATCTTGAAATGCCAGAAATTCTCAACTCACTTCACACACCACAGAGGGGATATGTCCACCATCTATGGAGAATAGGCTTGACCATGTAGAAAAGAAAGAGCTCTGTAGTCAGAATGACTTGGCAGGAGGTAGGGAGTGGGGGGTGGCAAATGGGTAAAGGAGGTCAAAGGTACAAACTTCCAGTTATAAAATACATAAATCCTAGGGATGTAATATATAGTATGGTGCCTATAGTTAATAATACTATATTGTAGGGGCACCTGGGTGGCTTAGTCGGTTAAGCATCCAACTCTTGATTTTTGGCTCAGGTCATAATCTTAGGGTTGTGAGGTCCATCCCTTCATCAGGCTCTGCACTGGAAGTAGAGCCTGCTTAAGATTCTGTCCCTTTCCCTCTGCCCTTCCCTGTTCACACACTCACGGTCGGTCTCTCT
Source organism: Vulpes lagopus (assembly GCF_018345385.1). NCBI lineage: Eukaryota > Metazoa > Chordata > Mammalia > Carnivora > Canidae > Vulpes > Vulpes lagopus. The sequence continues at coordinate 25,598,328 of NC_054828.1, read as the reverse complement.
CTCTCTCTCTCTCTCAAAAAAAACCAAACAAAAAATAATACTGTGTTGTATATTTGAAAGTTGCAAAGAGTAAATCTTAAAAGTCCTATCACAAGAAAAATTAATGTGTAACTAAGTATAGTGAGGAATGTTTCCTAGACTTATTGTGGTGACAATTTCATGATATACACATAAATCAAGCCATTATGTTGTGCCTGAAGCTAATATCATGTTATATGCCAATTCTAAATTTAAAAAAAAGATGACTAGACACAAACAATTCTTTGAAATTGTTGACCTTTTAAAGCCACAAGTAACCAAAGAGATGAGAGCGACCAGCCTGCTCATTTGACAGGTAAGGAATCTGAGGCTCAAGGAGGTTAGGCAAATGACACAGGGGTCACACAGCACCAGGAATTAACTGCATATATGAAACTGGAGCCCAGCTCCTGAGTCCTAACTTAGGCTCTCCCCACTGCTGCTGTTTCACCCCTCACAAGCGGGGACCACCACGTACCCTCACCTACAACTTCCAATGATTCCAGGATAACAGGGGCAGATAGACAACTATTAACTAAGCACTCTGGCTATCAAGCACTATCCTAGTACTTTAGATCCTTTTTTATTTGCTATCATAATTACAAAATTTGTGTTAGTAATAGCTCCATTTTACAGAAGAGGAAACTAAGGCCCAAGGTCATACAAGCAAGAGGAACAAGATTTCTCTCCTTTTATACCTCCTAGTAGTCCTATCCTTTTCCCCAACAATACCTAAAGAAAACTAGATATAGATGTAATTGAGAACATGGTAGAAAAATCCACTGAAACCAAATTCACCATAAGCATTCCACTCTGTACCTTAGCTCTGAAAAACAAATACACATGAAATCCAAAACACAACTTAACAGTAAATCTGAAAATGTTTAACACAAATTCTAGTTCTAGTTTTCTCTAATGAATTGCAATGCACCTCTAAACCAGCTTCAGTTCTTCTCTTCAGTTCTCCACTCGACCCTAATGGGAAGAGAAACAAAGGTCTCCAGAGCTAGGCTGAGGGTACTCAGGAAGCTGGGGACCCAGGACCAGGGTCACAGCCCCAGCAAACTGAGTACAGTCCTAGCCATTCAGTCAAGTCCAGAAAGGCCAGAAGAAACTGGGAACCAGATGCAAAAATCAAGAGTCTCCTCAAAAATTAAATATAGAATTACCATACGATCCCACAATCCCACTTCCATGTATATATCCAAAAGAACTGAAGGCAGAGACTTGAATAGATATTTGCACACCTATGTTCACGGCTGTATTATTCACAATAGCCAAAAAGTAGAAGCAGTTCAATGCCTATCAATAGATGACTGGCCAAGCAAAATGCAGTCTACGCATGCAATGGAATTCAGCTTTAACAAAAGAAGGAAATTCTGACACAGGCTACAATATGGATGAACCCCGAAGAAGACACACCGAGATAAGCCAGTCACAGAAAGACAAATACTGTATGATTCCATTTACATGAGGGACCTAGAGCAGTCAAACTCATAGAGACACAAAGTAGACTGGGGGTTGCCAGGAGCTGGGGGGAGGGGGAATGGGGAGGCTGTGAGGCAGAGTTTTGGTTTGGGAAGATGAAAAAGTTCCGGAGATGGATGGTGGTGATGGTTATATAACAATGTGAATGTACTTACTGCCACTTAACTATACACTTAAAAATGATTAAAATGGGGGCATCTGGGTGGCTGTCGGTTGAGCATCCAACTCTTGATTTCCTTCAGTTCAGGTCAAGATCTCAGGGTCCTGTAATGAGCCCTGCACTGTAATCTGCTTGTCCCTCTCCCTTTGCCCCTTCCCCCAAGCTCATGCACATGTGTGCACTCTCTCACTTACTCTCTCTCAAATAAATGAATAAAATCTTTTTTAAAAAATGGTTAAAATGGGGAGCACCTGGGTGGCTCATTTGGTTGGGCTTCTGACTCTTCATTTCTGCTGGGTCCTGAGATCAAACCCCATGTTAGCCTCTGCCCTCAAGAGGGAGTCTGCTTGAGGGTCTCTCTTCCTCTCCCCCTGCCCCTCCTCCAACCTCCCCACACAGGCACAGGTGTGTTCTCGCTTTCAAAAATAAATGGGTAAATCTTTTTTAAAATGGTTAAAATGGGAAGTTTTCTGTTTGATATTTTTAAAAATCTATTACTTAAGCCTTTTAAAAACAAAATAAAACAAGGTCTCAGCACATGCCAGCCAGCACAAAACAAGGGGGAGCAGATCTGGAGGGATCTAAGCCAGGCTCGGGCGAGGCAGCCATGGGAACTCCTGTTTTAAGGAATCCCTGCACCTTTCTGGAAAGGGCTAAACTCAACCAAGTGAAAACAGAGCAAGAGCATCACTGCCTCAGAACAGTCAGGCTCCTCATGTGCAAAAGAAGGAATATTGCTAGCAGTCTCCAAAATCCCAGCTTCAACATTCACTCTGCTGTCACCCTCAGAGGCATGACAACTGGGAGTCCCAGCAGTGGCACAGAGGCCATCCACGTGACTGGGAGACTTGAACCCACAGCTGCTGAGGTTATTTTTAAATAGGAAAATGAGTCCGCTTCATTCCAGTCACCTACAGAGGGCTGCTGAATGGCTTCATGGAAAGGGAGAGATCAGGGGCACCCAGAACACCGCAGGAGCCGACTGTGCCAACACTTCCAGAGCACAGGAGAGCTGAGCCCGAGGACAGTGTCCATACCCCAAGGCAGAGCCTGGAAGGGCCCCGAGCCAAGCTGTGCTTGCAGGGACCCCACGTGCCTCGGTCCCTGATGAGGAAAAGGGGTCAGAAAGACTTCAAGGGGCCAGAAGCTACTCAATTCTTCTGGCCCTGCCGTGGGGCTCATAGACAATGTCCTTAAAGGCTGGCAAGAACCTAAAATATAGGGCTCCAGGGCTCTAACCTACTGGACTAAGTATTTCAGTTTTTAAGGGCAAGGACTCCAAAAGCCAAACTCTTACGTTGTCATAAAAACACAAAATGTTTTAATGAAGGAAGTTTAAAATGAAGCTGACATATTTAAGAGGACTTGCGGTGCACACTTGAGAATTCTGGTCCTAGGTTAATTACTACAGTAGGTAATTACTAGAATCGAATCACTCCAGATTAATTATCATAGTAGAGTAAGTTCCCTGAGGGGCAGACTTTGTTTTGTTCACTGCCTGGAAAAGAGCTAGGCACACAGTAAATACTGGCTGAGTCAATCTGTTTTCCTAGCTTTTCACTCTTTTGAAATTCAGCTGTTTACTGACCACAACCAAGGCCTAACCCAATACTGTAATATATACACGATATTAAAAGTTTGTTGTTGTTGTTTTCTAATTCATAAGAGACACAGAGGGAGAGAGGCAGATAGGTAGGCAGAGGGAAAAGCAGGCTCCCTGGGGGAGCCTGATGCAGGACTCGATCCCAGAACCCCAGAATCACGCCCTGAGTCCAAGGCAGATGCTTAACCTCTGAGCCACCCAGGAGGTGCTCTGATATTAAAAAGTCTCACGTGAAAGTCACTTACAGTTTGGGGCAGGTGGAGAATATGCAGATGCACCATCTGCCCTGCTGCACATGACACCTGGAACCATGAGAAACCCCAACTCTTTAAAAAGCAGATTACATGGGGCACCTGGGTGGCTCACTCAGTTGAGCATCTGACTTTTGATTTTGGCTCAGGTCATGATCTCAGTATCATGGGATCAAACTCTACCTTGGGCTCTGTGCTGAGCATGGGGCCTGCTTGAGGTTCTCTCCCTGATTCTCTCTGTCCCTCCCCACCCCCCCACCTCCCCAGCCCCACAACACCCACCCCTCATACTCTCTAAAGAAAAAAAAAAGGGGGGTTACAAAAATGGTCGTTTCAATGAGAAAAACAGAGGGTGCTTAGTTCAGACTCACAATAAGTTATTTTTTTCTTGCAGAAATTTCCTGAAGGTTTCTTTAACTTCTAGGTATAGTTTACATTTTGTTATTACCAGCTAAATATACCTCTATCAAAGTGGAGAGTGCTTCCAGGTTCACATTTACAGCTATTTATCTTTTTATTTGGAATTAACTTCAAGCTCATAGAAAAGTTTCAGGAATTAAAATAGGACAAAGAACATTCATATACCTTTTGCCATGAAACAGATTTGCCTATTGTTAACAGCGTACCCCGTTTGCTTTATTTTTCGCTCTCTCGATATGATAGCATATAATTATACACATACTTCTTTTTTCCTGAATCATTTGAAGGGAGACCTATTCCCATGAACAGGGGTATTCTCTTACACAACAACAGCATCGTTATCAACCTCACACGTGGTACTTTCATGTCCCATTCGTATTCTAGTTTTGTCACTGACCTGACCTTAGCATGTTGGTAGCAAGTTTCCCCTTATGGTTCAGGACTCATTCTAGGGTTGGGCGTCACTCTTGATCACGTCTCTAGCTTCCTTTAATCCTCAGCCTTTTTTGTCTTTTACTGCTGACACTCTGAAGACAAAGGTCCTCATCCCCTTTTTTGGTTTTTGACAGTTTTGATCAACTGAGTTATTCTTAGTTTATAATAAAAAAAACATGCTGGGATCCCTGGGTGGCGCAGCGATCCTGGAGACCCAGGATCGAATCCCACGTCGGGCTCCTGGTGCATGGAGCCTGCTTCTCCCTCTGCCTGTGTCTCTGCCTCTCTCTCTTTCTCTCTGTGACTATCATAAATAAATAAAATTAAAAAAAAAATGCTAAAAAAAAAACATGCTTACATCTGAAATATCTTTATTTAAATTCATAGATTTTTCCACACATTTTTAATCATTTGCTCTGTACTTAAAATGTACATCTCTTTGGAGCTGTGATGGGGAAATTGTCCAATTTATACAATTCTGATTCTAAATACAACTTTTCAGGAATGTATATGGCAATATAATACAAATAGCATATTAGAGCATATGTTCCCAAAGCTTCTGCAATTATGATCTCTTGTGGTGTGGGTATATCTGTCATTCAACTCTCTCTCTGAGATTCTCCCTCCTTCCCTCTCCCCATTTCTATCTTACCCTCCTTTACCCCCACGCCCTCCCTCCCACACACAGACTTCCTAATGATCCTTCTAGTATAAATGGATGCTCACCTATGGAAACTCTGGTCTTGAATCTTACCAAGATTTCAGGCACCATCAACATGTTTCTGGCTTTGCCTATAGTTAGGGTTTCTGCAAGTTTCAATTCAAAGAAAGCAAATAAGTGTACTATTCTATGGTTCTAACTTAACTTTTGAAAAGAAATACAGAATACTCAAATCCGGCTTTCCAGGTCATACAGGAAGTTAAAAATCACACAAGAAAAGCAGCTTTTACAGTGGGATACAAATCCTATTGAAGAGAATTTTCCAGTTCCAAAAGAGGCTCTCCAACTCTTGTTCTTCAAACCTAAAGGTTTTTATTTGGAAAATGAAGACAAGCAAAAGGCAAGGCAAAACAACACCCATTTAGCGCAAATCTTTTCACTGCAAGCATCAGAGCAGTAGACATCAGAACTCTATCTCCAGTGAATGAGACCATCAAACTCACCGAACAGCAATTCCCAAATTAATATGCCACAGTGTAGTATGATCACTCTTAGCTTCACTTGGCCACATAGCCGGCTCAAGTACTTTACTTCATCTAGCAAGTGGCGGTACAGTAGACACACATCTCATGTTTAACTTATCAAATTAAAAAAAATTAAAAATAAAATAAAATAAAATAACTTATCAAATTCAACAACATGCACTGGCCAGAACACAGAGGCAAAACAACTGCTCCTGTGGACCACCCATCAATCAAGGAGCATGGGGCGGGCGCCAGAGGCTCCTACCTCCCAGGAACTCCTAGTAACGTGAGCAGATTACAAGAGGACCCTGCTGATTTTAAGATTTTTTTAAATTTTTCAAGCAATTTTTGTCCTTTGTGTTGATTTTGGAACCTAATACCCATATTAGGAGGCAGCTCCATTTTATCAAGATTAAACAATATCCCCTTTGAAACCTTAGAGTCTAAACTCTCCTTTATTTCAAAAACATAAGGAAAACTAAAGGTTAAAACAAACACACACAGGAAGGTGCATGCACACACACACACGTAGTTTTACTAAAACCTAATCTCTCTAGCCAAATCCTTGGTATGATTGAATCCTTAATAGATGGAAGATGATGAGCTATACATTCCTAAAGCAATCTTAATGCCTTGCTTACATTTTACATTTATTTTTCATTATATAGCAATATAACATAAACTCAAAATCCAACTTTAGCTCACTCTGCTTCCGGGGTAGGTGCAATATCCAAATCTCTACCTGAGATTGAACAATGCTGTTTCTTCCTTTTAAAATTGTGTCTGTCGTGCAAATACTGCTACTCAAGTGAAAAAAATCCAGAGGTTCCTTCCAAATCTTCATCACTAGGCCAATCCCATTTTTTAATAAAGATTTCATTTATTTATTTGAGAGAGAGAAAGAGCACACGCACATGAAATGAAGGAAGGGGTAGAGGAAGAGAATTAGACTTCCCGCTGAGCAGATAGCCTGACACAGGGCTCGATCCCAGGATCCTGAGATAATGATCTGAGCCAAAGGCAGACACTTAACAGACTGTGTCACCCAGATGCCCCTAAGCCAATCCCATTTTAAGAATATTAATACATTTCCTTATTAAAACATCCCTGTAAGGGGCACCTGGGTGGCTCAGCAGTTGAGCATCTGCCTTTGGCTCAGGTCCTGATCCCAGAATTCTGGGATCGAGACCTCTCCCTCTGCCTATGTCTCTGCCTCTTTCTGTGTGTCTCTCATGAATAAATAAGATCTTTAAAAAAATTTTTTTAAATAAATAAATAAAACATCCCTATATCTCAAACACTGGGCTACAAATTTTTTTAAAACTCTATTGAATGGACTCAATAATTCACAATAGTCAAACTTCCCAATCTTTGTAATTTGCTGAAATTATATTTAATTGTTCTAGAAATAAATTCTATTGTTTGAATCCTGGTAACATTATTAATAACAAAAGACTATTTACATAGTCAATACCCCAGACAATATAGTTCAAGGGGTATCCCACACACAGGCACCTCAACATGGCACCAAATGCCAAGCAAGTAACAACCAATTTTTAAATCACCATCATTTCCTCAAAGAATTTCTTTTGGCTGGTGACACCACCACTGTCCAGTGCTGAGCCAACATCCCTGGGATCCATTTAAGTTAGGTCATCCTTTTGGTGGTCACTTACAGATGAGGCATTTTCTTAACCTTATTTCCAAACCAGAATTCCTTGGAAATTGTATCCTGACAATTCCAGTCCTTGCTCACCTGCATGCCTTACAGACTTTGCTGACCTATTTGAATCTTACCCATTGCCCACAACAAGGCCCAGTAGCCCCTCCCCAAGTCCATACCGCAGAAGCAGCTTTCAACAGACCCTCTACCATTTGCTGACAAATAATGTTTGTAATAACCACCAAAAAACAGCCAAATCCCACCCTGATAAAGCTGCCTTCACATGCACGCCTCCTTCTCCCCAACCCTTCCACTCCTATACCATGCCTACCTGCACCCAAACTGCTCTCAGTGAGGGTGCCAATGTCCCACCAGCCTTTCCCATACAACACTGCAGAGTCCATCCAGTTTCCCTCCCTGCTTCTTGAATACACTTTTCTCTTGACCTCTGGGAAATAACACCCTGCTCATTTCCTCCTATTCTCCTGACCACTCCCCCATCCCCTCTGTATTTTCCTCCCCTACAAGCCTTTCTAGACAGCTCACAAGCACATCAAACTGAACTTGCCCAGACACCTCCAAGAGGCCACAGAGCTCTTGCACATGCTGTTTCCGCTGCTCAGTCTCTTTCCTCCGTGTTTTACCCAGCTAACACCATCCTACACACCCTGCGGGTCTTAGCTGAGATCAGAGGTCCTCAGAGAACTGCTTCCTGACCTCTTAGGGGTATTCCAACCTCTGTTATTCCCTCTCACCACTCATGCGCCCCCTCCCCTGCACTTATCACCATTTATAATTCTGTATTTCATGGTCTAATAATCACCACCACTAGCTTTTTCCATCCCTCTAGATGATAAGCTTCATGAGAAACCTGGCATTGTTGAACAAAATGTGCTTTTGGCTTTTTCTTATATATTTTTTAAGATCTCATTATTTTTTTGAGAGAAATTGAGAAATGGGTGAGGGGAGAGGCAGAGAGGGAAAGGCTGACTCTGCTGAGCAGGGAACCTGATGTGGGGCTCGATCCAAGGATCCTGGAATCATGACCTGAGCTGAAGGCAGTTGCTTAACCAATTGGGCCACCCAGGCACCCCATTTCTCTTCTTTAAATACCAATAAGTAAATGGATTTTGCAAACATATCTAGAAAATATAACAGTTTGAAGTATAAAATCTTCCACTACCATAAAACTATAATAATTGTTTTGCAGGTTAAGAAACTGAGACCCCCAGAAGGAATGGGTTAGTCACAGAACCGTGTCTTTGGGGCTAGGTCAGAGATAAAAAACTTGTAACTCCAAACTGATTTCCTCTCTAGAGAAAAAAAAAATATATAGAATAGCTATCTTTTAATTTCAAATAAAAGTACCTGACAAGATTAGATACATTTCTGAAAATAGTTCCCAAGTCTCTGTGAAATTGACACACCCCACACATGCTAGACATTTTGAAGGCGAAATATAGTGTATGGAGAGGACAGATATCTGAGGCATGGGCAATCCAAGAGTAATCGTGGTCCATGAGGCAAGAATGTAACATCACTTCAATGCCTCTCCTTATCCCCATTACTCATACAGAGCTGGTAACCAGAAAAAATGCCAAGCTCTCCCAAATTTTAGATTCAGTCTACATTTTATCCAATTTCCATGTGCATGTAAAGAAACAGGTAATTCCACAAGGCTCGGTGAGAAACACAACAGCCCCTTTACCCCTCCCAACTCTCACTTCCCAGCTCCCCAAAGGCAACCACTTCCAATTCTTAACTGATTCTTTTTTGCATTTACCTCCACATCTCTGAAGAACACGTTTGCACTACTATTTCTTACATTTTTAGTTGAGACATTCACTGGCAGCTTTCAGAAGCAGAGTGTTTAGTTCCTTTTCATTGACCACCACCACCACCTTCTAGCACTCATACTTCACTTAGGCTTGGTTAGATCATGAGTCAATATTTACATTATTATAACTATGTGAACATTACTGAGAGCTGAGCTTTGTAGTAAAACTATGACATCTGCCCAACCTACATAACTTTTGGTTTTCCCTAGAGTTCACAACTGCCCCAGAATTCTTGGCTGATTTAGCTTTTTATGTATTAGTAAGTTACCCATGGGACACCTGGGTAGCTCAGTTGGTTAAGCATCCTACTCTTGATTTTTGGCTCAGGTCATGATCTCAGGGGCATGAGATAGAGCCCTGTTTCAGGCTCTGCACTGAGCATGGAACCTGCTTAAGATTCTCTCTCCCTCTCCCTTTGCCCCTTCCCCACCTTGCACGTGAATGCATTCTCTCTAAAGAAATAAAAATAATAATCTACCGTAATGTGCAGACCTTCCTTCAACATGTGCAAAGATGTTAGGTGCTTTATCAATCTCTCTTCTAGGAGCTGTCCTTGCGGTCTCTCACCCCGCTCCAATCTGGAACAAGAGATCTCTCAGCTATCATCTCAGGATTTCCCTTCAATCACCATCCTGGAGATTCCCTTTAAAGGACTTCTTTTTAGGGGCACCTGGGTGGCTCAGTCAGTTAAGTGGCTGCCTTTGGCTCCTGTCATGATCCCAGGATCAAGCCCCACTTTGGGCTCCCTGCTCAGAGGGGAGTCTGCTTCTCCCTCTCCTTCTCTCCCTCTGCTCCAAACCCCCGGCTTGGGCGCTCTCTCTCTCTCTCTCTCAAATAAATGAATAAAATCTTTTTTTTTTTTAAAGACTTATTTTTTAAAAACTGCCAACTCTTGGGGGGGAAAGATTGTGCACTTCACTGCATGAAAACCAAGAATGTTGGTTCTTCAAAAGACCCAAAATGAAAATAAAATGTTCAGTCACAGAGTGAGAAATGTTTTAATACTTCAAAAAGGATACAGAACACATAGATATATGTGCATGTACACACACACAGAGCTCCTAAATTAAGAAAAAGACATTTCCCCATGCCTTTGAGGTTGCAGAGCCATGTGATTTGCTTCAGCCAATATAAAGTGAATAGGGATCAGGCCTGGCTGGCTCAGTCAGTAGAGCATGTGACTCTTGATCTCAGGATGGTGAGTTTAAGCCCAACACTGGGTGTAGAGCTCACTTATAAAAAATAAAAGTAAATAAAGTAAATAGAAGGGATAGGTGTCACTTCCAGGCATGAGCTCTAAAAACCAGCATGAGACTCACCAAATTGCTTTTCCCTTTATCATGTAACCATGGAAGCATTAGGAAAGAGCCTTCCTCCTAATGGACCTCTCTGATTGCCTACATGAGGAGAGAACCCTGGGGACCCACACTGGATATATACCATGAGGGAGAAACAAACTAATGTGGGTCCACGGAGATGTTGGCGTGTTTGTTACAGCATAACCTACCCCATTTTGGCTGATACACGCAACAAGGTCACTGACAGGTATATTCTCTGAAGAAAGTTTCACACATATGAACATTATACAAGAATGTTCATAGAAGCAGTATTTGTAATACAACAACTAGAAACCCAAATTCAACTGACAAAAGAATGTGTAAATAATGGATTATTACCCATCAGCAAAAATGAATAAATGTGGCTACATACATCAGTATGGTTCAATGTTAGAGTAAATATATAGAGAGACAGACAGACAGAGACAGAGAGACAGAGAGAGAGAGAGACACAGCGAACTGGGATGTGGAAAAACAAGCTTCAGAAAAAAACAGTATTATTCCTTTTATATAAAGTTATAAAAGCACACAAAACTCAACAATGTATTTATTAGGGAGAGGAATGGAATCAGGAAAACACACAAGAGATCTCTTAAACATTGCAAATATTAATTTTTTAATAACAGGCAGTGGGTATTGTATTACTTATATATTATACACTCTTATGCACATGGAAGATTTTGTATTTTAAAACTTCAGGCAGGGACACCTGGGTGGCTCAGCGGTTGAGCATCTGCCTTTGGCTCAGGGAGTGATCCTGGAGTCCCAGGATCGAGTCCCGCATCAGGCTCCCTGCATGGAGCCTGCTTCTCCCTCTGCCTGTGTCTCTGCCTCTCTCTCTGTGTTTCTCATGAATAAATAAATAAAATCTTTTAATAAATAAATAAATAAAATAAAACTTCAGGCAAACTACAATCCTATTTATTTTTGAATGTCCATTCTATATCAGTAACTACTTGTTCAGAATAAAACCAACCACAGAATACAGTAGTACCCTTTCCTAAGGAGAGCTTCTTTGGGGCTATTTGGCTGTTGATTTTTCCTTCCTTTTTTTAAAGTAAAAAGCAGGAAGCAGAAAAATAAAATCTGGTGGAACAACAGACCCACCAAATGTTCAAGAATATTAATGACTCAACTTTGCAGAGCTGTGTCAGTTGGCTGGTGATGTACTAGGGAAATCATTCTGGGTCTGTATAGGATCATTTACATAAAGGTTACCAACGGGCAGTGCTAACAGCTGGGCTGGCGCAGCTGACAAACTACTGCTAGTCCTTACAGGCATGCAGGGTAGGCGTGAGAAATAGCAATGACACTCTATATTATTTATTCCTGTTTTTTTGCATAATTCCTGTTTCCAGGATGATACAAAACATCTCTCAGCCTCCAAGGCTCACACCTATCAATTTTACTTGGACATCCATGTATTTGCTAAGTATTTATTGAGTGCTCCAGCGACAGAAACTGTTCCAGGGCTAAGGACACAGTGGGGAGGGATACAGACCTGGGATCTCCAACCCGGAGCTCATGGTCTGGTTCCCTAGGAAGTGATAAAGCCATAAAAGGCCACATCATGGCAAACGGTGGTGAGTGCTACAAAGGAAAAGCAGGGGTGGGAGGGTGTAGAAGAGGTTCAGTCCAGTGCAACATCACCAGGCAGTGAAGCTCAGGCTATGATCCGAGGGGTGGGAGAGATCCACCTGACAAGCTGGAGAGTCTGTGCTTACAAGGAGAAAGAGCCCGAGAGGTGGTGCAGAATAGCTCATACAACACCCAAGCAACTGTTTAAATATGCTCAGGGCTGATTTCAATACAAATGATTAAAGTTTTTAAAATTAGGGAGGAAATCTGTTCTGAAAATATGATCAGATTTACTACTTATATTTAAAATAAATTCCTCTCTAACCAATGCTGCCAGAATATAAAATCAAGATCATAAAATCCTACCCCTTCACGGCTAATAAATGAATTCTTTAAAAGCTCCAAGCCTCTCAATCATTTTCAGCTCTTCCTAAAGAGTTCCAATTAGGCTGAAATGGCTAGCCTCCGCTACTGCACCACCCACACATTTGTACCTCACATTATTCCTCGAGGGACACAGTCTCTGCCTTGTTTGATTACCTAATTACAGTGCCCTTATTATGCTTTCATTAAATGCAACTGTTGGAAACCCCAAAGCTTTTATTAATGGCTTATGAGCCCTTAAAAATATATCTGTTATTTTACCTGTATATCTGTATTGGAAGATACCTTCCAATTTATGCTCCTAAAATCAAAGTACTCCCTTTAGTTGTGTTTCTTCCTTACTGTGTTTTTAGAAAACAAGACCAAAGCACGTAAGACTCTAGAGCCAATATTTGGGACGTTTACACAAAGCAAAGACTGCCTGGTTAAACCAAAGAGTTTTGCTTTTGGTGAAAATAAATCCAACAAATTCAGGGGCATCCAGCTGGCTCAGTCAGTAAGGTATGTGGCTCTTAATCTCAGGGTCGTGAGTTCAAGCCCTACAGTGGATGTGGAGCCACTTAAAATAAATCTTTAAAAAAATTTAAAATTTTAAAAAGCAGGCAAAAACCACTGACAAATTCAGGTACCTGAGCAAGACTACAGCCAATGTCTGATGGGCTAGTCAAGAAAGGCAGCATCCAAGCTGGACTTCACCAGTTTCCAACCTTTCAACAGAATCATTCTGAGCAAGGCTAGTGACCCCACATGAATCCCTGGTGTCAGTTCCATATCCCCCAGACATTGGGACACTGTTCCAAAGATAGTAGACAATTCACTCCGGGCACAGTCACTCACACTCAATGCCTGGAACACCAAGGCGAAGTTCCCTTTATTTACTAGGATTTAACAAAGGATTTCAAAGAAGCTCTGTAAGCAAATCCTGCTAGCACAAACTGCTATTTAAATATTTAACTTTCCAATTACACTCCTTAAATACTGCAGTTAATAGGGGCGCCTGTGTGGCTCAGTTGGTTAAGCATCTGACTTGGGCTCAGGTCATAATCTCAGGGTTTTGGGACTGAGTCCCGCATCTGGCTCCCCACTCAGTAGCAGAGCGTCTGCTTCTCCCTCTCCCTCTGCCCCTCCTCCCACCCACTCACTTGTATGCACCCTCAAATAAGCTCCTTAAACAAATAAATACATGTATACATACATAAGTGTGGAAAGAGGTTTCCTATATCCTTCGCTACAATGCAAACCTCTTTTATTCCAAGAAGCCCTTTTGTGAGTCAATTTTTTTAAGTGTTAAATTTCCTTTTTTTATGAACCTACCTATGAGGGGTAAGTCCAGCTAAGCCCCTCATCAAGTTTTAATTCTAAACCTTGTTTGACCTGGAACTCTTGTGCATTACTGGTAGGAATGTAAAATGGAACCGCCACAGTGGAAAACAGTTTGTCACCCTCTAAAGTAAGCTTCCTTCTTGTCCCTGTCTTGAAGCTGTTACACCTAAGGCTTAAAGAAACTAAATAAACTAGCACAAGGCCTCTCTGCCCAGATTTGTAACCAACAGACTTATCTTGACTCAAAGTCCCTATTTCTCACTACACTGTACTTCCTCCCGTGACCCTGTTAAGCTACTGAGGAATTTGTTAGCCCCTTACTATTATAAATCCAATGACAGGAACAGGGGCTGAAGGTAAACATTCGGAAAAGGAGAAAACATCGAGATTTTCTTCAAATTACAATTTCTTAACTGCCAACCTCTTTGGAAAAAGAAATACAAGATTATACAGGAACGCACGTGATAGAACACTGCAAAATAAGATCCTTCAGCGGGGCACATCTGAGTGGTGACATTCAGTCTTTAAAGCTACATTTGTGCTGCTCATTTTAGAGGACAGAAGTGGTGTAAAAAAGAAAAAAAAAAGTGGTGTGTTCAGTCTGCACCTCCCAAATGCTGACTTCTCCTGCTCAGTTCTCCCAGAACGGACTCGACTTTCATAATATTCCTATATCCCTGAAACTAATGTAACATGTATGTCAACTATATTTCAATAAAAAAGTGAATAATAATAATAAAAATATATTCCCCAGGGCTGGAGACTGTATCCAAGTGAATACTTGTATACCTTGACTTCCTCCCTTCCAGAGCAGCAAAATCACTCCTGTCCCAGGAGCCCTGGAAACATGTGAGAAGACTATTCAGCTATACCATGTTCTAACCGGAGGAAAAGATCCCTCCCTCCCACCACTGCCCCCAAGCCCTGGATTTCCTTCCCCAGACAGGTATGAGGGGGTGGTAACAGGCCACCTGAAAAGGTGGTGCCCTGATCCTTACCCCTGAAAGAAGGGAGCTACAAAAAAAATGGCAGAAAGAGGTCTGTTTCCCATCCCTCCCTCCAGCCTTCCACAGTGGTCCGACTGCCAGGGAAACAGGAAGCCCAGAAGAGAGAGGCGATGTTCCTGTCCTGTGTGATCAGCTCAGCCTCGGTCAGAAAAGCTGACCTCCGCTCTCACCCAACTTTTAAGAGAAAAGTAGAATCCACCATCTATGCATGTTATTTGTCCACACATTCATCTTACAAACATTTAATGAGCATATACTATGTGCCAGGCACCATCGCAGGTAAAATATCCACCCTAATAGAACAGACAATTCAGCATGGAGAAACAATGAACAAAATGAATAACTATTCTGTGTATTAGAGAAAGACCTATGGAGAAAATAAAGCTGGAGATGGAAATAAAAAAAACGTACGTGTGTGTGCGTGTATGAATTAATAGGAAGATTAATTATAATCCTCAATGAAACAAAACTTATTTCTGTGGGCAATTTTTAAACATGTCAGATTAAAAAAAAAAAATAAAAAAAAAAAATAAATAAACATGTCAGATTAAATGCCAATGGAGAATTCCTATGTTTAAGCTCCTATAATAACAAATTCAGCATCACAATAAAAAAAAACACTTCATTACCATTCCCCTACATTTTATTTCCAACCCCTTTTTTATTTCCAACCCCTCTTAACCATTTCTACTTGCTTCTCTCCAAAGAAGTCTAGAACCAGTCAGAATATGCATATTAGCCCTTATAAGTTTTAAATCTTTAAAATAAATTGCTAAAAATCTGCCAAATTATGATTCTACATATTCTGAAAACCACCACCACCATGAAGCTGCCCTCTGTGTCAGGCTTGACTTTACAACACTCATAATTGGTTGGGTGAGGATCAGCCCACTGGTGGATGTGGTAACTCTGGGTTGCTCAATCAGCACAGCTACGGTTAGTTGCTTCCCAGCTAAATGCCTGAAGGTAAAGTGTCCAGCAGCCAAGGAGATGTCACACTTTCACAATCAACAGGAGGTTCTGAGTACCCCGGAAATAAAGCAAAATGTCATGTGTCTTTTTGTGGGGTATTGGGGGGTTGATCAGACCACCTTTAATAAGAGCACTGTGGGGACGCCTGTGTGGCTCAGCAGTTAAGCGTCTGCCTTCAACTCAGGGCATGATCCCAGGGATAGAGTCCTGGGATAGAGTCCTGCATCCCTGCAGGGAGCCTGCTTCTCCCTCTGCCTCTGCCTCTCTCTCTGTGTGTCTCTCATGAATAAATAAATAAAATCTTTAAAAAAAGAAAATTGTGAATACTCACTGTAAGCCCAAACCAAAGTATATGCCAAGTAAGTACAAAGCCAAAGGTATGATAACATGAGACCTGCTTGATTTTGGAATGTAACAAGGAGGGGGAGTGTATCATCTTGAGTTCATTGCAAATAGACTCTAGAAAAAGAAGTGAGGCTCTCCGGAAGGGACGCTGACTTCAATCTCTATCAGGCACCATATCTGAGGCTTTGCCTAGCTTGTCTGGACCCGTTTCCCTTGCTAAAAGGTGAATACCCTAAGTCTTTCCAAGGCAGCCACAAAAACACCCCACACTGTCAACTGTGCACTGAATTAAGTGATAAAAACACCTGCTGGGTAGATGTTTCATATGTTCCCTGTTTCACAAACCTTCAAACCCTGTCCTCATCCTCTACTAAAGGAGACAGGCCAGGTACTGTACTTAACATACCAAAAATTAAGATACACTGCCCTCAAAAGACTGGGAGGACAAACCCCTCCCCTGGCCTCTTAGCCTCTGACGGGCCTCACAGGGCACCACCAAACTTGATTTCCCAAGAGCTCTGGCATTAAGTGCCACCAAGCTGCTCAGGGACACACCAAGGCCTCAATGGCCTCCTGCCTCCTACACTAACTCCCTCTCTCACAGCTTAAAAGCAGCTCCCAGGGCAGGCCTACCTGCTGCCCAACCAGTCCCCACTACTCACCATCATCACTGGTCACCTCACCACCCCCGTTCATCCAGATTCCTCGACTACCCCATCACTCTTCCATCCAGAACGCCACCAGGTCATACCCACTCCTTGAGACTGAGTAAAATCCATCCTCTCATGGAATCCAACTGTCAGCTTTCTCACCTTCCAAGTCTAAAGTACAGGAAAGGTAATTCCCCTTGCAGTGAGTTGTTTCAGGACCTACTGATCACATCTCTCCACTAGACTTTACTCCAGGAGGACCCGCCCCTCCCCCCCCCCCAAGAATAAGCCAACACTGGAGTCACCAACAGTGAGCCTAGGCACCCAAGTTCAGTGTCTTGACCTCTCTCTCCAGCCTTGGTCTCATACTTCACTCTCAATAGAAGGAGGGATGTGATGGAAAAAAAAAAAAAAAAAAAAGATCTAAGGTCTCTTTTAACTCAAATTCTAAAATTTGGAAATTCCTTATAGATTCCCTAGACACAAATGAAAAAGGCTAATTAACTGTTCCTCCATTGACCCATTTAAACAGGTGGCCCAGCTATGGAAGCTGGCCTCAATTTTTCCAAATGCTTGATCTTCGCAGATAGTAACTTTTAGAAAAAAAAAGAAAAGCTTTGTTTTTCATGAATTTTACAAGCCTGAGTCTTTTTCCTTCTATCATCGCTTGGAAGAAACACGTGGGGCAGGGGGGGTAACTGACCTGCTCGATTTTGCTACTAAGATCCTAAGCTTGGCATTGGCACTGCCTCGGTTTCTCCTCCGGGGGGGCAGACGGTGCCCGGCCCGCCCTGCCCTCTCACCCCGCGGGCCCTGCAGGCCCCGGCCGGGACGCCACCTGGAGCCTCGGGCGCGTCCAGATGGCCGAGTCGGGGCGGCCCGGGCGCACCCCGCTGTCACCTGGCCCCGCACCACGGCCTGCGCTCCTCCCGGGCGGCCCCTGCGGTCCCCTTCTCCTTGGATTCCTGAGCCACGCCGGCCTCCACGCGGTCGCTGGGCCAGGCGGCGAAGGCACCTGCCTCGCCCGCAAAAACGCACGAGCCCGCAAGTCCCTTTTGCCACGACCTCGACGGGGGCTTGCAAGAGAAACCCCGGAGAAAGCAAAACAAGCCCGAGGCAGGGCCGTCCCGGCCGCGCGTCTCCCACGACATCGCCACCTGCGAGGCGCCCCGGGCTGGGGGCCGCGGGCCCGGCGGGGAGCGAGGTCCGGGGCCCGGCCCGCGGCGCCCGCCCGCGCCGGCGCGCCCCTTACCCGTGAGGCGGCCGCCCCCCTCGCCGTGCCCGCGGCGCCGCTGCAGGATGAAGTAGCAGCTGCTCTTCTGAGTCACCCAGAGCTTCAGGGCGTTCTTCAGCAGCACCTCCTCGGGCTTGAGCCACATCGCAGCGGCCCGACCGCGCCCGCGGGCCCCGGCTCACATCGCCCCGGCCGCCTGCCGCGCCGGGCCGAGCCCGCCCGGGAGGAAGCGGCGGCGGCGCGGACCGCAGCCAGCCGGCGTCCTGCGCTCGGGGAGTCCGGGGAGCGCGGCCGGCGCAGCTCGCCGCTCGCAGCCCGCGCAGCCGCGCAGGCCCCGCCCCCGCGCAGGCCCCGCCCCCGCGCCCGCCCTGGCCCCGCCCCCGGGCCCGCCCCCGCGGCTCCGGCTCCCGCTCCGGCTCCGGCTCCGGCTCCCGCTCCGGCTCCGGCTCCCGCGGCGCCGCCTGGGCTTCCGAGTCCCGGCCGCTCCGGCGCACAGTTCCGGAGTGGAGGGAGGAAGTCCCATCCCTGCTGCCAGGTCCCCCTCCTCCCTCCGCCGCGCTTGCGGGGAGCGCCCCGACTCTTCTGCTCCCTCCGCCCGTCCTGGGAGGCAGCTCGGGACCGCGGGGCTCGCCTCCCCGCCCCTCACTCCGAGAGGAGGAGGAGCGAGGGAAAAGGACATCTTGTTCTCACAGCTGCAGGTTGCCCAACCGAGGGCATTTATTTGTCTTTTGGGGGGAGCAGAGTGCACGCCAGAAAACCCAGGTGTGTTTGGAATAACGTATCATTTGGCCTAACAAGGAACGTTTTTGCAGATAGCCAAAAAATAGCATTAAACATTAAAATCGATTATTTTCCGATTTTTAAGAATGCTTGGCCCACGCCTTTGATGCTCTCACGAGGGATCCGACGGAGCTGCTGGAGAGGACCCTGAAGTGAAGCACCAGCGCAAACTCAGGCTGGACGCCCTCCCGGGTGCATTAAGGGCCGCCTGCGGGTCCCACCGCAATGAAACCAGTCGCGTTTGTCCTAGGAGAATTAAAAGACTGGGAGATACAGAATAGGTGATACCAAAGAGGAGCTCTAGGGAATGTGGAGACAGGATCTTAAAAATGAGTATTTGCTCAAAGCTGTTGTAGAAACAGACACATGGCAGCTGACCTTAAGCAGGCTGGTGGCCCTCCTAGTAGTGGCCTCAGAGAGGCAGTTAACTCCAACACCCCTAGCAAAACTCCCATCAAAATGGCCTTCAGGTTTTGACAAAGGGGTCCCTGAGAAAATGGGACTTAATTAGGACAGAATTGAAAAGTACAAGTAAATCCCCCGCAGAACACGTGGGGACTGAGTGATACTTCTCCCTGGAAGCCAAGGAATCCATTTGCAGAGGATCAGAAGGGGCCAGGTCAGAAGCCTGCGACCTGACCAGGTGGGCTAAGAGCCATGGCAAGAACACTGAGCCCACCCGGAGGGCAAGGGCATCTGTGGTCAAGAACTGGAAGACCACCACTGACAAATATCCTCTGAGTAAAACTGAGGAAGGAAGTCAACTATAATCAGGGAAACTTGGGTGCACTGGAGCATATAGAGCGGCCAGGGATGGCAAGAAAATACTCCTTCAAGAAACAGCCACTGGGACCTCTCTCTGGGACACTGGGACCTCTCTCTCTCTGGGACAGGCTGCCAGGCCCTGGAATTGCAGAGAAGAATGGAAGATGGGCCCTGCCCCGATGAACTCACAGGTAGGCAAATATGCACAAAGCATAGTGGGAATGGTGGTGGAGACAGTGGGGATGCACAGAATGAAGTGTCAGTTCCTCAGCAAAGGGGACTGAGAAAGCTTCACAGAACAGTTACCTGCCTGGGGCTTGGGAAATAAATATGTGTTTGCCACCACACATAGATGACAAGTCTTGTAAATGGATCAGTACATATGACATTGTGGTTTAGGGCATGGGGGATGCAGCCTGCAGAAGTCAGCCTCCTGGGCACAGAGCAAGGCAAAGAAGGTTGGAGAGGAGATCTGGAGGGGTGGAGAGGGGATCTGGAGGGGCCAATGGAGAGTATCTCACATGGTGGTAACAACATTCTACTCTTGCTCATCTCTGGATATGTTCATCACTTTTTTTCTTTTTCTTTTTTTTTGTATTATGGTTTAAATTGCGTCCACCAAAATTCTTAGGTCAAAATCCTAATTCCCGGTACCTCGGAATGTGACTTTATTTGGAAACAGAATAATTGCTGATGTAATTAGGAAGTCACAGTAAGGTTATAAGGGAGGGACCCAATGCAATATGACTGGTATCCTTATAAAAGGGAAATTTGGACACAGACATGCACGCAGAACACCATGTGAATTTTGGAGTTGTGCTTGCTGCCACAAGCCAAGGAACTACCAGACGTGGAGCAGATCCTTCCCTAATACCCTCAGGAGGAATTAACCCTACCAATACCTGGATCTCAGGTTTCTAGCCTCTAGAACTGTGAGACAAGTTCTGTTGTGTGGTTTGTTTGTTTTTTTTTTTAAGATTTTATTTATTTGAGAGAAAGAGAGAGAAATCACCAGAAGGTGGGAGCGCAGAGGGAGAAGCTGAGAAACAGGCTCCCCGCTGAGCAGGGAGCCGGATGCTGAGCTCCATCCTGAGACCCTGGGATCATGACCTAGGCCAAAGGCAGATGCTTAACCAACTGAGAACCACCCAGGTGCCCCCAATTTCTGTTGTTTTAAATCACATGGTTTGTGGTACTTTGTTATGGCAGTTCCGGCAAACAAATACAGCTGGCTCCCTACACCTGTCTACACCTGTTCAGTAGCAAGTCTCTTGAACCAATCTGAGTTGGATTCTGTTTCTTGCCAGGACCCTGAACTGGTGCCTGGAGTGGCCCCAGGAAAAGTTCCTCAGTATGGACTCCTGCCTGGATTACTCACCCATTTGTGCATGCTTAGGGAGCAAAAGAAATGTAGTAATCTGTGGCACGCAGAGGCAGCAAGATACTCAAATCAGCACTGCCTGTAGTACGAGGGGCAGATGGAGGACAAGGGTTTGGGGGCTTTGCTGCTGTTGCACTTGATTGCTATAGCAACAGCGATAACTAAAGAGATTGCAGAGCCAGATGACTGTTTCTGACTGCCTTAGAGAGTTTGTTTGTTTATTTGTTTTAAGATAAGCATGAAGCATTAAATTCCCATTTCAAAGTATAGATGTGGTGAAATCAAAAGAATCCGCTATCCAGTGTAGCCATAGGGCAGACACGGGTCATGTTCAGATCTCAAAAACAGTAGTTTGGGTTACAGAATTATTGGAAAGGCTAAATGCTCTACCTTGGCAAGTTCTCTTGCTACAGTTAGTGATAAGGAAGTAGGGCCATAGACTTGTGATGGGAATATTTGGATGGATGCAGATGAAATGATAATTTTATGCTGCAGTGGAGGTGTTAGCTAATGCTACAGTGGCAATCATATTACAATATAAATGTATCAGATCAATTCAGTAGTCCTCTCTTTCCCTCTGTTTCAGTTACCTGCTGTCAACTGCTGTCCGGAAACAGATGATCTTCCTCTGATCTATCAACAGAAGGTCAATGTCATTCACCTTACTTCATCTCATCCATGAGCATTTTTTTTTTAAGATTTTATTTACTTATTTGAGAGAAAGAGAGAGAATGCCCAACACATGAGGGGAGGAGGGGCAGCGGGAGAAGGAAAAGCAGGCTGAGTGGAGAAGCCTATCAAGAGTCTTGTTCTCAGGACCCTGAGACCATGACCTGAACCGAAGTCGGATGCTTAACTGACTGAGCCACCGGGTGCTCCTCATCACATGAGCATTTTATCATCTCATATCATCACCAGAGGAAAAAGGGTGAGTACAGTATAAAAAGATTTTGAGAGACCACATTATTTATATAACTTTTATTGTAGTATATTGTTATAATTGTTCTATTCATTTTTGGTTATTGTACTTAATCTCTTACTATGCTAAATCTATAAATTGAACTTTGTAATAGGAAAAACATGATGTACTATTATAGATTCACTGCTGTCCATGGTTTCAGGCATCCACTTGGGGACTTGGAACATATCCCCTACAGATAAAGGGAGACTACCATATGTTGTACACCTTCAATTTACACAAAGTTATATGTCAATTGTATCTCAATTTTTTAAAAAAGATTTTATTTATTTATTCATGAGAAACACAGAGAGGAGAGAGAGAGAGAGAGAGAGAGAGAGGCAGAGACAGGCAGAGGGAGAAGCAGGCTCCATGCAGGGAGCCTGACATGGGACTTGATCCTGGATCTCCAGGATCACGCCCTGGGCCGAAGGCGGTGCTAAACTACTGAGCCACCCGGGCTGCCCCTGTATCTCAATTTTTAAAAAAGAAAGTTAGAGGCAGAAACTTGAAAAAAATAGAATAACAGAATTAGAATAGAAATTGATAAAATTATCCCCAAACTTATCAAAAAAGTTATTATAACAAATGTGTAACAGAGAAAGCAGATAAATCTAAAAGTTAGATACTGAAAAATTAATACAGTCTCAGGACGCCTGGGTGGCTCAACAGTTGACTGTCTGTCTTTAGCTCAGGGAATGATCTCAGGGTCCAGGATCGAGTACCACATTGGGCTCCCCACTGCCTATGTCTCTGTGTCTCTCATGAATAAATAAATAAAATCTTTAAAAAAAATTAATACAGTCTATAGAAAAATTGATCAATAGAAAGGAAAACAGGGAAGATTCAAAATAGAGCTTTATAAATGCAAAAAAAATAGACATCACTGCAGATTCTAGAGTTACTGAACAAAAAGTACTACTATATCATTAATGATAATTTAGGAGTGCCTGGGTGGCTCAGTCAGTTAAGCATCTGCCTTCAGCTTAGGTTATGATCCTGGGGTCCTAACATGGAGCCCTACATCAGGCTCCCTGCTCAGCAGAGTCTGCTTCTCCCTCTCCCTCTGTCTCTTTCCCTGCTTGTGCTCTCTATCTCTCTCTCTCTCTTAAATAAATAAATGAAATAGTTAATAATAATTTTAAAAGCTGAGTTTCCAAATCCCAAGCCTCCCTTGCCAACAGAAGCAACATTTCCCTATGTGAGAAAATTAGCATTCACTAACATGAAGAGCTTTCAAGACTTCACCTGAGGCGTTTGTCTCCTATGTAAATGCCTATTCTCCTCAAAACCTGCCCACATGGCACCTCACTGGCTCCAGGCCCATAACAAGAGTAAACTCCCAGCGTAGCCCAGAATGATGATTACAAGGTCTGCTGCAGTGAGAGTAGAAATAGATTTCTACAGCAAGGCAGTTGGAATATCTTGCCAATACGTATTGAAAGAAAGCTGACAGTCATATATGGACATGGATTCTAAAGAGTTAAACCAAGGATAAGATATAAGGTTGGATTCAGCAAAATTTATGAATAAATATGCACTCACTCAAGACTCCTGATGTAATGTGTCATAAACAGCATCTGTGGGTGGCTCTAAGGTTTGATTCCTTAGTTTATTGAAGCCTGGATTCAACAATGGCCTATAATAAATGAGGTTGAGATGCCAAAATTTCCCTAGCATATTACAGACTGAGAAAAGAGTCTGTAGATTCAGGAGATAGGAATGTTTGAGTAGATATATTATGTGCAACCTACTCAGCTACCACCCGATAAACACACACTGTGCTTCTTCATCAAGACATTAAGAGATGTAGGGAATTTTTCTTCTATTAATGGCAGTTAAAAACCACTATCCTGCTGAAAACAATCATAGAAGCTGGACAAAGTATAAAAACAAATCTTTCTTTCCTTTTTTTTTTTAAAGATTTTTATTTATTTATTCATGAGAGACACAGGCAGAGAGAGAAGCAGGCTCCTTGCAGGGAGTCCGATGTGGGACTGGATTCCAGGACTCCAGGATCATGCCCTGGGCTGAAGGCAGGCGCTCAACCACTGAGCCACCCAGGTGTCCCAACAAATCTGTTTCAATTCATGAAAGCACTACTATGGAATCAAGGTCATGTATCTGGGGAGGTAAAACTGACATATAATCAAGTCCTTTCCTTCAAAGTATGTGCTGATCCCCAAATTACAGCTAGGATATTAAGAAACCAAGCACATCTTCTGAACGTTTCTAGGTCCAAGGAGACAAAATTGAAGTCGGGATCCCCAAAGTGTTATATCCCCAGAATAGAGAGGAACCAGAAGAAGACAAGACTCCACAAAGACTAGACCTGCTCAGCCCACAAGCATCTCAATGCCTAATTAAGATTAATTTATTTATGTCAGAGAGAGAGAAAATGTGAGTGGAGGGAAGGGCAGAGGGAGAGACAGAAAGTCAGCCCAAGCTGACTCCCTAATGAGTGTAGAGCCCAACACAGGGCTTGATCCCAGGACTCCAAGATCATGACCTGAGCTGAAATCAAGAGTCAGTTGCTCAACCTACTGAACCACCCAGGCTCCTAGTGCCTAATTAAAATTAAGATCTCCCCCAACCATAATTACCTTTCAGGAGCAAAAGTATATCCTCCCAACAGATGGTAACACCATCCACAGCCTCAACTTTTTCTATGATCTTTCATATACCATAATCAGCACCAATATATTACCAGACATAATAGGAAACAAGACCACAAGACTAAAAATCAAAATGAAAAAGGAATAAAATCTATTATAACAAAGTAGCCAGACATTGGAGTTGCCAGATACAGAGTAGGATTATAGGGATCCCTGGGTGGCGCAGCGGTTTAGCGCCTGTCTTTGGCCCAGGGCGCAATCCTGGAGACCTGGGATTGAATCCCACGTTGGGCTCCCGGTGCATGGAGCCTGCTTCTCCCTCTGCCTATGTCTCTGCCTCTCTCTCTCTCTCTCTCTCACTGTGTGCCTATTGTAAATAATAAAATTTTAAAAATTTAAAAAAGGATTATATATAAATTATAAGTTCAAGAATTGAGATAAAAATAGAATTTCAGCAGAAAGCTAGAAAATATATATATATTTTAAGATATCAAATGGAGGGCAGCCTGGGTGGCTCAGCAGTTTAGCGCCACCTTCAGCCCAAGGCGCGATCTTGGAGACCCAGGATTGAGTCCCACATCAGGCTCCCTGCATGGAACCTGCTTCTCCCTCTGCCTGTGTCTCTGTCTGTCTCTCTCTGTGTGTGTCTCTCATGAATAAATAAAATCTTAAAAAAAAAGATATCAAATGGAAATCTTAGCATTGAAAAAGCACAATACTTGAAATTAAGCATTCCATAGGTGAGTATAAAAGTAGACTACACAAAGTTAGAGCATTAGTGAACTGAAAGATTAATCGAAAGAAAATAGCCAGATATTTCCCCCAAGAAGATAGGCAAATGGCCAATAAGCACATGAAAAAACACTCAACATCATTAGCCATCAGGGAAACGCACTTCAAAACTACAATGAAGGGACCCCTGGGTGGCTCAGTGGTTGGGCATCTGCCTTCAACTCAGGGCGTAATCCCTGTCTGGGGATCAAGTCCTACATTGGGCTCCCTGTGAGGACCCTGCTTCTCCCTCTGTCTATGTCTCTGCCTCTCTCTCTCTGTGTCTCTTGAATAAATAAATAAATAAAATCTTAAAAGAAAAAAGACTACAATGAAATACCACATTGAACTCACTAGGATGGCTGTAATTAAAAGACAAAAACAGAATAATAAGCATTGGTGAAATCTGAACTGTCAGACATTGCTGGTAAGAATTTAAATGGTGTAGTTGCTTTGGAAAACAGTTCTCAAAAAGTTAAACATAAAATTACCATATGACCCAGCAATTCTGTTCTTAGGTATGTACCCAAGAGAATTGAAAATCTAAATTCAAATAAAAAAAAACTTAACATGAATGTTTTGAGCAGTAATTATTCATAATAGTTAAAAAGTGGAAACAACCTAAATGTCCATCATCTGATCATTGGGTAAACAAAATGTATATCCATACAATGGAATATTATTCAGCCATAAAAAAGAATAAAGTAATGGCACATGCTACAGTACAACATGGTTGAATCTTGAAAGTCACTATGCTAAATGAAAGAACCTACTCACAAAGAGCCATATATTGTATGATCCATTTATATGAAATGTCCAGAATAAGCAAATCTATAGAGATGGAAAATAGACTAGTGGTTGCCATGGGTTGAGGGGAGAGGGGAGTAGGAGAAATGAAAAGTAACTGCTTAATGGATATGAGGTTTCCTTTGCAGTGACAAAAATGTTTTGGAAAATAGGATGTTTGCACAACATCGTGAATATACTGAAATCCACAAGATTGTACACTTTGAAAGGTACAGTGGGTAGCAATGGAAATGATTCTTGTCCAAAGCAACGCAAGTAAACTTTGGTCAATAGGGATGCCCCCCATCAAATATTAATCCATTTTGTATCTATTAGCAAATTCACTTCAACATTCCTGACAAACATCTATTTCTGTACCTATTTATCTGTTCTTCACATTCTCCTTTGAACTAGTCTTAACATCTTACTGGTACCATCATTAATCATGGAGTTGAATAAAATTGTTACTCCATGTTCATTTTGTGTCTACAATGAGAGTCATGCTTTTAACTTTTTGAAAATTATACTTTAGTGGTAAGAAGAGGGACATGACTGGCAGGATGCTGAAATTATTTCATCGTAGCAGAAAGATGGAGAATGGAAAGAGAAGTTAACCTTCAAAGATACTTTTGCTCCCCTACAGAGAATCCAAATATCCTGCTAATTATACCCTCCTGGCCCCCAAAAAAGATGCTACTTCGTCTAAAACCCTTGGCAAAGTCCACCTGGAGAAATAGGCCTGATCTCCAGGACATGTCTCTCCTCTGAGAACATCCAAACCCCAGTGACCACTTCCTCCTCACCCTGACTATCTGAGAGAAAACGTAAGGACACAGACACAGAAGCATGCCCTGCCTTGGAATGGTAACCATTCAGAGATGAAAGTACATCTTCATTTAAAACTTGAGTAACAATATTTGCCTATGGGTTAGGGTTAGGTTAGAGTTTGGGTTAGGTTAGGCTCAAGGTTAGATTTATGGTTAGGGGGCAGCCTTGGTGGCTCAGTGGTTTAGTGCTGCCTTCAACCCAGGGCCTGATCCTGGAGACCCGGGATCAAGTCCCAGGTCAGGCTCCCTGCATGGAGCCTGCTTCTCCCTCTGCCTGTGTCTCTGCCTCTCAGTCTCTCTCTCTCTCTCTCTCTCTCATTCTCTCTCGAATAAATAAATAAAATCTTAAAAAAAAAAAAAAAAGATTTATGGTTAGGGTTAGGGACTTAGCTGTTAGGTAAGACTTAGCTGTTAGGTAGGACTTAGCTGTTAGGCCAGAGTAGACATGGGTTTAATAAGAAACACCAAGAGTCTTTTTTTTAGTAGAAGCGTGAAACTGCTTTTATGAGTCTGTCCTTGTCAGCAGTTCCCCTCTTTGGGTAGTACTGATCCAGGACCCTGCCTCTGTATTCACAGGCCTGACTCTTATGTCCCATCCACATCTGTACAGTTTGTCAATGTTAGCCTTTTCTGGCATCGTATCTTACCCCTTGAGCTTTTTCTCACACATACAAAGGTGGAATAATTAAAAAGGAGAAGAAAATGGGAAAGAAAACTGAATATTCTCAGACTTACACTTGAAGCCAGAAAGAAATCCTAATGTAACCCATTTGATTTCTGTTCACCATTAATGCTCTCCAATTCGTAGTAGAATCAGCATTTGTGTTTTCTGTGTCTATTCATTTCCAGTTAGTTTCTAAATGTAATAATTTTCATTTTTGCATTGACTTCATTTCTTTAATCCTTGAAACAATATGTCTTTTTGAAATTATTGATTTCCTTTTGAGCCCTACTTTCATATTCTGCTAGTCAGCTTTACTTTTGGCTCACATTTCCAGCTTTGTAACTTCTCCTAGTCATGACTTTGTGTTTCCTCTTATAATATATGAGGAATAATATGACTGCTGTGAGGGCAACCCTGTGACCTAGGGCATAGATTCTTGATCTATTAATGATAGTGATATTATTCCTCATATATTATAAAAGCAGAGGCCACTGGACCAATTTTTCACTTCTAAACCCACAAATGGGGACAGCAAGTCACAAATAGCTGACTTATCCATATTGAACCACTACTGAAAGCAGACCTTAGTCAATTTGGTTATACATAACTAGTAAGTTCTTTTTGGTAAATGTCACTGGTTTGAGATAAGGGAGAATGTTAGATCTCCCCCCAATCCTCATCTTAAGAAAGGTAATTTGTTAAAATGGAAGCAAATCACAGACCAAATTTCAGGGTACATTCAAGCATGTATTAAAGATTCATTAGAAGGGCACCTGGGTGGCCCAGTGGCCGAGCATCTGCCTTCCATTCAGGTTGTGATCCCCGGGGTCCTGGGATTGAGTCCTGCATTAGGCTCCCAGCAGGGAACCTGCTTCTCCCTCTGCCTGTGTCTCTGCCTCTCTCTGTGTGTCTCTCATGAATAAATAAATAAAATCTTTTTAAAAAAATAAAATAAACATTTATTAGAAAGAGAGCCCAGGGCTCCTGGGTGGCTCGATCAGTTAAGCATCTGAGTCTTGATTTTGGCTCAGGTCATGATCTCAGGGTCATGAGATTGAGCCCCACACTGGGTTCTACAGTTGGTGTGGAACCTGCTTAACATTCTCTCTCCCTCTCCCTCTGCCACCCCCTACACATACTCCCTCTCTCTAAAAAGATAAAAGAGGGATGCCTGGGTGGCTCAGCAGTTGAGCATCTTCCTTTGGCCCAGGATGTGATCCCAGAGACCTGCATTGAGCTCCCCGCCCAGTGGCCTGCTTCTCTCTCTGCCTATGTCTCTGCCTCTGTCTCTGTGTCTCTCATGAGTAAATAAATAAAAATCTTTAGAAAAAGAGAAAGTGAGAGTGAGAGAGAGAGAGAGCCCAATATAGTCCTATACCCTGTTTTATAAGCTCTTGAAATCATAGATCTCTAACTACACCTGGCATTAAATGTTAACTCAAGACAAAATCACAGTCATACCCCAGAAGTAATTTCCTCATTGGCATCAGGTAACCAGAATTCTCTGAGTCAAAAGTTGGACATAGGAATGTTTAGTTCAAGCCTTACATACCCTTCTAGGGGGTGAGAGGTGAAGGGCTCACTACATTTTAGCCAACTCACCTTCTCAAACAAAATAAATTGCACCAATAAAATCATTTTTCTAACAACCATTGGGCTGATTAGCAATTTTTCTACTTGCTGATTGGAGAGAAAGATAGCTGGAGTGTGGGCATTTGATTATATGCTCCCTAACTGCCCCTAGAGTATGTATTCACATTTAGAATTAGAGTGCCTGGGGAAGCCTGGGTGGCTCAGGGTGTTTAGCGCCTCCTTCGCCTCCTCAGGGTGTTTAGCGCCCAGAGTGTGATCCTGGAGACCCGAGATCGAGTCCCACGTCAGGCTCCCTGCATGGAGCCTGCTTCTCTGTCTGCCTTTGTCTCTGCCTCTCTCTCTGTTTCTCATGAATAAATAAATAAAATCTTAAAAAAGAATTAGAGTGCCTGATGCTGTCTCCAAAGTTTTTAGATTAAAACTGACTAGTACCCACATACATGTCACTTTATAACCCATATTAAAGTGTATTAAAGTAAATTCCTGCCAGTACACAACTGCCATCTGTCTTCCAGAACTCATAAGAATCTATGGCTCAGTGGCTTAGTTAGAATACAGTCTATATAAGCTCCCTCTTCAGGGATTTGTACAGCAGGAGGGTCTGTGGTACTCCCTTTTGTAAAGACAGTGCACAGATCCTTCTGTAATCTAGGGCAGTTCATCTAACCTCTGCTTGCAATTTTTCCCATGTCTGTACTTATATAAAGAACATTAACATGTTTGGCAAAAGCCCAACAAAATACAGTTAGTGTTCAGCTCTTTAGAAATCCCCTTCCCAGGGACTGTGCAGGCTCAAACAGATCAGGCTCTTCTCCCTGGAGAAACAATGCACAAGAATGAGGCCTAAAGAGACAGGAGAACTAGGGAGGAAAAATAAATCTTGAAGGGTTTTTTTTCTTAGTTCTTTTGTGATCTCAAAAAAAGTTATAACCTGAGAAATTGTATCAAATGGCAGTGCTTATGAGTCTGTACATGTGCCAAGGAAAATTACGCAATTAGGAAATGTACAAATGAGCCATGCCCTGTTCCAAATTCTTTCTCTATTTTACAACCAGTTTGTTTCATTTCTTTATAAGATAGAGTACCTATACTAATGACCTCCACAAAATAGGTGGTCCTTTATTTTACATCATGATAATATTAAATCAAGGGACAAAACTTTGAAACACTCTCTAATTAGTACTGAAAGATTGCCGATCTGTAGCTGATCTAGAATATGAATTCTAT
The DNA here is from genome assembly GCF_018345385.1 of Vulpes lagopus. Lineage (NCBI taxonomy): Eukaryota > Metazoa > Chordata > Mammalia > Carnivora > Canidae > Vulpes > Vulpes lagopus. The sequence goes on along the minus strand of NC_054828.1, from coordinate 25,568,070 downwards.
TTCAATAATAAGCTTTTTTTAAAAGACTTTATTTATTCATGAGAGACACACAGAGAGAGGCAGAGACACAGGCAGGGGGAGAAGCAGGCCCCCTGCAGGGAGCCCAATGTGGGACTCAATCCTGGGACCTTGGGATCATGACCTGAGCCAAAGGCAGATGTTCAACCACAGAACCACCCAGTCATCCCTCAATAATAACCTTTTTTTTCTTAAAGACTATTTATTTATTCCTGAGAGACACAGGCAGAGGGAGAAGCAGGTTCCATGCAGGGAGCCTGACGTGGGACTCGATCCCGGGTCTCCAGGATCATGCCCTGGGCCGAAGACAGCGCTAAACCACTGAGCTACCTGGGCTGCCCAATAATAACCTTCTTAAGTAGAAAGAAGATTTTGATAAATTAAAAGGATCTTTTTAAATTAGAATCTTCCCAAGGTGGGAGCTATACTATTCTTTCTGAAGACCCAGGATTTAACTTAAAAATGGTGTGTGGGGATCCCTGGGTGGCGCAGCGGTTTGGCGCCTGCCTTTGGCCCAGGGCGCGATCCTGGAGACCCGGGATCGAATCCCACATCGGGCTCCCGGTGCATGGAGCCTGCTTCTCCCTCTGCCTGTGTCTCTGCCTCTCTCTCTCTCTCTGTGACTATCATAAATCAATAAAAAAATTTTTAAAAAATGGTGTGTGGTTGTTATTGTTGGCATATTCAGCCGCCACCAATAAGATTTCTGATTGTGACATGATTACTTTATAAGGAAAACCCAAAAGACTCCACCCCTAAATTGCTAGAACTCATACAGGAATTCAGCAGAGTGGTACGATATAAAATCGATGCACAGAAATCAGTTGCATTTCTATACACTGACAATGAGACAGAAGAAATAAATTAAGGAGTTGATCCAATTTACAATTGCACCAAAAACCATAAGATAAACCAAACCAAAGAGACAAAGGATCTGTATTGAGAAAACTATAGCACATTCATGAAAGAAATTGAGGAAGACACAAAGAAATGGAAAATGTTCCATGCTCATGAGTTGGATGAACAAATATTGTTGAAAAGTCTATGCTACCCAGAGGAATCTACACATTTAACGCAATCCCTATCAAAATACCATCAACTTTTTTCACAGAGCTGGAACAAATAATCCTAAAATTTGTTTGGAACTGAAAAAGACCCCAAATAGCCAAAGGAATATTGAAAAACAAAACCAGGGATCCCTGGGTGGCGCAGTGGTTTGGCGCCTGCCTTTGGCCCAGGGCACGATCCTGGAGACCCAGGATCGAATCCCACGTTGGGCTCCCGGTGCGTGGAGCCTGCTTCTCCCTCTGCCTGTGTCTCTGCCTCTCTCTCTCTCTCTCTCTCTCTCTCTCTCTCTGTGACTATCATAAATAAATAAAAATTAAAAAAAAAAGAAAAGAAAAACAAAACCAAAGCTGGTGACATCAAATTCCAGACTCAAGCTCTATTACAAAGCTGTGATCATCAAGACAGTATGGTACTGGCACAAAAACAGACACACAGATCAATGGAATAGAATAGAGAACCCAGAAATGAATAGAGAATAGAACCCCAAATAGAATAGAGAACCTCAACCCTATGGTCAACTAATCTTCGACAAAACAGGAAAGACTATGCAATGGTAAAAAAAAAAAAAAAAAAAAAAAGGCTCTTCAACAAATAGTGTTGGGAAAACTGGACAGCCACCTGCAGAAGAATGATACTGGACCATTTCCTTACATCATACACATAAATAGGCTCAAAATGGATGAAAGACCTAAATGTGAAACAGGAATCTATCAAAATCCTAGAGAAGAACCCAGGCAGCAACCTCTGTAACCTCAGCCATAGCAACTTCTTGTTAGACACGTCTCCAAAGAAAGGCTAAAGGTACTATTGGGACTTTATCAAGACAGAAAACTTTTACAGCAAAGGAAACAGTTGATAAAACCAAAAGACAACAGAAAGGGAGAAGATATTTGCAAGTGACACATTAAAGGGCTACTATCCAAAAATCTATAAAGAACTTATCAAACTCAATACCCAAAGAACAAATAATCCAATCAAGAAATGGGCAGAAGACATGAACAGACATTTCTCCAAAGAAGACATACAAATGGCCAACAGACTCATGAAAAAATACTCCACATCACTCGGCACCAGGGAAATACAAATCAAAACCACAATGAGATACCACCTCACACCAGTCAGAATGGCTAAAATTAGCAAGTTAGGGAACAACAGATGTTGGCAGGGATGCAAAGAAAGGGAACCCTCTTACACTGTTGGAATGCAAACTGGTGCGGCCACTCATGAAACAGCTTGGAGGTTCCTCAAAAAATTGAAAATGGAGTGACCCTATGGCCCAGTAATTGCACTACTGGGTATTTACCCCAAAGATACAAATGTAGTGATCTGAAGGGTTACCTGCATCCCAATGTTCATAGCAGCAATGTCCACAATAGCCAAACTATGGAAAGAGCCCAGATGTCCATCGACAGATAAATGGATAAAGATGTGATTAAAGATGTTATACACACACACACACACACACACACACACACACTGGAATACTACTTAGCCATCAAAAAATGAAATCTTGCCATTTGCAATGACACGGATGGAACTAGAGGGTATTATGCTAAATGATATAAGTCAATCAGAGAAAGACAATTATCATATGATCTCACTCTTATGTGGAATTTAACAAACTAACAGGATCACAGGGAAAGGGAGGAAAAATAAAGGACAAAATCAGAGAGGGAGACTCTTAATCATAGGAAACAAACTGAGGGTCGCTGGAAGGGAGGATGGGGTAACAGGGTGATAGTAAGGAAGGCACGTGATGTAATGAGCACTGGGTGTTATATAAGACTGATGAATCATTGACCCCTGCCTCTGAAATGATTAATACAGTATATGTTAATTAATTGAAATTTTAAAAATAAAATAATACAATAAAAACTCCTATTCTTATATCTAGCCTTTTCAACATACACTTAGAGAAATTAAGACATTTCTTTTTTAACCGAAGCAAGCAAGCAGAAGAAATTAATTGGGTTTTATCCTTTCCTATTCTGGTCAGAGGTGCCTATTAGACTCAGTCAACCAAGCAAAATGCTTTCAGGAGAGCTTTCCAGTCTCACAGAAGACCCCAGTCTTCACAGACATTACAAAATAAATGGGAATAAGACCAAACCTTAAAAATGAAGCTTGAAGGCAGAGATTTCCCTTAGAATCTATGGGAAGACAAGATCCTTCCTTAGGTGAATGGGAAAGGCTTCCCACTCCGGTGTTAACTGGAGCTGGGACCTGGAAGGTGGGACAAGGGAAACAGACAAAAAAGCTGGCCTGGGGAAGGCCTTGCAAAGCTGGACAGCTTGAGAGCAGAGATAAGGAGACTCCTACTCTCTCCATCCCATTCATTTGACAATTAACAATATATTACCTCACTGCATTTATTTATTATCTCTTCGTGTATGTTAGTCCATTCAGGCTATCACAAAAATACCATAGGCTAGTCGGCTTATAAACAGCAGAGATTTCTCTCCCGTAGTCCTGAAGGCTGTGAAGTCCACAATCACGGTGCTGGGAAGACAGCAATCTTTCACTGGGTCATCCTGTGGCAGAAGCAGCAAGGCTGTTTTCTGGGGTGTCTCATTTATATTGGCACTCATCCTATTCACAAAGCTCATGACCTAATCACTTCCCAAAGGACCAACCACCTAATACATCACACCAGAGTCTAGGTTTTAACATATAAATTTGTGGGGGAAGGTAGATAAATGATTCAGTCTATAGCATTGTGCTTTCAAATGAGATTGTCAGTTCTTTTGGGTTGCCAGAGTTATGGGAAAAACAAACAAAAACAAAAACAGAATGTATTCCAAAATGCTGATCCTTTGCTAGTGCTGCCAAAACAAGATATCACAGACTAGCAGCTTAAACAACAAAAAAGATTTTTTCTCATAGTTGAGGAAGCTAGAAGTCCAAGATTAAGGTGCTGGGAGGGTTGGTTTCTTATAAAATTTCTCTCTTTGATTTGCAGATGGCCACCTTTCCACCGTGTCCTCCCTCACACGGCTTTTCTTCTGTGCACCTATATCCCTGGTGTCTTTTCCTCTTCTGATAAGGATGCCAATCATATTTGGTTTGGGACCTGCTGTATGACATCATTTAACCTTAACTACCTCTTGAAAAGTTCTATCTCCAAATGTAATCACATTCTGACATGTGTGGGAAGTTAGGACTTCAACATATGAATTTGGGGTGGGGGAATGCAATTCTGTCCTTAACACATGGTAAAAACTCTAACAGGACAAAACAATACATGTTGAAAACCATCTCCCATCCACCCCACCTTCAGTCCCATGTCCTCAAACGCACCTTATCATCCATGTTTTATATGCCTCTGGTGTAAGTTCTTTGAAGGTTGCAACCATATGATGCCATTTTGACAAAAAGGAGAGATGGGCCACTTGCTCAGGCCTGCAGGGCGGGGGGAGGCGGTGAGCCCTAGAACTTACAGGCCAGCACTGCACCAACCTCTACCCTCCTCAGAATGCATAGGGGTGCATAAGAGGAGTGCCTGCTGTTTGCTGAGAATGCACCTTCTGAGTGTGGCTCTAGACAGAGAAGATGGAAAGGAACCACAATCATCAGATCTAATTTATCATAGAGGGAAGGGAGAGAAAGGCCAGAGAAGCAAAAAGACAAATGAACAACGATCAAATTCTGTGATCTGGAGATTTCCTAAAGTATTTCAATCTAGTAGACAAAATATGATAGTTACTATATTTACATTTTGAAAATCCCTTTCATTTGTATATATGCATAAACTTTTTTTAGTTTTTTTAAATGACTGCCTTATAAGATATAATTCACACATCATAAAATTTACCTGTTTAAAGGACAAAAGCCACCGGTCATAGCGTATTTACAAAGTTGTACAGCCATCCCTACTGTCTAATTCCAAAACGTTTTCATCAAATTATCCTGAAAGAAACACTGTACCCATTAGATCATTCCCATTCCCCATTTCTCCCAGTGCCTGACAAACACCAACATAGGGAGGATGGGGAGGGGCAGAGGGAGAGGGAGAGAGAATCTTAAGGAGGCTCCACACTGGGCCCTCCATAGGGCTCAATCTTACAACCCTGAGATCATGACCTGAGCTGAAATCAAAAGTCAGACACAACCGACTGAGCCATCCAGGTGACCCACACCAATCTTCTATAGAATTGCCTATTCTGGGCATATTATATACATGGAATGATACAATATAATGCCTTTTCTGTCTGGCTTCTTTCAATTAGAATAGTGTTTTCAAGACTCATCTACATTGCAGCACATTAATACTTCATTTATTATGGTGAGTATTATTCTGTTATGTGTACATACCCCATTTTGTTCACCTATTGACCAGATGATGGACATTTGGGTTGTTTCCATCTTTTAGCCCTATAGATAATGCTGCTATGGATCTTCATATACAAGTTTTTTCGTGGGCACAGGTTTTTAGTCCTCTTGGATACATACTTAGGACCACAATTGCTGTGTCAAATGGAAACTCTGTTTACCTTTTTGAGGAACTGCCTGTCTTCCACAGCAGCTGCAGTGCTTTATATCTCTTTGAGCAATGCAAGAGGGTTCCAATTTTCTATACCTTACTAGCACTTGTCTCTGTCTTTTTGATTATAGCCAATGTGGATATGGTAGTAATATCACAATGTGATTGATAGTCATCGTGAAGTGGCATCTCATTATGGTTCTGATTTACATTTTCCTTTTTTATATGTATGTATATATTTTTATTGTGATTTACATTTTCCTAACGGCTTATGATGTTGAGCATCTTTTCAAGTGCTTATTGTCATTGGCATATTTTCTTTAGAAAACTAGTCAGATCCATTGCCCATTTTTAAATTGGACTGTCTTCCTATCTTTGACTTATAATAATTCTTTGTATTTTCAAGCTAAAAATGTCTGTATTGGTCTACTTGGGCTATCAAGACAAAATGCCATGGAACAGGTGGCTTAAACAACAGAAATTTATTTTCTTATTGTTCTGAAGGCTGGAAGTCCAAGATCAAGGTGTCAGCAGGGTTGATTTCTGGTAAGACTTCTCTCCTTGGCTTTCAAACAGTGTCCTCACATAGACGTTTTCCTCTGTGTGCCCACATCCCTGGTATCTCTTCCTTTTCTCATTAGGACATCAGTCATATTGAGTTAGGGCCCACACTTACGATCTCACTTAACCTTAATGACCTCTTTAAAGGCCCCTTTTTACATACAGTCATATGGGGGCGAGAGTTTCAAATTTGAATATGGGAAGAGCACAGTTCAGTACACAACAACATCCATTATCTGATGTATGATTTATAAAAGTTGTCTCCGATTGGGAATGTCTTTTCACTTTTTTGACAATGTCTTTTGAAACACAAAAGTTTTTCTTTTTTTTTTTTTTTAAGATTTTATTTATTTATAATAGTGAAAGGGAATATAAGGGAAGGGAGAAGAAATGTGTGGGAAATATCAGGAAGGGAGACAGAACATAAAGACTCCTAACTCTGGGAAACGAACTAGGGGTGGTGGAAGGGGAGGAGGGTGGGGGGTGGGGGGGAATGGGTGACGGGCACTGAGGGGGACACTTGACGGGATGAGCACTGGGTGTTTTTCTGTATGTTGGTAAATTGAACACAAATAAAAATTAATTTATTAAAAAAAGGATTTTATTTATTCATGAGAGACAGAGAGAGAGAGAGAGAGAGGCAGAGAGAGACACAGGCAGAGGGAGAAGCAGGCTCCATGCAGGGAGCCTGATGTGGGACTCAATCCTGGGATTCCAGGATCACGCCCTGGGCCAAAGGCAGGCGCCAAACTGCTGAGCCACCCAGGGATCCCAAGTTTTTCATTTTTATGGTGTCCAGTTTATCTTGTTTTTTTTTTTCTTTTTTGTTGCTTATACTGCTGGTGTCATATATAAGAAACCATTGCCTAATTGAAGGTCATAAAGATTTATAACATCTGTGCTTCTAAGAGCTTTATAGTTTTAACTTGTAGATTTATGTTTTTGATATAGAGTTCAATTTTGTATATGGTGTGAGGTAAGGACCCGACTTCATTCTTTTGCATGTTACATATCTAATTGTCCCAGAACCATTGGTTGATAAGGTTATTCTCTCCCCATTAAACTGTCTCAGCACACCAGTTGAAAATCAATTGACCACAAGGTAAGAGTTTATTTCTGGACTTTCAATTCTATTTCATTGATTTATATGTTTATCCCAGTAAGTACTACACAGTCTTGATTTTTGTAGCTATGTAGTAAATCTTGAAATCAGAAAGTATGAGTTCAGTTTTGCTCTTCTTTCTTCAAGATTGTTTTTGCTACTTTGAGCAAAAACTTTTTGCCTTTCCGTAGGAATTTGAGATCAGCTTGTCAATTTCTGCAAAAAACTCATCTGGGCTTTTGATAGGAATCACAATCACATTGAATCAATAGATCATTTTTGGTACTCTTGCCATCTTAACAGTATTAAGTCTTCCAGTGCATGAACGTGAGATATCTTTCCACTCACTTCCATCCTCTTTAATTTCTTTCAACAATATTTGTAACTTTCATTAAACAAATCATGCACTTCTTTCATTAAACTTATTCTTAGGCATTTTATTGCTTTAGATGCTCTTCCAAATGGAATTTGTATGAACATTTTGAAATGGAGTTATATTGCTGAATGTTTATGGGAAGTAGACTTACAGTTTTAAAGGGAAAACAATGGTTTCCTTATAGCAGCGATCATTAAAATGTCCCTACAAAGTTTCCCCATTAGCTCTTCATCACTTTGCTCTCACTTTCCTTTCCTTTCTGCCCACTCCTTTGCCTGAATGCACTCACTTAAGACATGCCTGAACAAGCTCTAACCAGCCTCCCTAAGGTGAACAAAAGAAAAAGGAAGTGGAATAAAGAAGCAAGGAGACCAACTGTTTCTATTTGCTCAACAGCTGCCAAGGGAGGCTTTTTTCCCCCTAGCATTGTGCACACAAACTGCACTATCTATGACGTTATATCCCAAGCTTTTTCCTTGAAAAAAAAAAAAAAAAAAAAAAAAACTATGGGACAAAATTGCCTACATGCAGAAACATGCTTACAGAAGCCAAGGACTTTCTGGGATTTGCCTCGATGCTAAATTATCCTGGTGACTATTAATTATGGCTAAGGCTACCTTCAGGCATAAGAGCAAGGCTGTGATCCATGGAGCCCTTTTCATAGACCATGGAACTCACTGCCCTGTAACTTACACCTTTTCTCTGTTAGAGCTTGCTATGTACAGACCCAACTTCTGGACTTAGAGGTTGATTCCTTTGGCTTGAGACATTTAGATTAAAAATTGGTTCACTCTGGGTTGGGTTATTTAGTAAACCTTTAGAAGTGGGGGCTTGGGGGTGATTGGGTTTTTTTTTAAGATTTTATTTATTTATTTGAGACTGAGAGAGAGCATGAGTGAGATGGGGTGGGAAGAGGGAGAGGGAGAAGCAGGCTCCTTGCTGAACAGGGAGTCCAATGCAGGGCTCACTCAATCTCAGGACCCTGGGATCATGATCTGAGCTGAAGGCAAATGCTTAACGAATTAAGCCATCAGGAGCTTCTAAAAGTGTTTTATGGCTGGGTCTATTTACCTCTCAGACCAAGTCTCTAGAGCATTATCTGAAGAAAAGAGGGCAGGACATATCCAACCATGAACAGTCCAAGGTGTCATTCTTCTATGTTCACCAAAATTCCAACACTCAAAATTTATCTCTCACCACTCATACAACTTCAGGGAAAGGCCAGGCAAGCTTGTGGGTAAGGGAAAAACAAAACCTCCTTTTAAAAAATTCCTATAGGCACAAATTGTCAAGATTTTTTTCTCAGTGTTATCTCAGGTGAGTTATATTTGTCCACTAGAGTTGTCTAAGGCAGCATCCTGTCCAGGATGTTCCCAAGATCTCTCTTTTAGTGGGCATATTTTGTAGTTTTTGTCACTGGAAGGCTAGGCTTTATCTTCTTTGAAAATCATAAACATAACATTTTCATGTCACTAATGGGCAAGCTATTTCTTGAGAGTACTTTCTTTAACTGGACACCCAGTGCAATGGATCCCAATACCCTCACAAGAAGTGCATGGCTTTAAAAACAGAGCCGTGGGAGGTTCTTGCTTGATCCAAAGACACAAACTTCAAACTTGGCCCCAGGGCTTCTGATTCACTGCTCTCTCCTCCCTGGGAGATGAGGAAGAAAGAGACAGTCTGCGGAGTGAAAAGCTGGCTCCCTGGGGAGGCCTGGGAAATTCTGAAGGGTCTTGGACATGTGGGAGGTTAGGTGAACTCAAGGACCTAGTTTTCTTTTCAGATGTCCCCATTCTGTTTAAAGCCGTCATTATCTACAGGGCAGAAACTGCTGGCTGTCCACCAAAAAATGCAGTCTTCCCTTCTCCCTGGACTCAAGGCTAAGCACATTTCTCAGATTCCCTTACAGCATGGAGTGGCCGTGAGACCAAATGCAGAAGTAAGCAGCAAACATGGAGGCCAATTCCAGAACTGGTCTGTAAAGTCATTCCTCTTGCCCCCTTCCTTCAAGCTGAATGGCACCAACCAGGGCCTCTTTGGAAATCAGGTGTGGGAAATGGTGAAGGGACCATCAGCCTAGGCCTCCTAGTGACTGTGTGGAGCAGTCCTCCTGCTAACCCCTGTGTGGACTATCAATGAGAAAGATGTATGTTTCTGCTTTGAGCCATTGCAAGTTAGGGCCTCTTGGTCACAGCAGTTTATCCTTTTAATCAAGTCAGCAACATGCTACTTGTGACTTTTTTAAAAAGATTTTATTTGTTTATTCATGAGAGACACAGAGACACAGACAGAGAGGGAAGCAGGCTCCCTACAGGGAGCCTGATGTGGTACTTGATCCCAGGACCCCAGGATCACGACCTGAGCTGAAGGCAGACCCTCCACCGCTGAGCCACCCAGGCGCCCCTACTTTTGTTGCTTACTCTCCTTGGTATCTCTTAACCTTCTCCCCTCTCTATGTCCATTGCCATTCCACTTGGAGGCCCTAGTTTGTCACCTCTTATGTGGGGCATCGCAACAGCCCCTAACTGGAAGACCAGGGCTGTGTGCACACCTCACCGAGAGCCAGAGCCCCGTACACCGGCCCTCCCTGGCTCATCGCCTTCACACTGCCATTCCCTCAGCCAGAAATGCCCACCTACCTCTTCCTCTCTCTCCCTCTGCAAACTCCTCCTCACCCCCAGCTTCACAGGGTAGCTACCCCAAGGCCTGCGACTCTGTTGCTGTTCCAGCAGCTCCCAGAGGCAGATCTGGGTTCTCGTCACTTCTCTCCCCAGGCCCAGCCCAGTGACTACCCCCGCAAGCATTTAATAAATGATCTAGGGATCTCTTGGTGGCTCAGGGGTTTGGCACCTGCCTTAGGCCCAGGGCTTGATCCTGGAGACCTGGGATCAAGTCCCACGTCGGGCTCCCTGCATGGAGCCTGCTTCTCCCTCTGCCTGTTTCTCTGCCTCTCTCTCTCTTTCTGTGTCTCTCATGAAAACATAAATAAAAACCTTAAAAATAAAAGTAAGAATAAATGACCCGTGGGTGGGGGGACAGTCTCTAAATACTCCAGCGTCCCTCTCTCCCCCATTTGATGCCACCGTCTGGAGTCAGGGCTGTCTCATCTAAGGCTGTCCCTCGGGCTTTGGCCCCTGAGCCTGCTTTCCTTCTAATGCCACAGGCTTTTTCTGCCACTTCGAGGGGCACAAACATTCACACCACAAGCAATCAACAGATTTGGAGAGCTTTCCGTTCACAGCTGTTGAGCCATGGACATTCCCCCAGTCAGGGTCACCCTCGCTCCCGCTCTGGTCTCAGTTCCTCAGCTCCTCATTCACTCGGAGAAAGTGGATTGGAGTAAAAGGCAAGTGTGACTCCAAGGAAGGCCTGAAATGTGGGGTTTTCCCCTCGGGGATGGTTTCCTGTCGGGGATGGTGGTCCCCATGGACAGGAAGCCGTCCAGCCTTTAGGATGGCCTCCCACGTCCAAGCCCTCTGCTGAACACCCGGCCGGCCAGGGGCCTGTGAAATAGGAGGTTCCTCATCTCTGCCCGCAGCTCACAGAAAGTGGGGAAAAGTCTGCAGTGAGCACAGTGCAACTGAGCCTGCTGTTCCCCCAACCCAGAGTCCTTGGCACACATGGCGCTTTCACCCCACAAGGGAGGAGGCCATGGTGACAGGCCACTCTGGGCTTGAGGAAGGACAAGGATGACCTTATTCTGATCGTGTTGAGCTGGGAACCTCCTGGGAGGATGATTAGCAATGCCTCCTCCGAGAGAAGAGGTGCCCCTGGTCTGAGCTGCTCCACAAACCAATGAAGAGAACCAAGGGCAAACATTTCCTATGGCTGACCTACACCTGAGAATGCGCTCCCTCTGATTCATCAAGAGGCCCCTCCTTTTTTTTTTTTTTTTTCGATGTTAGCAAGAAGTTGTTCCCAGATGGAACACCCATAATCTGTTTTCCCCAGATCCAGAGTTAGGTTGATCACTTGTGGTCTGTGACAAATAACCAGAAAGAAGTAATTCAACAAACCAAACTCACTGAACATAAGCTCTGCATTTATAGAAAAGACATACTGTGAAATTTTACTCACTTTCTAAAGGATTAGTGTTAGCAGAACATCTCCAAGTAGTATTCAGAATGTAGAAATGACCTATAGTCTTTGCAAATCAGTCAACTGATGTCTGCATGGTGGGTGGTAAGAGCAAAGGTCAGGGGGACCCCTGGGTGGCTCAGTAGTTGAGCATCTGCCTTCAGCTCAGGTCATGATCCTGGGGTCCTGGAATCGAGTTCCATGTCAGGCTCCCTGCAGGGAGCCCACTTCTCCCTCTGCTATGTCTCTGCCTCTCTGTGTCTCTCATGAATAAATAAATAAAATCTTAAATCAAAAGAGGGGGGCAAACTTCAGGAATGGAAATCAGGAAACATGTGCTCCAGCTCAGCTCAGGTCTGCCACTCATCCTGATTACAAGGGATTCGTAGCCTTTCTGTCAGGTCATTTGCTTTTCTGTTTATCCAGGACCTTGTGAGTTCTGCAGGCTGTGTTCTACCCTTAAGGACTGGTCTATAAATAAATAAAATCTTTAAAAAGCTGGGCAGGGGGGACAGCCCGGGTGGCTCAGCAGTTTAGTGCTGCCTTCAGCCCAGGGCCTGATCCTGGAGACCCGGAATCGAGTCCCTGCATGGAGCCTGCTTCTACCTCTGCCTGTGTCTCTGCCTCTCTCTCTCTGTCTCTCATGAATAAAATAAAATCATTTAAAAAGTGGGGGGGGGGGGGGGGGGGGGGCGCCAGTCTAGTTGGAGACTAGATGCAGAAGGATGCCCTGACACTCAGTGATGTTGTCCAGGGTCTTCACCTACCTGGCAAAGCCCACACAGTGAGACAGTTCAAATCTTTGGAGGGAAAACAACAGTAAGCTTTGGGCTTTGCTCTCTGATTTATTGTGAAAGCATTCCGTGACCTCCTTTCTCTGCCTCCTGACCTTCAAGTATTTCAGTGCTTCCCTGGGCATTTCTTTCCTCCTGAATCTCTCATAAAAGCCTTAAATGTTGAATTTCATGGTCATTCTAAGGTTATATGCAGGATTATCTTCCTGCCTTCCTTTGGCTGGTGCTTAATTCTGTTTTGGAGGAATACTAGCTTTCCCTACTTCCCCCACTGCACACAACACACAGACAAAAAGACATTTGCAGAATCATCAACATTTAATGATTCTGCTGAAATTGGTCTCCTCGGATGCAGCTAATGGAGAATGTGTGTCTGCTTTGAGATTCCTGACCGTCCCCAAGGCAGCTCCGGTTCTTACCTGCCCCCTTTATCAAATCTGGCCATCAGATACCATCAGATTGATTTCACTTGGGGCCCTTAGGCGAAGGAAACAATCAGAACAGGTTGGCTGAGGGTTTAAGGTGAGCTGAGATGGGGCAGCCGCACTGGGTCAGAACCTGCATGGGTTTCAAGGCCCCTCAAAAATGTTTCAGTCCTGGAAAGAAGCATTTTGGCCTCCAAAATATGAAGAGAAAATAGCAAAAGCAAATTAATATTTATTTCTAACATCAACTTGTTTTTGTTTTTTTTCCAACTTGTTTTTTTTTTTTTTTAAGATTTATTTATTTATTCAGTCAGAGAGCGAGAGAGAGGCAGAGACACAGGCAGAGGGAGAAGCAGGCTCCATGCAGGAAGCCCGACGTGGAACTCGATCCCGGGTCTCCAGGATCACACCCCGGGCTGCAGGCGGCGCTAAACCGCTGCGCCACCAGGGCTGCCCTCCAACTTGTTTTTAAAAATCTTTATTTATTTATTCATGAGAGACAGAGAGAGAGGCAGAGACACAGGCAGAGGGAGAAGCAGGCGCCTGTGCGGAGCCTGATATGGGACTCGATCCCAGGACCCTGGGATCATGACCTGAGTTGAAGACAGGTGCTCAACTGTCTGCCTGCTGAGCCACCCAGGCATCCCTCTAACACCAACTTGTAAGATCTTTAACATTTTTTATAGCAACGTGCATTTGTTATGGAAGATGAGTTACCTGAATGTGTCGGGTGTGGTGTGGCAGGAGGAGCCTGGGCCTGGACAGTGTGAAGACACTCAGGCCGCAGGAGGTGACCAGGGCTGCTTGCAGCCAAAGAAACCAGGATGCACACACCTGACTAAGGTCCTTCTCTGGGGTATGACCCTGCCCTTGCACAAACCTTGAGTACCTCCTGCAAGTGTGCACTTCAGGCACCCCTCGTCTCTGTCCTGGCTCTAGCTTTGGGTCTATGAGACACCTCAGATCCTTAGCATAAATTCTCCCTTTTTGCTTAATCTTGCTTGAATTGGTCTTGGAACTTGTAAATAAAACTCTCAGGGCAAGAACCTGGGCCCCATCCCCTTTCCACAACAGGGCAATCTACAGATCTTCCACAACTTACAATGGGGTTGCATCCAAAAAAATCTATCCTAAGTTGACAATATACTACGTTAAAAAGTTATTTAATGCCCCTGACCTACTGAACATCATTGGGTATCAGCTGTTTACCCTCATCATCCTGTGGCTGCCTGGGAGCTGCCACTGGCTGCCCTGCCCACCATCATCAGAATATTGTACCAGACAAGGCTAGTCTGGAAAAGATCAAAATTAAAAATTTGAAGTATGGTTTCTACTGGGTGCCTATCTTTTTCATACCATCATAAAGAAAAACAAAACAAAATCCTAAATTGAACCATTGGAAGTTAGGAACCATCTATAGTTACTTGGTTAAAGAAAGCAATAAATATTAAAGCTTTCAGGGCAGCCCAGGTGGCTCAGGGGTTTAGCACCGCCTTCGGCCCAGGGCGTGATCCTGGAGACCAGGATCGAGTCCCACGTCACACTCCCTGCATGAAGTCTGCTTCTCCCTGTGTCTGTGCCTCTGCCTCTCTCTGTGCCTCTCATGAATAAATAAATAAAATCTTTAAAAAAATAAAATAAAGCTTTCAAACCAGCCTCCACAATAGGCTGGTTTGGGATATCTACTTGAATAGTGCTTTTGCTGGAATCATCCACTTAGGTAATTTGTTGTTGTTATACTATAACAACTTTGTGTTTATCATGTTTACTATTTAGGATCTGTCTCTTTCTGCTAAGGTGTAAGTTTCAAGCAAGGTGTGAATCTATGTTTTCATCATTGTTTTAGCAAATGCCCAATGGATGCTCAATAAATATGTCTTAGAATAATAATAAGCACAGTCCTGCTAGAAATACCCAGGTCTATTAGTACTCCTGCTATTAAAATACCTGCATTGGTGGGGCAGCCTGGGTGGCTCAGCGGTTTGGTGCCTGCCTTTGGCCCAGGGCATGATCCTGGAGAGCCAGGATCGAGTCCCAGGTCGGGTTCCCTGCATGGAGCCTGCTTCTCCCTCTGCCTGTGTCTCTGCCTTTCTGCGTGTGTGTGTGTGTGTGTGTGTGTGTGTGTGTGTCTCATGAATAAATTAATTAAATCTTTAAAATAAAAAAATAATAATAATAACTTCATTGGGGCACCCAGCTGGCTCAGTTGGTGAGGCATGCAACTCTTGATCTCAGGGTGGTGAGTCTGAACCCCCCTGTTGCGTGTAATTTTATAATTTCTATCCCATAGGACAGAAATGACTGCCCAAAGTCTCACAGCCCAAAAGTGACAGTACAGAACCAAGAGCTTGGATCTCCCAGCTCAGTATCTTTCTGCAACAGCACACAACCTCTTGTTTTTAATACCTGTGATGAGGCACTGGGCCAGAACTGCTTTTCCCTCTGCTACCTGACAACACAAACACATTACAGCAGGCACACAGTAACTAGATGATAGAGGGGTTGGCATTCCTGTCCCCACGCACCAGCAACACAGAAGCTAAACAGACCCAAGGACTGTGGCAATCAGTTTTCTTTCTACTCTGATCATTAGAACAGGTGTTACTGGACTATCCTAAAGTTGTATCCTGTACCTGAGAAGAGGGGGTACCCCAGGCAGTTTCTAAGATGAATCACATTATTTTCCCCCCCAAGCTCTGATTTTCCAGATTTAACGCCTTCTTTGATTAATCAGCCTCCAAAATGTTTTGCCCCAGCTAGCAAGATTTTGCCCTGGACAAAATCAGATCCCCTTTTGACAGGTAACAGAAGAAATTATCATGAATATTCAATAGTGTAGCATTTTTGTTACCTGAAACCCCTATGGTTTAGCATGGGGAAAGTCAAGACAAATCTAGGACAGGCTGATGGTGTGTGTCCAACTCTGAGGCTGCCCAGCAGATAGATCTTTGGGTAGAATCGGGGAGAATTGGGAATGGAGGCGCTTGGTGAAAGCATCAGGACAATTCGGGGATGAGCTGAATTGACTAACAGACCAGAGTGACCCTGTTCACCAACGCCCCTGTGAGAAAGTTCAAAGTACTACCGAGTTGTGATTATCTCAGTATATTTCCATTTTTTTTGTCATCTAAAATTTATAGAGGCTCTCAGCATACCAACATATATATGGTGGTCAAGGTATGAAAAGAAGTTAGAAATAAGATGTATTAGTAAGATGAAAACTGATAATCCAGCCTAAAATTCCTTCTATACATGCATTTCCCCCCTTGTTATTCAAAAAGGTTGGGAAAATCTAAATACTTGACTTTTGAAAAGCTCTGGGATTACACAAAACTAGCTCTATAGGTACTAAAATATAGATGGTTACCCTAGGAATGTAAAATTGGTACACTTGGAGAGGTTTGCTTCAAAAAACAAAAACTCCCTGATTTGTCACCACAAGGGGATGATTTTTTTTTTTTTTTTCAAAGAAGCATGCTCCACAGTCTTCATTATCTCAGCCGGCTGGTCAAGACAAACTCTAGCTGTGGGCACCCTCAACTGACGAATAATTTGGCATCGCTTCAAGCTGACATTCTTTAAATGTTTTTTCAACATTTTCTTAGTGGGGGCAGAAAGAACAGATTGTCTACTAATAAAAACTGTATACCTTTCTTTATGTTCATAATAAAGGATTCATTATATGCCTGCAAAAGACAAAAATGCAGCAGATAACTAAGGAGATTATTTTATTTAGGCTATTGCAACAGGAAGAGCATTCACTGGTGAGAGATGCCTCCAAGTATAGGAAAGAAGCCTTGGTTTTATGGAGGCGAGGAGACCAGGGACTCACCCACCAGGCCTATGCTTCAAGAGAAAAAGTGCACATTAAGTCTTATCTAAGTCAAATGTAGAAAGGCAGTTCTTTGTGATAACAGTGTAGGGGCCCAGGGCAGGCCACCCCATGTTGGACCACTTTGGCATGAAAACTATTTTGAGTTTAAAAATGATCCAGGGGATCCCTGGGTGGCTCAGCGGTTTAGCACCTGCCTTCGGCCCAGGGCGTGATCCTGGAGTCCTGGGATCGAGTCCCAGATTGGGCTCCCTGCATGGAGCCTGCTTGTGCCTCTGCCTCTCTCTCTCTCTCTCTCTCTCTCTCTCATAAATAAATAAAATCTTTTTTAAAAAAAATGATCGAAACCCAGCAAATTCAGGAAAAGCTCTTTACTGCCCCCCCTTAATTGCCTGAAAAGAATTCATATAGAGGACCTGCTCCAGGAAGGGAGCTATCACCATAGATAACTCCATCATACTATGAACTAGGTGTGGTAGACAGGGAGGGAGGAGAAACCTAGCAAGGCCACTTTGATCAAAGTCCTCTGGGCATGCCTGGGTGGCTCGGTCCATTCAACGTCTGACTCTTGATCTCTGGGTCGTGAGTTTGATTTCAGCTCAGGTCTTGATCTTAGGGTTGTAAGTTCAAGCCGCACATTAAATTAAAAAGAAAAAAAAAAGTCTTCGGTGTCCTGTTGTTTCTCAGAAGCCCAGCAGACATGTGTTTACCAAACATTTACTCTGTTTCATCTTACTGTGAATTATACTCCTCTTTGAAGTCCCAGACCCCTACCTGCTTCTCCTTAGTTCAGGATGACATCTAGACTTCATTTTGCCCGATTGTACTTGGAATTTCCATGTCTGTGTGGATTTCCTGCACATACGAAATTGGTTAAATCTTGGGATCCCTGGGTAGCGCAGCGGTTTGGCGCCTGCCTTTGGCCCAGGGCGCGATCCTGGAGACCCGGGATGGAATCCCACGTCGGGCTCCCAGTGCATGGAGCCTGCTTCTCCCTCTGCCTGTGTCTCTGCCTCTCTTTCTGTCTCTCTCTCTCTCTCTGTGTGTGTGTGTGTGTGTGTGTGTGTGTGTGTGTGTGACTATCATAAATAAATAAAAATTAAAAAAAAAATAAATTGGTTAAATCTTCTGTTAATCTGTCTCATGTCAATTTGATTCTTAATCCTCCTAAAAGGACCTTGGGGTGGGGGGGAGGACAGGAATTCATGCTTTCCAGAAAAGGTTAGCTATTTCCCAGAACACAAGGGTGGGGAAACTTTTTAGCCAGAGCTGCTTTCCAGGAGGATAGGGCTCAGGTCAAGTTCTACACTGGCAGCATTGGAATTTTTAAAGAATTGTCTTTCACATCACCATTTTTCTGTTATTCATTACTACAGAGCATAAATCATTCACACTCACACAGTTCTGCTCAGATGATGTTTACGGGCTCTGTCTTCTGGCTTGTGTGTGGCAAACACTTCCCTACTTTGCCATGGTTCTTGTTTTCCAGTTGTTTTTGTTGTTATAGTTTCTGGCAAAAATATCAAAGAGTTTATAATTTAGGTAATAAAATAAATCACTCATCTCCAGTTATCATCACTAATCCAGGCATTATTTTGCCTGGCATTATCTTGTCAGATGGTTAGTCTCAAGTTCAGGGCTGGGTCTCTTGTACACAGAACAGTTATCCAGATGTACCATGCAAAAGTGCTCCAAAGTGATATGTTGGTGCTGCTGAGGAATGGTATGCTGATTGATATTGGGTTTGGGGGTTTTTTTCTCCTCTTCAGGGCATTTTGTAGTTATGTGAAGAGTCCCGTGTGGAATTAATGAGCACCCTACTTCCCACTTATTCTAATGATTTTTAAATTATTATGAGCTATATAACTTATGAACCATAAAACACACCCTTTTAAAGTGTATAACTCAGTGGTTTTTAGTATATTCACAAAGTTGTATAACCACTACTACCATCTAATTCCACAATTTTTATCACTTTTAAAAGACACTTGTACCCATTAGCAACTATTCTCCATTCTCCTGTTAAGAACAAAAATTGAACTGAGTGAGTTTGAAGACCTAATTGGTTTTATTAAATGACTCAGGAGTTGGGAGGCATCCCATCTAGCAAATAGGAAGGAGCTCTGAGGAGTCGCACAAAATGGATTGTTTTTGTAGGAAGGAGGGTGGGGCAAGGAGTTATTAGAAAAAAAAATATTTCAGGTGAGATCACTTTCCTTACGGGGAAGACCGTGGCGTCTTATCATGCAGTTTACCACATGTTCCTTGGTTGGGGAATGGATCAGGCCCACATGATAGATTACCTCATTGGTACTGACCCAAAAATTCCTGACTGACCTGTTAAGACTACATTTATGGGGGAGGTTGAAACTATAATTAAATCCTAGTTTGCTGTGATGGGGGCAAATGATTCAGTTTGGGACTGCTTTTTAGCATACCACTCCCCTCTATCTCAGGCTCCTGGCAACCGTTAACCTATTTTCTTTTTCTATAGACTTGTCTATCCTGACATTTTGTAAAAATGGAATCATATAATATATATAGTTTCTTTTTGTGTGTATTTGGCTTCTTTCACTTAGCATGTTTCAAGTTTCATCCCTGTTGTAACATGTATCAGTACTTCATTTCTTTTTATTGCCAAAGAGTCTTCCATTGTATGAATATACATATTTTGTTTATCCATTCATTAGTTGATGGACATTTGGGTTATTTCCACTTTTTAGCTATTATGAATAATGCTGTTATGAACATTCCCATACAAGTTTTTGCACAGGCAAGTTTTCATTTCTCTGAAGTATATACATAGGAGTAGAATTGCTGAGTCATATGGTAATTCTATATCTAGCTTTTTCAGTAACTGGTAAACTGTTTTCCAAAGCAGCTACACCACTGTCTTACTTTCTCAATAACACTGTATGAAGATTCAAATTTTTCTACATCCTTGCTGACACTTGTTATTGGCCATCTTTTTTGGTATAGCCATCCATCCTAGTGTGTGTGAAGTGAATATCATTGTGGTTTCAATTTTCCTAATGACTAAAGATGTGAACATCTTTTCCTGTGCTTTTTGGCCTTTATATATCTTCTTTGTAGAAAGACCATTCTCATTTCTTAATTAGATCATTTGTCTTTTTATTGCTGAGCTGTAAGTGTTCTTTATGTACATTGGATACTAGTCCCTTAACATATGTAATTTGCAAATATGCTCACTTTTCACTTTTTTGATAGCATTCTGTGAAGCACAAAGGTTTTTCATTTTGATGAGGTTCAGTTTGTCTATTTTTTCTTTCATTGTTTGTGCTTCTAATGGTGATTTAGTGCCACACAGACATTCTTGCCCTGGGCAACCAGCTGATTGGCATTCTCTTGATCTGCTCCAGGCTAGGGCCCTGAAAACTTTGAAAAATATTTTATGAAATATGTATCACTATAATTATAGTCTTTGTCTTTCTCCTCAAAGATGGTAATGATGGCAGCATCCAAACCCCTGAGGACTGTCTTAGAAACCTCCAAAGACACATCATGGGACAAAGAGGTGCCACCTTTACCTGCTTGAAGTTTTAAAAAACTATTACCATTTTCAATTCTGTAATGCAGTATTTCCCCCAACTGGATTTTGTTTTTAAAGATTTATTTATTTATTTTAGAGAGAGAGAGAGAAAGAGAAAGCAGGGAGGGGTAGAGAGAGAGAGAGAGAGAAACTTCAGCAGAATCTGCTCTGAGCATGGGGTCCAATGCAGGGCTCCATCTTAAGACCGTGAGATCATGGCCAAGGTGAAACCCAGAGCCAGACACTCAACTGACTGTGCCACCCAGAGGCCCTTCCCCCAAGTGGATTTTTTAGAATATTCTTCCGATGAGACATCTGCAGAAAAAAGACCCTATGCTCAGGATGCCTGGGTGGCTCAGTGGTTGAGTGTCTGCCTTTGGCTCAGGGCATGATTCTGAGTCCAGAGATTGAGTCCCGCATCAGGTTCCTGCAGGGAGCCTGCTTCTCCCTCTGCCTATGTCTCTGCCTCTCTCTCTGTCTCTCATGAATAAATTAATAAAAAAAATTTTTTTTAAAGACCCTCTGGTCAAATAAGGATATGTCAAAGCCCTGTAGGAGATTCACACTCATGTTAGAATAATAAAATCGCTGAGAAGTTCTGCAATAAATAAGTCTAAACTAAATTTTTTCAAATTATTTGAGCAAGAAATGATTAGAAGCAAGAAACTTAATAAGTTTTTGAACAAGCACACATTTGGATAGTCAGGAAAGGACTGGCTATCCTATTTCATGAGAAATAGGGACCTAATGCAATGAAAGTGTTAACATTCATATCAGGGTGAGCCCCAGGGCCATCCTCCCTCCAGTAGCCACACTATCTAGAACACATGGCCTCCATAATAGCCAGGGAAGGAAGAGAATGGAAGAGTTTCATTGCTAATTTTTTGTGGGATGGATATTCCCCACAATGCCTTGGCCATGATAGTCTCATCTCTCAAGATACAATGTGATCTCTCTGTATGCTTATGAGGAAATGGTTTGATGACATATAGTACTATATGTACCAAATACTTTTTGGAAACACTGCTCAACTTGATTGACTGATACGAAGAAACCCCTGAGAGCAAGCACTGTGATCTCTGCTCCTGGACCACCTCCCGAAGGTGAGGCGCCATCTTGCCTCAGAGCCCAGCCCTCAGTGGAGAGTCAGAATGGGTATTCTGACCTTGCACTTACATTGCCATCAATCATGTGTATTTCTACCAAATCAAACCAAACCAAACCAAACATAGGGAACATTTAAACAATAACATGACAAAAGCTTTTTACATTTTTATTTCATCAGGGACAAAATTTGACAGGAACAATTGAGTCGATGAATTTAAATTGCCCAACTGAAAATCAGGTCAGTGGGATTACTAAAGGAAGAATATGGCTCTGTATATGAACAGACAAGCAGAATGCTGAAAAAACAGCCAATGCATTAGTACAGCCAACCCATAGCCATTATTATTTAGTGTCTGGTCATATAACAAAAATAGAGGAGGGGGGAATAAGGTAATGCTAGTGGTAAATACTTGATGTTTTCCCAGAAATAAAACTAGATCTTAGTGTGGTTTGTACATCAAGAGACATTGTGGGCTCCGTAGTCTAAGGACATAAATAGCCTGGAAGACACGTTAATATTTTACACACAAAAATCAATAACTCCTCACTGAGCGCATATGATGTTTTTATGCTTCATTAAAGTATATTTAAAGCCTTTTCAACATCAAGTGGTGTTGCAAAGGAGAATAAGAGCTACCGAGCATGTGGCAGTGATAAAGAAAGCGAGGAATAGATAAATAAAAAGGATTAGGAAAGGTGCTGCGTGTGCCTGGAATGTGAGGTTCCTGGGAGGGTCCCCTAGGGGAAGAGCAGGCCGGGCACAGCCCGCCCAAGGCGGGGTCAGCCTCCCGGTGCTCTGAGCTACTGCCTAGGGCCCACCTGACAAAGGTGGCTGTGGGAGGGTGCAGGGGCCCAAGGCAGGGCTTCCTGTCAGCACCCAGATGAGAGGCAAAGCTTATTTTGGATGCAAGGTGGTAACAGGAGCCAAAACCTGGCTCTGCCACTCGGTGACCCCGTAGAGGTCACTTACTCCCCAGCAGGGCCTGCTTGCTCCTCAGTGACCGGGATTACAGTCAGGCCTGGAGGTAGTACCGTCAGTTCCTGACGCACAGTGGGCCCTCCAGGATGGCAGCCGCCCTGTCTATCCGTCTGCCCGCATTTCCTTTGCTCTCTTAGCACCCCTATTCCTCTCTGCCATTCCTTGCTCCCAGCGCTCCAGCCTGAAGTCAGAGACTGCTGGTTCTCTCCTGGCTCCCCGATGAGCAACCAGAGCAGTCTCTTCGAGAGCTTTCCATGGCTCAGCCTACTCAGGCGAAAGCGAGAAACATTTCCTTTTTCACCTGCTTGAGCAGTTGTGAGGATTAAACACGGTGATGCATGTAAAGCCTGAACACGCTGCTGGGCACAAGCAGACCCTCATGGAGGACTCGTGCTCAGTATTTCATTGCCTGTGCAACCGGTGGTCCCAAAGCTAACAGAAGAGGGAGTTTCAGTGGGGTGGTGGCGGGTGCCCGGTGTGCCCAGGAGAGAAAAAGGAGCATTGAGAACAAACATGTACCACATGGTCAGTGTGGGTGGCGTCCTTCCTCTTTGGCAGAGGGCAGCTGTGGGGAGAGTAGATGGGCCTTCCAGATGCTTCACTGTCTTTTCCCTGGCACTGCACACGTGTAGCACATGTTTGGGGGTTAAAAGTTATATTGTAGCTGAAATCTGATTGGGCTCCCCAGACCTCAGGCCATGTTATACAGCCATACCTTTTAAAAAACTCCAAACCCGCTGAAAAGCATCCCCCAAATAATATGGATAAAGTTTCAGGGAGAGGAGAAGGAAAATGTTCCAACTGGCATCACACCAGCAGACATTAAAAATCTGCCATAGCTGGGATCCCTGGGTGGCGCAGCGGTTTGGCGCCTGCCTTTGGCCCAGGGCGCGATCCTGGAGACCCGGGATCGAATCCCACATCAGGCTCCCAGTGCATGGAGCCTGCTTCTCCCTCTGCCTGTGTCTCTGCCTCTCTCTCTCTCTCTCTCTGTGACTATCATAAATAAATAAAAATTTAAAAAAAAAATCTGCCATAGCCTCTCTCACCTGCCTTCCTAACATGCTCACATCTCTCTCTCTTTTTTAAGATTTTATTTTATTCATGAGAGACAGAGAGAGAGAGGCAGAGACACAGGCAGAGGGAGAAGCAGGCTCCCCGCAGGGAGCCCGATGTGGGACTCGATCTTAGGACCCTGGGATCACGCCCTGAGCCAAAGGCAGACTCTCAACCGCTGAGCCACCCAGCTGCCCCTCACATATCTCTTCTTGTCCAGCCCTGCCTCCAGCACCTCTCCCACCCTTCTCTTCAGCCTTCCTTTCCTCTTCTGCAAATTCTTTGCACACACACCCCCACACCCGACCTCCCCTCTCTACACCTCTGCTCATTTGTGTCCCCATCCACAGCCCTGCTCAGAAAAACAAAGCTCCCACCTCAGGCTACACCTGTAGGAAGGGAGAAAAAGAGAAATTAACCCAAGGGTAATATTTCCTAATCACAAAGTAAATATAGGGGATCCCTGGGTGGCGCAGCGGTTTGGCGCCTGCCTTTGGCCCAGGGTGCAATCCTGGAGACCCGGGATCGAATCCCACATCGGGCTCCTGATGCATGGAGCCTGCTTCTCCCTCTGCCTGTGTCTCTGCCTCTCTCTCACTCTCTCTCTCTCTCTGTGACTATCATAAATTTAAAAAAAAAAAAGTAAATATAAATTCATCTTTAATAGTTTTTATATTATGCACATTTCCTAAGATTTCTTTTTCTCCATCCTAGTAGCAAAGTAGCAGGAATGAAAATCCCCTGTCTGGTTAGGGAAATGTAATTTACTTACTACTTCTCTCTGACATGCTCTCAGCCTGGAGAAAACACTCTAGGAATGTCTAACATGAAATTGAGTTTTCACTTTGTTTTGAGGCTCAATAGCCTAGTAAGGAAATACAGAGTTGAATTTTATGTAAGATACATTTTCCTAAGGACCCCATTCATTTTAAAATGCATGTAATTCAGAACTAATAATGGTGGGTATTTTTGTTTAGCAACTAAAGTACGTGGAGACACAATTCTCCCTGGATCTTGCACAGCAAGTTACTGATTGCCTTTCTTTTCAGATCATCTTTCCAAGGATCTGAGTATAATGAACAGCCTGGGCAAAGGGTAGGTGTGTCTGAAGGTGTCTTTCTCTGTAACAAAGGTCAAACATGCCTGTTGTCTGTTATAAAAGACGTAGGTTCCACGAGCTCTGGCTCTTTCTGCAGTGTAACCCACTATGGTGCAGCTGCCACCTGGCCGTCTCCATGTTGCCCTGGGAGTGGGGGTCTGGGAACTGGCACAAATGCAGCTGGTCTGGTTGAAGCCTTTGATGTGAGTGTTGGGGAAGGTCGTCAAAAGGGCATGACCCGGGCAGCCCGGGTGGCTCAGCAGTTTAGCACCACCTTTGGCCCAGGGCCTGATCCTGGAGACCCAGGATTGAGTCCCACGTCGGGCTCCCTGCGTGGAGCCTGCTTTTCTCCCTTAGCCTGTATCTCTGTGCCTCTGTGTGTGTGTGTGTGTCTCTCATGAATAAATAAATTTTTAAAAATCTTAAAAAAAAAAAAAAAGGGCATGACTCATACTTGACCTGTGAGCAGGATCCCAGCACTTGGAGGCTCCTTACCCCCTCCACTGTCCTTGGAATGTGGGTTCAGCTTGCATTTCCTGCTCAGAGAACACAGCCTTGAGATAGTGATGCAGTGCTAAGAACACCTGCACGGTGTACGTGGCTGAACCCAGTTAAAGTCTCTATAAACTTTTAAGATTTGGTGGGTGGGTGTGGGGATCCACCATCGTGTTATACCAAGTCTCATTTGTAGGTTCCCTTTTTCATTAAAACTGTCACCTACTAACCTGGAGCGGCCTGCCTCCTTCTTCCCTCTCTCCCTGCCCTCCCTATATGGGATCTCAGATGACACCTTGGAAGCTCCAAGAGGGTTGTGAATCCACCTATGAACAATAAGCCATCCTCTATCTCTGATCCAGGAGTCTCCTTCTTTAGCCTGGGTGATGCACTCCCAGGAAAACACCAGTAAGCACAGTTTGTGGTTCACCAGGCTCTCCAGCTCCAGCTCTCACACATGGTGTGTCCAAGGTCTCCCTTCTTCTGACCCCAGGAGTATAGTCTGTGCTGGACACAAGGTCACTGATGACCTGAGCCAACACCACGGGGCCATGCTGCGCTCTGAGTGGGAACTTCAGTGGAGTTAACACTTGTTCTGGTTTAGTTTTACTATATTTCAAAGGCCAGTGGACTGGTCTCTATTACATTTGGTACATTTTGCTGTTAAAAGGAATTCTGTGACTTAAAATGTTCTCTACCTGAAGGCCATGCCCTATCACTGCAAATGAGTTAGTGTGGGGAGGTCATTTATCCTCAGCGAGATAGAAAGGAGAGCAGGAGATGGAGCTTGTGCCCTGGGAAGTAGGGAGATGGTCTGTCTTCCTCTGCTTCCTCCCAGCATTTTTCATTTAGAGAGAACTAGACAAAGGCTGCGAAGAAATACGACTTAAAAGGAATTTTTAAAAATATTTTATTTATTTATTCATGAGAGACACAGAGAGAGGCAGAGACACAGGCAGAGGGAGAAGCAGGCTCCTTACAGGGAGCCTGATGTGGGTGGGACTCGATCCCGGGACTGGGATCACGCCCTGAGCCAAAGGCAGACGCTCAACCGTTGAGCCACCCAGGTGTCCCTAAAAGGAATTTTTTAAAAATTAGAGGGACACCTGGGTGACTCAGTGGTTGAGTGTCTGTCTGCCTTTGGCTCAGGGCGTGATCCCGGGGTCCCGGGATTGAGTCCCACATTGGGGTCCTGTATGGAACCTGCACAGCCTCTCTCTGCCTGTGTCTCTGCCTCTCTCTCTCTCTCTCTATCTATCTATCTCTCATGAATAAATAAATGAAATCTTAAAAAAATATATCTTCAAAAAAAGTAAAAGTAAAGATAAAAGGTAGTAAAATATTGGTTTCATGGTTAGCTAAGGGCATCAGCTTTCAGGCTTTGGTTGGCGACATCTGACTAGATTCTAATGCCACCTAGTGGTAATGATGTACACAATCTTTGAGACCAGCCTCCTGGACTCAGCCTTGGAAACACTCAGGAGCTTTAAAACAAAACAAAACAAAACAAAACCCTGTATTCTCAGCCCAAATACCCAGAAATTCTGACTTAATTGGTCTTGGGTGTAGCCTGGGATGTCAGGACTTTTTAAAAAGCTACTGAAGTGATTGTAAATGCAAAACTAAGGTTGAGAATCACTATCCTAAAATGAATGAGATCTTTTACTCTCTCATTCATTCATTCCTTCATTTGCTAAGCAAATATTTATTGAGCACATGTTTTGTGCCAGGTACTCTTCTAGGTCCTTGGAGAGTAAGTAACATACTTAAGATCCCTGTTCAAATGGAACATATATTCTATTGAGAGAAGAAAGACACAAATCAATAAATAACATCAATAAACATCAAGAACATCATCAGGCAATGATGAGTATGGTGCAGAGGCTGAAGGAGGGTGATGGCATGGAGACTGGTGGGTGGCTACATCCCTCAGGATCAGAGAAATCTCTGGGAGAAGCTAAGCATGAAAAAATAGGAAGGACCTGGCTCTTCAGATGGATAAAAGAGCAAGTGCAAAGGCCCTGAGGTCGCAATGAGTTGGTCTGTCTTCAGGACAGAAGAACAGCCAAGGTGAGCAGAGCACAGAAGGAAGGGGACAAACACCACCACATAAAGTCAAAGAGTTGATCTTTGTAAACTAGAGAAAGGAGTTAGGGTTTTATTCCAACTGCACCAAGAAGTCACTGGGCTATTCAGCAAGGTCATAAATGAGCTATAAGCCTAAAATACTAAGAACTTTCTTTCACGTGTTTTAAAATTGAGGGTTTTCATCAGATTTCTCTAAAGGGTATCATATTCGGGACTTTTCTATAAGTAGTGGGTGGATATGTTATTAAAGTTGAGTATTCTATATTTATTACATTTTAACTTAAAAGCAGTGTTGGAGGAGTGCTTGAATGGCTCAGATGGTTAAGTGTCTGCCTTTGGTGTGGGTCATGATCATTGGGTCCTGGGATCAAGCCCCATGTCAGGCTCCTGGTTCAGTGGGGAGCCTGCTTCTCCCTCTGCCTCTGCTTCTCCCCCTGCTCATGCTCACTTTCTTGCTCTCTCTCAAATAAATAAATAAATAAATAAATAAATAAATAAATAAAGCAGTGTTGGGCAGCCTGGGTGGCTCAGCGGTTTAGTGCCACCTTCCTTCAGCCCAGGGTGTGATCCTGGAGACCCAGGATCAAGTCCCACATCGGGCTTCCCTGGATGGAGCCTGCTTCTCCCTCTGCCTGTGTCTGTACCTCTATCTCTCTCTGTGTATCTCATGAATAAATAAATAAAATCTTTAAAAAATAAAAATAAATAATAAATAAAGCAGTGTTGCAATGCAGAGGTCTCCAACACTCTCGGGTCCAATCATTTGCTAGGACTCCTAGAACCCAAAAAAGTGGTTATACTCACAGTTACAGTTTATTACGGAGAAAGGATACAGGTTGAAGTCAGCGGAGGAAAGAGGCACGTGTGTCCAGGGGACAACAGGGACAAGGCTCCACGTGTCTCTTCCGTCACAGGTGTGCAGACCACCTGCTCCTCCCAGCGACGGTGTGTGGCAGCACGCACCATCTTGCAAACTAGGTGCCTCTTATTACAAAAAAAAAAAGGCAGTATAGTTATCTAAGTGTTATCTAAGTAAGACACAAGGTTCCTAAAGACCAAAAGAACCAGCAGAGTCCAAAGTGGTTGTCTCCTTGAGGAAGAACGTCCAGGGAGGAATAAGCCCAGGGACAGATGTTTCTCCATGATGAGCCTGTTAGAACTATTCCATCTCGCAACTCTCGATTTGGTAAAATAAAAATCAACTAATGGCTTAACAAATTAGAAAGAAGGTGGTGAAAACTTAGTTATGTTTTTAAAAATTGTAAAAGGATTTTTTAAAATAAACCATTTTCAATGTTTTAGAAAAATGTAAGAAATGTTGGAAGATAGACGATATCCAGAAAATGGTTCTGGGAAGGAAACATTGACAAATGGAAACAAGTAGTATCTATGTGACAGAAAAGTTCTGGCATCATTTTGATTTGAGTGCTATTTTTAAATGCTATGTTTATGGACTTGAAAAAACTTGATGGCTTTCCTGGCTTCCTTTGCAACATCAGGCCCTTGTTTTTTTGCAAAAGGCAGTCGGTTTCAAGTTGTTTTCCTAGAGCCTGTGGGATGATGGAGGCAGGTCCAGGCCACCTATAGGGTTTGTCCAGGGGAGGCAAAGTGAGTGGGGCCCTAGGACCAACCCCCCACACACACACACCTCCACACACCCCCACTCCCGCTTTGATCAGAATAGCTCTCTAGGCAGATTTACATGATAGGTGTTCTCAATAGGACTTCCTAGGAGAGGGGCGACCTCTGCAGGTAAAAATCTAAAAGCGGGGCCAGAGTCAAGTCCTGCAGGAATCCTGTGCTTGAGGAAGGATTCTGTACTGAAATTCAGAAATATCTCAGATTACCACATCCCTAGGCACTGAGTTCTTTGTTTGAACAGCTTGTGCTAGATTTGGGGATGGGGATCTGGTCCACTTCAGCCCTGGCTCAGCAGCAGCAGCAGGTCCAGTGCTGGATATTTGGGTGCTGGTGGTCTCCCGGGTTGGCAGGTTCGAATGGTCAAATTACAGATGAGTGAAGGAGTGAGGGGTTATGGCTCTATAGGGCCTCCTGGTCACAGGATTGGGACTCTCAGGCATTCTTTGTCAGCAAACCTTCGTTGGACTACAGTGGGCCAGGCGTGCCCTGAGAGCTGTGCATCCAGTGGTGAAGCAGGGCATGCCTCTGACTTCCCATTGGGCAGTCTACATGATGATACAGACAAGTATAGAACATTGTCCTGCCACCTGTCTTCATCTGTGTCCCCTAGGGCCACTGTCCACATTTCCATACCCTTCCCTCTACTGCAGGAGGCTGGTATAGCCTCTTGTAGGCCATATCAACAGCTTCCCTGAACCTCTGGCTTCCATTTGGGTTTGCTCCGGCAGGAGATCTGAGTGGGCAAAAGAGTATTTAGGGCATTTATTTCCCAGCACATATCAAGAGCAGCAATCCTGTATGACTCTTTCCTTCTGGATTCTGGCAATCTTTCCTTCTATTTGTTTCTTTGGGCCTGGAGATGGTAACTACTCCACTGCCACCAGCCCTGGGTTTTGCACTGTTGCTTGTGACTCCCCACACCCCACGGAACTCTTCTACAGTTATGTAATTTGAAATGACATCTGTTTCCTGTTGGAACCTTAACTGAAGCAATTCTGATGAGTGCAATGTTAGGCACAGAGCCTAGCACTGAGTAGAGTATATCTTGTTATGAGGATGTGTAGAAGAGGTTGTGTAAGACAGGAATGGTGGGGTGAATTTTGTTGTGTTCTGACTTGATTGGCTGATGTGACATTAATAGGTAGTCATCCTGTGGTTTGAAAGCCCATCAGCTATTTGGATTGTCTAAAGCAGGGGTTGGTGAATTACCATCTGGGGCAAGTCTGCCTGTTTTTATAAATAAAGTTTTATTGGCAGGATGCCTGGGTGGCTCAGTGGTTGAGCATCTGTCTTTGGCTCAGGTGGTGATTGTGGGGTCCTAGGATTGAGTCCCGCATCAGGTCTCTGCCTCGCTCATTCTGTGTGTCTCTCATGAATAAATAAATAGAATCTAAAAAAATAAATAAATAAAGTTTTATTTGGCCACAGCCACACTTCTTTATTTACATACTATCCATGGCTGCTTCTGCACCATAAGAGCAGAGTTGATAGGTGTGATAGGGATTATATAACTCACTGAGCCCAAAATATTTACTGTCTCTTTACAGAAAAAGTTTGTTGATTGATCCCTGGTCTAAGGCAGTTCTCAAAGTGTGGTCCATGGAAGCTTGGGGAGTACCTGAGAGCTTTTCAGGAGGTTAAGAAGATCACAATTATTTTCATAATAAAAGCAAGACATTATTTGCCTTTTTTTTTCTTTTTTTACTGCATTGACATTTGCACAGACAGTGCTGTAGCGATGCTGGGAATAATTGCCAGTACTTCTGCGCCAATCAAGCCTACAGCACTAAGCTCTTCTAACAACTGTGGTCTTCACTGCTACACACATACTCATAGTAAACAAAGGGACTGGGACAAATAAAAGCCAGTTTCAACTAAGAATGTCCTTGATAAAGCAGGAAACATTACTAATTGTATGAAATCTCATCCTATAAGCACATTTCTTCTTAATATTCTGACAAAATAGGATGTACACAGAAGGCACTTCTGTTAAATCCATAGTTATTTCAAAGAAATTTGAATTTGCAATTTGCTTGAATTTGCACTGAATTAACCTTTTTTTTCATAGAACACCATTTTTGCATACAAGTGTGATTAGCAGACAAATTATGGCTATTCGGAGTCAGTTCCTTGGCAAATGCTTTCTTGGAAATAAATGAAGTAAATCTGATACTTCAGATAGGAAAGGAAAACTACTGGTACTATTTGTTGCCAATGGCAAAATTTGAGCATTCATGTGAAAATTAGAATTTTGTAAAACTTGCATCGCCACTGTGAGCTTCATGGCTTTCCAATACTTAAAATACTTTTCTTATGAAATCAGTGATGATATTAATAAATGTGATTTTTTTTATATTGTGTAATGAAATGTGTTAACATTTGGAAGATCTTTATTATCACAACGAACAGCATTTTCCAAATAACAAATGTATAATCATCCAAAAATCATCCATGGCAAAAGGTCTCCACAGTGTGCAAGCTAGACTGGCGGATTTTAAAGTAAACAACTATGAAAATTCATTGGTATGGTTTCAGATATCAATGTGTTTTATAAAGAGCCTTTAAGAAACTGTAACTTGCTGAGTTTTGGTGTTGTATTGAAGAATCGCCAGAATTATGTAAAAAGGCTGTAAACTACTCCCTTTTCAACTAAATATCTCAAGCTGTACTGTCTTCATATACATCACCAAAACATATTCCAACAGGTTAAATACAGAAGCAGATATGAAAATTAAGCTGTCTTCCATTAAGCCAGACACTAAAGATACATAAGGCTACTCTCTTCTCTCGACATGTGTTTTGTTATTTTCACTGTTATTTTTAAGTGAATATCTTAACATTTTATCAGTCTCAATTTTTAATATGGTAAATTTTGAGAGATATAACCCATATAAACAGAAGCTTCTTGGGGTCCTCAAACATTTTTATTTATTTTATTTTTTTAAAGATTTTATTTATTTATTCATGAGAGGCATACACAGAGAGAGAGAGAGAGAGAGAGAGAGGCAGAGGCAGAGGGAGAAGCAAGCTCCATGCAGGGAGCCCGATGCGGGAGCTGATCCGGGGTCTCCAGGATCACACCCCAGGCTATAGGCGGTGCTAAACCGCTGCGCCACTGGGGCTGCCCTATTTAATTTAATTTATTTATATTTTTAATTTTATTTAATTTTAAAGATTTTATTTATTTATTCATGAGAGACACACACAGAGAGGCAGAGACACAGGCAGAGGGAGCAGCAGGCTCCCTGTGGGGAGCCTGATGCAGGACTCCATCCCCGGACTCTGGGATCATGCTCTGAGCCGAAGGCAGACGCTCAACCGCTGAGCCACCCAGGTGTCCCTCCTCAATCATTTTAAAAAGAATAAAATATTTCTGAGTCCGGTAAATCTGAGAACAGCTTGTCTGTGATAGGGAGAACTGGACGCTCCTGGACAGCGAGGTAGCTTTTGGAAGATGGAGAATGCTGGGCAATCTAGGAATCCCAAGACCTGGATAGGCATGATTTAAAAAAAAAAAAATGTATTTAAATTCTATTTATTCGTTAACATACAGTGTGTTATTCGTTTCAGGGGTAGAAATCTAGTGAACCATCAGCTGCATGTAACACCCAGTGCTCATTCCATCAAGTGCCTTCCTTAATGCCCATCACCTGTCACCCCATCCCCTCCCCATCCCCTCCCAGCAACCCTCAGTTTATTTCCTAGAGTTAAGAGTCTCTGGATGGGCATGATTTTAAATGTCACCGGGGCCAGGGTTTTGTGTGCTAGGCACTGTGCCAAGGCTTTATGGTCACTAACTTATTTGCGAGAACCCCCTGAAAGTTGGTACTATTAGCCCTGTCCCTCATAAATGCGAGAACACATTCAGAGCTCCCCTCTCGAAGCTGGTGACTGGAGTGGGTCTCGAGCCCCGCCAGCTGGCCTCGGGTCTCGTGTTCTTAACCGTGACTCCGTGCTACCCCGGACGCAAGGCTGTTCCCTTTATGCTCCTTTCCCAATAGACTGAGATCATGACAGTCCTGTCTCGCTGTCCGCCTCCAAATGCCAAAGGACCTGCCCTGTAGCTCATACTTAATTATCCTTGGGCATGAGTTCCTGTTCCTGTACAATTATATGCAAACAAAGGCAAAGGTCTTGGAATTATCTACAACAGGGAAATGAGAGCAATGACCACTTAGTTCTTCATTCGTTTCCCCTTTTGAGCTTTTAACTTACAATTTACAATTTGTTGCTGCTTTCACTGCCGTTGTTGCCATGAATGAATGGCACTGCCAGCTCTCTTCAACAGGATCGTTTATTGCTGAATGAACAAAAGGGGTGTTCATAGGTTTGATCTTTTTCTTTGGAAGGATTTAGAAATGCTTGATACCCGATTTCATGTCCCATGTGTTGTGTTGAGGTCATCGAAAGATTAAAGTGAAAGTTTAATTGGAGAAGGTAAACAGTGAAGCCAGTTTCTTTTTTTATTTTTTTAATATTTATTTTTTTATTTTTTTTGTTTTATTATTATTTTTTTTTTATGAGAAGCACAGAGAGAAAGAGGCAGAGGCATCCACATGGGACTCGATCCTGGGTCTCCAGGATCACATCTTGGGCTGAAAGGGGCCCTAAACCGCTAAGCCACCGGTGTTGCCCCTGAAGCCAGTTTCATGCTGAAAAATCCACAAAGATTTTTTTTTAAGATTTTATTTATTTATTCATGAGAGACACAGAGAGGCAGAGACACAGGCAGAGGGCTGTGGGGAGCCCAATGTGGGACTCGCTCCCAGGACCCCGGGATCATGACCTGAGCCAAAGGTAGATGCTCAATCACTGAGCCACTCAGGAGTCTCAGAAAGATTAATTCTTTAAAAATAAACCCAACTTAGGGCATCTGGGTGAGTCAGTTGGTTAAGTGTCCAACTCGATTTTGGCTGGGGTCATGAGGGTCTCCGGGTAGTGAGATCGAGCTCCACATTGGGCTGTGCTCAGCATGGAGTCTGCTTGAGATTCTCTCTCCCTCTACCCCTCCTCCCGCCTGCACATGCCGGCTCACTCTCTCTCTGTCTCTCAACAAATGAATATAATCTTTTTGTTAAAAAACAAATGAACTGAACTTTTTTCTCTTCTTTCTCAGGATAGGTAAGAGGACTCAGGGAGAGACCCAGAGAACAGCTTCCTTCCCTGTGGATTTTCCTTGTTACCCAGAAGGGGAAACTGAGGCTCAAAGCGGTCAACAACTTGCCCAAAGGTACAAAGCAGAGGAAAGCCTAAGCTTTGCCTCATCTAGCCTAAAAGCTCCTCAAGGGCAGGGACCTGGTCTCACTCACAGTGTAGCCCCAGCTGGGCAGCGGGCGCACAAATGGGCTTGGCAGGTGTCTGTGAGCTGCTCCACAGCAGCAGGGCTTGAACTGGACTCTGAAGCTAGCACTTACCTACCTGGCTTCCTGCTTTTCTGACATTGTTGGTCAAGTGGTTTGAATGCCCTGAATTGAGAAGAAACCTCAAAAAATGTCTGACCACAGGCAGAATATGAAAGGGCTTTGAGGGAGAATCACAAAATGGAAAGAGCTTTCTGATGCTACTGTATTCACAGGAGGTGACTATTCAGCTCATGAGCAGAAAACTGAAAGTTCCCACTGAAGCTGCCTCTTTCTGTTTTGCCTCTCTGTTTTTTCTGAAAGAACCACACAAAAGGGCTAAGAAAAACTAACCACAAGAGCTATGAGGCTACACCACGGGGAGACTTAGACTGTTTTGCCTCGTGTTTCCTGGAGTTCCATGTGGAAAGTGGATTGAAGCAGCTGTCCACAACCTGGAAGGGAGCTAGCCACGTCTCCCGAGGCAGAACAAAGTGGAAGGGACATCTGGCATTCCTTTCAGTTTGGGAAACGCGAGACACTCCTGGAAGAAACACATCAGCAGGTGTTTGAGTAAAAGAGAACAAATCCCAATCATACACTTACAAGTGATGTTTTCTGTCTTTCAATAAGATTTTTTCCACCTTAAAAATAATGCATGTCTATTTGGAAGTCACATGAATGTAAAGAGAAAAACAGGTATCCATCTAAAGAAAACCACTGTTACCACTTTAAGTGTGTGTGTATACATACATACCACCTTTATTTGCTTTTGGCATTGAGCATTACACCATAGGAATGTTGCTATATATTTTTTAATATTTTTTAACCTTATTTTTAAATAATTGGAAGCCGACTTAAAAGAAAAAGAAAAAAGAGGTGCCTATCTGGCTCAGTTGATACAGCATGCAACTTTTGACCTCAGGGTCATGAGTTCAAGCCCCACACTGGGCGTGGAGCCTACTTAAAAGAGAAAAAAGGAAATAATTGCAGATTCACAGGAAATTACAAAATAATACGTGGGGAGAGTTCCCATGTACTCTTCACCCAGTTTCCCATAGTGGTAACATCTTGCATGACTATAAAACATAATCACAACTAGGAAATTAGCACTTTTAGCACTTACAATGTATGTGTATAGTTCTGTGCAATTTTATCACCCATGTACACTTGTGTAGCCTTCACAGTTACCATACAGAACTGTTTCATTAGCATCACATCCATCTCTCTGCCTCTCCATCCCAACCACCACCCCTAATCTCTGGCAATCATTCATCTATTTTTTAAAATATATATATATATATATTTATATTTATATTATTTATTTGTTTGCTTGTTTGTTTGTTTATGAGAGAGCACGAGGTGGTGAGAGGGGCAGAGGGAGAGGGAGAAGCAAACTCCCCACAGAGCAATGAGCCTAACATGGGGCTCAATCTATGGACCCTGAGATCAAGACCTAAGCCAAAGTCAGACACTTAATCAACTGAGCCAGTCAGGTGCCCCCAAAGCAAGAGAATTTCTACAAAAGGATGAAAACAGATGCAAACATCTGGCAAGAGTTTAGCTCAGACAGGAAAGCCAAATGTCCATTGACCTCAGCTACCTGCAGCTCAGCAAGGAAGCAGCAAATGTCCTGAGAAGTCTCTAAGCCAGCGTCATAGAATCCAATTTCCAGCAGCCAGATGCCCTCTTGCTGCACCACTTTTGTCTGACCCCCAACTGCAAGGCTCACTCTCCTGAGAGAATAACGACAACACAACAGGGATGAAAGAAATAGAGAAACTATAAAAGACAGACCCAAGAATTCAAAAAAGTATAGCAACTGGAGGACACTTTGTATAGAGCAAATAGTTCTTTATGCCTAACTGGCCCTTGTCATCACTGTATCAGAGCATCATGAGGGCAGGGTTATATTGTGTCTGTGCACTCCATCCAAAGAGAGGGAAAGGTGATCCATTTTAGAAAGAATTTATATCCGTTTTGGTGGGATGTTTGGACTATATGGTAAAGTCGGTTATTGTAAAGGATGAAGTGATTCTCCAGTAGGGGGAGGGTGATTCTAGACCGCATTGACAGTTATGGGGCTGGGGGGGGGGGGTGGTGGCTGACCACGAGATCATCAAACTTCATTAAGCATTAGGAGAGCAGGGCTTTATGTATGTATGTATTTATTCATGAGAGACACAGAGAGGGGCGGAGACACAGGCAGTGGGAGAAGCAGGCTCCCTGCGGGGAACCGCAGGCGGGACTCGATCCCAGGACCGCGGGATCATAACCTGAGCCGAAGGCAGATGCTCACCCACTGAGCCACCCAGGTGCACCTAAAATAAAATTTAAGAGGCAGCCTGTGAAAGGACACTCAGACCCTCCTCTGTCCCCCTGAAACCTTCCTGTGACCAGTACCCTCTCTGTACTGGGAGGTAAAGAGACACCCTTATCATCAGAGATGGGACATTTAGAGCCGAGAAGGCTGTACAAAGGCCGCTTGTTACTTTTTACTAATTTACTACCCCACCTCGACCTCTGTGTCCAATTCCTTACTCACTGAAGCTCCCAAAGTCATTTTCTTTGCCTTGTCAGTTCCTCATGCATTTATTGTCTGTCTGAAAGTATGAAAACTGCCTGCCTTGGTCATTTCTTTAGGTTTCAATTTATTATTGGGCCTCAGTGCCCAAGTAATAAAAATTTGAGGGTTTTTTTTTTTCTTCCTGTTAATCTGTCTCATGTAAATTCAATTATTAGTCTAGTTGGAAGAACCATGGGCCAAGGAAAATTTTTTCCTCCCCTCAGGCTTACTGAGTTGAATAGAATCCCCCAAAATTCGTGTCCACGTGGAACCTCAGATTATGACATTATTTGGAAATAGAGTCATTGTAGGTGTAATTGAAACTGCTTAGGGGATCCCTGGGTGGCTCAGTGGTTAAGAGCCTGCTTTTGGCCCAGGGTGAGATTCTGGGGTCTCAGGATCGAGTCCCATGTCGGGCTCACTGCATGGAGCCTGCTTCTCCCTCTGCCTGTGTCTCTGCCTCTCTCTTTCTCTCTGTTTCTCTCATGAATAAATGAGTAAAATCTTTAAAAAAAGAAAATGGTCCTACAGAATGAAAAGTATTTAGCTCTTTTGGTGGTGGTGGTTTATATGTTCAAATATTTTGAAATCTCTTAAAAAATAGTAAAATATATATATATATATATATATATATATATATATATATATATAGAAGGCTAGCTAATGACAAAGCACAAGCTGATACCCAGCAAACACCCCTCCACCCCCGCCTCACTGCGGGGCAGCGTATGTGTGACATTCCTTCTGGAAGCTCCCAACTGTCTTATTGTTAATGCGGTGCTAGAGGGAAAAGTAACCTTAACTTGACAATGGCAAGGCCTCCAGTATCAGTGAGTCTTCTTTAGCGTATGAAAGCCCCTTTGAAACCTCCCTTTCCTTTACCTCCCCCAAGTCCCAAGTATATAATTAAACACCCCTCAGAACCCTGGTGCAGCAGCTCTTTCTGCCCACAGGTCCTGTTCCTACGCTTTAATCAAACCACCATTTTGCACCAAAGATGTCTCAAGAATTCTTTCTTGGTCCTCTGCTCCCGACCTCACCCCACCAAACCTCACCTGCGTTCCAAAACTACATATTTGTGTATACATATGTATATGTACATACACACACACACACACACAGCTATTACAAATAGACCCCACAATGAAAAACGGCTCAAATACAATAAGGTTTATTTACCATAGTAAAAAAAAAAAAAAAAAAAAAGAATATTTTCAAGCTAATTCAAATCAGTTTCCCAACAGTCCAGGTGTAGCATACGCACGCTGCTGTGAGAAATGTTTTGGGGCCACCTGGGTGGCTCAGTCAGTTGGGCACCCAACTCTCGATGCCAGCTCAAGTCTTGATCTCGAGTTCCTGAGTTCAAGTCCATTGTTAGGCTCTGCTTAAGACAAAAATAAGTGGTCTTGGCAGGACCTTTCTAGCGGGTAATCTAGCAGTAAATTGAAGAAGCCTTCATGACTGGCACACTGGTGATCCAGCCATTTCTCCTCCTTCAGTTTGGTTTGGAATTTACTGAACTAGGGACGTCTGGGTGACTCCGCGGTTGAGCCTCTGCCTCCGGCTTTGGGGCATGATCCCAGGAATCGGGATCGAGTCCCACATCAGGCTCCTAGCAGGAAGTCGGCTTCTTCCTTTGCCTGTGTCTCTGCCTCTCTTTCTCTGTGTGTCTTTCATGAATAAGTAAAATCTTAAAAAAAAAAATTTACTTAACTAAATGACTCGAGCTGCTAGCATGGTTCAGCGCAGCCCGGCTTTCCCAAACGTGCCCGCCCGGTGGGAATCGCTGGAGAAACCCCCTCGGTTCCTGTAGGTCCAGGGAGGGGCTGGGCAAGTCTGGGGAAAGCCGCTGGGTTTCAGCCCGGAGTCACCGGGGCGGTATTTTTGTTTTTTTCAAACCCGGACCGCCGTCTTCTGGGGCTGGAACCAGCGCCTCAGGGCAGGCAGGATTAAAAAGTTGCACAATTTTGTTGAGTATTTATTGGAAACATTTTCTCAAAATCCCGTTAACATAACCATGTACAAAAACTCAAGTGTAATAGGATTGCATTTGTGCAAAAAGGATGGTAAGACATTAACTTTGGCTACGAGAAAGGTCCTCGTTCAGTTAGTCGCATTTTTTATTTTTATTTTTTATTTTATTTACCCACGCATGAGTGTGTACACACACACACACACACACACAGAGACAGAGCCACAGGCAGAGGGAGAAGCGGGCTCCGTGCAGGGAGCCCGACGCGGGACTCGATCCCGGGTCCCCTGGGTCACGCCCTGGGCCGAAGGCGGCGCTGCACCGCTGAGCCCCCGGGGCTGCCCCAGTTACTCGCATTTAAACGCTTTAAAATCATGAAGAGTCACGTCCGTTACGTTAAGAAACTTATGTAGAACCGCAGGCGCATTTCTGCAGACGACGCCGCGGCTCCGCCCCACCCGCACCGGCCCGGCCCGGCTCCGCCGCGGGGTCTCCGCGCAGGTCTGCCTGGGGTCGAGGCGCAGACCCCGCCCCCCGCGCCCGCGCCCGCGCCCGCGCGCCCGCGGCAGGACCCCCGCAGCCCGAGGCCGCCGCCCCACTTCCGGCCGCTTCACCCCGCCCCCCAGCGTCTCCGGATCCCCTCCGCGGCCTCGCTCCCCGGCCGCGCTCCCGCTCCGCGCTGCCCCTCCGCTCTGCCGCGGCCCGGCTTCCCCGACGTGTTTTGTTTGCGACGCTGTCGTGTCACAGCGTGCTTTACGGCCGTGGGGACGGGGCGAGCCGGCGCCAGGGCCGCTGCGGCCGGGAAGCGGGGCGGGCGGGCGAGGTTGATGCCCGGTGGCGGGGTGAGCGCGGCGTCTGGCCGGCTTCTCACCGCCGCGGAGCAGAGGGGCGCCCGGGAAGCGGCGGGATCGGCGTCCAGGAGCGGCCCGGGAGGCTCCGGCTCCGGCGGCGGCGGCGGCAGAGGCGGAGCAGGCGGCCCCGGGCCGGGCAGTGGAGGCCCGGGGGGCCCCGCGGGCAGGATGAGCCTGACCCCGAAGGAGCTCTCGAGCCTGCTGAGCATCATTTCGGAGGAGGCGGGCGGCGGCAGCACCTTCGAGGGCCTGTCCACCGCCTTCCACCACTACTTCAGCAAGGCCGACCACTTCCGCCTGGGCTCGGTGCTCGTCATGCTGCTGCAGCAGCCGGACCTGCTGCCCAGCGCGGCGCAGCGCCTCACCGCGCTCTACCTGCTCTGGGAGATGTACCGCACCGAGCCGCTCGCCGCCAACCCCTTCGCCGCCAGCTTCGCGCACCTGCTCAACCCCGCGCCGCCCGCCCGCGGCGGCCAGGAGCCCGACCGGCCGCCGCTCTCAGGTACGCCCGCGGCGCGCCGCTGCCCGGAGCCCAGGTGTGCGCTGGGCAGGCTTTGGGCGCTTTCCGCCTGCGCCCGGGCGAGCTCGGCCGAAGAGCGGAGACGCGGTAGCTGCCCACGGACCCGGGGCCGCGGCCCCGAGCGTTAGCCCCCCAGGCGCACCCCGTTCTCGTGCAGCCCGCCTGGCGTGTGACTCGGTCGTAGCTGAGATCCTCTGCTCCCGCGTTGAGGTGTCCGTCGACCAGATGAAGTCCAGAGCCCGAAGAGGTGGTCGGGCCGAGATAGATACCAAGCGGTGTTTAATGGTTTGGCAGCCGCCTTCGTCGGTCTCTTGCGTGTCCCGCCCTGGATAATGGGATGGGCAGAGGGTGGAAGGTCGTCGCAGATTCGCGGCCTACCTTAGAACACGCAGGACTGCTGGGCATTGCGTAAAATGTAGATTTGTGCAGTGTCGGTGAGATCGGATCAGTGGGTTTCATTCGAGGCCGCCTTCTTATTTAGTTATTTATATTCATTCATTCACTCATTCATTCATTCATCCAAAGAGATGCTTTATGAGACTTGACTTTGGGAGAAGGCTCAGCCAGGAAAGGAGAAAGGCACGGAGGGGGTGGTGATTAGTGAGACAAAGCCCCGTGTAGTGGGGGAAGCAGACAGAGGTGGGAAAGTGTGATCTTCCGGTACTAGACCGTGGGAAAAAGAGCACTGTCTAGGTAGGGGTCACTATACAGAGTTAAAAGGTGAAGGCAGTGGGTTTTGAGGTAATACCAAGAAGTTTTTCGTGGCACTGGAGGGCTTCTACCCTGTAAGCTAGTTGGCATTCATGCTTGGCATCTCCTCTAGATCTAAAGCATCTCGTGGTTGGTTTATTACGCTGCTCTTATGTAAGAGGAGCAAACTTTGTGTAGGATGAGATGTCCTTAGGGTACTCGTACCCAAGGAGGCTTTCATTAAGTTTGAGAATGCCGGGAAGGTAATGCAACATATCTTGGGAGGCCTAAGCCCACCAACCTAGGAGGCCCCTAGCAGACAATGGGGACAGCGTGGGATTTACTCAGAGAGCCCTTTGAATTCTGAAGGCCAGCTCAGGCAGGGGAAGGATGACTTAGGTCCTTTTCAAATGCCATGAGCCTAAACCTAGATTCAGACCATAGACTGCATTGTAAACACAAATCTGTCCGGGGAGGACTCCATGGATAAGTTATTTTACCTCTCTGTGCCTCAGTTTCTTTATTTGTAAAATGCAGATAGTAATAGTTCCTAGCTGGTAGGGTTATTATGAGAAATAAAAGTATTTACAATAACTGTTAATCACTATTATCATTACTTTCATTAAAGTAAGGATGGTGCTTAAATGGAAAACAGGGAATATCAATACCGGGGCTTGTACTGTATGTCTAGAGTGAGCATCTAATGGATATATTTTTAAAGTTTTTCAGGTGATTCTGACGCAGAGGTAGGATTGAGAATATATCTAGATGTAAATAAGACAGCTTCTCTTCACTCAAGAAGCTTGAGGTCTGGTTGAGGAGACATAAATGTAGCCATAACCCAGTGGAGTAAGGGTTGTACTAGAGGTCACATACGAAATGCCCAGTGGCACAGACGACCAACCACCTGTGTGGCTGGAGAGGTTCTTAGAGGGAGTGAGGTTTTTGCTGGATCTTGGTTAGGGGTGGGGGATACGGGGTGTATGAGGGAAGGGTGTGGCCCTGTCAGGTGTTTTTAAAGAACTGGGTATATTGGATGTTCTGAAATCAGCAGTCTGAGAACCTGGGAGATTTTGTGTAACTGGAGTGTAGGATATGTGGGTTGGAGAGGAGTTCGAGAGATGAGATTAGGAAAGTGGGTCGGAACTAGATTATGAAGGATCTCATGGTGCAGAATTTGGGGTTTAATTCTGTGTAAACAGGTTAAGTAATGTGAGATTCGTACCTAGAAATATAACGTAAGTGGTAAGTGGGAGTGTGGACTGTGGGTGATAGGTGGGCAGGAGTCCAAACTCCGAGCTGGGAAAGTGAGGAAGGCTGTCCTGGAGTCTAGACAAGAAAGGAGGGGAGATGAAGATGAGGGAACAGAGTCTGGCAACAGTGCTGCTGTGGGACAGATGAGGCTTGTTGAGCAACGGAACGTGACAGAAAGGAACAGCAGTCAGCACTGGGGGAATTTTGTGGCTGTACTGTGCACTGAAGCAGGTGTGACATGTGTACCTGTGCTGCTGAGGCTCCTGGTCTCTTCAACTTGTACAGTTGCTCACAGAAGCAAGGAAGAAAAAGCATTTCTGAGCATTAGCTTTTTTTATTTGCTTTTGCTTGCATGTTTAAGCTTTAGCCTTTGCATGTTGGATACAAAGCTTTTAATAGTTAAAAATTTAAGTTTCATTTTTGATATTGCCACAAATCACAGAATTTCAAGTGGTATATTTAATTGCATTTTCATAAATGTATATATTTGGTTAACTGAAACTTAATTTTGTCTTTAAAAATATGAGTGGAAATGGCAAGTAGCAAATGCTAATTTTACCAGAGTCAAGTTAATTTTTAAAAATAACCATTGGAGAAATTGTTATACATTTTTGTTTACAGGATTTTTACCTCCTATAACTCCACCAGAAAAGTTTTTTCTTTCCCAGCTAATGCTGGCACCCCCAAGAGAACTATTCAAGAAGACACCTCGACAGATTGCATTGATGGACGTTGGAAACATGGGCCAGTCTGTGGATATTAGTGGGCTTCAGCTAGCCTTGGCTGGTAAGGAGCAATCAGTGGTTTGGGTATTCTTGTGTAGTAGCATTAGGCCTTTTTTTTTTTTTTTTTTTTTTTAAGGGTCCCCACTTAAAATGAAGGTCTTTGTAATTGTGCTAAAAGCTTCATAACTTCCATGAGAAACGTACCCTCAGTACTGGATCCTTGCTAATGTGGTATATAAATTCATTCTGAGTTTTCACTTGAATTGATTGCTTTTTCAATTTAACAAGAATGCTGGATAAAATTTAGTAGGTTTAAAAAAAAGTCCCTAATGTCAAAGTGATCTGCAGATTCAGTGCAATTTCTATTAAAATCTGAACAATATGTTTTGCAGACATGGAAAAACCCATTGTAAAATTCATACGGAATCCTAGGGGACCCTGAGTAGTCCACATGGTTTCTCTTGGCACCCTTGTTGAAAATCATTCTACCTTATATGGAAGGGTTTATTTCAGGGTTCTCTATTCAGTGATCACTGCTTTGTCTGTCTGTATCTCACTTCACACATTTGCTTACAGTAGCTTTGTAGTAAGTTTTGAAGTCAGGATGTGTGAAAGCTCCCCTGTCCTGCTGTTTCAAGATTGCTTTGGCGCCTTCTGTGGGACGCATATAAATGAATGAATGGGATCTCTTGAAGCAGAAGCGTGTTGTGATAGAAAATAGGAGCTTTCTTGACCTGGATGGTCAGAGCCTCTCTGAGTAGGGAAGGTAGAAGAGGCACCTTTTGCTAGACTGCTCTGAGAGTGATTGATTAGGGAAATTCTAATATATGGGCAAATTTGTGAACCCTTCACCTTGTGACTGAGTGGGCTGCAGTATTAATTTTGACAGTCCCCCATCCTTCTTACTAGACTTAATGCGTCTGTGACACTTGGTTTCTTATACAAGGTGACATCGTTCAATAAACTGCTTTTTCCTTGGAACATTCCGACCCTCACTTTTTAACTC
Source organism: Vulpes lagopus (assembly GCF_018345385.1). Classification (NCBI taxonomy): domain Eukaryota; kingdom Metazoa; phylum Chordata; class Mammalia; order Carnivora; family Canidae; genus Vulpes; species Vulpes lagopus. Next base: position 25,524,399 of record NC_054828.1, on the reverse strand, counting down.
CTGAGTATCACATTAGAACAATGTTTATTTTCTGAAATTGAGAAATCTTTTTAAGACTTTTAAGGTTGAAGGTATGCAGAAATGCTATAATCTACTCACAGAAATAAAATATGATTATTTCTTGAAAGATTGTATGAGAGCTGGGTACAGAGGTGTGACAGGCAGCTTCAGTCATTTTACCTTCAGAAGGGATATATATTCTGAGGGCTTTTGCATTTTATTCAATAACGTGAGAATCAGATCTGATCTCCCTTGCAACTTCGGATGACTTGAGTTCGACTGTGAGAAAGTTTTAAAGTATATCAAGCCCAGAAAGGAATATATGCTAGAGTTAGTCTCGAGAAAGCTTGGCAAAATGGCTAAACTTGCTGTCTCCTACCCAGATTGAAGATGTCCTAATCCATGCATTTTTACAAATATCGGGGGAAAAAAGTGCTACACTTATCTTCTCTGGAGCTGGCTACACACAAATTCACCTTTGCAGAGGCCTGCAATTCATGTCTTGCAGTAGGATCTATGGACCAGAGGTGTATTTATGGAGGATGCAGTTGCATTTTTTTTAACTTTAGATAAACAAGCAGACAAGTTATACAAAAGTAACTACAAGGGGCATTTTTTTTTTACCCTATTAACAATGTCAATATTTCAGAGGCTTTATTAAAAATTCCAGAAAACCTGTACTTGTTATTTTACTACACATTGTGCCAATTTAAACATTTTTCCTATATTTTTGTCAAGAGTATGTTCATTTTCTGTACTTTAGCTAGCAATAGGAGAAAACAGCATCTTGGGATGATTTTAGTTAGAATTTTTCCTATTAAATGAATGAAGTTGAACATGTTATAGATACAAGGCATCTTTCATGTCTGACAATTTTTCCACTGAATCAATGTTTGTTTGTTTTTTATTAACACTGATAGCTCTTTAAGGAATCAGGAATTTAGCCCTGTCTTTTCAAAATTACAAAATCTGTCTCCCTCTGCCTATGTCTCTGCGTCCCTCTCTGTGTCTCTCACAAATAAATAAGTAAGATCTTTTTTAAAAATTACAAAATCTGGGGATCCCTGTGTGGCTTAGCGGTTTAGCACCTGCCTTTGGCCCAGGGCTTGATCCTGGAGTCCCGGGATCGAGTCTCACGTCAGGCTCCCGGCATGGAGCCTGCTTCTCCCTCCACCTGTGTCTCTGCCTCTCTCTCTCTCTATCATAAATCAATCAATCTTATAAAAATTACAAAATCTGAAATATGTAGTTTCATAAAATCTGCATGTATTAAGGAATTATAAAGTGACCCTGGAGCAGCATCATCTAGGTTAAGAAATATGTTTCAGGAGTCTCCTTGTGTGTTTCTCTTACTAGCTGCTCCCCTTCTCCCCCATTGCTAACCTCACTTTTGTGATAATCAGTATTTACTTTATTGCCCTCACCTTTATATATGCCTGTAGTTTAACTTTGGATGTTCTTCAACTTGCGATATATGTGGAAACATCTGTGTTCTTTTGGGTGTTAACTGTAAAGTGAATCCATGTTGATGAATTGTAGTGGTTGATTTTCATTGCTGTTGTGACATTCATACAATGGAATATCAAGTTCTCCATCCATTTTACTTTTTTTCTTTTTTCTTTTTTAAGACTTCACTCACTCATGAGAGACACAGAGAGAGAGGCAAAGACACAGGCAAAGGGAGAAGCAGGCTCCATGCAGAGAGCCCGATGTGGGACTCGATCCTGGGCCTCCAGGATCATGATCTGAGTGGAAAGCAGGCGCCAAACCGCTGAGCCACCCAGGGAATCCCCTGAGCCACCCAGGGATCCCCCCATTTTACTATTAATGGACATAATGTTGCTATGTACATTCTGGTAGTACATGTGAAAATATTTTTTCTAGGGAGATAAGCAAATGTAAAACTTCACTAGCTAGTGGTAGATTGTTTTCCAGAGTTGCTGTGCCATGTTTCATTCCCATTAGCAGTGTGCAAATTACCTGACATTCTCTGCATCTGATGATTTCAGGCTTAATTTTTGTCAGTCTGAAGGGTATGTAATAGTATCTTGTGTTTTGACTGATCCCCATACTCCCACCAGTGAGGTTGAACTTTTTTTTTTTTTAAAGATTTTATTTATTCATGACAGAGAGGGGAGGGGGCAGAGACACAGGCAGAGGGAGAAGCAGGCTCCCTGTAGGGAGCCTGACGTGGGACTCCATCCTGTGTCTCCAGGATCACACCCCAGGCTGAAGGTGGTGCTAAACCGCTGGACCACCGGGGCTGCCCTGAACATCTTTTCAAAGGTTTATTGGCCATTCAACCTTTTTTTTTTTTTTTTTAATTAAATGGTTGTTGAAGTCAGTCCATTTTTTTTTTTAAGGCTTTTTTCCCCCCAAGATTTTATTTATGAGAGAAAGAGAGAGAGAGAGGCAGAGACACCGGCAGAGGGAGAAGCAGGCTCCATGCAGGAAGCCTGATGTGGGACTTGATCCCAGGACCCCCAGGATCACAACCTGAGCCGAAGGCAGATGCTTAACCGTTGAGCCACCCAGGCGTCCCTGTTTTCATGTGTCTGTTGGTCATCTGTATATCTTTAGAGAACTGTCTGTTCTGATTTTCTGCCCATTTTTAAATCCTTTTTTTTTTTTTTTTGGTGTTGTAGTAGTTATTTTGGATATTAACCTTTTACCATATACAGAATTTGTAATAGTTTCTCCCGTTCAGTATGTTTTCATTTTGTTAATGGTTTCCTTTGCTGTATGAAAGCAAGAGGGGAGTAGCAGATTCCCAGCTGAGTGCAGAGCCTGCCATGGGGCTCTATCCCAGGACCCTGGGATCATGACCTGAGCTGAAGTCCGACACTTAACCAACTGAGCCACCCAGGTGCCCCTATGTATATATGTATGTACTTAGTAGGTTCCAAGCCCAATCAATGTGGGGCTTGAACTCACGACCCTGAGATTAAGAGTCCCATGCTCTACCAATACCAACTGAGCCAGCTAGGCTCGGTCTTGGTTTTAGGCTCTAGGTCTAGTTTGTCTTGCCACCCAACTTTTTTTCCCCTATCCATTTGCATAGGATACCTTCACTTTCAGTCTATCTTTGGGTTTGATGTTTGTGTCTCTTGTAGGAAGCATATAAATAGGTGTTGTCTTTTTACCCAGCTACCCTATGCCTTTTGAATTAAAAGTAAATGGGCACTTAATTTATTTTTAAAGTAAATATTCATTGATACATACTTTTTGCCATTTTGTTGTTTCCAGGTGTTTTTGCAGCTCTCTGTTCTTCCCTTGCTCTCTACCCTTATGTTTGATGACTTTATTTAGTGTTAGGCTTGGATTCTTTTCCTTTTTTCTGAATCTCTTCTAGGTTTTTGACTGGTGGTTACTGATGTTCGTATATAATATTCTTTGTATATACCAGTCTAAGGTAATGGTTAAGTTTGAATACATTCTGAAAGCACTATATTTTTACTTCCCCACCTGACACCCTGTGTTCCACATTTTATTTTTTTTAAGATTTTATTTATTTATTCATGAGACACAGAGAGAGGCAGAGACACACAGGCAGAGGGAGAAGCAGGCTCCATGCAGGGCCCGACATGGGACTCGATCCCAGGTCCCCAGCATCACGCCCTGGGCTGAAGGCAGGCGCTAAACTGCTGAGCCACCCAGGCTGCCCCTCGTAAGGTTAGTTTAGTGGTGGTAAACTCCTTTAACTTTTGTTTGTCTGATAAACTCTGTCCTTCAGTTCTGAGTGATAACCTTGCTGGGGCAAGTACTCTCATGTTTTTTTCCTAGCACTTTGAATAGATCATGCCACTTTCTTCTGACCTGCTGTTCCTGCTGAAAGAACATCAGATAGCCTTATGGGGTTTCCTGTGTAACTATGTGCCTTTTCTCGCTGCTTTTAAAATTCTTTTATCTTTAATTTTTAACATTTTATTTATTTTAAAAGATTTTATTTATTTATTCACGAGTGACACAGGAGAGAGGTAGAGACATAGGCAGAGGGAGAAGCAGGCCCCTGTGGGGAGCCCAATGTGAGACTCGATCCCAGGACCCAGGATTACACCCTGAGCCAAAGGCAGACAGTCAACCACTGAGCCACCCAGGTGCCCCAATTTTTGACATTTTAATTATGTGTCTTGATGTGGACCTTCTTGGGGCTATCTGCTTCCTGTACCTGGCTGTTTCCCTGGTTAGGGAGTTTTCAGTGATTATTTCTTCAAATATTTTCTGCCTCTTCTTTTGAGTTTCCCTATAATGCAAACATTATACTTGAACAGAAGAAATTCTTTAACCTAGCCTCATTTAAAAATTTTTTAATATTTTTGCTGCTCAGCTTGGGTGCTTTCCTTTACCCTGTCTTCCAGATCACTGATACTGTCTTTATCTGCTTATCTGCAGTTGATTCTCTAGGTTAGTTTTCATTTCAGTTGTTGTATTCTTTCCAGCTCTGTTCTGACTTCATTCACTTTTCTCTCTAGTGAGGATCTTTATGACCATTACCCAAACTCTTCATCAGGTAGATTGCTTATCTCATTTCCTTTAGTTCTTTTTTTGAGGTTTTGTGTTGTTTTTTTATTCAGAACATATTCCTCTGTCTCATTTTGTCTGAGTCTCTCTGTTTGTTTTTATGTAGTAGGTATGTCAGTCAAGTCTCCTCATCTTGTAAATAGTGGCCTTATATAGAAAATGCCCTGAGGGGCAGCCCGGGTGGCTCGGCGGTTTAGCACCGCCTTCAATCCAGGGCCTGATCCTGGAGACCTGGGATCGAGTCCCTGCATGGAGCCTGCTTCTCCCTCTGCATGTGTCTTTGCCTCTCTCTCTGTGTCTGTCATGAATAAATAAATTTTAAAAATCTTTTAAAAAAGAAAAAAATAAAATGCCCTGAGGAGCCCAGTACCTCAATCCTCCTTGGTCACAAGTACCAGGCACTGTAGGGGTATCTGTTGTGTGGCCTGTATGTACCTTCCTGTTGTGAATGGTCTGCAATGGCTCAGGGTGCTCTAAGGGGTAGGAGTAGCCCCCAGCACAGCTGGCTGAGAGGCCTGACTGTAGCTGCTGCTGGCTGCTTGATTTGTAGTTTTTGGACAAAAACAAGACAATACAAAAACATAGATTGAATCTTGCCTTTTGTTTATATTCCCAATTAGTAGCTTGTCTATTCTCTTGCCCTGTGGTACCCTCAATTTAAAAATATCTCTTATTTTATCCTTTTTCAGAACGTCAGTCTGAATTGCCAACCCAAAGTAAGGCTAGCTTCCCTAGTATTCTCAGTGACCCGGACCCAGATTCTTCAAATTCTGGATTTGACAGCTCGGTTGCCTCTCAAATCACAGAAGCTTTAGTCAGTGGACCAAAGCCGCCTATTGAAAGTAGGTACATACAATTTTATGTACTTGGGTTTTATTTTACCAATACCCTGAGACCTGGTTTTCTAAAGCAGTTATTTTTTGTTGCTCCCTAGACTTGAATTCAGTGAAAAACCTCCTAGCGTAGAGGAGGTCGGTTTAGTTTCTTCTGTAATAAAATTACATACCAAATTTTTTATTATCAGCAGCATTCTGGAAGATAGATTTTACAAAAATGAGTCTTTTGTAATGTATTACCTTTTTCTTTTTTAGTGCTTTATTAACCTTAACCATTACCTTCTCCCTTGTAAAGTTTTACTAATCTTATAGTTCCTAATTTACTTTAATTCAAAGAAAACACCTACTGAACATGAAATCCGATAGCTGCATCTTTTGGTTTCATGGGCTTCTGTGTGGTTTTAATGATGAAGGCATGCTTTATGCTTAAGAATAAGGAAAATGTTCTCCAAATTACAGTGTTACCATGAATTTTAAACTTACATGACTTTAATGCCATTAACACATCTTTGGCAGAAATGGGCTTAATAACTGAGGTCTCATCCAGTCACAGGTGTGCCTGAAGGCCCATGGCACATGCTGATTTTTATTTAACATTTGTTTAAGCACAACTGTGTTGCATGAGCCACCAGAAAGGTATGTGAAAACCCCAATCAATTAGATACTGAATCGGGATCCCTGGGTGGCGCAGCGGTTTGGCGCCTGCCTTTGGCCCAGGGCGCGATCCTGGAGACCCGGGATTGAATCCCACGTCAGGCTCCCGGTGCATGGAGCCTGCTTCTCCCTCTGCCTCTCTCTCTCTCTCTCTCTCTGTGACTATCATAAATAAATAAATAAATAAATAAATAAATAAATAGATAGATAGATAGATAGATAGATAGATAGATAGATAGATAAATAAATAAATAAATAAATAAATATTAGATACTGAATCTAGCTAACATGAGGCATCTGTACTTCACGGAAATGTTTCCTTTATCACAGTAGTAGTGCTTCTTATAAAATGTCAAAATTTTTATCTTTTTATAAATACTCTGAAAAGAGATTGAGATGCTAGTCCTGGTGATAAAAATGAGAGAGGATAGTTCAAGATAAACTGACGATTCTTAGCTAGAAAACCTCAATAAACTAGTCTCAAATTTGGCATGGGCTAGTATCCATGATTGGAATAGGCCACCTTAGGGCCCTGTGTGGAAACCAAAATGAGGTATAAAAATCCCAGCCAGTATTTATTTTAGTGAGTTTTTAAACTTAGGAATCAATGTTGTTTCAGAAAATAGTTGGAAGTATTGAGTCACTGCATTTTCTTGTATAGTTTTATGAACAGGAGTACGGGATTTTTGAATTAGGGGATTTATGAAAAAGTCTCTGGATTCATTTGAAAATGTCAGAAGGCAGCTATACTTTTCTGTTTCCTGCCATTTCATGAAATGCAAAGAAAAAAGTTACAAATAATAGTGGTCTCTGAATAAAAATAATGGTAACCAAGAGTAGGATGAACGAAATCAAACAGCATTTCATTTTTCCCATAAGAACTTTTACCAGTATGTGAAGTTGTATCCTTTGCTTCTGAGTGGTGATCATGCTTTAATAAAAATTGCCAGATCATGGTAGTGCCTTTCTCTCTTGAAAAATAGATTCGGTGTCTAGCATAATGATGTTCTATTAATATTTCGTTTTGTTGGTATTCTGAATAAAACCCTGAATTTCTAAATCATCTCTGCCTTGGATTTTGAAGTCTTGAGCATTTTATCATGTTACCTTTATAAAGATGTGTATAGATGTTAGCTTACTAAATGAAACAAATATTCCCCTTCTCATTAAAGGCCATTTCCGCCCAGAGTTTATTCGTCCACCACCTCCACTCCACATTTGTGAGGATGAGCTGGCTTGGCTGAATCCAACAGAGCCTGACCATACAATTCAATGGGACAAATCAATGTGTGTCAAGAATAGCACTGGTGTGGAGATCAAGCGAATAATGGCCAAAGCCTTCAAAAGCCCCTTATCTTCTCCTCAACAAACACAGGTATTTATTTATTATAAGCATTTCTTATCTTTAGTCCTCCACATTAAGTGGCCAATAAAATGACCCTGTCAACAGGAGTCAGCAGTAGGAAGGGTCTTACATCCAAGGAGTCTTGGATCTCTGAATCTTCGTTCTGCTTCTCCAGTTCTGGTCATTTTACTCTGGTGGGGAAAGACTGATAATTCAACATGTATCAACTCTTATTTGAACCATTTTGACTCTAGGAGAGGAGGGGTAGGATAGATCTCACTTTTGATCCTGTGATTACAGTGTTTGTAGTTCACTTTGTTTGCTAGGCCATTCCTGAAACAGTTCACTGTGGTATTTGCCAATAGGGAGGAAGTGTGGAGAATTTTGAAGAAAAAGTACTTATGTTTTTGAAGAGAACTATTTGAATTACATAGTTGAGTAGGACCTGAACTGCATCATCCTGCAAAGTGAGGGACTGCAACAGGGCAGCTCTCCCTCTTCCCTTCCTGCTTCTCTCCTCAAGCATTTGTTCTCCACCTGGGGCTGTACTCTTGTTTCTCCTGTTCCTCAGTTCTCTGTGGTGTGTGCTTTTCTGGAGAGCTGGTTGGCAACTAAATTATTTTTGGTTCTAGCCGAGGACAGAAAAAGTCTACAAAGGAGTTAAGGATGATATCGTTATATAATCCAGACATTATATCCAACCAGACAATACCAAGTTTGGCTTAATGCCCAGGAGGAGAGATCATTAGCATATTTGTAAATAGTCTTTGCAGTTCAAGACATGATTATAATAATGGGTTTGAAGGAAGAAATTTATGAAGTTGGTTCAATGCAGACAATTTTTTTGACTCAAAAACCTCTTTTTAAAAATTTGATTGTATTTAGCTCCTGGGTGAGTTGGAAAAAGACCCCAAACTCGTTTATCATATTGGCCTGACTCCAGCCAAACTTCCTGACCTAGTGGAAAACAACCCCCTAGTTGCTATAGAAATGCTGCTGAAGTTAATGCAGTCAAGCCAGATCACGGAGTATTTTTCAGTCCTGGTCAACATGGACATGTCCTTGCATTCAATGGAAGTTGTAAATCGGTAAGTGTTTATACTCAATCAGATGTGTGTGTGTGTGTGTATGTATGTGGGGTATAATATAGATGCTGACTGGCAAGAAGGGAAAAACTTGCAACAGACTTTAAGGCAGGGATTTTTTTTTTTTTTTTTTTAAACCTTCTTGAAGTTTTGCTAAAGACCATGTCCATTTAAGCTTACCAGCCAGTGGGAAAAAGCCTGGCTTCGCCTGGCTGGAAGCTGGGTGATCACAAGTATGTGTACAGGAGAGTGTTCTTTTCTTTTCTTTTTTTTTTTTTTTAATTTTTATTTATTTATAATAGTCACATAGAGAGAGAGAGAGAGAGGCAGAGACACAGGCAGAGGGAGAAGCAGGCTCCATGCACCGGGAGCCCGACGTGGGACTCGATCCCGGGTCTCCAGGATCGCGCCCTGGGCCAAAGGCAGGCGCCAAACCGCTGCGCCACCCAGGGATCCCGAGAGTGTTCTTTTCAACCTTACTTTCTGTCACTGGCAAAACTGTTACCTGCTTTTTGAAAGTATACTTCACTTCTGCATTCTCTGCTCAAGCCTTTCCCCTTCGGTGAAGACTCCCACTTCATTCTGGTTCAGTCCTTGGATTGAGCTACCTCTGAGTGCTTGCTTCTTCCCCCTTCACTACATTCTTTTTTTTTTTTTTTAATTTTTATTTATTTATGATAGTCACAGAGAGAGAGAGAGAAAGAGAGAGAGAGAGAGAGGCAGAGGGAGAAGCAGGCTACATGCACCGGGGGCCTGATGCGGGATTCGATCCCGGGTCTCCAGGATCGCGCCCTGGGCCAAAGGCAGGTGCCAAACCGCTGCGCCACCCAGGGATCCCTTTTCACTACATTCTTAACAGCATTATTGTCTTCACCAGATTTAGTCCAAGAATAACCACATCTTTTTTATCAGTATTATTGTTTCTAGAGAATAAAGGACAAGGTCTGCTTATGCTCCCCACCCTCCATCTCAAGTGACCACACCACTATTCCTTGGAGCACTAGTTCCTCAGTGCCTTATGGAAAAAGGTTCTGCAGTCACATTTCTTTTGGAAATTCATACTATATAGTTAGCATAGTATCCCTTTATCTGAACATGGAATTCCTATCCCACAGAATCCTTTGGAAAATACCAGCTTTCCTTTACAAGATTCTAATATGCCACCATGCCTTCTGTCTGGATCTCTACCACCAGGTTCCTAAATGTACCACACTAATCCCAGATTCCAAGATTTTTCCTCCTAGCATCCACTAGGTTATAAGGAACACTTCTAGGTTCCACTTCCTTTCAAGGCTTTTCCCATATTTTCATTTATACTGCTTCTTGCAAACCCCTCATTTTAGCATTTAGCTATATATATAGTGTACTATTCACTTACTAAACTATACCTCCTTCTCAGATATACCATCTTGCATACAGCACTTAGGCATAATCGGGGTTTAGTAAATGTTACTTATGAGAGCTTGAAGACCATTAACTGAATTATGATTCAACCGAGGACACACAGAACTGTTTTTAAAAAAAATGAGTAATTACCATGTGTAATGCTAAGTATAGACTTAAAAAATGGAAATCCCCTTTATTAACAAGCAGAATGGCTCAGGTTCATTTACATAAATATGTTTACAACTAGGTAACTGATCCTAAGTTAGAAATAAGTAACCATAAAATATAAATTTCTCTTTGGTTAACAGTGTTTAACAGCCCTAACTTTTTAACTTTATGAAACAGACTAACTACTGCTGTTGACCTACCTCCTGAATTTATTCACCTTTATATATCAAATTGCATCTCTACTTGTGAACAAATTAAGGACAAATACATGCAGGTAAGTAACAGAAATTTTTGTAATTGTAAATTTTATAAATACCTGCCAAGAAAATGGATACACTAAAACTGGCTTTCTTTTTTTCAGAATCGTTTGGTTCGTCTTGTGTGTGTCTTTCTCCAGTCCTTGATCCGAAACAAAATTATTAATGTGCAGGACTTGTTTATAGAAGTGCAGGCATTCTGTATTGAATTCAGTAGGATACGAGAAGCTGCTGGCCTTTTCCGGTTGTTGAAGACATTGGATACTGGAGAAACACCTTCTGAGACCAAAATGTCAAAATAATACCTCATCAGAACCACCATGTTCCTTGTTCAGCTGTATTGTGACTTAATTTTTAAAAACTGTTAGAACCTTGAGTGGATTGCTTGGCCTAATGCATATAAACACCACTTTATCTACTTAAAGCAAAATTTTCCTTTCCTGGATGACTCACTCCTGGAGATGGATTTTTGGTAAGAACTTGGAAGTGTCTTACTGGTGATTAGGAGTAAAGGTTATCCAAAAAATTACTGCAAGACAGTAGATAAGGTCTTTAGCACTGTAGAGCAATGTTAAAACACAAGTTATAGGCTACCAATAAATCAAGAATCCAGTTTTCTTAAGGTTCTTATATTAAAGTATTTAATGAAAGTAAATGAAGACATTAAGAATTTGTCATACTGCCCTTGAGGTGAAATCAGCTGAATGTTTTGGAATCAAGTGGCAAATATAGAAGTTTGGTCCTTCAACCCATTTATGCATATAGTCCCTTATTTCTCATTAAGCACAGTCTGAACCAAGGACATGCTTCTAACTCAATCCTTTCTTGTCATGGGGACTTAATAGACAACAAAAGACATGCATTTCTTGGACCTCTTACAAACATGGGAACTCTTAGAAACCTTCTTTTGAGACTACAATAGTTGATATGGTTTTCTGGGTTTTTTTCCCCTTAAGATGTTTGTTCTTCTGTTATCAGTCTAAGATAGTTACTTTTTTGTTTTAAGGAAAACTATTAGTTCATGCTTTGGGAGATAGTATCACCACTGAAGAACTGTCATGTCAAATCTCTTCCTGAGTGGGAACTGTACCTGCTGCCTGTGATGGGGCAGATGGCATCGTGTGGGCTGTTATCCCTCATTTAACTTTGGACAACAGTGCCTTACATTAAAGTTTTTTATGAACTATATTATCTGATGTGTATTTTTTACTTGAAGAAACCATGAAAAATTAGTTTACTGAGGTTACTTCCAAAGCATATTCTTTATAGGGAAATAATCAATTCAACAGGAGTTACCTTCCAGTTTAGCCCTCAGCAAAAGTTAAAGGGAAACCAAGCCTAGTGATTTTTAAGAGGAACATAAATAAGTTCTAATCTTACAATATTGTCAAAACAGCAGTACTCTTAGTTCTTATGAAAGTAAGAGATTTGTAAATAACTTGCTTAAAGGAAATAACCCAAGCCAGTGTAACAGAGGAATGCCTTTAAACATACAAAATGCTAGCAACAACCTTGATTTCTCTCCATACCTAAAAGTAGACATCACTGTTTTACATACTTGGTTTGGGAAAAGAAACCGTTCTTTATGCAGATACTTTTTTGGAATGGCGGAGTTGGGACCACTGTTGGAAGCAACCCAAACTCAGCTCCGGGACCTACTGATTCTCTGACAACCTCAAATTCATGGCCAACAGCACTGTAGCTTGTGCCTGGACAAAACTTATCTAACATGTATTTTCTCGATAAGGCTGATAACAGCCTTCCTGTGCTGAGAACAACAGATAACACTATGCTTGGGGGCCATTTTAAACTGTGAAATCACTAAGGTATAAAATTTTAGAAAATATACACTGTGGAAAAGGACACAGTGTTGACAATTTGGGAGCTGAAACAAGAAGGCAAAGTGTCCTTGTCCTCTCATTCAACCTCAACTGGAAGTGTGTCAGATGCCTCAGAATTTTCACCACACTGTATGTGTCCACAAACTCAAAAGCACTGCACATCCTGATTTTGGGGTTACAGATAAATTTCAGTAGGCAAATTTACGAACACGGACTTTGCAAATAAAGAGACTGAGTACTGAGTACTGCTAATCATTTCAAGATCACACTATTGGTGTTTACTTGAAAGAGGGAAGATTTAGAAGTCTAAATTGCTTACAAAGAGTAGTAATAATATTTAGGGAACATTTTATAAAAAAGTCAGGTTTACATTTACAACACCAACAAAAAGTTCTTCATTAAATATTTTTAAAAGTAGAAGAGTCAAAAAAAAAAATAGTAGAAGAAAGTTTACCTGAAATAAATTATAATCCTGGGATTCAGTTAACTGTAATCAACTTTTAAGTGTAGTTCAATATACTGCCATATTAAAAACAACACATCTTGAATTCTCTGGATTTTCTGAGTTTCTAGCTGTAATATCTTCAAAATCACCTGTTAAAATGACAGTATTAAGTTACATCTTAGGATAGAAATAAAAGATCGTTCACAAAGAAATGAATTGGGACCCTAAGCTAAAACTGTTTCAAACAGCTTAACTGTTTATACATTTAAACAACTTTAAAGAAATGGTTATCATGCACCTTTCTTACAGAGTACACACTTATACAAACTTTTTTTTTTTTTTTTTTTTTTTTTTAAGACTTAGAGTGAGAGAGCAGGGGGAGGGACAAAGTCTTAAGCACACTGCTGCAGTACAGGAAGCCCAACTCAGGGCCCAATCTCATGACCCTGATTATGACCTGAGCCAAAATCAAGAGATGCTCAACTGACCAATCCACACAGGCACCCCTACTGCCACAAACTTAAGCAGCATGTACCACTACTTAATACATTCTGTAATGGTTTACATTCCCAAGAATAATAGATCCCATACCTATTTCTTTTTTTTTTTTTATTTTAAGTAGGCTCCACGCTTGGTGTGGAGCCCAACACAGGGCTTGAATACAGAACTCTGAGATTAAGACCTGAGCGGAGATGAGATGAAGATTTGGATGCTTAATGGACTGAGCCACCCAGGTGCCCCTCATGTACCTATTTTAAATACTCTGAGTAATAGCACCTTCATATAATATATTTTTTAAAAGATGTTCTTTATTCATTTGACAGCACAAGCGGTGGGGAGCAGCAGGTAGAGGGAGGAGAGGCAGGTTTCCCCACTGAGCAGGGAGCCCGATGTGGGGCTCAATCCCAGGACTCTGGGATCATGACCTGAGCCAAATGCAGACACTTAACCAACTGAGCCACCCAGGCACCCCATTAAGATAACATGTTAATGATATCTGGAAAATTAATGCATGGCCAGAACTTTAATTCTTTAAAATTCTTGCACCCTCTACCTACTAAGACATTTTGTTGGTTTCACTTTAATCTGTCTGTTCTTACACAATCACTACTGTTCTAATTAGGAAATCTCTAAGATGCTTTCAAAAGCACTTATAATCCTGGGACCCAATATCTATGCAGTCAAAAGCCCACAGAAATACTGGTGTTCCCAGGCTTCTCAGCCTATACTTCATCAAAAAGAAGGGACTTTTTTTTATTCTTAATATGATCCACATACCTTCTTCAATTTACAACTTATTTTATACTTACTCTTAGAATAAAGGTCAATCTCTATCTGCATGGCTAGTGATGATATTGTAGAAATTTCACTTTTATTTTATTTTTTTTTAATTTTTTATTTATTTATGATAGTCACAGAGAGACAGAGAGAGAGGCAGAGACACAGGCAGAGGGAGAAACAGGCTCCATGCACCGGGAGCCTGACGTGGGATTCGATCCGGGTCTCCAGGATTGCGCCCTGGGCCAAAGGCAAGCGCCAAACCACTGCGCCACCCAGGGATCCCGAAATTTCACTTTTATAATTAGAATTACACCTTAGCATTTTTTATTTTATTTTTTTTAATTTTTATTTATTTATGATAGTCACAGAGAGAGAGAGAGAGAGAGAGAGAGAGAGGCAGAGACACAGGCAGAGGGAGAAGCAGGCTCCATGCACCGGGAGCCTGACGTGGGATTCGATCCTGGATCTCCAGGATTGCACCCTGGGCCAAAGGCAGGCACCAAACCGCTGAGCCACCCAGGGATCCCACACCTTAGCATTTTTTAAAGTGAAATGCTTGTCTTTTTAAAACTTCAAATACGAAATTAACTGGGAAAGGTGTAGGTGGCTTTTCTAATTAGTTGTTGCATCACAGAAACAGCACAGGTTATACAGAAGATTCACTGGCTCAGGCCAGCATCCTGTGCTTTGTAAATCACAAACTGCGCTGAGCTCAAAGAAACTGCTTTTAACCAAACATATAATTACTTCAAATTCTAGTTAGTAGCATACACATACTGATTTAATCTCAGCCTTCACTGAGCAAATAAATTTTAATGTTCTCAAAAGAAGAGATTTGCCAATTAAGCTATCCTCTTGGGGAATTTGGTTACCCTAGGTATTTCATCCAAGTGGGAACACACCTGTTCTTGAAAGTCTATTATTTTATGGTTCTGGCAGTCCTGGACTCAGCAAGTATACTGTAAAGTATGTAGAAAGGTATTTACTACTCAGTTAAGGCCAGATGTCTCAGGTTCGCCAGTTGTTGGTTTTTTTTTTTTTTTTTTTTTTCCCGTTAAAAAATATCTGAGCCCTTTTTGGGAGGACTCCTCTTGGAAAGACTGCCCAAGTGCAAAGCTTCAATTCTGATGTTACTGAGGTCAGACCAGTGGTTCGCTTCCGGAGATTTTGTCATCGTGCACCCCACAGAGAGCAAACTGCTAATGGGCACACTGCAATTCGGCCTTTTATTGTCATCACTCCTCAGTGACTGCACTGAACAATCTCTCAAGAAAAGCTTTATATATTGAAGATCCCCAAAACATCAGCAAGCAAGGAGGTTTACCTGCCCAAGGTGCCGTGTTTTTGTGCCTCCTCCCAGCCTTTGTGGTTTTCCGGTGGGAAACCCAGAAGCAGCTCCAGGTAGGCAGCAGATGACAGTGCTTCACATTCAAGGCCAAACTGCGTCTTTTACACGCTGACCCGTGACTTTGAAAGGTAAAAAAATGTATATTGTTTCTACACTATTTGTAAACAAATGGACATTTGTGGAAGGAAAATGATTACTGCCATAAATAGTATGACTAACCTTAATCAAACCACTCTGGTTTACTCCTCCTTCATTACATTCCCCATATTCCAAGTAGCATTTCATCAATTTTATGTCTCAGCAAAACTTCTGCTAATATTTGACCCTTCTCTATCATATTTATTTCTATCTAAAAAAAGCCTAACAAAGGAAACTTTTAAAGTGCTGCAGTTTTCTATTTTCTCTTGATAATTCCTTTCTCTCTGCTACTGAAGGAGAGAGATGGGACTATTTCTAGACATGGGACCAGACCACTACAATCCTTCCAATCTCTTATATTTATAGTTTAGTGTTAAAATTTTTAAATGAAGGAAAGCTATGTCTGATAGCTAATTAAGACATTATACTTCTTTTTTTTTTTAATTTTTTTTTTTTTTTTTTTTTAATTTATGATAGTCACACAGAGAGAGAGAGAGGCAGAGACACAGTCAGAGGGAGAAGCAGGCTCCATGCACCGGGAGCCCGATGTGGGATTCGATCCCGGGTCTCCAGGATCGTGCCCTGGGCCAAAGGCAGGCGCCAAACCGCTGCGCCACCCAGGGATCCCAGACATTATACTTCTTAAGTATAAAAAACAGTGTGTTTGATCTGTTACAGTATTCTTTTTAAAAGTCTACTTCATTGGATACCAGAAAGAACTGCTAATTTTTAAAGCATTTCTCCCAAGTATGTATCTTAAAATACAAAGAGCAAAAAACTTACATGGTACAGAATCAAAGACATACTTTTCCATTCTCAATAAACCACAGAAGGCAGAATTCAACGATAATGGCTATTATGGAAACCTACTTTGAGGCTGTTAAATGAGAGCTCAAAGAAAGTTTCAGTAGCTCCTCAAATTGAATCTGGCCAGAGTTTACTTCAGTTAAATGAAAAAAAAAAAAAGAGGTAAAGTAAAACTCACCAAGTATTCCACTGTGACTGGCTAGAATCCAGATGCAACAGTTTGGGGGGAAAAAAAAAACTATACACAACTTAGATGCAGCTGTAAAATAAATTCTTTAAATTTAAGTAATTCTATTTTTCTCAATAGGCATTTATTTTTACTCACAAAATAAACATATACACAGCAACTAGCTTAGAAACAACAAAGGACAACAGCTTCAAGTTTAAAAAAACCTCTCCCTCACCCTCCTCAACTTCCACCTCCAAGAAGGGAAAGGAGAAGAGTGTGTGTGTGTGTGTGTGTGTGTGCTTAATCACTTTGGAAAACTTAAGAGCGCAGTCTTCAAAAGCGTTACATTAACCTGACCTTTTCACTTACAAGAACAGCTAAGATTAAAAAGGAGAGATGATTACACAAGGTCATGATTATTAAGTCTGCTTTAAATCAATCAAAACTGCTTGCTTATTTTGTAACAATGATCAAAATTCTCCATCTATCCCCCTTTTAATTATAAAGATAAAATCGTAGTTGGAACCAATATATTCATCATTTCCAAAAGTCTCAGTCTGCCTATTCTATCTCCTTAAGGCAATGAATTTATTGCTCATGTGTGATGCAGAATCTTAGTTCTATTTGTAGAATAAATGGACAAATTTCCTTCTCCTTTAGGTTGTCACAAGAAATTAAGAATTAAAAAGGAAAAATGCAAATCCTAAAGTCATCTAGTGCTTTTCCTATAATTCCAAAGAGAAAACCAGAAGTATTCTTAGGTTTCAAAGTCTTTATCTGATAACATGGAGGTTCAAGAAAGCTATAGATTTCTTTCATCTCATTCACAGGTTTAATGTTCTAGAAAAGTCTTTCCTCCAGGGAAAACTCATGATCAACTACTGAATTGAATTATATAATTCCAATTCCATTAGTCTATATTCAGTTGCTTAGCCTAAACTATCCTTGAGAAAGAAAATAATCCTGTTTTCACAGTACCGTAGCAACTAGTCTACTATTCAGAAACTCTCCCCCACCCCATCCCTTTTAGAGTGCCTTCCTAGTGGTCTCTGTAATAGTCCAAAGCAACATACTGTTTATCATAAATGATACATTTTAGTATATAAATATATTAAGACTAATCAAAATGTCTCTTTAAGAATAAAATATCTTAGCCCTTTATATATCAAATCAGAACCTGAAAGGTAAAAGGATGTACATTATTTTCAAATATACAAACTATGTGCTAAAGTTAAAAAAAAAAAAAAAAGTCCTTTAATTCAAGCCAAAGCTCTGTCCATGATGCAGTCACCAGGATGTGCACTAGGAGATGGGTCCTCCACGTTGAAGGTCACTCCTGCCCGTTTCTACAGCGAAGCGACAAAAGCCAGTGTTAGTCCCTCAGCATATTCTAAACTTTAATTACACTAACACTGTGACTACATGGATGCCCTAAGTTAAGAAACAAATTACAGAAAAATTTAAATAAAATTTACATATAAAAATGGCAACCCATTCCAGAAAATCATGAATAATATACAAGTATGTTTCTCATATATAGTATGAGAGGTTTTCTAGTATTACCCTAAACTCTGATCAGCATGGTGCTATAAAGAAGACACAGTCTTAGTTGGTGGCATTAGTGTAGGTTTTCAAAAGTAAACCAGGCAACTATGATGACGATGATGGTGTCACTGCTCATGAAAACAATGAGCATTTACTGGGTTATAGCTGTGACCCAAGAGGTCTAGGATGTTATTGTGCTCATTTTACATATGATTAAACACAGACACAGAGAGGTTAAACTATCTTTGAAGAGGAATTCAACAACAGACAGACTGGTATTACTAGGAAGAGTAGCACGAAATAATTTCAGCACTAAATTTCTTACAGTAATAGAATACTTCCTTAAATACAGAACCAAATATTTGAACTCACCTAAAGTCAGAGCCAAGGTCAACTAGATAACAGAAGGAGCACTCACCAGAGAAACACTCTCCAGCGAGCAGTGTACCACTAATAATTTGCATGTTTTATTTCTAGTTGCTCCTAAGAGCCCAGTAAATGTTTTCTCAACTTAAAGGCATACTATATACTGGAAGTACTAATGTCTGCTTAAAAGAACTGATTTCTCCAATTTAGTATTTCTCAAATTATATTGGTACAATGATAAAGTAGAAAAGAACAGTATTATTTAAATTACCTGTCAACCTACTGGTGAACAAATAGTTGGAAATTAAAAAAAAAAAAAAAAAGGACAAAAAAAAGAAAAGGAAATAGCAAGTAAGCAAGGGTGCATGCAATGGCACATGCAAACACGCACAGAGGGCCCAGCTTCAGAAGGAATCTAACATTCTGTTGTTCTATAATCTAGCTTACTTTTTCCACTTTTACTTCTATGCATTATTTCACAGGATATCATCTTAGTTCTGAGAGAGGAGGAGAGACGCTGAGAAACCAATGTACGACAGGTAAAAAGAATGCACGAGGATCCCTGGGTGGCGCAGCGGTTTGGCGCCTGCCTTTGGCCCAGGGCGCGATCCTGGAGACCCGGGATCGAATCCCATGTCAGGCTCCCGGTGCATGGAGCCTGCTTCTCCCTCTGCCTGTGTCTCTGCCTCTCTCTCTCTCTCTCTCTGTGACTATCATAAATAAATAAAAATTTAAAAAAAAAAAAAAAAAAAGAATGCACGAAAAAGTAGGGGACTGCTTTTGAAGGACATTTAGTCAGGACAAGGCTCCTTATCAATCTTTAATTATCTCAAGGGTGGTCAGGTACTAGAGAAAGGAAATTCAGTTTCTTTTCTGGAGACTGACGGCAATGGCAAAAATTACAGTGGTATGTACTTGGGCTCAATTTGATGGAATCCCTCAGGTGGTTCAGTCCCAGGAGGAGGCTGGATGCTCCCCTTCTCTTCCACAATGTGGTCTTTTTCCTTTGGTACCAGTTTAAGTTCTAATATTTCTAGCTATCTTTACATCACAGATCCTAAACATGTCAAACACAAAACTGATTCAGTTTGAATAGCACTGATTTGGAAAATATGCATCCTCTTCTCGTAAGGCCAAATTCAAAATTAGAAACATCAATCCTTCCCAATCAGAATAACCTGTAAATTAATTCAATTGTAATAAAAATTCTGGGGCAGCCCGGGTGGCTCAGTGGTTTAGTGCCGCCCAGCCCAGGGTGTGATCCTGGAGACCCAGGACCGAGTCCCGCGTCGAGCTCCCTGTGTGGAGTCTGCTTCTCCCTCTGCCTGTGTCTCTGCCTCTTTCTCTATGTCTCTCATGAATAAATAAATTCTTTAAAAAAAAAATTGTAATAAAAATTCTAATGGTGTTTTCTTTCACTTGGCAAATAATTTGATAGAATCATGTACCTACCACATAAAAAGAGCTTCACACATCAAGAGAAAAAACAGGTTACCTAACATTGCATAAGTGATATTCTCCCCATCCTTCAACACAGAAAAACATCCAAAAAGGTATTTGTCAAAATGTTAAATGGTATTTGCAGGTGTGGGATGATGGTTTTCACTCTTCCTTTATGTTTTTCTGCATTTTCCCCCCCAACTAACATCATTTTGTTTTATGACCTGCAAGGTGCTTACCTAGTAAGGCTGTGTTTTCACTTGCATCTTCTTTAAAACTGGCATCACACTGTGGTGCAGAATCACTAGCGGAAGACGATGGCAAACTGCTCCCCTCGCTTCTGTCATCTTGTAAAGTAATACTCAAATTTGCAGCCAAAATGCTCCCAGGGGTAGATTCTGGAGCAGGTGTCTCCTGCACATCCTCAAGCTCTCCCTTGAGGAAACAAAAGAAAATACTTTGTCTGAGTAACACCACCAAAGCTTACCTGTCATTTCATAACCATTACTCATGATTCCTACAAAGTATTTATTTTTATACACAGAATATGGCAAGAACACTAATATCTTGAATGAATTACTTCTCAGTAAGCAGCTTTCCAAGACCTAAACACTGTTCATTTGAAAAACCGCGTTTCCCCTGATGCAAGCAATGCCACCTTTTAAACTTTTTAGGGACCGAAAGTGAAGCTTTGTCCTCGCTTCCTGGACAGATGTGGTCAATCAGCCTGGCTGTGGTGGTGTTTGGATGACTGCTCCTAACTGCCCTGTCTTTCCTGCAGGTACTGGGGTTTTGGGGAAGAACAGTGTCTGACAACAGGGGGCTACAGAGAGCATGTGGTTCACCTAAAAAGAATCAGCTGTGGCTCCCTAACGATGGTGTCTATCAGCTACTAGTCTACCTCTAATGCCCCCATCTGCTGCGTTCAAGAAAAAAATAGAATAAGGAAAGTGACTGCCCAGTTTCCAACGGAGGCTCATCCAGTACCTTTCTGATTAATGCCAGAGTCAGAGCCACATGTGAGAGAGGAAACCACTGGTGAGGTAACCTAGCAAAGGAGGGGTGATGGTGGGTTCACAGAGAGCGTGGGCTTCACGTGAGAACACAGTGCTGGTTCCACCTCCCTCCCCGGGCTCTCGGGGCTCCGTACTCTCACTGCTGCTCCATGCAGTTTCAGAACTGCCCTGCTCCTGAACCACATGATACACAGCTTCCTTCTCACTGGTAAGTAGCTGAACACCCTTAAAACCTAATACCAACGCACCAAGCCACAAATTGAACTGAGTTGCTGTAATGTCCAAACTCCCAACCAGCGTACCTTCATCTGTTTTCCTAGTTACCAAAATACCCACCAAATTTAACACCTGCCGAGTCTCAAAGCGCACATGGTCACACCCTCATCTGCAATATACTGATCTGTCACACAAATCCTTTAACACCCAGCTCAGACTCCTCTCATTAAAAAACCACCCTCTTATCGTCCCACTCCATGTGGCAGAGTAAATTCTTTTTCCGAGCTCCACAGCACTTCAAACATACCTCCTTTGCAGCTCTGTGCGTGGGTGTATGCCCTGGCCCCCACGGTCCAGAAACTGAAAGCCCACAAGCAGAAGGGCTCTGTTTTACTCATCTTTGTCTCCCCAAGTCAAGTTCCGATCTAGCACCTGAGAGAGCACTCCTCGGGTACATGCGTGCTGAATGAATGAAAACGACAGTGACAAATGGTGCATGGAGGAGGTTGTAGCTGCCAATGCAAGGACCACCTCTCAAGTCCACATGAAGGACTGATGGCAGCCCTCTCACCACAGCTGTTTTCCTGGGAGTGAGAACTAGTTACCAAACAGTGTGTCATAACTGTCTACAACCCAATGCAGGAGGGGCAAAGGGACTCAAGAAAATGGCACACTTGTTAATAATTGTAAAAAGCAACTAAGGGCAAGACAAGCTAATTTCTTAAGAGTTTGATTTAAAGTCCCTATAGGTTTCTGTTCTTCAAAAAAAGAAATCACACTTTCTGGGGACATACTAGTCAAGCTTTCTGAAATTAACAATTCTAATAAAGTAACCCAACCTGATACAAAATGAAGAATCTTCATTGTTCATGTATGAAATATATGCCTGAAGATTCTCTCCCTCTGCCTGCCCCCGCCGCCCCCACTCGTGTATGCATGCACACACACACTCTCCCTACATGAATCTTAAAAAAAAAAAAAAAGAAAAAAGAAAAATCTAATTCACAGAAAATTACAGTGGCAATCAAGGCAGCAGTCTCTGAACTATTGTGTTAAGACTCTCCAAACTAGAAGGTGAGAGGACACCTTGAGGGCTTCTGGGGCTATAAAGTGCATGAAATGCTTATCACGGAAGACCTCCTCGTGGTTTCTAACTGTATCATAAACACTATTTAAAAAACCCTAAAAAAAAAAAAAAGTTTAGCAATAAGAAAACTCCATGATATTTAAATTACTTCTTCCAAAGATCTTTATTTTTTAAAATATTTTACTTATTTTTAGAGATTGAGACAGACAGCACAAGCAGAGGGTATGGGCAAAAGGAAGGAGAAGCAGACTCCCTGCTATGCAGAGAGCCTGATGTGGGACTCAATTCCAGGACCCTGGGATCATGACCTGAGCTGAAAGCAGATACTTAACCAACTGAGCCACCCAGATGCCCTTCAAAAATCATTATTTCAAAACTATTTACTAGTTAATCAAGAATATTTTAAGACATTAATATACAAAAACTGTAAAAACAAAAATTTTAACAATCTAGAAAAATCCATTTTTTTTCTTCTATGTCTCCCCCTTTTGAACGGGATTATTAGTTAAAAGCTTGTACCCTGGAATTAAGCAAACTGTGTCTGAAAGAACATTCCCAAATAACTAGCTGTGTGACCTTCAGTGAGCTGCTTGGCTTTTCTTTTAGTTCAAGTTCCTATTTAGTAAAATAGGGAGAGAAACAGTACTTACCTCCTGAAGTGACTATGAGGGTATGATGTAATAATGTACATCAGGCCCTCAGGACATGGCAGGCTACTATTAAGCACCCACTTTCACTCTGCCCTCATGTCTCTGTTTTGGGAGGAAGGTCCTACAACCACCTAAGTACCACAAGCCGATGGAGCAAATTCCACACAGGACCAATTTCCCCAGCAGGACTTTTTTTTCCCCCAGCAGGATTTGATTTTCAAACCCAGGAATCTGAGACCTGGTGTCAAGAAGTGTTGGCTTCAGTTTCCTCATATGTAAAATAGCATCTTGAGCCAGAAAATGTATGAGGCTCCTTTCATTTCAAACATTTGTAATTCTCATTTATATGAAACTGATGAGCATATATACATTCTACAGGGCAGCGTAACAAAATACATTGCTCTAAGCAATTACAAACTCTCTGGGGGGAACATCTAGCATATCATCTACAATCACAATGGCAGTAGAGTTCATAAATTTTTTGGAATGTCTTAAACATTCATTTTTAATCAGGAGGAAAATTTCTTCAGGGAACCACAAAGATGTTTGAAGGAACACTTAGTCCATTCCTCTTGCCTCTGGTCAGTAATGAAATTGAATCGCTCAGGAAGAACCGGGGCAGAGATTGAATATAAACAAAAATGTAACAAACCCAATATCCCAGGGCTTTGATGACATCAAGTTTACACATTGGACACGTGCGGTGATCCAAAAGCCATGGGTCAATGCATATTCTATGAAAAATATGCCTAAAAAAATTAAGTATGTGTTAATGTTTTAAAATAAATGTTTATATCTTATAAAGGAAACAACACATTCTACTAACTCATCTTCTCAATACAAGTAAAATGACTTCAAATCAACATTTTATTTTCACTTACTCTATGTAATTATCTATTCTACTTTCCATGTTAAACAGAATCTGGAACTTACAGGGAAATTTTCCCTTCACTCCGCAAAAATAGCATGGTTTATTTTCACTTCATGCTAGGTTGTATTTTTCTGTGCCTCTGTAACTTACTTTCGAGCCTTGTGGGAATAAATATAGCATAAGAAAACCAGAAGTAAACTAATAATAATAAACTGAGAGTATCTTATATAAGTCCATGAAATTAATCAAAAGGAAATACAGCAAAATATAAACAGATCATCTTTGGGTTTTCGGTTTTTAAAAAAACACTTATTTTCTGTCTTAACATATTTTTGTATACTCTACATTTTTCTATAATGATCACTTTCAGAATTAGAAAAAGAAAAACTGCTTATGTATTTTCTTTCTACTCACTTATGGCTAACTTTGCCTTCTATGTGGTGAATCTGTTTTCCGCAAGAATGAAGATGAGTCAGGAAGAGTGGGTATAGGACCCATGGCTCTATACTAGCTGTGTGATGTGATACTGGGACTCTGAACTAGTTGCTTAACCTCTGCACCTACACAGCAGGCTATTCTCAGCAGCAAATAAGTAACATGTTTACAACAGTGCTGAGCACAGTAAATACCGAGTTCCTCATTCATGCTGTTCTATGAAGACCTTTTCTTCATATGGAAGTCTGTTAGTGCAGTTAAAAACAACAGTACGTAATTATATAACATAGTCTAGCCCAGCTGGTCTTCTGATCTTTCCATCCTCAAACTGAAATGAAACTGACCCAGTGGAATAATTTTCACAAAAACACAAAGGAAATAGGTTGGCTTTATTGGGAAATATTGTTAAAGCGTGGGAGAAAATGAGGGGAAATAAGTAAAAAACCCCAGATCAGGAGATCAGGAAATGAGCATAAGCAACACTTTTGTTGACGGTAAAGGACAAGACCCAGCAGGGCAGATCTAGTGTTGCAAAGGAAATGAGCCTCAGGCTGTTCATTTGTGCTGCATCCCAAAGCATCATTCTTAAGTCAGAAAGACTAGCCCTGAACCATCCTAGATAAAAATTGTTTTCTATTTTAAAAACTTTCCAGAGGACACACTGAGTCTAATTTATTAATAGTACCCACCAAACCAACCTCAGATAGAAGCCTGTAGACTGAAGTTAGCTATCTTTATTCTGGAAACTTTTGTTATTCTGATGTTCATTTGTTCATTTGTTTTTTCTACAGAATTACTGAAAACTTAATCTATTACAGAGTATTTATATACATACTACTTATGTAGTACTTATGTAGTATCATAACCATAATTACATATCAATTTCTGACCTGCTTCTAATAGGTTGGAAACAAAATTAAAATTGATCAGGCTGAAAGCATATTATAATTTCTATACACCCTTCTGATAAAAGCCATTCTTCTAAATGGTTATCAGTTAATCAAAGTATCCCATCATTAAAAAAAAACGGAAATCCCAACTTCCCACTGCTAATGCAAAACCCCTCTCACCTAAAGTGAGAAATTCTTATTTTGCAGAACTCCCAAAAGAACTAAAACTAAGGGTGTAAATAATAGCAAACCACTGCCCTCTCTGACCCACTCTCTCTGCTAGCCACTTCTCGCCCTTTCCCTAGGGTCCTCACGAGTCATGCTTCAGTTTCCTTGCTCCCACACAGTGTACATTTTGCACAGCCAAATATATGATGGAATTCCCAGGAACGAAGCCTTGTTTCAGACTAAAGGCCAATCCATGGCAAAGATCTATAACAGGTCTGCCTTAGGACCTGCGATCGCCTAAGCAATTTTAAAGTAATATAATCCAGGAGCCTAGAAGGCCTGAAGCTTTCTTCCTAAAGGATGAGATGATCACAAGATCATTACGCGATAGCAAGATCCTCACGTCATAAAAGGACGCGTTAACACTTTTGTCAGAAACCTGAAACTGATCCAGTAATTTGTAGCATCTCGGGAAGGAAAAAAAACATACTTGCACGGCAGAATTCTGATAATGTCCTTTACTTTAAAATTTTCAATACACACTGCACAGTTTTCAGCATCGACATCAATTCCCTGTAAAAACGAAAGAAAAAAGTTCACTACATCCTTGCTACATGGTCTATGCTTGATAAAACTCACAACGTCCTGGATAAAACAATGACAAATTCTGTACTACAAGGGTACAACCAGGAGCTAAACACAATCTCTACTTAGTATTTACTGTTACCGCTGTCCAGAGATTATTTAAGGAATCTAGCTGAAAAGGAAAAAATGTCATTGTCTACCTAATCAGACACAGTTTTTAGATAATAGGTAGTATTCACATTTTAAGGGTTGTAGAAATACAAATGCCTACTGTACTATGATAAAAATTATTTTTCATATATAAAACTTATAGAGAATATCCAGTAAGTTTGGATTTATAGAATCATTTCTAGAATCATTAAAAACAAAGAGTACTTTCACTATAAATAACATAGTTACAACTTGCAAATGAGAAAACACAAATGGTTAAATATCTGAAAATACTCCCCTCACTAGTAATAAAAAAATTATGGATTAAAATAAATTACCATTTTTCATCCATCAAATTTAACAAAGGTAAAAAGAAATAAAACTTGCCAAGGAAGAAGTCCTGTGACAAAACTTCCACTTCTAAGAATCCATGGGTCATCAACCTTTTTGGTGGTATGTGCCTTTCCTCCATTCCCCTGGGTACCCCCCACAGGAAACACCTGGCCTTATCCCATCAAACAAAGCAGGCATGGCCAGAATGGTCATCTGACCCAAGACAGGCCAATGAGACGCTCTTTGATTCTGGGATGGATTGAAGAACTACCAACCAGTGTCTGCAAGTAGTTCCAACTTTAGCAAGTATATTTTATGGGAACACAGCTATCCTGTCCTTATATAATTATTTTAAAGATATACTGAGACATGTACATCACTTGTTAGCAAGCAAGCAATAAAAACTGATTATTGTTATCAAAGACTGTATTAAAATTCCATTAACAATACTTAAAATTGTATATTGCCGCTAAAGTAAATATCATTTATCATATGCCATACAAAAATGATGAGATAATTTTTAAAGTCCCTACTGGCTGGTAAGCTTACCCATTACTGTGAATGAGTCCATAAGAAAAGAAAAACTAGAAAACAAATACCTGGACAAGTTCTCTAGAATTGGACAAGATGTAGATTTAAGAAAACACAACATTTTCCTGTATAAATTTAATCGGAATCAGAAAATCCTTGTCTGTGGTGGCTAGCTGGCTTGATCAAAGCACGTGACTCTTGGTATGGGGGTTATGATTTCGAGGCCCACATGGGGTATAGAGATTATTTAGGAAATAAAACTTAAAAAAAAATCCATGTATGTATCTCACGGACCATTTAGGGATCTTTTCTTAATCATTATTTTGACAACTTTCAAATATAGTCGAATCACGTTTTCAAAAATGTTCTGTACCAAGAAATGCTCTGGCAGCATGACAGCTCAGTAGGTTAAGTATCTGCCTTCACCCACGTAATGATCCCAGGGTCCTGGGATTGAGCTCCACATCGGGCCCCCTGCTCGGCAAGGAGTCTGCTTACCTCTCTCCCTTTAGCCCTCCCCTGTGCTCGTCATGCTCTCACACTCTCAAATGAGTAAAAACAAAAAAAACCCCTCTGTATAGGAAGAAAATACTATCAATTTACTTATGTTCTCAAAGACTCAATTCAGTATATTATTCATATAAATCTGTCTGCTCATATTTATAGACAGAGATTTTCTGCTACGGAGAAGACATAGTCTAAGGGGAACATAAAACTGTATGCTCATCAAGTAATGTATGCAATGAATGTAGAGTTTGTCACAGGCATTAACTGTGTGCAATGTATGTAGAGTTTGTCACAGGCATTAACTGGAGACTCCCTCTTCAAGGACCCTCAATGATCTGCACATCAGGTGCTAATCTCAAGCCATGACATGAGAAACTTGTTTTTTATTTTTATTTTTTTTACTTTTTCTGTTCAGTACATCTTCATGGGAAGAAACCAGTACCCTGCACAAACTATTAAAATTCAACTCTTACTTCTGCATAAGGCATTAGGGAAAGAATGGAAGTCAATAATATAATTCCAAGAGTATCTTCATATTAAATACACTAAATAAACCATTAATATGAGAATATAAAGCTTAAAAGAAAATCAAAAGTCTATAATTTAATGAGTATTATTTCTGCTTTAAACCTTTAAGTTGATCAGAAGAAGGGATACATAAAATAAGTGCAGTTATTCTTTCTCTTTTTCGAAGGGGAAGTGGAGGGTGGAATAGATGAAGTCTCAACAATTTGGTGAGATGAAATGAATTTCAAAACAACAGAACCAACAAGTCAACACACTTATCAACATTTCAAAACACAGAAGGCAGATCATTAAAAAACTTACTACTACTGCATTAGCAACTGTTTTCCTCTTAAAGAATTTATCCTCTAAGAATCTGAGGTTCTGGACTTAGGATCTGTCCCATTCCCAAAATGCTTTAAAACTCTGGTATGATTTTGATCTTTTGTGTCTCAAGCTGGCCATGTCAAAAATGTTTATTTTTTTAAGATTTTTTTTTTTTAATTTGACAGAGAGTATATATAAGCAGGGAGAAAGGCAGAGGAAGCGGAAGAAACAGGGAGCCTGATGCAGGGCTGGATCCCAGGACCCTGGGATCATGACCTGAGCCAAAGGCAGACGCTTGACCGACTAAGCCACTCAGGTGCTCCTAAAAATTTTTCTTTCTTTCATTCATTCCTTCTAAAGATTTTTTATTCATAAGAGACACACAGAGACAAAGACACAGACAAAGGGAGAAGCAAGCTCCCTTCGGGGAGCCCTATCTGAGACTTGATGCCAGGACCCCAGGATCATGACCTAAGCCAAAGGCAGATGCTCAATTGCTGAGCCACCCAGGTGCCCCCGTTTCTTTTCTTTTTTTTTAAGTAATTTTAAGTATATCTTTTCTACCCTTCTCTACAAATTACGATTTTTTTCTTCCGGTAATTAAAGGATCAGAGAGAATGGATACATAGCCTCAGATTTAACAGAAATGAATTTAAAGTATCAAAGGTCTATGGTCTAAGGGAATTTGAAGTTCTTTACCTTCCTTAGAGTCATCTGGGTTTTACCAACAGGTAGAACTTTTCTTAGGTGATGGACATGTCAGTCCTGTCCAGTATGGTAAAAACCAGCCAATAGGGTCATTTGAGTATTTAGCATGTAGCTAGTGTGACTCAGGAATTGAATTTTAAGTTCAATTTCAACCATTTAAATTAAAATAACTGTACACAACTAATGGCTACCTTATCTGGTGGCACGGGTGTAGAAGGCTCTTCATATGTGCAACTGAATTTCTACTAACCCTTCTCTAAAATGAACACATGTATGCAAGTTAGTACTAAATCAAACTAGCCAAAACTCCACATGTTCAATAGGAGTTTAACAGGCTGGAAAGTTTTGTTTGGTCTTTTAAGATTTTATTTATTTACTCATGAGACACAGAGAGAGAAGCAGACATACAGGCAGAGAGAGAAGCAGGCTCCATGCAAGGAGCCCTATGTGGGACGTGATTCTGGCACTCTGGGATCACGCCCTGAGCCAAAGGCAGACACTCAACCACTGAGCCATCCAGGCATCCCAGGAAAGTTTTACTTAGACATATAAACAGATGCATACTGTAGTCTAAAGGAAACAAACAAAAACCGTGAAAATGTTACCTTTTCTCCATGCTTTACAGTATGAAGTGGAAGCTGGCCAATGATTTTCTTAGCTTCTTTCCTATGGCTCTTAGGTAGGAAAAATATTATTATCACTAAAAATTTTGTCATTATTTTAAAAAATTCATATACACTACAGAAAAAATTTCATTTAAAAAACAAAGTTAAATGACTACAATGAAAATAACAAACATTACCACTTACATCTTAATGTACAAAATAGCCATATTTAACTTAAGAGCTGTTTGATCAAGAATGTTGGTATAGTGGTGAGCATAGCTGCCTTCCAATTCTTATGTTTAAATATTGGCAAGAGAGTAGGAAGCTGAAGATGGGGGGAGGGATCCCACTGATTCATCTACTAATGCCTGTCTCTAAAACAAAAGAGGCTTTCATATCTAGTCAGCAAGTTCAAGATATCCCAGAAATGACAGAGCCAGAAAGAGCGGCTTTTCAAGACAACAGGATAAGTGTGAAATTCAAAGGTCTGTGGATGCCTCTGGCTCTTCGACTGCCCTTCTCTTTGCTGTGACAGAGACACTGTCTCTCTGCAGAGAAATGGCATTGAAAGTTGTCCCACAATGGAAGCAAGGAAGCCCCTCCTACTCTGCTCCCTGCCTTGGGGCCCAAGGTTCTCCTTGTTTTATTTATTCATGAGACAGACAGAGAGGCGGAGACCTAGGCAGAGGGAGAAGCAGAGTCCATGCAGGGAGCCAAGCCTGATGTGGGACTTGATCTGAGGACTCAATCCTGGGAATCCAGGATCACGCCCTGGGCCAAGGGTAGGTGCTAAACTGCTGAACCACCCAGGGATCCTCATCTCTTTGTTTTAAACACAGAACCAGGCCCACTCTACCAAAGGCCTATTTATTATTCGTTCATGTCTGAAAAAAGGGAAGGAGGATATTTGCGGGAGCAAAACATGCAAAAAGTGACTCCATTTAAAGGTATTCAATTTCCCACAGAACAGAAAATTCAATGTATTCTAATTAAAAAATTACTTTAAAAATTATATTAATTAAATAGTGTGAGCAAAAATGAAATTAAGAATATGGTCCACAAAACTCTAATATAACTTCAGGGAATACATATGAGAAATACTTATGAACTATCTTTTAAAAAGCAAAGTTAACCAAAATTACAAACAATTACCTGACTTCCAAACTGTGAGCCATTGTATAGGAAACGCTGTATATAGTAAAATATCAGCCAGGCTAATGAGATAATCATCATGGTGATGAAGGCGATGGCCACAAATACCACAGACTGACCACTGATAAACTCCTGTACATGACGGGTGCCAACCTCTATGGTCATTTTGACTGCAATGCCTTTCTGCACCAGATCAAAAATTTCTCTTCCTTTTGGATAGCTAACCATAATGACCACTATATTTCCTGTTCCTGTAGGGAAGAACAGAGAAAGTCAATATGAAGAACGCAAAATGAGATACAGAGACAGGTAAGAGAGAAATATAAGAGTACTACAGCTTGTTCATTATATAACATTCAAAAACTTACAAAAAAATGTTTAATTTTCAAGGGAGACATAAGTTACCAAAACTGGTACCAAAAGAGAAAACAGACTGATTACATTAGAAGTGGAGTTAAGTCTCTAAAAACTACCCCCCAAAAGTAAAAGCTCCACTCAATTTCACAAGTAAATTATACCATCAAAACTTTAACACTGATGGTACTAAAATTGTTCAACAGCAGAGTAAAAAAATTTTAACGTTCAAAAAATTATTTCTAGATAATAAAGCCAAACATGAGAATAAATCAAGAGAACGATACAGACTAATTTTACCTATGAATATAATATATAATAATTAAGCATGCCTATTAATCATGTGGAAGAATCTGAGGATTTCTACTTTGATCACTATTCTTTAACACTGATCTAAAGGCATGAGCAGATATAATACAAAAAAAGATATATAGGAAAGAAGAGGTAAAACAATCAGTTTACATAAATCTATGTATAAATTAATGTAATAACCATAACATATCAATAGGACTATTAAAGCCTTAAAAATGCTGTTTCTGACGTTCATCAGGAGAAAAATAATCATGAATGATCAGGAAGCCTTTTTATTTTTATTTTATTTTATTTATTTATTTTTTTTTAGGAAGCCTTTTTAAAAGTAGAACCTAGACTAAGCTTTATAATTAAAGTAATTAACAGTGTGGTAGCAGCAAAGGAAGATAATCAAAACAATGGAATAGAATCAAAAGTCCAGAAATTAGACCCAAATATAAAAAAGAACTTAGTATATGATAAAACGGGAATCTTAAATCACTGGGGTAAAATGGATTATTTATAAAAACATGGTATGGAGATAACTGGATATTACCTGAAGGAAAATTTTAAAAAGCTGCATCCCTTCCTCACAGTTTATGGTAAAATAAGTTCCAACTAAATCAAAGATTTAAATATATATGAGAGGAAATAGAAAAATGAAAATTTTCCACATCTAAAAAACAGCAAAATCAAGGAATCAAGATCAAAAAAGCAATGGGGGGGGGGGGTACATGTAACACACAAAGAAAACAATTTCCTGTAAGAGAAAGAGTAACAGAAAAAGGAAATGATGACAGTTTGCAGAAAAGACAGAAACTTTTCTTTAAATATCAGCTTTAGTGAGACAGAATTCACATGCCATAAAATTCACCCTTTTAAAGTATACAATTCACTGGTTTTTAGTATATTCACAAATGCTGGGCGACCATCACCACAATCTTTTTTTTTTTTAAGATTTTATTTATTTATGAGAGAAAGAGAGAGAGAGGCAGAGACACAGGCAGATGGAGAAGCAGGCTCCATGCAGGAAACCTGATGCGGGACTCGATCCCAGGACCCCGGATCACGCCCTAAGCTGAGGGCAGACACTCAACCACTGAACCACCCAGGCGTCCCACCATCACCACAATCTAATTCAATAACATTTTCATTGCCCCCAAAAGAAAACCTGTATGCCTCTGCAGTCACTCCCCAACAAATAGATTCTAAACACATGAAAAGTCATAGTACAAATGAAAACATTAAAAAGATCTTCAAGGGGTGCCTCGGTGGCTCAGTTGGTTAAGTGTCTGCCTTTGCCTCAGGTCATGGTCCCAGGGTCCTGGGATGGAGCCCCACATTGCGGGTTCCCTGCTCAACGGGGAGCCTGCTTCTCCCTCTCCCTCTGCAGCTTCCCCTGCTTGTGCTCTCTCAAATAATAAAATCTTTTTAAAAACCTAAACAAAACAAAAAATTTAAAAATCCTTTTTAAGACTTGTGATGGGTTGCATTTTGAAAACCGAAGTTGACAATATCCTAAATAGAAAATGCATTTAATACTCCTTACTGAACATCACAGCTTAACCTACCTTACCTTAAATAAGCTCAGAACACTTATAATAGCTTACAGTTGGGCAAAATCCTCTAACACCAAGCCTATAGGAAAATGCTATCTCATGTAATTTACTGAATATAACACTGAAAGCAAAAAATGGAATGGTGGTCTGGGTATAGAATGGTTATAAGTGTATTGGTTGTCGACCTTCATGATCACACGGCAGACTGGGAGCTGGGGCTGCTGCCACAACCCAGAATCATGAGAGAGTATTGTAGGGCATATTGCTAGCCCCAGAAAAGATCCAAATTCAAAATTTGAAGTGTGGTTGCCACTGAATGTGTATTACTTTCACGCTACCATAAAGTCAAAAAACTGCCAAACCATAGTTAAGTTGGGGACCATCTGTACCTATATGACTGGCAAAGATCAAATAGTTTTGATCCTCTATATTGGCAAGAATGAGCACAAATCTGCACTCTTGCACAATGCAGGGGGAGTTTATTATTACAATCCTGCAGGGAGGGCAATGGCTATCAAAACATGTTTATTTATTTATTTTCCTCAAGAAATTTAATGCACAGCTCTTTGATTCAGCAATTCCATGTCCAAGAACTTAATTGCACAGATAGACTTGCATATGTGAACAAGAGGTATCTGTAAAGATATTTGTTGTCAAATTTGTTTTCTCTAAGTTTTTGCTATCACAATCTAAACATCTATCAATAGGAAGAGGGTTCCTTAAACTACAGTATGTGTACACAGATTGAGGTGACGACTCTATTAGTATGGACAGTACTCAAGAGGACAGAAGAGGAAAAAAGCAACATGTCAAACTATGTGGATGATAGATCCATAGTCACATCAATTTGGACTGCTTCTGGAAGGTGGCCCAGAGACAAGGGATCCTGATTGCGTCTGGGGAGAAGAGCTGCACACAGTAAAAAGTCTGTACCATGTGTGCATATTACCTCTTCGAAAACTAATTTTAAAAATATACATAAAGAATGTTCTCTGGCATCACTTTGAAACTGCGTTATAACAATTTTATTGCAGAGAGAAACTTGATCTGTAGCAAATCCATTGTGACCCCCTGCCATCAGGATTTAGTTACTGAAACATTAGAAAGGGCACCCTTCTAAGGTGGCTCTTGCCTGGAGGTTGATCCTTTGACCCAGGCCAAGTGTCACTTAGCAAGAACTGTATTGGTTTCCCCACTCACACAGTCTGCCATGTCATCACTGGGGAGACACAATAAGGAGGAAGGCATTTCCTGCCTTCAGGAAAATAAACATCTAGAAGCTGAAAAACATAAGCACAGAAATAATTATTATGACAGTTATACCACTTCTAATTACATGGCACTTTATAAGCTGAAAGCCTTTTTCATAAACCTCTTGTGGAAAATTTCAAGCACACACTAAAGTAGAAAGAACAGTTTAATGAACCCCATGTGCCTATCTCAGTTAAAAAGTTTTATACAGAAAACAAATCTGTATCTATGCCACATCCACAGCTACATAAACCCTCCAGTACAGACATAATGCTCTTCGTGTTAATTGGGGAAAACCAACTTTGAAGCACTTTCATATTTACATCTCACTTGAATTATACAGGCCAAATTATCATTTTACAGATGAGGGCTCAGAAATCTGAAAAGAGTTGCTGAATGTCATATGCCACCTGGAAAAGCCAGTTCTAGGGCCTGAAGACCCAGCTCCTACATAGTATCTCTGCCCTGCCTTCCCCTTATGGGGGACCAAGGCTTCAGAGCCACACAGGATGGGTTCAAATCTCACTGTTACCCACTGTCCAAGTCTGGAGAAACTACCCTCTGTGACAATATTTCTTCAGCTATAAAATGAGAATGAGAATTTTTCTATTTTGGACTATGGCTTATTTACTAAGAGAGGAGAATACAAAGAGCGACAGAAAATGAAGTGATAATTTTGTAAGAGGTGGGAGAGAACTTTTCCCTAGGAAGTGCACTTGAGCTACACCTTGAAGGACAGGAAAAGTTGGCTGTGAAATCATCATAAAAACATATTTAGGATGGTGAGTGATCCAATTTGGTTAGTGACTAAAATATAGTTGTCCCCCTTTTCATGAGGGATACATCCCAAGATCCCCCCCAGTGGATGCCTAAAACCGCAGATAGCACTGAATGCTGCTATGTATACTATTTTCTTTCCTTTACATACCTGTAACAAAGTTTAATGTATACATTAGGTACAGTAAGAGATTAACAACAACTAATAATAAAGTAGAATTATTATTGTTCTGTACAAAAAGTTATATAAATGTGGTCTCTCTTAAAATATTTTGTACTGTGCTCACCCTTCTTGTGATGATGTGAGATGATAAAATGCCCACATGATGAGATGATGTAAGGTTAATGACACAATTATTATGACTTAATCTTAGACTACTTCTAACCTTCTGACCTATGGTCAGAAGGACGATCATCTGCTTTGAGATCCAGGTTGACCGGGAGTAACTGAAACCCATGGATAAGGGGGATAACTACTGTATATGGAAAGGCATCTTGTATATCTCTTTATCCCCAGTGACTTACATAGAACCTGGCACACAGAAAGTGTTTAATAAAAATTTGTTGAATAAATTAATGAATAAATGAGAGGCAGAAGACGAATCAAGATTAGAGAGGTTCCTGAACACCAAAATTTTCAAAGGGAGAGGCTACTAACAACACTGATTATCAGAGGGATACTCTGAACTGAAAACACTTGCATTGGGCAGCCCGGGTGGCTCAGAGGTTTAGCGCCGCCTTCGACCCAGGGCATGATCCTGGAGACCCGGAATCAAGTCCCACAGTCCCACGTCAGGCTCCCTCCATGGAGCCTGCTTCTCCCTTGGCCTGTGTCTCTGCCTCTGTCTCTCATGAATACATTAAAAAAAAAAGAGAGAGAGAGAGAAACACTTGCATTATAAACTTGAAATTATTCACCTAGTAAACTAGAACAGTTCACTGAGTTAAAAGAAATCATGAAAAAAAAAAAAAAAAAAAAAACCTGTGTCTAGGATGATGGCTAAACGATTTGCTATACTAATTATAGCAACAAGATTGCTTCTGGAAACTATTTTAAATTAATAAAACTCAGAATGAAGACTCATTCTATACCATGATTTGCTTTTCTGGAACATTTTTTGGGTTCAACTGGAGGCAGAGTAGCTGAGTAAAAATGCACTAGCTTGGAGTAGAGTCACTGTGCATACAACCTAGAAGGGGTATCAGGCACAAGCACCCCATTTGGCCCCACCCTTATCTCCTGACACGCTGCCACCTCCTCAGGCCAATCCTAGAGGGTCTATCACAGCTTATTTTCCATCTAAATAACAGTTTTTTCACAGTACACAAAAACTCAAAGACTCAGGAGAGAGAAGAGAAAGCTTAGGATTTTTCTTCCCTGGGCCTTAACACTCCTACCAGTCATGCTGATGTAAAAAAGGTCATCTTGTACAATCCCTCTCCCTCCCCCAAAGTATCTATACCTCTCACCATTAGACAGGAAAATATAAAGGCAGTTTATTTTTGTTCTACTTAGCAAAACGACTGTATACAGAGTACACGATGATAAACCTACTTGTCAAATAATAAATACCAAGTATAGTACTCTTTTAGCAAGCCAAATTATCCATAATATAAGGCTTTTCTGTGCCAAAAATAAAGTTGCATATATTTCCGTTTCCTTTCAAATATCTGTGCCCCTCTCACCAGTTGCTCAAAAACAAAAAAGTAAGAAATCCTGTCTTGGTCAATAGGTTCAAAATTCTAGAGATTACATGTGAGTCTAGTGTACCATTTCTCTCCTTTCAAAGGAAACTATATAGATTTCAGCAATCTTTTGAAGGGGGTGGGAACTACTGAAATATTTAAAGTGGTAGATTAGATTTCTGCTCTAGAAAACTAAGTCAGGCAGCAACAAATACATCTTAGAATCCCACCAAAAGAATCCCATTAAATTTCAGGTTTTCTTCCCTTCTCGTAACTTCCAAACCCTCTCTATCTTCTGCCCCCTAACCTGGAAAATTCCTGGTCAAATCTTTAAGATTCAGCACAAGCTCAACTCAAGGCTTTTCAAACCACCCACTCCTTTGTGCCTGCAATGCATCAGTGCCTCTTAGATACAGCTCTAGCAGGTGTGTAAAACACCTACTAGAATTTCTTTATGAGTCTCTCTCCATCACTAGACGAGTACTACCTGTTCTTATTTATTAGTTCTTGTAGCCCGACATCATGCAGTGATGACCCACAGAAGAGTTTCTGCATGAATAAATCTACCTGAAAAAAACTGGCTAAGATATCTTCTAGTATTATAGTTGAAATACTCCAGTAAGGAAAATATTAATACAAATAGTACACCCAATAAGTATGCAAATGTCTCTGAAATTTGAAGGTATTATGTGAAACAAATGTTTTTATGGTTGGCTAGGGAGTGTCAGGAGGACACAAAAGCAAATGCAATTCTTTTCTTGGAATTTTAAACTGTTTTGGATAATTCAACTTGCTCAAAAATATTTTGTATCTGTTGAATATGCAACTCTTTGCAGGGCTCCTAAAAGCATTATTTTATCTCAGGGCTTCAGCCTTTTGCAATGCTATTCCTGCCCAACCCCCCCTTCCACACCCCACACACTCAGAGACACCTTCTCTATCAATGTGTCCTTCAACACTCAATCTTTCTGGGAATCATCTTAGTTAATCCCTCCTTCTAAGGGTGCCTGTGAGATGCCATTTCTGTCTTCCTATAGCAGCAAAATACATACTTCAAATCCATATTTTTGGATCAACTGAGTATAGCATTAAACATCATCAAAAATTTATTATTCATAAAAAACTACTTACCATTGCTCTGCAAATGCAAAATGCTCATCTTCCTTAACACTAGGGACTTCTACCTCTTTGTCATCTCCCTCTACCCCAACTCGAGCCCCTTCTTCAAACATAGCTTTAAGCCTTGCCAGCACCTGGCACTCAGTAAACAGCTGTTAACAAAATGAACGAACTGAACTGTATAAAGAATGAATGAATCTATTCTTAAGAGGCCATACCAAGATTTCGGCTAAAGGATCATCCTACTTATTAATCAACAATAATTACGCTAAGGCCAATACTCTATAAAAGCTTTCGTTTGAATGATTTGACTTGTATCAATTTTTACTCATCTTGGTCAAACTAACTTCTAGTTACCCTTGCAGTGTCTACTTTAGAAGTCCTTCCTTTATGCTTCTTAAGCATTGTGCATGTAATTCCATCAAGGTCCAAACCATATTGTCTGGAAAGTTGTTTACTGCTCCCACCAGGTCAGGAACTCCTCAAAGGCAGGCAGGTGTCTTATGCATTTCTGTATTCGAGCAAGCACAATACTTGGCCCAAAGGGGCTACTCATTATTCTGTGTGCTAACGTAAAGAGAATTAACTATAATTAATAAACAGAGAATTAGTTTAACAGTCTGTATAGTTGTTCCGATAGATTATCTTAAAGTCATGGTTTTATTTTTAGAACCACAATAAAACACTGATTTATACCCAAAGTATCTTATACTGGATTTAATAGAGTCAAGCAACAGGCTTAAGGAATACTGGAGAATTCATGGGAAAAGACCATCATGATTCAATTTACAAGCAGCCACGTCTACCTACTTACAGAACAGTGCTACATAGGAACACTGAAAGCAAAGAAATCTGTGGTTTTTACTGCCTCCAGCCACATTCTGAAAAAATGCAAGAAACCTAACTTGAACTGCATTCAAGGTTCTGTGTAACATTTTAAATTCAAGTATGTTAAAGCCAGTTTGTCTTCTGACTTAATTCCATTCATTCCATTCTTAATGCTATTCCATTCTCAAAAAGTCATGATACATTTGTATTTATACCCTTGTCCCCAGGTGGGGACATAAATATATAAATATATTTATATATTTTCACAGAATATAAAGTTCTGTGAAGGTCATTCCTTTCCATTCCTATAGTCACCATTACAGTATTGGGCCTTATACAGTTAGTTGAACCTTGAACTCCACAGGTTTGAGGTGTGTGGGTCAACTTATGCAAGGATCTTTTTTTCCCAATACAGTTACAGTAAATGTATTTTCTTTAATGATTTTAATAACATTTTCTTCCTCTAGCTTTATTCTAAGAATCCAGAATACAATACATAGAACATACAGAGGATATATTAATTGACAGTTTATATTATTGGTAAAATGCCTAGTCAACAGGAGTTGACCATTAGCAGTTAAGTTTTAGGGGGGAGTCAAAAGTTATACGCAGATTTTCCACGGCTTGGGGGGTGGTTCCTCTAAGCTTTGTTTTGTTCAAGGTCGACTTTATTTCTACTTGGATCAGCCCAACACACTGACTAGAATCTCTGCAGGTTTTCCTCTAGTTAATCTACTAGTCACAATGTTACAAATTAATCTCCCTTTAAGTCAGTGGTTCAAAATACTGGATTATTTGTCATCACTTCTCCCCCTAGACATTTGGTATTCTCCAGGGACATTTTTGGTTGTCACAACTGGGGGAGTGCTATTGCAAGCTACTAGGTTGAGGCGGGGGATGCTAAACATCCCATAGTGGATAGGACAGCCCTTCCCACAACAAAGAATGATATGGCTATATATACACATCCCAACACCCCTCCCACGCCCCGCCCCCTTACACTGGACCTGTTTCTTTCTCCATTAAAATGGGGTTAAAATACCTACATTAAGATTGTCCGGAGGATGAACTGAGCTGCTGTATGGAGAGCACTAAGGCACAGTGCCTACCTACTGGGTACTTTCACACATTAAAAAAAATTGCTGGGATCCCTGGGTGGCGCAGCGGTTTAGCGCCTGCTTTTGGCCCAGGGTACTATCCTGGAGAACCGGGATCGAATCCCACGTCGGGCTCCCGGTGCATGGAGCCTGCTTCTCCCTCTGCCTGTGTCTCTGCCTCTCTCTCTCTCTCTGTGTGTCTCTTATGAACAAATAAATAAAATCTTTATAAACAAACAAACAAATAAATAAATGATTTAAAATAAACATCACTGAGGTGTTTTTCAGGGCCTGGATAAATTATGTCAATTACTAAAGCAAGCAAGGTGGCTGAATCCTAGTTAGAGCAAGTGCTATTAGCCTGGAAAAATGTTAACGTCATCAAAAACACACTAAACAGATTTAGAAAACTGGAGCTGATGTGCCTGCCACTGAAAAGAAAGAGTCCCAAAGAAGATGTTGTAGACTCAGAAGAGACTGCAAGGACCCAGAATCGGAGAATCCTGACACACTAACCTCTTTTCCTCAACAGAACTACTAAAACTGGGAAAACACCATCAACAGAATGTATTAGGAATGCTCTCTGAAATCTGACAAGGCTTTTCATTGTAGTTTTATGGAAACATGGCTTGGGTACAACGACAATTGGTAGACTTGTGATCACTGGAATAACAGCACCAAACATGATGCCTTACCCAATGTCGTCACGTGAGAATCTGCTATTTCCTTTCCAAAACCACTTCCCTCTCTTGCAACTCAGAAATTCCCCCTCTACTACCTGAGGCTAACCCCTCCAAAGTACCTAACACATGGCCTTCTTAAAGACCTAACCCTTGCAGACCTAACTCTCTCTGGATCTCTTCATCACTCCCGTCCCATCAACCTTTCTCTCCTAGATCTCTACATCACTCCCATCCAATTTCAATATGCCCTACCATCGTCCACCCTAACCCTCCCTTGCCCTGTAATTTCTGCCCACTTCTCAGCATCTCAAGCCCTCAAAGTCACCTTCTTGAAAGAGTTGTTGTTCTAACAGTTTTCTCACCTCTCAATTGATTCCCACTCCCATCACTGCTAAAATAGTCCAAAACTAAAGTCCTCGTTTCTGTCCTCATTATAGTTAAGTTCTAACTTGCCTTTGCGAAATCGAAGCAGAATGAAAAAAGTAAAGGAAAAAGGATGCCTGACTTGCAGCAGCAGCAACTTAAAAAAAAAAAAAAAAAGACTTTAATCACAATAAATTCAAAATGAGTCACGTTCTTAGAAATTACAACAGAAATATGCTCACTCTGCTGGGTACTGGTCCTATAGCACTCGGATTTTCAGTTCTGAGGACGCCTTG
Source organism: Vulpes lagopus (assembly GCF_018345385.1). Taxonomy (NCBI): domain Eukaryota; kingdom Metazoa; phylum Chordata; class Mammalia; order Carnivora; family Canidae; genus Vulpes; species Vulpes lagopus. The sequence goes on along the minus strand of NC_054828.1, from coordinate 25,483,728 downwards.
CAAAATAAAACTCTTAAACTGTCATCAGTGCTTGAAGATGCAACCTGTTGCCCTGGGGAATAGGTGCGTGGGAAGTGTTGCCTGGCAAGGAGCAAGATCTCCTGAATGAACACAACCTGAAAAATTTCATCTGAACCCAAGACTCGAGGAATCGGATTGCCAGTAGGGCCAGTATTACACCCTCCCCTCTCTTGCAACTGAGGAACTCCCCCATCTCTTTAGATGAGAAAATCAGAAGGCATATCTGCACTTAAACCAGGTTTTCTGACTCAGAAGTTCGGAATACTCAAGACACATTTTATGTAAGGGGGGGGGGGCACCAGAGTTGGACCAAGCCACCCCTTCACGGGTGCCAGACCTTGGAGCGCACTTGGACGGAGCTTCAATTCCTACCCCACCTGACTTTATGAAAATGATGAATGGAAAGGGACCCATGATTAGTAATCATGAGACTTTCCACCACAATCCTCCCCGGGTGGGTTTTAACTTCTTCCGTCCTCCCCACGGCCCCCTGCAGAGGGCCCCTCCCTTCACCCGAAGGGCCCAAGGCGAAGATCTAATCTCTCCTGGAGGCCCGCCTACCTGCCAACGCAGCCCGGGGGGGGGGGGGGCCCGCCGGCGCTGCCCCAGCTCCCCTCCCCGCCCCCGACGGCCCGAGGTCCCCAGTCGCGCCCCGGGGACCCCCGCCGAGGAGCCGAGGGCCGTCGGCCGGGACCAAGCTGCGGAGAAGCCCCGCCGCCTCCCCGCGTCCCCGGCCTGGGCTCACCCGCGTGGGACATGGGCGTGGTGAGGTTCCCGTGGCCCTCGTCGTTGTAGAGAACCACGGCAGACGCGTTCCTCCGCGCCGCCACCAGCACCTTCTCCTTGAAGGTGCAGCCCCCGCGCGCCACCAGGGCGACCCAGGGCGCGCCCCCCCGGCCGCCGGGCGCGGGCACGAGGAAGCGAGTGTCGGGCGCGCAGCCCTCGGGGTCGCGGTCCGCCGCGCGCGGGACGCCCACCACGCCCTGGGCGGCCTCCTTGGGCGAGCTGTCGCCGAAGCGGCCGCTCTCCGAGACGCTCCACACCGTGCGGTTCGAGCGCGGGTCCACGTACTCGGTGCTCACCACGGCCGAGTACCACTCGAGCGCCCGGCCCCGGGCCCCGGGCGCGTACAGGGCCAGCGCCAAGAGCGCCAGCGCGCCGCGGGCCCCGACGCCCGCCTCGGGCCGCCGCCGCCACGCCATGGCCCCGCCGCCGGGCTGCCGAGGAGGACGGCCTCCCGCGGAGCCGGGGGACGCGCGCGGGCGAGGCCCGGAGCAGGCTGGAGAAGCGGGCGCTCGCCGCCGGGCGGGGAAGAGCTAGGCCCGGCGGCGGGAGGGGCCGCGGCGCACGCGCACCTGGCGGGGCGGAGACGGGGCGGAGACGGGGCGGAGGGGCGTGGCCTTCCCTGGCCCCGCCCCTCCGGGACCCAGGCCCCGCCCCCGCCCGAGCGCTGGTCCTCGGCCGGCGGCCCCGCGACCTCGGGGCGGGGGGAGGGACCCCGCGGACGCAGGGACGCGGTCTTGCTCCACGCAGGGCGCGGTGGCGGGGGACCGTGCTCAGGGCCCCCCGAAGGCGGGGGAAGTGACCGTCGGGGAAACGGGGAACTCCTCCGCGAGCGGGCCGAGGGGCGTGGGCGCGCGGTTGGGTCGAGTCGCCCGGCGGCTGTTTATGAAGCGTGGACTGTGCAGTGCAAGGGGCGTGACAGAGGCCTTGCCTGTCTAGAACCAAGCTACATATATTTTCCATACACGTTTTGTGACCCATTTTTGTAACCCCGACTGATCTCTTGTCGCTTCTCTCAAGCCTTGTACTCAACCTTTTCTACTGTATTTTATGTATAATCTGTAGTTTTGAAATCAGTGCATGAAACTACCTATTTAGATGAGCACTTACATTGTACAGCAGTAAATAAAGTAAATGCTGGATGCTAGTCCATTTGCAATTGCAGTGGCTAAAAAGCCTTACTGCAGCAGGAAAAGTTGAGACTGAATTTCCGACTGACTCATCTTCCTCCTTCTACAAGGATCTATAATTGAAGGAAGTAGAATGTTGACACTCACACGCAGTGGTTTTTGTTCGGCCTTAAACCTCACTTTTTGGGGCGCCTGGGTGGCTCAAGTGGGCTGAGCCTCTGCCTTCAGATCAGGTCATGATCTCAGGATACTGCTCTGATTGAGCCTCAGTGGGCAGTCGGCTTCTCTCTCCCTTGAATAAATAAATAAATTTAAAGAAAGAAACCCTCAGCCTCTTTTTGTTATCAGCCTCTCTTGGACTGCATTTTAAAACTGCTCCAACGTGCAGCCTGGCCCACAACCCATAGCTCCCCTTCAAGTGGGATCCCCTTTCCCGTTCCCATCAAGAAACTAGTTTTAAGAGGCTGAAAGGGAGGCTAAGGGCCTTCCCCTTTTCCCAGGTGTAGAGTAAGGGAGGTAAGTTACGGTGTTCATGGCAGCCTAGAGAACAGGTCTCAGGACCCCTACATTATGCTCCAGCAAATAAGATACTTGTAGTTCTCAGAATATGCCTTTGTAGTGTCATGTTATGTTTTTGCAAATTCATTTCCTTCTTTCTAAAATCCTCTTGCTCCTGGCTCTTGACCCGGCAAACACCAATTTAATCTTCAAATTTTATCTCTAAAGCGATTTCTTCTATGAAACCTCTGGTTCCTAAAGACAAACTTGGGTGGTCCTCCTGTTTTCTGTGTTGCTTGTGTAAACCACATTCCAGACTTTTTTCTTTGTCCCTATAATTTTTTTTCCTATAAATTTTAAGTGACAAAATACAGGATATATTGTTTACTTGCCTTATACATTAATGTTGAACCAGCAATACTGCTTTCCAAATACAGTTTTTTAGCCTTCTTGCAATACTGCGAGTTTCAAGACAGCAAGGATTGTGTCTTTGGTGTTTTTATGAACCTAACCTCAGCAAGCTCAGTGTCCTGTGTAACCCGTGTTGGTTAAAGGGAGCAAAACAGCTCTTTTTTTTTCTCTTTCAGAATTAAGGACTCATGATTATTTACAGATTTGTGGCTTAAAGACGTTCAACAGGTTAAGACCTCGCAGCTCTTAAGCCTCGAGGCTCATCCCAGCTTCTTGGTTTTCCTTTCTTGATGACCAGCTTGAAGCCTGTTCCCAAGCTGCTGCCACTGGCTCAAACCCTTAGGGCCTTCATCCCCTACTTCATTGCCACGTGTCAGTTAGTCTCCCAATTCCCCTTTTTTCCTGTCCCAAGAAGAAAACTGACAGGCCTTACCCCTACCACACTCTTTATGGGGGCAGGAGGTGCAGGTTTCATGATTTTTTTTTCTTTTAATTGTTTTATTAAAGAACATTTCAAATATTTCCAAAAGTAGAGGGACTAGTGTAATAAATAATGAAGCTCTAGGCACTTATAACTTAAATTCAACAATGATCAACTCATGGCTAAATTTCAAGTATACCCTCAGCCACTTCCCCTTGCCCCTATTGGATTATTTCAAAGAAAATCCTGGTCATCATTTTTTTTAAAGGATCTATCATCTATCTATCTATCTATCTATCTATCATCTATCTATCATCTATCTATCTATCTATCTATTTATTTATTTATTTATTTATCAGGCTCCTGTGGGGAGCCTGATGTGGGAATCCATCCCAGAACCCCAGGATCACGCCCTGAGCCAAAGGCAGGTGCTCAACCACTGAGCCATCCAGGTGTCCCATATTTTATTTGTAAGCATTTTCATTTGTACCTTTTGAAAAACATAATCACAGTATTATCACGATATTTAAATAGTCTACAATTCTTGAATATCACATATCTAGTCAGTGCACAATTTCCTGAATGGTATCTTACATTTAGTTTGGATCAAGGTCAAATGTTCACACATTGCATTTGGTGGAAAGGTTTCTCAAGTTTTTTTTCTTTCCTATTTCTTTTTTATTTATTCATGAAAGACACAGACAGAGAGGCAGAGACACAGGCAGAGGGAGAAGCAGGCTCCATGCAGGGAACCCGATGCGGGACTTGATCCAAGGTCTCCAAGATCATGCCCTGGGCTGAAGGCAGGCACCAAACTGCTGAGCCACCCAGGGATCCCCTTTCCTATTTCTTTTTGAAGGATTAGATGATTTGAATTTTTTTTCGCAGTGTTAGTTGCCATAAATGATTACTCGAATCTACTGTTTCATTAAAAAGATTGATTGATTGATTGATTGATTGATTGATTTGCTAGAGAGTGTGGCGGGAGGTGGGGGAAGAGGAGCACAGTGAGACTGGGAGAGGGTGGGGGAGGAGGAGAGAAACAAACTTACTTCCTGCGCCCTGGAGCCTGGAGCCTGACTCGAGCTCTCTGTCTGTCTCATGACCCTGACATCATGACCTGAGCCGAAATCCAATTGATGGCTGAACCAACTGAGCCACAAAGGCTCCCCATTCCTTCTTCATTTTATTAATTGGAACATTTATATAAAAAGATACTATCCCTCACCAAATAGGCGTTACCCTGAGGTACAATTTATGTAGAAGAGCCAGATTAAATGTTTATTTATCATTTTTCAGAATAATGAATCCCTAACTCCCCCTAAAAAGAATCCTTTTTAGAAATCCACTGTGCTGGGCACCTGGGTGGCTCAGTGGTTGAGCGTCTGCTTTTGGTTCAGAGTGGATCCCAGGATCCTGGGATCGAGTCTCGCATTGGGCTCCCCACAGGGAGCCTCCTTCTCCCTCTGCCTATGTCTCTGCCTCTCTCTCTCTCTCATTACTGAATAAATACAGTCTTTAAAAACAAATAAAAGAAGTCCAATGTGCTCTTCACTACACTATAGACCCAGGCAAGAGAATTCTTTTTAAATTGTTATTAATAATACATACTTGATGAATTTCAATCCTTTGCCGTTGTTATTCTTATTGAAGCCCATATTCATTCTCCCATCTCTGATCCTAGGGAACCTCTTTAGATTGGATTCTAAATCCATTTGATTCCTTTGATATCTATCCTGCTTTCTGTAGTCAACAGACCATCAGCCATTTCTCTCAGGGCACTTGTTTCCTTTTAGTAGAAATGCTCTTTAGAGACCACAGTCTATGCCTTGACTTTTAAAACATTTTTTCATTAGTCATATAATAATACATGTTCATTGTTTAAAAAAAATCAGAAGGTATAGATACCTTGAAAGAAGATTAGAAATACCACCACAATGCCAGAGAAATACTGCCAAATTTTGGTAAACCACATTCCAGACTTTTTTCTGTCCCTATTTTTTTTCCTATAAATTTTCTTTAAGTGACAAAATACAGGACATACTGTTTATTTGCCTTTCAAAAATTCAGCAAGGTCTCATGAACATTTTTCTACATCATGAATACATTTTCCCAAAATCATTTAAATGACTACATGGGGGATCCCTGGGTGGCGCAGCAGTTTGGCGCCTGCCTTTGGCCCAGGGCGCGATCCTGGAGACCCGGCATCGAATTCCACGTCGGGCTCCCGGTGCATGGAGCCTGCTTCTCCCTCTGCCTGTGTCTCTGCCTCTCTCTCTCACTGTGTGCCTATCCTAAATAAATAAAAAATTTTAAAAAAATAAATGACTACATGGTATGTTTTTATAATCAATCTCGTTTTGGGACATATAAGTTGCTTTCTGTTTTTCCATGTTATAAATGAAAACATAACATGAACAATCTTACAAATTTTTCCATATTAATGTTACAAATATTATATTTAAAATGTATAATATTTATCATTGAAAATTTACCCAGTCATTTAATATTTCCCCCATAGGACTAGTTCCTAAAAGTGAAATTGCTGGACCTAAGGGTAGATTTTTTTTTTAATTTTATTTATTTATTCATGACACACACACACACACACACACAGAGACAGAGAGAGAGGCAGGCTCCATGCAAGGAGCCTAATGTGGGACTCAATCCCAGGTCTCTAGGATCACATCCTGGCGGCACTAAACCGCTGCACCACTGGGGCTGCCTTAAGGGTAGATATGTTACAAAAATTATTTTGAATGTGATATGTTCTCACGATTCAAAATTCAAAACAGAGTTGCCTGGGTGGCTCAGTGGTTGAGTGTCTGCCCTTGGCTCAGGGTGTGATCTGGGGTCCTGGGATCGAATCCCACATCGGGCTCCGTGCGTGGAGCTTTCTTCTCTTCCTTCTGCCTTTGTCTCTGCCTCTCTCTCTGTGTCTCTTGTAAATAAATAAAATCTTAAAAAAAAAAAACAACAACAAAATGTAGAAGATGCTCATTGCAACCCTTGTCCCAGCTACCCCAAACCAAGGCAACCAGTATTACTAATTTTTTATGGGTTGTTCCAATATAATTCCATACTTATGCAACAAATTAATTAATTTATTTTCCATCCCTCTTTTTTTCCACAAAGAGTGGGATTTTTTTTTAATTTTTTAAAATTTATTTATGATAGTCACACAGAGAGAGAGAGAGAGGCAGAGACACAGGCAGAGGGAGAAGCAGGCTCCATGCACCGGGAGCCCGACGTGGATTCGATCCTATGTCTCCAGGATCGCGCCCTGGGCCAAAGGCAGGCGCTAAACCACTGCGCCACCCAGGGATCCCAAAAGTGTGGTATTATACACTGCTTTGCACCTTGCATTTTTCACATTTGTTGAAGGTCTTTGCATAATTGATCATAAAGAGCATCTTCATCTTTTCTTAGGCTATGTAGGGTCTCATTGTATGTTCAATTTTTCCATCATCTATTTAACCAACCTCCAAGTAATGGACATTTAGGTTATTATCAATCTTTTGCCATTACAAATAATTTTGCCATAAACAACCTTGCACATATATTCCTTTACACATTATCTATAGGCTACGTTTCTAGAAGTGGAATTGGTGCAGGGATGCCTGGGTGGCTCAGCAGTTTGGTGCCTGTCTTCGGCCCAGGGCGTAATCCTGAAGACCCGGGATCGAGTCCCACGTCGGGCTCCCTGCATGGAGCCTGCTTCTCTCTCTCTGCCTGTGTCTCTGCCTCTCTCTATCTCTTATTAATAAATAAATAAAATCTTTATTTTTTTTAAATAAAATCTTTTAAAAAAAAAGGTGAGTGCATCTGTAATTTCCATAGATATTCCCAAAATGCTCCCCCCACAGAGGTTTTACCAAATTCCATTCCACCAGCAGTATCTGAGAATACTCTCCAACGTAATGTGTGTGCAAACTTTTTATCTGACTAGTTACTAGTATCAGAGTGATTTTATTTGGGTATATATCTTTTTGCTGCTTTTTACTTCAAATTGACCCCCTGGTCCTTCTTATATTTGCTGTTGATCATTACTTGGAACCAAATGAGGAATTTAAAAAAATAACAAACCTGGGAAAGTACCCAGTTATTTTGTTCCTTGTCCTTGGTAATTGTTAAATCAGTGGTTCTCAACTTGGCTGTACTGGTGAATCTCCTGGGGTGTTTTTTCAAAAATGCCAAGGCTAAAAAAAATAAAATAAAATAAAAATAAAAAAAATTTAAAAAAACAAAAACAAAAACAAAAATGCCAAGCCTGAAGCTATCATGTAAGATACCACAATGGTGGATTCCTGACCTTCTGCATTTGAGGAAATCCTAGAACTAACTGTACAACATCAAGAATTAACCCTGATGTAAACTGTAGACTTTAGTTAATAATCACGTACCAATATTCATCAATTCATCAGTATTTATCAATTGTGATTAATACACCACAGGAATGCAAGATATTAATAGTAGGGGAAATCGTGGGGATGAGGGAGGGAGTATATGGGAACTCTTTGTACTTTCTGCTCAATTTTTCTGGAAACGTAAAACTGCTCTAAGAAATATAAAGTCTTGGGCAGCCCTGGTGGCTCAGCGGTTTAGCACCACCTCCTGCCCAGGGCCTGATCCTGGAGACCCGGAATCGGGCCCCATGTTGGGCTCCTTACATGGAGCCTGCTTCTCCCTCTGCCTGTCTCTCTTAAAAAAAAAAGAAAAGAAAAAAAAAAGAAAGAAAAGCAGATGGATAATGGTTCAAAGGGTGGTCCTTGAACTGGCATTATTGGCATTACCTGGGATTTTGTTAGAAATGCAAATTCTTGAGCTGCATTCTGGACCTATTGATCTTAAACTGGGAGAGCGAGGACACAGGAGGAGAGCCCAGCTGTCCCTGTTTTGGCAAGCTCTCCAGGTGAGTATGATGCACACCCACATTTGAAAACCACTAGTCTAATCTCATAAAATGATTCTTTTTGGTACCTTGAGTACCTTGATTTGGGACTTGCCCCTTGAGAAATGATAAATTGTAGCATTGTGCTTATAGATGATTTATTTTGCCAGAGCCCCCATGTTAGCTGTGATATATTATTATTCCTAATGGAGTTCAAAGTTATAATTAAAAAACAAAGTTATTTAAATGTGTAATATACCAAATTTTATTTTATTCACACCAGAGACTTTTAATTGTGCTACCAAGATAGACTTCTTTCTTTCTTCCTTCCTTCATTCTTTCCTTCCTCCCTTCCTTCCTTCCCTCCCTCCTTTCTTTTCCTTCCTTCCTTCCTTCCTCTCTCTCTCTCTTTCTTTCTCCCATCCCTTCTTCCCTCCCTTACTTCCTTTCTTTTTTGCCTGTGACTGGATAAGTTTTTTTCACCTCCACAGATATTTTTTCAAAATGGTATTTATTAGAAAAGCTGTAGTTCTGCATAGGCCTACTCAACTAATACTGTACAAACAAATAGTACTGCCTATCAGCGTGCTAGAAGATCATCATAGTGTGCAAAAGAATCCCCAGGAAAGCAATATCTTAGAGGGTGAGGCTGCTGTAAGACACTGTCATTTATAACCCCCAACGCAAGAATTTTGAATGGTTCTTTGCCTCACTTATTGGTTTTATAATACATGCATTGGCAAAGAATCTCTTTTACAATTTTACAACCTTAGGTATGTGAGAATTCTCCAGTTCTTTCTTCTTTTGAATAGTGGCTTTTTTTTTTTAATAAATCATGTCATCTGCAAAGAGTGATAGTTTTCATTCTTCTTTTCCAATTTGGATGCCTTTTCTTTCTTCTCTTACCTAATTGCACTGGCTGGGACTTTCAATACTCTGTTGAATAAAAGTGGCGATAGTGGACATCCTTGTCTCAAGAAAAATCTTTCAGATTTTTTTTTTAAGCTTTCAGCTTTTCATCATCAAGTATGATGTTAGCTGTGGGCTTGGCATATATGACTTTAATATTGAGAAAAATTCCCTCTATACCCACTTTGTTGAGAGTTTTTATCATAAATAGGTGTTGAATTTTATCAAATGCTTTTTCTATATCCATTAAGATGATTATATGATTTTAATACCTCATTTTGTTAATGTGGTACATCACATTGATTAGCAGATGTTGAGCCAGCCTGGAATAAAGATGTTGAGACATCCCTGGAATAAATCCCACTTAATCATAGTGCATGACTTTTTTTTTCAAGATTTAATTATTTATTTGAAGTGAGGAGGAGTAGAGGGAAAGAATCTTCAAGTAGACTCTCTGCTGAGTGTGGAGCTGGATGTGGTACTTGATCTCACAACCCATGAGATCACAACCTAAGCCAAAACTAAGAGCCGGATGCTCAACGAAATGAGGCACCCAGTGTATGATTCTTTTAATGTATTGTTGAATTCAATTTGTTAATATTTTGTTGAGGATTTAAAAATCTATGTTCATCAGGGATATTGGCTTGTAATATTCTTTACCTGTGACATTGTTGTCTGGTTTTGGTATTAGGGTAATGCAGGCTTCATAAAATGAGTTTGGAAGAGTTCCCTCCTCTTCTATTTTTTAGAAGAGTTTGAGAAGGATTGGCATTGATTCTTCTTTGAATGTTTGGTAGAATTCATCAATGGAGTCCTCTGGCCTGGGACTTTTGTTTTTGGGAGGTTTTGGTTTACTGATTCAATTTCCTTACTAGTAATCCATCTATTCAGATTTTCTATTTATTCATGATTCAGGCTTGGTAGGCTGTATGTTTCTAGGAATTTATCCATTTCTTCTAGGTTGTCCAATTGTTGGAGTATAATTGTTCATAGTTACCTCTTACGATCCTTTGTAATGCTGTGGTATCAGTTGTAATAGCTTCTCTTTCATAGAAAACCCTAAAGACTCCATCAAAAAACTGAACTAATAAACAAATTCAGTAATGTTGCAGGATACAAAATCAATATGCAAAAACCTGTTCCATTTTTATGCACTAATAATGAACTATCAGAAAGAAATTAAGAAAACAACCCTATTTACAATTACAGCAAAAAGAATAAAAGACCTATGAATAAAAATAACCAAGGAGGTAAAAAACCTGTATACTGAAAACTACAAGACATTAAGGAAAGAAACTGAAAATGACAAAAATTAATGGAAAGATATTCTGTGCTCATGGACTGGAAGAATTTACTACCTAAAGCAATCTACAGATTTACTAACATCCCTATCAAAATTCTAATGGCATTTTTCATAAAATATAGAACAAGCAATCCTAAAGTTTCTGTGAATAGCCAAAACAATCTTGAGAAGGAACAAAAAAACTGGATGCCTCAAATTCCCTGGTTTCAAACTCTATTACAGAACTATAGTAATTAAAACAGTGTGGTTTTCGCATAAAAACAGACACATGGATCAATGGTCAGAATAGTCTAGAAATAAACCCATCCATCTATGGTCAATTAATTTATGATAAATAAGGCAAGAATATACAATGGGAAATAGGTAAATGGGAAAACCGGACAGCTACATGCAAAAGAAAAAAAAAAGAATCTAGACCACAACCTTATACCATACACAAAAATTAACTCAAAATGTACTAAAAACTTGAATGTAAGACGTAAAACCATAAAATTTATGAGCTCCTTGACATAAATCTTGGGGATGTTTTTTTTTAAATCTGAGACAATCTGATGCCTGGGTGGCTCAGCGGTTGGGCCGCTGCCTTTGGCTCAGGGCATGATCCTGGAATCCAGGAATCAAGTCCCACATTGGACTCCCAGAATGCAGCCTGCTTCTCTGCCTCTCTCTCTATCTCTGTGTCTCTCATGAATAAATAAATAAAATCTTAAAAAAAAATAAATCTGAGACCAAAAGTAAAAGCAACAAAAGCAAAAATAAACAAGTGGGACTCCATCAAACTAAAAAGTTCCTGCATAGCAAAGGAACTCATCAACAAAATAAAAAGGCAACCTACTGAATGGGAGAAAATATTTATAAGTCACATATCTGATAATGGGTTAATATCCAAAATATATAATCATACTCAACAGGAAAAAAAATCTGACTTCAAAATGGGCAAATCTGAATAGTCACTTTTCTAAGAAGATAGATAGATAGCCAATAGGTACAGGAAAAGATGCTCAACATCACTAATGATCAGGAAAATGCTAATCAAACCACAATAAGCTACCAGCTTACCCCTGTTAGAATGGCTATTATCAAAAAAGTAAGAAATAACAAGCATTGGTGAGGATGTAGAGAAAAGGACACTCTCATTCACTGTTGGTGGAAATGTAAATTGGTACAGCCACTGTGGAAAACAGTATGGAAGTTCCTTAAAAAATTAAAAAAATTAAAAATAGAACTACCACATGATCCAGCAATTCCACTTCTGGATATTTATGGAAGAAAACAAAACTACTAATTTGGAAAGATACATGCACCTCCATGTTCATTCAGTTTCATTTACAATAACCAAGATATGGAAATAAAATAACCTAAGTGTCCATCCATGGATGAATGGATAAAGAAATTGTGGTACACACACACACACACACACACACACAAGAATATTATTCAGCCATAAAAAATGATTTTTTTTTTGTCATTTCTGACAACATGGATGGACCTCAAAGCCATTATATTAAGTGAAGTAAGTCAGACAGAAAAAGGTACACTGTATGGTTTCTCCTATATGCAGAATCTAAAATAAAACCCCAGGGGCACCTGGGTGGCTCAGTTGGTTGGGCATCTGCCTTTGGCTTGGGTCATGATCCTGGGGTCCTGGGATCAAGCCCCACATCAGTCTCTCTGCTCAGTGGGGAATCTGCTTCTCTCTCTGCCCCTCCCCCTGCTTGTACTCTCTCTCTCAAATAAATAAAATCTTAAAATAATAATAATAATTTTAAAAACCCCAAAAACCAAGCTCACAGATTGTGGTTGCCAGAGGTGGGGGTTAGGAGGTGGGAGAAATGAGTGAAGGTGATCGAAAGATCTAAAAAATTTAAAAACTAAAAAAATATATAAATTTACCTATTCACCATTCCTACTTTTAGGTAATTATTCTGCAGATAAACCTCCAAAGGGATGAAGTGGCAAAAACAAAGCAAAATAACAACAAAACACCAAAAAACAACGCGTCTCAAGGTTTGCTTCCGGGTTAGCAACCTAAGACATATATTTTCTCAGCACCCCCAAGTATGATATGACTTAACACTTTCAACCTTGCCACATCTGTTACTTGGCTGATCCTCAAAGTATCTAAGTCTGTGGCTCCTTTTCTAGGCATGCTGCAGGCTTATGGGAAGCCCTGTGCCAGGTCTGTGGGAAGAGCACCTTGGGGAGGGAAATTCTGAGCTAGATCACACAGGGTGACCCCTACCTCCTTCCTGACTTCATTATAGCCACACCCACTCGAAACTGCAACTCTGCTTCTCTGTCTTGGATTCCAGGCAGGTGTAATGGCTACAGGAGTCCCAAGTCTAGTTTTCCAGAGTGAGTCATAGCAGGGCCCGACCTTAGAAAAATAAAGATAAAAATAAAATAAAATGAAAGAAATACATAAAAAGAGACCTCAGCTCTATACCACAGTGACTGTGTCAGTCAGCATAGGGACCCTTCAAAGTGCAGTAGGTTCCAATGGGGTCCAGAATCCAGGGCTAGGGGCCTAGGGGGAGGGGATCTGATTAACAGCCTAACATATGATGTAAAGATCTCTAGTACTGCCATGAATTCTGTTTACATACTGTTTCCATGCCTATCGTGGGGGCCAGGAACCCTAGTGCCAGCTCGCCTGAGATCTAAACACCTTCTTGGTATCGCCTTGGAGGCTTGCATGTTCCCAGGGACTGGTTCCCTCTCTTCCTCTTTACTCTCAAAGGTGTGTGACTCACTTCTGTGCCTCTGGAATCCTTCCCCTAACCCCTAACCCAGCTTCTCTCACCTAATGTGTATACTCATGGCCTAAAGAACCTATTGAAAGAGTGTCCCGGGCCTCAAGAGATTCTGATTCCAGGAGCGGGTTGGGGCCCATGAATTCACATTTCTAACTCCCTAAGAGGCTCCTCAGAGGATTACCCTTTCTGTAACACTGGCTAGGATGCCATCAAAGGGTGGGATCAACTGAGAACAGCTTCTTTTGTCCACAAGGCAAAACTTCCCGAGGCAAAGAAACAGCAAGCTCTGCCTGAAACACCTACACTGGGTGTTGGGTGATGTGGCATAGAGAGTAGAACAAAGAAATTAGTATTTCAAAATAAATATTACCAACTAGAAATCATGAAATTAGGTTCTGCTACTAAAACATCACTTCTCTCATTTACATGTGACCACATACATACTGAGATTCTGTTGAGATTTAAAAATAATTTTCAAAAGAAGCTTAAATCCTTTTTCTAGAAAAAGGATCTTCATGATGGCAGGGACTATGGCTGTGTATACTCAGATAAATGTATATTGTGATGAATGAATGAATGAATGAATGAATGAGTGAATGAATGGTAACTTAGTAAAATTAAGAAACACACATATTCACCTCTGTTGTACCCAGGTTTATCTAAAGAAGGCCCAGAATGGATATCTTGTAATTGTTAATAACAGGGTTGTTTTTGGTGTTGGTACTACTCTGGGTGAATAAGTATGTTCTGAATTTAGTTTTATTTCTCTATGAATTAAAGAAAATATTTTTTCCATTTTATTTATTATTATTATATATATTTTTAAAGACTGAGAGTGCATGTGTGAGATGGGGGGAGGGGCAGAGAGAGAGAGAGCGTCCCAAGGGGACTTGAACTCATGACTTTGAGATCATGACATGAGCCAAAAATCAAGAGTCAGATGCTTAACCAAATGAGCCACCCAGGCACTCCTCTTTTCTTTATTTTAGACATTTTCTTTAATGCACTTGAATGATTTTATTTGTAATATAATAAATATTATAAGCCTTTTTTTTTTAATATTATAAACTTAAATAAAACCAGTGTTGCTAGGTATACAAAATCTTCCTAGTTCTGCTTGGGGTGTATAAGTGCATGTTGGGGGAATATAGGGCAGAGGACACATGGAGGTACAAAGAACAGTCTTTTGCTGGGTTCCCTGGTGAGTGTGTCAAAGGCACCACCCTTTTGACAGCCCAGATGGATCACAGAGTCCCCGGAAGTGCCTGCCTAAGGGTGAACTTCTATTGGACTCCACTCAAACCAGAAAACCCAGGGTGGCTCCTGAGAAGAAATCTCTCTAGGCTCATCTTAGTCCAAATCTAGGCCACAGTGGCTCCAGAATATGAGTCTAATATGGGTCAGGGGTGCTAGAGGCCTCTCTTAACTTTTCAATCCCTAAAAGAACTCATAAATATAGCACCAAAGCACAGAAGGGGGTAATTTGGTAATGTTGGTCATTAGGCCATAAACTCGAACATTATCAAACATCCTTTCCAGCTGAATCAGACTATAATTAGACCCAGGCCTGGGCAGTCCTTTGCACAATAGCCTGTTACTTTGTTTGGTTTTTGTTTTTTAACCTACTAGCTACCTCTTTGGTCTTCTGAACATTGCCAGAATTAAGAAATGATGGATAAACCTGACTCCATTCTCCAAAAGTTCTCCATAATGAATTTTCAGGAAGAAAATTCCTGCTGGCCTTCTTGGGGTTCCTGCTTATTTGTGGTGCCAATTCCAGAATCCTCCCTTTGGACAAGCCAAGGTATCTATAATTCACTAGATCACCACTGTCTAAGAGAAGTACAAAATGAGCTACATATGTGTAAACTTAAATAGTAGTCACATTAAAATTTTTTTTAAAAACTGGGTGAAATTAATTTTAATTAATGTTTTACTCAGTTGAATATACTCAAAATATTTCAACATATACTCAGTATAAACACGATTGACATTGTTTACTTTTTTGGTACTAAGTCTTTGGAATAAAGTATGTTTTACACTCCCAATACGTCTTAATTAGGACTAGCCACATTTCAAGTGCTCAATAGCCAAATGTGGCTGGTGCCATTTTATTGAACAATGTAGGACCAGGTGAATACAGGTAGATTCCCTGAGACATTGCTGTGTGTCTAGCAAGAACATATTACTTATTAATGGACACAAAATACAGCTGTGTCTTGATGTCACATCCAAGGTATTAAAATAGCTTTCAAACAATCTGCTCAATAAAGCTTCTTTCTCAATACCAAAGATCTTAGTTTCCAGTATTTTTATGTGCCTGTATCTCCTGGTTTCCCCCCCCCCAGTATCTCCTGTTTTCAAAAATATAATTCTCTAACAAATATTCCTAAATAGAACAATGGAAACATTTTCTTACCATCACTTGCAAATTTAACTCCAGTATATGAAATAACTAATTCACCAGATGATGCAAATTATGAGGTTGGATATTTACCAAAACACTTGTATAAACCCTTTCTTTATCATTGTGAAATATGCAGGTTATGACATCCTACAAACTCTATAAATACATGTATGTGTAAATGGTTACTAAAAGCCCATAAACAGGGGGTATGTAAGGCTGCAAGGTGCTAGCTGTGATTTGCAAGTCCTTAAGTGCCTTCCTGGGACTGGGTCCCCCCAGTGATTACAGCTTGTGTTAGCAGAGCCTTGTTAGACAATGTAATAGTTCACCCTGGCAAGAAAGTCTTCCATTTCCCCAAGCTTGAGGATTTCCCTGCTCTTTTTGGAAACAAGTGATACATTTATTCATTTATACTCATAAAATGAGCTACTCTTCTGAGTATGTTTATAAGAAAAGGCAAGGTTTTTCCTTGGGCAGCTGGCAGGGACAGGGGGGAGCGGGCTCAGCAGTTTAGTACTGCATTCAGCCCAGGGCATGATCCTGGAGACCTGGGATCGAGTCCCATGTCGGGCTCCCCGCGGGGAGGCTGCTTCTCCCTCTGCCTGTGTCTCTCATGAATAAATAAAATCTTAAAAAAAAAAAAGAGAACGTTTTTCCTTAATCCTATTTCGATAATCAGAGAGGGACCTAACAACAAAATAAAACAAGGCATGTGACAGTCTCATCTGCCAATAGGCAAAATTTCCCTCCTGCATTTTCAGTTAGTCTTCAGAAATATTTGTTTACAGTAAGGCAAATAAATAGAACTCTATTTTGTAGATAACTGTTATATTTGTCTTTATGGGAATTTTTCTGTTTCATCTAGGTCCTTTTTATTGCTATCAGGTCAGCAGTAATGTCCCTGCTTTTCTTCCTGACTTAGTAATTTGAGCTCTTTTTTCTTGGTTAGTCTAACTAGATTCATTAATTTTGTATTTTGTTTGTATTTTCAAAGAGCCAGCTTTTGGATGCTTTTTCTCCATTTTTTTTCCTGTTCTCTATTTTATGTATTTCTGCTGAAAGCTTTATTAAATTTTTCCTTCTTGCTTGCTTTGGGTTTAATTTGCTTATCTTTTTCTAGTTTCTTTTTTTTTTAAGTTTTATTTATTTATTTGAGAGAGAGAGAGAGAGAGAGAGAGAGAGGCAGGGCACAAGCAGGGGGAGCAGCAGAGGGAGAGGGAGAAGCAGGCTCCCCAGTGAGCAGGGAACCTGATGTGGGGCTCTATCTCAGGGCCTTGGACTCATGACCTGAGCCAAAAGAAGGCACTTAACTAACTGAGCTACCCAGGCACCCCGTCTTTTTCTAGTTTCTTCTTTTTTTTTTAAAGATTTTATTTATTTATTCATGACACACACACACACACACACACACACACACACACACACAGAGAGGCAGAAACACAGGCAGAGGGAGAAGCAGGTCCATGCAGGGAGCCTGACACAGGACTTGATCCTGGGTCTCCAGGATCAGGCCCTGGGCTGAAGGCAGGTGCTAAACCGCTGAGCCACCCAGGCCACCCTTTAGTTTCTTAAGGTGAAAGTTTAGGTTATTGATTTAAGACTTTTCTTCTTTTTCACTAAGAACATTTATAGCTATACATTTCCCTTTAAGCTCTGCTTGAGCTGCATCCCATAAAATTGGTAATTTTGTGTATCATTTTCATTCATCTCAAAATATTTTTTAATTTTTCCTTGTTTCTTATTCTTCAACCCACAGGTTATTTATGAGCGAGTTGTCTAATTTCTACATATCTGCGTCTTTCCCACACTTCTGTTGCAATTGTTAATTTAATGCCATTGTGGCTGAAGGACATACTTTATATTATCTGAATTATTTTACATTTACTGGGAATTATTTTGTGGGCCAAGATATGGTCTGTTTTGGGGACTGTGAATATATATTTTGCTGTTGTTGAGTGTAGTCTTCTATAGATGTCTCTCAGTTTTTAGTGTTATTCAAGTCTTCATTTC
Organism: Vulpes lagopus; assembly: GCF_018345385.1. Lineage (NCBI taxonomy): Eukaryota > Metazoa > Chordata > Mammalia > Carnivora > Canidae > Vulpes > Vulpes lagopus. Next base: position 25,466,188 of record NC_054828.1, on the reverse strand, counting down.
CTTGTTAATCTTTTGTCTAGTTTTTCAATTCATTATTTGAGATAGGGTAATGAAGTCTATAACTATTATGGTTGAACTGTTTGTTTCTCCCATTAGCTCTGACAGATTTTGCTAAGTGTATTTTAGGGCTCTATTATGAGGTGCATATATGTTTATAATTGTTATACCTTCCTGATTGATCTTTTTGTCATTATAAAATGTCTTTTGTTTCTTGTAACAATTTTTGTCTCAAAGTCTATTATGTCTGATATTACCATAGCCACTCCAGCTTTCTTTAGTTACTGTTTGCATGGTATATCTTCTTCCATTCTTTCCATTTCAACGTATCCGTGTCTTTGACTCAAAAGTACGTCTCTTGTAGAAGTTCAATTAGATCATGATTGCTTGTTTAAGAAATGCCTTCTGCCAATCTCTGCCACTTTTTTTTTAAAGATTTTATTTATTCATGAAAGACACACAGAGAGAGAGAGAGAGAGAGAGAGAGAGAGAGGTAGAGACACAGGCAGAGGGAGAAGCAGGCTCCATGCAGGGAGCCTGACATGTGACTCCACCCCGGGTCTCCAGGATCACACCCTGGGCTGAAGGCAGCACTAAACTGCTGAGCCACCCAGGCTGCTCCAATCTCTGCCTTCTTAATTCTAGTTATATTTCATGTAATTATTGATACAATAACAACATTAAAGTAATGAAGTAGGATTTACATCTGCCAATTTACTATTTGTTTTCTATATATCTACTTTTTCATTTCTTTTCTCTTTTTCATTTCCTCTTATGACCAACTTTTGTGTTAGACATTTTTCTAGTTTATCATTATAATTCACCTGTCCCTTATTTTAGAACATTTTATAACTTATTTTCTTACTGGCTGCCCTAGGGATAACAATTAACATCTTGTAACAATCTAATCATGACTAATACCAACCAAATTTCAAAAGAATATAAAAACTTTGTTCCAATATAGCTTTGTTCCCTTTTCCCTCCTTTTTGCAGTTATTCTCATACAAATCATCTTCATAATTATAAGTCATCAATAGAGTTTTATAATTATTGCTTTATGCATTTGTGCTTTGAATCATGTAGGAAAATAAAAGTGTTATTTATTTATTTTTGGTGGGTGGCAAAGTGTACAGAGCTCCCAAGGAGGGAGGGGATCCGAGAGGGTTGCCCAGAAGGAAAGAGTTATAAACAAAGAACACAATTAAGCAGTCTTTTTATATTTATCTCTATAATTGCCTTTACCAGGGTTTCTTATTTCTTTGTGTTCAAGTTACTGTCTAGTCGTCTTTCATTTCAGTCTGATGAATCTCCTTTAATATTTCTTGTAGAGCAGGTTTGCTAGCAGTGTGTTATCCTAATTTTTTGTTTGTTAATTTGGGAATGTCTTGATTTCTTCTATATTTTTGAAAGTATATTTTTTGTGGGTATAGAATCCATGGTTGACAATCTTTTAATTTCAGCATTTTAAATGTCATCACACTGCCTTCAGGCCTCCATGGTTTCTGATTAGAAATAAGCTGTTAATCTTACTGTCAACCACTTTGTCATAATGAGTCACCTCTCTTGCTGCTTTTAAGATTCATTCTGTCTTTAGACAGCCTGATTATGAAATGTCTAAATGTAAATCTCTTTGAGTTTGTCTTATTTGGAATTATCTGAGCTTCTTGGAAATGTAGAAAAATGTTTTTCACCAAATGTGAATAGTTTTCAGCCATTTTTACCCCCCAGGCATTTTTTTTCTTCTCCTTTCTCATGTCCTCTGGGACTCCCATTATGTGTACATTGGAATGCTGGTGGTGTCACACAGCTTTTTTGTTTATTTTCCACTTTTTATTAGTTTTGGAGGTAGAATTTAGTGATTCATCAGTTGCATATAACACCCAGTGCTCATTACATCAAGTATCCTCTTTAATGCCCATCACCCAGTCACCCCATCTCCCACCCACTTCCCCTCCAGCAACCCTCGGTTTGTTTCTCAGTTTAGCATTTCTTATGTTTTGCCTTCCTCTCAATTTTCACCTTATTTTATTTTCATTCCCTTATGTTCATTTGTTTTGCTTCTTAAATTTCACATGAGTGAAATTATATATTTGTCTTTCTCTGACTTATTTCATTTAGCATAATAACCTCTAGTTAGGGGATCCCTGGGTGGCGCAGCAGTTGGGCTCCTGCCTTTGGCCCAGGGCGCGATCCTGGAGACCCAGGATCGAATCCCACATCGGGCTTCCGGTGCATGGAACCTGTTTCTCCCTCTGCCTGTGTCTCTGCCTCTCTCTCTCTCTCTGTGTGACTATCATAAATTAAATAATAATAATAATAATAATAATAATAATAATAATAACGTCTAGTTCAATCCACATTATAAATGGCGAGATTTCATTCTTCTTTTTAAAATGATTTTATTTATTTATTTATTTATTTATTTATTTATTTATTTATGAGAGAGAGAGAGAGAGAGAGAAAGAGAAGCAGCATGACCAGTGGGGAGGGACAGAAGGAGAAGGAGAGGGAGCAGATTCCCCACTGAAGGAGTCTGATATGGGGCTTGATCCCAGAACCCCAAGATCATGACCTGAGCCAAAGGCAGATGCTTAACCGACTGAGCCACCCAGATACCCCAAGATTTCATTCTTTTTGATATATATATATCAAAAATATATAAATATGTATATTTATATATATCACATCTTATTATCCATTCATCTGTCAATGGACATCTGGGCTCTTTCCATAGTTTAGCCATTGTGAACATTGTTGCTATAAACATTGGGTTGCAGGTGCCCCTTCAGATCACTACATATGTATCTTTGGGGTAAATACCCAGTAGTGCAATTGCTGGGTTGTAGGATAGCTCTATCTTCAGCTTTCTGAGGAAACTTCATACTGTTTTCCAGAGTGGCTGCACCAGTTTGCATTCCCACCACCAGGGTAAGAGGTTTCCCCTTTCTCTGCATCCTCACCAACATCTGTTGTTTCCTGTCTTGTTAATTTTAGCCATTCTGACCAGTATAAGGTGATATCTCATTGTGGTTTTGATTTTTGATATTTTCCTGTTGCTGAGTTATGTTGAGCATCGTTTTACATGTCTGGTAGCCATTTGTATGTCTTCTTTGCAGAAATGTCTATTTTTGTCTTCTGTCCATTTCTTGACTGGATTTTTTTATTTTTTGGGTGTTCAGTTTGATAAGTTCTCTATAGATTTTTGGATACTAGCCCTTTATCTGATAAAACATTTGCAAATATCTTCTCCCATTCTGTAGGTTGCCTTTTAGGTTTTTTACTGTTTCCTTTGTTGCTACAGTTTTTTGAGGCTTTTTAAAATTTTGTTTGATTCTTTTTGTCTGTTTTTCAGACTGGATAATCTAAAAACAAATTATCTTCAAGTTAGCTCATGATTTTTTTCAACCAGCTCAAATCTGCTGGTGAGCCCTTCTAGTGAATTTTCCACTTCAGTGAGTGTACTTACAACATCCAAATTTCTGGCTCCATTGATTAAGCATTCGACTCTTGGTTTCAGTTCAGGTCATGATCTCAGGGTTATGGGATTGAGCCCTGCATTAGGTTCCATGTTCAGCATGCACTCTGCTTGGGATTCTCTCTCTCTCTCTCCCTCTGCCCCTCCCATTCATGCTCTCTCCCTCCAAAATAAATAAATAAATAAATAAATAAATCTTTTTAAAAAACACTGAAATTCTTTTTCTTCTTTTAAAAATAATTTCTTTTTATTGATATTATCTATTTGGTGAAGTATCATTCTCCTACTTTCCTTTTTTTTTTTTCTGTAGATACAGTTTCCTTTAATTCTTTGAATGCATATGTAACAGCTAATTTGAAGGCCTTATCTATGAAGTTCAATGTCTGGGTTTCTTCAAGGGCAGTTTCTATTGACTGCTTTCCCCACTGTATATGGGCCATACTTTCTTGTTTATTTGCTTATCTCATATATTTTTGGTTGAAAAATGGACTTTAATTAGGTTCTCCCCTGATCAGCATTTATTGCCATTTCTGTTTGTTTAGCAACTTTCCTGAATTGATTCTATAAAGTGTGTATTCTTTGCAGTGTGTGACCACTGAATTTTCTGTTCAGTTAACTTCATGGTCTGTTCATGACTCGTCTGAGATTTTCCTAAATGCCTTGAACAGGAAGTCTCCTAGTTTTTGCTAAAGGGCTCTGTGTTTAGGTGGAAGCATGTTTTCAGTGTTTTAGAAAGCAGTTTACAATTCTGCCCCAGTTTTCTCTTCTGGATTTTGCCGAGTGTCAAGGTCAACAGGAAGTGAGAGACTAGGGCCTTCTCAGTCTTTCCTGAACATGCACACAGTTTTGCACAGGCTTGTGGTTTAGATTCCCAAGAATATGCTGAAGGTTTTCCAAGTCCCTACGGATATTTTATTCTCCAGCTTTTCAAAGTTTTTCTTTTTCTTAAATTTATTCATGAGAGACAGAGAGAGAGAGGCAGAAACATAGGTAGAGGGAGAAGTAGGCTTCCCACAGAGAACCCAATGCGGGACTCGATCCCCAGGACCCCAGGATTACAACCTGAGCCAAAGGCAGATGCTCAACCACTGAGCCACCCAGGCGTCCCTCAAAGGTTTTCTCATTTGCTTCAATTGTTAATACCACCTCAGGCAACTGAGAAGTTAAAAAAGAAGCTGCTGATTATTTTTAATAAATGCTCTGGGAAAGAGCTGTTCCCAATGAACAAGCTCTGAATGTGGTAATGACTTTTAATAGAGGAGGGTGAGACGGCCCAACAACCAGGGTACTTATTCACTTAAATGTATTGGAAGATACTGCGTCCTAGGGCAGAACTGCTTGAAGTGTGGACTCTGTCTGGTGCCAGTCAGTGAATTGTTTGTTAATGGTCTGACATGAGATAAAGAGCTTGTACCAGAGTGTAAATCAGTCCACTGTTTCTTTTATAATGAAAGTCTTGGTACAAAAAGAAAAAATTTCAGCTGAACTGGGCATCACGCTTAAAGATGTGGACCATACTTTGACACTGTGGGGCTCTGCATGAGGGAACGCAAAAAGAAATATGGCAGAAACTAATCTACAATTGAGTAGTAGAGATAAATGTTCCTATTTCTTTTTTTAAGATCTTATTTATTTATGAGAGACACAGAGAGAGAGAGGCAGAGACACAGGAAGAGGGAGAAGTAGGCTCCAGGCAGGGAGCCCGATGTGGGACTCAATCCTGGGTCTCCAGGATCACACCCTGGGCTGAAGGCAGCACTAAATCCCTGAGCTACCCGGGCTGCCCCAAATGTTCCTATTTCTGTGTGTTGTTGCTGGGTAAATTGTAGCAGATACCATCAGGAGCTCCAATCAATAGTGAGAGAGTTTCCAAGTAGAAAAATCTGGCAATAGTTTACTAAAGCAGTGAATCTGAACTAAACTTTAAATGATGGTTAAGATTTTTTTAGGGATTAAAAATATTTTTTCCAGTTTTATTGAGGTATAAGTGACAAAAATTGTATACGTTTAAGGTATACAATATGACAATTTGATGCACTTATACACTGTGAAATGATTACACAATCAAGTTAACATATTACCTCACATAATTTTTTGGGTGCAGTGAGAAGGTCTAATTCTCTTAGAAAGTTTCTTAGAAAGTTTCAAGGAGGAAAAAAAAAAAAAAAAAAAAAGAAAGTTTCAAGGAGGGATCCCTGGGTGGTGCAGCGGTTTAGCGCCTGCCTTTGGCCCAGGGCGCAATCCTGGAGACCCGGAATCGAATCCCACGTTGGGCTCCCGGTACGTGGAGCCTGCTTCTCCCTCTGCCTATGTCTCTGCCTCTCTCTCTCTCTGTGTGACTATCATAAATAAATAAAAATTTTAAAAAAAGTTTCAAGGATACAATACAATATTACTGTACGTTAGATCCCCAGAACTTGTTCCTCCTAAAACTAAAAGCTTGTGCTCTTTGACTAACATAATCTCATTCCCCCAGCCCCTAGCAACTATCATTCTCCTCTGCTTGTGTGAGTTCAACTGTTTTAGATTTCATATGTAAGTGATATCATACAGTATTTCTCTTTTGGTGTCTTGCTTATTTTACTTAGTGTAATGTCTTCCAGATTCAGCCATGTTGTCACAAATGGCAGGCTTTCCTTTTTTATTTTTTTTATTTATTTATTTTTTTAATTTCTATTTATTTATGATAGTCACACACATAGAGAGAGAGAGAGAGAGAGAGGCAGAGACACAGGCAGAGGGAGAAGCAGGCTCCATGCACCGGGAGCCCGACGTGGGATTCGATCCCGGGTCTCCAGGATCGCGCCCTGGGTCAAAGGCAGGCGCCAAACCGCTGCGCCACCCAGGGATCCCCAGGCTTTCCTTTTTTAATGGCTGAATTTTATCTCTCACTCTCTCTCTCTCCATATATATAATTCACATATATGATTGATACATATCATATGATATTTATACATTATATGTATAATATTTTCTTTATCCATTCATTCACCAAGGCTTAGGTTGTTTCCATATCCTGTATTTCTATGTATAACTACAAATGGGATTGCTGGATAATACGGCAGTTCTAGTTTTAATTTTTGAGGAACCTCCATACCATTTTCCACAGTGGCCAGCTTATATTCCCACCAACAGAGTTCCCTTTTCTTCACATCCCCACCAACCCTTGTTATTGTCTTTTTGGGTATTACCTATTTTAACAGGTGTGAGGTGATATCTCATTGTGGTTTTGATTTGCATTTCCCTGATGGTTAGCAATACCAAACATCTTCTTATGTGCCCTTTGGCCATTTATATGTCTTTTTGGAAAAATGTCTATCAAGGTCCTCTGTTGAATGATGGTTATGTATAGGGTTGGTAGAGAGAAGACATAAGGCATTTGAGGTAGTACACAGTAAAAGAAAGTTTGGAAGTGGGAAAAATAAGGGTTGTGTTTAGATACTAGTAAGTAGTAAATTGTGAATGGAAAATAAGGTATAGAAGTCAGAGTGAGGTAAGGTCAGAAAGTATTTGAGGCCACATTAGAAAGGACTTGGATTCTACACCATGGAGTTTGTCCTCTGCTTTTGGGCAATAAGGACCCATTGATATTTGGTGAACCAGGAAGTGACATGGTTCTACTTTGATTTAAAAGATTAACTTCATATATTTGAGGAACAAATATCTAAAGAGAAACAGACCAGAGTGAGGGAGACTCATTAAAATGTTATTTAAATAATAAGAGACCAATAATGAGGGACTGAAGTGGGGTAGTGGTAGTGGGATCTGCCAGGACTATGATTGAGACACCATTTACAGGTCTTAAAACTGCTCAAATATGAACAACCAGGGAAAGAAAGGGTGTTTGAAAGGATGATGGTGCCAAACCAAGGGAGAGAGGCAGCAGGTAGAACTGGTTTGGTGGGAAGATAATGAATTGGCTTGGATTGAGTCTGAGGTTCTTGGCAAGCCATCCAAGTAGAAATATGCATAGACAATGTAGGTCAGCAACTTGAGAGAAAGGTGAGGTCTAGCGATCCTAATTTGAGAGGCAACAGCACCGAGATAATTGGGGAGCTATGAGGATTGAGATGCTTGCAAAGGAAACTACTTGATGAGAGAAGGTAGAGAAACTTGGGGGTAGGTTCTCTACCTTTAACCAAGTAAGAACTTTAGGGGAAGAAGGAGTGGTGGTTGGTAAGGGTAAGAGAATGAAAAAGAGACATTGAAAGTGGCAGATAAATGTTCAGGTAAGAAGACCCCAAGGATTACCCTGGCTATAATCCTGGGGGCTGTAAGTGTAACCATTAAATGCATTAAGTCACTTGAGGAGAAGCAAGATTGGTAATTCCAGGAAGTAGTAGGATTGAGGGGAGCATTTTATTTCTTGGGGTGAGATTGAGCTAAAGGAGTCAACCTTAAAAGGCAGGAAGCATGTATTTTTTCTTGGACATGGGGGAGAAGGATGAAAAGGTAAGTGTGGTTCCAGAGACATTCTGATGTGTGGAGACAGGAAGCTGAAGACATTCTTAGTGGGTGACTCACTCTTTTCAAGAGAATAGAAGGTGAGATCACCAGAGACCAGCATGGAACAGGTGCTGCGTTTTGAGAATAAGGGAAAAGACTGAAGTGGCTGTTGGCGTGGGATAGAGTCCACTAGAAATGGGCAAACAGATTTCTGAAGACCACTAGGAGCCTGAGTCTAAATCCAAGACTTTGTGGTAGAAGTAGGAAGCACGATCACCCATGTGGGGTCCCTGGAGGGCAAAGAGAAGAAACCAAATAGTGGGGTCTTCCAGATATATGTTCTAGTCAGTTATCTATATATTTTACATTATCACTGCAAGTGAAAAGCAGGTTCATACCTTACTTGGCATTGTAGTCCCCATACCCAGTGCCATTACCATGTTCATATTTAAGGGTTTGTTGAATATAAGGGTTTATTGTTCATATGTTCATGTCCATGTTTATATAAGGGTTTATTAAATGAATAAACAGACTATGCAGCAAGATTAAAATTCTCATTAACTAGCTACCATAGAGCAGAAGGAGAGGATGGAAGGTGAGAAACTGAGTTATTACTAAGGCTGAGTCAGTGCCCCATCAGCAGCTGCCCATCTCCACATGCCAGGGAGAAGATGCCAGAACCTCAGATCCCTCTTCCCTATTGAAGCTCAACATGCCTACCAGTGGTACGGAAGAGATCCATGGAACTTCCCCCACCCCCTCCTTTCCTTGATCGCCATGCTTACCTTTCAGCCCTGATCTCTAATTCTGCTTCCTAAGATCTATGGGGTCTAATATCAAAGCCACAATCATGGCTTACTACAGAGATTTTATCTTCTTTTAACATTAATAAATTAGCACGATGGCTTATAAGCCAGTCTTGTGTGAGTTTGGTTCATGGGAGGCATAGTAATTCATGGATGAATTAATAGAACAAGTTCAAAAGTTGCAAAGCTGAGCATTAGCATCAGGATCAGAGGCAATTTACTGTAATTATACTTTCACATTGCTAAGATTGAAGTCAAGAAATTTAGAATTTAGTGCTCTCTTCAATTAGGAGTATCTAATATTTTAGCCGAGGGCATGGGCTTTTCTAAAAAAAAAAAAAATCAGAACCCTCAAGAGGAAACTACAAGACAAAATGAATAATTATTTAGATATTATATGAACATTTACAGTCTACAGATCTAGATTCTCAGAATCTGGGCAGAACACTCTTTTAGACACAGAGGACTATGAACCTGCTGTGCACCTGCAGTGAATCTCATTGACCCCAAACAGCATGGGTGTAACTGACTGCTGTTGCTGGCCTGATCTCGGCCAATAACTGGGTGCTTCAGCCAGGGATGTGGAGGCATCTGCATTCTTAGAAGACGTGGATCTCCTCTGATAGCCAAGTTTGGCTTGAGAGCTCTCCTTTGGCCTTGGCAGAACATTCCTTACAGCACACAGAGGTCTAGGACACCTCCAGCCCCTCTTCCTTCCCTGTCTCCTTCACTCAGGGTCAAATTTGCCTGGGTGCTAATGTTGCATCCAACCTTTCCAGTCCCTTCCTCATTATCTCTCACAGGCATAATAAAATGCTGGCACCATTCATCTATCTCAAGCCATGGAGTTGGCTTCTTGGGGGACCCAGACTGACACAGAATCATTGTGTCAGGACCCAGAGGCCAAGAGAGACAGATGGCAGGTGAGAGTTTTCATAGCATTGCTCTAGCCACCGGAGGGGCTGATGGTATTGTAAGAAATATGTATTTTGGTCTTTGTCCTTGGGAACTGATGATCCTAATCTGAGTTCAAAAGCCTGAGGGTTGGGATCCCTGGGTGGCGCAGTGGTTTGGTGCCTGCCTTTGGCCCAGGGCGCAATCCTGGAGACCCGGGATCGAATCCCACGTCGGGCTCCCGGTGCATGGAGCCTGCTTCTCCCTCTGCCTTTGTCTCTGCCTCTCTCTCTCTCTCTCTCTGTGTGACTATCATAAATAAATACAAATTTTAAAAAATATATTATCTATAAAAAAAAAAAAGCCTGAGGATTAGGGGATTGACAGTATTAAGTCCTGGTCTGAGTCCAAAGGCCTGGAAATCAGAACACCGATTCTGTTCAAGGACAGAAGAAGATGGATGTCCTAGATCAAGCAAAAGTGAAAATTCACTCTTCCCCTTCTTTTGTTCTATCCAGACTTTGAATGGACAGGGTGATGTCCACTTGCACTGGTAAGGATGATCTTTACTGGGTCTGTGATTCAAATGCTAATCTCCTGGGAAACATTCTCACAGACACACTCAGGAATGAAGTTTAAGCAGCTCTCTGGGCATCCCCTAACTCAGTAAAATCAACACATTAAATGAACCACCACATACAGGTTTCCTCTTCTGTGTTTAACAGCTAGGGAGAAAAGGGAAAGTCTCAGTGAATTAAGATTTATTGGAGAACATATTTCTGTAACCCAACCACTGAGTTAAGTGTAGTGGATATCTGTTGAGTGTGCCTGCCCAGGGTCCATCTCCTGTTTTGCTAGGAGCACCACTGTTTTGTTTAGTGGAAATAGCTTTCTGCACTGGATACTGTCTTGCTAGGAGTGTCGCTCAAGGTGCTTTCTCTCTCTCACTCAAGTGTTGGTAAATAACTCAAAGAGGAGCTCCCTCCCAGAGCCTGAATTAGAGTAGCACAAAACTGGAGATGGTTGGAGAACACTCGCGTAGAGACCAGGACTCTGAAGAAACCTTCCCTGGGTTCCTGACCCAGACCTCAAGAAGCCGGGAACTTTGGTTTTCTTTCAAGTCCGTGGCCATCTTCAAAGCATCTCAAGATTTTCCTTTGCTGAAATTAGGCAGAGGTGGTTCTCCCCGGTTTTACTGTATTCCATCTTTTGAGAAAGTCTCTTCGAGACAAAATCAGAAAGGAACAGCAAGGAAATACTGATGTTTATCCCCTCACAAGTGGGATCACCTTTCTCTTTAAGGTCAACATTACATTCAGTGTCTCAGTGGAACCTCTCAGGATCTTCCTCCTCCTCGTCATGGGTAAATAGAGGCTGCCCAGAGTTATATAATTAGGGAGTGATGGGGTTGGCATATGTATTTAGTTGTCTGACTCAGGGACGCCATGCTGGTATCTCTCAGATAGCACCCTGGCGTGCCCACCTTGCTCTCGGGTTGTGATTTGGACCCTACCACTTATACACTGTGGGACCTACGGAGCCTCTTCTGGGCCTCCATTTCCATGTCTGTAATGTGAAGATTGGAATGCCTGCCCTGTAAGGCTTCTTCCCCACTCTCAAATTTTCTATTTTTCAATGTAACATTATGGGTAGGAAAAGGAATGTAAAAACACCATTTCCTCTGTGCTTAATATATGTCAGGCCTTTCTATGTATTTTGTATGGACTAACTCCCCTAATTCTCACATCCCCTGCCTCTGTGGTAGAGGCTCCATGAGGGCACAGGCTTTGTTTTGTTCACTGTGGTATCCACTCTGTGCTTGGCATAAAGTAGATGATCAATAAATGTTACAACAGCTGAATAAACAAGTTAAAAAATAAGAAAAAAATCAATTGATGAATGAGTAGAAAGGGGAAAGAGACCAGTTTTTTTCAAATCTAGTTCCATGGACTTTTGGTTTTCTTGAGGCTCATTTTGGGTTCTCATTATTTCTCCAGTAGGCTCTAGGTGTTTTGAGGAAATTCCCAAATTAGTTCTTTTTTTCAACTGCTGTGAAGATATGATTTCTGCATCTGCTTTGTTTCTGTTTTTCTTCTTTCAAGTAGAACCAATAACTGAGCCCAATGGTGTAAGTACTTAGCTGAAAAATGGGTATCATTTATTTTACTCGGATCCATATAGGAAAGGCTCTCCCTGTTCTGAGATGGTAGGTTACCAGTTCCATATAACCCAGTTCCAATGGGGGTTTTCTATGACCAGGTCACTGAGAAAAAACTTAAGCTTAGTTTTTAAATTTTTAATTTATTTTTTGAGAGAGAGGGAGAGCATGCACGTGTGTGCAAATGAGTGGGGGTGGGGTGGAGAGGAAGGCCAGAGGAAGAGGGAGAGGGAATCTTAAGTAGACAACACCACTCAGTGAGGAGCTGGACACTGGGCCCATGACTCTGAGATCATGACCTGAGCTGAATTCAAGAGTCTGATACTTAACCAACTGAGCCACCCAGGCACCCCTTAAGCTCAATTTATGATATGAAGCTGTCAGCCAGAAGCAGACAGCTGCAATGTTGTGGCTTCATCCAGGAGGGTGTCCAAAAGAAAACAGGAAAGACAAATCCTGGGCAGGACTGCCCAGTTGGAGAGCAAAGAAATGGTCTATATTGTTAATGGTTTGGCTGGATAGCCAGGGACCTGGAAAATAAAAGACCAGTGATAAGGAGGTCTGAGGAGGGGGAACATGCACTGACACTTTGGAAAGCGCAAAAGTTGGGAAAATATTTAACACCTCATGTGAATGTGCACCAAAGAGCAGAGGAGGACCCTAATAATCAGAAGAACAACATGCCCTATTCTGTGGATGTCAGCCTCTTTTTCCTATCACCCCTGCTTTTACCCAGTGCAGATGGGGATGTGGGCAATGCATGGACTCAACAACCTATGTTTCCTTTCACAAGACTGGCCCTGCTACTGAGGCTACTGTGTGCTGGCTCTGTCACCAACAGATGTCAATGCTTAGTCTCCAATATGGCACCCTTCCCAAAGGGATCAGTCATCCATCTAGTGGGCAGGTTCATTATGGGGGACTGTCATTTGGCCATGAGGGCTCTTCATGCTCTTGAACCAAAAGGCAGGTTGTCTGGGTGATTGATCCTGATTACCAAGGGCAAATGGCTCCTGATACACAAAGGGAGCATGATGCGTGGAACACCTTAGGAAAACATAAAGGAAGGCTACAGCAACCAACACAAAGACAGGACTGCTAAGGAACCAGTCCTTTCAGCAAACGTTTGGGGCACTCTGGGTGAAGAAACTCACCTGAATGCTACCAGAGATGAAAAGGAACATGAAATGAATAGTGGAAGAAGGAAGTTAGGCTTATCAACCATGGCCTTGTGACCAGGTATACTGCAAGGACTTTGACATTATTATATTTTCTTCCTTGTTTGTTGTTTACATATTCATCTGTAAAAATTTCCCTCCAGCTTTTCTTATTCATTTTATATGAGGAGTGATGGTGATGATTAACATTATCATTTGGCTCTTGGATTATAGAACATCGGGCAATAATTAATACCACCCAGGGTGTGATACAATGACTGACGAGCCTTTAAATCTCCCCTTTTCAGAGAGAGAGGTTGAGAGAGAGAGAGAGAATCTTTATTTGGATAACGTGTACTTGCATCTTGTAAGGTAGAAACATGAGGTTTCTTGGTGGTGGTGAATGGACATTGAAACACTAATTGAAGGGGTAGACTGTGCCAACTATTGACCAACTGTCTCTTACAACTGCAATGTCTCTCTTCCAGTTGGTTCTGTAATGTGAAGGCTGGGAGTCTGCAAACTCTCTTGGAGAGTGGGATCTTGGAGACCCCAGCTGTCTTGCCAGCTGACTTCCTATCGTCTTCTGCCAATAGGAGGCAATGATGGTAGATCCAAAGGTGGGAGAAGGGGGAAAGGAGAAACTGCTCCTTTGGTAGGTGAAATCCCGGGAGTATTCAAGAGTGTCTATGTTCAGATTAACTGGAGAATAAGGAACCATTTTGTCAGCTTCTTCAAATATTGGGTCTTATATTTGAAGTTGCTAATTGACTGAAAAATTGCAAAACCAAATTACAGTGCACTAAGAGTTACAAACATCAGCATTGTCGCTAATGTCATGAATACCTATCAGATTTACCCTGGAAATTATAACCATTTTCTCTTGAAAAGCCTGTGAAACATTATCCACCCAGTAGGTCATTGAGCATTACTGATTTATTAAAATGTGTAAAGACAGCATTTTTCTCACCTGTAACATTAGGAGCTCCTTTGATCTTGGTTGACTTTTTAGCTGAAGGGATTTGGACATCTTTGTTGGCATCAGAAAGGGCAAAGAGTTGTCACTGTTTGATAGCTATCAATTTGATATTTGACCTCTTTTAGCTGAAATGATTAGAGTCTTTTTAGAAACCATGTATTAATACACGGTGAATAATTCTGCGTCTTAAAGGCCTATGCATATACATTTAAAACATAATTTTTTGGTTATGCAATATTGTGAATGTACTGAATGTCAATGAACTGTATACTTTAAAATGGCTAATTCTAGGGTGCGGGTGGCTCAGTCATTTGAGCGTCTAACTCCTGATTTTAGCACAGGTCATGATCTCAGGATTGTGGGGTTGAGCTCCATGTCATGCTGGGCATAGAGCCTGCCTAAGATTCTCTCTCCCCCTCTTCCTCATGCCCCTACCTCCCCCTCAAAAAGAAATAAAAAATAATAAAATGGCTAATTCTATGTTATGTGAATTTTGCTTAAATAAAAAACTTTTCTTAAAGTATTTTTTTCACATTGAAAAAATTATTTGCATACAATTTCACTTAGATTCAAGGACATTTTAAAAGTTTCTCATTGCCCCCCCCACCCCCAAAAAAGTTTCTCATTACCCACTTCAGCTTATCCTTAAGCTGAAAGCCATTTCATAGATCTCAGATCTTGGGTCATTTTTGTTTTCAGTGAAATTCATGATTTTTGATCACTTAATAGATGGAATAAGATATGGAGGACTTGTTGCACTGGCTATTTAACCCAGGTATCTTAAAGGTTCACAATAATCAATTGTGAAAAATACACAGAAATCTCAGGATACTTTCTTATGCATGCTCAGAAAAATCACCAATTTTGTAGTTGTATGAATTTGTAGGAAATCATTAAAAAGGAATTTTGGAAAAAAATTAAATTGTGGGAATTTAAGATAGTTATAATGAAATATTATGACATGAATAGTTCTGAAGCTTGCTAGTTATTAATTTTATTTTTCACAGTTCTTGTGCCTATATATAGCAGATTGCTTCTTTCTTCAAAATAAAGCTATATAGAGGCTCTGCAGGAAAATCATGTTTAATGGAATTATCATTGCTCTTCATATGTTGCTGAGGATTTTTCTAATATCAAATTATGAGGACCATCATTCTAAATTTGTTTGGAAATTTTAATCTTACATGTGTGGGCAGATATATCCTTTGTTTATTATATCTCATCTTTATTCTAGATTCCAAATTTAAACATCTACTTACATTTTTTACTAAAATTGTATTTTCTTAATAGTTATGCCAATTTATATGTATACTTTTTTTTTCAAGATTTTATTTATTTATTCATGAGAGACACAGAGACAGAAAGAGGCAGAGACAAAGGCAGAGGGAGAAGCATGGGCCTTCAGGGAGCCTGATGCAGGACTCAATCCCAGAACCCAGGGATCATGACCTGAGCCAGAGGCAGATGCCCAACCACTGAACCACCCAGGTGCCCTCTGAGTTTTGTTTTTAACTAGGTCTTATCCGTCATGTTTTACTCCTTTTTTATAGGAGCTAATTTGTTATGAATATGTACTGTATTAGTTTCCTGTGGCTGTAACAAATTATCACAAACTCAGTAGCTTAAAACCACACGGATTTATTGTCCTAAAGTTTGGGAGGTCAGCAGTCTAACATGGTTCTCAGTGAACTTAAATCAGGGTGTCAGCACAGCTACATTTCTTTGAGGAGGCTTTAGTGGAGAATCAATTTTTTCTTCCCTTTTCCAGCTTCTAGAAGCTGCCTGCATTCCTTGGCTCATGGCCTCTTCCGTCTCCAAAGCCAGCAGTACCTGATTGAGTCTTTCTCACATTACATCACTCAAACTCAGGCTCTCTTGACTCCTTTCACTTAGACTCTTGTGATTACATTAGCCCCACCCAGATATTCCAGAATAATCTCCTCATCTCAGGATCTTTAACTTAATCACAAAGATAAAAAGTCCCTTTTGCCAACCCATTCACAGATTCTGGGGATTAAGATGTGGAAATCATTGACAGGCCATTAGTCTGCATACCATATGTACCATAAAATAAAGCATAAAAACATAGTGTTACAGAAGGATACTGACAACCAGATTTCTTTTTTTTTTTTTTTTTATTTATGATAGAGAGAGAGAGAGAGAGAGGCAGAGACACAGGCAGATGGAGAAGCAGGCTCCATGCACCGGGAGCCCAACGTGGGATTCAATCCTGGGTCTCTAGGATCGCGCCCTGGGCCAAAGGCAGGCGCCAAACCGCTGTGCCACCCAGGGATTCCATGACAACCAGATTTCAATTATATTGTTTAAAGACATAAAACAAACACATAGTTTGTGTAAATATGAAAATAAGTGTGGGATGATATACTTGCCATCTGTTGGGTAGCAGTGACCCTGGGGAAAGGAAGAAAGAAGGGAGAGGAAAGGATTAAGGGTATCACTTTATTTCTTTAAGAAATCTGAAGCAAAATGTTAACATCTTGTAAATCTAAATGGCAGTTACATAAATGGCTGTTATATTCTCCTACATGTTGTATTACTTCATAATTGATAACTAAAAAACATTAAGAGAGTATCCATTGTAAAGATGTGGTATATATACTCAATGGAATATTACACAGCCATCAGAAAGGATGAATACCTACCTTTTGCTTTGACATGGATGGAACTGGAGGGTATTATGTTGAGTGAAATAAGTCAATTGGAGAAAGACAATTATCATATGGTTTCACTCATACGTGGAATAGAATAGTAAAAGGGACCATAAGGGAAGGAGGGAAGCTGAGTGGGAAAAAATTAGAGAGGAAGACAAACCATGAGAGACTCCTAACTCTGGGAAACAAAGGGTTGCAGGGTGGAGGAGTGTCGGGGTGGGGTGGGGTAACTGGGTAGCAGGCATTAAGGATGGCACTTAATGGGTTGAGCACTGGATGTTATACTATATGTTGGCAAATTGAATTTAAATAAAATATTTTTTTAAATAAATTTTTAAAAAAGATAGTACCCAGCAACATCTCAGTGTTACATAACCTGAACTAACTCCAATTTGATTTCGTTGTCAAAAAGAAATCAGTTTTCCATAACTTTTACAAAGCATACCAGAAAGTGAATGAAAAATTGTTTTCACTTGTATGACATTTGTTATATAGTCTGCTTCTCTACACAATATTTATGTTGCTAAGTGGGAACTTATATGTTTTAGCATTTAGCATTCAAATTGCTATTTCAATTCAAAGTGTTGATCTTTTCTGATTCAAGCACATAACTATCTGGTTAGTTGTAGGATTTAAGTATTAATTTGATGACTGACCAGAATGGCAAGAAGAAATGAGAAAAGACCTGTTCACTGAATGGGCTCACTGGGTACTGGGGAAACTCCCCAGAGATATCAATTCTGAGACACAGACTAAAAAACTATTAGATATCAAAGAAAAAGAAAATCCTAAAGGCCTGCAGGCTAAACTATCAAATAAATTACAAAAGAAAGAAGAATTAATCTGGCCACAAAAGAATTAGTCTGGCATCAAACTTTTTGGTCTACATACCAAGAAAGCAACATTGAACACCACTTAAAAAAAACAAAACAAAACTAAAACAAGAAAAGAAAGCATGACCCAAGGGTTTTATACCAAAACAAGTTGTCCTTCAAATATCAAGGCTAAAGAAAAATAGCCCTAGACATAATAACATAGAGAAATCTGCATCCACCAATCCTCCTTGAGGATTTACTACAGTATATATATTCATTAACCAAATGATGACTGGGAAAACTTCAGAAAACATGATGGTGAGTATTTTGAAACATATAAATGCACCTCTAAGATTAAATTAAAAATGGAGACAAAGGTAGAAGACCAATGTACAGATTTTATATATTATGACAAAATTGAAATATGAGAACTAAAATATGGGAGAAGGGAGCAAGAAAGCAAAAAATAAAATAAGCTTATTAGTTATTGTAGACAATAAGTGGGCTTTAATGGATACTAATTAAAAAAAAAAGATCATAAAAATTAAATAAGAAAATAAAGGAGAGGCCTAAACATGAGACTGAAGCCATCAAAGCTCCTAAAATAAAACATAGGCAGTAATTCCTTGGACATCAGTCTTAGCAACGTATTTATGGAAAGGTCTCTTTGGGCAGTGGTAACAAAAGCAAAAATAAACTATTGGGACTACACCAAAATGAAAAGCTTTTGCACAGCAAAGGAAACTATTGACAAAACAAAAAGACAACTTACTGAATGAAACAAAATATCTGTAAATGATGCAACCAATAAGAGGTTAATATCCTGAATATATCAAGAATTTACACAGCTCACCACCAAAAAACCCCAAATAATCCAATTAAAAAATAGGCAGAGGACTTTAATTAATACTTTTCCAAAGAAGACATCCAGATGGCCAACAGACACATGAAAAGATGCTCAATATCACTCATCATCAGGCAAATGCAAATCAACACCATAATGAGATATCACCTTATACCTGTCAGAATGGTATCAAAAGAAATGTGTTGGGGCACCTGGGTGGCTCAGTGGTTAAGCATCTCCCTTTGGCTCAGGTTGTGATCCGGGGCCCTGGGATTAAGTCCTGCATTAGGCTCCCCAGAGGGAGCCTGCCTCTCTCTCTGTGTCTCTAATGAAAATAAAATCTTATAAAAAAAAGGAAGGAAGGAAGGAAGGAAGGAAGGAAGGAAGGAAGGAAGGAAGGAAGGAAGGACAAGTGTTCATGAGGATGTGGAAGAAAAGGAACTCTATGCACTATTGGTGGGAATGCAAACTGGTGCATTAGCCAGTACAGCAGTACATGAAAACATTAAAATTAGAAATACCACACAATCCAGCAATTTCACTATTGGGTATTTACCCAAAGAAAATGAAAACACTTAATTCAAAAAGGTACAGGTAGCTCTATGCCCATTGCAGCATTACTTAACAATAGCCAAGATACAGAAGCAACCCAAGTGTCCATCAATAGATAAATGAATAAAAAAAAAAAAAAAGATGTGGTATGTGGTATACACACACAATGGAATATTCCTCAGCCACAGAAAGGAGTGAGATCTTGCCATTTGCAACAACATGGATGGGCCTGAG
Source organism: Vulpes lagopus (assembly GCF_018345385.1). NCBI lineage: Eukaryota > Metazoa > Chordata > Mammalia > Carnivora > Canidae > Vulpes > Vulpes lagopus. Next base: position 25,447,159 of record NC_054828.1, on the reverse strand, counting down.
GGTATCATGCTAAGTGAAATAAATCAGTCAAAGAAAGACAAATACCAGATGATTTCACTTATATATAGAATCTAAAAAAACTAAGCAGACAATAAAAGACTCTTAAAAACAGAGAACAAACTGGTGGTTACCAGAGCGGGGGAAGGGGGGGGTGGAATAGGTGAGATAGGTGAAGAGGATTGAGATGTACAAACTTCCAGTTACAAAATAAAAAAGGAAAAAAAAAAGGGAAAAAAGAAAAGAAAATAGGGGAGCAAGGTACTTCTGCTTCTAGCATGATGGAGTAACAGGGACTAGATTCACTCTCCCCTTCGAAATGACTAACACAAACACAAAATAGGTGAAATGATGGTTTTCAGACATTGCACCTCAGATTATGAAGAACAGGAATTCCTGAGAAAGAGGAAACATAGGAGAGATGAGTGAGTGCCGAACTTGGGGTCTGAAGACAATCTTCAGGTGGTGGGGGAATGCAGCTAGAGCCCAGCAATTTCACTGAGTTGAGGAAGTGTGATCAGGAGTTCTGGGAGGCCAAACTAGCTTGGGTGCACAGGGCAAAGTGTCGGAGAGGAGACAGCTGCATGGGTGCACAAAAATAGAGGCCCATGCAGTGCCGGAGATCCAAAGAGAGTCTTCTAGTCTTCAGCGGAGTATTGGTCTGTGCATGTGTAAGAGGAAACTACTCAAGGCCGTGGAAAGAATCAGCCCTTCAGATTAAAGGGAACAATCCTGAAAGGTTGAACAGGGCTAGGAATTGTTCCTGTGCTCACGAGCTGGAGTGGGAAGCCTCACCATTCATGGTCAGCGAGTAACTCAGAAAGTTACTGCCTCTGTAATGGAGTCACATTAGTCACAGACTAAAGGCTGCTTTGATCCCACCTAAGCAACCTAAAAGCAAAATTGAAAGGATCAAACTGTTTCTAAACAACAATTTCATCCCAGAACAAAGCTCAATGATATTTATAGGAACACAGAAACATCTAGTCCCCAAAACAAGATACAATATTCGGTAGAAAAAATGCTGGTGTTCTGCTATTCAATAAAAAATTTCTAAGCAGACAGGGGCACCTGGTTGGCTCGTCGGTGTAGTGTGTCACTCTTGGTTTTGCGGTTGTGATTCGAGCCCCACATTTGATATAGAAATTACTTAAAAATAATATCTTAAAAAAAAAATTTCTGAGCATGCAAAGGAGCCAGAAAATATGACCCACAGTGAGGAGGAGAGCAAATCAATAGAAACAGGTCCAGAAATGACAAAATGATTAAATCAGTGAACAAAGCGAAGTTAATATAACTCTGTTATTATGTTCAAGAATGAAAAGCTTGAATGTGTTAAGTAGAGACAAGAGAGATATAAAAAAGACACACATGAAAACTCTAGAGATGAACCACACAGTGGAATTAATAGCCGATTAGATACTGCAGAAGAAAAAAAGCCTAAGTACAGAGGTGACCACCAGAAGAAAACACGAACTTTCCTAAGTACCAAAAGTGTTTTAATAAATAAGAGTAAAGGGTGCACATCTTTCTTTCTTTTTTTTCTTTCTTTCTTTTAGAGAGAAGCGCACATGTGTACGTGGGTTGGGGAGAAAGGGCAGAATGAGAGAATCTTAGGAAGCCACCGGCTTTATCTCGTGACTCTGAGATCACAACTTGAGTGAAATCAAGAGTTAGACACTTACCTGAGCCACCCAGGCACCCCAAGACTGCGCATCTTTTAGAAAAAGAAGTACACGGGACGCCTGGGTGGCTCAGCGGTTGAGCATCTGCCTTCGGCCCAGGGTGTGATCGCATGGTCACTGGATCGAGTCCCGCATCGGGCTCCCTGCATGGAGCCTGCTTCTCCCTCCGCCTGTGTTTCTGCCTCTCTCTCTGTGTCTTTCTCATGAATAAATAAATAAAATCTTAAAAAAAAAAGAAAAAGAAGTACAGTAAATAAAATATACGTCATTATAAAATATGACAGAGACCAAACATACCAATGACATCAATAAATGTGAACAGGCATAACTCACCTAGTAAAACAGTAAGATTTTCACTTTGAGTCATAAAACTACACCCAACTAGATGCTGCAAACAAGACCTCAAGCAAAATGATTCAGAAAGACTACACATAGAGGTATAGATGAAGGTATGTTAGGCTAAAAGAAAAATGGAAGGAGACAAAATATAGAAATTATCATGACAAAAATATTTTTTTAAAAAAGGGGGGGACACTTAGGTGGTTCAGTGGTTGAGTGTCTATCTTTGGCTCAGGGCATGATCCCAGGGTCCTGGGATCTAGTCCTGCATGGGGCTCCCAGGAGGGAGCCTGCTTCTCCCTCTGCTTGTGTTTCTACCTCTCTCTGTGTCTCTTATGAATAAATAAGTAAAATTAAAAAAAAATAAAAAGAGAATTATCATGACAGACCTTTATGCTTACCTGTACACATTCTTTAGTATTTATTAACAGAATTCTTAACTTCCCAAGTTGACATTGAAAATTGCTCTATGTTTGTACCTGACTCCATGCCTTTTTCATGTGGGGCAGACTACAATTACAGCTATCACTTAAAGAATGAAACTCCAGGCACAGTACCAAGAGCCTTTATTTACACAACTCATTTAATCTTCAGAACAACTCTATGGCATTTATGGATTATTACTCTCAGTTTACTATGGAGAAAATGAAAGATCAGAGAGGTCAAGTACTTTGTCCAAGGTCACACAGTAGTAGTAAGTGGCATAGCCAGTAACTCACTCAGGTCTGTTTGAGTCCCTTGTACCTGGACTCATCTGGTACTCCACACTGCCTTATCTTTTGTTAGGTCCTCATGAGGTGTTTGAAAAATACTGACGTTACCAGAAGGCATGTTAAATACTACATCAAATATAAAAATATGCCACATAGAAGAAATACCATTCATTTTAGAGAAGAATTTAAAATGCCCAATGTGGCACTCGAACTCACAGCCCTGAGATCAAAAGTTACATGCTCTACCAACTGAGCCAGCCAGGCACTCCTTACCTTTTTTTTTTTTTTAAGATTTTATTTATTTATTTGACAGAGCACAACGAGGGAGAGAGGCAGGCAGAGGGAGAGGGAGAAGCAGGCTCCCCAGTGAGCAGAGAGCCTGACATGGGGCTGGATCCTAGGACCCTGGGATCATGACCTGAACTGAAGGCAGACACCTAACCAACTGAACCACCCAGGCACCCCGCCTTTTCTATTTTTAATAAAAACCGGTGGAAAGGGCTGATTTACATTAAACAGCCATTACAACAGGGATTATTGTATAAAACATAGGTTACTTCCAAGATCCTAATTAATTACACTATTTTATATATATAACCTCCCACTTAGTTTTTCTTTGGGCCCAAATGAGCAGAATCATTAAGTTTTCATAAAATATTTTGATGTTATCATAAATGTGCTTTCCTTTTTTTTTTTTTAAGATTTTATTATCAAGTAATCTCCGCACCCAATGTGGGGCTCGCACTCACAACCCTGAGATCATGAGTTGCTTGCTCCACCGACTGAACCAGCCAGGTGCCCTTGACTTGCTCAACTTTTGAAGCGTACAATTTCCATGGTTTATGGCTCCTAACACAAACTATATTTGTATTCTAGGCCTGAGAAATGTGAACATGCTGACTGGATATATGAATACACACACACAACAATAAAGTTTTTCTCAAGGTTTCATTTATATTAATGTAATTTAAGTATATAGTATCCCCATTCAATTAGGAGTAGTAGTAGTATCAACTTTAGTTTAGTTTTGTTTTTTTTTTAAATTTTTATTTATTTATGATAGTCACAGAGAGAGAGAGAGAGAGAGGCAGAGACACAGGCAGAGGGAGAAGCAGGCTCCATGCACCGGGAGCCCGACGTGGGATTCGATCCCGAGTCTCCAGGATCGCGCCCTGGGCCAAAGGCAGGCGCCAAACCGCTGTGCCACCCAGGGATCCCTCAACTTTAGTTTTATCTGGATTTAAATTCCCTAAAAATTCTAGCAATGTGCATAATGAGAATTCCTGGTCCCAGAAACTGTGTGATATGATAAATGTCATTGCATTCAACTACTGAGTTTGGGAGTAAATTGTTACACAGCAATAGATGATTGAAATACTGAGATGCAATCTAAATCAACTAGGCACATGATATGGAAATTATTGGTTGTCATGGAAGGACATCTCAAAACTTCCTGAGTGGTTCTAATCTATCAATAAGTATTAATCAATATTTAATAAATTGTTGGGAGATAGAATGGCTATATGCTGCAAACAAACATGACTTAGAGAATGGTGCCTTGGAATAGAGCTTTGTCAGTGATATTAAGCATTTACCCATCACCCTCTTCTAGGGAGAGACCTCCTAAATCTGGATTATAAGAATAATTTGGCTGCATTCTCTATTAGGGAATAAAGATGATCTTGTTTCCCTGTTTCTGAGTTTAGATGAATAACCCCTTCCAACCCATTCTACTCCTTTGATCTGTTTTATGCCTGTCAAACAACTCTGGATAACAATTCAGCTTTCCTGATGGCTAGGGAAAAGGGTGGGGGGTCCTCACTGTGAGGCAGGAACATTTGGATGTGTGGATGCTATCCTAGCCTGCTCAGACAAAGGCCATCTGGACAAACCCCAAGTCTGACAAAGTCAGGTTTATTGGTTCAAGGAACTAGAGCCTGCATACCAGCGGAGCCCTGGGGCATTTCACCAAACAAAGAAAGAGATAAGGTTATTATGTAATTTAGGGGAAGGGAGTTTAGGTAAAATTTAAATGAAGTAATGTTTGAATAGCCTCAAAACAAACAGGATTGTGTGTTAGGGGTCAGTTTTGGGTGTAAACTGCAAATCAAACTCAGGGCTTTGCTTCTTGGGAATTAGCAAGCGAAGATAGCTATATAAATGTCTTGTCTGGAGCCCGCATTTCGGTTGAAATGGAGGCTGTTTCTCTATGTTAAAGACATAGATCTGCCCAGCAAAAGAGTGCGGGCTTTCATTCTCGCTGGTTGGATTTTAAACAGCAGTGTTTCTTGATGGCCTCTGGTTTTAGAACAAGGCTTCTCATCCAGAAAATAGAAGTCACTCAAAAGGGGGTTTGTTATGACATTTTACAGCTTTACCATGACCTTGGGAGTAATACTGTTTCCAGTTAACTTTGCAGCTGGCTTTGTTTCTGTTCTGCCATCCAGATTCAGGGTAGGGCAGTTTTTCCTTTCTCAGTGTAATGTCTGGGGAGAGAATTGTTTGAGTCTTTATTAAAAAAAAAAAAAAAAATCACCAGCTACTTTGCTGAATGTAGTACACCACAGATGAATACAATAAAAAGTAATTGCTATGTTTAAAAACCAACCAACCAACCCCAAACAGTCATACTATTTCACTGTTCCCAAACACTTTTAGGTCACGACATCGTTCTTTCACAATTGTCTATAAAAAAGTGGCATTCACGTCAGAGGGATCCAGAGCATGATTTTAAAACTAATTAAAATATCGTATGACCTGGGAAATGTGAGTCATGACAGAAGAAATGTTTTTCTCTTCCACGAGAACCTAAGAGATCACTGCCAAGAACATTTCTTTCTTGTTAGAAAGTGTTAATCAGTGTCCAATCAGAAAAACAATCTAGATAATTCTACTAAACAGGATTGAAGGTAGGGACTTAGCTACAAAGACGTTGGAAGGGCTGGAAGAACCGAAGAGCCAAAGACCCAAGAAGTTCGAGCTGGGAGTGAGGTGGGGATTATTGCAAAAGCTCCCACTGAGTGGCTAGGGGACGTGGGTCTGCATTACTATTCTTGTATTACTGAATCAAAATTAAAATGTCAATCACAATTTGATACTGAAAAATACACAGATAAACCTGTTGAGTCATGTTTCAGAGCATGGATGTGAGGCACCAGCAATTATTAGCTGCGTGACCCTGGGCAGGTTTTCTCACTTGGCAATAGAGGAAGCTCTACCTCCCAGGGTAGCTGTATTGTTGCAATGAGTAAAGAGGGTACAGCTTGTGAAGGGCTCGCAGCAGGCCTGGCACCCGGTAAACTCTCCACTGATTTAGGGTCCTTGCATCTGCTGGAAGCAGCACCTGCCTAAGCTGAGGCCATGCCAGGGACGGCCACTCACCCTGCTGGAGAATGGAAGAAAAACTAGTTAGAAGTAACTGAGGTAGGGGCCTGGGCGGTTCAGTGGTTGAGCGTCTGCCTTTGGCTCAGGACGGGTCCTGGGATCGAGTCCTACATCAGGGTCCCCGCAGGGAGCCTGCTTCTCCTCTGCCTGTGTCTCTGTCTCTCTCTCTGTGTCTCTCTTGAGTAAATAAATTAAATCCTAAAAAATAATAATAGAGATCCCTGGGTCGCGCAGCGGTTTAGCTCCTGCCTTGGCCCCGGGTGCGATCCTGGAGACTCGGGATCGAATCCCACGTCGGGCTTCCGGTGCATGGAGCCTGCTTCTCCCTCTGCCTGTGTCTCTGCCTCTCTCTCTCTGTGTGACTATCATAAATAAAATAAATAAATAAATAAATAAATAAATAAATAAATAAATAAATAAATAAATAAATAAATAAATAAAATAATAATAAAAAGAAAGAAGTGAGATCTTCCTGAAACCCTTACAATGTTGGGGGGGGGGCGGTTGGCGTCAGACGGTCCTGGGTTTAGTACCCACTGGGCTCCCTACCTGGTACTGGGCCCCAGGAGTGCAGGTCTGAAGGGCTTCTGAGCTGCAGGTTTTCCCAGGTGGAAAACTGAAGTAGTTTCTTCCTTGCAGGGCAGATGTAAAACCTAAATGAGACTTTTTTTTTAAAGTATGTGAAATACCTGGCTTATAGCAGGAGTTCAATAACAGGAACTGCTATAATTAAATAATTACTTTATACATAATTAACAGATAAATAATTAAAATCTTTGACATAAATAATTAAAAATCACTATCAAAATGTCATAAAGTATTGTGTCTGTCCTATCACCGTGTGCGAGGAAAACACTTACCTGGGTACGTTTTCAAAGGGAGAGCTTGGTGTGCGTGCGTGCCCATCGCGGGTACCTGCCCTAAGGCGGCTCCCGGGCCTGGACGCTGCATTCACGGGCTCTGGAGTCCGGGGCGGGGAAAAGGTGAAGTCCCCACATGTCGCCACCGGGTGGCGCAGCGACCCTTCGCCAGGCTGCGGTGAAAAACCCGCCGGGTTGGGAAGCCTGACCGCTTTGTCAGCTCCGGCAGGGCCAGCACTTTGTCTGGAAGTGGCCCGGAGGATGCACGGCCTCCGCAGGACCGCTGGGGACGAGGGCCACAGCAGGAGACGGGGTGAAGAAAATGTGTCAGTGGAGGTACCCCCGGCACCTGGGGAGCCCCCCCCCCAGGCCCACGGATAATTCATCTGTTCTTGCCAAACGGTTTGTCCAGTGCTCAGCATGAGCCGTGAACCGGGCACAGTGTGAGATCAGCCCCCTCAGGCAGCTCACAGTCTTGCTGACGAGCTTGGCACGTGGACACATGGCTAATAGGTAAGGTGAAAATAACAGGACATAGGGACACCTGGGTGGCTCAGTGATTGAGCACCTGCCTTTGGCCCAGGGCGTGATCCTGGTGACCCGGGATGGAATCCCACGTCGGGCTCCCTGCATGGAGCCTGCTTCTCCCTCTGCCTGTGTCTCTGCCTCTGTGTGTGTGTGTGTCTCTCATGAATAAATAAAATATTAAAAAAAAAAGAAAATAACAGGACATAATGCCACCATCTCTTCAACCCTTATGGCGAGCCAGGGGCTGGATGATAATCTTCCTACTTTGCACATAAGGAAACCAGGATTCAAGGGATTCACTCATTTTCCAAATTCCCAAAGCTGAAAAAACCAGATTCAAGCCATGCCGCTGTATTTTAGAGGCTTTGTCAGCAGTGCTTTGCAAACCACTGCTGCTCGCCTAAAACAAGACACACAGCCCCGCTCCTTTAAAAGCTCACCACTTGAGGTTAGTCTCAGCAAGCTGACAAGATGACAGTGGGCACCCCGCTCCCCCAGCCCTGGGCTCAGTGCCCCTCTTGCCTTCCTCCCTGCTCCCTGTTCACTCACTGACTTAGGCACGTGGCTCACTGTAATCATCATCTTCTGGGCTCTTCCGCTGCCGCTCCCACAGCCACGGCTGGCCTTGGTGATCGCTGGCAGCTGGGCCCTGGAGAGACTAGCACCCACATCTCCCTGCTTACCTGGCCTTCCAGCTGGGTGCCTCAAATGCCCCACCCATAAGGAAACCTCATTTAACCTGGCGCGAGGAGGCCAGCAGGGGAGGCCCTCACGCCCCTCCACTGGTGGCCAACTGCACACCCAACGGGAAGACTCACCCACCAAGTAGACAGCTGCTACTTCACTCTCCAGGCAGCAGGGGGAAAGGGCTGTCTCCTGGGTGCTCCAACAGCCCGGCCAGGGAGAGACTGTCACAACTCAGCCGGTGAAAAGCCACTGCAGTTCGAATCCCTGTTTATGCCAATGAACACTGGGTTTGTAAGAGCTGCCCCATCTCCTTTTCCACCATGAAGGACCCTCCCGCTTTGTTTTGCGGGCTTGGCTAGCATTCTGCTGCAGTTTGCTCATCCCAAGTTGCCATTCTCTGCTATTCCTGAAAAAAGCCTCTTTTTGATGGGAAAATAACTGATAATTTTCTTTTTAAAGTTAACACAACTATTCTTTGTTTTACTGGGCCCCCTGGCAGCTGGTCCAGCTTCTCCCTGCACCCACCTCTCCTGACTTCACCTCCTTCTTTCCCCAGCGTAGTTCCCATGAGGTGGCACCTCGGCTACCCTTCAAGAACAGCTTTGGTGCTGTCCCCAGTCCCACTCTCCTCCGGATGCTGGCTTCTACCTCACCATCACCAGTCCTTGCTGGGCACTACATCCCGCAACCGTGGCCGTGGCCTCGGTGGGAATCCTTGCAGCAGGGGAGCCCATTGGAAGGGAATAGGAAATTCTGAACGGAGCACTGAGCTGAAGGCTTCAGAGTTCTTCTGGGACGGCAGCGAAGTTGTGGGGTCCCAGGGCTGAAGACAGTGGAGAGGCCCTGACAGTCACTGAGGAGAATGGGGAGCTCCTGGTGGGGGGAGCATGCGGAGGGCCCAGCTGAGGATGTGGACCTAGGAGCTAAGGTGGGAACCAATTCTGTGGCTGTGGCCTTCCTCTCTGAATGCTTGGCTGCAGGGATGAGCAATCAGTTTATCCAGGGCCAGGAGGCTGCCAGGTGGTTCCAACAGAAAATGCTGGAGATATTGGCCAAAGTGTTGGAGCGAAATTTATAGACATTAACCTGATTACCTGGCTTGAAAACCTGATCGTTTACTAATTGTTTACAAAACAGAAGCTTCCTGAAGGCAGGGCCTTGCTCTGCATGTAGTCCTATCCTGTCAGGGGTCACTTCTTGAGCAAGTGAACTCAGACAGTGGGCATGAAGAACCTCAGTGCTCTGGCAGCAGGACAGAGGCAGAGGGAGAGTGAGAGAGACTGAAGGAGGTGTCTGATGGCCCAGTTTCAGAGACGGGTCACTTCTGGAGATGATCTGCTCAGGACACCAGGGCCTGAGGTCGAGTGCAGGTAGGTGACCAATACATCTGGGTTTGTTTGGACCTTCTTGTCTCTACCATGGAAAGCCCTGTGTCCTCGAGAGCCTTCAGTCCTGGGTAATTTGGCCAACTGGTTACTACATGCTGGACAAGAACATCTCTGAGAAGCCAGAATATTGGTCAGTGGTCTGTGGAAGCTGCAGGATTCCTCACTCCTGTGGGCCTGTGTCAGTTTTTGCCACACTCAATGTGGGACTCCTTGGGCATGTTTTCCCAGCAGTGAAAGGGAGCCTTTTCATAGCACTGAACTCTAGGAATAACAAGTATGCTAAAAATGGCAAGTACTTCCAAGAGTGGAAACACCAAGGTGTGGCTACATCAGCATTTCCAAATCTGCAAATTAAGTGCATCGTGCTCAGAGCCTTAAAAAAATCCTATCAACACAGCTGCCCTGCTAATTTTTTCTCTTTCTAGTGGAAATTAAACTGCTGATTTATTATAATAGCATCTATTTTCTTAGAACTCTAATAACGTCAATTTGCAATATTACATGAAATGCCTATATATAAATATCATAATTTTATTTAATTGAGCACAAGAATCATATCAAAAATGAAATAGTCTTTGGTTAAATAGACATATCTAGTGTTGAAAATAGATTTCACACTCCACATGCATTATATAGCATAGACAAACCTTCATTATAATTCAAATTTTCTAATAACTGACTTGCTGTTACAGCAATCAAATGTGCATCAGTAAATTATTCTAGAGAAGCTTTATTTTCAGGACAATATTTGATGGATAAATCATTAAAAATGAAATACAGACTTTCTGGAAAAATTGCAGAAATACATTTCAACTAAAAAATAACTCTCATAATGAGTCAATATATACAAGGTACATTGAAACAAGTAACATCAGAATTATCCTATGTCAACATCATGGATATGTACAGTCACTATAAATAAAACCATAGGGGTCAGGATATAGCTGTTCACAGAAACAAAAGACTTCTTTCCCAGAACATTTAGGAATATTCCAGGAATGTTACTAGGAGTATAGTTCTTTCCTATAATCAGGGGGAGAATCAGTATATACAGACTCAGATTCCTACAGTACCTACAGCTTACTCAACATGCTTATGTCAGAAATTTGAAGAGAGCCTCCCTTTCTATGTGTCCCACATAAAATCTTATTTGAATCTGTTGAATTCTTATTAATTTGGATTCAATATTAAATTGAATACATTTAGAAAACAAATTTTCTCTTTCACAAATGCATACATTAATGGTTAACTAAAGAAAACTAATGTCTGTTCTGCTAGATTTTGGCACATAGTTGAGTTCTTCATTTCATTAAGGACCAATGAGATAGCATAAATGCCTTAGTAAGTCCGCTAAGCCTTGTATTTTGTTTGTATTAAACTTTTTACTCTGAAATAATTGCAAATTCTAAGATAACTGCAGAAATTGTAGATTCACATAGAGTTGTAGAAAATAATACAAAGAGATCTTGTTTGCCTTTTATCCAGTTTCCCCCAAGGGTACTATCATGCAAAACTATTCCATACCACAACCAGGATTTTGACATTGATACAGTCAAGACACAGAATGTTTCCATTGTAAGGATCCCTCATGGTTACTCACCTCTCTCCTCCAAACTCCTCCTTAGCAACCTCTCATCTGTTCTCCATTTCTAGAACTTTACATTTCAAAATGTTGTATAAAAAAAATGTTGTATAAATGAATTGTACAGTGTGTAACCCTGTGGGATTGACTTTTCACTCAGCATAATTCTCTGGCGATTCATCCAAGTTGTTGCTTGTATGAGAGATTATTTTTATTGCTGAGTAGTATTCCAGGGCATGGATGTATCACATGTTTAACCAGCCACCCATTAAAGGACATCTGGTTGTTTACAGTTTTTGAATATTATGAATAAAGCTGCTATGAACATTCATGGACATTTTTTGTGTGTGAACATAAGTTTTCATCTCTCTGGGATAAATGCCCAACAGTGCAATTGCTAAGTGGTATGGCAGCTGCATGTTTAGTTTTATAGGAAACTGCCAAATGGTTTTGCAGAGTGGCTGTTCCATTTTACGTTCCCACCAGCTATGTATGACTGATCCAGTTTCTTTGTATCCTTGCTAATACTTGGTGTTGTTACTATATGTTAGGAATTTTGATAGGTGCATAGTAGTATCTCATTGTGGTTTTAATTTGCAATTCCCTAATGATCAATGATGTTGAGTATCTTTTCATGGTCTTATTTGCCATGTGTATATCCTCTTCAGTGAAATGTTTGTATATGTTCTCCATTTTTGAATTGGATTTTTTTAAAAAAATTATTGAGTTTTGTGAGTTCTCTATATATTTCTAGGTATTAGTCATTTGTCAGATATACACTTGCAAATATTTTCTCTCATTCTGTAGCCTGTCTTTTCATTCTTCTAACATGGTCTTTTTCAGAGCAGAAGTTTGAAAATTTGATGAAGTCATTTATCAAACTTTCCTTTATGGATTGTGCTTTTAGGTGTCAAATCAAAGTACTCTTTCCTTAGCCCTAGGCCCTGCAATTTTCTATTTTTTTTTTAAAGTTTTATAGTTTAAGATTTTATGTTTAGAAGTATGATCCATTTTGAGTTAATTTTTACATAAGGTATGGGGTTTAGGCTGAGGTTTCTATTGCCTGTGGATATCCCATTGCTTTAACATATTTGCTGAAAAGACTATCCTCCCTCCATTGAATTACTTTTGTATCTTTATATAAAACCCAGACGAATATATTTGTGTGGGTCTATTTCTAGATTTTCTACTCTGTTCTGTTGATCTATGTATCTGTGCCTCCAGCAATAAAAGCCATACTGTCTTGATTACTGTAGTTACATATAAATTTTTATATTGAATAGAGTGATTTCTCCTACTTATTTTTCTTTTACAAGACTGTTTTAGCTATTCCAAGGCCTATGTCTTGGAATTCCTGGAATAAACTTGAATATGTCTACAAACTTTGCTGGGACTTTGACAGAAATTGCATTAAACCGATAGCTAAATCTGGAGAGAACCGACATCCTTGCTATTTTGTGTCTTCCAATCCATGAACATGGTATATCTCTTTATTTATTTAGGTCTTTGATTTCTTTAACATCTTTTAATTTTTGACATATAGATCTTGTACATGTTTTGATAAATTTATACCTATTTATTTTCTTTGGAGTTATTATAAATGGCATTGTGCTTTTAATTTTGGTCTCCACTTTGTTCATTGTTAGTGTTTAGAAATGTGATTAAATTTTGTGTGCTGATCTTGTATCCTGAAACCTTGTTGAATCCACTAGTTCTGGGAGTTTTGTTTTGTTTTGTTTTAGTAGATTCTTTGGAATTTGCTATGTAGACAATCCTGTCATTTGTAAACAGAGATATTTCTTTCCAATCATATGCATTTAATTTTTTTTCTTGTTTATTGCCATGTGTGGAACTTCCAGGACAGCCTTTAACATTTTCATCAATGTAAATTTCCAGAGATTTGCAGAAACATACTGTCCTGAATGGGGCCCATCATTCTCAAACAGATGTATCTTCAACACTCTTATCATCTAACCTGTTTAGACTTCATTCCCTATAATTTGGATAAATAACTGATAACATTCAGCAGTGGTTTTTAATGGCACCCACAACTGCAAAGCCTCTTGAAGCTAGCAGAGAGGCCGTTAATGAGCTAAGTGGAACCTCATTATAAAAGCAAACTTAGCATAGGAGCATTATTCGTAAGACAGAACTAGGAGGTAGTGATGCTCAAAGAATTAAGGTATGAGGTTGACTTATGGAGTATGTGGTTTATCCTTCCAGTTTTCCCCTCTTATCTCTAAATTGAAGGTAGCCATAATTTTTTAACTTGGAAATACAAAGTACCATCAAAGTTACCTTATTCTTATATATTAGAAATTGCTATTGTTAGGAACCCTTTCAATAATTGGCTTTTGACAAAGAATTCCATGCATCTTTCTATGCTTTTAGTAATAGGCACTTAAAATATATTTTGACATTTCAAACTCTATTCATGTCTTAATTTTTTAAATAAAAGTATAACCATCAATAACATTTTACTTATTTAAAAAGTGTATATTTACTATAGTGTTGTGTTTTTATGTTATACAACATACCTAACCCACCAAAGAGGGTTCATAGCCTTTATAAAAAGACAGAAAACTGGGTACTACTAGATCTTTATAGAGGTCAATGTAAGAGGTCTTGGATGTATACACATAGGCCCTCTATAGGCCTTAGATGTGTGCTCAGGTACAATGTAGTTTCTTGCAAAACCAGGAGCTCCTGCATATAATTTGTAGAAAATTTTAATCTGTAGTAACAGTAAAACTTCAGAGACTTTTGTTTTTGTTATTTTGGTAGTTAACCGTGGCAAATCAGCCACAGACAGGTTAATCCTCACTTTACCAATTTTGCTGATTCAATGACCACCCCTGCATTTCAATAACACTCTTGTCTTGTTCTTAAGATTGGAAATCATCTAAGTGCCACTTCACCAGAAGCTGTGGCTTCTGGAGTCAGACCATGGGACGCTGACTTAGCCTGTCTGAGCCTCAGTTTTCTCATCTGTAAGTGGCAATGATGATATGACTCTCACTGGTTGTAAGGCTTACATGAGATGATCCTGCCAAGGGCCTGGTCCAAGGCTGGGCAGGGAGTGTGCCTTCAATTACTGACTTCCTGGATTCCTCCTCTTGTATATTGTCCTTGCTTCCTTCTCTACTTCCCCCATGCTCTTCTCCTCTCTACACACCACAGAATGAGATGCTTCTTATTTTGGATGCCACTCCTCATGCCTAAGGAAAGGGAACCATCTGTCAGAAGCATTAGCAGTTGGGATCTGGGGGGTTTGGTGCTGAAGCTGTCCTGCCTCAAGAATGAATTACCAAGGCCTGCTCACCCAGAATGGGGCTGCACGCAGGACTCTGTGTTCTCATGCAGTTTGTCATGTTATAGTGGGACAAAGGCTTCCTAAGTGCCTAATACATTCTAGCAAATGTGACTTCATAATGCATCTGCAGTCCAGTAAGTAGCATGATGAGTGCTCCATAGACAAGCAGCCCTGCGTGCTCACCCCAAACACAAGACTGTAGCCACGTGAGGCATATCTAGTTCCTTTGTGGTTGCGGTGAGCTTCAAATCCAGACTGCTTTGGGCACAGCAAGCAATGAAAATACGCTCACAATACAATGCAATCACATTGCACATATTTTTTTTTTTTTTTTTTTTTGTCCTAAGGAATGGAACAGCAACTGTCTCAACAGGTCACTTCGACAACCAACGATGATTCCCGAGTCAGCGAGACTGGGTTGACTACGATACAGAGGCTAAATATGTGAGTGCCTGTGTGTGGGTTTGCAAACAAGTACTCTAATCTCCAGCCTGGCACAGGGTTCCCTGGTCACCCTCCCTCGTTCTGTCATGATGATGACAGGGCGGCTGTGAAGCCTGCAACCAGACAGACAGCAGATCAGTCGCCGTCTGGCAGCGTGACTTCAAAGGTTTTCATTTCCTGCAAACCCCAAGGACTTTCTTCTTACTGCATCAGGCCTTTCTTGGGACTGCTCTGAAGTATTCGTCCCTCGAAATGTCGGATACTCCTCCATACCATTTCTGAAGCCAGATATGTTCTATCCTCATCTTCATAAAGAACCACTCATACTGACGAGGCCACTTCCTCATAACAGGGTGTCTGTAGAAATAAAGGAGAGGTCACGAGAGAGCCACTCTCATCAGCGGGTGCGCCCTCCCCGGGCAGCGGTCCAGACTACTAGCATCGGCCAGGTGAGGCAGGCCTCCAGAACCCAGGCCTCGTTTGGGTGGAGCCAGAGGCAGAAGCCAGGGAGCCAGGGATGGGGGCTGGGACACCCCAGGAAGGCGGGAAACTGCACCTCCACCGAGGGGCAAACCAGTCTTGTCCCAGGCTCCTTGGTTCCAATCCCAGGCTGACTGCTGATGAGCTATGATGCTTCATGGGCCGTTTGGCCTCTCAAACCCTGCTCTCCTTACCCATTATGTGGGATGATGGTCAGTGCTCAGATCATGGGGTTGTGCGGAGAGCAAACAACTCTGCACATGTGAAGCACCTGCACAGACCAAGTGCTCGGTGAAAGCTGGTTACTGTTACCAGGAAACACAAAGACAGGCTTGATGCATCAAAAGAATTGTGAGCCCACGAAACGAATCTGTTCATGGGAAGATCTCCATTCCTGCCAGAGGCTTAGAACTGTTGAACCAAGTAGAGAGTTAGCCAGAATGGACAGGGAACGTTGCACTCCACCTTCACTGACTTGCTTTCTCCTTCACGCATAACTCTACACACACACATGATTCGTAAGGGCAGGGGCTTGGCTCACTTCTTTAAAATTTCATAAAAGTAAAAAATTATATTCATATCAAATAATGTCAGAAACAAAATTCAAAGACCAAAGGCAGGCTGGGAAGGATGTCTGTGACAATGTAGATGCAGTAACAGGCTCATGGCCTCTTATAAGAGATAATTTGTTTTGAAATAACTGTAAACACACAGAGAAGTTGAAAGTACATTACAATGAACTGGGTTTTTCCCCCTAAACCACTTGAAATTAAATTGCTGATGTGATGGGCCAACACTCCAAATGTTTGCGCAGCCAAGATAATAAAAGGATTGTCGTTATTTTAAGCCAACACCTTTTGTACTTGGAACTGGAACACACTTTGGCACTGGCAGGTGGGGGGCAGGTGTAGCAAATCCTAATCCAGGGGGCACCGGCCTTGCGTGCAGGCAGCCAGGGGCAGGTGGCAGGAACTTGAGGAGACTCACGGTGGGGGCTTAAAAGAAGCTAAAGATGAAATTCGTCGAAGTGGGAGATAAAGGGACCCATGTAACATAGTGGTGAAAAATTTGGCAACACCATGCCTGCGTGATGCAGACGGCAGGAAATGAATTTAACGAACCCAATGGTCTCCCTGAGATTTTGGCCTCTTCTCACTGCCTATCATAACACAAAAGAGGAGTGTTTAGAAGTAAAGAGGACAGCTGGACTTGAAAGTATATCACGCATGCGGGCACACACACCCTCTCTGTTCTTTTCTCAGTCTATGTTCAGAAAACCCTGCGTTCGTGTTTTGTATCTGATCACGATATGATTCAGGAGTTCATTCCGATTTTCTCTGTGGATGTGAAAATCTTTTCCACTGCATTGAGAAGCCAGGGTTCCCCTCTCCTACTACTTATTTGATGCTTCTCCTGTATGCTTCACCTCCTGAAGTGCCACCCACACCGCTTCTCCACTTGCTTTCATATTACTCTAACTTAGACAAAGTATTAATCTGCCTGTTTTCATCACCTGCAACTCTGGGAGGGTACCTGCCACTCCCGGGCCCGGCTCTGACCAAGGCCACCCCCCTGACCCATGGAGACAGACTCCACACCCGAGCGACCACCCCTCCATGCACACACCCTCCTCACGTTTTCATAAGCCCTTGACCTCTCACCACCTCTAACCTCCGCTCTCTGGGAACCCCTACAGCAGTGATTCTTAAACTTCAGCATTCATGCTAATTTCCTGGAATGTGCTTTTAAAATTTAGATTGAATCTTCTCTCCAGAGAATCTGACTCAGTCAGTGGGTGGGTTGGGTGGGTGGGGGCAGAAAGCCTGCCGCCGCCAGCATCTTCATGAGTCAGACGGAGGCATCACAGGACCACACTGGAGAGGCGCTCTTTCACCTCTGCACTGTGCTTTGCTTAGCGTGGCCCTTTGACAATGTTTGTTGGGTTGACTTCTCTACAAAGCCCAGGTATTTCCATTTCAAGGCAGGGTGTTGTGGATGGTTGCAAGGGCGCAAGGAAGAGTGCCTCAATCGGGATGCTGTGTGGCCTCTGCTGCCACCTGGAGCAGCCAAGACAGCCAGCGTGAGGTTGGCAGTGCTGCCATCCGAGGGCCACTCAGACCATTACTGTCATTTGCTTCAAAGGCAACAAATGGCACAGTCCTCACCTCTGCTTTTTATTGAGGTTTATTTTGGGGCAAATCAACTTGAAAGCATATACAAACCTTGAAAACATGGCCTGCTTGGCAAATTCTACTTCTTCTGGAGGCACTGCAATCATCTGGCCGGTGAGCGTCAACCGGGCACATCGGGGGTCTTCCGGGTCGACGATATTTTTTCTGCATTCAGAGAACATTTTTCACATATTAAAATGATAGAACATTGACCTGAAATACTGAGGATTTTATTAAAAATTAAAAATAGCAGCCACAGAGCTGGTTGTATCATTCAGGTTTTTACACTGTCCATAATCACTTTAAAAATACTTTGGCACAGGCCATGTGGGAGGTGTGAGTGGGTAAGTTACACATTGGCCTGCACCCCCGGGGCAGCAGAGAACCCCCAAAGGACCTTAGTCAAGGGGGCACGTGCCAGCTTGACCTCTGCAAGACTGTACTCGGGAGCTGCTGTCCTGAATCATGTTGCTGCTCTGCACAACTCTAGGGGGTGCCACTCACTTAAAGACTGTATGAAAGGTGCTCCTGAAGTAGTGCGGTGCACCTGCCTGGATCCAGGGTGACTGAGACAAGGGTCTTCAGACGTCACTATCAGAACGTGGAGGCTCCTCCCTCAGCGTAAGGGACATTGGAAATAATGAGAACGTTATTGTGACTATATCTGTGACTGCTTGCTAGAAGTGCTTCCACAGTGGCAGACTTCTTCTATGACCTGCTTTCACTGAAAGAGTCACCTGGCAGTAAGGGTGTATTCTGTATTCGGGACACCGCTCTACTTCTGTAATATGATATACGGTATGATATGATGTAATATAATTCTCTTAGTTAAAAATTCTCATTAGGATTGCCTGATAAAATATTGCATGACACATAGTAATATGGGAAACATATTTGTTGTTTATCTCATTTAATTTTTTATAGCTTTACTGATATATATATATTTACATAAAATTCACCCTTTTGAAGTGCACAGTTGAGAGTTTTTAGGATATTCAGAGTAGTGCAACCAAAATCCTAATCTAATTTTAAAACATTTTCATCACCCCTCACAAAAACCTCTGTGCCTGTTGGGGGCACATTCCTCATTCCTGACCCTTCACTTCACCCACCCCATCCCGAGCAACCTCTGATCTACTGTCCACCTCTATAGATGTGCCTGTTGGGTCGATCCGGATGGAGTCATACCACATATGGTCTTTGGCGACTATCTTCTCTCACTTAGCATAGTGACTTCAAAGTTTATCCATGTTGTAGCCTGAATCAGAACTTCTTTTTTTTTACTGCTGAATGTTATTTGATTGTATGGAGAGACCACCTTGTGCTTATCCATTCATCAGCTGATGGGCATGTGGGTTGTTCCCACTTTCTGGTCCTTACAAATAATGCTGCCCTTGGCCCTTACAAATGATGTTTTTGTGTGGACATGTTTTTTCAGTGGTGGAACTGTTAGTAAGGGAATCGCTGGATCCTATGGCAATTCTACGTTTAACTTTTGGAAGAATAGCTGAATTGTTTTCCAAAGCAGCTGTACTATATTACATCCCCACCAGCAGTGTGTGAGGCCAGTTCCTCCACATCTTTGACAACACTGTTTTAGTCTTTTTCATTCTAGCCAGCTTAGTGAGTGTGAAGTGGTACCTCACTGTGGGTTTTATTTGCATTTCCCTGATGGCTAATGATATTGCACCTTTTCATGTGCTCATTGGCCATGTATCTATCTTTGGAGAAATGTTGCTCAAATCCTTCCCCATTTTAATTTCAACTTGATATATGTAAAAATAATTTAAAATTTTTTCATCAAGTCCAAATTACCTATTTTGCTTTTGTTTCCATTTATTTTTTTTTTTAAATCTCCCACCAAACTAGGGCAAAGGCTATTTATCAAAATCCTACACATGTGTTATATTTCATGGAACATGACAAGCGTGTCCATATTACTAGATATTGTGGCTTCTATAGTACGACAAGAAGTAGAAATTTGTATAAAGATTGGGAAATAATAAACAAACGTGTAGTTATTTGCAAATAACATGACTGTATACAAAGGAAAATGCAAGAAAATCCACACTAGGAACATCAGTATTGAGAAGAAAGCTCAGCAAGATTGTTGAGTTTAGGAATAAGATTATGAAACAATTGCATTGCTACTTATAAGCAAAAAATCATTTTTAAATACTAAAAAGTATACAAGATGGTTAAAAAAAAACTATAAAATACCTAGAAATAAATGTAATAAATATTGTGTAATACCTTGGTGGAAAAAACTGTGACTTTATTGAAATACATAAATGGCCTAAGCAAAGGAAGAGTTATCCCATACACATGAATGGGGAAGCCCAATTTAATGGAGCTGTCAATTTTCCCAGAATTAATCTTTTTCTAAAAAGACTTCATTTATTTATTTGAGTGAGAGAGAAAGAGAACAAAAAAGGGAGGAAAGGGAGAAGCCAACTCCCCACTGAGGAGGGAGGCCCATGTGGGGCTGGATCCCAGGACCCTGAGGTCATGACCTGAGCTGAAGGCAGATGCTTAACTGACTGAGCCACCCAGGTGCCCCTCAAAATTAATCTTTATAGATGACATAATTTCAATTCAAATTCTGGTATTTTTTAAAGATTTTATGTCTAAGTAATCTCTACACCCAACATGGAGCTCAAACTCACAGCCCCAAGATCAAGAGTCACATGTTCTAGTGACTGCGCCAACCAGGCGTCCCAAATTCTGGTATTTTTATTTTTATTTTTTATTTTTTTAAACATTTTTATTTTATTTTTTTAAAGATTTATTTATTCATTCAGAGAGAGCGAGAGAGAGGCAGAGACACAGGCAGAGGGAGAAGCAGGCTCCATGCAGGAATCCTGACGTGGGACTCGATCCCAGGTCCCTAGGATCACACCCTGGGCTGCAGGCAGCACTAAACCACTGCACCACTGAGGCTGCCCTTCTGGTATTTTTAAAGTAGAACTAAGCAAGCTGAATCTAAGCTTCACATGGAATAACAAAAGTCTGAGAATAGTCAAAACCATGATAAAGAAGAGCAACATGGTGGGAGGGCTTCCTCTACCAGATAGCAAACCCTGATGTAGAAGAACCATATTAATAAGGCAATGGGTATTGGTGTAAGGATAGAGCAAGGGAACAGACTGGAAGACCCAGAAATAGATCCATGCTTACACAATCCTTGACATACACCAAAGACTGAATTAGAAATTAGCAGGCAAGGTTCTAATTATTCAATAAATGGTGCTGAAAAAAATGGCTATCTGTATGGGAGAAGAAATCTAAAAATAAACCCCTATATCACACCCCATACAAGTAAATTCTACATTGAATTAATGAAATTAATGATTTAAATGTATAAAGCAAAGCCCTAATACTTTTAGGACAAAATCTTTATGACTTCAGGGTTGGAAAGAATTTCTTAAGCAAGACACAAAATGCACAAACCACAAAGGTAGATGAATATGACTTATTAAAATGTCAATTCTTCTTTAATAAAAGATTTCATAAGTCAGCTATGGGTGAAGTCTGTTAATTTCCATCATGATTTCTTATTCTCTCAGTGAGCGTGGTAGGCAGAATTCTGGGATGGTCTTCGTCATCTCCACCCCCTACTGCTCCACCCTTTATAATCCTTCTCCCTGAACATGGGAGCCGGCTCTCGCTTTTAACCAAGAGAATATGGCAAAGGTGACAGGATGTTAATCCCATGCTTATAAGATGTCACAGGCAGTGAGAAAGACTTAGGGACTGTGGAAGAGACAGACTGTCTTACCCTTCCTGCTGGTCTGGAAGAGGTCAGGTGCTGTGAGGTGACCTGTCCTGGCAGTGGAGGGAACAGTGGTGGCCTCCGGGAGCTGAGGCCCCAGTCCTACAACCACAAGGAAGTGAACTGTTCCACCAGGAACAACACTCATGGGAGCTAGAAAGAGGACCAGAGCTCCAGAAAAGGAAGGATGCAGCCCCACTGACATCTTGCTTGCAGCTTCAGGAGACTCTGAGCAGAGGACTCAGTTAAGCCATGCCCAGAACCCTGACCCACAGAAACTGTGAGATAACCAATGTGTGCTATTCCAAGCCTCCATGTTTGTGTTAGTTTGTTACATAGCACAGAGAATGAATACAGTGGGTCTGCTCAAATCGTAATTTTCAGCTGATAATTCTTTTTCCAGTCCCATTGTTTGTTACTGATTTCCAACTTAATTACATTTTGGTCAGAAAGTTATCCATATGGTATCTTTTGTTTGGTATTTGTTGAAATCAGCCTTGAAGCCTTGTGGTCAACTGCTTTGTGCCTGAATAGAATGGGCTTTCTCTAACTGTTCAGTGAAGGTTCTACAAATGACCATTACGGCAAGCTTCTTAAATGTCTTCAAATCTTTTCTATCTTTGCTATTTTTGTTGTTGTTGTTTGCTTGCTCTATCAATTACTAAAAGGTGTGTGAAATACTTTAAGGGCCAATGTCTGGATCTCCATCCTTACACACACGCACGCACGCACGCACTCACTTCACTTCCTCCTAAAGTAGTTATATCATAATTTTTATTTTTATTCATATAAATATTGTGTTTACAGTGAACACAGAGTTTACATAAGCCACTATGAATAAAGTTTTTATTCAACCTTTTGTTTTCATTTGGAATTAGTAATAATTTCCCCTTTTTCTTTCTTTTCTTTTTAATTTTATGTTAGCATTCTACAAAGTTACCATTTATTCATTCCCAAACTTCCTTTTAGCACAATCAATATCAGATATATTCTATTGTACTCAAAAGAACTGAAAACATGAGATGCCTGGGTGGCTCAGTGGTTGAGCATCTACCTTCAGCTCCAGGCATGATCCCAGGATCCAGGATCCGGTCCCACATAGGGCTCCCTGTGGGCAGCCTGCTTCTCCCTCTGCCTATGTCTCTGCCTCTCTCTCTGTGTCTCGCATGAATAAATAAATCTTAAAAAAAAAGAACTGAAAACATAAGTTCATACAAAAACTTGTAATCGATGTTGGTAGCAGCATTATTTATAATAGCCCAAAAGTAGAAATAAACCAAATGGCATCAAATAGACAGAATGTGGGATAAGTCATTCAGTGGAATATTATTCAGCTTTAAAAAGGAATGAAGTACTAGGGTGCCTGACTGGCTTAGTTGGTAGAGCATGCAACTCTTGATCTTGGGGTTTTAAGTTCAATCCTCACATTGAGTGCAGACATTACTTTAAAAAAAAATCTTTATAAAATCGGTGCCCTCTCTCACTTCAAAAAAAAAAAGAATGAAGTACTGATCGTATGGGTAAACTCTGAAGATACTTCAAGTGTGTATGTGTAATATAGGTAATAACTCATATATATATGCATATATATGTGCATAATATGCAAATTCATAGAGACAGAAAGGAGATTAGTGGCTGTAAGGGCTGGAAGAAGAGGAAATGGGAAGAGAAAGCGAATACACATGGGGTTTATTTTGAGGGAAATGAAAATATTTTGAAACTAGGTAGTGGTGATAGATGCACAACCTTGTGAATTACTAAAAGTCAGTGAACATCACACTTTAAAAGGTGAATCTTATGGTACGTGAACTCTATCTCAATTAAGAAAAAAGCCGTATTCCACTGAGTTCATTTTTTTCTTCTTGGGAATCATCTGCTGGCTCCCACCTGTACAGTACAGGTACTTTCATGTTTGTTGCATGACCATAATCAGGAGAACTCTCTTTATCAATGAGAAATTTCCCTGGTCCTGTGTAGGATCATTTCTTTCCTTTTTTTTTTCTTCTCATTTTGGTAAAATGATTCTGCCCAAAATATGTACGTTTTCTGAGAAGAACTACATTGGAAGTAAAATTGAGGTTTTGTTTATTTGAGAGTGTGATTAGTTTATTCTGATTTCTTTTATTTTTTTAAGTAAACTCTACACCTAATATGGGGCTCAAACCTACCACCCCAAGATCAAGAGTAGCATGCTCCATTGACTGAGCCAGCCATGTGCCCCTAGTTTACTCTCATTCTTGATTGATAGTTTGGCCGGGTAGTAAATGGTATATTTAATGCTATACTAAATGCTGAAGTAAATCCATCATTCTGGGTACCTGGTGAATAGTTTTAAATCTGGAGACTCATGTCTTTTGGTTCTGAAGAATTTTTCTTCAATTATATCTGATAATTTTTTCTTCTATTTTCTCATCTGTCCTGGAATTCTTTTATTTTAACTGCTGGACCTTTTGGATTAGTCCTTTAATTTTCTTGTTGTTCTTCTCATATGTTTCATCTATTTCCTTTTATTCCACTTTTTGGAAGATTACCTCAAATCTACCTTCTATATTTCAGTTGAGTTTTTTTTAATTTCTGTTATCATATTTTTAATCTTTAAGAGCTTTTTTTTTTTGTTTTTGGTCCTTAAAGCTCATTCTTCTGCTATATATTATCTTCTGTCCTGAAAAAAATGTTTCCTTCTTTTTGTATTGTTTTAATTTTCCCTAGTTCTTTTTATCTGTTCATTTTGCATGGTAGAGATTTTCCTAAAATGTTTTCCTTGACTGTTTATACTGTGGTACCTCACAGCCAACTGAAAATTCTGACTGCATAGGTATGGCTTTCTGACTAGTGGACTTTACTCTAAGGTGATCAGCTTTGATGGTTTTGCTGAGGGATTCCCTAACTATTTAGTATCTCTGTGTTTGTGTGTGTGTGTATATGTGTTTCTCTTGGGCTGTTCAGTAACCTTGGGGAAATCCTCAAAGGATTCTCAGACAAAGCTTTGTTAAAGATGAGCTCAGTCCATAATTCACAGGAATAAGCAAGAGTCAGTAGAAACATAAATAGTAGAATAGATACCCAAGATACACTTAACTGATTTATAAGATAAGGATATCTAGGGCAGCCTGGGTGGCTCAGCGTTTAAGCACCACCTTCAGGCTGGGGCCTGATCCTGGAGACCTGGGATGGAGTCCCGTATCAGGCTCCCTGCATGGAGCTTGCTTCTCCCTCTGCCTGTGTCTCTGTCTCTGTCTCTCTCTCTCTCTCTGTGTCTCTCATGAATAAATAATTTTTTAAAAATCTTTAAAAAATAAGATAGGGATATCTAAAATTAATAAGATCTCCCAATCTTTAATTGAAAGTGTAACTCTTTGGAGGTCTGATTTTATATAGGGACCTTATTTCTAACTCTTCACCTCACCCAGCCCAAGCTATTGTTTCTTCTTTCTTGTTGCATTAATACCTAAGCCTTTATTTTTCCCAGACTAGTATACCCCACTAGAAAAGTTCTGGTTCTGGGTTGTTTTTTTTTTTTTTTCATCTTCATTTTTAACCCCTGGGGATTTCTTTTTGTTTCTTACGAATATGCATTTAAAAGACTGCTTTTCTTCCTACTGTTTTTTAGATTGATGAAGTCTGCAGTTGTATTTTATTTTATTTATTTTTTTAAGATTTTATTTATTTATTCATGAGAGACACACACAGAGAGAGAGAGGCAGAGACACAGACAGAGGGAGAAGCAGGCTCCATGCAGGAAACCTGACGTGGGACTCGATCCCTGGACTCCAGGATCAGGCCCTGGGCCAAAGGCAGGTGCTAAACTGCTGAGCCACCCAGGGATCCCCTGCAGTTGTATTTTAAAACTTTAAACAGGGCAGCCTGTGTGGCTCAGCAGTTTAGCACTGCTTTCAAGCCTAGGGTGTGATCCTGGAGACCCGGGATCGAGTCCCGTGTTGGGCTCTCTGCATGGAGCCTGTTTCTCCCTGTGTTTGTGTGTCTCTCAGGAATACATAAACAAAATCTTAAAAAAAAAAAAAAACTTTAAACAATACAAATTTTTCTTTTTTAAGATAAAAACATAATTTTCATGTAGAAGATTTGGAGACTATAAAAACATACGCTGGAAAATAAAAATGTGTGTTTTAAAATAAACTTGGAATTTTCATCACTTGGAGTTGCCTCATATAGAGCTTTTATCTTATTTTTTTCCACTTCAAAGTTAAATCGTGAACATTTTATTTTGAGAAGTGCATGCTGTGAGGCCTATGTACTTGCAGAATTCTCAAACATTTTTCTACCATTCCTGTCTACTGAGTATCCAAAAGGGGCTAGGACGCTGCAGCTCTGATGTTGAATGACTTCACCCTGTATTGCGGGGCTGTGCAGAGAAGCTGAGTCATGGGAAGTGCACGGTGTCTGCTCTTGGTGCGACCACGGACCTTGTGAGCTGAAGCCCCAAGGACAGAGCCTCACTTTCCTCTTTGGTAAAGTGAGGACATTAATTTCTTGCCTGCCTTCTTCACAGAGTTCAAAGGTATGTAAGAGCATGATGAGCATCATAAGGAAGTGTTCTCATCGAAACGTGAAACTACAGTAAGTTAACGTGAGTGGGTTCAAGACAGGGAAGCTCTTCTTTGGGGTAGACCGGATCATTTCCCTTCTCCATCAGTCTATAACCCCAAGAGATTATTCTGGCGCTGCATTTCATTATCTAAGGCTAAATGAGAAAATCTTTATGATGGATTGTTCTCCAACATCAAAGGAGAGAAGGCAGCGGGAGAGAGCTTGCATTTCCCTTTTGCTTGAGGCCAGTTACAGTTAGGAAAAAGGGAGGTGGAGTACTCTTCCCTCGTCTGTCTTGTACAGTCAGTATCACTGAGCATTCTGATAGACAGGAAATGCAGAAGGACGTGAAAGGCATATAGTGAGGTGGTTAAGAGCATAGACTCCGGGCGCACCTAGCTGGCTCAGTCGGTGTTGTATGTGACTTCCTCTCTCTCCCTCTCTCTCTATCTCAGGGTTGTGGGTTCGAGTCCCACGTTGTGTGTAGAGATTCCTTTAAATAAAATCTTAAAAAAAAAAAAAAAGAGGATGGGCTCCTAATCAGCCCCTTAGACTTGAATCCTGTGATTCAACCTCTTTATGCCTCAGTTTCCTCACCTGTAAGAAACAGACACAAAGAGTTCCTGCCTCCTAGCAGCATTGTGAGGTACCACTGTGGGAAGATGGAGACTTCCTGGTGCTATGATGAGGTGGACTCCCCAGGATAACACTCCTGACTCTCTCCAATACTAAGACTTCAGTTAATCATTGAGTCTGAAAGAAGATACTGGACATCTTCTTGCAGGAAGAATCCATTCTGTTCTCCCCGGTCTCTTGCCATAAACTGGAAAGACCTGCCACAGCTCAGAGAGGTCCTAGGGTGGAAGTGCTGTAGACTGTGTGAATCTGTCAAATTTGGGAGTCTCCTTGCCCACATTCTCCATGTTGGCTTGACCAATGTTAAAAGTGAGATTTTGCTGTTCCCTCTGCTTTACTCTTTTAGTTCTCAATTGGTTTAGACCAGGCAAACGATGGCCTCTCACTTGTTTGTGTTTGGTGTGACAGATAAGAATGGATTTTACATTTTTAGAGGATGGAGAAAAATCAAGAGAAGAATAATATTTTATGACACATGAAATCTATATGAAATTTGGATTTCAGTCTACTTGAAAAAAGTTGTATTGGAGTATAGTCTCACTCATTTGTCTGTGGCTGCTTTCATGCTACAACAGCAGAGTTGAGTAGTTGTGACAGAAACCATATGGCCCCACATCTAAAAAATTTGCCATCCTCCCCCTACAGAAAACACTTTCCAACCCCTGGTTTAGATCATGGGACTGTTCATCAGGTCCCCTGGGACTCCTACATGAGGATGAAATGCATAAATTCATATAACATAATTAGAATAGTGCCTGGCCTGTAGCAAGCCCTCCAGGAGTCATGCTGTTACCATTCTGCTCAGTTGTCTTGGGAGCTGAAAGGGTGGAGTGGCTGGAAAGTTCTGGAATCTTATAGCCTTGATTGGTGGTGGTATTGATCATAAAATATCAAGAAGACTGCTATGGAGTGAGCTGTTTGCCTCTCAAATTCAAATAGTGAACCACCACCTCCCAGTGGGGCTGTATGTGAAAACAGGGTTTTTAGAGAAGTAATTGAGGGTAATTAATCACTTAAGGTTAATGAGGTCACAAGGGCGGTGTCCTCATCTGATGGCACTGCTGATCTTATAAGAAGAGAGCAGGGAGGGACACGCAGAGGACGAAGCCCAAGGGAGGACCAAGCAAGAAGGGGGCCATCTTCAAACCCAGGAGAGAGGCCTCAAGAGAAGCCAACCCTGCTGACACCTTCATCTTGGGCTTCCAGCATCCCGGCCTGTGAAAAAATAAATTTCTGTTGTTTTGGCCTCCCAGTCTGTGGTATTTTGCTAATACAAAGTTGGTGGGGACTGTACGGGGACTCTGAAATGGTGAGCACCAAAAGCCTCCTCCTCTGGCTCTCAGGCCACATTTGTTGCGGAGGTAGGATATTATGGGATGGAAGGTATTAAATTAGTATGACAGTAGATAACACATAATATTGGTGGGAGTTAACCTACAAAATCTTGGAGGTATTTTTTTAAAGCTGAAAATGGAGACCGATTATGTGTGTGGCAGATCCTGTGCCTGTATTGGGAACCTCGGTGTCTAAGGAGTCCACAGAGATGTGGAAAGACATACTCTAGCTGACTCCCAGAAGTCTGTGTATTTTTACCATCTGAATATTATGACATCTCCTGGCATCATGGTTAAAGCTGTCCTCACTTTAAGAACCTTGGCAGTTTCCAGCTGGGCTGTGCATTTCAATTCAAATCTACCCACCTAGTTACCAATCCATTTGCTTCACTTTGTAATTTGATTACTGCTTGAGAAAATGATATTTCTTTTTTTTTCCTTTTTGAAACAGGTATCACTATTTGACTTTTACACATCTCCTTTACATAATACTATGTATCTTTTAAGGCATCTGACTTGTTTAATCCTCACGATATCCACGGGATGTAGGTAAGGAGCTAACTCAGCAGACCACAGTTGCTCAGGCCCTGCACATTCCAAAGAAAGACCTGTTTCAGGAGGACTGGCCCTCAGCTGGTTCCTGGAAGATAACTTCTGAGGCCATGACATATCCTCTTCATGAGAGTGTTTCTGTGAGGCCCTGGGCCACACAGGATCAACTTGACCTCTATGGGGCCCAGAGACTGAGTAGCTAAGATGAATCATTTGGACACCGTAGTGCCCATGTGACTGAACTACAATAAAAACACTGGATATTGAGGCTCAGGTGAGCTTCTCTAGTTGGCAACACTTTATACATGCTGTCATGCTTCATTGCTGGGAGAATTCAGTGTGTCTCCATGTAATTCCACGGGAAGCAACTCTTGGAAGCTTGGGCCTCCTTACTCTTGGACTTCACTTGTGCAGCTTTTCTTCTGATGACCTTGATCTGTATCCTTTTACTGCAGTAAAGCAAGAGCTCCTGAGTCTCACAAGTCATTTCAGCAAATCATCAAGCTGTTGGGGGGGTGGGGGTCGTTTGGGAGTTCCTGACACAGCTGGCCAAGCAGACTCCCATAGATCTATTTCTCCCAGATGGCATGTGTCATAAAATGGAAGCCTTGAGGCATGATTCTTTAAAACTCATTCTCACCCATTAAATTGCATTAAAACCTTGAGAAAGGTACATTTGTTAAGCAAAGCATATGTTTTGCTTATATTTAAGGAACTTGTTTTCACCTGCCTGGAAGCTTTTCTGTACGACACATCCTGTTGAGTTGTAACACGGGAAAGAGTGGACATGCCCACACTTTCAGGTCAATTGCTTCATGTGAGAACACTGTGTACCGTTTGAAAGTGTTATAGTCTGCTCTGTTTATGACACCACAAAAATGCAGTTGCTGAATTGTGAATTCTTCTTGTGGGGTTATGATGAAACAACGGTGGGAAGCAATCCACATAATAACTACGAATCTACATTGAACTTGGTGAAAAACCCAAGAGGAGAAAAGAAGCAAGAACAGTAAACAAGAACTAAATTTACATATACTAGACAAGACTAGTTGCACTTAATTATTTGTTCACTATTAAGGCTAATTTCTTCACAACATTGCTCTTTGATGAAAGCAACAAAGTAGTACTCATAAGTAAGTCATTACAGGGTTTATATAGGGGGCATCATTTTTATATAGGGAGTGTTTTGCTTATCCACTGGTGGTGATTATATAGAAAAGAAAGGAGATTATGTATTTAAATAGATAAATACAAAACTTTCCATTTATGCAGTGGACAACCCAGCGAGACTCTGTAGAAGTTCCTTCCCACCTGTGGCAGGCAGGATAATTGTCACCCCACCCCCCAACAAAGATGTTTGCATCCTAATCTCTGGAATACGTGACTGTGTTACTTTACATGGCAAAGGGAAATTATCCAATGCCAGCTGGTTTTCCCATTTCTCCTCTCTGCCTTCCCTTCTGCTTCATTTTAAAGATGGCCCCACTTGTGATCCAGATGTGGCACCAGCAATTTCAAGGCTGTTTGGCCAACCAGCTGGCATTGGATACGGAGACTATCCTGGATTATCCAGCTGGGCCCAGGGCAGTCACAGGAGTCATTAAAAGTCACAGGGGAAGACAAAGGAGAGCGTGAGAGAGATACAGTGTGAGAAAGACAACCCGCCGTCTCTGGCTTTGAATGTGGCAGGGGCCACAAGCCAAGGAATACAGGCAGTTTCCAGAAGCAGGAAAAGGCAAGAAAATGGTTTTTCCCCTAGAGCCTCCAGGAAGGCACGCAGTCCTGTCTACACCCTGATTGCAGCCTATGAAGACCTGTTTGGGACTACTGACCTCTGTCACTGTAACAATATATTTGTGTCATTTGAAGCCAGTAGATTGTGCTGCTTTGGTACAGCAGTAAAAGGGAACTAACTAGCATCTGAAAGAGGTGGGAACCTTTAGTTCCCTGCCCCCCCCCCCCCCCGCCACTCCCCCACTACAACATACTTGAGGTTTCTCGCAGCTGCTGCTCTTGAGATGGTCAGTAAATGCACCGGGTACCAGCGAGGAGGATGCCCTGTACCCTGGGGACCCTTCCAGTTTATGAGAGCCTCCTTTGGTGAACAGGGGCTGGAGACAGACTCTCCCTCTTCCTGACACTGTTTAGGCATCCGCTTGTCCCTTGTTCCCAGCTCCAGGGAACTCTATTCCACCACCCTGATTCTGAGGGCTGGGATTGCCTTAACCAGCCAGAACACTCTGTCCCCTGGCCAGAGTGATGGATTCGGGGATTGGCACAAGAAGTCCGGTCACTAAAGCTCAAGGTGCTCCTTGCTGGGGACTTCTGGAAGGGCAGCCCCCTTACTCTCCTCTGGAGTCTACCTGGAGTGGTGCTCACTCTCCCTGGACATAAAGAGGGAACAGCTTTGAAATTGCTGGCACCACATCTGGATCACAAGTGGGGCCATCTTTAAAATGAAGCAGAAGGGAAGGCAGATAGGAGAAATGGGAAAAGCTGATTTGGCCTGACACTGCAGGACCCCTAAGAAAAGCCTTCCTCTGGACTTCCAAATATGTCAGTTAATAAGTTTATTTCTCTAAGCACTTCTGAGCTTATTTTTTCTATTTCTTGGCATCTGAGAGGCTCCTCACTGGTAGAAGGGTTTACAGTTCCTGGAGCTCTTCCTGTTCTTAGAATGGATCCTGTGGTTGAGGCATGCCCGCCTAATGCTGGTGGTATTAATAGTGATCCGCAAACTGTTCTCGATACAGGCAGTAAAGTCGTGATGGAACTGTGCAGAGGAAGGAGGTCCCCATCTGCATCCGTTTCTACTAACACAGTATCAGGCCAAGCAAAGAGGGCCCAGGTTTAAAAACTATTCACACTTTGATATGTTTTTTTAAAGATAAGACTCTATAAGTCTTATCTAAGCAGTTCTCCAAGAGTATCTCGTGTTTCTGACCTCTTAGGAGCAGAGGACTAGCTTCCTTTGTTCAGGACCATCTTTTCCCAGAGATGTTCATAGAGCAAAGTGCCTTGGAGGGTACAGTGTTTCCCTCTGGGGCAAAGGGCAGGCTTGTTTACGTCCAGCAGGATGAAGATGCTGTCTTTCCCAGGATGGCGGGGGCAGGCAGGCTTGCTCTCGGTCACACAAGACTGAGGCTGAGAGGCTGAGAGTTGCTCTCCTGTTGTGCAACCCACTGTGTGTATAGATGCCACCTGGCCCTCTTCATATCCTTGTGGGAACTGGGGCCCCTGGGAACCCCGGCCACAAAACACTGCTCTGCTAGCCACTGCCCTCGCGGTGAGCAACCCAAACCTTTGTCTCTGACTCACGAGTTTTGTGTCCTGTGCCAGCATCTGCGAACCACGGCAGGCTCACTCTTGGTTAGAACGAACGTGGCCAACTTGCTTGCAAATAGGGCAAAATCTTAGCCCTGTCACAGTTCTTGACACCATGTAAAACCGTTAAGTTTCTTTGCTTTGGATTGGAAGTGAATCACTTTGGAACCAGCGATGTAAAAATAAATAGATCGTGCTGATTGCAAGCTCCGATTTGCATATGTATATATCTCTCTGAGTAATAAAAACGGAGGAATAAGTTATCTTAAAATGCCATCTGCCCATTAGACAAAAATATTTCGTATTACATGGATTATAGAGTAATGAAGAAGGCATTGCTGGTGCAAACTCTGGAGTCCATTGGTGGCCTTCTTCTTTCTGGATTAGTCCAGGGCCTTGCTGGTCGATCCCCAGACTGGGGGTGTGTGCAGCACTGGCAGGAAAGGAACTGCCTCTTCTCCTTCAGAACTTCCCCCAAGTCTGTCCATTCACCTCTTGTTCCCTGTTATTATCTGCACAGCGCCCCAAGTCTGATACCCACCTGCTATTTCTTGACCTCTGACTCTAGCTTAACCGCATTCCTTGGCTCCTGGTGGACTCACCACTAAAGAAACACGAGCTGACTGCAGCTGGCCAGGAATTCCTGCGTCTCCGTGTGACTGGAGTAGAGGACCCGGTGGTGGGAACAGAGGGCAGTAAACACATCTCAGGAAGGGCTGCTCTTTTGTTTAGGAAAATGCATTAATGAGTCTTGATGAGGAGGACAAGGTGAGGCCCCCTCCCCAGGGCAGGCTGGCACGTGGGAGGAAAGACAGGTCAGGGTGTGCAGTTCTGCAAATGATGTCTTCCCTTGATGTTATTGCATCTTGGACTCCTGTGCAGGCAGGAGACACAGAAGAGTTTGGTTTTGTTCGGGGAGGGTGCTGAGACTCAGAGAAGAGAAGAAGAGCAGAGACACGGAGTTGAGAAGGGAGGAAGGGAGGCCCAGCAGTGTGGTGGGAGGCTGGGGGTAAGGGGCAGACGTGCTCTCCATCCCTGCAAGGAGGGCGGCCAGTGATTGGAGCGGGGACGCCCTGGGATCCTCTGAGATGGGGTTAGGGTGCCCGGGCAGGCCTCACCTGCAGTGCCGGCCTCCGATTGGACGCAGCCCTGAAACCACTTCTGAGATTCCACCCAAGCTCCCCCTGCCCTTCTGCTGGCACTGCTTGAACCCCGTTGTGGGCAAACAGGCCTTGCGGCTCCGCTTGGGCTACTTGTGTTTCTTAGACCCACCATGGCCCTCCTGCCTCAGAAACAGGACAGCAAGTCCCCGTGGAGGCACACAAGACCACAGGAGCCCGCAGAGTGGGCTTTGCTTTTGTCCTCACCCTGCGTGCCCACGCTCTAGCAGTTGTGGCTCGAGCACACGTGCTGTCTAATAACACGTGCAGCTCAACTGCACGTTCAGCTGTCCTTCCCCAAACCCCACTGCTCATCCTACTCGGAGATGTGCGGCAGCCGACGAAGTAAGCAAGAGGAGCTGCCTGGCAATCCAACACTCCACCCCCTTGGAAGGAGACAAGGCAAGGAGGCAGCTACAGAGGAGCCGAAAGCCGGAGGAGGATGTGGGCGCTCAGTGGGGAGCAGAGCTGTCTGCAGAGACCACGCAGTGGGCAAGGGGTGACCGAATCCTGAGCCCCCATTTTCTGGGCCCCGGCTTCCCGCCCCTCAGCTCCTAACCCGTAAAGTGGAAGGCAGTAGCCCATGGCCAGGCCCTTGCAGGCTGTAAGGACCTTTCAGTGCCCCGGAGCCTTGGCCTGTTGTACGGGGAGAGACTGTGCCCCTTGGAGAATCACGTCTGCCGGCAGCCCAGTCAGGCTCAGCTCAGGCTGCTCTGACACCTGAAGGGGAACAGGGCAGAAAGGCAGCGCAGGGCGCACTAGGGTCAGCAGGTGGGGAGCACGCAAACACCCCGCTGTCCTGGCAGGTGGGGGTGCAGGGGAATGGGCTTCTCAGAGCTGGGGGCCTGGGACGATGCAGTCCCAGGGGCTGAGACCTGGGCTCTCCTTGAGAGGCAGGCAGAAATGAAGTGCATCCTGGGAAATGAACTGGTAATTACTGGGGCTAGAAGGTGTGTTCGAAGCCTTAAGATGGGAAGGAAGAGGCAAAGAAAGGAAGGGACTTTCAAGAGATTAACTTTCAGATCAACTGTGTTGTTTTTGGTTTTGGGTTTATTTATTTATTTATTTTAGATTTACTTTTTACTTTAGAGAAAGAGAAAGAAGGCATGCAAGCAGGGGGAGGGGCAGAGGGAGAGGGAGAGAGAATCTCAAGCAGACTCCATTTCAGTGCAGAGCCCACCTAGGGACTCAATCTCAGGTCCCTGAGATCATGACCTGAACAGAAATCAAGAGTTGGACTCTTAACCGACTGAGCCCCACCAGGTGCCACAGTGTCTTAAAGGACAGGTCAGACTGAGTAGGATGAGATGGAAATGGTGGACAGACAGATGCCAAGTGGAGATGCTAAGCTGGTGGAAATCACAGCTACCACCTGCATTTCTACTCATCTACCCCACTGCAGAGATGTGTGGTTTTAACAATTAGGGGCCCTTTACACACAGTCACTTGTTCGATCTCCCTGTCTCAGTTCAAATGACTGGTGACAAATAAGCAGGGAAGAGCCCATGTCTGTAAGTCCTAATTATGTGCACCTGGCATAGAGGGAGTGCTTGATAAATATTGTTTGAAAGAAAAACTTATTTTCATTACTATATTTAGCATGTTCCTTCATATACAGTATGCTTAATTCAATTAATTTTTTTAAAAGATTTTATTTATTTATTCATGAGAGATACAGAAAGAGAGGCAGATACAGGCAGAGGGAGAAGCAGGCTCCATGCAGGGAGCCTGACGTGGGACTCGATCCCGGGACTCCAGGGTCACACCCTGGGCCGAAGGCAGACGGTCAACCGCTGAGCCACCCAGACGTCCCTCAATTAATGTTTAATTGATTTTATTGTCAGTATCTCCCCACCTCATCTCTAGATTATTAGAATAACAGCTTTCCCTCACAAATCCCTTTTCCCTCACAAATCACAGATCCAGTGACTCTTTGTGATCCAATTAATTAAAATCTTTTTTTCTGAGACATTTTCTTACCATTCTGCACATTAGATCATTTAGGTGTACTTCTGTATTATCTCAGGAAAGTTACTTCAATTATGTCCTTTTCTGATGGGGGAAGTCCAGCTTATAGAAGCGAAAGAACACTAACCAAGAATATATATAATTTAAATGTCAATATTAAATCCTGAGTTTTTCTACTTCTTCCAATGACAAAAGAAGAGAAAATCAGACAAACATGCATTACAAACATTTGCAAATTATACATCTGACAAGGATCATATCCAGAATATAGAAAGAACTCTGGCAACTGAATAATAAAAAGAGAAATAGCCCAATTTAAAAAGGGTAAAGGCATTAAATAGTCCTCCAAAGAAGATAGACAGATAGCTAATAAGAACATGTGAAGATGCTTAACATTAGTAGTCATTAGGAAAATGCATATCAAAACCACAATGAAACACCACCAGGATGGCCATCATAAACAAGGCAGACAGTAACAAGTGTTGGTGAGGGTGTGGAGAAACTGGAAACCTCATACACTGCTGATGGAAGGTAAAACGGCAAAGCCCGTGAAGAAAACATTCAGTTCCTCAAAAAGCTAAACATACAGTTACCATATGACCCAGCAGTTCTACGCTTAGGTAGGTACCCTAGCGAATTGAAAGAAAAAGTCCATATGAAAACTTTTAAATATTCATAGTAGCATAATTCATAACAGGCAAAACATGGAAGCAAATGTCCTCAACTGATGAATACATAAGTAAAAATAGATACACAGAATGTGGCATTTTCATACAATAGAACAGTATTTGGCCATAAAAAGGAATGAAGTATGGATACATGCTAAAACATAATGAACCACAAAAGCTGAGGAGAGAAAAACTCTAAAGATCTACCCTCAAAGGAAGCCATTCTAGATTTCTAAGTCAGCATGACTCTAAACTTTGTTCAAACCAAAAGCCTGATTTATGGCCACCATGCATGTATCGTACATCTGCTTTGTGAATGAGTAACCTAAAGAAAAATCATCTTGTCCTTGAGATACGGATCAATGTTCCTGCTCCCTGCATTCCTTTATGATGGAAAACTCTTGATTCCTGCCTATATGCTAATCCATAATCTTCTGAGCTTCTACAAGATGTAAAATGTAGACAATCCTGTAAAAATGACTCATTCTTCAGAACACGTTCATCTCTGTGAAGAGCGTGTTTCCCAGGCAGCCTAACTTGGGCTCAAATAAAATGCTCTTTCTTGCTGTTAGAGATTCTAAAAGATTTGTTCATTTTGCATTGACAAAAACATCATGCTAAGTGAAAGAAATCAGTCATAAAGAAGCATATATTATATAATTCCACTTAAAGGAAATGCCCAGAATAGACAAATTCAATAAATACACAAAATAGATTAGCAATTTCCAGAGGCTAAGGGCCTTATAATAGAACCCTTACCTCTCTCTTAACAACTAAAAGCTTTCTGGAAGGTGTATATTTATAGGAGTTACTTATCATGAATTCATCTCATTTCAGCACAAGGTGAAATCATGTCTAACAGGTGAATAAAACACTGTAAACTGGATGGGGAGAGGTAGTCAGAGATGCCAGAGGGTGTGGTATGAAGACAGGGGAACCAGAATCACCAGTGGACTTGTGAAATGAGTGCCCTGGGATCCACAGGGACAGAACTTCATGGAGCTGAAACAAAATTAGGGAGAAAGAGGTAGCCACAGGTTCCCGGGAGCACTGGCCATGGCAATGAGTGGAAGACGGGAGAGAAAAAGCAAACACCTGCCCAGGAAGCCTTCTCTCCCAGACAGCTCTTTTAAAAGCAACTTGGGTTAATGTTAGCTTCAGGATTTCAGGGCTGTGCAGGCAAAGGAGAAGAGGCAACATGGACCTGGACAGAAAGCCATCTATTTAGAAGACCTCTATGCTGCCTTCAAGGAGAATGAACAAAATTCAGTTGAAGAGAAATTGAATTCAGCTTCTTTAGCTGATGAGGGCTGGGCCCTGCACTTTGGAACGCCCGTCACGTCTCAGGTAGACGGAGTGCAGACGGAGATACATCTTGGCCGTTAGCAGGCAGGCTGTTGCAAGCACATGCTTACGCTGTGTGTTCACTTGACTGAACTCTTCTAGAGAACAATGGAAAAGAGCGCCTTCCACGTATAGTTCTAGGGGCACAGATCTTGGAGCCTGCATTTGAAATTGGGCTGGGCTAAGGTTTTCGGCTCCCATTTGATGTATCTTTTCTTCCTACGACAACAGTTAAAAAGATGCAGGCTAAGGGGCATTTGTATTTCTGGAACTTCTTGTAATTTTCTGCAGAGAAGGAAGGATTAAAGTCACTACGCTGTTTGAGTTGTGTGAGCCCACTGAGCGTTTGTCCTGCCTGTGCTCCTGGCACAAAGGCAGACCAGCCCTCCCACGGACACCCTCCCACGTTTCACCAAAGGAGCTTCTTGTCCCGTCAATGTGCCTATCAAATGCGAGGGCTGCTCAGAGGATAGGGCGGGAACCTGTGTCCAAGCACATTGTCCCAAACTCTCTAGTGTGAGCAATACTCTTTTGATGTGGGATTCTTCAGTGTTGAATTCCCTGTGCTGCACGTACCCCTCCAAGCAAATCACGCTGAGGGACCATCGTTTCCGAAGGGCTCCCATTCCGTGTTTTACACACCCAGGGGGCTTCGATCCATTCAGTCTGGCATCTCCCTCTCAGAAACTAGATTCCTTTACAAAACAGAATCTCAGCATCTCCTTTGATGCCAAACCACTCTGAGCCCTGGTCAATTCAAGGGCTTTGACAAGCTCATTGTCTGGACAGGGACGCTCTCAGCTCGGGGGAGGGGGGTGAGTAGGGGGGGAATGAATGGGCCATGGCAATATTTCATTAAAAACCTTTTGGGGAAAAGGAAACAAGTGTTTTCAGATCCTCCTGTCTTGATAATTGAGTAGAAACCTAGCTTGTGTCCAAACTATCAATCAAATCTTTTTTTCATTGCAGGAAAAGCATCTGATAAGCCCCTTTGGGTCCTATTTATTTCCAGATCTTCAAAATGAAAGTTCATTCTAATGCCAACGAGCAGAATGTCACTCAATAGAAGAACCCTCCCTGGCCCAGAAGGCTTGATTTGCCTTGGCTCTGAGAAGATGCAAACCCTAAACCCCACAGTGTTTGAGCCCACGCGCTCTGTAAGGAAAGATGTTTCTGCAGAGGGGAAGGTCTCCGATAGGCTTTCTCTGTCAATCAATATTTATTGGATATTCACACAACTGGGTCTCTGGTCTGAGCATACAGTCACTTAGGCATAGGAGCATCTCTACATTCTTATGTGTTTGAAGGAAGAGGAAAATGAGAGGGGAGAGGGGTTGCTCATTGCTGGTGAACCTTGTGAACTGGAATCTTATGTTCAATTTGTCATGTTAACCTGAGCTGGGAAGCCTGAGCGTGGTCCTTTAGAAGCCACCAATCCTGTCCTTTTCCGATATTGAAAGTCGCTTTCTGTTTATTGTCCAGTCGGATTCCCTTTCCAAATGATCTCCTCCCTGAGGAAGGGCAGGTAATAGCACCCAGTTCAATACGTCCTGGCATGGGAGTCCAGACAACTGCGTGCCATTACATCTAGTAACTTTACTGTGACATTTTAGGGTACGTTCAGGGACCAGAGGATCAGAGTGGTAAAAAGTCTGGGGGAAAAAAAAAAGTCTGGGGGAAATCCCATAACCAGATGGGATGGAGGACCCCAGGCTGCATTTTTAAAAAATATTTTATTTATTTATTCATGAGAGACACAGAGAGAGGCAGAGACACAGACAGAGGGAGAAGCAGGCTCCTTACTGGGAGCCCAATGCGGGACTCAATCCTGGAATCCCGGGATCATGCCCTGAGCCAAAGACAGATGCTCAACCGCTGAGCCATCCAGCCATCTCCCCAGGTTGCATTTTACAGATTCACCAAAAAACTCTCTAACGGCCCCATAAACCTGTAAAATGTGGAGAAATACATGTTCCTTGCTTATTCTCAAGATGTTGGTCAGCCTTAGTTAAGGACAAGACATCTGCTATGCATTTTCTTCATCATTAAACCTCCTCGGAGTTTTGGATACTCGATGTCTTTCACCTCTAGGAATTAATTTATTTATTTTTAAAGATTTATTTATTTACTCATGAGAGAGGCAGAGACACAGGCAGAGGGAGAAGCAGGCTCCCTGTGGGAAGCCTGATGTGAGAGTTGATCCCAGGACTCCAGGATCATGGCCTGAGCCAAAGGCAGTCAACCACTGAGCCACCCAGGTGTTCCACCCCTAATAGTTTAGATCCAACTTTATCTTTAATCTACAGGCCAGCTATAGACCTAAGCATCATTTTGGGGGCATGATCTGTGTCAACACACATGTGGTGTTACTGAATGAAAAGCACTTCTCATGTATACAGGAGGACATTAATCAGCTAAGAGAAAAAGGAAACTCTGCTATTTGAGACAACATGGATGCCTCCTGAGGATGTTATGTTGAGCATGAAAAATCAGATGGAGAAAGACAAAAATGGTATGATCTCACTTACACGTGGAGTTCAAAAAAAGCCAAACTCACTCAGAGAGTAGGGTGGTGCTTACCAGGGCCTGAGGATGGGGCGGGGGCGGGGACCAAGGATGTGTTGGTCAAAGGACACAGGTGAGCAGTTGGAAGATTAATGAGCTCTGGGCAGCAAATGCACAGCACAGTGATCACAGGCAATGATACCATATCACATACTTCAAAGATGCCAAGAGACCAGATCTTAAATGTTCTCACCACAAGAAAGAAATAATAATTATGGGATGTGCCAGAGGTGCTCGCTAACACTACGGTGGTAATCACACTGTAATATGTAAATGTATCAAATCAACACGTTATACACCTTATATACTGTTCTATGTCAATTATATCGCAATAAAAAAAGCGTATTTCTTAGCTACATGCCAAACATCCACATCAGCTTTGATCACAACATGCTTTCAAGGTTAAGCCTCTCAAATTAATAAAACGAGGATATAAATCAACTGGTAAGTCAATTAGCAAAGACTCGGGCTCTCTTACCTATTTTGAGAAAGAGGCAGGCTCCTGGCCATGCAGGGCCTCTCAGGCCATTTCTGAGGATTTTGTTATTTTTCCCAATGAAAGCATTTAAGCAGGGGAATCCCAGGATCTGACTCGGGTTCTGAAAGATCACTTCAGCTGCTGGATAGAGGATGAATTCAAGGTGACAGAGTAGACTTGGGGGGAGCCGGGGTTGGGGTGCCTGAGGTATATGCCCTCCGAATGGGTAATAGTCGAATATGGGACAATA
Source organism: Vulpes lagopus (assembly GCF_018345385.1). Lineage (NCBI taxonomy): Eukaryota > Metazoa > Chordata > Mammalia > Carnivora > Canidae > Vulpes > Vulpes lagopus. The sequence continues at coordinate 25,406,989 of NC_054828.1, read as the reverse complement.
CGCACATGTGCACACACACGGCTCAGCCTGCCCTGGCAGGAGAATCCATGCCCGCGGTGCACCCTCGGGCAGGAACAGTGCTTGGCCCTGCTGGCGCTGTGTCCTGCCCAGGCAAGTGGGGCTCCCCAGCCTGTCGCAGTGCACACTGTGGGCACCGGGCTAGCCCTGGGGCAGAGGCATAGCCGTAGCTGCAACGCTCCGTGGGCCCTTCAGGAAAATGGCTGGGAAGGTACTTCTTTTCCTTCTCTCAGAGCATCGGTGGCCGCGTTGCTTCCCTCCCATCTGGCCTCAGTCTGTGGTCGGGTTTCTGAGGGTTCCCCAGCCCCAGCGTGGCCCTCGGGGCCCCCAGAGCCCTGGCATGCAGCACGCAAGAAGAACGGGTCTGGCTTCGTCTGCCCACTTTGGGTGAAATGGGGAAAAGCCAGCCCCTCCCCGGGTGCACAAAGCGGAGAGCACCACGAGCGTGCAGAACGTACCAGACGTGACGGTAAAAATGCTGCTGCACGTCTTCAATCCACAAGGACACCAGCTTTAAAGAATGAAGGCAATTTTCACTTTTCTCAGTATGAGCTGCCTTCTGCAGGTGAAAGGAAGGTGAAAGGCTTTGGTTTATCATCAGCAGCAGCAGCAGCAGCATGAGAAATGGGAGTTTTTTTTTCTTTTTTCTTTTTTTGTAATCCCGCGGCTCTGTGGGGAATGCTGTGAAGGGCTTGGCAAAGAGCCCTGGTCTCAGGGGCCATCTCTCTAGACCCAGGGATCAGGTGGGAGGGGCAGCTTCTCACTGCCTTGCCAGGCTGTGGCAGGTCCGAGTAGTTCTTAGCCATGGACATTTTTTTTTAAATATATTTATTCATGAGACACAGAGAGAGGCAGAGACACAGGCAGAGGGAGAAGCAGGCTCCCTGCGGGGAGTCCGATGCGGGACTCGATCCCAGGACCTGGGGATCACGCACTGAGCAGAAGGCAGATGCTCACCCACTGAGCCCCCCGGCTGCCCCAGCCATGGGTATTTGTATCTGATGCCCTGTGATGCTTCTGTGACCCGAGGAGCTCCCGCTCGGCTTGTTTGTTCAGGGCTCCAGTGTCTGCCTGGCTTTCTAGTTAAGTCTCTGTGCTCAACATCACCAAGATGTTGGACCCAAAGCCTAAAATATAATGCAGAGCTTGGACGCTGAAGCTCACACAGCGGAAACACACCGGGGCATAGGCAGTTCAACGAAAGTAGTGGATCTTGGGGTGACAACAGGCCCCACTGCTTGGTCACCTTAGCTTTGGTGCTTACTATAGCTAACCTTGATTTTGTGTATGTTTCTTTAAGTTCTATTTTAATGCTTCAGAAGCTTAAGCAGGGAAAACAGGGAGCAGTTCTGAGAAGTAGTTTCACGTGAGGATCTAAACACAGGGGTACCAATGGTGGCGGCTCATCCCTCCTCTTCCAGGCCAGGCTTACACGTGTGCTGAGACACTGATGCCCTCGGGCCTGGGGTGGCCACTCAGGCAGGTCCTGAGCGGCCTCCTCCAGTGACCCTGGCATGCTGCACAGGTGTCTGAACTTTCCAGATGTGGTCTGCACGCATGAAGACGGATGGCACAGATGGTTCCAGGCCATACACACACATACCCAGTTCTTACAGACCTCGATCACCCCAGCAAGGACTTCTCAAAGCCAGATTTCTCGTAGCTGCCAGCTTTCAGCTCCTGCTGACGTCCACCTGGGACCTTCCAGTCGACAATTCCTTCCGCCATCTGAACTCTGCAGCAGCCGTGTGCGCTGCTCTATGTTCTGTTGTCTGTCTCCAAGAGCTGCTGTGGGATCAACACGCTCAGGCCTCATGACAACCTTTAGGATGCCTGATTTTGGAACTCCTCAGATGTTTAGAAAGGTATCCTGGGAATATACTTCTAGTGCCAGCAAGCTTGACTGGCCAAGAACAGAGAGAATATTCCATGAAAGAAGAACCATCCCTTTTCCTGGCTTCTTGCCAGACCCCACAGGGGTCTGAACTGTCTCTAGCCCAATGCAGTCTCTCCTCGTCAGTGTCCCAAAGGTAAGCGACAGAGTCTTTTATCTGAGTGGCATTTTACAGCATGTTGTTGCTTTGATTATTACCACCCCACACCCCAAAGAACTAATCAGTTTGTTTGCTTAATATGTTTTTTTATGCCTTGTGTAAAGAATAATAGAATTTTGGAATTGGGATGAATTCTATCCTAGTTCCTAAAGTGTCACCAAATTTTCCAGTGAAGTGACTGAGTCCTGGGGTTTAAGGGACTTGCCTGAGGCCACCTGTTGCATCTGCTGCTCCTCAGGGGGTTCCTGCCATGTGACCCCCACACAAGCGTGGTGCCGACGTCTCCCTGGCAGGATGGGATTTCAACCTCTATGCTCTGAATGCAGACAGAAGTGTTGGATTAATGTTCCATCTGCACTTAAGTGTCTTTTCTTTTTAGAGGTTTTGAAAAAAGTGTGTTAAAGAATTTGGGGTCTTTGTGCATACATCTCTGGTGGGAGGGATGGCGGGTTCAAAATTAATTTGAAAAACAATAAATAGAGAGTGAAGTAGGTAGATCACTGGGGGTAGTAAATGGATTCCTTGCTACTTGTGACTCATGGACTATTGGACCTTCCTTCATCAACCTCCCCTCCCTACCCTATTTCCATCATAACAAGAGCTGCCAGTTGCCCACCAGGTATTGTATAAGACCCTCAACCCTCCCAGTAACCCTGTGAGGTAGGAATTATTATTCCCATTTCACAGAGGAGGAAGCTGAGGCTCCTACAGGTGAAGTAACTTGCCCCAAATCACACAACTTGGTGAGTGGTGGAATTCTATTCACCTGATTCCAAGGGGCGGACAGCCACTCCTTCCACTTCAGGTTGGTGAACACATCACTTTGCATCTCAGGGCCCTGGCAAAGTCATGCCACCCAGACAGGACCCACCCCATGGTTCCTCTTCTTTATGCAGAGGACCTGTGTGGGCAAGGCCAACCCCTTTGACTACCTGCAGAACTCTCCTTCCGATTCTGGCAGCAGGAGGGAGGCCATGGGGTTCTTCATCAGATCGGCCACTGCAGGGTCCTTGGGTGTCACATAGAAGAAAGGAATCCCAGTGCTGTTGTCCAAGGGGCCGTCGCTGATGGGCAGGCAGTTCCCAAACGGCAGTCCTGGGATCTAACAAATAGCGAAAAAGGCTTTTTCAATGCAGGGTTTTGGATTGATCTGAGGTGGGAGCTTAGCTTGTGTCTCTGGCCAGGAAATGTAGCAACGAGGATGGCACGGCATCATCACGGGGTTGATGGGTAGTAAATGAAGCCACGGGGGTTCCCACCTGACCCAGGTCACCCAGTGATGGCTCTACAATTCTACAGAGAAGGTGAGCGGGGCCATTCTGTCTGGGAGAATAGCAAAAGGATTATTCTGGAAGTTGATGAAAAGCATTTGACAAAGAAAAATGCTCACTTTATGCAATTTAAAGCGATCTGTGGGAGAGGTGATGAAATGTATGGAAGGGTGCTAGAATATTTTCCATTAAGCTGCCCCTAGAAGCCTCACTCTCCCAAGGTTTTGAAAACTTTGAGAACAGAACTCAAGTCTTAACTTTAATAACTGGTCTTTGGACTCTGGGAACTTTCTATTACTGTTTCTCTTAGGGCCACACCATTTTCTTAGGTATTAGTTACATTTTTTAATTGTAATCAATATTTCATTATATAGTCCAGCAACTCACCCTGGAAGTCATAGGAACATACTACACCCGGTTTTGTTCATGATCACCCAATGGTGTGGGTGAAGTTCTCAGACATGTATGCAAATATATCTTAGGTTTGCCCTGACACCTGCTGGGTGTTGCATCCCTATCTTCATGAGCTTTATTTACCTTCTACAGAGGGTTCCTTATTGTCACTGAGCTTAGAACTCAGGGGCTGTCCTAATCTTTAAAGTGTTACATGGCAACAGTGGAATAATAGATGGCTTTCATCTTTGGAGACGCAATGTTATGGAGTCTTCCAAAATTGTAAGTTCATTCACAGATTCTTGTTTTTCAGCTTGTCATAAACTGCCTCGAGTCATGCTTTGCACACATGACATGCATATGGTAAATGCTCTCTGAATGTATTGAATTTGGATTAAATGTCAATACCGGAATAATAAAGCTAAGAAAAGAGACGTTGAAAGTCAAAGTATCTTCAGTACATTGGCACTAGCCTTTTAACTGCTTGAAACAATCTGTGTATTTTTTTAAAGCATTCACTCTATCTAGATTCTTCTTTTCTAAAAAAAAATATTTTAATTTAAGTAATCTCTATACCCAGTGTGGGGCTCAAACTCACAAACCCCAGATCAAGAGGGGGGTTGGGCTCTTCTGACTGCGCCAGCCAAACACGCTGAAACAATGTTTTAAACCAAGATCAGGGATCCCTGGGTGGCGCAGCGGTTTGGCGCCTGCCTTTGGCCCAGGGCGCGATCCTGGAGACCCGGGATCGAATCCCACATCGGGCTCCCAGTGCATGGAGCCTGCTTCTCCCTCTGCCTGTGTCTCTACCTCTCTCTCTCTGTGACTGTCATAAATAAAAATTTAAAAAAAAACTTTATAAATTAAAAAAAATAAAAAATAAACCAAGATCAGCTTCATAGTTAAGCTTCATATCTTCCTAAGGTGTGTCTTAGGAACCTCATATATAACTGTGAGCAACCATTTGGATGCTGTGACAGGGGTTAAATCATCACCATAATCAGAATAAACTTCTTGAGATATTTTTTAAAAAGTAAAACAGGAACTTTGAAACTATATAGTCAACCACTTAATTTCATAGACAAGGAAAGCAAAGTGGACAAGCCAGTGACTTAGCCAGTCCCCAAATGGGTGAGACCTGGGTTAAGAGCCTGCCTGCTGGCCAATGACCTATACATTCCAAAAAAAAAAATTTTTTTTTTGCATAAATTAAATAGGAGTTCTAATTACCTCCCTGTAATAAAACCCTTACCAGGCTTACCAGCCCTGAAAGCTTTCTGGAGGGTGAGTACTTGTGGATGTCACAGCCTCGTATTTCTCCATGTCATTTTGACTTAAGGGGTAATCCTGGCTAACAGGTGAGTAAAACATTTGCGAACCGAAAGATAAAAGTGGAGCAGAAACCGGCTCATTCCAGCACGTGTATATATATACATACACTTTGCACCCTAAACCTCCTTTCCAGAAAAATTCTCGAGGTGCATATTTCAAAACGTCACTGTGCACCCCCGTCCCGTGGTGCTTCCTCCCAGCCGCAGTGTGGGCAGGTGACCGGGGCGCTGGGGTCCGCTGGGCGCCGGGGGCCGCCTCGGGGGTGCACCTCGGGCGCCGTCCCCCCGCCCCCCGCTCCCGCCCCCCGCTCCCCGTTGCCAGGGTAACCAGGGCGCCGGCCCCCGCCCCCGCCCGCCGGGCACGGCCCCCTCCCCCCCCCGACCCCGCGGGGCGCGCACCTGCCGCCCGCTCGCGGCCGCGTACCTTCTCGTGGGCGGACACGGTGGCCAGACAGCCCCAGGCGCTGGCGTGGGCCAGGAAGCGGGCGGTGCCGGGGCGCAGCCTCGGGCCGCCCTGGCGCCGGTAGGAGAACATCCCCGGCGGCGCGGGGGGCGGCCTGGCGCGGGCGGCGGCGGCGGCGGCGGCGGCGGGCGGCAGGTGCGCGTCCTCCTTGTGCGCCGAGGCCGGGAAGCTGCGCTGCCAGATGCTGCCCGAGTCCTCCAGCAGCGCGGGCAGCGCGTCCTCGGTGGAGGCGCTGTCCAGCTCCTCGTCCACCTCGTTGGTGACGGCCCAGGACACGGAGCTCACGATCACGTAGCCGGCGGCCGGGGACAGCAGGGCGCCGCAGCACAGCAGCCAGGGGAGGCGGCCGGCGGGCCGCGCGGGCCGGCGGCGCACGGACATCTTGCGGCGGCGCGTCCTGCCGCGGGGGCCGCCTGGAGCGCGCGGGCGGCGGGCCGGGCGGGGGCGCCCCCCGGCGGCGGGAGCGCGGAACTGGGCTGGGCCCCCGAGCGCCCCCGCGCGCCGCCGAGCGCCCCCGCGCGCCCCCGCCCCCGCCTCGCGCTCCGCGGCCGCCGGGTCCGCGCCGCCTGCCGGGGCCCGGGTGCGCTCCGCGGCCAGACCGGGTGGGCGCTCAGATCCGAACCGACGCGCTCCCTGCCTCACCGGCTCGCTCAGCCTCTCTGCGCCTCGGTTTCTCTATTGGAGAAACCGGCAAGCACAGGATCTAGCGCCCAGGGGTGCTGGCGGGGAGAAGCGAATCACGGCGTGCAGAGGCCTCGGGCAGCGCGGGCGTCGGGGTCCGGGTGCACCGGTCGTCGTCATTTCAGAGAGTGAACGGCGGGGGTGAGCCTGGCACCGCGTCAGCCTGATGCAGAGGCCTTGCTCCTGCTCTTGAGCACGAGGACCGTGACCGCCTTTACTCTTTGCTGGGACAGGAACGCGTTGCCCCCCGCTCCTCTGAAAGCAAAATCAAATGTTTACGTATCAACTAAAGTAGAAGGGAGCGGACGCCCAGAGACAACGTGGCTGGGGCGGACTGGGCGGAGAATTCTCTGAACCCGCCGGGGTTAAAGCGTTCTCTTGTTGGTGGACATTTGGGCTGCTGCCAGTGGTGAGGTTTTATAGATATCAGCAGGATCTAAATCATTTACCCTCTGAACCTCTGCTTATGGCATTCCCTTATCTGCCCGTACGGAGACATGGTCTGCTCTAGATTTTTTTTCTTTTTTCTTTTCTCTTTTCTTTTCCTTTCTTTTTTTTTTAAGATTTTTTATTGGGGATCCCTGGGTGGCTCAGCGGTTTAGCACCTGCCTTTGGCCCAGGGAGCAATCCTAGAGTCCTGGGATCGAGTCCGGCGTCAGGCTCCCTGCATGGAGCCTGCTTCTCCCTCTGCCTGTGTCTCTGCCTCCCTCTCTCTCTGTGTGTGTATCATAAATAAATAAATAAATAAAATCTTAAAAAAAAAACTAAAGATTTTTTAATTTATTCATAGAGACAGAGAAGGGCAGAGACACAGGCAGAGGGAGAAGCAGGCTCCACACCGGGAGCCCAATGCGGGACTCGATGCCGGAACTCCAGGATGAGGCCGCGGGCCAAAGGCAGGCGCCAAACCGCTGCGCCACCAGGGCTGCCCTCTGCTCTAGATTTTCTTTCTTTCTTTCTTTCTTTCTTTCTTTCTTTCTTTCTTTCTTTCTTTCTTTCTTTCTTTCTTTCTTTCTTTTTCTTTCTTTCTTTCTTTTTCTTTTTCTTTCTTTTTTAAATTATTTATTCATGGAGACAGAGAGAGAGAGAGAGAGAGAGGCAGAGACACAGGCAGAGGGAGAAGCAGGCTCCATGCAGGGAGCCCGACGTGGGACTTGATCCCGGGTCTCCAAGATCACGCCCTGGACTGAAGGCGGTGCTAAACCGCTGAACCACTCAGACTGCCCTGCTCCAGATTTTCTATCCAAAATCTGATAGTCCTACTTCTAATTTATTACGGATGAAAGAAACAGGAGTTTGCACTAGCATTTTTGTAGCTCTTTTGGCAAATGTTACACGGTGCAGTAACCAGGGGATCTGTTGCCTACTCTGTCCCCCAATCCATCTACCTCCTCCTTTCCCTTCTCTTCAAAGCCTTTCTTCTTTTAAAAAGTCAGCTTCGGGGATCCCTGGGTGGCGCAGTGGTTTAGCGCCTGCCTTTGGCCCAGGGCACTCTCCTGGAGACCGGGGATCGAATCCCACGTCGGGCTCCCGGTGCATGGAGCCTGCTTCTCCCTCTGCCTGTGTCTCTGCCTCTCTCTCTCTCTCTCTCTGTGACTATCATAAATAAATAAAAATTAAAAAAAAATAATAAAAAAATAAAAAGTCGGCTTCATCTCCTGGGTGCCCTCCAAGCTGACCTCCTCCCACCCCACCCCCCACCTTTCCACGATGCCCTCTCTCTACGGAGAGCCTAAGGGGAGGCCTGGTACTCTCTCCGAGTGATCGCCTCTCCTCCGTGGCTCTGTCATCCTTTCCTACTGCTGACTTGCCAACCTCTCACTCGCCCCAGAGTGATGTGTGCCACGGTCTTGGAGAGGCAGCGTAGCAAGTTATTAAAAACGTGGGCTCTTTCAAATGACTTCAAATGAATCCAAATCCTGTTCTATGACCTACTAGCTGTGTCTGCAAAATAAGGACAGTCACATCTATCCCAGTGGCCTAGGAGGAGCCCGCAGCCGCTGCGCCGGATCCGTGTAGCACAGCTGCTTCCCCTGCCCGGGCTCTGCAGGGAGCAGGGCAAGCCCCGCGGCTACTCCTGCCACCAACGTTCTTGTTCTTGACTGTCAGGGGCTGCGTCTTACTGTGAGGCTCTGGTGAAGGTGGGTGTTGTCCTCTGCCGCCTCAGCACATGATGTGAAGATGAAATGCCTAATTCTTACTGTTCATTGCCAGCAGGGTCAAGTCCAGGTTCCTTAATTCAATATACAGGACCCCTGTAACCTGGTCCCTGCCTGTCTGTCTGTCCCTGGCCATCCTCCCCACTGCATCTCCCTCGCAGACTCTGCTGCAGTCATACCAGCCTCTTTGTGGTGCTACAGTCAGCGAACAGCCACACTGGCACCATGTAGATAATGCAATTACCATTCTGATCTACTTGTGTCCTCACTCTTTATCCCTCTGTTCATTCATCAGGCTACATGATAATAATTTTAGAATATTTTGATTAAGAGATAGGACATATGCAGCAAATGCATAAAATACATGTGTATGATTTAAAGAATCTCTAACAAGAAAATCTGCTAAAATCATTCAGTGAGGAAATATTACCATTACCATTACCAGTTCCCCAGAAGCTCTCCATATATCCCCCTCCCCAAATCACAACGCCCTGCCCCCTCTCCTGGAGGTAATTACCATCTTGTCATTTGTGACACACATTCTTTGCTTTTCTTCATAGTCTGACTTCCTACGTATGCACCCTCAATGCTATGGATTCATCTTATTTTGAACTTCATATAAATGAAATCATACTTAATGTATTTTTTGTGTCTGTGTTCAAAATTCTGTTTGTGGGAATCACCCTTGTTTTGTTGTTTGTGGATGTATATGGCTGTACACAATACTTTGCATTGTGTGACTATCTGACCGTTTATTCAAGTACTGTCAGTAGATGTTTTGATAGGTTTTATTATTCAGGTAGGGTGAGGCCGGCAGATCAAGAGATGACTGCCATGGCAAAGGTAATTTACTCTACTCGTAGATCTCAAGAAAAGGGATCTTTGACTAATGTGGACAGGACCCCTAGGATAAATACTCCCCATTTCCAGGTCACGGGTGGGCAATTTACTTTACACAGTTTCTCGGAGGGTATCCAGCAGGAATGAGCATGGGTTGCTCACCCCCTTCGAATGGCTTTCCTTCCTCACTGGTTCAATCATTCAAATGATGCGCCACTTCTGTTCTTTAGGACTGACTACATCCCGAAGTAAACTACTGTGTGCCAAGTCCTTGTCTCAGAACTTTGGAGGAACCTAAGCTAAGGCGCTGGTGCACACATTCAAGAGTTTCTCTAGAGGGATCCCTGGGTGGCGCAGCGGTTTGGCGCCTGCCTTTGGCCCAGGGCGCGATCCTGGAGACCCGGGATCGAATCCTGTGTCGGGCTCCCTGCATGGAGCCTGCTTCTCCCTTTGCCTGTGTCTCTGCCTCTCTCTCTCTCTCAGTCTGTGACTATGACGAATAAATAAATAAAATCTAAAAAAAAAAAAAAAAGAGTTTCTCTAGAAAATATCACTTGTAGTAGGATAGCTGATTGTGGGGTATAAGTGTGCTTAGTTTTATTATATAATGTCAAACTGATTTCCACAATGATTGTACCAGTTTAGATCGCTACAATCAGTATATGATAGTTGCTGTTGCTCCACATTCTCATCAATACAGATTATTGTCAGATTTCCTGGTTTTTGACTCCTCCACCCAGTCTGGTGGATAAATAATGGTAATGAGTGATTTTTGTTTTAATGACTAATGTGGTTGGTTGATTACCTTTTCATACTTTTATTGGCCAGTTGGATATCCTCTTTTGTGAAACGCCTTAATGTCTTTTGCCCATTTATATTGGGTTGCCTGTGGGGTTTCTTTGGTATTGATTTGTAAGAGTTACTTTTATTTTCTGTATGCCAGTCTTTTGGTGTTGAAAAGTGCCACAGCTTGTCTTTGGGTAGCTGTTAATGCTCATGTTTTTATGCATCAACTTCACGGGGCTAAGGGATGCCTAGACAGCTGGTAAGACATCATTTCTGGGTGTGTCTGTGAGGGTGTATGGGGAAGAGATTAGTGTTTGAGTCCATAGATGAGCAAAGAAGATGGGTCGCACCACTGGGGGTGGGCATCACTCAGTCCTTAAGGGTCTGAATAGAGCTGAGACACCCATCTCCTCCTGCCCTTGGACATCAGCACTCTTGGTTCCCAAGTTTTCAGGTTCACGCTGAGATTTACTCCATTGATACCCCTGGTTCTCAGAGCTTTGTGTTTGGACCGAGACCACATAAGTGGCTTTCTGGGGCCTGCAGCTTGCAGTGGGCAGATCTTGGACTTCTCAGGCTCCATAGTCACATGAGCTAATCCATGTTGTTCTATGGATCAGTAGTGCTTTCTTTTTTCTAGGTGACTAATATTCCCTCGTGTAGATATACCACATTTGTTTATTCATTCAACGGTTGATATTGTGTTGTTTCTTTTTTTTTTTTTGCTGTTATGAATAAAGCTGCAATAACGTTCACATAAAAGTGTAGGTGGGGACACATGTCTTCATTTTTCTTGAGTAACACTTAAGAACAGGATTGCTTGGTTGTGTGGTAATTATCAATTTACCTCTATAATGAATCATCAAGATTTTTTTCCCCTAAAGTGTCTATGCCATTTTGCATTCCCACTGACACTACATGACTGTTTCAATTGCTGCGCATCCTTGGCAACACTTGGTATTGGGTGGCTTTTAATTTTAGCCATTTACTGGGTATGTAGTGATATCTCAGTGCAGTTTTAATTTACATTTCTCCAATGACTATTAATATTGGGCAGCTTTTTATGTGCTTACCTACTTTTTACCTATCTTCTTTGGTGAAGTGTCTCTTTAATTCTTTACTCATTTATAAAATCTGGTTGGGTCTTCCTATTGTTGAGTTGTGAGAGTTATTTTATATATTCTCCATACCAGTCTTTTTCCAGGTATGTGTTTTGCCAATATTTTCTCCCAGTTTATGGCTTGCATTTCCATATTCTTACCAGTGTCTTTTTAAAAATATTTTATTTATTTATTCATGAGAGACACAGAGAGAGAGAGGGGGGCAGAGACATAGGCAGAGGGAGAAGTAGGCTCCATGCAGGGAGCCTGACATGGGACTCAATCCCAGGTGTCTGGGATCCTGCCCTGGATTAAAGGTGGTGCTAAACCACTGAGCTACCGGGGCTGCCCTTACTAGTGTCTTTTGAAGAAAAAAAAAAAACATTTAAAATTTTGATGGATCTAATTTACCAATTTTTTTCTTTCATGGTTTGTGTTTTCTGTATTGTTTCTAAGAAATCTTTGCCTGACCTAAGTCCATGAAAAATAGCTTTGATGTTGTATTCTAGAAGATTAATAGCTTTATCTCTTACATTTAAGTCTATAATCCATTTAAAGACATTTTCTGTATATGGGTGAGGTTCATTTTGTCCCCAGAGATTAGACTGATCCATCACTCTTTGTTAAAAAGACTATCCCTTCTTTTGACTTACATGTTGTTGTTTTAATGCTATATTTTCTTAATACAATGAGACATTGTTATTCTTTTATGCACTCCACATTTATTCATTTTTAAATATCTTATTTATTTGAGAGAAAGAGAGAGAGAGAGAGAGAATGTGTTAGTGGGGGGAGGGGCAGAGGGAGAGAATCTCAAGTGGACTCCCTGCTCTCAAGATCATGACCTGAGCTGAAATCAAGAGTTGGATGCTTAACTAACTGGGCCACACAGGCACGCCCAGTTCACATTTATTTAGATTTAGCCACATATTCTCCAATTTCCTCACTCTATCTTTTCTTGTATCTCAGATCTTCCATTTGTAATCATTTTCTTTCCTCCTAAAGGCCCCATCTCTAAATATCATCTAAAAGATCATTCTAAAGGAATTATATCCTTTAGAATTCGCTTTAATGAGGGTCTACTAGTGGCAAACTCTGTCTGAAGTGTACTTCTCTTTCACTCTCAGCAAATATTTCTGAGTATAGAATTCTAGCAATAGGCATGTCTTCAAGACATGGAAGTCATCATTCCACTTTTGGTTTCCATGTTGCTGCTGAGAAGTCAGATTTCAGCCTCATGGCCACTCCTTTGAAGACCACTGCTCTTTAGTTCTCCTGTGGCTTTAAAACTCTTCTCTGTGTGTTTGGTATGCATCTGAGTCTAGGTTTCTTCCTCCTCCTTTTCTTCCTTCTTTCACTGGAAACATTTTAGACCTCTCTGGTCTTTAAACTTTTATATTTGTTGTCTCTTTATCTTTGTGCTACATTTTGGATAACTTATTGTTGTGCACAGAAGCTTTGTGTCTACCCCCACCCCCAATTCATATGTTTAGGGGTAGCTATATTTGGGCATCGGGCCTCTAATGAAATAATTAAAGTTAAGTGAAGTTGTAAAGGTGGGGACTGATTTGACAGAATTAGTGACCTAATAAGAACACCAGAGAACTCTCTCTCTCTGTGTATGAGCACCAAGGAAAGCCATGTGATGACAGCGCAAGGGTGGCCATCTGCAAGCCAGGAAGAGAGCTCTTACCAGAAACTGAATCAGCTGGAAACTTGATCTTGGACTGCCCAGCCCTCAGAACTGTGAGAGAAGAACTTTCTGTTCTTTAAGCCACCCAGCCTGTGTATTTTTTTTTTTTTATGACAACCTCAAGCACCTGAATACAATGAATATACTGAAATTGGTTTGTCCTTGAACCTATTGATGGATAATAGTCATGTTACCAGATATTGTCTATTATAGCTAAAGCATCTATAAGTACCCTTGTACAAGTCTTTTTGTGAATATATGTTTTCTTTCTTTTGGGTAAATACCTTAGAATAAAATCGCTGGCTGATAGAGTAGCTATATGTTTATAGAAAACTGTGTTATGGACGGAATGTTTGTGGCCCTGCCCATATGTGGAAGCTCTATCCCCCATTATGATGATATTTAGAGATGGGGCCTTTGGGAGGTAATGAGGATTGGATTAGGTCATAGCGTAAGACCCCATGATGGCATTAATGGCCTTATAAGAAGAGGAAGTGAGAAAGTTCTTCCACCCACCTTCCTGCCCCACTGTGTCTATGCACCAAGGAAAGCTGTGTAAGGACACAGCAAGAAGATAGATAGATGTAAGCTAGGGAGTGAACTTACCAGGAACCAAGTCATCTGACATCTTGATCTTATACTTCTAGCTTCCAGAATTGTGAGAAAATAAATGTCTGTGGTTTAAGCCACTCAGTTTATATTTTGTTATGACAGCCCAAGCAGACTGAAACACTGTCAAACTGTTTTCCAATATGATATTTACCATCTTATAGTCCTAGTAGCCTGGTAGCAGTGTATGAGTACCACATGAGGTCTCTAAATGATGCATGTGGTCATAGCACTTACACAGAAGGAGTTATTTTGAATTGGAACTTGGTTACTTGGCTTAGTAAAATTTTCCAGTGATTTTAGGTTTGTTTTACTGTAAGCAATCCAGAACCATCGGGTATGTGTTGCTCTAGCAAAGGACTCTCCCACTAGCAAATACTCTCAAGTTTGGTTGTAGGAGACTGGCCATTGGTACCTTTACAAGAATATTTGACTAGTAATGGGAGAGAACAGATTGCAGATCTACTGCTCACCCATTACTTCCCACTCACAAATACTTTGTCAAGAACAATGAGAGGCATGTGGTCAGAGGAAATAGACCATGGTTTAAAGTTTGGGGATGGGAATGTACAAGATGAGGCTGGGATGCCTTCTCGAGTTAGAAAAGAAAGCTAGAAAAGATTAATAGATCATGTCAGAAGAACACAGGAGGCAACTGGAAAGGTCTTCCCCTGGGAAAAGATGGAATAATTTAAGTATCAAAAAGAATAATAGTGGCAGTTATTTTAAACACTAAACATACATTTATTTACCGTACTCCTCAGCAATTGCTCTCCTGGGCATTTTTCCCAGAGAACTAAAACCATATGTCTCCCACAAAAACCTATAGACATCAGTGTTCATAGCAACTTTATTTGTAGCAGCCTCAAACTGGAAGCAACCCAAATGTCCCTCAATATGTGAATGGCTAAACAAATGGTTCTATCCATATCATGGAATACTACTCAACAATAAAAATTGATGCATGCAACAACTTGGGTGGATCTTAAAAGCATTATGTTGAGTGAAAAAAAAATCAGTCTCAAAAAGTCACACATTGTATGATTTCATTTATATGACATTCTCAAAATGACAAAATTATAGGGATGGAAAACAGGCTAGTGGTTGCTAAGGGTTAATGATGGTGTGTGGGGGTGTATAACTATAAGGGGGTAGCATGAAGGAGCTCTTTGTGGTGGTGGAAGAGTTTTGTATCTTTTTTTTAAAAAAGGTTTTATTTACTCATGAGAGGCACAGAGAGAGGCAGAGACATACGCAGACAGAGAAGCAGGCTCTCTGGGGAGCCCAATGCAGGACTCGAACCCAGGACCCCAGGATCACACTCTGAGCCAAAGGCAGATGCTCAACTGAGCCACTCAGGTGACCCAAGAGTTCTGTATCTTGATTGTGGTAGTGGTTACACAAATATACATGTGATAAAATGTCATAGAACTACACACACACAGCACCAATGTTGAATTCCTGTTTTTCATGTTGTACTATATTTGCATAAGATATAAGTCTAGCTAATGGTACTGGTCTCTTGAGTTAATAACGATGAAAAACAAAACAAAAGACAAAATCTCAATAGTCTTCACTGGAAGTTATCAGGGCATCTGATTCATTATATTTTTTTAAAGATTTTATTTATTTATTCATGAGAGAGAGAGAGAGGCAGAGACACAGGCAGAGGGAGAAGCAGGCTCCATGCAGGGAGCCTGATGTGGGACTCGATCCCGGGACTCCAGGATCATGCCCTGGGCTGAAGTCAGGTACTAAACCGCTGAGCCGCCCAGGGATCCCTCCTACTCTATTTTTTTCTAAAGCAAAAATAATCTAAGCATTTATCCTGCCTTTCCTCTTATATTTCAATTATATTTCAAGGTAACCAATTGTTGATGAGGGAAAGATTTTCTTTCTAGATGAATTCCAGCTAATACATCTAGAAGGAAATAGAAAATGATAAAAAAAATCATTTTGCAACCCCTAATGAGGCAATCAATATAGGCAGCAATAATCAATATATAAGTACAGGGCAGCCTGGGTGGCTCAGCAGTTTAGCGCCTCCTTCGGCCCAGGACCTGATCCTGCACACCTGGGATCAAGTCCCACATTAGGTTCCCTGCACAGAGCCTGCTTCTCCCTCTGCCTGTGTCTCTGCCTCTCTCTCTGTCTCTCATGAATAAATAAAATCTTAAAAAAAATACTAAGTACAAGTTCAGGTGGAATTTTACACCAGTCTGGCAACACTTGAACCCTGGGATCGATCCTAATTCCTAATTTCACCAAATATGGGACAAAGGACTATCTTAGTCTGCTGTATCAAAATACCATAGACTAGGTGGTTCAAACAACAGACACTTATTTCTCACAGTTCTGGAGGCTGAGAAGTCCAAGATCAAGGTGCTGGCAGATTTGATGTCTGGTGAAGGTTCTCTTCTTGGCTTGTAGATGGCCACTTCACTGTGTGCTTAGATGACTTTTCCTCTTTTTTTCTTTTTATAAGAGCACTAATACCATCATGAAGCCCCCATCCTCAAGGCCTCATCTAATCCTAGTTGCCTCCCAAAGTCCCCACCTTTAAACACTGGGGTCTAGGACTTCAACATATGAATTTTGGAGGAACACATTCAGCCCATTACAGTGACATCAAGTATTTCCTGATGTGATGCAGTGGTGTGGGCAAAAGTAGGAATTGCACAGGGCTGTCTATGAAGTGTTTAAAATAATTTGGCCTGATCTATGCAATGGGAGAAGATATATGCAACTGACACACCTGATAAAGGGTTAGCATCCAAAACAGATAAAGAACTTATCAAAATCGGGATGCCTGGGTGGCTCAGCAGTTGAGCATCTGCCTTTGGCTCAGGGCGTCGGGATCAGTCCCACATCGGACTCAGTGCAAGGAGCCTGCTTCTCCTCTCTGTGTCTCTGCCTCTCTTAATAAGTCTCTCATGAATAAATAAAATATTTTTTAAAAAAGAATTTATCAGAATCAACATCCCAAAAACAAATAATCAGTTAAGGAAAGGGCAGAAGACACAAATAGGCATTTTCCAAAGAAGACATCTAGATGGCTAATAGATACATGAAAGGGTGCTCAATATCACTCATCATCAGGGAAATACAGATCAAAACCACAATAAGATACCACTTCCCACCTGTGAGAATGTTCTTCACAGGAAACAGCAGATGTTGGCAAATATGTGAAGAAAGGGGAAACCTTTTACTGTTGGTGGGAATGCAAGCTGGTCCAGTCACTCTGGAGAACAATTTGGAGGTTCCTCAAAAAGTTAAAAATAGAGCTACCCTTATGACTCAGCAATTGCACTGCTACGTATTTATCCAAAGGATACAAAAATACTGATTTGAAGGGGCACCTGCACCCCAATGTTTATAGTAGCATTATCAACAATAGCCAAACTATGGAAAGAGCCCAAATATCCATCAATTGATGAATGGATAAAGAAGATGTAATATATATGAACAATGGAATATTACTCAGTCATCAAAAACAATGAAATCTTGTCATTTGCAATGATGTGGATGGATCTAGATCACTTATGCTAAGTGAAATAAGTCAGCCAGAGAAAGACAAATATATTATTTCACTCATATGTGGAATTTAAGAAACAAAACAGATGAACATAGGGGAAGGAAAAAGAAAGAGAGAGGGAAGCAAACCATGAGAGAGTCTTAACTATAGGGAACAAACTGAGGGTTGCTGGAGGGAGTTGGTTGGGGAATGGGCTAAATGAGTGATGGATATTAAGGAAGGCACTTAGTTGGGATGAGCACTGGGTGTTATATGTAAATGATGAATCTAAATTTTACTCTTAAAACCAATATTACATTCTATGTTAATTAACTAGAATTTATTTTTAAAATTTTTCCATAGAACTTTTATTTTTAATTGAATTTTATTTAAATTCAATTAATTAATATACAGTGTATTATTAGTCTCAGAGGTAGAGTTCAGGGATTCATCAGTTGCATATAACACTCAGTGCTCATTAGATCATGTACCCTTCTTAATGCCTATCACCCAGTTACCCCATCCCCCCACCTACCTTCCCTCCAGCAACCCTCAGTTTGTTTCCTATTAACTAACTGGAATTTAAATAAAAACTTGAAACAAAAAATTTGGCCTGAATCTGCCCAAGCTTCTATTTTAACTTCTAGATAACAGAAATACAAAATTCAATGGAACAGGTTATATAATTCAGAATGTGGAACACTCCATGGTACAAATGACTCCATTTCCTCAACAAATAAGTGGCATGAAAAATTATGGGTGTATGGTCATAGATATGAAAAGATTTAGGAGACATAGATGAAGTGCAATGTATGGGCCAACTGTTAAAATCTATTATTGAAGTAAGTAGCGAAATCTGGATGTGGGCTAAGAATTAGATGATAATGAAAGAATGTCGTTATATTTATTAGATGCGATAAAGGATTTTTTGCTAGGTAAAATATTCTGTTACAGAGACATTATCTGACGAGGGACTTGTATCCAGAATACCCAGAGACATCTACAACTCAGTAACAAGAAAACAAGCCTCTTTAAAAATGTGCAAATGGGGGTGTCTGTGTGGCTCAGTCCGTTAAGTGTCCAACTCTTGATTTCAGCTTAGGTGATGATCTCAGGGTGAGATCAAGCCCTGTGTTGGGCTCCATACTCAACAGGGAGTCTGCTTGAGATTTTTCTCTCTCCCTCTCCCTCTGGCCCTCCCACTACTTGCATGCTCTCTCCCTCTCTCTAAAATAAATAAAATCTTTAAAAACTGAAAAATTAAAAAATTAAAATGTGCTAAGGATTTGAATAGACATTTCTTCTAAGAAGATATGCAAATGGCCAATAAGCACACAAGAAAATGTTCAACATTATTAGTCATTAGGGAAATGCACACCAAAACCACAATGAGATACCACTTCACAAAAAGACAGGTGATAAATATGTGGAACTTTTACCCATTTCTGATGAGAATATTCGGTGTGATAAGAGGAAATAGGGGTGCTAAATGAATTAATGTTACTCATCTTTTGGGCAATTTTCTCTTTTTCAAATCCCCTGATAACAGCCAGGATTCCCTCCAGCCAGGATTCCCTGTGTACTATCCACACAATTGTTGGTCAAGCTTCCCAGGCTGTGGAGAAGTTTCATAAAATAAAGCTATTTCTTTGGAAAACAGTTGTGTTTTCTTTGGAAAACCGTTTGGCTGTTCTTGAAAAGGTTAAACATAGAGTTAGCTTATGAACCAGTGGGATGCCTGGGTGGCTCAGTGGCTGAGCGTCTGCCTTTGACTCAGGGCCCGATCCCAGGGTTTGGGATCGAGTCCCACATCCGGCACCTGCATGGAGTCTGCTTCTCCCTCTGCCTGTGCCTCTGTCTCTCTCTCATTAATAAATAAATAAAATCTTAAAAAGAAAATAAAAAGCATATGAACCAGCAATTTAATTCCTAAGTATATGCCCAAGATAAATGAAAATGTATGTCCACACAAAAACTTGTACACCAATATTTATAGAGGTGTTATTCAAGTGGAAATGATGTCATTTCCATTTCCATTCAGGGAAAACAACCTAAATGATGAATGGATAAATGAGATGTGGTATATCCATCCAATAGAATACCATTTGTCAATAAAAGGAGTGGCTTCTAGGGGCTGAGAAGAATGAGAGAAGAGAGGGTGACAGCTTTCCCCCCAACCTGTTACACCCAGCAACTTTGTCACCTCCTGGGTATGGAATAGGGTGGGTGGGGAGGGCAGGGGCACGTTCACTTCTGACTCACCCTTACCTGGAGTGTATAAACCTTTGGATGTTCCAATTTGTGAGGTCTGCTATTAGACTCCACACCCTGGATAGGTTCTGGTATTTGACTACTGCTCTCTTCCCCCTAGTGGTCATCACACCTGAAGCTCAAAGTTGCATAGATTGGAAAAAGTAGCCTTGGTGCTCAGCTTATCTCACTTAACTCCACTTTCTCTTAGATTTTGATCGGGAGGGCTTTTTTTTTTCTCCATCTAGTCAGCTTTCTGATGCTTTTAAGAAGACATTTTCTATTTTTTTCCAACACATATAGTTGCTTTCACCTGATGAATTCATTCCAATATAATAGCTTGCCATATTTCTGAAACCAATATTGATTTTAAATCCTTAATAGTTTTAAGTTCATGGTCATTAACTTCAAGAGGCCATTGGGGCTGCCTGGGAGTGCTACTCAACTACCCTGATTCATTGTCCCACCCTTCTAGAAGATTCTCACAATTTCTTTTTTCTTTCTTCAGATCTCTTTTCAAATTACACCTTGTGACAGAGACCTTGCTTGAGAACCCTGTAAGAAGCAACACCTGCCTCCCCATCATTATCTCCATTATTGTGTGTTATTTTAACTATTATACTAGGTAATAGTGATAGCTACCTAAGATATCAGACTTCTGTTGATTAGTTTGGTGTTGGTCTTCTACCAGGAATATAAGCCCACGAGGAGCAGGGATTTGCCTGTTTAGTTCCATGATGATCCCCGATGCTTAAAGAGTAGCACATGAAAAAGAATACATATGACAAATAATTTTGGAACACATCACTATACATTTTAGATCAAATGCCTGTGTTTGCGAGATCTGTCTGTTGCCAGAATGTTGGTGGGCTTCCAATTTTTTTTTAAATTTTTAACTTATTTATTAATGAGAGACACAGAGAGAGAGGCAGAGACACAGGCAGGCAGAAGGAGAAGCAGGCTCCATGCAGGGAGCCTGATGCGGAACTCGATCCCGGGACTCCAGAATCATGCCCTGGGCCGAAGGCAGGCGCTAAACCGCTGAGCCACCCAGGGATCCCCCCTTCCAATTTAACATCACTGTGGGTACAGTTTTATGTTCCAAGATCTATGTACTATTTGATGTGCTTCTCTTTCTGCAAGCACCATATTGACACTAGTGATGGGCCCTGGGAAGATTTCTGTTTGTACAGGGGCTCATTATTATTTCTATTTCAAATGACTGTTTCAGGAAATATTATTGCCTCTGTGGTAGATGGCTGAGTGAGTCCAGCCAAGGTTCACGGGGTCCAGCCCAGATCAGCATAACCGTCCAAACAACCTGAGGACCCGTGGGGGGAATAATACACACATTGTGGCTGTTTGAAGCCATTAAGGCTTAGTCAGGCCGCAATCGTGAAGTGATAGATGGTGCAAGCAGGAAACAGTCTTTGCCACTCGCTCTGTAAATTATTTCTGGCTCTTTGATAAAAACCCAGGTTTGGGGAAGGGGCCAGAGGGAGGTCCTATTTATGCTCACGTTCACGTTCACATCATAGACCACCCATCACTTTCAATCGTAAGCGCTGCCATGATTTCAAATCCACTTCTTCATGGTTAAGTGAGGTTGTCTGGATCTAAGGGTGACTTTGTTTACATTCGGGTGGCCATGTCAGAAGGACGTCACAAAGCTGCTGTGCTGAGTGCTTACAGATACCAAGAATCTGTGAAGTCTTACCAGAGTGTTCTGTCCAGGCAGGGCTGCTCTTTGGCGGTCTAGATAGCTCTTTGAAGACCTTGGGACAGTAGCTCCTGCCGTGGTGAGGCTACTCCTTGTTGGCTGTGGTGCAAACCATGCAGTGGCCCCCTGAAGGGGATCCTCTTCCCCACCAACACCAGCGCTTCCGGTCTGCTAGCAAGGTGCTCCAGGGACAAGGCGCCTTCAGTCTGTGCTGGCAGCTGGCCCTCAGCTCTTGGTTGGCGAAGCTGACTCTTCTGAGAACCAACTTGTGGAAAGGCACACCTCAATTAAATTTGGATTTTATATCTTTCATCTCCCCTTTGCCTGGAACAGTAGTGTAATTAATCTATTACTGGTTTGGAGTATGTTATTTCTTTATTGGCTCATGAAGAGACATTATCCTGGATGCTGCTGGCTTGTGACATATTATTATTATAAATTATAATTCCCGCAGTGAACTTCCGTTAAATGAGTTATTGGCAAAGACAATCTTGGTCTCTGAGCATAATTTGCCATGAATGAAACAAGAACCCTCTCTGTTGAGTAATTAGAATGTCCGATCCAGTGTAATAACCCAAATGTCAAACTTTATTAAGGATAAGAGCTTCTCCTCTCTCCTGGCTGAGAACTCTGTTGGGTCTTGAGGGAGGTGGATGTGGTTAGATTCTCAGCTTCCTTGCTCGGCCTCCTGCCTCAGCTCACAAGGGGTAGACTGAGAGGGAAAAACACAGATGTGTGGGCAGGTGCGGTTCCATTTTCGTATCAGGACTCATGGGCCCTGGTGGCTTTCCAACATGGCTCACTGTCTCTTGAACTCCTGTGTGCTTCTTAGCCATTCTCCCACCAGAAACTTCCAAAACGATCCCCATTATGTATGTAATGCCTTCTATTTTTAAAAAAACATTTTCGGATATAATATAAAGCAGAAAAGTAATCAAATCAAACCACAAACTTTGTGACCCTTTTTCACAAGGTGAACACACTTGTACGGCCACCCCCCACCCCAGCCAGGAACTGGAGACTCTATGAGGGTCCCAGAAACCCCTTCTTCTCTTCTTTCTTACAACCCACCTCCATCCCCTACCCTAACTTCTAACCCTAGAGATAAACAATTCAGATTGTTGCCTTTGACAAACCTGGTTGGCTTTTTCAAGGAAAGAATGTCCTCTGCTAGTTCTCAGCTTATCAGTTTACCCCAAAATATGCAAACAAAATTCACTGTTCTCAGACTGATACACCTTTGTTTCTTCACTCAGTCTCCCATCCTTTTACTTACATGTGAGCAAACAAATGATATGCTAAGTTATTGAACAGTGAACAAAGGAGTATCTCTGAGTTATTCTTTGATAGACAACCCCTCCCAGAGAGCTTAAGGAATGAGGTAACATATTAAAGGTGGGGGGGGGGGCCCCTGAAATATGATTACTTCTTTAACTATAAAGATGAAGAATTCTTAATGGATCTCGTGACATATAGTTCTTAGGTTTCTTTAAAACTTCCAAGCATTTAGGGAAACCTAACTCATTTCTTAAATAATATGAGATCAATAAAATATTCTCTCTTCTCTCCACTTACACCAGAAATCATGTTGAGCATGAATTGTTAAATTCCTTTTAAATATTATAATCGGTTATATAAAAATTGATCTGGTTTAACAGGGATCTATTCTTAGTTTCAGCATTCCTTAGGATTTTGCAACAGAGAGGAATGAAAAGTGATTCAAAGCAGGACATCATTTGTTGCAGACACTACTGCTTTCACAATTCCACCTCACCTTACGA
The DNA here is from genome assembly GCF_018345385.1 of Vulpes lagopus. Lineage (NCBI taxonomy): Eukaryota > Metazoa > Chordata > Mammalia > Carnivora > Canidae > Vulpes > Vulpes lagopus. The sequence continues at coordinate 25,384,326 of NC_054828.1, read as the reverse complement.
ATATTCTTAGTGGACCACTGTGTAAGCCTAAAGGTGGGTTCAAATTGCATTTTGCCTGTTCCTCACTGCCTGAGGGGATCTTTCTGCAAGGGGAAGAAAAATGTTACCATTGGCATTCTATTGCTTGTATCAGTTTGTGTCCTTCAAACTTTATCTTTCTCTAGAGATCTATCCATTTCTCTCCTCCCAACAAGATTTCTCAAATTTCTCTTCTGTTAAGTCCCCAACAAACATACTCAAAAATCCCTAAAGAAAAGCAACAGAAGCAACAATTATTCTCCAAATCAGTTTATGAGATTCATCAAAACTGGCTCCTTGAAATACAAACACAAAACAGACAATGCTACCTCTCCCATGTACAGAAAATCTTCTTTCTAATCAATATAAAAGCTTTAGCATTTAATATATCTTTATTTTTTTTTCATTTAATATATTTTTAAGAGTGAAAAATCTGTCTTCTCATGTCCTATTCAAATAATAACCTTATATATTAGCATTGCTTTCCCTGAAAAAAAATATTTTCAGAGCTTTGGGGGTACATCTGATATGTGAATTACAAATTTTTGTCCATCTTTTAGGGTCACAAGGGCTTCTTGTCCCACAGGAAGGCTGAGTTTGACAGTGCTTTCCGTGGCCTTGTCTTCTAGTAATACCTGGATGACCTGCAAGGGGGAAATGTTTAAACGGCAGGGAAAGATAAAAAGAGAAGTTACTCCCTGTTGCAGGACCCACCACTTGTATCCTTCTACCATGCCCTCAACCCACCTAAACCGCAAGCTTGTGCCCTTATTTATTCCTACTACATGAGGTCCTAATTTCTCTGAGGAATGCTCAAGGCCTGGTGAGGACTTCAGGGAAGGAGTCTCATCCCTGGGATGGTGCAAGAGAGAGGGGCCACGGGGAGGGGAGGCAGGTGGCTCTCTTTAGGAAAAGGAGTAGGCCTGCAGTTGTTTGGGAGGAGCAGAGATCAAACCAATAACTCTGCTATTAAAGACACGGGGGAGTGTGGATCCATTGTCAGAAAGGAACCTGTGAAATGTCCATGGGGCTCCAGGTGGCTGAAAAGCTCATCGCTTCGGCTGCCTTCCAGATGGATACCAATCCCTGTATTCTTGGCTCAAATTCCCACAAAGATCCTCCCTCCACCATCCATCAAACATACCAGCAGATAAGGGATGGGGGGGGGAGGGCATGAAAAAAGTCATTGATTAAATTAACACTCCTAGGTACTAATAGATTTGAGAGATTCACAGATTCTGATGTTAGCTTAGTGCCTGCTCTTGGATAAGGCATTTAACTTGCCTGAGCTGGCCTTGCTATCAGAGAAACAAGGATAATATGCCTCCTTTCCCTTAACTCCAGTGGTACTTGGAAGATTAGTAAATCCTTGGACATGATTACTTTTAAACTGATACATATTTTCTTGGTGTGGTTTCATCGATAACCTCCTTCACTCCCCAGAAGTGAATACATTTTGACAAGGATGTGCACAAGACAACTTCAAATGCAAGGTTAGTGAAATTATTTTTCATTCTTTCTCCCTAAATTTGACAATAACCATCACCACCCAATGAGAGGATGTTTCTCTTCTCTCTCAAAAAAATCGTCTTTACCTTTGTCCTATAGCTAAAGAGTCATTTGTTTTTAAATATTTTTGCCATGCTTTAATCCTTGAGTATATACCCTAAAGTGAAAAATGTTTAGTATGTTATTTATTTTATTTTTTATTTCTAAATATATATATTTTTTATTTTTAAGTGATCTGTACACCCAATGTGGGGTTTCAACTTACAACCCCGAGATCAAGAGCCACATGATTTACCAACTGAGCCAGCCAGGTGCCTCCGTGTGGTATGTTTTTAAAAAGAATATTTCTTATTTAATATCAGTATGATTTTTTACTTTATTCTTAAAGACTCCTTGGCACCTTCCTATCTTGAATGTTGTTGGAATGTAGAAGAGTGACAGATGGATATGCAAGTCCAGAATGCTGACTTCGGACGTTATCATAGGTGCAGGGCAGCACTAAATTGTTCAAAGAATGAGGAAGCCACAGATGTGCCGCGGAATGAGGCGTTAACTCGTGGCAGATGAATGCAGATGGGACACAGAGGGTGTGCTTTTTTGTTGATGATGAGTGCAAATGCTGAATAATGAATGCAATAAAAATTAGATGAGCGTAACTTTTTGGTGTTAGAGTGTTTAAGTCATTATAGCTAATTCAGCAGACATGCACAAACAGAAGCAGGTTTAATTAATCTCTAATGCATATTACCTTGGATTATCTGACATTCATCTGCCTGTATTGCTTTATGATGTAGTTCAATTAAGTATTTAATGTTTTTCTCTATTGTTTCCACCAATTAAATATAGGTCAAACCCCACTGCAATGAACTTTGGAGTTGCTAGGAGATTGGGTGGAGTGTCAATGGAAAGGCACTCAGATTAGGTTTCTTCGGCGAAATAATAATGACGACTAATGGTTATGGGTAATTACTATGTTCAAGAATTTTGTAACAATTGACTTATTTAAATTTCATAACAGCCCTATGGGATTAGATATTATTATTCCCATTTTGTAGATAGGGAAACTGAGGAACAGATAAATTAAGCAACTTGCACAAGGTTCTCAGCTAAGAGGTGGAAGATGGGGTATTTGAACCCAGGAAGTTAATGTACATAGAATTTCCCACTTAAATTCCCAAATCTTCAGACTTGAAGGTATTTTTTATTTATTCTTGAATCACCGCTTTTGGACTTAAAGCACATAGTAGCATCTTCTGGGGAGAGAGAAAGTGCTAGAAAATGATGGTCTTGCAAGGAGATCTACAAAGGTTTGACTCCCTGCTCTGTCAATTACTAGTGAGGTGACCTTAGGAACATTACTTGACACCTCATGAGCTCAGTTATGCTATCTGCGAAATGGAGGCAATGATGGCACATCTTGAGTTGCTGAAATGATGCATTTAAATGCCCAGCATAAGGAGCTGACAGTGTCTGCTCTCCAGCAGCTTCCAGCTGTGGCCAAAGAAGTGAAAATTTACTCCCAGTTATCTTGGTGATCAAGGGGCATGTCAGATTATCTACAGTCCTAGTTCTCTCCCCAGCCAGGGAGTAGAGAGATGTACACACTTGGAAATGAGTGTCTAGTACAATTGCTTGTCCTGTTAGAGTTCCATAGAATGTTCCAAAGTGTACTCAGGCAGACTTCCTACTGGCCAGCCCTTGTGGGACCCTGTTGTCAGGACAGGGCACATCATCCAGAGGGTCAGGGTGCCGGGAGAGACATGCCCCTGGGCACAGCCTGGCCAATGGATCTGACTGAGCCTTCTGACAACAGCCCTGAAATACTAGCTCATGAGTGATGTCTTAACTGTCCCTGGCTATTCCTCTCCTAAGGGGGTCCCTGCCACTGGGTCCCTGATTTGAGGCAAGTATGTCACTATATCACTATTTCATCCCTATCCGGCATATCTGCTTCACATACACACTCACAGGGGAAGTTTCTTATTTTTTGACACACATCTGAATCTCCTTCACCAACAGCATCAAAGGCAGCTGGATATATGAACTTACTATTGCAAAGTAAGAAAACAAAGACCAAAGGCAGAGAATTTATAAACCTGAGATGCATTTCTTTTGCTCCTGCTCATATTATTTTTGTCTAGTATGGTGTTCCATCCACACTTTGCTCAATAACATGGTTCTCTGGGGGTGCCTGGGTGGCTCAGTTGGTTAAGTGCCTAACTCCTGGTTATAGCTCAGGTCATGATCCCAGGGTCTTGGGATCGAGCTCCTTGTCGGGCTCCCCACTCAGCGGGGAGTCTGCTTGTGGATTTTCTCCCTGTGTCCCTTCCCCTTCTCCCCAGAGAGTGAGAGCTCTCTCTCTCCCTGTCTCTCTAAAAATAAATAAGTAAATCTTTATTTAAAAAAAAACACACACACACACAAGGTTCTCTGCACTCTGGAATACTTGGAACGAGAGTTTGTTTAGGAAGAAAAGGTCCCTGGAAGGTTCTGGTTATTGTGATGACTGACTGGGAGGGCACGAACAGCTTCAGGCTATGACTCAGTCCCATGGTCAAGACCACTGTAACTCAGGTGAAGGGCAATGCCTCTGCCTGGGTCTCCTACTCAGCTCAACTCCTCATCTTTCCCAAAGGGGAAGGAACTTGAGGGTGCAATAGAAATAGTATGCAAAGCGGCTAAACTTCCAAACGTGTATAGAAGTTTTAGAAATTAGTACTAAGACACTTGTCTTTACACCAGCCATCCCTGCTTCCTCAGTCAGCAGAGTAGTTTTGGCAGCTTGTTCCATCAGTCTGGCTCCTCTTTCTGGCACTCAAGGCCCCCTGCACATCTGCAACCCGTGTCATAATCTTCTGGGGGCATGGATCACCTTCTTCTGATCTTGTGTTATGGGAGAAGAATGGATTGGAGAATAGGCAGGCCAGGGCTCCAATCTCTATTCCATTATTTAGTGCTGTGTGACTTTGTGCAAATCACTTAGCTTCTCTGAGCCTCAGTTACCTCAGCCATGGCATGACAGTGATAGCAACAAATATTCCACAGGACTGTATGGTTTTGAGATAATGTATATAAAGGGTGTGTAGTGGGTGTTAGATAAATAGCAATACCTTTTTTTTTTTTTTTTGAGAGGGACAGGGAGGGGCTTAGGGAGAGGGAGATAGAGAATCTTTTTTTTTTTAGAGTGGGGAGGGGCAGAGAAAGAGAGAGAGAATCTTAAGCAAGTTCCACACCTGGCAGGAGCCTGATGCAGGGCTCAATCTCACAACCCTGAGATCATGACCTGAGCTGAAATCAACAGTCAGTCCTGGAGTTTGACGACGGCACCCCAGCTACCATGTCCCAGGTAGCCAAGGACGTGTGTACCTTCCTGCGCTGGGCATCTGAGCCAGAGCACGACCATCGGAAACGCATGGGGCTCAAGATGTTGATGATGATGGGCTTGCTATTTCCCCTGATCTACGCTATGAAGCGGCATAAGTGGTCTGTCCTCAAGAGCCGGAAGCTGGCGTATCGGCCACCAAAGTGACCCTGCCCCATGGCTGCTTACTGTCTTGCCTGAGGGGGCCCTGGAGCCGAGGAGCCACCCTGGACCTGTTCAGGCCTCAGCTGGCCCTCTTGGCCAAGTCCCTCTTTCTTTGGTTAAGAGGGAACGGGGCAGGAGGCCAGGTTCTGGTTCAGACCCTTCAGCCCCTGCATCATGGAAATAAATTAAGTTTCTCAAAAAAAAAAAAAAAAAAAGATAGATAACCTTGCCCTTCCCTTTACCCTTGCCTTTCCCTTTATTTCCAGGGCTACGGGCTGAGCCACCCACGTGCCCCAGCAATTCTCATTTTTACATCTTTGAAGAGATGACCCAATTCTATCTTTTCAAAATCCAAAACACCAGACGTGCTTTTCAGCGCTATGTCTTAGTTGAGTTAGCTCAGTTAGTCTTACCATGCCTGGTAAGCTCTGGAAAGACAAGACCCAGGCCATCCAAATCTTCCATACCTCTAAGTGTGCCAGGTACCTATCTATGCACCACAAACTTGAGCTGACTAGTGATCAACAGATAAGCTACTATAATCACCTCTGGCAAAATCTCCCAAAGCAAAGATAAATCTAGAATTGTGTATCATTGTTTGGACAAAGTGATCTTTATGGGTTTCTTTTTCTTTCTTTTTTTTTTCTTTATGGGTTTCCTAACCATATGATAGTGTTAGGAGTTAGCTGACCAGGTGGGTAGTCAGGGCCAGGGTCCCCAACAAGAAAATAGGGAGTCAGGACAGCTAAAATAAAACAGCATTGACAATCTGCTTTGCAGGCCTTGCAGAGAACTAACTCAGTCCCTAACTGCAAAATGTCCTAAAACAAAACAATTAACCACAAAGCATTTGTCAATATCACGGGCAAGGGGCAGTGAAGACTTAAGCCCCCAGATGTCAACAAAACAAGACCATCAGCACATGGACATTAACCAAATGGGTAGACAGATAAGTAACCAAAGCCCTGACTGGCATGACTCAGCATACCTTGACTGTTTAAGAAAGTTCTGCAAAAGAGCTCATAAAAACCCTTAAACTTAGAAATTCCGAGGGTAACCCACTCAGGCTCCCCTCCCTCTAGGGGAGCTTTATACTCTTGCCCAATAAACTTTGCTTTGCAGCCCACCACTCTTCATCTGGTCTACCTCTTCATTCTCCGAAGTGGCATGACCAAGAACCTGGGCACTAATGGGACAAAAATCCTATAACAATGGTTCTTGCTTCCTTTGCAAAGACTGCAGAAGCCAGGGCCCCTGTATCTGTACCTTATTGCCTGTGTCAGTGTCCACCAGGAAGCCCAGGACCCTGAGAACCACACTGCTCACACCCACAGGATATCGGCTCTGGCCCATGTGTTTCAGGGTCACCCGGTGTGGATCCACACTTGGGCTGTCATACTCCTGAGTTGGTGAAGAATCTGGAGGGTGGAAAGGTGCCTGGTCTGGCTGGACAAGAGACTGGTCATCTGGTAGCATTTCCTTGAAATTTCCCACGTCGTCATCCTCCTCTTCCTCTTCTATGCGTGACTGAAGTATATGAGTTACAAATTCCAAAAGCAGCAAATGAAACAGATGCCAGGAGCCTACATTGAAATAACAACCCCCAAATGAATAATTAGATAGGCAGATGGACAAATAAACAGATCATTGTGGAATTACCAACTTTTCTGGAGCTTTTAACTCCTGTGTATGGGGCCCTTCTCAGTCCTTTAGCAGATCCTTGCGGGGGGGTGGGGGGTGGGTCTTGGGCAGGCATTCCATACCCGTGAACCCCAGCAAGGCGACTTTTGGACAGAAAGCACAGACAGCTAGATAGCCTGAGCCATGAAAGGGAACTTAAAACCCATCTAGTATAAGCAAATCCTACAGAGAAAGAGGTGCTATTCCCAGAGCTGGGGAATGCGCCCCTCAGCACACAAGGCACACAGCTGGCACACAGCACACAAGGGACAGGCTGGGAGAAGCCGTGGAGGCAGTTTGGAGGAGGCCAGCTGGCGTTGGGAGGCAGGAAATGCAGCCTCGCCTTTCCCCTGTTGCAGTCTGTGGGGTGCCTGTCCTGGGCGGGGGTGGGGGGGGGGGAGTGGGAAGGGAAGCTGGCTGACATTCTCTCCTGCCCACCCGCCTGCAAGGGCTGCCATCAGGGACATCATGTGGGGAAGACAGGAGGGCCTGCGACTCAGCTGAGTGCTCCAAATCCCAAGGTCTTTGGTCTTCCAGGAAAGAAGGATAATTAATGTTCAGCTGAAAAGCAGGGAGGGGCGGGGGGGGGGAGGGGGGCCTGGCTTATTGCTATCATTAAAAGATACTTTTTTTAATGAAGGGAAAACCGTGGCTCTCTACAGATATAAAATAAACCTGCATCAAAGATCTTATGTAAGTCGTTTATTAAAGAGGAATTAATAAAATGTTGCAATTGGTTCAAAGGAGAATTCAAAGCACTAAACATATATAGACAGTGAAGAATTCACACAAAGATGCCCAACAGATCTGTCCTCAGGGCAGTAATTAATAGCATCCACCTGACACAACTAGTTTGCATTTCCCTGGAGGAGAATCATTTGCATTGTTATTGATATAATTTAGAGAGTTACAAAATAACTCAAACACAATGAAAGGTGGAGATAGCTCAGAAGTGTGTGCTGAACCTTTCATCTTTTTCAAAACCTTTTGTCCATTTCAAGCAAACTTTTGTCGATTTCAAAGCCTTATACAGAGTTTGTTTTTCCTTGATGGATCTGGGTGGGATGGGATGATCTGACCTGGTCTGGAATGAGCCTGACCAGCAACCCCTGGCCTATTTAACTATGTAAAGAGAAGAGACCAATGCAAACACTTTTCTTGGATGTCCTACGGGGGTTGTGTCGGGGGAGGGGACAAGAGCTTCAGGGCTGGGTTTCTTTCTGTGATTGCGCTCCATCACTTTGCTCCGGGAGAGCATTAGCATAAAGCAGAGTCATTTTGGACTTCATCAAAGGGGAGAGTCTCATTACCAATGGGTGTCACCTACATGGAAGCTTACAGCAGCCACTCTCGATCGAGTTCCAGAGTAAAACTGGGAAAACAGGGCCACAATAGGTTTCACCTACCTGGCGTGAGGGCATCCGGCAGCTCTCTGGAGCCAGGAGTCTTCACCCTGCAAGCTCACAGGGTGGAGACTTTATCCTCTCACTGCAATGCCCCGGAAGGTGCCTGGGACTTTGTAGGGACACAATAAATGTCCACGGGAATAAACGATCCTTTCCATGAGGCTGGAAGGCTCAGGGGTGAACTGCCCTTGCTACCGCTCTCCTATGCGGCATCTTTGCCACAGATGCAGTGGAGGTGACCTTCCCAGAGAAAGACCACCTCTTTGACCAGAAAGTTTGCAGTGGATGATTGCTTCACTCTTTCCAATATCTGCATACAATGATGACTGTATCGACTATTATTCATGAAATTTAAATATGGGTGCCCCAAGGAACCCATGTTCCTTTCCATCTCCATCAGCTCCCTGGGTGCTTTTCTGAACACACTCACTCCAGCACACAATTCAAAAACAGAAACAAGGAGAAGTTTTGTCTGCATCCGACCAGGATGGAATGGGAATGGGAAGCATGCTGTTTGATGGGCTATCATGTTGCCATTAAAAAAACGATTATTAGGGTTTTTGTGTCTATGTTGTATTTTACATACACAGGTGAAAAGAAAAGAAGGTGACTGGATTCTATGTGAAACACAGAAAATGCTTATGCCCTAATAGCAGTTTTCAATACAAACTGTTTGGTATTCTTGGACTTACCGAAACTCTCTCTGTGGCAGAGGGTCATGGCTTTGCTCACCGCAGTGAGAAGGAAATTCCATCGTAGCTGGAAGCTGGCGGCCAATTGGACAAACTCTTCTTTGTTTCTGCTTGGCTATTACATTTTTGTGAGGGGGAAAAAAAATGCTGGGGTTTATGACCAAGTCAAGAAGATCATGTGCGCACAGCTGCCCTGCACAGATGCTCCCAGGTGGCCGAGCGGAGGAGGAAGAAATGGTCAGGCTGGGACGGGGGCAGAGGCACACTGGCCTGTTTCTGGTCTCCGGCATCTCCTGTGGAGATGATTCCAGGCCAGAACCCTTTGAAGTCGGTGGAGAGTAGAAAGGTGGGAAATTGGCCTACATTTGTTTTGTTTTGTTTTCATCCCACACGATTGTTTGAAGGCCTCACCTGCGGGGCGCACAGAGAAGGGTTGCAGGAGCGGCCTCGCGGATGCCATCGGGAGAGCTGGAGGCTCTTGCACACCTGCCAAGGCCCGTGGGGTTGGGGGGGCGGCACAGAATCCCTTAATGATGAAGGTAATTTGGAAAGCACAGAGCTGGCCGCAGCGCCGCGTGCACGGCTGAGCCGGGAGGGTCCCGCGCGGGCGGCCAGCGAGGGGCAGCCTGGGCAGCCGGTACCCGCGAGACGCCTCCACGCGCGGGCTGCGCAGCTTCCCCCGGGCTGAGGCTCGCCGTGGGCCGCGGGATCTGTGGCTCCGCGCCTGGGAGTGAACGCCCCGAAGCCGTCCCGGGTCTCCCGGGCCCTGGGGACCACCGGCCGCTGGCCCGCAGGCTGGGGGAGCAGCCGAGGGAATGCCCTCTGCTCTAACCCTAACCTCCCCCTCCGCCGCCCTCGCCCCGGCCCCCGGGCCGGTGCTTCTGACCACCCAAAGCCGGCCTCCCAGGACCAGCCCCGCTCTTTAACTTTAAACTTTAAGGTTTTAAAAGCATCGAGAGGGCAGCCTGGGTGGCTCAGCGGTTTAGCGCCGCCTTCAGCCCAGGGCGTGATCCTGGAGACCCGGGATGGAGTCTCACATCGGGCTCCCTGCTTCTCCCTCTGTCTGTGTCTCTCTCTCTCTCTCTCTGTGTCTCTCATAAATAAATAAAATCTTAAAAAAATAAAAGCAATAGGGAAAGTAGCCCTGGGTGACCAGCTCTCTGCACGAACCTTCAGACTCCAGGGGGAAACCGTGAACGCCCTGGGGTGTCCCTCTGGTGCTCTGCTCGCCACCCCACTGACACTTCAGGTTCCCATGTCCCGAAGCTGCTCCCGGCCTGACCCCACAGGAGCTGGGGGGAAGGGACCCGAGCCCCGGCGACTGTCCCCGGTGCTAGCCGGCTGCCAGATGCTAGCCGCTGAAGCCGTGAGTCATCTCCGGCAGGCCTCGGGGCTTACATCCTAACAGTCTGAGTATTTTACTGACACTAGTCTGTTTTTTATCAGCCAGGCTGTTGTACAAAAACAAGCCCTTGGAAGGCACGGTTACAAAATACACCATTTTTCTAACATGCCTCATTTGTGAAGGGTGAAGATACGGGGGCGGAGTCCGGGGAAATCCAGCGGGTCCTGCCCCAACACAGGGCGAGCCTCTGGGGCTGCCCCCAGGCGGGGGTGGGGGGCATCAGTGGTCTCAGACACAACTTGGTTGAAGTCAGAGGTGGCGTGAATACTCAAAACAAGGGACAGAGGCTTGAGGGCTTCTATGGAGGAAACTTTCCAATGAATACATGTCTCCACAGCAACGCAACCCTAGACACATGCTTACCACTGTTACAAATAAGCTTTGCCAAAGCCCAATGAGGAGGAATAAAAGCCATACAGAATCTGGAGTGATTATCACCCAGAAGCAAAGAATGGGGACAGACCCCTGCCAAGGATTGGGACTGACTTTCAAGCCCCTTCCTGAAAAGTTTTGTGGTTCATCTCTCTCTATGAGGCGTGTGACCCCACGGCTGCCCGCAGTCTTTGTGGCCTTAGGTCTTTTCTGCGCCCTCTCTCTTCAATGGGCATCCAGACAAGATCAGGCAGGGCAGGAAGCGGGAGAGAAAGAAATGTGACTGAGGCTTAACAGAGAAAGCCCAAAGTCGAGTTTCTGGTCCAGGCCCTCCAAGTCTTTGCTTTCTGTTCCAGAGACATCTGCTTCTTCTTCAGGAAATATGTCCTCCATTTTTCCATATGCTCCTTCTGCTCATGCCCGTCTCATGTGGGCTGTTCCCTTTCAGAATATTGTTTTAATCCTATTCACCTCCCACATCTTGTTTAAATCCCACCTCCCTCATCAAGGCCTTTCCGAAGGGCCCCAGCCTTCAGAGGATAATGCCTCAAGGTGGGGCGGCCTTGTGCTACCTTGTTTGGGTCTAAGTTTTAATGCATTGCCCCCAGCTCCTCGCCCACCACCCACTGTGGGCCACCGGGGCAAGGGTGCTGTGGCTTTCTCTGGTGGTACTCTCAGCTCTTACAGTGTGGCTGCTGAGGCAGAAGAGGAGGACAAGCAAGCCAAAATAAAGCCCTATTCAAGTAACACCCAAGTTTCAAGCTGACCAGAAGGACCAAACTCATCTGTATCCAAAACAATATGTCTTTGATTTTATGAAATCAAGCCTGACACTCTACTGGGATAGTTCTGCAGAGTACCCAGACCTGCACCATTCTCCCCAAATAGACAAAACCCCCCCTTTTTTTCCCTAGACACTCTTGCTTGGTGTACACATCACTCATCCATGCTCATCTGCACACACATGCTCACTTGCACACACCCTTGCATACACATGCTCACCTCCACACACATGCTCAGCCACCCTCACACACACTCACCTACGTACTCATGCTCACCCCCACACACATGCTTATTCACTGTCACCCAACTCACCTGTATATATGTGCTCACTTGTACACACACCCGAGGCTATACATGCTTACCCACAAACACACGCCTGCGTGTGCCAGCCTCTGATTCCTGTCTTGCTACAGGAGTCAGACACTACTTCCCTATTCTTAATATATGCACCAGCCTTGATACATTTCTAGCCAGAGAAAATTCTTTCATTTCATCAAGCCATGGGCACTGGTGCTAAAACATAGTTAGAATGAGCAACAGCCCCTTCTTCCCTTAAAAAAAAAAAATCATGGTTTTGTACCTGAAGAACAAATGTTTGGAGATTTGAATACAGACAATTCAGGAATACACTGAGATCTGTGGATGTCCCCAGCAAAGCAATCAAACTGCTTAAACCTGTAAACAGAAGAAACAAAAAGACCGTGAGCCAAGTAGCAGGATTTTACTGGAGGTATTTGTATACTAGGTAACCTGGGCACAACACTGGACCTGCAGTTCAAAGGAATTCCCTGGGGCCTCACACTGCTTTTGAACACAAAGGATGAATTCTAAAGCTGTATTTGTCACTTCTGCGGTCAGCTGGTTCAGAGTTACAAGGTCTTGCCTCTTAGGAACCACCTCTGTCGCTTGTTGAAATAGAAAAAAAAATATTTTGAAATAATAACCACACCTTGTAATTATACAGAACCTGGCTACAGATGAGCTCATTGCATGATATAGACATGAGCTCACCTCCCCTTGCTGTTTTCACAAAAGGGGTAGTTTATTCATGTCCTTTAAGCCAATGGTGGACCTCAAAGCTGCTGAAGGATGTGCCTTGCCTGGGGTTACAGGCTCAGTGAGTACAGACCTGAAGGGTGGAGCCCAAGCATTTGTGATGTTGGCACTTGGGTCCTCCACCTTCTCGGGCAACATTGAGCAAAGAATAGCCTTTGGCTCTCCCACCTTTTTGCATGCAGCTCTCTGTACCAAGCAGAGTTTAGAAAACCAAGTAGGTTGCTGAGGCTGGCCAGGCCTCATCTGGAAGATCCTGCAGGGATACCTCAAGCATTTGCCTGCTAGGTGTCAGCAGTGGGTACCAGAATACTGTCTCCTTGCTGGCTCTGTGCCCCCTTGGAAGTTCTTTTATTCACAAGAGCGCCAGCAGGAGCACAGGAGCCCTGGGCAGGCATCTGGGGAGAGGCCTCATACCCTCCTGGGGCTCCCTGGGCTCTGGCTGGGGGCAAGAGCAGGGTTTGAGCAATCACCTGGAGTTTGGGGAAGAACCATAAGCCTGGGAGGGGGGCCCTTTGGGCTCCTACTAATGAGCATGACTTATCCATATCTCTGAAGCTTTGCTAGGTTAGGCATTTACCTTCTCGTTCCTGGTTTGGGAGGGGAGGAGCTGGGATTTGGGACAGGGCAACAGGGGCAGAGGAGACCAGCCAACAAGTATGGACCTATTTAAATATTTTAATAACTGGTACAATCCTACCAAAGTCGGCCCTACTTCAAGGTTAAAGAAAGAGGCCAGGATAATTTGTGGTTCATTTATCTACTACTGAATCCCTGTATTCATCTAGTTATGAAGTATGGAAGTATTACCATGTGCCGACACATGAATGAGCCACAGCTGACACCTGAAGAAGCCCACAGGTTCTGGGGAGGCAGCTCTATGCACTGTTAAGTGTATCAGGACAGGGCCAGGTGCAGGGGGGAGTGAGGCCATCGTGGTGGAGCATTGGGAACAGGCACGAATGGAGCAGGGCCCTCTTAGCCCCCTCCTGGCAACTCTCATCCAAAGGCCTAGAGATTCGCCCATCGTCTGGGGAGGAGGTCATGCACCTTCTGTAGCTCTCCTCCTGAATCAGCATCCAGTTTCTCCCCACTGAGTGAGGACAGCTCCTTCTCTCACTTTGCTTCTGGGAGATGGAACCGGGCTGTCAGGCAGCTTGCTGAGCCTTTGTGGAAGGGAGATTTTTTTTTCCCCTTGAAAAATAATTACAACTATCAAATAGCAAAGGGCAGGAATATCGGCCTGCTTAATATCACTTGTTTGGAAAGCAGAGGAATACGGTAAGAGCACCACGGCTAAACTTGTTCAAAAGAATACTTGGTGATGCTAACAATAGTGAGAGCAGAAGCTGGCCAGGCCGGGAGCTAACTGAATCCAATTCAGACAAAGGTCAAAAAAAAAAAAAAAAAAGACACTGCTGAATCTGCATGTGCGAGATCGACGTGGAAACGTTTTTTCCAAAGGAGACACTCCAGATTGATTTTTTTTCCAGAAAGAAATACCGGGAAGCAATAACCAAACTCATCTGTCCATCCATCCAACATTCGTGTATCAGCACTGCTGGCAGACCCAGGGGGAGGCCCCGGAGCACGTTCCCTATGGTGCTCCTCACCCCTGCAAGACGAGATGTGGGAGCAGATAAATCATACCAAAGAGTAAAGTAGGTTCTACCTCTATTAAGAGTTCATAAACTACTCATGGCCACGCCAGCCCCAAATAGACCCCACATGCTTTAAGCCGCAGGAGGAAGATTACATTTCATCTCCGTGTGCATCTCCAGGTCAACCGAGCTACTCGGGGTACTGGGCAGGGCTTTCTTAGAGAGGTCCAGAGTGCCTTGATCGATGATGGCATGCAGATCTGACTTCAAAATGTGGACTCTTCTGTTATTTTCCAGTAGCATTCTCATAGTCTAAAGATAATGGAGAAGCGTAATACTTCATTAAGTCTTGTCCTTTGACTTTTGCCTAATCCCCCTCTCCAAATGACCATTTTTTAAATTTTAACTTTTATTTTTTGAGGAGAAAGACAAGTGGATTTGGGTATTATCCTTTAAAACTGAATCCTAAATGACAATTGAAATGTTTGAATTGCACACATTCTAGAACAGCCTGTCTGAAAAATCACCATTTGGAGTGCTTCCGCTCAGAGGCAGATGTGGTCAGGGCTCTCGGGGCTCTGTGGCTTTTCTTCCCCCGATTCTTATTCTCTGCACCCCATTCCATGAACCTGAACTACTCTAGAGAGGAGCACAAAGGCTCTGCCTGAAGTTCTCCAAGGAGAGTGTGGTGCTGCAGACATGACTTGACCTAATCCAGACGGTGGCTGTGGGCCCCCAGACACTGTCTCTGTCCTTCCCTCTTGGAGGTTTGGGCCATGAATTCAGCTGCTGGGAGCTGATTTCCTCAGCCGTCCAACAGGGGCAACCCAATTCCTTACACTTCTAGAGTCCATCCAGACTCTAGATGGGGTGGGTCATCCTCACACCAGCCTGATGGCAGTGGGTCATCCTCACACCAGCCTGAGGAGCAGACACTAGAGCCACCTCCTCCATCTGATAGGGGAGGACCCCGAGGGCCCCTGGGTGTGAGTAAAATTTTCCAAGCAGCAGTGTTCAGAAAGAGAAGATTTGCCACTTGGGCTGGGGTTGGGATGGAGGCCTTGCTGTGGGGCCGTCACCGGTTGACCAAACAGAAATGAGAAAGTGCTGGAGAATGGGATGGGCTGCAAGCACATAGGCAGGAAACAACCCCAAGAAATGTGAAGACAAGAGGGAGTTTTGTGCTGGGGGGGAAGAGGTGGGTAAGTGGAGGGCCCAGCAGAGCTCCTGCCGAGCCCGGATTGGTTTGGAACAGAGCAGCAGTCTAAGTGCTGTCCTGATCTAGTGTCACAGGATTTCAGAACAGGCGGCTGAGGGGCCAAATGCGGGCATTATATAACCTTTCTTTCAGCCCTTCTCTGCCTTCCTCTAACACTGAAGCTACATAAATAACCCAGGAGGGGAAAGGTCAGAGCTGAGAGACCTGGAGGCCCAGACACCCGGAGTCCATGGGGCCACGCACAGGGTGAAGGGCTCTGTCTGGCTGTCCCAGGCTCTGTTACGATGCCCCTTCACCTCTGCCACTGGCTGGCCCTGGTCAGCACTTCTGTGGGGTCCTCCTCTGGAACTTTAGAATGTTGACCTGCTTTTGCTTTTTCTCCTGCAGGGAGAACGCTTCTCAGGAGGGGAGCAGGAGCATTGGCTTCTAGCTGAGTTTGGGGTGCACTGTGCCTTCCCATCAGTAGCCACAAGGTCCTCCTGTCTGCCTCTGCCCTCTGCATGGATGGACACAGCCTCCCTGCAAAGGGAGCTACCCCTGCTCTCAGGGGAGGCCGGCAGCTTTCACTTTTTACTGCAGGAAACAGCTTCATTCCCTCCTTCCTGCGGGCTGAAGCCTACCTTTGCCATGTTGGAAAGGTATGTCTTTCTTCTTAGTCTCTTGACAAACACAGTAACTTCTGTTGAGAACAATACACATGGCCATTATTGACACTGTGGGGACGAGGACATGGCACAGACACGAGGCACACACGTTTGTCTAGGCAGGTACAGCCGCCTGAACTGCCCTCCACACAGGGAGGCTTGGTCTTCCCATGGCCCACTGACCCTTTCCCGAATGGCCAGGAGGTGCTGGCGGGGGCCACTTGACTACAACACTGCTCCCCCCACCCCTCCGTACCAGGAGGTGATGTACTCCCAGCATCTGACGTGCCTGCTCAAAGGAGTTTAGGACTTTTGCCCAGGAAGCTTGAGTTCCCCCAATTTTGTCTTCTCTACAGTGCTCCCCTCCAAAACTCACCCAAGGAGGGGCTCCTGGGGGGCTCAGTCGGTTAAGGGGCTGACTCTTGGTTTCAGCTCAGGTCATGATCTCAGGGTGTTGGGATCGAGCAGTGCATCAGACTCTGTGCTCAGCAGGGAGACTGCTCAGGATTCTCTTTCTCCCTCTGTGCTTCCCCCAGCTCTCTCTCTCAAATAAATAAATAAATCTTAAAAAAAAAAAAAAAAGATCCAAGAAAAGGAAAGGGTGAAATGAGGAAACAAAGGGAGTGTGTGCATGTATTCATCTGGCAAATATTTATGAGGGACACTGGCGCAGTGTGTGCTCCATAAATGTGTGCGGGGTATTCGCTGGATTGTTGGACAAAGGAGGGCAGCCTCAACTCTCTAGGGAGGGCCTCACCTTCTGAGGATGGGTCACCAGATGTGCACACGCCTTCCTCAGAACAGGCTAAGTGCCCCCCTGTCCTGAGGAAGAAGGAAGGAAGGGGGAGGGAGGTACAGAGGGAAGGGAGAGGCCTGTTTGGAAAAAGATGTCAGGTGTGGCTCCACTTAGAATGTGCAAGGTAGGAGTTAGGGAGGGGTGAGGGCTTGGCAGGGGAGGGAGGCAGGGGTTGAGGATGGGTTTGGCAGACTAGGCAGAGACAGGAGCAGGAATGTGTACCTTTTTGGAGACAACCCGTGTTGTGTTGCTGGGGAGCACCCATGGGAGGACTCCCTGGAGGCTGGGGGCAAAGATGAAGCCAGAGGCCAAGCTGTAAATGACTCTGCCTAGTGAGTGAAGGTGCATGGACTATCCAGGCAGCAGAGGTCATGGAAGGTTTCATGAGTCAGAGCATTGTGTAGAAGGATCACGGTGCATAGAGGGAAGTGTGACAGAGCGGGCGATGCTGGAGGTGGGGGTGTGGACGATCAATGAGGAAGCTCTGAGGCAGCTTGGGGGAGGGCCAGAGGGAGACTGGGCTTGAGTGCTGAAGTCACCATAGGAAAGCTGGAGCAGGGCTTTGTCTCCTCACTTGACCCTCTGCCACAGCAAGTTTCAGACCTCATGTTCCCTGCAATGCCCCCTCTCTGCCAGTCCTTGGCTGGCAGTCTCACAGCTCAGGGCCCCTGCCCGGCCATGGAGCACTTCCAGGGGTCCCGCAGGATGGAGATTCCCCTGTGAGTGCTGAACACAGCAAAGGGTGCAGGCTGGTGGGTTACAATGAGATATGGTGCTGTTCCAGGAGACAGCAAACAGTATGCTAAGTCAGCCCGGAGCAAGCTGGCACAGGAAGACAAGGGCCTGGGTAGGGAGGGCATTGGAGGTAGCTATGGGTGGTAGAGGGCAGGAGGGAGAAAAGAGGTATTTCCAGGACCATAAAGCATGTCACACACACAAGGGTGAGTGCTGGCATTGTGAGCCATTGTAGGCCTTGAGTGGACAAGCAGCCTGGGGGCAGTAGTATTCAGAGACTACCACCTGGCAGTAGGATGGAAGGGAACGTGTTCTAGAAGGTGAGTGAGGAGACTGAGACCACCAAAGTGTGAATGCCTCAGTGGCCCAAGAGGTGTGAATAAGTTAAGGACGTGGGAAGAATTTCTTTCTTTCTTTTTTACCCTAAAGATTTTATTTATTTATTCATGAGAGACACAGAAAGAGAAGCAGAGACATGGGCGGGGGTGGGAGGCGGGGAAGCAGGCTCCATGCAGGGAGCCGGATGTGGGACTCGATCCCAGGACCCCAGGAACACACTCTGAGCCAAAGGCAGACACACAACCACTGAGCCACCCAGGTGTCCCAAGGGAGGAATTTCTAAGGAGGGAGTGATGTTCTTTGAAGACTTGCTGGGCGGCCACACAGAGCACAAAGAGGCAGAAGACTCTTCGAGCCAGAACCCTGTTCAGTCCTGCTCACATGGCCCCTGAGCCCAAAGGCTGCCCTCAGGGGAATGCTCTGAGAAGGCACACATCAGCCACCAGCTGGACGCACTGCCAGTTTCTCTCCTGCCTGGACCATAGTCAGTGGCACCTTTTCTGTACCTCTAACTAATAACCCTGTGGGCCTGTCAAAAATCTACGTTAGTATTTATGAGGGGCAGTCCATGAAAGGGTGTGGATGGATCAGCACAAGGACCCAACACCCTAAAGAAAATGCCAGCAGATCCGAACCGGTCAGGCCTTGCGGACTGCAGTTTAGCACAGGATGGGAAGAGTTACCCAACAGCTGGAGTGACCTGTCTCAGTTTGAAAGTTAGATACTTCACCTGCTCTCACCGAATTTCTTTCTTTCATTGAAACCTACCTTTGAGTTTGGAGATCTGTACAAGGGCTGGAAAACCTTCCAAAGCATTAAGTAACCACAGCTTAAATTTCTTACTGAATAACCGGACAGATTTCAGGTACTGAATAGATACATCTTCCAAAAAGTCATGAAGGAGAATGTCCTCAATGCCCTACAACAGAATTGTCAAGGTGTGGTGACTGCAGGCCAAGATAGGCATTCTCTAGCTGCAAGTGGCCACAGTCACACATGCCACAAACTCAGAGAGAAAGCTACCAGCAGCCCTAGCCACTGCTCATGGTGCAGGGTATTTAGCCAGAATGGGATTTTTTTCAAAGATCTTAAAATATTGACAATTGGTTGAAAATTTGAAGAGATACTATTTTAGCCAGTAGTAGGTGGATCAAACCCAAATATACAAGGGTTGAACCCAGCCTCCAGTTTTCAACCCTTGTGTTCAAAACTTCGAGGCACTAGATTATTTCTAAAAAATAGTCTAAAAAATAAGTAAGAGGTAAAGGTTCATGACCAGCTTGAGGAGAACCACAGAAATTCTATATAACAGATTCCCAAGTAACAATAATCACTTTAGAGATAGAGCATTAAACAAACCCAACAAGAACCATATGTATATTCCAAAGCAATAATTCCAATTACTCATTTTTAAAGGCTTCTTTTGTTGAAATTACCAGAGAAAGAAGTTTGACTCAGTGCAGGGTTCACTAATCACTGGAACCATAGGTTACCATGTGTATTGGCTTTTTCGTTATATGAGGTAACTCTCGCTGAATTTAAAAAGAAAAGCTGAGTTTTAGGGAAAGATCAAAATGCTCTGTCAACACCATGATTTACTTCTTAGAGGGCCTGAAGTCCACAGAGACTGCAGAACAGAATCGCTGCAGTTCTAACCCTAGCATTTGGTATCAGTTTCTGGAAAGGACACAAACCAGCAAGGCCAGTAAATGTCATCCTACCTTGTACAGCTGCACATCATAGTATTTAAAGAGCTGGCACACATCGGGCAATGACATAAGCATGACTGTGTCTTGCTGCAGAGATTTCCAGAAGGAAGTGAGCAAGTCCTCCACCTGATGAGGGAATAGAACATACCTCCAAGTGATCCCCTCTTGTATACCTAATCAGCCCTAAATGATAATAATGGGATGGATTTCAGTCCAGTTAATGTAAAGCTCGGCCTATGAACTTTTCCAAGCTGTGTTTTAGAAGTGTTCTGCCCAGCAATCCATCAGTGAGCAACTGCCAGGTGAATGGGATAATGTGGAACATGGTTTTTCATGAAGTTTTCTGGAAGGAAGGCTGTTTCTGACCACAAGGGGGCTCCTTTTGATTGTAATAGGATGAGCCACAGGGCATAGACCACAGTTTAAAATAAATGTTCATTGATTGATTGACTCCCTCAATTATTTGTCAGCTCAGAAGGATGTGTAACAGTATGTAATCAAAGAGGTCCCCTAGAGAAGTTAGAAGTCACCTAAGGACCGTGTGAGCAAAAGGGCACCTGTATCATTCTCATAGGAGCCTTCTTTAAAGACTACAAAAGGTAGACACCTTTTGTTGTGGAACAAAATGGTAGCTTCCTTACTTTTTTTTTATGTTTGTCCATGTTGACTCTTCAGACTCTATTATTGAACCAGGTGGCCAATCTGAGATGCCAACTGAGAAAAACTCTTGCCTTTTTGGGATTTTTGCAGGCTCAAATATTTTGCAGCATTGAAACCCTGAAGTGAGGACCCAACAATGACTCCAGGCAAGGAACTATTCCTGTATATAGGCTGTCAAGGAAGTTCTGGCCAACTCTCAACATACCTGATGATGAGGCTGTGATTTGGAATCCTATTATTGGGGCATTAATTTTAGATAAGTCATCTCCAAATGACTCATAGATACTGAACAAAAAATACAATAATGAGATGAGCAGGATTATTTAATTCTTTTACTGTCAGGTTGGTAACTTTGGAGCATGGCTCTTTGAGGTTGGTGGGTCTGAATGAGGTAGCAATCACAGGCTCATCTCTGATGACTCCCTCATCACCTTTGTCCAAAGTCATCCAATCCTGCTGCATCTGGTTCAGAAATATTTCTCCAATTTGTCCATCTTTCTCTCTGATGTCATTGTCACTGCTCCAGATTGGACACCACCTCATATACCACTATGACAAAGCCTCCTGAATGCTCTCTGCTCCAATATGGCAATCTTGCATCATTGCTCCCCCACCTCCTTCTCAATCAGAATTCTTCACAGGGCACGAGGCCCTTTCTAGCACCAGACTATTTCCCCACATCCCCTCTGGTTCTCTTCTTAAGAGATATTAATTTAGTCATAGTGACCTTTCTGCTGTGTCATGCCTGTGAACATCTTTCTGCTTTTGCCTACACCATTGGTTCTACCTGGAACCCCTTTCCTACCGCACTTTTAAGAGTATTTGAACCTTTGCTTTTCTACTGCAATCAACAGTATCACGGATTCCCCTTGGGAGACTCTTCGGCCATCTTTGTTACTCTTCCTCCTGGCACCCACAACAATCTAATCAAGTTGTCATTCTTGAACTTGCCATATTGTATCATATTTATTGACTTATATTCCTCTTTTAGTACCTGACTATAAGCTTCTTGAGGCTTATGGAGAATACCTTCCTAGTTCTAGAAATGGCACTAGTCAAGTGTAAGAATTAGGTTAATGTTTGATGAGAAAATAAAGGAAAAGAGTATATTAGATATTTAATGTGGATGGATATTTCTAAAATTTCATTGGTAGAATAGGGGCCATCCTGAAGACATCTTGGTCTCCACTATAATGCTTTACACTGAATAAATACTAAATGAACTCACGCTAAATGAATATTATCACCATACTTAAAGTACTTAGAACACTAGGCATCAGAAAAGCTTTCATTTAAATGTGTGCCCAGGAATTTCTACTTCAAAGGATAAAATTCAGAATGGTTAAAAGATTTGTTTGTGTTTCCCACAGCCATTTCTAGAATAAAACCCAATCATTACAACACAGATGACCCTGCTTCAAACTCTTGCTTCTTTTTAGTTAGTATGTATCAATAAAATGGCTCTTTAGCATTACTGAAAATTCTAAGGTGGACAGTGTTACCAATATTTTATTCAAAATCAGCAGGAATTAGATCTTTAAAAATAGCTGAATTATATTTGAAGCATAAGGCTATATTCGCACCTTGGAAAATTTCCAAATGATTAAAACTGAATAAAAATATCACCTCAGATATCTCCTCAGTATCCATAAATAGCTGACTTCTAAGCACTACAGTGCAATGAATTACCACTTGATACCCCTTCAGGGGGTCTTTTCAAGTGAAAGGATTAATAATGAGCCATAAATACTTGTATTTTATAGATAAAACCCTACCCTCTCAAATTTTTGGTTCCTCACGTTTTGTAGAATGTCTTGGCAATAGTTGTAGTAGTCATCAGCAAGAAAGGCCATCTAGGAAGGATATGGAAAATAATTTCAGGTGACTTCAAGAATGAACTGATCCTTAAAGGCCTCTTTAAGCCCTTTAGAAACTGCTGCTTATATTGCGATGTTGCAATTCTGATATGACAGTAGCTGAGCTCTTCCAGTGTTTATTTTTGGGTAGCAATACATACATATTATTGGCCTAACATCAATATAGCTTCAGTTTTGATGTCATAACTCCAGGGTATGTACCACCCACTAAAGAGGCCACCAATCTCTGACATCTCTCTCCCTAAACCCCAATTTCCCCCTCCATATTCCCCAGTCCCAATTTCTAGAAAATCTGCCTATTTATTCTCTGCTCTGTCACTCTAGATGACAAAGTGGTCTCAGGTAGAGCCTTTCTATATAGGATGTGAGGTGAAGACCTGCATTTCCTAACTGCCACCAAACCCAGGAGGGAACATTGGTGCTCATGAGTCTGGGGAGAAGGCAAATGTTACTCCATTTGGTTCAAATGATCATAAGCAAAATAAGAAGACATTTACTCCTCTAAGCATCAAAAAGCATGAAAAGTTAGTTTCTCCCGAGTGTGCAAGCCTACCATTTTGTAGGAATACTTCTTTGCCAGTTCTTGTTCCCAGAATGGACATCTCCTGAATTCAGACAAAGGGGATCCAACTGGGTCTGTCTTTATCGGTGAATGATTTTCACACTAGAAACCATTTACACATGGATTATCTCTTTAAAATAAAATGGATTTTCTTTCATATAAGCCATGTAATAATCACATTGCTACTACAGGTTAATGTTCTATGTAAACTTTATCCACACCTCTGGACATATTATTGATCCTAGCAACTTTTCCCCCTTATTTCATTCCAAGTGATATTAACCTTCCCCTATGTTCCATAAACTATGGTCATCAGGAAGCAGTTAGGACTGAATATATTACTCAAATGTATCACTCTTGTGGTCATGTATTACAAGTGCTGTATAGCAACATGGGATGAAAATATTATCTATGAATAATTTAATACCACAAATACATTTATAAAATCTTTGTCTATGTACCTGTCCCTCCTTGAAATAAAACCATATCCTGCTAGGTCATGATGCCTGTATTATAAAAAGGATGAGTTGTATCAGAAATCTTAGGGCCTAACTACCATGGAAAACGAAGAGCACAGACTTCAGAAGGACAAATCACAGAATGGCAAAACATTCCATCAAGGAAAAAAAAGGCAACATCGCAGAAAGCAAATCCAACATTCCTTCCTGCTGTCCCCTTTGAGCAAGGGAAGGCATGATCCCTCCTGATTGATTGAAGGACCTTGATTTTTTTAAAATTTTTTATTTATTTATGATAGTCACAGAGAGAGAGAGAGAGAGGCAGAGACACAGGCAGAGGGAGAAGCAGGCTCCTGTCAGGGAGCCCAACGTGGGATTCGATCCCGGGTCTCCAGAATTGCGCCCTGGGCCAAAGGCAGGCGCCAAACCTCTGCGCCACCCAGGGATCCCAGGACCTTGATTTTTTTTTTTTTTTTAGGACCTTGATTTTTTTTTTTTTTTTAGGACCTTGATTTTTATCTTAAATGACTTCTTCAAGATTTTTCAGAACAACTTTTGAATAATTTCCATGTCAATAGAGTAGGATGAAGTCATTTCTAGGAGTTGGAAATTGAGCTGGCTACATTGGATTGCAACACATGTGAAAGTTTTCCTCTTCATTCTCCAACCCAATGGTTTGCTCTGTGACAGTACAGTTGCAAGATCAGTATTTCACCCTTAGATCATATCCTCAGATCTTACATACTTAGAGCCTCACTGAGCTACTCACTTATATCTTGCTTAGTAGATTGTTTATGTGGGTTTGCAGTATGTTCCTGTCTACAAGTCATGTGAGGGAAGAGCAGCCTTCTGAACTGCCTGCCTCACCCTTATGGAGAGGAGTGGCACTCAGTGACCACCCCACTTGGGGCTTCCAGCTTCCTCCTTCTCTCATACTCTCCTGTTATCAACCCATATCACAGTGAGGATCAGTGGAGCTTCAGGGTCATGGCCAACAGTCTTCTCAGTGTCCTAAAATCTTTACTATTTAACTCTTCGTGGTCCTGAACCCCTTTGAGATCTGATGAAAGCAACTGACCCTTTCCCTGGAGCCATGCACACTATGCACTTGATACTGTGAAGTGCCAAGTTGAAATTCCCCTTGTAGATATTTTTGGAATAAATAGAGGTGTGGGTGTCTAAATACATAAAGTAGTTGCACAGAAAGGTGACAGCTCAAAGGATGTCATTTCCTATGGGTGTTTGGTTTCTACTGGGTTTGCACTGGGTACTATTCAATTCCCATTTCTCTCACTTTGGAACACTGGCTTTATTTGGAGTCATGGATGGACAGCCCTTGTAGTACATGGGTGTGGGTCATCAAGAAGGATGGAGCTATTTCATGGAGTTCACTGGTGTGGCCATCCATCTTCTATTAGAGAAGCACTAAGGAATACCAGCATTGGGCTAGCTTCTCCTACCTTCCACATTTTACCCTAACTATATCCGTTTTCTGTAGAGCACACCTTGAACTCCTGTGTTCATCAATGCTCCTGAGGCTGATGTTACTATGATCAAAGCCCGTGTTTCTCAAGTGTGGTCCTGATACCATGCAAATCAGAATCCCTGGGAGCGCTTGGGGTTCATATCCCGAGGGCCCTAGTAGATCAGATGAAGGCAGAAATCTGTCATTTTAATCAGCCTCCCAAGGGAGCCTTACACATGCTCAAGTTAAGAATCGCAGTTCCAGGCAGACTGTTCTTTGTCTCGCTGCAGAAATTGCTACATTTCAACATGGCAAATATATCACAGTTCTACCTGTTTAATGTACTATGTACTATCGTAGCAAAGTACTATTGTAGTAACGTAAGGAAATGTAAAAGTAATCAATTACTAAAAAATAACAAAAAGCAAAGTTGTGTGTTCCTGGAGTTCATCCTTTCCAGGCTCTTCCTGTGAAAAGAACTGATCTTTCAAAAAAAATTTTGTTTTAAAACCACAAATTGAAATCTTTTCCTTACAACATAAACAATCAGAAATCTAACGTGGAAGTATGTTACAGAATCATTGAAGTCAGAATTTCTGCAGGAGAAGGCATTCAGGAAAGAATCAGAGGAATTCTCATTCTGGAGAAATAATTCAGCAAAATGACAAAGAAAAAAGTGAGAAATTCTATTTAGATTTTCAAATATCTATTCAAACAACTATTTATTTTTTAAAAATATTTTTAAATTTATTCATGAGAGATAAGCAGAAAGGCAGAGACATAGGCAGAGGGAGAAGCAGGCTCCCCATGGGGAGCTTGATGTGGGACTCCATCCCTGGACCCCGGGATCATGACCCTAGCCAAAAGCAGACCCTCAACCACTGAGCCATCTAGGTTCCCCCAAACATCTATTTAGATGTCAAATGCAGTTTGGGATTTTCAACAGTTCCAAAAAAAAGTCATTGTAATCTTCAGCAAGTGCATACTGTGTGTCATACCCTAGAGATACAATGGGAGACCTTTCTAGTCAATATCGATCCTCTAGGCATTGTCTGCCTTCCCTATCAATTCTCCTGGATGCCATTGGTCCTTCCTGCATCCTTGACAACACTCATGCCTCTGTTATCACTCCCAAAGCAAACATAACCTGTCATTCTTCTTCTAAAGATGCCTCAATGGTGGCCTATAGTCTCCACCAGTCTTCACTATAGGCGAAATGTAAATTCCTTGGCCTGACATTGACAAGCTATCTACCATCTGACCCCACAGAGTCAGAGTGCAGAGAGAGCAGTAACAAAGTCTACTGCCCACTCACCTCCCAGCATGAATGCAAAGTACACCCTCAACATGAATGCCTCCTAAAGAAGATCCAAGTGATCCCTCCAGTCTCAGCTTAAGGAGGTGTGTGGCAAGCAGAATAATGGCCAAAGATGTCCACATCCCAATCCCCAGAACCTTAGATGGTGAGAGGGACTCTGCACATGTGATTAAGGATGTTGAGATGGGGAGATTATCTGGATCATCTAGGCAGTCCCAATGTAATCACAAGGGTTCTTAACAGCAGGGAACCCTTTGCAGCTGCAAAGAGCCAGAGGGATGGCAGTATGAGAAAGACTCAGCCTGCCTTTGCTGGGTTTGAAGACTGGTGAAGGGGGTTATGAGCCAAGGAACATGGGCAGCCTCAAAAGTTAGAAAAGACAAAAGAACATGGATTTTTCCCCCACACCCCCCAGAAAGACTGTAGCCAGCACTTTGATCTTAGTCTGGTGAGAACCATGTCACACTGTGACTTCTAGAACTATAAGAAAATAAGTTTGTGTTTTAAATCACTACATTTGTGCTAATTTGTTATAGGAGCAATAGGAAACAAACACAGGCCACCTCTTCCATGAGGCCTTCCCTAATCACTCTGGCCCACTACAATCTTTCTCTTACAATCCCACTTTGGACTTCCCAATCCACCTACAGCCTACCCTGCCCATATCACAGCACACCAGTTATTTCATGTCTATCTTATTTCCCCAAAAATGAAACTGTATTCTATTCAAGTATAGAGCATATGTTTTTACTCTTCTTTCATACCTCATTCAGTCCTCAAGAGTGTTGGCCACAAAAAAAAAGGTTTTTTATAAACTCATCCATTCAATGACACCGATCCACAAGACAGTATCAAAGTACTACCACGTCATCTCAGACAACTTAAGTAAAATTCAACTCATGATGTCATAGATTAGCTATGAATAATTCTGGTGTCCTAATTCAAAGAGCTATAATTGTAATATGGAGATGCTTTCACACAAATTGATTGCTAACAACCTATACATCCTTAATTATAGCAAAAGAAACACAAACAGCTGATGTGCAGTGAACAGTATACTCCTTGAGGACATCTGTCCCAGCACAGTGTGTGGCACATTGTGGATAATCAACAACCCTGGCCAAATGGGTGAGTGTTTAAGGGTCACACATAATACGACCATCAAACACAGGAAAACAGTTGCATCTGATCAAGCAATTACTGACTATTGCAGGGTCTGTTATCGTAACTCTATTTTATTCCATACTCACTGTTCCTTTTTGTTGGATAATGCTGTTATAATTAGGAGATTTTTCAAAGGCAATGATGTCTCCACTGTGACAGAACAGATAACAGAGAAATAATTTTAGTAAGCCACCTGTTTCTGAGCGCAAGCATGAAGTGATTTTTTTTTTTTTTGCAGCAAGTTTACTTATATGGGGTATAACTTTTATTTCAAAACTCTCCTCCAAGTTTCTATACATGATTGGTGATTAGCACCTGCTTGGAGTCAAAAAAATCAATTTCTGTAACTGAGACTGCCATGTATTTCTTTTGAAGGGTTTATTCCCCCTTAGAAGTAAGGTTATGATGTCACCATGGGTAGAGCTTGCTCCTGAGAGAAAAGAAAAATCATTATGGAAACGAAGTTTTATACTTCCTGATTTGGGGCTTTTAAATTGACCAATTCAGAAATGATAATATCTTCTGAGTCGATGGATGTAGTAGGCACCTTCGCAGAACAAGGAAATGGAGGATAATGAGATACACATTGCATTTCCCCATGTCTCTTGGATTCATACCTTATAATGAAGACATTTGTGTGTCATGGAGAACAGATTCAGTCCTCTCCATGTGGTGTGGTACATTTTCCCTCTAATTCTGGGTATTTGAGAAACTGGGAGCCCAGAGATGACCCCCTTTGCACAGGAAATGTGTATTTGCTGGATGCCAGAGGAGGTAGCATCTCCTTCCCAGTTCCCCTACCGTCCTCAGAGCTGTGGAGGCTCTGTCCACTCCAACTCAATGCACATCATCACACCAGATTGTTTCAACTCTATGTAAACATACAAAGAAAAGAGGAAGGCAGTAGACTAGTTCTCTACATCTGGAAGCAAGGCGGTGGTCTTCAAGGTAGGATGGCCTGGGAGGAGGTCAGAGTCCAGGGGAGCAGGGGAGATGGAAGCCAATGGCTTTTATCTCACACAGGGAGAGACTACAGCCCCTTCCAGCCTCTCCAAAGCCCCAGAAGCTCCCTGCTGAAGGTTTCTGTGTCTCCAGTCTCCAACCCAACTTGTAGGAAACTGAGATTACTTGATACCCCTCTGATGAATGTTTCTACGTAATATTCTATTTCAAAACAGGGCAATAGATTAGGGTTTGGATACAAAACCACTAGAAAGCCACCCTCTTCACCTTCCATTAAGAGTTGTTATCACAACGGGAATTGTACTTTGGAGTGCTCAATGACAAGAGGGTTTCAGAACATGGGATCTGAACAGAATCTGGAGGAAAGATATATATTTGTCTTTCTCTACATAGCATGATGGATTGATGGATGGTGCAAGGAGAGCCACAGGTGAAGAATTTGAGATGTCTTGGAATTCTACTTGTCATATCCCAGTGGTCTCCCGGGTAGGTATGGACAATGATGGAGTTTCTCCAGGTAAAATATGTAAACAGCCCATTGCCACTCAGGTTCTGAGACAGTTCCTCAAGATCAACAAATAATAAATAAAACATTGGATAAAACCTAGAATGAAAGAAGACAGAGGAAGGGTGCCTGGATGGCTTAGTTGGTTGTGTCTGCCTTCAGCTCAGGTCATGATCCCCGGGTCCAGGGATTGAGCCCCACATCAGGCTCTCTGCTCAGTGGGGAGTCTGTTTCTCACTCTCCCTCTATCCTTTCCCCCTGCTTGTGTTCTCTCTCTTGCTCTCACAAATAAAAAATAAAAGATCTTAAAAAAAAAAAAAAAGGTCAGAAAGTTCACTGAGTAAATGGCTAATAGAAGAGGAATTTATATAAAAATACATAGTCATCAGCCTTAAAGAGATGTCCTAAAAATCACTTGTGAGGTCTCTTGTCAACTAAATTGGAAGGAAAAAATTTCTCTGTAATTCCATATTCTGTTAATATGCTACTACTAATATATTCTCTTTGGAAAAACGAATGCAAGATATTCATTCAAAATATGAGTGTATTCAGTGTCATCCATCCATCCATCCATCCACCCATCCATCCATTCATCCATCCATCCCTCATCAAATATTTACTGCATGCCTACTATATGTCAGGCACTGCACTAGGCTTTGGGGGATATAGCTATGATCATGGTAGAGAGGCTGTTCTTGCAGAGGTAACAGCCTATAGAGGATAAAAGATGTTACATAACTGCAAAGATACTGCATGGGAGTTAAGACAGTTGCAGTATGGGGTGTTAGGGGAACAAATGTCGGGGGGCCTGTGCTATCCCATTATTAGTCTACGTGCCTGTAAATTATCAGTTTGATAAGCTCAGGAGAGCTTCAGTTGTGATTAGTTAGCCCCCTTGGATGGTACTTATCTTAACACTGTACTTGGACAGCACTTACTAAACTCTTTTGATGATGACAGCAATCTTCCTGGGACATTCCTTTAGCTGCTTAGAAACAGGAATCTGGAAGCTAGAAGGTTTGATTTCTGACTTAAAGCAAGACAACGGGGATGCCTGGGTAGCTCAGCGGTTGAGCCAATGCCTTCAGTTCAGGGTGTGATCCTAGA
Source organism: Vulpes lagopus (assembly GCF_018345385.1). Taxonomy (NCBI): domain Eukaryota; kingdom Metazoa; phylum Chordata; class Mammalia; order Carnivora; family Canidae; genus Vulpes; species Vulpes lagopus. The sequence continues at coordinate 25,354,760 of NC_054828.1, read as the reverse complement.
GTCCTGGGATTGAGTCCTACATCGGGCTCCCTGCTTGGAGCCTGCTTCTCCCTCTGCCTGTGTCTCTGCCTCTCTCTGTCTCTGTGTCTCTCATGAATAAATAAATAAAATCTTTAAAAAAAAAAGCAAGACAAGGGCAACCCTCTTGCCTTATTGCTCAGCCCCTCTGCTCTGACCCTGATTCTGGTAGCTTTGGAAGCCAATCAACTGAGAGTATAAATGCGAGTCCCAAGTTTCTGCCATGTGTTTATCATAGTATAGGAGTTTAATTTAACAACCATTGAAAGGAGCATGGTGTTACCCTCCTCACTGTTCAAAGGAGGCTGAAAGGGAACTTCCTGCCACATAGAGGCCTTTGTGTATCAGACTAGGAAACACAAGCCCCCTATTCTCAAGGGGGAGTTATTTTATTTTCATAACATTTAGATGGGGGATTTTATCCTTTGAAACAATAGTGACAGGAAAAATAAAATCTCATCTTCAAAGAGAGATATTACAAAAAAGTGTCCATCTCTTTCTGGCCAGTGACAGCTCACTTGTTCAAAACAATGGCAAGGTTGCCTCTTCCAACCTTTGGGATCCCTTAATTCAGGTCAATGGCTCATAACATGGGTCTGGGCTTAGTGTAATCCTATCTATTTATTTAAAACATTTGCTAGTCTCAAAGGCCCCCTTCAAGCAAAGATGCATGAAAGTATGCACCAGTTAGTGAGAGAGAGGGAGGCAGTATGAGAGCCAGGCTACAAAGCAGGTGAGCAGAGGGTTGCTGTTGGAGACCAGCCTTGTGGCAAGAGGGGGATCCATGGAGGCCCAGGGCGAGGGCATTGGTGCCCAGAGGATCTGGCCAACTAGGCCAAACAGACACTGTAGACATTGGCCCCATGCTTTAATCTTCAGACAATGCTGGGCTGAGCTAGAAAGGGAGACTGGAAGACAGGTGAGGTCTATCACTCAAGAGGAGAGGCAATCAGGGTGGAGAGGGTAGGGAGGCCAAAGCAGCATTGGAGGTGACAGTTTCAGCTCTTGGGGTGCCAGCCAGGATGGCCTCATGTTCTAGGGGTCACTGTTACTGCATCACTTCCCTTGTGTGGTTCTGATTCAGTCCTTTGGGACATTTATTAGGTTGTGGTCAAAAGCATAGTCATTGCTGAAATATGGTTCTAATAAAACCACACTAACATCCAGAGCCAGCCTTGCCATGAATGAAGGGCTTCCAGTCCACAAGGTCTTCTTCCACCATTCCCTGAGGCCTGAGGTATTTCATGGTGTCAAATCCAGTGGAGCTCAGGGCTTAAGAGAAACCCTGAATCAAGTCTGCCCAGTGAAGTCACTTGTGTTCCTTATGAACTGTCTCCTGAGCCCCAGGCCCAGGATGTCAGGATTTAACCGCTAGGGATGGGGTGGTGGTGGTCAGAAGGGGCCACAAAGGGTCCCCTGGTTTAAAAAAAAAAGAACAACAAAAAGAAAAAAACAAAGGGTCCCCTGGAAATGGAGGGAGAGAGACTTAGGAAGAAGGAAGGCTCAGAATTCATACAGTACGATAGAGAATCTGGAGCAGACTCCCTCTTGAGCATGGAGCCCGATGCAGGACACAGGGCTTGATCTCATGACCCCGAGATCATGACCTGAGCAGAAATCAAGTGTTGGGTGCTTAAGAGACTGAGCCACCCAGGCACCCCATTCCTTGAATTAGTTTTTATGATAAATTTGGCTAAAGAAGGATTCAGCATGAGGAGGACTGCTATGTGGATTATATGGCACACAACTCTTTTTTTTTAACCATAAAATCTTTCAAATGCAGTGTTAGCTCAATACACTTTTTGGCATTTGACTTTCTTATAGTCTAAGTACAATTTGCATTCACATTCTCAGGTTTTGACATCATTTGTCATTAATCCAGACTTTCATTTACATCATTTTGGCCTCGTAATTTGTCCTCTCAAATCACTCCAACAACAGTGAAACAACTTGAAGCAATTACAAAGGTAAGAGGATAAAAATGTAATAAAACCTAATTCATGGACCATACTTGTTTGGTGTCAGATTGCAGAGCAAAGGTGCTTCACTTTCCAGTCATTAAAGGATCCAATTTCAATTTTTACTCAAAGCACATGAATAATTATATTTCAGTTTGGTTAGATGAACTTAACTTGATGAATATTTTTATAGCTAAAATTAAAATAATAAATGTATGTAGCTGTAGAAGGACACGTGTCATTAGGATTGAAAAACAAAAGCTTTCTTTGATATAATTTTGCTTTTACCAGTGATAATAATCCCTACAATCCACTGAGCACTTATTTATTGCTAAGTGCTTTACTTTGTATTACCTAAATTCTTCTAACATAACAATCCACAAGGTAGATAGATAATAATTCATTATTATCCCCATTTTATGTATCAGAAAAGAGAAACAATTCAAAGAGCTAGAGACCCAGCTCTGACTGCAGAGGCCTATCTCTATCCATTCTGTCTTGCAAGATGTACGTTTAGGATAAAAAACAATGTACATGAGGACAGAGTAAGACATCAGGTATTTGAAACTTAAAATGGAAAATAACTACCTTATTTTAAAAACTGGTTTGCTGAGTGTTCGTGGATTAGTCATGTCCTGCATTGGGGGCTGCTGGTTTTTATACTGCTTAACCGTACCCTGACCCATTAGATTTTATGAGCAACTTAATTGCAAAATGATGACACCTTTGCAAATGTTGGAAGTCTAATCCATTCACCCTCACCCTCCTGAGGTAAAACTCGGCAACCAGAAGTCAAGTTTCACCAGCAGAGAGCAAAAGCACGTTGGCTTGTAGCGGCCCGTGGGTGAGGGAGGGAGGCTTTGAGCAAACCGGATCATCCAGCATTCGCGAGCTCAGGAGTGCTACCTGCTTTTATAATCTTTTCCAGGCAAGGCGCAGTCTAGGGTATAATTCCCCACACGTATGTTTCTCGAGCTGCTAGACAGCACCCAGGTAATGCGTATTTTTTTAACCTTCGCATGTTCTAACCAGCCTTGAAAACTATAGGGTGGACAGGGCCAAAAAGCGGGTTGCAACTTGGACACCTTGTTAGTACCTGAGAGTCAGGCCCTCTGGGGCTCACCAGAGCCTGGGGCCTCGACCTAACCGGACAGAAAGGAAGGAAGCCGTTCTTGGGTCTGGAGAAGGACTCTGAAGGAACTGCTGGTGTTCGCTCTGACATCATTAGGTCTGCGGTGCCCACAATTGCCAGGCTGACAGCTCCCTGTGAACTCATTCTCCTCAAGGGTGGTGTGGTCTGAAAGACGAACCCTTTGCCTTTCTGCTTTGTCGGCAGGACTGGCCAGCCTTGGACTCACAGCCCTGGATCCCGCAGGCCCGAGGCCCACCGAGGCAGCCCCCTGAGCTCATGAGCTGGCCGAAGAACAAAGGGCCAAAGAACAAAGCCATAGAATGTCGAAGGCACAATTTTAGAAGCTTTTTAAGGGCTTTTAATCTCCTAAATTTGAAAAGCTGGGAGAGAGAGAGAGAGAGAAAGTGAGAGAGGGAGTGAGAGGGAGAGAGAGAGAGAGAGAGAGAGAGAGAGAGAGAGAGATTGCTGCTGGGAGAGGAATGAGGGCAAGGGTTAGTTTCCATATTTCCTGAGAGAAATATGAGCCTCTGTACAACTGATTTCAGAATTTACATTAGGTAGAATGGGAATTCATCTATTTGCAACATGACAAAGACGTTTTCCTTGGAACATACTAACGGGGATTTTGCCTCAGAGGAAGAGCCTAACCGTGAATTAAGCAGGGTTGTTTCTCTAGATGTGACAATAATACACACACTCTCCTCCCATTCCCCTCTTTTTCCCCAGACAATAATAAAGCATTTTATACTCTGGCCTCAATTCTTCAGTGAGTTTCTAGGTCAGCAATTATACCCAGGTCCAAGTCTCAATCTGGTTGCCAGCTAAACAAGATTGGAATCTGGGGAGGCCTATTCCCCTGTAAAAATTATGTTACCCCGGAGAGGGGAGCAGGAGGGAAAACGTTCTGGATTTTTTGAAGGGGTCCTTTTCATATGGTGCACACTGCATATTTATAGTTATTTTTCTTTTTCCAAAAAAAAAAAAAAAAAAAGGAAGAAGAAGAAAAGCCTCAAACTTTTCATTTGCTTTGAAAATCAAACCTCGGTCTCTGCTTGGTTCAGGGCAGACGCTGCCTCAGCAGTTTTTAGTGAAATTCAGCACCACCCCCACTCCACCCTACTGCAAGCGAATGCTGTTGACATGCTGGACTCCTGATCTGCTCCTTGGCCACCTATTTAGGTGTCCAGTGAAGGGAATCATCAGTGAATGTGGGCCCTGGCTCTGAATCATGTCTTCCTGATGCTTTTGTTTGCTTGCATGGAGGGCAGGGTGGGATGGATGGTGTCAGAGACCTGGGCATCAGAAGTTCTAGACTGATGAGCCTTTGGAGGAACAATATGGAGGAAATAGGGAGGAGACAGGGACTTATTTTGATACTAAATCTATGTTAATTAGGTTATATGCTTCTTTGCAGCACTTGGTGGTGGTGGTGAGGAGAAAGCGAAGTCCCCCAAAGCCACCCTTTGCTACCAACCTGGGTTCCTTGTCAAATCTATGTTGACACTCCTTTTTTTTTTTTTTTAATTTTTTTTTTATTATTTATTTATGATAGTCATACAGAGAGAGAGAGAGGCAGAGACATAGGCAGAGGGAGAAGCAGGCTCCATGCACCGGGAGCCTGATGTGGGATTCGATCCCGGGTCTCCAGGATTGCGCCCTGGGCCAAAGGCAGGCGCCAAACCGCTGCGCCACCCAGGGATCCCTATGTTGACACTCCTATTGGTGTTTCCATTTCTTTCCTTAACACAAGGTCCAGAAGGCATAAAAGGCAAACAGAATGCCCTCGAACAGCATGCACACAGCTCAATAACTCAGGTGGTTGTTGCTGGAAATGGAGTATATTCCACTCTAAGACCCTGCTAACAAGCCATGCTGTTAAAAATAAAAATGAAACAAAACAAAAAAACCAACCACAATAACAACAAAACATAAAAATTCAGATTCCTATTCTTCTCATAGGCAAATTTCCATAAGATAGTTTTTGTAAATTAGTCTTCACAGAGAGAAGTGCCTGCTTCATTGGGACATTCAACTTTTGGAAACTATGAATATACTCATCTGTGGTTTGCTGTGGGTTTCCCTCTGTGTTTTAAACACTGGGGAGATCATGCTCCTGAAGGTGAATGTAAACATGCTTCAGCAGATGCAGTTGCCCACTGCCCACAGGGCTTGAAGACTTTCCCAAGCCTGCAGAGGGGCCCCTCCTGTTCTGTGCCTCTTGGCTCTAGGAGTCTTGCTTGGTTATGGTAATGAGGCCATTTAAGGTCTCCGGAGGAAGAACAACTGGGCTGCCATTGCCACTTCCACACAGAGGAATGTGCAGGAGAGTGTTTTGAAATAAAGAACTGAACTCTGTGAGAAGAGAGAATGGGTGTGGGCAGAAGAAACACTAAAACCTCTGCAGATATGGCCTGGAAAAATGGGCAAGGGAATACTGTGGGGATACTTCATGGGACCTGTCATGTAGGATTAGGCCTCATTTATTACTTGAAATTGAAATTTTTAATTGAGTTAACTGTAGATTGACATGTAGTAAGGAATGATTTGAAGAGCTTCCTTTTATACTCTGTCCAATTTCCCCCAATAGTAACATTTCACAAAACTATAGTCAATGTCCCAACCTGGATGTTGACATTGATGCAATTCACTGATCTTACTCAATTTTATCAAGTTTTACCTAAACTCATTTTTATGTGTATTTAGTGCTATATAATTTTATCACCTATGGAGATTCATGTGTCCATCCCGCCACAGACAACATATAGAACAGTCTCATGATCACAAGGATCCTTGTGTTGTCTATCTATAACCATACCCACCTCTTGCTTCTCTACCCCTGGTCCCTGGCAACCACTAATTTGTCCTCTATTTTAAAAATTGTGTCATTTAAAAATGTTTTATAAATGGAATCATAAGGCATGGAACCTTCTGAGACAGGAGTTTCTTCACTTAGCATCTAGAGATTCATCCAAGCTGTCAAATCAGTAGTTTATTCCTCTTTGTTGCTGAGTAATATTCCATGGCATAGATGTACCAGAGTTTGTCTAATCATTCACCCAATGAAGGAAATCAGGGCTGATTCTAATTTTTGGCCATTATAAAGAAAGCTGCTGAACAGCAATTGTGTTGTTTTATTAAATTAAATTAATTAATTAATTTATTTGAGATAGAGTGAGCATGTGAACACAAGCAGGAGGGGCAGGGAAATGGAGGAGAATGTCAAGCTGACTGTGCTGAGTGTGGACTCTGACATGGGGCTTGACCTTATAACTGTGAAATCATGACCTACAACTGTGAGATCACAACCTGAACTGAAACCAAGATTCAGATGCTGAACTTACTGTACCACCCAGGCACCCTCTACAGATTTTTATGTGGATCTAATTCTTCATTTGTATGGGATAAATGTCCAAGAGTACGATTGATGGCTTGAATGTTTATTGTATGTTTAGTTTTATAAAAACTGCCAAACTATTTTGAATTCTTACCAGCAATGTATAAGTGATGCAGCTTCTCTGGATCCTCATCAGCATTTGATGATTCCTGTTATTTTATTTTAGTCAGTCTGATAGGCATGTAGTTATATTTCACTATGGTGTTAATTTGCATTTTTATAATGATTAATGATGCTGATCATTCTTCCATGTTCTTATTTTCCATCTGTATCTCTTCTTCAGTGAGATATATGTGTCTTTTGTTCATTTTCTAATTTTTCTAAATTTTTTTACTGTTTTGAGAATTCTTCATATATACTAGTTACTAGTCCTTTCTCCCAATTTCTATATTGTCTTTCCGTCTTCTTCATACCGTCTTTCACAGAAAGCAATTTTTAATTTTGGTGAGATCCAACTTATTAGCTTTTTCCCATAGGCTATGGTTTTGGTGTCAAGGGGCACTTTGGTGGCTCAGTCAGTTAAGTGGCTGCCTACACCTCAGGTCATGATCTCAGAATCCTGAGATTGAGCCCTTCCTTGGGCATTCTGTTCAGTGGGAGTCTGCTCCTCTCTATCCCTCTGTGCTCTTTCTCTCTCAAATAAATAAAAATAAAATCTTAAAAAATATTTTCATGGTTTAAAAGTAAGTCTGTGATCCATTTTAGTTAATTTTTGTATAAGTTGTGAACTTTAGTTGTGAGTTTTTTTTTTAATGTGGACATCTTAGTTGTTTCAGCACCATTGAAAATCTAGTCTCTTTCCATTGAACTTCTTTTGCACCTTTGTGAAAAGCCAGTTGAGTATATTTGAGTGGATCTATTTCTGGATTCCCTACTCTGCTTGATCTGTGTCTGTGCCCCACCAAAACTACACTGCAGTCTTGATTACTGTAGCTACATTACTTGACATTAAGTATCAAGTAGTGTTTCCTCCCACTTGATTCTTCTTTGTCAAGACTGAACTATATTAGGGCCTTGCCTTTCCACATAACTTTTAGAATAAGCTTGTCTATGTCTACAAAAAACCTTGCTGGGATTTTTTTTTTAACAACTTCACTGAGAGATAATTCACATACCATACAATTCACCCATTTAAGGAGTGCAATTCAATGTTTTCTTCATATATTCACAGGGTCATACAGTTGTGCAGAAAAGAGATAACACAGCGGTACTGAGACTGCTCTCCTTAGAAAGGCCTGCTTGCAAGATTGGCCCTTGGCTGGAGTCTGGGAACTTGGTTCCCAGAGTGTTCTCAGTCAACAGTTACTGATAAGAGTGGTTCCCTGTGCCTAGACTGTTTGTGCAAACAATATAATTTATGTTGAATAACATATTTTCTTTTTGGGACTCCGTCATTTTGGCATATGCTAGGAAGAATATGCTTATGACCAGCCCCCAGTAAAAACTTTGAGTGTGGAATCTCTCAATGGGCTTACCTGAGTAGAAACATCACATATCTGTTGCTGCATTTTTGTTGCACAGAGGAGTATGCTCTGTGTGATCCCTCATAGGAGAGCAAGAGCATATAGAAGCCTAAACATGCATGCCTCCAGACCTCTGCCTCTTTTCCCCTTATGTTCCAACTGTGTATCCTTACTATGTCTCTGTAGTAAATTTTAGCCATAGGTATGAATATATTATTTTGGTTTGCTTAGTTTATCTAGTGCTACTGGGGCTCCCTGCTGGTGCTACCTGAGGGAGCTGGAGGGCTATTCCAAGATTGGGTGAGGGGTTTCTCTCTGTGGGGCAGGGGTTCCCTCCATTGGTGCTCCCCAGCTCCCTCTGGGTGCAGTAGAGATAGAGATTTCCTAGACTAGGCCACTTGCTATAACTGGGTCTTCCTTGACAGATTAGCTCAAACTCCTCAGTGTATCTCTTGGTGGAAAAGGGGTATCTCAGACCCAGAGAGTAATGAGAGTGCTTTCTTTGGCTACTTATTTTTGGAGAGACTTCCCTTGGCTGCTATTAGAGAAACTAGAGGAGGAACAAGTCTACCCAGATGCCTTGTCTTGCTAGGTAGGGGGCTGGGAACCAGTGGGCCTGGGTGAATGGGGGAAGATACACAGTGCCCTATCACAGTGCTGGTTGTGCAGTCCTGCGGTCCCCAGCCAGCTTACTTTCTTCTTACCACCTTTCAGAGTTTTCCTTTCTTCTTGCATTGTTACCAGGGTTTACAGATGTGCTTAGCAAGGAGGAGCAGAAAGAAATGGGTGTATGCTATCTAGGCCTGGCCAAAAGTCCCTACCATCATATTTTAACTCATCATATTTTAATTTGTTAGGCACAATCATATAATCAAGCATTCCAATCACTGGTGACATTAATTTATAATGTATACAAGGTCTGCTTTCAGAAGGTTTTGGATGCAGCATGGATGATGTACAGGGAACAAGATAGTGTGGATTCATTTTTCCTTGCTGATTCCCTCTAATACAAATAGATACCCTGGAAATTTTTCAATGGGACATGATGAAAGTACTCTGAAACCTGGAAAGTAGAAGGTGGACTGACCAGAGAAGAGATAGTGTGGCAAGTGCCTGAAGGCACTTTTCTTTTTATGCCCCACTCATAGTTGGATTGGGTACTGGAGAGACCTGTAACCCAGAACTGTCAGTAGGAATAGGCATAAATCCCAAGAAAAATCTACACTCTCTGAACAAAGTGCTAGGAAAGGGAAGTCTAACAGAGACCCAGAGGGGGCTGCAACCTTTGCTTCTGGAGCCTGGACTGGCAACCCAGTTTGACCACAGTGGCAGTCTCAATACCCAGGATGGGCTGATCCACCTGCAGAGACAGTACTGAGTCCTTTGGGAATTCAATGGAGTATAGAAGGGAAAGCATGTTACCCACAGGAGCAATGCCAGCAGAACCTAGTACTTCCCTGCCTGATACCAATTAGCGTAAAAGGACCCAGGCCCAGCCACTCTGGCTTTCTGCATTCCCCACAGATGGCCCAGGGGAGCAGCAGGTTCAGTCCCTGTAGGTAGCACCAGTAAGGAATTGATCAGCAGTCCCTGTGGTGCCAGAAGAATGAAGCAGACCAGAACAGCATGCAAGGGCTCTGAAAACAACCATCTTTAGTCTACAGCACACAAAAGTAGGCCAGAACCTATATGCTACACCTAAACAGGGTGACTGGTAAAGTAGAAGATTTAATAGGATTGAAAATCTTCTAACAGCATAACCCAAATGCTTGGGATACAATAGAAAATCAATAGAAAAAGCCCAAAATAGAATAGAAAAATACATAGATCAACAGACCAGAATAGAAGGGCCAGTAGTAAGCCCATACATTTATTGTCAATTAATTACAACAGAGCAGCCAAGAATATACAACAATAAATGATGTTAGGGAAACTGGACAGCCACATACAAAGTAAATGCTAAAGATTTTATTTATACATGAGAGACACACAGAGAGAGGCAGAGACACAGGCAGAAGGAGAAGCAGGCTCCATGCAGGGAGCTCGATGTGGGACTCGATCCCGGGTCTCCAGGATCATGCCCTGGGCCGAAGACAGGCGCTTAACCGCTGAGCCACTAGGGATCCCCTCATGCTGCCTTTTTGAGAGAATTAAACTTATTTCAGTGAGAAATATCAATGGGCCAGCTCCGCCAGGGCTGCTGAGAAAGTCTTCCATCTGGTCGCTCTGCCTCCATTTAAAAGAGGCAGAGGCAGAAGGATCTCCATTTAAAATACGAATCAGAAACACCGCATGACCCAGTAATTCTACTGCTGGGTCTTTACCCAAAGAAAAGGAAGACGCTAATTTGAAATGATACATGTGCTCCTCTGTTCATTTATGCAGCATTATTTACAATAGTCAAGATATGGAAGCAACCCAAGAGTCCATCCATAGAGGAATGGATAAAGAAGATGTGGTGTATATATGCACAATGGATAATATTAACTATAAAAATGGATGAGATCATGTCACTTGTGACAACATGGATGGACCTAGAGGGTTATTATACTAAGTGAAATAAGTCAGATAGAGAAAAAAATACCATGACTTCACTTAACAGTAGAATGTAAAAAACAAAAATGAATAAACAAAAAGCAGCTCAGACCTACAAATAGAGAACAAAACTGGGGGGTGCCAGAGACAAGGAGGGGGGAAGGATGGGCACCATGGGTAAAGGAGATTGGGAGGGACCCCCAAATTCCAGTAATGGGGTGAGCACAGCATAATGTATATAGTTGTTGAATCACTATGTTGTACACCAGAAACTAATGTAACAGGTGTGTCAAGTATACTCAAATTTTTAAAAATTCAAATAAAAAGAAATCAGATTGCTTCACTACCCAGCCTGAGACTCTCAAGTGGCTCCTTATCATACCCACAACAATATCCAACCTCCTTGCCAAGACTTTTAGGTCCTGCTTGTATGTTCAGATTCCACTCCTCCCACTCTTCTGCTCATTCACCAACCTCCACCCTCAGACTTTCTTGCTGTTCTCTGGAGTCATCCCTGCCTCAGGCCCTTTGAGCTTGCTCTTTCCTCTGCCTGGAATACTTGTCCCCCAGATCTTCACTTTGGCTGGCTCTTTTTTTTCACATTTCTGCTCAAAAGGCATCTTTTCAAGGAAGTCTTCCCATGACTTCATTTTATGGTCTTCAGAGTAATCTTGCAATTGTTCCTTTTTTATTGTCTTACATCTTCACCACTAAAACTGACAAGAGGGGAGACCTTGTTTGTCTTGTTTACTGCTTTATTATCAGTGACTAGAACTATCAGGATCTGACTTATTGTGGGTACTCAAATATTTGTTGAATAAACAAAAAAAATGAGTGGATGAGTTATACAATTTTCACTGGAGAAATGAAATTTTTGTTTTGAGACCTAATTTTTAAGAGGAATTTGTCATACAGATCCTTCTATAAAATGTACAATAGAAGACATTTTCATCTGTGTATTTCATAGATTATTAATAATAGTGTATCATTTATTATATTTCTGCATTCTAAAATAAATATTAAGTATTTAAAAAAATCTGGAACCAGTAAGGCAGTTAAATCTTAGTGCTTTAAAAAATCTCTTAAATGGCCAAGACTGTAGAGTTTATCAATTATCAAATATTATTAAATATGTGTTGAGCATGAAAAGCACCTGGTGTTGGGCTTATCTCATGGATCATCCAATGTCACCCCTGTTCTTATCTCTCTGTCTCCTGATAGCCCTCCTCTTCCTTGTTGAGGATAAAACCTACATTTTTTCCCCACAAAGACCAGTTCCAGATCCTCTCTCTGTGACATCAATCCAGAGACCTTAGGACACTCTTGGCATCTCACGCTGCTGAGTGCCAGTCTTGTCATGCTGTGGGGCTCTCTAAACTGTCGGCTGGGTGCTCTGGGGCAAAGCGAGATGCCAGTTCTAGCCTTTCAAAAGTGTATGGGTCAGTAAGTGAGAGAACTTGCACAAGGAGAGTTCTAACCCTCACTGAAATAAATCTATCTATTGCCTTCCCTAACTTCTCGATTTTTGTTGATGCAATTTTTCCATCTTTGTGACTAATCGATGAATAAGACATTTAAGAGGAAGAGCTGGTTGGAGGAGGAACATAATGACTTTATTTGAGGTTAAGTCTGAGGTTTCAGAGGGACAGGCTGGGCTGAGTCAACCAACCGAAGACCCTGCCTTGGAGAGGGCTTTCTGATCTGCCACATTTTTGATTCAGGCACTCATCCAAATGACCACAGCAGTCTTAGAACTATCTCTTAGGCTGAACCTCTCTTCCCAATCTAGTCAGGGATGACTTTGGGGTGACACTTTGTGCAGATTCTATCTATTGGTAGCATAGATTAAAATAAGTCAAGAGGAAGTCAAGAGGCAGAGATGTTTTGGAAGGAGATTAAAAATTTAGATTTCTGCATACTAAGTATGAGGCACCAATGGGTCATATAAATGAAAATATCCAGTAGACTGAGAGGAATGGCTGGGAGGTGAGAGAGAAAGGCCCATCAAAAATGACTTAGGAGAAGGAGTCATCCATGGGGGTGTGGTGATAGGTGAAGGATAAAGAAGGATGAGATATCTTGGGACCATAGGATAGGAAAAGCTCCACTGGTTGGGTCTCAGGAGAATGTCTGCACATAAGAGAAGAGAGCGATAAGGAGACCAAGAAGGGGTCACTCTGGGGAAAATATTGGAAGAAGCAGTCTTCAGAGCCAAATGAAGTTTCGAGAAAGAAGTGGCCAATGCTGTCATATTTTACAGAGAATTTGAGAAGAACAAATAAAAAACGGCTTTGGCAATTGCAATGATAATTATAATGAAAAGTATCCAAGAAAATGAACTGGAAATACCTTTCTCTGGCTAATGATGTTGCCAGAGACTGATTTATTGCCCATGTCAAAGCCATGTCGACATGATGATGTGTGTGTTTCCATCCTTAAGAAGGATTAATAGCAGAACAGCCAAAAAAGCCAGTTAGATTCAACTAAAATATGAATGCTTCTCATATTAATCAGGCTGTAACCTATGACCAAAATACCTAAATGACAGACAGATACTAACCTGTGATACCTTTTTTCACCCAGAAGGTAACAATACTGGGCATAGAAGAAAGAACTTTTCTTGATACAGATTCCATCATAATGATACCTGAAAAATAAAGATTAAGATAAAGATTAATCTTTAAGCTGTCTTAAAGATTATGTCAAACCACTGACATGCTTTACAAAAGCCACTGAATAGGCTAGCTCATGAAGACCTGAGTTTCATCTCAGTTTTAGCTATGACTCCCTTTTATTAGCTCCATTAGGTAGACAGTTTCATACTATTTCATACACATTAGCTTTGAAACAGGCTCACAAACGTTCTACTCTGCTTTCCCAACTTAGGACACCCCAGTCTTAGAAAGATGTGGCAGGGAAAGCCTTCTGCTGCACCTCCATGAACCTTTTTAAAGTGAAAGAGAGCGACACCAATGTTCCCTCTACTGAGAACCAGAGTCAGGTTCTCATAAACCCAAGAAGGAAGTTAGTTCCTGCTCTGCAGCCCAGGCACTTTGCTGAGCTGGGAAAATGCAGCTGCTTGTCTAGGCTCACAGCAGCAGAGCAAAATTTTTTCAAGTGAACTATTACCCAATGTTTAGTTTGGCAAACGCTTGGGCTTGTCTTCATTCCCCTGTGGGTAGCAGGCCCCTTTCCTAATTTGGCTTCTATCCCTTCGCACTGATTTTCTGATCTCACTGATTTCTCCTGATTTTTCTGGATTTAAAAGAAACAACAAACAACAATAGTAATTGAGTGACAATTATAACCCGATGCACCTGATAACACTGGAATTTCCTTTTGCATTAAAAATACAAAGAGCCTGGGTACCTGGTCTCCTGAAAATTCAAATATGCTAATTAGATGAATAGTTAAAAATTTTAGTTCAAAGAGCAATTAAAACAGTTCTATTACTCTGTGTGTGTAATTATTTCGATATTTCAATAGACATTTAAAGTGTTGAAATAAGAAAACATTGTGATTTTCGCATTTTAACAAAGTCACCAAGAAAGTAAAAACTATTTGCTTTTAGTATCACCCAAATTATTCCAGGCACTAGGATATCATTTGAATCATGGGAACTCTTTGGTAAAGCATTGATTTTTCTAGTTTGTTTAGTTTTGCATTTTTTTGTCACCCATTTTGAGATTTTTCAAAATGTTTGTTTTTAACACTTCAAATAAAGCAAAAATGATAAGCCTACCTGGCACTTCCTCTCGTGCCTAGCCTCCGGGTGCCGAGATCAGGAAAAACCAAATGCACAAGCTAAAAGAATAAACCAGATTTAAAGTTGCACTTAGAAAATTTAGAAATAAAACTTACTGTTTCTTCATTTATAATGTTTCAATTGTATTTCCTCTTTTTTTATTATAAAGAAAATATATGTAAATGAAATTTGAAAAAATCGGACAAGTATAGGAGAAAAAAACATATCATTCAGGGGAAACCATTCTTTAAACCTCAGTGTGGTCCCTTTCAGTCTTTTTTGTTTGTTTTTTTAAAGATTTATGAGAGAGAGAGAGAGAGAGAGCACACTTGTGTGGGGAAAGGGCAGAGGGAGAGAGAGTCTTAAGCAAACTCTCTGCTGAGCTCAGAGCCAGATCCAGGGCTCTATCTCAAGACCCTGAGGCATGAGCTGAAACCAAGAGTTGGTTGCTTAACTGATTGAGCCACCCAGGCACCCCTTTCTAGTCTTTTTTGCAAGCCTCAATATGTGTATTCTGTGGGTATACATAGGAAACAACTAGTGTCACACAATTAGCATGTGTGCAGTTTTGCTTTTGACTTTCTCCCCTCTACACTGTACCATAAATGTTTCCCCTTGTTATTAAGAATTCTCTAAAAACAAGAGATTATTAATAGCTGCATAATAGTCTATGTGTGTTGCCATAATTTTACTATTTTTCTTTTTCCAATGTGATAGTCATTTTCATTTTTTATTATTCGTTTACCCAATTTTTTCATTTTAAAGGTTTTAGTAGCAAATGTTATTAAAATATTGAATAACATAGCTACTTCTGACTCAACTTCTCATCCCCCAGTTATGTTTTTGATGTGTTTTGTTAGCACTGATATTATATTTATGACTAATTACACTTAAAAAAAATAGAAGTCTGTTCCAGTTTCCTAATTAGAAGAGGTCCATGACATGCATGGTATCCAAGGGCATGTCTGTTGAAAGTAGAAATCCTGGGACGCCTGGGTAGCTCAGTGGTTGAGCGTCTGCCTTTGACCCAGGGTGTGGTCCTGGGTTCCCGGGATCGAATTCCACATAGGGCTCCTCATGGGGAGCCTGCTTCTCCCTCTGCCTGTGTCTCTGCCTCTCTCAGTGTCTCTCATGAATAAATAAATAAATAAAATCTTAAAAAAAAAGGAAGTGGAAATCCTGGAGCATGGTGGAATTAGAAAAATACAGAGCATGAAAGGCATGGTGTTTAAAGCAGTTAAGTAATGATTTCTGCTATTTTTCTACAATCCCCTCCATAATCATTCAGCCTCTGCTTCTGCTTGATTTCTTCTTACATCCCTCTTTTTTTTTTTTTTTAAATATTTTATTTATGTATTTGAGAGACCATGAGAGAGAGCAGGGGGAGGGGCAGATGGAGGGGGAGAAGCAGACACCTTACTGAGCAGGGAGCCCAATGTGGGGTTCTGTCCCAGGACCCCGAGATCATGACCTGAGCTGAAGGCAGCTGCTTAACTGACTGAGCCACCCAGGTGTCCCTTCTTTCTTTTTTTTCTTAACTTCTAAGCAGCAAGGTTCGACAGTGTTGTGTAATGTTTCTCTTGTCTGGTTCCAGGCCCTACCTTTTCCTATGGGAAGCCACCCAAGCCTGGGTATGGAGGAAGAAAAATGAAGGAACAGGAAAGGCAAGTCTTGCACAATTAAACATCAAGGTTGTGAGGGCAAATTGAGAAGTTCCTTCAGGGAAAGGGTCCAAAATGTACAGATGAAGAATAAATGACGATAAAAGAAAAAGCCAGCAAGTCTAAAAATGCAGGATTAGAAGCCAGAAATTCTTACTTTCAACAAGAGATTCTGAAAATTCCATCACCTCCTAAGAAAATCACTTACAACCCTCCCTCTATATCTACTTGTAAAATAGTGGGTACCTAGAAGAATTATTATGAACTATGCAGCAGGCTCAGATTCAAGGCCCTGGGAAATAATCTGGTGTTTTGGAGAGAGAATCAGAAATAAATTGCCTAGTTGTCTGGCAGCATAATAATCTGCACATTTTATTTTATTGAGTAATTCCAACCCCAGACTATCCTGTGTTTTCATTTTATGATCAGGTATGCTGCAGTTAAATTTAAAAACCAACTGAGATGATTATTTCCAAAAAATGTAATAAGAAATATGTATGTCTAATATATGGACAGTTCACATAAATTAATGGGAAAACAACAATACCTCAATAAAAAGTGGTCTGCTGATAATATGTATCCATATTACATAATATACACACAAGATCCATACGACCAAAGCACATGCAAAAGTGTTTACCTTTCCTAATAATCCAATAAGTGCAAGATGAAACAGCTAAATATAGTTCTTTTTTTTTTTTAAAGATTGCATTTATTTGTTCATGAGAGACACAGAAGGAGAGGCAGAGACACAGGCAGAGGGAGAAGCAGGTTCCTTGAAGGGAGCCCGATGCAGAACTTGATCCCGGGATCACGCCCTGAGCCGAAGGCATATGCTCAACCACTGAGCCACCCAGGTTTCCCAGCTATACATTTTCTTGGTTAAAATTTTAGAGATTTGGCTTACCAAATATATCAGGAACTACCATAAGGGCTGTGAATTAGTTATAATTGTCTAGAATCTCTCCTAGGGAAGCTATCACATACAGGTGGGGACTTACAGTAAAAGAGAAAAATTATAAACAACTAAATTTCCAATAAGGGAAATGGTTAAACGAATTCTGGAACATCCAAAAAGTATTTTACACCATTTATTTTAAAACATTTTAATGTGAAAATGTTTATGATATTCTAAGTGATAAATGGGCATGTAATTATATAAGTTAATTATTTCTTGAGTGCTTCCTATGTGCCAAGATCACTCATTTCTTTTTATATGCATTATCTCATTAATTTCTTAAAAGTATCTCTTAAGGCAGGTACTGTTATTAACATTATGAATCGTTTCACTTTGCAGTTGATGATGTTGAGGCACAAAAAGATGAAATAATTTGCCCAAGGTTATAGCCTAATTAGTTGGATTCCAGGCTTAGTGCTGTTAAAAACCATACCATATTACAAAATCAACAACACAAGAAACAACAAGTGTTGGCGAGGATGTGGAGAAAAAGGAACCCTCATGCACTGTTGGTCGGAATGCAAGCCGGTGCAGCCACTGTGGAAAACAGTATGGAGGTCCCTCAGAAAGTTAAAAAAAACAAAAACAAACAAAAAAAACGACCTCACTTCAAATGGATACATGCACTTTTATGTTTATAGCACCGTTATTTACAATAACCAAAGTATCGAAGGAGCCTGTGCCTATCAATTGATGAATGGGTAAAAAAAAAAAGTGATATATATTTAAGGGAATATTATTCAGCCACAAAAAAGAATGAAACCTTGCCATTTGCAATGACTTGGATGGAACTAGAGAGTATAATGTTAAGCAAAATAAGTCAGAGAAAGACATACACCATATGACTTCATTCATATGTGGAATTTAAGAAACATGTAAGCAAGGAAAATCAGTGAGTGAGAGAGACAGACAGACAGACTGACCAAGAAAAGACTCTTAATTATAGAGAACAAACTGATGGCTACCAGAGGAGGTGGGTGAAGGGATGGGGGATACAAGGAGGTAGGAATAAAGAGTATACTTATTATGATGGAAAAATGATAAAAAATGCCATACTGTATGCTGTCTATCCACCTGTCCATTCACCTTTCTGTCTTGCCTATCCACACATCAATCAATCCATTCCTCCACGTAGTATCCATACAACAGGATGAGGCACGAAGACAGCAGACATCAAAGTGAATTGTGAGACACACACATCTCAGGGAACTTATACCCTTAGACATTTATCTAAAATTGGGTATTAAAACCCTAAAAAGTCCTCGTCTCAATTTACTCACGATGAGATAGAGAGAAGAGGAGGCCTAAGAGGATTTCTTGTGGTAAGATAAGAAGGTAAGACCTTCTTACCTGTAGAGGGTGTGTGGGACAGAGTGTGGCTCAATCATCTCGAGCCTAGCAGAAGAGGATTCACAGATCACTCCAAGAACTCTTGGGGAGGTCCCTGGAATGCGTGTCTGGCTATGGCATAGGACTCCTGATAGACTACAGACAGGCTGGCCAGGGGCCTTGGTGGACAGGCAGAGGTGAGTGTCAGTCAGCACATCCAAAGTCTGTTTAGTTCAAGAATGGCTGAGTAGTTCCTATGGCCAGAAGTTGTCTATGTGTGAGAAAGAGCTGACATGTGTAAGAGGCCAGACTTCGCCCAGCAAAAGGCCCACAGAATGGACAGTCAGGCTGTAGAAAGAGTCATTCACCAAGACAAGGAATGCATACTAGAACATTCCCAAGGGCTGCTCGGAAGAAGCCACCAAAGGGACCAGGAAACAAGAGTCTGTCTGGTCTCCAAAGTGTAAAGCTCAGTAGTAGGAACTTTCCAGCCATTTTTACTTCCTCTGCTTCCAGAGTGGTCAAACCAACCCCCAGTAAGTTTTGGAGAAGAGTAGTATAGGGAGGAAAACAGAAGCCCTCATGCCAAGTTCTCTGCAGGCAAGAAACCACCCTGGAGGAGATAAGATTTGACTTTAAACCCAGTTCAGTTTTGATATTATATGGAACTGGATATTCTAAGTATCAGACTGATACCATGTGGTAAATTAAGATAAGGGTGACAACAGGGCTTTGTATCACCCGAGGATTTCTAGAGAGGTCACACTGCCTGTTTGTGTGCTCATTCAGGAGTGGAGGAAGAACCAGCCAACGAGCAGGTTCAAAACACCATAGGAAATGAAGACAAAACCACTGTGTGATTAGTCCCTCAGCTCTTGCTGGTCACATGTGTGTGCATGTTTGTGCAAATATGCAAATAAACACATGTGTGGCTACATATCTGGACAATGAGGTTACAGACACTATTTCCCTCTTTTATAGTTTTCTCTAAATCCTATACTTTCTATAAAGGGACTGTAATACTTTAATAATCAGAAAAATAATCAGTAAATGTTATTTTTAAAAAGGAAGTCAGTGTTATGGAAATTCCCTAATCCATGTGAGATATCACTTGCACCAAGAATGAGCACTACCCATCACATGCCCAGGGCTGCCAAAAAGAGCAAGAAACATTCCAACATCTGCACAGGAACTTGATGTGGAATCTGGAATCAACTCCATTCCCAGGGGAAGGGGGAGGAAATGAGAATTGGGTATTTTGTTGTTTCTCTTGTAAACATGCTTTGGGATCATATCCTTTTCCCCTTCCTCTCCCTTGTCCATTAGTCACAAATTCAGCAGCAAGGGTCCCTTCCCAACATGGGCTCCACAGAATGGCCCATTCTTTAGGCAAACCCCCAACGAGAATTGAACATTAGTTGTCTTGAAGAATGATTCTAAGTATTAAAATGAAAAATGCGAAATAAATGCCCATCGCCACACACAGGAGTCTCTTTTTTATTTTTCCTTTGGAATGTTCTGCAGTGAGACTACCCTAGAGGGAACACAACTTACAAGAAACTCTAAAAAAGATTTTGAGAAATAGGCTTTG
Organism: Vulpes lagopus; assembly: GCF_018345385.1. Lineage (NCBI taxonomy): Eukaryota > Metazoa > Chordata > Mammalia > Carnivora > Canidae > Vulpes > Vulpes lagopus. The sequence goes on along the minus strand of NC_054828.1, from coordinate 25,334,976 downwards.
GCTTCCTAAAAAATCAAGTAGAAGTCTTGCAGAGCCTAAACATGTCATGCTCAAGTCATGCCACTTCCATCTGATCAAGTTGTTGGGCAGGTAGATAAAGAAAATGCTGTACAGCCAGGGTCCCCAGGAGTGGGTCCCCTTGAGGAAATGCTCCAGGCTGCCAAGTGACGAAATGGCAAAATGTGGGCTGAATGATAAGCTAGCTGAGGGAATTCCTGGTTGGCTGGAAAATTTTACTCAAGGACACCTTGTGAGCACAGAGTGTACTCATCGTCTTACACGTACTCATACTGCTTTCATTTATTGAATGAGGGATAAGAGATACACTTTTCACCAGGTTGAGACGACTGGATGACTTACAAGATTCAAGAAGATACTGGCAAACAGAACTGCAGTTTGAAATTAATAAGCTGAGATACAGGAATAAGGGAATGGCTGCTTCTGTGTTCAAATAGTTAAAATGACAATAATCTGAGAATAATATTTTGTATTTATGTGGAGTATTTCACAGTTTCCAAAGCAGTTTTTTTTTTGAGGGAGGGAGATAGCTTGATTTTAATTCATGTGAAAAAATATTTAGGTGTTATTTTTGTTGACCACAAGCTTAAGATGAAACCAACAGAGTGACAGGGAAGGATAAAAGCCAATAGTAGTCCCCCCATAAAAGTAAGAGCCTCTGTCCTCTGAGTACTCCTAAGACACCTTTTAAGAAGAACATCAATAAATTGAAGTCATAATGAAACAAGTGGGTATGAAGGTAAAAATTCGGGAGCCAAGGAGTATTTAGTGTGGAGAAGCAAAGACAGGGAGATGTAAAAAATTGCTTCAAATATTTGAGCAGCTGCCATATTAGAAGATTCTTCTATGTATTTTATTATTATCAAAAGTACAGGACTTCTACCAATGACTCTAAGTTTCAGGCATGAAGATTTTGGTCTGAGGAATGGATCAAAAAATTCAATGTTTTGGAAGCAACATTGGAATCCACAGAATTGCTTGTGGGAGGGTAACCTGGAACAGCCACTTTGGAAAATATTTTGGCCCCATCCTGAGACATCACAGTCACACCCCCTCCTTAGCTTGCAAGGTTCACTCCTTGCCCAAGAGAACATCATGTGCACAGCAGGAAATATACACATGAATATTCACAACAGCAAATTCTGGAAACAATCCAAATGCTCATCCGTAGGACAGTGGATGAGAAAATTATGAAATATTATACAATAGTGAAATGAATCTAGATGAATTTTAATACAATATTAAGTGGACTAAGTCCCAAAAGATGATGAATAACACAACATGATACCCCCTTTTAAAAGTTAAGCCACAAAAATTAAATATATGCTTTTTAGAAATACATGTATGAAATAGGTTAGACAAAGAAAGCCAAGTACCCTATGATCTCACTTACTTACATGTGAACCTAAAAGACAAAAACAACAACAAACCAAACTCACAGATATGGAAAACAGGTTGGTGGTTGAGAGAGGCAAGGGGCAGGGGAGTGGGCAAAAGGGGTAAAGGTGGTTAAAGGGTTAAAAAATACACAAAAATGCACTTAAATTCTTTTTTAAAAAGCAAGGTAATGATGAGAAGGTTGACGGTTCCCACCAGTGGGGCAGGCAGGGAAATGGGTCATGGGGAACTGGTGATGTGGTTCATTTGGGCTTGTGGGTTCACAGATGTTTACCACATTGTTAAAAAGAACTACGTAGGGCAGCCTGGGTGGCTCAGGGGTTTAGCACTGCCTTCAGCCCAGGGCCTGATCCAGGAGACCCAGGATTGAGTCCCACGTCGGGCTCCCTGCATGGAGCCTGCTTCTCCTTCTGCCTGTGTCTCTGCCTCTCTCTCTCTCTCTCTGTGTCTCTCATGAATAAATAAATAAAAAATATATATAAAAAAAGAACTAAGTATCCAGATAGAATTAGGCCATGGGTAAGCCCATGATGAGAGTGTGTCATGCATCAATTCAGTTCTGTCTATCTGAGTGCCATGGAAAAGAGGGAGAAGGAACAAAAGAAGGAAGGGAGGTATGGAAGATATTAAATTGGCATCATTGAAGCCTGGTCAGCAAGCTCCTTGTCACCCACATGATTTCAGCCCAAGTCAGGTGGCTGCCCAAAGTGGTATGGTTATACTGGTTGTGAGGTGCACCAAGGTCACCAATGAGGAGTCAAGCAGGTTTTCATCAAGCTGTGCTCTACTTGTCAAGCAAGATCCTGCAACAGGACTGTGTTTGCTCAGAGGAAGAGCACAGAAGCCTGCTGCCCCATCACCTATCTCCGCCCAGAGAGGGCATTTTGTTCTCATAAAAAGTTCCAGCCAGAGGTGCTTTCAAAGGGATCTTGCACCGGGATGGAACTGGACCAGGTGATGGTTAAGGTCTCTTTGAACTCAAGGATATTTTTGATGGAATAACAAGTGGAAAGAAGTCTGACTCACAATTCAGGAGACTGAATGTGAGGGGAGCAAAATTTGCCACCCCAAAGTGTACCTCTATAGTAAGCAGGTTATTTTAGGTATATAGAGGGCTCCAGAAGAAACTTTGACCTTTCCCCTAATTGCCTAAAAGAATTTGGAGTACCTGTTATCTTCTAAGGGAGGTATCTCTACAGAAAAGTCTGGAATATGACTTCTATAATATGAATGATGTGAGGAACACAGGGAGGAATTTTAGCAATATCTGTTTGCTAAAATTCCTCTTGTTATTTCTGTATGGCCCAGCTAAAGTTTACCAAACATTCACTCTTTTTCATCTTTCTGTGAATTGCATTTCTTCCCTTTTGAAGTCCCACAGTCCCACCCCCTTCTCCTTGGTGCTAGATGGCATATAAGCCTCAATTGCCTGACTGCCAGATGGTCCAAAATAACCCCCACGCACACAATTATGTGTGTGTAAATTTGATTTTCTCTTATTAATCTGTCTCCTGTCGATTTAAATCTTAGACCAACCAAAAGAACCGGAAAGAGTAGAGGAAAAAAATTTTTCCCCAACCACCACCCAAGCATTGCAACTAGCTGTGTGATCCTCAGCCTTACTGCTAGTTTGTTTTCTTGACTTCTAATGCTGCCTGCTACAGCCAACAGCTATGACACAAGACAAAGCTTTAAAAATGCCAACCATTTCCTCCCTGCCCACATGTCCTTCCTGCAGGCCTCTCTTGCCCAAAGCCTGTTACAGTATGGGGCACTGGGGCAGAAGGTCAGGTATAGGAAGCACCATCCAAGCAGCCATCATGGGAAATCAGGAAGTCAGTGAAGGAAGTTGGCTTCTCGGAAGGGACATGGAGCAGGCCAGTGGAGAGAAGCAGAGTCCCAGTGGTGTAAGGATATACTGGAGAGAAAGAAAAGAGATGCCTGGCGACTTAGAAACTAGTTGTGGGCTGAGATGGGGACCACCAGCCACATGTGGCTACTGCACACTTGAAATGTGCTAGTCCAAACTGAGATGGGCTGTACATGTAAAACATACACCAGATTTTTGAGATTTAGCATAAAGAAAAGAATGAAAAACTCAATGATTTTATAATATTGATTCCACGTTAAAATAACATTTTGGAAATTTTGGATTACATTTCAAAATAATAAAAAAATTGCACTTTTTAAAACAATCCCAAAATGAGGATACTAGGATATTTTAAATTACATCTGTGGCTCCCATTACATTTTTATTGGGCAGCAATGGAGTAGACTCTATGAAGTCTGAACTTCTTACAAGAGGATTTAATGAGATATTTCTTTTCCTTTAAAAAATTCTCCTTCTAACTTGTTTTGAGTTGGTGTGTGCCTATTCCTGAAAAACCAGATGGGTAAGTGCCCTGAAAATAAATACAACTCTATCACTGGAAGTTATTATTATTGTTAATTTAATAACGATTATGTCTTATGATTCCATTAATTATTTCCATCAACAAATCCTATTGGCTGTTTCTCAAATATACCCAGAATTTGACTTCTTCTCCCTAATACATCTCTGTCTATTCTTGGCACAGCTGGCTCCTCTTGCCTCCCTGATTTGACCTCAAGGTCCTGGGGACCATCCTGCTCCTCTCTCCCTGTTCTCCTCCCTCCAGCTGTTAGTCTCCTTGCTGCTTGTGCTCCTTCTTCCCTCAGGGCCTTTGCACTGACTCTGCCTGCACTGCTCTTTTATTCATATCCACATACTCACTGCCTTATCTCTTCAAAGTCTGGATTCAAATATTACTTCTGAGGGAGGCTTTCCTTGTTTGCCTTCTCTAAAACTACAACATTTACACACACACACACACACACACACACCTTATCTCCTTCTGCTCTATTATTCCCCTTAGCATTTATACTGTCTAATATACTATGTATTTTATCTTATATATATTTCTCTTCCAACTATAATAAATTTAGCAAAGGCAGGAATTTTTCTCTGTCTTGTTCATTATTACATTCCCAGCATCTAAAACAGTGCCTGGGACATAGCAGCTGCTCAGTAAATATTTGTCATATGTGGAGGGTCTCAGATAGACTACTCTTGTGCTAATATGTGCTGTATATTACATGTTCTACACAAAGTTCCTGACAGAGCTCTTAACCTCCAGAGGAGGTATTTAAGAGCCAATAAATTCTCTAAGTACAACCAAATTATAAGAAGCACCAGCTGTCTGACACCACAAGTGGTTCTTAGAGTTTGCGTGGTGCAAAGCATTGGCAATTCTTTTCTTTTTTTAAAAAAGATTTATTTATTTGAGAGTCAGAGAGAGTGAGCATGAGTGAGAGAGGCAGAGGGACAGGAAGAGAGAATCTGAAGCAGATTCCCTACCGAGCATGGAGAGCAACATGGCTTGTTCTCACAACCCTGAGACCACGACCTGAGCCAAAACCATTTAAGCAACTGCACCACCTAGGCACCCTAAGTGTTGGCATTCCTATGCAGGAAATATCGGCCCAGCAAACCTGGCTGAGGTTTTGGAGTATTTGGAGCTGCCGTGGGTACTTTCTTAGGCACCGTCCATTCCTTACCTTTCCAGACCCCTTACCAAGAAGTGTGGACGAAGGACATAATGGCTTTTCAAAGAAGATGAAGAAGTATATTAACTATCTGGTCAGCTTCCAAGCCAATTATTCCCACTAAGAACCCATTAGACCCAAATAGATTTTAATATTTCCTCATCAGTTCACTTGCACGCTTTTTTTACTCAGTGAGTACTATATTTTTATCTTCATAACCTACCTTCCCAAATGTGGCTGGGTTGACTTGATTCTGAGCATTCTGACCACAGGTCTCCACATAAATCTCATACATCAGGCAGCGAGGCACACTGTATCCTTCACAGATACAGAAATTGTCAACCAACCTGCGGGAGAGGAAGACAAGGCAGAGGTGAAATTGACATTGGTTTGTCTGGAGTAGAACTTCTTTTTTTTTTTTTTTTGGAGTAGAACATTTTGATAAAGATCAACAGTCAGACACATGTGTGGGATCCAAAAAAATGAAATCTGTTTAAGTATTAAATGCAAAGGCTCATCAGTCAGCATCGGTAATGTATCTTTTTTTTTTTTTTTAAGATTTATTCATGAAAGACACACAGAGAGAGGCAGAGAGAGAAGCAAGCTCCATGCAGGGAGCCCGACGTGAGACTCGATCCCAGGTCTCCATGATCACACCCTGGGCTGAAGGCAGCGCTAAACCACTGAGCCACCTGGGCTGCCCAATAATGTATCTTTTTGTTCTCAGCCCAGAGTATATTGATTATGGGTCTTTATTTTTTTTTAGTTATTTAATTTTAATTCGAATATCACTAACATACAATGCTATAAGTTTCAGGAGTACAATACAATCATTCAATCCTATACATTACTCGGTGCTCATCAAGATAAGTATACGCTCCTCCCCGCTGGGAACCATCAGCTTGTTCTCTATAGTTAAGAGTCTGTAGGGGCACCTGCGTGGCTCAGTTGGTTAAGCATCTGCCTTTGGCTCAGGTCATGATCCCAGAATCCTGGGATTGAGCCCCATATGGGGCTCCCTGCTCAGTGGGGAGCTTGTTTCTCCCTCTTCTTTGCTGTCTCTGTCAAATAAATAGATAAAATCTTAAGAAAAAAAAATCTGTTTCTTGGTTTGTCTCTCTGCCCCCCCACTTTCTGATCATTTGTTTTGTTTCTTAAATTCTGCATATGAATAAAATCATATGGTATTTGTCTCTGACTTATTTCACTTAGCATTATCTCTCTAGCTCTATCCATGTTGTTGCAAATGGCAAGATTTCATTTTTTTTTATGGCTGAATGATACTTCAATGTGCATATGTGCCACATCTTCATCCATTCATCTACCAATGGATAGTTGGGCTATTTCCATAATTTGGCTATTGTAAATAGTGTGCAATGTACAGGGGGGCACATATATCCTTTTGAATTAGTGTTTTTGTATTTTGGGGGTAAAAACCCAGGAGTGCAATTACCAGATTGTAGGGTAGTTCTATTTTTAACTTTTGGAGGAATCTCTATACTGTTTCCCACAATGGCTGCACCAGTTTGCATTCTAATTATGGGTCTTTAGATTATCAACATGTGGGTTTTTATTGTTTTGTTTGTTGGTCTGTTTTTGTTTTTAGCATGTAGGTATATTGAAAAGAAGCCTAAATTATTGGCTCAGCAGACACTTTTTTTTAAGGTTTTATTTATATATTCATGAGAGACACACGGAGAGAGGCCGAGACATAGCCAGAGGGAGAAGCAGGCTCCCTGTGAGGAGCCCAATGCAGGACTCGCAGTTCACACCCTGAGCAGAAGGCAGACGTTCAACCACTGAGCCACGAAGGTGGCCCAGCAAACACTGTTTTACGTACTATTATAAATGTTGCAGCCAAGATCTCTACAGCAATAAAGTGAGAGGTTTTTTTTTCAAGATTTTATTTTTGTGGGAGAGAAAGGGTGAACGAGAGCTAAAGAGAGAGCACGAGCAGGGGGAGGGGCAGAAGGAGACAGAGAAGCAGGCTCTCCTTGGAGCAGGGAGCCCAATGTGGGGCTCGATCTCAGGACTCTGGGATCATAGCCTGAGACTAAGGCAGATGCTTCACCGACTGAGCCACCCAGGTGCCCCTAAAGTGAGAATTATTTACTTGCTATATCACCCCTGCAGGCAACTGCTGGTCTCAGCATGGCTTCAGTCCTTGTGTGCCTGTGACCCAGACCCTGTGGGCAATGCTTTGCCTCCCTCCCCCAGTTGTTTGCACAATTTTTAAACCTGAGTCATCCAGGGCAGGCCACGATATTTTGATTCTTTAAATTGAGATGAGATGTAAAATGCAAGACACCAAGAGACAGAGAGGCAGTATGCTTTCCCTCTCCAGCTGAATGGCATTTATATGTGATCTGCAGCACTCCAGGCCTCTGCTCAAGTGCTCCTACACTTGGGGGCAGGTGGTGCCCCCTTGGTAACGAGGGGCTCTGCCTCTGGCTCACAGCCCACAACCAGCCCTGTGGGGACAGCCAGGTCTCTGTTCTGACAACTGGTATGTGTGTGGGGCAAGAAGTGGGGAGACTGAGATCAGAAAGTGTGGTCCAGGGCAGCCCCAGTGGCGCAGCGGTTTAGCGCCGCCTGCAGCCCAGGGCGTGATCCTGGAGACCCTGGATTGAGTCCCACGTTGGGCTCTCTGCATGGAGCCTGCTTCTCCCTCTGCCTTGTCTCTGCCTCTCTCTCTCTCTGCATTTCAATAAATAAATAAAATCTTTTAAAAAAAAAAGAAAGAAAGAAGGTGTGGTCCATAGTGACATCTGATCACAACCCTCCCTTTCCTGGTTGAGGAAAGACTCTCAGTGTTCTCCTCATCCTTTTAGAGAAATATGCAAAGCAAGCCAATATCATTTTTAAACACAGAAGAATGTTTAGCAGGGAATTTACCAATACATCTTCTCCTTTTTCATTGATGATATACAGCTTATTTTCTGGGATGAAGAATGCTGAGGCCCAAATTTACTTTCCCTGAGAGCTAAAGACCACAGCCACAATTGTCAACCCCGTCAGCTTCCTAGGAAAAACCAACATAGGGAAGGTGGGGGAATCTTTGGCCCTAATATGAGGTATACAAATTACCACAGGCCAGGCAACTTAAAGCAATAGAAATTGATTCTCTCCCAGTTCTGGAGGCTGAGAATCCAAAAATCAAGATGTCCTTAAGGGTGGTTCCTTCCAGAGGCTCTGAGGGAGAATGTGTTGTATGCTCTTCTCCTAGTTTCTGTGGTCGCTGGACGTCTTTGGCTTATAGATGTGTCGCACTTATGTCTGCCTCCGTCTTCACCTGGGCTTCTCTTCTCTGAGAGTCCTCTCCCCTCATGAGGATACCAGGGATTGGATTTAGGGGGCAGCCTAACCCAGTAGGATCTGTTCTTAATCAATTACATCTGCAAAGGCCCCATTCCCAAATAAGGTCACATTCTGAGCTTCCAGATGGATATGTATTTGGTGGGGACACTATTCAACCCAGTACCTGCCCGAGGAGGGGGTTTTTCAAGGGTCTCCTTAACATCATGTGACAACATGCCACTTGAGATACTTTACCCTGGTTTAAATATAGCTGCTATAGCACCAATTATTTGGCTCAATGTTGAATACAGGATGATGTCTATTGGTGGGGAGCAGAGTGGCAAATTCATACAAGTAGGTGATACTTCTATTCCTCTTGTTAAGATATCACTCATTGATAGATGAAAAACCTACACTTAAAGTATCACAAAAGCTTGCTACACTTGGGGAGCTGCTGCAAAATGTGATAGATGTTAAGGTCAAACTCACTGTTGTTTGTTTATAGCTGTTACTGATTTATCATGGGATGGTTTCCTTTAAAAAGAAGCATGCAAAATGCTCCTTAAAAATGAACTCCAGGGCAGCTCGGGTGGCTCAGCGGTTTAGCACTGCCTTCGGCCCAGGGTGTGATCCTGGAGTTCTGGGATCGAGTCCCACGTCGGGCTCCCTGCAGGGAGCCTGCTTCTCCCTCTGCCTGTGTCTCTGCCTCTCTCTCATGAATGAATAAATAAAATCTTAAAAAAAAAAAAAACTCCAGTTTAAATTTTTGCGAACCCTTTTTCCTCATCACAGTAATTCCTTTGTTCTGGGCCTCTGTGAACTGTGTCCTTCTCTTTCAAAATGCCATTACCGAGTCTGCCTGTTATCTGGGAACACAAGTAAGGCCAAATAACACTATCAGTGAGAATAACAGTAAGGGTCTATGATGAGTGTCTTCTCTGTCACACACTGAAACAAAGGGCTGCCTTTCTGGTTTTAAGCCTTGCACTGCCCCCTTGGTGACTTTGCTGCTTTGATCCTGGCTGCACCCCATTTCCATCCACGTGCCTTTGGTTGTTTCCCCAAAGTCCCCAGCCAGATCTCAGAAACTGGCCTGTGGTGGGCAGCAGCATACATTAACTGGGAAAAAGGGAAGGTTTGAAACAGGGTTTTAGTTTGTCCAGTAAGAGCATCTGTTCAGGGCCATGACTTTACTTCAGCTCAAACAGTGGTTGTTTCAGCATTTAGTCCCTACACGCATAGGAAATTATGATTTTTTAAAAAGCTTACTTATTTTAGAGAGAGAGCATGCACAAACAGGAGGAGGAGTGGCGGGAGAGGGAGTGGGAGGGAGATTCTCAAGTGGACTCCCTGCCTAGTGCTGAGCCTGGCTCGGGCCTTGATCTAAGATGATGACCTGTGCCTGGCTTGGGCCTTGATCTCAGATGATGACCTGTGCCGAAACTGAGAGTCAGATGCTTGGGGCACCTGGGTGGCTCAGTGGCTGAGCATCTGCCTTCAGCTCAGGTCGTGATCCCATACTGAGTCCCAAATCAGGTTCCCCACTGGGAGCCTGCTTCTCCTTCTGCCTGTGTCTCTGTCTCTCTCCGTGTCTCTCATGAATAAATAAATCTTAAAAAAAAAAAAAGAGTTGGATGCTTAACTCACTGGGCTGCCCAGGCACCCTTATGAATTTTAAGTAAATTATTTCTTTTAAAATAATCTCTACACCTAACATGGGGCTCAAACTCATGACCCCAAGATGAAGAGTCACATGCCCTACTGATGGAGTCACCCAGGTGCCCCTTGAAATTATGATCATGAATATTACCCAAGACTTTGCACCTCACAGAGCCAGGCTTTTGTTCTGACTCTGAGATACCAAGCTTTTGTGACTAGAAAACAAGCATATTACACACCTTGTACACTTACTGGCACACGGAAGCTCTTATCATTGTCATTTTAGTGTCTACCTCCAAAATCTTCAGTAGAAGCAAGAAACACATCCTTGTGGGCAGACTGGCAGCCCAGAAACACCTCTGGCAAGTGAGCCCAACTTTCAACAACATGTGGGTCCAAGGAGAGGCTGACGGGGGGCGGGGGGGGGTTAATATATAGGCAGTAGGGCTGGGCCAAACTACCGGCTGATGAGATTGCTTAAGGTTTTACACTGTTCCACCAAAACGTGTTTTGGAAGTCATGATTATAAGGCCTGTACACGTGAGCAATGAATCAGCTCACTAAACTCTTGCTTAGCTGTCTAACAGCAGTATTTACCAGGTCTTGTGACCAGATGAAGTTGATTGCTAAGATCTTAAAAACATTCATGATGTTCTCCTTGTTTAAAGTGATGTGTTCATCACAATCTGATAGTAGCCAATGTCAGAGCGCACGTACCTAGTCCTGCGATCCTCACGTTTTCTGAGCACTCCTTTCCATGGTAAAGAAAAACATAATGCTGGGAATTACACATGCTGGGAATTGTAGTACCCTTTCTTTGATTCAACCTAATCAAAAGCTCCTATGAATTCTGTATCTTTCAAAATAAATTTGCATTTCATTAATTTCAACAGTCTGTAGAAATTTGAAAAAAGTCATATCATATGCGGGAGACAGTTATTTTGGTCTCTAGCCAGGCTCAGCCTGCAGAAGGATTAGAGGATGCCTAGCTTCATCTGAGGTCTGAAGCCAAGGGCCACAGTCAGACCTGTCACTCCCTAGCAGGGGAAGTCAAGTCATTGCTTTTCATCCCTTTGTGCTCCCCCGAGGTCCGACCACTTCTCTCTCCGTTTCTACAGTCCTTCTTGCCTGTGAAACAGAAAATGTCTATTACTTCTGTTCCTGGAGACTGTCCTGCTCCTTGCAGAACCTTTCTCCTTGGAAAATTTATCATATGTTTACGACAGTGGCACTGAAGTCTCTAAGGAATGCTCAGGACCTAACTGGTGACTGGAAAATGAAGCAATGAGGCAATGCTGAAAGTGGAATGTTCCTCCCACGTGACAATAACCAGCCCCCTCTCTGGTCTTTCACTCAGAAAGAAGGTCTGGGCAGCTGGCCCAACAGTACTCACTGCCACTCTTCTAGGAAACTGGTTTCCTTGGGCATCTTCTAACCCCCTCCAGGATGCCAAGGCTCTGGATTACAAACTGAGTAGCTCTACTATGTGTGTGTATGGGTTTTAAAATATATATGTATTTTTTCATTGTGGTAAATATATATAACAAAATTTACCATTTTAAAATGTATCATCAGTGGCGTTAAGCACCTTCACATTGTTGTGCAACCATCACTACCATCCATCCAAGAACTCTTACCATTTGCAAAAGAAATTCTGTACTTATTAAACACTAACTCCTCCTTACCTTTCCCTCAGCCCCTGATTCCCACCATTCTGCTTCTGTGAATGGGACTACTTTAGGTACCTCATACAAGTGGAATCATACAGTATTTGTCCTTTTGTAACTGGCTTATTTTATTCAGCATAATGTCTTCAAGTTTCATTCGTATTGTAGTATGTATCAGAATTTCTTTCATTTTTTAAGCCTGAGTAATAGTCCATTGTACGTACATATCACATTTTGCTCATCCATTCATCTGTTTGGAACTTGGATTGTTTCCATCTTTTGGCTATTGTGTATAATGCTTCTATACATGTGGGTGTGCAAAAATCTGCTCGGGTCTCTGGCTTTCAATTCTTTGGGGTACATACCCAGAAGTGGAACTGCTGGATCATATGGTAGTTATAGTTTTAATTTTCTTTGAGGCACCGCCATACTGTTTTCCATAATGGCTGCACCATTTTCCATTTCCACCAATAGTGCACAAGGGCTCCAATTTCTCCACATCACTGACAACACTTATTTTCTATTTTTGTTTGCTTGATAATGGCCACCCTAATGGGTGTGAAGTGGTTGGTGCTGTATTTTTAACGCCAATGTTAAAACCATCAGTACCAATGATCTGTTTTTTTTTTTTTTAATTTATTTATTCATAGAGACAGAGAGAGAGAGAGACAGAAGCAGGCTCCATGCAGGGAGCCTGACGTGGGACTCGATCCCAGGTCTCCAGGATCACGTCCTGGGCCGAAGGCAGGTGCTAAACTGTTGAGCCACCAGGGCTGCCCCCAATGATCTATTAATCATTCTACTTCATAGGCTGGATGCCTAAAGAGCAGCCCTCTGCAGGAGGCTAAGCCCCCCTCACTTTCATTGCTCCATCTCCTCCCCCAACTTGAAGAGCATTACCCTGTGTTTTAGAGGCTTGTAGGGAGGTAGGAATTCATGGCCTAGGACTTGAATTAGTTCAGCTTACAGCTTAAATGGTCTACACCATCCTAAGTGATTTAGGGCACCTGCACTGTGGATAGCCTGCATTGTGCCTGTTCATAGACAACTTCAGGAGGGTGTCTAGGTATTTTTGAATCTCTAATGATTCTTAAGTCTCTGAATATAATGCAAATCCCAGAAACTCTAATTTACTAAAGAGTGACCTGGAATAGTTCACAAAGGCATCCTCATAGTTCTTTCTTCTAAGAAGGAGCCACTCTGCTGAGGGATCTGAGATATTGAGTATAAAGGAAAGAGAGCACTGCTCCGTGGTATTCTGAAAACTTTGTGTGTCCTCTAATATGTATTTTTTTGATCGTTTTTCTCTTATGCAAGACAGATTACATCAAAAATTTTCTCTTAGAGGAACAGGGAGGGTAACACTTTTAGGACTTTTCACATTATAATCACAAACACGCCCTTCATTTTTCTATTTTGCTCACATGACTTTTTCAGTAAGTCTTCCCAGAGAAATATTCCTTAAAACCTTTTTAAAAAAGTAATCAGGGATCCCTGGGTGGCGCAGCGGTTTAGCGCCTGCCTTTGACCCAGGGCGCGATCCTGGAGACCCGGGATTGAATCCCACGTCGGGCTCTCGGTGCATGGAGCCTGCTTCTCCCTCTGCCTGTGTCTCTGCCTCTCTCTCTCTCTGACTATCATAAATAATAAAATAAAAAAAAAGTAATCAGATATCTGCTATTTGTTCACCTTACGAAACTTAGGTTTTAGATTTTAGAAGACTGGCTTTCAATTATTTTCCCATTTACGAAAAGCTACAAACCCATGAGTTCATCAGTCCCAAGGGCTAATGATATTTTTCTTTCCAGTTTTTCTGTCCCTATTTAAATAGCCAGAAGCGAATTTCACAAACAACGTGGAATGCATTGTTAAAGCTAAAAATGGCTTTGCTTTAAGTTCGAAAACATCCCATTCTGGATCTCATACCAAGGGGAAACATTTCCTCTCCTGGTCAAGGCCCACACGCCTCCAGACGTAGGTGTAGGAGCCAGAGTGACCGACAGGCCCCCGGTGGGGGTGGGGGCGACCACGGGGAAGCCCCACGGGGAGACCCCCAGGAGGCCTCCGCGGGGTGTGCGCGCCCGCGGGCCCGTCCCCTGCGCCGCCCCGGCGAGCCGGCGGCCGAAGGCGCGGGTCCTGGCGTGAACCGCGGCCCTTCCCGGCCCTCCCCGGGGCTCCCGGCGCCGCCCGCCCAGGCCCCGCCCCCGCCCCCCGGCCGCCCCCTCCTCCCCTCCCGGGGCCCGCAGCGCCCCCCAGCCCTGCCCTGCGCCCGGCCGGGTGGGAAGGCGCCCGGGCGCTCACCACTGGACGACGCCGCCGTGCAGGCCCCGCGGACCCGCGCCGCCCGCCGGGGACGCCGGCCCCTCCTCCGCCGTGGCTGCGACCCGGCCTTCGCTCCGGGCAGGGGCGGCCGCGCTGCACCCGTCGGGCCGCCGCGCTCCTCCGTGTTTACTTTAGAGCGGGGCGCGCGGGGGGCGCGGGGGCTGCGGGCGCGGGGGCTGGGGGCGCCGGGGGCTGGGGGCGCGGGGGGCGCACGGGGACCAGAGCCCGGGGTGCCCTTTGGAGCCTGCTCGGGCCGTGCAGGAGGGTGGGTTACCGGCGGGGGGGGGGGGGGCACGGGCTCGCTGCCCCTGGGTCAGAAGATGGAAAGACAGAAGGACGCAAGGCGCTGCCCGCCGCGCTACCCACCCATCACACAAACGAGGAAGCAACAGACAAAAACCAACGTCTAAGTTTCCGACGCGGTCACAGCAGCCGTGGCCAGCCGCGCCCTCCACCTGCTTGCGCTCTGGAGTTACCTGAGCCGCTCTCAGAAATTCTGCCGCCCAGGCGCCAAGCCGAGTTCTGATGTCATTGGTCTGGGGGTGGGGGGGTTGGCTCCCCCGGAGGTTAGTGCTGCTGGTGTGCAGGCTGAGAACCACTGGTCCCGGGAGGTTTGAGGAGCCGACATCAGGACTGTAGAGAGGCTGACCCCAGATTACTCCGGTGGTGGCTCACGTTGAGAACAGCTGCCCTGGAGTGACCCTCCCCCCAAGCCTGCAGCCAATGATCCCCCAAACCTCCGGGCAGTCCCTGCCCTCAGGAGCTAGATGTTCGTGTCACTGATAGGTGATGTCCAACTGCTTACTCTCTCCCAACCTTACTTCACTTACTAGGAATTGTGTGGTTGTTTTAAGTATTAAGTGACCAAATATGGGCCACAGGGCCTGTGGCATGAAGAGGAGTTCATTCAGGCAACTGTTACTTTGGCTGCTGACTGCTTAAAAGTCCTCTCATAAAGATTTCTTCATCTAGGTTAAAAATACACTTCATAACTCAACAACAACAACAACAATAAAACAGCCCAACTGGAAAATGGGCAAAGGACTTGAATATCTTCTCCAAAAGAAGATATAGAAATTTCTATAGATATAGAAATCTCCAAAAGAAGGTAAAGAAATATCTTCTTTTGGAGAAGAAGATATAGAAATGGCTAATAAACACATGGAAAGATGATAAACATCACTGGCCATTAGAGAAATGCAAATCAAAATCACAATGAGATACCACTCCATACTCATTGGGATTGCTATTATTAAAAACAAGAAATAAAACCAAGAAAATAACAACTGTTCATGAAGATGTGAAAAACTGGAACCTTATTCATGGCTGGTGGGAATGTAAAATGGTGCAGCTGCTATAAAT
This sequence comes from Vulpes lagopus, assembly GCF_018345385.1. NCBI lineage: Eukaryota > Metazoa > Chordata > Mammalia > Carnivora > Canidae > Vulpes > Vulpes lagopus. The sequence goes on along the minus strand of NC_054828.1, from coordinate 25,319,689 downwards.
ACAGGTGGTTTCTCAAAAAATTAAAAACAGAATCAACATATCCATCAGTTCCACTTCTTGGGTATGTATTGTTGGGGTGGAAAAATTTTCCTTTACCTTCAAAGATTCTTATGGCTGGTTTAAGAATTAAATTTACATCAGACAGATTAACAGAGAAAAACATATTTAATTTTATATGTACGGGAACCCCATATACATGAGAGCTGTAAAGACAGAAAGGTAAAAGGAGGGAAATATGCCATCCTGAGCTGAGGAATGAGATAGGGGCCTAGGGCTTCAAAGGGGAACAGGGCAATTCACAGGACCATAAGGAAACAGGCAAATGTTTGGTAATTAGGTGTTTGCCTTGACATAAGGATGGGTCACTCAGATAAAATTTATCTCTGGTAGTAACTTTATTCTGGGAAAGATCCCCAATTTAGATTCTTCTAGGTAGTTAGGGGAGGGGCAGGAGTTTCTCTTGAGCCTGCAGGGTCTCAATTGCCTTCAGCTCAAAATAGACCACATGCTGAAGTAGCACATTTTGGGGAGATTTGTTCTGAATCCCTTCAGTACCCAGAAGAACTGAAAGCAGAGACTCAAACAGATATTTATAATTTATATCCCTATTCATAGCAGTATTATTCGCAAGAGCCAAAAGGTAGAAGCAACCCAAATGTCCATCAATGGTTGAATGGATAAACAAAATGCGGTATTTGTGTTTACATAAACAATGGAATATTATTCAGCCTTTAAAAGGAATGAAATTTTATTACATGCTACAACATGGATGAACCTTGAAGGCATTTTTTGCTAAAAGAAATAAGCCAGTCACCAAAAGATGATTCCCCTTATATAAGGTACTTAGCATAGTCAAACTCATAGAGAAAGAATGGTGGTTACCAGGGGCTGGGGGAAGAGAAATGGGAGACGTTGTTTAATGAGTACAGAGTTTCAGTCTGGGATAAGGAAAAGTTTCTGGAGATTAATAATGGCAAAAGTTGCACAACGTAAATGTACTTAATGCCACTGAATTATACACTTAAAACTGGCTAAAATGGTAAATTTTATGTTTTACATATTTGACCACAATTTTAAAAAATCTGGCTCAAAAAAAAGATACCCCAGGGTGCTTGGGTGGCTCAGGCCATTAAGTGTCCAACTCTTTTTTTTTTTTAAGTGTCCAACTCTTAATCTTAGCTTGTGTCTTGATCTTGGGGTCGTGAGTTCAAGCCCCATCTTGGGCTCCACACTAGGCATGGGGCCTACTTAAAAAAAAGAAAGGTTTAAAAAAAAGATACCCCACCCCCACCACTAGCACCAGGTGAACCCATTTGGAGAACCACTTTTACTTTTTTTTTTAAGATTTTATTAATTTATTCATGAGAAACAAAGAGAAAGAGGCAGAGACATAGACATGGGGAGAAGTAGGCTACATGCAGGGAGCCCAATGTGGGACTTGATCTCCAGACCAGAAACATGCCCTAAGCTGAAAGCAGACACTCAACTGTTGAGCCACCTGGGTGTCCCAGAAGAACCACTTCTAGAAGCAGGGCAGAGTTTCACAACAAACAGCAATGACTGCCTTCCATGTGACAGCATTAGAAAGTAGTTTTTGGGGAGGGGGGCATCTGGGTGGCTAAGTCAGTTAGGTGTCCAACTCTTGGTCTCAGCTCGGTTCTTGATCTCAGGGTCATGAGTTCAAGCTCCACTTTGGGCTCCAAGCTGGGCATTGAGTCTACTTAAAAAATAATTTTTAAAAAATGTAGTTGTTGGGGTATATCAGAAGGCTCCAGGGCTGGCATTCTCCCTCTAGTGGGGACACAATCACCAGGGTACCAGGGACAAGGCTCCAAAAGCAGTTCCAGAGAAGAGATCGCAGGACATTCATTAAAGAGCCTGAGCCTTGAAGTATGGCCAGGTCACTGGAGCCAACCCCATATGGCATCTGGTTTCACTTTGGGGAGCCGCACCAGGAATCAGCTTAGTTCTGAAAACCTGGCAAGGGTTTTTTTCCAGGGGAGAAGGTAGCGGTGGGCAGTAAAGTGGAAAGGACTTATAAACAAGGGATGGATGCCGATGTTTGCCCTCTTTATCTTTTCAGCTGAATTTCCTTGTTCAGGGCTGGTGGCTTTAAAAAGCCATCCAGGGGATCCCTGGGTGGCGCAGCGGTTTGGCGCCTGCCTTTGGCCCAGGGCGCGATCCTGGAGACCCGGGATCGAATCCCACATCAGGCTCCTGGTGCATGGAGCCTGCTTCTCCCTCCGCCTGTGTCTCTGCCTCTCTCTCTCTCTCTGTGACTATCATAAATAAATTTAAAAAAAAAAAAAAGCCATCCAGTAGGGGACACTTGACACTACATCAGCATCTCTCAGGCCAGAAGCCAAGGGGAACAGCATGTGGAGGGACTCCTTCATGACCTGGCAATGATAGGAGGCCGACTGTGTGGGTAAGAAGCAGATTGGCAGCATCTAAACTTCAAGTAGTGCCAGGACACTGCTGAATAGGGAAAGCTGAATGGTAACCATGATGAAAAACTAGCAGGAGGCGAGAGGAAACAACCAGGTGACATGATATAGAAGGTTCTCCAAGGAAGCTCTCTGGAGTTCAGTCCTTTTTCTCTGGTTGTTTCTAGAGAGGTGGTAGGTGTCTCAGGACCATGGGTGGGAGCCCCGCTAGGCTGCTTCATTGACTTTGCTTTGCCCTGAGGGCTCACATCCTGGGCCTCCTGCAGTGGGGGCAGGGCCTTCTCAGTGGCCGCTGGAAACTGAGAGCATGGCCCCTTCCATTCTTCATGTAGGTAGCTGCATGTGGCTCCTTGCCACCCAAGAAACTTCCCAAGAGGCTCACTCATTTCCACAGAGACTGGAAATAACCAAGAGAAGAGCCTACTCTTATTAGGCTCAACTTGTTAGGTCCAGCGTGAGGTCTTACTCTGTCACTGATGATTATGTGAGATTTGCATATTTACTTTGCCCCAGTCAGTCCCAGGCACTGGAACAGATCTTGGAAATACAATGGAGCACCGTGACCTTCACCAGGGGTCTCTGCTGTTTACTATATCAAGTATTAGATACAATGAATTGCAAACATTAGTTTGCCTTGCTCCAGAGCTGTTGAGGCTAGTTGGTTAGAGGACTACAGACATGAGGCCATGGGGTCGATTTCACACCCTCCACCCAAAGGACCAGCTAATTTCATCTATGACAGCTGACAGCTGGTGTCCCTAGTTTGACCAGCCCTCTTACAAATGCAGACTCTGAGTAGGTGCATGCTAATATAATAACAATCTTAGACTTCTTCACAGTGTATGCCTTCCTAATGTGCTAAATGTGCAAAAGACATCTATCTCTGCAGGTGACTCTTACTAGCAGTGTTAATTAAGGCTTTCATCTGGGCTGAGCATATAGCCACATAGACTGCAGAGTAGAATTAGATCTAAAATTAATCTTCTTTTTTTTTTCATCTTATTTTCAAAGAACATTTAGGGGGATCCCTGGGTGGCTCAGCGGTTAAGTGCCTGCCTTTGGCCCAGGGCATGATCCTGGAGTCCTGGGATCGGTCCTACATTGGGCTCCTGGCATGGAGCCTGCTTCTCCTTCTGCCTGTGTCTCTGTCTCTGTCTCTCTCTCTCTCTCTGTGTCTATCATGAATAAATAAATAAAATCTTTAAAAACAAACAAACAAAAACAAAGAACATTTCATTGCAACTGATGTAACAAGAAATTTCCTTTTGTGGCACTCACTGATGAGTTAGCCAGACCCATGTATATGCTCTCTTGTACCTGAAAAATCCAGTATCCCTCTAATTCAGGTTCAGCATCTGATCACTAATGTCCTATGTCATCGCAGGGAAAAGAAATCTTAAAGTTCATATCAAACAGAATTCCAATTTTTCATGTCATATATTATGCACAATAAGTTTTTTCTCCCTCTGCCATAGAATATAACTCTTTTAGTTGAACAGTGACTTCTTTTGCCTACTTCAGTCTAATTGGTTGCTAGATTATCCAATTAGTCTTACTTCACCTTCTAAAAGGGCACACCAGCTGTGCCTTATCCTTGCACAGAAACATCTATCTGGGGTGCTTAATTTCATTCCATTCTTACAATTATTCACTTTGTGGATGTACCAGGTGTCTTCAGGCAATAGATGTATTTTTAAATAAAGCTAATGAGTATAATGCATTTGGTCAAGAATGTGGAATGTAGTTAGTATCTGCACGGACAGAGCATTACAGAGAACAGACAACTGCATGTTTCATTTTTACCTGGAAGAGACTTTCGAAGATCACTGGCCTCTAAACCAATAAGCCATGGAGACTTTTAAACTATACTGGAGCAAAACAGTCTCACTGGAGAGATTCCAAATTGCTATCACATGTTAAATTTTTCATTGGCCTGGATTCACCTACCGAGTATCTGAAATTGATTGGGTACATCACACTCACAGGCATGGATGTGCTAGGAAAGAAACTCCACACAAAGCAAATCTCTACAAGAAATCTCTATTTCTTGATCTGAAACCCATGATTTGGAGCACCTTGGAGACATACCATTTCTGTAGAGGTTAATTTCTACTGATCCACAGTCTTGCCCCTCCCCAGTTTTGCACAGGTCATGTGAAAGGCTGGCCACATGTGGTATAACAAACAGTATTATCTGCAGAGGAACTCTGAGAATGTATGGAATGAAAGGGAACAGGCTTCATTCATCATAGAATGCTCGTAAATAATAATGTGTAGAGGAATACATTTGAAATCTTGCCACATTAAAAATGGGATTTTTCTGAAGTCCGATAGAAAACCAAATAAACACAAAGTGGAAAAGTGGTTTCCTTTTTTTTTTTTTGCAAAGGAACCGTAAGAATTAAGTCATCCTAGCTGAACTGTTACGTAACCTCAAAAGGCACTTGTTCAAATAATAATTGTGTGCAAAATTGTAAATCACATCCTAATTTGATTAATAATTCTCTAAGAGGATGAGCAAAGGCACTCTATTGCAATTAGTTTGGGTTTGTGTAAATACTATTTTAAAGATTTTTATAAGTGTGGAGGAGTTTTTTGTTTTGTTTTTTTTTTTTTAGGAATTATTCTTAAGAGCAGTTTTAAAATGGTAGCATTAGATAACTTTCTGGTGTGACAAACCTTCATCTTTCCTTACTGTTCATATTATTCTTTGGTAAAAACATACTCCAATAGCTAGTTGCTTGCGAAATTCTCTCATGCTATCCTCACCCTGAAATGAATATCACTAAAGCATCCCCAAACAAAACACATTTGACACATCTTTCTGAGAGCAGCTAAAGGATAGCACACTGCCTTTCAACTGGTTGTGTGACCCCCTTCTGCTAAGTAGGAATTGGAATACTCAAGCAGAGAGAGGCAAGGAGAGTGCTTTATAAAGGGCATCTGTCTATATGCTTTGTTACAGGACAAAAGTGAACATATCTCATTAGATGCCTAAAGATTTTATGACTAGAAGCTTGTTTTCACCTGGGTTACAAACCACCAATATGAAGACCCCAGAGAGCTAGTCCACAATGCAAACAGTTGTTGAGATCATCTTTCTCAAATACAATTCACATGCCATCACTGTGCCAGCGCCTTTCATCCACACCTGGATGCAGCTGAGTGGTCCAGGTCATACCTCTCCCACCTGCCTCTAATAATTCCCCAGCCAGACCACTCAGTTTGTAACACTTCTTAGAAGCCTGCAGAGGAAGCAGATGAGCCAGGAGAAGCTGAGGTGAGAGACCACGGAGTTAGGGAGGGCTGGAGAGGGTAGATACTTGATCACCTTCTAGTTCCCAAGTGACTCTGCTGTCCCTCCTGAAACGGAGCTCTGCAAGATTCTTCTGTGTTCTCCAACAGACTACCTTTTCATGTGAGTTAGTTTCAGTGGATTTCCTTTTCTTAGAACAAATAGATGTGTTTCTAATACTCATCATTTATTTTTTCAGTGAGGATTCTGAGAGAAGCAGGGTGCTCCCACACCAACCTTGAGGTGGCCATTTCGAAGTATCCTTGGTGTATCATGGCTAAGCAGAGGGAGGGCTAGATTTGAGCCTTTCACTCAGTATATATTTATGAAGCACCTCTATGACCCATGTGCATGCCAGGGCCTGGGAGAGTGAGGGCACATAGCAATGGTTCCCGCAACAATCACTGTTTCTGACAGAGACATAGAAATGAAAATGGGCTACCCCCAAAAGATTCTGTAGGATTGAACATGTTACATAGTGATTGAAAGTCTAGCTAGGGACCTTTTCAGAGTGGACATATAACTCAGGCCATCGGGGTGGGCCTTGTGGCAGGGAACAATGAAGACAGAGTGAGATCTCAGGGGCCCACAAAGCCCTCAGTCGTAGAAAGGCACAAGTCCTCCAGGGAGGGTGATTTAGGTCTAACCTCAGTCATGGTTAGATACCGGTTAGATCCCAGCTCAGATACTGGCCATGCTGCCACTAGTGGGCAACACCCACGAAGACAGGGGCATTGTCTTTGTGTGCTGGGGGCCAGGGAAGAAGACAACAAGGTCTGAGAAGGGCCATGTTGGGTGGGGTTTGCCTGGAATAGGGCAGGTTTATGCCTGCTGACTTTGTGCAACTGTTTCTTGCTCTTTTCCATTCTGAAGAGTGCCTGGGCTTAAGCCATGAGTTCTGTGGTTCTCCCACACAGTAAGCCACCTCTTTTCCCCATGTGGGGTGGGGCCATCTTGGGGAAAAAACAGGGGAGGGAAATAGAAATAAATCATGTTTCTTTAAGGAGACTGGGCATGATCTCAGAGGATGGGCTGAATCATTATACTGAACTCACTTTAGCAGTTTGGACTGAAATATAGATTTTTCTCCCTTGTACCCAGCACGTGCAAAAGAGAGCAGTCCTCCCCAGGGTCTTATACATGATTGTAAGTCCACTAGAGGAGCATAGTACTGTTTGCCTCACAGGGAGGAAAATGATACTAGAAGAGATGTGAAGTGACTTTGTCCTAAAGTCTCGCAGCCCCTAAGCAGCAGAGCACATGGGAACCGGCTTAATGACCCCACGGAGGGGGGGGGGGGTCTAGGTGGCAGTTTCCTTGGTTACAAAATGGGCAGTAAAGTAGCTACCACCCAGTATAGCTGTGAGGCAAAAAGAAAGTCGATAAAGCCTTTAGCTCAGTGTCCAGCACATAAGTACTCAGTAAACTTTTGACTGTTGCCTATTTTACAACTTTCCTGGAAAAGAAATAGTTAAAATGATGTCATTTTGAAATTTTTGGCATTGTGATATTATTATGGCTATGCTTGTAAAGAGAATCCTTATCTGTTTTAGAGATATACATTCAAAGATTTACAGATGAAATGAGAGGATGTCTGAGATTTTTTTTAACCCATTGCAGGAGTGGGGAGGAAAAGAGGGGAGGATAGAGGACATGAGATTGGCAGGTGCTGATGATCGCTGAAGCCAGGCCATGGAGTTGAGGGAGTTTGTTATACTCTCTCCACCTTCACGTGTTTGAATTGTCTATAATAGGGGCACCTGGGTGGCTCAGTTGATTAAGCATCTGCCTCTGGCTCAGGTCATGATCCCAGGGTCCTGGGATCAAGCCCTATGTCAGGCTCCCTGCTTAGCAAGGAGTCTGCTTATCCCTTTGCCTCTGTCCCCACTCCCGTTTATGTGCTCTCTCTCAAATATTTTTTAAAAAGAATTATAATAAAAAGTTCATATATATACATATATATTTGAAGTTGTATTCTGGGAGATGATACATAAAAGACACATAAAAGACATAAAAGACAGTTATACACATATAGACACACACACACATATGCACATGCTAGTTTCCGATCTGCCTAAAACCCTCTTCAACATGTGGAATATACAAACATAATATGTTAACAGTATAATTGACACAAGTATTTTGTTGATATGCAATTATTAGTACTCTGGTTTAATGTTCTTGCAACTAAGTGTTCCGCACATGCATACAAAAAATTCTTTGGAAACTCCCAAGTACTATATTTTCATCTTGATTCACAGATGTATTATGTTGAAAGAGCTGCAGTAGATAATAAGCCTATTTAACTTCATTTAACTTAGTGTTTCCAAGTTTAATCTTCTACAGATTCCCACTTCCTCCCCATTTGTCTGTTTTTACATAGCACTGATTACCACTGCCTGAAAAACATCTTGAAGGATACTGGTTCCATGGAATTCAGTTTGGGAAACACTGGTATTGCTCTATATCACAGAATGAGATCTTGTGGGCTGTCCAGGAAGTGTAGGCTGCTGTTCAACTAGTGGTTTCTAGACGTTTAGCAAAAAGGAAGTGTAGTGTCCTTGTCTTCTGCTTCCTTCGTCCACTTTTCTTTTTTCTTCTCTCCTTCCCCATAGCCCCAACCACCAACTGCCACATACCCAGAGAAGAGAAAGGGGTAGCCCTTGTGAGCACACCTCACTCTTCTTCTACAGGGGCAGCATTTCTGACTGTGGTGTGAGCTGGAGGCTACAGAAACAGTTCTGGTTCCTTGGAGATCTGGGTGAAGGCTCAGCTCCCACTCCTCCTTCCCACAATTGCACACAGCTGGGGCCTTCTTATGGAAGCAGGATATAAGTCAGAGTTTGGTTCTATCCAAGGAGAGGTATGACAGGAAATTAAAAATACATATGTAGTCATATTTTATACATTCAGCATTCTGATATGATGCAAATGAATTTTCTTTGACTTTCCTCTTTGCTAGCACTTGAACTCATGTTTTAGCTGTGCATGAAAAAGCACTATGAAAACTGAAAAGATTGATCATTTGAGATTTTCTTGCTCTGGAAGTTTTGTCAAAAAGAAATAATAAAAATAAAATGAGTGTGATCATAACTGCTCCAGAAATATGCTGAGAATCAAAGAATGTTGATTCACAGACTCACTTTTTATTTATCCACCCACCACACAATTAGCCACTTCCCCTTCCTGACCTTTGTGCAGCCCAGCCAAAAACCCACATGCATCTTCCTTCTCATCCTTTACTCTTGTCAGTGGCCCCCAGCACCTCTGAGATCCTAGAGTCTGCCCCTTCCCTCCGACCCACTCCGCTGTATCTTCTCTAGCCTTCCTTTCTTTCTGTCTCTTGTCATGTGGGAGGCTGGGAAGACAAAGGAAATCTTGTGCTAAAGATGAACATTGTAATAGTAAAAATGCTAATCCCTAACACAGTTATTACCATTACATCATATTTGCTCACAAAGCTTGTAAAACACAGTCCTGTCCATCCATTTAAGAATATTTTTATTATTTTGTAGGTGAAACGAAAAAACAAAACCCATTCCTCAGAATTAAGCAGTTTGCTCAAGATCATATGGTTGCAATTTGTAGTGCAACTAAATTTGTGACCTAAAGTTTTGCTATCATTCACATCTCTGTCATACTCTGGATCCTCTGTTTCCCAAAAATGACTGCAGTGATGTAACCACACACCTGAGGATTTTCCATCTCTGTAGGTATAAGCCTATAGTTTCAAATATTCATATGGAAATTATGTACATTTGAATATCTGATTCTCTAGCCTCATTTCGCTCACCTCCCCGAAGCACAGAACTCATAGTTCCTTGAGGAGCTGCACATTTGCATGTCCCAGTGCCTTTGCACAACCTATTCTTTCTGTCTGGAATCTCTACGTTTCTGTTCATCTTCTCCTGGCTAACTTCTGTCGGCCTATTTCAGCTTAATTTCTTCTTGTCCTGGAAACCTTTCCAGACCTTCTCTTCTTCAACCAATTTAAATGGGGGAGTTCTCCCCTCCTATACTCCCAGGGCTGAATTCCATCGTTTATGCTGGGCTTTAACACTCCGTGTGCTCAGCTGTCCTTCCTCTTATATAGTGAGCTCCTTAAGGTGGGGACTGACTAGCACAGTGCTGGACAGGTACTGGTAGGTGCTAAATAAGCAGTTGCTGAAAGACTAAGGTAATGAGAAATGTCCTCTAGAAAGGGATGATAAGGAACTTGAGTTTTGTTTCTTAAAAGGACCATTTCTTGCGTTGTTTTCTTTAGCATAATATTTTCTATTTCATAAGGTGGAGGTGGTATTTTTGCTTGGACCCATCCTAGGAGCCATCACTTGACCTTCCTGACTTTGTTGCCTTTGACACATCAGATACAGCCCACCGTAAAGAGGCCTGCTGCATTTGACTTCCTCTGCAAGGAAGAAAAACAAAACAAAACAAAAGTCTCAATTTATCACAAAACCCAGCACAGGAAAGCTTAAACAATGGCTCCCAGACTCAGCTCTCACATTGCTGAAAAAAACTATTTGTCTTACACGAGGAAGAGAGTTCCTCAAATCCAACAAAGGCAACTCTTCTTCCTGGATAAAGCAGCTTTGCCAGGAATGAGAGGAACATTCACAATACAGGTTGATGGTCAAGTGACTTTTGTGCACTCCAAAGACTAGGCGAGGGAGGAAGGACTGACAGGATCCCACTGAGGAGTGTATCCATTCAGTTTTGAGGATGAGACGGGCAACAGCTATGACTTACAGTAGCTTTGGACAATACACAAGTTTAAAAATAAACCATGAAATCATCAGATGTTTTGGAGGAAGCTGGGGGCCCAGGGAGGTCCCACGTGGCTGTATAGACAGTGAAATAGAGATTCTGTCCCTGTTTTCATTGTGTATCTTTCTGTTAACTGCTGAGGGTGCTGGTTTCCACTTCTTTTAATAGTGACCTCCTACTGTGTGATGTCTATGTTACTAGTTTCATTATTTGTCGAGCGCTCTCTGAGCTCAGGACAAACTTAAAAATCCCTTTTCTCTCCTTTCTTGCTTTCTTTGGGATTAATTTAGTAGTTTTTGTTATTCCATTTCTTTTTGTCTAGGTGGCTGATGCTCATCAGATGCTAGAAAGGATCTGGGTAAAATGAGTGGATAAAAAAAGATGTTAAAATATTTCATATATTAATTTTCATCAATTTTAGCAACAGTATTATTTTGAGTAACCTAGCCCATTGTATTTCCAGAAGTAAAAGTCTATTATTTTCATCTGACCAATTCTTACTCATCCATTAAGACACATTAAAAAAAAAAAAAAAGACACGTTCAGGCAGGGCATCCCAGGTGGCTCAGTGGTTTAGCACAGCTTTTGGCCCAGGACATGATCCTGGGGACCCAGGATCGAGTCCCACATTTGACTCTGTGTGGAGCCTGCTTCTCCCTCTGCCTGTGTCTCTGCACCTCTCTCTGTGTGTCTCTCATGAATAAATAAATAAAATCTTAAAAAAAAAAAGACACATTCAGGCGTCAACTCCCCAAAGTGTTTCCTTATCCTCCCAGCCCTTCTCTTGTGACCCCAAGCCCTGCCCATGGGAACCCAAAGCCTATCCACATGATGGTGCCATCACTGTACTTATCACACCACATTGTTTTTAAATCTTGTTTTTAATTGTGAAATATAAGGCACTACGAAAAACACATTAAATATAAAATATAGCTTAACAAATCAGTATAAAATAGGACTTGGTAAATGTTTTCTGTAAAGGGCAAGATAGTAAATATTTTAGGCTTTGTGGTCGTACAGTCTCTCTCTAAACTACTCAACTCTGCCATCGCAGTGAAAATCAGCCACAGACAATATGTAAACAAATGAGTGTTCCAATAAAAGTTTATTTACAAAAACAAGTGACAGGCAGGATTTAGCCTACAGGTGTGATTCACTCTTTTGTACTTTATACTAATAAGTAAACATTCTTGTAACCATCAACTGAGTTGAGAAATGGCATATTGCTTTTCTTGGCTCTTCTCAATCATAACTCCTCCTCACAAATGTAATCACTATACTGACTGATGATAATTCAATCTTTGCTTTTCTTTATAGTCTTAAACAATATGGTTAGTTTTACTGATTTTAATTATATATGAAAATATTTAATTTTTTGCATCAGGACTCTTTTTACTTAGGTTTTTAAGATTCATCCAAGTTGCTGCACCTAGCCATAGTTAATTCATTTTCTTTGCCGTATAGTATTCCACAGGATTGTATGACCACACTTTATCCATTCTATTATTCATGGATGTTTATGTTTTTCCAATAGTTTGGGACTATTTTGAATAGTGCTTCTGTGAAATGTCTTTTGGTACACACATGCAAGCTTTCTGGTTGCACCAAAAATACCCAGCAGTAGAACTGCTAGGTCATAGGTGTGTAATTCTACAATTTTATTCAACATGAGAAAGTGTTTTGCAAGGGGTTATAGTAATGTACTCTACCATCAGCAATGCAGAGTTCCTGCTGCTCCATGTTGTTAAAGATAAAAGATTGCTGACTGAATGAACAGTTCCCTCCAACTTCCACCTTGGGCAGAACACACAATCCAGCAGAGTCTAAAGTCTAAAATTCAATGGCTTCTAGGGTATCCATGAAGTTGTGCACCTATCACAACAATCAACTTTAGAGCATTCTCATTACTGCTAAAGAAAACCTGCACACCTTAGGTCACTCCCTACCTCCTCCATCCTCCTAACCCTAGGCAATCACTAACCTACTGTCTATCTCTATGGATTTGCCCTGTTTGGACATTCGATTTGTAAGTGGAATCATATAATACATGGTCATTTATATCTGACTTCTTTGACTCTGTATGATATTTTTAAGGACTATCTGTATTGTAGCATGTGTCAGTACCAACTTATTACTTGTTAATTTTAATTTATATTAACTTTAAATTAATTACTAAATTAAATACTTATTTAATAATCATTCCAAATACTGTGATACCATTCTCCACACTGGGCTAAGGGCTTTCTTCTTGGCTCCTAGTACTTTGAATAAGCTAATACATGTTTCTCTAAATGAAAATTACTTAGTCATTTTTATTTAGAAAAATATTATCTCCCATCTCCTTATAATGAGCAGGCCTATTTTCTGTCTTTGGTAAATGGAAGCAATTTAATCCACCCTAATGATGTGGAATGGCTGTTTTAGTAATATAAATAAGGGATGCCTTGCTGTGAATGAAGTGTCAGAATCTGATGGGTGAGATTAAAGTCCCAGATGAATTGGGAAAGGGTTCTATTAGATTTTATGTCTGCTAACATCACTGAATCATTATTCAAAATATGATGCAAAATATCCAAAGTCACTCTCCCTGCAGAGCAGTGTCAGTGATGGGCCAGACTGGCTTCTCCTCGCCAGGTTTCTTAAGCCAGGAAAAGCCTCAGTTTTTCTGGTCTGCATGCTCTCTTTAATCTAAAAAGCCTCTCAGGGCATGGGCCCTTCAGAGGCAATCTCTCAGGTCTGTCTGACTTAAAGTAATACAAAGAAGGAAGTAAAATTATCTGAATGAACTGGAAGAGGGCTGGCCATAGGACACTTCAACTGAAGTCCCTCTGGGATACTAAAAACACAACAAAATAAGGACTATAAGCTGATGAAAATATTGGCTCATACCTTACCGGTTGATCAATATGTATCAGAGATCAAGAGAATTAACAATAGAACATTTGGAAATGAGTACTCAGATGGAATAGATGTCAAATAGGAAAACAGGGAGATAATTTTATGGGCTTCTTACAAAACTTATAGTAAAGTATAATGTTCAAAATGTTAAAAACATGCCTTTCATACAAAGATAGAAGGTTTATTTAACACATTAGTGAGAGATTCGGTAGGATATTAAAGCTTTCTCAAAGTGGAATTTAAGAATTTATTAAGTCAGGAAAGGCCTGCTGAAATGGCTTTGCTAAGTGCATTTGTTTACTAAAGTTAACATTGCAAAATCCCACAGACTGGGGGCTTAACCAACAGAAATTTATCTTCTCATGATTCTGGGAACTAAAAGTCAGAACAAGTTGTTGGCAGGGTTGGTTTTTCCCAAGGCCCTCTCCTTGGATTGTAGCTGGCCTTCACAGAACTGTTCCTGTGTGTGTGTGTGTGTGTGTGTGTGTGTGTGTGTGTGTCTTGATTGCTAGGCACAAGGACACCAGTCAGATTGGATTAAGGCCCATCCTCATGACCTCATTTTAGCTTAATTACCTCTTCAAGAATCTTGTTTTCAGATACACTAAGGTACTGGGGATTAGGACATCAACATACAAATTTGGGGGAGGAAGAGGGGACACAATTCAGCTGTAACACTTCATGTTACAGACAAAACTAGTTAAGGTCCTAACAGGGCAAGAAAACTGTAACTTTGGGTGTAACTTTCTTCACCAGACAGAAATCTTTACAAACCTAACTAGACAAAAATCTACAACTAAGAATACAGGCCAAATCAGTATTAATTAGTAACTCAAGCAAAGTTACATTCCCTAGAGAATCAAATAATCCTGAGTGAGCCTGTTGAACAATGTCCTTAAGTGACACTGAAAGGAAATGCTGTCACCCTTTTATTGTAATCCCAACTTGGCATAGTTTTTTTTTTTTTTTAAGTGTGTAACAAATACAACAAAATGTAAAAACAGATAAGCGAAAATACAAGAAGTTGGGGAATTAAATGATTAACATTGTATATTGGAGAAATAAGTCTTGAAATACATTCAAAAGAATTCAAGATTAGGTTATTTGTAAAAATTCATTTAGTAACACTGAAACTATTTTGTTGCCTCTTTAAATTTTTAAAAAAGATTTTTATTCTATTTATTTTTTTGAGAGCAAGAGCGAGAGAGCACAGTGTGTGTGAGAACACAAGTGGGATGGAGGGGCAGAGGGAGAAACAGGCTCCCTGATCAATGGATCCTGGAAGCATGACCTGACCTGAAGACAGATGCTTAATGACTAAGCCACCCAGGAGCCCCTAAATGAATAATATTCTACTTATTTTTGGAAAAGCTCACTCACATTTTCTGTTTTTCTTCTCAATAGTAATAGCTTTCTTTTTGTTATAAGAACCAATATCTTTTATTATTATAAAGGCAATATGTTATTATTAAGGCAATATATTTTTGGTATCAAACAGGAAATTTTATCCAGTCCCCTCATTTATTTTTTAATTAAAAAATTTTTTTTTCTCTATTTAAGAGAGAGAGCGCATGCGGGGAGAGGGGCAGAGGGAGAGGGAGACAAGAGAATCTGAAGCAGACTCCCTGCTGAGTGTGAAGACTGATGTGGGGCTGGATCTCATGACCCATGAGATCATGACCTGAGTTGAAAACCAAGAGCCAGAAGCTTAACTGACTGAGCCACATAGGTGCCCCCAGTCCCCTCATTTTATACAATAATGAATAAAATTCTAGAGTTCTCTATATAAGTGGATGATTCTTAGTCTATTTTCCTAGACATGGAATTGAAGTAAGGAGCAAGCATGTTTGAATTTTTAATAGATACTATCAAAAAAAAATTTTAAATAGACACTATCAATTTGCTCTATAGAAAAGTTGCTCCTATTTTTCCTGCCACATGAAGTGTTTGAGAAAGCCTAACCCTTTCTTCATATCCTGGTCAACATTAGATGTTTGTGGTTTGTTTTTTAAGCCAGTTAAAAAAAAATTGTAAACCTAATCCATGTTGTTTTTCTCATTTCTGTTTAAAATTTTATATCTTTATTAGGAGAGTTGTTTTTCGTGTTTCATGGCTTTTGAATTTCCCTTGTGAATTAATTAATCATTCTTTACCTGATTTTCTATTAAGGTGCTTGGCTGCTTTTTATTGATTCATAAGAGCCCTTCCTTTGTAAAGTTTGTAATTTGGATGTCAACCATTTCAGTTGGATATCTGGTAAATATTCCCCTCTCCTTTTCTTTGTTTTATTAATTAGCTAATTTATTTGTTTGGGTGAATTTTTGCCATGTGCAAGTCCTGTATTTTTTGTAGTCTACCTTTTAAAATATGGTTTCTGATTCAAGTATCAAAATAAAGTAATACAAGTACTTTTGCAGCTGATATTATAAGAATAACTTCTTAGAAGGTAGGGACTAATGTTACATATTCTGTATGTTGTAGAGGTTGAGTAATTATTAAGCAGCAACAAATTTAGATAAGTAAGGGAAAATTAATTACATAATAATAACAACATGCTGAGAAAAAAGAAATGGCCTTACCAGGGAAACAAAAGATTGAATACAATTTCTACTAGTGTATTTAAAGGAGAAGTAAAAAATCTACATACAATGCAGTAGCTAATGGGAGCAACAGTTAGCTACATTCTGGGTTTTTTTGCAAGTATAATTGATCTTTAAAAAGTTGAAGTCCCTGGAAAAAGAAATGAAAGGCTCTGGAAAGTAGGATAATTTTGTTTAAAAATGCATGAAGCTCTTTGATAGTACAGAGTGGTTGGGGAAATGCCAGGAATGGAGATCTAGCCACAAGAACAAAGCTAAAGTATTTTATGTCAAGAAATGAAGTAAAAATTTTAAAAGGATAATTTCAGCAACTTTACGGCTATTTTCCAGAAGATCAGTTACAACCACAGATCTGCAGCTGTGACCAGAAATTATCTGGGTTCCCCCAGCATGGGATGAGAAAACAAAGGAGAGCTCTAAGTTCATACAAACCCAAGTCTATAACCAAGAATGATTTAAGAACTCCAGCGATAAAAGATTAGTAATCGGCCTTTAAAAGAGTGTGAAATGGAATGTTTATAGTCGTGGAAAAAAAAAAGGAAATAAACAGAACTAAAAAGATAAACTTTATTGTCACTGTTGTTGCCATACTCCCCAAGAGCCACATGAAAATT
Organism: Vulpes lagopus; assembly: GCF_018345385.1. Classification (NCBI taxonomy): domain Eukaryota; kingdom Metazoa; phylum Chordata; class Mammalia; order Carnivora; family Canidae; genus Vulpes; species Vulpes lagopus. Next base: position 25,303,068 of record NC_054828.1, on the reverse strand, counting down.
CTTCAGGTACCTCTAACATCGGGTTCAAACTCAGCCCCTGAACCTTCTAAGCCTACCCATGAGGTCATGGTTAGTCTGCTCTCACCTGTCCTGATAGCCAAGCTAGGAAGCCTTGTGCTATCTGGGCTTCCTCCCTTCTCCTTTCCTTGTCTTATAACCAAATGATGGACAGGTGACAGTTGCTCTGCGGAGCTTTCCCAGCCCATTGAAGATTACGTTCTTCCACTGTGCTTTATTTTTTTTTTTTTAAGATTTTATTTATGTATTTGAGAGAGCGAGTGGAACAGAGAGTGGGAGCAGGGAGCCCAATGTGGGGCTCCATCCCAGGATCCTGGGATCATGACCTGAGCTGAAGGCAGATGCTTAACTGACTGAGCCACCCAGGCGCCCCTTCACTAGGCTTCTGAAAGGACAGTGCCTTTTCTGAGATTGTGTTGATCACAGCTGCTTTGTATTTATGGTCCATGTACATCCCTGGCACATAATAGATGCTCACATGGTTTCCTGAGTTGAAATTAAATCCAGGAAGGCTAGTCACCTACGTGATGTATTTTCTATGGCGGAAATCAGTCTGGCTGCTGTTTCAGCATTGCTGTTCCTTAATCCCTGCAGATTCCATTGCTATAATTTTTATGATGATTCTCCTCTGGTACAGGGTTTTTTGCAGCTGTTAGTAATTGCCTGCAAAATTTGAGACTGTATCCCAAGGCTTGCATTAATCTCTGTAAATTAATAGGCCACTGTGATCACTTTTTATTACTGAATCAAAGAGCCACCTACGATGTGAGACCTTTTGCAACCTTTGGGAAAAATATTTCTGAAAGCCATTCTCATGCATCTGTGAGTGGCAAAATGAAGAAGTCTTTTTGCTTTTTTTAAAAAAGCATTCTTCTCTTTAGTCTATTTATAGAAGAAGCTTTCCCATTATTTTATGAAGGTACTTCAAGCACTTCTGTGCCACACATACCGAAATAACGTGACTGGAGAGAAGTTTGAAAATGAGCTGCTGGAGCTGGGAGACTAAGCTGTCACCTCTGAAGGAAACACATTTCATTCAATGACCAGAACCAGTCAGCTCCTGGCCAGGTGGCCTTGCCCTAAACTGACCCCTACCCTAAGCTGGATAGACAGGTAATGATGAGAGATACACAGCCCAGCTCAAGTAGTTCCTGAGGGCAGGGACTTGATCCCAGTCAGAGTTATATTCCAGAATATGACCCATAAAAGACCCTTGAAACCATTGCCTGTTTTTGAGATATGCACGGACTTCCCTTCAAACACAGGCTGTGTTCATTTCCTCAGCAATGGACATGTTGGGTTCTCAGTGGCAAAGAGATTTCTTGGCTTTGGGCACAGACAAAATTTCTGGGAAAAGTAGCAAGAACAGGATTAGGTTTTTACTGCCCCATTAAAGAAAAGATATTCTAGATCTGAGAGGCATTAAGAGGCGCAGAGCCTGGCAGACACAGGGAGAATGTAAGGGAATACCAAAGAAGTAGAAATACTGCCAAGGCCCAAGGGTAGTCAGAGAGGTTTGCTCACAGCAGCCCATGTTCCCATCCCATCCTGCCGATGATATGGCAGGGAGGCTGTCATGCTCAGTGCCCTTGAGGCTTACCTGGCTGCCCTGCAGTGTTCCATGTGGACAGCTGTCCTATTTCTAGCCCTTCAGATGGGCTTCCAAATACCTGGAAGCCCAAAGGATGGAAGCTGGGGCCTTGAAAATGAAAGTGACCCCATCTTGCACTGTTAGCTCATTTGGAGAAGAGCCTGAAAGGAGCCAGCCCAAGCCTGCACCTGAGTAATTACTTTCTGCTGAACAAATGCTAGAGGGAAGCAGAACAGCTAAGGTGTGAATGACTGGGAAAAAAGTCAGCTGGCTGGTCAGGCTACAAATATTTAAGAGTATCCAATATCTCCTTGGTATTCTTTTAGGTGCTGGGAAAAGGGCAGTGAAGTTCCTGCTCTTGAGGAGAATAAAGATAGGAAACAGGAAGGTGGGCAGGTAGGCAGGCAAGGCTGAGGATGGGTTTGTAAAGAATGAGCAATGTGGTCTATCCTTACAATGGAATAATATTCAGCCCTGAAGAGGAACGAAGTTCTGACACATGCTACAATGTGAATGATCCTCAAAACCATCATGTTAAAAACACAAACAAACCAACCATCATGTTAAGTGAAAGACGCCAGACACAAAAGGCCCATATTGTATGATTCCTTTTATATGATCTGTCCAGAATAGATGAATCTCTAGAGAGCAGAATGTAGATTAGTGCAGGGAGGGCAAATGGGAGGTGACTGCTAAATGCATAAGGAGTTTTACTTTGGAGGGTTGAAAGAACTCTTTTGGTCACAGTTTCTAGACTGTGTGACACAGAATAGGAGAAAAGGCATGGATAGTAGGACTGCAGAGGTGGGCAGAAATGGAGGTGGACTCTGAGGGGTGCTCTGGGCTCCCCTTTGTTGGGGGGCAATCTGAGTGATGGCAGAGGCACCAGAAACCCCAGACAAAAGCCAAGTACATCTAAATCTACATAGTCCTGAGGCTGTGGAGGGCAGAGAAGCACAGGAACAAATCCCAGAGCTGGCTGTCGAGGATATTGGTCCTATAGTGAGAACCCCTGAGCAGTTTTAGCAGGCGAGGGGAGAGGAGAGGGTGTTTTAGGAGGTGTCGTGCAGGCCAGTGGTTCTCAAATTGTGTTCTGGGGATTGCTGAGTGATCTGTAGACACTTTGAAGACGAGTTTAAAAGTATTTTCACAAGAATATTAAGCTGTCATTGGCCTTTTCACTCTCCTTCCCTCATGAGTGCACAGTGAAGTTTACTAGAAGCCATGGGATGTGTGGTACTGTGACTAGCTGAATACAGAAGCAGCTATAAGAGGGGTACCTGGGGGCCTCAGTGGGTTAAGTGTCAGACTCTTGGTTTTGATTCAGGTCATGATCTCAGAAGTAGCTATGAGAATCTAGTTGCTTTCTATTAAGCCAGACACTAAGATTTGGGAAAATGTAAAACAATTCTACTCTTCCCATTAAAGTTTTTTTCCCAATTAAAGTTGTTTAAATTATAGCATTTTTTTCCATAAAATTCTGCAATTTATCTTAATGGATTTATTATTGCCATTAAAGTGAAAGGATAAATATATCTTTTAAAATCTTAGTTTTAATTTCTAACAGGGTAAATATGAAGTTAGAACTCACATATATAAAAACTCTTTAGATTCCTCAATAATTTCATAGAATGAAACCAAAAAGTTTGAAAATTGCTGGTAGAGGTTATAAAATGGACCTTTTTTCATGATTTTGGTGGGACCATGTAAAACCTGGGCCATGTGGGTCTTAATTCTTTGATGCTCAGTCAGAGGAATTAAAAAAAAAAAAAGTTGCTGGTCAGCAGCTAAACCACTCTAAAAAAATCACTCTATCAAAGATTAAAGTATTTTTGAATTTTGTTTTCTAAATTGAGTAGACTATCATTTTCTTACCTGAACATTTTATCATCCTGTTTCCTCCTTGATGTTACATACTGCCTATTCTCTGAAACCTGGGACCTTAATTCCTGTTCCAACCTTTTTCACATAGAAATATTCAAACAGGGGCACCTGGGTGGCTCAGTGGTTGAGCGTCTGCCTTTGGCTGAGATTGTGATCCCCAGGTCCTAGGATGGAGTCCTGCATAGGGCTCCCTGTGGGGAGCCTGCTTCTCCCTCTGCCTATGTCTCTCCCTCTTTTTCTGTGTATCTCATGAATCAATAAATAAAATCTTAAAAAAAATATATCCAAGCAAGAGAAATCCCAGCTGGGAACCAGGCAGCTCTAAGTTGTGGCTGTTTGGTCCTAAGTGCAATACAAGGCAGTGAAATCATTCATCCTTTCTAATGACCCAGGGTAAATGTTTATTTGTTTCATGGGAAGAAAGTCAAATTTCAAGACTATAAATACTATCAAAATTAAAATCCCTCTGTTATCAAAAGCCCAAGAGATTCTCTGTAGAGGTCTTCTATCCAATAAAGCAACATTCTCTTGATTCAATGAATTTATAAATCCCTCAGAATTTATTGTAATAGTCTTTAACTCATTGATTCACGATCATTATAATCTCAATAGAGACTGAAAATTGATATAATATCTCCCAAAACAATTTGTAAACTGGAAATATTAAAGGATGTCATCTGGTTAATTGTATTAGTCTGGGTTCTCTAAAGAAACAATAAACCAAAAAGGTGTGTGTGTGTGTGTGTGTGTATACATGTATACTACAAGATATTATAGTCCTATAAACAATAGGACTATGCATATATAACATGTATACACACATCATATCTATAGTTAGCACACTGGAGATTCAGAGAGCTGATGGTATAATTCCATTCGGAGCCTGAAGGCCTGAGAACCACGAGAGCTGACGGTATAAGCTCCAGCCTGATTCTGAGTCCAAAGGCATGAAAAGATGAATGTCTCAGCTCAAAAAATAATTAGGCAGAGAGGGTTAATCTTACTCAGATTCTTTTATTCATCCTCCAAAGGATCAAATGAAGCCCACCCACATTGGGAAGGGCAATTGACTACACTCAGTCTACACATGCACGTTAATCTTATCCAGAAACATCTTCACAGACACATCTCCAATAATATTTTACCAAATATCTAGGCACCTCATGGCTCAGTCAAGTTGACACAAAAAATTAACCATCACAGTAATTTTCTAACTTTTCCTTTTTAAAACCATGGGGACTGTAGGTCATGGGGATGGAAGTATTGAATCCTCTGTCCCCATTCCCTGTGGGTATTCTGAAGATCCACAAGCCCAGGGTAGAATCCCTGTTTGTGAGGGTCATGCTGAACACCTACTTGGCATATCCAACTTGGAAGCCCTAGGATATTAAAGCAGCTACCAGGAATTCCATTTACACCACGGCCCATAGACATTATGAAATGACAAAAAGGATATTCAGGACTGATCCATTTCAGACTCAGACTCAAAGCAGAGAAAGTTATTTGAAGCTGCCTCAGTCATTTCAAGGTTTGGGAGGAAAAGAGGTGGCCTGAATATGTGGAGGAATCATCCCAAGTTAGAAGAAAGTTGATATCCCTTCAAGAGGGAAGTCCATTATATATTAGAGATTGTGAATTTATGTTTCCTAGGGTGGTTCTTGTCACAAACCATCTGAGGGCCCCATCTGAAGGTTCCTAATGGTCAGAGTGACTTCACCATGTGATCAGCTATGAAAGTATGCTTCCCAGGTGTCCTCAGATGCAGGGCCACAGTAAGTATCTCCTCTATAAATACTGGTCTCTGAGTTTTCACCAAAGCTGCCGAAGGAATGAAGTAATAATGCTTTTCTGCTAAAGTGGAGATATAGGCATTTCTACACATGGCTTTGTCCCAGAAACAGTCCGGTACATGAGCACCCTGCTGGTAGAGGGTTGTTAGCTAGAGGGAGAAGTGACTAACAACAAGGGAGGGCAGCCTAGCATCATGCCAAAATCAGGCATGTGGGGGTATGGGCATTGGGCAATGAAGAGGACAGCCAATCAAGGTATTGGTAGGCTCACACAGGCAAGGGCTAGGGCAGGAAATTCAAGAGAAGGATGAGAATAGAAGAATACTGAGTGGGGAAGGAGGCTAGGGTACAAATTAACCAAAGGCATCTTCACCGAGCTAGTTGGAAAGTCTGGGGAAGGTGCCACATCAGTGGGGATCTCACGGGACAGCCAGTGCAATATACAGTTTAGTGTTCAGGGAGCTGGGAAAGCAAAGGGGGATGACTGTGCATCCAGGATTTAAGGGATATAGGGTACTGATATCTGACTCTCACCTGACAAGAGGCTAGGGTGAGACTGCTAGAGGTGAGGCTGGAGCTGGACCCCCTGGACCACCTTAAAATGGATCCCACTCAAGAGGACTGTCTGGAGGATATATGAGCCTCAAATATGCAGGGGGACACAGTGGGAAGAAGAAGTAGAAGAGAGCTGGTGTTATACAACTTGCAATCTTCCTTTGGCCACTTAACTTGGGGCCAATCGGTGCCCAGTAGAGCAGGTCACACAGATCGTCTGCACAGTGCCCCTGATTTATAGTCAATGCACTGGTATTAGATGGTTTTCAATGGTGAGGAAGTCAAAATTGGAAAGAACACTGGAAATCTGGAATACTTCTGAAGTTCATTTAGCCCTAGCCCTACCCTGCTTAGCCTGCCCACCATTGTACTCCCTCTTGGGCAAAGTGTCCTCGACAAAGTGTCCTCCTGGGCAAACTTGTGAGGTCATTGAGTGGAACAATGGTATTCCTTTTCTTCATCTCTCTCTTCCCTTTTGGTGTGCTTTCCCTATTCCAAATTCCTCTTCCAACAAGTATAATCTTGGGACTCACTGGTGGTAAGGAATCCCTCCCCACTTGTATCCATAAAAACTAGCCTTTCATGATGGTGCTCTCCCCTTGGGTTCAAATTCTGACCCTGCCATTTATTAGCTGTGTGACAGACAGCTAGTCATTTTGTGGTCTAGGTCTTTCACTGATAGAAAAGTACCAAACCAGAGAGTCACTGTGAGGATTAAATTAGATAATCAACAACACATAGTGAGCACATCATGAATGTTATCTATTGTTATTTGAATTATTATCCAAAAAGGACTTAATATGCATATTCAGGATTATCTGGAAAACCAAGTATTAGACAAAGATTTCAGTGACTGTGTCTTTGTATGTTATTGGAACATACTGGTACAGTGGTCACTGGAAGATATAGTACTTAACTTATACCACAGGGTTTTTCTAATTAAGAGCCAGGGATATATCCTTAAGTGTCACCAGGTTCACAGATTTGAGATATGCTGCTATGTACTAAATGGATAATGCCTTCAAAGTACATTCAACTGACAAATCACATATGCCCTTTAAGTATGAATTGTAACATAAATCCAATAAGTGTGGCCATGGTATCTCTAAATACAAATGGTTATGGCCATGTGCTGTGTGAGGGGTGGCAAGCCTACCCTGAGTCCCCTGGCACTGTGGGGCTTGCTCTGGGTCCCCGAAGTGAGTGTAGGATAATTGACCTTCGCATGACCACTTCACGGAATCACTGATGATCTAATTAAAAGGAAACATGGTGAGGGAGAATGTGCTCAGAACTAAAAACCTAGAGTGTAAGATCTCCAAGGTCTTTTCAGCTATACAATTCCAAAATAGCATGTCCCTCAAAATGTAAGAAATTGTGTCACAGCACAGAGGTATATGATGTCGTTATGGATTGAATGTTTGTGTCCCTCCAAAATTCCTATGTTGAAGTCCTAACCCCAAGTGTGATGGTATCTGGAGGTTTGGATAAGATTATGAGGGTGGGGCTCCATGATGTCAGTGTCCTTATAAGAAGAGGAAGAGAGACTAGAGCTCTCTGTCATATGAGGACACAGCAAGAGGATGGATGTCTGCAAGGCAGGAAGAGAGCTCTCACCGGGAGCAAATCAACTGGCACCTTGATCCTGGACTTCCCAGCCTCCAGAACAGTGGGAAATAAGCATTGATTGTTGAAGCCACCTAGTTTGTGGTATTCTGTGGGAGCAGCCTGAGGAGACTAAGACAGATGGCAACCTAAGCAGCCCTATTTGATATAAGTAGCATTAACTCAATTAGGTGTTCATTTGGGACAAAAGTTGGCATTCTTTTGCTAGTGATTACTGATGGTATCCTGGCTGGTTACCTTACTAAGAATTTTACCAGAACACTTACAGAAGACTCAGCACAATTCTGCCCAAACACTTGAGCCTTAATTTAATAAGGTGTGAAACTGGGAGTCATGGGGCCTGAGGTTGGATTTCTGCTCTACTGCTAAGTAGCTGCTTGATCTAAAAGGCCCTGCCTCTTTTTGGGTTCCAGGTACTCAGTGGCTTATCAAGAACAGAACAAAGGGGGCAGCCACCTTAGTTGCAGGCAGTAAGGGGAAGAACCACCTTTAAAGAATTTTAAAATAATAAAACCAACTCAAAGTCAGTCAACTTTTTATTATCACTGTGCTTAGCAACTCTAAACGAAGTCAGTGATAAAGAAGTCCTCACTTGAAAGTCTTTTTTAAGTTCTAAACAATTGGTGCAATTACTATAGTTTTTTTAAAGATTTTATTTATTTATTCATGAGAGGCACAGAGAGAGAGAGAGGCAGAGACACAGGCAGAGGGAGAAGCAGACTCCATGCAGGGAGCCTGACGTGGGACTCCAATCCTGGGTCTCCAGGATCACGTCCTGGACTGAAGGTGGCACTAAACCGCTGAGCCACCTGGGCTGCCCTACTATAGATTTTTGATAATATTTTTGTCAACTTTAGCATATTTGTATTATCCATTGTAATAGTCTTCTATTGTTGCATAACAAACTGTCACAAACTTAGTAGCTTAAAACAACATTCCCTTCTCAGTATATATCCAAAGGAAATGAAATCAGATCTGGAAGATGTGTCTGCACTTCTGTGTTCACTGAAGCACTATTCACAATAGCCAAGATATGGGAACAACCTAAGGTTCTTTGATGGATGAATGGATAGAGAAAATATGAGAAGATACACATACACACTCACAATCGGAATATTATTTAACCATGAAAAAAAGGAAATCCTGCCATTTGTGATAACATGGGAAAACCGTGGGTATTATCAACAGCATGAACTTTATGCTGAGTGAAAGCAGCCAGACACAAAAAAAGGCAAATACTGCATGAACTCACTACATAGAATCTAAACTAGTCAAACTCAGAAGCACAAAGTAGAATGGTTGTAGCCAGAGCTTGGGGTATTGAAGAAATAGGAAGATGTTGGTCAAAAGGTATAAACTTTCAGTTATGCAGAATGAATAAATTCTGGAGATCCAATGTGATAGCACTGTAACTACACTTAAAAATATTGTACTGTATACTTGAAATTTGCTAAGAGGGACATCTTTTTTTTTTTTTTTTTTAAGATTTTGTTTATGAGAGAGAGAGGCGGAGGCAGAGACACAGACACAGGCAGTAGGAGAAGCAGGCTCCATGCAAGGAGCCTGATGTAGGATTTGATCCCAGAACTCCAGGATCATGCCCTGGGCCAAAGGCAGGGGTTAAACTGCTGAGCCACCTAGGGATCCCAAGAAGGTATATCTTAAGTGTCCTTGCCACACACAAAAAATTATGTGAGGTGGGGCAGCCGGTGTGGCTCAGCGGTTTAGTGCCACCTTCAGCCCAGGGCATGATCCTGGAGACCCGGGATTGAGTCCCATGTCCCATGGAGCCTGCTTCTCTCTCTCTCTCTCTCTCTCTCTGTCTCATAAATAAATAAATAACATCTTTAAAAAAAAAAAAGCATGTGAGGATGGATATGTTAATTAGCTTGTGATGATCATATGGCAGTATATACATTATATACATATGTCAAAACATTAAGTTGTCTTAATATCTTAAGTATATACAATTTTGCTTGTCAATTATGCTTCAATAAAACTAAAAAACAAACAAACAAAAAAACCCAGCACTCACTTATTAGCTCATAACTATGTAAGTCTGGCACAGTGTGGCTCGGCTGCTTCTCTGCTCCAGTCCCAGGACAGAAGTCAAATTGTCAGCCAGCCTGAGTCTTTGGCTCCTTTGGCCACATTCTTTGCCATATGGCTCCCTTCATCCTCGAGCCAGCAATAATGCATCAGAAGTTTCTCCTGCTTCACATCTCAGGTTTCTTATGTCTCTGACCTCCACAATCAGATTGTTAGGGCTCATGTGATTAGGCCAAACCACCTAGATAATCTCCCTAAAAGATCAACTGATTTGAGACTTACATCTGCAAAGTCCCTCACAGCAGTACCTAGATTAGTGTTTGACTGAATAACGGGAGAAGGTGCCTGTGCACCGGGGGCTGGAACTTCGAGTTCTGCCCACCACAGTCCATAATAAACTTTGTGTACCAGGGAGCATTAATTCAGAGAACTTCCAGTTATACAATTGGCCATGGATTACCCTGGACTCAGCTACACCCATTCCTTTTGAGAGCAAATCGGCCTTGTGCTCCTTTAGAGTGAGTTGGCTTCAAGTTCATGTCTAATCTTCTGTTGAACTACATATTCCCACATTTAAGTAGTAGATTTAATAAATCTATAATAACAAGAAACAGGTAGGAAATAAGGATAACAGAATGACTGTAAAGATAAAGAAACTGGGAATACAAGTTGCTTCTATTCTGACTTTTTATATAACCATGTGGAGTTTTCATTTTTATTTATTTTTTTTAATTTTAATTTTTAAAAATTTATTTATTTATTTATTTATTTATTCATGATAGACATAGGCAGAGACACAGGAGGAGGAAGAAGCAGGCTCCATGCCGGGAGCCCGATGTGGGACTCAATCCTGGGACTCAAGGATCACGCCATGGGCCAAAGGCAGGTGCTAAACCGCTGAGCCACCCAGGGATCCCCCATTTAAAATTTAAAACTGTGAAACCATGCAAACTGCAAGGTATAATATTTTTGTGATGTGCAAATTTTCCATACACAAAATGAATGATTAAATTTGAGTTATTTTTGAAAACTTACTTAAAATTCAAATTTATTTTTTCTTTTTACCTTACTTTCATTCAGTTGCTATTAAATTTCACTATTGTCCATTACCACAATGGACCAGTTTTTAAGTATACATCTTTCTTGTTGATATTAAAAAATCATTGTAATTAAAAAACACTAATCCATTGTTCCTTTCCTTGGCTGTACTGAAAATGTACTTCCTTTTTTGTATTGGGTATTTCACGTTTTACTGCCATGACTATATATAGAAAGAAAGCTCAATAAAAATAAAATTTTACTGCATTTTTTCTGGCCATTACCATTACTTATTCCATATCATGATTGTTACTGAAACACAGTTCCATAAGAGGGAGAGGGATAAAAACTGATCAAAAGCCACTGCAGGTGCTTGGACCAGCTTCAGCTAACATTAGCAGAGGCTGATATTTCCTGGCTGTCTCCCACACTCAGGAGACTGTGGCAAATGCTTTGTAGACATTATCTCATTTAAGCCACACAAAATCTTCATTTTCCAGATAGAAAGCAGCTCAGAGAGTTGGCACACTTGTAGGTAAAGGAGCTGAGACTTGAACCCAGGTCAAGTCCACTAGCCATGTCACTAACTGGCAGCTTGTAGAAAAGCCATAACTAGTTGAAAACAACATCATTGTTTGTTTTTTCCTGTTAGTCCTGCCTCAGGGTGGGCAGCGCCATGCTTTCCTGGCACAGTTTCTCTACCAAAGCACACAGAGCAAGCCATACCCCTTTCCACTATGGGCAGCTCTTGTGCCTGAGTGTGGCTCACCCTCTTGATGCTGAGTTTCCCATCAGCTCCCCTTCTTCTGGCTCCATTACCAGCTCTGATAGTAAAGGGAACAAGGCTTGCTCTGGGTATTTTAAAATCTGCTTGCCTGCATGTTAGTGCTTTCATAGCAACAAGTGTGTGTGGTTGATGGGTGTAACCCCAGCACTTCCCAGGGTCCGTGGCACATAGTATGGGTCTAAGAAATGTTTGTAGAGCTTTCTTGGCTGGCTAAATGCGAGCTACTAGTTCAGAAGGTGTTTGGAAACTCTCTGGGAATTTTGTTTAAAGCTGCAACTCTGATCTCACATAAATGATGATCAATTCCTTCCTCTGGCAGGAAGTAGTGGTCTGGTTTCCTCAGCCAGAAATTTTCCCCTGCGACTGTGGTAGATGAAAACGGAAGGAGCAAGCAAAGCTGTGGATCAGGTAGGACAGCCAAGGTCAGCATGGCCGTCAAACAGGTCCAATCTCATTGTCAATAAAAGGAGAGTCTGGTAGTCACTAAAGCCACGCACAGATATTCCAGTTCTCTCCTGCTGGTGCACAGCAGGTCTGTACTTCTCTGTACCCACTGAAATTAGGGATGGCCATGTGACTTGCTTTGGCCAATGAAATATGAGCAGAAGCGTTGGGAGCTTGTAATTCACCATGTTGCCTTCTCCATCGGTGGTTGATCAGGAAATTGTATGTGGAGTGGGAACCTCCATCGATCTGGGTCCCTAAATGATTGTAGTGAGCAGAAGTCCTCCACCAACCTGTAGTGGACAAGTAGCATGAGCAGGAAATAAACTCTTACCATGATTATGTCACTAAGATTTTTAGATAGTTACTGTAAGGGCACTTCACCTCTCCTGACTAACAGAGGATCTGAGGCAGGTACATGGAGGCTGAGGGGGACATGAAGAGTTCTGGAAAAGAGAAACAGGAAACATGGATCAAGAGGTCAAATGGCAAGGGTGTCTGAGGAGACACTGAAGCTGGGCCCCTTGTCTGTGGTTGGACTTTACACACTCTGAGCAGCAGGTTGGCTGCTTCTGAAGGCCCAGAGTGGAGAAGGCAAGCACAGGCCATGCAGTGACACCATCCAGGAGATATGCTAATGGTGATTTTGTGGCAAATGCTGACTGTCAGTCTCTGCTGATGGGGGAAGTGGTGGCAGGAAAAGGGTCTGGAAGAATGTGTGTCATGCTCTGAGCAGTTTGATACCGGAAAGTTCTAACTCTCTTCAAAAAGGAGTGAGCTTATATATCCACAAAAGAGGCATAAGTCAGACTTCCTGTGTGGGGGAGCAGTGCCTAGCTGTCGGTGAGTTATCAGTTTATCACGCTTGGCTAGCAACTAATGCACTTACTCTGGGGCCACTCCTAGAGCAGAGAATTTCTTGTGGAACATGGGTCATTCTTCATACATTTATTCTGCAAATATTTGAGATCCTAGGCATGAGCCTACTGTAATGAGTAGACAGGCTTCCTGAATATTATGGTCTGCATGGAGCTGAATAATTAATAGCAATTTACAAAATGGATTATTAAGTACTCTGACAGAGCTAAGTACAGATTATCCAGAAAAAAAACCCCATAAACTAGTCTGGGAGGTTCCCGAAGAACGAGGTTGCTAGTTACTGCATTGGGAGTTAAGTACCTGTTGCTGTGTAGAAAATGGCCCCCACTCTTAGAGATCAATGCAACCTTTCCTTTTAAGGCCCAGTGAGAGCAGGGAAATATTAAGTTGCCTGAGGATCTGAATGCAATATAAAAAGTTCTGAAAGTCAAAGGTCTTGGAATAGAACAATCATGAGGTGAAGGCTTATGATTCATACTCTCGGGTTCACTACATGGTCAAACCAAAGAAGAAAAAAAATCTGGGGAGTTTGAAGGAAGCCAGGTATCTGGAATGAATTAACTAGTTCTTTCTTCCTCACTCTCTCTCTTTAAAAAAAAATTATATGAGTACTACCAGAAACTCAAGGGACCTGAAACTATCAGAAAATTAAAATATCACAACAAAAACAGGGCTAGGTGCCCACCTCGAGTTAACCTTTCCCTTTCCAGAGAGTTCTACCGTTTCATCCCTATCCCGTTTCCTTCCATTGACCAGGTCCTTTCATTCTTCAATGCTTGGGTTAAAATCAACCTCCCAGAATTATACGAAAAAAACTTTAAACAGTGGTTCCCTGTCAAGAGTAGAGGCATGTGGGGAGTGGGAGGATGCTGTACTTTTTGGGTTTTTTTCAATTTTTAAATTTTTTCCAATAATACAAGCATGTATTATCTTGTTTAAATGAAACCAAAAATAAACCATCAAAAATCCACCTTCTCCATGGAAGGTTCTCTGATTCTCTATAGCAAAGTGACCTCATGCTCTTTGAGTCTCATTGCCTGCTACCCTAACTGACTTTTCACAGCTAAGTCTTTTCCCTTTCTTTAGGCTATCAGTTCCATCTAGAGTCATCTGTAGAATGAGCATGGTAGTGCTCATATACTGGGAACGCAACTAATGTTTGGTGAATGGATAGATACCTGTAATGTTGGCACCTTACTTTATGGGAATTGTGGTTTGGTGGTGTGTGTGTACGTGTGTGTGTGCACACCAAGCACACACACACACACATGCACTAGAAATTAATTTCTTTAACTGAGTCCCCAACTTTGCACAGTTTAGTAGATGTAACAATTGTTTTTCATTCCCTTCTGGTTTCCACACACCTCTATCAGGAAAAAGCTGACCTATCATTTTCTCAAGAAATGTGAAATACTAGTACATAGGAGCTGATGGAAGTTGGGGGAAATCTACTGCTCTTCCTTCTGTGAGGAAAGAGGACTCTGAGCCAGCATTTTCCTGAAAGACCACCCCCCCCCCAACCAAACCACCCCCGCATCTGTGTGTGCCTGCTCCCTCCCACATCACTGTGCATTTTTCCCTCATAGGTCCACTAGATGGCCTTCAACAAACAAAGTGACTTTGAGGAGGCCTGGGTTGAAAGAGGAAATACTTCTTTGCTTATTTGTTCATTTGTTTGCTTTATCTTCCACCATTTGTCCCCATAAATCCCTTAAGTAGCACTCCTATTAACAATACCTCGTGGATTTAAGAATGGGGAAAGTGCCAGGGCAGAATTGAAACTCTAGGCTTTCAACCAGAGATTTCTGATTTGCTGGCAGAGTGACAGTTGATTTGCTGACTGTTAGCATTTCGTTAATCACACATACACAACTGTCACAGAAAGAAATGAATGGCAAAATAAGTGTAAAGGCTCATTATGTATTTATGAAACTAGTTAAAATAAGGAGAAATGGCAAGACCTAGTGCAGGCAGGCATGTGAGGGAGGAGGCTCATTTGTACACTGCTGGTATCCCACATACAGTTGTGGCTTTTATGAAGCAATAAGGCTTTAAGTAAGAGCTATAAAATAACTCACATGCTTTCACCAGGAAACTTTACTCTGAAGAAAAATCTAAAAGTTAGGAAAACAAGCAAGCAGTGTAAAAATGTTTTGATCACTGCTATTTGTAGCAGTGAAAAACTTGGAAACAACTCGAGAGCTCAATAATAGGGAATGACTCAGGGTATCAGTATAATAGTTTGGGCATTGCAGATGGTGGAAAGTGTGACCTCTGCCTGCATCTGTGCATGTGAAATCACGTTAATGACGTTTTCTTTAGTGAAAGACTAATTTTCTGGTTGAGAGAGTGACACTAGGAGCAAGTTACTTTCCTCTGAGTGAGCTCTTCTGGAGACAATAGAGTGTCACCAGACAAGGGTTGAACAAAAGTAAATTCAAAAGCTACCTTCCCTGGAGAGGAAGTGGACAGTCCCTCCATGGGGGAGTATACAGTGCAGACTTCTGGGGAGGGGAGGTCTTAGTCACCTTGGACTGCTAAAACAAATGACCACAGACTGGGTACCTTAAACAATAGACTTCTTTTCAAAAGTTGTGGAGACTAGGAAGTCCAAGCAAGGTGCCGGCAGATTCACTTCCTGGTCAGGTTTCCCTTCCTGACTTACAGACAGCCATTTGCCGGCTGCGTCTTCATAGGGCAGAGAAGAGGGGGCTCTGATCTCTTCTTCTAATCTCATCATGGGGGCCCATCTTCATGACCTCATAAACCTAATTATCTTCCAAATACCATACCTCAAAATATCATTGCATTGGGGATTTTAGGTTGACATAGGAGTGTTGAGGGGACACACCTATTTGGTTCATGGCAGGGAACAATTCCACTAGCAGATGTTAAGCATTGTATAGAATCAGCCCAGGCCAGGGGAAGGCCTGAGAGCTGCTTCCCCTGTGGGACTCACTGGGTGTAGTTGTGGTTCTCATGGAGACAGGCTGGGCACTCAGGGGCTAGCCCACACATGTATAGATGAACTACTGTCTGCTCAGATTGCATCACTAACGATCACAGACGTTTTATTCTGATCTAGCATTTGAACCTACATTCAAACTACCACACAATTACATGTTACACTGTTTTGTGTATAACTTAGGGCCTACAGTCTTCAACTACTTTGAGGGATAGTCTGGTGATCAAAGGGAAGAAGCCATGTGATAAGGAAGTATTTGACTGAATGCCCAGGTCCCAAAAGGGAGATTTTCCTGGGATCCTTTCCACTGCAGCAAAAACAGGCAGGATATAAGGCAGCATTGATTACTGCAACACAAAAATGTACATTTGAGCTCTGACAAGTTACACATTACAAATTAAAAAGGGTCATATAGAATATAAGGTTTGTTCCTTTCTCTTGTAAGACTGTGGAGTTAAAATTTTAAAAAATTATTCAAGATTTCTTCAAAATCAGAGATAACTTTCATGATCACACATTAAAATTTTTGTTAAGCACCTACTATGTTGTGAATCTTGTGCTAGATACTGGGGTTACATCACTAAACAACACAGACCACCACCATCTCTACTTTTATCAAGCATAGTTTAGTAGAGAAGGCAATACTTACAGAATTAATTAATGCTATAGTGACAGATGCTACAAAGGAGAACCCAGCTGTTATGAGATTGAATATCAAAGGTCCTATTTAAATGCGAATGTGGTTTGGGAATGGGGACTCAGGATTGTTTTTTTTTTTTTCTTCATGTGGTTTAGACAGAGGTAGAGGTTAGTTGAATGTGATTAGCCAGGTAGAGCTTCCATAACAAAATATGTATGGACAGGGACTGGGCAGCTTAAGCACCAGAAATCTATTTCTCACAGTTTTGGAGGCTGGGAAGTCAAGATCAAAGTGTCAGCTGAGTAGGTTTCTGGCGAGGATTGTTCCTGGCTTGTAGCTGGCTATATCCTTGCTGTATCACATGATGGGGAGGAGCAGGGAGAGCTCTCTTGTGTTTCTTTTTATATAGATACAAATACTATTGGATTAGGGGCCCACTCTTATTACCTCATTTAACCTCACTTCCATAAAGCCCTTGTCTCCAAATTCAATCACACTGTGGGGTTGAGGCTTTAACAAATCAATTTTGAGAGGATACAAACATTCAGGCCATAACATTGAGAATGGAAGGAAAGAAGGAAGGGTTTTGTAAGTAGAGGGAGCAACAGGTGCAAAGGCCCAGGAGAAGGAAGTGAAGGAATGACCCTATGGCTAGAAAGGCAAAAGTGGAAGCAGGAGGATAAGAGGCTAGGTTAGCCTGATCCTTGCAGGCCAAGTGAAGGATTTTGTTCAGTGTGGAGAGTTGATTTGGAGATATCTAAAAGGACTCCAAAGAGGAAACTGCACATACAGGAGAGGTCTGAGCTCAAGATACACATTTGGGAACAAGTGAATGGGATCAGCTAAGGAGAAAGTAGAGAGTGAGAAAAATAGAAAGTATAGGATTGAATCGTGAAGAACACCGTTTATAGGTTGAGTAGGGGAGGACGAGGCAGCAAAGCAAACCGAGAAGTGGTCAGTGAAGTAGGAGAGAAAATAGGAAAATAGGATGCTATGGAAATCAAGTGGGGGAGTATTCAAGAAGGTGGTGGTCGATGCTGGTGAATGCTGCTGTCAAGTCAAGAAGAGGATTAAGATGTCTCTGTTGTTTGTAGCACTTCCATGCCCTTCCTTGGAAAGGCAGATTTTGTGGGATTGTGAGGCATATGCGATCTTGAATGGGTGGGGAAGTCAGTGAAAGGTGAGGAAATTTGGCTGTAAGGGGCAGAAGAGGTGGTGCATGGGACCGGAGATAATGTGGGACTGAAGGAGAGGTTCTGCAAGATGGAGGAGAACAGATTAGGTTTCAGTGCTGATTAGGATCTATTAGCTGACAGGAAGGATCTATTAGCTGACAGGAAGGATCTATTAGCTGATAGGAAGAGCTCCAAGATATCCTTACTGGGAAGGCCAAAGAGGATGGGTCTAGAGCCCAGGAGGAGTGCCCGCCTGAGGCAGAACGACACTCAGGTCCCAGCTTATCTGAGGAGGGAAGGCAGAAGGGGAGATGACTGAGTAAGGAAGTAAAAAGCTGACTAGATGTTTTGCACTGGGGTTGGGGGTAGTTGTTGACTATTAGCTTCAGTGGGACAATCAGCCTGGGCCATGAGTTAGGGAACCCCCAATGTCAGTATTTTCAAGTCTCTCCTCTTGGGCCATCTGATGTCCCTGAGGAGAAGCTTCCAGCATACTCGGCAGAGGGTAAAGACCCGCTTGCCTGTGTTCTGGGAGCTGTGTGGGAGAAGAGGGCTGCCCAACACAGCTTCAAATAAGTGCAACACATCATTTTCCCATCCTTTTAGTACAGGATCCTGTCCTCAACTGTGCCTGATATTCCCAGTTCTGAGACTCCCCATGTGCTCTCTCCATAGACAAAATCTCCAGTCTCCTGACAGGATTGGGAGAGGCAGGTTTTTTTTAAATTAATTAATTAATTAATTAATTAAGATTTTATTCATTTATTCATGAGGGACAGAGAGAGAGAGAGAGAGGCAGAGACATAGGCAGAGAGGGAAGCAGGCTCCATGCAGGGAGCCCAATATGGGACTCGATCCCAGGTCCCCAGGATCACGCCCTGGGCCAAAGGCAGGTGCTCAACCTCTGAGCCACCCAGGTGTCCCTTTTTTTAATTTTTAGAAGATTTTATTTATTGATGAGAGAGAGAGAAGCAGAGGGAGAATCAGGCTCTCTACACAGCAGGGAGTCTGATGTGGGGCTCCATCCCAGGACCCCAAGATCATGACCTGAGCCAAAGGCAGATGTTAACCAACTGAGCCACCCAGGTACTCATAGGGAGAGGCAGTTGTGGTGTGAAGTGGAGGGGGGCACCTGCAGACCTCCTTTGCCCCCAATTCCAGAAGCGCCTCTGCCATCCTGAGCTCTTTGAGGGTGTTTCGATATAAACTGTGTAGATCTCAGCTTTCTGTACAGCCAGGTTTGGTATTCATCTGCTTTCCACCCTTTAAAAACCTCATTGCCTCCTCTCCTGCTGGCTTTCTCTATCATAGTTTAGTGGGGTTTCAGGCGAGATGAAAGTCAGAGGCAGGTGTTCAGCTCGCCACCTTTATCTAGAAGTCAGAACCAGAGCCTGTAGATTGTGAAAGAATGCTTTTGCTAGTGTAGGAAAGGAGGAGACCCCAGAGCCTTTTGTCCTCTCTGCCTCTGTATGGACACCAACTCCTCAAACCAGCCTGCTCACCTGGCACATCAAACTAAACCAAGCAAAACAGAGACCACACACAGATAGCAAACTATAGAGTGTGAGGTTCTGTCGACTTGGATCTGGAATTACATAGGCCCAAGAGCCTTCGGCCCCACTGGTGGCCTTTAGCAGCCAAAGACACAATGAGACAAATTTAGAAACATGTCTGCATCTTCCTAATATAGTATTCATGAAATCCCCCTTAAGTCCAGAGAAATGATTCCTCTTTCTGAAGTCTACAAAGGAAATTTTAAAAAATATTTGCAGAAATCCAAATAAAAGAAGAAGGGAAACTTAACCATAATCCTATCTGCTGCACACAACACGTGATTTTGTTTTGTTTTTTCAGATTTTCAAACAGCTCTGGTCCGCAGATATTCAACAAAATTACCGCAAGAATCTATCTAGGTCACCTCTGGTTGGTTTGTAAAAGTAGTCATCCGCTAATCCTTTCAGCTCCGAAGCCAGGCCCCTTTCTGAAGGAAGAGCATTAACTGTTTCAGGAAAATAACATACAGAACAATGTAGGAATTGTGAATAGGGATACGGCACTGTCTCCTTCTAAGAAGCCCCTCAGTTAGGTGCCCAAGTAAACTAGGGAGACACTAATTGACCGTGATTTGCACTTTGTAGAGAGCCCCGAACTCCGAATCTTCTCTATTGGTCTGCCATGTTTCTTCCCTATTACAGCCCCTTCGGGGGAGATAAGACTTTACCTCCCTCGTGCCTCAAGGGAGCCCTGAATCTGAGAGTGAGAAAGGGCCTCACAGACCATCTGGCCCAGCCCTCACATATGCCTGAATCTCTCTTGCAACGACCCTGACCAGTTGGTATCCACCCTCTTTTGCACATTTCCATGGCCTGGAAACTCAGTCCTGGAGAGCTCCAATGAAGTACATAATTCTCGAAGCCCTTAGCCCCTCGGTGACATATTCTTGTGAATTAATTCTGATCAGGTAGTGGGGTCTAAGGCCAGGCCAGGTTGGGCACTACAGTGGGGGTTTGTGGAACCCCCAGGTGGAATGTGGGTTCTAGGCTGGGTGCCAGAGAGTGAGTCAGCAGGCATGAACACAAAGAGAAAGCCTTGCCTGTTAATGTCACCCCAGAAGGTGACAACTGCCAACAGGCATTCCTGAACTCTCCCTGAATGTGCAAGTACAATACAGTGCCTGAAATGCATTTATCTATCAGCTGCTCTGTAGCTCCTTTTGACATCCTGCTTTCTAGTTTTTGGCATCTGCTGGTCTAACCTTACCCTTCTCCCTGCATAGCCTTGAGATAAGGTCCTGACTCCTAGATCAGATCATCCTATTTGGGGAATAGTAAAGACTTGTAACCCCCTGTGGTGGACATTATGGGCAGTCCCCTCTCAACCATTCTAAGCTCCTTCCAGAGTGCCCCCTTATTCTGTAGTCACGGGAAAGCTAGCAACTACATTTCCCAGGTTTCCTTGTGACCAGGGTTTGGGTTGTGATCTATACTCCTCCAATGAGATACACCAAAGTGTGAGACTCAATTTGGATCTGAACCAAGATGAAGAGGTCAAAGGGTAAGGCAGTTGTTTTGACAGCATTGGACTGCCGCGGAGACATGAGTTCCATGGGAAGGCTTTCTGCAGTGCAGTGCAAGTGTGGACTGAGCCTGGGAATTGTTCCTGGAAGCTCCCACTTGAATCCACTCCTTACAGTGATTTTTTTGTAAGCCATATAATATTCGGTAATGAATTCCTTGAACTGGTCAGAGTGATTTCTGTTGCTTGCAAGAAACCTCTTTTTAAAGTCCCTTCAGACTCTGGATGACATAATATTTAATGTGGATATTAATATTTAGTATGTGCCCATATTGATGACCTATCACATCTCAGTCACCTTATATATATTCACACTCACGCACACACACACATCTCACTGAACATCAGAACAACCTAAGATGTAGCATTCTCCTCGTTTGGGAGATGAACTGAAACTCAGGGAATTTAACAATTTTCCCAAAGTTTTATAGCTAGTAAATGGCAGAGTGGGGTGTGGAGATACCTAAATCCAGAGACTATCACTTTATTCTCCTCAGTACTGCATCCAAGACAGTCCTCTGAGACATAACATAACTGCTATCCTGAATCCTTCATTTCCTTCCACCTCGAATTTCACTCTCCTTAGGACCTTTGTGTCACACCCAGTTTTATCTTCCAAGATCCTCATGGTTCCATGCTCATTTCTTTCTGTTGTAGAGTTGGGTCATTTGAGGAGGGCTGGGGTATAAGTCAGTACTTCTCAACCTTTCATATGCATGTGAAGCCCAGGAGCTCTTATTAGAAGGAAGTCATCAGACTCTGCATTTCTTTTTTTTTTTTAATTTTTATTTATTTATGATAGTCACAGAGAGAGAGAGAGAGAGGCACAGACACAGGCAGAGGGAGAAGCAGGCTCCATGCACCGGGAGCCCGACGTGGGATTCGATCCCGGGTTTCCAGGATCGCGCCCTGGGCCAAAGGCAGGCGCTAAACCGCTGCGCCACCGGGGTTCCCAGACTCTGCATTTCTAACAAGTTCCCAGGTGATGCCAGATGCTGCTGGTCCATGGACCACTTCTGAGTAGCAAGGATGGGGCAGTGTGGCATCTATAGTGGATGAAAGATTTTCCTCAACCTTCCTAGAATCCCTGGCTGGGTCTGAAAATCAAACTGACAAATTAACAGGAGAAGAGCATACACATCTATGGAACATAAATTTTACATGACATGAGGGCCTTCATAAGGAAATGAAGCCATGAGGAAACAGGCTTGAGTATTTTTACGCTAGGCATGATGAATAGTGGGCATTCATGTAGAAATGTGATACGTCAAGGAGTATGAGGTAAGTGTTGTAAATGGGGAATTTAGCAAGGTTCGTTTGCTAAATTCTTCTTGCTGTCCCTTTGTCTTTGGACATAATGATGTTCCTTTCCTCTGGGTATACAGGGGGCACCTCTCACACAAGGGTTTATGGCCTATTTCAGGGAGAAGGACCAGGGGAAAGTGAGCATGACTTTCCATCTGCCATTTGCTCAAATTCCTTCAGCTTAAGTATCCAATATGCCAAGTCGCCATGTTTTGGGGAGCATGTCCTGAACCTCATCATATGTGACACTCGTGGTTTTAAATTTCAATTCTATCACCTTTTAACAGTGTAGTTTTATTTAATGATTTACCCTTTCTGAGGCTCTAGATCCTCATCTGTAGAATGGAGACAATGTTATCGACTTCACTGGTGAATGTAAAGGAAAGATGATAACAATGGACTAGCTTTTCACTCGTTTTGGTTGGAATTGGAGGTGCAGCCTCCACTGACATAGAACATTAAGGCTGCTATCCAGATAAAGCTGTTAAAATGTGGACTGGGGCCCAGATCATTCAGATTATGGCAACAGCTCTCTGTGCCGCCCAGGAAAAGCATCTTTGTGAAGTCCATTCTGTCATCCAGGCTGGTTTATTTGTGGCTCTTGTTTTAAATGCTACAAAGACCTCTTTCAAACAGAAGGAGCAGATGAGAACAGGGAAACTGCACATGGGTGCACAGGGACCTGTACCCCAGGTCCACTCATTATCCCAAATTTCAGAATCAGTCCCCCACAAGTGCAGGGGTCTACACCCTCCCTCTAACAAGACTGAAAAAGGCAAAGCTAGTTCCACCTTTAAACTGAGAGAACAGAGATAGGATCACATTTCCTGAAGCCCCCTTGAAGAAATCAGCTTGGTCCTGGGCCTGTGCAGCCTGGAGTATTCTCTAAGGCTGGCTGGAGCTTAGAATGGGTGCTCACTGCCTCCCTGCATTGTTTCCCTTCCTGGAATAGCTGTTTGTTCTCACCAGCTAGTGTTGTCAGCATTTCCATTCAAGACCTTATTGTCAGGACTTTATTTTTAAGTCAGGCATAAAAATGGGCCTTGAGCTGAAACTTGGAAGCTGGGCAATTAGCATATTTGAGAGGAAGCCAACTGGTCTTTTGTTATTCTGTGGGGCAGAAGGGACTCTTCTCTGCTCTTCTAAACAACAAAAAGGGGTTGTGTTGGGGCATTTTAAAAATTAGTAGTAGGCATGAACTTGGGCTATTTATATAGAAGTTCCCAAGAAATCTGTCTCTGGGCTTCCCAGCGTGGTGTCTATGTAGAGGGCTTCAAGACCCTGTCATGCTCTGTGCTGACCAGAAGGAATCAGAGCACTTTAATGTGAAAACTGAAAGCCAAGGAACTTTGAGTTTAAAGTAGGATTGGTGGATGTGGCCAAGTCCAAGGCTGCCTACCAGAATGCCCTTAGGAAAAATGCTGACCAGTCAGCTGACAAATATGTACTGCACACCTTCTTCCCACAAGACACTGGTTAGTCAGAGATTTAGAGCTGGGGCTGGGTAGTGATCAGCAAAGAAGTATGCAATCTAAGTAGGAGGATGGTCTGTTTCTAGAAAGATAACAAACTCAAGGCTAAAAAGTGCTCCTTGCCAAAGGAGGAGCCAGACACACAGTGATATAGAATTCCAGGTGGGAAGAATGCAAGACTGAGGAAAAATTGCTGTGTGTGTGTGTGTGTGTGTGTGTGTGTGTGTAGCCAGCAGGTGGAAGAAACAATGGCTTTAGAATCACACACTAGCTTTGTGAACATGGCCAATTCCTGAGCCTTGGGGAAGCACCAGAAACTATAAGAAAACTAAGAAAAGTAGTACCAGGAGTGGGTTGTTATGAAGATCAAATGAGATAACACATGCCAAGATCTTATCATATAATAAATAGTAATTATGATTTTTAAATAAGTATATCAGTTTTTAGAGTTAAATAATCAGAGAAAATGGATCTGTTCAGAGCCTTGAAGATATAAGCTGTAGGTACTCTATAATCTCCTCCCCTCATTTTGTGCATACTAAATACATGAAACCTAATTAATTTTCATAATATACATGGGCAGGACAAATGTACTTTTCCTATAAGATATTTCACATACAGAAATTAATATAATTAACTAGGGTTGCCAGATAAAACACAGACTGTCCCTATGTGACATGTTTATATTAAAAATTATTGATAATAAAAATTGTTGTTTATTTGAAATTCAATTAACTGGGCATCTTTTTTTCTTTGTGCTAGGTCTGGCAACCTTATACCTAACATAGGTATGGACTCAACACTCAGACTTAAAAATGTTAATATTTTGCTGTCTTATATCTTAGCTTGAATTATTTTTATGTTTTAACTAGAAAGTTACAGATCACAGTTGAAATCTTTTTGTAACCTTCCCTAAATAATACCCTCTACTCTGCCATTCTCCTCCAAACTCCCTATTTATTTTATTACTGGTTATCCCTATGGGGGTGTCTTTCTGCTTTTACCACGTGTGTGTATCTAGAAACAAAATATACTTTGCTTTTTGCGCTTTACACAAATGTGCTTTACATAAATGGTATATTGCTATACTTTATGCCACATATTTTTTCATCTTAAACTTACAAAATATATGATGCAAATATTTTATATGTTGCATGTAAGAAATACATGATAATAACAAAACCTGTATGCCCACCACCCACAAGTGAGCTATGACTGGTACTCCTCAAAGACCTTTGTGTCCCTCCCAAATTTTATCCTCCTCTCTCCTATGAGAGGCCATTGCTTCCTTGAACTGAGTGTTTATTATTTCTTTACATTTCTTTATAATTTGCCATAATATATATAATCCTGAAAAACATATTGTTTAGTTTTGACTATGTTTAAGCATTGTACAGAATATGTGTTATATGTATTCTTCCAAAACTGTTTTCTTTTGATCCGTATATTTGTGTAGTTCACCCATATTGATGAGCAGAGTTACGGTTCATTGATTTCTTTTCCACTGTTGCCTAGTGTTCCATTGGATAAACACACTATGCCATGGACTGCCCCTGGATATTTAGGTTGTTTAGGATTTTAGGTTGTTTCAAGTCTTTGCTACTACAAACATTGCTGTTATAAACATTATTGTATCTTTTCCTGGTGTGTGTGTGTGTGTGTGTGTGTGTGTGTGTGTGTGTGTATGCAAGAATTTCTCTGGTAAATTCCTTAAGAGTTGGATTTCTGGTTCCTTTTATTATTGTATTGATTGTTTTCATTTTTCAAAGTGGTTCTACCAGTTTATACCCCCACCAGGGTTTTGACCAGTTTATTACTACTGGAAGTGTGTAAGTGTTCTGGATGTTTCATGGTCTTTTCAACATCTATTCATCTATTGGGGACAAAATGACATCTTGAGAGGGCTCACATTTTCACTTGATCATCTTTTCATATGATTATTGGTTATTTGGAATTGTTTCTGTGAAGTGACTATTGTATCCATTGTCCATTTTCCTATTGGGCTTGTTTTTTTCTTATTGATTTCTAAGAACTTTTAATATATTCTGCATATTAATCTTTGATGGATTATATGTGTTGCAAATATTTAATTCTGGTTTGTGGCTTGTCTTTTCATTTTTTAATGCTGTTTTATGATGAAGCATTCTCAATTTAATGTAGTTAAATATATCAATCTTTTCCTTTTATGGTTAGCACTCTGGAGTTTTATTTTAGAAAACCTCTATGGGACAGCCGGATGGCTCCGTTAGTTAAGTGTCTGCCTTTGGCTCACATCATGATCCCAGGATCATAGGATAGAGCTCAGCATTGGGCTCCCTGCTCAGTGGGGAGCCTGCTTCTCCCTCTTTTCCCTGTTCCTGCTCCCTCTCACTATCTCTCTCTCTCTCAAATAAATAAATAAAATCTTAAAAAAAAAACCTTCTCTTCTGATATCATGAAGATGTTATTTTACACTTTCCTCTTTGACTTTAAAGTTTTGCCTTTTATATTTAAATGTCTAATCTACCTGAAATGGAGATCTGTAATATGGTGTAAGGCCAGGATCCAATTCCAATTTTTTCTTTATAGATAACCAATTATTCCAGTTCCATTTATTGGGAAGCCTATCCTTTCTCACTGATCTGCAGTACTATTCTTTTCCAGATGTACATGGATATGTTTCTAGGTTTCTTTTATTCCATGAGTTTGTCTGTCAGTCCTTGTGCTAATTCCATACTGTCTTAACGATCACAGCTTTATAGTAAATTGTGATGTCTGGGGAAACAAATATCCCTAACTTCCTCTTTCCTCTTCACAGTTATCTTGACTATTCTCAGTTCTTAACCTGCAATATGATTTTTGATACAAAAAATTCTCATAGGGTTTGTCCATGTGAATATATATGTAATTCTATATTATTCATTTTAAATATCATTTATTTATATTTAAATTATATACATTTTATATTTATAGATTCCATTTATAAATATGCCACAGTTGGTTATCCATTACTCCAATAATGCACGTTAAGTGGTTTCCACCTTTCTCCTTAGCACTATTAGTGTTGTTGCATTATAGGGTAAGTGGATCTTCAAATTTACTACACAGTGCAAAATTGCTCTTCAAAGTGGCTGAACTAAGTTACACTCCCGCCAGAAGTAAAAGAATTCAGTTTGAGCTGCACCTTTTGAAGGGTTTGCAGTTTTATCTCATAATGTTATACTTTAATTTGTATTTCCCTCTTCCATGCAAGAGCTTATTTTTGTATGTTTATTACCTATTAATTTACTATTCATATTATTTGCTCATCTTCTTGTTGTGCAACCTGTATTCTTCTTGATTTGTCCACAGACCATTTTATATTTTAATTACTAATCCTTTGTTATTTATACTGACTGAAATGATCTTCTCCAATACTATGCCCCCTTTCCCTGGCCTGTTTGTGTAGGCCCTCAAACTAAGAATGGTTTTTACATATTTAAAGGCTTGAAGAAAGAGCAAAAAGGGGGGAAAAGAGGACAGAGATATGTATGGCATGCAAAGTATAAAATGTTTACTATCCATTTACAGAAAAAGTTTGCTGAAACCTCTCTCAATTGTTTTGTTAGGTTTTGGTATTTTTAAATGCAGTGTAGTATGTTTTGTTTTTTTCATTATATTATGGGATATTATGTAGCTCTGTGTCTGGCTCTCTGGTTTCATTGGTTTATTTATCTATCACAATTTTAATTTACTAGTGTTCCAAAATAAGTCTCAATGTCTGATAGGGTAAATCCATTCCCCTTCCCCACATGCCAACCTATATTCTTCTTTAAATTTCAACCACACCACCTTCCCACTTGGGCATAATGATCAAAGTTGAGGGGATCCCTGGGTGGCTCAGTGGTTAAGCACCTGCCTTCGGCCCAGGGCGTGATTCTGGAGTCCTGGGATTGAGTTCCGCATCGGGCTCCCTGCATGGAGCCTGCTCCTCCCTCTGCCTGTATCTCTGCCTCTGTCTCTCATGAATAAATAAAATCTTAAAACAAAAACAAAAACAAAGTTGATTCAATGCCTGAACTGATTTTTGTATTTACACATTTTAATTGCCAGTAAAAAAGAATTAAAGGATTTTCTTTTTCTGGTTGATTATTTTAATGCCATTCTTGACAGGAAGTGAGTATTTTCCAATCCATGGCACATGTGTGTATTAGTGGTAATTAGGAAACTAGCAAGAAGAACCAAATTCATTTTGGGGACATCTGTTTGGCTTTCTTTGCCCTTCTGCTTGCTTCCAGTGTAGGAGCTGAGCTCTTAATTAATTACTACTTATATTGAGTAGTAATGCCCCCTGAGAAGGGCAGCAGCTTGCAATGAAGGGAGTATAACAAATAGTAGATAGCTATAAATAGACAACAAAATTTTTTAAATGCTTGTGTCTTTAAATATCATTAGGTACATAAAATCAATCTCCTTGGAGACCTATCAATTAAATTCATACAATCATTCCAAATTCTAACTTACCTTCAGCAACAGATATGATTCATAGCAAAGGAATGCCAACTGGACTGGAGTTGGATTTTAGGTGTCTATATTTCATATTTTCAAGATTTTAAACAGCTTTATTGAGGCATAATCTATATAAATTTAAATTCACTCATTCTGAGGGCACATTTCAATGATTTTCAACAAATTTATAGAATTGAATGACTATCACCACAATCCAGTTTTCAAATATTTCCATTAGCTCAAGAAGTTCCCTCATACCAACTTGCAATTAATTAGGTTAATTAGGCAACCACTAGTCTGCTTTCTGTATCTATAAATTTGCCTTTTCTGGACACTTAATACAAATAGAATCATACAATGACTAGCCATTTGTGTCCAACTTCTTTTACTCTATTTTAGCATCATATTTTGAGCTTCATTTATGTCACAGGATATATCAGTCATTTTTTCCTTTTTATTGCCAAATAGTATTCTATTGTGCATATATGAAATATTTTGTTTGTCCATTCACCAGTTGAGATATTTGGATTGTTTCTAACATTTGGCTATTATGAGTGATACCGTTCTGAACAACTGCATATGCGTCTTTGTGTGGATATGTGCTTTCATTTCTCTTGGGTGATTCCTAGGAGTGGAATTGCTGGAGCAAGTGGAAAGCTTAACTTTCCAAGAAAATTCCAGGCTGTTTTCCAAAATGACTGCACCATATTAAATTCCCACTGGCAACATATGAGAGCTACATTTCTCTCTGTCCTTATTATATTTGCTATTGCCTTTTTGATTATAGCTATCCTTATGAGTAGGTAGTGATATTTCACTGTGATTTTATTATGCATTTCCCTAATAACTAATTATGTTGAACATCTTTCATGAGCTCATTAGCCACTTATATAATTTCATTGGTGAAATACCTATTCAAATCTTTTGGCCATTTTTATATTGGGTTATTTGCTTTTTTATCAACATGTTTGGAAAGTTCTTTATATCAGCTGGATAGAAGTTCTTTATCAAATATATAATTTGCAAATATTTTCTCCCAGTCTATGATTTGTCTTTTCATTTTCTTTATGATATTTTCTGAAGTACAAATATTTTAAATTTTGAAGTCCAGTTTATCAATTTTTTTCTTTTATAGACCTTGTATTTGGTGTCATTTGTAAAAATGTGTAGTGCAATCTAAATTGACATAGATTTTCTCCCATAAGTTCAGTAAGTTTAGCTTTTTAATATATATCTATGTGCCATTGTAAGCCAACTTTTCTGTTTATGCTATGAAATGAGAGTCTAAGTTATTCCTTTTTTTAGCATGTGGATGTCCAATTGGACCAGCAACATTTGTTGAAACTATTACCCTTTTATCATCTAATTGAATTGTCTAGAACCTTCATAGGAAGTCATCAACTGACTGAGTGGCTCAGTCAGTTAAGTGCCCACCTTTGGCTCAGGTCCAGATCCCAGGATCCTGGGATTGAGCCCCACATCAGCCTCCCTGCTTAGCGGGGATCCTACTTCTCCCTCTACTCCCCACTTATGCTCTTGCTATCTCTATTTCTGTCTCAAATAAATGAATAAAATCTTTAAAAAAATCAGTTTGTGGTAAATATGAGGGTTTATTTCCGGACACTTAATTGGTACCTTTCTATATGCCTTTACTTGTGCTAATACTACACAGTCTTGATTTGTGTGGCTTTGTAGTAAATTTTATTTTATTTATTTTATATTTTTGAAAGAGACAGAGAATCTTAAGCAGGCTACATGCCCAGTGTGGAGTCTGATGTAGGGCTCGATCCCACAACCCTGAGATCATGGCCTGAGCCAAAATCAAGTCATATGCTTAATGGACTGAGCCACCCAGGTGTTCCAATAGTAAGTTTTAAATTAAGTAATATAAATTCTTAATTTGCTCTTCTTTTAAAAACATTGTTTTGGCTACTCTAGATTCTTTGTGTCTTCATATAGATTTTTAAAAATCATGTTGTGAATTGTTACAACAAAACTTACTGGGAATTTGATAGGAACTATGTTAGATTTATAGATCAATTTAAGGAGAATTTCCATCTTGACAATATTGAGACTTGAAATCCATGACATGGAATATATTTTCCTTTGTTTAGATCTTTAATTTTTCTCAATGATGTTTTCTGGTTTTCAGTATATAAGCTATGCACTTCTTTTGTTAATTTTTTCCTAAATATTTTATATTCCGTGATACTATTATAAATTGAATTATTTTGTTAATCACATTTCTGGACTTTTTTATTGCTATCAAATGAAAATATAATTGATTTTTATATTGGTCTTATGTGAAGCAATCTTGCTAAACTTGTTTATTTGTTCTTATTAATTTTATGTGGATTCTTTGGCATTTTCAACATACAGAGTATTATTGTCTTCTGAGAATAGAGTTTTACTTCTTCTTTTCCAAATTGAATGACTTTATTTTTTGTTGTTATCCTGGTTTTGCCTATTTTACTGGCTAAAACCTCAAGTACTATATCTTCTTTAATTATTTGATATTATATCTTCTTTAATATTTGAAGTCATTAGGTTCTTAGCTTTCTTTGTAAGAAGTTGTAAACTAGGGGTGCCTGGGTGATTCAGTTGGTTGAATGTCAGACTCTTGATTTTGGCTCAGGTCACGATCTTGGGGTCATGAGATCAAGCCCTGTATCAGGCTCTGTGCTGAGCATGTGGCCTGCTTGAAATTCTCTCTCTCCCTAGATTCTCCTTCTTCTCTGCCCCTCACTCCCCTCATGCTTACTTTCTCTATCTTAAAAAAAAAAAGTTATAAACTAATTCAATTTCTCTGTTTCTTAGAGTCTTATTTAGATTTTTAATTTCTTTATAAATATTGGTAATTTTTGACTTTATAAGAATTTGTCCATTTTATTTAGTTTTTTTTTGGTACATAAATTTGTTCATATTAGTCCTTCTAATCCTTCTAATCTTTATAGAAATCAGTTATGATGTCTTCTCTTTCATTTCTGATTTTGGAAATTTGTGTCTTCTCTGAACTTTTTCCTTACAGGTCTAGGTAAACACTTCTCAATTTAATTCATCTTTGTTGAAGAACCAATCTGAATTTCATTGATTTTACTTTAAAGTTTTTCTGTTTTCTATTTCATTGATTTCTCTTCTAATCTTTATAATTTTTTTTTCTTCTACTTGCTTTGTATTTAGATTGTTTTTTTATCCCTATTTTCTTATTTGGAACCTCATGTTATTGACCTGAGAACTTTCTTCTGTTCTATTACAGGCATTTAATGCTATAAATATCCATTTAAGCTCTGCTTTTCCTGAACCCCAAACATTTTGATAACATGTTTTCATTTACACCCAGTTCAAAATATTTTAGAATTGTTCTTGTGATTTCTTCTTTAACTCATGAGTTATTTGCAAATGTGTTGTTTAATCTCCAAATATTATGGAATTTCCCAGATTGTGTGCTTGCTTCAGCAGCACATATACTAAAATTGGAATTTCCCAGATTTCTTTTTGTTGTTGATTTTTAATTTACTTCCATTGTAGTCAGTAAACATACTTTATATAATTAACCTGTTTAGATACATTGGGGCTTGGGCAGCCCAAGTGGCTCAGCGGTTTAGCGCCACCATCAGCCCAGGGCATGATCCTGGAGACCTGGGATTGAGTCCCACATCGGGCTCCCTGCATGGAGCCTGCTTCTCCCTCTGCCTGTGTCTCTGCCTCTCTCTCTTTCTGTGTGTCTCTCATGAATAAATAAATAAAATCTTTAATTAAAAAATTACATTGGGGCTTATTTTATGGCCTATCATATGGTCTTTCCCAGGGTAAGTTCCATATGCACTTGAAAAGGATGTGTGTCTGCAGTCCGAGTGTTCTGTATATGTCAGAGTGAATCGTTTGATACTGTTGCTCAATCCATCTATATCCTTATTGATTGCATATTTAGTTTTTCTATCAGTCACTGAGGAGGTATTGGAACATCCAACTGTTAATGTGGAATTATTTATTTCAGCTTCAATTTGTCAGTTTTTGTTTCATGTATTTGCTCTGTTTTTGGTAGGTATACATTTGTAATTGTTTTAATTCCTCATGTATAGATCCTTTTCTCATGAGATATTCCTTTATTGTACAATACTTTTCATTTTATAGTTTATGTTGTTTTATATTAATATAGCCACTTGAGCTCTCTTAATGGATACTATTTTGGATAACTTTTTCCATCATTTTCCTTTCAATCTCTTTGTTTAAGAATCTTTGTGTAATTTACCTATTGTAGACAGCACGTGGGTGGATCTTGGTTTTTTAATCCACTATGACCTCTGCCTTTTGTTTGGAATGTTAGACTTGACTGGGGTTTTGCTCAAGACCCTGGAGTCAAAAAGACTTCTGTCCTCTGCTGATGGATCTGTGAGTAGTTAGGGGCCACTTTCAAAGTTAGGCCATTTTTACATCTTCTTCAAGCTTTTCCGTTCCACCTGGCCTTTTTTTTTTTTTTTTTTTTTTGCATTCTCCCTGTGTCTTCTGTATAATCCCATGGTTGACCAGGACTATGTGCCTAGTTTGGGCTGTCTCTAGTCTCTGTGCATGCACATCAACTCAGCCAGGAATATGCTTGCCCCAGTCACAAATGCAACCTTGGGCTAATAGAGCCACCTTCACCCATTGCCAAGATTGTCAACTTCCAGACTATGTGGACGGACGTAGGTGTCATACACTGCTTCAAATCAAGCAAGGTCTTTGATTGTGGCTGCAAGGCTGCTGGTCCTCACGGTCTGTCCTGCCCTGGCAAAACATTCTCCACTGACCTGGGGAGGGAAATGAAAGCAGCTGCAGGCAAGAATGCCAGACTCCCACTGTTCTTAGCTTTATGTGCAAATGTTTCTTACATTTTTGTATGCCTTTGGGTCAATTTCCAGGGTAATAAAATAGCTGTTTTTGTCAAATTTGCCCAGCTTTATTGCTGCTTTTTGAGGATGGGATTTGTGGACCTCCTCACTTGGCCATAGCCAGAAATTCCACTAATAGAGTCAGGGGCACTGAAACTGATTTCTTTCAGGGCAACAGGAAGTTTCAGTATTGAACGTTGCCTGTGAGATCCTGAAGTCTGCTCTTACCTCACTTATTACAGAGCAGAGTTGCACTATACTGGTTTATCTTCCAACCTAATCTAAGGGAGTTTAGTTAATGAAGTGGTAAAAAAACTTTCACCAGAAGTCATTTTTTCCAATACAGCAATCCTCAGCAGAGAGACTTGTAGATGGAATTTCAGTGTATCAGTGGATAGATTTGCATTAACACTCATGACTTCAAGTTTTACAGCATCCCTGGTAGGAGATGGAAGGTAAGATTTTTCATGACTACTTTATACCTGGCATAACTGTGTCTTTAAAAGATGACTAATAATGGCACTTGCTGAATGCTTTGGTACCTGGCATTGTGCTAATTGTTTCAACTACATTAACTGTAAGTTAGATATTATTACAAGCCACATTTTATAGTTGAGAAAGTAACCTACCACAAGTTACCAGCTAATAACAGGGTTCTGAAGCCACATGGTCAAGAATCAGAGCCTTATTCCTTATTACCTATACTCTGTGGTTTTGTGACAATTCTTGAAAGTTATAGGCCTAGTCATGACCAATCAATAGAAAGATGGTAAGTTGTAACCTATCTCAACATTAGAGACAGGAACAAGGGAGACATTGTTTATGCCCAGATCAGACATGGAAAGTATAATTATCTTGGTATAACTAATATTTACTTCCCAAGATTCAGATGATTGGAGTTCCTCATGACAGACTTTAAGCACATCTAGCCCTCTAAGTGATTCACACTGAATGTGATGGCGGGGCTTAAGGAGGATGACCTCCCCTGAGGATAACACCTCCTACCTGTGAGTGGGCTAGGCATCCCTTACTGGGAAAGTCTCAATGAGTTGCGCTAAAAAGGACATAGAGAGCCATTCAGTTTCCTCATTTTAAGAATGAAGTGACTGAGGTTTAAAGAACTGACACCCATCCCTAAAGCCCCTGAAGTCCAGTTCAAGCATTACCTCTTCGCTGAAGTTTTCCTTGTAAGAACACTAATCCTTACTGTCTTCCTGTTTCTGAGTTCCTTCAATGTGATCTGTGTGCTTCATTCAGGGAACCCTGTTCTGGATGGTTGAGTGGTTTTATTCTTACAGGGTAGATTAGAACTAAGGCACAGGGTGGAGCCCAAACGTGGCAGTTACCTTTTCCCAAAGAAAACCATTCTACCACCCTGCACACTGGAATGAGAAACAATGTGGCCACTTGTCCTATTTCTCAAACACAGGGTCTTCTAATAGTGGGCATCATCTTCTACTTAGATGGTCATATATAATTATTAATTTCTCCCTCTCTCTTTCCTTCTCTCATTTTCCAGCTCTTGGAATTACAAATGGATTATGGGATAAAATAAAAGCTTCCCCAAACTAAGCTTCATCTCCCTATGATATTGGAAGGAGAGAATTTTTCCCTTCTTGGCCCTCCTCTTCCTCAGTCTCCAACCTGAATGGAATATATCATGGGCATCCCTATTGGAATATTAGGGATCCTAGGAACTAAATAAAGACCATGGGAATGAATCTGTTAGGTAAAATTTGCTAAAGAACAGGGATTTGAAATAAGTTATCCAGTCATTTATGATTAGTTCCCTTCTATCAAAGAAATAGTATATTTCTTAACCTAATGTAATGATGGGGGTGGTGGTGAAGAAAAGCCTTTTAAAAGAAAAGAAAAGAATCTTGTTTGGTATGCTCCATTCCCCTTTCCAGAATAGAAATAGTTCTGCAGTAATTATGCATACTATAGACTTGATAATGATGAGTCTATGCATATGTATGGCCGAAAAGGGCTCATTCACAATTTGTATCATTTTTTTTTTGTACCAAGAGGACAGTAAGGTTGATTCCACTGTTGTAGATTGTAGCTGTAGTTTGCAGCTGACTTTTTGCATTATCATGCATTGTCTGTCACATAGATTAAAAACAAACTCTACTCTGAATGGCCAAAATATAAAACACAAGAAACGGCAAGTGTTGCTGAGGATGTGGAGAGAAAGGAAGCCTTATGTACTGTTGGTGGGAATGCAAATTGGTGCGGCCACTGCAGAAAACAGTATGGAGGCTCCTCAAAAAATCAAAAATAGAATTACCCTATAATCCAGTAATTCTACTATTGGGTATTTACCCAAATCATACAAAAACACAAATTTAAAAGATACCTGAATCCTTATATTCTCTTGTTTATTCCAGCATTATTTGCAATAGTCAGATTATGGAAGAAATCCACATGTCCATCAGTAGATGAATGGATGAAGAAGATATGGTACATATATTATATACAATGGAATATTACTCAACTATAAAAAAGAATGAAATCTTGCCATTTGCAACAATATCAATGGGTTTAGAAGGTATAATGCTAAATCAGAGAAAGATAAATACCATATGATTTCACTCATATGTGGAATTTAAGAAACAAAACAAATGAACAAAAAGAAAAAAGACAAAACAAAAAACAGATTCAGGCATGGAGCCCAACATGGGACTTGAACTCACAACCCTGAGATCAAGACCTGAGCTGAGTTCAAGAGTCTTAACCAACTAAGCCACCCAGGCGCCCCCGTCCCCTAAAAAAAAAAGACCCTTAGGTATAGAGAACAACCTAATGGTTACCAGAGGGGAGGTGAATGGGGGAATGGGTGAAACAGGTGAAGAAGATTAAGAGTACACTTATCAGGAGGAGCACTGTGTAATGTATAGAATTGTTGAATCACTATATTGTACACCTGAAACTAATGTAACACTGTATGTTAACTATGCTGGAATTAAAATTTTAAAAAAGAACTCTACTCCATCTCTTATCAGTGCAAACCACCTTGGTTGGCCTTTAAGCCTTATAATACACATTGGCAAAGTGTGGGCAGCTCTTTCATATTATGTATCATTAGGAAGACATCAAAAGTTCATAGATAAAACCATTATTCATTATTTTTTGGCTTTGCCCTCTCTCATTCCCTTACTAGTATGGTAATTCCAAGTCCAAAGTTTACTTTTTCTTGACCAGGACTGTGCCCAGAGTCTACAAGATTTTCCTAATGTCTCAAATCTTATTTTGCCATCTTGTCTCATCCTTGTTTTTACCTCTCTAACCTTAACAATACCAAAAACACAAAATCTAGCCATGGGAGAAATTCTAGACCAAACACAATATTTTCTTCTAAGATGTCGAAAAGTTAACACTACTTATTGAACTTCTAGAGTTTCATCAGGCCATTACCTGGATTCTTTTGGGACCATAAGTTCTCTGTCTTGAACAACTTTTTAAAAAAGATTTTATTTATTTATTCATGAGAGATAGAGAGAGAGGCAGACATAGGCAGAGGGAGAAGCAGGCTCCCTTACAGGGAGCCCGATGTGGGACTTGATCCTCGAACTCTGAGTTCATGCACTGAGCCAAAGGCAGATGTTTAACCGCCTGAGCCACCCAGGCATCCTGTCTGTCTTGAACAACTTAAGGATGAATGGTAACCACAGCCTGGACTGAGGCTAAAGGAAGAATGGGCATGGCCATGCCCTTTACATGTATCTACTAATGGCTTTAGCTTGATATTAAGGCAGATGGTTGTTTATTATTTAATGAGTTATGTAGGCAGATATTAAGAGGAGTCAAATGTGACCCAGCCCTGTCCATTATCCAAGAGCACCTATAGGTGTTGGTAATATGGCCTGTGATGCTCTTAAGAGAAAATAAAAACACTGATGTGACTGCATAAAATACAAGGTAGTGGCCCTTCTGAGTTTTCTCTGAGGTAGTAATCTCAGAAGACATGATCAAACTGTCCAAGTGCTTGGGTCACCACAGGCTAGGCACCCGTCCATTTGAGGTGGCTCATTGCAACAGTTATGAGAAAGACTGGCTGGAATTAGACTCACACAATTAAAGAGAGATAAATGCTGGGAAGAGTCCTAGGCCAACAGGCAGGACAGGACATTCAAAGAGTAGAGCAACAGATGACAGATGGTGCGGTGGCCCAGTCGTGGGAGTGGTGGTGGGCTGTTGTTTATGGCACAAGTTGTCTAACACAAACAAATGGATATTATTTGACATCTGAGTATAGTGCTGTCATAGAGAAACCAACATTAGGAGATTCTTAAAAGTCTGGGCAGCATCAGGAAAGCCAGTAGGCAAGAGTCTATCATTGATCAGGGCATCTGCTAGACCTGGGACACAAGTTGAGGAATGCATTTAGGAAGTTATGAGAAGTGAGGCACAAGATCAGAGAGGTGAGCAACAAGGAAGACTTAAGGCTGGGCATTCCTCATCTGTTGCTAAAACAGTATCCATCTGATGGGGCCTTAGCCCTGAAGAGTAGAGGCAACAGGAGCTGAGGAAGATTGATAGACAGACCCAAACAAGCCTCAGTCCCACATCACAGAGCTCTGATCTCTTGAATCTTGATGTAAGTGTCATGACTCGTATGGCTGAGAGCTGGCACAGGAGGAAGATGGGCTGGTCATTAGGGACAAAGGTCAATGGAAAGAAACAGGTTGGGCAAAAGCACAGTTACCTAAAATGAAGTCTGAGTTGAGTGGGTCAGTATTGAGGAGTCATTGTAGAAGTAAAGACTTGAAACCAAATGTTGTGGCATTATAAGTTTCATGACTAGGGCTCATTGGGTAGAGAAGGAACTGTTACAGAGAGGATAACAGAGAAGGATGCACTTGTTCAGATGCCTTTAGGACATTGTGGGTTAAGGGGGTTATGGAACATCTGTCTTTTTTGGAATGTAGAATATAGTTGAGTCTTGTTTTTTAATATTTTAATTTTTAATCAGGAAATCTCTGTCTTTAAATTAGACTATTTAGACCATGCATATGAAATGTGATTATTGATATGTTTGGATTTAAATATAGTGTATTGTTATATATCTTATATTTATCCCATCTGTTCTTTGCTCTCTTCTATCTCATTTTCTGCCTTCTGTTGGGTTACTTAAACATTTTTTTTAAATTTTTATTTATTTATGATAGCCACACAGAGAGAGAGAGAAAGAGGCAGGGACACAGGCAGAGGGAGAAGCAGGCTCCATGCACCGGGAGCCCGACATGGGATTCGATCCTGGGTCTCCAGGATCGCGCCCTGGGCCAAAGGCAGGCGCTAAACTGCTGCGCCACCCAGGGATCCCCTACTTAAACATTTTTTAAAAATAATTTCATTTTATCTCTTATGTTGGTTTATTTGCTGTCACTCTATTATGTTTTTATGATGGTTGATTTATGATTTAGCCTATCACAGTCTACCTTCAAATGACATGATATCACTTCATGTCTAACACACAGTATACTTCTATTTTCCCTTTACAGCCTTTGTGCTATCAGTGTCCTATATTTTTTTCTATTTTTTTAAAGATTGATTGATTAATATGTCTGGTAATTTGGATGGCAGACTGAATTTTCAGGGCTGGATATCTTCACATTCCTATAAATATACTTGAATTTTGTTTTGGTGATGCAGTTAAGTTACTTGGAAAGAGTTTGATACTTTGAGATCTTGCTTATCTTAAGTGTTGTCAGTTGAAACTAGTGGTGTTTTAATCTAAGGACAATTTTGTCTTACTACTGAGCAAAACTCTTCTGAGTTCCCTGATATTCCATGAATTGTGAAGTTTTTCACTTTAACTAGTAGGAAGTGGAACTTTCCTAGCCCCAAGTGAATTTAGGGATTGTTCTCTCTTATCCTTTTATGTGACCCTTTCCCTGCCTTTAGGTAATTTCCTCACATGCATGTGAAGAAAGGCTTGAGGGGGACCTCCTGCCAATCTCAAAGGCTATCATTATGTGCAGCTCATTGGTCTTTAGTACTCTGCCCTGAGAACTCAGTCACCTTGACTTCCCTGGACCACCTGTCTTATCTATAGGGAGACTGTGGGGGTTATCCCTAGGTTCTCCAGCCTGTGCTACATCTTGGACACTTTCTGCAGGCAGTACTGGGGCAAATTGTATTTATTTTCTCCTCTCAGGATCCCCATCCTTCATTGCCTAATGTCCATGTCTTGAAACCACATTTCCTTCGGTGTTTTAGTTGTTTCAAGTAGGAGCTAAATCCAATCCTTGTCACTCCATCTTGGCCAGAAGCAGAAGTTCATTTGTGTTTCCAAATGTGTTCCATCCACAGTCTTGTCTTTTTAGGTGAGAAACAGAAGCTCAACCTCACTGGTTGATGTCTTCTGAACCTCAGTTGTCATTGTTGAAAAGGGTTAAGGCACAGATTACCTTATATTACCAGGCTTGGAAACATGTTCTCTCTAACCTCAGTTACCTGCCTTGACTAACTTGCTTGGCTCTTGTATTTCTTGCCCTAACCTCTGGTAACCAAACTTCTTTAGCTTCTTCCTTGTCTCCTTGAGAGGAGAAAATCTCTTGATAAACCCAAATCCCTACTCAATAATATATTCTATATATTCTACCCACACCTACTAACCTGACATGCATTCTTTCTTTCATTCATCAAGTGTTTACACAGTGCCTATAGTAAACCAGGCACTCTGCTAGGTAACAGGATTGTAACTGTAAGCAAAATTAGACACTATCCCCACTTGCATGGTTATTCCAGATATTTTCTGACCACAATAATCAGTAAACATTGAAATGTACACATTGGCTTTATCTGACTCTAGATTTAACCACAATGATTATAGTACAAAAGCACTTCACTTGCTTTTTCTATTATGTAGTACTCTCAGTTGGAGCAAGACCATGAACATTTAGGTTAACTTTAAAGGCTGCTCAAAGCTATGTCATTTCCTGTGGTATCAACTTACTACAAAGGTCATCATAGAGTCAGTTACCCAATTTTGCTCATAGGTCCTGAACTAGAAACAGAGTTTCCTTTCTCTCATCTGGCTCCATGTTTAAAAAACTCCCACTAAAGCTTAAATTTCACTTCTTGGGATGTGTTTAGGCATATATAAAGTTACAATATGAAATGCCATCCCTTAGTCATTTACATGAACCAATAAATAACTCAGCTGATACCAGCTATTTCCTGGTCTTGTCCCTTCTGTAGGCCTTTGATCCCTATAACAGAGAGTCTGACTCCTAGTTTTTTTTTTTTTCATTCCTTTACCCTGAATCCTCACTTCCACTTTGTACTTATCCCACCTCCAACACACATCCACTTATTAGAAAGGAACACTCATACTCACTCCTCCCATTACCTATGAAGTAACATCCTCTTGAGTATCACTCCTGGTCTATTGCCTTATCCCTTATCCATGCTTCCACAGGTTCTTTGATTTATGGGTGACTGCTATAGGTCTATGTTCTCCCCTGAGAGGATCTAATATAAAAGGCTAAAAAAATAAAAATAAAATAAATAAAAGGCTCTGAGCAATGAGGTACCAATCTCTCTTTTCTTCCTTTTCCCAGACCAGTATTGGATAAGAGGCACAGTCTTGGATAAGAGTGTATGCTTGCAAACATGTTTTCCCTCATGTGGGTTTTCCATGACCAGGATTTGGAGATAGGAGGACATGTGTGAGAGAAGGATGGAGAGTGTGTTAGTAAGCAAATCTGAGTTGCTCACCAACACCACATCTTCCAACCTGGCTTTTATTGGTAACAAAGTGATATTTTGATCACCATCTGCCTTACTCTTGTATTTACCATTCAATTGGGTCTACACACAAGGAGAGATGAAAGCATCTTATCTGGAGCGTTACCTACAGTGAACAGTAACTAACTTAGGACCTGGAGAGGGAAAGATCGTATTTATAAGTGACATGTCACCTAGATTCATAGTCTACAAGAATATGAATGAAGCTGGTCAACAAGATCATGTTCCCCTGCCACTGGGCGGCAGAAACTCTCCCATGAAATTGGCCCTTCATTTGCCATTAGTCGTTTATCATCCCATGTGCTCTGACAGTGAGGAGGGTGCAGTGGATGGTGGGGAGGTTGGAAGTTTGGACAGAACACTGATGAAGTTCTTAACCAGGAAACATCTTGACCCTATGATCCCACCTTCCTGTTAAAGGGCTCCATTTCCTTGATGCAGCATGAGGAATTCTA
Organism: Vulpes lagopus; assembly: GCF_018345385.1. NCBI lineage: Eukaryota > Metazoa > Chordata > Mammalia > Carnivora > Canidae > Vulpes > Vulpes lagopus. The sequence continues at coordinate 25,262,227 of NC_054828.1, read as the reverse complement.
CGTGAAAAGTTAAATATAACCTTGAATTAGTGTTTCTGGACAGGAAATGCAGTTTGAAAGTAAGGAAGATGGTAAAGATATTGACAAAGCATACACAAACATAAAAATCTAGCCATAGGAAAAAAAATGATACCCTTCATTCTGAAGACCCAGAAGAGCCTACTGAAGATACAGTATTTTCTGTTTCTGTTTTTGTTTTAGGGTAGCCTAAAGCAGGGTGTGATGAAAAACTAGAACAATCCAAACTTCAGTTTTCTTTGAGAAAAACCATCACCCTTAATTTGAATAGAAAATATAGAAACAGAGTATTTAAGAAGGTTTTTTAAAAATAACTTTTGCTTCATATTTTGGTGGCGACTTTTTTATTTTTAAATACCAGCACATGAAGGCTTCAGATGATAATGGAAGTTACATGGCTTTAGTCTATCTTTGGAGACACTGGGTTTCTTCTTTTTTGATAGCCTTCTTGGCTGCCCTTTGTATAGCTCATTTCCATTTTCACATGGACCTTTAAAAACAAGTGTGGTTCTTCCCTTTTAACTAGTAAACCGTATGCTATTCCTCTAGGTATGTGGGTATGCCCAGTTCCCCACTAGCCATTCAAATGATGGGTTGACACCATTTCATAATCTAGACTGAACTCAATAATTTCATAATGTTGGTTTGTAAGCCTATACTTTGGAGAATGTCAAATATATACCAAAGTAGGAAGGAACTTCTGCTTGAATCTCTGCATGTCCATCACTGGCTTCAATAGTGATCATCATCTATACCCCCACTCACTCCCCACTGCCAGATTTACCTTGAAGCAAATCCCCAAAACCATGTCATTTCCTCCATAAATATTTCATTACACATCTCAAAAATACAATCTCTTTAAAAATTACCCAGAATATCATTTTACCCCCAAAATCTTAATAATTCCTTAACATTTCAAATATCTCCACTAGATTATTTTGAAGCAAATATAAGATACCCTAATATTTCATTTATAAATAGTTCAATCTATACATCTAAAAAAATCCCACCTTTGATTTTTTTTCTTAGCAAAATCACAATGTCATTTTCACACTTTTCACACAAGTTTTTGACACATGGGTATGCACTTTGAAGCCATCATCACTATAAACATCCTGTTACTCCCAGATACATTTTGTTCTCTGAATCTGGATACATGCTTAACTTCTCCCAGTCTCAGTTTCTTTACTGTAAAATGAAGGCAAATAAAGGATACGTGTACAGAATTAGATGATCATTAATGTCCCATACGTGTCTAAATTTCTAGTATTCTTTCTTGGCTTGCTGCTCTATCAGGTGTTAGGGACAGGTATATGTGAGCTTCGTCTCTGTATGTAAAATCCACAGATGGAGCCGGTAGGTTAAATCCATTTTTCATATTACATAGGGCTTTTTTCCTCCAATTAAAATAAAATAGGAGGCCCTTTAGCTGCTTTCTCTCTTGCATACCAGAAAGATTCATAAATTGGTTGCTCAATGCTGAAAACTGGCACATTTCTATTTAAGTTTCTGCCTCACAAATCTCTCATTTTGAACGTCTGTGAACTACTGCCCTCCTTCAAACCAAAATGAATGTTATGTAGGTTCAGGGCCCTGCAGGCTCTAATCATTCTCTAAAACAGGAAAGCACACCGGGATGAAGGATCAAACATCTCCCAGGGAAGAGTTAGAGAGATGCTGATTTTAAAATGTTCAAGAGATGATCAAAATGAACATAGCAGGCAAGTGTTTAAAGCTGAGAAGATCTTAGCAAAGGTAGTTTGAATAAAGCTGGATCTATAGACACTGGTCTAGGCAGAAACTACTGGCAGGGCATGAGCAAATTTGGGTCTATAGTATTAATAAAGAGTATGATGAATTTTGCCGGAGATTTGAAAATTTCAAGGACTCTCAGCAACACATTGGTTTGTTCATTTACTCACCCACTTGGTGTTAGGTAGCTAGTAGGTCTGAGAACACTAAAATAAGTAATCTGTCACCACCTAGGGAGCTAGAAGTAGATAGAAGATAGAAGATTCTTGGATATCTACAGTCCTAAGCAGACCATAATTAGGGCCTCAGTTTCCCCTCCTGAGAGGGTTGGACTTTAGGATCACAAAGACAAAATACCCAAAGACAATTCGGATGGAAATTAAAAGGTTCATTTCACTGGATCCTTTAGTATAAAAGTCTATAATTCAAAGATGTCACATAATAGTTCAACATATATTCATTCAGGATGCCGCTAGCATTGTGGGTGCAGTTTCTTCTCCCTAGAAATCCTTTCCCATCTTTTTCTGCGGCTAATTCTTATTTATTTCTGTGTCTCAGTTTAGGTGTCTTTTGTTTTGGGAGGTCCACTCTGACCTCTAAGTTTTAGCAAATACTCCATGCCACTCATCACTCTACTTATCAAGTGTCTCATATTCACTGGAGCCACCCAGCGGTCCCCATGCAGTAGGGAAGAGTAATTGGCTCTGTTAGCTGTTCCTGCATTGAAAAAAAAAAATCCCCAAAGTAAATGCCTTAAAATATCAACTCTCTATCTAGCTCACCATTCTGTGGGTTGGTTGGCAGGTTCTGGTGTACACTAGCCTGACTGGTCTCACCTGGGGTCACACATGCTTCTGTGGTCAGCAGGAAGCTGGGTATCTAGGCACCTCACCAGCGGCTCTTCTCTGCTCCCGGTGGGCTTCCATTCAATAGTGGAGCTCAGTGACTTTGCACAGTATCATGCCACTCAGCCTATTGCTTACAAGTCACAAGGCCATCGCAGACTCAAAGGGTCAGGAGATAGATTTTGCCTCTTAATGGAAGAAGCTGCAAAATACTGTAGCCATTTCTGCAACTCACTACCCTGATTTTAAAACTGAGACAGGGGCAGCCCCGGTGGCTCAGTGGTTTAGCGCCGCCTTCAGCCCAGGGTGTGATCCTGGAGATTGAGGGTCGAGTCCTGCATTGGGTTCCCAGCATGGAGCCTGCTTCTCTCTCTCTCTCTCTCTCTGTGTCTCTCATGAATAAATAAATAAAATCTTTAAAAGAAAAAAAACTGAGACAGTTTTCTTCAGGGAAAAAGCTGAGTTTTGTGTAAAATAAGGAAAGAAATCCTCATGGAGTTGCCAGGATAGACTTGGAACAAGCAAAGTAAATTGCCTTCTGAATACAAAGGTTCCCCCTCAAATTTTTTTCTAATTTCCATGGGCACCCTGGAAGTGAGAGGGCTGTTGAGACCAAGAAGGTTGCTGAGATCTATGGAAATAGCCAGCACTCTGAGGGCTGATGCAGTGCCTTGCACACTCATGCACACATTCCTCAGACTTTCACCTAAAGTTCTTCATGAGCAGCCAGACCAACAGTACTTTGGAGAGGAAGATGGGATGGGAGGTGTCCAGGGAGGTGACATGGAGTGGCAATGAGGAGTTATCCAGAAACTTACACCTACGTCACTTCTGATTTTTCCTTTAATATGGGCAATTTTAAGGATATTGGTCCTTAAAGGATCCTACTTTTTTTTTTTTTTACAGTTTTTGGTGGAAAATTTCAAACATTATGTAAGTAGAATAGTTTAATGAATATCTATGTACTCAAACTCCTGCTCCCACTGTGATCAATTCATGTCTGCCTTGGTTCACCTTCTGCCAACCACATGATTTGAAGCAAACCCAGGATCTCTCCTTTGTAAATATTTCCATTTGTATTTCTAAAAGATAAGGAATTATTTTTAAAAGTGTATATTCACACTACTACTATAACAACTTCAAAAATTAACAATAATTCCTTAAAATTGTCAAATATGCAGTCAATGTTCAAATTTCCAATTGTCTCCATACTAAGGTCTGCACATTGCAAATGATTGATACATTTTTATTTATTTCTATTTTTTATTGGTATGTTTTATGTCTATTAACCTATAAGATGATTCTCTGATATTCTCTCTCTATTACTTCTAATATATTTATTGAAGAAACCAGGTCATTTGTCCTATAATTTCCCCTGGTCTGGATTTTATGGATGGCACTCCATGCTGCCATTTAACATGTTCATTTAGGGCAGCCACGGTGGCTCAGTGGTTTAGTGCCACTTTCAGTCCAGGACGTGATCCTAGAGACCCAGGATGGAGTCCCACGTTGGGGTCCCTGCCTGGAGCCTGCTTCTCCCTCTGCCTGTGTCTCTGCTTCTCTCTCTCTTTCTCTCTCTGTGTCTCTCATGAATAAATAAAATCTTTAAAAAAAATAACATGTTCATTTATCTGTCTTCCATTTTTCCTATAAATAGGTAATTGGATCAAGAGGCTTGATTAGTTTCCAATTCATTTGCTTTGGGAAAACTATAAGTGATAAGGGCCACCCCTTTTATTTTGGAAGACATTTTCCAGACTCCTGGCTTTAAAATTCTGTGCATCAAATGATATGAGTTTGCATTTTGAATAAATAAAATATTCACAATCTTTTCCTTCCAATAATGAATACATTTTGGTTTTTCCATGTTTACTACTCTGGCAAAAAAAAAAAAAAAAATAGGGAGTGAGAAATACGCATGGTTTTTTGAAATGCCAAAGCAATAATTTTCCAAATCAGTTTGGAAGTGCCTTTGATGTATGTGTGATCTAATTTCCAACACTCAGCAATAAAACTCTGCGAGAAGACCTAGTGAAATGTCCAACACACTGGTGTGAGCAGTAAAATGGAAGCAATCAGTTATAGAAAAGGAAAACTGCTGCCACAGGGAGGTTTGGCTATTCAGAGGAAAGAATGAAAGAAGCAGGGGTTGCCAGTAACTTCTGGCACCCACTAGCAACATCAGGCATCTAAAGAAGACGTTTCTGTCTCTGTTGGCCATCAGTAAATATCCGGGTTAGCTAGCAGCTATTCATGATCTTATTGTCAATTAGGAGTTGGCAACTGGGCTATAATGTGTTTGTAAATACACACAGAGCCATAGCTTACATCATTTCTTTTAAAAAGAATTGCCCTCTCTATTGGAACTATGCAGGCTGTGAAAGCAATACTTTTTTTTATTATCTACTTCATCTAACGATCTCTTTAAAAAGAACAATGACTTCAGAACTAGTTATAGCACTAAATATGAAGAAGGAAAGTGCAAACCAGAGCAGCTCCCCCTTTTCCCAAAATTCCTGCAGGGGGAAATCTGTGGAGTGGAGCTGGCCTCTGGGGAAAAGGCTAGTCTCACTAACATGCTATATATAGAATCTGGGAAAAGAAAGTGACCCATGTGCCCTGCATCTAAAGGCTATCAAACAGCAGGCCTGAGGTTCAATATGTCCTTGGCTTCCCCATTCTCATCCCTTTGTTTGATTTTTACAAGAATCTGTATGGGAGCTCTCTCTCTCTCTCTATTGTTCTTTTTGTTTTGTAAAACTATTTTATTCTCTTATTTTTAGGACATAGGAAGCAATGCACAGAGGTGGCTTCCATAGAGAAGCTATAAAAGGCTACATTTTAACTTGATATCATGAGCGTTGGGAAATGGATGCATTGTTGTACAGCTGTTGACTCTTGTGTAAAACAGTCTCAGATTAGGTCTGGTGCTGGTGAAAATGCCCTCCGGCCCCACCATTACCACCAGCTACCAGAGGAAGGTCTCTACCTTGAGCAAGGAATTGCCAAGCAGTGGAACAAGCACTGGGCTAGCTGAGCTGCACTTGAGTTTCCTCAGTCAGAAAGTAAGGTCCCAGCAGCCCCACCTGCCTCTCAACTCTCAGAGGTATTATAGACAATTATATTAGTTCCCTGTCACTGAGGTAACAAGCTAATACAAATGTAGTGACTTAAAACAACATAAATTTATTATCCTACAGTTCCAAATGTTGGAAGTCCGACATGGGTCTCACTGGGCCAAAATGAAGGCATCAGTAGGGCTGTGTTCCTTTTTGTAGGTTCTAGGGAAAAATTCGTTTCCCTGCTTTTTCCAGCATCCAGTGGCCCTTCTTCTATCTTCAAGCCAAGTGCTCCCCGTGCTGGCATTTCCCTAGTTCTCTGCAGCCAGAAGTGTCCTTTGACTTTAAGCATTCATGTAATTAAATTAGGCCTGTCCCATTAATCCAGGAAAGTTTTCCCATCTCAAGGCCCTTAACCCTCTTCACAGCTGCAAAATCCCCTTTATCACACCAGGTAACATATTCACAGGTAGTGGGGACAAGGGTGTGGACATATTTTTGGACCCATTATTCTGCCTACCTCAAAAATTACATTTACCTTAGGAAGAGGGGGGAAAAAAAACCGAGGAAGGAAACATTCTCAAGGGGATTCTCTTTTTTTAAAAGATTTATTTATTTATTTTAGAGAAAGGGAGAGAGCATGCATACTAGTGGGGGGAAGTGCAGAGGGGGAGAACCTTCAAGCAGGCTCCCCGCTGAGCACGGAGCCAGACATGGGTCCATCCCAGGACTCATAAGATCATGACCCATGAGATCGTGACCCAAGCTGAAACCAAGAGTTGGGCGCTCAACCAACTTGAGCCACCCAGGCACTCCTCAAGAAGACTTTTAAATCCACATTCCTTACCCTGTCATTTAAGACCTTTTCATCAATCTACCTGTCCAGAATTATTGCCCCATTTTTCAACTTAAAATAATGTACAGTTTCTTTACCTAAACCGAACAATGCATGCTGTGGGCTTTGCCTCTTCCCACGCTGTTCCTGCTTCCTAAGAGCCTGGGCCATCCCACCCCCTTCTCGGCATCACCACCTTTCCCCAAGGTCCAGCTAATGCACATCTCTTAAAAGCCTTCCCCAGTCCTCCAAGAGAGAAGCAAAACATCAGTATTTTGTCTGTTTGCTTTTGTTAATAAAGCTCTGCCCGGTCCTGTAACTCCTGTCCCATGAGGCTGCAGGCTCCGAGCCCTGGTGCCCTGTGCACAGCAGGAGCTGCACCCATGGTGTTGACTAAAGGCCCCAGTGACCCTCAGTGGACTCCAAGTGGGAAGAAAGAAACCACAGAGAGAACACCATAGATGGCATTCTGTCCCCTTAGATCCTTGAACTGGGCAAGAAGCGCCTCATCGGGTGTTTGCCCCTAATGGAGGAGAAGCTACCTGCACACACAGTGGGCATGTGAGTCCTGAAAAGAGGGAGTCCTTGTATCCCCTTTAGGAAAAATGGACACATCCTGATGCTGTACAAGGTCTAGCAGTAAGAGAGAGAAGTTATCAAGGCCGCTCCCCCCTTCACCTCTTCACTCCTCACTTGTCCCACTCCCCTCCACATGAGCAGGAGGAAAGTGTGTGGAGAAACAGGTCACAAAACAGTTGTTACGGGTTGAATTGTATCCCCCCTAAATTCACATGTTGAAGTACCCCCAGTACCTCAGAATGTGACCTTATTTGGAAACAGGGTCTTTGCAGACGTAATTAGTTAAGCTGAGGTCATAGTGGAATCTGCTAGCCCCTGATCCAATATGAGTAGTGTCCTCACAGAAAGGGGAAATTCGGATACAGACATACAGGGAAGAGCCCTCCGAAGACTGGAGTTAGGGTGCCGTAAGCCAAGGAACTAGCAGAAGCTGGGGACAAGGCCGGGAACATATCCTTCCCTAACTCCTTCAGAGGGAGTATTGCCCTGCTCACACTTCCATCTCAGACTTCTGGCCTCCAGCACTATGAAACAATGAACTTGTTGTTCTAAGCCATCTGGTGTGTGCTTCTTTGTTAGGGAAGCCCTAGGAAACTAATACAAACTCATGCTCATTTTGGTTGACTTCCTGTGAAAGCAAATTTTCTTCAGACAGAAGACGCTTCCAGTACTGTAGGAAATAGCATTACTGAGTAACTTTGAACTTGTTACTTCTCTAAACCCCAATTTCCTCATCTGTGTGGGGTGCATGTGAGGATAAATGTGATCTTGAACATAAGGCAACTAGCTAATGTGCCCCGAGGGGCACATTAAAAGCTCTCAATAAATGTGGTGATATTAGTCCCACTCCACATAGGGATGTGGATACATTTAGTTAGTGGTCAGAGCTCTGGCTAGAGCATCAGGCATCAGGGAGGTGTCTGGGCATGGGGGGCTGGAAACGGTGGAGCCAGATTATAAAGCTGAGGAAGACGTCAGGGAAACCTTCTAACTGGTACTCCTTCAGTGTTACCTGGCTTATCTACTTCCTTGCCTGCCTCTACCCCATCTTCATCTACTTCTCCCTGTTGGCTGCTGTGCTGAAGAGGAAAGGAAATGTAAATACGTTTATAGTTCATGGCAATTCCAGCAATCAGCAAAGTAAGAAAACCACCCAATTGGTGGAACCTCGTTTATAATAATGATTGTGGAATAAGTGAATAAATAAATGGATGAGCAAATGAGCAAATAAATGAATGAATGTGTCTTGTGGCTCCCTAGACTCTGAGTGTTTTCACCCCACAACCCCACTAAAAAGTAAGGTTTGCTTTGGCTCCCACTGTCATCATTCAGATGATAGCCATTTGATCTTCTGTCTCAGATCCAAGAGATTTTAGCAGTTACATGAGAAGAAATTATGTAAACATGGGAAGAGCACCAATGAACTTAAACCCTTTGGTGTGTCTCACTTCAAACAGCTAAGCCTGACTTTCCAGCTTGCCTTTGTGGGGCCTGCAATATTAGCCTTCCCTCACCCCTACCATGGTCTCCCCCACTCAGCCTTTTGCCCAAGTCTGGTTTACCTGGTGACTAATCTCACTGTCTATCCACCCACCCCTCAAACATACATATACATTTGCTCCAAGATGCTCCCAATCAGCATAAATCTTGGGTCTCTGCTCTGCCCAACATCACCCTACGGCTATCACACCAGCCGGAAGCATAAACATAACAGAAGGGAAATGTACCCCCTCTTAGATCAGATTTCCTTCCATATTTTTTCCTTCTCGATAATGTCTTAAGTAATATAAACTTGTTAACTCCATATCCTCATATGGCTGGACTGTTAAGGCGAGTTTGCTCCATCCTCCCTCAATCTGTAGCTCACACCTGTCCATGAGACCTGCATATTTTGTGTCCTGATCCTGTAGTTCCAGAGCTCTGCTTTGTTCTCCTACAGTTGAGCTATCCCACACTTGCTGCCCACGATTCCTTGGGAAACTCATTCCCACTTGAGTACTTGGCCATTCTATTTGGCGTATTTCCTCCTTTCCCCCAGTCCTATTTACCACTTCTCCCAAATGCCTGAAGAATTTACCAACAGTTCTATCAATGCCTCTCAGACAGTTGGCTCCTAACCTCGAGTTCCCCCCAGTGACTGAGAGACTAGTTCTGGTTCAGCTCAGACCCTCTTCAACCATGTATCTGCTGGCCTCCTCCTCTTGTCTCCTGCTATCTAGTGTACCCTGGGCTATTTGATCCTGGCTTCAAGACCTCATTACCACCCTTGACACTTGCTTGTGTACAACTGGTGTCATCCATAAGTAGTAAATGTCTATTGGTTTATTTCTACAAAATTGTGCTTCCTTCTAAAGTCCTCTGCTACCTTCCAGCGATGGCTGTGGAAGGCTGAGTTCTGTCTTTTGAAATGTTCCACATTTTTACTTGAAGTGCTATTCTGGGAGGGGGTGGTAGACTGGGTCATTTCCTCTTTGGAAGAAAAGGTGAAATGAATTGCCCAATTTGCATAACACCCTGGCACTTCTAGTCCTGTTACTAATGTAGCCCTAACTCCTCTTTTGTTAGACAGTTTTATGCAACCATGTTGTGCCTCATAGCAAGTACCTCACATGTGCATAAGTCATTTCCACTTCCTCTCTTGCCACACAACTAGGAAATGGGCCTGGGGCTGGCTTGTGTGAGAAGTTCTAGAGGGAAGATGGTTGAGTTAACAAAGGGATGCTAAAGAGTAGGAAAACAAAACGAAGAGCCCTCTTTACCAACCTTTTAAATTCTTAAATAGCAAACAGGAATGAAGAGAATTCCCTCTCGTGACATATTTCTTCTTAAAGATGAGCATTTCTTTTTTTATTCTAGAGTTTTTGATTAAATATTTAAAATAAAGGGATCTCTTCGTATCTTCCTGGTTTGTAAAGAAATATCACCTCCACACTGATCTCACAAAGAGCACCTGGAAGTCAGAATCAAACTTCCTTGCTTTCAATTGAAGGGCTGGGAAGCACTTGGAGAAGGCAGAGCCAGCTCCACTCACAAAGGGCTGTAATGTGCGTATCCTCTCATCACACTACTTCCAGGCAGCTGCTGGATGGCTTTTTGGTATGCTTATTAAAATAATGCAATGCGAAGTTAAATCTCCAAGCTTGCAAACAACCAAATATCTGCTTTGTTTGAGAGGAAACATATTCCCCTCTTTTCAATGATTCTGGGACCCAGGGACCCATAATGGCCACTTTTCCCCTCATCTTCCCTTAGCAAAGCTTTGCAGAGAGAAGGGCTGCCAGAGGCACCAGGGGAAGCTACTGAGCACATCTTTATCCAGCCCACTGTGGAAGGTGCCCCAAGGGATGGGAGTTCAGGGTCCCTCTGCCTTCTACTTGAGTTACCTTTGTCATCTAGAGAAAGGGATGCCATCACTACACTCATATTTTCCCCTAAACCACACACCTCATAGCAGAGGTAAAAATTAGTATTTCTCCCATCATGCAGCAATGTGGAAAGAACCTTCCTGTGCCTGCCCCTCAGGAGTTTTGTCCTTCCACGATGCCAGCTTTATTTAATCATAAAGCAAGGTTAACACAATTGTAAAGCAGGTTCAGGATTCCAGACTCAACGACATTTCACTACGCATTTAACTTGGCTTCATACACGTCACACGAAGTGAAGCACAATACAAAGTCACACAACAAGCAAGATACAACAAGTCAGACCAAAGTCAAACCAAAGGCAAAGTGGGTCAGTGAGGGCACAGTGGAAATGAGGACTCTCTCCCTTGGGCTCTCAGTGCTACTGCTTTGCTGTTCCAGCAGTGGAGGATCAGTTATGCTCCGAGATTTGCCAGGCAGAGCTTTCGGGGGCAAGATGCCTTTTTGATGTGGTCAGATGTGAAAGGGTCAGCGTCTGGAGTCTGAAAGTTTGCTGCAAAAGTCTTCTCCTTTTAAAGGGGAAGTCTTAGGCCTTTGCAGGTTTCTTCTGGTTCTGTTGGTTATCAGCTCTGGATGTCTTTAGCCTGTGCTGGTTTTGGCAATATCTGGTCTTAGCTGTAATGCCCTTGGAGGCTTAGGTCACTGCTTGGCAGGAGTGACTCCATCTTGCTCTCTAGAGAAAGTTTCCTACATCTCCTGAGCCAGGGTTGTCTGTACACTGGTGACTGTAATGATCAATTTTACATGCCAACTTGATGGAGCCACATGGTGCCCAGATATTTGTTTAAACATTATTCTGGGTGTGTCTGTGAGGATGTTTCTGAATAAGATTAGCATTTAAATCAGTGGACTGAGTAAAAAAGATTGCCCTCCCCAATATGTATGAACCTCATCCAGTCAGGCAAAGGCCTGAATAGAATAAAAGGCTGACCCTACCCCCTAGGACAGAATTCTCCTGCCTGACTGCATTTGAACTGAAACATTGGCTTTTTCCTGTCTTTAGACTTGAACTGAAATACGAGCTCTTCCTGGGTCTTGATCCTGCCAGCCTTTGGACTGGAACTTACACCACTAGCTCTCCTAGTTTATAGGCCTTAGGACTCAGACTAGAAATACACCATCAGTTTCCTGGGTCTCCAGCTTGCCAACTCACCCTGCACATCTTGGGCCTTCTAGCCTCCATAATTGGGTGGGCTAATTTCTTATCTATTTATCTATCTACCTACCTACTTATTCATCCTATTAGTTCTATATCTCTGGAGAATCTTAATACAGCAATAAATGAGACTAAATGAGGAAAGCCAAGAATTTGATATACTGTAGGCAGATATACAGAAGGCTCTCTTCCTTTCTTAATGTTCAGAATTTCAGAAACTGGAACCCCTAACTCAAGCTTGGCTGACAGTCACTTGCTGAAGCTCCCAGGGGTTCAATTGCATATTTCTGTTGAACTCACCTCTACCTCCAACACTAGAGAAGGACCTAAAGGGCCCTAGTAAGTTTCATTGAGAAATGGGGTTGAAATGTTCCTATCAATAGGAATTGTTTTCCAATGGTCCTGCAGAGGACCACTGTCCTTACTGTTTTAATAATGATGATCATTGTGGGCTTCCCCTTATAGAGTGAGCTAGTGTAAGACAAAGAATTAGATTCCTCAGTGAAGGAAAAAGGGCCCCATGGTGGAATCTGGAATTTTATTGCCTTTTAATGGCCACTGCAAAACATAGCCTAGTGTTATTAAATGCTTTGATTAGTTTTTTATCTTCACCCTAAGATCTGTAAAATAATAATAATAATAATAATAATAATAAAAAATAATAATAATAAATAATAATAATAAATACCAGAAAATTCTTCTAAACCTCAAGCAGAAGATTATAGCAACATATTTACCAGAGACCATGATTAATCAATTACAAATCAATTCACATATTTACAACATCTTAATTTGGACTAATTAAGAGAACATTTAGTGACTTCTTTTCTTCCCCCATAACACCTCTGTTGAGGGATAGACAGATATTTTCTGCACTTCAACTTTTCATTTATTTGGTTGTTCACTGATCATTAGCACTTAGCTTACTTCTATGGGTAGAATTAGTTTGCAACCAACTTTGAAATTCTCTAAAAGGAAGACTGAGCTCTGAAGTCATCTGATGCATCTTGCCTTACATGAATGGATTTCTCCCTCCTTTTGAACAACTTCTGAGCTAATAACGTGGAGTAGGAAGCTTGTCATGGAGAAAGTAGATTAGTAGTCATTACCAGAGGTAACGGAGAAGTTCACTTTACCTTAATAATACCCAAAAGGAGTACTTTAACATCTACCTATACAGAATATATTGACCCCCAAAAGAGACTCCTTCTAGTAATATGTGACTTTTCCATGGTTCTTGAGGCACTCCTCATTTGGGGGGAGGCTACCCCTATTTAGCTTTATCCACTGACCAAAAACAAGTAGTAACTCCATTTCCAGGCATAGAAAATCAACTTCCTTTTCTGATTTCTCCAGTTCCTGCTATCCAGGATGGAGTCCAAGAGAAAATAACTGAAATAGTTCAAATTTGAGCTAAACACTTGGGTCACAGGTATGAAGAACAAGGTATAAGCATTAATGGGATGAGGGCTGGCTTTTGGCTTAGAGGAGTTATAGGGTATACATATTCTCACTTCTGAGTCCAAGCAAAGAGTATTAAATTGGATGAATGTGAAGACATTACAAAACGATGATTAAAACTCACGGGTGCTAAGAATGTGTGCAAGACTCCTCTTCACTAGTGAAAAAGAAAGTTCTTAAACTTGAAACATGGCATCAATAAGTCCCCGGAAAGAGATCTGATAAAACCCAAAGGGCAGGAGTTAACTTTGCTTATAGATAGCACTGAAAGCACTAACCTAGCACTAAGTAAGCACTGAAATGCTTTCTTTTTAGACTTCAAAGAGGCTCAAGGACAGAGCAGCTGTGCCCTGGCAGCTTCCCCTTTGATGGCTGGACCCCTCATCTCACTGCACCAAGGGCAAGCCAACAATCTGTGTGGAGAGAGAAGGGCAAATATCACTGATAAAATACCTTCCAAGGGACAGAGGGGGGAAACGCAAATATGACCAATTAATACCTAGATTCCATCTGATACGGGATCAAAGCTGACAGTTTATACACAAGCAAATACAATGAATCAATGCATAGCCCCAATTTTAGAAATGTAAATGTAAAATTTTATGAGAGCATGAGGTACCTATAAAGCTCACAAATGAATAACAGTGTAAATATCCAGCTTGGTCAGACTCTAAACTGGTTTGATCTTTAGGGACAACACTGTGGCAATATGTATACTAAAAGCTACAAATTAGGTTTATGACTTCTTATAATCTAGTATTCTATTTTGGGAATTATGCCACATATAAATTACATATATACAAAAAATTTTTTAATTACATATTTACAATTGTAAAAAATAGGAATAATTTTGAATGCCTGAGAATAGGGAATTGGTTAAATAAATTATGACACCTTAACCTAAAAGCATGTAGACACATCCCATTATTTTATAGATGAATGACACTCAGGAGTTTAAATCTAGGACAGTGAATAGTTTTCATCTTAGGCACCAATTCTCTTAACTTGAAAGCATGTCCTAGAGTCCTAAACTGAAAAGGTCTGGGGCAATATTTGGACTTCTTGAAAAGAAAACCTGACCAATTAGTACTATCTGCCAAGCGTATGAGACTGAAGCTGAGATGTGGAAGGAGGCTCTATGCACATGACCATGAGCCCTGCATCACAGGATTGACCAAGGGCACACATGAGCAGTGGAACCAGTCTCCTTCAGTGTGTTCTAAAACACAAATCTTCAGCTAGGGTTTGAGGATTTCTGTGGGTGGGCAAAGATGTCCTAGCAGCTACTCTGGAAGTTTCCTTATCCAACCCTTAATATCTGTATATATCCTTTCATACAATAGATTGACTGAGATCTGTCCTGAGTTCTCAAAAGCCTATTCCTACTTTAAAAAGATAGGCATGCTCCTTCACCATCTTAAATCTTTCATATTTATTTATTTATTGTTTTAATTTTAATGCCAGTATAGGTAACATATACTGTTATATTTGTTTCAGGTATAAAATACAGTGATTCAATAAATCCATGTATTACCCAGTGCTTATCACATCAATTGCACTCCCTAATCCCATTCCCCTTATCCACCACCTCCACTCTCCTAACCATCAGTTTCTTCTCTATAGTTGAGTCTGTTTCTTGGTTTGCCTCTCTATCTCTATTATTCCTTTGCTTGTTTCTTTTGTTTCTTAAATTCCACATACGAGTGAAATCATATGATATTTGTCTTCCTCTAATTGACACACTTTGCTTAGCATTATACTCTCTGGTCTCATCCACGTCATTGTAAATGGCAAGATTTCATTCTTTTTTATGGCAGTAATATTCTAATATAAAACCTCTTCTTAATCCTTTCATCCATCGGTGGACACTTGAGCTGCTTCCATAATTTTGCTATTGTGAATAATGCTGTTATAAACATAGGGACGCAAGTATCCTTTTGAATCTGTGTTTTTGTATTTTAGGGGTAAATACTCAGTAGTGCAAATACTGGATCATAGGACAGTTCTGTTTTTAACCTTTTGGGGAACCTCCATACTGTTTTCCTCAGTGCTAAAACAGTTTGCGTTCCTACCAACAGTGCACAAGGGCTTTTTTTTCTCTACATCCTCACCAACATTTGCTCTTTCTTGTGTTTTTGATTTTAGCCATTCTGACAGGTATGAGGCAATAGATATCTCATTGTAGTTTTGATTTGCATTTCCCTGACAATGAATGAGTGATGCTGAGCATCTTTTCAGGTGTCTGTTGGCCATGTGGATGTCTTCGTTAGAGAAATGTCTGTTCGCGTCTTCTGCCCACTTTTAAATTGGATTATTTGCGTGGAGGGAGTGTTGAGTTTTAGTTCTTCATATATTTTGGATACTGACCCTTTATTGGATATGTCATTTGTAAACATCTTTTCCCATTCAGTAGGTTGCCTTTCAGTTTTGTTGATTGTTTCCTTTGCTGTGCAGAAGCTTTCTGTTTTGATGTCATCCCAATAGTGTATTGTTGCTTTTGTTTCCCTTGCCTCGGGAGACCTCTCTGGAAAAATGCTGCTGTGGCCAGTGTCAGAGAAATCACTGCCTGTGCTCTCTTCTAGGATCTTTATGGTTTCAGGCCTCACAGTTAGGTCCTTAATACACTTTGAGCTTATTTTTGTGTATATGATATAAGAAAGAGGTCCAGTTTCATTCTTTTGCATGAAGCTGTCTGGTTTTCCCAACACCATTTGTTGAGGAGACTGTCTTTCCCATTGCATTATTCTTGCATCCTTTGTCAAAGATTAATTGACCACATTAATCGTGGCCTTATTCTTGGGCTCTCTATTCTATTGATTGAGAGATCATTGATCCTTGCATCTGTTTTTGTGCCAGCACCATACCGTTTTGATTATTACAGCTTTGTAGTGTATCTTGATGTCAGGGATTGTGCTGGTTCCAGTTTTGTTTTTCTTTCTCAAGATTGCTTTGGCTATTTGGGGTCTTTTGTGGTTTCATACAGATTTTAGGATTATTTGTCCCAGTTCTGTGAAAAATGCTGGTGGTATTTTGATAGGGATTGCATTAAATCTGTAGATTGCTTTGGGTAGTGTGAACATTTTAACAGTATTTACTTTCCCAGTCCATGACCACAGAATATCTTTCGATTTAGTTGTGTTGTATTCAATTTCTTTTGTCGGTGTTTTATAGATCTCAGAGGTCTTTTATTTACCTCCTTGGTTAAGTTTATTCCCCTAGGTACTTTGTTATTTTGGGGGTGCAGTTGTAAATGGGATTGTTTTCTTAATTTGTCCTCCTGCTGCTTCATTATTGTATATAGATGTGCAACAGATTCCTGTACATTGCTTTTGTATCCTGCGACTTTAGTGAATTCATTTATTAGTTCTCATAGTTTTTTGGTGGACTCTGTAGAATTTTCTCTATGTAGTATCATGTCACCTGCAAGTAGTGAAAGTTTTACTTCTCCCTTGCCTATTTGGATGCCTTTTATTTCCTTTTTTGTCTGATTGCTGCGGCTGGGCCTTCCAGTACCATGTTAAATAAAAGTGGTGAGAGTGGACCTCCTTGTCTTGTTCCTGGCCTTAGGGGAAAAGCTGTCAGTTTTTCCCATTGAGTGTGAGGTTCACTGTGGGTTTTTCTTATATGGCCTTTATGATGGTGAGGTATGTTCCCCCTAGACCCACTTTGTTGAGGTATTTTTTTTTAATCATGAATAGATATTGTACTTTCTCAAATGCCTTTTCTGCTGTATCTATTGAAATGATCATATGGTTCTTATCCTTTCTCTTATTGATATGACGTATCTCACTGGTTGATCTGCAAATATTGAACCACCTTCGCATCCTGAGAATAAATCCCACTTCATCATGGTAAATGATTTTTTGCATGTATTGTTGGATACAGTTTGCTAGTATTTTGTTGAGGAATTTTGCATCATCTGTGTTCTCAGAAATAATGGCCTGTAGTTCTCTCTCTCTCTCTCTCTTCGTGTGTGTGTGTGTGTGTGTGTGTGTGTGTGTGTGATGTCTTTATCAGGTTTTGGCATAAAGGTAATGCTGGCTTCATGGAATGAATTTGGAAGTTTTCCTTCCCCTTCTATTTTTAGGAATAGTTTAAGAAGAATAGGTTTTAACTCCTCTTTAAATGTTCGGGAGAATTCCCCTGTGAAACCATCTGGTCCTGGACCTTTGTTGGGAGTTTTTTGATTACTGATTCAATTTCATTGCTGGTAATTGGTCTGTTCAAATTTTCTATTTCTTCCTGTTTCAGTTTTGAGGAGTATATGACTCCAGCCAAGGGCATATTGGAGGAGACAGGTCTGCAGGAGGATGTGTGGGTGGGATGCAGTACTAGCAAGTTATTTAGTGAGTTTTGGCATTGCTCTGGTCCCTACTGGTGTCCATGTATCTAGGCTGGTGGGCTAGGGAAGGAAATGGCACCTGCCAGCTCCTCTGTTTCTGAAAAAAGTCTCCCAGGGATCCGAGATTAATAAATCTACCTCTCGCATATGCCAGGCATTTTCCAAACTGCTGCTTCTATGCTCTATTTCCACAGGGCTGTTTGTTGTGGTATCTCTTAAGGACAGGGACTCAGTTTCCTATTACTTCCTGGCTCTCACTCTCAGAGCTGAACTTGCGGATTCTTAAGGTTTCAAGGGTTAAGCCCCACTGAATATGACTAGTATAAGAACTTATATCTGTGCCCTCTGGCTTTTATGTGAATTCCTCATGCCTGGGGTACTTGGTGTGAGGGTCTGGTCTTCTCCCCTCTGCGTGTCTGAGGTGTCCCTCCCTTTTGCGGATAGTCCCTATTTAGCTCTCTGCCCTTCCTACCCTCTTTGATGTGGCCTCTTCTCTACATTTAGCTATGAAGAGTCTGTTCCAACAGTCTTCGGATCATTTTCTGGGTTTTTTACACTGAGGTGGGTGTTATCTAGTTGTATCTGTGGGATGAGGTGAGCTTAGGGTCCTCCTATTCTGCATTTTTCCTAAACATCCTCTAAATTTTACCAAATCTTTAAAAGGAATTAACACAAATTCTACTCAAACTCTTCCAAAAAAATTTTTTGAAGAAAATTTTAACACATCCTATGAGGCCTGAATTATTCTGATGTCAAATTCCGACAAAGATACTGTAAGAAAACCTACAGACAAATATTCATTAGTAATAAAGACTCCCCAAAATTCAGAATAGGCAAATCCATAAAGACTGGAAGATTAGAAATTACCAGGCATTGGTTGGGGGATGGGGGGAAGGTGAAGAGTGATTACTTAATGGATATGACATATTTTTAAGGCATAATGAAAATTGTTTGAAACTAGCTAGAGACTGGTTGCACAACCTTGTGAATATCATATATACAACTCATCTGTATACTTTAAAATTGTTAATTGTATTCTACTTAATTTCACCTCAGTAAAAATATAGGAACATGTATGATAGTAGATAATTGTTGTGGCTTTTTTCAGAATACACACACACACAAACACGATTAATATAGATAATCTGCAATTAGATAAACTCTTAGATAATCATAGGTAGATTACTTTTAAGGACTAACAACTTTAGGCAGCTCAGCTGCCCAAATGTTTCCTTAGACTAAAGATGGTATTCTAAGCTTGTTCTCTTCTCTCCAGTCATGATATAGGCCAGCTGAATTCCAGTAGTAACTACTCTTACCCAAGAGGCTAATCTATTTGGAGGACTGAGACTGGTGGCTCTTTACAGGGTGTGTTCACTGTGGGTGACAGAGTCTTATACTGGATTTGATATGGCATTCCTCACCTAAGATCCCTTCTTCCTTTTAAAGCTGGGAGGCTTTGTTTCACAGGTGTTTTGAGATATGACAACCTGAATCTGCTACAGAAATGCAAGTACCTGCAAGAGATGAATTCTCTGGGAAGAAGAAACTTAGCTCTCTTGGAGATCATAAACCTCAGCTAGCTGCTATAATTCTTCCCAAGATGTTTTATAGAGAAATAGCATGAGTTGGAGTTGGCTTATCCAAATGGCATAAACTGTTCATATCTGAATTTGAGACTGGCTCTTTTGCCCATGAAGCATAAAGCTTGCTGTGTCTATCAGATTGCAGGGAATAATTATTCACAAGAACTGAGTCCTTCAGGTAAAACAACTTCTATGGCTGAGACAGTTCCCCAGATACAGATGTTTGGTGTGAAACCAGTACATCATCCAGGTCCTGTAAGATGCACTATTTTATACTGAGGACCTTCTCTTTCTCCTCCTCCTTCTGAATCAATCAGTCACCAGCTGTAATTCCTTCCTACCTGCCTAGATACACCCTTCCCCATTTTCTCCCTTTTCTTCTTATTTGTATTTGTCCTAAGCAACTTTACAAAAGAAAAAAACAAGTAAATGCTAAGCTGTTTACATTGGTCCCAAAATTATTTCAACCAATAAACAGTTTTGCATGGTTCTCATGTATGTCGATATTATTTTATTCTACTTTTCTCACCATTTCACTCACAATTTTTTTTTCAGGATATTATTTAATTCAAGTAGCTGGGGGATATGACAAAGCAGCTTTCCCCCCAAAACTATCCCATGGACATTAAAAGGGATATTTGAGAAAATAGAGATCTAGGATCACATAAGTTTTGGAAACACTAGGTTAAGCCAAGTTTAACATGCGTTTTTTACCCTAAGATTTCTCAGAATATTCAATATGTGTTGTAAGCTTTCAAAATGGGGACTTGAAATATCCCTCAAATTTATTTAATCAATATATCTTTTCCTGTGAGGCCTTGGTAACAGAACTACTTATGGGTAATAGGTTAGAAAAATTTTTGTCACATATCTCCTAAAAGAATTTTAAAACTGTTCATTACATATTTAGGTTGACATTTAAAAATTTCAGGTAAATTTAAGTAGTTGCATTAATACAACTATTGAACATCAAAAATAAAATGTATCCATCTTTAAAAAGTATATGATGGAATTGCAAAACTATAACACTTTGATATTTACCAACATCCATTAAGAAAATGAAGGAAGGAAAAAAAAATGAAGGAAGGTAGTTTTTTTTTTCTTGAAACCTGTATTTCCAATTCACTTTCTCCACACCGTTTCATCCTCAGACTATTTTGTTATGCTTGGAAGTGTCTTTTTTTTTTTAATTTTTATTTATTTATGATAGTCACAGAGAGAGAGAGAGATAGAGAGAGAGAGAGGCAGAAGCAGGCTCCATGCCGGGAGCCCGACGTGGGACTCAATCCCTGGTCTCCAGGATCGCGCCCTCGGCCAAAGGCAGGCACCAAACCGCTGCGCCACCCAGGGATCCCTGGAAGTGTCTTTTTGGTTATGCCTTCATACAAAATAAATGCATGGAAACGGAAATTTTATATTTCAATGTAATCATAATACTGTATGCATTAATTTTTCTTACAGATTGAATTTGCATTATAATTATTATTTTAGAAGATGATTGATCAAAAAAAAAAAGAAGATGATTGATCAAGACAACATAAATATATTATCAATTCCAATACATAATGAAATATAAAACAGGGAATTTATTGGAAGTAAATCTCTAATTTAGCTACATCATGATCAAACATTTTTTATGCATTTAATGAAAGGTTAAACAATGCCAACAGCTAGCATATTATTTCTTTTTTTGCTATTAGGAGGTTAAAAAGATCATAATTTTATATTTTAGTATATGTGCTGCCAAAGTGAGCACATAATTTTATAAAATAAAGCTGAAGACTCATGTAATTTGAATTATTATTTCATAATAAAAAGTTTTTACCAAATTTAATAGAAATTACATAATAATTTTGCTGTGGGTTTTAGTCAATGAATCACGGAAAACTCTGGTACTCTCAGAAAACATTTTAGTTATATTTAAAATAATCATTAACACTGACTTCTACTTCTCTGGCTATTTGAACACACATTTCTTTCCCAGATAATGTCATATCCTAGGGATGAAAATAGATAAAAAGTAGAAAGAGGAGCTTATATGTACATATGAAATTAAGTTCTTCTTAATAATTAGTATTTCTTAGACTGCTTTCTCTCTTTTAAAGGGATTCTCAAGAGAGAAAAATTGTGTTATGGCAGTTGTGGGGGGGCTAGGGGGAGAGTGGTTGAAAAAGTAAAGTTACGACACGGAGATTGTTATTAATCTTGCTATCTCACTCTAGCATAGTTCACACAGGGCTACTTCACAGTTCACAAAAGTATGTATAGTCAGGGGCTTCCAGGTGTGTGGGAAATTGATTCGTTATTAAAGGAGGTTTCATCTTGTTCTTTGTTTTTTTTATCTCTAATCTTTCTCACTCAGAGCAATGGTACATGGTAAGATTTAAGATAGTGAATGTACTAATAATGAAAATAAAAGTAAAAAATCCTTGGGATGCAACAAAAGCAATTCTAAGAGGGAAGTTTTATAACAATGTAGGCCTACCTCAAGAAGCAAGAAAAATCTCAAATAAACAGCCTAGCTTTATACCTAAAGGAAGTAGAAAACAACAACAACAACAACAACAACAAAAAAAGCAGCCCTGTGGCTCAGCGGTTTTGCACTGCCTTCAGCCCAGGGCCTGATCCTGGGGACCCAGGATCGAGTCCCACATCGGGCTCCCTGCATGGAGCCTGCTTCTCCCTCTGCCTGTGTCTCTGCCTCTCTCTGTCTCTCTCTTTCTATCTCTCATAAATAAATAAATAAATAAATATTCATTTAAAAAAAAAGAAAAACAAAATCCAAAACCAGAAGAAGGAAATAATAAAGATTAGAGCACAAATAAATAATATTGACTCAAAAAAAAAAAGAGGAACAACAATGAAATGAAGAACTGGTTCTTTGAAAAAAATCAACAAATTAATAAACTTCTAGCCAGGCACATCAAGAAAAAAAAGAAAAGAAAAGAAAAAACAAAACAAACGACTCAAATAAACAAAATCACAGATAAGAAAAGAGAAATAACCAACACCACAGAAATGCAAACAATTATAAGAGAAGACTATAAAAAAGTATGTGACAACAAATTGGACAACATAAAAGAAATGGGTAAATTTTTAGAAACATTTAACCTACCAGAACTGAAACAGGAAGAAATAGAAAATTTGAACAGACCAATTACCAGCAATGAAATTGAATCAGTAATCAAAAAACTCCCAACAAAGGTCCAGGACCAGATGGTTTCACAGGGGAATTCTCCCGAACATTTAAAGAGGAGTTAAAACCTATTCTTCTTAAACTATTCCTAAAAATAGAAGGGGAAGGAAAACTTCCAAATTCATTCCATGAAGCCAGCATTACCTTTATGCCAAAACCTGATAAAGACATCACACACACACACACACACACACACACACACACGAAGAGAGAGAGAGAGAGAGAACTACAGGCCATTATTTCTGAGAACACAGATGATGCAAAATTCCTCAACAAAATACTAGCAAACTGTATCCAACAATACATGCAAAAAATCATTTACCATGATGAAGTGGGATTTATTCTCAGGATGCGAAGGTGGTTCAATATTTGCAGATCAACCAGTGAGATACGTCATATCAATAAGAGAAAGGATAAGAACCATATGATCATTTCAATAGATACAGCAGAAAAGGCATTTGAGAAAGTACAATATCTATTCATGATTAAAAAAAAATACCTCAACAAAGTGGGTCTAGGGGGAACATACCTCACCATCATAAAGGCCATATAAGAAAAACCCACAGTGAACCTCACACTCAATGGGAAAAACTGACAGCTTTTCCCCTAAGGCCAGGAACAAGACAAGGAGGTCCACTCTCACCACTTTTATTTAACATGGTACTGGAAGGCCCAGCCGCAGCAATCAGACAAAAAAGGAAATAAAAGGCATCCAAATAGGCAAGGGAGAAGTAAAACTTTCACTACTTGCAGGTGACATGATACTACATAGAGAAAATTCTACAGAGTCCACCAAAAAACTATGAGAACTAATAAATGAATTCACTAAAGTCGCAGGATACAAAAGCAATGTACAGGAATCTGTTGCACATCTATATACAATAATGAAGCAGCAGGAGGACAAATTAAGAAAACAATCCCATTTACAACTGCACCCCCAAAATAACAAAGTACCTAGGGGAATAAACTTAACCAAGGAGGTAAATAAAAGACCTCTGAGATCTATAAAACACCGACAAAAGAAATTGAATACAACACAACTAAATCGAAAGATATTCTGTGGTCATGGACTGGGAAAGTAAATACTGTTAAAATGTTCACACTACCCAAAGCAATCTACAGATTTAATGCAATCCCTATCAAAATACCACCAGCATTTTTCACAGAACTGGGACAAATAATCCTAAAATCTGTATGAAACCACAAAAGACCCCAAATAGCCAAAGCAATCTTGAGAAAGAAAAACAAAACTGGAACCAGCACAATCCCTGACATCAAGATACACTACAAAGCTGTAATAATCAAAACGGTATGGTGCTGGCACAAAAACAGATGCAAGGATCAATGATCTCTCAATCAATAGAATAGAGAGCCCAAGAATAAGGCCACGATTAATGTGGTCAATTAATCTTTGACAAAGGATGCAAGAATAATGCAATGGGAAAGACAGTCTCCTCAACAAATGGTGTTGGGAAAACCAGACAGCTTCATGCAAAAGAATGAAACTGGACCTCTTTCTTATATCATATACACAAAAATAAGCTCAAAGTGTATTAAGGACCTAACTGTGAGGCCTGAAACCATAAAGATCCTAGAAGAGAGCACAGGCAGTGATTTCTCTGACACTGGCCACAGCAGCATTTTTCCAGAGAGGTCTCCCGAGGCAAGGGAAACAAAAGCAACAATACACTATTGGGATGACATCAAAACAGAAAGCTTCTGCACAGCGAAGGAAACAATCAACAAAACTGAAAGGCAACCTACTGAATGGGAAAAGATGTTTACAAATGACATATCCAATAAAGGGTCAGTATCCAAAATATATGAAGAACTAAAACTCAACACTCCCTCCACGCAAATAATCCAATTTAAAAGTGGGCAGAAGACGCGAACAGACATTTCTCTAACGAAGACATCCACATGGCCAACAGACACCTGAAAAGATGCTCAGCATCACTCATTCATTGTCAGGGAAATGCAAATCAAAACTACAATGAGATATCTATTGCCTCATACCTGTCAGAATGGCTAAAATCAAAAACACAAGAAAGAGCAAATGTTGGTGAGGATGTAGAGAAAAAAAAGCCCTTGTGCACTGTTGGTAGGAACGCAAACTGTTTTAGCACTGAGGAAAACAGTATGGAGGTTCCCCAAAAGGTTAAAAACAGAACTGTCCTATGATCCAGTATTTGCACTACTGAGTATTTACCCCTAAAATACAAAAACACAGATTCAAAAGGATACTTGCGTCCCTATGTTTATAACAGCATTATTCACAATAGCAAAATTATGGAAGCAGCTCAAGTGTCCACCGATGGATGAAAGGATTAAGAAGAGGTTTTATATTAGAATATTACTGCCATAAAAAAGAATGAAATCTTGCCATTTACAATGACGTGGATGAGACCAGAGAGTATAATGCTAAGCAAAGTGTGTCAATTAGAGGAAGACAAATATCATATGATTTCACTCGTATGTGGAATTTAAGAAACAAAAGAACAACAAAAAAGAGACAAATGGAAAAAAACAGAGTCTTACATATAAAAAACAAACCGTTACTTTTCATAAGGGAGGTAGGTAAAGGGATGGGTGAAATAGGTGAAAGGATTAAGAATACCCTTATGTTGAAAAGCACTGAGTATTATAGAATTGCTGAATCATTATATTGTACACCTGAAACTAATATAACACTGTATTTAACTACATTAGAATTTTAAAAATTTAATTCATTAAAAAAAGTTTGGTAGAATTCACTAATGAAGGTATGTGGTTCTGCGGGGGGTTTTGTTGGAAGGTTTTTGATTATTGATTCAATTTCCCTACTTGTTGTAAGTCTGTTTCAAGTTCCTATTCCTATTTGATAGCTTTGGCAATTTGTGGGTTTCTAGGTATTTTCTAATTTGTCGGCATACAATTATACATAGTATTCTTTTATCTTTTCAAATTCTACAGGATCAGTAGTAATGTCCTCACCCTCACTTCTGATTTTAGTCATGTCTTCTTTCTTTTTTTTCTTAGTTTAGCTAAAGGCTTGCTAATTTTGTTGACCTTTTGAAAGAACTTACTTTTTACTTTATTATCAGTCATTTTTCTAGTCTCTGTTTCATTTATCTCCATAGTTATTTTTATAAATTTGTTTCTTCCATTGGTATATTGTTCTTCTTTTCCAGTTCTTTAAGACTTACCTTTGCAATGAGACTTCACTGTCCCTTCATCAAGAGTTAGGGTCTATTTCCTCTTATCCTGAATATGGGTGGCCCCATGACCCATTTTGACTGAAAATGTGGTGAAAGTTATTCTAGGTACCTTCTAAGCCAAGGCCTTAAGCTATTTCCATCCTGCACCTCCTTCTTGAAATCTAGTTTCCATGTGGTAAAGAAGTCCAAGTAACTTTAAGGAGAACCCCACATAGAGCACTGATGAATCCACTGAGCTTCCAGCAGCTAACTAGTATCCACATGACAGAGGTCATTTTGGACCTTCCAGGCATCCCAGCAGATGCCATGTGAAGCAATACTGCTTGATCAAGCTACAGAATTGTGAGAAATGATTAATGGTTATTTTTAGCCACAAACCTTAGGGATGGCTTGTTATACAGCCATGGATGATTGTAACAGTAACCCCAGTCCTTCTCCTCCCACCACTCACCCGGGTGCCCTGAGTCGTTAGTTCAATGGAGGGGATTGCAAGGGGAGATGGCTTCAAGTACTCCACATGAGTTCTTCACATGTACTCAAGCCAAATGAGCATTTCTGATCATAAGAAATGCTTTTGGATTGTCTGTGGAATTTACTGTGTCTGAAAGCTACAAAGTCAGGAGAGGTAGGCAGCCCAGAGTTCAAAAGCCATGTCTGCTGTTCAGTGATGATCTTCAGCAAAACACTTCCACTCTGAATCCCAGGGTGTTCAATAGGAAATGTGGGTATTTAGCAGGGCTCTTCTAAGGATTTAATGGAAAAACAGATTCAATGGGCCAAGCATACTAGTCTCTCAAAGGCTGTTCAATGCTGCTATTGCTGCTGTTTCATAGGAGTGCCATAGGATAAATGAAAGTGGGTATGTTAAATTTTCAGATGATTTCATCTTATTTAATAGTCCTAAACATAGGAAACTAAGGGAGGGTCAAAGTGCCTCAATAACCTGGGGAAAATTTTTTTGAGACTTTTGGAAATATAGGAGACCCATTAGAACATCATGGAATCAGCTAGATGAATCATGAAATATAAATTGATTATTCTAGTTTTTTATCTTCAAAGTAATGAAATTGCAAATTATTTTTCAAGATTAAAAAAATCAAAGATTAACTGCACTGGAATTAAAATAAAATGTTTTTTAAAATCAAAGAAAAAAACATGGAGGATTACATTATATGACCTCCTGCCCCCAACATCACATGACAAACACCCTGTATGTATATAAGTATGTATGTGTGCCTTGTTCACACGTGGCCATATGTACAACATATACGTGTGTGCATCTTTATTGTGTGTCTTCATGCATGTGTGCATTATGGATGTATATTTTACACTGCCCTAGGCCCAAAGTTCTGGTTAATCAAAGAAGTTTAAGAGTGAGGAAACTTAGCCCTTCCCTATCTCTGCCATGTACTCAGTATACAACCTTTATAGCAGATGTCTTTGGTGTGCCAGCACAGCTCACACAGTGTACTATTTGCTCCTATCTCCCATCCCCACATGCAGGGGGTGGTGGTTTCTATTTCTATTTGTTAGACCCCTGCCCAACACAACAGCTAATTCAGCTAAATTGGACAACTGACCCACAGTTGACCAATCAGCTTCTTTCCTCTAGAAACCTGGATTAGGTTGAAGAGAGCAGGCTGGTTTCTTTATACAACAGGAATTAGAATGTGAATGTGAACACTCTCTGAGTAGCAGAGAGCCAGGGCCAAGAACACCAAGCAGACACCAAGAAGCGCAGCAAAGAGAAAATTCCTGAGTTCTCCATGGCTTTTTACAGCCTTATTTCCCGACCAGGGATTTCATGCAATACCCCTGAATAAACTCTATTTATTTGTCTGTTTGTTTGAAGTAACTGAATTGGTTGCTGCTTCTAATAAAAAACTTCTCACAAGTCATTTACCTTCATTTTGTTTCCATTTCTTCACTTACAAAATAAGGAAATTTGACCAGGCACCGTCCTACCTCTATTTTATATTACTGGCACCTTTCTGGAGCCTGCCTCCAGGATGAGGATAGGGTTTTGCTTCTCTTGGCAGAGAGGTGGGAAAAGACTACTGCAATATTTTACCGTGTAAGTCAGCTCTCTTGAAACTACACAAAGGTAAAAATCTCACTTCCTCCAGAGTATGCCAGCCAGACGGAGTTCATCTTTATGTATACTAGTTAAAAGAGAAATAAAAATGTCTGAGAAGACAGGAGTCTTTGCAAACAGAATACACATAGAATATTTTTTTCTGGATGAGAATTTGAGGTATGACCCCATAAACATAAAAAAATTTTCTCATCTCTATATTCTTTATATAAATTATGAAGTCCTATAAATTATATATTACCTACTGAATTACATACTTATATTTTGAGTATGACTTCGTGATCATAAATCTTGCCTTTCTAATTAGATTAAATATTCTTTCAGAGTAGAGGTCAAAATGTAAATTTCATGTTAAACATGAAATAATCCCTATTGTGCCTAGCCCCATTTTTGTTATGTGGTAGTTGTTCTTGAAAAATGTGCAGTTAAATTGTATTCATCAGCCAAATAAACCACTGCTTAAAGATGCTCTTACGCTATCAAGGTTCTTAGGATGTGAATGCCATTTCCTGGCTAAAGGGACAACTGATTGAATAAATGAATGATGCCAACAAATATTCATTGAGCTCATGCTAAGTATCAGAAAAAGTATACCCACTCACCCCATCTCCAAGCACCCACAGCTCAGCTCTGCAAGCAAGGAACAAGGAAATGGAGGCAAGTTGTTCTTCCATTCCTACTGACAGAAGTTTATTGATTGTGTCGCAGAATACTTTGCACCCAGTAGATACCGTTAATCCAGGTCACCGGAGAAACAGATGGGATTAAACGTGTAAGGATATATTAGGGAAAATGCTTGTGTGAAAGAAAATAGGAAAGAAGCTAAAAAGGGTTGAGAGAGCCATGAGACCATGATGCCAGTCTGACTCTGAGTGAAGGAGAGCAGGAGGAAAGGCTGGGTGAAAGTCTGCTGGATTGTCATGCAGTATGAGGAAGGTTGGATAAAGCCAGCAGAATCCCATGGCTCCCAGGAACAGACCTGCCTTGATATTGTGCCCACCTCAGTCACTGAAAGCAGCCCATGGGAGGCATGGTCTTGATGCAAATGACAATGAAATTTAGAGTGGAGCAGCTGGGTCCCTGATCATTACACTTACACACACACACACACACACACACACCACCCCCAACTAACTGCTGTCATTGGCAATCTGGAATGGATGACCATCACAGCTGCTCATACTTTTGCTTCATTGAACTGATGATTTTACCTGAAAGAGCCATATCCCTCTTCTTTTCTTACCATGTCAGTTCTCACCATGATAGAAGAGGCTACAGATCTCAGGAAGTAAGCGACCCTAGCTGTTCAATTTTACAGTCTGGATATCCGCATTAAGAAGTCCATTAGGAAGTCTTGAGAATCCTTGCTTTATTCAATCTCAGAAAGTTCATATCACCTGATAAACACTCATTTCCATGCTACAGCCCAAGATTTGTTCTCCAAAAAATATAGGGTACAATAGAAGTATACGGATGTGTGAGAGAGAGACAAACAACAGGTCTATTGAGAATTTGCTCTAGCCAAGCTTTGAATGTGACTATTTCAGTACTCACCGTCTTCTGATTAAAGTGAAAAAGCATAGATAATGCAGCCAAGTTCACTTATATCATTAATATAAAATCTATTTCATGGATTTTTTTCCATCAGACTGTAAGTTATTTGGCAAAATTGCAACACAACTAACCAAATACTCACTTACATCAAAACACCCTCAAGATTAGCACTAAATAAAAAAAAAACATTGCTTTCTGGGACTAAAAATTACTTGCTATCAACCAAAGCAAACAAAATTTAATTATTTCAATAGATTAAAACTTGCCATTTTGTTCTTCTCTTGGTGTGTTGGTTCCACACTACAGAACCATTTGAGCAGACCAAAATAACAATATCATTTCTGAAAAATATATATATAAATATATATAAATATATATAAATTATAAATATAATTATAAATTATAAATTATATAAATATATATAAATATATATATATATATAAATATATATCATTGCTGTAGAATTAAAGGACTAAGAACTTGCCCCTGCTTCCATGATGTCATTTTCTTCTACTCTTATATTTAGAAAATTCCATTTACATTACTCTGGAAGAAGGAATCTAATTATATTAAAATGATGTTTTTCTAGTAGTTCTTAAGCCAGATTTGCAAATGGCTAAGAAATAACAAGTTTAATAATATTTGTAAAAGACCTATCTTTGATTGGAAAATTAGGCCTACTTTGTGTTCATATCTTATATTCCTACATAGCCATGTCAAGAAAAAGAAATTTTGTTAAAAAAAAAGCCAAATGGGGATCCCTGGGTGGCGCAGCGGTTTGGCGCCTGCCTTTGGCCCAGGGCGCGATCCTGGAGACCCGGGATCGAATCCCACGTCGGGCTCCCGGTGCATGGAGCCTGCTTCTCCCTCTGCCTGTGTCTCTGCCTCTCTCTCTATCTCTCTGTGACTATCATAAATAAATAAAAATTAAAAAAAAAAAAGCCAAATGGCTTTTTCTACATGCTCAAGCCTAATGTGGTCCAACTCAAAGGACTGCAAGAAGCCAAAGGTAAATTTGTGCATATAGCTTTGATCAGCTTTAAAAATTACCTTCTGTTCAGAATTCTCAATGAGAACAGGGAAAACCTCCTCCAAATTGTAAAATCGCTCTTTCACATTTTCTTTTTGAATATTCTTTCAGTTACCTATTCCTTCCAACATTGCAGAGTACAATGTGCCTATCATTCTGATAGGATCTGTGGAGGAAATAGAATACAGGAAACACATCTTTACTCTCACAAGATGTTCAATTTAGTTGAAGAAATAGGACATGTACATACATCCCTAAAACACATAATGATTACAGTCAGTGAAATGGACATTTAAGGCTAGGAAAGAGAAATTCTGGTCTCAATTCCTGGGTGGTATTTGAGGTAGAGGCTGTGAAAGGATGTGTCTGAGATAAAAGAAGACAAAGAATATGCCAGAAAATGAGAAAGCTATGAGACAGAAAGGGGAAAATAGAAAGCATGACCAGTTTTGTTGAAAGCAAGGACCATTTAAGGGAGTAGAGAGATATCAAACTGGAAAGATTAGAAGAGCCAGACTGGAGCATTTTTAATACCGGCTGGGGAGGTAACAAGGAACCACTAAAAGCTCTAACAGAGAAGTGATATAAAGAATTTTAGGAAGGTATTAATCTGGTGGTGATGTGCAGATTCCTAGAAGAGGCAAAAACAAGAAACTAGAAACCAGGAGGGTATCACAAGAATCAGAGCATGAAGCAAGAGGGCCAAGTTAAGATTGTGGCAGTGGGAATAGAAAAGTGGGGTTCAAAGGAATAGCCGCTAAAAAAGAATTAACAGGATGTGTTCAAGTAAATGGATGAAAATGGCAAGAGAGATGAACTTGAAGATGACCCCATTCTAAGCCTGAGTGATGAAAACTGACTGTGCAACCAAAAAAATAGTAAAGATAGGGAAATGCTGGTGTGGATAGAAGGAATGGAGAAGGGAAGTAAAAACACTAAGTTTAACCTTAATCACACGGAATTTATAGTGTGAATAATATGTCCATAGTCACCTGGTAGGAAATATGAAACTATGGTCAGGGCACAAGTCATGGGCCCGTGATTGTAACTCAGGAGTGAGGGGGAGGGTGATCCCACAGGCTCACAGAATCCTATGGAGGGAGACAATGCAGTCAAGAAAGGAGAGGAGTGTGGAGGGGAGTGAGACAAGAACAGAAAAGAGAGTTCAAAGCAGAACATTGGGAAGTGTCTCCCCTTCCAAGTGTGATTTCCTCTCATATGTTTGGGGAAGGGAGTATGTGCAGTGTAGTTGGCCCTTCATTATTATATTCTCCCCACAACCCCTCTCAGTACTACCTTGGGTACTCATACTGCTCTTCATCTCTTAGAGTTCTATGTGTCCTGTTCTTCCTAAATAATTACACCTGGATGTGGTGATGGTGCAGAGATGTCAGCATGTCTCCTTTCTGAGGTATCCTTTATTTATCCATAAAACCACTCAAACAAGGCTCTGGGGCACACTGGAAACTTTATTAAAGTTTTGGGAATAACTACAGGAAATAGTAATGAAGGAAAGAAGAAAACTTACATCTGTATGCTAAATAGATTATTATAACCCAGAATCCTAGAGAAAGGGAAAAATGTTACACCTTTCATAGGGTACACTGACTTCTTAGTCTTATTTTCATAACTTGAAACCTATCCTTCTATTTCTCTCCTTAAATAAGAGCACACTTTACTTTTTTTCCTTCTGAGAATCCACTTGGCCCAGAATAGAGATGTGAAATTCTCTACCACTGGACTGTCTCCTTGTTCCATAATGTCACACAACCCAGGGAACACAGGAAGCTATTACATTTCCCGGAGTGTGAGCTAGTCAATTTAGGATCACAGCACAGGTAACTTCAGAACAGTCCACAGAAGGCTTTCCCACTCCAAGTTCAGTCCCTGTTCAAGCATCTTCATGGTGGGAGGTGAGGATAGCCTTCTAAATTTCCTATGGATAACATGAAAGCACAACTTCACATGCCTTTTTCAAGGACAAATAATAATTCTCAGAGCCAATGTAGTCTAATGACACATTAAGGAAGACAAATATTTTCCTAAAGGCAATATAACCTGCAAAAATTTCTCCAGTTTATCACTGAAATAGCTTTTTACATTCCTAAGCAAAACAACTTTTTCCCATTTTTACTCTCCTACTCTAGGACATGCCTAAGGCCCACCTATGAAAAGCTTGGCTTTCTAACAATAGAACCATTTATCTGTCCCCAAAGACCTTGCAGAAACTGAAATTATATTTGTCTTATAAGCAGTGTGAGAAAAGTAGCCAGCTACAGTGGCAGAGGCATAGTGGTCAGAAATGTGAAAGAATAAGGAAAATAGAATTAGAATTTAGGCCAAAGGAAAAAGTTTAAGGGAGAAGTAGGCCATAGTTTCATGTGCTCCTAAGAAACCAAGATAGAAGAAAATGACAAAAGTCATTGCCAACCTAAATGTCATTGATGACCATCTGTACAGGAGTTTCAAAAGAATCATATGGGAGTAGAATAGAAACCACAAGAGTTTTCTCTTCAGGAAAGGCTATCCATGTAAAGAAGAGAAAAGACATGACAGCTTAAGACAGTAGGAGAGTGGGGGGTGAGGTTTTATTTAGGTGAAGAATACTTGGGAATGGTTATAAGCAGACGATAGGAGAGATTGAAGACAGCTTTGTCTCTAGTTAATAAAGCAAGGAGAGAAGGAAATTGGGGGAGATAGGAGGTAGAAAACTGAAGCTAGGTTGACAAGAGTTGACTGACTTTATTTTGAGAAAGGAAGGAAATAGACAAAAATATAGAAAGATACAGAAACAAATAATTCAAAAAACAGTATTGAAGTAGAGAGGAGGGCACTGAGAAAGATTTGCTTCCTCAATTGAACAAAAAGCCAAACTGTTTGTTGGGACTGAAGAGCTGAAATTGGCTCAGAAGTTTGAAGATTGTGGCAGAGAACTAATGGCTTCTATGTGGAACTTGAGAGTGGAACAAAAAGAGTGTAATAAAAAACCACCAGATAATTTAGACCAGACTTCACAATGAATACAATTAGAAAAGCAAACAAAATATAAAAAGCAACTACTTGATGGTGATAAAAAACAGTAAGAATTACCCTGCTAGACTCAGAAGATAATCTGAGATGTAAGCTTGATATTTGAATTCCTTTTCCCCTGTGAGTGTTTGCTAATTCCTGCATAGGCATCTGAGCAGTGTTTTTGGCAGCCTTAAAGAATTAGAAGGATAAACATGAGATCCCAAGCCCATGAATATTAGGAGGGAGAGAATCCCTAACGAATTTCCAGTGTTATAAGTGGAGTCTCCATAGGACCATAACCTGGGAAAACTAGAACCAAATGAAGACCAGCAAAAATTGCAGCCTAGCTTCAAACCATATCAATTCCTAAAAGTGTATGATGTGATCCTGGATTACAAAATCTTCCTAGGAACCTGCTGGCAGCAAACATAGAAATTCTTTTTTTTAAAAGATTTTACTTATTTATTCATGAGAGACAGAGAGAGAGAGAGGCAGAGACACCTGCAGGGAGCCCAACACAGGACTCAATCCCAGGTCTCCAGAATCACACCCTGAGTGGAAGGCGGCACTAAACCACCGAGCCACCCAGGCTGCCCAGTAAACATAGAAATTCTATGAGAAAAAATAATGTAATTATAGACCTCAAAATTTTTCCACAAACAAGTACTCAAATATTATGTCTAGCACACTACTACAATAACCAGACATACCGAGTATCCATCATAATTAATGGTTAAACAAAATGTTTACTATTTTGGAATATTATTTAGCCTTAAAAAGGAAGGAAATTCTGACATATGCTATGACATGGATGAGTCTGAGAACATTACAATAAGTAAACTAAACCAATCACAAAAAGAAAAATACTATATGATTCTACTTACATGAGGTACATGGAGTAGTCAAATTCATGGAGGCAGAAAGTGGAATAGTGGTTGCCAGGAGCTGATAAGAGGTGAGAAATAGAGAGTTGTTGTTTAATGGGTATAGAGTTGCAGTTTTTCAAAATGGAAAGAGGTCTGGAAATGGATGGTGGCAATGGTTGCACAACAATATGAATGCACTGATACCACTGACTGTACACTTAAAAATGTTAAGGTAGCAAATTTTTTGTTAGTGTATTTTACTACAACAAAAATTTAGAAATGCAAAGAAATGTATAAATCAAAAAAAATAGGGAGAAATTAAGACATTCTCAGATAATCAAAATTTATGAGAGTTTATTGCCGCCTAGACTCATCTTGCAAGAAATTCTATAGGGTGTTCTTCTGGTTGAATTAAAAAGAAACTAGACAGTTACTTGAAGCTGTAAGAAGGAATAAAGATTTCTAGTGAAGATAAATACATGGATAATTATAAAGCCTAATATTATTATAATTATGGTATGTAATTCCACTTTTTAAAAAAGATTTTATTTATTAATTCATGAGAGACACACAGAGAAAGAGAGAGAGGCAGAGACACAGGCAGAGGGAGAAGCAGGCTCCATGCAGGGAACCTGACATGGGACTAGATCTGGGTCTCCAGGATCAGGCCCTGAGCTGAAGGTGGCGCTAAACCGCTGAGCCACCTGGGCTGCCCTGTAACTCCACTTTTTAAAACCATGGTTTAAAGGACAAATTCATAAAAAAAAAAAACATTATTGACCATGTAAATGTAAAGATGTAATCTTTGAATTCTAATAACAGAAAGAGGGAAGGGACCTACATTAAGTTTTGTGTGCTATTGAATATAAATTCTTATAAACTCAAATTAGAGTGTTATAACCTTAGAATGTTAAATGTAACATGGTAATCACATGTTACCCCTATGGATAACTCCCTATGGTAATCACAAAGAAAAGAGTTATAGAATACACACATAAGGAAATAAGGGAACTCACTACAAAAATCAACTAAACACAAAAGAAGACAGAATAGAAAAAGTGAGGAACAAACAAAGGTATCAGGTATATAGAAAACAAATAGAATGACAAAACTAAGAGAGTCCTTCCTTATCAGTAATTACTTTAAATTAAATGGAGGAAACTCTTCAATCAAAAGATAAATATTGGCAGAATAGATTTTTAAAAAATGATTCAACTATGTACTATCTATAAAAGATTCACTTTAGATCCAAAGACAGGTTGAAATAGGTTGAAAGTAAAAGGACTGAAAAAGATATTCCCAACAAATATTAACCAAAAGAGAACTAAGGTAGCTATACTAAGAACAAACAAAATAGATTTTAAATCCAAAAGATTGCAAAAGAAAAAGACATTATATATTAATAAAATGTTTAATACAGCAGGAGAATATAACAATGATAAACATTTACATACCCAAGAGATTTTCAAAACATATGCAGCAAAAATTGAAAGAATTTAAGGGAGAAATAGAAACTTTTACAATAATACTTATAGACTTGAATGTTCTACTTTAAATAATGGATTGAAAAACCATACAGAAGATAAGTAAGGATATAGGGGACTCGTATAACACAATAAACCACCTAGACCTAACAGATATATAGAATATTCCATGGAACAACAGCAGAATACATATTCTTCTCAAGAACACGAGACATTCTCTAGGATAAACCATATGTTAGTCTACAAAACAAGCCTCGATAGATTTAAAAAGATAGGTATCATATAAAGTATCTTCTCCAGCCATTATGGGATGAGGATAGAAATTGGCAACAGGGCCAGCCTTGGTGGCTCAGCAGGTTTGGCGCCGCCTCCAACCCACGGCGTGATCCCAGAGACCCCGGAATCCAGTCCCACGTCGGGCTCCCTGTGTGGAGCCAGCTTCTCCCTCTGCCTGCGTCTCTGCCTTTCTCTCTCTCTCTCTGTGTCTCTATGAATAAATAAATAAAATGTTAAAAAAAAAAAAAAAAGAAATTGGCAACAGAAGTAAAATGAAAATTCATAAATATGTGGAAACTAAACAACATTCTTAAACAACCAGTGGGTCAAAGAAGAAATCACAAGGGAAATGAGAAAATAAGGTGAGAAATGTACGAAAGCAAATGTTTACTGAATGTCACGCCAGGCCCTTAGATGGCATTGTCTCATTTGACCCCCATGAGAGCCCTCAAAGGAGGGGACTTCCCCTGGCCCAGTGTATTCATGAGGGAATGGAGTCCCAGTGAGGTTAGAAACAAGAAAATGAAAATAAAGCATGTCAAAACTTATGGGATGCAGCAAAAAGAGTGCTCAGAAGGAAATTTATAGCAGTAAATGCCTATATTTAAAAAAGAGAGAGAGAGAAAGGTCTCAAATCAATGGCTTAACTCTGCACCTCAACATGCTAAAGGCCATATGGGAAAACCCCACAACCCATCATACCCAATGGTAAAATAGTGAAAGCATTTCCCCTAAGATCAGAAACAAAACAAGGATGCTCACTTTCATCACTATCATTCAGTATCATACAGCAAGCCCTACTAGCCAGAATAATTAGGCAAGACAAAGAAATAAAAGATATTCAAATTAGAAAAGAAGTAAAATTATCTTTGTTCTAAGATGACATGATCTTAAATGTAGAAAACTCTAAAGATACAGAAAACTTTAAGTGCAAAGAAACAAATTCAGCAAAATTGCAGGACATATCATCAACACTCGAAAGTCAGTTTTATTTCCTTTTGCTGGTAATAAATAATTATGACAGAAAACTTAAAAACAATTCCATTTACAATAACACAAAAAAAAGAATAAGACACTAGGAACTAGTTTAACCAAGGAGGTGAAAGACTTGTACATTGAAAACTATGGAACATAGCTGAAATAAATTAAAAGAGATCTAAATAAAAGGAAAGACATTTCTTGTCCATGAATTAGAAGACTTAGTATTAACTAAGTCTTAATATGGGTGGCACTACCCAAAATTCAGTGCAATCTCTATCATAACCCCAATAGTGTGTCTGTGTGTATATATTTACTTATTTTTTGCAGAAATGGAAAAGTTGGTTCTAAATTCATATGGAATTTCAAGAGCTCTGAGTAGCCAAAACAACTTGAAAGAGAACAAAGTTGGAAAACTTAATGCTTCCTAAAGTCAAAATGTACTACAAAGCTATGATTATCAAAACTGTGTAATTGGTATTGGCATAAGGATACACCTAGATCAAATGAATAGAATTGAAAATATAGAAATACCTTTTATTTTGGTCCTTTGATATTCAACAAGGACCATTCAGTGGAGGAAAATGTAGTTTTTTCAACAAATGGTGCCAGGAAGATTGACTATCCACATGCAAAAGAATCAGTTGGAACCTTCCTTTAGACTATATACAAAAACTAATTCAGTGGGGCACCTGGGTGGCTCAGTTGGTTAAGCACCTGCCTTCAGCTCAGGTCATGATCCCAGAATCCTGGGATCAAGGCTCCCTACTCAGTGAAGAGCTTGATTCTCCCTCTCCCTCTACTGCTTGTGCCCTCTGTCTGTCAAATAAGTAAATAAAATCTTTTAAAAAATTAACTCAGAATGGATCAAAGACCTATTAAACCATCAAACTCTTAAACTAGGAATAAATCTTCCTTGGATTTGGCAATGGTTTCTTAAGTATGACACCAAAGTAACAGGCAAGGGTGCTTGGCTGGCTCAGCTAGTAGAGTATGTGATTCTTGATCATGAATTTAAGTCCCACCTTGGGTGTGGAGCTACTTAAAATAAAAACAAAAAACCAAAAGCACGGGCAACAAAAGAAAAAAATCAGATAAATTGGACATCATGAAAATTAAAAACTTTTGTGCATCAAAGAACACTATTAATAATGAAAAAAGACAAGAAAAAAGCAATGGAATGATAGTAAATATTTACAAAGTATATATGTGACGAGAATTCAATATCCAGAATATATAAATAACTCCTACAACTAAAAAAAAAAAAAAACCAATCAACCCATTTTTGAAATGGGCAAAAAAGGGGCACCTGGGTGGCTCAATCAGTTAAGCATCTAACTCTTGATTTTGGCTCAGTTTATGATCTCAGGGTCAGCAGATGGAACCCCAAGTTGGGCTCCACACCTAGCGCAGAGTCTGCTTGTCCCTCTCCTTCTGCTTCTCCCCTTTCTCTCTCTGCTTGCACCATCTCCTCTCCAATCTCTCTCTCAAATAAATAAATAAAATCTTTAAAAATAATAAAATGGGCAAAAAAGATACTCAAATAACCAATGAACACATGAAAATATGTTCAACATCATTATTCATTAGGGAAATGCAAATCAAACCCACAATGAGATACCACCTCAGATACCTATGGCTATAATAAAAACAAACAAAATCAGAAAATAACAAGTGTTGACAAAGATGTGGCAGGATTGTAACCCTTGTACTTTACTGGTAGGAATATAAAATGGTGCAGCAGCTTTGGAAGACAGTTTGGTGGTTCCTTAAAAAGTTAAACATAGAATTACGTTATATAATTCCACTCATATATATCTCAAAGAATTGAAAACAGGGACTCAGGTACTTGTTCATTAATGTTCATAGTAGCATTATTGATATTAGCCAAAAAGTGGAAAAAAAAACAAGTGTCCTTCAACAAATGGATGGATGTTTTATATTCAGGGTTCTCTAGAGAAACAATAGGAGATGATAGATAGATGACAGATAGATGGATACAGAGATACATAAATATAAAGGGATTTATTATAAGATATTGGCTTACATGATTATGGAGGCTGAGAAGTCCCATGGTCTACTATCTGTAAAGCTAAACACCCAGGAAAGCTGGTGGTATAGCTGAAAGATTTAAGAGCTAGAGAGCCAGTGGTATAGATTTCAGTTCAAGTCTGAAGGCCTAAGAACTAGGAGTGCTAAGGGAAGGAGACCAATATCCCAACTTAATCAGTTAAGCAAATTCCTTCCATTGGCCTTCTGTTCTACAATGGCTCTCAACAGATTGGATGATGCCCACCTACACTGGGGAGGGCCATCTGTTTTATTCAGTCCATTAATCTAAATGTTAACCTACTCAAGAAACACCTTTACAGACACACCCAGATACAATGAGATACCTGGGCATCCATGGCACAGTCAAATTGATACATATAACTAACCATTACAATAAGTAAACAAAATATAATGTATACATGCAATGGATATTATTTAGCCACAAAAAAGTAATGAAGTTCTGTTCTTTCCCTGCCATTGTGGAGTCACATGCACCTCTACATGTGCCATGTAGAGGCCCAGGTGCACCAAGATTCAGCTCCACCCATAACCCACTGCCATGGCCAAGGAAAGCATTGCTACTTAGGGTGTAATGGGTGTTTAATACTGCTTTACAAGAGGCACTGAAGGGGATCCCTGGGTGGCGCAGCGGTTTAGCGCCTGCCTTTGGCCCAGGGAGCAATCCTGGAAACCTGGGATCAAATCCCACATGGGGCTCCCAGTGCATGGAGCCTGCTTCTCCCTCTGTCTGTGTCTCTGCCTCTCTCTCTCTCTCTCTCTCTCTGACTATCATAAATAAATAAATAAAAATAAAAATAAAAATAAAAAAGTATTAAAAAAAAAAAAAAACAAAACAAGAGGCACTGAAGAACACCCTCATCCACCATGGCCTAGCATGTGGAATTCAAAAAGCTGCCAAAGCCTTAGACAAGCACCAAGCCCATCTTTGTGTGTTTGCATCATATGTGATGAGCCTATGTATGTCAGGTTGGTGGAGGCCCTTTGTGCTGAACACCAAATCAACCTAATTAAGGTTGATGACAACAAGAAACTAGAAGAATGAGTAGGCCTGTAAAACTGACAGAGTTAAAACCCCACAAAATTGTTGGTTGCAGTTGTGTGGTAGTTATCGTCTATGGCAGAGTCTCAGGCCAAGGATGTTATCAAGGAATACTTCCAATACAAAAAATGAATAAATTAAAAACTTGGTTTTTGTTTCTCAAAAAAAAGTCATATAACATAAGTGAAACATGAAAATATTAGGCTAAGTAAAATAAGCAGATATAAAAGGACTAATACTATATATGATTCTTCTTATATGAGATATCTAGATTAGGCAAATTCATAGAAAATAGATCAGAGATTGTCATACGCTGGATGGAGGTGGAATGGGGAGTTATTTCTTAGTGCGTACAGAGTTTCTGTTTGGGGCGATGAAAAAAATTGGAACCAGATAGTACTGATGGTGTATGTATAATTAATGATACTGAATTGGGGGCATCTTGGTGGCTCAATTGGTTAAGCATCTGTCTTTGGCTCGGGTCATGATCCCAGGGTCCAGGGATCAAGTCCCATATTGGGCTCCCTGCTCAGTGGGGAGTCTGCTTCTCTCCCTCCCTTCCCCCTACCTCCTGCTTGTGTTCTCTCTCTCTCTCTCTCTCACTCTCAAATAAATAAATAACATTTATTTTATTTATTGTCTAAGGTTTGGCAGCTTTTCAAATTCCATGTTGCAACCA
The DNA here is from genome assembly GCF_018345385.1 of Vulpes lagopus. NCBI lineage: Eukaryota > Metazoa > Chordata > Mammalia > Carnivora > Canidae > Vulpes > Vulpes lagopus. The sequence goes on along the minus strand of NC_054828.1, from coordinate 25,221,693 downwards.
CATGATTTACAAGGAGGGCTGAGCCGCAGCCTTGGAAAGGGAACTCCATTTCCAAGTTTGTACTTTCTTGGATACTGTCCTTCAGCTCTTGGTGTCCTTTAACATTATCTCTACATCTTCATAGTTATTGTCCTATCATGGTTTAATAATTCTTTATATTGAACTTTCTCTGTTTAAATTATTTGTATAGTTTCTCATCGGGAATGACTGGTTGCAGACTGATACAAGTACTTACAAAATATATCTATGGTAAACATCATATTTAATGGTTAATGCTGAAAGTTTTCCCCTTTGAGATCAAGAACAAGACACAAATGCATGCTATCGCCCCTTCCATGCCATACTGTACTAGTCACTGTAATATGATAAGAAAAAAAGGACATATGGATTGGGAAGAAAGAAAGGAAATTTTCATTATTCACAGATAGTAATGATAATGTACATTATAAAAGTCCAAATGATCTATTCATTATTAGAACATATGTAATTAGCAAGATTACCAGATACAAAGTCAACATACAAAAATCAATGATACTTATATCATTTATATAATGATATAATTATATGTATAGTTATTAATATAATTTATTTCTAATATAATTATATAAGAAAAAGAAACTTTAAAAATACCATTAACAAAAACATAAAAATATTAAATACTTAGCAATAAATGTAACAAAATGTGCAAAAAACTGTAAGACATTGTGAAAAATTGAAGAGATCTTAAAAAATGGATATACAAGTTTATGAAATCATAGACTCAATATTGTGAAGATGTCAATTCTTACCCAAAACTGATGAGTAGATTCAAGACAATTATAATAAAAATTCTTACAAGTTTTTTGTCGTTATTTGTATAGGAAACTGACAACCTTATTTTTAACATTTATATGGAAATGAAAAATTAAGAGCCAAGACACTTTGAAGGAGAAAAACAAGGAAGAAGACTTGTTCTATCAAATATCCAGACTGATTATAAAGGTAAAACAATTAAAATAGTATGGCACTGGCATAAACAGAGAAGAATGGAACAGGATAGAGTCCCAGAACAGACAAACATGAAAAGTTTGTCACTGCAGAGAGTGGGTGAACCATACTATTAAAAATAGATTGTGCTGAGGAAACTGGATATCCGTGTGATAAAAAAAAAGAAACTTGGTCCCCATTTCACTCCATATAAAAACCAATTTCAGATAAACTACAGATTGAAATGTGAAAAGCAAACAATAGTCAAAAATTATTTTAATAATAATTTTTAAACTATAAGAAAAATAGGAAAATACCTTTATGACCTCAAGATAGGGGAATATTTCTTACACAGCTATAAAAACCACTAACCAAAGGAAAAGATTGATACACAGGGCTACATTAAAGTAAGAACTTCTATTTATCAAAAAATGCTCTTCAACCAGTTTGTACCCAAAAGAATTCTTCAAACTCCAAAATGAAAAATAGACAACTCAATGAACAAATGAGAAAATAAACAAGAATAAGTATTCAATGAAAGAAAATATCCATGGTCCCAAAACATAGGAAATGGGGCCTACCTCATTAGTAATTAGAGAAATGAAAATTAAAACTACAATGAGATATCATTACACTGACAACACTAAATGTAAGTGTGGATGTGAAACACTGGAACCCTTGTTGACTCCTGGGGATGGGGGATGTGTGTAAATTCCAATCACAAAATCGGGAGCTAGCTGGATTTCTCGCTCATATTTCTCGCTAATCATTCCATGATTCAGAATTCACTCCGAGGTGGAATTCCTAACAAAAATACCAGCACATGGGCAGCCCCGGTGGCGCAGCGGTTTAGCACCGCCTGCAGCCCGGGGTGTGATCCTGGAGACCTGGGATCGAGTCCCACATCAGGCTCCCTGCATGGAGCCTGCTTCTCCCTCTGCCTGTGACTCTGCCTCTCTCTCTCTCTGAATAAATAAAAAATAAAATCTAAAAAAAAAAATACTGGCACATGGGCACCAAAAGATATGCACAAGAATGTCCACAGCAGCACTGCTCAAACTAACTCCACACTGGAAGCAACCCAAGTAGCCAACAATTGCAGAAGGGATAAAGAAATTATGTAGGCAGAGTGGGGCACAATGAGTAAAGGGAATCATAAGATATAAACTTTCAGTTATAAAATAAGTAAATTGGGGCATCTAGGTGGCTCCATCAGTTAAACGTCTAACTCTTGATTTTGGCTTAGGTTATGATCTCAGGGTCATGAGATGGAGCCCTGCATCAGGCTCTATGCTCAGCAGGGAGGCTGCTTTCTAGCTCACTCTCCCTCTGTCTCTCCCACCACCCTCCCCATGTTCTCTCTCTCTAAAATAAAGAAATCTTTTAAATAAATAAATAAATAAATAAATAAATAATAAGTCATGGGGATGTAATGTACAGCATGCTAACTATAATAATACTGTATTGCACATTTGAAAGTTGCCAAGAGAGCAAATCTTAAAAGTCCTCATCAGAAAAAAAAAAAGAAAAAGAATGTTTGTAGCTGTGTATGATGATGAATGTTAACTAGACATGTGGTGATAATTTCACAATGTATTCAAATATCAAATCAGTATGTTGTATATCTGAAACTAATACAATGTTATATGCAAATTAGTCAATGATACCTTAATAAAAAATAATAAAATTATGGTATAGTTATATAATGAAATAATATACAACATTGAAAATGAATGCACTGTAGCTTCTTGCAATGGCATGAATTTCATAACATAATAATAAGTCAAAGAAGCCACAAACACACAATATATGTACACTCTATAATTCCATTTATATGAAGTTCAGAAAATGAGCAAAATGAAATTATAGTGTTTAACAGTACATGTTTAAGTGGTAAAAGTATAAAAAAAGGCTAGGAAATTATTACTATGACTTTTAGGATAGTGCTTACTTTAGAAAAAGACAAAGTACCAGTGATCAAGATGGGTTGTGATGAGGACTTCAGGGTGTTGAAACATTCTAGTTTTTGACCCAAGTGGTCATCACTTAGAGGTTAATTCTGAGAATTCATTGAGCTGTATATTTTTTCATAAATGTCTGTAATATTTCATCTTTAAAGGCCTAAAGGAGGGGTGCCTGGGTGGCTCAGTTGGTTGAGCATCTGACTCTTGGTTTTGGCTCAGGTCCTGATCTCAGAGTTGTAGGATGGAGCCCCAGACCCAGTTCCACACTTAGTGAGGAGTCTACTTCAGGATTCTCTCTCCCTCAGTCCCTCACCACACCCTGCTCTTGCGCATGCTGTCTCTCAAATAAATAAATAAATAAATAAATCTTTTTAAAAAAATGTAAAGGGTTAAAAGAACAGATGACTGCCTGACAGCACAGGGGACCCAGTAGATAGCACCACATTTTAGTAAGTCCTATATGTAGCAACTTTTGCCGTGTATAGGAGCCTAGGAATGAGAGATGCAGAGAAGGAGTATGGCAATGACCCAGGATCGGGACTGGTTTGTCAAGACTCTAGAAGGCTGGCAGGGCAGGGTGGGGAGAGGAAATCACATATCCTTGAAATTGCAGTCCCTGAAGCAGACATTCAGGCAGACATAAATTCAATTAGTCAAATGCCCCTAGGAGAATAGAAAGCCAAAAGACCAAAGATCATGGTGAGGGAGAAGGGTAAGTTCATAGACATGAGAGTCTGGAAGAAATAAAGGGTATTAGACACAGAAGGAGAGCTTCAGTAAACACTGCAGTAAAATGTAGTATATTGATACCCTGTGCACAGAAACAAGGATCTTTTAGCCTAGCATTCATTCATTTATTCATTCATGTATTTATTGAATATCAGGAACCATTCTACATGGCATAGAGAAAACAAGAAATTGTAAGACAATTCTCTTTAGTTTTAAGTAAGATAAGACACACACTCATGAATGTTTAACTTATAGCTCAAGATTCCACTGCCCGAGGGATAATGCCCCAACTCACCCCTACACACAGCATACAAGCTCCACCCCAGTTTGGCCCCTTGCAAGTGGCATCTCCCATTGGTCTGCTTTTCCCCAGAGTAGCTCATTTTCACTGATCCTGTGACCATATGACAGGCACAGTTCTATGCACTTTATTTATTCTTACAATGACTTTAAGAGGTTGGTACCATTATTATCCACACTGTTCAGGTGAGGTAACGAGCTCAGAGAGGTTAAGTAACTTGTTCATGTTCACAAAAGCTTATAGGCAGTAGGGCCAGAATTCCAGATCTGGCTCCAGAGCATCTGCTCTCCACAACTACAACTGACCCACAGCTATCTTTTTTGTTCCCTGACAAGTCCAAACCCTTTCATGTCTCTGTAGCTTTGGATTTCTCCCTGTTGTCTTCCCTACAAATCCATCAAGAAGGCTGCCACTTCAGTGCAGCCTTCCATGGCCACCACCAGAGGGTGAATTTCTCCCTTCCTCCTCTATAGCCTCATCTTTCATGGGCTTCTCCTAACTCCTAACATGTCCCTACATGTCCTCAAGGGCAGGAACTTTGACTTGTCAATATGTCTTCTCCAGAATCTGACACACATGAGATCATAGGAAATGCTGAATTGGATCCAAAGAAAAATGTAAGTCTTAAATAAGTGGAGTCAATACTGAGAGTCATAAAAGTTAGAAGAGAGCCCCCTGAAGTCTGAGGTAGCCCAGGGAAGTCTTCTGAAAGGAGTAGCCCCTAGCTAGACTGTAAAGGAAGAACAAAACCTGTAACACTGGGGATGATCAAGAGGGTGACCATGGTGGGAAAGAGTATGTGCATAGGCCTAGAGACTCCAATGCATAGGGTGTCCTTAGAAGTTGATCTTTAAACCAAACTTACCAGAACACAGGCTGCAGGTAAAATAATCAGGGATCAAGAGGCAAGAATATCAAACTCCCAATATAAATAGCTACCCTAGCAACTCAAGTTCTTCTTAAGTCAATCCAGAAAACAAGAATACTTCTGAGTACAAGACATTTGGAGAGGGAAGCCTAAGTGGCGTAGTGGTTGAGTGTCTGCCTTCAGCTCAGGGCGTGATCCTGAGGTCCTGGGATCGAGTCTCTCATCAGGCTCCTTGTGGGGAGCCTGCTTCTCCCTCTGCCTGTGTCTCTGCCTTGCTCTGTGTGTCTCTCATAAAAAATAATAATAATAATAAAAATAAATAAATAAATAAATAATCTTTTTTTAAAAAGACAGAGAAAAAAATTAATCGGACTTAGAATTTTTTGATTCTATTGAATAATATGGTACACAATTAACTGCAAGGTTGGAACTGCTCTGAATTTGCAACTGTTGTAAATAAATAAGTATCAGTATACAGAGATTTCACTGCATTTCTTTTGCAACAGGCCATCTGGGTTGTTGTCATCAATCAGGGCCTAGCCTGAGATCTAAATGATGCCCATCCATGCTAACCACAAGCTCCTCCCCAAGATTCTCCTAGTTGTGGTACAAACAGTCCTGCCATGTGCAGGCTCCTGTCAAGAAAGAGGCACTAACCATCCAAAAGGAAGGGCAGCCCCAGTGGCTTGGCACTTTAGCACCGCCTTCAGCCCAGGGTGTGATCCTGGAGACTGAGGATGGAGTCCCGTGTCAGGTTCCCTGCATGGAGCCTGCTTCTCCCTCTGCCTGTGTCTCTGCCTCTCTCTCTCTCTGTGTCTCTCATGAATAAATAAGTAAAAATAAAATCTTAAAAAAAAACATCCAAAAGGAATATTTCTTGAGGCGGACAGAGGGTGGATTTCTATGTGGTCTCTTTTGGGGGGAGCCTAGAAAATATATGCCACCAGGTTTGGGTTAATGATAGAATGTCTTTGCAAACTAGACTGAATGGATTAGGAAGGTTGAGCTCTACTATCTGGATTATATCTCCTATCCTGTTTGCTCTTTGATCTTATTATCACCTTTCTTTTAAGTGAATGAGAGGAACATAAGGAACGTATAGATACTACTTTCAACACATGTTACAAAAAAAAAACTCTTCATTACCCTTCGTAAGACCCCAGGCCCATCAGAACTTCCTTAAAGTGTGTGAGAGAAGACCCACCTACCTGCCTATCACTTAAAGAAAATCAAATTTAGGTAGTTAAGGTTGTCGTCATGTGAGAAAATCTTTCCTTTTACTCCTACATATTTGCCTTGGATTCTTCACAAATAAAAACAACACAACATTTCATTGGCACTACTAAATCTACAAATTATCTTAATGATCTTGATCTCGTTTAAATTCATCTTGCAAATGGGCATTGTTCTTTGAGTTTTATTGATTGCCTAAGATCACCAAGTTACTAAGTCATAGTGCCAGGCCCAAGTCTAGGACTTCAGACATATAAGACTTCTAGGACTTCTAGGGCCACAGACATATAAGTTTTTGCTGTATAATTTATATACTCCAATTTGGAGTTTTCTTATAACTTATAAGTGTTTTCTCATGATTCAAACTTACATTTTTATGTAATCTTATAGGGCTTGAGTTGAGTAGCAGGTGACTCATTGATATCATGTTACATTTTGCAGACTCTTAATTAAATATTTATTTCAATTTCAATATTTTATCCTCATGTTTAGGAGCCAATACATTTTTTTTTCCAGGTCTGAAATGTTGCCGTGGGTCCTTGAAAGGTCATGGGCCCCAGGCAACAAGCCAAGAATGCTTCACGACAGAAAGAGCCCTGTTCTGGCTGCTGTGCCACTCAGCGCCTAGCACAGGAGTGTGATGTGAGCACAGGGTTAGAAGCTGGAATACAGAAGGCAGGTAAAGGCGGCTATCACAGATTGAGCCGGTTGGAGCTGAAAGGGCAGAGTCTAGTCCATCTCTGGCCTTGTAGCAAGCTACGTGGACCTTCTCTGGATAATCTGCTTGGCATTCTGGAATAGGCTGTGCCCTTACATTAAATGATACTATTAATCCACAGAGGTAAGCAGCATCCAGAGAAACTTCAATGATCAAAGGAAGAGTTTATTCTATGCACATATATTTTTTATTCTGTATATTAATAGAGCTCTCCCTAAAACAAATCTCACAGGATTCAGGGATTCTGGTCTTGACTGACCTCATCACCAAAAAGCCCCAACCCTAGGGAGAGCTGGGATCAGAGAGGATCTCAACAAAGAGCAGAGAGCCCCTCCTTCTGTTGCCATGGGGACGTGGGGACTCCTTCCACCAACCAAGCCTGGGATTAAAGCAATTCCTACTGAAACTCCTACTGGGTGGCCTTGCTTTGGAGGCAACATATTCCCAATAATCCTGAGTAAGTTGTTTTTGTAAAATGCATTTTTAAATGCACAGGCCAGGAAAATCTAACTACTTAAAGGCATACTGCCCAAATCCTTTTAGAAAGAAAGAAAGAAATCTTCAATACTGTAAGCAGTCACTCCTTAAATTCTCTTTTTCAGATGTCCACATTTTGTGTTCCGCAGAGTTTTATTAAATTAGAACACATTACCACAGTACTTGCTAAAAACATATTGCATCAGGCCTTGTAATTTAGAAAGAAAAATGAGTTGTTTGTGCCATACCACCTTTCTTCCGTAATTGAAACAAATTTGAAGATGTGGAAAAACCTGGGGATTCAGGAGAAGCTCTTCACTCATCTATTCCTCTAGTTGCCATGGAGAACAACAGATTTAAAGGCACCTTTAAATAAAGCCAGCCCTAAGCCTAAACTTTACTTCACTTCTTGAGTGAGGAAGAACACTAAGGGGGTGGGAAACAAGTCTCTTTGCTGCTCTAAACAGCAAGTAATCTGAGGAACACACGCGTGAACCTTGTGTTTATTCAGAAGAGACATTCATGTGGGAGACAGCAAGCAGTCCTGGAGCAGTGCACCCACCAGAACTTTCCAGGGCTTCCCTTTCATGCTCAGGATTGTTTCTGATCTGCAGAGCTATAGGCTTCTGAGAGCTGGTTCTCTCTCCATGTTCATCAGGCTTTATTTACCAAATATTCTGCTTCTTTGGACCCACTGGTCCTGGAGCTCCCAAGAACATGGCCTGCCCTTTCTCACTGCCTACAAATAGCTTCCTTTGACCCATCTGTCCAACTTCCCCTCTCCACCTTCCAATTTCTTCTAGAAACTCTCATTCCCTGGAAACCCCCTTCGTTCTCATTACCTTAACAAAAGAGGGGACTAGCTAATAATAATAATGATAGACGTTTATTATGCACCTATGAAGCACTTAACATAGATTATCTCATTTTATCTTCCAGCAACCTTGAGATAGATCCTATTTCTACCCCCATTTTACAGAAAACGAAATAGTCTTAGGAAGCACAAGTGACTTGGCCACACAACTGGCAAGTAGCAGAATAAGAGTTCAACCCAGACTGTCCAACTCCAGAGTATCGACTCATTTTGTCTATCTAATCATTCATTCATTTGTCCAACCAGTATTTATTGAGCCCTCACTATATGCCATGCCTTGTTCAGTATAGATAGCAATGATGAAGCCCCTTTCTAAAATAGGGGCTGTGGAGAAAACATTTCAAGGAATAGAGCAGTGGTCTTCAAACTTGAGTGTGCATGAGCTCACCTGGGGGGCTTGTTGAATCACAAATTGCTGGGCCACATTCTCAGAGTTCCTTATCCAGCAGGTCTGGAGTAGGGCCCAGGAATTTGAATTCCTAACAAGCTCCCAGGTGAGGCTGATATTGCTGGTCTGGGACTGTGCTTGGAGAATCACTGAGGTAGGGAGTAACTGGGATTGGAGTGGGGAGTGGGAAAGCCTCTCTCAGGATGTGTGGCAGTTGAGCTGAGACCTGAATAAAGAAACAAGTAAACCACCAGAAGATATGACGAAGCAGAAGGTACCAAAAGTGCAAAGTCCTTAGGGCAGAAATGAACTCTGGGCATTGGAAGGACAAAAACGAAGATCTGCTGGGCATTGAATGAGGGAAAGAAGAGAGACAGACAAGAACCAGTTTCGACCCAACACAGTTCAGTTATTTCTTTTCCTCTTGCTCTGCTAAATGATGCTCTTTTTAACATGAAAATTAAAATGTCTTTAGTCAACAAAATAGTGACAATTAGTTGACTTGAAAAATAAAGATCCAGGGACGCATGGGTGGCTCAGCGCTTGAGTGTCTGCCTTTGGCTCAAGGCATGATCCCGGATTCTGGGAATCGAGTCCCACATCGGGCTCCTTGCATGGAGCCTGCTTCTCCTGCCTCTGCCTGTGTCTCTGTCTCTCTTTCTGTGTCTCTCATGAATAAATAAATAAAATCTTAAAAAAAAATAAAGATCCAATATAAGATTACTTTAAATGGCACCTCCTATGACACATTTAAAATATGAATTCAGTTCCATTTTAAATTGTAATTTTTCAAGCAAAAATAATCTATTGTGTTATACACAATGTATACTAGTGTTGTATCTTATTTAATTATATATTTTTAATCCGGGCAATTTGTCAAATCTGCAAGTTGTTGCAAAAATCAAAGACAGGATCCATGCCTTTTCTTTCCTCATTCTTCTACCTCTAGAGTTTTTCAAATACAAATATGCCTAGAAGTGAACTCCTATAACAGGCTCCCTGGAAAGGGACATGTATTAAGGAAAGTGATCTAGGTGAACCTCGTGTTCTCATCAGAATCCCTTGTCCACTCTGGTCCCTGAGGTGCAGGAGTGCCAACTGGGACAGGATGAGGTCTTGGCTTCTGTTGGATTCTCAGCCAGGGTGAGAATCTTTTACAGGAAAATTGGCTCCCTCTTTCTCTCAGCAGATACACTTGGAGCTGCTTTTGCAGCAAGGTCTTTACTATCATTCTTTGCTTTAGATCTGTTCTAATGAAGCAGTGATGTTCTGCATGATTGGCAAAGATAGCCTGTTCATTTCATTTCTTAAAACACATAGGAGTGGGCAGCCTGGGTGGCTCAGCAGTTTAGCGCCACCTTCAGCCCAGGGTGTGATCCTGGAGACCAGGATCGAGTCCCACGTCAGGCTCCCTTGCATAGAGCCTGCTTCTCCCTCTGCCTGTGTCTCTCTGCCTCTCTCTCTCTGTATGTCTCTCATGAATAAATAAAATCTTTTTTTTTTAAATAAATAAAATCTTTTTAAAAAAACCACATAGGAGTGATCAAGCATTCTGAATTTCCTAAATATTGCACTGTTGATGCCTGGAGCATCCAGAAATTACTGTTGGTGAGTGTTGTGGGCTGAATAGTGTTCTCCAAAATTCATATATTGAAGTCCTAGCCCCTAGTACCTCAGAATGTGACTGTATTTAGAGACAGAGTCTTTAAAGAGACAATTAAGGTTAAATGAAGCCAGTGGGGTGGGCCCCATTCCAATATAATTGGGGTCCTCATAAGAAAAAGAGATTAGGAAACAGACATTTCAGACAGAGTGGTGATCATCTACAAGCCAAGGGGGCTGGCCTCAGAAGAAATCAACCCTTATGACACCTTGCTTTAGAGTTCTGGCCTCAAGAATGATGAGGAAATAGATTGTTGTTTAAGCCACCCAGTCTGTGGTTCTTTGTCATGACAGCCCTAGCACACTAATATAGTGAGTGTTGGATCACAGCTGGTCCCATCTAAGCCACTAAGAGTTTGAAGAGTTGGATCTTCTGAGAACCAACACTATGTGTTTATAGAGATTCTTATAGAAACTTTGTTACATTTTCATTCCATGCTTTAAAATTTTTTCCCTCTATAAAATAAAAATTAAGAAAACCAGGTCCCTTGGGGTGCTTGGATGGTTCAGTTGGTAGAAACTTTGACTCCTGATCTCAGGGTCATGAGTTGAAGCCCCAAATCAAGTGTGGAGGAGTAAAAGGAGGAGGAGGAGGAGGAGTTACAACAAAATTCTAGGCAAAAGCCTTGAAGAGTCCAGCTTGGGTCATCTGCTAATTTCTAAACAAATCATTGTAGCCAGGATGGTAGAGTACTCTGGGCCACATGCCCACCTCTGGGACTGAGAAATGAGGTGGGGGAAGTTGACCCCATCCAAGCCACTAACAATATGGAGAGTTGGTTCTTCAGAGAGGTGCCAGGAAGAAAACAAGTAAACACATAAAACATTAACCTAGTATTACATTAGTCTGGTTTATAAAAGATGCTCAAAACTGGCTGGCTTATACAAAGTGCTTAAATGACAAATTAATAAAAAAGGGAAAAGCACTGTGTCAAAAATTTGTAGGACTGTCATGTAGAAAAGAGAATGGAATGGGATGGAAAGAGGATGAAGCTCAAAATTATACACAGAAGTCATAAAAGAGGCAGATTTCAGCTCAATACAAGGAAAACCCCTACTAGAAATGAGGACAACAAAAGGGGTACTTCACAAAGTGGTGATCTTCCCTTTCCTCGGTGAGCTCTAGTGGGGAAGGGATGCAGAAAAGGGGGTAAGTCAGGTGAGTTGGGTTGATCCCAAAGACCTCCTCACAACCTCAAGCTCCTATGATTCCCAAACTACTTGTTTCCACATTAGCAAACCCTGAAGCAGCAAAGAAAGTGCAGACCAGAGGGAGCACAGTGGACAGCACTGAGGTTTTGGGGGTTTTTTTACTTAACATTTACTGAGGCCTTACTGTGTTCTAAGTACAGGCTAAGTGCTTGTATCCCTTGCCCCATTTAACCCCCAGGGTAACCCTTGAAAAAGTTTTAGACCCCCATTTAATTAATGAGGAAATTGGGGTACAGAGAGGTTGAGTAACTTATCAAGAATGACACAGTAAATAGTAGAGCTGGGACCTGAATCCAGGCCACTTGTAACTTAAGCCAAAGTTCTTAACCGCTTTGCTCTTGGGGGACAAGCAGTACTGCTTCTTTGTAGAGTGTCATCGTACACCTACCTCTGCTCACCTACCCCCTCCTGCCTGCTCTGAATCAAGGTCGATCGGGTCCAGATGGTAGCAGGTGCATCTAATGAGATGTGAGGGTATTACTCACAAGAAGCCAAGAGTGGCTGGGAGAGAATCCCAGATTCACATCCCGGCACTTGAGATGTCAAGAGCAAACGTTATGGCCATGCATTAGAAACAAGCACAACAACAAAGCCAGTGTTATCCTTGAACCCTTTCCAACTCCAATCCATCCAACTGCTTTGGTCAATGCATCAGTTAGTTAAGCCAGGTAGGCCCCTGTAATGGCTCCTATCTTCCCTCTGGGGAAGAACAAATAATTTAGTTTTTTTAAGTTTTCAACTTTTCTTATCCCTTTAAAAAATTGATTTCATTGTATGCTTAAAAAGCTATCAGGAAGAAAGTAGAATTATTTACTACTTTAATTCCCTATTTGCTTATCAGGCAGATATTTATTTAGCATCTACTATGTGAAAGATCTCGGGTTTTGCAGCAAAGATGAGTATTTATTTCACATAGCAATTGAAAACACACGTTTCCTGGAGTAACTAATAAGGGAATCCATAGTCAAAAGCCATACCATTTAACTTAAGGATCCCTGGTGGCCATAAGTAATTGAACCACCAGAATTCATATTAAAAGTTGCAGTAGATGCCCTACCACTTTCTGAAAGGGCCTTCTCCAGGAATATTCAGGATTAGAAATTTACAGCTAGTTCATCAAACTGCAGACAGATATTATGAGTCTTGTACCTGCCTTCAGGGCTCATGATACTTTAGGTTTCTATTAGGTTCTTTAACACACATATTCACACATGTTGCTAGTTTACCCTAGAGCAAAACAGAGTAAGCAAGACAGCCTCCTGTTTTCAAAACTAAACCAACTCCTGTCCAGTCTTTCTAGAGAGTGCAGGGAGGAGCCTCTCAGACACAGAGAAGCAGCTGACCAGGACTGCTCAGATCTGCCCTGGGGCCCTCACTCTGTTCTCACTGTCCACTGTGCCTGAGCCCAGTCGTGCCTCTAGCTCTCGTGTCAAGACAGTCCTTTTTCTTTGTGGCCCTGGGATTACTGACACAGCCAAACTCTAAAAATATCACTTCAACACTAACTAGTAAGATACACTAAGAAGCAAATATAAGAACAAATAAAAGAAGCATAAAAACATCCAAGTTTTTTTTTTTTTAAATCCAAGTTTAGAGAGAACTACATCCAGTCTTACTGCATAGATACTCATGGACCAGATTCATAAGCTCTATCCCAATTGTTCTCAATCCTGTATGCATGTTGGAAGCACCTAGAGAGCTGTGTGTGTGTGGGCGGGGGGGCGGGGGGGTGCATGGGTGTGTGTGTGCTTGATGCGTTTCCTGAGCCTTACTCTCCAGTGGTTTTAGAACTTGGCTGGCTGGCCTACAGATGGCTAAACCACATTCCTAGAGACCCTAATTTGCTTATTCAGAGGTGTGACCTAGGCACAGGTATTTTTAAAAGCTTCCAGGTAATCTAGTATCCTACCAAGTAGGGAATCATTGCCCTAGACCACATGAGACAGAATGAATCTGGACACCATTGAATAAGCTTCCCAGTTATAACTGACTGTATTTATAAAGATGGTGCAACAGTATCCCCTAACCCTCATGCTCTTCCACAAGGTGTCATTGACAATGCACTCCATTAAAGATATAGTCTATAACTTCATATTCAATGGTGAAAAACTAAGAGTTTTCCCCCTAAGATCAGGAACAAGACAAAGATGTCCTCTCTTACCACTTTTATTCAACATAAAACTGGAAGTCCTAGCAATCAGACAAGAATAAGGAATAAAAGGAACCCACATTGGTAAGGAAGAAGTAAAACTGTCACTATAAAATCATAACATGATACTCTATACAGCAGCAGAAAGACAAATTAAGAAAACAATTCCAATGACAATTGCACCAAAAATAACAAAGTACCTAGGAATAAACTTAACCAAAGAGGTGGAAGACCTGTCCTCTGAAAACTATAAAACATTGATGAAAGAAATTGAAGATGACACAAATAGAAATATATTCCATGCTCATGGATTAGAAAACAAATATTGTTAAAATGTCCATACTACCCAAAGCAATGTATAGATTTAATGCAATCTTTATCAAAATACCAACAGCATTTTTCACAGAACTAGATCAAATAATCCTAAAACTTGTATGGAACCACAAAAGAACCCCAATAGCCAAAACAATCTTGAAAAAGAAAAACAAAACTGACGGTATCACAATTCCAAATTTTGAGTTATACTACAAAGCTGTAGTAATCAACAACAGTATGGCACGCACAAAAAAAGACACATAGATCAATAGAACAGGGGAGAAAGCCCAGAAACAAACCCACAATTATATGGCCAATTAATCTTTGACAAAAGAGGCAAGAATATGTAATGGGAAGAAGACAATCCTTCAACAAATGGTGCTAGTATAACTGGACAACTACATACAGAAAAGTGAAACTGAACCACTTTCTTATGCCATACACAAAAATAAACTCAAAACGGATTAAGGACCTAAATTTGAGACCTGAAACTGTACAAGTCCTAGAAAAGAGCACAGGCAGTAATTTCTCTGACATCAGCCATAGCAACATTTTTTAAAGATATGTCTCTTATGGCAAGGGAAATAAAAGCAAAATTAAACTATTGGGACCACATCAAAATAAAAAGCCAAACAAAACAAAACAAAACAAAACAAAATAAAAAGCCTCTGCACAGAGAAGGAAACAATCAACAAAACTAAAAGGCAACTTACTGAATGGGAGAAGATATTTACAAATGACATATCTGATAGAGTCGGTATTCAAAATATTTAAAGAACTTATATAACTCAGCACCCCCCCAAAAAATAATCCAATTTAAAAATGAGCAGAAGACATGAACAGATGTTTCTGTACAGAAGACATCCAGATGGACAATAGACCAATAAAAGATGCTTAACATCACTCATCATCAGGGAAATGCAAAATCAAAACTATAATGAGATATCACCTCACACCTGTCAGAATGGCCAAAATCAACAACACAAGAAACAATAGGTGTTAGTGAGGATGTGGAGAAAAAGGAACCCTTGTGCACTGTTGGTAGGAATACAAGCTGGTGTACCCACTGTAGAAAACAGTATGGAGGTTCCTCACAAAGTTAAAAATAGAACTACCCTATGATCCCATAATCACATTACTGAGTATGCACCCAAAGAATACAAAAACACTAATTGGAAAGGATATATATATATATATATATATATATATATATATATATATATATTCCTATGTTTATAACAGCATTATTTACAATAGCCAAATTATGGAAGCAGCCCAAGTGTCCATTGATCAATGAAGGGATAAAGATGTTACACACACACACACACACACACACACGAAATATTATTCAGCCATAAAAAAGAATGAAATAAAAAAAAAGAATGAAATCTTGTCATTTGCAAAAACATGGATGGAGCTAGAGAATATAATGCTAAGTGAAATAAGTCAGTCAGAGAAAGACAAATACCATGTGATTTCATTCAGATGTGGAATTTAAGAAACAAAACAAACGAGCAAAGGAAAACAGAGACAGAAAGACAAACCAAGAAACAGACTCTTAACTATAGAGAACTAACCAATGGTTACCAGAGGGATGTGAGTGGGAGGATGGGCGAAATAGGTGATGGGGATTAAGGAGGGCACTTGTCATGATGAGTACTGGGTGATGTAGAGAATTGTTGAATCACGGGACACCTGGGTGTCTCAGCAGTTAAGCATCTGCCTCCAGCTCCGGGTGTGATTCTGGAGTTCCAGAATCAAGTCCCACATCCGGCTCCCTGCAGGGAGCCTGCTTCTCCCTCTGCCTATCTCTCTCTCTCTCTATCTCTCATGAATAAATAAATAAAATCTTTAAAAAAATTGTTGAATCACTATGTTGTATGCCTAAAACTGATAAAACACTGTATGATAACTATATTGGATGGGCACTGAGGAGGGCACTTGATGGGATGAGCACTGGGTGTTATACTCTATGTTGGCAAATCGAATTTCAATAATTTTAAGAAATTAAAAATAAATAAGTAAAAATAAAAAATAAAACAAGAGGAAAAAAGGCAAAAATAAAATTAAAAAATAAAAACACTATGAATTTAAGATAAAATTTAAAAATAAAAAAAATATTTAAAAAGGAATTAAACTAAAAAACTTAATAAAATCTAAAAAGGAAAAACAAAATAGAGTCTAATTTCCCTCCCCTTTTGTCTGATTGGGCATGTGTGCTTCAATTAATAAAGTGTGACAAAGCTAAGGGTATGTGTGACTTCTAGGCTAGATCATAAAAGCTATGCATTTCTCTCAGCTTTGCATGGGATTTTGATGCAGTCTAGCAACCCTGGGACTACTGTGCTAGGGAAGCCATGTGTAGGCATTCAGGTCAATAGGCCCAGTCATCCCCACTACTCCGCATCTTGGGGCCTTAAAACCAACACAACCACCACCTGAATACACTGAGGAACTGTCACAGGAGCCAAAGAACTACCAGCTAAGCTCTATGCAGATTCCGATCCACAGACTTCATGGATGTAACAAATGGTGGTTGTTTTATACCACTAAGTTTGAGTAGATTTATTATGCAGCATTATTAACCTGAATACCAGTTGACTCTAATGTGCAGCCAGGGTGAAGAAACAGCCTCTCATTTTGTGGCCCTTTGCCTGCGTAATTATACTTCGTCTCCCCAAACTAGTGCAAGAGCTCCTGCCTATATTTCAGGACTCCAAACTGTACCTTTCATCTCTAGCCAATTGCTCCCTCATGGAACAGTCCCAGCAGCCCTACTCTCATCTAGGTCCAGATCCTGTGGTATGTATGGGCAGGCCTCACCTATAGTTCACGGGCCGCTTGTGGCAATCACCACGGGATAAACCCTGAGTGTGGAAAAGTTCCCCTATGTCACATATGCCATCCCTGTGTTCACACACAGCCAATATTTCCCATGGGCCCATGTTTCACAGTGATCAGCAATATATCTATTCCTAATAGAGTAACATAGGAAGACAGAAACTACATCTTTCCCAGTCCTGTCCTCAGTGAGGTTGAGACACAGCAACTTGTAGGCTCATTTTAAAGGGTTTTACCTTTCCTTTTAGAGGCTTTTCTCCACATATCTTTTCCCAAATACTCACTGCTTCCTCTCAAACTTGTGGGAGATCTGAGTGCCTCTGGTAAGGCACTGAGACTTACCTAGAAATTTATATTGCTCTTTCTAAGGGAAGGCAAACCTTGAAATAAGATGTAGACAATATGGAGGCCTCCCAGAGTTTGGGCCCAAGTCTGCATTGCTTGTTATAAAGGACTGAAAGGAGCTGAGACATGTCTCTGGACGTAACCCGTCATGCCTAGGCTGCTGCTCTATGAAGTTCTCTTCCCTTCTAGACCCCATGCTGATAATCAGATTTCCAAGTTGGTCAATGGCTCCAGAAGTTTTACTGAGGCATGTGGTGATCTAAGCTTGTAGTCTTTGTTTTTGTTTTTTTTTTCATCAAAAAGCTCTGCAGTTAATGATGAACACTTGAGCAGCCACCTTATCAAATACATGCCTCTGAAAGATAGCCTGTAATTGACAGGAGAGCTTGACAGAGGCCAAAGATGTGGACTTTTTAAGGTTAAGTGTGTTATAGCTTTGACAGGAGTACGTTTCAAGAGGTTAACATTGCACCAAAGGAAGAGATGGAATTTATTTTAAAGGCAGGTCTTAACTCAGGCCCATGAGCTTGGAGATGTGGAAGCAATAAAAGACATTTGGCTTTAAATGAATTTGGCTATTACAAGAGCCATTTGAAACTACCCTTCTGTAAAGGTAAGCTGTGTCTCTGCAATCTTAGAGGATGCATTCTGAAAAGAAAATGTCTCCTTACTGTGAATTTGAGCTGTATTGGGAAAAATTATGTAGGCACATTAGAATATATATCAATTAAATATAATAACATCAATACTAGATCTAAAATGGCATTCAAATTTCTTGCTAGCAATAATTGCAGTGACTTATCCTGTTTGTCTTAAATTAAATTTATATTTCAGTAAAACTATTTTTTAAAAGATTGATTGATTGATTTATCTGATTGAGAGAGAAAGAGAGAGAGATCATGCAAGTGAGGGGACGGGTAGAAGGAGAGAATCTCAAGCAAACTGCCTGCTGAGCTCAGAGGCCTATGTGGGGCTCCATCTCACAACCCTGAGCTGAAACCAAGAGTCAATTGACTGAGCAACTAAGGTGCCCCAAAACTTTATTTTATTACACTTTCTTATTATTTATTTACTCATGAGAGACACAGAGAGAGAGAGAGGCAGAGACACAAGCAGAGGGAGAAGCAGGCTCCATGCAGGGAGCCCGACGTGGGACTCGATCCAGGTCTCCAGAATCACGCCCTGGACTAAAGGTGGCGCTAAACCGCTGAGCCACCCGGGCTGCTCCCAAAACCTTATTTTAAAACTACAAAACTGAAGGTTTGACTTTTCATCCAGTCACCTAAAAAGGACTACAACACTATCCAGGAATAATGAACTTGCATTTCAGAGACTGAATATGGTATTGGAGTAGGTTAGGGTAGGGAAAGGGTTTTAATGATCTTCTGATGTTCTTCACTCAAAGCTGTTGCCAATAAGCTACTCCTTGGGGATACCAAAAGATCCTTTTCTGTTTTTAAAAGAATTAACACATTTTATCAAGAATTATTATGAGTATGGGACACCTAGGTGGCTTAGCAGTTGAGCATCTGCCTTTGGCTCAGGGCGTGATCCCGGAATCCCGGGATCGAATCCTGCATCAGGCCCCCTGCAGGAAGCCTGCTTTTCCCTCTGCCCGTGTCTCTGCCTCTCTCTCTCTCTCTCTGTGTCTCTCATGAATAAATAAATAAAATCTAAAAAAAAAAAAAAAGTCAACCAGGAAATTAGAGAAGAATTAAAAAGATTCATGGAGGGGGCATCCCTGGGTGGCTCAGCAGTTTGGCCCAGGGGGTGATCCTGGAGTCCTGGGATCGAGTCCCACATCGGGCTCCCTGCATGGAGCCTGCTTCTCCCTCTGCCTGTGTCCCTGCCTCTCTCTGTGTGTCTCTCATGAATAAATAAATAAAATCTTTAAAAAATAAAAAGAATTATTATGAATATTTGAAGAAGACTTTAGTGCAGGATCTCCATCTTTTTTTCCCTCTCATTTTCCCCAGCTAAACATGGATTTCTATAATTAAAATTCTAGCCATAAGAAAAAAGAACCTAAGATAGACCTTGAGCCAGCAACCAGGCAAAAAACTATAATGCTCTTTTGAGCTCCTGAGGTGACTTCAATTAAAGAATAAGACTGTCAGGTCACATTCTTAGGATAATTAAAGTATGATTACTATTGTGAGTCTAACATTCTAAAATTTTTTTAAAAGATAAATAAGTCATACATGGCTGTTATTTCTCCAGGGATCACTCTGTCTCAGAAGAAATGTCTATGCATTGTCACAGGTTAAATATAGCTAAGAAACAGAGGCATCAGAATGCATCTGGACAATGCCGGCTTCCTCAGTTGCACTTAATTTTTTTTTCATTGGAGATAATATCCATACAGAAAAATGCCCATATCACAGGTGTCCAGCTGAGTGAATTTTCACAAACTGAACATACCTGTTTTACTGGTGCTTAGGTTAAAAAAACAAACAAAACAGAATATGAGCTGGCCCCAGAAGCCCCATTCTCTCACTCCAGGGGTAACTAGAATCCTGATTTTAACATCATTGATTAGTTTTGCCTGGTTTTGTACTTTCTATAAAGGAATCATACAGTATGTTCTCTTTTGTGTCTGGCTTCTTTCATGCCATGTCATGTCTGTGAGATTCATCCATATTGCTGCATGTAGTTATAGATGGTTCATTCTCTTTGTTGGCGGGTATTCCATTGTGTGAATACACCACAATTTATTTATCCATTCTACAGTTGATGGACATTTGGGTAGCTTCCAATCTGGGGCTATTATAAAAAGCCAGCTGCATGAGTTTTTACACAGTGCCCAGGACTCCTCCTCATTTGAGTGAATGCTTCATGGAGGTCTTTGGAACAGCACTGGCCCCTGATCTCCCAACACCATTGTCAGTCTTGTCCTTCAGCTGGCAGATGCAGACCTTAGAAGAGAAAGGCCACAGCTCTCCACCTGCGAAAACGGATTTCTTGTTTTCATGAAAAAAGTTTTTAAAAAAAGATCAGCAACTGAGAACAGAAGTAAGTATTGTTTGCATTATCACAGAGAGCTGAGCAGCTGGCCACAGGGAATTTGGATCAGAGATAATAAGGTAACTTATCTTATTGAAACAGGATCCAGGCTAACAATTCTTGAGCAAGGAATAGGGCATGCCCAGAGAAGTAGGAGATAGTATAAGCTGAGAGGTGAAATACTGCCAAGAAAGCATAACTGAACCATCTCATCGCAATGGGGTATGAGTTTAAAACAAGGGCAAAAAGCCAAGATTCTTCGTAAACAAAATCACTAGCTTAACTCTTCCCTGAGAAAGCAGGGTTTGCATTTTGACTCTGGGTTGCCCTGGGGATGCTGAACAAACTCTCTATACACTTCTGCTTCTCTGTAAGGAGGGCAGGATTGCCACACCCTTGCCAGGCTGTGAGGCTCAAGGAGACTGTAGGTGAAAGTCCTGGCAACACTGAACAGATCTGTTCCCTCTCGGCCCCCAAGTGCCATGGTTTACACAAAAGATCTAGAATGCATTGCTGAGAGCTCATTTGTTTAAATGGGCTAGAATGTGAATTGGAGGAAAGTCAGAAGATAGACTGCTTGTTCTTATTGAAAATGCAGAAGAAAACAAGTGAGAAGACTG
Organism: Vulpes lagopus; assembly: GCF_018345385.1. NCBI lineage: Eukaryota > Metazoa > Chordata > Mammalia > Carnivora > Canidae > Vulpes > Vulpes lagopus. The sequence goes on along the minus strand of NC_054828.1, from coordinate 25,201,028 downwards.
TATCACTGTCAGTGTGGAGAAGAGTGAGTAGAGGAGGTCAGGGTGCTCCCAAGAGAATGGATGAGAGCTGAGAGGCAGGATTAAGGGCAGGAGAGGGCAGTACATGGAGCAGTTTGCCCTTTTATTCTGCTTGGCCTCACTCTGGGCATATCCAACCCTGGTTACTAAGAGAAAAGCTTCTATGGTTGTTTGTATATTACAATATTCTCGCCTATCCAGACAAACCCATCAATCTTAGGCATTTGACAACTTGGCTAGGTTGTCCAAGAGACCCGAGGTCCCAGCATTTAGGATGGCTTCAGGCTTCCCCTTCCCCGAATTCTCTGTGTAGGCCCTACATTGGTGGCTCTGAGACAGTTTCATTTCTACTGCTGGTGGTGATGTCAAGTTTGGATTTCAGGGCAAAATACAAGGTTATCTTTGGAAATAAATGGCAGGCAACAAAATGATGCTTTGAGGTCCCGGTGCCTAAAGCATCACCACTGCAGTCCAGCTGTGTGCAGGCAGGTTTCCACCAGGCCTGGAGATGCCTCACCAACCTTCACCAGCAGGGCAACAGCCCCAGCCTTATGAGAGGCTGCAGTAGAGAAAGAGCAAGTGCTCTGGAGCAAGCAGGAAAACCACTGCAGCTCAGCTGGTGGCCCACCCAGGCGTGGCCCTGAAGCCCCTGTTGGAATCCTGCCTTCACCCTGAACCATGGATGTTATATGTGTCCTCAAAGCTACTTATTTTATCCCAGTTGGAAAGAGAAAAAGTGAATATCATTAAATCTACTTTACAAACAAGCTCAAGCAAACACAGAAATAATAGATGATTGGTCAACGGATGCAGAACTATAAGCCATAGGTCCAGGTTCCCACACCTTCCAGGATGAACATCAATCTCTGATACAGGCAGATTTGGCCATCTCTCAGGTTCTGAATAACTAGACCCTGGATTGAGGGGTCACAGATAGCAGTGCTGCTAAAGCAGGATGTGGGGGGACAGGGATTAGCTAGTTACTTCCTAGATTTAAGAGACAATTAGGAGGTAGAGCAAACAAGAGTTGGTGACAAGCTACTGGGGAAGAGGAAAGTGAAGATGCCCCTAGGTTCCTGGTCTGTGGATCTACATGGATGGTGGCACAATCACTGTACCAATCAGCCCTGGAAGTCACCCTTGATTTCAGAGAATAGCTAACTGGATTTCAAGAGTCCTTAACTATTTCGTATTTCAGTAAGAGTGTGATATGTGCCCGTACTCTATCAGAGGCAGAATTGGGTGAGGCTGGGGTAATTGATATGAGTGACCAATTCCCCCTAAGAGCTGATGAATCTGCTTAAAAGTCATCTATGGCTTCCCACTGCATTGGGAATCAAATTTGAATTCCTGCCCATGGTCTCCAAAGCCACACAGGGGCTGGCCTGTTCAGACCTTCCCATTTCATCCCCCCATTCTCCCTCTTACCTCCAGCTTATGTTCACCTCCAACCCACCTGCAAATCTGAGGCAAGCCTGGGATCCTCAGCCTCAAGATCTTCAAATGTCACCTCCTCAGAAAGGCCCTCCTCAACCAGCCTCTTGGGTCACTCTCTAGCCAATTTCCCTAGTATGTTTTTCTTCACAGCACTTAACATTATAAGAAACTACAGAATTTGTTAGCATGTATGTTAACCATTTCCCCAACCACATTTTATGTTCAATGATAGGAGGCAAGAGCTGAGCAAGAGAACTGGCACAGGGTCATCCTGGTGGGGATAGAAAGAAGTGAGCAGATTTACTTAAGAGCTGTTTAAAAGGCAGAACTGGCAGGGTTTGTAAGTAAACTGGATAGGGAAAGTGAAGACCCCTTCTAGATCTGCATGGATGATCGTGCCAATCACTGAACTGGACTGCCCCAGAAGAGGGCCAGTTGTGCATATAAAAGGTATGAGTAGGCTTCTCACTAAGTTTGTGGTGCCTTTGAGGCATTCAGGAGGTCTTACCAAGTGTGCAGATGATACCTGGGTCTGGAGCTCAGCAGAGAGGTCTGAGCTGGATATATAAGTTTGTGAACTGCCTCTGGGTGGCTGGCAAAGGACACAGTGCTTGTGGATGAGATAGCCTGATAAGAACAGAAGAGGGACACAGGAGGGGGCCTTGAGCTAGCCTTGAGGAGTGCTTCAAGTGGAGAGCTGAAGGGTTGAGCTTGAAAAGGAACCAGAGGGGGTGGAAAAGGACAACCAGGTCACAGTGGCTGAAGATGGAAGAGTATGTTAAGGTGTGGGTAGCCTTCTTTGGCTTCCAAGCCTCCCAAGACCCTGGGAGGGTCATTTCCAGCCTTGTCAGCCAGCGCCTGAGATGCAGATATGTGTGAACTAGATACCCAGGCTTTCTAAGTGATCTACTGCACAGCCTTCACAACCTTTACAAATGCTGACTCACTCAGGCCTCACAAGGACCCTATCCATTACTCCAAGGCACACAGAGGGTAAATGACCCACCCAAGTCACATAGCCAGTGAGTCTCAGGATTCAAACCCAGAGTCTGTGGTCTTTATTACCACATACAGTAACACCCTCCCTCACTCTTTTTTTCCTCCCTCCCTTTTTGTAGCCTCCTCTTTTGAAAGGACTGATACAATATCAGATAATTTGCAATAGCCAAATATCAACTTTAGTAACAAAAACATTAGTTCTAAATGCAAACATAAGGTATGGGCCAGTACCCTCTTAGGCATTTGGTTAAGATAATGATGCAATCTTGACAGCCCCCCTCCCCCAGTCTCCCCAAAGAATTGCTTTGTCATCTTCAGAGGGAGTTCACAAGCTCTAGGATGCTTCAAAGAGGCTTCTGAGATCAAGATCCATACATATGGACACTGGGCCATTCAGGCCTTCCCCTCCCTCCCGAATAGTGGCAAGAACACCAGAGCTAGGGTACACTGGAGCCATTCATGGTGAAATCAGCTTGGCCAGCATGCACTGCTGCAGACCTTAGTGCTGGGCACCTTTGCACATCAGCTGAGCTTCTTGACCAGGGTCTAATTTGGGCCTGCTTCAGTTATGACCTGAGTAGGAAGATGGTCTAAGTAGAGAGTATCTCAATGATTTTGTATGACCTTAAGAGTTCCTCTTCTTTTTTTTTTCTTAAATATTTTTATCTATTTATTCATGAGAGACACAGAGAGAGAGAGAGGCAGAGACACAGGCAGAGGGAGAAGCAGGCTCCATCCAGGGAGCCCGATGTGGGACTTGATCCTGGGTCTCCAGGATCACGCCCCAGGCCGAAGGTGAGCACTAAACCCCTGAGCCACCCGGGCTGCCCAAAAGAGTTCCTCTTCTTAACAATCTGTCCCTCATCATCATTCAAACCATGCTTCCTTCCCTGTAATGTTGATAACCAACATTTCTTTGTTGCCATTGCCCTCACAATTGCAAAGTCTCTTTAAAAGTTTGAAAACATGCATTTTGTTTTTTTAATTTAAATTCAAATCACCAACATATAGTACATCAAAAGTTTCAGATGTAGTTTTCAATACTTCATCAGTTGCATATAACACCCAAATAACACAGGCCGCAGAAGTGTCTGGTGTAGATGTGTAAGCAGGCCAGAGGAGCAGAGGGAGATGGAGAGAGAGAGAATCTTAAGCAGGCTCCATGCCCAGTGTGGAGCTTGACATGGGGCTTGAACTCACAGCCCCAAGATCATGACCTGAGTGAAATCAAGTCTGACACTTAACCAACTGAGCCACCCAGATGCCCCTGAAATCCTGCATTTTAAATGAAAAAAAAAAAAAACTGATATGCAACCACTCATGTCTTTCACAATACTATACAATAGTTTCTCTTTAGCTTCATAAAATCCCAGAGCAGCCAACTTTAGTCACTTTGTATCCAAATAACACTGTATGATTTGATGAAAAGCCATGTTTTATTGTCATAAAATATAGTATTTTGAAAACATCAAATTGCTATTATACAGGCTCTTCTAATAGCCTATTCAGAACTTCCTTCATTTTAGGGTAGAACTTCCTATTTTAAAAACCACATAAACTCTCCCACCCGTTCCCCTTCCAACCCTTTAGCAATCTAATTATGTAGTACTTTTATTTTTCCACTGCTATTGCCACTTTAACATCAAATATTACCAAGCTCTAAGAAATGCACAGTAATATTCACTTTTGTTATTTTTCCTTGTTTTTAAGACCATACATTCAGTATCTTCCCCAATGTGGCTGATTGCAGTAGTGATCTATCTGGAAGATATATTATTGCCCCATGACCAGAACCCAGAGGGAACCAAGTTTGCCTTTGCATTGTTGTGATTGTTATGTGGATTTTGTAGTTTAAAAAGAAAACTAGATTCTGCAGTGACATTCTTTGTAGAAATCTGACCTTTGGTGGGGCTGACTAATCTCATCAACCAATTAATTTCACACTGATTACTCTGCTCATTCATTCTCAGCAAATAGTAAGCAAAACTTCTAAGAATGACTGACCTTCTCACCTGGGCTCAGCCTGGCTTTAGGCCTTCCCTTTGAATTCATGTTCTTGATGATGATTCTCAACTAAAAGTTTGATTTGATCACCCTTGCTCTCATAGTATCTGTCTGAAGGGCTGTGGAAACAGGACCTGGGTTCACATTCTTGCTCTAGAGTCAGCCAGACACTTCTGGGGACGGGATTCCTTGACTTCTCCCCCATTCTCCATCTGTGCCCCTAACCCACCTTTGCTCCCCCAGCCAATCAATCACTAACTCTTGTCAGGTCTGTCTCTTAAATATTACTCAGCTCTACCTGCTTCTCTCTATTCTCTGCTATCACATCCTGGCTCAGCCTCCATCACCTTTAGCCTCATAATAGTCTCTGAAGTGGACTCCCTGCCTCCAAATATGGGGTCAATCCATATAAGTGCTCTTAAAAATGCAGATTTGACAACAGCATAAAATCCTGCTTAAAATCCTCAATGGCCGTCTGTTACTGGTAGGTCAGAGGTGAGGTATCTCCTTACTACCCTGAAGCTCTGCACGGACCTGGCTCTGCTGCCTTCCCATTCTTGTCTCCTCAGCTCCCCCATCTGAGACAGCTATCTCACACAGTTTGAGACCAGCACATACACTATGCTAGTTCACTTCTTCACATGATGCCTCCTGACATTACTTTGGAAGGACTTCTCCCCACTCCTCTTCACCCTATTCCTGATTATTCTGCAGTGTATATGGCTTCTAGAAACCTGCTCTGCATCCGTGCCCTGCACTCCATTTTATACACTTCCCCAGGTCCAACGAGTGCCTGTTTCCTGATTCCCTGAACATCCTACACTTAATGGAATTTCTCCAAGTCTACCTCCTCTTCCAGCCCAATGTACTTGTGGGTAGGTACAATACGTTTTTTTCTATATCTCTTGCTCAGTACAGAACATGTCATAAAGTAGGCATTTAGTAAATATTTGTTGGCTGGTGATGGGGTTGGGCTTCAAGGTGGTTCTTAGAGTACTAGACTTCCATCTATATCCCATAGAAAGCTCCATTTAGGCTTCCACAAATATTTGATTCAAATTTCATTTTTAAAAGTGTTAAATTATTTTTCAGACTTCAGCATAAGATTCAAATATGTTATTTACAAACATGTGACACTGCAGATCAATAGACTAAGTATGTTGCAAAGTGAAATCATTTTTGTAAAGACTGAATAAATCTTCCGTCATTTGCTGGTCCCTTAAATTCCAAGGTTATAAGGCTGGTTATTTTTAAAACTGTTACAGTTTATAGCCATTTATCTATGTGAATTAGGAATTTCTTATTAATTACAATGTGACCAAAGCAAATGGCAGAAATAAACTAAAGCCTGAGGCTGGTATCAGACTGCAATCGTTTCCCATAACCAAAATTTATTTCTTTCTTTCCTTCTTTCTTTCCTCTTTCTTTCTTTTCTTTCTTTCTTTCTTTCTTCTTTCTTTCTTCCTTTCTTCCTTTCTTTTCTTCTTTTTTTTTTTCTTTAGATTTTTATTTTTAACTAATCTGTATATCCAACGTGGGACTGGAGCTTACAACCCCAAGACCAAGAGTTGCACACTCCACCGACTGAGCCAGCCAGGCGCCCCCATAACCACAATTTCTATTTTTTCCAGTTATTAAAACAACCTATAATTCCATTGGCTGGCTTCACAATGTGTGAGTATAGTTAAGTTTGAAGTTATGCATACTAATGAAATATACCATTAGCCCCTTGATATCTTAGGGATTTCTCTAAGATGTTTGAAAAATGGGTCTAGCCATTTCTTTAAATGTTTGAAAACTACTGGCCAAGGGGAAGAAGAATCCTGAGACTGAGGCTGCCCAGAGATTCAGCACTCAGTTCCCAAGAAAGTAAGGCAACTGTTAGGGACTGGGCCCAGGAAGGCAATGGAAGAATGAGGGATCTGGGAAGAACATTTCCAAGTTTTGTAAGGAACAGGGAAGAGCAGGAAATAGCTCTGTGTCCCCTCTACACATTAAGGTTCCCAAAGGTCTCCAGGTCAGTCCCACTGCCTACTTCACAACAGGCCCCTCTCTGCTTTGCTGTTGGGAAAGTCCTGGAGGAACAGATTCTCATGTACCTGTGTGCTAGTCCTCTGGATGGACAGTCCCTGTCCCTGTAACTCTGCAAGGGGAATTCTAAAGGGACAGAAGTGAGGGGAAATAGGCCTCAGGCTTTTTACAGGAACCTGGTAGAGCTAAACAGGGAGGCATAAACCAGGGGCTGCCAGTATTAGGGGTGGCATAAAGGTCCCTTCCTTCTCCCTCCTACAGATATTGTACCAAACCGGTGTTATGGGTTAACTGTTCAACTGGGGTTTGTGTGCCCTTCCCCTGGTCCTTGTGAGTTTCCTTCCAACTCATTTAACAGTTGTAAATTGGGCACAATATGCTCTACTGGGTCCTTCTTTCTGGGGTTTCTTTTTTTTTCTTTCTGGGGTTTCTATAGCCATGCTTGCCCAGGGCTCCCTAACTCTCACCCTGAATAAATCCTTCCTTTGATTCTGTTTTCCCTTCAACCTACTGTCCTATCTCATCTCCTGCCTTTCATACTGAAACTTCTTGGAAAAAAAAGGATACTCTACCTGTAGACTATCATGTCACACTCCCTCAACCCCACTATACCTGGTTTTCCCCTGCTACACAAATGGTATTGTTCCCTCAAAGGCATTAGTGACTTCCTTACACTAAAATCCAGCACCTTTCTGTAAGACCTGCATCCTCATTGACAACTAGCAACCACTCCTCATCCCTGAGATACCCTTTGCTTTTGTGACTGCTCCCTGCTCCCATCACCTCCCTGGCCACTTCTTGCTCGTCTCCAAGGATATAAATACCTCTTCTTGTTCTTCTCAAGGAAGATGGCTATGTTTGCCAGGGCTGCTGTAACAAGGTACTACAGACTATGTGGCTAAAACAAGAGAAATTTATTTTCTCACAGCCTTGGAGGATGGGGTCTGAGAATGAGATATTGGCAGTAATAGTTCTCCTCAGGCCTCCTTCTTTCCTTGGCTTAGACATGGTCATCTTCTCCCTTGTTCTTACATGTTTCCTTCTCTCTGTTTTTCTGCGTCCAAATATCTTCTTAGGAGGACACCAGTGTTACTGGATTAGGTCCCACCCTGTTGACCTCATTTTAACTCAGTTGCCTCTGTAAAGGCCCTGACTTCAGTACATTCTGAGGTACTGGGGGATCAGGACTTCAACACATACATGTTGGAGAGGAACACAATTTAGCCCATAACAATAGTCTTCCAGATAAGGTTCTTGACCTTTTTTTTTTTTTTTTTGGATCAGTTGTTTAAGAAATTTAGAACACCAATTTGTGAGGGTAAACTCTATTTGTGAGAGAAAACACAGAGTGGAGGTAGCCCTGAAGCTGAGGAACAACTTTGATTTTTGGCAGAATTTGCAAGTCCACAGCTTTCTGATTAAACTTGCGTTGCTCTGTAATCTCATATTTCTCCTTCTCTGTGTCAAAGATCTCCCCTTCCTGGTGTTTGGGTTTCGGCAGCTTCTTCTTCTTGAAATAAGCGTCAGTGAAATGTATGGGGATTTTCACACTGCTGATATCAATTTTCGTGGAAGTGGTAATGACAAATTTCTGGTGTGTTCTACGCAGAGGAACTCAGTTGAGAGCCCGTGGTCCAGTCACAAGTAGCAAGCCACTGCTCAGTTGCTTCAGGAAAACTACCCTCTTGCCTCTGTAACGCCCAGGGAGGATAATCAAAATGGTCCCAGGAGTGATGGTAGCTTGCAGCTTTCTCACATGCTGACTGAAAGGTTTTTTGCCATGGCTCAACAGCTTTCAAGGCACATCTTCGGTAGGATAATACCTAGACATTTTTGCAAAGTTTAACCACTCAGGTGCCACCATCCTTGTCACCACCAACTGGTTTTGTAACAGTAGCAAGAACCTTCTCCTTCTTTTTCTTTTCAACCCTGGAGTTAGCTGCCAAATACTTCCTCTTGTGCATGGCTTTTCTGGAATACATAGCTGATCAGGAATATCTGCCAATTCCTCTGACTAGGACAGGGTTTCAGCTGCAGTGGGGCTTCCCCTTGTTTGGTGTTTTAGCCTTGAGGTTACCCTTTTTGGTCTTGCCACCAGCATCAACTTCCTTGGCTTCAGGTTTCTTCTCCTTAGTATCTGGCTTCTCAGCTTTTTCGCCCGCCATCTTGCAAGATGGAAAAGAGAACCAAGGTCCCTGCTTCTGGTCTATCGGGATTCTTGACCTTTTTTTAACCCTACACACATTTCTAACACTTCATATATCATTATTCAGTGAATACGTCTATCAATTTCATTTTTTAATTAAAATATGTATCTCATTAAAATAAAGTGGAACAATCCTCTAGTGTCTGTAGAAAAGGTTAATAAGAGGATATGATTTACAAGTAAATAACTATATCTCAAAGTTGTTTGCTGAGCTCTGAGACCAAATTTCTACCAAGTTTTCAGACATCTCTCCGTGATGGCTGGTACATCACACAGCGTTCTCTCCACAATGCCACTCTCACTCCTTACCCCTCATATGTTCACAAAATTCCCCAAAACTCTTTCAATGACTTCTCTTCTCTGCTTCACCCCATATGCAAGCATTCTGTCCATCCTATATGTCCCTCCCTCAAGACTGGTTACATAACTTTTGAGACTAAATTCAAAATCTGTAGAGCTCTTTGTTCAAAATCTATCAAGAATTTCGAGACAGTGACTGCAGAGCTTTAAACCAAGCACAGGACCCTTGGAGCATGGTCCTATGTGACTGTGAAGGTTGCATGCCCTTGAAGCTGACCCTGCCCCTCCATTATCCTTCCCACATCACCCTGCACTCCACCCCTATTAATGCCCTGGATTTCCACACTGGCCTCTTGTGACCCCACATCCATCTCACTTCCCCCATCCAACCCCATCTGCCCAGTAACTCCTACTCAACAACATCTGCACCTGGTATCCTCTGCTCAAAGCCTTTGGTATTTCCTCATTTCCTACCAAACTGGGCACAGCCTCTTCAGGCCAGCATATTAGGCCCTGATTTCCTGACTCGACTCCTACTCACACCTGTCTGACACAAAGCTTGAGGCAAATGTTCTAGTCACTCTCCTCAGACTCTTCTCCGTATGGCTTGAACTCCAAGCCTTGTGTTTCTGAAATCCTACCCTTTCCATCTGTGCCATCAGAACCTTTCCAAAGATCAAGACCTACCTCTTTCAAGAAGTGTTTTCTTGGTCTGGTCTCTTCTTTCTGGTTAGCCCCACATGTACAGGAACTGTGGTAAGCACTTAACTGCACACTGCTTCTTGCCAAGGGCTTATGAGCTTTTACCCTTTAAACCTCCCATACTCCCAGAGGCAGGTTCTATCATTATGCCCTGAGGTACTTAGAGGGCCTGGCTGTGTTATATAAGGTCACTTGCATGGTGGTGGACCAGGGTTCAAACCTAACAGTCTGGCTCAGAGTCTGTGACTGTCTTGTGCTTTGTGTGGATGGTATTTGTGCATTTCTTCTATATTCACACTAGACAATGAGCCCTTTGAGAAATATAGATCTTTTTCATCTTCATTTTCCTTGAGGCACCTCCTTTGTTTCCATGTTCAGCTCATATTGTTTATGTGACTGAGCAGGAAGTTTTGAAATACAGGGTTAGCCCAGAAAGATGCAATGACCAAATATATTACCTTAAATTTCTGAATACTCAGCCAATTACGGATTCTTTGGAGTGATACCAACCCTTTTCAAAGCAGTATTAGTTTGGGGACCATTCAGGAAATATGTATTTGTCAGTCACACTTGACTTATGAATTGGTAGATTCAACTCTGTTGGCTTGCCTTCCTTCCTTCCAAATGAGAGCTAACTGAGGGGATCTTTGATTGAAGGGAGGCCATCCAGCTCCCCCACATTTGCCCTGTTGTTTGGTTTTGTATTAACCTCTGTCTCCACCTCAAATCCCACCTCCCCCACCCCCCAGGCTAGGCTCTCAGAGGGTAAGGGAGGAAGCTGTATTTCTTAGTCTCCCACTATTTCTTTTCTTCTCACTGGCACTAAGGGAGACAGCTTCTTTCAGAGCTTCTGTTGGGCCCAAATGCAAATGGTTCTCTTCTAGCCCTTTCCTGCCCAAGAACCAGTGATGCAGAGTAAAAACTGAGGGAGGTTTTAGAGAGGGGGACATATGGTCAACAAAAAGAGAACAAGGCTTCCCCCGGGGAGCCTGACAGGGAACTCCATCCCAGGACCCCGGGATCACAACATAAGCCAAAGGCAGATGCTCAAATATTGAGCCACCCAGGTGCCCCTAGGATCCCATTCATTTATATATATATATATATATATATATATATATATATATATATATACACATATTTTTAAAAGTCTATCTGTTTATTACATTCACATTTTTTTTATATTCACATTTTCAAGCCCAAAATTTCCCTAGTAGCTCAGAACTACCACCAGCTGACCTTGGAACACACTTGTTAGAGAAAGAGATGAATAGTCCTCCCAAGTGATGCTGAAGATAAAACACACTCATCCATTCATATCTTCACCATCACATTTTCATCAGACACAAACAGTCTCCTCTGGAAGATGCCCACTCTTATATTTTTGCATTTAAATCAATGTGTGTGTTATATTTTACCCATAGACATTTGAGAAAATATGTTTTGTAAAAAGGAAGATATACCTGGGTGACTTGGTCAGCTGAACATCTGACTCTTGATTTTGGCTCAGGTCATGATTTCAGGATCTTGAGATTGAGCCTCACATCAGGATCTGGGCTCAGCACAGAGTCTGCTTATCCCAATCTCTCTGTTCCTCCCCCAACTTTTGTGTACGTGCTCTCTCTGAAATAAATAAATACAATCTTTTTAAAACAATAAATAAATAAAAAAGGAAGATTTACTTTCCAAAGATATTCACCAAAATGTTTTTAGTGGTTATATCAGAGTAGTGAATCTTGGATGCACTGTCTTAGCTTTTTTAAAATGTATTTTAGGGGCACCTGGCTGGCTCAGTCAGTAGAGCATGTGACTCTTAATCTCAGGGTCTGAGTTCAAGCCCCACGTTGGGCATGGAGCCTACTTAAAACAATAATAATAATAAGGTGGCGCAGTGGTTTAGCGCCTGCCTTTGGCCCAGGGCGCGATCCTGGAGACCCGGGATCGAATCCCACGTCGGGCTCCCGGTGCATGGAGCCTGCTTCTCCCTCTCCCTCTGCCTATGTCTCTGCTTCTCTCTCTCTCTCTCTCTCTCTCTCTCTGTGACTATCATAAATAATAAAATAAAAAATTTGAAAAAAAAAATAAAGGAGACATAGCTCAAGCAAAAGTTAATGACAGGTGGAAAACAGAAAAAGATACATCATGTAAATACTAATGGAAGGAGGGCTTCTCTAGTAATACTAATATCAAATATGACAGGATTAAGGTAAACATTTTTAATGTAAGTTAAGAAACCAAAACACATGGCAGCTCTGGTGGCTCAGTGGTTTAGCACCGCCTTCAGCCCAGGGCCTGATCCTGGAGACCCAGGATTGAGTCCCACATCGGGCTCCCTGCATGGAGCCTACTTCTCCCTCTGTCTATGTTTCTGCCTCTCTCTCTCTCTGTGTCTCTCATGAATAAATAAATAAAATCTTAAAAAAAAAAGAAACCAAAACACAAAGAAGATATAAAAATCATGAAATCATACCTACTTAGTAGTAATATAATCTTAAAACATACAACATTAAAATTGATGGATTTACAAGAGGTAACTGACAAATCTACTATCATAGCAGGAGATATTAAAACATATCTCTCAGAACTTGACAGAAAAAGCAGACCAATGGTTTTAAGAAAATTAAGGGTCCTCAAGTTTGAACAAAACATTTAAAAATAGCTAACCTTAGTAGATAACATATAGGCTGCTGCACCTGTCAAGCAAACAACACCCTTTCCCTCTGCCTAACACCAACCCCCTTCCGCCCCCACTCATGTGTGCTCTCTCTCAAATAAATAAAATCCTTTTTAAAAATTAAATAAAATTAAATTTAAAAATTCAGTTCTTCAGTCATACTAGGCACATTTTAAGCATCTAACAGCTCCATATGGCTAGCCATAGTATTAGACAGTGTAGTCCTTGTCCATGAAGATGTTCATGGAGCAAAGAACTGCCCTTTCCAAAGTATTCCTCCTTGTCTGCTGGCCTATGCTAGGCTATGGAACTTTCCATTCTAACCTCAATATAAAGCAATTTTCCTGCCTAAACTACTATGTAAGAAGTAAAGTAGCTCTGGACTAACAAAGCAGCCCCTCTTCCAATGGCCCATGAAAATTTCTATTTAACAACAGCACTAGTCACATTATATTCTTTCTTTGTCAAAGATCAGTAAACTACTTCAAAAAATATTAAAGCCCTATGTAATGGAAGCAGTAAGGTAGTTTGCAAGTGAATTCATAGCATTGGATCTTAGAGAACCTCAGCAAGAAAGTGGTAAGAATTCCCTGGGTCCATTCTCTCCCCTGTCTCTACATTGAGTACCTCTGGGAACAAAATGGAAGGAGAGCTCATGGCAACACTGCTCACTGTGTTTAAGTTCCCACCTCCCATTGTCCAGGGCTTCATGATGAGCCCAACACCAACATACTAGGCCACCTGTCTCCTCCTTCCCCTACGTGGCTTAGCCAGAAAAGAGGGCTTATTTCAGATAAAGAAACTAAACACCCCAATCAGGTCATTCTTTCCACGTTGGTATAAATTCAAGACATGCAGAACCCTTGGGAGGCTCTTCACCACATGGCCATGCCCTTTTTGCCTCTGAAGCCTTGTGCTTCCAGCTTGTGGAAAGAGAAATTCAGAAAAACAGTTCAAGGGCTCTGCTTCTGGCACTGCTACTGACTCACAGTGAAACCTGGAGCAAGCTTTTTTGGCTGAGATTCTAAAACAGGAATAAAGTTTTCCCTACTTATATCCTAGACTATCATGAAGGTCAAAGGAGAATACATATTCTATGTAAAAATACCTAGAAAAGTATAGGGTACTTTACAGACCTAAAGTATTATTTTAAAATCATGTTGGTTCAAGTTTCCCAACATATACCCAAGAAAGACTTAAAAGTAGGTATGCCCAACAGGCCTTCTCATTTCCTGTTGGGGATATAAATCAGAATAAACTTTTTGGAGGGAAATGAGACAGTATCTACCAAAATGTTAAGTGTTCATACCATTGGAGTCATAAATCCCATGTCTAAGAGTAACTGGAGAAATACTCACATGTGTTGATGAAGATGTATGTGCAAAAATTTCACTGAAGCATAGTTTGCAATAGCAAAAATTAAAACTCGCCTGAAGTTCCAGCTGTAAGTAGTAATTAAAAACTTTTTTAGCTTTTAAAGTCCCAGGATATACTTAGCCTCACTTTTTTCTTTGTTTATTCAAGAAGTTTCTGTAATGAATCCCACAACTAAGGCACTGTACCGTGTGCTATGGTGCAATGGAGGGATTTCTTATTCTGACCTTGGGGTGTTTGCAGTATGACGGGAAACACAAGAGATTTGTATAAAGAATAATAATGCAAGGGAGAATGGCAAGTGCCCAAAGGGATAAACCAGATAAAGGATTCTGGGGCCTCAGAGCGCATGTCCTGGGGAATGTAACAGGCAAGAGGAGGGCTAGAGATTTGTGAATGGGGGCACTAGCCCTGAGTTGTGAAGTGGTGGGATTTGGAAAAGTAAACATCACTTTCCAAATGTAGAAATGAATCGAGAAATGTTATAGCAGTTTAAGCAAGTGCCGAAGTTTACTGCTGTTTTTATTTCTAATGACTAAACTGACCCTCTTGCCACACACCACTCCTTTGTTGTTGTTTAACCAAAAGGAAAGCAGGTGAACTTGGTGCCCACTAGTGGTCTACCACCTTCCCTCCTGACAGGAGCATGACCCCAGGGTGGGCTTTGGGAGCTCTGGCTGAGTTTCAGCAGTGCTGGTTCAAAGTTACCAGCCCTCACCCCATAAAAAAAGAGCTTTTAGATAGATTTTTCTGGTATCTGGAAATCTCTGGACAAACCTGATCTCTGAATTGTGTCAAAAGTCATGTTTGTGTGCAACCCATGTTCCACCTTCTGTACAAGGGGAAGTAGCTTATGCTCACAGTGGCCTGACACAGTCAGTGTGGTGGGTATGTAGAGCCAATCTGTGCTGTGCTTCATGGAACGAGGCCCTTGAGCAAAACACTCCTCTGTGAAACAGCAATTCTAACTATTTCCTCCTAAATCCTTATTTCAACATTTTAGAATATCGCTCGATAAAGATGCTTATTTTTTTCTTTCTTTGTTCTCATTATAGTTTAAAGAAAGCTTACATGAAGGTCACCCCTTCCTCTGGGACTAGGGCTGAGTCCTGATAACCAAGAGGGGCCACCATGCAACTGGTGGCTTTGATTAAGTAAAACATTCTAGCAAACATTTTGGGAACCACTGAGACTGTGGGCAACAGATGTTCAAAGACACAGTTAGCCAGGATGGTTCTCTTCCAATCTGTTCTATAGATATTTATTAAGCAGTCAATATGCCCCAGGCACAGGGGATACAAAGATGAATGACCTTCTCCTTAACTTCTTGGTATCTGCAGTTTGGGAGAAAAGATGTTGTTGCAAATCATATTAATAGCTACCATGATTTAGATCCTCTTCTGAATCAGATGCTGTGCCAGTAGTTTCAATCATACTCTACAATCCTGCAAAATAGGTTTTATTAGCTTCTTTCCACAAATAAAGAAGCAGAGGTCTCAGTAAACACAGAACAGATACACAGAGCATAGGAGAGCCCAGGTAGAGGCTGGAAGTGGATCTGTCCCACCAATGAGCTAGAAGTGTACACAGGCCCACAGTGAGGAGCAAGAGAGTGCACAGAAGCTGGGAGTTATGATAAAATACAGAGGAGAAGAATCCCTGGGTGGCTCAGCGGTTTAGCACCTGCCTTTGGCCCACGGCGTGATCCTGGAGTCCTGGGATCGAGTCCTGCATCAGGCTCCCTGCATGGGGCCTGCTTCTCCCTCTGCCTGTGTCTCTGCCTCTCTCTCTCTTTGTGTGTCTCTCATGAATAAATAAATAAAATCTTTAAAAAAAACACAGAGGAGGGCAGCCCGGGTGGCTCAGTGGCTTAGCGCCACCCTTGGTCCCGGGTGTGGTTCTGGAGACCTGGGATCGAGTCCCATGTCAGGCTCCCTGCATGGAATGGTGCCTGCTTCTCCCTCTGCCTGTGTCTGTGCCTCTGTGTGTGTGTGTGTCTCATGAATAAATAAAAATTTAAAAAAAAACACGGAGGAGAAGAGTGGGTGTACATGGCAGGTGGAGAGGTAGGCAAGCAGCTCCAAGACATAAGAGATCTATAGGAAAAGAGTCCAAAATCCATGAAGCTGGACAGAGATAGCAGCACTTGTGACCAGAAAAGAAGCAAGAGCTCTGTTTCCAGGGCAGAAATGCTATGAACTCAGTTTTCTTTTATTCAGCTGCATCGCTGTCAGCCATTTGGAAGCTTCAGGAGGACAAACATAAGAAAGATATAGAAGGATCATGCTAATCTACTTTCCTGGAAGGGTGATACTCCACTGGGGATGACTCAGTGAAATCACTTCATTTCAAGCAGAACACATTGTGCATCTGCCACAGACCAAATACTTCAGTGGAGGGCCAGTGGGCCAGTCAAATTTGCACTGATCCAAGAGGTTTATTTACCTTTCCCCCATTTCCCAAAAAGCCTTACTGGTAGCGGTTGAACTTGATCTGTGACAAAGGGCAAGACACACTTCCTACAGATGCTTACTGACTCATCTGTATAATGTGCAGGGTTGGATGTGCTCATTTCCAAGATCCCTCCCTGCTCTCAATGTCCACAAACTTAAGTCAGCATTTTGAGAAGGCAAACTCTTATACCTCTTCACCCTTATTTGATCAGGTATTTTTATTACAATTGTCAAACTATATGTATGGAAAAAAATAGCCTAAGCCATAAGCATATTATTACACAAGGGGAAGAAAACTATCCTAAGCCCTAAGCATATTGACAGAATATAGAAATGTGGGTGTTGAAGGTCTTAAAAGTGGCTAGTGTCAGAATGAGGGTTTTAATCTAGATTATATCACCTATTGGCTACTGAGCTTTACATCCACCACCCACTCTTCCCAAACCCAATTTTCTACATCTGGCAATTGTAGGAAAGCATCTTACTGTGTAGTGTTGTTGCAAGGATCAAATAAGATGATAAATACAAAAGAGTTTTGGGAAAGGCAAGAAGCTAACAAGTGTATGTTAGGAATAGAATTTCCGGTATTAAAATTCCTGATGGTCCAAGATTGGGCTGGCAGGCAAAAGAAAAGAGAAAATGTATTATGGGTGAAAAAGGCCAATTATGGATCAGGGCCCAGTAAAGTAGGGGAAAGAGCTTGCTGACAAAATGAGAATAGGAAAAAAGGGTGATCTGATTTCATCTGAGAATGGAGAGAGCAACTGGGAGCAGTAAGAGTATTTCAGAGGAAAGAGAGAACACCATTAAGCAGGTTCTTCTTTATGTAAATGTATCTCCTCCTACAGGAAACCAAGCACCAGGGTCATGAGTGCTGGAGTTCACGTTGCTTCTCAGATTGCTCACCTTGGGATCATCTGGCTGGCCCAACCATGGCGCTTAAGGATGAGGAGACAGACCAGGGAAGAGGAGATAACTTACCTGAGGTCATAGGATTTGGAGCAAACTCAAAGGGCCTAGTGAAGGGAACTCCATCAAAGAGTGAAAGGTGCAAGCATTGCCTGAACTGGAGTTTGGGGTTGCGCAGAAGGCAGATCTCACCTAATTCTAAAGGGTTGTAGAGAGTCCTACCAGGAAAGGATTTTAACCTCCCAGAGGAGAGTTAAGACACTCTTACACACACACACACACACACACACACACACACACACACACACACAAAGAGAGAGAGAGAGAGAGAGAGAGAGAGAGAGACTTTTACACCAGAAGCAAGCCAAAACCAACAGGACACAGACATACATCTTATGCTGTATCAAGCTAGGTTCGAGGATAACAATGTTAGTTTCTACATTACCTACCTCTATACAGTACCATACAGTACTACACTACTATACAGTGGAGTCCTCATGTCATGGTAAAGCAATTCTGTACTTTATACAGCTTCCCTGGGCATAGGATGTGCAAATAAGCAACTAACAATTGATTTGTTGTCATCCCCATTAAAATGGTGGAAATTATTATTTTGTTATATCATTATGTCTATTATGTATTCAGGGCCTCCCATGTGTTCTGTGCTGTGCTAGTATGTATATAACCTCCAATCTGCACAATGACCCGGTTACAGAGGTATTTGTAGATGAGTAAACTGATGTTCAGGAAAGTTAAGTAATTTGCCTGAGGCCATACAGCTGGTAAGTGGCAAAGCCAAGGTTTAAACTCAGTTATGCCTGGTTCAGAGCCCATTCAATGGCATTACAACTAGTACTTGGTGCTCCAGGACACAGTGATGGCAGAGAAGCAAAGAAGCAACTGCAAGAGCCGAATCTCTGAATAGTCTCTGTAGCAAAATCATTAAATCAATCAAAAGTTAAACTTAAGTCAGCAATCAAAATAATTATTTCTGCACTGAACCTAACAGTGTCATATTTAGTTCAAGACACCACTTCCTAAGTTTGGCAAAGAGAGCAAGTATGCCAAGGCAGCAGGAAGTCCCATTAACGTAGGATCTCAAAGCAGATGAGGATGCATGTCTCTAGGGTGTTGAGCATGCCATAGGAAAATATTTATTCTCAGGTAGCATTAGCTGAGTCAATTCACCAGGCAGTGTTTTAACCTCAACACTTACTAAGTCTTGTGTATACGACCTGGGAAGGAGTGGTTTCTTCCTAAGACCTACAGGTGACAGATAAGAAGACAAGATCATTATATTTGACTAATGCTTATTATGTGTCTTGGGACTCTTTTTAAAGATAATCTTTATTAGCTGACTCAGTAATTTCATCCAGCCAGGCCTTATTACAGAAGTGATTTAAAGAAGCCCTATTTTTATAACATGACTTAAAGATCTAGACGAGAAATAAAGAAAGAAACAAATTCAAGTGATAAGCTTGGAGACATGAATCATTACCTTAGGCAGGATGAAAGAGAATGCAGTAGCCCCAGGCAGAGCACTAGTGTCTCCAAGTTGCTATTATGCGGATGTCCAGAGATACAGGCCACAGTTGGAAGCCTCCTGCATCCCTTGCTGTCTCCAAGGGCACTCCCCTTCTCCCCTAACAAATGTCAGAAACCCTGGAAACGAGGTGGCAGGGACACCAAGCTGGAAACATTCTAGTAGGGTAGTATTGAGTCTTAGGGGTCACTGACCCAATTTCAGGAACGTCTCCCTTCAAAATTACTCATAAATAAAAATAATAACATTTATTAATTGCTACTAAGAGCCAAGCACTGTGGCAATAATGACAGATACTGCTTCTCTGTGTCTCTGTGTGTGTCTCTCTCTCACCAACTACCTTTTGTAATATCTGATTTTTGAACATGAAAAACACCAGAAACTCAGTAAGGTTAACTTGGCTGAGTTTACATATCCAGGATTTTCATGCTTGCTTTTCTAATTCTAGGACCCAAGTACTTTCCTCCATCTCATACCACCATTGTCTCTCTTTTTTTTTTTTCTTAAAGATTTTATTTATTCATCAGAGACACACACAGAGAGAGAGAGAGAGGCAGAGAGAGAAGCAGGCTCCAGGCAGGGAGCCTGATGTGGGACTCAATCCCGGGTCTCTAGGATCAGGTCCTGGGCTGAAGGCAGCGCTAAACAACTGAGCCACCTGGGCTGCCCCCACCATTGTTTCTTTAAGCCAACCAGCATTCACTCTAAACAGTCAGAACTGTTGTGGAGGAATTCAAGAAAGCAAAAAATGTACTTCTAAACATCAGAGAGCTTAAAATCTAGAACAGCAAACAGATTCACACAAGAAGAGAAATGACATCACTACAAGGCAATAAAGAGATAATTAAATGCATGAAAAGAGGGCCTGGTGGCTTGTACTTGGGGAGTGTTACCTCAGGCAGAGAGGGAGTGATGCAGTTCATTCCTGAATTGGTCTTGGAGGAATGAGTAAAAATTAGCTGGAAACAGGCAGGGTTACATATATTCTAGCAGAAAAGACTTCCCACAGTAAACTTTCTGTTCCAGAGAAAGGCCTGTAATCTTGGTACTTCTGAGGTCTGGGGAGAAGCAGCATGAGCATTCTGGAGACATTTTGAAAGACTTGCTACTTCTTTTAGTTAAAAAAAGTATAGAGGCAAAATTTACATACAGTGAAATGCACAGATCTTAAGTAGAAGTTCAGTGATTTTGATAAATATATACATGTGTCATCACTCTAATTCAAGTATAGAACATATATGTTACCCCAGAAACTTCCTTCAGGCCCTTCTCAATCTCTACTCTCCCCCCTCACCCCACCACAGGCAACCACTGTTTTGATCTATATCCATCGATTAAAACTTCACATGAAAAGAATTGTATCCTGTGTGGGGTTTTTTTGCTTCTTCTTTTGTGCTGCATCATGAGATCAGTTCTTGCTATTGCCCATATTAATTGTTCATTTTTTTTTTAGTTCTCAGTAATAAATATTCCATTGTTTATTGTTTGTTTTTTAAAATGTGTTTATTCATTATTCTTTTCTGGCAGATATCTGGTTTTTTTCAGTTTGGGGCTACTATGAATGAAACTGCTATGAACATGGTTGTTACCCCAACATCATTTAAAACCCGTCTTCTAGTTTCTTCTCTTTCTCTCCTTTATTTTGTGAGACTTCTGATGACATCCTGCCTGACTGAAAGACCTGGATTAAGCCCCTTTCCTGTGAGAGTAATCACACACACAAAAGCTTTCATGTTCAGATCTAACCATACCAAAAAAGAAAGTCAATATGTGTATTTTATTTTGTTTATAGCTTTTTAAAAAAAAACTATAGTTTAGGGATCCCTGGGTGGCTCAGCGGTTTAGCACCTGCCTTCAGCCCGGGGCATGATCCTGGAGTCCTGGGATCGAGTCCCACATCAGGCTCCCTGAATGGAGCCTGCTTCTCCCTCTATGTCTCTGCCTCTCTCTGCCTGTGCTCTGCCTCTGTGTGTCTCTCATGAATAAGTAAATAAAATCTTGAAAAAACAAACAAACTATAGTTTATTTATTTATTTGAGGGAGAGAGAGAGAGAGAGAGAGAGGAAGGGAGGGACTGCACACATGAGTAGGGAGAGAGGTGAGGGGAGGGGCAAAGGGAGAGGGGGAGACAATCCCAAGCAGACTCCACATTGAGTGCACAGCCTGACACAGGGCTTGACTCATGCATGACCCTGAGATCGTAACCTGAGCTGAAACCAATAGTCAGACGTTCAACTGACTGCACCACCCAGGAGCCCCTGTTTATAAAGAATTTTGATGAACTTGGATAAAATTATTTGTAAGAAGTTATGGAAATAAGGTTTTATAGTTCACAATTCATGGAAGTTTTTAGCTGCCCCATATTTTATCTATTCTGTGTCTTCCTCAGCAATGTAGTAGTAACAATTTCCTTAATACACACACGAAGATGCCCCATCCACCCATCTATTATCCCATGCTGTTAAGAATGAAAGAAGTAAAAAAGAAAATGGAAGCGACATTTCTTTCCCCTTCCTCCATTTACAACAGATTTGTAGCCAATGAGGTTAATAAACTAATTAGTAACAAGAAGAAATTTGACCCAGAATTGGAATTCTTTCTATATACCACTTCAGCATTCTCTCTGCAAACCCCCAATTCAACTGCATGGCACCCTACAGATTGTGAGTGCTGAAGACTGACCACCTTTGTGATGTGACCATGATACTACTCCTCATTCACTCACATCCAAGATGGCTTTTCTTGTCATTTGACATCCAAGTTTGAAGACCTTTCTCATTACCAAAATTTCTGCTCCATTTTGGAAGGCCTCTAGAAGAATATCTACCATACTACCTCTAAGTATGGTAGCCTGAGTCATTTGCCTCTACTCTCTCCAAAACCTTCAACAAAATAGCAGACATGAGTTTTAAAGAAAAGAAAGAAAGAAAAAGGAAAGGAAAGAAAACCAACCAACCTATAAGGACACAGAACAAGAGAAGACATGACAGCAACAGAATTTTGGAGCCTGGAAATCATATGGGCTTGTGCTGACACATTTTGCAACCTTGAGAAAGCTAAAATCTAAACTAGCAGAGGAAGAAATTCAGAGATAGACTAACTTCCAGCAGAAAGCTGGAAAGATTCAACACTCAATTAGAGGCACTAGTGCCTTTCAAAGTAGGAGTCCAAGGGAGACTAAGAACAAGTATATATGGTTTAAAGTCACTTTCAAAAAAAAAATAAAAAAAAAAAATAAAGTCACTTTCAGAACCAGTTACACTTGCTTTTTCCCTTTATCTTAAGCAACCAGGCAACTGTCCCAACCCAAGCTGGGATAGGGTTCACTCTCTGGGGTGGAGGGGCTAGAGAGACTCTGGCTGTAAGGACAAGTAGGAATGGTGGAGATTGACTCCAAGGACACAGAAAGCCAGGCTCGTGCCTCCTAGGAGAAGCAGGACTTCCTCCTACTATTTACATTTGGAGACTTCTCAATAAAACATCTCAGTCCTATCACCCAACAATGAGGTCCACCAATCAGTAAGAATCACATCCCTACACAGAATTTCCACTTTTAATTGTAAATGGGTCACCAGACATTTGAGAAAGTTTTCTAACATTAACTACAAGGGTCAAAACAAAAGGAGCTTAGGTGGAAGGTAAGGAAAAATAGGTAAAGAACAGAAGAAAACATATATAATTAATATCCTTACAGAGATAAATAAAGATATTGTCTCCAAGAGATGAGAACAAGAACTTATAAAAGAAATTTTTAAGAAGGGAGTTCTTAGGAGTTAAAGATATGAGAGCAATATGTAAAATTCAATTTTAAAAGGGTTAGAAAATAATGTCAGGTAATACAGTCATAGAAGAGAGAGAAAAATTTAAAAGTTGGAAAAAATATTAAATATTAGTGAATAAACCAAGATGGTCTGATATCCGGAAGAGAATTTGAGAATGAACAAACAGAGAAAGCAAAGAAAGGAAATAAACCAGTCACATGAAACAGTTTCCTGGAATGGAAGGATGTGCATATAGATGGGGAGGGTTCACCAAGTGCCCATAGCAATGGAGGAACAGCAGTGCATAGGCCACATGAAATTTCAGAACAGCAAGGACAACAGAATATCTTAAAGGCTTCCAATGACAAAAAAAAAAAAAAAAAAAAAAGACACAGTCAAAACCTTAGGAATAGACAAGGAATCAGAGAAGCTCAGATGCTTCATAAGTGACAATGATAATACACCTTCAAAATTCTATGAGAAATTATTTCAAAATCAAAATTCTACCAAATATCAGTGGAGTGTAAGGGTAGAATCAACTTTCTAAAACTTTAGTCTTACTTTTCACCTCCCATGGTTTTTTTGGTGTTGTTGTTTGTTTGTTTGTTAAAGAATGCTGTGCTCTATTAGAACGAGAGAGTGATACAAACAGAGGCAAGGATGGGGCCAGGTAAAGGTACTCCAATGCAGCTGAGAGAGAAGGGTGTCTGTCCCCATGCTGATGGTTGGGGATATCCTTTTTTTTTTTTTTTAAAGATTTTATTTATTTATTCATGAGAGACACACAAAGAGAGAGAGAGGCAGAGACACAGGCAGAGGGAGAAGCAGGCTCCATGCAGGGAACCCGATGTGTGGGATTCGATCCCGGGTCTCCAGGATCACACCTTGGGCCAAAGGCAGGCGCTAAACCGCTGCGCCACCCAGGGATCCCCGTTGGGGATATCCTATCATGACTTTAGAGAAGCAGGCCTGGCGTGCTACTAGTTCAAGTTGAAACAGGAGGACAGAGGGTTACAGGAGGGGTGGCCCCAGGGGGAAAAATGAAATTGATAAATTATTCATCATATTTAAACACACTGAGAGCTAATTTACATTTTGGGAGATTAATTAGTGATTGGCACATAAAAATCTAAATAGAAAAATTAAGGCTGTTCTTCTCTTAAGAAAGCAAAAAAAAAAATATTGAACAAGAAAGAATTATCATACATAACATGGCTAAGCTTTCAGTAGTATTTCCAAAGTCATAGTAATATAAATACTGGATACTGATTTGTACTGCATACAAAAGCAGAATATATTTATATGGGGAGGGAAAGTGTAATGTATGTGAGCTAATTCTTCTCTTCCAGAGCAGAGAGACAAAAGATAAAATCAAAGCAGAAAAATAAAGAAATAGTAGCATTTGCAAGTTATTTAAAAAATATGGAGGCAAAAAAAATAAAATAAAATAAAACTAAAAATATGGAGGCAAAAATAAACAACTAAATTAATTGGAACTGGGAACCTCTTGAAGTGATAATCAAGGGTGGGGAGGCTGGCATCAGGGCTCCTGCTTTTGTTACAAGCTTATAAAATGATTTCACTTTCTTTTTTTTTTTTAATTTTTTTAAAATTTATTTATGATAGTCACAGAGAGAGAGAGAGAGAGAGGCAGAGACACAGGCGGAGGGAGAAGCAAGCTCCATGCACCGGGAGCCTGATGTGGGATTCGATCCCGGGTCTCCAGGATCGCGCCCTGGGCCAAAGGCAGGCGCCAAACCGCTGCGCCACCCAGGGATCCTGATTTCACTTTCTAATGTATGTGTATAACCTTAAAAATGAAAATTTCCTAAAGAAAAGAAAAAAGGTATAGGCTTCTGGAAATCTTTGGTATCCAGAGACATGAGCATACGTACTGAGTAATACAAGATGTGACGCATATTAAAAAAAGCCCTGATCCCACCGGACACAGCCACCCACAAGTCCCCAGAGTGGCATCTATGCTTACTCAAGGACTTTCACCTATCTCTGGTTCCTTCTTCAAGGTTGTTCTACAGGTCACTAAAGGCAGACTGACTTCTCTTTGGCAGTTTATACCCAGTGACCAGAATGCATGCTATAGCTACAGTACTATCTTTTTTAGCATGTGAAAGAAATGCATAGGTTGCCAGGCGAATGA
Organism: Vulpes lagopus; assembly: GCF_018345385.1. Lineage (NCBI taxonomy): Eukaryota > Metazoa > Chordata > Mammalia > Carnivora > Canidae > Vulpes > Vulpes lagopus. Next base: position 25,176,459 of record NC_054828.1, on the reverse strand, counting down.
ACTAAATGTTATATTTAGCTGGGAAGATAACATATCCCTAATGTTTGGATTTATCAAAACAAATTCCAGATGGCAAGCAAGCCATAGAGAGAGGGGCCATCTGGTAAGTTAAAGCAGGGCTCATTTTTTTTAAAGGTGAAAGGTAGTAAATGTCAAAACTTCCTATGGTGAAAATACATCGATCTGTTGCTATGACTGAAGGAGCAATCCTGAGCCACATGTCTCATATGTGCTAATTTAAATATCTGTGACATTACACTCTTTCAAGTACCTGAGTGATTTTTTAATAATTTAAAAAACACTTATTGAATATAGTAAGATTTCTTTGTATACCTGCTAAAAGTATATTGTATGATGGCAGCTGTAGGCATTAATAAAACCATTTAACAGAGCCTACAATTCAACAAATTCTTTGAAAGTATAAACCAATAAAAACTGAAACATTTTTTTAAAAAATGATTTAAGATGTTGCTGCCATTTTTGATTTAGCTCAGCAGTGGTATTTTTAGTGCATTTTTCTGTTTGACAGAATGTTTCTTGCACATATTTTTTTCTCTCTCCATTCCCACTGCTCCCTCTGAAACTAATCATTACATGCCTCTATTTATTTGCCAGTTTCCCACCCCCTCCCCCTAGCCCCACTTGCATACAACTTCCAGCTTAATCTTCTTTAAACATTACTCTGTTTATATAACTTCCTGGCTCAAAAAACAGTCAATACCTCTCCAATGTCCAGAAGATAATGTGCAAGCTTCCACTCACTGACACCCCCCACCTCCCCATACCACTCTCTCAATGTGAATCTTCCCATCTCTCCAGGCTGCAGGCAGGCAATCACCTCCAAGAACTGGAGCTCTGCCCCTATCTCAGTACCTCTGGTGGACACTCTGATTCTCTCTGCTGGGCCTAACAGCCTTCTCCCCCATAAGCTGAATCCAAGATGCCATGGCCAACATGAAGGTGCCCTAACACAGAGAGGCTTCTGTGGCAGAGCCCACCCCCAGGTCAGCTTCCAGGGGTGATATCATAGTCTAGATCTTACATGATAGTAAATGTTGGTCACCCTCAGTGGTGCCCCCCGCCCCCCAAAGATGTCCTTATCCTAATTCCTGCAACCTGTGAATATGTAACCTCACATGGCAAAAGAGACTTTGCAAATGTGATCAAATTAAGGAATTGGAGATGAGGATTTTATTCTGGATTAGCTCAATCGACCCAATGTAATCACAAACCCTTAGAAGAGGGAGGCAGGAAGATCAGAGTCAGAGAAGATGTTGTGATGACAGAAGCAGAAGTCAGAGAGAAAAATAAATTTTGAAGATGCTAAACTGTTGGCTTTGATGATGGAGGGAAAGGACCATGAACCAAAGTTATGTGCCAGCCTCTAGAAGCTGGAAAAGGAAAGGAATGGACTATCCCCTAGATTCTCCAGAAGGACCCAATCCTGCCTATACTTAACTGTAGCCTATTAAGACTGATTTGGACTTTTGACCTCCAGAACTGTAAGAAAATAAATTTATGTTGTTTTAAGCTACTGAATTTGTGGTAATTTGTTCTGGAAGCTAATACAGCCTCTTTGACGGCTCTCCTGGTTCCAGCTCCAAAAAGCCTGGCGTACACTCATCTCTCTCTCTGTTGGCCCATAGTGAAGTCCCAGCAAGCTTAGGCTGAAATTGATGCAGGTTAGAACTTACTTAACCACTAGTCACATGTGGCTATTTATATTTAAACTTAAATAAAATAAAACATTCAGTTCCTCTGTTATACTAACTGCATTTCAAGTGTTTACCAGCGACCTGTGGCTAATGGTGATGGAACTGGATAGTGAAGGTACAGAATAATTCTATCATGACAGAGTGTTCTACTGGAGAGTGGTTGCTGTACTAATATGCTGTGTACCACTAATTTTTACGATTCACTGAACTCTTCTTTTTTTTTAATTTTAATTTTTTTATTTATTTATGACAGTCACACACAGAGAGAGACAGAGAGAGGCAGAGACACAGGCAGAGGGAGAAGCAGGCTCCATGCACCGGGAGCCCGACGTGGGACTCCATCCCGGGTCTCCAGGATCGTGCCCTGGGCCAAAGGCAGGCACTAAACCGCTGCCACACCCAGGGATCCCTGAACTCTTTTTTATTCAATCTGGTTTTACCTTTCCCCCAGAGGGCCTGGGGTAAATAGTATAGGTCCCTTGGGGGAAGTTCCAGGCTGGGGAAACGGCTTTGAAGTGACTAAAGTGAACACACTTGGGTGAGTGGGCATCCTGGAATACTCCCACTGTCTCAGTCAGGGCCAGAGTCAGGGAGAACAAAGTCAGGGAGATCCCTCCAGGTCAGCCCCCAGTGCTAGTCTTGGCTCTACCAGGAGCTGCCCCTGCCCTCAAGGAACACGTCTGGTTTTTGGATTTGCTTAGGCAGTCTGTCCTTGTAGTTAGATGATAAAAACATTCCTTATTATTTTCTCCTAATACACTCAAAGTTCTTACTTTAAAACTTTAACTCATCTGAAATTTATTTTTGTATACCATGTGAGACAGTGAGCTAAGCTTATTTTTCCCCCACAGATAGCAAATGTCTTTATCATTGCCCCTCTCCCCATTTTGAAATGCCACTTTGGTCTTACAATAAATTCCTAAGTACAAACAGATGTTCTTCTACTTAGCCCTACATGACTGTCATCCTGCCTTAAATGTTACAGTTTTGCAGTCTATTTAACCATCAAACAGGGAAATTTCCCTTTCATTATCCTGATTTTTCAATATTTTGTTTTTTCTTGTTGTTTCCTCTTCCTTGTGCACTTCAGAATCAGTTTGCCAAATTTCACCTAAATATTCAGCTTGAAAATTTGGGGGAATTATTTTGAATGTAGAAAAATGAGAAAACTGACATCTTAAATATTGAGTCTCTTGATTTAAGAAAGAGATCTGCTGTTCCATTTATTTAGGTGTTTATTTTTTACTTTTTATAAAGTTCTATGCTTGTTTTCTTTTTTTTTATGTTTAAAGATCTTATTTATTTATTAATGAGAGAGACACACTGAGAGAGAGAGAGAGAGAGAGAGAGAGAGAGAGAGAGGCAGAGACACAGGCAGAGGGAGAAGCAGGCTCCATGCAGGAAGCCAGACGTGGGACTGGATCCAAGATCACACCCTGGGCTGAAAGCGGCGCTAAATCGCTGAGCCACCTGGGCTACCCCCCATGGAGTTTTAAATTGCTTAATATTCACATACAGGAAACCATGGATTTTTGTGTATTGCTCTCTTACTGAACCGTTTTTCTGTTTTAATAGTTTTGCTGCTGATCCTCTGGGATTTTCTAGATAGACTATCATAAGACCTACAAACCAAGACAGGTTTTCCTCGTTTGTTCCTGGTATCTTTATCGCTTTCTTCTCTTCTTGGCTTCATTTATTGGAATATCCAGCATGATGTTGAATAGTAGTGGTGACAACTAGTATACCTGTATCTTCCTGACTTTTTAAAGGGAATATTATTATCTCACCATTATGAATAATGTTTATTAAAGGTAATTTCTTTCTCTAATTTGCTCAAAAGGGTGTTGAACTTTAAACCAAATATTGTTTTACATATGAAACAAATGTTTTTTTTCTTTAAATTGTAAATGCTGAATTATAATAATAGATTTCTTTTTTATAAGATTTTATATATTTATACATGAGACACACACAGAGAGAGAGAGAGAGAGAGAGGCAGAGACACAGACAGAGGGAAGAAGCAGGCTCCATGCAGGGAGCTGGATGTGAGACTTGATCCCCGGACCCCAGGATCACGCCCTGAGCCAAAGGCAGACGCTCAACCGCTGAGCCACCCAGGCATCCCTAATAACAGATTTCTTAATATTGAACTAGCCTTATATTTCTGGGATAAACTCTACTTAGCCAAATACTTTAGAATTAACCTTTAACTATCCTGGTAGGTTTCATTTATTAGTATTTTGTTTGTACTCTTGTTTCAGGATTTTTACATCTATAGTTTTAAATGATATTCCTTTACAATTTGTTTATTATTTATTATTTGACCTTTGCCCAGTCAGGTTTATACTAGCTTTGTAGGTGATTTGGGAAACTTTCTCTTTTTCTAGTCTCTGGAAGCTTTAAATGCCGTAAAGGTCTGGGACTGCAACTGAGACAAATTGCTTTTTAAAGATAAATCTTACTAATTTTAATTTCTTGTATAGTGACTAATCTGTTTTCTATCTCTTTAAAAGTCACTAGATCTGATGTTCATTGCAACATTATTCATAATAACAGAAATGTGGAAACAACCCAACTCTCCATCAACAGATAAACGGTGGTATTTACCTGCAATGAGATAGTCACCCATTTTTTAAAAAATGGAGTTGTGATAGATGCTACAACATGGATGAACCTTGCAAAGATACTAAATGAAGTAAGTCAGTTAATAAGAAACAAAGTGTCTGATTTTTTTTTTTTTTTTTTTAAGATTCCACCTATTTATTTGAGAGAGCAAGCTTAAGGGGAGGGGAATACAGGGAGAGGGAGAGAATCTCCAGCAGACTCTGCCTTCAGCGTGGAACACTGGCTCTATGTGGGGCTCCGCTCAGGACCCTGAGATCATGACCTGAGCTGAAATCAAGATCTGGTCACTCAACCAACTGAGTCACACAAGTGTCCCTAATTCTACTTTTATGAAATATCCAGAATAGGCAAAGTCAGAGACAGAAAGCAGGTTAGAAGTTACTAGAGACGAGAAGAGAAGGGTAATGGGAAGTTTTTACTTAATTATTACGGAATTTCTGTTTGGGGTAATGGAAAGATTTGGAAACAGTGATAGCATTGTACAACATTATGAATATAATTAATGCCTCTGAATTATATGCTTAAAATGGTTAAAATGATATATTTTATGTTATCTATATTTTATCACAATACAGTTTTTTAACCCACATAAAGTGCTTTTTGTTTAAAAAAGGATCATTTGGGGTAATTTATATTTTCCTAGAATATCTTCTCTTTCTCTAGATCATTATATTTGTTGGTATGAATTTTTAGTTTTGTCTTTTCCTTAATCTTATGTCTTTCCTTTTCTATTGTTCAGACTTGACAAAAACTTATTTTATTGCTTTTCTCTCCTCTTCCTCCCAAGAAATAGCTTTTGATTTCATTGATGAAATATGTTGGTTTTTTTTTTTCCCTTTTCAATTAATTCTTCCTACTATCTTTTTTTTTAAAGATTTTATTTATTTATTCATGAGAGACAGACACAGAGAGAGGGATAGACATAGGCAGAGAGAGAAACAAGCTGGGACTGTTTCCCGACGTGAAACTCGATCCTAGACCCCAGGATCACGCCCTGAGCCAAAGGCAGACACTCAACCGCTGAGCCACCCAGGCATCCCGATTCTTTCTATTATCTTTATGTTTTGTTTTTAAGAGTTATTTCATTGTCTCTTTTAGCTTCTGTTTTTGTTGTGTAGTCCCTCTACTGCCCTTTATTTCAAAATAACTAACAATTTTAGCAAAAATTTATTTTTTTATTCTAGTAAACATTTTAAACAACTTATAACAAATTGATTTTTTGTTATTTCTAATTTTACTGCCTTACAGCCAGTGAACGTATCCTGTACATATGATTTGTACATTTAATTTTTTTAATTTTTTAATTTTAAATTTTTAAAGATTTTATTTATTTATTCATGAGAGACACACAGAGAGAAAGGCAGAGACACAGGCAGAGGGAGAAGCACGTTCCATGCAGGGAGCCCGACATGGGTCTCCAGGATCAGGCCCTGGGCTGAAGGCAGCCTTAAACCACTGAGCCACCCGGGCTGCCTAATTTCTAAAATTTTTTTAAGGATGTTATTTGTTCATCAGAGACACACAGAGAGAAGCAGGCTCCATGCAGGGAGCCTGACATGGGACTCGATCCCCAGTCTCCAGGATCACGCCCTAGGCCAAAGGCAGGTGCCACCCAGGCGTCCCAATTTGTACATTTTAAACTGTATTGAATTTTTTCTATGTAGTCTGATTCACAGTGGTGTTCTGAAGTTAATAGAAAAGAATGCATGTGAATATATACATATGTATGTATGTGTAAATATATGAGTGTCTATGTTAGTAGTTAATTCTATTATTCAAATCTCCCACATACATACAGAATTAATCTTTTGTCTGTTTAATATTTCAATTTCTGAGAAAAGTATCTTAAAATGTCCCACTATTTGAGTTTCAATTTTTTTCAATATTTGCATATATATTAAAGTTGTCTTATTAAAAGGGCAAAGATTTATGACAATTTGTTTTCTTGGCAGATAGCACCTTTACCATTATGAAATACCTTTTCTCATTCTATCTAATACTTTAAACTTAAATACTATTTTGTCTAGTATTAATATTGCCAAACTTATTGTCTTTAAATTATTTTTAATCTCTATAGCTTTTAATTAATTTTTACATTTGTTTTTATTTAAATTCGATTTGCCAACATAGACTATAACACCCAGTGCTCATCCCATCAAGTGCCCTCCTCAGTGCGCGTCACGCAGGTATCCCATCCCCCCACCTACCTCCCCTTCTGCAACCTTTTGCTTGTTTCCCAGAGTTAGGATACAGCTTTTAATTTAAATGAGCATATGGTTTTTAAAATAATTTTACAAGACCTAGAATAAAATGACTTTTATTGTCATTTTATTGACACCTCACCTCTCCCACTAGATTTTCTCTCCTTAAAGACAATCACTTATTACTCTTTCATTGTTTCTTCTGATAATTGCTTCCACATTTCTAAGTAATAACTTTTCCATGGCTATCTCTGATTTTTCAGTTTTATCTATTTCCTGTTGTGGAACATTATTATTTAGCTCCCTTACATGACTCCATCACATTCCCATTTCCATTCCCTACATCCTCCTAACATAGTTATAATTTTTGTTTAGGTCAATATTCAGTATTCATTATGATGGCTATGAAAGTTACTTAGAATATTATAATAATATATCCTTCTAGGTGTAACTTCCCATTTTCCTTGGAGTTAATAAATTTTCCCCTTTGCTCGACTAAGTTCCTATCACTAATTAATTCCCAACTTTTCATCAGGAATGTTCAACCCCGGGATCCCTGGGTGGCGCAGCGGTTTGGCGCCTGCCTTTGGCCCAGGGCGCGATCCTGGAGACCCAGGATCGAATCCCACATCGGTCTCCCGGTGCATGGAGCCTGCTTCTCCCTCTGCCTGTGTCTCTGCCTCTCTCTCTCTCTCTCTCTGTGGCTATCATAAAAAAAAAAAAAAAAAAAGGAATGTTCAACCCCCCCTCCATATTACACAGTCTTTTCTCTAACCTCTTGTGCCAATGGTTGATCTCAAGACCTCCTGAATTGTTGTCCTTGGACTTCTCTGGGTTCTCTCTTTTTTTTTTTTAAATAAATTTTTATTGGTGTTCAATTTACCAACATACAGAATTCTCTGTGTTCTCATCCAGAACATTCCCTTGACCATTCTCCTGTGTGTTTATTCCCTAGTTAATCCTTCCTTCCTCTCCTCTCCTCTCCTCTCCTCTCCTCTCCTCTCCTCTCTTTTCTTTTTCTTTTCTTCCTCTTGTTTTGGTGGACTGTATCCAAAACTTCTTAGGACATGATACATAAGGGTAGCCTGTCAGAAGATGTCTTTATTCCACTCTTATATTAGATTGATAGTTTGGGGAGTAAATCATTTTTCCTCAGGATTTTGAAGACACTGCTTCAAAAGTTTCTGGTCTTGCTGTTGAGACATGTGATGCCAGTGTGATTCCCACTCCTTTTTGTTTCCTGGAATCTTTAAGAATCTTTCTTTTGTTCTGAGTACTCTGAAATTTCACAGAGTTGCCTTGGTATGGACCTCTTTTCATCCACAGTGCTGGGTGTTAGTTGGTACTTTCCATTTAGAAACTTGTGGAAACTTCATTTATTTTAGGGAGATCTCTTTTGAGTTGATAACTTGATAATTTCTTCTCCTACATTTTCTCTTGGAAACTCCAATTTCTCAGGATAATGAGACTGCTAAGCTGATGCATTGATCCTCTATCATTTCTAGCCATTTTTATCCTCTTTCTTACTCACGCTCATTATTCCTTCTACTTCCTGGGAGACTTTTGATTTATCTTCTTATCCTTTCATTGCGTTTTTCATATGTGCTATTATTTTTAACTTCCAAGGCAACTTTTGAATGTTCCTTTGTTGTTAGTCTATTGGTCTTTTTTTTCCCATAGATTCAATTATCTTTCTTTTTACTTGTCCAGAAACATGGCTGTTTTGCTTCTAGGTTTCTCGTACTTATACATTGTTTCTGTCTCCCCCAAGTTTCATTTTTCTCTTTTGTTGATTTTTATTTTGTTTTCTGCTTGTACGTGGAAGCTTTATTTGAATATCTGGCAATCCTTAGATGATCTTTCACAGTCAGGAGTGAGTAACTTGACAGTTTATTGGAAGCTCCCTATGTGTGGGTGTGGCTTGTTTCCTAGTGGATACACCATAAGGAGCTCTGTCTCGGCAGTGTAGTTGGAGGACCCTCACCACCAATATTTGAAGGTCTTTTTCTCTTAGACTAGTTAAATTCCTAAGAAATCATCTCTAATGCCTGCAGTAATAGTGCAAACTACCCTCATTCTTGGAGTCAAATGGAGGAAGGAGACCAGGGGCTTATACTTTATAGTAGTATTTCCTTTAAGCTTACTGAGTCAGGCTTACTCTAGTTCATTCTCTCTCTAGACTTCTGTGGAGTTGAGAAGGATAGTTGGAGATCTAACTACATCACAGATGAACTTTGATCAATGATCCCGTTTTTTGCCTCACACACACTCCACCTTCCCTACTCAGAGTGGTACCTCCTACTCTTGAACCTTTCTGGCACAAAATTGCTTACTTCTATGTTTCTCCCCTACTGCCAAACAGACATGAGCTTTAAAAAGAATCATTTATCAATTAGCTGTCTAACTGCTTTCCTTTTCCCAAGATGTTGTTTCATGTCTTTGTCCTTATGGGTCATGTCTATACATTAAAAAGATTCCCTTTACTCTATCTTTAGTGGGTTTTTGGGTGGGAGTGGCAGCATCTTCAATCCATCATATTTAACTCAATGCTCCCTATTTATTTTCACTAGTATTTATTTGCCCTATCTTGGACTGTTCCTATATTTTCCAACTATTTTGTTTCAGGTGTATCAAATAGTAATAATAAGAGCTAACATTTTTGAGTATACTATTTGTTAGGTACTCTACATATATATGTTTTGAGGTACAGTTACTACACATCCATTATCTCATTTAATACTCATAACAACACTATGAAGTAGGTAGTACACATTATCTTATGATCACTTTACATATACCTAGTAAATAATGTGCCCAAGATGGAAATCCAGAGCCTGTACTACCATACTAATCACTAGTACAGTAATGTACACTACATTACAGTAATGTAATGTATGTTACTACAGTAATGTATAGTAGTATATCACTACTAATAATGGAACCTAGATTTCTTTAATCTGTTAGTGTCTTTGTCCTTTAATAGGGTAATTTCAAGCCATCATATATTAGGATAATTAATATGAATGAAATATATTCTTACTATCTGTGGTAAATAATTATATGATTACAAAAATAATATTATTTGCAAAAATTCACTCTCTTTTCCAACTCTGTTGTTGGGTTTACATATGTCCTCTGTTTTAGCTAATTGAATATAGGTGGCCTCTCTCTCCTTTTCCCTCTACCATGAACACAGATATGTCTCAGGTAAAGCTGCTCCTTCATTCCAGGTTCTACAATGAGAAAAACCATGGAACAGACCCATAGCCTGAAATAGAAACATACTCAAGCAATGCCATCATATAATGTGAGCTGGAAATGAATGTTTACTGTCATAAGCTACTGAAATTTTTAAACTGTTTGATACAGCATCTTTTATCTTCTAAATCCATAAAAACTTTTTTTGCTAAAGTACATTCTTCAGTATTATCTTTCTAAGAGGTCCTGTGGGATGTAAACTTTCTTCATCTTTGAATGCCTAAAAATGTTTTTATTTTGACCTTCCACTTGAACATTAGTTTGCCTGGTATAAAATTTAAAGCTTAAAATAATTTTCATTAGGAATTTTGAAGCTAGTTTTTAGTTTTTTACCCTACCCCCACCCCATGTCTATTGTTTCTAATGCTCACCTGAGTTTCATTCCTTTCTAGATAATCTGCTTTAATTTTAGAAGTTTTAGGAATTTCTCTTTATTCTTGAAGCTTTAAAATTTTAGTATGACACAGGGATTATTTTCTTTTCTTGCTCAACATAAAGTTGACTCTTAAATCTGAAAATTCATATTTTCTATGAGTTCTGGGAAATTGTCTTCAATTATTTATTTGAATATTTCTTCCTTTTGTTTGTGTTACCTTTAAAACTCCTGTAGGAAAAATGTGCAATTCTCTTCCATGCCTTATACTTTCTATTTCATGATTGACAATTATCGTTATTTTATCCTCTAGAATTATATTGAGGGAGAATTTCTTGGTTGATCTTATACTTTCAGCTGAATCTATTCTTTTATTTAGCCCAATTTTTCAGTTTTTATTCCATAAATTGTTACTAGGTATTAAAATCAGGATTCAAATCCAGAGGCTGAGCTATTAACTACTACATTACTAGTAAATGGTATTTTTTCTTTAACCTAATTGGAGTCTTTGTCTTTTAATAAACAAATTTTAACCCACCTACATTTATTGGGATAATTGATAGGTATAAATGTACTCTTATCATCTTGACTTACGGACATGAAAATCTTTAACGTTTCTCTGAGGATATAATTTATAAAGTATTTTTTTCCCTTTCCTATGTCATGGCTATTTATTCATTTTTTTCCCCCACCAATGTACTCTTGAAGCTTTGTTGCTTTTCCACAAGTAACTAGGTTAATCTTGGCTTTTTGCAATTATATTTGAAATTCTCTCCTCATCTGTCATTGAATGTTTTTGTTGGAATAGTCTGCCTCCTTCTGATTATAAAGAATTAGGTTTTGGGATTGGGTTGGCATGAGAAGTTTGTCTTCTGGATGTCTCTCCCTCTCTCTAAGAGTTAATTTGTTCTCTGGAGCCCTAACCCCACTACCTAGTGTGTTGGTCTCCTGTGCCAAATTTCCCACTTAGGAGAAGCATTCTTGGGCAGCCCTGGTGGCTCAGTGGTTTAGCGCTGCCTTCAGCCCAGGGACTGATCCTGGGGACCTGGGATTGAGTCCCATGTCGGGCTCCCTGCATGGAGCCTGCTTCTCCCTCTGCCGGTGTCTCTGCCTCTCTCTCTCTCTCTCTCTCTCTCTCTGTCTCTCATGAATAAATAAATAAAATCTTAAAAAAAAAAAAAAAAGGAGAAGCATTCTTGTACTTTGGAAGCAAACATGGAGTCAGCTCTTCCCACCTCTTTCTTTTGTCCTCCACTGTCCCTACGAAGGTCTGGAGGCCCTTAAGAGTTCAAAGTAGCCTTCTTTAACCCCAACATAATAATATTGAATAATTATTACTGAATAATAATAATAATGAATATTTCTCTTTTGAAAGCAGTTCTAAGGGTTCTAACCTGGGGACGTATGGTGCTGTTGCCACTCGATGTGCACAGTAAGAGAAGGGGAAGGGAAAGACTGCTCCAAATATAGTTATTTAACTTACTTCCCTCACAATTGTTTCAAAGTCCAGGCCTGTTCTTTGTAATCACTTATGCTGAGAATTGAGAAATGTTAGAATAGCTTTTGTGGCCCTGAATTTTAAACAGGATTTTCCTTTTCTTGTTTTGCCACCAATGCAGTCCTATTCACCCTTTGTCTTCTAGGAATTCCTAAAATTTCTGGAGTATGAAAATTTCTTTCTTGTGTTTTTTGCACTGCTATTGTTCTGTTTTAGTTATTTCTTCAATGGAGGGAGAGATAAATCCTACCTTCAGCTCTTCAGTTAGCCAATTTGATTCAGTATTTCATTTTAAAAATATATATTTTTGGTGTCTTAAACAAAGTAAGTAAGGAAAGGGAAAGAGGATTACATTTGTGTATAAAATGCTTCCTTACAGCCACTTCCAACAGGCTTAAGTGAGGGACCTTTATGATCAGTCTCAGAATACACACCCATAGGAGCTGGCCAAATCAACTAACTATTTTTTGTTTCTTGGTATATTCTTTTAGTTTGATGTTTTTACTTGCTTTTCTCCCTCAACCCACTTTTCACTTAACTTCAATATTCAGAGTTGTTAAGTAGTCTATTTTCTCCTATATAGAAAATAATCTAAGACATTGGTTTGCATTAAAATGTTAGGAAATCAGGGGTGGCTGGGTGGCTCAGTGGGTTAAGCATTGGACTTTTGATTTGGGCTCAGGTCATGATCTCAGTACTGTGGGATTGAGCCCCACAACAGGCTCTGTGCACAGTGTCTGCTTGTCCCCCTCACTTTGCTCCTCCCCCTACTCACATATGCTCCCTCTCTCTAAAAATTAATAAAATCATTAAAATGTTAGGAATTTAATATATTTTTCCTATCAGTAACATGTGTACTTTGAAAATGATGAATGATAGCAAGCAATGCTTACGGTACTTACCCTAAGGGGTTGCTGTGGCCGGAATATGCCCTCTAAAATTCTTAGGTTGAAATCCTAATGCCCAATGTGATGGTATTAGGAGGTGGGGCCTTTGTAAGGCTATTAGGTCTTGAGGGTAAAGCTCTCACAAATGGGATTAGTACCTTTACAAAAAGGCAGGAGAGCTTGCTTCTGCTCTCTCTGCACTTCTGCCTTGAGAATACAATGAGAAATCAGTGGTCTGCAACCTAGATGAGGTCCTTATCAGACCTGACCATGCTGGTGCTCTGCTCTGACTTCCAGACTCCAGAACTGTGAGAAATAAATTTCTGTGGTTAATAAGCTATGCAGTGAATGGTATTTGGTTACAGCAACCTATGCTAAGACAGGGATAAATAGGTAATGGTTGCACATCAGATATTTCAGAGGCGCAGCTTTTGAAAATAATTTTCAGACCAGTGCCACTTTACCTATTCATAAAGATAGCCCTGCCTTCTACAAATGGGATCCCTCAGCAGCTCTGTTGAAGTGTGCAATGTGAACTGTTGACAGTTATTTATTTTTTTTAGTCCCTTATAGAAAAAGATAGTAATAATGTTTATTATTACTATTTTGAGCAAAAGTCAGTGAAGTCTCCTGGATATTTGCTGGGGGTGGCTCGTTGGGTAGTTGTAAATGGGCACCTTTGGAAAAGTGGACAGTATGATGGATGAGTATGCCAGGGAGGGATTTCATTTTAACTTCAATGTCTTCTGATTTTTCTATAGAAATGGTGTAAAGACAGCAAGAATTTCTGAAAGCTCCCCTCCCTGCTTTGTGATTTCTCTCCTTTTTCTAAAAAGAAGTTTCCAGGAAGGAGATAACACCACTATGCACCCCTGTGGCTTAGAGGATTAATCCACAGTGAAGTGGTCAATCTATAGAGCAGCATCAATTCACTGGAAATGCACATGAAACAGGTTCATTATTTCTGACAACTGCCCCCAATAATTGGATCCCCCTTGCATTGGGTGGCAAGGACCTTAATGTCTTGTCTAGATTCCATGCCTTTCCTGGCATTTTGGGGTTTTTGACATCTCCCTTGATTTTCATTTAATTGCTTTGGTAAGCTTAGACTAGAGTACTCTGATCTTTCCTCCCTAACCTGAGGTTCTTACTACTTCACCATGATTCCTATTAAACACAGCAGTGTTTTTCTGTTTTAAATTGAAGTATAACACACACAATAAAGTGTACACTATGATGAATTTTTACATTTGTATACAACTCACCAGCCAGATCAAGTTATGGAATGCTAGTCATGACCAGCTAACCTAATGGTTTTATTATTATTAAATTTAGAATGAGTGAATATACCATGATAGTGTCACATGATATAAAATGAGAGAAAGTTGCACAATCCTATCACAGTTTAGAATTAGAAAAGTCAGGATAACTATTTACTATAATATTGCTGCCTTTGCATGCTCTTTCCAGAGGCATCTATGTAGGAACACCACGAAAAATTTATTTTTAATGTTAAACATGTTTTAATATGCAAATTAAAACATAAAATATTAAAGCCTCTGTGTTAACCACACTTTATTATTCATCCTCCCCCTGAGAGTCAGTTTCAGGGTTCAACATGCTAGTAATCTCTATCTTCTCCTGGGTGTCTACCACGGTTACTTCAGATTCACAGAGGCACCTAAACCCACATAGTAGCCAAGTCCCTGAAGACCTACAACTACAACTTACTTTTTTTTTCTTTTTAAGATTTTTATTTTTTATTCATGAGAGACACACACAGAGAGAGAGGTAGAGATACAGGCAGAGAGAGAAACAGGCTCCATGCAGGGAGCATGATGTGGGATTCTATCCCAGGACTCTAGGATCACACCCTGGGCCAAAGGCAGGTGCTCAACTGCTGAGCCACTGGGGCATCCCTACAACTTACTTCTTTTACAAATTGTCTCATGCTTCCTATTCTTGCCTCAGTTTAATAGAAGTGTAAGAGAAGTATTTGGTAAAGTTTAAATTGTGTATGTGTGTGTGTGTGTAACATTAAATACATCTGAAATAAACAGGCAAACCTGGGACTATCTCTAGGTTTTGTTTTTCTTCATTTTTAGTGAATTTTAGTGCACATCACACATGATGATCCTTGGCTTTCTGGTTTTGACATTCCAAAATGATACACAGACTCACACTCGGGGTTGAGCCTGTTTGCCTTTGTTCAAACCAACAAATTGGGCATTGTCTTTGCACAGTTATCCAGAGCTCTAAATAGTTGTCAAGAATATGTAACCAGACATGTAATTACCCGAAGTGCCCTTTTTCAGACCCCATGTTAACTAAGTGCATTCCCCTCATTTCTCACATTTGCCAGACTTGTTAGTTTCTCAAGATTGCTAGCCTAAAAGTTCAGTACTATCTGTGTTTAGGACAGCATCTCTTATGTGGCTGGAATTCAGCAAAGGTAGAAAAATAAAGATAATTACTTGTAGAGCAAATTCAGGGGTTCCTTAATATACTACGAAGTATTTCTACTTGTTGAGAGACAAAATCTTTTACATAGAGGCTCTTCTCTCAAGGAAAGGCAACCTGATGTAGGACAAGCTAGACATCATCTAGGCTTCTCTGCATAAAGTGGTGTGACCTTGAGTAAGTCAGTACCCTCACCTAAATTTGACCACCAGGGCAGCCAGGGTGGCTCAGCGGTTTAGCGCCGCCTTCGGCCCAGGGTATGATCCTGGAGACTTGGGATCAAGTCCTGCGTCGGGCTTCCTGCGTGGAGCCTGTTTCTCCCTCTGCCTCTGTCTCTCTCTGTGTGTCTCTCATAAACAAATAAAATCTTAAACAAACAAACAAACTTGGAGCTTGTATGTAAGCAATCCCAAATATTAAATCTGACCACCAGGGCAGCTCGAGTGACTCAGCGGTTTAGTGCCACCTTCAGCCCAGGGCCTGATCCAGGAGACCCGGAATCAGGTCCCACAACGGGCTCCCTGCATGGGGCCTGCTTCTCCCTCTGCTTGTGTCTCTGCCATTCTCTTTCTGTGTCTCTCTTGAATAAATAAATACATCTTTAAAAAAATAAATAAATCTGACCACCATTCTCTGAAAAATGCCAATGGTCATAAAGTTGTATCATTCCAAGGCTGTGACAAAGATCAGAGGAAATAGTGAGCTGGAACACATGTTTTTAACTAGTAAATGTCCTGCAATCTTTGCAATTGCTTTATTTACTGAGAAGCAATAGTTTCATGCTTCTCAGGAACCACTGAACTCACAGCCCTGAACAGGCAGTGTACCTCCTCTGTTCCAGCCCTTCTCTGGTAGTTCGAAGGTCCTTCTTGGACTAGGAGACATCAAGAGGCTACCCATAGGTATGTTCTTGAGAAGTGATGGATGATTTACATTTCCCCACGATATCTCCTGTACTAGAGCCTGTTACCAGAACTTGAAAAAGCCACCTTCAGACCTTCCTATCTCATAATTTGGCAAAGCCTTTTTGGAGAGAGTTTGACAAAATATACCAAGAACTTTACAAATGTTCATAATCTTTGATTTTGCAATTCCACTCCTAGGAATTTATCTTAAGGAAATACTAGCATGTGTGACTGGTTAGAAATAACATAACTACTCACCACCACAAGACTGGTTTAAAAAATCATGTTATAGTCAATATAGCCATTAAAAATTAGATTGCAATATTTAATGACATTGAAATGTGCATAACATATGAGGTGAAAAGAAACAGGTCACCAAACAGCACAGTTCAGATTATATTAAACATACCCCTCCCTACCTGCACACACCCACACACAGGCCTATGACAACAGACAAAGTAAATATATTAAGTGTTAATGATTGTTGGTAAGGATTATAGGTGAATTTGTATTTTATATTTCTCTGTATTTTCTTCTAAGAATATATGTATTATGTTTAGAATCAGAAGAATGTAATTTTTTAACCCCCTCTTTTGCATTAGAGCATTAGATCTTCCAAAACTTGGTAAAAATGCAAAAGTCACCTAAAATTTACTGGTCAAAAGCATGAGTTGTCCATGTGAATCTGGTTTGTAATCCTGGATTTGCTACTTTCTAAAGGTGCTATCAGAAAATTACTTAATGTTTCTATATTTTGGTTTTCTCATCTATGATATGGCACAAGAAAACTGCTCGCTAGACTCGCTTAAAGAACACAGATAAAGTGCTGAGTACAGTGCCAGGCACATGGTGAATACCCACTAAGTAGCGGCCACTAGTAGCAGTGGTGGGAGAGCTACTGCACTCTACCCCTATGACATCAGCACAGGCAATGTGTCAGTCTGATTGGCGGCTGCCTTCTTGTAGAGTACAGAAGAGACGTTGGGAGTGGAAAAGGTTGAGGACCCAGGGGCCAGAGCTGTAGGTATCTTCTTTCCATCTGGTTGGGTCAGCCCTGCCATGAGTCCTGTGCACCGAGTAGGGAGAAGCGATAGTCTTCTGTATCCTGATAAAATCCTCATGAGAAGAAACGGCCACACTTTAACTTTTCTGACATATGATGTTCAGAGCAGCCTAATAAAAGCTGCTGGAGGAACGACATATTCTAATTTCCTGACTTGTACGTAGTAAAGTTTCATTGTATTGACAGAGCCTTGCATTTAATTTCCTTAGCTTTTTAGACACAAACAAGCATTCTTAACAATAAATTGGAAATAAAAGGGAATAACTGCACAATGGAATACACATGCTGATTTGGATATGTCATTGAGTCTCATAAATACTCATTAAAATAAATGCATGGATGTAACAAAGGAAATAAATATTTTTGCTTCCAAAAACATGTAGCAGCAATATAATCATATTTGGAAAATATAAAGAAAGTCATTCTTTTTCTATTGTCTATCTATGCCACACTATATTCCCTTATTTACATTATTATTTCCAGGAATTCTCTCAAACTTAGCAAAAGCCTGTATCCTTTCTTTAAAAAAAAAAAAGATTATACTTATTTATTCATGAGAGACACAGAGAGGCAGAGACATAGGAGAAGCAGGCTCCTTGAGGAAAGCCTGATGCAGGACTTGATCCCAGGACTCTGGGATCATGACCTAAGCCAAAGGCAGATGCTCAACCACTGAGTCACCCAGGCATTTCAAGCCAGTATCCTTTCAAAAAAATTAAATAAACATGCTTAAATTTCAATAAAAAAAAAAAAAAGCTATTTCTAGCAACACAGTAGGGAAAAAAGTCACAAAGAGGAGTTCGAAGCCAGTAAGACACTATTTAAAAACATTTAGCTTATTTACAAATATCCCAACCAAACTGGAGATTACTCTATGCTGAAAAATACTCCTTCTGGCTTTGTAACAGGCAAAATTAATTTCTATTTGGACCTTCTATTTCCTCTTTCGTTTTCTTCTGTCTTTTTTCACCTATCATCTGTTATGTATTTGTAAAAAGGTTTTAAGAAATTTGTTTATAGTCTAACGTAAGGATAATTTTTTAAAAAGATTTTTATTTATTTATTTGTGAGAGACACAGAGAGAGAGAGGCAGAGACACAGGCAGAGGGAGAAGCAGGTCCCATGCAGGGAGCCCGATGTGGGACTTGATCTCGAGACTCCAGGATCATGCCCTGGGCCACAGGCAGGTGCTAAACTGCTGAGCCACCCAGGGATCCCAAGGATAATTCTTTATGGTGCTCTGCAAACTGAAGTCATTCATTATAAAGTCAGTCTATCTGAAAATTACAGTGTAAATGAAAGCAGCTTGTAGCTAATGGTTAGAAGAAAGTTTTGTGTGATTTAAACATTTTGATGGATTTTACACAGTGCTACAAACTCACTGTGTGCATAACAAATACATGTTAGATATGGAGAGGGATGGCAAGAGAAGTGAAGAAGTCATAGCAAAAACTATCAAATCCACCACTTTTCTACATTATCCATGTGCTAAAATAAAACCACTACATTAGGGTCAGAAAGAATAATGGTCTTCAACTTCTATAAGAAGCATCAGAATTGTTAAGTTACTGTTATAGGTTGAATTGTGTCCTCTCAAGGAAAAACATGCTGAATCCCTAAACCTCAGTACCTCAGAATGTGTCCTTACATGGAAACAGCGTTGTTGAAGATATAGTTAGATAAAATATAGTCATACTGCAGTACGGTGGACTCTAAATCCAATATGACTAGAGTCCTTATGAGAAGATGGCCATGTGAAGACACAGATAAGGAGAATGCCACGTGACTGGAGCTCTGCAGCTATGAGCCAAGGAACATCATAAATTGCCAGCAAACTACCAGAAGTCAGGAAGAGGCAGGGAAGGACTTACTCTCCTACAGGTTTCAGAGGGGGTGTTGTCTACCAACACTTTGATTTCAGACTTCTGGCTTCTAGATTGTGAGACAATACATTTCTGTTAAACCACTGAGTAGCTTAAAACTTTGTTAGGGTAGCCCTAGGAAACTAATACAATCACTTTATTTCATTTTCTTTTACAATGTAAGTTTATATTTTTTAATTCATAAAATAAGACACGCTTGTAGAGGGAATTTGTAGAACCACATGTCTCAGAGGAAGGAAAAAATATCATTGTTTCATCAGCCAAAAAGGACTAAAATTTGATGTATTTCCTCCCAATTTTTCCTTTGAATAGTTTTTAGCATTTGTACAGCTATAACTATAATCTCTTAACTATTTATAGTGATATTTCCAATTAGCATGACAATATACATTTCTATATTGTTATAAGCTTTTGGAAAACATCCTTGAAATTTGTCAACATGAGCAATGTTGCCTAGATTATTGTTGGGCAACTCTATTTTATTATTCTACTGTTTTCTTTTTTTTTCTTTTTAAGATTTTATTTATTTATTCATGAAAGACACAGAGAGAGAAAGAGAGAGAGAAGCAGGCTCCATGCAGGGAGCCTGACACGGGTCTCCAGGATCAGGCCCTGGGCCGAAGGTGGCGCTAAACTGCTGAGCCCCGCCCCCCGGGCTACCTATGTTTTCATTTTTTCAGTCATCCTTTTGGATCTGACCCTGAGAAATTAAAAATGATAAGCTCATTAATTCTCCACATTGTGCTGTGTGAGAAATAGGAGGTAGGTTATTTAGTAAAAAACAGGCCATGAAATAGACCCTAATAGCCCATGGCCACACTTGTAGACAAGAATTCTCAGATCTATGTATAACAGGCAGTATGAAAGTGAAGCATTTGATAATTAGTGAACCAGTTAGTGACTACTTGGTCTCATGACACCGGGCTGTGACAGTATAGAGTCTGGTAGAATCAGAATCTGGTTTCCTGATTGCCACTCCTATATCATTTCCACTCAGTTCATGGCCATGATTTAAAAATGCCTTAAGTGCTGTTTAGTTTTGAACTCAGCATAAATCTATCTAAGATACCTGTGTTATGTGATCATAGAAATCTTAGTTCTTTTTTTTTTTTTTTTTTTTTTAATTTTTTTTTAGAAATCTTAGTTCTAAGTATACCTTGGCTTGTTATTTGCAAACTTTTCTCAGCCATGGAAATCTTATCTTCATAAAGTGTTACTCATATTCTCCATTTACAAACCATAACGGCAGGGAGGGCAGGCAACAAGTTCAGTTGTCCTATTAGTAACTCCCTAGACCTCAATGGGGATCCAGGCAGCCCCTGAACTGCCTCAAAACACTAGGGCTCAAAGGAACACTTCTTGTAAAAGAGAACACATAGTCTAGTTCTTCATCTACTCTGTGAGTAAAATGGCTATGCAGAAAGAACATCCTTCTTAAGGTCTGATGTGTGAAAAGAATTAAGTTATGAAAAACAGCTTTTCAATTTTTCCTAGGCCTAGTTCTCTCTTCTGAATGTTTATCTTGTTCCCAGTTCCTGGAAATTTCAAAATGGGTGGCGACATTTATAAGTTGGCTTATGTTGCGGCTGTATACAAGAGCATTCCTTCTTTAATTCCTCTTGCGATCTATTGGTGCCCCACTTCCTCTGCATTTTCTCCTTTCTATATAACTGAAAAGCTAAGTTGTGAATTCTAAAGATCATTTTTGTATAGCACTTCCCCACAAGTACTATTATAAATCTGAATACATGAAGGCAGCTAATAATGATAAGTTCTAATACAATAAGAGATGCAATTCTGTGATAATAAGTGGTCTTTCCTTTTTGTGACTCTGAGCTGCACTTCTGGGAGCTATAAAGACTTTATGCTGATCCAGATATACCTTTGTCCAGCACTTCCTTTCCTCAACACCAGGGTCTCCACTCCCAACTAACCTCATGGAGCTGTCTATAGCCAAGAATTAGGACAAATCCAGGTGATCCATGTCACTCATGGCCAGTCTCTTGATCTGGTTCTGATGATATTTTCTAAATTAGTTGGCCACTAAATATAGAATATATATAGACAAGAAGATAAAGATGACAATTAATTATTCAAAAGAATAGGAAAGGCCTCAAATTTTGTAATTCATAAATATGGCATTTGCAGTTAGTTCATAGTTTATCATTGGTAGATCACCACTTAATCTATTATTATAGAGCATATTTTAGAAGATTTTTGAGAGTGGAATCACTATAGTCAACTGAGAACTGCAAATCAATAGGACTGGCCAACTTGCATATCACCGATGGAGACTTGTAATTCATTCATTTTTAAAGGGATAAACTTGATTACAGTTGAGCTCCTCTTCAATGGAGGTTCTGATGCATATTGGCCAGGATCTGATGCATCATATTCAAACTCATGACCCTGTTTCAGTTGTGACATATTAGATGGCTGAGCATAAGAGAGGTCCATTGGTCTAGTCACTTCCTGAGATTTTGCTATACAGATTTAGGACACAAATATGTGATTAAATATAAATAAAAGCCTGTTATCTCGTCAGGTAGCAGGAAAGTCTAGGCCTACCTTGGCCTTCCATTGGCAGAACCTGATTCCATTCACCCAAACATCTATTGAAATCAGACATACTTGACAACTATTCACCATCCCCATCCAGCTTCTCAGAACCACTTTCTATGGCTCACATCTTTATTTCTAAAGCTAGGGCTATCTCTGACTTCCTTTTTGAGACCCTTAGGGATTTTTCAGGTAAAGAACTTTTCACAGTGGAACTCAATGAAGCAATCCATGTATGCAAAATACAAATTTACAAAAGGGATAAGTTAAGAGACAGTAATCCCCTTCGTAAAACATTTCAAATAAGTTTTCTATAAAGAGTAAGTTCAGGATCCCTGGGTGGCGCAGCGGTTCGGCACCTGCCCTTGGCCCAGGGCGCGATCCTGGAGACCCCGGATCGAATCCCACGTCGGGCTCCCGGTGCATGGAGCCTGCTTCTCCCTCTGCCTGTGTCTCTGCCTCTCTCTCTCTCTCTCTCTGTGACTATCATAAATAAATAATAATGATAATAATAAATTAAAAAAAAAGACTTTATAAAAAAAAAAGAGTAAGTTCCTCTGAGTTTAAAATACTGTTGTTTTTTTAAAATATGTTTACAGAAAACTTTTCCATGAACACATAAACTAAGAGGAACCTACATTTTCTTTTTCTTTTTTTTTAAATTTTTTAAATTTTTTTTTCATTTTCTTTTTACTAGCTAAAGCTAGCCCAGTTGCCCAGAGTGAAAACCTGCTCATTAACACACTCCTCAGTGGCTCATCTCCATGTTTCACTGTTCTTTCTCCTTCACTTGGGCTTCCTGCAATCATCTCTTAAATAAAGTACCTGCACCAAATCTTTGTGTCAGGATCTCTTTTTGGGAGGTCTGAGCTAAGCTAACGCCCTTATCACAGAAGTGACAGGATCAACATCCCTGGTTGCTAGGGTAAGATGTCTGTCTCGCCTCTAGTCAGCTTCTTCTTTTGTTGCCATTTGATCTGCTTCAGCATCCCACGCCTTCCATCCTGTTGTGCACCAGAGTACTTACTTCCTTTTAATTCAACTGATACGCCAGTCAAAAAAGATTCTTACCCTCTCTACCAGTGCTCAAAAGATGGCTTTTTAAAGGGCTGAGCTTTGCTGCCAAATCTATGGCATCCACGTGTTCCATTAGCTTCCGTTGCTCATATCAATCCGTTTCCATTCTGGCTAAGAGGTATAAACAGCTGAGGCCAGGGTTATATAAATGAGAGTCTCTAAGGTCCTAAGGGGATCTTTGAATCATTTCTATCAACCCCCTAACCTGACGTGTTAGAAAACTGAGGGGCAGAGTGTAAGCATTTGCTTAACACCTTGTCCATCAGAGAAGGGGAACTCAGATCTCTGACCCCTAACCTAGGCTTTCCCCTTCCTGAGATTTTTCCTAAATGCATTCCACCATTGCTTCCTTTGACTCAATTCCTCCTACTCACCACTATTCCCATCATTATTTCCAGTTGACCTAAGTCCTCACTGACTCTGAGCCCTTAAGTTATATTCATTCAGTCCAGTTTCACAGATTTGCTACCCTTCTTGCCCTGCCTCCTGAGGTTAAAAATTTCCACCAATATTTTTGCAACAAAGAAAAAACTAGGAAATAAGTAAAGGGGTGTATGGGGGTTGTCACTGATGATTTATTGCATAACTGAGCTTCCCTTAGGATTTTGTGACTGGGTGAGATGATAGCCGACTGGCCCACTGTACCCTGGGAAGATGCAGACTTATATCCCATGGCCTGCTGAACGCACAAGCATCTAACCTGCCATGGGAGCTCTTGAAGGTCAAGGCTAGGATGTTTCTCCTTTGACCTGACTGATAATCTGGCTTCTCTTTGTAACCTGCACATCACCTATGCCTTAGCTTGGTCTTCTGGTCCCACCTAACCTGTCTAGCTTTATGTCACGGGGTTCTCTGAATTGAATTCTCTGGCCCAGTTTCTTTACTTTTTCAACTTCACATTCTTTGTCTTAGCAAGCTATCTTTCCCTCCAGCCTAAAATACCACAATTAGCATTTATTTTCCAAATTATTATCTTGCCTATCTTTTGGGGTGGGTTTATGTTGTGTTCTCAAATAGATTCTTAAGGACAAGGGCTATGATGTAAGTCTACTTCCTGATACTATTATTGCACATGGCTTGTTATGGACTGAATGTTTGTGTCCCCCATGTGTTGAAACCCTAAGTCCCAGTGTGCCTGCATTTGGAGATAGGGCCTCTAAGGAAATAATAAATAATTAAGGTTAAATTTATAAGGTCATAAAGGTGGGACCCTGATAGAAAATAACAGGGTAGTTGTCCTTATAAGATGAGATACCAGATGTTTTTTGTTTGTTTTTTCCTCTCTGTATAGTAGCACTGAGGAAAACCCATGTGAGGACAATAGTGAAAAGGTGGCCATTTGCAAGGCAGGGAGATAGTTCTCATGGGAAACCAAATCAACTGGAACATTGATCTTGGATTTCTATGCTCCAGAATTATGAGAAAATAAATCTGTTATTTAAGCCCCCTAGTCTACAGTATTTTGTTATAATAGCCTGAACTAACATGGCGCTGTTGATTGAGAAAATGGCCCCTACCTTCAGATCTCAAGCAGAGTCACAAACTGGGTGGGTGTCACTGCTTGTGCCTAAAAAGTTAACTTTCCACGCTGTCCAAAACCAAACCTTCCTTTGTCACCACCACTCAACAACTTGTATCTTTTCCTCTGTTCCTCCCAAGTGTGAACAAAGCTCTAAGCCACAAGCAAATCTTTTACCCTCTTGTCTATACTGACTGGCATCCCATCAGAAGCTGAGTTTTAAGAGTCTACAGGCCGAAAGTTTGTATCTCCTTTCTTCAGGTCTTATTACTCTGGGCTGTGCTCCTGAGACCTCCTCTTCCTGGCTCTTCTAACCTCTAGTCTTCATCTCATAGACAGAAGAGGAAATGGAGGCTCAGAATTTAAGCAACATGTTGAAGGTTGCACAATTGATAGAACTAGGTTCAAACCTAGTGCAGTTTTGCCTCAGATTTGGCATACTTTCCAAATGATTTTTAAAGATTTTATTTATTTTAGAGAGAGAGAGAATATGAGTGTGGGGATGGGGAGTGGCAGAGGGGGAGTTAATTGACTGAGTCACCCAGGTCCACTAGACCTGTTTAATGTTCTTCCTATACAACTAAAATTTATAATGATCTGCTTTTAACTATAGATATTTATGAGACTGTCTAATACCCATTATCAAATTGTAAGCTCTTTGAGAGTAGCTGGCTTCATTTTCCTTATATCTCAGGCAATGGCTAAGCCAGTGCCGCGTGATGGGTAAGGCACTTCAAGGAAAGGTCCTGAATTAAAAATGAGAAGTAACTGTCACAATGGTGACATTGACAATAGCAGTTTAGGAGAGAGCGATTCAGAGAAAGCTTTTAAGAGAAGGAACAGTTGGTTTCTGAGTTGAGCTTGAGATGATGGAGAATCTGGCTGGGCAAAGAAGAAGGGGGTGGTCTGAGGTGGGCTTCAAAACCATGAGTGAACCTCTGGAGGGAGGTTGGCTTACATGCGGGGGGGGGGGGGGGGGGGGGGGGCGGGGGCGGTACTGAGTTTCTGCATTGGGTTCAGCTATGCACAAACAAGTCAATTATCTTCTTTATTTTATTTTAATTTTTTATTTATTTACTCATGAGAGACACAGGCAGAGGGAGAAGCCCGATGTGCGACTCAATCCCAGGACCCCAGGATCATGACCTGAGCCCAAGGCAGATGCTCAACCGCTGAGCCATCCAGGTGTTCCAATTATCTTCTTTATACATTGGTTTCTCAATGTGTAAAGTGGGAAAAATAAGAGTACTTATCATTTGGGGTTAATGAATAATAATGAAATAATGTGTATAAAGGACTTAGCACATTGTCTGGGCCTAATATGTGTTATCTATTATTAATTATAAATATTTGGGACACCTGAGTGGCTCAGCAGTTAAGCGTCTGCCTTCAGCCCAGGTCGTGATCCTGGGGTCCTGGGATTGAGTCCCACATTGGGCTCCCTGCATGGATCCTGCTTCTCCCTCTGCCTGTGTCTCTGCCTCTTTCTCTGCGTCTCTCATGAATAAATAAATACAATCTTTTAAAAAAATAAATACTACTAAAATACTATTAGTAGTAACATGGCCTGAAATTTCACATGCTCGCCAATCTGAGTAAATGATTTACCCCCACAGATAACGCCATTGCTGTGAATACATTAAAAAAACAAAATCATTTAAAAGTACTACTAAATTCGCAACAACACTTTGGTTACTATGATTTTCCTAATCAAAGAATTCCAGGAGTCCCTTACAAGGGATTCTCATAGTTGAAAATTTTGGAAACCAAACCGTTGAGAGGCAGGAGAGTGCTAAACGTTTCCTGGGTAAAAGATTAACTCGGATGAATGGGAGTCTTGGATTTTTGGAGTAGGCTGACCCAGTGATAATCCCTGTTCCACTTCCAGGCTGTGCTTTTAAGGAATTTAGGCACATTCCTTATGTTTCAGTGCTTTGGTTTCCTCATCCTTAAAATGTGGATACTAATACACAAGGGGTACAAGACAGGTTAAATTGGGTGCTGTACATTAAGCAAGAACCGCTAAGTGATGACGACGCTGGTGTCTGTGAAGCCCAGTTGTGAAGGGCCTTAGATTTTCATCCTGTAAGGAGGGCCCTTGTTCTCCAAGTGTGATCCCTGTAACAGCAATATTGGCATCATCTGACAGCTTGTAAGAAATGCATACTCTCGGGCCTACTCTCCCAGACCTGCTGGACTCTGGAGGTGGGGGGTCAGCCTTCCGCTCTTTTACAATCCCTCCCGGTGATTCTGACGCACGCAGGTTGGAGAAAGAACCTGCCGCCAGGCAACAGGGAGCCATTCAAAGTTTTTGTACAGTGGAGCGATGTGATAAAAATGATCGGTGGTGCACAGACAATGTATTCATCCCTATTCAACAGGATCAAACTGCCCAACTACCGACGAGCTTCCGAGGTTGCTGGCAGAAGCCTGTTTATATTGATCCTTAATGGTCTGTAGGCACAAAACGGGGGTTAGCACTTGGGCCCCCCCCCACAGGGCTCACCTCCCGAGTGCGGTAAGGAAGACAGTGCCAGGCGCTCACAGGGGCTGTTCTGGGCTCGGTTTCCACGGAGAGCCTCGGGACCCGCGGCCAGGTGATGCTCGAGGGACGCCGCACCTACACGCCTGTCACAAATGTCGCCTGCAAGATAGGAAACGAGAACCGTGTGAGGAAACCGGAAATGAGGGTCGGGGGGGGGAGGTAGAGAACCCATCCGGGGGTGGGGGAGGGGCAGGGGCAGGGGCAGGGGCAGGGGCAGGGCAGGGCAGGGGGCCCCGCGCCGGCGGGGGGCCCGGGGCGACCCCCCTTCGCGTCCCCGCGACGCCGGGGCCGGTGCGCCTCAGCGCGTCTGCGGCCGGGGGCCGCGTCCCTGCGGCTCCGTGTATTGTTAGCGCGAGATGGGGCGTTTCCTCGGCGCCGGCACCTCGGGGGGAGTCCCGGGGCGCCTCCTCCCCGCCCGGGCCGCGGAGCGCGCCGCCCGCCGGCCGGCCATTGTTCGGGCCGCACCCCTGCTGAATATTCACGCCGCGCGGGCGGCTCGCCCCGCGCCCTCCCCGGCGGGGCTCGGGCTGGGAGCGTTTCCGCTCGCTTTTCCTGCCGGGGCGGGCGCGGGGGAGCCGTGTGCTCTCTCCTCAGAATATATTTTCGGTGTCCCGTTTCTCCTCCTCCCGCGCCGCCGCCGCCGCCGCCGCCGCCGCCCCCTCCCTCCCCGCCTCCCTCCCCGCCTCCGCCCCCGCCCCCCGGGTTATCTTTGTCTCGCTGCCTCGCGCTCACTCGCTCAACTCTCGGCGGCGCCGCGGCCCCACGCTCCGGGCCCGTCCTCCAGGCGCGCGGCGCGGGGCGCGGGCGCGGGGCCTGAGGCGCGGGCGACGCCCGGGGGCCTGACGGCCGCCCCGCGCCATGGTGTGAGCGCCGCCGCCGCCCCGCGCACGCTCCGTCCGCCCTCCGCGCGCGGCCCGGGCCGGCCGACAGCCGCCAGCCCGCCGCCGCCGCCGCCGCCGCTGCCCGCGGCCCCGCCGGGCGGAGTCCGGCCGCCCGCTCCCGTGCGAGGAGGCGCCGTCGGCGGCCTGGCCTGCGGCGGAAAGAGATAGGCAGGCGGAGAGATCTATTGGTACTGTTCCGTGGGGTGGCAGAAAGGGAAAATGGCGAACGACTCCCCTGCAAAAAGTCTGGTGGACATCGACCTCTCCTCCCTGCGGGTGAGTGGCCGCGACGAGCCCCCCGCGGGCGCGCCGGGAGCGGGGAGCCGGGGCCGCGCCCTGCCCGCCGGGCGCTCGGGCGCTCGGGCGCAGCGGCCGGCACAGCCGCGGGCGCGGCGGCCCCTTTGTCTGCCTGCGTCGGCGAGTGCGGGGCGGCGGGGCGCGACCCTCCGCGACCCCCCGCGGCCCCCGCGCCCCCCGCGCCCCGGGCGCGGCCCTCGGGCGCTGGGGGACCGCGCGGGGCGAAGCCCGCCGGGTGTGCCGTCGCCCGTTCTCTCCCGCCGCCCCGCTTTATTTATTCATCGTTGTGCTGCTTTTAACATTCTCACCCCTCCCCTCCTCTTCACCAGGATCCTGCTGGGATTTTTGAGCTGGTGGAAGTGGTTGGAAATGGCACCTACGGACAAGTCTATAAGGTCGGTGCGAGCCTCCGTCTTTGTTTCCCGTGGCACGTTGAAACTTCTGGTTGGGGGAACGAGCAGACGGCTGGTAAACACGCCGCCGACTGCAGGCCACGCCGCTTGGCCGAAGTTGGGAAAGGGGTTTCGCCCTGCAGTCCCTCTTGTTTTTAAACAAGAGTTTATATTCAGGCTGGCCTGAAAGGACCTCACTCATTTCCTGGCTTTGAGATAAGGAAATAAGCTACACTCTTAGGCATGCACTTTTCTCCAGTAAAATGGGAAAACATTTTTTTTTTTTTTCCTCTCCCCGTCAAGGCAACTTTAATTCTTTTCGTTTTCCCCAATTCCGGCCCTCTTGAGTTTGTGTGTGTTAATTAAAATTCAGTATAGGCAGGCCTGGCCTATGATTATCTTAAACCACTGCCTTGGCCTTCTTGAAAATTGTCATCATGTTGCCTCGTTTTGATGTTTGCCAAGTGCTCAAGGTGAGGAGTTCGGTGTTACCTGGGACTGCTTGCTTCTTAACTCTCTCCCGTACGTTCTGCGGATGCATACATACATATTTTGGGGAAGCAGAGAGGGGTGTGTGTTTGGGCACCAGGAGCAGGAAGGATTACAGTATGAGGATTATAAAATCTGAATTCCAGGAATAACCTGTTTGACAGGTGTGTAATTGAAACAGAGATGAGGGAGAGTGAGGAGTCAAGAGGATGCCCAGATTTCACACCCACCCCAGGCCTCTCTCTCTCTCTCTTTTTTTCTCGTTTAACCCCGACTCCCCCCCCCCCCCACCCCCCAAGTGAAACTAACAAATCTGGAGACTGTGAGTCTGCTCTGAGTAGCTGACACCTGATGTGACTAACAGTGCGGTTCTTTTTGTTCAGTGCACATTGTAGAGCTTCTTGAAAGAGCTGTAGGTAATGGAGGCACAGGCCTTGAAAATTTGAAACGGAATGTTAGATTTCCCCTGTCCTGATTTATTTCTTATTACTAAAGGTTTGCTAAAAGTAATCTGCACTGGGGGTGTTTTCTAGCTGTTTGAGTGGATACAAGGTCCGGCTGGAGGAAAATATCTTCTGAAGCAAGGCTTTGTGGTTCACCATGAAGAACTGTCATTGTCTCATTGAAGATGGAGGGAGGGGGGTTGGAAGCTGACTGTAGACATTTTCTTAGGCCAAATTAAGTGTGGATCCTATTGTCTCTCTTACGCTTTATGAATAGGGTTTATCTGTCGCTTGAACGTCTCTCCCCAGCCCCGACTTCCCCTGGCCTGAGCTTCTGTACCAGGCTGTGTACCAGCCAGTGGTCTGAACTTGAGTCAGTATTCTTAGGTGATCTCAAGTGAATTAGCATGTGTTTTGTTGGTTAACTGTTGGGGCTGCGGCCAGATTTTTGAATTTGAAAAGAAGCCCTGTTAACTCAGGCTGCTGGGCTCAACTGAATTTGGAAGCCTTTGGAAAATTTTGGAAAAGAGTGTGTTGCAACTCACTGAGTGGCCTGGTAACTGGCTCTAAGACATTCTCCCCAGCCCCAGTGTTTGTTTAAGCCCCAGTTGGTTTTTTCTAACCCGGTTTTTCTGGCCAAATCTAAGTGGTGAGTGTACTCTTCCAAGTAAGTTAGCCAAAGCTTGTTTTTGACCTGGTTACACAGTAGTTGGATTGTTTGTATCTTCCTCAGGCAGCATGGATGGATGTGAAGGGCAATGAAGTAAACTAGAAGCCTACAGTCTTGCTTTTAAACCATAAGAAGAAAGAAAGAGTGAAACCTGACTATGAATTAAGTGGCTTTAAGAGGTGGGAGTTCTTTATGGTAACAGTTTGGGCAGGTTCATTGTTCAGCTTTTTCCCCTCTTCATTTCCTTTGGTTCTGTCTCCTCCTTCCCCCAAGCATTTGAAATAGATTTGCTGAGTGGTGCAGTTGGGAAGCATTTGGAATACTGGCAGTGACACAGCTCTCTGACTACAAAGTCTGTACAGTTGAGAAGAAATTCTCAAATTATGCAAACCTAACGAATTAAGAAATCTGTGCAAGAGTGGCATACACACACAGAATAGTGCCTGAGATTTTGCTCACCAGCAGTTCTTTTTTTTATTCTGGAAAATTGCAAGCATACACAAGGAGAGAGAGTAGATCACTCAGTTTAACAGTTAATCAGTACTTGACTGATCTGCTTTCATCTATAGTCTTCCTCCATTAGTATTTTAAGGTAAAGCCTAAAATACCATTTCACCCATAAATATTTCAGTCTGTATCGTTTTTGTTTTTCAGATAATCGCAATGCCCTTCTCACACCTAAAAAGTTAATTCCTTAGTATCACATATTCAGTGTTAAGGTTTTCCTGATTTTTTTCATACATTTTTTCTTACTATCAGAATATTTATGAACGGATACTGGGAAGTTCAGTCTTGGTAGATGGTAAAAATAGGAGAAGCAGTTAATATCTCCATTTGCTTCTCCCTTTCAGTGTCAAATGGTTTACATTATGCAGAGTCATTTATTTAGGATTTGTTGAGGTGATTTGCATGTGGTGGTTTGGGATTGGATTAATAATACTAGCATTTGTTTTTATTACTAAAGAACTACTGTGAATAGCATCTAAGTTGTGAAAATATCTGTGATAACTTGTTTATAAAGAAGCTTTTTTCTTAACATAACTTCAGGTAAAATACCTTTAAGCTAAACAACCTGTAGCCCTAATTTGTTTCATTGTTATATTTTCTAGTTTCTGTTTTTTTCCATGAACTTTTAATTTTTTTAGTGATTGTGGTTGCTTATTTTGAGAAGATTATATTAACATGAGGCGAATGAGTAAAAAGGGAGTTTTCTGGGTTTTGATAGGTTTTATGAAAGTGGCTTTTTTTTGAGGGTTTTTAAATTTTCTCTAACAAATTTGTAAATAATTTGAGTATGTTGAACAGTATATAACTGTGTTAAGGAATAAGAGTTGAAACACCATATTCTATTTAGAGAAATTTATTTTTTGCATTAGGTTTCTGAGGGATCACAGAGAAGGATACTTACAAATTAAAACAAGAAAAACATTGTGAATTTCACTTTAGGTTTCCTTCAGAGTACCATCTATTTGTAAAAGAAGTATTTATAAGATGATCTTGTGCATGTTGAGTAAATCTAGTGAATTTTAATTATTTTCATCAAAGGGGAACAGTGCTTAAAAAACAAAATGAGAAAAAATAAGTTTTGTTTTTGTGTTATATTAGGTTTTATTATTTTTAACATTTATTTGGCCATTTTTGTTGTTTCCTTGGGGTTACTGTTACCCTGTTATTTTGTATTTTGTGAGCATACAATGACTGGTGTTCCAAATGTCTTGACTGGGAGAAGGAAAATCTTGCATCTGGAAAGGTGTAGTGAGAGGGGAGGTTGGGGAGTTTAGAATCCGGCAGGTGCAATGTCTGGGGTTAGGGCTTGCTCACAGGAAGGATGCCACTCTTGTGGAGGATTGAGCATCTTGACCCTGTCTGATCCCTGTCCTTGGAGAGGAAGGGTAGGCTGTAAACTTTGGAAGTTGAGGAGGGAGTACTCTGGGCCCAAAGATGGTAAGCAGAAGCAAAACTGGGAGTTTGCCACCCGATAAGGCATGGTGCTAAGGCTGTCCCCCTTCATTTACTGAAGAAGTGGGGGAGGGGGTGTGTCACAGAATGGCTGAGGGTGACTGCTTTGGGAATGACAGGAAGTTTAGGAAGGAGTGGGTATCTGGAGAGAGATGATTTGCTTGCTAGTTGAGGGATGAGGGGTGGTGGAAAGGGAGGTGGGCGGGGGATGGAGGTGACTGGGTGACGGGCACTGAGGGGGGCACTTGATGGGATGAGCACTGGGTGTTATGCTATATGTTGGCAAATTGAACTCCAATAAAAAATAAAAATTAAAAAAAAAGTTAAGGAGGGATGTCATTCTATGAATACTGAAGAGTCATTGAAAACTTTGTTGGGATTAGGGATCCCTGGAAATAAGAAACATGATCACTTGATGTTTGGGGAAGGAGCAGGTGAGATGGTTGGCCAAGGACAATGGTCTAGAAGAGAGGAGGTAAAGGCCGGGCCAAGGTAGTAACAGTGATGATGGAGAGGAAGGGTGTTGGGCTGGACTCTTGGGCATTCTTCCTTGTTGAGGTCTGCCTGCTAAATTCAGTCATTTTCTTGGAGGCTTTGGTGTGGCCCTTTAAATGGGTACATTGTTTGCCCACTGGATTAGGAGGAACCTTGGGATCTGTGAAAGTGCTAAAATTACTTTCGATTGCTCAGCAGTAAAGTGCTGTATAAATTGT
This sequence comes from Vulpes lagopus, assembly GCF_018345385.1. Lineage (NCBI taxonomy): Eukaryota > Metazoa > Chordata > Mammalia > Carnivora > Canidae > Vulpes > Vulpes lagopus. The sequence goes on along the minus strand of NC_054828.1, from coordinate 25,144,047 downwards.
GTGGCTTTAAAAAATCATTAGCCTAATATTTTGGCTCAAATACTTAAACTTTTGTGAGGGGTTTCTCTAAATGTTATTCCTTAAGTGTAGCCTCTCTTTTTCTCAACTGGAGATAAGACATCCAGTGGGGCAAAATGAATTTTGAGGAACTAAGTGATTTCATTACGAGAAGGATTCAACTGCCACGGAGTGGCATGTACAGGCTTGTTCTGAGACATAGGGCTCCTTCATGCTAGAAGAATTCTGGGCTTGGGTAAGGTGGGAGGAAGCCAACCCCACTGAACACATGTTGGTGTGTAGCTCCCTTAAAAAATATCAACTCCAAATTTCCAAAACTTCGTCAATTAAACAAAATCACAAAATAAAAGCTTTATAGAAAATCCAACTGCCAGATAAAATCTTACTCATGATGGTTTTTAAAATTTCTTACTGTCTGAAACTTTCTAATAATTCATTTGCATAGCTGCAAACTTGTATTTTTGCCCTTTTTTCTTAACCAATTTTAGATATATGTATATCTCTACATATTGAGCTAATCCAAAAGCATTATCTGGGGTTACTTCTGGTGCAGTGTGTGTGTAGATTTGGTGGACTGATACTAGCAGGGCAAAGATTTTGAAGTAATATGTGCTACTTTTGAAATAATACATCCTTAACAAGTGTGCTAGTAAGCCAAGGAATAATCATTTAAGGGATTTCATTCCCAAGGAACTGAAAATATTATAAACTGGAGATTGATGCTTTGACACATGAATTTCATCCATGTTTTTTTTTTTTTTTCTCTATTAGTAAATAAATACTTGGTCATCTGGTTGTGAACAGCTAGCTGCTTAAGCTGAGAGATTGCCTACTTTTAGGGCATCAGATGTTTTCCATCTCTTGAGTTGTTTTAAGTTTATGATGCCTGTGCTGCCTATCATTAGTATATTAGTGCTTTCATTTTTCTACATTCATTTCTAAAGATTGGTAGACAGCAATAGAATATTTAAATAACTGCACAAGTGTACTGTTTCAGACCCAGTTTGTCCAGACACTGAAGCACAACTGTTGACCAGAGGGCAGCACTAATATGTGATAACTGGAAGGCTCTCTCCGCCTCTTATAATATGGGTCTATGATGGATTGCACGCAAGGGCAGACCCCATGACAGTTGACTATATTTGAGGCAAGGGCTTATTCCACAGTAAGTTCTTAAAATCAAACAGTACGTATTTGGAATTTCTGATAGTTTTTTTTTTTTTTTAAAGATTTATCTATTTATTTATTCAGAGAGAGCGAAAGAGAGGCAGAGACACAGGCTGAGAGAGAAGCAGGCTCCATGCAGGGAGCCCGATGTGGGACTCGATCCCGGGTCTCCAGGATCACACCCCGGGCTGCAGGCGGCGCTAAACCGCTGCGCCACTGGGGCTGCCCAAATTTCTGATAATTTTAAGAGTTCAAACAATTTTAGTCCACCGTCTTACCTTTTGAAGTCAGTGCTTCAGAAACATTCACAGATAGTGATTGTACTTGCATGCAATTGCTTTGAATATTTACTACAAACAGATTTTTTGTGAATTCAAATTGGTTTCTTTTAATACTACTGTGGATCACCTGTGTTAAGGTATTAGAATATATTTAATTTGGGACCAATTACTTTATGATCAGGGGTAGAGAATTCCAACTGCTGATTTAGCTTTTTGAAGACTTGGTTGGCAGTTATTTTGTTGTCATAACATGATAAAACCAGAGTTGAATCAAGATAAATATTTTGGACACATGGAGGGATGGCTAGGAGGAGAATGGAGAAGGCCAAGTGATAGACTGTCAGTGACCAGTGTGGGAACCATGTGCTCTTAGGTTTTATAATGCTATATGACTATTCACTGGACAGAATATGATACTCTCTCTGTTAGGAGGCTGGTTCAGTAATAAAAGTCTGCTGGTATTATTCACAGAAGTGATGGGAGGCACCGTGTTGGGAAGCAGTTTTTAGCAGTTTTTTTTCTATCAGAATTTCAAAATGTTTTTTTTTTTTTTTAATTTTTTTTATTTATGATAGTCATACAGAGAGAGAGAGAGAGACAGGCAGAGACACAGGCAGAGGGAGAAGCAGGCTCCATGCACTGGGAGCCCGATGTGGGATTCGATCCCGGGTCTCCAGGATTGCGCCCTGAGCCAAAGGCAGGCGCCAAACTGCTGCGCCACCCAGGGATCCCTCTATCAGAATTTCAAAAGAAAGGACAGAGAACGAGAAGTTTTAGAACTTTTGGAAACCCTGACATCTGTGTGGCATGAGGAGAAACTTAGAACTAAGTTGGGGAGACAAAAGCAAAACGATTAATCATACAGGGCTGGTTTCATGCCACTAACAGTTCTCACTGTGCTCTTGCCCAGGTTGGGCCCTGGGCACTATTCTGCATGTTGGGTATACATACAGGGGTGAAGGAAGCAGGCAGTTTCCTTACCCTCAAGGAGCTCAGAAAGGATGGGGATGGACCCAAAATGCCAAGTATGTTATATCCACTGTAAATCCAGTAGTGTCTCTGTCTCTGTAGGTCCTCCACCCAGCATATTTGCATTCACTAGTGCATGGAACTGGCTCAGACTTCAAGTGCACTTCTTCAGCATCAGAGGGCTTGTTACAAACAAATGACTAGAAAAGCGAAATGAAAAAGTAGGCATACAAAATACCAGCTTAAGTCTTTTTATTATTAGGATGAAAAGACCTAATGTTATATTGTTAAATTGCTATAAAAGTTTTTGCAGTTATTCTCAGTTTCTGAAATTCTCTCCTTGTGTACCCTAGTCAGCCCACCACACTTTGAGGAGCAGTGATTGATTGATTCTGGGCTCTTCTTGAGCTCCAGGGTTGATTTGTTGCCTCAGCAAGCTGGAGAATGGCCATTGTCCAAACCTGGCAGGTGTTCCCCCACCCTGGAGAAGTAGGGAGCCTGAAGCACAGGCTGACCACAGCTTTGTGCTTAATTTGCCTTTGAGCCTGGGGCATTGTAACTATCTCAGATAGGGCCCATTGCTGACAACTTATCCTGTTAAATTTAAATAGTTTGAGAAAAACCCATACTTTTACATTATGACTTAAAAACTTTATTTTCGGGGATCCTTGGGTGGCTCAGTGGTTTGGCGCCTGCCTTTGGCCCGGGATGCGATCCTGGAGTCCCGGGATCAAGTCCCGCGTCGGGCTCCTGGCATGGAGCCTGCTTCTTCCTGTGTCTCTGCCCCTCTCCCTCTCTCTCTCTCTCTCTCTCTCTCTCTCAAATAAATAAATAAATAAATCTTTAAAAAAAAGCAACACTTTATTTTTATATGATAAATAGGGCCTTATTAACCATCAGTTATGAATGCATGTGTTTGCAGCCAAACGATACTGAAGTTCTCTTATCACATCTTGAGATTTTCCTCTTCCCAAGATGTGTCTATTTTCAGTTTTTAGTTGCCATCTCTGGAATTTACTGCCATTATTTTTAAATTTTATGTTCATGTGGCTATTTCATCATTTATCAGTTTTATGCGTTTGTTGACTTTTTGTAACAGTAGTTATGGTTTTGGACTACAGTTTTTGAATTTCTGCAGTAGTCAAAGATTAGCTCTTAAATATACCTCCTCCTCTAAATGAGTACGTATATCATAATTTTGGGTTAAGATGATAATTGTTTATATTATATTATTGTGACTATGTAAAAACCATTTATTTCTGAACCATGCAGTCTAATATGATTATATTTCCTTTTTAAAACATCAGTTATCCCTCACATTGACATTTTTTGATTTGCTTAGTTTTCTGTATACCATTGATTACTTTCTCCCTGAAATACCCTATAAAAGATACATCAGATGCCCAGCAAAGTTAGGTTATTATCAACAGTTTTTCCAAACACTTAAATCCGTCAGATAATTTTTTTGTTTCAGATAACCTATTCCACTTTTTTTTTCTCCTAGGAGGTACCTCAGAGCTGCCCAGGTATGGTTGCCCCTTAGACCTGGTGCATAACTGTTTCCTGGATACACTAGTCTTCTTTCTGGATTTGCTACTTTATTTTCCTGAAGCACACCTTCTGGTAGCTTTATTTATTTATTTGTAAAGATTTCATTTATTTATTCATGAGAGACACAGAGAGAGAGAGGCAGAGGGAGGAGCAGGCTCCATGCAAGGAGCCTGACGTGGAATTCTATCTGGGGACTCCAGGATCACGCCCTGGGCCGAAGGAAGGCAGGCGCCAAACCGCTGAGCCACCCAGGGATCCTCTCTAGTAGCTTTATAAGAAAGGTGCATGGCATATGGCATGTAAAGGTTTGAAGTCCTTGGAGGGCTGAAAATGTCTTTTTCTTTTGCATTGGATTTTTACGTAATTCTCGTACAACGTATTCTAGGTTGAACCCTCTTTTTTTCCCTTGAAATTTTAAGACGTTGCTCTTTTGTTTGAGTGTGACCTGTTTCAAACTTCTTTAGAGAAGTTTTTAGGATATTCTGCTTATTCTTGATATTCTTAGTTTTTTATGAGTATCTTTCATTGTCATTCACTGTTTTGAGTACTTAGTTCTTTTTATCTGGAGATATTCTTTTTTTCCCTGGGAAATATTTTTGTTCTTCTCTCCAACTTCTCTGTTTTCTTTTTTTGGAAGTTCTATTAGTCATCTCTTCAATTTATTTTTTTATCTTCTCTACTGTTTTTGGGGGGGGGGTCTTTTTGCTCTATTATGAGATGTCTTTGACTTACACATTTCAATATTTCTGTTAATACTTTTAACTTTATCATTTTAAATTTATATGAGCAACCCTTTTTCCTACTTTGTTTTTAACTGCATGTAATCTTTTGTGGATATGTCATCTATCTGAAAGTATTGAGTATAGGTTTTTTGTTGCTAGGTTGATTTTGTTTTCTTGTGCTTCTGCATTTTTTCCCTGTTTTTGTTTTTTCCCCAGATTTTATTTTTCCTATTTGTTTATTTTAGCCTCTGTTTAATGCTAAAGATTTTCTTTAAGTGCCTGAAGATTAGTCACTCTGCTGGTATTTAAAAGTAAGGTACTGGAAGTGATTGGAAGGTCAGTGTCAATGAGCAGGGGGCTATTGATTGGTGGTACTTCAGTGTAGGGAGAGCATGGGGATCAGTATGTTCTCGTGGGTGGAGAGTCCCACTTATTAATACCTGTAGATCTTTTCTTTGGGGTCAGTTTCTCTAAGAATACTCCGAGGCCTTTCCTGCCTAGGGGCTATCCATCTGTTCATTGGAGTTCTGGAATTCAGGGTGGAGGAATGAGGCTAGAGCTCCTGCAGCCTAATAGCTTAACTTTTCAAACCTGTGCCCAGTACTTTGTCTCATGTCCTCTCATCTGGAGCAATTGTCCTTCAATTTCTCCAGAGACTAAACCTCTGCCTTTTTTTTTTTTTTTTAATTTAATTTTATTTATTTATGATAGGCACACAGTGAAAGAGAGAGAGAGGCAGAGACATAGGCAGAGGGAGAAGCAGGCTCCATGCACCGGGAGCCTGACGTGGGATTCGATCCCGAGTCTTCAGGATCGCGCCCTGGGCCAAAGGCAGGCGCCTAACCGCTGCGCCACCCAGGGATCCCTAAACCTCTGGCTTTTAATAGGTATGGTGTGATGTGAAATATGAAATAGTCACCAGACTGTGAGATTCTGAGAAAGGTTTTGGGGCATTCAGTCACTAAATACCGGTGCTGTGGATTTTAGCTATACACTTTTTTATTTTTTAAAACATTTTATTTATTCATTCATGAGATACACAGAGAGAAGGCAGAGACCTAGGTAGAGGGAGAAGCAGGCTTCTCGTAGGGAGCCCCATGTGGGATTCAGTCCAGGAACTCCGGGATCACGCCCTGAGCCAAATGCAGACACTCAACCGCTGAGCCACCCAGGCGTCCCTAGCTATACACTTTATACTTCATGGTATCATTGCTTCCAAATGACGATCTCCTCTCAGGGTTCTATGGGGGCATATCGCCTCACTTGTATCCTTCTCAACAGGTACTTAGGTTGTAACATTTTCCTCTTTACTAAGTGAATTGCCTCTCAGTCCAGTTTTTAGCTGTTAAAACCTGATAGAAATGATTTCTGCTGTTGTCTCTTCCCCCTTTATCTTTTCTTTTTCTGTTTACCTTGTAGTTATTTCATGTGAATTAACCCTCATAACTCATGTGATCAGTCCACTATTAGAAGTTAACTAGTCGGGGATCCCTGGATCTCAGCGGTTTAGCGCCTGCCTTTGGCCCCAGGCACGATCCTCCTGCGTCGGGCTCCCGGAATGGAGCCTGTTTCTCCCTCCTCCTGTGTCTCTGCCTCTCTCTCTCTCTCTCTCTCTGTCTATCATAAATAAATAAATAAATCTTAAAAAAAAAAAAAGTTAACTAGTCATTGTATCTTTGATTTTTAAACTTAACTTTGATTTTAAACCTACATTTTACTTCTGTAGTTGCTCCTTTTTGGTCAGAATGACAATAAAACATGAGCAGCAACAATATTGAAAACAGTCCCTTAGTACATGACCTCTGGACTGATACTTAATTTGGGAAATGCAAGCCCAGGGAGATGAGGATAAGGAGGAGGGAAAGTGAGGCACAGTACAGAGCAGTGCAATGTTATGTGTCATGAGACTTGCTGCTTGCTGCTGCTTTGAATAAGCCTTGAAGATACAGAAATTTTTCAGTGGATTTGTTTGGGGTTTTTTGACAGCTTTTTTGAGGTATATTTTATGTATCATGAAATTCACCCATTTCAGCCTTACATCTCAGTGATTTTTAGGAAATTTACCTGGTGGTGCAACCTCACCACACAGGTCAGTATTAGGATACTCTCCTACTCTAGCAGGACCCCTCATAATGTATTTACAGTTAATCCCTCTGTGAGCCCAGAGCTCCAGACAGCTACTTCTCTATTTTCTGTGTCTATAAATTTGCCTTTTTTGGACATTTCATATAAATGGAATCATACAGTGTGTAGTCTCTGGCGTCTGTTTTCTTTTACTTTGCATAATGCTTTTGAGGTTCATTCACACTGCTAAGAATGTATTCCTTTTTATTGCTGAGTAGTTTTCCACTGTATGGATAATGTTGCATTTTGTCTATCTGTTCATCAGTTGACTGACATTGTTGTGGTTTCTAGTTTCTGGCTGTCCTGAGTAATGCATTCAGCAGATGTTTTGGCTTGGTACCCTGGATGTGTTCAGAAGAGCTATGCAATGGGATTGCACTTGGAGCCTTATGTAGCATGGGGTGGGGATCTGCCTGGGTCTTCCCGTTTCTCAGTAGTATAATCAGACATCTAGTTCTGGTGACCCTGTGTGTGTCTGTCTGCTTCCCTGAAGCCCATACCTTCCCACTCTCATTATTAGTCATCTCTGGGTTTAAGTCATTTCTTTAAACATGAGTACAGTTTCTTATCTCAGTAAAGACAACTGTTCGCTATCAATGAGGTCGTTGGTAACAAGAACCAGGCTAAACCAGTTTTTCCTTCACACTATTTTTTGGGGGGATTCCAATGTGTAATAGCCAGCCTATTTACCACGTGATGCTAAAAGACAGGAGTGTTCATTTATCTTAAGCAGAAGCTATTGACTTGCCATGATTTAAAAAAAAACAAACAACAGGATCTATTGTCTTTGGCCAGAGGACATATATACCAAGTTTAAGTGATTTGTCATATGGGGGAATATGAGTAATCATTTGATTTGCTTCAAGTATACCTTTCAGAGTATTTTTCTCATTTTTAATTCTAAAGACTTTTAGGATGTCTATTAGGGATTTATTGCATTAACAAATTTAATAGTATATACGTTTTGGAAATTCTTGTGCTTAGAACTTTCATTCTTACCTACTTAACGGTGGTGACAGACTACTGCTGACTACCAGAACTGCCCCCCATCAGGTTTCCCTAAGATGCTCTGTATGTAATTGTTGTGTAGTTTTATGGTTATTCTGTTTTGAGATCTCAGATCAAAGACTCAGAATATTATCTGACTTAGGGCTGTACATCTCAGGGACATAAAATTTATTTTTAGGGATCCCAGGATAGGCACTGAGTATTATTGCCTGATGTTAAGGATATGCATTCAAATGACGCACAATTCATTGGATGTATTTATTCACCTGGTAGGGCATGTCTTAATTCCAGGGTCTTTCCTTTTTGAACTTCGGATATTAGAGCATTTCTGTTTTCTTTATGTACATAGAATCTTTCATCCATTCTTGTTGCTCCTTCCCTTAACTCACAGGGAAAACCTGTGGATGTTTACTTATTACCCTTCAGTGATTTGAGGGCTCAGTATCTGTTTTGTGTTTCATTGCCTATAGATAATTTTGAGCCTGCTCTGCTAGGCATGATTTCTTTCTATCATTTATTGCTCAAGTACTTAATGCATGGATGATAGGTGCCAGGCACCACATGAGGCTTGCTCATTGGTGACAATGAACCAGGAGAGCAGCCAGTCAGCTCCTGCGGAGCACATAGCAAGCAGTTTTAAGAAGATATTGCAGATGGGGAAGAGCAGGGTCTATGGGAGTGTATGGCTAAGCTGGATCTGATAAAGTGGGTATGGTTATGTATATAAGGAAGCTTTATGGTTTACATTCAGATTCTCTGGGTGAGGCATAGATGAGTGAGGAGCAAAGAACAGTGGGCTTGTTTTACCATGGAGCCGATGACTCATCATCTTGGTTAATAGAACTTTGAATAAAGATAGGAAAGGGTGTGTTACATTGATTATGGTAATTGCTGGCCTTTTAGTTTGCCTGGAGCCCTCTGCCTCTTGGGAGGTCCTTGCATCCTACATCTGCTGCTGTTTTGGTTTTCATTATTGTTTTGCATCTCCTGTATCAGTCAGGAGTTACTAGCTTATCCATGTAGCACCCTCAACATCCCCGTAAGAGAGGCAGGGTGGAGAAGGACCTCTCATTGAACCTCTCAGAGTATCCTGTGAGCAGTATCTGGAATAATATCTGGGATATTTGGTGAATGGCTGTCCCCAAGTAGGCTACATTATGCCCTATACTATAGACATAGGAGAGACTACTTTATTCAGCTGCTGGTCTCCTTGAATCTCAGGTCTGGAAGCAGTTTCTGTAAAATAGGAACAATGGTTTGCAGCATTGTGATATTCAGGTAGTTTTAAGCTAGTTTCTGGAGTTGAGGTATACAAGGAAATGATTTAAAAGATGAACTTTGCATTTCTTTTCAGGTGTTATGTATTTGCTTTTTGATAATATAGATAAAAGATAATTTTCTTTTCCATAGCCTACTGAGTAAAATGATTTTGTGGGCTGTTTTTTTTTTTTTTGAAAATAATTTAATATCAAGTGAAATATTTCTAACTTTTCTCTAATCCTATTGGGGAAAAAAAGGCCTTTTTAATTACTAATGCTGTCAAGGTGTGAAATTCTTTTTATTTTATTTAAGCAAGGCCTTTGTTAGTCCTCAACCCCAAAACTGAATTGGACACTTTATTAGTTTGTTATTCAGTTAGCTGAAAGTATATATTCCCTTTTTCACTTATGTGATAAAAGTGATTTAAAATCCTAAATTGCATGTGTGATTTTTTTTTTTTTTTCTTGACCTTTAATTTTGTTTCATTTCTTTCTGGCTCTCAGTACTGAGGACTTAATCTCCTTGGTAGCTTGTCTTTTTTCCTTTTTGCTGCTTTCTTTTGGAATTATGCAGTGTTTTTATGATTCCATTTTCTGGTTGATTAGCTATAACTTCTATTTGTATTGTTTAATAGGTTGCTTTAAGATTTATAATACACGTTTTTAACCTATTATAGTTTACCTTCAAACGGTATGTACTTCATGTGTAATATAACAACATTATAGTAGTATAATTTTCGTTCTCCTTCCTGGCCTTATAGTATTTTTGTTATACATTTTACTTTTATATATAAGTCTTAAAATAATATGTCAACACTATTTCTTGTTTAAACAGTCAACACTTTTTAAAAGAAGTATAGATAGTAAGAATAAAACACTTTTGCATGTACCCATGTGGTTATCATTTCTGTTACTCTTCACTCCTTGTTTACATCCATATTTCTTTCTGGTACCATGTATCATTTTCCTTCTATCTGAAGGACTTTATTTATTTTAAATAGTACAAGTCTGCTGGTGAGGAATTCTTTCAGGTTTGTATGTCTGAAAACTTTTTTTGCAGCCTTCATTTTTGGAAGATTTTTTGCTCTGTGTAGAATTCTAGGTTGCTGGTTTTTTTGTTTTTTTATTTCAGTGTTTACTCCACAGTCTTTTCACTTGCATTGTTTCTGTTGAGAGATCTGCTGTCCTTATTGTGTTCCTGTGTGTGTGTGTGTGTGTATGTCATTTTTTCTGACTATTAAGATTTTCCCTTTACTCCTGGTTTTTTATTTTTATTTTTATTTATTTTATTTTATTTTTTTTAAATTTACGATAGAGAGAGAGAGAGAGAGAGAGAGAGGCAGAGACACAGGCAGAGGGAGAAGCAGGCTCCATGCACCGGGAGCCCGACGCGATCCCCGGTTTCCAGGATCGTGCCCTGGGCCAAAGGCAGGCGCTAAACCGCTGCGCCACCCAGGGATCCCCTTTACTCCTGGTTTTGAGCAGTTTGATTGTGATGTGTCTTGGTGTACTTCATGTTTCTTGTGGTTGTGGTTTGTGAATTTCTCGGATCAGTGGGTTTGGAGGTTTCATTAAATTTGGAAAATCTTTGGCTAGTATTCTTCAGTTTTGTTTTGTTTTGTTTTGTTTTGTTTTCCACCTCCCTTCTCCCTTCTTAGGCTTGGGAACTCCCATTACATGTTTATAAGGCCACTTGAAGTTGTCTCACAGCTCACTGATACATTTTCTTTTTTCCTTTTTGGGCTTCATTTTGGTTAGTTTCTTCTGTGTTGTTAACTTTTCTTCTTCAGTGTTGATTCTGCCATTAACCCATCCAGTATGTTTTTCATTTCAGACATTGTGTTTTTCACTTTTAGAAGATTTGCGTCCTAAATATTTCCTAGGTCTCTACTTAACTTTCCAAACATATGAAATAACAGTTTTAATACCTATTTTAATGTCCTTATTTATAATTCTAATATCTGGTCAGTACTGAGTTAGTTTCAACAGATTTTTCTTATTTTGGCTAAGTGTTTCTGTCTGGTAATCTTTGAGTGGATGCCAGACATTATGAATTTTACCTTGTTGGGTGCTGGTAGTTTTGTATTCCTATAAAGTATCCTTGAGCTCTTCTTTCCTGGAGGTTCATTTAAATTACATGGAAATGATTTAGTCCCCTTGTGTCATGCTTTATGATTTTTGTTAAGGTGTTCTGGAGCAGCGGTTAGTCTAGTCCTAATTGTGGCCCACTGCTTAGGCAGGACCTTTCTGATACTCTGATTAATTCCCCATGATTTATGAGTTTGTCCATTTGTTTGGTGGAACCAGGTACTTTTCCCATCCCTGTGTGAGCATCTGCAGTGTTCTTTCTAATCCTTTTTAGTAGTTCTTTTTCCTGCCAGCCCTGGATAGTTTTCTTAAGATCAGCTAAGTTGATCATAACCTGGCTGAATATGTAGGGATCTCTCTGTAGGGTTTGGGAATTCTTTTTTCTTTGTGCAGCTCTCATCTCTGGTACTTTCACCTGGAACTCTAGGTACCTTAGTCTACTTAGGTTCCAAGCTACTTCTCCTCAACTTAGGGAGGGAGTCTGCTAGACTCTGCTTGGGTTTCCTTTTCTTGTGCCATGCCCTAAAACCTTGTGTAAAGGGATTAAGTCCAGGCACTTCTATGGCTTACCTCATTTGTTTTCTCTCAGGGATCACTCTCCTTCATTATTTCATGTCTCCTTTCTTGAAAACCAAAATTTTCATAAATTTTGCATGGGCTTGTTTTGATTGTTTATTTTTAAATAAAAAGGTAATTCCAGCCCCTGTTAATTCCATCTTGCCAGAAGTAGAATTCCAATGATAAGTCTAGTCTGTCTCTCTATTCACTATTCATTCATTATGAGACATCAACAACATGGCAAACTGTGAAAACATGTCTTCCCCCTTTTCTGATGGGAGTAGTGGAGCATAGGAGGGGAACAACATTGAACATTGGATGTTGAATATCTCATTTAAAAAAAAAGTTCATTGAGATACAATTCAAATACCATATTATTCACTTATTTAAAGTGTACAGTTCAGTAGCTTTTAGTTTATTCACAGAGTTGTACAATAATAGCCATATTTTAGAACAGCTTCATCACTTTAAAAAGAAAGCCCATTACCCCAATCTTTCTGTGACTGTCTCTTTCACTTCCCTCACCTCAGTCCTAGGCTACCACTAATAGGTTTTTTTTTTTTTTTTTTTGTCTTTATGGATTTAGTTATTCTGGGCATTTCATATAAAAGGAAAGAAAACAGTATGTGTTTTGTGACTAGCTTAATTCACATAGCATGTTTTCAAAGTTCATCCATGTTGTATGCATTGGTACTTTTTATTGCAGAGTAATACAGTATTGTATAGATACACCATGTTTTATTTGTTAATCAGTTGATGGGTATGTGGGTTGTTTTTACTTTGGGGCTTTTAGGAATAATGCTACTATGAACGTTTTTGTACAATATTTTGTTTAGACTCTTTATTTTTCTTGGGTATATATATATTTGGGAGAGGAATTGCTTGGTCCTATGAAACCCAAGCAGAGTCTTGGTCCTAACCTTTAAGAGGACCTGCTAGACTATTTTCCAAAGCAACTATAATATTTTACATTCCCACCAGCGGTGTATGAAGGTTTCAGTTTCTTCACTTCCTTTCCAATACTTGTAATATTTGTGTTTTTAATTGTAGCCATCCTGGTGATATCTCATGTTGGTGGTTTTAATTTGCATTTCTCTGATGACTAAGAATATTGATCTTTGCTTGTGCTTGTTCGCTATTTGAATTTCTTTGGAGAAATGGTTATTCAGATCCTTTGTACATTTTAAAATTGTGTTATTATTATTTTAATATTTGAGTTGTAAGAGCTTTTTTTTTTTTTTTATGTATCTAGATACAAGTCCTTTGCCAGATACAGGCTTGCAGAATTTTTCTCCCATTCTTTGGGTTGACTTTTTCCTTTTTTGATGTTCTACTTTGAAGCACAATAGTTTTTAATTTTGAGTAAGTCCAATTTGTCTATTTTGTTGCTTGTGCTTTTGATAGCATATCTAAGAAACCACTGTTTAGGCCAAGGTTATAAAGATTTACTTCTGTGTTTTCTTTTAAGCTTTATAGTTTTAGCTTTTATATTTTAGTTCTTTGATCGTTTTTTTTTTTAATTTTTATTTATTTATGATAGTCACAGAGAGAGAGAGAGAGCGCGAGAGAGAGGCAGAGACATAGGCAGAGGGAGAAGCAGGCTCCATGCCCTGGGAGCCCGACGTGGGATTCGATCCTGAGTCTCCAGGATCGTGCCCTGGGTCAAAGGCAGGTGCTAAACCGCTGTGCCACCCAGGGATCCCCCCTTTGATCGGTTTTAAATTGATTTTTGTACCTCATGAGAAGCAGGGATACAGTTTCATTCATTTGCATATGAATATTCAGTTATCCCAGCACCTTTTGTTGAAAGGACTAGTCTTTTCCCATTCATTTGTTTTGGTACACTTGTTGGAAACCAGTTGACCTTGAGTCGTGGGGTTTCTGAACTTTTTGAAATTTCTGGACTCTTTATTAATCTCTTTGTTTATTCTGTATTAGTATCATACTGTCTTGATTACTATAGCTTTGTAGTAAGTTTTGAAATTGGGAAATAAGTCCTCCAACTTTGTTCTTCAGAAGAATCTATTGATTTTGCTAATCTTTTTTTTTTTTTACTAATGACTGATCCTTAGCACATACTTGGAAGGAAGAAGCTTTTTTTCCTGCTTGCCAAACATTTTGTGAATTGGAACTTATTCCTCTTAATGATTAAAAGCTTTACTGTTTTGCAGACTAATTTCTGTTCGTACGTCTATCTATTATCATTGAGGTAGTAGTAGGATTCACTACTCTGAAAACACATATTTGTAAAAGAGCATCTAGAGATACTCCTGAGTCCTCTTACTCCTGCAAATGGCATTAAGCAATAATCCGATGATGATTCTTCCAGAATCTTAGTGACCCTATAAATTAAATACCATATAGCACAAAAAAAAGGAAAAATAAAAAATCTAAGGAACCAAGCTAAGATATGTAGATATAAAATAAATCTGCTGAGATTATTTTATCATTTCTTACAAAAATTTTACTATACAAAGTTTACTCCAGCATATGTACAAGTTATATATCTAGGTAGTGTGCCTATTATTATCAGGAAAGTATAGGGAAATAATGTTTCTTAAAGGAGGATCAAAGACTCTGGCCCTAAACCACTAAGAAATAGTTTGCCTTGAACTTCAGTGATTGATTAATCAGAAATTTCTTTGTAATCAAAATCTCTATTATGCTTAAAATATTTCATCTAAGAGGGAAAATGTACTTTGCTAACCAGATATTTCAGTATGACAATGATAAATGAAAAAGTTCCTAATCTCCCATCACCCTGACCCACCAAAAGTAACAAATACCCAAGGAGCTTTCCATTTCAGTTGTAGTCCTGAAACTCAACTGACCTTGTGATAAGAGCAAGTTGATTAATATCTTTGTTTAAGAACCCCCGTCATACAGTACAGATAAGTCTCAAATCCAAGCCAGAGCATTGCTTCATGAAACCGTGGTGACTTTAAGGCACTTTGAAAATCTGATGGTGCTATATATAAATGCTAAGGTATCAAGTTTTGTCAGGTGTTAATTCAATGTTATTATTATTATACTTTCAAAACATGGTTTTCATTTAACTTTTTCAACTGCTTGTTTATAAATATTAGCAAAAGAGGAACTACCCAGAACACAGATTTCTTCCGGGCAACCTGTTCAGACTAAATTACAGGGAAGGAAGATTTTGCTAAAATACACTTCCTCTGCTTGTGAAGAAAGCTTTGTTGAGAAATGATATTTAACTTTAAGAAAATTATGCCATCTCTATGCAACATATTTATACTTTTTTTAAAAAATTTTTTTAAATTTATTTATGATAGTCACAGAGAGAGAGAGAGAGAGAGAGAGAGAGAGAGAGAGAGAGAGGCAGAGACACAGGCAGAGGGAGAAGCAGGCTCCATGCACCGGAAGCCTGATGTGGGATTCGATCCCGGGTCTCCAGGATCGCGCCCTGGGCCAAAGGCAGGTGCCAAACCGCTGTGCCACCCAGGGATCCCGCAACATATTTATACTTAAGAAACATCATTATCTTTCATTTCAAAAGAGGTTCTTGGAAGAAAGCAGCAAGAAAGCCCCCTCTCCCCTAAAAATATATAATATGGCCCACAGCTATCTTATATAATTAGTCATAAGAGCTCATCTTTGCTTTCATCAGCAAACTATGGAAAAACTATCCTTCTCTGATGTTCAGCCCTGATATCAAACAAGCCCTAATAAAAATGGGAATTAAAACTCCTTTTCAGATCATTTGCAGAATTCATCTGAATGTTCTGATAATTGCTTTCATATGTGCTCATTGACTGTCAGGGCTGGGGGAGGTTTGAAGTTATCTAGTCCAAACTTTGGTAAGAGAATGGATCTAAGATTTATTCTAACGAGGCTGTAGAAGTCACAGGGCTCATCATCAGTCACAGAAATGCGACTAAAACTAACTCCTCTTCATTAAAAATAAATTAAAAAATTGCGTGCCACCTAACATTTTCTTCCATGAATTCCTCAGTAATTTTTGATTTTTCAGAGAATACGATAAAAATAGGAGACCATAAGAACTTATAAGAACAGTTGTATGTGTACTCCATATCTGTATGCTTGAGCAGCCATAGCAAACAAAATACGACCCATTGGGTGGCCTAATCAATAGATGTGTTTTTTCCACAGTTTTAGTGGCAAGAAGTCCAAGATCAAGTTGTCCGTAGGTTTGGTTTCCCCTGAGTCTTTTCTCCTAGGTGGTTACCATTTTGTTGTGTCCTCACATAGTCGTCTCTCCTCTATGGATGTGCATCCCTAGTGTCTCATGTCCAAATTTCTTCTTTCTTGCCTTCTTAATAAGGCCACCATTTGACTCTTAAAAGCCTCATTTTAACCTCATCACCTCTTGAAAGGTCTGGTCTCTAAATAGAATCACATTCTGAGGTATGGGGTAGGGGGGCTAGAGCTTCAACATACAAAACTTTGGGGGCGGGGCTGGGATGAAACAATTCAGTTTACGACAATTCCACAATGTGTTTTTTTCACAGTAAAGACACAAAAAATAAATGATACAAGGTAGTAACATTTGGGGCACCTGGGTGGCTGTTGGTTAAGCCCCTGCCTTTGGCTCAGGTCATGATCCTGGAGCTCTGGGATCCAGTCCCACATGGGGTTCCTGCTCAGTTAGGAGTCTGCTTCTCCCTCTTCCTCTGCTCTGCCTTTTCTCTGGCTTGTGTGCATGTGCTCTCACTCTCAATCTCTCTCTCAAATAAAATCTTAAAATAGTAATGTTTTATTAACTATTAAGACTTTTAATTTTTAAAAACTAAAATTGCACATGGTATTCTCAGATATATGTATAGCATATTCAACTCAGAAACACTACAACTCTATTCTAGATGATGGAGGTATATAGATGGGAAAAAAAAAAAAAAAAGACCGTCTGTGTTTTCATGGAGTTTAAGAAGACAGAAAATGTACCAGGTGATGATAAATGCCTTTTTCAGTTGGCCTTTGCTAGGTAACAAACCACCCCCAAAACATAATGGTTTAAAACAACCATCATTTTATTTGCTCATGATTCTGTGGGTCAGCAGTTTGGACTGGGGCCAGGCTCTGCATGGTATTCTTTGGCCGGTCTCTCATAGGGCCCCTCAGGCAGCTGCAGTCACCTGTTAGCTCACCGGGAGTTACTCACTGGAAGATAGGGCCTGGCAAACATTATAAGCATCCTGTTGTTTTCTTTGATCACTGTTTTCTCTGTCATGTCTCAGTTCTGTCTCTTCTTTTCACTCTTTAATAAGGAGTATTAAAAATGTTTTGGATATTTCGAGATTCCATTTTGGGGTCTTGAGATGGAGATAAAAGGCTGACCTTTTAAAATATCTTTATTTATCTATTATTAATATTATTTAAAGATTTTATTTATTTATTCATGAGACACAGAGAGGCAGAGACATGGGCAGAGAGAGAAGCAGGCTCTTTGCAGGGAGCCTGATGTGGGACTCAATCCCCAGACCAGGATCTTGGCCTGATCCGAAGACACACCCTCAACTGATGAGCCACCCAGGCGTCCCTATTTTTATTATTTTTTAAAGATTTTAAGGAATCTCTCCACCCAACATGGGGCTCGAATTTAACAACCCTGAGATCAAGAGTTGCATGCTTTACCTACTGAGCCCTCCAAGCACCCCTAAAATATCTTCATTTTACAAAAAAGTGCACCATTAATTGCAGTGTTACCATATATCCTATTTTACAATTAGGAGTTAGAAATTTTCATCCTTTTACTTGGCTAGGATGACAGTAGCAAAATGATAGGTAAGTCAGAGTTTGCTTTGGCTTTAGGTGCTCAAATGCCTCGATTCCTGTATGGCAGTGCTAGACCTGCTTTTCTTAGCTCAACAGGAAATAGAGTAGGGCTTGGACCAGAGGAAGTCATGCATAGCCAGCTTGCAGTTTGTGAGCTTCTCATTGGTGGTTAGGAGAGCAAGTGAAGTTTATTTCCTTCCCCAAAATGTTGATTTTGAAGAGGAAATGAGATTTGTCTACAGGTAAACTAACCAGATTGTATCTGCTGTTTATCTGTCAGAAGATGGAATTTGAAGATGAGTTCTCAGGAAGAATAAATGAAATAGTGGGATTGAAGTTGAGGTGACTGAAAGTTATGTCTCTCAGATGTTAACTCTTAATTTTCTTATGTGCAGGGAAAAGAACAAACTCTTGGTATGAATTATTGGTTACTTCCAAAATTCATAGCTTTCTTGATTATAGGAAAAGTTGGCATAGGCTCCATTATGCAGTCATTTTTTAAGTTTCAGTTGGTTGGCCAAATGGAGGTTGAATGCCTGGGGTATGCCATAGGCAGTGCCCAGGCCTTTTGTTTAAGAGTTGAGGGTGTTTCCACAAACAGTGATTTTGGTGGGTTTAGAAAAGAGCCAAGATGTGCTATGCTCAGTGAGGACTCATTTAGCTTTTGGTAATGTTACTATGTAGATTCATGAAAGTGGAGAGGTGCAGATTCAGAATAGAAAATATGCTGATATTGGAGGTTGGTCTGATTTGTGGGAGCTTTGGAACCCCTGTTACAATTGAGTAAGTGAAGAGAGGGGACACCTTGACATTGTTTTAAAAAAAATAATAAGTTATTGCAAGTTCTGACTCAAGTCTTTTCATACATTTCCTCATTTTTAGCTGTATTTTATGTCTGCATAGAGAAGTTAGGCGATTTTGCCTATAATCACTTGGCTAGTAGGTAGTGGAGAAACCTGATTTTAAGGCCTTTCAAGTCTTGACTTGTAAATTTAGCACTGACCCATTTGCCAGACTGTTTCCCAGGGTATTGACAGGCTGAGTTGATGGGCAGGATGTTTGTAGGCAGAGGGAAGGTAGGAGGGTTGGGGGCCCTGGATAACAGTGGGAAGAGGATGGGAGGAGGAGTTAGGGGCAAGTCCAGCAGCAAAGGAGGGCACAAGTTGCCACTCCTGAAGTTTTCCTTTTTATCTCCTCATTTTTCTGTGCCTAGTTCAGTGCTTCTCAAACTTGAATGCTCACTTGAGTCTGCTGGGGAGCTTGTTAAAGTGAAGGTTGTGATTCACCAGGTCTGGAATGGGGCCTGAGAGTATGCATTTCTAATATGCTCCCAGGTGGTGCCCAAGTAATTTCACTCTTCAAATGCTAAGGACCTAGGCAAAACAAACAAACAAACAAAACCAGTTAAAGCAGGAAGTGTTGGTAGTTAGCACCTGATTTAGACATTTCATTGGAATACAGCCATAAGAGTGGCTTATTAGAAGTAGGATTATGTCTTATCAGTGTGTTGTGTCTGTCTTGTGTTCAAAATTGGTGATTTTGTGAACAGGCTCTAACTTTTCAGTTGGGATTGTAGGCTTTCTGAGAATCACAGGATGTTTATGTCAGGAAGGCTTTTAGTGAATATGTGGCCTGACCTCTTAGGTTATAGATGAATAGTGAGGGACTTTTGGCCTGACCAGAGCTAGGGTCACAGAGGTCTGGGATCTCTTCTGCTCTCACCCTCAAGTGCTTTCTTTCTGCCTGGAAGGCAGTGCAGTGAAGTGCTACCCCTCCTACCCTGTTTAGATTTAGTGGTTTAGTGACATGACAGAAGTCGGAATAAGAAACTGGTTATGATTGTCCTATTCCATCTATTCCAGTTGGTAGTACATTTCCTGGCACAACAGTAAGTGTCTCAAGAGTGAATGAATGAATGAGTAAAGGAATGAGCCAAGGTTTCTGGGTCGGAGGCTGAGGGTGGTTAATTGAGCCGTGGTGGCAAGTTTCTAGTGAAAATAGATGACCCCGCTGTGGTGTTGCAGAGAAGGTTGCAGACCCAAACAGAGGCAGGCCTTTCAGATGACAGCTGTGTTTTGAGTCAAGAGAGGAAAAATGGGCAGGTGTAAATATAATCAAGTGGATAACTCGGGAAAGACTTTTAGGCATACTGTTTGGTTCGTGATTATATGCTGTTTATTGTGTCTGGGAAAATAGGCAGTAGAAATTGTCATTGTTGGGATAGGAAATTCAAAAGCCAGATTGTGAAAGTAAAGAAGTTCTTAAAAGGGGGACTGGTGGATGGAAGGGAGGAAGAACTTGAAGAACTACTGCTGAGAAACAAGCAAGAAAAAACTCTGGGTAGAGATGTGTATGTCACAGTGGTACTTAAGTTTGTATCTTGTGAGGGTACAGTGGGTAAGGTCAGTGGTTTTTCTGTTGAGGTCTTAGAATCAGACTGAGTTCTGAAAAGAATTTCAGAGAGCCTCTAATTCAACCTCAAGGACCCAAAGAGGTGGAGGGAGCAAATGGCTTATCAGCTGCCAAATGGACTTTGCATTTTTCCCTGAAATGACTTGTTGATACTCTGGCTTTGTCTCATCTTATTTTTTAAAAATACACTTTTACTGCATGCCTGTTATGTATAGGCACTGTAATAAATATTTTTCTTTTTATCATTTTCCTTTGACATTTAGCTTATGCTTTCTGAAAATTCAGATATTAGGGCTGATTAATTCAGTAATCTTTTGCTTCTGTTCTCTTGATGTAGGAATACTTACTACAATTGTCTGTCTTAGGCTTCAGTTTGGAAAGCAGATGAAGTTTTTGCTGAAACTGGTTTTGGCAGAATTGGTATTATATTTTGCAGTTTGTTGTGTCAGTTGCATCAGGCTGGTCTTTAGAGAACATTTTTAATACCAGATTTTTCTTTGTTACATTAATAAAACCCACATTTTATAATATGTCCTTTAAAAGACTGTAGACTAGCTGAATTGCTTTTAGCAGTACTCGTAGCTTTCCCAGCATGAATTCAGATCTCAGTCATTTAAAAAGTACAGAAGTAACATTCTCATTTTACAAATATGTCTTTGAAATTTAGTTTGCACCGTAGCATATGTCATTAGGCTCTGAGGTTAAAAAAACAAACAAACTAGAAATTGTCAGTATTTCATGGGAGACATTGTGTAAAGGTTATCTCCTAAAATAGCCTGGAGAATCTGAAATCCACTTCTGAATGACTTTGAAGAGGTGTATTGTTTTCCTCTAGACTTTTGTTACAAGGCCATTTTGAGAGAGGAGGTGGCTCAGACTGTGAACTTAGGGAATAGCTGATGGGTGGGGAAGAAAGGCCCCAAGAGGTCATCTGTATGGGAAATGTGTTTAGTGGTGTTAAGGATGGGCTGGTATGTTGCTTTTAGAGTGTTTGCTTGTTTTTATGGTAATTCCTATGGAATATAAGAGTTGTCCTAAAGCTGTAGCACTACCTTCCTTCGGTTCCCTAACAAATGCCTGGCAGGCAGAGTTCCTCTCATCATCTCCTCTTCCCTTAACCAGTAAAAGTCAGCAAGACAGTAGGCTTGCTTTCAGCTGATAGCAACTTCTCTGCTAGTTTTATTTCTGAGCTCTCACTGTACCCCTAAACAGATGTCCTGAGCACTTTCTTGTGGCCTTGAAGCTCCTGACTCCAGTTTATAGCAGAGAAGCAGATAGTAATAGTGAGAAGTCTGCAGCCATGGGCAAGAGGTTCTCTACCCTTACATACTTTGGAATCTCTGGGGAGCTTGTATGCCTCACCTAAACCAGTGAGTCCTAGCCTTGCCTGCACATCGCAGTCATTTGGGGAGCTGGAAAAAAAGAGGAAACTGTGCTGAAATCCTGGAGACAGAATTGATTGTCTTGGGGGTGTCACCTGCCTGATGGGATTTTAAAAAGCTCTGTAGGTGGTTCTAATGTGTAAGTGTGAAGTTCTAATTCACACTTATAAACTGCTTGGTCAGTGCTTGTCTGGAATTGATAAATAAGTTTCTGCCCTGTGACTCTGCTAGGGGTTGAATGTGGAAGTTCTTTGCATCCTTTCTTCTTACTTTTGCTCCTTCTACCTCATTTAAAAAAAAATTTGAGAGCATATGAGTGTATGAGTAGGGGGAGGGGTAGAGGGAGAGGGCCTTAAAGCAGACTCTGCACTGAGCACATAGCCCAACATGAAACTTGATCCTATGATCCATGAGATCATGACCTGAGCTTAAACCAAGAGTCGGATGCCCAACAACTGAGTCACCCAGGTACCCCCTTCTACCTCCTTCATATAGTAACTCAGATTTGGAGGACACAGATTCAGTTGGCTGTGGAAATTGCTCCACAATTCCAATTGGAATAGCTAGTTTTGTATTTGAGAGAGAAAGGTAAATCAGAATATGCTTGCTATTTTTTTCTTTTTATCTCCTACCTGAATGAAATGTCATGAATTATTATTGATTTTCTGACTGGCTTTAAAGTTTTCAACTATGTTGGAGGTTCTTCCTTTAGGAGTTCATTGTTAATTTTCATGGTTTGTAAAGATTTCTTCTCTTAGATATGATTTGTAACTTCATTAGAGGACATTTTCTAGGGGATACCTGTACTGTTTTTGGAGGAAGAGACTATTGAGGCTAAGGACTAACAGGGTTTGAGAATCATCTGTTTCTTACCCATGTTCTTTGTGTTCTGCAGAATGATGCATAAGGGAATTGATCTTGCATATATCAAACAGATACTATATAGAAGTGTACAATCATATCTGAGGATGTTTCCCCTATTTTTTTTTGCCTATGATACAGACATCTTGTGTAAACCAGTACACTAGTAACATTTTCTTGTCAATACTTGTAGTAAATATAGGACAGAATTGCTGAAAATATTTACATAGTAAAGATAAGAAAGATAGGCTTTGGATAAGCACTGAACTTGAATAAAGCAGATTATACTTTATTTTTTGCACAACCTCTAGAATCACTGTTTGTTCTGTAAGGTTAGGCTGAAAGCCTCTTACCTTGTGTAGCTTGCATGCCTCATGTAGTTGAGATCCTGGGCCAGAAATCCGGTGAATAGAGGCTGTACATTTCACATTAAGAAACTTAGATATGATCTTTTGAAGGCTCAAAACATTAACTACTTATTTTTAAATTCTTTGTTACCAGCCTTCTTTTGCTCTCTCAACTCTATTCACAGAGAGATTGAGAAGAAACCATAAACTGGCCTAGTGAAGTGAGCTCTTCATCAAGGAAATGGAGAAGTTTATAGGTTAACTAGTCTGTGCTTCTTCCTGTCCACATTCAAGAAGCCCTCCTACAGCACAGCATCTCTGGCCAGTTCTTTGTCCTTGTCCCTTGCAAACTCCTAGGCTAGGGACAGGAGCTCCTGGCCACCATTATTTACATGGCAGTTGCAGTTACAAATGTCAGCTGAACTTTTCTTCCCTGTAACTTTTGCCCTAGTGAGTTAACTAGCCAGATAAATGGAGACCTCACTCATGTCTCCTGAAGGCTTCTTAGCTTTAGACTGAACTCTTTAGTCCTCTCTGTGTTTTTATGTTTGATGCATGTCTTTGTGTTTGGCGTAATAACTGTGGATGTGTTCCACTTTGATCGTGACCTGTTTAGAGTTGATGGTGCTTAGGAATGGATGCAGTGTTTGTGCCATCCAGCCAGTGTGCAGTGTAATGTTACACTTGCTGGCCAGGCTGTGGACCCTGGAACCAGTCCTGTGGGTACCACAATAACGGGTGAAGCCATGAGGTCAGGGAGCAACAGAGCCTTAAGGGACCAGGAGGGATGCCCTTCAGTGAATTGGTTATATTGAGCTGGTCATTAAATTTCCTTGGGCCTTAGATTTCTTTTCTACAGAAGGAAGGGGTGAACAGGTGTGGGCCCACTTACTGCTAAAATTTTGAGTGCTTTCAAAGCAGCCCTTTTTGAAACCTCTAGTGCAAGAATTCATTAGAAAGTGATGATTTATAGGGCACCTGGTTCCACTCACAGGCTATATCCCCAGACAGTGTTTTAGGTCTAAATTGGTTTTTTGGTTTGATAATTTTTGCCATGTAAATTCAGAATATTCTGTTTTTTGAGAGAGTGACACAAAAATCAGCTTTGGATCTAAAACTTAAGGAATAGTTCTGTCCCACTTGTGGGAGATTTACCCTGAAGGATTACAAAACTGATTCTAATACCTTATTTACACCTACTGCTGAGGCTTAGAAATCTGCCCTTTTTTTTTTTTTTTTTAAAGGCTCTTCAAGTGACTGTACAGCCAACTATGGGAAGTACTAGTTTCCAAAGCACTGCAAGTGACTATACAGCCAGCCTTGGGAAATACCAGTTTCCAAAGCATTTGTTTCTTAGAAATAGTGAAGTGTTTGCAGATGAAATACATGGCTGGGATTTTACTTCAAAATTACCCAGCACAGGGAGATGGGAGTAAAGATGAAACAAGATTGGCCATGGGTTGATTATTATTAATGCTGGTGATGGATACATGGGGCTTTGTTCTACTACTCTATTTTTGTGTATGTTTCAAGTTTTGCAGACTGAAAAAGTAAGCAAAAAAAGTTCTGTGTTTTGAAACCATTTACTCTTGCCCATTGTGTTCATTCTGTAGTCACAAAAGGTAAACGGTGAGATGAGCATGGTGCCTGCCTTATCTGAGAGACTTACTTAAATTGGATCCCTTGGATAATCAAACCTTTCTTCCAGCCTCTGTGCAAGCACACTAGAGCGGCTGGGTGTGTTAACTGATGTAACAATGGCTTTAAAAAACAAAACAACCTGCTCATCATCATTTTGGCTTCAAGTCTACAAGATAACATGAAAAGAGACATTCTCTCATCATGTCCTATGCCAAAATCAGCATCTCAACACTGTTGGGTGTGAAAGGAAAACTCTGGTGGGTGGCATTTGTGGCCGATAATTGGGGAGGAGCCACGACACCTCTTGTCATGTGGTATTCACGTATGGCATTCATAATTCTGCAGGACTTACCCGGGTAGTTTATATCCTGGATTTCCTCTCTGTCTTTTCTTGTCCTTATGAGCTGTTTCTCTGTGACCACCTCATTTCTATTGGTGGAAGTCTGGATCATAGCTAACTGTGTAGATGAGACCACTGAATGGTGATCTGTATAGGGAATCCTTGACCTATTGATTTTAGTTTCACAGCCTCCTTGGGTTTGGGTGTGGCTGCTGGAGGGAACTTGGACTCTTGCTGGGGAGAACATATTCAGCTGTGCCATCTCTTATATTGTGACTATGAGGACAAACCAAACTGATTTATATGCTAGGGAGCTGCATATTTAATACTTGAAACTGGCTTTCTTACCTTTGAGGATTCAGAATTATAAAGGGTCTTTGGGGCTTGCCTGCTTGCCTTTTTTTTTTTTTTTTTTTTTTTTGGTGGTGGTGGTTCAAGAAATTTGGAGAGATTGTGAAAACTGCTTTTGAGTTAGTGTCCAATTACTATCCTAGGTTATGTGGTTTGCAGTGGGTAGGTAGGTAGATACGGATGCTATGCCACAGAGAACCAGTAATTAGCTAATTTATGAGCCTTTCCTTTTTAGTATTTTTTTTTTTTTTATGATAGTCATACACAGAGAGAGAGAGAGGCAGAGACACAGGCAGAGGGAGAAGCAGGCTCCATGCACCGGGAGCCCGATGTGGGATTCGATCCTGGGTCTCCAGGATCGAGCCCTGGGCCAAAGGCAGGCGCTAAACCGCTGCGCCACCCAGGGATCCCTTTTTAGTATTTTAATTTTGATTTTATTGTTGACTAAACGCCACTCAGTTTTAGCTGAATGCCAGATAACGTTAGCTAATCATCTTGAAGTTAATGATGAGCTCTTTTTTAATGGTTGTTACTAAAAAGTCATCTTTTCGGTTTTTTATTTTGCAGTTGGCCTAGCTTATACTGTCACATGCCATCATGAAGGCTTCAAGTTTTACTTAGAACATAATTAACTTTATTTTGGAGTGAAAGGGCCTTAGTGGACGGGATTATAGAACATGTTCCTTGGGGCACCTGGATGGCTCAGTGGTAGAGCACTGGGATCTAGTCCTGCATTGGGCTCCCTGCAGAGAGCCTGCTTCTCCATCTGCCTATGTCTCTGTCTCTCTGTCATGAATAAATAAAATCTTAAAAAACAAACAAACAAACAAAACATGTTCCTTAAACTACATAGGAAAGAGCAAATGTGATCTGTTTCACCTGATTGTTTTATAAATGAGATAGAATAGGACCTCAGTTCTACATAACTTTCTAATGCTTTGTGTTTGAATAGTTTGCAGGTGATCCGTAGAAACACAGAAGAACATTTAACAGTTTCTCATGCAGCTACCATTTTCAAAAAGAAAAGGAATGTATTTCTTGTAAGCTCAGTAGAGTGTATTTCCAGTGTCTTGAGAGAGTTTACAAAAAATATTTCAGCAAATACTATTACCTCAAAACACGTGGAAGTATCAAAAAACTTCCTGTAGTCAGTGAGGTTGTCTTATGACTGTAATTGCAGAACTCCTTAAAGCCAATTTTATTTATTCATTTTACCTGAAATGAAAACTATTTTTCTTGGACATAACTTACCAAATAAATGGCCTGTGTTTTAGACTCTTCATATAT
This sequence comes from Vulpes lagopus, assembly GCF_018345385.1. Classification (NCBI taxonomy): domain Eukaryota; kingdom Metazoa; phylum Chordata; class Mammalia; order Carnivora; family Canidae; genus Vulpes; species Vulpes lagopus. The sequence goes on along the minus strand of NC_054828.1, from coordinate 25,117,924 downwards.
TTTTGCAAGTACAGATGAATATAAAATGAAAAAGAAATAGACATTTAACTATTAACTTGGCAGTTAGCTCTTGTGTCAGAAATTATAAAAACAAAAAGATTGTGCTGAGCACATTTAGGACTCAATATAGGAAACACGTAGAACAAAAAAGCTAGAACTTCATCAAGTTCAGCCTGCTCTCACAAAATAATGAGAAAACACCCAGAATTGGTAACTTTAAGAGTACAGCCCATATAATCTCCTGATTTCCCAGCCTAGAGCATTGTTGGGACTTTGATTCAGACATACAGACTGTCATAGCATATTTCTCTGCAGCACATTAGCAGGGTCATGAGCAGTGCTTTTCCTTCCCTGGGGCACTTGTTAGATTGCTGGGCCCCACCTCACAGTTTAAAGTCCAGTAGATCTAGAGTCGTGCTGAGAACCTGTATTTCTAAGAAGTTAGTGGGCACAGTAGAAGATGTTGGTGTAGGGATCACATTTCAAGGTAATATCGCTTAGATTTTATAATTAAAATTTTATTATATTTACTTTCTTGCATAATTATCTAATAGTCCATTCCTATTTTTAAGACTTTATTTTTGTAGAGTAGTTTCAAGTTTGTGGCAACATTAAAAGAAGGTACAGAGATTTCCATTTACCTCCTAGCCTCTCCTTTTATCAATATCCCACCACAATGGTACATTTGTTATAATTGAGGAAACTACATTGATACATTGTCATCACCCAGTCATAATTCATATTAGTTCACTCTTGGTCTTTTACATCAATGGGTTTGGACACATATCTGTTATTAGAGTACCAGAGTATTTTCACTGCCCTAAAAAAATCCTCTTTTACAAATGAAATGATGTATGAAGGCTGGGGGAAAGGAAAAGATTTTGAGCCTGAACCTGATTACACCCTATCCCTGAGATTCCTTTTATTTTTATTTTATTTTATTATTATTTTTTTTTTCTGAGATTCCTTTTAAATGGACTAAGTTTTGGTGCCTGTTGGTGGATTTTACCATTCTTCCCTTCCTCCAGAAATGATTAGGAAAATCATTAAGAGTCCCGTAATCTTCTGTAGACGTACCAATATAGTGAATCATTCCCTTAATTTTAAATTATTCTTCAGAATTGGAAAGGGAAGCTGGTTCTGCAAGTTTCTGTGTGACATGTATAGTAAAACCATCAAAGGAGTAGGTGTAGATTTTAATAAAATTTATTATTAATTTAAAACTCAGTGGGAGATGAAATAGGCTCAGAAAGCCCACAAGAGTAGCTGGTGCGTAATTTACTATGGCCCTGGGGCTGGAATGACCCACACACCCTTCATAAACTTGCCAGAATTTATTTATTTTATATTGATTTTATTCCTTTGAGAGCTGATTGCCCCTCAGTAGTGTAATCAAATGGGCTTTTGTGGAATGAGGCTAAAGGGAAAACAGCAGGCACCCATCTCAGAACAAGTGATTTTACCATCTTGAGATGAGTAATGTTTAAAAGTTTGGCTACTCAGAAAATGGGTTGTCATAAAATCCAGGGGAGTTTTTTCCTCTGTTAGGTCTCCTGTCCCCTTTCTGCCCGGTACAACTGTTTCCCCTCTTCTCTAGCTATTTTGACAGTATGGAAAGCAGTCTCTCCTCCTCAGGTCTTGCAAGTGGTTTCAGTTAGCTGTTCCTCCTTCCCTTCCCCTTCCCCTTCCCCTTCCCCTTCCCTTTCCCCTTCCCTTTCCCTTTCCCTTTCCCTTCCCCATTGAAGTGCTGGTAAGCTTGGAAAGACAAAAGTGTAGTCTCTTGGAGCCTTTATCCTCCTTTATCCTTTGTGTATTTAGGATCTTGCAGCTGTCAGTCCTCCTGGCCCAGGACCCCGTGTCAGTTGACCTCTGAGCCAGTATTACAGCATCCCAGAGAGGCATTCTGGGTGACTTCCAGAACTGTGGATTGGAACTAATGGGTTACTTGGGGAGTTTCCCACTCAGTGAGCTGCAGTGATCTAAAGCCAGCCTGTCACTCAAAGGCTTTTGGAATGCCCCTGGCCCAGACCTGGAGGTTGTACCTGACCCTATGTGATTGAGGAAGGAAGTGACTGTTGCTGGTGATGGTCAGGAGAGGCCTGACTCCTCAGGGAAAGGATGAACTGATGTCTGGAAACCACTGAGTAGAAGGCCTGTACAAGACCTTCATGGTCATCTGGTCCATTAACCATGGGGCCCACAGAGGTTAAACTGCTTTCATGAAGTCACCCAGCAGGTTGGTATCAGGTCAGGTTCTAGAATTAAAACTTGGGTCTCTGAAAGCTGGCACTGGAGAAATGAACACTGGGCATTAAGGCAGGGCAATTGATGTGGGAGCAGCAACAGCGCTAGTGTTGAGGGAGAAGGGAGGAGTCAGGAAGTTGTAGGTGGTTGGCTTGCCAACCTCCTGTGGGTCTCAGCTTGTCAGACCAAAAGGCAAAATGTACAGAGTGTTTAAGGCAGTGAGAACAGGGATTTAGAGCCAGGCAGACCGAGATTTTAAATATCTTTCCCACCATTTAGTATCTTGGAACCCTTGGACAAATTACATTCTTTTTGAACTTTAATTTTTCTGACCTGAAAAATAGAGATAATCTCCTCCCCCCCCACCCCCCCATTTAAGCTTCAACTTGAAGAAGAGATGCTCTTTGTTCAGGTGGTCTTGTACAGTGCTAGCCCGGGGTAGGTGCTCAGCACGTAGTTGTCTTCTAAGGGGGTACCAGCTCCAGAGCAGCCATTCTTCTAGACAGATGACAGGCTCTGCTATAGAATAAACAAAGATCTGAAATGATGTTTCTGAGCCAGTTGCATTTTTATCACAAACTGGCTGTGTGACCTTGAAAAAAGTCACTTAGCCTCCTGGAGCCTTTGTTCCTGCACTGTAGCGTGGGAATAGCAACACTGACCTCAAGAGGGTTGGAGGGCTAAGGGTAGATCTAGCAGTGTGTGGCCCGGGGTGGCGGTTCATGAAATTAACAGAGCCTCCCCCCTCCCTGAGAGTGTCTGGTAAGAATTTATCTTTTTTCTTCTGTTATTATTTTGTTTTGTTTTGTTTTTTAAAGATGTTATTTTTATTTATTTATGAGACAGAGAGAGAGAGAGAGAGAGAGAGGCAGAGACACAGGCAGAGGGAGAAGCAGGCTCCATACAGGGAACTCAATCCCGGGACCCCAGGATCAGGCCCTGGGCCAAAGGTGGCACTAAACTGCTGAGCCACCTGGGCTGCCCTCTTCTGTTATTATTAAGACTGTTGATAGAAAAGAGATCCTATGAGTGAGTTGATACATTATCCATTATATAGGGAATCATAGTTTCTTTAATAATAGAGAAGATTGAAGTTTTAAGATCTGTGTAGAATCAAATATCACAGAAAATATAAATAAAGAAAACAATCACCCGGTAAAATATTATACCCATCCCATAGCCCCTTATTTTTTCTTTTATGTTATAACAGCTGATTGTTACATGTACAGAGTTTATTATTTAAAAAAAAAAAACCCGCAAACTCACAATATAAATCTGAAGCACATAATTATCCATATGAATGGTAATTTATTACTAATATGAGGTAGTTGACTTAAAAGACTGAAATTGCCCTTATTACACAGCAAGCCATAATTTTATATATATATATATATATATATATATATATGTACCTTTTCCCATTTCCATTCTTTTGTACCTATAATCATGCACCCATTTGCTAGATGAACAATGGGTTGTTACCCATTGATTCATGTACACATTGGCAAGCTCAAGGCACTGCATGTTGCTCTCTGAGAACTGGCCTGCCTTCCCCTCCTGTGGCCTCACATGCTGAGGATTGGCTGCTTGGACTATGCAACCAACCCTTCTTCCCTGCTTGCTTTCTGGTCCTTTGCAGGGAGAGAGGTTCTGGGTCTGTATGCTGGTCGTGTTGTCCAGGGAGCAGTATGAGCATCACTCTGTGGTCTGGCTACTATCGAAACCTAGGATGTTGTGGAGAGAAGGCTCCTGACAAAATAGGCTCAGAGTTCCTATGTGTCGGTGGTCCTGGAGGAATAGGGGATGGGAATAAGCTTACGTTCTGACTTGTGTCTGTGGGCAAGGTGCTGTTCAGAGAAAGAGGAGGCATCAGATGAAGATTATACCACCTCCCTTCTCACTGGCCAGAACTTAAAATTGCTCTGTGCAGCCCTAAAGCCTTCCGTTTTCCCTTTATGTGCGGTAAAGACTGTGTATGCACATTTATGGTGAGTGGCTGAGTTTTACGTGCTGTATAAATGAGATGCCTGTTAAGATGGCCATAAGTTTTAGGTTGGAAAGCAGGAAAGTTGTAGAGGGTGGAAGGGGAGCATGGAAGGGATGACAGGGGAGTCTTCCATTGACAAATGGGGTTCTCCTTGGCAAACTTCCAGACTAACATTTTTGCAAAGGCCAGCCCTGTTTATTTTCATCTCTGTATTAGACAGGTGGAAGTTGTCAGAGGGCAAAGGTCTTCTATTTCTTGGACAGTGTCTGAATGGAAGGCTTTTTGAACAGCTTGGCCAGGGCACCAGCTAGGCACCATCTGTTTTATTTTTGTAGTAGGGTTTCCTGCAGAGATCAAATGAAAAATCTGTAGGTTTTGGAGTAAATGCTTCCCATAATACCCTTAAGTCACTCTTCTCAGTCAGTATTTGGGTATGGGGCAGGGCCAAGGCAGGGGCCTCATAGGAGGCTCTTTGCAGCTAGCCAAAGGAATTCAGGTTTCATCCTGAAGCTGCAGATGAAGGCTTTGAAGTGGGGATGGGGTGGGGTGGGGGTTGAGGGGGGGTTGAGGGAGTGTCAGGTGTGAACTTGGAGAGAGCTCTTCCACAGCAGAGAAAGTGGCATGGGGCAGAGTGTGGCTGAAAGCAAGAAGAACTGCTTGGATGCTGTTGGAACAAGACCTAGAAATGGAGCTAGAAATAAGGGTGTAAATTCAGGAGTGGCATGAATATGATGGCTGATAGTTTAAAGTATGATTGTGACACTGAAGCCTCAGAACTTGGATTGGTTGCTGACACATGCTCTTGGGACGGGTGGTGCTTTTTCTGCAGGGGAGAAACCCACTTCTCCAACCTTCTGTTTTTTTGTTTTTTTTTTTTAAACATTTTATTTACTCATGAAAGAGAGAGAGAGAGAGAGAGGCAGAGACACAGACAGATGGAGAAGCATGTTCCATGCAGGGAGCCCAATGTGGGACTCGATCCCAGGTCTCCAGGATCATGCCCTGGACCAAAGGCAGTGCTAAACTGCTGAGCCACCCGAGCTGCCCCAAACCTTCTGTTTTCTAATGCTTTTCCTCCTGTTTGTTATACTTTACAGAAGTCCACATTTATAGGTGTTTTATTCCACCCAGAGTAAGTGAATACTAGATACTTTCAAAGTTTAAAACTTCTGGGGGTACTGCTGCAGCTGAGATGTGAATTCCTTCCTACTTGTTTTAATACAGTCCCTGGAAGTAGCCTTCATCCTAACCTGACTGCCCTCCTTAAAGCTCAGGTTCAGAACAAGAGCCTGCCAGGTCTCCCTCCTTCGGCGATTGCCAACTGCTCAAAGGATAGAGTCCAAACTCTTTAATATGACTCTATGCCCAGTCTGGTCCAGCATCTGACTAAGTCCAGGCCCCAACCTGGTGCCATGGTCCCCTTTCTTCCTTGTGCTGCTATCACATTTGTCTTCTGTCAGCCTCTGCTTCTTACTTGAGCCTTGCCAGCCAAGCATCTAAGATTTTTGCAGGTGCCTCCTGGATGTCCTCAGCTGGGTCCTGGTCACAAATACAGGCACTTTTAGTACTGTCTCTTACTGACTGACATAACTCATGGCACAGTTGTGTTTTTACCTTTGTGTAATAATTTGATTAGTGTTAGAGAGGGGTCACCACTGTGTGCCCCTTTGTGGATCAGAGTGGCCTGGTGCATAACTGCTCCTTATGTGTCTTGAATTCAGCCCTAGTACATTTCAGTAACTCATTCTGTTGCAGATTTTCCATTACTCAAGGAAAATTGTATCGGTATGTTTTTTTTCTGATTGCCCAACACCAGATAAACTCCATTGCATGTGTCCCTCAGTCCTTGTTCGAACTCCATAACACTCCTTGTTTTATACTGCTAGGATGTCAGCTTTATGAAGACCACAGAATTGCTATTTGCGACACTTAAGATACTTGGCACTTGCTGTGTTCTGTTTTTTTGTTTTTTTTTTAAAAATATTTTATTTATTTATTCATGAGAGAGAGAGAGAAAGAGAGGCAAGAGAGGCAGAGACACAGGCAGAGGGAGAAGCCGGTTCCCTGCAAGGAGCCTGATGTGAGACTTGATCCTGAGTCTCTAGGATCATGCCCTGGGCTGAAGTCGATGCTAAACCGCTCAGCCACCGGGGCTGCCGGCACCTGGTATGGTTTTTTTTTTTTTTTTAAACCTAGTATGTTCTTAATAAAGGTTTGTTGACTGAAAGTCCACTTTAGAAAGGTATCCATTAAAATAAAAGTAATGAAAGCTTTGGCATCAAAAAAGGTAATCAGTCCTTCCCTCCTTCTCCCTCTTTTCCTCCTTCCTCCCTCATTTCCTTCCTGTGTCTTGACAAATCATATTTACTATCTCAGTATTATTGCTTGCTGTATTATCATGAGCTGTCCATACACAGGAAAAAGAGGCTATTGGGTAATTTGGAGTTTTGATTATGAGAAGTTAGTCATGATGACAAATCTGTGAAACATGGATAATAAAGCTGCTAATAAAGCTTGCGCAATTATTTGTCACCTGGAAGAGCTGCCATTCTGCCATTTGTGCATTCTCTGTCAGTTGGGGTATGTGGGTTTCTGTTGGTCAGACATTTTGAATGATGTATGGTTTCTGGGAGACGTGCAAGTGGGGTCAGGGCTGTGGTAGTGGTAGTAAGCTGCCACCCTTATATGGGGAATGAGGGCTATATCCCCCTTTTAGTTCTTGGATTAGACTGAGTCGGTTACATGGTTCAAAAGAATTTATGAATGTACATTATTGCTCCAAATTACTTAAGTTAATTAGGAGTTATCTGATGTAAGGTGCTTTTTTTTTTTTTTTTCTTTTTCCTATTACTAATTGTTGTCTCTGATGGATTTGAGATTGGGAAATATTCAGTAATAATATCTGGAAAAGAGACAGGCCTGGAGTAGTCTGGAGGTAGGGCTGCTTAGTGTTTTATTAAACATGCTGATGAATGCACACATTAAAGATGATGGGCGTTCCTTTTCCTTTCTCTGCCACTCCTTTTGAAATTGCTCAAGGCCAGGAGCCTATGTCTGGAACAGGTGACTCAGATGAAAGAAAGTTTGAAAAGGAAAAAAGCTGTTATTTTCTGGTTACTCACTATCATTCAGGCTGAAATTATGCTTTTATTCCTACTCTGTCCTCTCTTGCTCCTTCATTTAGATTCGTGTCTCTTCTGACTTTTTAAAAAGTTTGTTAGGAGGAAGTGGAAGCGGAAAGGGAGGCTGTGAGTTAAAATTTGTTGATCTCTTGCTCTGTGGCAGGCTCTGGAGACATGATGAAATTCAGAGAGGTTACCTAACACGTCGATGTACTTAGCTTGTAGGTGGTAGTGAGAACTGGGTCTGGACCAGGGTTTGACTCAGAGCTCACTTCTGGACAATGGTGCCTCCACTGCTTTATCACTGCTATGGGACATGTGCTTCAGAGTCAGCAGTGACAACTGCCTGCCCTGCCCTTGCAAAAAAAATTTTAAAAATGGAGACAGCTCCTTTTTACTTTTCTGAAATCACTACAATACATTCCCAGAGACTGGGATACTTCAAACACCAAGGAGTATCTACATAAACCTTGAATCCTCTCCTAATCCGTTGAACAAAAGAAATTAGAAAAACAGCTCCTGACTAGAAACTGCCTTGGAATCTTAATGAACACAGGGGCCAACCTGAGGGATTAAAGCATATTAGGCACAGTATACTAAGGAAGAAATGCTTGCAGTCAGTACTAGGAGTAACTTATATGCAGATTTTTTTCTTTCTTTAAAAGCAATAGGATTTTTTTTTTCTTTATACTGGGCAATTAAAGTCAGTTTCAGTTGAGCAAAATTGATAGTAGTTGCCCCTGGGAGGCGATTTAGTGCTTTGAGATTTGTAGAGTGAAAGAAATAGGATAATGATCTGCAGAAGGTTTTTTCAGTTCAGTGATTTTTTTTTTTTCTAGACCTCTTGAATCTGTCTTACTCCCCCACCGTTCCCTTTCACTTTCTGAGTATCCTAGGGACTTAGACGCTGGTGCTTTCTGCAGCATCTAATGACCTTCTTTTCTTTTCTTTGGCCCCGGTGGCTCTGCCTTGCTTTGCGGGTTCTCCTATTCTTGTGTCAGTGTAGTTTACAGGAAGTACCAGTGGGGAAAGTTTACTGTCTGCCTGGGCTGCCACCAGATAGGAGGGGACCTTGGGACGGTGACTAAACAACTAAGAACCCATTTTTTCATCTGTGAATTATGGTGAATCTCAATAATGCCTATTTCATGAGGTGATGGTGAGGACTGTCAAAGATGAACAGAGCTGGACACTAAAATGGTAAAAACAGATTTTATCTGTAAAAACTTTTGCAGTAGGGAAAAGAGTCCAGCATGAACTGAACTCAACCTCAAGTCTATACAAAGATGACTGGCTGTTTTAAAGGGAGAATGAGAGAATTGGGAAGAGGGGTGAGCAGAACCTCTGTAGTGTCAGGGAAGTGGAAAGTTCGTCACTGAGATACCCATCTGGGTTTGCTAGCTAGCCCTTAGTGAAGTTAGGCTCCTCCCTTCCCACGGGGACCCTGTCTTCAGGTATTGGCTGGAACTGTCCCTTCTTCTGGCAGTTTGAGTTTTCTCAGGCTTGTACTTTAAAGGGGGGGGGGCAGTCATCCTGGTACCTTAATGGGAGGGGGACTAGTCATCCTAAGGATGTGGCCTTGAGCGGTTAGAAGCTGTTTGAGCTTGTTCAAGTCCTTAGGTTAAGGTCTAGTTGAGAAGAGAGTTTCAGAGGAGCCTGGCCAGAAGTTATTCAAGGAGAGAATCTCCTGACTAAATGAGATTGTATTCATAAAGTGACACATGTAAGTGTGATTGTTGGCCATTCTATTCCTTGGTACTTCTGGCAGGACATTTGCCTTATTTTTTAAATCATGGTTGTGTCCTGTTACATGATAGTTCCTGGAAGGCAGAATTCATGGCTTAGAGATGGTACTGCTTGGTAGACTCATAGGCAGGTGGTGAAGCCACTCTGGTAGTTGCATGGTAGTTGACTGTAGTCCCTGCATTGACTGCTCGAACAAAGCTGGCATTCAGCACAGTGCTTTCCTTCCTTGCACATGGTTGATGTTCAGTAAATAGACACATTAAATCAGGATAGTAGTTCGGTTTTAAAAGTATCCATGAGGGATACAGATTTCTGTGTGGCACCAAATCCTGCTGCACATGAGGTCCAGCCCCTAGGTCCTACCTTGTGGTTCTCAGTACCATTGGTTCCAGTGGGAAGGTGTTATTTCCTTTGCCTCCACTCTACAGTATGGATGACCCAAAAGGAGAAACACTTATGAAGACATGTTATAAGGATGTAAATGACATTTGTCTTTTACATTGTTAGGAGTTCTCAAGTGGGTTTTTTCCCCCTCTGAAATATTATTTAGTTCTAATGATATTTTGTTTGTTTTTACTTTTCTAATAACTCAGTACAACTTAAGAAATATAAAGCAGAAGATACTTCTGCAATTGTTGGTGCAGTGCTTTGGGTTATTCTTGGTGGTTGTAATTTAAGTTCTTTGGAGGTTGCCAGCTGCTTTTTCAGTCTGAGCACTCTGTGCCTTATTGGATTAAGGTTTATTAAATGGACTTACTTTGCATAAACTCTGTTGTCTAAAGGTTTAAAAAAAAAAAACCTGACTCTGAAAACTTGTTTTTTTTTTTTTTTTTTGACAACATGGCAGATGAGGGAATTTTTAGGGAATCTCTAAATTAAACTCCAGAAATGAATTCAGAATTCATTCCGATAGATTAGGATTGTAATCAGTTTCTTGTTGCCCAGCTTTTTTTGAGAAGTCACCTGTAGAAATATTGAGGAAACCAGCGTTGGGATTATCAGAATGGCTTCTGTCTCTTACCCTGTAAATGAAGAGGGCTCTGGAAACCTTTTTTTAGCAGGCTACTTATATTTTAGTCTCTCGCTCTTCCTGTGTTATATGTGGATTATGGGCCACAGGCAGTGGACATTGAATATCCTGGGGGATGGAAGTAACTATTGAACCTTCAATAGAACATCTGCCCATGCCTTTGGCTTTAGAGGTTATTTTATATCCCCTTGATTTATTTTCCCCTAACCATCATATTCTAAAGTCTACTTTATTGTCTTATGCTTCTAATTTATTATATAAATTGGAGTCCCACACAGTTAAGGTCATGTACTATCTCTGGCAGAATCAAGATTTGAAACGGTGCTCTTTGACCTTGATATAAGGTCGAAAACAGTAGCTGTTCTTTTCTAGCTTGCTGTGAAGACAGAAAGGAATGTTGACGTCCAAACGGGAAAATAAATATTTGAAGATAGGTTCTCGTCTTCTCAGTTTGCCCTGTCAGCATAAGCAAGCCCCTTCCTTTATTTGCTTATTTTTAGAGTACGGGAAGGAAACATGTCTGTTCAGAAAACCTTGCTAAAGTTTTGTGGAAGTGGAAAATTCTCTCCTTGGTCCTTCTCTTCTTTTCTATAGCTAATAATAATAGTAATGACAGTCAGCATTTGAGTGTTTATGAGTTGGACACTGTATTGAGTTTTCTACCCTGAAAATACCTCCTTAATTGTTATATCTCTAGCTATAGATGAGACCAGGGCTGTAAAGGTTATTTCTCCCACCTAAGACTGTGAAGAGTTTTTTTAAAAAAAGGAACCTGATAATTAAATCCAACTTTGTGATCCAACTTTGTAGTTTTGACTATCCATGTTATGCAGGGAAATACGGAGGACGACTGATCCTTTTCTCCCTTGAGCATATTGCAGATTCCATGTTAATGAGAGGGATGCCCTGTCCATTTGCCAAGTCAGATCAAAGGAGTTTTACTTTTTTTCTCTCTCTCCTCCCCTCCTTTAATTACTCAGTTTTAATTTCTAATGTAGTAAGTATTGATATAACTCTTCTAAACAAATCTCCTTGGGTTTTTAAATTTTTACGAATATAAAAAGATCCCGGGGATCCCTGGGTGGCTTAGCGGTTTAGTGCCTGCCTTTGGCCCTGGACAGGATCCTGGAGTCCCGGGATCGAGTTCCACGTTAGGCTCCCGGCATGGAGCCCGCTTCTCCCTCTGCCTGTGTCACTGCTTCTCTCTCTCTGTGTGTGTCTGTCATGAATGAATGAATAAATAAATAAATAAATAAATCTTAAAAAAAATGAATATAAAGAGATCCCAAGACTAAAAGATTTGAGAACTACTGGCCTGGTGGTTTAAAGTGTAGACTTTGGGATCAGCTGTCCCTGTTGTAGCATTTATTAAGGGCCATTGTGAAAGTTATTTTTCTGAATCTCAATGTCTTTAGTTGAAAAATGGGCCAATAATAGTAACCTAGAGAGTTTCGAGGCTTAAATGCCAAGTGTTTGTCTTATAGGGTCGGGCACTCAGTAAGTATTGTTACTGATGTGCTGATGGCGGGGATGCACCAGATGAGTGTCTGTCTGCCAGTCTTCAAGGAGTTTACAGTTATTTTTAGGGAGACAGACATGTAAACAGATGAATAAATGCGTGTTTGTAGGTGGTACAGTGAGTGCTCTTAACGGCATGCTCTTTATATTGATCTTTGGCTTGGAAGAGATTATTGTCAAAGGCATAGGAGTGTCGCATGAGAGGTTTCACATGCCTCAGTGGGTCTGTCATCTGGGCAGTAGGAAGATGGTAAAGGACCTTTCAAAGTCCTGCACTCTTGGGTTGGGCTCATCGTAATTCTAGAGGGGCTGTGGTGCCCAGCAGCAAATCTGAGCCCTAACTTCCGGGCTCCTGGGATCTTGCTTGAAGGCTTCCCAGGCAGGTACCAGCAGGTTCTGGCCTTGATTAGTTTGGGCAGACTGAAGAGGTCACAGTCCAGGGCAGCAGAGCGATGGACCTAAAGCTGATAGATAACCTAGGGGGTGCCGCTTCTCTTCAATGACCTCTTCGGACTGGTGCTGTTTTCCTTAAACCTTTAAGTTACTTCTTTCCTAGTTTTTGGCTTCCTGTGCCAGCCTTCCATCTCCTTTGTGCCACCCCCCCCCCCCCCGGTTCTCTCCCTTTCCTTCCCTCTTCTCTCCCCCACTGTCCCTGTTCCCCGCCAAGAAGTTTATGATAGATAAATGTGTGTCAAAGAGAGTGAAGCCCCCTTTAATTTAGTGCTATGGCCTGAATAAAATGAGAAGAGCTATTTATATAGTACTTCTTTCTTAGCCCTACCTTCTTTTTTTTTTTAAAGATTTATTTATTTATTCATAGAGACACACACACACACACACACACACAGAGAGAGAGAGAGAGAGAGAGAGAGAGAGGGGCAAAGGGAGAAGCAGGCTCCATGCAGGGAGCCCGATGTGGGATTCGATCCCGGGTCTCCAGGATTACGCCCCGGGCTGCAGGCAGCACTAAACTGCTGTGCCACTGGGGCTGCCCTTACAGAAAATGTCCCACCTCGGGTTGTTTTTCAGCAGCTGGCACTGGGAGTGCTCAGAAGCCTTGCTTACTAAATTTCTCCTGCAGTGATAGATATTCAGGGCTAGTCAAGTAAAAGAGAGGGAACACTTACTAAGTATTTAGGACATACAGACATATCACTCCTAACTATATTTTATGAAATGAGTGTGGGAATGCTTATGAACTATTATTATCTTGGAATGGGATGGTGAGAACTAGCTTCCACCTTTACTCCTATGGTATGTATGTTATATTTTAGAAGCCTGAAAGAACAAACCCACTTTTCTCCAGTTTTTAAATCTAAAGTGAAATAAGAGGATTGCATCCAGCCCAGCACACACACCCCCCCCTTTTAAAACAAGTTTTACTTATATTCTTAAAAATAGAAATCTGTCTACATCCAGTTCTAACTTGGCCTCAAGTTTTGTGCTTGAAGGGGCTGGTGAGACTAGAACAAGGTAAACTTTCTGAAATTAGAAGAACCTGAGGGGTGTGTGAGAGTGATCTCTCTTAACACATCTTGGAGACAGTTGTAAAGGGGAGCCTGTCTTAATTTTTAGGACTATAAGGTCAGATGCTTCTAAAATATATATACTGATGTGAGAGGCTTTTTTAGGGTTTTTGTTTGGTCAGCAGTATTCCTAACATGGTGAAAGTAATGAAACAAAGAGTTGTTGATGGGAGAACTGTGGACCTTGTCTCAGTAAATGACTTGTAACAAGGGATGGCGTTGATTGGGTCATTTTTGGATCAAGTGTTATTAAGGCCCCAACTCTCAACAACAGCGATCCTTTTCAGTAAATGTGTTTCTGTTCTCTACCCATGTGACAGGACTGACTACCCATTGAGCTCTCCACGGGGACTTGTATTTCCCTGGCAAGATGGTATTACCCTTTATTTCTACTCTACCCACCTCCCACTCTGACATGATTAACTGTTTTTACTGGGAATAAAAATACCCCACATTTTAAACCAGTCTCAGAAACTGGAAAGAAGAAAACTGAGGTGAGGGAAAGGGATAGTCTGTTTTTCTTAAGGTATTTCTAGCACTGTTTTCGTTGCCACTCTGCTAAGAACTGTGAGGCATCTGGCTGTTAAAGCCAGTATAAAATTTGTCAATGGAATTTGTCTTAGCATGTTAAAACAGAAGAATAAGGAAGTCTTGAGGTGACTCCTGAAATTGGAGAGAGCAAATTTAGCGAATTTGATCTTTTTTATCACTTACTGAAACTTAGTATAGTTTTCTGTTTTTCTACTTACTAAATTGTAAATGTTGGATTTGCAGAGGCTACCCTTTGACCAGCACCAAAGGGTTCACATACCAGAGCTTTCTGTGAGGAGATGAGGCCTGAGCTGGTCTGTGGCCTTACTCTGGCCTGCGAGTGCAGGAGCAGCCGCGCTGGTGCCCTTGGCCAGGTGGGCTTCACCGCCCCTCACAGAGGCCTGCCGTCTCTTGCCGCACTTGAGGATTCAGTGGTGCAGACAGCAATTTCGGGCCATCTGCTCTTTGCTGATCCCTTCCTAAGAACAAAGGTGGTTGGCCACTAGAGTTAGCATATATGGTTCTGAATCTCTGAGACCTGTTACTTGAAAGAGGCAGGAAATGAGTTAGTCTTGAGTAGTCAGGTTCGCACTTAGTAACTTTTGTGGTGAGTTCTAGGTACTTCTTTCATCTCTAATGGGTTAGAAAATTTTCATTTCACTTTATTGATAGTGCAATACTACATTTTTAATATTCTGTCTCACTGTATGAGTAGCTAATATGCAGATGTAAGTCATGTGAAACCAGGAGTTAGACATAGATGAAATACAGTACATGTAGCCTGTAAATACATGCAATTCTGGATTACGTATCGCAAGATTTCTTCTATAATTACATTTAATATTATAAAATTGGTTGAATCAGAGAGATACTAAAAGACAATGGAAAAAAGTGAAAATAATCTCCACCCCTTTCCCCATATTACTCCCTCCCTCTCTCACAAACCTTATCACTTCAGTTGGAGTGGCTGTTCTGTGGTAGTTTCTCACACAATACCTAGCAGAGTATCATTTGCCCCAGGTAAAAAACAAAAGTAATAAAACCTACATCTTCTGACTCTGAATCCTGAATCTCTCCTATATTATCTAGCTACCTTTGGGCCAGGAATTTGAGCTTTTCCTCATTGTATATGAATCCTTCCAATGTGCCTCCTGCTTCCACTTCCTCTTCTACTTTACTGGGAGACTTTTGAGCTTTGGATCTTAAGCATCTTCCAGTTATGAATATTGAACGTGTGCACACACATGTGGCCATCCACAGCCATTAAGTGCCCAGCTGACCACCTCTGTGTGTGCAAATGTAGTTAAAACCTCCTTTCTGGTTGTGAGCTGCCAAATTTATTTTTGGAGTCATTCGCTTGGGAAACAGAGCCCTAGAGTGTAAATAAACCCTCTACGTGCTTTTGTTTCATTGCTTACTTTCTCCATTATAGCTAGGTCTATTGCTCAGGCTCTTTTATTGGCTCCTACTTGGATTCTCTGCTGTTGTTGCTGCCAGTCATCTACATATACCAAATTTTTTGAGGTCTTCTATTCACATATCCTTTGATTTTTAAAAAAATTTTTTTAAATAAAATTGTATGCTGGTATTTTTATTGTTGGTGTGATGAATGAATGCAATTTTCATTGTTTTAGAGCAGTTGTGAGAAACTTATTTCATATTTTCTAAGTTTCAGAAGTGGCTTTGTTTGTGGCTTACTTTGTTGATATACCACTGTAATGTATATTATTATAATCAGGAGAATCGACCACTTCTCACAACTGAATCACAGGCAGGCACCTGACTTCCACATCCTCTCTTTTGGAATTTTAATTTTGTGGGATTACTTTTCTCATTGCAAGATGAGAGCTTGCTATAAAAATTCTGTTTTGTGGACCTTGTGCACTTTGGACTATGCCTTTAACTATAAACAGCTATTTAAAGACATTAAAACTCATATTAAAACTAAGTTACATTTCATTTTTGTGAAGGCTACAGACCTTTGTGAAAACGTTTTTTATGCCAAATACGGACTTGTTTCCTGAAGTTCCCCTCCTTCTCCCCTTTCTCTTAGGTAATTTTGATTTTTAGATCCATCCCATCTTTTATTTTGTTTTTTTCTTTCCCAAGTTCTTTATAGAAACCTGAAATTTCTAGCATGGGGGTTATTGTCGAAATGTAGATAATAGACTCAAAGTATTATTAGCAACTGACAGGTAAGCAAAATGTATGTCTATGTCTCCACCTTTTTTCTTTCAAACACATTTTGAGGTTGATATCCACAGATGGAAGTAACTGTGAGAGTTTAGGATGAGACCAGGAGAGAAATTTTAAGGTTTGTCCTAGGGCTGCTTGTGCGTCAAGACTGTTGTGTGTTTCTGCTGGATTTGGTGAGGGGGGAGAGTGATGAATTTGTATCCATCGCAGAGGTAGGCATTTGAAGGGTGGAATAATTAAAGACTTCTTTAAAGAACAGATATTCCCACCTTCTAATTAGAGAAAACCTCTGCACCACAGGTGACCACGAATTAAAACAGCTCAGTTGGGATAGAAGATTAGATGCTGTTACAACAATCTTAGATATTTCTTCTCTCCTTTAAGTTTTTTCCCCCCCAAGTCTTCAAAAAGGGATTAGGAAAGTTGTCTGAGAAAATGAACAAACTAGAAAACAAACAAAAAAGTCTCAGGGTTTCATTTCAATACTAGTTGTGCCCAATTTGGTACAAGAAGTGAGCTCGGTAAGTCTTTGCAGCAGGCTTTGAAAATGATTGAAAAATGTAAGACGGTGAAACTTTGACTTGAGGCATTTCATCCTAGGATTCTTGTGGACATCCTAGGATTCGCTTGGGAAGCACTTGAGAAAAAGTTGTGATTAATAGCACTACCAAAGGGAATGATAGGGTTATTTCCTTCTGAGAAACAGAAGAGCTTTTAATGTCTTTTTAGCACATTGATATGTTGAATATATTAGTGTGTTTTCTAGATTGTGCAGTTCAAAGGAGCAGCTGCAGCCTGAGTCTTCAGTGTAAAACAGAGCATTTTAGTATTTATGAGATTTCCAGAGAAAGTTGGTGGATACAGTCTGTCAGTAATATACCTTGCTTTTTGGTTTTTGAAGAAGAGTCTAGAGTTTACTAAGTGAAGCTTTTCAAAGCAAGGAAGCTTTGGAAATGGATTTCCATTTGAACGCCTTAAAAAAACGTGTGTGTGTGTGTGTAGGGGTGTGTGTCTGTCTGTGTGTGTATATGGAAGTAACAAATGCTTCTGGTATTTGCCTTTTAAAAACATACGCAAAATAGCAAAAAAATAGTTCCTACTGTTTTGCTTTGGGATTGAAACTCAAATTGTTTACTATCAGATGATGAATTTTGTTGAAGAGCTTTCATGTGTCCACTTAATTTCTATTTACCATTTCTTGACTCTGAACTTGAAATGCACAAGACTACTTTTTGAAATAAGGAATGAAGAGACATGCCTATGGTCAGCAGGATGATCTCACAAATGGGAAGGGATCCAGATAATGTTATCTTCTGCTGTAAGCTGTCTATCCTTTTATCTTTTCATTTGACTTCCTCCTGGCCCACAGCTTGGAAGAAGCTTGCATCTGTGGGCTTGCATTGATACCTCTGCTGCAGGGAGGGAGGTAGCCATTCGTGTTTTGTGTGCCACTTCCTCCTCCCTGTTGGTGTGTTGGAGAGTATGACAGGGTTTATAATAAGAGCTTTTCAGTTGTGAATTAGCATTTCTTTTTAAAATTATTTATTTATTATTTTAAACTTTATTTTTATTTATTTTTAAATGTTTTATTTGTTTATTTTAGAGAGAGAGCATGATTGGAGGAGGGGCAGAGGGAGAGGGGGAAGCGGCTTCTTCTGGCTGAGCAAGGGAGCCCAATGCAGGGCTCTGATCCCAGGACCCTGGGATCATGACCTGAGCTGAAGGCAGACGCTTTAACCAACCGGAGCCACCCAAGCACCCCGTGAATTAGTATTTTTGCAAGGGATTCTGTGTTCTACAGTTGAACATACATATATTCTTATCAGATGAAGAAGCATGAAGTCAACTAAAAAGGAAAGGAGAAAACAATTCAGAATTGGTAAACTTTCAGTAGAATATATTAAAAAGGATACCAACTTGGTGGAAATGTTTTCTTTCCCCCCTTTTTTAAATACAGCTGAGAAGTGGAATGCTTGGATGCTTTGATTCTCCATGTTCTCAGGGCTGCTTCCTTGTCCCAGCTTTGATGGGTCAAATAGTTTAACCCCTAGAGTCTAATATGTCTTATCTGCAGAATGGGGCTCAGAGAAAAGATCAGAGTAGGTGATAGCCTGAGATCCCTCAGCAAATGTTTATTGGGTACCTACTGAGTGTGAGGCGCTGCGGCTCCAGGTGTTCAAATCTAAGGAAAGGAATGGAACAGATAGGGTGCTGTGGAGCACAGGCATGAAGCAGGCCACTCCTGAATCAATGCTGATGTGACCTGTAGGTTGAGGTACTGTTAGGAGTTGCTGAAACTAAAACTGGTGCTGGCTTCTACTTAAAGAGGTAGGTGAATTGGCCTTAGTTGGGGGCCCAACTATAGGCAGCTGCAGACAGAGCTGACTTTAGAAGCACAGTGTGGAAGCTTTGATGAGCACCATTACCCTGTTAATGTGTGTGTAACTGTCCTGGTTAGACGCCTGGGATTTGCGTGCATCTGAAAAATCTGTGCAACCTACTGTTAAAATCGGAGGTGCTGCTGGGATTCTCAAGGTTGTTCAGTCCTAGTTGAGTCAGTAACTTCCATCCAGGTCACTTTTGAAGGTTCCTCTTTTTGTGATAGATAGGCCAGTTAGGTTTTAGCTGATGGACTATCTCGGGTAGATTTTTGCTGCTGTTGATTTGAGGCTTGATCTACAACCTAGGGAAGAAGATATTCATAGCTTCAAGGATAGGTCTAGACAGAGAAAATTGTCTGGAGGCCATAAAAGTTGACATACTTGTGTTGAAATTTGCTTTGGAGTGAAAATGTTGCAGTCTACAGAAATAGAAATCCACATGGGTAAAAGGGTTTCCTTGTCACAAGTCTGCAGACAGTTTTATATGAAGTGTCTGAATGGGTGGTGGGCCCTGCTGGTAGCCTGTGGGAAGTCCCCACCAGTGAGAGAGGACAGGGCTAGGCATCTGCAGGCCAGGTGCTCATGTTAGGAGTGTGGGTAAACAACAACCTCTTAAGTCTCAGTTTTTACACTGGACACAATGAAGATGAAAACCTTTGACCTGTGTGCCTTTCAGAAAATTGACCAGAGGACACAACAGAGAAGCATCATTGATATGTAAAAATGATCATTGCTGTCTTTGCCCAGTCTCTTTCTTCACTGTCCTAGGGTCTTTGGAAGTAGTAGTCTAGTAATTCCCTTCATTGTTACAAAAGGATACCCTGCTGGTTCTGGGCCTAACAATATCAGCAATGATATATGTCTGGGTTGTGTTTATTATGTGCTCTTGCTTTTAAGTCTTTACTTTAAATAGCACAAATTCAAAGCATATTTCTGAGGAGTAACCACCCATGGTTCGGCAGGGTTTGTGAGGCTTCAGTGGACTGTAGTGAGGACATCACCAGAGGTGTCTGTTCTTCTGACTGACAAAAGTATCTGTTGTTATGACTCTTATCCTCTGAGCACCAGACTCCTGACCTGGTACTTCCTGGAGGAGCAGTTCTTAAAGCACATTCCTTTCTTTCTCGTGTCCCTACTTGCAGAATGCAAGAGAAATGGTTAATAGAATAGGCAACTCATTTCTCTCTTTCTCTTTGCCCAGCATTAAAAAAAAAAAATGTTCTTTATTACCTAGCTTCCCCAAAATAGGTAGGAGGGAGTAGGGTGAAATCTGGACATTGAGGAGATAGCATGGGGTGGGGATGGAGGAATGGCATATTTATAACTGATTCAAAAAGTACCCTTAAATTACTTGTCATACACTGCATTTTTTGAACCTTTAACCCCCTCAGATGTATGAATCTTGACTACAGTCTGGACATCACATTCATTCTTACACATTGAGCTTTCATTTGTACTGGATTCTACCTCAGTTTGGTCCCAAAGGAGCCAGCCTGGGGGTAGTGTCAGCTGTTATGCCTTTGTTTCCTTATCAGTGCTTTATAGATTAGTTATCTTCATCAGTCAGGTGACCTTAGGGTCTGGAAAGTGAGCC
The DNA here is from genome assembly GCF_018345385.1 of Vulpes lagopus. Taxonomy (NCBI): domain Eukaryota; kingdom Metazoa; phylum Chordata; class Mammalia; order Carnivora; family Canidae; genus Vulpes; species Vulpes lagopus. The sequence continues at coordinate 25,098,049 of NC_054828.1, read as the reverse complement.
ATGTGAATATTCCCTGAAGATGCTGGAGAACAGCATTTTCCAAACTTTATGGTGTTCACTGCCCTATTTTTTTTATCTTTTTCTTCTGAACTGCCCTTCCAGGATTGTAAAGTGGATTAAAATTATTTTATATTGAAATTGGGAATTTTTTGGCATGCCCAAGGATAAATGAAGTTTTACCCCAAGGTATTGAAAACCTGGTCTGTAAATGAAAGATTACCCGAAAGTCAATAAAAACAAAATAACATAGGTATTCCATGGCCACTCAGGTATCAGTTTCATAGGTTATGTTCAGAGTGCACCGGCTTGTTTTTATTGAACAGTTAGTTTCTCAGTGATTCACGCTTTTATCTGAAAGGTAGCATTATCTCTGTAGGCCAACTCTGTGTTGTTGGCTCATTCTTGGCTCTGGAGAGAATGCCACTCCCTGTATCAACCTACATTTTCTCATGTCTTTATTCATTTAACACCCAGCCCATTTTCTGATTATCACGGTTGACAAGCTCACGCCTTATGCCCCAAGGCACTTAGATTAGGAACTTAAAGGCTAGAAGAGAAGGAAAAGAAAGGGTGATATTTGTGGTGCGCTGAGCCAGGCACTGTGTTAGTTTTACACCTGCAAGGATTAATTTAGGTAATGTAATATTCCCATTGAGTTGAAGAGAAGCCTAGAAGAGGCTAGCAAAGTTAAATTCCCTGTCTGTGATCATAGAGCTTGAAGGTGCTGAATTGGAATTCACACTCATCATTGCACTAACTGCACCAAAATGTTCTCACCATGTCCACCTCATTCTTACTGCCAGCCACTGCCCTGTGTCTGCTTGTGAGACTGGGTCAGTCTCAGGAGACCCAGTCCAGTCCCAACTGGTGCCAGGCTCCAACTGCAGGGAGTCATGGCATCAGAGGCCAGCAGTAGACCATAGGACAATGCCAGTTCTGTGCCTCTTGCAGGGTAAGTGATGATCGCAACAATAGCCAGCATTTATTGCATGTTTTATGCATGCCAGGAATTACTTAGCTCCAGGAGTGGGGTGCACTTCTACAACACACTATCTCATTTAATCCTTCAGATGAATGCTACGAGGCAAGCATTGTTATTATCTCCATTTTTTAGATGATGAAATTGAAGTTTAGAGACAGTTTTGCAACTTGCCTGAGATTGTATAGAGCTAGTAAGTGGCAAGAGCTATGATTTGACTTCCTTGTTAAGCTGCAACACCTTCCCAACTTTGCCTTTGATTAAAATAGTTAAATCACTTTCTTGAGTGCACTCACCCCACCCCAACATGCTTTTCAAAGAAAATCTTTGTTTGAAATAGAAGTTTTTGAAATGTGCCTTTGGCATTTGGAATATAAACATTCTCATTGTGCTGCTTACAGGGGACCCTGCAATGCATTCCCTGGAGGACTTAGCAAAATATTGTAGATACTCATCTTTTTTGTTGAGGTCCCTTTTTTGTTGAGAAATCAAGTCAGTAGCATTCTAAGTTATCTAGCTCTGATATATTAAACAGGGATGTGGTTTTTAACAAGTATGTGTACCACTTCTAGCATTTGAATGTATTATTCTTCCAGACTTTTTAGTCTGCAAGTATATGCTGAATGTTGTTCAATCTGAATACATGATTATAGGATACTCAGTGAAAACGTTTCCTAGCTCCAGTCTAAAAGGCAATCCAATTGTTTCGGACAATACCGATTTCAGAAATTGCCAGCACATTAAAGGATTTTGGTGATTGCTTTGGATTTAATCAGGTAGGCACCTCTTAGATAGTTACCTCAGCCCTTTGTGGCTTAAAGAGTTAAGGGCCATTCATATCAAGGTGGATCAACTCTTTAAACCACAATAAATTGAGGTAGAAGTTTCTTGTGGGCATTTTAACTCCTGCTGCTTGGCGATTTCTCTATGGGCCTTGCAGGAATCACTGAGGTACAGCCCCTAGAAGGGTGGACAACTCCTAGGGGGTCTTTATTATTAGTTACTATTTGCAGTGAAATGAAGAGGAGGGGCTGATTGACCAGCCAAGCGTGTCTGGCACATTATTTCTATTAATTGAAAAAGCTCAAAGAATGAATTGGTTTAAATCTTTTGCCATCTTCAGTTTATGTGACATGCAGCATGTCCAAAGGGAGAGACAATCTGCAGGGCATTTTATAACACTAAAGGTTATATGTTTAGGTTTCCATTATATGTTTAGGTTTCCATGTTTCCATGTTTCTCACTGGATTCAGGAATTGGTTTCCATGTTTCTCACTGGATTCAGGAATTGGTTGCTGCCAGATTCTTTGGGAAATGACTTTCAAGTACGGGTTATGACGTAGTTCTACAGTATATTGGAGACTCTGCTTTGGGGGAAAACATTATCGATGAACTTTTCACTAAGCAGAGTGAATTAAAACAAAGCCCCAGAAGAGAGTGTAGGTGGCATATTGGCTGAAGCTAAAAGCAGCAAGAACTTCTCAGTGTTCAACAGCTCTGTGTTGGAAAAGGAAAGCCTGATGACTTTTTTGATTTTGAATTTTTATGAGGGAAAGAAAGGTATGGAGGTAGAAAGAAGGAGGGGAGGTTGAAAGGATGAAGGGGAAGGACCCAGGGTATTGTTTGTAATGACTGCAAAACCCTAATGACTTGTGTGCAGTCCCAATATTAATGAGCTAACATGGTGTGGTTCCACGTATTTGTTGTTGATTTTTTATGCCTTATTCCAGGAAGAATTTAAGGTGACTATTTACTATCCAAGTAAACCTATTGAGGTAGTGGCACAACTAAGGACATGAGCAGCCATTTCCTTTATGTTAAATCAGCTGAGAAATCTTAATGAGAAATTGACCTTATTGCTAGATTCGGAAATCACTAATAACTAAGAGTGATAAGATTTGTCATGGCTATTAAAATTTACTTTGTTTTGATGTCTTTTTTCTTTCTTTCTTTCTTTCTTTCTTTTTTTTTAAAGCAGGGTGAAAAATTCTGATATTCTAGTCTAAAGTTCTTAAAGGTTTTCTTGTGGACTTCTTAGTAAAGGCCCTTTGTGTGTTATGTACACTCTGAATTCACGTGACCACTGCTGGGGATGCGGCAGAGCGAAAGGCAGGCCCATCTTCTTGTTCCTTTCATACTTGTTTATTCCGCAGCCCTGGGCACGTCTTTCATATTCCCCATCCCATGCCCTGCCCTACATCTCTTCAGTTATGGCTGTCCTCAAGAGAAACTCAAAGAAAACTTTTACTTTGTAGGTGTCCTGGCCTGTGACAACTGTTAAAGGAACAGAAACTCCAGAAAATGATACTTTGAGATATTTTAAGAGGGAGGGAGAGAAAGGGACCACATTCACATAGCTTTTAGGAGAAGGATTTGATTGCAGTAAATTTTTAGGCCCATTTTCTATAGTAGGAAAGAGGTAGTAAAATACCACTCAGCATATTTTGTTGGAAGGAAAAATATTTGCCCCTACGAACACTCCGGAGCTTTAAACCATAAGCTCATGCATTAAAGTAACAATTCTTGGCACTTTACCTTAGTTGGTTGACTGAGGTAGTCATGAAGCAATTTCACTAGTAGTATTTTTCTCTTTGCTTCCCCCTGAAATGGATTGAGTAGTTGGCCTTCTTGGTTTCAATGCTTGGTTTACCACATGGTGAGAGGGTGAGTGGGTGTGTGGCTGGAGATCTGTCTTTTTACTGTGCTCGAACTGGGTTATGTGCTTAGGCTTTCTGGGCACATAAAAGTAATTTCCTGGGTTTTGCTTGCCTTGGAGTGCTTGTTTAGTTTTGGTTGGGATGTGCTCTGCTCTGGAGAGGTAGTTTCATTTTGCTGATGAGGTTTAAAGTAAGCTCACAAAAGTAAATAATTTTGAGAGAAAGTTATGTTCTCTTTCAGTCTAGTTATAAGCAGAATAATGTACACCACCTCTACCTGTTTATGGGTCAGCTGCATTTCAGGAAGTTAAAAAGACACCTTGATTTTAATGAACCCATGGGATCCCAATGCTCCTGCTTAGACCTCCTGTAAGATTTCAATATGAGCCTTAGTAAAAATCTAATTAAGAGGGAATCTAGAAGCTGAGTAGATGCCATCTAGTTCACCCTGTTCGTATTTTGCAGCTGGGACTATTGGCACCTGTCTCCTAGCAGTTGAAAAATACTGTAGAAATATTGTTGAAAGTGAGAGATGAGGAGGTTGTTAGTGACCAGACTGGACTCCTAACTAACCGTTGTATTTTGGATTCCAGTTTGCCTGTACGGCTGGTGTGTTTTATTGTTGAATGTCCAGCATTACTTAGAAGTTATTGTGTTCTGCTCTGCAAAAGGTTTACCTACGTATTTACTTGGTGGGTTGTATTTGGGTAAGATCCTTAACACCGGTGCTATTTATTCTTCCATTTTACTTCATGCAGAGTGCAGTCAGTCAGTGGTACAGAGTTTGTTGGACTTTTACAATCTCATTCAACTCTTGAGATCTCAGAAGTATCTGTGTATCCCTTTGGGGTCAGGAATATGCAAGAAGGATACTTCTTTCCCAGGGAAAGCTTAGGGCATTAAGAACCTTGGGACTTTGTTTTATACAATTATAGTGCCATTAGAAACTCATTGAAATAATTAGTTTGACAAATGTTTTTTGAGATAATGATATATTTATTATTTTAGATTATCCTCTCTTCATAACGTCGGAATACTTTGTACAGATTACTGTACTATGTATATAAAAACTCTTCGTTTTCGCCTCTCTTTCTATAGAATTTGAGAACACCTTCCTGGTAAGTAATGAGTGAATAATAACTAGTAAGCAAATAGATTGGATGTACAGAAAAATAATCTGTGCCTTGCAAATGGAAAAATCAAGACTAGAACCCAGTGTAAAATGTTTTTTTTTTTTTCTCAAATCAGACATATAGTGGTAGTGATAGGTCTTATAATACAGATAGCAGGAAAAACAAAACTTTAAAATAGTTTTTATAGTAACAGATATAGGCACGGGACCCTCTATTCTTGGAAGATGATAAATTAGGGATGTCAGTGTGTCAAAACTGTGGTAAACACTAGCTATTTCATATCTTTTATTTGAAGAGGGATGCTGCAGATGGAGTTTTAAGGACACATCAAACATTGTCAGAGACATCTTACTCCTCATTTGTTTATGCTTCAGATTAGGCTATTGATGAAGGGCAATAATGTTCTATATTTACTGAAATTCTGCTAGGATTTAGGTTTTTCAGCTTCTCTCCCTTGATAATTTTTTTTTTTCCCTTGATAATTTTTAACCTTGACTGATTCCATAGGTTTTCTTTAGATGCTCATCCTTTTAGGAAGAAACGTGCTTTGAAGAAAGGAAAGCAATCTGGCAGAGGTCAGAAATATAGACATTGGAATTAATCACACTTCCACCTCTGGCAACATGTTCTCTCAGGGTTAAATTGGTCTCCTGACGTTTGACACTGTAAAGCAGAACAGCCATTTTAACTTTAGATATTTTAGAGTTTTTGTTTTAGTTTTCATTAGACTGTAAAGGCTCATTAGATTAGATTAGACTTCTCTCTCTTTGAATGAAGTTTGCTTCCTTGGGTTTCCTTGGGCATTTTTCTCCTAGAAAGAGGTCTTACCTATTTTCCTTTCCTTGAGGGAGTCTTGCATGACAGCATCTCCTTGGCATTTCATCTGAGTTTATTCTCTCAAACTGTCTAAGAGGAAGGGGTTTGTTTATGAAGGGGAGCAGTGATATAAGTGAAAATTAACTGAGCCTTTTCTCTAATTCCTTTTAAAAAAGAAATTCAGACTCTTATTTCACTTAAGCCTTTAAAATATTTGTGGATTTTCATACTATCTGGGTTCTTAAGCTGGCTCTCAGGCATTCTGAGACATCTAAATAGAAACTAGAGAAGATGTTCTTTTCCTGAAAAAAAATCGAAGTGGTGGAGAAGCAGAGGTAAAATGCTGTTAGAGAAATACAATTTTTGTGGCTTTTTTTCCCCCCTCAAAACAGATTCTTTTAACTTGATGGCAGTTAGACAATAAAGACTAGATTGAATCCAAAGAACCATCTTACCTTTGGAATCCTAAGTCCGTTGGGAACATATTTAAGTCATAATAACTCCAGTTTTAAAGTGAAAATGTTTGTGTTTTGTGAACTGTAGGGAGCTAAAGGTACTGTTATAGCAGTGTGGTTTTCTTTTCACTTTGGTATAAACGAAGTACTTCCTTTTTAAGGTTATGTAAAATAAGATTGGGGGTTTACTATTATTAGACAGATTTTTCTTTTATGATTGTGTAGATCATGGAGACAGTGTTGTTTGACCTTTTCCGGTGACTTTTCTGAGGTTTTTCTTGGGCCCAGTTGGCCAGTAAACATTGACCCAGTGTGCTTTGTATGTCTGGCATCGTGCTGGGTCCTGGGATGTAGAAATGAGTGATAGGGTCAAACGTTACCCTCTAGATCCTCTTACTTTGTAGGCAGGTAATTAAATTACAATGAGAGTGGGAGTTCTGGGGAGAAAGGACACGTTAATCTTTGCTTCTCCTGTAACTGCCCCCCTCTGTCACTGGACTTGCATGCCCCCATCTGTACAGAACCAGGGCCTCTGCACATCACCTTCTGGTTAATAAGTGACAAGGAGGAAACATGGTTGGAGAAGTGTGGGCTAGATGAACTGTGATTTGGGAGACCTGGGTTGACTCTCAGGTCAGTGGGCTACTAGGTCTGTAAGCTTGGGCAAATTCATTAATCCCTCTCAATTTGTTTCCTTCTCTGAAAAAAACAGGGCCTTGGAGGACCCCCTGCCAGGCCAGGTTGTTTTTAGGATTAGAAGGTGTATGGAAAGTGAACTTTCAGTTAAGCATTCAGTAACCTGTGTTGTTAAGAGTCAGGTGATGACCTTTGACACCAGGAATTGTGCATCCTACCTTCAGAGGTACCCCATTTTCAGTGTCTGGGAGAAATTCTCTCTGAGGGAATATGGAGTGTGGCAGATTGCCATGTCTTGATAAGATGCTAAGTTTACTCTGACTTCTCTGGGGTGGTGAATCTGTGGCTGGCACAGGTAGCACAGCTGGTCATGTGCCCTGCCCCCAGCCCCCTCTGGGCAGTGAAGGTTTTTTCCCTTGCAGTGATTTGAATTTCTGGGGTTTAGAATGCCAGAGGAGTTTTCAAAGGAAGTCCTTCTGAATAGGACCTCTGTCCAGCCCAGGCCCTTATACTCTCATTCAGGCCTGAGTACAGAAGTACTTTTGATACCGTCTGCTGAGTTGTCGGCTCTCGTGGAGGTGAAATGGCTAAAATGGCACAGGGGAAGATTATTAAGGGCATGGCCATCTAAATGGGAGCTCTTTAACAAAAGTCTGCAGTAAATGGAATTTCCTCATTCTAAATTGCTGGTGAGGAAACCTCCCAAGCATGTGTCTCACAAAGCTTTACTGTTGTCTTACTGGGGGCTAGCAGAGGGCTGTGAGGCTCTCCCTCTGACTTGATAAAATCCCCTCCTCCCTAACTTTACAGTGCTCAGTTCTCCCTGTGTGGGTATAATTGGAACTGGGAGAAGAAAGGGGTATGAAAAGCAGTAGTCTGCTTTACGCTAGTTTCCAGCAGCTGTTTTGGGCTAGTGGGGGCTGGATGTTGTGGAGAATTTGAGTGGCTATCATTTGTGGGAATGTGGCACCTGATTAACAATTGATGGTAGTTTGATGGGGGTGTGAAGCCGAATAGTGTCATGGCTAGGGGCTCAGGCTCTGTAGCCAGAGATAGCTGTTGGGGCCCTGCTCTACTACTACCTACTAGTTGTGTGACCCAGGGTGAGCTGCCTAGGCAATTAGGGAGCAGTGAGTCTACTTTCAGTTACTGCAGAACTCCGGGAAGAATCCTGTATACTGAGGGACTTAGGCAGCAGAATTTCCGGAACTGTTATTCTCACCTGCTGTGTCACCAGTGGATAAAGGCTCTGTTCTCAGGGCTGCTGTACAGTTGGATAGCAGTTAGGTCACAGCATAACCACTATGCAGAGTATAGAGCACAACACATTTATTGGTATTACTACCTCTTTATGAGGTAACCCATGTTGGTGGGCTTATAAAATAAATTTTCAGTTAATTTCTCTCTGATGGGAGAATGACCAGAGTTGTTATGACAAGGTGCAAAAATGTACGCAAATCCTCTTTGCATCTTCTAGTTAAAGTAACAATTTTCAGAAGATTTTAAATCCACTGGCAGTTCTGAGAAAGAAGGTGTTAGTTAGGGTTCATAGACCCTAGACCACTTAGCAGTTAGGGAGATGAACGAACTTGAAAAATGGACTCTCAGAATTTCTATGGGAAGCATAGAATTCTGATACTTCTGTAAAATAGTGTTAATTCTGATTTTGGAAATGTCTTTTACTTAAAAAGCACTCCTTAGTGCATTTAAAATGTATTCTGACTTAAGGAAATTCAGTGCCAGTCAGTGTGCCAGCACAAGATTGTGGATGGGGAGAGGCTAGAGAGAACTAGACCCACAGAGGCCAGGCTGCGCACAGTGTGGCTTTATCTAAATGCTATTTTGTGGGCACTCTGGGTGACTCAGCGGTTTAGCGCTGCCTGCAGCCTGGGGTGTGATCCTGGAGTCCTGGTATCGAGTCCCACGTCGGGCTCCCTGCATGGAGCCTACTTCTCCCTCTGCCTGTGTCTCTGCCTCTCTCTCTCTCTGTGTCTCTCATGAATAAATAAATAAAATCTTTAAAAAAAAATGCTGTTTTGCCTTAGAAACAGGGATTGATTTTCATCAGTGCTGTCATATCTTTTATTCTTTGTCATGTGTGGCTGTAGTGACAACTTTATGTGGGAAGTCTGTTGTAGGAGATGTTGCTTAAAGAGAATTTATCTAACATAAATATTGTTAAATATAAATACTGTTTACTGAAATAGAGGAACATTATGATGGAAAGAACTAGATGTAGTACATAGATAAGAGTATGCAGGAAACTATATTTATGTGTATAAAATATGAATGTCTTGTTTGTATAGCGTTACACTGCAGTATCACACGTAATGGTGTTTCTGAAAAATTGTAGCCAAATTGAACCTTACTGTTAAATCATAACTCATTTTATTAGAAAGGTCATTATACTGAGTGTCAGATGACTTGGAATTTAACCTTGGTTTTGACACTAACTGTGATCTTGGCTGAATCATTGCCTTTGAGCTCAAATTCCCGTTGGTAAAATGAGAATGTGAACATTCTTGCCTTTCTTCCCTGGGGTTTACTTCCCTGGGGTTGTTGTGATGATCCACTGTGGGAGTGTGTGTACACACACACACACATATGGAAAGGTATGTTTGAAATGTATTTAATGATTTGGATGATGGTGTTCCACCCTTACTGCATTTTCAAATGTATTTTAATCATACCTGAGGAACTACCCGTGTATATAGTTTTCCAGTATTATTAATTACCAACTAATTGTGTCTGCCTCAAAGCTCTTAGATTTTTCTAAAGGAGATTTTATACACGAATACTACAAACCCCTCATTTTCTGGTCGCATTTGTCTTTCCTAAGTTAGGCTAATTCACTTGAAATAAACCAAGACCTAATTCCACATTTTGTCTCATCTGTTTCCCTGATTTTTGTCAATTATTCTTTTTCTTTTTTCCTGTCCTTTACTCATTTATAAACATCTGTAGAGATTCTAAATGGTTTTAAGTGAAATCACTTCAGATTAAAACATTTATCTCAGTACACAAGTGATCAAATATAGGATCACGGGATCCCTGGGTGGCGCAGCAGTTTAGCGCCTGCCTTTGGCCCAGGGCGCGATCCTGAAGACCCGGGATCGAGTCCCACGTCAGGCTCCCGGTGCATGGAGCCTGCTTCTCCCTCGGCCTGTGTCTCTGCCTCTCTCTCTCTCTGTTTGTGACTATCATAAATAAATAAATAAGAATTAAAAAAAAAAACAAAAACAAATATAGGATCACTAATAACTGGACAGCCTGACATAATATTATCCCTTGTAGTGCTATAGAAATACAAAGTGTTATCTATGAAATATTGTCCCCCAAAGTGTTAATCAGAATCTGAGGTAAAATTGGAGATGGAAGAACAAGTTAACAACAAAATAATATCATCGAATAATCAGATAAATCCAAAATGTGAGCCCTTCTATAAAGCAGCTGGCCTCATTTCTTGAAAAAGTCAGTGCCATATGGCTATCAAAGGAATGTTGGGAGGGATTGTTGTAGGAACAAGCTAAAAAAAAAAAAAAAATGGGGAAGGGAGATTAGGAACTGATACTATTTTCCTTAGTTGTAATACTGGTGTGTGATAATGGCAAGAAAATACTCTTACCTGTATTTAGAAAGAAGGTGTTTTTTTGTTTTTGTTTTTTGTGTTTTTTAAATTAATGTCTGTAACTTACTTTGAAATGGTTCTGGGGGAAATCTATCTTATTAAGAGAAATAGATAAATATGTCACATGTTAACAGATGTTGACTCTAGGTATTAGATACTCATTATATTTAGGAGCATCACTTCCTTTTTTCTGTATGTCTAGAAACTTTACAATTAAGAGTAGAAAAATACGGGGATCCCTGGGTGGCGCAGTGGTTTGGTGCCTGCCTTTGGCCCAGGGCGCGCGATCCTGGAGACCCGGGATCGAATCCCACATCGGGCTTCCGGTGCATGGAGCCTGCTTCTCCCTCTGCCTGTGTGTCTCTGTCTCTCTCTCTCCCTGTGACTATCATAAATAAATAAATAAATTAGTTAAAAAAATTAAAAAAAAAAAAAAGAGTAGAAAAATACTATTTCCATTTTTGAGGCAATAACTCTGCAGGTTATATTTTAAAATGATTTCTAAATGATTTTTAGAAATCATGCCCACATGATTTCTAAAGTTTTGTTTTGTTTTATTTTTTGGGCCATGCCAATGTCTGCCTCTTTTCAGCTTGCTTATTGAATCTCTAATAATAAGAGACTGCACACCCTGCTCGTTGGCATGGGTGGTTGAGAAGGTGCATGGAAATGTTCTTGGCAGGCTTGGCACTGGCTTTATGGCTTTCTCATAGGCCCAGCTGTGTCTTTCTCAGAGTAATGGACCTTCCTTGTCCTCTACTGCTTCTGGGGAGACCTTCTCCCTCACCTAATGAATTAAGCTACTGTGAGCACCTGCCCTCTGTGAAGTTACAGAAGAATGCAGTCATTGGAGTGATTTTGCTTTCTCTTTTTTGAGTGAGTAGGGTAGTGGACCAGAGAGGGAGCTTGTGGCAGTCACATGGGCCTACTGGAAAGGAAGTTATATGTGGGGTTTAGAAGCCAGATAAATTGATTTGTTTTTTTGTGTTAGGATAAGCATAATTGTAAATGTCTTACAGTTGGACTGTGGAAGGGTGCTGGAGGTTTGGGGTAGCCCCTGGCTCACAGTCTTTGGGGTGTGGCCCAGGCCTCTCTGAAGTTACTTCTGTGTATAAATACAGATGCAATTTGAATTGATTGGGTAGTTTTGAAGGACAGTAACCTTAAGCTTTTAATTTCCAGCCATATTTGCTTAAGTTTTCTTTAAAAGACCGTTAAATATTGCGTATTTTTCCCTAACTTGTTTTTGGCTTCAGGATAGCTAAGCTCATTTCCCTTTATGCTTCCTGTACTAGGAAATAATTCTTTCAGACTCTATCTGGTTGCATAGGTTGAGGCAGCTTTGCACCAGAGAGATTTGTTGACAGTAAACAGGGGATGGCTAAGTGGAGCAATGGGTAGGTGGCCCAATCTGGTGAGAAAAGCCGCAGACACAAAATTGGGATATTACCTTTTAGGAAGAGCAAACCAACAGCCACAGTACTTTGCAAACATATTATGTCATTGGAAGTTGGGCAGAGAGGTCCTAGAATTTAACTTGGTTTTTACTAGGAATGTTTCAAAATTCAGAACTGTAAAGAATTTGTCTCTTCCCCCACAAGTACGGTTTTTCAGAAACTCTTCGGTTCAGAATTCAGAGACAGGTAAGCTGCTCTTTGAATACAAAAGTTCCCCTTGTGCCAGTTTGCTTTGGCGTATCTTTGGCCTTTGATCTTGCTGTAACCTCTTGTATTCAGAATGGCCTTGACCTTTGACTTTCAGACCTCAGGAAAGTACACTGATGATATGCATTTGGTGTAAACAAACATCTCACCTTTGGAGATGCTTCTGCCTCAGTTTTTATCCAAATCAGAGTCTTCACTGGGCAGAGGCCTCCAGACTGGTCTCCCAGACAGTGATGTGTTCTAAGTGGCACTGTTTGTGTATATATGGCAAGTTGACTTAACCTTTAATTAGACAGGAAATTTGCTTTAATAATTGCTGTAATAGTTTGGCTTGCTAATAACTGGGTTAGAACAAGCTGTAATATTCTATAGTTTGTACTCAGACCTGGTTTTTGTTTTTGTTTTTTTGTTTTTTTGTTTTTTTTCCCTTTTTCTTACTTTCCTGTAAATACAACTGCCTTTTGGATTTGGAGGCTTATTGTAAAGCAATACTACTCAAATAAAAGATTTGGAGAAAGTAAGAGAAACACAGATTTTGTTTTCTTAGTCATTACTTATCTGGGTGCTTCATTTTTACAGGTGGCTTATTACTGCAATTACTTAAGCTGCCTCTCTATGATTATCTTGCATCATAATCATAGTAATATTTTAATATCATAATGAGTTGGGGGCATAGGGGCATCAAGTTTTGCATTTCCACATCCAGTGAGGAGGTATTTGTGCTTTTCAGAAAGATTGTGATCTATTTCTTCTATAATTGACTAGTGGGCTTGGGAGATAGAGAACGTTACTGTATTTAATATATACTGCTTTTCTTTTTTTTTATTATTTTTTTAATTTATTTATGATAGTCACAGAGAGAGAGAGAGAGAGAGAGAGAGAGAGAGGTAGACACAGGCGGAGGGAGAAGCAGGCTCCATGCACCAGGAGCCCGATGTGGGATTCGATCCCGGGTCTCCAGGATCGCGCCCTGGGCCAAAGGCAGGCGCCAAACCGCTGCGCCACCCAGGGATCCCTGCTTTTCTTTTAATAGCATAACTGCTTTTACCAAAGAATTAAGTGTTGGATTAGAAAAGGCAAAGTTAGCTTCTCAAGGAGCATAAAGTACTTAATTGAATTTTGAAATTTACAGTGGGGTCTTCAGTGTCCAGGTTTTGGCTTCAGTATTGATTGTATGCTTTTGGGACTGTAGTCCTGACATTTCAGATTTTGCTTGTTTTTCCTTCATGTTAGTGTCTGCACAAACTACATAGTCCACTTTTTTCGGGGTACACCTTGAGATCTCTGGTAACATCTGACTTTCCTACTCCTCAATAATAGTATAGCACTGTGTACCTTTTTCCTCTGCTAGTGACAGGGTATGTGGGCAAAGGGTTAGATGGATGGGCAGATAGATTTTTTTTCCACAGCAAAGAGTATTTATTTCTAGCCAACATCATTGGTGTTAGTATTTCTTGGGCAGTCTAAGAGTTTTAGGACATAGTTAAGTGTCTGGTAAGAAAGCACCCTCCTCTGCCCTTTCAGTGTTGCTGCTGCTGCTGCTTTTTTTTAACTGGAAAAAAAAGGTTTTTATTTATTGATTTATATCAGAGAGCAGGATAGAGGTAGGAGCAGAGGGCAAGGAATAAGCAGATTCCTTACTGAGCGTGGAGCCCAACAACTCTGAGATCATGACCTGAGCAGAAATCAGAAGTTGGATGCTTAACCAACTTAGTCACCTAGGTACCCTGTTGCTTCTTTTTAGCAGAAAGCAGAAATGCCTTTTGTTTGCTCTATTGTGAGAATGTCAGTTACAGGTATTGGATGTCAGTGGCCACAGTTGGTATAAGCCTGTTCAGACCCTTCTAACTTAAACCATAGGGGTGTTTGGTTATAAAACTGAAAGAAGAATCTGTAAAAGTCTGGAATTTTATTATGTGCTAATTTTGTAATTATAGATGAAAAAGGAGATCTTTGCCTTTTGCTTTTGCCGAAATCTTTTGCAGGTGTTTGATATATACCTTCTTGGAAAAAATCACAGTTCACTAAATCTTAAGTGGTATTATGTGAGTTGGCTTTTTAAAAATATATATACATAAAATGGGAAATTAACTGCTTGATTATTTTATTTTTATTTTTATTTTTTTAAATTTTTATTTATTTATGATAGTCACACAGAGAGAGAGAGAGAGAGAGAGAGAGGCAGAGACATAGGCAGAGGGAGAAGCAGGCTCCATGCAGGGAGCCTGATGTGGGACTCGATCCCGGGTCTCCAGGATCAGGCCCTGGGCTGAAGGCGGTGCTAAACCGCTGAGCCCCCCCGGGCTACCCTCACTCTGATTTTTGTAGGATAAAAATATTACACTGTTACACTCTGTAATCATGCAACTTCAGTTTAATGTGATTAGCAGTAGCTTTTCTTTTTATCTGTTCTCATTTCTTAAATAGAGGATGGGTCTTCAGGTCCTAATAGTTTGTCCTTATCTCTTGGCATTGGACTAAGAAGTCTAACCTGGGAACCGTAGAATTACTGCTGCTCTCTTGTATGGCAGCCAACCAGCCAAGGAACCAGAATTTAGGTGGGTATTTAGGCAGGAGCAGACAACTGTCGCCACGTGCCACATTGTGGTAGGATCCAAGATAGATGTGGATTGCGCATAGGGCGCCTTCTCTCCTCTCTCTCCACGCTCCCTCATAGGGAGGAGATGCTTGTACTTAACTGAGTGTGAGTAGCAAAGCAGAAGGAGCAAAAGCAAACCTTGTACTTTCCTGGGGTCATAATGGTCATGATTACCTTGGTGGGGAGAACTTTTTCTAGATCTCCTGCCTCTACAGTGAGATGAGAAGATGGGATGGCTATTTTAAGTTACATCCCCTTTGCTGTACCACTTAGGCCCAGGTCTTCTTTAAGCATGCCATCCTATATCCCCCGTTGTCCCATCCAGTTACGCAGGCCCATTCTTCATTCATGTATCTTTCTGTGCCAGCTGCTCAAACTCACTGAGATTTAGGAGCCTGCTAGAAAGAACAAGGGAGCATTTTCAACCTAATACTGTCCCTAGCCTTCTCTGTGGTTGAATTTCATTCCTACCACTATATTTTTAACTGCACAGAGGCTGTGCAGATGGCAGTCAAGTAGTTTTAGTTGTACTGTGGCTCCATTTAATGAGGCCAGATATTCACCATTGCTGTTCCCTCATTCACATGATGAAATGCACAGTGCTCCAGGGTGGATGTGATCATTTGAAGAATTTGAAACTATAATGAGAAGATGCCCGATTAACCCCATTCACTGTCATTCTTTAAATAGAAGCAAAATCCCTTCTTAATTTACTAGAATCCTAAGACTGAAACACAATAGTTTGATGCCTTGTGATTGATGGTTTGGAAATTAATTGATGGTGGTCCTGAACTGCGGTTCGTAGTGGATCAGCAGGGCTTCTTTTTGGGCCTCTCAAGTCTCTCTTAGCATAGCAGAAGCCAGGCATCAGGCAAGACCTGCTGTTCCTCTGCCACGTGATTGCTCTGCTAGGGTTCAAAATTCTGTTGGCTAAGTGTGTTGAAAGAGTATTGCCCAAATAAAATTGTAGCCTTTGGCCTCTACTGAATTGAACCCCCCTCCCTGATGGAGAGGACTGGGGAAGAGGCCCACAGATTTAGACTTAGCATCTCAACCACCTGCAGATCATTCAGAAACAAAGTCTTTGTTTCTTACACCCTGAAAGGGCAAATTGTCTCCCTAGGGCTTACAGTTCGCTGTCTTTCATTTTAAACAAATCCTGTATTGGAAGTTGTAGTTGACATGCATGAAAAAGGACACCCAATAAAATTTCTTCAAACTTGATGAACTGTAGTGACTTTCAAAAACCTCTTTGATCTAAATACCAGCTTTAGGAACACATCTACTGATTGAGAACACAGCTCTAGAAATATTTGTATGTTAGCGAATTTTGTTCCTTTTAAATTGTGGGCTGTTGTGACTCCCTTTCCAAAGAGCCAGATGAAATTTTTGTGTGTTTCCATCCAAGAAAGGATGAGAAGGGAAGGCTGCTACTGAATTTTCTTAGTTATAGCCCTAGTCTGGAATAATAGCATGCTTCACTTTCAGTGCTACATGGGAAAAAGTAGTGCATAAAACACAACTTAGTGAATGAAGTCCTACCTGGCATTTGTGATGCAGAGAGTTTCGTCAGTTTCATAAACTGTGATGAATTGCTTGCGCAATTATGCTGTTTAATGCTTCTTTTTTTTTAGCACGCCTTGGGCACTGTGCTGGGCTTTCCACACATATCCCTACATTTGTCCTTGGCTTCACTCTGAGACATAGGTGTCAACAAGGGGACTGGGCTCCTGAAGTTGGAAATGGTGCTCTCTGCTTTATTTAATTACTCTGCTTTGCTTTTATCTCGGTTGGCCAGGTTCATTTTCTTTGCATTAGGTTTTCAGAAAGTGTGTACACCTTCACATAGGTATAGGATAGTGCCTTGTAAATGCTGTGGAATTAATTGGTCATCTCCTTTCCCATGCTGTTTTGTTCCCTGCTGGGCCCTTGGTGGGCCAGAGCTTTCTTCCTGACATAGCATCTGGGGTAAGAATTATACCACTCTTGGCTTTGATATTTTCCCTGATACCTTCTTAACTGGAGAGCTGAATTGTGATTTTGTTGCATGACAATGTCATAAGAATAGGAAAAGTAAAGACTGGGAGCAGGGAGGGAGGTAAAATAGTGCCAACAAAGCAAAATCCCTAAGTGGATATGTCTGTCCAAGGGGCCCCTCACTGCACAAACAGGAAAAGAGATTGAAGGTCCCAGAGGAGTCCTGGGTTTTGAATCATTACTGCTTCCCTTCAATATTTAAATTTTATTTTAAAAATTGTCATAAATTTACTTTATGACTTTGTTTTCTTTTGAACTTTAACACATGTATAGATTTAACCACAGTCAGAAAACAGAACAGTTCCCTTGCCCCTGGAAGCTCCCTTGGTGATATTCCTTTCAGCTCAGATTTGGGAGGAATGCCTTGGTGCCCAAGAGACTTGCGTTCTTCCTAGGCAGGGCTCTTTGGTAGAAGCCAGAAAGGGACTTGGGGGGCCCGGGGATGGCAGAGTATGGGCAGCCCCCAGTTCTTCCCAGGAAGCCTGGCGTGTGCTCTCAGGTAGGCTGGATGCCTCTCCCTAGGAGTCTGTGATTGTGTGTGTCCATTCTAGGTCTCATTGTTCACATTTTATCACACTTCTAATGAACTGGAGTTTTCCTCTTTCTTAAAAAGGTCTGGATGAAGATGGTGTAAGGCATTCTCGGGTTTTGTATTTCAGGACTTCCCTGTCAGCCTTAACCCTTCAGGCTTCCTGCCTATTGTTGAGCAGCTTTCCAGGGCCAGTGGGGGGCGGGGGGGAAGTCCTGAGGGCAATGGCCTCTATCCATAAGGAAAAACAAGGGGTACCTAGCCCTGGAAAGGGGAGAACTCTGTCTACCCCAGAGGCAGGCAGGGAAGAGTTTGCACCTCAGAAGTCATCTGTTGGGTGCTATTTGGCATCCTCCTTTTCATAATGTTTCCTGTGAAGAATTTGTATCTCACCACATTGATTCCTGTCTAGTCTGTGAAAGTGTAGGGACTGCTGTGGTAGACTTGCCAGGAAGCTCCTGGGGAAAGATCACCTGAGAGATCTGAAGGCTATACCTTTTCTTTGAGATTGCTTAAAGGTTGTGTTTACAAATCATCAAATAAGATTCATCTTGCCATCTACCACTCACAACTTAGTCTTCATTGGCCTCCTGATTATTCATTGAAAAACCATTTTTTGAGGGCCTGCTATGTACACGCACTGTGTGGAGGGGTGTTACTTAAAAAAAAAAAAGATTTATTTATTTATGATAGACATAGAGGCAGAGACCCAGGCAGAGGGAGAAGCAGGCTCCATGCAGGGAGCCTGATGCGGAACTGGATCCTGGAGTCAAAGGCAGGCGCTGAACCGCTGAGCCATCCAGGGATCCCCCTAGGGGTGTTACTTTTTCTGCCTCTAACTTAGAATCTAATAGAGAATCACCACCTGGATGTTTGTTGTTTTTGTTGGTAGCGGGCTTTTTGGGGGGATGGGGATGCATGTTTTGTTCCTTTAAAATAAAAGTTTTTGAACCATGGTGTGGTGAAGGGAGGGTGATCATACCTCTATTTGCCCAGGGCAGTTCTGGTTTATACTTGCTGTCCTAGCATACTTATGACTAGTGCCTTGTTCATTCTCCAGTCTCCTGTTTAGCTGATAAATTAATATGATCACTCCAGTGAAGGGGGAAAGGAGGGGAGGGCACTTGTTTGGTCATCTGCTAGTTGGTGTTTTTGATGGAGTATGTTGTTTGGGCTTCTCCCATGCTGTTGGGGCTGCACCTGTTTGTTTTACATGCCCAAGAGATAACCATGCATGATGCTTAACTTGTTACAACATGGAATCCAGGGTGATGGTGTTTGGGGTTTTTTAAAATTTTTTATTGAGAATGTGACCTTTATTGGTACATACTGGAGTCTTTCTGACATTATTCCTCATGGGACCATATTTGCAGTTTTTCTGAATTATTTAGAGATTACAAGATATAGATGCTCAGGCCCCGATCCTAGGGATTTTGATCTGGGTGAGGCCTAAGATGTATAATTACAAACAAAACAAAAACACCCAGCAACAACAAAAATGGTGACTTATTGTCAGCTAGGATTGAAGAACCACTGCTCTAGTCTCTGATTAAGGACACTTGGCCCATGCCAGTATGTACATATGTGAGTAATCTGAGGAGTGAGGGCTGTGGGGATTCTTGGAGAGCTCCTGCTGGCCCCCCAGGGCAGCCTCTGTTCAGTTCAGCTCTATACCTTGTTTCCATGGGTCTAGGGACCCACCTTTATATTTTTTAAGAGAAATGTAAAACTTAAAAATCTAGGTTTTAGAAATGTGCAGCCTCTTCATTTTTTGAATTTTCAATTTTGAAAAATGGACAAAAAGCACCCTATACTGGTTGCCTGGATGGCTCAGCAGTTGAGTATCTGCCTTTTGCTCAGGGTGTGATCCCAGGATCCAGGATTGAGTTCCGCATCCGGCTCCCTGTGGGGAGCTTGCTTCTCCCTCTGCCTATGTCTCTGCCTTTCTCTGTGTCTCTCATGAACAAATGAATAAATCTTAAAAAAAAAAAAAAAGCACCCTACATCACCACCACCACTATAAGAAATGTAATGTCCAGTTTAGCCAGTGAATTACCAGGGAGAACTTTGCAGTGTATATTTGCATCTAGAGAGTAGTTTCAGATCTTAGAACTCAAAAGAATTGCCTTTATAAGATGCCAAGATATTGTGAAATGGTAGAAGCACAACTGCAACAAGAACACACTGAAGCTATGAATATGGCTCTGGTAATAGGCTTTTGTTATTATTCAGCAATCAACTTTTGTGACCTCAGCCCAAGTCGTCTCATACCAAATGTTAATATGCAGTGATGTGCACCATAAACTGAGGGATTTATTTTTAATTAGAAATGTGTCATGTTGACCCCCCCCCCTTCCTCTGTGTATTGTCCTTATAGTAAGAAGGGAGTCTTTGCTTTTCAGTGCTAGGTTAGAAAGTGATAACCAAGCTCTGCCAACAGAGGCCTCATACACAACCTTCAGGATGGGTTTTGCTGAAAAGAAGCTGTCCAGTCACTCAAAAAATGGAGAAATCTTACAGCTTTTTTGGGTCCAGAGCCTCTCACAGCCCTGTCTCTAACCCAAGCCTGAGCTTTGCAGGAGGAAGTAGTCCGCTGTTGAGAATGGCTTAGCTTGCTCACAGAATGGGTTCTGCTCTAGATGTATGCCGAGCACTGCCTGTTTTCACAAGAGATCTTGGGGTACTGGGTCTGCTGGTGACAGGAAGGAGTGGAACACATTGCCGTTACTGGAGCTTGAATAGAGTCCCCATGTTACCTACAACATGGCAGAGGGTGATGTCCTGACTAAGGCAGTAGGACTCTTGTGGCACACCCTGTGGCGCCTGTGAATTTTTCTGTGTAGATTAATTCTGGCTCAGAAAGTCCTGCAAGACAAGCCATTCATCACCTTCTTCGGCTCTCTGCCCAAATGACAGGGTATCAGATAGGCCTGCCTCCCTGACCACCAGTATAAAATAGCAACCGCCCCACCCCAGCACTCCCTCCCCTCTTCGCTCTGCTAGGTTTTCCCTGCAGCTTTTGTTGTTGTTGTTTTGCATCAGAACATATTCACAACAGCAGCAAAAGTATTCACTTGTTTATTGCTTGTGTCCCCTCTTAAAACAAAGAACACAGACTATCTGCTTTGTTCACTCTTGTATCCCTGGAGTGTGGGCCTCAGAGCCACGAACATTTTATAGTGAGATGACCACACTTCTGAGAAGTTAAGTGGCTCATTCAAGGTCATAAATCTGTCTAGTGGCAGAGTGAGCAGTTGACTTAGATGATCAGAATTTTTACTTCTGGTATCTTGGGTTTCTCTTGGAAAGCAAATTTTGGTGTATTTGTGGCTTGAAAAGTTTCAATTTAGTGTTCTAACTACAGTTCTGTAGGGTAATTTTGGATACCTGTGCCTGTAGGTTGAAGAGAATGACTTCCCTGGAGCAGCACATCCATTGCTTACTTAGAGTCTGTGAGACTTTGTTTTCTGAGGACTTGTTGAGAGGGAAGGACTGAACCACAGGGAGGAAAGAGTGGCGCTGGGCATTTCTCCTGCCATCTCAAGTGAAGTGTGTTGAAGGACGGAGTTAATTAGGCAATTACGTAGATTTGTGAGTGCACACGTTCACTTGTCCCGGATTTGTTTGGCCAGCACACTGTGTTAGCTTTCTCCTTTGTATCATTTTTCAGAATCCTGCTGTTTCGTACTGGTAGTGGTAAGTCCCAGGCTTTTTGTAGACCCTAGTAATATTCTTAGAATTCTGGAGGGTAGGCACTGGCTCGGAGGTGTCTTGTGGGGGTAGCAGCAGAACTTTAGGGTGGTTCCTTGGCAACTGTCAGGTTTCTCAAGGTGCTGTGGTTGTGACAACACCTGAGGCTGTGGACTGAGTAAGGGGTTGACTGAAAAGGATTAAGAAGAGTTGAGAGGAGAAGGCTTTCATAAAACAGCCTCCTGGAAGCTTCTCTCTGCCTGCGGGGGCAGGCAGGGGAGCAAATAAACTTGTCTGGAGGCACATGCCAGCGGACCCTGACTGACCACAGATGTTTCTTAACCACGTTTCACTTGCTGAGTTCTGCTGCTGACTGTTGTCAGTTATTGAAATGGAGCAGGTTCTGGAATGCAGACCTTTAGCTTTAAATTGCTATGGCCTGTGAGGAAATATGCTGATCCAAATCACTGATTCAGGTACCTAAAGCTTTGAAGCCATTTTACCCTCTTTCTAGCTGTATGATCTAGTTTTCGAATCTCATGGACCTCTACTTCCTTTCTGTTAAAATAGTGATGGTTTTCTTTGTAAGGTTGTCGCAAGGACTTCTTGTGGTTTATATTAAAATATTTGTAAACTTTTTAATGTGCCAGGCACAAAAAATCTGTATTATTGAAAATACTTTTGAAAGAATAAACACACAATGTGTGCTTATTTATCATCCTTTCTTTTGTGGGGTGGGAGAGGAGAGTTATTTGTTGGTAGGAAGAAAGGAAGAGACAGAAGAAGAAAGGGAAGCATTAATTTCAGCACAATTTCACATTGCCTTTTCATTGAGTTATGTACTGGGATCATTGCATGGCCTTGTCTTACAGTGTGGTCAGGGAAGGTGGTCAGAACACTGCCTTTGTCCACTTGGTTTATGTAAGCCCTACTAAACTTCTAAAACTGTTCTGTTATTTTATTTACTTGTTCACAAAGTCTTTGATTGTGATTTGTATTCTGAGAAAGCTATAAGGTGTGCACAACTCAAAAAGAAGTGGTTATATAACAGGAAAACATCTGTTTTTATAATACGGTTCTTTGTAGTACAAAGATCATGATTTTTAAGAAAAGATGCTTTTAGGAGAGGATTTTCTTTTTCAAATGCTAAGGTAAAGAGTTCTTCCTATTTTCTATGGAAATATCTTTTAAGCTATCAATTATCTTTATTCATTTTGATCAAGTTAAATTTTAGATTGACATGGTATGAGTTTGCATGAAATGCAAACTTTGAAAACTTGAGTTGTTGGTGTGAATGCATCATTTGTACTAAGACACTATCAAATAGACCTCAAAGGGAAAAATCCTAGGGTGGATTTTCACTTACCTCTTTTTTTTTTTTTTAAAGGAAGAATAGGGGAATTATGAGGAATGAATGAAAATCACTAATATGCTTATGAATTTTCAGCACAAGCATATTAAGAGTTAGATACAGACTTTTAAAATCAGAAGGAGGGGATCCCTGGGTGGTGCAGCAGTTTGGCGCCTGCCTTTGGCCCAGGGCGCGATCCTGGAGACCCGGGATCGAATCCCACGTCGGGCTCCCGGTGCATGGAGCCTGCTTCTTCCTCTGCCTATGTCTCTGCCTCTCTCTCTCCCTGTGACTATCATAAATAAATAAAAAAAAAAAATTAAAAAAAAAAAAACCAGAAGGAGAACAAGTTTATCAGAGACCATCTTGGAGGGAAGAATATGCCCTTTATACTGTATCAGTGCTGAGGACACAGAAGCAGAAGTAGTTTAAGGTTCAGAAACTAGGTTATATTTGTATTTAGAAATCGTTCAGGGAGACACAAAGCTGCTTAGAGGGGAGCTTCATATAAATACTGTGAATATGTCTTAGTTCAAGGGCACTCTTAGTGTCAGCGTCTTGAAGTGCTGAGAAAAGGTAAGGAATAATTTGAAAACCTTAATTGAAGGTTGGGTTGGTGATAAGTATGAAGGGACCATGGGTGGATCAGGAGCCCAGAATGGAATCCAAATCCCTTGTTTAATTTCTTGCCCGTTTAATCTTTTTTTAAAGCAATCTCTGCACCCAACGTGGGGCTTGAACTCAAGACTCCAAGATTTAAAGTCTCATGTTTTACCAACTGAACCAGGCAGGTGCTCCTAATCTCTTTCTTTTGATTTGTATCTGAAACTTTCAACTTTTTTCTCTATCTAGACCAACAAGAAGAGTTCGGTTTGAACTCTTTAATAATATTACTACTAATAATAATACTTTAATGATGTGCGAAATGATATTGCAATATTAAAATTGTGCTATGGATAAATGCTGAAAGTTGAGTGTCCTATGGGTTATGGGGAGAAACATAGGGAAGCTTCTTGGTAGAGTAGGGGGTTAGTGATTGGAGGAAAAGGAGGGGAACCCACAGAATTCTGTGTTTCATCTTTTGTTGTGGGTAAATGGTTAGGCATTGCAATTAATCTTTTCATTAAAATTCACTGTTCTGTGTGTGATGTCTTCTAGAGTCCTACAGGAATCACGGGAATCCTAGAACTCTTGGGTTCCTGCCACATCCAGCACTGTCTCTGCTCTGGCTTTACCGTGGTTGGTGTAGTTTAGGTCCTTTTGGTTATTATGCTGTGGTGTAACACTGGGCTTCCCCGCTGGTCAGTCACAAGGCTGTAGCTCCCTTCTCTGTCTTTCTTATCTCCTCATTTGGGAAACTAAAAAGTTAAAACTATATTTAAAAAAATAAAGACAGAATTCCCTGCTTTGGGTTAGGGACCTGTGGTCACCTTACATAATGCCAAGGGAAGGCCAAAGAAAGAAGTGTTCATATTGAGGATTATATTAAAGAAAGAAGTGTTCATATTGAGGATTATATTAAAGATAAACATGGAAATCATTCATATTGCGATAATTTGAAAAGGAAGTGTAGTATATGATGTGGTTTTAAGTAAGAATATATTTCAGTGTCTCATAGTAGTTAAAGGTACTGTTAATTTATATGGGATCTCAAGAGAAAAATTCTGGTTGTATATTTTGTTTGAAATCTGAGTGAATAGACATAAATTACTTTGTGATAGATTTGTATAACTAGGTTTATCTCTCCCTCTGCCCAAAGATATCTCACATTGGAGGGAAACCTCTAGGATGACCATGGTAGTTTTGAAATTTGCAAGGTTTGACCTTAAAGGACCTGCCCTCTGCTTTGGAAGTTCATCTCTCAGATACTGTGGTCAGTTGTGCTAGTTTCTTTCTACTGATGCTGATGCCACTGCTGCACTGCCAGCACACCCAGTCAGAAGACTGTCTGCTGGGACTAGGGCTGCTATCTCAGTGTGTGCTATGTGGAGGGCTGGGATTATCACCATTTTACAGAGGAAGAAAATGCTGTCCAGAAGAGGTTAAGTAATGGCCTGAGGTCTCCCTCCTAGTGGTGGTGTTGGGCTTCCAATCTAGGGCTCCCAGCTTCAGTGCCTGCTTTCAGTACCATTCTTCTGCAGTATTTAAATGCCTTATATGTGAAATAAAAGGAACTGATTTTTAAAATTTCTTACCTTTTTCCTTAGAAATATTAATAGAATTTTTATCATAACAATATCAGTAATATAGAAAAGTAGAGAAAGAAAGGTAAACTCACCATTTTTCATAGCTTGAGACAGTCAGTAAATATGAAAATAATGTGTTATGTACAGTTCTTGCTGTGAGAGCACTTAAGTAGAGAATGTGTGTTTAGGAGTTGTGTATGGGGATCCCTGGGTGGCGCAGCGGTTTAGCGCCTGTCTTTGGCCCAGGGCGTGATCCTGGAGACCCGGGATCGAATCCCTTGTCGGGCTCCCGGAGTATGGAGCCTGCTTCTCCCTCTGCCTGTGTCTCTGCCTCTCTCTCTCTCTCTCTCTGTGTGACTATCATAAATAAATAAATAAAATTAAAAAAAAAAAAAAAGGAGTTGTGTATGTATCTCCATTGGTCAGTTTTCTTTGTCCAGTGCTGAGTTCAGTTACCTTCAGGAGTATAGGTTTTTTTTTTTTAAATTTACGATTTTATGTATGTATGTATGAATGAATGAATGAGAGTGAGAGAAAGAGCACAAGCCAGGGTGGGGACAGGGAAAGGGAGAAGCAGACTCCCCGCTGAGCAAGGAGCCTGACCTGGGACTCCATCCCAGGACCCTGGGATCATGACCTGAGCAGAAGGCAGACGCTTAACTGACTGAGCCACCCAGGCACCCCAGGAATATAATATTTTAATGTATCTTGACAAAGTCATGCAAATAAATTTCAGATCTAGCATTACCACATTGACTACTTAAGTTGTTGAATGTAGTATACTATCTGATAGTGGCTAATAACTTTATACATATGTTTGCCTATAGTTAAGGATCTGGAGTTTGTTATGCTATTAGACATTCTTTTGTTATTTTAAACTAAAATTGTTGAATCTGAAGTCAGTTAAGTTTTTCAGATAATTATGGGAAAAGACAGTTGCAAACGTATATTAAATGTTAGTGATAGCTTGTTTACAGAATCCCAAATCTCCGTTGTTTTATTTATTTTTGTTTTTTTTTCTGTTGTTTTATTTTTATTTATACTTTGATTTGAAGACTTTCCAGTGCCTTTTCTTTTTCATTTTCTATTGATGTAAGAATAGATTGGCTGATTTTTTTGTTTTTGTATTTTTTGGTGTTTTTAAAATTCTCTCGTCTCCCTCTTAAAACATGACTCTTTATACTTGATACTGTAGTCTAGCCATTGGCTCACATGTGGGGGCTACTGCCTCCTTTGAAAGGGTCACTGTCCTTTCTTAGGAAGCTTCACCAGGTGTCTTTAAAAATCAGCTGCCCTTTCTTCCCACCTGACCCGCTGCCTAGCCAAATCCCTCCCTGTCTTTGAAGGAATTACATATAAACTCTCATGGCAGTATTTCTTTTCTTGTCCCTTTTGTATATGTGTCCATCCAAATTATCTTCATTTCTCAACATGAAGGTACTTTTTGCTACAGTGCTAGCTCACCTAACTGGAACTTGCCCCCCGCCCCTCAATCTGTTCTAGAACACAGCCGAAAATGACAAAACAAGCATGCAGAACCCAGATGACCAGGCCGTTTCTTTGTAGGAGTCAGAATATTACCACCTTCTGTAATGTTCCCTGAGGCTGTCACTTAATTGCAAGGACAGGATAGTAATTGATGTTCATAATGATTTCCCTGGGCCATTAATAAAAGCAACTTTAATATACTCAAGATCAGGGTTTGGAAAGATTTCCATCCAGATTGGGCTTTTAAAGAAAAAAAAAGATGTGTGCATCAAAACGACTCAATAATTGGGGAGTGGAGACTAAAGTTTTACGTGCTGTTTATTTTGATTATGCTTCTTTGTAGTAAGTTAAATCTGTACATTCTCTGCTACTGAGGCACAATTGTCCTTAAAGGGAATGTTGTTCCAGATAAGATAGCTCCAACCTAAGAAAGGCATAATTCTATATTGAGGTCTTTAATTTTAAATTCTTGAGGGAATAGAAGTACTGTCTTCTTATTAAATTGCAAATCTGGGCTAATCTCATAACACATATTCCTGTGCTTTCACTGCCTGCCTGCTCATCCACAGCCCTAATCACAGAAGGGAGGAAGATGTTGACTCTAAAGAGAAATACTAGTTACAAGGATGAAATGTGCAAAAATATGAATCTGCTTACCTCACATTTAGTTGGGCTGTGGAGGAGTGTGAAGGGAAAAGCAGGCGTGTGATGGGGCCATGCATTATTCCTGCTCTGTTGTAAGGAGATGCTACAAGACTGCAGTGTTTCCTGAAGTACTCTGAGCTCTCTCAAGTTAATTATATGGTTCCTTATCTTTTTTTTTTTTTTTTATGGTTCCTTATCTTAAATGGCTTATGGAGTGCTGTCTGGGTAATATGCCTCTCTTCTTTGGTTGAGTTTTGGAATTTTCACAGACACTTCCTAGAAGAGAGCACTCTGGAATGGGGACACTGTGGTTTTGGGTTTAGAGTGAAGACCTGGTGAAGCTTGTCTTTGCCTTTGTGGTGGATGGATATGGAACCTTAGAAAGAGTGGTCAGTGGCTGAGCTCATACCATTTACCACATGGTCATGTAGGTTAGGTTCATTTATGTTCTTTAAAATAAGGAAATATAAGGTGGAGCAGATTAGAATTTTAAAAAATGTTTTAATCTTTATTTATTACAGCAGTTTTAGGTTCATAGCAAAATTGAGAGGAAGGTACTGAGATTTCTACGTACCTCTTGCTTTCACATGTGCATAACCTCCTCCATTATGACATCCTCCACCAGAGTGGCACATTTTGTATAGTTGATCAGCCTACATTGGTTCATCATCATCACTCAGAGTCCATAGTTTTCATCAAGATTGCTCTGATGGTGTACATTCTGTGGGTTTGGACAAGTGTATAATGACCTGCATTCATCAGTATGGTGTAGTAGAGAGTAGGTTAACTTCAATAAAATCCTCTGTGCTCCGCCTGTTCACTTTCCTTCCTTCTGTTGGAATTTTTAAGTTGAACTCTGTGTGATGTGAAAAGATATCCTGGGGAGAAAATAGACACATCAGGGCATAGCCTCACTGGTGTGTGTCCTTCCTGCTCTCTGGGTATATTTTCTTGTCTGTAAAATCAGCTGTTTTGTTCAACTAGGCTTGCCTATCCCTTTCAGCTCCTGAACACTTCAGAACATAAATTCTTTGTTTTTATTATAAACATATTTGACATTTCTTGGAATTTATGTGTTGTGTTATGAATCTAACCGTCACACATCAAAAACCCCAGCTAAGACAATGAGTGCATATGTTACTGTAAGTAAATATTGTATGGTCCAAAAAGGATAGGAGAGCTTGAATTTGGGCTTTTTAATACAAGCTTGGAAAAGTGATTACCAAACTTCGGAATGCATAAAAATCACTAGAGACTGTCTTAAAAAGTCATGGGTTCCTATACCCTGCTTATGGAATTCTCATATATGGGTCTGGGATGGCGCCTGGAAATCTGTACATCATGGGTAAAAGTGAGTGATTTTTGTAATTGAATCTGACCTGCTTAATAGAAACACTTGACATCCCTCTCTCATGGTAAGCCTCTTGTATCTAAAATATTACATCTGCAAACCAGCGAACCACTGCTAAAAAATGATTAAGATCAAATAACAACTCCCAGGTTGGATGGGAGTGAGGGGCAGCTAGTTGTTGCCCCTTCTGTGGCAGGCACACACATCACCATGTTGGAAAGCCTTCTTCTGACTTGGGGAGAGATTGGCTTTTTCTTGGTTTGGTGCAGAGTATGAAAAGCTCCTTTTTTCTTCCAAGTTGGGAGAGAGTTGATATAGTTTTATGACACAGTGATGGCCCTTTAACAACACCTTTTGTACTTCATGCCAAAGCAATTGGTGTCACGTTGAACTGTTTCTTAAGTGTTTCTGCTACAGAGTGTACAGTGTTTCTCTGTCACCATGTTAGTGCTCCTTGAGGACTTTTTTTACCCCTCTAAATTGTAAACTTCTTGATGGAAGATGCAGTGTTTTATCTCCTCTGGCAGCACAGAGCATGTCCTGGGCACTGGTTAAGTATAGTCAGCCTTCAGCTTACAGAGTTTTGGCATTGATAGGTTTTTCTTTTAAGCAGAGAGAAAACCAGTATCAGGAAGTTAATCTCTGGTTTTTTTTTTTTTTTAAGATTTTATTTATTCGAGAGAGAGAGAGAGAGAGAGACAGGCAGAGGGAACAGCAGACTCCATGCAGGGAGCCCAACGTGGGACTTGATCCCGGGCCCCCAGGACCATGCTCTGGGCCGAAGGCTGTGCTAAACCGCTGAGCCACCCGGGCTGTCCAATCTCTGGAGTTTTTGTTTCAGGTTAGACTCATCAAAAAGAAAAAGCATTCTGATCTCCAATATGTATTGAAAGAACATTTATGGTGAGATAAAGGAAGGCACAAACAAGCCTGTTTGTTACCTGTCGCAGAAAGCCAAGGATCGAGGCTCTGAATGTATTCACATATGCCTTCAGATTTCCTAAATAATTCCTTTGGGATGTTCTTTCATTGACCTTTTCTGATTTATCATAGGAGAGGAAAATCCAGGGATTCAGAGTAGGTTTTTATTATTGGTTACTATATTGCCATGTTTGATTATAATCACTTAAAATATCTATGTTATAGAATGGTATACTTGGCAGCTCCTCTATGTAAGTTGGTTTAATGAGATGATTGTGATCATTTGTATTCTAAAGTTTACAGCTTTGTATAGGGAACAAGTCTGGGTGTGAATCTTGAGCTGATTAACTTAACCACTTAACCCTCTCAAAGCTTTAGTTTCTCTGTCCGTGAAATGAGGACATTGGTACATATGTTGGGTTGTATCAGGAGTAAATGAAAGTGCATAGAAAGTGCTTTGTTCACTACATGCTCCAAGAGTGGGGACATCCTGGTGCCTTGTATCCTGTTCTTACAGTCCTGTCTTTAGTACTGGCATGCTTCCCAGGTGTCACAAGGGTCTTGCTTGCTGGAGTTCAGGCTAAAAAGTGTGCACCCCTCTGGGTTGTTGAGAGAAGAAAATATTTGTTGTTCCTGAATTATGTTTACTTACCCTGAAGAGTGTCATAAATTTAATAGAATTTTCTTCTCCAATAATATATCTACTCTCGAAGGCTGAGTGAGTGCAAAACCTTTATGATTCTGTAAAGAAAGGTCAGAATTAAGTAGGAAGTTCTGTGTGCAGAAATAGAGCTGCTAAGTTGTAGTGCATACCCTTGTTAAGATATGAGATGGTGATGCCATACAATGACAAAGGATGATTGATGTTGAACAGCAGCATGACCATCCCCAAGGAGATGAGTCCTGAGTTAAGGACTTTGTCTTTCATTTCTTCAAATCATTTTCACCCCCTGAGTTTCTTCTTGTAAATGAGACCATCAGATTTTGCCTTTCAGTGAGCATACATGTTCATCAGATTGTAGTCTAATGGAGTTACCTGAGGTCTAGGTAACATGAGTTAGTTCCTAGCAGTTGGTCAGTTGGTGATATTACATCTTTTTCCTCTTGGGATTTAAAAGCTTCCCTAGAATGCTGTTCCTTCTACCACTTAGCTTCTCTTTGTGGGTTAGGACAGGCTTCATTAGAGGACAGGCTGCCACCATGCCCTGCATTTTAAAACCATGAAGTATATGTGTGTTGTGTTTTTTTTTCTTGGAACATATATCACAAATGTAATGCATATTTGCAGATGCAAGGTGGCAATTTTGACTCTGTTAGAAACACGAAGATGAGTTAGAAATTAGGGCATTTTCCTTAGCTTGAATGTCTGCCAAGAAAGTTTGAGTTTTCCTTTAAAAAAAGGAAACATTCCTTTTCCCCCTTTAAAGACCAAAAATGAATCAGATGCCACAAAGTTTACTCTACTAAAGGGGACAATTCTGGCTAGTGTGAGCCAATTTGACTTTGTGTGAAATAATATTTATTGCAGTAACAATTTTAATTTCAAATCATGGTAACCCTTTGAAGACACTGAGGGGAAGTATTTAAGCTGTTTCTTTAAAAACAAAAAGGCCCTCAATAGCAGGAACTTGACCAGCTGGTAGATATGGTAGGAGTGAATCCCTTGCATTTTATATAATCATTATGGAAAGAGAATCCCACTACCATAGTACCATGGGCAGATAACACTCACTTTAGAGTTCTTCATCTATAGAATAGGATAATGGCCTGTTTTGCTGGCCTTTATAAGATTTTTCAGGCACTACTAAGAAAATAGCTGTGAATAGTATTTGGGGGGGCTTTTCCTCATTGGATGCCTTGTTAAGTGCATTAATGTTCACCTGGTGCCTTATA
This sequence comes from Vulpes lagopus, assembly GCF_018345385.1. Classification (NCBI taxonomy): domain Eukaryota; kingdom Metazoa; phylum Chordata; class Mammalia; order Carnivora; family Canidae; genus Vulpes; species Vulpes lagopus. The sequence goes on along the minus strand of NC_054828.1, from coordinate 25,067,391 downwards.
AATAAAACCAGGGGCCTTTAGTCTCTTCCTTCTGGCATTTTATAACGCTGGATGGGACACCATGTCCAAGAAATGCAGGCAATAGGCCAAGAGAAACAGGTTCATAATGGATGTTAGGTATGTATATTTAATACTGACCAAGTCATATACTGAGGTGTTCTAAAAGTGGATGATACAATAGAAAGAAAGGTTCTATTAAGTTCCAAACCTCTCCATGTGCAGGCGAGGCATTTAAGTGACACAGCATGCTGGATGCAGTCTCAGATAAAGGAAAGTGATCATATTGGTCATCATAGGGAGCAGACTGCATGAAGCAGCCTTTAAGAGGTGGTATAAAGGTCAGAGTGAAATGATATAGTAGATGTGTAGCCTCAGACTTCAGTGAAATAATGTCTTTTCTTATATCTTTGACCCCTAGCACAATACAGTTGGTTATGATTATGTGTATTTTCTCTTCAAGTACTACTGAAGGCCATTTGTTACACCTCTAAAGTGATGCCAAAGGGGCATGGGTAGGGCCTTCCTGATGGGTGGGGGCACCTGGCTTTTGTGGATCTAAGTTTGTAACCAACCCTGAGAGGAACCTTTAATATATTCTCTCTGGGGTAGTAATTGCGTAAATCACAGACAGATTTTTATCCTTTCAAACAACTCTTCATATGACCTCCATGTGCAATTATAGGTGTAAAGATGTTTGGTACATTTCAGTCCCAGCTGTAGTTTTTCTCCTTGGGCTGTTTGCTCACCATTTTGGTTCTTTTTTGCAAAGATGACCCATCTGAGTAGATAGATTATTATTTCTGTTTCAAATTTAGAGGTTTTCTCTTAGTTTGTTGGTTTCTTTTTAAAAAATAATCAGGGTAGTACATTACTTTAGCACCCCAATGCCTTTCCCCTGTTGGCCATGCCTTTTGAAAATATGAGAAATGGGGATGCCTGGGTGGCTCAGTGGTTGAGCATTTGCCTTTGGCTCAGGGCGTGATCCTGGGGTCCTGGGATCGGGTCCCACATTAGGCTCCCTGCGTGGAGCCTGCTTCTCCCTCTGCCTCTGCCTCTGCCTCTGCCTCTGTCTCTGCCTGTGCACGCGCGCGTGCGTGTGTGATGAATAAATAAATAAATAAATAAATAAATAAATAAAATCTTTAAAAAGAAAGAGAAAAAAAAATGGGCCTAAATAGACTAGGGTTACGGTAGTTACAAGGTGAATTAAGGAGAAAGGGTTATTAGCATGGACCTCTGGTGGGAGTGGAGAGAGGAGGACTCTCATCTTAGAGCCCATTATATGCCAGATATGATGACTAGGGCATTATATACTTTAGGTTCTTTATTTATGGCCTGCTTATTCTAAAAAGGGCATTGGGATCCTACAGTGATCCTAGGAAGCTTGTGAAAGTTAAGCAGCTTTCCCAAGGAAATACAGTAATGAAGTGGTGTCAGAGAAATGAAAGCCAAACACTGCCAGGATCTCAAATTTCATTTCTTTCAGTATGTTGGCTTGTTTCTTAGAAAGGAGAGGGACAGAATTCTTAGACAATTTCCTAATTTAAATTTAACTTTAAAATGGACGTAATTTTTGGAAGACCTGATATACATTAATGAAGACTAATGCCTTTGTGTGGTCCATCCTCTAACACAAAAATAATTGATTAGTTGTTAGGTACTGATTCTCTCTAATCCCCTAGTAAGGGAAGCTCACATTCCGTGAAAGCAAACACTGAGTGAATTCACACCTCTAAGCTTTTATGCTGTCAAATTGCTAAGTCTTGAGAATACTCTGTGGTCTTGAGTTCAGGCATAGAGGGAAATACTGCTATATTACATAAACTTCTGGAGTGGTTTTTTTCCACGGCCCATGGATTTTCTTCATCTGTAAGGATCTTATGTTATCATATCAGATTCTGAGAAGACCTTCCCCTCCCCCACATATCACCTAACACATTCCCAGGGTAGTGCTATTTACCTCTTAAAAAGAGCAGATCTGGGGGCAATTTTCTTCTGACATTTTCTCTCATCATTTGGTTCTGTCAGCAAGAAATTTGCTTTAGTAATTTGGAAATAACCTCGCTACAGGAAGAGTAACCAGGTATGTGTTTCCAGTTATGAGGACTGCCTGGGTGCTCAGGAGATAGATGATCTTTGTGTTCCTTATACAGAAAGTACTATAAGATTACTCAATACTGTTGTCTGAAGTTTTCCTCTTTGCTTTTGGATTTGAGAAAATCACAGTTTGGCTTCATGGTTGTGTTAACCAGTCATAATCATGGGATTTTTAAAAATTTTTAAAAGATTTTATTTTATTTATTCCTGAGAGCTACATAGAGAGAGGCAGAGACCTAGGCAGAGGGAGAAGCAGGCTCCATGCATGGAGCCCGATGCGGAACTCCTTGGGACCCCAGGATCATGCCCTGAGCTAAGGCAAACGCTCAACCGCTGAGCCACCCAGGCGTCCCTACGCAGACATTTTAAATGAGTAATTCAGGGATGGGCATTATCAAAAGATACTGAATCTTGGACAGACAGGTAGGAAAAAATGGCAATAGAATCAGAAGTGTGGGAGCCCATATAATATTCATAAATTACTACTTTCTGACACACAATTGTATTCCACTCTGTGTATCTGTGAGATGGAATTTCTGTAGATGTCGAGTGGCTTCTTAGATCATTTTGTGTGCTGTATGGTAACCTGTATGCAGGGCAGCATTTTCTTTCAGGATTGTGGGTTACTCAGCCGTGAATGCAGGAGGGAGTGCCAGACTGTCTGGGAGGGTTGTCTGAGGATGTTGGGGAAGATGTGATGATGGAGTACTGAAGGCACAGTTGAGGGGACAGTTTATGTTTGCCAAGGCTGGCCACACTAGAAAAGCATGCTTGTGGAATGGTAGCTGGGGAATAGCTGACAGGGTTCCTTGGGCTGTGGACCGATGTGGGACCAGCCTGCTCCCCTCAGAAGCAGAACTTAAGACTGCTTGAACTGCAAGTGTGTGTTTGTTTTTGGAATGGTGCCCCCCTTTTTATGGTGGCACTTTTGAAGACCAGGAAGGTAGTTCAGTTTAGAGGGAGGTGGTGGCATCTGCAGGTCGGTGAGAGTTGGGATAAGGTTCTTGGCCTGTGGATTTTATTTGTCCTGGTTACCTGTAGAGTTGTGTAACTCCTGCTCATGAACTGCTGGGCCATTGCAGGACTCCACACCACCGTGACCACATACAGTTGAGATGTATTTGTAATACAGTGTCATTTTCATGGTGGTGTTTTGTCCTAGATGCAACTTGAGTTCCTTGATAAGCTTTCCAGACTAACTGGAGAGATTTCCTCAGGTTTCAAGTTCTAAAGTTCATAACTGTTCATCATGAGACCACAAGAGAGGCAGGCTCTTAGGAGATACGGGAACATTCTTTCTGTTTTACATTTGTTGAAGAAGAACCATTGTCCACAAAGTCCTGAAGTAAATCAAGCTCAGGAGATCTGGGTAGCTCTGTGTTACTCGCCGGAGAAATGGCCATCAGGGCACTGCAAAGAGTGGATGGAAAGGTCAGGGCTGACAGGAATTAAATCTAGTCCTGTGCACCTGGGTGAGAGAATGACCTCACATTGGTTTGAAATGCTCAGGGATAGAAATAATGAGTTTTAGGGATCCCTGGGTGGCGCAGCGGTTCGGCGCCTGCCTTTGGCCCAGGGCGCGATCCTGGAGACCCGGGATCGAATCCCACATCGGGCTCCCCGTACATGGAGCCTGCTTCTCCCTCTGCCTGTGTCTCTGCCTCTCTCTCTCTCTCTCTCTCTCTCTCTGACTATCATAAAAAAAAAATGAGTTTTAGGTCCTAGGTCAGAAATGATACTGTAGCTGTAAGAAGACTCTCTCCTTCTGCATCATCCCGATCTCTTTGTGCACTGCCTTATTTTGAGTAATTATTCTCAACCTCACTTTGGGACTGTAGAAAAGCTTCAAATAAGAAGCTTGATATAACTTTCATAAAATCAAGTAATGGGTCTTGGGAGTACACCAGGGAAAAGTGACTGCTATTCATTTTTAACAGTAAATATCTAGAGGCTTTTTTGGGTCATTTTATTTATGCAGAATGTTAAGAAAGAAAACTTGGCCAACCGGATGTATAGAAGAAAATATTATTTAAGTTGCTTAGGTTGAGAGGTAATGATATGTAAATTGAACCCAAGAAAGAAAGAAATTGATACTTTATCAAAACTTACTGTCTCTACTACTTGTTTTGTTTATTAAGTGTGGTTCATTGATGTTATAACCCATATTCTGCTGGAGAGCACGAGACTATTTCATCATCACTTTTGGGGAAAAGTACAAAAGAGATGATTTATTGAAACTGCAACCATTGTGTTCTAATGATCCTGCAAAAACGTGGTGCCAATTATCTTTCTTTTCTCTGTTTTTCAGGGTCGACATGTTAAAACAGGTCAGCTGGCGGCCATCAAAGTTATGGATGTCACTGAGGTATGGTTGGGTCACAAATAGTTTTAAAGAAATCATTATATAAAAAATAAGATCCTCCATCCCTCTAACCCCCAATGTAATAGTATTACTCTGTTTGTAGAATCGATCTTGAACAAATTGCCCCCCTGTGACATTGTGGGTTCATAAGGTCCAGCAGACTAGTTGGCTTAAATTGTTGCAGATGGTCCCCCAAGTAACTAGGAATCAGTAGCATTTTCTTAAAAAAAAACAAAAAACAAAAACCAAAAAAAAAAAACGGAGTGATGTCATCCTTGGCAACTTAATGGACCATAATTGGAAACATCTCTAATGGAAAAGTAAAGATTTGAGAAGGGCTCATGGAGGTCACATGGATAGGGAGATCGAGGGGGTGTGGGGTGGGGAAAGACTTCTCTAGGGTATTAGGCCACATTTGGGCCATTTCTTTTATTTTTAACATGGGGAAAGAAAACAGATCCAGCCAAGTTCCCAGAGGTTTGAAAACAGAAACATCTGCTAGAATGCTGAGCAGATTGTTGGCAAAATTTAGTAGCAAAAAATAGTTCTTGAAACGGTCACATGAGGATTTACTCTGTAGCTTTAGATGGGAAAGAGGAGAAATTAACTCACACAAAAGTAAGTGTATATGTCCCTGTGCATGTACATACATGCACAAGTCCATATTTAACTTTTTGAAGATAACCATAGACTGCAGTGAACCAAATCCATCTTACTTTAAATTATTTTTATCTGAAATTTTACTTTTCATTCTCATGGTTGCTTCTAACTTGCCTAATTATAAATAAGATTTACCATCATTATCATAGATTCTAGAGTTAGCTAGCAGCCGTGGGGATCTGGGATATCGTTTAAAAATTTTTTTCTTTTCTTTCTTTCTTTCTTTCTTTCTTTCTTTCTTTCTTTCTTTCTTTCTTTCTTTCTTTCTTTCGAGAAGAGGGTGGTGGGCAGAGGGAGAGGGCAGGAATCTCAAGCAGGGGCTCTATCTCATGACCCAGAGATCATGACCTGAGCCAAAATGAATGGTTGGACACTTAACCAGCTGAGCCACCCGGGCGTCCTTAATTGGGTATCTTTAAATCAGACAATAATATTCCCCAAATCTGGGGTTGATCTAGGGAGATAATGACTGAACTGATCTCAGATGTACAGTTGAGTATTCTAGAGAGATTTCCTCCATGGTCCTGTTCTACCCTTGGTCTCCCAAAACATGCTCATCTCCAATATGCATATTTGTTAGTACGAATTATATGTACTGCCGAAGCGAGCACTGTTAGTACGAATTAGAAAACACTGTTGCCTGTGGACTATGAGACAACTGATAGAACTTTATACAAATATTTGAAGATGTGACATTTTATGAAATGGCTGCTCTCATTTTTCTGCCACAGAGAATACTAGAGACTTTATAATGAAAAGGGACCCATTGCAGGCACCTGGGTAGCTCAGTGGTTGAGCGTCTGCCTTTGCTCGGGTTGTGGTCGCATGGTCCTGGGATCAAGTCCTGTGTCTGGGTCTCTGCGGGTATCCTGCTCCTCCCTCTGCCTGTGTCTCTGCCTCTCTCTCTCTCTCTGTGTCTCTCATGAATAAATGAACAAAATCTTTTTTATAAAAAAAATTAAAAGGACCCATTGCTTGGTTGAATGGCCTAAGGAATCTTGTAACATACTATGATAATGGACTGTTCTGTTGCCTTATAGTGACACTATCTTGGATGCTTTCCAGTTAAATATTATTTTTAAGATTATTTTAAAGAGTAGTGAAGGAGCAGAATTTCTAACCTAACTGTAATTTAAATACAGCAGTTAAGTTATTTCTGAAGTGCCCTCTGTGAATGGAATGATGGTTGGCACCTTCCTGTCAAGCCTCCATTCCTGCCACTGTGCATGATGCTGGTGCTGCATTGGGAAATGGTCTAGCTGGAGCCTCTGTTCTTTGGCATTTATTAACACACTTCCTGACTTACTTACTAGCAGATGAGACACCATTTTGAACGTAAGCTTTTGGAATTTTACAAAGCAGTTGGAAGTTCTGAGAGTTGCATTTCTTTTTTTTTCTTTCCATATACATATATGATTTTATTTATTGAGAGAGAGAGAGAGAGAGAGAGAGAGAGCTTGCAAGCATGTGCACATGTGAGAGGTGGTGGTGTGTGGAGGGAGAAAGAGTCTTAAGCAGACTCCCTGCTGAACGTAGAGCCACCGCAGAGCTCAGTACCACGACCCTGAGACCAAGACCTGATCCCAAATCAAGTCAGACGCTTAACCAGCTGAGCCACCCAGGTGCCCCGAGAATTGCATTTTTCTCAATAATATGGTCACTGCTTTTTTTTTTTTTTAAAGTAAATACTGCTACTTTAATAATAGCTATTGTTGGTGCTTTGGTTTCTTTTAATCATCTTTCTGTGAGCATAGCTATGAAATACATATCTATGTGTGTGATGGATGCCTTTTGTATTCCACTTTTGTTGAGTTGTATACAAAAGGTATTTCCTTGCCTGCAGAATCAGGCAATGTTGGACAAATGCATTTTCAGGACTCCTTTAAAAATAATTAAGCAAAACCCATGTGTTCAGGTAAAATGAAAACCAGATGGTGAGTCTTCAGAACAAATACAAACCAAATCAGCCATTTACCATATTGGCCTTTCAGTAATGTTTCTTGTGTGCTGTTTTTATTTAGTGACCTCTATACAGAGTGACCTCTGTGCTATAGCTTGGGGCACAGTCAGGGCTCACAGTGAGTGTTGATTATGGATAGAGGATGTTGTACAGCTGGTACCCTGGAAGACATATCCTTGCCCCTCACATCAAGGGCCTTCCAGCTTGTAAAGTTTTAGACATTGGCCTAGGGGCGGTCTGAGAGCAGGAGGGAGCAGGCTGGAATGAGGGGGAATTTGCAGCTGATGTAGCAATCTTTTTGGATTTCTTCTCAGACTTTCACAATTTTAAGAATTGACTATCTTTAGGATTTTGAAAGGCTCTTTTTAAAGAAAGCTTGTCATTTATCAGAGTGGTTGTGGGAAGGGTTTAAGAAGTCATGTTAAGGATATGTTCAAACTGGAGAAGACCAGAACATGAGATCTATAATGTGGTTTTTGTTTTTGGAATAATTACAGATTCGATGAATTTGCAGAAGATTATATAGGGGAGTCTCATGTACCCTGTACCCAGTTTTCTGCTGTGGTAGTAGCATCTTTGTAACTGAGTTCCTTATGCAAAATCAAGCAAGGCAAATAGTTGCTCTTACAAGTTAAGGACTCAACTCATACTCCAGTGTTCGATTATAGCAAACAAGCCTGTACTGTTATACATGGCTTCAAAACAGTGCAGGCCACTGATAATTGGGCCTGATACAGTCCACAGAGCTTGTTCAGATTTCCCCACTTGGACATGCACTTGTGTGTATGTATGTTTTTGAGTTGTTTTCAGGGAAACTTGATTGAAGTGGTTGTTGGATTCTTGTTAAACTCCTTCCTTTCAGTCCTCGTATCTTAACATGGGGAATGATAGTTTCTGGGATATTCTATTACTTTGAATTAATGCTCTGGAAGGTAAGAAGATAAATCCGTTAGATCAGTAACTCAATTTGGGGTCCATAAACTCATAAAGGAAGATTTATCTCTGAGAATATGTTTTCATTTTAATAATTTCCCCTGAACTTTTTACTATGAAAATGCTCATAATTACAGAATTGTAGAAGAAATGAACACTCTGAGTCACTCTGCTCTTAGACCGCCCCTAGGCCAATGCCTAAATGAACAACTCTGAAGTTGTTAACATTTTGTATGTGTGTTGTATGTGTATTGTTGTGGCACCACCATGACTCTTGTACATACTTGAGTGTGCTTCTCTTAAAATACAATCTTCCATATAATCATAACACCACCTGAAAGAATTAATTAATGCTTACAGAATTTCACTTGATGTTCAGTCTATTCAGATATCCTCAAATGTGCCAAGAATGTTTTTACAGACATTTTTCAAATCCTAGTGCAGCCAAGGTTTGTGCATTACATCTGGTTATCTTTTGACTCACTTTTTGTCTGGTAGCTCCTCCATATCCTCCTGGCCCCTCCTGTTTCGTTTCATTTCATTTCATTTTATTTCTTTTCTAAGAAATTGGCTTTTGGAAGAATCCAGCCAGTTTGTAAAATATCCCACATTCTGGATTTGCCTGTTTCCTTGTGTTGTGCTTTAACTGGTCCCTCCCTCTTACATTTCCTGGAAACTGGAAATTAGGTTGGGAAGCTTAAGACTCTCGATTAGATGATGTGTGTGTGTATATATGTGTGTGTGTAGGCAAGAATACCTCATTCATGGTATTAGATCCTTCCTGTTGTATCACGTTAGGAGTCACAGCCCTCTAGTTGTCTCCCTATTAGTGAAGCCAAGTTTGATCTTTGATTGGAGAGGGAGTTAACCAGAGCTCTCCCCTCTTAGGATGTACTGCTAGCTTCAAACTTTGTTAATAATCTCCAGGGCAATACTTGGGCACTGTGTGAATATTCTGTTCATCAACAGCTTTTTAACTAATTGTTTTGGCATTCATTTGGTGATTCTTTCCTGATTTAGTTATTACAGTGAAATGATGACTTTTAGATTCTGTCTTCTATGTTATTTAGCATCAGTCTATAAAGAAGAGTTTCCTTAGCTACTCCCACCCTTCTTTGTCTTTCTTTTTCTGGATATTGCTATAGACATTGGCAATTCTATTTATTCAATGTGTTTATCAATTAAAGCTATTACTGCTTATTTAATCAAATTGTACCTCATCTGGCTATGGGAGTTAATCCATGCCCTTTGTCATGACTCCTTTAGCTCTAAGTACTTCTGTATTTTCTGACACAAGTAGGTATTTGAAGCTCACTGGCTAGGATTTGGAATCTCTTTGTCTCAAGAGCTGTTGTTCCTTTTAGTGGGAAGTATCTTTAGAAACCAGTATCTGAATGCTTCTTCTCTGAAGTTTTTGGTCCTTGGAATATACTTCTTAAGGATTTGTAGTCAGAAGGCTATGCTCAGAAGTTACTTGAAATATTTCCTTTCTCTGTATGGCTCATAAATTTGTTATTCAGCTCAGTTCAGTTTCTGTTGAGTCATTTATAGGGCTTGCTTTTTCTCCAGATTAATTTTTAAATGTGTAAATCATTTACATTGGTCACAAGTCAAAATCATATAGAAAGGTATGCATTTTGATAGTTTTTAAAAAGCTTACTCTAGATCATCTGGGTGATAGACCACCTCAACCCCTTGTATTGCCATATAGTTACAATGCCCTTATTTGTTTTTGTCATTTGTTTGGGCAAGGTAGTAGGACAAAACATTTCTTGGGGTGATGCAGAGAGAACAGAGGCAAACTTAATATGTGGTATTTCATGTCAAACTGAGATGAAATGGTGCTCTGTGGAGTGCTGTTTCACTGCAGTACATCTCCATGGACTGGGAGTGTTGCATCCACTTCAGTCTCCTGGCCAGTCCCATAGTCTTTCCTCCACTTGGCCATTTTGGCATGAAATGGGGTTAAAGTAGTAGATTAGCAAATTACAGTTTCTGGACCTGCACCAATACCTGGGGACTTGTTAGAAATGCGCTGTCTCACTTTCCACCCAGACTACTGCATTAGAAATTCTAGATTGGGGCTAGGACCCAGCAATCTGGTCATAACAAGCCCTCCTTGGCGATTCTGCTGTACACTCAAGTTTGAAAGCCCATACTTTAATGGAACCTTAGGAAAGAAGCTGGCCGCTCATATCTACAGGTGGAGAATTCTAGCTCAGAGACACTGGCACCTCGTGCTCAGGAATACATTGCTAGTTAGATTACAGGGGTTAGAATCCAGATCTCTGATTCTCAATTTAATGAGCCTTTGAAAGTAGTAATAGTTTGAAACATTAGGTTCTAAGTAGAACTGATTTGATCTGGACCTTAAAGACTGGAAGAGTCTTGATCATTTTTCTCCTTTCTAAAGTTTGTTTTTATCAGATCAGCCAGAGTATACTTTTTTTAATCCTAGGACCAAAACTTTGTGGTTGGTAATTGTGGCATATTCCTTGGAGGAAAGGAAGATGCTGGGCCTGATGGTCATTGGGGTGCAGGAAGCCAGCTGGCAGATTTTATTGCGTACCCTCCATATTCCTTGCAATGTGTTCCTAGGGATTTAAAGCATAAAAGCTTTGTGAAAACATGGCCTTGCCTGGAACAGCCAGCAAAACCCTAGCCTCTGCCTATCATCAAATTGGAGAGGTAGGAGCCCCAGAAGCAGCCCACCAGTGCTAAGCAAGTGAAGATCATATCTGACGGAACAGTGTTTGAGCACCGTCTGAGCTAGGTCCATGGAAGAGCAGGGGGACACATTGCTTGCTCTTATGGACTTCATGCTCTGACGAGAGAGCAAAACAGACTTACTCCAGTGACAAAGCAAGGCCAGGCTTGCTTAACAGTTAAGCAAGTTAAACCAGGCTGAACAGTTTTCTCTCTTTTCAGTTGGAGGGGAGCACAATATCACAAATGTGCTGTTCTTGTCTAGACTGAAAATAAGAACAAAAGAAAGGGAGGGAGAGATCTCTGTGGACTCTGTGACCTGTTGTTCCATCCTTTTGTTCCATCCCGTTGTTCCTCAGAGTCTAGTTAAATGCTGCAGGCCTTAACAGCTTGGTTCTGGCTTCTTCCATTCAGGCAACTGGTGGCACTTTCTCCCTAGCCTTCCCCTGGCTCTGGCCCACTCATCATATCATGGCCGGGGGCTGTCAGGGAAAGGCTGGTCAAGTATCAAGTGAGATGGTGTCAGCTCTAGTGTCAGCTCTGTCATCAGCTGGGTGCCCTCCTCCACCTCCCCCACCCCTGCCCCCAATAGACTTTGCTTTCCTTGTCTTCTGTTTTTTACCTTCCTTTCTTTCTTTCTTTCTTTCTTTCTTTCTTTCTTTCTTTCTTTCTTTGTTTGTTTTGTTCCTTTCTTAACAAGCTACCTTGTCTTTCTCTGCCACTGAGAGAGAAACTGATGTGCCAGGTTTACGGTATGCCAAATTTCCTTATTGGCATTTTCTTACTTTTGATAGCTTCTAATTTAATTTAAATGATCTTGATCTTAGATTGCAATTCCTAATTAGGATTGTTTTCCTTAGTCAGCTTTTCTGTAGATAAAGATCACAAGTCATACCTCTTTTTTATTATTATTAATGGTATAAGTTATTGAAGAAAAACTCTTGATTAAATTTTGATTTATTTTAATTAAAAAGTATGACTGATTTTTGAGAACCAATAATTCCACTGTATCCTCAAAAAGTACAGCAGTATTTCTCAGCCTTATTTTCATTATCACCTCCCTAAGAAGCCTTTTAAGATATTTTTCCTAATCACCCTTTGTGAAATTTTAAAATACCTATGTATCTGTTTCTCTGCTGTATGGATATCTTTATGCTCTGTACATAAGAATGTTAAGTTTTTCTTCTACCTCCAAAACCCACTTTTCATTGCTCTTTGGGAGGGGGATGATATCACTCTAATTGATATCTCCATTGATATCAACCTGGTATAGAATAAAGTAAACATACAACAACCTTATACAAATGAGCCAGGGTAAGCATTATGCTATTGCTAATACTTTCTTTTTATAAAAAAATGTACTAGAGATTAGAATTCATCTAAGGTGATAAAGAAGATTGCCTGGGAAAAGTATAGAATGCATTAAGGGAACTAACATTTTTTAGAAGACTTGGGTTTTTTTTTTTTTTAAAAGATTTTATTTATTCATGAGACACACACACACACACACACACACACACACACACACATACATACACAGAGAGGCAGAGACATAGGCAGAGGGAGAAGCAGACTCCATGCAGGGGACCTGACATGGGACTCCATCCCAGGTCCCCAGGATTAGGCCCTGGGCTGACAGCGGCGCTAAACTGCTGAGCCCCCACCGGGCTGCCCTTTTTAGAAGACTTGTGCCAGCTATCACGTAAGGTATGATACAGGCACTTGCTTGAATTACACACAGTAGACTTTGGAGACAGATAGCATCGTCCTCTCTTTTTAGAATGAAAGAGCGAAGGCTAGGACTCGTTTCCAAGCCTTCCTGATTGTGAAGCCTACTCCTCTTTGAATCCATCAATCCTCTTTTCCCAAAGTGATAGGAAGGGTGATGTGAACTTCTCAACAAATGGGTACTTGTTGAAGTGTTTTATTTTTTATTTTTTTTTAATTTTTATTTATTTATGATAGTCACACACAGAAAGAGAGAGGGGCAGAGACACAGGCAGAGAGAGAAGCAGGCTCCATGTACCGGGAGCCCAACGTGGGATTCAATCCTGGGTCTCCAGGATTGCGCCCTGGGCCAAAGGCAGGCGCCAAACCGCTGCGCCACCCAGGGATCCCTGTTGAAGTGTTTTAAATGCTGGTGATATGATAGTAAAATTTTTTTTAAGGATTAGGGTTTTTTCTTTTATTGACAGAGAATATGTTTCTATTTTGGATTAATTCATTTTAAGAATGCAACTGATTTTTACAAGCAAAGGATGATTTAAACTAGGTCAGCTATATACCTCATGTTGTTTTTCATGTTGAAAAGCCTTCATTTTATTGATGGATAACAACAGTTGATATTCAGAAAAGTGATCTGCTTGAAGTTTCACTTATTGCCAAAATAGCATCCCAGTCTTCCATTCATTGCAATCATGATATATCCTAGTTCACATTAGAAACATCGTATAGTGGTGGTCTGTAGTTAGGTTCTAATGCAGCAAATAAGTTGCAATACCTTGTAAGTTGTAGGTACTGGTATCTTTTTTTTTTTTTTTTAAGATTTTATTTTATTTGAGAAATCGAGCAAGAGTGAGAGAAAGCATGGATGGGATGAGGGGCAGAGGGAGAAACAGACTCCTTGCTGAGCAGGTTGCCCAATGTGTGATGTGGGGCTCCAGCCCAGGACTTGGGGATCATGATCTGAGCTGAAGGGAGACACTTAACTGACTGAGCACTCAAGTGTCCCGGTACTCAGATCTTTGATGAATTGTACAGGTGATCTAATTTTGGTGGATGCTTGGAGAAGCTTGTAATAGATGTGCATTATTGTTTTCATTGTCCAGGAAAGTTATAGTAATATATTGTTGCCATAGAGGACTTTGAAGTTGTGATCCTGTTAGCATTCTCAGTCTTTGTAATAAGAATACTAAGAATAATCATAGATGTTATACATTAGCCATAAGAATTGATCTCTTCACACTTGAATTTCATCCCTCTAAGGAAAGAAAATAAGAGTCCTTTAAAATTATTAGTGATTAGAAAGAGACAGTACATTTTTGGGTTTTGTTTTTAGAATTGTCACTGAACTAATAAAAATGATTTATCTTTTTTCTACTCTTTCTTATGAAATATTTTCTTATAAATTTGAGGCCTATAAATATTTTTCAAGATGAATTTATAGTTTATGAACCTTATAGAAAGTCAGCCTCTTTATTCAATAGTCCTGTGCTGGCTTTTACCCAAGACAGTAGTAACACCCTTTGTTGGACTAGGGCCTAGAATTATGTTTAATGAAAGTTCAGTTTCCTCATCTGTAAAGTGGAATAAAAATTCCAGGCTTTTGTCAGAATTATAGAATAGATGTAAAGTGTCTAGCATATTAATTTTTTACACAGTAAATGAGGGTTTTTGTTGTTGTTTCCTTCTTCATTTTTGCTGAAGACTTTTGTTACTCCTAGACTTTTTTTACTCTCCTTTTTAGATACTCTTGGCCTCTCCCAGGTGGCCTTCTTCTTTTTCATTCCTGAAGGCTTCTGCATCAGGTGGCTTCTTTGTCCCCTGGTTATAGGCATCACTGTATCTCGTTGGCAATTACTTTTGTCTGGCCCTATGAGTAATTTTCTAGTGCTGTTCTAACAACCACCTAGAGAACAGTTTCCGCACATTTTTATTGTTCTATTATTCTGTACTAGACTAGAAACTGTAGGGAGTTTGTACTAGATTAGAAACTCTTTGTTAAGGGGTAACTCTTAGGGTTCTCATAGACCTTCTAGGCTTAGGACAGAGCCCTTCCCATGGATAATGCTTAGCTTTGCTGTTTTCGAAAGAATGTCCTAGCAGTTTTCCTTCCTTCCTTCCTTCCTTCCTTCCTCCCTTCCTCCCTTCCTTCCTCCCTCCCTCCCTCCCTCCCTTCCTCCCTTCCTTCTTCCTCCCTCCCTCCCTCCCTTCCTTCCTTCCTTCCTTCCTTCCTTCCTTCCTTCCGATTCTGTTTATTCAAGAGAGAGAGAGCGAGAGAGAGCGAGCATAAGAGGGGTGGGTAGTAGAGGGAGAAGGAGAAACAGACTCTCCACTGAGCAGGGAGGGAGGGAGTTGAATGCAGGACTCACATCCTGAAACTCTGGGATCATGACCCTAGCTGAAGGGAGTTGCTTACTGACTGAGCTACCCAGGCACCCCTGTCCTGGCAGTTTTAAAGCAGAATTTACAGAAGTGTTTTGGGCATTGACATAAAATATATATACCTTTAATAAATTAGATGCAGTTCTTAATAGATATGTCCTAGTATATTTTTATTGTATTATTGTACTCTATAATCATATGTTTTTTCTGTTACTTTGTGGGATAATTTTAAATATTAAAAAGAAATAGAGAAAAATTTCATTTATTCTTACCAAAAGTATGACAGAGTACTAATTGCTTTGGTCAGATGCAGTTTTGATTCATTTGGGACTGGAAATGGCAAATATCAACCATGATTTGCAGGGGTGTTTTGTTTTGTTTTAATACTGTTCATGAAGTTGCCTTAATTCATTCATTAAAACCATTACTGAACACCTAGTCTTTTTAATAATACCTACTATCCTCAGATCCGGGGTAGAATAGAAAATTAATTATGCTCTAGAAGGAGCTATTCTTGATCTCTTGGTAAAACAAAACTTGCTTTGAATGGATGCTCTTTGTAATTGTTAATGAGCACTCTCCAGGCCACTTCTGTAAGTTCTGTTGCTACATGAATCAAAGACATTTTTCTAAGTAAGTAGTTGAATAAAAAAGTCACAGCAAAATCTGCATAACCTAAATTGCTAGTTTCAAAATATGGGCCCTGTTCTTTTAAAAATCTCATCTTCTTTCCCCACCAGCTTTTTTTTTTTTCCAATTGTTGGGCTATAAGTGCAAAATTTTGTTTTTCATCTTGACATCTCCCTTCCTGTTTCTATTCCCAGCAAATTTTTTGAAAAAGCTGTGTGTTGGAGGTTCTCAAGACCATCCTCAGGTTTGATGATTCACTGGGAGTACACAGGATTCAACATATAGTACCCTCAACCATGATTTGTACAGTACGATGGAAGAACACAAAGCAAAATTAGCAAAGGAAAAAGGCACATGGGATAAAGTGCAAAGGAAACCAGACACAACCTATTAGGAGTCCTATCCCACTAGAGTCGTATAGAATATGCCTAATTCCTCCAGTAATAAGTTGTCAAAATACATGTGAAGTGTTGTTGTCTGGCAGGAAAGCTCATTAGAGACTCCGTACCCCAGATTTTTTATTTGGAGCTGGTCACATAAGCACATCTGCTGATATGTACCAAAAATTTCAGACTCCTGGCTGGAAAGCAGGGGTTCAACAATAGACCACATTGTTCAAACCATCTAGAAATGGTGAGCCACTCTTATCAATTCTGGGAGTGGTGGAAACCTTCCTGACATCTTAGACCCTTACAAGCAGGACTTTTAGTGATAGTATTCTCAGGTCCTGGGACCAGACTCTTCTGAACTCTACATTCACTTATCACTTGCCTTTTCAGCATCTCTAATTGGGTGTCTAATGGCCCAAACTCAATGTATGTCATATGAGTTCCTTGTCTTTCCTCCATAGACGTGTTCCTCCTTCAGCCTTGACCTTTCTCAATTGGTGGCATCCCCAACCTTCTGTTTGCTCAGGCCAAAAAACCAAAAAAGCCTAGGAGTCTAGGGACTACTCTGCCTAATATATATAACACTCATCTCATTCGTTAGGAAATCCTGTTAGTGTTCCCTTCCTTTGAACAATACCCAGTTTGTGTCAAAATAATCTTTGCCCTTGGTGGCCAGTGGGAGGCAGTAAGCCACAAATTAATAACTATGGAATGTGGATTATAGGTGCAGGAGAGTCTATTATACTGTTTTCTCTACTTTTGTATATTTGAAACTCCTAACAAATTTTAGCAGTCTGTAAGAAACTATCACACATACGGATCTGTCCCTTCCCACTACAGCCTCTACTACTACTGCCCCCCCCACCACCACCCTGTCCACCCCTCTTTTCTCAGTATAGCAGCCTAGTGATTCTTTAGAAACAAAGTCTGATCGGAATCTATCACTGATTCCTTACTGAGCTCACAGTAAAATCCCAGGCTCTTGGGGATCCCTGGGTGGCGCAGCGGTTTGGCGCCTGCCTTTGGCCCAAGGCACGATCCTGGAGACCCGGGATTGAATCCCACGTCGGGCTCCCGGTGCATGGAGCCTGCTTCTCTCTCTGCCTGTGTCTCTGCCCCTCTCTCTTTCTGTGTGTGACTATCATTAAAAAAAAAAAAAAAAAAAAATCCCAGGCTCTTAGAGTAGTTGACAGTACTCATCAGATTGCCTCCTGCCCTGTTCTGTCTCATACCTCCTCTCCTACTCCCCCCCCCCCCCCCCGCCCCCAACTACACAGGCTTGCTCATTCTTTCTCCTGCCAGGGAGCTCCTACTCCCATTTACTATTGTTCCCCTCATCCCCTTTCATGACCTTATGGCCCAGTCCTTCACCTTCATGCCCAGTGGCACTTTCTAACCAACCCCTAATGCCCATACCTTGTTGTATGTTTTCCAATTCCATCACACAGTGTATAACTGGCCTATTATACTTAGTGTATATCACTTTCCTCTACCATTGCTCCATTTCATCCCTTCTCACCCTGGAATATAAGCTCCATGGTAACAGGGATCTTTGTTAATTGTTTTCAGTGATGCATCATCCCAAGTACCAAATTCAGTGCCTGGCATATATAGAAGGCATTTCATGAATGATAGTTGAATGAATGGTCAGTCTTGTGACACATACTAGAAATCTACTAGAGTTCGTCTTTTTTCTTTTTTTATGTGAAGAATCCAAAGCCCAAAGAAGTTATATGTAGTTGGTTAATGGTTTTGTATGAGTGTGTGTGTGAACATGTGTGCTTTTGTTTATGAAACTATTTGAAAATTAAACTTTTATTAATCTTTTAATTATGTATCCTGAGATACCCTTTGAGATGTAGTAAAATGGTGAAGCAGTACGATTGGAAAGAACAGGTTTCAAATACCCCATGCCTATTCCATTGAAATGCTTTACCTTTTAAAATGGTAACCCTTTTTTAAGAGGACCTCCTTAACCCCACCAGACCTGATTTTCTAAAGTTAATTCCAATAGCTGCTTTCCAGTTTAAATTCTTTTTATAGGTACTGAGTATAAATTCATAGCCTAAACTAAACTGCCCATATAATAAAACTTACTGAAATTGCTTGTTTTCTTACTCTGTCAATGTCCAGTGATAATCCACAGTGAGAACGTATAGTTACTATGACAATGAAAGAGCTTTTAGGATAAAAGCTTTACTTGTTTGTTTGGAGAAACCTTACTGCCTCTCCTCCCCTCAGAATCATACTCTGAGAGAAGGAAAATGAGAAATCTCTAGTGACAGAATCCATATCTTCTAATTATTCTGACTTCTGTACTTACCTATAGAAAAGGGTGTTGACTTTAGTGGGAATGATCTAAAGCAAGATTAGAGAAATAACTGGTTGGTTGGCTAAGTTTTTAGCTTCCACATTGGCAGTATTGTGGGTGCAGTGCTAATCCACACATGGCCCTTAAGCAGTGCAGGAAGCTACCCCAACAAGCTGTCCTTTGGCAAAAGAGCAGACTCTGAGAGAACAGCCTCTCTGCCTAGTCCCCATAACAGCTAGGCTGTGCCACAGATGCAACTCTCCTAGATTTATAACTCTACATGCTGATGTGGTTTAACAAAGCCTAGATTATATTATAACTGTAATCCTGCCCCAAAGCTTGTTTTGTTTTAATTTTTTTTTACAGATTCAAATATGTCCCTTTGAACCTTGGGCATTGTATTTATTCAGTATGTGTTAGAGGTTTTCAATGATCTTTCGGATCATTATAATTGTCAGCTTCTATTCAAAGCCATGGTGAGGTGAAAGAAATTGATCTGCTGGCTCCTCTTAGTAGTACTCACTGCTGCTAATTTGTCGTCCACTCCGACAGAGTGCAAGCCCTGAGGAGGTGGAAACCTGCCTCTAGGCCTGGACTGCTACTGTGATCTGTGATTCATGGTTGTCACGGTGTCTGGGGGCTCTGAAGTCCAGCAGAGTTTTCACAAGGCCTGAGAACCTTGTGCCAGTTTATCTTGTTTCTTTTATGTCTGGACATTCTCAGATACCTTTATTCTTTCTCCTTAATATACCTGTGTTGTAGCAGTGTGTTTTCAGGTTTGGAAAGATTTTAAAGAACCTACTTCTCAAGGGTAACTGTGTCTACTTGCCTTTGTATGTGAAGTATAACATGAATACAGAGAAAGGCATACATTAGAATTAACAAATTTCAAAAAAGTGAACACATCTACTCAAGAACCAGCAACTAGATCAAGAAACAGGACATTGCTAGCCTCCTAAGAGTGCCCCTGGTGCCCTGTTTCGGTCAGTAATTCCTCCCTGCCCCCAAGAATAACCAGTATCCTGACTCCTAACATGAAAGATTATTTTTGCTTATGTTTGTATTTGATATAAATGGAACCATATGGTACTATTATGTCTGGCTTCTTTTGTTTAACATTATGTTTGTGAGATCCATTCATGTTGCTGCACATAGAAATTGTTTATTTTCATTTCTTGTTTTTTTAAGATTTTATTTATTTATTCATGAGAGACAGAGACAGAGAGAGAGAGAGAGAGAGAGAGGCAGAGACACAGGCAGAGGGAGAAGCAGGCCCCATGCAGGGAGCCCGACATGGGACTGTATCCCAGGACTCCAGGATCATGCCCTGGGCCGAAGGCAGGCACTAAACCGCTGAGCCACCCAGGGATCCCCATCATTTCATTTTTTAAAGATTTTATTTATTTATTCATAAGAGACACAGAGAGAGTCAGAGACCTAGGCAGAGGAAGAAGCAGGCTCCCTCTAGGGAGCCTGATGCAGAACTTGATCCCAGGACCCCCGGATCACAACCTGAGCCAAAGGCAGACGCTCAACCACTGAACCTTGCAGGTGCCCCTTATTTTCATTTCTTCTAGTATTCTGTTGTGTCTCACTAGTTTCCAAGTGAATATCTCTCTCCAGTTGGGTGTAGAGCTAGTCATGCAGCCTAGCACCACCATCTTGGACACAGTAGGTACTGAATTGACTTGCTGTAGAAATAGAAGGAAATTTATCCAGTGTAGGAACTTCTCCTTTATTAGATAAAGAGATGCTGAGGTGCATGTTATAGGGAAACCTTCACTTCTTTATTTCTCATGTTTGGGCATGATGAAATATTTAACCTCTTTACTGATTTAATATTATTTGCTTAACTACAAGAGTCATGAGAAAGAGTGGGTAATGTTGCTAACTTTTGATGACTGTAAATAAAGTATTACTTAGGAACTTTTTCAGAACTCCCGTCTTCACTGGAGTTTTTTTTATACCACACCCTTGGGGGATTCTTCTTTGGCTTGGGTCTTAGCAGTGATGTCACGCTGCCGTCCAATTTTCCTCCTGTTTGTGAGGCTGGTTGGCTTTTCTGCTGACCTTGCTTCATGTGGAGCATGTCCTCCCCGCCTCCCTTAAGGTGGTGGAAGTTTGGGGTGAAATAAAGATGGGGAGATGAAACCAAATATAAAATTCCAAGCAAGCCTGTGTTCTTGCCCCACCCGACTTCTGACCAGCTCCCTCTCTCCCTCAGTTCCTCACAGATTTTCAGGTGAGAAATATCTCAGGCTCTACTTCTTCTTATTTCTAAAGAACAAGGATGTTTAAAACAAAGTCTTTGGTGTGACATTCTGTCATAACTAAGAGAGCAGCAGTAACTGTAATAACTGTTAGGATGTGGGAATGTGTCATTATGTGGTATTTCCTGGTGGTGAATCACCTTCCCAAGAGCCCCCTTGGTTATCACTTCTCTTGTGAGTGAGAGGAGATGTTCTTTGAAGAAAAGAGTGGACAGACACTTTCTTTGTCACTGTTTCACTCTTAATGTGCCTGGCTATAGCTAGTCTTCTCTCACTTTGTTCACTTACTGAAGTTGCAGGATTTTTTTTACCCCCCTGCAGCTAGGACTAAAGAAGATTCCCTGGTTGTTTGCTCTTCCCTAAGTTGTTTAGAAAGAAGAAGAAAATGACTACACAGATGTTTTTGTTCAAAAGGGGAAAGGAAAAAAGGCTGTTAAGATAGAAGAGATTAACATTTGGAACTGCCGGGTAAAGCAGCAGCCTCTGGGTCTTTGTGAGAGCCCTGGTGTGACTGGATCCAGTTGCCCTGTGTGACTTGGTACATTTGGAGTGATACTGCTCACAATTCAAGCAGCCCTTTCTTATCTTTTCTCTTCACCTTCTTTAAACTAACAGGGGACTTCTTATATGATAGTTTGAGTAAGTTGACTAACATTGAGTCCTGCTATATTTGTATAAGTGCTTTGTAATGATACTCTGGTTCATAGTTTGTGTGTGTGTAGGGCAACTGCCATTATCCTTTAGTCAGTCCAGAGACCAAAAGGATTGTGGTCATATTTGTAATGGAAAATGGATTGTCATAGTGAAGTCCAGCAAAGTGAGTTGTTATTTTCAAGATAAGCCCTACTGCTGTACTAGCAACCGTTGTTCTAGTTCTTCTCTGTGTGTTTTTATTTTCCCCACTAGGAGGATGGAGAGTACAAGCCCATTTCTCCTGCCTGCTGGTCAGCAGATGAATGCTGTCTGGTGTGGGTGCAGTGTGTGTAGGGGTTGTGGCTTGGCAGCTCATGAAGAGGGTTATTGGCTTCGTGTAGACAGATGCAAGGACTCTGCATCTTCCTCTTAAACCATGGAGCCAGTGGCTATAGCCCCACTTGTGGTTTGAATACAGCAAAATTTATAGCTGATGTTGCTTCAGGTAGAGTTGAGGTCATCACAGATGGTGAATGTTTTCTTAACTGCTCTCGTCATGTTAACTTAGAAGTTCAAGGTCTTTGGGGCCTTTTAGTTTTGCTGGTAATGCTTATCTTCTCAGTGGTAAGAAAATGAAATTTTATCCTTCCCTTCCTCTAAGAAAAGTTTAGCATAATGACAATGGTATATGTTTATATTTATTACAAGTTACTTAAAAACTTATTACAAGTTTTAAAATTTATTATAAATTATATATAAATTAAGTACGTTTATGGTATACAAATCATAGCTCAAATAGTAGGAACAAAAAGTTTAAGTGCCTTCTAGAGTACTGTTTTTGTTTAGTTTATGAAATGTAGATATTCTAGAGAGAAAATAGAAATAAAAAGATGAAAAAGCATTTCACAATTCTGTCATCTTGGCTTACTTATTGTTAACATGTTAGTGCATATTTTTCTAGTTTCACATATATTCTAGATACATACATGTGCCTTTATGTGTAAAATTATTTTTACATAAATAAAAATGTCACATTTTTAAAATGATAAAATAGCCCTTTTTCTAACATTAAAAGTAATATACTGTGTAGAAAATTGAAAGATGGAAAACCTTTTTCCTTACACTGCCCCTGCCCCTTACACTGCCCCTGCCCCTGCCCCTTACACTGCTCCTTAAGTTACAAGGTATTTGTCATTATCTTTATTATTTTAACTTACTGCTTATAAAGAAAACTGGAGTTAAGGAAAGGAAGCAGTATACGACTTAGGAAAAGCCTGATGACTGTTTGAAACTAACATACTATTTTAAACTTCTTTGATAGATTCTGTGTATTTCTACTGATACCTGATTCACATCTTCCATCACCTGGTTAATTGAGGTATTTCAGTCTCAGTATTTGTCTACAGAATATCTTCAGCATCTGTTGTTTCATTTGTATGGAAGGGAAGATAGCTGGCTGCCAGCCTGTCTCTAAGCTGGACTGTGACCTCATGTCACATTTTTTAAATGATAAAATAGCCCTTTTTCTAACATTAAAAGTAATATACTGTGTAGAAAATTGAAAGATGGAAAACCTTTTTCCTTACACTGCCCCTGCCCCCATCCCTCTGCCTACCCCCACAGGATAACTATAGTTGACTTTTTGATGTGTTTCCAGTCTTGTGGATTAAAGCTATTTCTTACTGCTGTTAATCACTCAAGGAACTCCCCACTGAACATGTGTGTTTATTTATATGGCTGCATTTAGTTTAAAAATAAGCTTGTATTTATTCTAAGAAGATTTCTCCTAAACAGTTTAGCTCAGTGCTGTAGTCTTAGTCAGTCTCAAACATAAACTTAAGTCACTGCTTGACAGTTCACTTCTACCTTTAAGCTTGCTAATAGTATGTATATACCTTTTATATTTATGTAGTGCTTACTTCTGTCTGTATGCTTTGTACAGTGTGGCCTTTAGGTTGTAAAATACTACAGAATAGGCTAGTTTCAGTATCTTTGTAATACTGTGTGGCTGGAAGCACTTTTTATTTTTAGTTGTTTTTTCCATTGGCCTACAAGGTCTTGAAAGGCGGCACTAATTGCCACTATACAACATGGTTGCTTAATCTCCATACGTTTTCCTTGACAGCTGCTCCTTAAGTTACAAGGTATTTGTCATTATCTTTATTATTTTAACTTACTGCTTATAAAGAAAACTGGAGTTAGGGAAAGGAAGCAGTATACGACTTAGGAAAAGCCTGATGACTGTTTGAAACTAACATACTATTTTAAACTTCTTTGATAGATTCTGTGTATTTCTACTGATACCTGATTCACATCTTCCATCACCTGGTTAATTGAGGTATTTCAGTCTCAGTATTTGTCTACAGAATATCTTCAGCATCTGTTGTTTCATTTGTATGGAAGGGAAGATAGCTGGCTGCCAGCCTGTCTCTAAGCTGGACTGTGACCTCATGTCTGTGATCGATGGACACAGCTGTGGGCTTTCCATGTGTGCTTGGCAGCACCAACACCCCAAACATCTGGTTTAAGAATGTAGTTCTCTTCTCCTGCAACTCTATGAAAATTATTTGGTGCATAATGGAATAATGCCAAGTATCCTTACTCGGTATAGAAGTCACAAGTGACTCCAGAGGAGCCCAGGGTGGCTTTCTCTGCAGACTTGAAGATATCAGTGAATTGAAAGTATCACTGTCTTACTGAGTATGTACCTATAAATCACTTGGTCCAGTGCCACGTGGATACATGCTACTTTTCTTCATCCTAAGTTTAAGAAATGGCTATTTTGGTGTAACAGGTAACAAAACCAGCAGTGCAGGTTTTGGCCAGAGTGATTTAGTTTGATTCACATCTCACAAGGATTGCAGTGTCTGAGATGCATTTCTCAGCTCCTGTACATTTTTAGTGAGGATGTTGAGGCAAAATTGCATAGTACCACTGTGGGGTTTTTCCTGCTCTCTCTCTTCCCAGTGCCTACAACGGTGTATGTTACAGTTGATGATAAATGTAGCAGTTTATATTGCTGGTTTGGGGTGGATGAGTTGGGCAGGTTCTAACGTGGTAATATCTTTCTTTGTTTTTAGGAGTTTGGGTTGGTGAACGGCCTTTCAGAGTCTTCACTGGAGAAATTTATTTGAACATGTTACTGATTTGCATTTTGATCTCTGTAAACCAGGGTTTCCCCTCAGAGGAGATGCCATTTGAGGTGCTTACTTTGTGTATTCTGCTGGCGATGATCTATTTTCTTTTGTTCCTTTTTCCTTTTCTTTGGTGCAGAAATCTCCACACCTCCAGTCTCAGGGGTAGGCATGGGATAACTTCTGGTCTTTTTTTCTTGCCCTCTGTGAGAGTTCTAGTTTTAAACAGTTACTCGGACTTGGCCAGCCTGATTTGGGAGGCTGCCCTCATGTATTTTGCTTCCATGTCATTTAGAATACAGGGACCCAGTGATCCCTGGGTGAGGACTACCATATTCTTTAGGGAGTGGCACTGTTTGACTTTCACCAGACGGAGAGCATCTGTAGTGTCCTCAGGCCTTCCTTTCAGATCTCTCTTCCAGTGATTGTAGCCTACAGTTTAAGTTTTCACTGTGTGTGTGAGTGTGTGTATAGAAGGAAGAAAATGGATTAAGGAACATGATCTCAAGTTAATGAGCTATTTTTAGACCAAAATGACTTACTACAATTTTGTGAAATACATATAGTAGACCACTCTAAAGTTCTACATAAAGTGATTGTGATTAATAACAAAAAGTTTGCTAATCATTATCTTTCTGATAATCTAAAAAAGAAATCTATACTTTTGCTTTATTTATTTTCCTCATTAAACTTTTGCTTTAACAGGCAAAATTCTGTAACAGATTTTTGTGAAGATGTTTGCATTAAAAAGTACTAATTTTAAAAACTAGTACTTAAAACTGCCATACACACACAAAACAAATGATCCACAAAACATTCTCCTTTCCTTCTGAAGGTTTTACAATGCATTGTTATCATTAACCAGTTTTTTACTATTAAACTTAAGCGGCCAATTGACGCAAACAGTTCTGAGACTGTTCTTCCCCCACTGATTAAGACTGGGGTGGCAGGTATTGGGGATAATATTCATTTAGCTTTCTGGGCAGTGGGCAGACTGGGTGACCTTGCCAGCTCCAGCTGCCTTCTTGTCCACTGCTTTGATGACCCCTAAGCAGCTGTCTGTCTCATGTCCTGAAGAGCAAAACGGCCCAGAGGAGGATAGTCAGAGAAGCTCTCAACACACGTAGGCTTGCCAGGAACCATATCAACAATGGCCGCATCACCAGATTTCAAGAACTTGGGACCATCTTCCAGCTTTTTTTCCAGAACAATGATATATCTTATATTTTAGCTCAGCAAAAGTAAAAGTAATGTGAGCTGTGTGACAATCAGGCACAGGTGCATATCCAGTGATTTAGCCTGGATGGTTCAGGATAATCACCTGAGCCATGAAGCCAGCTGCTGCCATTGGTGGGTCATTTTTGCTGTCACCAGCCACGTTGCTACAATGAACATCTTTGACAGATATGTTCTTGACATTGAAGCCCATACTGTCCCCAAGAAGAGCCTCACTCAAAGCTTCATGGTGCATTTCAACAGACTTTACTTCAGTTGTAGCATTGACTGGAGCAAAGTTGACCACCGTGCCAGATTTAAAAACATCAGTCTCCACTTGGCCCACAGACACAGTACCCATACACCAAGTTTGTAGATATCCTGGAGAGGCAGACACAAGGGCTTATCAGTTGGATGAGTTGGTGGCAGAATGCAATCCCGAGCTTCAGGCAGTGTGGTTCCACTGGCATTCCCATTTTTATGGGTGACTTTCCTCCATCCCTTGAACCAAAGCATGTTAGCACTTGGCTCCAGCATGTTGTCACCCTTCCAACCAGAAAACTGGCACAGATGCTACTGTGCCAGGGTTGTAGCTAATTTTCTTAATGTAGGTGCTGACTTCCTTAACGATTTCCTCGAATCTCTTCTGGCTCTAGGGTGGGTCATTGGAATCCATTTTGGTAATACTAGCAATTAGTTGTTTTATACCCAGTGTGTAAGCCAGAAGGGCATGCTCATGGGTCTGTCCATTCTTGGAGCTACCTGCTTCAAATTCACCAACACAGGCAGCAACAATCAGAGCACAGTCAGCCTGGTTGGTATGTGCCTGTAATCAGTTTTTGTTTTTGTTTTGTTTTGTTTTTTAAATATTTATTTATTTATTATTTATGATAGACATAGAGAGAGAGGCAGAGACACAGGAGGAGGGAGAAGCAGGCTCCATGCCAGGAGCCTGATGCGCGGGACTCGATCCCGAGACTCCTGGATCGCACCCTGGGCCAAAGGCAGGCGCCAAACCGCTGAGCCACCCAGGGATCCCCTGTAATCAGTTTTTGATAAAGTTTCTGTGTCCTGGGGCATCAATGATGGTCACATAATATTTACTGGTCTTGAATTTCCACAGGGAGGTATCAGTGGTGATATCATGTTCACGTTCAGCTTTCAATTTAGCCAGACCTAGGCATTCTTGAAGGAGCCCTTTCCCATTTCAGCAGCCTTTTTCTCAAATTGTTTGATGGTTCTTTTGTCCATCCCACCACCTTTGTAGATCAGATGGCCAGTAGTGGTAGACTTGCCTGAATCTATGTCCAATGACGACAATGTTGATGTGAGTCTTTTCCTTTCCCATTTTGGTTTAGGTTTAGCGGTGGTTTTTCACAACACCTGTGTTCTGGTGGCAAACCCCCTTTGCTTTAAATAATTACTGTGCAGCTGGCTCACTGTTCGTTGGGGTGCATGGAGGACCATAGGAGGTAAAAGAAGCAAGGTTAAGATAAGATATAAATTTATAGCTTCAGAATTTGTGGAAACTTCATTTGGTTGGCCTGTTTAAATTGGATTACTTTAATCCCATATTATTGCCTTCCACTCTAAAAGATTTATTTGATGGGAAACACGTTTTATTCCTATAGGCAATAAAATTTACATTTTAAATAATAATCTACATCTTTTAAGATCACATTTAAAGAAAGATTTTCTTTTCTAAGATTTTATTTATTTATTAGAGACAGAGAGGGACAGAGAGAGAGAGAGAGAGAGAGAGAGAGGCAGAGACACAGGCAGAGGGAGAAGCAGGCTCCATGCAGGGAACCCGTCATGATTCTTGATCCTGGATCTCCAGGATCACGCCATGGGCTGAAGGCGGCGCTAAACCGCTAAGCCACTGGGGCTGCTCTAAAGATTTTCTGATAAAATACAAATAGTATTCAATATAAGCACTAATATGCATTGTGTTTAGAACATGTCTCAGAATGAAAATACTTGGAATTGAGGCAGAATCAACTGCCCATAGTAGTTGTAACATTCCTTAAGGCTTGGGAGTACATTGATTAACATCAATCACAGAATACGTTTTCTTATTTCTAGTCAAATCACATATTGAAGATAATTGGTTATCTGTTCCCTTCAGTCTTTGAAATCTGGGTTTTTGATATCTTTTCGTGTTTTTCCAAGAGGAGCACCTGCAGTTTAATATTATGTCCTTGTATGAACAGAGGTAACTGCGTATAGAGTTAAGGACACCTGTTGCTAACCATTCTTTAGCATTAGACCTAACCTAACTATAGCAGTCAGAAAGAAAATAGTTTATAGTGGTGTTACCTGTTTTGGTGGCTGGCCAGTGGGTTAGTTGATGGCTGGCATCCTTGCCTAGGCTTTCTTAGCCTGTCACAATAATGAGTCGGTAAACCTGGCAAAGTGTGTGCTATTAATTGTCCACCTACCTGCTGCCAGAAGGCAGGTGATGCCAGAGATTTATGCGGTTTGAGTTCACCTGGACTGCCTCTTTTACAGGCTACTTTAGGAATGCTGTGTGTTCAGAATTGCATTAAATGCTGTTTATAAAGTAAAAGATAATTATAATTCATTTCCCAAACATTGTATTTAAGTACCTACTATGTGCTAGGCACCATGAGAGTCTTTTTTCACACATCCTGTCTTGTGACTCACTGGCCAGGAATGGATTAGAGTTTTTCATCTTATACATAAGGATGGTGAGGCTCAAGGATTTTCTCTCTCTCTCATTTAAAAAAAAAGTCATCTGTCTTACACATTCAGTGTGACAGGCACTGTCACTGTACAGAGATGAACAAGATAGAGTCCCTGTCTTTGGAGCTTATGTTCTCATAGAGAAGATTCATTTTTAAACTAATCATTGTGGGGCAGTGAGTACTGTGAAAAGCAATAATCTGTCTCCAGAGCCGGTAATTTTTATGTAACTGAATGTTTTCATTACCTTTCTAGTTTCTTCTGGAGCTTAAAACTTGCAGTTGGCATGGAGCATAACTAGACTGAAACTTCTAGAGAAGAGGGGCTTTCTCCAGCTGGGAGGCTTGGGGACATATTTTGATAAGTTTCTGTGGCTGGTGCGGAGTATACTGGTATTTGGTTCAGAGCAGAACTTCCCTTTTGGGTTTTATTGAGTGATGTGGGGTCAGTTTGCATATTAATTTAGTGCAGATGGTGGCCCTGTGGAATCAGATACCCACTAGCTGGTCAAGTATAGTCATTTTTCACTTGGAATTTTGAAGCTTCTGATTACATATTCTCATTTTCTCTTTTCACATATTTTGGTGTGTTCCTAAAAAGTAGGGAAAGTTGAGGGAGACCCATTTTAAGTGGGTTTCCTAGTTGAAATTGAAAAATAGGTGGTTTGAGTTTTAACTATTGAAGTCATTATTTCTGGTGCCATTCTGTAGCTTTCCTCTGCACCACAGTAGTGAGAAATGATCACACAGATTTTAAGAAGTTTTGAGAAGTGTTGGAGTGGTCTCCGCATGTGTTAAGTTCCATCATCCCCAGAATGGGAGTAGATGCAGTGCGATATTGCCAAATGAATGATCTTTCCTGAATTCTGTCACCTAAAAGCTCTTAAATGGGGGGATGTCTGTAAGCAATTAGAATATCTTGATTGTATTTTCTGTTTTGCCCGAAGATATGTGAAACTTAGTCATCGTCGTCTTGAATCACTTTTGTGACAAACATCTTTGAATATTGAGAGCTAAGAGAATGGTTCTAAATACGTGGTTTCCACAAGGATCTTCCAGAGACTTCTCCAGGCATGTGAAATGTGTGCCAGAAGTCACTCAGTTGTATTTGATATAAACCACCATTTCAGAACAAAGAGGGGAATGAATCCCTTTCCAGACATGCAGATTATCCACAGCAAAATGAATTGTTTGTAAATAACAAAATGGATACACCTTTAAACTGAAGCTTATTTCCTTATTGTGGTAGTCTCCAGAGCTTAATCGTGCTCTCAGTGCCGCCAGCTAGCTGGCTCTCCTCTGGTCTTTGTCCTCCTGACTCCGGCTGCCTCATCTTCCTAGTGTCTCAACTCAAGAGAATTGCCTGGGCTCTGACTGGGTTCCCTCTCCCTATGAGAGAGCTTGAAATCTCTCTCAAGGCAGTAAGCTGGGGCAATTATAAAGCTTCTCTGGCGTTTCCCATCTCCCAGGGGTCAATTGCCCTGCAATCCCTGGTGTCCAGTGTCTTAAAACTTTTTCTCTGTGTTTTGTCTAATTCTAGTTGTCTGGTGGGAGAGTAAATCTGGTCCTTGATAATCCATCTTGGCCAAGAGAAGTAGTGCCCATCATTCCTTTTAACTGAAGACATTTTTTAGAGCCCAGCCTTTATCTGACTCATCATGTCAGATTTGGTGCAAGAGCCTTTGTGCTTGTGAACACACGGATGGATCCAGTAGGAAATGCACAAACACGTACCACTTAGCATACCCATACCTTCTTCAGAGTTGCGCCCCTTGTTGCCTTTCATTAATTGGGCATACTTTTAGGGTTTTTTTTTCTTTTCTTTTTTTTCTTATAGGGTTTTAAGCAAGACTTTCTTCAGTGTGCACAGTATTTTCTTGCTTGCAGTGTTGGAAGCTTCATGGAGTTTACCACTAGTTTAGGGAAGGGTATGAATGGCCTGAGGCAAGGTCTTCTTTAAGGGACCCTCTGGCAGGTCAGAAAGGTGAAGATAGCATAATGGTTGACCCTGGACTCCATTTACCTTCTGCTTTGCTCTAGGAAAAACTTAAGCTTGGAAATTCTTGATCTCAAGAAGTTATGGGTCAGGATTGGTACCGTTATAGAAAACAGTAGGAAATGACTGTGAAGGCAGACCTCTGTGCTGTAGTTGACCCAGTAGAAGGCAAATTAGCAAGGTTCTGGTACTTCAGGCTCCCATCATAATTGTGGAAGCAACCCAATCAGGGAGATTGGCAGTGACTCTAGAACAGCATGGTGGGGATCGAGACACTTATTTCAGGGAGACAGAGGGAGCCAGACCATGTGAATTGCCAGAAAGAAACTTATTTTGAATTCTTATGGAGCTGTCTTCTTTAACCTGAACTCTTCTCTTAAATTTTCTTTTTCTAATTAGGAAAACAGTATATGTCAGTTATAGAAAATTAAGTAAATTAAAGAAGAAAATATCTATAATCCAGAGATAATCTTTGATAACATTTCTTTTTTCTTTGTGTCTGCTCCTTAAAACATGTATATAGTTATCTGAATATACTTACTTGTAAGTGGCAAAATATTGATACCAAGAATATATTTTATCAGGGCCCCTGGGTAGTTCAATTGGTTAAGTGTCTGCCTTTGGCTCAGGTCGTGATCTCAGGCTCCTGGGATCAAGCCCTGCATCGGACTCGGTCTCTATCTCTCTCTCTCTCAAGTAAATAAATAAAATCTTAAAAAAAAAACAAACAATATATTTTATCTCCTGAGCATTTGGGATTACTGATCTCTTTTTGGTCTCATAATAAAATCACAAGTTTGATTATATAGGGGAGGAAGAAATCTTTCCTTCTGGCTTTCCAGGTTCTCGACCAGGACCCCTATAACAAAAGATTAATTAGAGAAAAACAGAAGTTAATTAATGTGTATCTCATGTAAATTAGTGGGCTTCACAAGAAAAATGAAGACTTCAAGAAATGCCAAAACCCAAATGCTTTTATACTAGGTTGAATAGAGAGAGGCAGTAGTGGAAAACTAAAATATATGGGCAGGCCAAAGGAAGATAAACGATATGTTAACAAAGTTTGCTTATATCAGAATTCTCTTGGCCTCAACTCCCTGTCTTTGGTGATAAGCATGTTTTTCTCATTTGGTATAGGAAAGACATCTTTCACTTGGGAGTTTTATCTCTTGCTTCCAGGAAGAAAATGGGAGGTTAGCATGCCCTTCTTACACCTGCTGTTTTTCAAGTGCCTTTAACTCTTATGTTACAGCATATTTTGGGGTGACATATTCTGGTTTCCTTCAGTTAGAGTCAGGTGTTTGGGTAGGGGATTTTATTTTGGCCAAACTGAGGCTTATCTGGCAGATTGGCTTTCCATTTCAGTTAGCGTCTAGGTTTCAGGTCTTGATTTAGGTTGCTGTACTTTAGGATCCTCAAGAACAGGTACTCCTGTTGTATGTGTTATCTGTGTGTGTATAGCTAATTCCCTCATGGAGGAAGAAAATGGATGGATTCTGAAATTGGGTACTAACATGAGGTGTTTCAAGTGACACTGTTGAAGGCATTGGTACCCATACTGTTATAAACTGTAGATTGGGACTTGATGCCAACTGTTAGGACTTCTGTATTGATGACAGCAAACTTTGGAAAGTTGTAATAGTTTCATTTAGATCCTAGAGGTATAGTGATCTGTCTTATTTGACTTTATTGTTTGAGAGCATCATGTTCATTTGCTGCGTTGAGCTTTTTGTTTTTGTTTTGTTGTTTTTTTTTGGTTTTTTTGTTTTTTGTTTTTTGTTTTTGTTTTTGTTTTTGCGTTGAGCTTTTTGGTAGGGAGTTATCACAGAGATGTATTTTGGCCTCTTGGTGGTTCTTGGTGTCAGTCATGGAAGCGTCAGTCTCCCAAGGTTGTTTATGAGTGTGTGATGGGAAGGGAATATGGAATGAGGTGTATACCATCCTGCACCATCTTGTTACAACCTCAAGTTGTCCCCCATCACTCACCTCCCCATGTCCATCCAAGCAGATGGTGCTATTCTTTCATTCTTTACCACACACTTTCTAGATTGCAGTTGAGTGATAGAATCTCATAGAAATATAGTGAGTAAGTGGCCTATGGAAGACAGAGGAGCTAGAGAGCTCTGTGAGGACTTTGTTGTGTCTAGTAAAAGTTCTGAATGGTACCTGTAGATATAGAAGACAGTAGGTTAAGGGCCTCAGGGCCATTGCCCTTAGACTTTGGAGTCCCAGAAGAAGTTAATTGATTCAGTAGCAAACTAGAGAGCATGTCTTTTTGTCTGAAATGGGTCCTAAATAGTGTTCGTTCTTGAGTAAAATGTCTCAAGTGTCTGGTTTCCATTTAAGTTATATTAATTTTGAAAGTTTTCTGTTGGATTTTTATTCTGGGATTGACCTTGGGAAAAGTGGGCTGATTAATTTTAAAGAACATGCCAATCCTTCCCTTGACCTACAGAACCAGATCCTGTAATCTTATTTGTTCCAGAATTTTTCCTACATCAGCCTGTTCACTTTTGTTTGGTTGGATTATCAGTGAATTTAAGCTGTATAACGTTTTGTGCGTCTGAGTTAAAAAATTAATAATCTTGATTAATTCAACCAGTGTGGTACTGAGTAATACTCTCAGGTGTAATTGGAATTTGCCTGGTAGAAAGTAATCTGTTCTCAATTTTCTGCTAGTTCATAGTCATAGAATGGAGGGTTTGGTAAGAGTTTACTAAGACAAAAAATAGATTAAACTGGTCTTTAAAAATTGATATTTTCATTCTAAGTATATATTCATTTATACATTTTGATGATGAAACTTGACAGATAGTTGCATATCTTGTTTTATCAGCCCTCTCTCCACTAGCAAAAATAGAGTGATAAATGCATTGCCCTTCCTTTTTTGTTCCAACTGCTAATGGGTAGATCTAATTTTGTAAAGCTGGGAAGAAAGATGATTACTCAGAATATTTCCCAATCCTCTGGGTTCCTCCCAGTTAACTTATCCAAAGTCTGCCTGTCTCTCCTCACATTGTTATTGCCATCAGTGGAAGGAAAGAGAATTTGGATAATGGCTTAAAAAGCATGTTAAGGAGTCAGTTTTAAAAAATGCATTCATAATATGCACTCCTCTCTGATCACATGGTGAATTGGGCAGGGTTTGCCATAGGTCTTATATACAAACTTATAGCTGCTTTTGAAAATTACCACTATTCAGATGTTTTCCCCTCCTCCATCCTCTAAGCGTCCAAGGAAAGGCAACAGAAACTACTCGCCTAGTCCTATTCCAGTTGAAGACAAAGACCTTTTCTATGAGAGTTGGCTCCCCTGGTTGGAGTCCAAAATGCTAATTGGCATCAGCTGCATTAAATCACTGAGTGGAGCCTAGCAGCTGCCTCATCATTGGAGAAAACCAGGAGGGAGCCTTCCCGTTCTCACCAAAACGTCCTCTTTCCTCTCTCCAGTTACCTTTAGTTTAGTTTTGTTTTGATCTGTATATGATTGTGGCCTCCTAAAGAGGAGAATGAAGGGCAAAGCTGTTTGGATTTGGCCTAGACAGATGGGATATGTAAACTTAGGTCATGTTGTTTGTCCATTCCACCTTTTTTCATATATGGGGTGGTGATTGTTAAATTTCAGTTCTAGCCTGTCCTGACTCTGTTTTCTACTGTATTTTCTCAGGCTAAATGGGGTGTGTGGTGGCGGCGGCAGTGGTGGTTACTTACTTACTTACTTACTTATTTATAAAATAGTTTATTTATTCATGAGAGAGAGACACACACACACAGGCAGAGACACAGGCAGAGGGAGAAGCAGGCTCCATGCAGGGAAGGGAGCCTGACGTGGGACTCCAGGATCACACCCTGGGCCGAAGCCCGCACTAAACTGCTGAGCCATGCATGCTGCCCTGGTTACATATTTAAATGTTGGAATGAGACCACCGAACTTGTTTTTAACTTATGACAAAGGAAATTTGAATTCAGAGGTTGGTTCATTATTACTCCAAAGACAACATGTATTATATATGTTAGTCATAATTAGGATTCCAGTTTTGGCTCATAGGCATTGGCAGACTCTGCATTTCTGGAGCTTTTTCTCTAAGGTGGGCACTCTTAATTAGTATATGACAATGAGTGGTGTGAGACATCCTTTTATTTTGTAAGATGTATAATAGCCTTTTTTTAAAATCTTAGAAGAGAAGGAATGTTCGAAGTATGTATAAACTGTTTCCTAAGACACTCATTTCAGAGGACAGTTTCCCTTCCTCTCAATATTTTTGGTAGTTCAATTTCATATGCTTCCAGGATTTGACTACTTGAACCTCAGAAATACTCTGGCAAGTTGTATTAATTTGATTACCCTATTTCTGGATGATACTTGGATGTTTCAGTCATATTGGAAAAGCTGTTGCCAAACTTGATTGTATTTAAGTTGTTTTTATATCATATTTCATGTTTCTACTATTTGGCCTAATTTCAAAAATGTTACAGTATATGGCTTATGGTTGATGGTGAATCATAGTTTCATTACATAAAATACTTTAGTGTGACTATCTAGTGGCATCTTGGATTTAAGGAAATATATTGTGTTGTGATAATCTGCCAAAAGTATCTACCATTATGCATATTTAGCGTCTTTCACACCAATGGATAGCACTGAATTGAAGCCTGTGAGAATTTTTCAATGTATATAATGCATAAGATTTTCAACTCCATGGGCTCTGAAAACATTGAGTCCTCTGGAAGCTCTTAATTGTCCGTAAAAAGAGTGGTGAACAAGTCAGATCTAGAATACTTTGGTTTGTGTTGCTAAAGAAAAAAAAATCAAAACTAATCAAAATACATTGTGATCCTTAATTATTGCTCAAGAAGCTTCTCGTGGGAGAATTGTAGGCAATATTTGCTTTCTGTCAAGAAGTGAAATGTACTGGCAGAGCATCATACGGAATAATGACCCTCAGAATAATTTAGCTAATATGGGGAGTGGAGGGAAGTAGTTATGGGTGAATCAATAAAGCAAAGTCGTGCAACCCAATAAGATGCATATGCTGCATGGCATGATTGGCTGCAAATACAAAATTAAAAGCAATATTTTATTTTCCTGTATTTTAGTTCAACAGTGTTTTTTGCTTTTCTGTATTCTTTATACCCCAGATCTTTGTACATTGACTAATTTTGGATAAAAGGGGAAAAAAAAATCAAACCTTTAGATGACTTTCTAATCATGTAGTTCTAGTCCAGTGTAAGGAAAGTGGGATGTTTAACTTTTCAGGGCCCAACGTGTTTAACCATAGGCCTTCTTCTAGGAGTGACACCACCTGGCTTCCTACCAGGAGCACATTTATGGCCATGGTCATGTGCTACTTTTTGTTAGGAACCAATCAGTCTTGGGGATCTCTGGGTGGCTCAGGGGTTTAGCGCCTGTCTTCGATCCAGGGGGTGACCCTGGAGTCCCAGGATCGAGTCCCACATCGGGCTCCCTGCATGGAGCCTGCTTCTCCCTCTGCCTGCCTCTGCCTCTCTCTGTGTCTCATGAATAAATGAATGAAATCTTTGGGGGGAAAAATGTGTTCTCTCATACTGGCAAGGTTGAACTCTGCTTTTGTTTAGGATTAAGATAGCTATCCTAGTTATTCGTATGTCAGTTTTCATTGCTACTTTATTTATTTACTTATTTATTTATTTTTTTAATTCAGAGAGAGAGAGAGAGAGGCAGAGACACAGGCAGAGGGAGAAGCAGGCACCATGCAGAGAGCCCGATGTGGGACTCGATCCCCCGTCTCCAGGATCATGCCCTGGGTTGCAGGCGGCACTAAACCACTGAGCCACCCGGGCTGCCCTTATTGCTACTTTAAACACGGCCATGTTTAAATCAGATTGAAATGATACACATGTGGTATATTTTCATATATATAGGGTTTGAATGAGAATTTGTACACAGACTGTTATATAGACTGTATTTGGCCATGTGACTGCTCCATATTTGTAGCCACCATCTTATGAATCATTCTTCTAAGGTGGTTCCATGTTTTGTTACATATGGTTTCTAAAGCAATAGTGCACAGCTGAAAGTTGTATTTTAAGAAGACATTTTCTTTTTTTATTTGGTCTCATCACTAATATG
Organism: Vulpes lagopus; assembly: GCF_018345385.1. NCBI lineage: Eukaryota > Metazoa > Chordata > Mammalia > Carnivora > Canidae > Vulpes > Vulpes lagopus. Next base: position 25,031,178 of record NC_054828.1, on the reverse strand, counting down.
TAAATAATGATGTGTTGTAGCTTTTAACAACTTGAGGTCTGTGAGGCTTTATGAATGGTTTTTAGAGATTCAAGACTGCAACAGTAAGTTTATTCAGCCTTGTATCCACACCAATGCACTTGATTTTCACATGCACGGTCTTCCTCTTTTTCTCTTACATGTGTGAACACACAAGCATGCACCTTGAGTGCAGAGTCTTCCCTGAAGAAAGGAGAACATCAGTTAGAAGTGGCATGAGTGTACCAGTGCGGAGAATAGAGGACATTGTATATTTCCTTTTGGAAATATATGTAGTAAAGGGAATTCTAGAGATCTGATTATCACATTTTTGGTAAAGATCTTTATCTTCCCTCAAACATGGCTTTTTTAGCCAGGGCTAGTTTTCTCTTTTCCTCCACTTTCTCTCACTTTAACTCTGCTTTCCCCTTCGTTCTCATGCTATCCATAAATCGTAATTCTCTCTGCAGGTAGTAGGGCAGAGCTCTGTCTGTTCTGTGTTTGCAGTTAAGGGAGGAATGCCCATACTGTTGCAGGCTCTGCCCCAGGGGGGTAGGAAACAGAGAGGCAGAGACTGGCAGCCCTCCCCATCCACAAGGGCAACTTATTTTTATTTTCCAGGCCTGTGTCACCATCTGTTTCCTTCATCTCCCTTCTGATCTTCCAACACAACTCTGCATTTCTTCCCCTGCTCATCTTATTTAAATAAAAGCAAGAGGCTGGGGGATGAGCCAAGTTTAAAACAACCTGCTGTCATTGAATGATGTTTTATTCCTGTGACTTGCCAGACTCACCTGAATCTCTTTTCGGGGTAGAGGATCTCATTAAGCATGCCATCTATCCGGGGCCTGCAGGGCTGGTCTGGACTCTGTAATTTGCCTGTGGCCACAGCAGAAGGTAATACTTGTGTGCAAGGTTGTTACAGGTGAACCTTCTCTGTTGTAGCTGTGCCAGATGATTTATATTCACAAACATTTTCTAGAAAAGAAACAGTCTTTCCTTGTAATTAGTCGAAAAGTTCTCTTTTTTCCCTCCCATTTTTACAGATAAGCAAATTGAAGTTTAGAGGGCATAGTTAGTAGAAGAGCTACTCCATCTACTCCTTATACATATCTGTAACTTTTATACTTCTGTCTTTCTTGCATAGCTTGTGACCACATTTCGAAAGATGAGCCCTGTCAAAGTCCCCAATTCTTGTCACAAGGATAAAGCAAATGTCTTTCCCTCCCATGCAAGAGGGACTTGGAATTTGTATTATTGCCCATGGTTGTGGAAGTTAAAATCATGACATTCAAAAGCCACACATTTTATTTTTTATTTCTTAAGGATGAAGAGGAAGAAATCAAACTGGAGATAAATATGCTGAAGAAATATTCTCATCATAGAAATATTGCAACATATTATGGTGCTTTCATTAAAAAGAGCCCTCCAGGACATGATGACCAACTCTGGGTAGGCAAATGTTTCCCAAGCATTTTGAGGGGTTTCCTCTTTGGTTGTACTACAAGGACTTGAAAGACCTTCCAGAGGGAGGGGAGAGAAAAGCAAAGACAAAGGGGGTAGTGCCTGTTATCTTCCTTGGCCTTCTTGGTTAAAGGTCTACTGAATATTTATTTTTACATTAATTTCACATTGCATGGAAATGAGTTAACTTTATGTTTCAAGAATAAAATGGTGTGTTTTAAAAGGAATGTAACCAATAGCAAGAAAATCAGGACCTGGAAAAATAAAACCCAATACAATAAAAACTTTGTTTATGGAGATTAATTAATATGGAAGCTCAAATAAATGCATCTTCTTTGCCACCTGAAATTAAGGGACAAATCACAAGAAAACAGAGTTCTGTCAGTATTAATATTAATGATCACAGTTCATTGAAAACAGTAAATGCCTAGAAATTTCTAGGGAAACTTCTAGAATTGATATACATTCAATCTTACCTCTTATTAACCACATCTATACTAAAGATGATGACATTGAGATGCTGCCAGGGCTATGGTTACCACATTAGTTATGCCAAAGGTACTGGACTAATAAAGCAGGAAGATAAATACTTTTTATAATTTTTTTAAAGCCATTATAGAAAATTTGCAATATTTTGTCTTAATTTTCACCTTTAGCTTCATTTCCCAAATTCAGTCAAAGTTAAAATTTTAGGATAGTTTAATTCAGTTCATTTTCTAGGTATTTAAAAAACATACTTGTGCTGATATTGTGTAAACATTTAGGTATTGTAAATAATGTATTTTTAAAATTAGTCACTGCTTAAAATAGCATTTCTCTTAATATAAAAATAATTTGAGAATCATAATGTGTGAAATGATAGAATATCTTTGACTCTTGCAAATGAGAAAAAATGCTAGAGTATCTCTATCAGATTTCTGATAATTGGGCACTGATTAAGGACAAAATGGTCCTCCCATACCCATGTGCTTAGGAGAGAGAAGGAATACTTCAGAATCTGCACTGAGGGATGTACTGTAAAATACCAGAAACTCTTAATCTCCTGAACCAAACCTACACAGTGAATAAATTGGATGGTGAAATGAGCTCTCGGCCATTTGGATGCTTCTGAAATGATCATGTACCCAGATCTTTAAGAAAGGTGGAAGGGGTTGGACTCTGCTTTCCCGACTCATCTCCAGTGTGTACCAATCTTGGTGGTGCTCTCACTGGTTGCTGGGATGTGCTAGTCACTATGTGTCTTGTCTACCCTGTAGCTTGTTATGGAGTTCTGTGGGGCTGGGTCCATTACAGACCTTGTGAAGAACACCAAAGGGAACACGCTCAAGGAAGACTGGATAGCTTACATCTCCAGAGAAATCCTGAGGGTAAGGAGAAATGCATGTCTATGATAACCCTGCGCATGGTTTTGTGTTTCCATTTTCCTTTTCCTAGCCTGAAGTATTTCTTTGCATTAGTTATAACTGTACAGATTGTTCTTTTCGTGACAGCCAAGAGTTCTATGTAACTAGCTGGGTTTGATTATTTAAGCTACATCATTGTTTTGATTGTGACAAGTATCTAAAGAAAATAGACTTAAAAATAGTTTTCTGCATTTCCCTGAATTCACCCTCCAGGTGTTAAAAAGAAAATCTGAGTGAAGAGAAATATTCTCTAACTATTGTTTTTACAGGAGTTCTTTGTGTAAGCTTATGAATCCATATTAATGATGCCAAACGCTGGCTTTCAAAATCATCTTGTGGACTTTGGTGTTAACTATTGGAATCTGGTGCAGTATTTATAAGGAAAAGTTCTGTTTAATGTTATTTACAGCTAATTGGAAAGCCAGTTTATGTTAAAGTTTCTAAACTACCATTTTAGCAGATTCTAAATGATTGCTTTTAGTAGTAGAACTATGCTGACACTACAGGCAAAGGGTCTGTATGTTTTGCATTTGAAAAGTGAGTTACCATTGGGCCTCTTTTCCCTGGCCAGCTGTCCCAGTTTTTCTCTCTGCTTTACCCCTTAATTACACATTTAAATTACTTGGTTGGATTTTATTTACCCACCACATTTAAAAAATAAAGACTGTGGAGTTAAACTGGATTCTAATTCTTATGTTTCTCTCACTAATAAAAAAAACTGTTACTTTGCTTTTTTACTTAGAGACAAATTTACCCTTCTTTTGTATTTAAGTTTCATAGAGGACTGTAGGTCTAAAAAGTGCCAGCTAGAATTCACAGAGATGAGTTTTAATTACTTTTTATTTAGATATTTTATGAAGCCCTTGAAAAAATAAGCAATTCCCTGAAGAAAATTAGTTGTAGGGGGGTGAGCATGTAATCCTCTTTTTGTAATCATTCTCAGATTTCATTATTAAAACATGAGGGTCCTATCTCTCTTGGTTATTATAGGAGGCAGAGTCTAAAAGTGGAAAATTAAGCATCTTGCCTTGCACTAGGATGAAGGAGCTCAGCAAGTGGGCAGGTGTATTTGTTCACAAATAAAGCTCTTGGCATGGTTGGTGGGAGAGAACAGTGGCTATAGAGTGAGTCAGATATGGGTTTGAGTCCTGCCTTTGCTTCTTACCTGTTGCACACCCCTGGCGAAGTTACTTCTCTTTCAGGACTTAACCTTCTTCTATAAAATGTTGATACCAGTCCTATGAGGGAAGTACCATTGTTACGAGAATTCATTGCGTTGGTGTATATGAATCATTTAGTGTAAAATTTGAGTACATAACTGATTGTCAGTAAATATTCATTTTTGTCATTATTTCCTGTTCTAAACACATATTTACACATACCTTTTCTATATATAATTCCAGTGTGGGATTTCTCAAACAGAGAACTAGATTTTAGTATAAATGTCCTAGGCGAGTATCAACTGTATTTCAGCCATCAAAGATACTTTACATGTATGTGTGTGTGTATGTGTGTGTGTATATATATATATATATGTATATATATATATATATGGCATTATTTACCTATCATGTAATAGGTATATTTAGCTATTTTACTTCCGTTGATCTCAGGCATCATTTCAAAGATGCCCAGGTTGTTTGAGGCCCTGATTGACCTGAATATATAATAGCTTCATGGACATTGTTTTGAGATACATCAAATGTTTTCCACCTTGGTGGCACCTGAAACAAAGATTTCCTTCATTTACATTTCATCTAGAGTGAGAGTTTTTCCTATGACAGAAGTCTAAGTGAACTAAAAACAAGCCTCTGGAAGAGTCAGTGTGTCACAAGCTAGTGAATGCTTTTCACAGGAATCACTGAGAATCCACTTTGGTAAAGACAAAGCAGTATGGTAAGAAGACAGAAGAGCTGTCATGGGAACAGAAGGAACCAGCTCAAGCAGATAACCTGGGTTCTCAAAGACACTGCTGGGTTAGCTTATTTTTGCAATGGCAAAACTTGTCCTCATTCTTTCGTAGGTGTTAGATTCACATGTTGTTATTATGTTAAGAGCTTCAAAAGACTGAGAGTCATGAGCTTATAGGCCTCAGACATAAGCAGGAAAGTTCTCTTGGGCCTGCCCACTGGAACCCCGAGACCAAAGGTTTACCAACAAAGCCAGTGCATATTCATTCCAACCCGCTTCCATGTTTACAGTCTATACAGCTTTTGATGCATTTTAGTAGAAACTGATATTCATAGTGTGTATGGGTTCTTACAGTATTTCATAATCAGAACTGGAGGGACAGCTTTTGACTATTCTTTTGCTGGATGTCCATGAATGAGATAGTTATAGGAAAAATGTTTTTTAGCTTTGAAACATTGATGCATTTGCTCTAGGTTGGTATTTAGTGTAGTATTTCTATTTGGACTGTCTCTGCTAAGGAGGGATAATTGTGGCTTACTTTTGCCATGGGAGTAGTTGAATGTACATTCTTTCTTTTCAGACAGCTCATTCAGAATAATTGTAACTCGAGTTCGTGTTGTCTACAAGCTATTAGACACACCTTGAGGGGTTTCACCTGGAGATATAGCAACCCTTTAGCAATGGGACCAGGATGATGTTTCTTATATTTATTGCTCATGAGAAACAAGAGTGCATGCAGGCCACAGTGTTTGCTAAGACAGTCCTGTGTAGAAGGAGTTTGGGAAAGTTAAGAGAGTTAAAATGAACTAAAGTAGTAAAAGTAGGAATTATGAAAGAATTAGGAAAGCTACTTTTTTTTGTTGTTCTTTATTCTTTGCTATTCAGAATTATGCCATGCTGTAAGGAGAGACTTTCTTCCTAACTATAGCACTAACATACCATATATTTTTAGTGCTTTTTCCCCCTAGTCGGTGCTTTGTGGTGTAACACGGCACATCCTGTGTGGTGGAAAAATAAACAGAGCCATCAAGTAAGCTCTATTCTGCTTTATAAGCAGACTAGTAAATTATTGTTTAGATACCCCCGGTGTTAGAAAAATTAGTGTTCTAGAGCAGCTGTTAAATTTAATGCATATCCTACACAGTATTGATAACAATAAAACCTCACACAAAAAAATCAAACAGGAATATTAAATAAACCTGTACTTCTGATCTAGCCTTTTTGAATTGAGACATTTCAGAATAAATAGGTTGTTTGTATCTTAAGGAGGCAAGCTATACATTTGGCTCCTCTAACTAAAGACAGAACAAGGACAGGAGTTGTGAGAATGACACATTTTTGTCTCAGTTCATAGTTGGATGCAAAATGTGTTTTTGTTCTTCCACCACCTCTCATAAGTGACATGCTCTTGGGCCTTCTTCCCAAAACAAGGTCATCCGAAAGTGCTGTATGCCCAGTAGGGTTTATTTCCTTGGGAAAGAAAGAAATTTTATTTGAACATAAAGCTCTTTCGATGGCAGAATTGTTCTACACTTGGGGTGGCGGTGGGATTGATCAGCAGTTAGCAATTTGTCACTATGTGGTGGGAAAACTATGCAATGCTCAAGAGCCAGACTTGAATGAAACCCCACTCTGGCTCTTTGTTTTTCCCATGGGATGGGTTTAGTTCACATATACCCACAGGGTCACCCACTGAAAGATGGACGTGTAGCGTGGGAAAGGAACCACCCTGTACACAAATAGCACAAATTACAGCAGAGAAACTGCAGATGGTAATCTAGTGTGTGTCTTCAAGGAGCGGCTAGAAACTGGTCATGTTGCTCACACGGGGGACCTAACCTGTTGGAACCTGGGAGTGGATACTTCTTTCTGTGTGGTACTATCGGTGATATCATCCTGAAAATGCACTAAAATTGAATTGTAGTATGTTCTAAATGGGGTTCATTAAACCTTAGTTCTGTATGTCCACTTTGTTATCAAAAGTGTGTTCTAGGCTCTTTATTTGCGACAAGGAACTAAAATTCAGATCTGTCTCTCCTCTTCAGGGACTGGCACATCTTCACATCCATCACGTGATTCACCGAGACATCAAGGGCCAGAATGTGTTGCTGACCGAGAATGCAGAGGTGAAGCTTGGTATGTGATGCATGTGCCACATGATCTAATAGTTGCCCCTAGTACATACCAGCAGCACTCCCAACCTTGTTGGCATTTAGCTAAAATGCCACATTTTCTCTTTCTGTTCTGGGAATTAGGCTTATTGCTTTGTCTGGCTCCAGCCTCCCTTTCTACTAGGGTTGTTCCCCGTGCTTTGCTCTCCATATAATAGACTGAATAATGTTTGAATCAGATCACGGCACTTTCTTCCTTAAAGACCATTAGTGGCTTCCTGTTTCAACTGTAATAAAATATACATTTTTTTTACCATGGCCCATAAAAAGACGTAGTCCCTACTATTTTCTTGCTCTGTTTTGTGACCATCCTCACCTCTCTCTTCTCTAGTTCATTTTTTTTTTTTTTTAATTTCCTTGCAATGTCCCACACGGTTCTTTGCACATACTATTTCCCCATTGGGGGGGCAGTTTGGAAGTTGCGATTTTTTCCTCCTTTTCAGAGTCTTTCCCTGACCCTCTGATCTGCTGTTTGTTTCCTCATTAATCCTGATCACAGTTTATAATTATACAGCTATTTGTTTACTTATATTTCTGACTTACGTACTGGAATATAAGTTCTGGAAGTATAGCAACTTATGATGTTTTATTTACAAGAGCATTCTTATCTGACATCTAGCTTAGTGCCTTAAATATACTTAGATACTCAGTAAATTTATGCATAGATGGATGGAGTCCAAGGTATCTTCCTGGAGGTGATTTTATAATGGATCTTCTCTATTTCCTGTTTCCTTTACCCGGATTTGAACTTTTTTCAATCCCACTTTTATATAATGTTTCTGTCAAATTTTTAAACAATTAGCCTTAAGTTTTCTTCCACTAAGGTATCACACAAAAAAAATTCTTTACGCTTATGAGACTCTAGTCCATCTTTCAAAAATCCTAGGCGCAGTAGTTAAACCTTAAAAACAAAATCTTCATTATTGCCTTCTTGCCTAGTACCTCCATTTATTGGCCATCTGTGGAGGAAGAGTGTACTGATTTGGGAAATCCCCTCAAAGCTTAAATGGGAGGCACTTGAATTGTTCTCATTCTCGGTGACTCTGTAAGCTGTGTGTGTTTCCTGCACTGGCCCCTGGTGCTAGGACTGTGATAATTCTTCCGTAATCACTTGGTGATCACTCGTGACTACTGTCTGAGTTACTACAAATGGCACGTACTGCCTGGCCCATGTGTGTCTGTGTCAGAACATGTGAGTCTACCTCCTGGTCAGGTGGTTTCCTGAGCATGTTTTGCCTACAGAAGTTGAATCTGTTACCCAACCCCTGTGAGTGATCTCAGCCCTCCATAGACCCTTCGGCAGGAGCTTCCCCTCATGCAGTCCTACGGGTAATAGCAGTGTGCATAGTGATATCGTGGGCAAACATTCCTTTAGGGACCATAATCTTCTTGCTAGCTCTGTCTCCCATCCTTGAACTTTCCTCTAGACCACCATCATCATTCAGCTGAGTGGGATGTGGGGGTCACTCTGAAAAATCAGAAGTCCCAGGTACTTTGAGAAGAATGTCTTAGTATATTTGTGATTTAGCTAGATTCTTTTTATTGAATTCATTACTGTGTACTTTCCAGAAAACCTTTGTGGGTTTCTTCTCTTTTTGTGGTTAGTGCTGCTTAAGAAGCCAAGTCACATGGGTGTTAGTCAGTTCTCCTGAACTTGGAGCTTTCTATGACTTGATCTTAATTTGTGGCAGGTATGTTTCCTACAAGCACCGAATATCCTAATTAGTCTAAAAGTCCCTCTGGAGGTCACTGTCATTGCAACTCCGGGAAGTGGCTGGATCCAGGCCTCCTAGGAGCTGGCAAACTGGTAGAAGATTTTGTCATTTGGGCAGCTTTGCTCTAGAGACCATTCTCCTTATTGATGCTGGTGACCTTAAGGTGTTTGCACGTCCATGAAGTCTTATTACTCCTTGAGTTTATACTGCAGATACCTCCGCCTCACATTTCTTCATCTTGTGGTTTGTTAATTATGTTCTACCCCTTCTTCCTCCCACAGTTGATTTCGGCGTGAGTGCTCAGCTTGACCGGACCGTTGGGAGGAGAAATACGTTCATAGGCACCCCCTACTGGATGGCTCCTGAGGTTATTGCCTGTGATGAGAACCCAGATGCCACCTATGATTACAGAGTAAGAGGCACCTGCTTTCTTGGCCTCATTGGGTCCCTAGTCTTCCTGAGGGATAGGGGCTCTGCTTACAAATTGCACACCCCTTATCCCTTCCTGCTGTTGCAGTGAGGATGACTTAGGAACCTTGTTGCAGGTGCAGATTTTCCAGCACAGTATTGAGATGCTGTCTCATTGTTGTTCATTTTCTGTCACCTTGGTTCTCCTGAGTACACTGCTTTCATGGCAGCGTGACACTGTCTTGTGCATAGAACTTTTTGTCATGAGTAAATTAAATACTTTGCCCTGTTTGTTGTCCTTTTAAATTTGAAGAATATATTATAATCAGATATTATAGTTCTAAAATATTTTCAGAATATATAGCAATAGTTTCGTCTATGTGAAATTATAGAGTATTGTTAAAGAGCTTTACAGCTTGATTTGGTACACAAATATATTTAAATTATTAGAGTGACCTCTAGGGACTTGTATCAATAATACACTTTTCAATTCCAGTGTAAAACCTATATTTGTTTTATCATCAGATTCAGGTTGAATATGTTTACAAAAATCATTACAAAAAAATTTGTTTTGCCATAATTAAATGAGTCAGAGTGTTTATGTACCTGTTAATGTTATTCAAAGTTGAGTTCATATCTTTATACTCTCCAGTGTATTTTAGGTTTTTTTGTTTGTTTGTTTGTTTGTTTTTTCACACAAATACCCAATTAATGAAACTCATTTTAAGCATATGGTATGGAGGAATTTTTATTTTATGTTTTCACATGCTGGAGTATTTTAAAATAGATTATATAGACTGTATGACTTTCCTCTCTTGGATACATCATTTTGTTATCTCCAAAATTTGAAAACCTCTTCTAGTATACCCAAAATATTGTCATGCTTAAGTAAATTAAATTTAAAATAATTTATTGGGGTGCCTGGGTGGCTCAGTTGGTTAAGCATCAGGTCATGATCTCAGAATCCTGGGATTGAGCCCACATCGAGGAGGGAGCCTGCTTATCCCTCTCTCTCTGCTCCTTCTTTCGCTTGTGCTCTTTCGAATAAATAATTTTTTTTAAAGAAAAATAATTTCTTAATACAGAATTTATAATTAGACCCAACTAGTTTATATCTGATTTATCCGAAGGAGTATTTAATATAGGACAAACATTGTATTTGGTAGTTTGGCCACAGAGTATCTTTTAATCAAGGCTAACCAACTCCCTCTCCTTTTTTTCATGACATTGACTTGTTGAAGAGGCCTATTCTACAGTTCAGATATGCTTTACCATTTTTGAATTTTAACTTTATAATCTTTATAAGGCATTTACTTTGTTTCTTATAAACTGGAGAAATTCGGGATCCCTGGGTGGCGCAGCAGTTTGGCACCTGCCTTTGGCCCAGGGTGCGATCCTGGAGACCCGGGATTGAGTCCCGCATCGGGCTCCTGGTGCATGGAGCCTGCTTCTCCCTCTGCCTGTGTCTCTGCCCCCCCCCCCCCTCTCTCTCTCTCTCTCTGTGTGTGACTATCATAAATAATAATTAATTAATTAATTAATTAAAAAATTAAAAAAAAAAACTGGAGAAATTCAATTAGTATCAAGAAAAACCTGAAAGGAAAATTGCCTTAGGAAATGAGTATGGTTTGTGTTGCATCACACCAGGTGGCATGGAATGTCTGCATGTCCCACGACCCAGTGATTAGTCACTGGGTCAAGTTGGGTGAAACCCCTCCTTTGCGCGCTATAGTAGGAAAAAAACTCATAAAAATAAGGGAGAAATTTTTGGGCCTATCCTTCTTGTAATCAAACATGTTTGAATTGTGTAACATAATTATAGGTTATTTAGAAAACGCTTAAACTAAGCAACTTTAAGTAATTCTTTCATTAGAATTGCACATAAACAAGAGAATGTTAATGGCAATAACTACCCATTGTTTGCTTTTAAAAATCTTGTTTGGATTTTAAGAAATTGGCTGATAAAACTTCATTCATCAGCCGATGTTTATGGAGTGCCTACTACATGCCAGTCACCATTCTGAGGATACTAAGGTGAATAAAACAGACAAAAGTTCCTGCTCTCACAGAACTTGTATCTGAGTGGGGAATACAGTTAAAATTCCAATCTGAAGATGAATATTTCAGGGGACTCAGAAGGAAGAGATTCCATGCACAGAAAGGCAGCTTATTGCTCACCCCTTATTGTAAGTTTGAGGGGAGAATGGAGAGGCTTAGCAGTGTGATTCAAAATACTGAACTATGCTAGATTTTATTAATTCAAGTATAATTAACATACAGTGTTACATTAAGTTAGCCTTTAAAACTTTAACATCTTAATTAAATTTGAGATAGTAACATAAAATACAAAATTAAACATAAATCTGGGCCAAGAGTCTTAAGGTATTGAATGTAAAGAAATGAGAAAACATACTGAACAGAGCACATGGTGGCAGTTAAAGAAAAGCTTTTCCATGGACCACCTCTAGTTCAGTCCTAGATGTGAGTGGTTCTAATTAGCATACCAGTTTTTATCTTTATATTTTCATTCATTTATTTGGAAGGTATTCGTTACAGATGTGTTTGCTTTTAATTTCTTGGCAAACTTCTTTTCAGTTTATATACCGAAAAATGCCTTTATATCATTTGTGTGAGTAGCCGGCAGTGTTAAATTAGTGGTTTCATATCTGATCCAGTACCTGTAACACACTGTTTTATTTTTGCAGAGTGATCTTTGGTCTTGTGGCATCACAGCCATTGAAATGGCAGAAGGTGCTCCCCGTAAGTAGTCTTCTTTCCTTTTGAGCCCAGTTGTTACATGTGATTTAATCCTAGTTTCAAGCTTTCAGACAGAACAGCTTCAGGAGTAAAGCAGTTCCTGGTGGGACATTCAGATGAAGGATGCATAAGTACAGTGAAGTTTGAGATGTGAAAGGATTCTTGGCACCCACTATTCCTTTTAAAGATCCCTGAAGTCTGTGGGTTACATTTTATCTTTTATTTAAGTTGTATTCAGATGTGTAACCTGAAGTTTGGCTGACATCAGATAATAGGCAATAGTGTTTCATTTTACAATTTAAACTTTAGTGAAACTAAATCCTAACACATGAAATTTTAGTGATACTTAACGTTTTGACTTTACAAACAGAGGCATAATTTTTTATCTGTAGAATAAGGCTGGGGTTGTTTTATTTTTTGCTTTTTGGTTACTTGTGAAATTTGTTTCTCCTTTGGATTAAATCAGTGACAGTGTCATAAACTTGAATTTTGAGCAGAGACAGGTAGAATTGTAGAGAACAGAGAGACAAAACAGCATTATCTGCTGGTCCCCCTGGTAAAGGGGTATACAAAGGATGCATCCTTGTCTGCTGCAGAGTTTCTGCTGAATAAATATTTGTTGAATGAATGAAAAAAATTTCCAACAGCTAAAAATTAGTTTGCAATACAGAAATGGATGTCAGTCTTGACTACCATGTGTTTCCTCATGTTTCCATGTGAGGAATTGAGGCAGGGACGAATTGCCTGGATCCTTTGTTTCAGTTTTCTCTCACGGTGGGAATAGATTGTCTTCTTTGGCCCCCATTTCCCAGCTGCCTTGTAAAATTCTCATGAAGGTAAATAAACATATGAAAATGCACATTACCTATTGTAACATGTTAATGCGTGCATGTGCACTTGACTTAGCTTTATTGGGCAAGTAATAGAAACACAAATAGTACTTGCACGGAATGAAATAGTTTGTTGTATTCTCTCATCTTTGCTCCTTCCTAATATTACAGCAAATGAACAGTTAACATTTCTGGAGGGCTTCATTGAGCTTACTGTGTCTAGGCACTGTATGACTGCCTTTACAAACAGGGTCTGATTTAATCCTCACAATGACCCTGTGACAATATAATTATTTTCATTGCGATCTTACAGAAAGTTTAAAAACTTGGTTTAGAAACTTAAGCTGTTTATTCCTTTAAGACTGTGAATCTGTATTTATTTTTGATTTACAAAAACTTTCCACTGTCAGTTTGAAATTGTAAATTCTTGTTGCTCTTGACCTCCTCATGTTTTGTTGTGTTTAAATGGGGGAACTCAGGGTATGCCCTAGGGTTCATAGCTGGATGTCTAGACTGCCTTGATGTAAAGATTGTCAGTCAGATGATGGGATAGCGCATTTGATATTTTGAGTGAGGCCTAGAAATTAAGAATGAGTAAAATAAGTGCCATACTGACGCCACCGTCTCCTTTCCCCAGCTCTCTGTGACATGCATCCAATGAGAGCACTGTTTCTCATTCCCAGAAACCCTCCTCCCAGGCTGAAGTCAAAAAAATGGTAAGCTATGTATGGTTTGTTGTTGTTGTTGCTCTTTCCTTTTCACAAAAAACTGTTCCTTTTCAGTTTCACTCCAAGACCAAATTCTAGCCATTCCAGTTCCCAAAGGACTAAGAGCCAGTGCCCTGAAACACCAGTAAAGAAGTGTATTTTTAAAAATGTTTTTTCCTTGATAAAAATTCTCTTTTAATTACAGAATAGTAACAAGTGACCATAGGAAACACTGTAACATGGTTAAAGAAAAAGTTTCATTTTAACATTTAAGCCCACTTTTAAGTATACTACTTTGCTAATAAGCATTTTCACATTCCAAAGGAAAGCTGTACTGACTTTGCAGCTTCACAGGTGAAATAGGATTCGAATTTTAATTTTAATGAAGGCATTTATGGTAATTGTTGCAAAACATTGCAATTAGGTATATCTTTTTTCATTCCAGAAATGAAAGGAATGGTCCTGTCTTGTCTTTGGGCTGCCACCTTTCTTTCTCCCTGCAGCCCTCATGTTTGCTCAACAAAGATCCCTTATCAAAGTGAAGGGAGATGATGGTGACCCTCCCTGGTGAAAGCTTTAATTGTAGTGGTGTGGGCAATAGTTAGTTTGGTTTAGTTTTAAAAGTCTTTGAGGAAAGGGTAGTGTTTTGTTTTTGCCTGAGAGGTTTGCTCACTTGTTTCCTCTTGAACTTTTTTCTGAGTGCTTTCCTGTCACTTCTGTCTCCACTCAAGCTCTTCATGAATGTGGGCCCTCTCCCCTTCTTCTGTTTGTGTGTTCCTGGGTACATATCTTCCTAGTGCCCACCTACTCTCATGGTGGTTTTTTTCCCCTTCTGAAACTAGTCTCACTGGTTTTCCAGTAAGTGTGTCTCCTCTTGGGTTCTTGACTTTAGTTGTAAAATATGCAAAGGATTTCAATATCAATCAAGCCTTCTTTTCTTGTGGATTTGGTCTTTTAGCTCTTGCTGTCAGCTCTTTTCTTCTTGGTTGCTCATCTTCTGATGTCCTGTAGCTCTCTTTTCCCATCTGTGGGCATTACACACACACACACACACACACACACACACACACGTATTTTTACTCTTTCTTTCATACTTCTTCCTGTTCCTCAGTGTTTCTCCCTACCCTTTATTTGCTGGCAGGATTTTTCTCATTCTTTTTGTATTGTCTTTAACCATATTCAACTCCAGATAGCTGAGCTTGCCTAGTTGTACTTTCCAGTTTTTAGAGAGTTCTCCAAGACTGTACAGTTGCCAGGATTTTAGACCCAGTTGGTCTTTTGTATTGAAATTTGGTAACTCTGGACATGTATGGTGGCCAACCCTAAGGAAACCAAATGTGGACAGTGGGCGTCATCAAGGAGTAAGCTGTGCAGCCGGGGTAACACTATCCAGCTAAGTGAAATAATGCTATTTTTTTAGAAAATGGAATTTATGCTCTGTCTCAGGGTATCTCCCAATTCACAAGTCTTGTCAGCTAGCCCCACTCTGATATGTTACTTGCAGTTTGGGATTAACCATTCTGTGTATAATACAGCAACGTAAAGAGAAGATCTAGATGACAAGTTTTTCCTGTGTTCTTACACAAAACTTTCTCTAAACTTGATTAGATTAATTTTCATCCATTTATATCACTGCTGTTGTTTTACCCAAGTATTCTAAAAAATGAGATGATTGCAAACATACTGTTCTTCCTCTTTTCTGATTGCCGTCTTCCTATCCACCAATGTAGATTTATCCTTCTGGTCTTTGAGAAGTGATCAGTGAACTCTCTTCCAGCAGAACTTTGACCATTGATTTTAAAGAATATATTATAGACTATCATTTCCCAAATGTTAATTTGTAGACATGTTACATTAGAATCCCCTTGGAATCTTTTTTTTTTTTATTGGAGTTCAGTTTGCCAACATATAACACCCAGTGCTCATCCCATCAAGTGCCCCCCTCAGTGCCCATCACCTAGTCACCCCCACCCCCTGCCCACCTCCCTTTCCACCACCCCTTGTTCATTTCCCAGAGTTAGGAGTCTTTGGAATCTTTTAATTTAGGTTTCCAGTCTCAAAGTGTTTCTGGTTTGTTAAGTATGAGGAGTGATCCAGGTATTTGTATTTTTGATAAAGTCCTCAAATTGTGGGCAGTGGAATTTAGGAATCTCTATGTTAGAACAAGGTGCACTACAACTGTGTAGAACCTTCCATGTTTCTCATTAACCACAGTCACAACTTTGCCGAGTGATTTTGAGGGCCCTTCTCTTGAACAGACCCTGATCAGTTTTTCTGTTCTTTTCCATTTTTCATACTAGCATCAGAAAATGATTCTTTATTCTCTGGTACTTTTCTGCCTTTGTTCATTTTGGAATGGAGGGTTCTCTTTCTCTCCCCCATCTCTAGAATACTAACTATCCTACTTTTTCTTGATGTCTAACCTTCCATAGCAGTAGTTCTTATCTTTCTTCTTCTGTAAGTTTAATTTACACATCTACTGTTGTGTGTACATAGATTTCCCCCACTTTATTTCCTATGTGTATTTCTTAGCCTAGCATAAACAAATGTAAACTGTTGATATATAAATATTTGTTGAATTGAAAAAAAATGGTAAGTTTGAATGCAAATACAAGACAGTGGAAATGATTCTTTAAAGCAGTGAAATAATTGGAAAGAACTGAACTAATTTTCTAAATTACATTTTTAAAGACTGAACAACTCATTCATTCAACAAAAATTTATTATATACCTCTTGTGGTCTGCTCACGCTCAGTGTTGGGCATTGTCAACAAATTGAAAAATAGGTAACGGTTCCTGACCTGTACCCCAGCAGAGGAGACAGAAACATAAACATGAAGTATACAGTCTATTAAATGCAAACAAGACAAGTTAGGAAAGGCTCCTAACTTTGGGGATGTAGGAGTGAAATGTTGCCAGGAAAATCTTACCTGAGTCTCAACAGCCAGGATGGGTGAGTGGCTCGGCCAAGCCTGGGATCGGGGGTCACATGTGCCAGGCATGGAAAAACAGGCAAAAGTAAAAGTGACTGATAGGGTAAATGGAGGTTACAGAGTCCTTGCCCTCCTCAGAGTTATTATGCATTTCTACCTTTGTACATTAAGCATAGAGAATTGACAGATAAAGCAGTTGGAAACTCTGATGGAACTGTCATATTAACAGGTTCAAGAGCCCCCAGCATTTGGTCTCTTACCGACTCCTTATCTGTATGTCTGTCCTTGTCTTCCAGGTTCCGGACATCTGCTGTCCCCTGCCTTTATTTTCACAAAAACCTCCCTATTACCCCCTTGCCTTTTCCAGTGACTAAATGATTAATAAGCAACATTACATTTAAATCCAGTTCATGAAAATCTGACTTCCTTTAAAGCTCTGTTTGTGGTATGTTGTCGGTGATGTGTAATTCTTAAACTGTGCTTAAGTGATGCTCTTTATCCACAGTGGTCCCAAATTCCTAATACTTTCCTGTGCATTTGCAGAATGTTCATGGTGAATTCTGTAGCTCTAGTATGTTTTCAGACTAACATTTACTGATATTTTGGAGCTTTGCTCTTTGTAGTGGAAATTTGATGACCTTTTTTACTTCCTCTTATAGGTCAAAGAAATTTTTTAGTTTTATAGAAGGGTGCCTGGTGAAGAATTACATGCAGCGACCCTCCACAGAGCAGCTTTTGAAACATCCTTTTATAAGGGATCAGCCAAACGAAAGGCAAGTTAGAATCCAGCTTAAGGACCATATAGACCGGACCAGAAAGAAGAGAGGAGAGAAAGGTATTAACTTGTTTTTATTTTCATTTTTAAAAAATAATGTTTTAGGGTTTTGCCCACTAGAATAGGTCACTCCTTTTCTAGCCAGGAGTGTATGCTCTCTTGGCCAGTGCTGGATTTGCTGGTCTCTGCTCTGCAGGTCAATCATGAGTCTAGGTCCACCGTGGCTCGGGTAGAGTGGACTGGAGCTGCATGGTGGGTCACGAGGCAAACCCCAGACAGACAGCACTGTGTCTGGTCATCACAGAGGGATGTTTCTCTTGTTCCCCCACAGGAGCATGTCTTTGCTGCCCCTTTTACTTCGTTATGGGCATTTGTGTTCTGAATACATCACTCAGGGTTTATTGAGCATCATCTGTGAACATCATCATCAGTGTGTTCACCTGTTTCTCTCCTGCTCAAGAACCTTCTGGACTTCGTACTGCTTTACTCTGTGCAGGTGGCGTGGTTAGACCTGGGCCACGTATGTGCCTGACTACTTTTTTCTCCTTACGGCACAGCATGAACATGCCCTCATGCTAATTATTTAAGGTTCCTTTCTATTCCCAGTATCTTGGTTTTATATCTTTCCATGTTCTGTGTCCACCTTTCTGGAGTGCCCTGTCTCCCTCTGTCCAGCAAGGTGCAGTCAGGCTTCATCACTGTCTTCACAGCCTTCCCTGAGGCCTCTCACTCACGTTGATCTTTCTGTTTTATGAATTCTTACCATAACTTGACAGAACAACATTTGAATAACTGGCATCTTGATAAAGAATTTTTCTTGATATTCAAACTTCAAGGCCAAAGAAGAAACTAAAAAGTTTAAGTTCAAGGTGATAAGAGTTGTTCGCAGTCCTCTTAGGACGTCTGTACCAAGATTTTTACATGTTCATTTCAGTCTTCGGAGCTAAATCATCAGTGATGCTCACAGCAACTTTTTAGGCCCTCTGGCATATTCAGTTATAAAAGTAATTAAGCTTTGTACGTTAAGCTATGCAGTTAGCAACAAGTGAACTAAAGTTTGAAAACAAAGCTTTTCCTTGGGAAAAGGTTATTTGTACACTGGATTATTTTCCCAGTATGTACTTTCTTAATAATAGCTCAAAGTCCTAGAACATTCGCTGTGTGCCAGGCATTTACCAAGTGCTCAGCCTGGAGTCCTGTGCACATTTGCAGGTGGGAACAGTGGAGCACTTATCTTCATTTTTTAGTTTCCAAGTCACAATGACCTTTTCCCCCCTCCTTTGCCTTCATTTACCTTTCAAATACCCTCAGCCCCTCATCAGTAAGGAATGGTTCATAGTACACAATTTTAAACATAACAGAGTACTATTTGAAGGATTCTAAAGATTCTTCAGGTTGGAATTTCCTTTGGAAGCTAGCCTATTTTTAGGTTCTTTAAAATTACATAGTTTGGATTGTCTAGCAATGAAAAGAACTAATGTCATAGAGACTGATGAACTTGTAGATATATTTTTCTACAATTATATATAATATAGACTGAACCCCATTTTAAGTTCTCAGACTTGTTTTTCTTACCAGGACACTGATTTTCAACTTCTGTATCTCTGAAAAAAGCTGGAAATAAGTTTTACTTGTGAATAGATTTGTTTTATAAATCTCTTCAACTTTTCTAGATTTAATTGCTCTCTGGAGTGCAGTGCTGACATTAGATACAAGGTCCAATAAAATGGACTGTTACTTTTGGGAAAAATAGCATAAAATCTGTTGAAGTGAAAACAGGTTGCTCGTGTTGAAACTTGTGCTTAATCTGCTGAAAGAGAAGCAACTTTGGTCTCCTTTTGCTCTATTGTCACTGCATCAGTTTTTCCCTGGCTTCATCTTTGTGAGATGAATTTGTGGGAACATTTGATTTTGTGTCTTTATGCCCTGAGTACCTCCTGTGCTTCACCTGTTGCCAGTCCTGCAGACCCTTCCCTCTGCTGTGCTCTAAGCAGCTCCCTGAGTGCTAACAATAACCAAACGACTTCTAGGACTAGGACTTCTAGGACTAGGACTTCTCCTAGTTGCCTTAGTTTGGGCAGTTGAAGCTCTCTTTTGCATTTTGGCTTTGGTGGGACTTTCCAAGTTTGCTGATGCGTTGGGGGGGTGACTTCTCTTAGACGTCAGGAGCTTGAAAGCCCCTCTCACAGCCCTGTACCCCCTCACCAGTGCATCCCATCAGCGACGGTGTTGATGCTTTGGAATCTACTCTTCTCCTGGGAGGAAGGGTAGCCCAGGGGATTGCCTGTGGGAATTGGGTGTCACACCCTTCCTTCCCTCAGATTCTCTGTGTGCATTGTCCTTTTCATTAAAGGACATACTGTTTATTTTCTGCTGTAATGCTCTTGGAGATGCTTGCCTGTACCTGCATGTGTCATGATTTGTAACTATCCCATTTATCATGCTCTTTTCTTTATAGATGAAACCGAATATGAGTACAGTGGGAGTGAGGAAGAAGAGGAGGAAGTGCCTGAACAGGAAGGAGAGCCAAGGTAATGATTGAGTGGCCAAGGCCACTCATTGTTCAGCTCCCTGCTTTATGAAGAAATTGTTCTATGTTTTTGCCAGGATTTCAAGAAATTTTAAAGTACTTTGAAAGTGCCTTAATTTCTTCATTCTTGTTCATTCTTTGAAAGATTCTTATAAACATTGTCCCTCTCTGGTTCCTCTTATCCCGTGGTGCTTTACCAAGATTGCATTGTTTCCCCTCCCCTAGTTATTTGGGAGATGTGTAGGGTTGTGTTTGATTCTGGGGGAAGGAAGCTTGCCACTGGCACTTTCTGCTCCAGGAGGCATGGACGGTACATGTTGTACAGTGTATAAAATAGTCCTACAAGTAAAGAATTGTCCTACCCATGGGCGAGTAGGACCTCCATTGAAAAACACTGCAGTCTTTCCCAAAATGTTTTGTTTTGTTTTGCTCTCCCCACAGGTGTGGTTACTAGCATTTCATTTCTTATACTAGTGTGTATTCTGTCCTGATCCAACTCATAGTGTATATTTTGGTTATCTGTGCCTTCCCAAGGTACAGTGAAACAGAAGGTTGAAGGTTTGGTAGTATGAACCTTATAGTAACTAAATTATTCAGGGAATAGGGGATTTTAAAATTTTAATAATGGTCTCACCTGGCAGTCCTTCATGATTTCAGCTATACATAATTTGACTCACTGAACAAAAGGAGACCTATAGGATATGTTCAAAGACCTGTGGGGACCTATATACAGGCATTGGGAGTTTGAAGAGAGCATAGAAAGAGATAAGAAAATTTATTGCTACAACTCCATAATACCTTTTTCTCTTACATAGGAGAATATTTGAATCCATTTGAGATTAAATACTTTAATTTGAACTGAAGAGCAATGTAATTGTTTTGGATAGAAGTATGATACAAGGAAATAGGCAGTTTAAGGAGATTGATGTACCATGTTATTTGGTATTAGAAGTGGAGCAGTGGCTCTCAGCTGCAAGCCCAGCTATCAGTGGTACTGTTCATCTGTGCTGTGTCTCATTCTTGGGCTCAGCTGCTTACTCTGGAAATAGGCAATGGGAGGGCATACGTGATAAAGACCTGGTGGAAAGTAAGGTGGTCAAGGAGAAACTGAGGAAGTGAAAGACAGGGATTTTCAACTTTCTTTTTACAGAGTTTGAGCTGATTGATGTGAGAATCCTAAGTAGAGATGTCTTGTTGAATAAACATCCAGAATGGAGTTTGAGATATTTGTGAAATAGATGAAAGATGTCATACTGTAGACTTGTAGATACAGTTAGTCCCCTGGGTTTATTAGCTGATTCTCAGAGTGGGAGGAATTCAAGAGGATGAATGAGAAGTGGAGCAGCACACTGAGGCTCTGGTCTCATCTGGGGGGCAGAGTGATCTGTGCACAGCCCTGAAAGTCCTGCCTCCTCCTCCAGCTCCATCGTCAATGTGCCTGGTGAGTCGACACTTCGTCGGGATTTCTTGAGACTGCAGCAGGAGAACAAGGAACGTTCTGAGGCTCTTCGGAGGCAGCAGCTACTGCAGGAGCAGCAGCTCCGGGAGCAGGAAGAGTATAAAAGGCAGCTGCTGGCAGAGAGGCAGAAACGCATCGAGCAGCAGAAAGAACAGAGGCGGCGACTAGAAGAGGTAAACTGGGAAAAGGGAACTGTCCAGTTGGTTTTCTCCTTTATTCACATTTGTAGCCAGACACTTGAAGGAATGTTTTCTGTGCCCTCCTGACATGATACCTTTCCCTGGCCTTACTACGCAGGTCACTTCAGAAGGAAAGCTTATGCTTTGGGACTGGGAGGCCTCACCTTCCTTGTGGTTTTTGAAATGTTTTCCTTGCTTGTAAAAGCTTCAGGCCCTGCCCCACAGTTACTCATCATCATATCGTGCTTAGATGCAGAACAGCAGGGGCCCAGAGACAGCATCATACCAGTTCTGCAAAGGCTGTTTCTGTTTGTGGTTTAAGTTGGCGAGCTCAGGCTTGACCTGATTTCTTTTCTTCTCTTGGCCTCTGGGTCCAAGTGCATGTGTACATATTTTTCTGAAACTTCAGACTTCTTCACAAGAAAAACATTTTTTTCTATAAATGCCTTAACTTTGGGAGGTTTTTTTAAAATAAATACCTCCCCTGTAGGTACATTTAAGAGTAAGGGATGAAAGGGGCACCTGACTGGCTCAGTCGGTAGAGCTTGCAACTCTTAATCTCAGGTTGTAAGTTCCAGCCCCATGTTGGCTGTAGAGATGATTTAAAAATAAAATCTTTAAAAAAAAAGATATAAGGGATGAGAACAAAATTACATTGGGTGTAATATACCCTGCTGTTCTGTAACCTAGTTGTTAATGTAGTGGGATTAGTTCTACCCTGTAGTGGGGAAATACCTTTTGTACTACCTGCTCATTTAATTCATTAATACTGTTAACATTGGTATTGTGGTTACCCACAGCTTTTTCATTTGTAATTCATAGAAATGTTATTTCTATTTTCACTTGGGACTCAAAAAAAACTTTTGATTTTATTTTCTTTTTAGTACATACTTCACAGCTCCAAATTTCTCATTCATAGTAGTTTCCATTTCTCCTTAGTTCATACACCTTGTTGACTCCTATTTCTTATGGCAGAAAAAGAACCCAAACAACAAGAAAGCCTTGTATTGATACTAAACAGTGGACTTTAATGTAAATAACAACACATGGTATCTTACCCATTATTTAATAGTATAGTATTTTGGGGTTGGAGGAATCTTTGTTTTATTTGCTTATAGTCTGAATTCTGAAAACTATACTCTGTTCCTAGTTTAGAAAACCAGTGCCTGTCCAAACTAAGGAGACTGGAAATATTCAGCACAAGCTTGTGGAAGAAAACATAGGACTTAACCCGCCTCTGTAGGAAGGACATTGATGGTTATAGAACTCTTTTTGCAGTTTAACTGCAAACTCTTCTGTAGTATTTTTAAGACTCTTCTTGGTCCTCTTTGAACATAACAGGAATCCGGAGGGGTCCAGGGTTTTTGAAGTTGCATGTTGACCATTTGGACTTCATATGTGAGAATGCTTGAGTATTGAGGCTCTGGCTACTTATAGTACTTGATGCAATATTCTCCACTGTTCATTTAAATCTTGGGCTGTACTTTCACTAAGGATACGATACAGGTTAGTTTGTTGTTAGAACTTTAGCTTGAGCTCATTTGTAACACATGCCAGGGAAGTTACTTTCAGGCCGAGTGGTAATGAGACAAGTGTCCACTATCCAGCCTTGTGAAGAGGAGGATTGCAAAGTAAAGGCCAGCACTGGCCAGAGAGAGAGATTAAAGCTTGACAGCCATTTTTGCTTTATTAGTTAAAGACTAGAGGATTAGGGATGTATGCTGAGAACTTTGTACTTTACGTGCTTCAATTAGCTCTTTAATTTCAGCTTCTCAGTAAAAGTTCAAACTCACAGTCACCTCTTGGCACCTCTTAACCAGGAAAGATCAGAGCTGGGTGTGAAACCAGGAACAAGGACAGCCCGAGTGGCTCAGTGGTTTAGCGCCACCTTCAGCCCAGGGCCTGATCCTGGAGACCCAGGATCGAGCCCCACGTCAGGCTCCCTACATGGAGTCTGCTTCTCCCTCTGACTGTGTGCCTGCTTTCTCTCTGTGTCTCTCATGAATAAATAAATAAAATCTTAAAAAAAAAAAAAAAACATTTGCATGAATAGAATCCACTGATTTGGATTCTTGGTGATCTCACTCCTTTTTACTACCCCGGGGTAAGTAAGCATTGTCTACCCTCTAGGTCCCAGAAGGTAATTCTGGGAATATTTGGGGATATTTGAACCATAAATGGTTTTTAGCCCTTTATTGGCATTAAAGCTTCAATCAGAACTCTTTGGGGAATAGAGATTCCCTTTGTTATTAACAAAGTAGAGGTAGTCAGCCTCAGTCATAAGATAGATGACAATTAAAACTGAAAGGACAAGGGTGCCTAAGTGGCTTGGTTGGTTCAATGTCCAATTCTTGATCTCAGCTCAAGTCTTGATGTAAAGAGTCATGAATTCAAACCCCACCATCGGCTTAGAGACTACTTAAAAAAAAAAAAAAAGAAAGATAATAATATTTGTCGGTGACTGGCAAAAAGAAATGGCCCAAAAGTCGAGGTTGTAGGGAAACTGTGTACAAATTCTCCTTTCTTGGCAACTGCCACAAAATGAGGCTCATTGGGACTAAGGACCCTTGGCACCCCACCATCTTGATTCTCAACCCTCTTTGCAGGTGAGTGGTTTTGCCCATTACAGGTCCTTAACCTATGGAGGTGTATATTTAAGAAATCAGTATGTGTGTTTTATACTCCCCTCTTCTTTGCTCCTTGAGATGTGCTGCTGCTAGGATCCCTCTCCTTTGTTTTCCTCCATTTCCCCCTCCTTGGCTCCTGTTTGAACTGGAGGTCTTAGAAGTCAACACAGGTAATTTCAAGGCTGTCTCTCACTTTTGCTGGAAATTAAGTTTCTATTTCTTTTTTCCATTTTCCTTCTTGCTTTTGGATGGTCCCAGCCTGAAAGGGGGAGAATGCTGAGCTCAGGCAGCCAAGTTCACACTGGCAGCTTCAGTCCAGTCCTTTCCTGGACCTCACAGCTCCTCAATTGGTTGCGTCTGCTCCCCAGTTTTCTCATTAGGACCCGTTTAGGGTATTCTCCACTTACTCGAAGTATTGCATCCAGATTCAGAACCCCATGTGGTAATGACCCCCTGCATCAAAAATGTTAATATGACAATATTACCTTTCATATTTAGATGCATTGTCCTACCTCTGCCTCAAATAGAATGTTGCCTCTAGCTAATTTTTTTCCCATAAAAGTTGTTCACAGGCCAGCTTTTTCTCCCATTCCGTTCTTTACCTTTTTGAGAGGCAGGCACAAATGAAGAATACTTAATTGTATTGTCATTTTATCCTAATGGTTTATGCTCTTTTTCCATTGAGTCTTGATTTGATATCTGTTAACTATTTCTTCCTACTCCCATGGCATCCACATATTTGATTAGCATGTTTTCTCATTCTTTGTTCAGTTTCAATACAAATATTAAGAACAAACCTGTTCAATAGTCTAAGTTAAGATTACTATGTTAGTTGGTATACTTTGGTTATATTTTTGAACCTGTTACATATTTCACTAAATTTCCTGTCTGGTTTATGCATCTTCATTTTGATCTCATGGAAGTTTACCAAATTATTACTAAAAGCAAGATATGTTTATCTGTGGTTTGGTGTGCTACTTTAGTAAACTTCAAGAAAAGAAAATTTCTTAGGGAAGGGTTGTTTTGAGCAAGGCCTTTCGTGCCGTCATAATGATAGCACATTCTGGTTGGGTTTTTTTAAACCATGTATAAATGATCTCTTTAGTATATATAGGAGTCAAAACCAAACTTTTATTTCAGGGTTAGAATTTATCCTTTCCTTTATAAAAAAAAGAAAATTAAAATACCCCATTTCTCTGTCTCTTCCCAGTCTTTTCCCCTTTGGGGAGATGACCATGGTACATGGTCATCTCTTTTAGCCCTAGAGTTGGGATTTGTTACTTTGTGATTTTGGTTGCCCCACGTCCAGGGTAAAAGTTAGCATCAGCCCCAGCAGTTTATTTGCTTTTTCTTTCATCAAGAGTACCCATGCTTGCTTATATTCATTTCTATCATTTCTACAAATTCTAAAGCAATTAAAATTTTAGGGAGGTGAGTGGAAGTGGAAAAAATTAAAAACAAAGGAAAGCAAGAGAAAAATGACTTCTCTGTGTGAAGCGAGATCAGTAGTGAATCTAAATTATAGTAGTCAGAAAACATAAAAGTTTCTAAGAAAAAAAAAATTAATAAACTGCCCCATAGATTTGTTAGCTGTGAGATCTTGGAAGGAAGATGTGGTGGACTCCTTCCTCCAAACAGAGTCTTCATGTATTGCAAAGAAACAGGAGCCACTCCCTTACCCCTCTGCCTACACAAAGGCCTTTGGGCAGACATGATCGTCTCACATCAAGAGTATATATTAGCATCTTTTTTTTTTTTTTTTTGACAGTTCCAGCTGTGGTACATACATTAGGGCGTGCAAGTACCCCTCCAACCCAGGCCTGGCTTTCTGTGAAGTCAGCGGCTCCATTTATTGACAGCGGGTAGCTAGCTGTCTTGTCTTTCTGAACTCCTTATAAGTTCTCACGTGTTCTTTTGGCATCCTGGTCTAGAGTTTGGTTATATTTACACTTAAATTTTGTCAGAGTTCGCTTAATTCAGCAAATGTTAACTTGTTGCCTAAAGATGAGGAAGGGTTGTCTTTGGAAAGAAGCAAATACTTTCTTTACTAAGGCCTCATCAGAACTTGTACGAAAAAAACCTAAGTGTTTGTTGATATGTCTGTGCAGTACCTCAGAAGTGCTTGGAGTTAGCTGAACATGAAGAACAGACTGGTTTATTAAAGTCAGTTAGTTTCTACTAAAGCCAGTAAGTCTAGTAGAGTGTGTTTACATGGACCTCACTGTTATCAGTGTGACCTAGAAAAGTTTTTAGAATTGTGAGATGAAAGCATTACTTTTAAATACCAAACTAGAAAGGGAACCTAATTAAAGCATTGCTGGATAAGTACATATTTACTCAGGCATGCTTGGGAAATTTTAAGAAATAAAGAAATCTCTTTACAATTTTAAAGATTTGGAAGTCACTTTACAGCATCATGCAGTTTTTCAGTTTGTTTGATTTTGTTTTCAAAGAGTGATTTAAGAAAATAATGATGGCATCAGTTTGCAAATGCTTCACAGGATTATATCATGTTAATCATTCTTAGTGGGGAAAGCCTGAGAGGGC
This sequence comes from Vulpes lagopus, assembly GCF_018345385.1. Classification (NCBI taxonomy): domain Eukaryota; kingdom Metazoa; phylum Chordata; class Mammalia; order Carnivora; family Canidae; genus Vulpes; species Vulpes lagopus. The sequence continues at coordinate 25,004,765 of NC_054828.1, read as the reverse complement.
ATGTTTGTTAGAGTCTCCTAGGTTTTGTTATTTGAAATCACAGGCATAAGGTTAATCCAGTATGAATTGATGTTACTTAGTTGATGGCATATATGTTTTATTTTTGGCTACTTTCTTTTGAGGTTCTATTGTAAGAGGCCAGCTTTTCACATTAATCATCTATTAAGATATGTTTACTAAGGGCTTTTTTTATTTTTAAGTATCCCGCCTCCCTTAAATTGAGAGCCTCTTCTGAGTGTAGTGGTTTTTATGGTTGACAATTTAAAATGTTGCTCTCGATCCAGTTTACAGTTTCAAATGTTAAAGTATAATGTGGAAGAGGAATCAGTAACTACCTTGTTTTTTCACTTTAGCCATCAGTCTTGTCAACCAGTTGGTTTGCAAACCAAACCAGAACTTGCTTAGTGGGCTAGTCCTAGGAAACTTAGCACTTTTCACATTGTCTTGTGGATTTTTAAAAAGCATGTGGCTGTGTTACTTACGAGACTTGAAGGGGAGGGGCTGTGTCTACTTTATTTTTGTGTGCTCATTATGGTGTTTTAATATTTCTCTAGTGGATGAATCAGTCATCTGTAGTCCTAGGTGCATCTCTGGAAAGAAAGGACTTGTTCTTGAAATGTATGCCCATTCTTAAATGGACCTTTAGGCTTGAGATCTCTAATTTGAGTTTCAGAGACACCTGAAAGAACTTTGAAGGACCTTATAGAATATCTTGAAGTGTAAAAGGGTGTGTTGTATAAAGTATGAGGCACTATTCAAATGTAATAATTATTGTTTAAACCATTATGTGGTTTCCAAGGGATCTCAAAAAGATGACTTTAGGATTTGATTGGATCTTGTTAGGACCTAGAGATATGAACAGATTCTTTAGTCTTTTATTACTTTAAATGTTAAATGTTGAAGATAAAAATCACAGTAATTTTTGTCTCGGATGCCATGTGTTCAGTGTGAGGGTTAAATTTAACTCAAAGTATTGTGATATTTACCACAAAGTGAAAAAGATGAGCAAAACATGATTCCTGCTCTCAAGAAGTTTGTGGTGGTTTTGTGTGTGTGTGTGTTCATCTAGTAACCAAGAGTATAATACTTTCATAGGAAACAGAAGAAAGAGCCTCTCAGAGGTTTTCATTTGACAGTTGAGAGCATCAGTTATAGCCTGTTCTTGTTTGTAAGAAGTTTGCTTACTGTTATTTTATGGTGTACATTTTGAATTAAACTAATAATAATTTTTAACTGTGTTAAATAATTACATAATAACCATTATAATGACTTTGGAAAACAGTTGAACAAAAGCATGATGCCTATCTTCCATTCATTGAGAAATCCTGGTAAAGTGACTGAACAAACAGAAATATAAACAACAAGGACAATGAGAACAAGAAAGGAAACCAAATTGTGGAAATTAGTGCATGGAAGAGGGAAGACCGTAAGAGAGTTAGTACTGCAAATTCTGGAAGAAATGAGAAGCAACAGGTGGGGCTAGAAGCATGTATATGTGGACAGTCAGACTCACCCACCCCAGGCAGCCAAAGCCAGGCTGTTATGCTGGGTGTCCTTGGCAGGAGCAGATACGGACTTCTAGAAACAGTGAACAGCAAAGCCTCAGAACATGGAGAATCCCAGTGCAACGAGGACATGGAAGGAGAGGTCCTGCAAGCACATGCACTTCCGCTCCCATAGTACTGGCAGCCACATTTATCACAGATGCCACTTGGTGCCCAACACAGAGAGGGGATTGGGAGGATCCCCAAGGGACATAAGACCCCTATAAAATGACTAGGCTGCCTTACATCACCTTACTCTAAAGCTTAATAGTTACCAAGTGCTTCTCCACAGCCTTTACGGTTCACTTTTTACTGTCTTACCTGTGAGTGGACAGCCAAGATTGTGGGCACTGAGAAAAGTTTTTGACACAAGAGATTCCAATATAAATAGAAAAAAAGACCTTGAAGGAAGTGTAGATGACAGAGTTCTATACATTGTTTTGATATTTAAAAATGTCTAAGATGAAGAGATGATTCTGAAAGCCATAGTCAGGGGGAAGCAGGTTAGAGAGGTGTGCATGAGTCTTGTACTATCAGGAGTCTAAATGGTTGGAGATTCTCCAAGAGCACTTTTGGAAACTAGAAAATGACATAGGCATACTTGTGGAAATCAGAGGGAAAAATTCCTTCCCTCAGTCAAAATTATATGTACATTGTGAGGGTAAAGATTCTGGGGCCTGGCCTGCAAAATTGTTAAAACCTTTTGCCTTGTCTGCAAGCCTCCTCAAGAAGCTGTTGGAGAATGTGTTTCAGCAAATGAAGAGAAAAGGTAACAAGGGCTCAAGGAAATGGAATCCTGTATAGGAGAGAGCTCAGAAGGGCTCCTAGTAAGTTGGTGGGCAAGTGCGGAATATCTGAAGAGCAGGTGGTGTTGGCTGGCATGGGGGGAGGACAGGGCTATGAGAGTCAATCTCTAAGAATAAAGAAAGAATACCTGATTGACTTTGACCACACTGGAAGGAGGTGTGTGGTAGTATAAGAGACTTCACATATGATCTATGATAGACCCACAGAAAGCCAGTGAAACACACACAAAAAAACAGCAAAAATAAAGCAATCAATAGCTCCTCAGAAAACTCAAATTTGCCTTGAGTATGGTTTTCATTTAACCAGAACTTGTCACAGGACTTGATTGGGAGCATAAGATGGTGCTTGTATCATGGATATTTTTTGGGAGAAATCAATAGATGGTATCTAAAGTGGAAAAAAACTTTAAATAACTCTTACAAACATGTTATTTAAAAACCAGCTTCTAGGGATGCCTGGGTAGCTCAGCCTTTGGCTCAGGGTGTGATCCTGAGTCTGGGGATCGAGTCCCATATTGGGCTTACTGCATGGAGCCCACTTCTCCCTCTGCCTATTTCTCCCCCTCTATATGTCTCTCATGAATAAATAAATAAAATCTTTAGGAAAAAAAATCAGCTTGTGTAAATACTATGGGTAAAGCTAAAAGCATTGGAAGTGGTTATACCTTGGAAATAAGAATTGGGGGTGAGGAGAAATGGGACATCTTATTTTTGATATAAGCCTCTTACATTCTTTTTGACTTTTTAAAGTGCTTAGTACTTACATTAAAAAATTAAAATGCAAGGCACGCTTAGGTTGCTCAGTCAGTTAAGTGTTTGACTCTTGATTTTGGCTCGGGATTGTGAGATCAAGCCCTGAGTGAATGTGGAGTCTGCTTGAGATTCTCTCTCTCCCTCTCCTTCTGCACTCCCCCATGTTCCTTCCCTCTCTGTCTCTGTCTCTCTCAAATAAGTAAACCTTTTTTAAAGTTTCAAAATGTAAATAAAGTGGAAAAAAGCTACTTGTAAGATGACTTAAAATTTGTCTCTTAGTAGCATTTAATTAGATGAAAGTAGTCAGGATTTCCTCCTGGACTGGGAGCCCTGCCCTCAATGCAGTTGGAAACAACCAAGAAAATGGATTGTACACATCTTATCTTACCACTTTGCTGCCTCAGAGGAGAATGAGTGCTTCCACTTAGACCCCATGTGACCTGAGGTCCTGCCATTTTCTGAAGCTTTAAGTGACAACAGCTCAGGAGAGGAGAGATGAGAAGTGGGTCTGGGGAGTAGGCGGCCTAAGATTACACTTGTGCTCAGTGGATTGGGAAGGCATCCAGATGAGAGGGCTAACGTGGAAAGCCAGCTCTCATCCTGGTTCACTCCTCTGCTGCTCTTCCGCACCTTCCCTTTTTCTTCTCTGAAGACATAGAGGAAATTTGAATCTGGAGGCAGATATGAATTGGGTGCTAGACTGCACCTGGCTGCCAGCTGTGTGGTGGTTGAGTGGCAGGCGGCCTGTCATTTCTTTCCATCTAGGACTGTTATTGAAGTAATTTCCCTTCCTGGCTCTCTGGAGGAGCCCTTACTGATAATAGCCAAAGCATCAGCAGAGATAGGGACAGCTTTGCTTTCAAATTAAAGAAAAAACTTTTTTTTAATAATGAGAGGAAAAAGCAAGTGCAGCACATGGCTTTTCTTTCTACTACTGTGATCCCACAGGTTTAAATGGGGACCTTCAACATCATCTAAAAATCAAAGAATATTTAATAGTCTGCATAGTATATAAAGAAATGGCAGTAAGCACATCTCTAAGACTGTTGTGGGTCTGTGTCTCTGTGGTCCTGAGGTATTGCTTAGAACAATGCAATGGCCTGTAAGGGTTTTTAATCATGCATCCATCCTGTCAATAAAAGAAAACCAAGGTGTAAATCTGATATAGATCCACTTCTATACCCTTGCACTAAGTATGTATATTATAAAACATTCAAAAAGAGCTATCTTAAAAAGGGTGAGCTACAAATACAAGTAAATAAAAGTTCACTGTTTTCTTTTCCTAGACCTCCATTGATTATCTTGCTCACTGTTAGAGAATGCTGATGTAGAGACCTATCATCTTAGTTCTTCACTTCTCTCTTTCTCTCTTTTAATTTTGGTATACCAGGGCACTCTCCCCAGGATAGTGTGGTGGGCAAGGAAGGGTAAAGTCCAGATCTTTTGAAGAGGAATGATTCTCTTACAGTTAATTGCTTACGAGATCTTTATAAAATTTTTTCTCACCAACTGTTGACTTAAAAAACAAAACAAAACACCCCATTGCAAACTCCACACCATGACAATTGGTGATATACACTGCCTCCCTCCCACCCCCACTGCACACACCTCTGTTTTGACAAGTGAGGAAACAGGCTCAGGGAGGGGAAGTGGTTTGGACCCAGGAAGCAGAATCAGGACCACAAGCCCTATTCCTTGAGTCATCTCACTTGTCTTTCTAGGTTTCCGTGGTGTATTATAACTTCTCAAAGGATCCCTCGAACCCATTTTGGCTTCTTTGTTGTCTAAAAGTTGTAAAATAGAAGTTTAAGGTTCTTTGCCACTTTTGACCTGTTCATATTAATCTAATTTACTTGGAACCTAAATTCTCAGAAGCTGAGGGGGAATTTTAAGGGTGTAGACATGGCTTCCCTTTCTTTTTGTTTCCCTTTTCTTCGTTCTCCCATTTTTATCTAACTTGGAAGAAAATTATGTACATAATACCTCATTGGATAGCTTTCTGTCCACATTTTTTGTGATTGTGGGCTTTTTATTTCATCCAGAGGTGAGGCCCTTCTTACCTGGCCTGCCAGGTGTTTGCTAAACCCAATGTATTCCAGCAAGTCATTTCTTTTTTATAAACCTGAAAGTGTCCTGATGGTTGCCAACCTTGCCCATGACTGTTTTCAGAACTAAGCGGTGCTGAGTATCTCTGTAAAAATAGTAGAGTACACAAAACCACTCTCACTCCTCAAGATGGAAGGTTCTACAGAACTTCCATGTTCACCTCTTGAAGGAAAACATACCATTTTAAGCTTTTAAAACCGATTGAATGAGATTCTTTGTGTTTTAGGTTTATCAGAAGGCTTTTTGTTTTATTTTGAATGTCTTTATATTCAATAGAAAAGTCAGAGGATGTTTTCCTTTGGAAAACATGACTAGCTAGGAATAACTGAAGGAATTAAATAATTTCTATTTAAAGCAAAGAAACCTGTTTCCCAGTTGGCCAAAATATAATGATTTTTGTTACCAGTGTTAAAAAACGGTTGTGTTCTTAGCTATTGTATATTTGTTGTAAATGATATACTAGTAAAAACCACTCACTTCTTTTTGCTTCTAAATAGAAAAGGCAAAAGATACACAATAAAAGATCTTACTTAATTTCCTTTGAAGTAGAAAGCTCTAGTAACACTGCTTGGATGAGATTCTCAGATTTCTTACCTCAAGTTTCTGTTATGTTGCTCATGAAGTCATGGGGCTGGAGGAAATGGTTTTGTTTGTTTTATTTTCTGTTAGCTAATTTTAAAAAAGAAAGACCTCCCTCCCAGGGGTGCAAGGCCATGCTCAGGGCCAGGTGGCATGAACAGCAAGTAGCACCATGGCAGTAGAGAAAGGCCTCAGTGCAGAAAGCCTTAGCTCCTGAGTCCTTTGGCACATAGGTGGTTACTCTGTGTTGTCCTCCCTAGATTTGATTTTGAATAGGGCCCTCTTTTTTTCTCTTTTTTTAATCTTAAAAAAAAGTATAAAGGCATTAAGCTAGCAAATAACAGGCAACAAGTGCATTGTACGGGGCAGTATAGGTGTTCTAATTTAATAAAGATTCCTTGGCCAGTAAAGTTGTAATTTCTAAACAGACAAGAACTCAGTTCTGTTTACGGCCCCACCCCTACCCACGGGAAGCTCCTGTATTTTTGTGCATTGAATTCTAAGAGCAGGCAGTGCAGGGAAAAGAAATAAAAATGAAATGTATGTAATAGAGGAAGGTGAACCAAAAAGCTGACTCAGGACTGTATTGAGAATAGTGGTGATGTAGTACTCAGCTGAGAGAGACCAGGTACCAAGTAATCCTCTCTATCCAGGGGTTCCACATGTAAGACATTTCTGTACATTTCTCAGGAAATTATTTTAAATGTTTGCCTTCAAGAGTGAATGCTTGTTACAGCAGTGGCAGGGTCGGGGGAAACCCAGAAGGAACACTGAAACTATAATAAATACCTTCTTTTATACCCATTATAAATATTTGTATCTTATATCTCCAGTAGCTTCATCCCAAACTTTTTTTGTTTGTTTGTTTTTTTGTTGCCAAACTTTCTTATTTAATAATCTCAGTATTACATTGGACTTTGCGGTAATAATATCAGCTTCTTGTGTGTGTCTTAAGAAATGTCATGGCTGTGTATTCTTTAGAGCTGTGTAGTCTAACATAGTAGCCACTAGCCACGTGTAGCTATTTAAACTTAAATTAACTTCATTGAAATAAAGTTGAGGACTAAGTTCCTCATTTTTACTAGTCACATTCCAGGTACTCAATAGCAACATGTGGCTAGTGGCCACTCCATAGAATAATGCTGAGACAGAAAGAACATTTTCATCATCCCAGAGAATCTGTTGGATGGTACTAGTCTAGAGTCTAGAGGCTAACATTTTTCATATTCATGGGAAGAATTGGTTTAATTTTGTACTTCATACTGTGGAAGTGCTTTATTGACAGATGTCTGGGGCTGAATGAGACAAGTGTCCAGACAGGTGCCCAATGTATGCCAATATTCTATTCTATGGGGTTATATAGGATTACCTGGATTAGGGATGCCTGGGTGGCTCGGTGGTTGAGCATCTGCCTTTGGCTCAGGGCTTAATCCCATTGCGGAGATTGAGTCCCACATCGGGCTCCCTGTTAGGAGCCTGCTTCTCCCTCTGCCTGTGTCCCTGCCTCACTGTGTGTCTCTCATGAATAAATAAATAAATAATCATTATAAAATAAAAGGGATAGCCTGGATTAGGAAAGGCTGTCAGAGTGAGTCTGGTGATTAGTAGCACCAACCTCCCTATTGGTGGGATGCACAATTGTGTCTGTTTAATACTATAGGGTGTTAGAGGCAGTGGCCCTTCCAGGTGGTGCTTGCTAGCTAGGTGACGCTGGGCAAGTCCCTTAACTCTTCTTCTTTTTTTTTTTTTAACTATATTTATGTTGTAGACTTTTTAAAAGATTTATGTATTTATTCATGAGACACACAGAGAAAGAGGCAGAGACATAGGCAGAGGGAGAAGCAGGCTCCACGCAGGGAGCCTGATGTGGGACTCGATCCTGGGACTCCAGGATCACACCCTGGGCCGAAGGCAGGCACCAAACCACTGAGCCACCCAGACGTCCCTCACTTAATTCTTCTGAACATGTTTTCTCATCTGTAAAGTAGGAGTGAAATAACCTACTTCCTGGATATGTTATGAGAATTACATTAGATAACAGAAATGGAATAAAGGAGGTCAAACACTTGGCACAATGCAAGACTAGTGGTAAGCATGTGTGCAGGAGTGGTTTCTTACATTCATAGTAGTAATACCAGCATTTCTTATGCTTGTTGATGTCAGTTTCTCTTTTTCATGATATTTGCTTCCTTTCCTTTTTTGTTTTTGTTTTTTGCTTCCTTTCCTTTTTAAGTTATTCCTCACCTTTCTTTGCTCTACTTCTGTTCTCTTTTATTCCTTTGTCGTCTTTTCCTTCTGACTTAAGGGCCCTGAGTAATTCTGTTGGTGATATGCAAGGATAAAGAATCTCCTGTCCCTTGGTTGCTATAATACAGTGAAGGATGGGGAATAGTCTATCACCAAAATGGAACCACACTGTGTGAAGATTCGCAGACACACACCACCTTTGACCAGTATTTATGAGGATGCTAGTACATAGGGGCAGTGTGGAAATAGCTGGGCAGTAGAGCCAGGGTCTGTGAGCTCCCCTCATTAGCACCTACCTGTAACTGGTCCGCAAACTGTCATGAAAGCTGTAAGGGGAAGATTCCTACTGACTACATATCTCTGCTCCCCTAGCAACAAAGGAGAGAGCGGGAAGCTAGAAGGCAACAAGAACGTGAACAGCGAAGGAGAGAACAAGAAGAGAAGAGGCGTCTGGAGGAACTGGAGAGAAGACGTAAAGAGGAAGAAGAGAGGAGGCGGGCAGAGGAAGAAAAGAGGAGAGTTGAAAGAGAACAGGTTAGTTCACAAGAGAATGTTCTACCCATGAATTTGTGAGGTTTGCTGCTTAGTAGAGTTGAGGGATTTGGGGCAAAAAGTACACGCATGTGTATGAGCACTTACAACACATTCAGGACTTGAGAGGTTTCAAAATGATGAAGCACAACTTGAAGCATAGCAATACATTGAGTCTCATCTTTAAAAAAGGGCGGTTAAATCTTTACATTTACAAACATTGAAACCCGTTGAGTCGTCTCCAGTGTGATACCCAGAAAATTTTTGAATATGTCTTCTGGGCTTTGGCTTACATGCTTTGAACCCCAGATATCTGGATGATGATTAGCCTTTTCTTTAATGACATTAGAAACCAACCACAAGAAATGTTTGAAGTAGCCAGTGGCTGAATATTGTGATAAACATGGTTGCTTATAATGCAGTATATACTGATGTGGATCAAAAAAACTAATAACATTGTGGTTTTGTTTAGCCAAAAAAGATCATCATGTTTTGGTAATAAGTATATTGATGCCAGCTATAGTTGTCTTTAGAAGTCTCTGTTCCCTGAACCACCTATGCAAATAAAACCTGACTGTACTTTTGTGTCTGTGCTGTCAGTGTGAGCCCCTCAGAGCCTCTCCCGTCTTTGAATTGATCATTCTTTGTTATGAGGTTTTAGTAAAAGAAAAAAGATATGAATGGGGCCAATTTAAATAATACTTGAAATTCATCCTTAAAATGCTTATCAACAACGGTATTAATTTCCAAAGTTGATTATTCCACTGTTTTCCTCAGTACTAATCATATGCTTAAGCTTCTCTCCATGTTTTCCAGTTCTTAGGAATTTAAGTGATACTTTTCATTTGTTACCTTACTGACATTATTGACTGTGATGTATTTTGGGTTTTTGTCGTAGTTCTTTTGTTTTTTTTTCCACGTTCTAATTTTTATTTGGGGACTGCAAAGAGGAGTAAAAGTGAGCTTTTGAAAATTAAATACCCTAGGAATAAATCTTGTAATTAGATGGTGAGAAGAGGGTATGAGAGTAATACTTAATCTTTAATGTTCTAATGGCAGTCGTTAGCTTTTGAGTACAGCAAGTATTCTTTACCTCTTCCTGAAAAAAATAATAGCATCAGAGTAGTTTCATTCTGCTTTCCTTATTTGTAAAATATTCCCCGTGTTAACAGTGCTGTGAGAAATGTGTCATTTCTGCATTGTGTGTGCATGTTTGTGTACATGTATAATTCTGTGTGCTCACTATTTGTTAGGACCTTTATGATTTGGATAGATGTGAATTTCCTGGTTGTTCTTGTGTTTTGGAAGGCAAAAACCAAACAACTGTGCCACTTTGATCTTTTAAGTTACAATTCAGGTTCTGTCTAGTTCAATGAGATGAGTTGGAATTCAGATTTCCTTTCTCAGCTATTGCAGGGGAACGCCACATAGCAGGCAAGGGCAGTGCTTGGCATAGCATGTGCAATGGAGGGGCTTGGAGTCCAGGTTGGAATCAGATTGGCTTTTTGGGGGGAAACTTATTTTGTAAGATAAGGGTTTCTAAGGAAATATATATGTCATGATTTGTGTTACCCAACATTCACTCTGCCAGAATTATTGGTTAACTAAAACTTCTGTCCAGCCCAGGTATATGGCTATTTTTATTTTAAAGTGTGTGCCATGGTACAAGTGGGTGGTCAGCATTAGACATGGTAAAGCGATTATCTGAATTTCAGAAAAAAATTTCTCCTCATAGCCTTTAGTCTACTCCTCTTATGGAGTAGTTGGCTTTTTTTTCCCTTTTGAAAAGGAAGGAAACTTCTTTCATTTGTATTTCAAAGTTGTTTCATGTCTATCGCCTATTTGAGCCTCACAAAAAAATGTTGAGAATTCTGAGAAAATATTCTTGATACTCATTTGAGTCAAATGAAGAGACTGAGAAAATGAGAAGGCTTTCTAGGGGTCCAGGTCTCTTGATTTCCTAGTCTCTTAAATATGTTTGCAACTTCAAGGCTGGATTTCTCCTCTTTACATATTTTGAGTGTGTTTGCCTGTTTTCATTGTTGCAGAGACTTGTTCTCCTCCCCTTAAAAATAGGCTCCCCCCACCCCCACCCCTTCACCTGCCCTAGAAATACACACACTGTCTCACAGTCTCATCATGAAGAGCCTGGACCTGTTTATTTGTGAGAAATCACCTGAGTCTGGTGTCTACAGAGCATGGCTTTCAGAATGTAGTCATTCTGGGTACCTTCTGTATCATCAGAGAAAACACAAATCATGTTTGTTCTGTTTTAATATTAAACAGGTTTTGGGCTGGGGTTTAAAAAATTGGCAATCTATGCCAGTTATAAATAATGACTAATAAGAGCCTCTGGGGCAATGTGAACCCCTCTGGTTTCTTACCTAATTAAACTCTTGGTTTCTTTGGAGTCTGCCATGCTTAAGAGGAATTATCATGGTCCTTTGAAATCCTGCATTTGTATTTAACAGCTGTGTTTGAACAAAAATTTTTAGATACCTTTGTATATATCAGTGGAGTGTATATCATCATTTGTTAGACTCTTTAGGTCTTGGCCAATTTGAACATCTTAGGAAAAATCCTTCAGCATGCACTTTATAATATATTCTTCACTAAGTGTATTGCCACTGAAGACCATTGGGGCAAATGGTTCTTGGTGCTCCATTCAGGTGGTTCTGATACTTTCCTTTTGGATAAATTGATTGCTGGGTAATTTCTGTGTGACAGGAGTATATCAGGAGACAGCTAGAAGAGGAGCAGCGGCACTTGGAAATCCTTCAGCAGCAGCTGCTCCAGGAGCAGGCCATGTTACTGGTAACGCCCTGTATCTGTCTTGTTCCGTAGCATTAGGGCTCACTGATCCATCCCTCCCCTGAGCTTTGGGCATAGCTGTGGTGATCACCAGACCATTTTGGTTAGTGCTGTGGGCTGACAGGCTCAAATGGAAACGTCCTCTGTGGTCATGCTACTTTGGGCACATTTCAAGGTGGTATTTATTTATTTATTTATTTATTTATTTATTTATTTAATTTCCTGTTAAAGAAAAAGCTAAACTTTTCTCTGGTAGATAGCAAGGTTTTGAACAGAACTTGGCATTCGGTGAACAAACTAGAATGTTAAGGGCTGAAAGCACATGCCATAGGATTTTTGTCAAGTATTTCTTACTTTTGAAACCACCGAAATCAGCTTTTAATTGAATTCTCTCTCTGTCCAGTGATATTATGGTTAGCAACAAGCTGTCAGATTTTTCCACAGGTAATATGCTATTTAAAATCCCAGTCATTTTGCTCTGTTACCAACAAGGGGGGAGAAGGGCATTCATTGTCTTTTTAAAAAGTTGAGAATGAATCCAGAGAAGAGGCGAGCTCTGCAGTGTCCCATAGATTTAGTGTTCTCCTCTCCCTCTCCAAGGAGTGCCGATGGCGGGAGATGGAGGAGCACCGGCAGGCAGAGAGGCTCCAGAGGCAGTTGCAACAAGAACAAGCATATCTCCTGTCTCTACAGCATGACCACAGGAGGCCGCACCCGCAGCAGCAGCCGCCACCGCAGCAGGAAAGGAGCAAGCCAAGCTATCACGCTCCGGAGCCTAAGCCCCACTATGAGCCTGCTGACAGAGCTCGAGAGGTATTTTCTTTCTTCTGTTGCTTAAGCATTGATCCAGTGTTGATTATTCCCTGGAAAGTAATAGAATGACTCTTAGGAACTGTATAATATTAAGGCTACAATGGGCACCAGTTATGAGCCACTCTCTTGGTTTCCTAGCTGAGAAATTGTGGATGGGGGAAGTGAAAGGACACTTGCCCAAGGTCTCTTACCTGGTTAGTGGTTTTTAAATCCATAGACGGATGATTAAAGTGCCTCCGTTAACAAATTGCAGATGAACACTAACCTAAACAGAAAGAAGATTATATGGCAGAATCATTTCTTCTAATGTAAATGAAGGGAATAGTGGCTTGGTTAGCTATTTCTCCAAAATTGCAATGAAAATAAAGTGTGCCTGTAGCCCAGTTTACTAACTTTTTAAAGATGATTTGTTACGGAACTACCCGGAGCCTTATTGTAAGGATGTGGGGAAGCAGTAACTGTTTAAGGATATTAGGAATATGGGGACCTGGGCGGCTTCTAGAATGTATTTAAACCTGGCCTATAGGTGGCATCCTTCTACCATGTCTCACCCTCCCAGAGAGTAAATTCTAGGAACAAGTGTTTTGCTTATTCTGGAATGCTAGTGTTCTTGGTAGAATGAAATGTGTTTTGAATTCTTGATGATAATCTTTTAATCTGTTGGTTAAGTTGGTTGTGACATTAATTTTTTTCCCTAGTTTATCATCATGAATAATCTAAAAATTCTTGCCAGCAGGAGATTTTAAAGGCTTAATTTTTATCTTCATAAGTATTCTTTATCTCAAATCACATTTTAACCTTATTTTATTTGCTCCCTCTTTTTTAAAGCCCCCCTTTCTCTTTCCTCGTAGTTGGAGAAAAGACGAAATTTCTCCCTAGGGCCCTTCCACCTTCAGGCTTTCTTTAGCATCTCTGCTTTTCCCTACTAACACTGAGTTATGTCTTCTAATTCTCTGATGCAGGTGGAAGATAGATTTAGGAAAACTAACCACAGCTCCCCTGAAGCCCAGTCTAAGCAGACAGGCAGAGTATTGGAACCACCAGTGCCTTCCAGATCAGAGTCTTTTTCCAATGGCAACTCCGAGTCTGTGCATCCTGCCCTGCAGAGACCAGCTGAGCCACAGGTAGCAACAGCCAGGTGGCTGTGGGCTGAGGAGACTCATACAGTAGCTCACTGAGCCATGGGCCTGCTTGTAATGTTTTCAGTTTGGTTTGTTACCATACTTACGAGGAAAAGACACTAGCAGGAGTGATTTTAGATGAACATACAGGCAGTATACCCTCAGAAAAGAGAAAAGAAGGATTTTTTAAAAGGATTTTTATTGTACTTGTTAAAGAACATCTAGATTCAGTGATTTCTTCTTTTAGTCTGTCTTCCCTAACTCAAATGTTCATAAACAAGTGCTTAATACAAAAAACTTTCAGTTTAGGTTTTGGAAAGTTAGTATCAAAAGTATATAGAGGGAGAACCTTTTCTTAACCTTTGATCCTTGGCTCCTGGCCAGTTCCACGAGTGGGCTTTAGAAAGCCAGTGTCTGTCCTGAAATTGCATATAGAATTTCTTGGTTTGTCCAGCTGTGCATATTTTTCTGGGAAAGGGGCCTTTTATTAGATTCTCAAAAAGTTCAAGATCCAAAAGAAGGTATGATCTAGAACGTTAAGTATGCATTTCCCTGTAGTGGGTCAGGGGGAAAGTCATGACCTCTCATTGGGCGGGCCATACCATTCTGCATAGTCTAGGTGAAGGAGAAGCCCATGGACTGGGGGCCATGTGGTTAAGAGAGAACCCTCTGAACTGTCCAGAGAAGAAAGGTAACAACAGGGATTACCCATGTCAGAGATCTGAAAGATCCTTGAAACACAGGTCCCCATTCTCTTACTGAAAATAAGTGACTTTAGACATTTTGCTCCTTGAAGCCGTGTCATCTGGAATATTGGGAACAAGTTCTTAAGCTGCATGTGTTAGGGGATGAAAGTTCATATTCTTGCAATAGAAATAGCTGCGGTATTTTTAAAAACAAATCCAAGTGAGGAGGGAGTTCTTAAGAAAAAGAAAGAAAAAAGAAGAACCAGACCTAAGCAAAGGGCATGTTTGTGGGGGTGGGAGGTTTTATAGGCAGGGAGATATTTACATGGGGTCAGCAGTCCCTTGAGTCACAGAAGAGCTGACTGACCCACAAGCCCAGAGAGTGAGGAAAGCAGGACAGAGAGAAGGGAAGAGAGACTGGTAGAGTTGGTTTGACATCACTTGTATAAAGAGTCCAGGACTAAAATTTTTGTTCCGAAAGTTAAACTTAACCACAAATAGAAAATTTTTATCTGTTTGGCTACTAACAGTTTAAAAAATAGGAGTTCTTGAATTATGTAGGCTACTTTTATATTCATGATTAACTAATGCAGTGCCTAGAGATAGTCTCCCTTTTCCTCCTTCTACCTAAAGTCGCTTTGGGCTGAAATCTATACTTAAAACATTCTTTGAAGACACTATTCACATAGGAGTCTGTCTTAAAATGCATTTTTTATTATAGTTACAGATAATACTTTCAGTTTCGTGTTTTTCCCCCTGAAAGTTTTAAACATTTTAGCACTCTGGGATTATACCAATAAGTGGAATTTGTCACTCTTCCAGAAGTCCTAGAAATCATGACTTGGGACTTACTCTGAATCTTGCATTCAGACAGGTTAACCTGGTTGTGATGTGGTATATTTAGTTTTCATTAAATGCATTGAATAACGGATAGCGTAGCTAGAATTATGTAAATTACAATCTTGAACACTTATTTTAAAATGATAAAATACAATAAAGAAAATACAGATTATATCAGAGATTGTTCTACCAAATTAAAAGCAACCAGATTAACTCAGGTGACAGATTATTTGTCCTGCTTCTTCAGTTGTCAAGTAGAAGGCATATATACTCCTGTAGCAGTTAGTGGAGGGAACAATAGTATTGAATATTCCTAAAGAAAACCAAATTCCTTTTTTTCATAACCACTGTGAACATGTATGGAGATCTCTGAGGTTTGAAGGTTTTAGGACTTGGGAGAGGAAAGCAGCAAAGTTGTTGGTGTATTTGAAAAGTCGGGTATTTTTAAGTTATATTACAACAGTCTGCCAACACATAAGGGGTTTCTCTTTGCTCATGAAATGTGTTCTGTGGTCATTGGGTCTGAAACCTGACACTGCCAGGTGCCATGAGGGGATGGATCGCTAGGTCTGCATGTATGGCAGTGTCTGTCTTGTGATTTTTTTTTTTTCTTTCCTCCCTCTCTCTCTCTCTGCCTGTTGCCTCCTCTTTGACATGGATGTGCATGAAGCACGTTGTCCTCCCTTTCAGGACCAGAGGTCTACGAGGGTTGTTTTGATTTAGTTTTGTTCATTAATCTTCATGTTTACTGCTATCTGTAATGTTAGTCTAGATATTAAAAGAGTTTTCTTTATAAATGTACATTTGCTTTTTTCTATATATCGTATTCCCCAGACTGCTTCATCACTTAGAAGTGTAACTGTTCCTTTGCTTGGCTTCCCTAGGACTGTATTGCCCCAGTTTGCCTTCCCTCACTTCTTGGTTTGGATTTGGTATTGACCAGAGAAGCGTTTTATGCAGAACGCATTGAATGTTTTGTGTTTTGTTTTCTTGTAAGGTACAGTGGTCCCACCTGGCATCTCTCAAGAACAATGTTTCCCCTGTCTCGCGATCCCATTCCTTCAGTGACCCTTCTCCTCCCAAATTTGCACACCACCATCTTCGCTCTCAGGACCCATGTCCACCTTCCCGCAGTGAGGTGCTAAGTCAGAGTTCTGACTCTAAGTCGGAGGTACCTGACCCCACCCAAAAGGCTTGGTCTAGATCAGACAGTGACGAGGTGCCTCCAAGGGTAAGAAGCAGAAAGACAGATGTGTGCTGCTTTTTTCCTTTTTGTTATTTTTTCTTTTAATTATTTATTTTGACTAAGGGTATGGTGACTTCACCAGAATGAAGGGGCAATGAAACTTCAAAGGAACTTTTTACAGTGGGGAAAGTTCCGTAGTTAACACACTTATATTCAGCCGGTGGCCAGTTAGCTTATAATGGTTGTTGCTAACTCTATACTTAAATACAAAGTAACAGAATAATATATGAATAAGTCGATAAAGACTATCCTTCTAGAACAAAAAAGAATCAAAATATATTCTAGCTGTTGTCTTAAGTACTTAGACAAAAGCATTTATCAAATTATTTTGCAATATTAATGAATATCAAAAATTTCAGAAAAGGCCTTTTAAGAAAGATTTAACATAAAAATTCTTTAAAAATGATTTTTTTCTTTTTAAATTGCGGTATTTTTGGTTTTTCAATTTTTTGTTTTGGTTTGGTTTTAGTAATTACTGGTGAAATCAAACAAAAGGCACATATTCATTTCGTTTATTTTTCCTCCACTTGGAATTTGCTTCCTCTGAATATTTTCTTGCTTCCTACCAGTCTTTGTTTCCTGCTGATCCATTTGTAGACCATTGTTTAGTTTCTTTGAGCTGATTTTCCTGATCCTCACATTATCTCAGCAAAATGCTTTGTATGTCCCCTGCCACAAAGCTTTAGTCCAAACATCATTTGAATGTTATAGAAACATAGAAAAGCTGTTTGTCCTGGCTCCTTTGATGCCTTTGACTAAATTTTCTCTATGTATTGTATCTGTGGAGGGCAGAGAAGGATCAGGGATGGGGTGGGGTGGTGGGTGGTGGTAGTGATTAATCCTCACATAAGTAGGAGTGCTGTAAACATGTATTTGGGTAGGGAAATTTTTTTCTTCTCCTCCTATTTTCAATACTTTAATTGCTATATTTTTCTACCCAAAGGTTCCTGTGAGGACAACGTCTCGTTCCCCTGTTCTGTCCCGTCGGGATTCCCCACTGCAAGGCAGTGGACAGCAAAATAGTCAAGCAGGTCAAAGAAACTCCACTAGGTAAGAGAAGAGGGAAGCTTAAGAATAGGTTTACTGCATAGCATATTGTGTCATCTTTATTTTCATGAAAATGTTCGTAATCATGGAACATCTGAGGTAAAGAGATGATCACTTTATAAAAGAAAAACTGCCAGAAAAATCCATTATTGTGAATAACAACACATTGGTTTCTAGTGAAAAGTCTGAATCCGTTTGTGTATTTCAGCACTTTTAAAAGGAAAACTCCTTAGTTCTGTAAGAGCAAGTGGAAGGAATAGCAAGGAAGGCAGCAGAGAGATGAGAATTGGAATCTGAGGGGGCTTATCATCTAAAGGATGTCCCAAGTGCTTAGGATTGGTATAGAACTCACAAATAGGCTACTAAAGGAAGTTAGTGGTTGGCTTACAGTCTGTAGTAAGCTAGTGAATTAACCAAATAATATTTTTAGGTTGTAGTGCTGTTCTGTGTACACTACAGTAGCTGTTAGCTACATGAAGCTACTTAAATTTGAGTTTTACTTAATTAAAATTCAGTAAAATTAAATTTAATTTCTTTAGCTACAGTAGTCACATTTCTTAATATCCACATGTAGCCATGGCTACCATGTTACACCAGTCAGCTCTAGAACATTTTCATCCTATCAAGTGACTTCCATTGGCCTTTGCCATCCTAGGGGAAGAAAAGAGCACTATATTGGCCATTTTGTACTTGATTGTCACTGAACCTCTGAAGTTAGCCTTCTGCATGGGGAGCCCTGAAAGAACGTGGAACACTGAGATGGATGACAGACCAAAGCCACGGAGAGCCTTTCTGGTCCTTAAATGAGCATGGCGCACTATGGGATTCTCCAGTGACAGAGCCTATGTATTAATTGTGACCTAGCAAACTTGTGCTCTGGGTACATCCATGGCCGGGGAATGTCCTAGCCCTTGCCCTCTGTCGCATTTCTAACACAGCTCGTACAGAGCAGTGTGCTGTGTGAGTGTTGGCTCTTCAAGGCATTGACAGAAGTGAGAGCAGCAGCCTGGAAGCAGCATGATTTTGTGTATTATTGTATAAGTGGAATTTCTTATAAGAATAAACTGAGTTTGGAGCTGTGACAGGAATAGTAACACTTTTCCTGTCAGAAGTGATAAAGATTTGGTGTCTAGCCTGTCATTTAACATTTTTTATTTAAACTTACCTGAGAGGGGATCCCTGGGTGGCTCAGTGGTTTAGTGCTGCCTTCAGCCCAGGGTGTGATCCTAGAGGTCCGGGATCGAGTCCCACATCGGGCTCCCTGCGTGGAGCTTGCTTCTCCCTCCGCCTGTGTCTCTGCACCCCTCCCCCCCTCTGTCTCTCTGTCTCTCATGAATAAATAAAATCTTAAAAAAAAAAAACTTACCTGAGATATTTCATATACCCAAAACTAACGTAACATTGTGTGTCAACTACAATTTTTTTAAAAAGGAGGGATGCCTGGGTGGCTCAGGAGTTAAGCATCTGTCTTTGGCTCAGGGCGTGATCCTGGAGTTCCAGGATTGAGTCCCACATCAGGCTCCCTACATGGAGCCTGCTGCTCCCTCTGCCTATGTCTCTTTCTCTCTCTGTGTCTCTCTCATGAATAAATAAATAAAATCTTAAAGGGTGGGGGGACATCTGAGGGACTCCAGGGGTGCTCAGTGGTTGAGCATCTGCATTCAGCTCGTAGCTTGATCCTGAGGTCCTGGGATTGAGTCCCACATCAGGCTCCCCACAAGAAACCTGCTTCTCCCTCTGCCTATGTCTCTGCCTCTCTGTGTGTCTCTCACAAATAAGTAAATAAAATCTTTTTTTAAGAAAAAAAGATATGCAATAAAATCCATGAATCATGTCATTGTAACTTTTGATGAATTTAATGTTAAATGCTTTTCATAGGCCTTTTTTTCTCATCATACCTACATTTCAGAGACATTGATGGACACATCATGCACATGTTTATAATTTGATAACTACATCTTGGGATAATGCAGGAGCTGTTCTCTCTTTTTCCTAACAGCAGTATTGAGCCCCGGCTGCTGTGGGAGAGAGTGGAGAAGCTGGTGCCCAGGCCTGGCAGTGGCAGCTCCTCCGGATCCAGCAACTCCGGATCCCAGCCTGGGTCCCACCCTGGGTCCCAGAGTGGCTCTGGAGAGCGCTTCAGAGTGAGATGTAGGGTACCTTTGCTCATCCCTTTCCCCATTAATGATATCAGGCTATAGGCTCAATATATTGGAGATCCTTTTCAATCATGTAAAAAGGCCTGTGAGTTTTTCACAGCTGCATATCACAGAACAGTGTTTTGGTGCAGGTTATTGATGATATAATTTTAATAATAAAGAGTTCACTTTTGAGAGCTTACACATGCCTAGCACAGTGAGTACTTTATGCGCTATCTCATTTAATCCTTAGAAGAAACCTATGAGAGAGAGAGAGAGAGAGAGAGATGTACTGTCTCCATTTTATAGATTAAAGCAGCTACAATTTAGTGAGGTTAAGTAACTTGTCTAAGGTGATGAGCTGGGATTTGAACCCACTTCTTTCACTATAGACTCCATTGATGCTGTCATTGTTACTGTTATTTCAACCCTTGAAATAATAAGCTAATGAAAAATCCCTCTATTATATTATTGACATAGTGTAACAAGGTATTGCAAATGCAGGTTAGGCAGAGTCGGGTCTGCATGTGGTGACCTGCTGTGAGTGGGGCTAACAGAGGTGGGCAGGAGGGGAGGGAGAGACAAAGGCTAGGTGGACTGGGTCAGATATGTGCTCTGTGTTTATCTGTTTCTTCCTTTCTTGTCTGTCTTGAATTTCACAGCGTCATCCAAATCTGAAGGCTCTCCTTCTCAGCGCCTAGAAAATGCAGTGAAAAAACCTGAAGAAAAGAAAGAAGTTTTCAGACCTCTCAAGCCTGCTGTAAGAATTATACAAAATCAACTTTACTTATTCTAAGCTTGAGTGAGGTCTTCCTATTAAAAACATATAGTTGAGAGTCTTACAGTCCTTCCTGTGGGCTCCCTTCTCACAGATTGGAGGAATTAGAAGAAATATGTCCTTAGACACATTTGTACACATACCCCCCTCACTGCTGTAGTAATTTTTTTTTAAGTACAAAAGAAAGAAGAGCCTTTTATTTTTATCTCTTTGCTCAGCAATAACCTTTATGTATTTTTGATGACCTGGGCATTTACAAAACTGTCTTTTAGAGTAAATTTTTTAATATCACCTTCTTCTTCAACTGTACTTAAATTCTGCCTTTTGGTACTGGTAATGACAGTTGTGACTTCCTTATACTTGGCCTTTAGTTCTCGTTGCATTAACTGACCACGTAACTCTGCCCATTTTGGGATTGTAATAAGCTTTTTGGAATTTTGATTTCTTGCTTGAATTGATTCCTGTCCTTCCCCTTCCTCCCCTTCTTTCTCCCGTGCTTCCTTGTGCTGTGCATTTTGCATCACTGATGGTTTCTCCGGCTCAATGCAACTGCTCCTACGCTGAAGGGCGAAGTGGTAAGCCCCATCTCTGAAAAATGCCGCAGCAGAGCAGCATTCCAACTGCCTCTTAAACTTAACTTACGGTCCATCTACATTTCCTTTCCTCCCTCAACTTGCCTTTTTGTTCTTTCTGGAATTCAAAAGTGCTAAGCTTCTGCTTTCTCTTTTTAACACAGAATTTGCTGCATATATTTATTATTATTAAATAGAACTTCTAAAAATAACTTCTTAAAAAGCCACAGTTGTAATCATGAGACAGTAAGACTCAAGGTCCAATACACTGTTATTTCAGAGGCTCAAACTCAGAGAAGGGCAACATATTCTTAACTGTGGTGAAGGAAACTCAGTTGGAACTGCTAAAAAGAAAAAGGAAAAATGACTATGTAGCCTGCTTTTTCTAACAACAACAAGAAAGTCATTACTTCCAAATATAATTCCCAAGTAGAAACTTTGGACTTCTGTATGAAATTGTCAAGTGTAAATAATAATCACACTTGAAAATTATATGCGGATACTTGACTGAATATTAAAATGTCTCAGTATGGAAAAATAATGGGAAATGAAGCTCCTTTTGAATAATGTCTTTTAAGGTAGATTTCCTTTCTGTGTGATGTTCATAGTTGTTGGCAGTGTTGCAGGAAAGTGTGGGTCAGGTGGTGCCAGGGGAGGGCCTCATCCCCTGCCCACAGCAGCACAGGCTGCTTCCACTTTCCCACTTGCTGTGTCATGGACATTCTTAGGAATGCGGCAAGTTGTTAACACTCCATGAAATAAGATATTAATAGTATACTCACTTTTTCACTTTTCGTAGGTTTGAAATTGTTAAAAGGTAGAGTTAAAAATAGGTTCACTAAAGAAAAGTTTTCAGTCAGCTCCATTTAACTATAATCTTGCTTTTTGGATAATTTCTTTGAAATAAGACCATGTTACATAGGCAGAACTCCAAGAATTTTCCTTCACAACATTTGTTGCCCTAGAATTTTATGTTAGAGTTTTTAAAAAGCACTGTTGGCCTGTTGTAAGCAGATTATGTTTTTTATTGTTGGGAGATTTGAACTGTGTACATCTTTGGCTTTCTTTTTTCCCTCTTTTTACATTTTTTGGTCTTTCCTATCAAAAGCTTTAAGAGCTCACTTTCCTGTGATGCTAGTAAATACAAAATAGTTTTACAGAATGGATGTTGTGGCCATTTTATCAATCGTTAAAATGAAGAATGTCTCATAATTTGTTGTTTTCTTCCCACTATACCCTGCACACGCCCCTTTGCCTTACTCTCATTTCTGTCCTGTGCATTAGGATTTGACTGCACTGGCCAAAGAGCTTCGAGCAGTGGAAGATGTACGACCACCACACAAAGTGACAGACTACTCCTCATCCAGTGAGGAGTCCGGGACAACAGATGAGGAAGACGATGACGTAGAACAAGAAGGGGCTGAGGAAGCCACCTCTGGACCAGAGGACACCAGAGCAGCGTCAGTCCTTGGTGTATTTTAGAGAGGCTGAGAGTGTCTCTGCTGAGCTTACTTTTCATTTAGAACCAGTTTTTCCCAAGCTTTTCCTGACTCTGTGAACACTTAACATTTACTTCTCCTGGATTCAGCAGCAGCAGCCTTTATGTTCCTCTCCCTTCTTGTTTGGGTGCACATGCGTGTTAGTGCTGTTCCCCAATACCCTAGTGGGTAGTTTATTGTTTTCTTTTTAATTTGAGGATATGACAAAAGGGAAGTTTCAGTTCGGTTGAACCACATTAACCATAAGAATTCATTCTAAATGTTTTTGCTTAAAAACAAATCATACTGAGAGAAAGTTCTTTGTTGAAGGAGAAGAGCTAAGCTTTTGTTTTCCTTGAGGAAACTATATCTGTAGCCTGATCTCGTCTTAAGCCTTAGGGAATGTGAAGGATCTAAACAGGATATTCTCAACTCGCGGGATGATAGCCCTTCATTTCTGATTTTTGTCTCAATAGGTCATCCCTGAATTTGAGCAATGGTGAAACAGAATCCGTGAAAACCATGATTGTTCATGACGATGTAGAAAGTGAACCAGCCATGACCCCATCCAAGGAGGGCACTCTAATCGTCCGCCAGGTACCTGTGTCTTCTCTTTGTTGTTAGAGGCAGAGCTTCTCCTGTAGTCATTAACCCACTTGCTCATTCACTCACTCATGCTGTTTCTACATCATCATCTGTTTTCATGTTAATAAGACCCAGAGGGTAGTGTTGGGGGCTAGGGAGGCAGGTATGTGCTGCATGCCAAGAAGGTAGCTAGCAGTCTTCCACCCCACATTGCTGCTCCTCTGCATGTTTTGCGGCAGCCCTCATTCAAGCACCACGCTGATTCTCACAGTCTGTGTCTGAGTAGTAGAAAAGCCACAGGGAGTCCCTTCATAGGCTCGCAGAGTGAGGAGGCAGGGCCCAGTCTGTAGCAGAGCAGCCACAGAGCTTCTGCAAAGCGCTCCTAGCACTGAGTGTCCGCAGTGCTGCAGCAGGAGCAGCCCTTAGGCAGGAGTAGTTGAAGAGTGGATGCGCCTCATCAGCCACAGGAGGACCTCGTGGAACAGAAGGGTTGGGAGGTCTCTCTTGCGTGTTCTAAAACATTAGTTTCCTCACTCGTTGAATAGTAAATGTGTACCACCCCAATGTGCTCGGTTCAGATCACTCAGCTTTACAACTGTCTGTTCATTTCTTAGCTTAGAAAACGGAGAATTGATGCACTTCCCGTGACATAAAACAGGCGCCTTTCTAGTGTTTTGGACTTTTCCTGAGTGTGTTTCATGCAATGGCAATGTATTCGGAGACAGTGAGAAGAACGTGGAAAAGACCAGGATTCAAAGAAGCGACAGGGTACTCTCTAGAGTTTTAGACAGGAAGATTTTTAAAGAAAAAAAAAAGGCGAGTGGTTTTGGTAACAATAGCTAGTGCGGCAGAGAAACCAGATTAGGCAGTCACTGCTCAAGTCCCGTGGCCACCAGATGAGGTACTTTGAATTCTGTTGGCTCAGGCAAGGCATTTGGCGAGGAAGTGTGAACAATTCCGGCCAGTTTTCTCCAGTCTTTCCTTGATAACAGAGTTTGAAAAGTCACACAGCACCTTAAAGTCAGTTATCAGTAGGGTCATAGGGAATTTCAGCAGCGCTTGAGCGAGACGAGTGTGCCTGTTTTTTCTACAGAGTACAGTTGACCAAAAGCGCGCCAGCCATCATGAGAGCAATGGCTTTGCCGGTCGCATTCACCTCTTGCCAGATCTCTTACAGCAAAGCCATTCCTCCTCCACTTCCTCCACCTCCTCCTCCCCATCCTCCAGCCAGCCGACACCCACCATGTCCCCACAGACACCCCAGGACAAGCTCACTACTAATGAGGTATGTCTCGCACCACAGCTGGCTGCTTTCCTAGGGTTTGACCAGCACTGCCTAGTAGTTAGTTTGCAGAGGAGACCTTTCCCACGCCCCTCACCCCCCCCACCTGCTTTCTTCTGTCACCTACCCTTCTCCCCAACCCCAAGTAACATGTCTCAGATCTGCATACAAATCCCGTAACCCTAGATCAATGTCCCTCCAACTTGCCAGTTCACTGTTTACTTTTCTCTAGATAAGTGTAGTTGCATGGCTTCTTTATTCAGTTTATTTTATAAAAGTCTAAATAAAATGATTGCTGTGTTCTCAGATCCATTATCTATTTGGCATGAAATTATTGTAGTCCTTTGTGGAATCTGCTTTTTTGATTCTTTTTATCTGAAAAATAAAATACAGAAAAAATTGATTAAGCTGACTTGGCCTTACCTATCTGGACATGCTTGTTATCCTCTATAGGAATCTCCTTCAAATAGGCCTGGGTTGCTTTTTGTTTTTGATGGGGGAAGATTGTTGATTGGTTAATCATTTGTTTTCACCCACTCTGTTAAAAAGGACTTATTTCCTTGAAATTTGCAATCACTCAGAGCTTAAGAAAAAGCCAAATGATTTTTAGGGAAATCTAGAAAATTAGGGTGTTAAGAGCAAAGATCTGAGCATGCTTTTAATATAAAATTTTGAGTGGGAAATCCTGTGTGCTCGCTTGAAGGCTTGGCTGTGGTGCTCACTCAGTCTGGGTACTAGTTGGGTGATGCTTTGCTCTTTGGAACAAGATTATGCCCCCAGTGCAGTGAGAGAGTCCCCCTTGAGCACCCTGTACTAAATTAAAACAAGCAGTTTGATTTCTTGGGAAGTTTGGTTGAAATGCACTTGTCTAACAGTTGAACGAGGTTGAAAGTGGCACGTAGCTTCAGCCAGTCTTGTTAATGTAAACATTTACTCCCAGCCTGTATCTACCTGCTCCTGTGTTGGTTCCCTTTTTAGAAAGAATCAGAATATAATCCTTTCCCCCTGAGGAGCCAGGGGCAAGTAAGGTGGGCTTGCATAAGACTGGCCATTGGATGGACTAGCCATTGGTCATAGGGCAGGGTGGGAAGCTTGCCAGCAGGCGGCTATATCCAGTGGAAGGAGAAAGCCTGGGAACCTGGGCAGGCTTGGGCTCTAGCACACGGTGACTTCTAGCTGCCCACGGAGGGCGAAAGATTTCAGGACTAAAGCACTTGATCGGAAGTGTTCTTTTTTTCTCCAGTGATATATGCCACCTACACTCAACATTTCTCCTTATATTTATATTTAAACTTGGCTCCATTTTGCTCTAATGTACAGTATTTACTATAACACTTAACTCACTAAACTGGCAAGTTTATTTTTCTGTTTGTTTTGTTTTTAATTGTCATTACATTTCCACTTAACAATTTGTTTCACTTTCTTTGTGGTTTTTTTTTTTTTGTCTTAAGTTACACTATTAACCAAAACACTAGTGCTCCTAAACGAGCTAAAGTATGTACCATATATTGTCGTTTGCACCTTTCACTAATGAGCCCCTGTTCAATATGGGTTTACTGATGATGCACCTAAAACGGTGGTAGCCAAAGCTTCTGTAGCTTTCTGGCAAGAGGCTCACGTTAAATAATACAAAGTAAAGATTTGCCAATATTCCAACATAGGTTAATTGGCCTCTTTTAGACAGAGGAGTAAATTCAGAAATTGATGAATTAAGATAGACATTTCAAACCTCCTTTAGGAGTTTTTATTTTAATTATTTACTTAAAAAGAAAAACAAAAAACCTAGGAGCGTGAAATACAGATTTTGTTGGTAGTTCGCAGCATTCCTGTCTTAGATGAACAGTATTTCTGGAAAGAGATGTAGCTCTTTTGGTGCTTCCAGGTTGTACAGCCTGTTGGTGGGGTGTATTGTGCACATGCAGAGCCCCCCTCCCCCAGAGAGCTTTTGGGGGGAATGATGCAGGAGGGACAGGGCTTGCTAGTGGGAAACTGTGCAGTAGACAAGTGGCTTGAAATGTTTTGTGTTCATCTTTTTAATGTCATTTGTATTAATAAAATTGAAATTTACATTGCAGACTCAGTCCGCTAGTAGCACACTCCAGAAACACAAATCTTCCTCCTCCTTTACACCTTTTATAGACCCCAGATTACTACAGATTTCTCCATCTAGTGGGACAACAGTGACTTCTGTGGGTAAGTAAACCAGCGACAAGAAAGCAGCTGACAAATAGGACTCGGTCACTTTGTGTTGCTCTTTCTGATGGCTTAGGCATGGCGTGGTGGTGGTGTGCAGGCACAGACCTCGGATACAGAAACACCCATCTTGCTTGCATTGCCTTACTTGCAATGAGCTGCATAGTCAGTTTCCCTTTTCCATATACATTTCTTACAAATTTCTTTTCCTTGACAAAGAGTTGATTATAGCATATGAATATTTAGATGTGGTGGGAGAGAGAGAGACAGATGCAGCATTTGTGTGTACAGAAGATAATTTCAATTGTACTCTGTTCTAGTGGGATTTTCCTGTGATGGAATGAGACCAGAAGCCATAAGGCAAGATCCTACCCGGAAGGGCTCAGTGGTCAATGTGAATCCCACCAACACTAGGCCACAGAGTGATACCCCGGAGATTCGTAAATATAAGAAGAGATTTAACTCCGAGATTCTGTGTGCTGCCTTATGGGGTAGGTATCTAACGGCCACTGTGATGGCATTTTTTAATTTTCCTTAGGGTAGACTGGTCTTTTAGAGAAGATAGTATTTTGGACAGTTGGGGGATTTTGTAAAGAGTTGTTGACAGATAAGTTGGAAGACTTCTGTAATGCGTAACCCTTGTTACCTTCTCCTGCAGAATCATGCTGGTATATGTGTGTGCTTGCACTCTTTTCAGCCACCAGGTATTGGAATGGAAACTCCCCTCCTATTTCTTCATGTAAAGAAAAAAAGTGAAAAGATGAGGACATTTGATTTGGTCCTTACTTATAGGGAAAATGAAGAAGCCTATTGGATTGCTTTTTAAATGCTTCAGTTTGACATTTTTTCCCTGCTCTTCATGACTTGGGCCTAACATGGAAATGAAGCTTTTAAAAGCAGTTTGCCACTGGCCAGAGTGTACAGAAGGGCACTGTGGTGCCGTGCCGCCTTTCCCTGTTCTATCTCCGCAGTGTTGATGTAGCTTCTCACAGCTTGAGATGCCATGAGACATTGTGCCTGGGGAGGCCGCCACATGCAAGACTTGCCCTCTCATTCTTAGGCTGGCCTCTCTGTTGCTCCTGGGCCATCACCTTCCCCACTACCGCAGACAGACCCTGCTCTTGGCCTTCCCTTGTCTTCCAGTCCCACACTTTGTTCTTGTTCTTCTCCTGTCTAAACCCCGAAATCAGCTGTTTTTAGCAGGGACCCTGTTTCTGGTCAGCTCCTTCCTTGACAACACAAATGTAAGTGGACAGAAGACATGTGATCCATTTTGGTTTGAGTGCACTGCACATCAGCCTCAGCGTGTGGTTTGTTGGAATGTCCATGATGGCCTCCAGGGTGACCAAATCGACCCTCCTGTCCACACACACTCTACCCCTCACCCCCTAACCTTACCCAAGACTTGAGGGCCTCGCTGCTTGCCTCCTGAACTTCACGATGTTCCTCATTCCTGTTGTTAAAGAGGGGGTCTGTAACTTGTTAGAAGTTCTCCTTGTTCATCTCCTACACTTTTATCTGTCTGTTGACTTCTCTCCTGCCCCTTTCCCAAGCTCCTGTTCGGCCTTCTTTTAAGGATTTCAGGAGAGTCTTCTCCCCTTTGCTGACATGCCTACTTTCTCTTTGACTCTTTGAGTCCTGGATTTCTGTCCTTGTCACCACCAAATATCTTAAGTCCCTTAGTGATCATAAAGCCTTTTTTGTACGAACCCCATAGGTAAAGGTAATAGTAGACACGTTGAGGAGATTACTGGAATCCTGTAAGGCAGCTGTCACAGCATTGTCACCCATGGTCCTGTTAAGTGTTGCTCTGTGAATGCCAGTTGTGATCTCATCACAGGGTTGAATTCCATCATTTTTCTTCCTGAAGGCCCTTTGTGGGGGATTGTATGTCATCAAAATTCATACATTATATTTAGTGTAGGAATTATGTTAATAAGTTGTTATTTTAAAATTACTAAAGTAGTTTTTATCCAGAAAGTTTGCACTTGGTAGCAGTCTTACACTGATTTTATATTCCTCTATTGTCCTGCAAAGTGCTGGACACCCATTTTTGTGCCATTAACTGATTTTGTAACTAAAATCCTTCTTTTTTCCTAATTAACTCTTTAGTACCTCAGAGAAAAGAGAGTATCTCGAGCTTGTGTTTTTAAAATTGCAGTGGAACTTTCTATTTTATCAGTGTGTGGAAAGGAGGGATAAACAGATGACTTAAAATTGAAATGTTTCTGTAAATTGGTATATTCGAGTTGTTCCTTGACTTGGGGCACATCGGTGGTGGGCTTCCTTAAACTGCCTCTGATAGCTAAGCTAAAATGTAAGATAAAAAAATAGCCTTTTAAGTTAAGTTTTAAAATGAGCCTTTTAAAGACTTAGACCCAGAAAAGTTAAAACATGTACTATGAAAGAGCTAAACTGACAAGGGGAGAAAATTCAGAGGGCACTATTAAGTGGTAACTCATTTAGGGTCTGCTGATCAGTGTTAGATAGGTTAAGTGGGTTTTTTGTGCCTCCTTGGAACAGGCTAGCCTCGAGCATTCTTTTTTTTTTTTTTAAGATTTTATTTATTCATGAGAGACACAGAAAGAGAGAGAGAGGCAGAGACACAGGCAGAGGGAGAAGCAAGCTCCATGCAGGGAGCCTGACGTGGGACTCTATCCTGGGTCTCCAGGATCATGCCCTGGTCTGACGGTGGTGCTTAACTGCTGAGCCGCACGGGCTGCCCTCAAGCATTCTTTTTTAATCACGTTACATAACTATATGACTTTTGTTTTG
This sequence comes from Vulpes lagopus, assembly GCF_018345385.1. Classification (NCBI taxonomy): domain Eukaryota; kingdom Metazoa; phylum Chordata; class Mammalia; order Carnivora; family Canidae; genus Vulpes; species Vulpes lagopus. The sequence goes on along the minus strand of NC_054828.1, from coordinate 24,975,834 downwards.
CAAGTTGCTATATATTTATTATATTTTTGTATTAAGACAGCTTTTCCATTTGCAGCCAGGATTATTTTAACACATTTTGAACATCATTATTTCCACTTTTTTTTTTTTTAAACAAAATGTCTACACGCAGCATGGTGCTCAAGCCTACAACCCTGAGATCAAGAGTCACATGCTCTACTGACTGATCGAGCCAGTACCCCTGTTCCCATTCTTAATAGTAAACTGTCTGCAGTTTGCTACAGAGCTTTGCCTTGTAATATCATCATAGAATTTAAAGGAGACTTTAAATCACATGTTATAGAGCTCTTAGCCATTTTTCCCATCAACCAATACTGGATTCCTATGAATACAATTGCAGTACCTAGTACAGCTTACCTTTGAGCAATTAGCATTTAAAGTTTAATTATGTTTAACAGTCAAAAGGTTTAAAAATCATGTTTATAAAAGGTTATTGCAGCATGCAACTTAATTTTTTCATAGGCCCATAATTTCAAGGTGGTTATTTTCCAGTGACTGTCAATATTCCTTTGACTACTAATAGTACTTTACAAAATTACACAGTGCTTGGAAATACATAATGGAGAATTACAAGGTAGAGTGTAAGTGCCTATATATGCTTTTTTGTGTGTTTATGAAAAGACTTTTTCAGCTTTTTGTCTTTTATTCCTTTATTCATTGCTGTAAAATCTTGACTGATAATTGGATGCTATTTATTTTTGGAAACCACAAATAATGGAAAGATTTCAAAGGCTCACACTTTGGGTAGTTATCACCAGATGCTTTTTTTTTTTTTAAGATTTTATTTATTTATTCATGAGAGACACATGGAGAGAGACAGAGACATAGACAGAGGGAGAAGCAGGCTCTCTGTGGGGGAGTCTCATGTGGGACTCGATCCCAGGACTCTGGGATCACATCCTGAGCCAAAGGCAGACACTCAACCACTGAGCCACCCAGGTGTTCCCCATTACCAGATTCTTAATATGGATTTTTTTCAGCTGCATTTTATACTGAAGATTGGGAAGATAACTGAAATACTACCTGAAATGGAACTTTTAGAATGGACTCTATCTGGCAGCAGCTCTATCAGTTAATGTCTTGTTTTTCTGCTGCAAGTAACTGTGAAGCTAATTAGAATAATCTCACTTAGGGATATGGAGGGAAAACATGAAGAAAAATGTCCTAATATAGTTCTACATTGTTAGGGAGGTAGTCACTATAAAATGGCCAACCTCAATGCTTTAGCAATTCGTAACTCATCGTTGTGAACCTGGCACTCTGTTAGTGAAGTTCCTGTTTAAGTTTGAATGGCAGTACCATAACCACCTATGTAAATTCCAGGTTTCCAACTTCCCCAAGATCCCAAAAGTGGTTTTCTCTCATACCCTTTTTCAGATAGAAATATTTCATTGCCACTCCTCTATGGTGATTTGTTGTAATTGGTCACTTTAACCTCTGACTATTCCAAGCATTTCTTTTTGTGGGTGAGTTACGAAAACTTTCCAGATAGATAGTGTTATCTTTTCCATACAACCAGACTGTTTGCCACAGAAAGCATAAAATTCAGGTCTTTCTGTGTCCTTAAAACAGGAGTGAATTTGCTAGTGGGTACAGAGAGTGGCCTGATGCTGCTGGACAGAAGTGGCCAAGGGAAGGTATATCCCCTGATCAACCGAAGACGATTTCAGCAAATGGATGTCCTTGAAGGCTTGAATGTCTTGGTGACAATATCTGGTAAGTGTTCATTTAGTAAAGCAAGATTACTTCCCAGTACTAAATTCCATTAGCTCATTTTTTTGAAGTAATGGCTAAATGAGGTACAGCCATAGCATGGTTTTACAATAAGGTGATAGAAAAAATGTATTCAGCTGTGACCCACAAGTATGCACTGAACCTGTGGCTCCTCTAAAGAGCAGTTTTGACAGGCACAGGGACATGCATTCTCTAGTAGACACTGATCCACATGACGATTCTCCACCTCATTGCTGGTTGGGTTTAATGTGGCTTCTCGAGCACTCGAGGTTTGTGTCCACTTCCACCCACAGGACTCTTTCACACAGAAGGAACTGTGCCCTTCCATGATGGTAAAAGTGTACCTTATTATATTTTTTCTTACATCAGTTAACACCTAATATGTTTCTTTCTGCAAGGAGTATTTTTTTCATATAAACTATGTAATGTGTGTTCGTTGTAGAAAATAAAATACTGCAGAAAAGTAAGAGAAATGAAATGTAAAATCAGAGACACTTTTCAAGTTTGACTTTTCAAGTTTTAACTCTAATCTTAAGCATACACACAATACACACTAAAGGGAGGAATCTGCATAAAATGGTTATATTTCAAAAATACAGAAAATAATAGAGAATAATTACATAATAATGACACCCATGTACTGATTAGCTAGTTTTAACAGGTTAAGTATAAATATACTCTTGTATGTGCAGTTAGCACCCTGTCCAGCTGTCCATGGTAACCACTGTCCTGGAGTGAGAGTGTATTCTATTCATTCTGTTTGCCCAAATCATGTAGCTTGCTCTTTCTGTGCCATTAAACATTCCTCCATGACATTGATTTTATGTGACTATAGAGTTTCTTTGGATACATATTCTAAAATGTATTTACTTTTGTTGTAAGTCTTTCAGTTTATCCCTTTTTTCTCTCTCACACAAACATTTTTCACATACGTCTGGTAGCTTAATTAACCATTATGCATACATATCCATGTTGCACAGATAATAACATCCTAATAATTTGTTTTATTGCTGGTGTCAAGAGTATGTAAAATTGAAACAGTTTAAATAGGCCTTAAAATAACCAGCAGCAATTTTGATTTAATCATCTGCTAGCCCAAGCTTATATTTTTTTATATGTAACATTTCTTGGAGTTATTTTAGTTTTCAGAAAGGTTTTTGGTTGTAAGTAAAAGATCTTTGTTGAAATGCAGAAATTTTGCCATCTAGCTCATACTTTAAATGAGAAAACAGTTATTTGCAACTTGAGTATTGATGGGGAGCGGGTTTTAAAATTGGAGGAAAAATAAATTTGCTGCTAAAAGTGATTTAAACTTCATTTTATGATCCAGTGAACAAGATGATTAATGGGAATCACTAATCAGTTGACACCAATAATAATTTTTCAGTCTACTTTTCTGTATTCTTTTCCTCTTTTTATAGTTTTTAATGGCTTTTACAATCATGAAAGTAATAATGTTAATTGTGGGAAGCTTCAAAAAGCTTTCTTACCCTAAGAAAAAAACTTAAGGTAGCGTTTTGTTTTATTCTTCCTATCTCAGAGACAACTCTTGTTGACATTTTTTTATATTTCCTCATTAAAAAAAAAAGATTTTATTTAGTTATTTGAGAGACAGAGAGCATGAGACAGTAAACACGAGGCGGGGGTGGGGGGAGGCAGAGCAGAGGGAGAGGGAGAAGCAGACTCCTCACCAAGCAGGGAGCCCCATGTGGGGTTCCATCTCAAAATCCCAGGATCATGTGACCCCAAAGGCAGACGCTTAACTGACTGAGCCACCAGATGCCTCTCTTCCTTCTCGTTTCTATACATATTTATCACGATATGGCAGTGGAACACTATATACATAAAACTCTACATGGTTTTTGTTTCATTTAACATTTTGAATGTGGGAAATTATTCAGTAAAGTCTTCAAAACTTAAAAAGATTGAAGTATGATATAATACAGAAAGTGCATAGATTATAACTATACAATAAAAGATTATAAATACACAGTTCAGTGAATTGTCACAGTTAGAATCCATCTACCTAGAATTCATTCACCTACCCTGGTGAAGAAATGCAGCAATCCCAAGTAGCCCAGAAGCTCCCCTGCAGTCCCTGTTCTGCTGTCTCCCAGTCACTGCCTGCCCTGGTCTCCAGAGGGAAACACTGTTCTTTAATACTTTAAATTGGTTTTACTTTCATTGAACTGAATTCATATAAATGGTAAAACAAAAGGCATTGTTTTGTATCTGGCTGTGTGTTTTTTGAAAGCATCTTTAGATTTACAGAAAAGTTGAACGAAAAATTAGAGACAATTCCCATATTACCCCCACTCCCCACCTCCAATTTTCATGATCATCTGCATTAGTGTAGTACATTTGTTATAATTGGTGAACCATTATTAACACATTATTAACTACAGTCAGTGTTTTACATTGAGGTTCACTCTCTGTGTTGTGCAGTTCTGTGGGTTCTGACGAATACATAATTATCCACCATTACAGACTAATTTCACTGCCCTAAAAATCCCCTGTGCTTCACCTATTCATCCATCTCTCCCCTAAAGTCCCTTGCAACAACTGATTTTTTTTATAGCTCTATATATGACCTTCTCCAGAATGTTATAGTTGGAATCATATAGTATGTAGCCTTTTCAGACTGGCTTCTTGACATTAGCAATATGTATTTAAACTTCTTCCATGTCTTTCTGGACTTGATAGTCTTTTTAATTTCTTTTTATTGCTGATTAATCTGTTGTGTGGATGTGCCATTTTGCTTGTCCATTTACTTATTGAAAGACTTCTTGGTTGCTTCCAATTTTTTAGCAGTTAGGAATAAAGCTGCTACAAATATTGTGGACAGCTTTTTGTATAGACCTCAGGTTTCAGCTCATGTGCTTTTAGTTAAACACCTAGGACCATGACTGCTGGAATGTAAGGTAAGAAGACTACATTTAGCTGTTAGAAATAGCCTGTCTTCCAAAGTGGTTGTATCATTTTGAATTCCTACAGGCCACAAATGAAGAGTCCCTCTGCTCCACATCCACATCAGCCTTTGATATTGTTGGTGTTTTGGATTCATGTAGTAGTATTTCATTATTTTAATTTTTAATTCCCTGATGACATGATGTTGAGTATCTTTTCACCTGCTTATTTGTCACCTATATATGTCATCTTTAGTGAGCTATCTGTTAAGGTCTTTTGTCTATTTAATAATTGGGTTGTTTGTTTTTCCTACTCTTGAGTTTGAAGAGTTCTTTATATTTTGGATGCAAGTACTTTAGTTTTGCAGATATTTTTTTTCCCCAGTTTGTGGCTTGTCAGCCCATTCTCTTAACAGTGTCTTCTGCAGAACAGATGTTTTTAATTTTAATGAAGTCTAACTTTCCAATTTTTTCTTTCATGGATCATGACTTTTTAGATAAAGTCATTGCCAAACCCAAGGAGATTGTACTTAGATTTTCTCCTATGTTATCTTCTAGAACCTTTATGACTTTGTATTTCATATGTGGGTCTAAGATCCATTTTGAGTTGATCTTTGTGAAAGGTTCAAAGTCTATAAATCATTTTTTTGGTATGTGGTTATCCAGTTAGTTTAGCAATGATTGTTGAAAAGACCATCCTTTTTCCACTCAGTTGCCTTTGTTCCTTTGTCAAAGATTAGTTCATTATCTTTGTGTGGGTCTGTTTTTCCTTTTTGCTAACCCACATTGTATTGATTGTTATAACTTTATAGAATCAATTTATTAATATGTATGAAATAACTTGATAGGATTTTGATTGGGATTACATTGATTCTATAGATGGAATTGAGTAGAATTGCTGTCTTAGCAGTAGAGTTGTTTTTTTTTTTTTAGCAGTAGAGTTTTATAATTATATATTTTTTTGTTTTTAGTACCTTTTTTTTAAGATTTATATGTTTTTTAGAGTGAGGGACGGGGAAGAGGGAGAGAATCTCAAGCAGTTTCCTTGCTGAACATGGAGCCTGATACTCAGTCTTGTGACCCTGAGATCATGACCTTAGCCAAAATCAAGAGTTAGACTCTCAACCAACTGATCCACCCAGGCGCCCCAGTTTTTAGTGCTTCTACAGGAGGTGCTGTGTTTTTAATTTCAAATTTCCAATTGTTTGTTGCAAGTATATAAGAAAGCAGTTGACTTCTATATATGAACCTTGTAACTTGCAACCTTACTATAATCACTTATTAGTTACAGGTTTTGTTTTGTAACCAGTTCTTTGGTATTTTCTACCTACACAATGCTGTATTTATTCTATCCCAGTTTGTATACCTTTTATTTCCTTTGTCCTATTACAGAGCATTTTAGGAGTGGTAAGTGGAAACACCCTTCCTTTGTGGTTTATGGATATTATCTCTTTATATAAGTGTAAGTTCTTTATTCTTTTAAAATCTTTTCTTCTGGGGTGTGTGAATAGCTCATTCGGTTAAGCGTCTTACTCTTGATTTCAGCTCCTGTCACAGTCTCAGGATTATGAGATCGAGTCCCATGTTAGGCTCTGTGCTCAGTGTGGAGCCTATTTAAGGTTCTCTCTCTTCTGCCCCTCTGCTCTCACTCTTGTTCTCTTTCTCTCTCAAATAAATTAATAAACAAAGTCTTTCCTTCTAACTCAGGCCTATACCTGATATCTGATATTGATTCTGTAGGAGTTTCAGAGTCCATCTGAATAGCTTAAATTGAGATGCTAGTAAAACTCATAGAGTTGGTGCCCTTGGAACAATATTTATTGTTCGTTGGCATTTCTTTAGCTACTGTTGTTACTAATGATATCTACTTTGAATATGTGTATAAAATATTTATATTTGTTTTACTAGGCAAAAAGGATAAGTTACGTGTCTACTATTTGTCCTGGTTAAGAAATAAAATACTTCACAATGATCCAGAAGTTGAGAAGAAGCAGGGATGGACAACTGTGGGAGATTTGGAAGGATGTGTACACTATAAAGTTGGTAAGCTCCTGGAGGGTCATAAGGGTTTTGTTTTGCACGGTTTAGTTTCTGATCCCTCTGGCTTATTTCTGCGATTATGTTTCTAAGGCATCTTCTAATCCTGAAGTGTCATCTAGACTCACAGGGCACATTTTAGCATAACATTGTTCATTCCTGCTGCTCACTCTGTCCTCCATCCGTCTCATCCTCGCAGTTCATCTTGTAAGCGAGGCTTTTCACCTTCCTCTTTTACAGTCCACATTCTTCTCTGTAAGCTGTGGCCACAAGAAGCTTTCTAAGGAAACCTTGCCAAAGGAAAGCCAGCCAATTTGGATTCTTGCTTAGTGCTTCAGGCCTATTCTCCATTTAGAGGACTTTGGGTCCTTGGCAGCTACTTACTGATAGAACATTTGAGACTTTGACCAAAGAACTTGTCGTTTTGAATGAAGTGCACTATGCAGAGCTACTGTGCTCTTAGCTACTAAATGAATCTAGCTGGTCAGCCATTGTTTCATAGCAACTGTCTTCTTTTTTTCTTGTTGGCTTACAGTCTGTGGTTCATATGAAATAACTCACAAGAAAAAAATGTAAAACAAATTTTTTATGTATGAGAAAAATCAAAATACTGGTACTAATGTTGAAAATAAAGGGGAAATAATGGAGTTTAGCCAAATTAAACTTTTATGGGAGAGATGATATACTGTAATAGAATTTGAAATGGGAATTTGAGAAAAGCAACAAATGGTCTCTAGAAATCTAAGACTGACTAACCCTAAGTGTCCTATTATATATTGATTTCTGCTAATTTTTTTTCTAAGTTCATGAAAGTATATACTGTATTCCTCTGCTTCCAAGGATATTACGGTCCTTTACTCTTTATTTATATGATCTATCTACAACTCTCAGCTCATTGATTAATAATGACTACAAGCACAGTCATTCCAATAATCTTGGAATGATTCTGTGTTGCTAGAAAGTAGTACTATCTCCTTGATTAAATTTTTGGATTAGAATTTTCTATGTTGTGTTTATGTGAAAGAATTGTTGAGGTGTAACTACAATCCTCTAAATCTAAACTTAATGAAACAGACCAAAACAGATAAAATGTACATGAATAGATTATCCTACAGGGGGAGCTAGAGGCAGATGTTAGATTGTGCTGCTGGGCTTTTCATCAGAACAAAACAACAATCCTCAGACCTGTCATTCTTGCAGAATGAATCACAAACATTTTCTGAGATAACAGTGTACAGTACCATTCATTCATTATCTTTATACTTCCAGGAAATTATATTCCATTTATCAAGACCTGTGCTGTATAGTATAGTTTTCATCAAGAATAGGGGCAACTTAAATTTGTATTTAATTAATACAAAATAAACTTTAAAATGTAGTTCCTCAGTGGCAGTAGTATATTCCAGGTACCGAAAGCCACGTACAACTAGTGGCTATCTTATTAACAGTACATATATAAAACCTTTTCATCATTGCAGAAAATCCTTCTAAACAGCATTAATTTGGACAACCTCTTATAATCCTTTGTGTCTTAATATTAGTGGCAGTGATTTATTTGAATAGTGACAGTATATGGAATTTAACAAGGAGGCTTATAAAGTTAAGCCATCTCTCATGTGCAAAGGAAGAATCAAGTAGTAGTAGCATGACATCAGATAGCTTATAAAGAAACTGTAGGGTGGCATGTGCAGTCACAGCCTCTCAGAGAATCTGGGTGGGTTTGTTTGTTTATAATGGTGTAACCATGTTTGTTTATTTATCTAAATTTTGTTAACATATAGTGCAGTATTGGTTTCTAGAGTAGAATTCAGTGATTCATCACTTACATACAACACCCAGAGAGCATCTGTTTCTAAGCAGAGGTGCCTGGCTGTAGGGGAACCAAAATAGCTTTGTAAAAGCATTTTCAACTATACTTCCTTTACTACTGCTCTTTTCATACACAACTTTAGGTAGAATTCAAGTAGTCACTACCTCTGTAGATCAGGAAGTGGTTTGAAGTGATACTTAACTGATTAACCATATCATTATCCTTTTGAAGTCATACTAAGCCCCTAAGACTTCAGAGTTGTATGGCTGGCATTGTCCTTGATTATTAAATACTTGCAATCTAAGAGGATTAGGAACATTAGTGAAAGTACTCACTGATAGTAATTAGAGTATTAGAGTTGAATTCTATACATCATCAAGAAAGATGGGAACAGCCTGAATCATACATAAAAGTATTAGGAAAGGAAACTCTGAGATTTGATCACTCAGTAATTTTCTCCTATTGGTCTGAATGACTCAATAGAAGGCCTATTTAAAAGTTTGCAAAAGACAGCTAACTGAATTTAGATTTCCATGTTATTCTGACCTGTGCTTCTCTTGTTTTTATGTTTGTTGTTTTCAGTAAAATATGAAAGAATCAAATTTCTGGTAATTGCTTTGAAGAGTTCTGTGGAGGTCTATGCGTGGGCACCCAAGCCATATCACAAATTTATGGCCTTTAAGGTAACAGCATCAAGTGTACTTGCAAGTAGCCTCAGCCATGCATGTGTGACCAAGAGCCAGGCAATAAATTTCGAAACTCTGAACAGTTAAGACTGATGATTTTTAAAAATTGTGAAATAACACAGTATACAACTTTATCATAAGAGAGGCCATTTCCAAAATAGTAGGCCTTACTGTCTGCTTTCTGAGCCCTCAGAGTATGAGAAGGAGAAAGCTAAATGTTTGGCAGACACTTCGATTGATATGTCAATATGGTAACAGAAGAAAGGACAAAATAACACCGCCTCTATTTAAAAAGGAGACCTTGACCTTCTACCTAAAGTCTTGCATGTATATAAAGATTTAGATATGTTCAAATAGCAAAAAAGTATCCAACAATAGGCAGCTTGAAGGTATATCTATTCAATAGAGTACTAAAAATTAAACTACAGAAATTCTTAATGACACGAGGAATATATATTATGCTTTAAATAGAAGTTAAAAACATGAGTAATACATCATTTTTGTTTAAGGGAAAAACTAGAAAAATCTTAGCAGTTTTCTTTGTGGATATTTTTAGTATTTTTTATAATTCTAGAGTTTACATTAGATACAAACTTAGGAAATTGTTAATTAAAATGATATTACTATGACATTAGATATTATAAATAATTTAATAACATCATTTCTAATATGAGACACCAAATCTTAAGGATATCCCTGGGACTCTCTTAGTGCATACCAAGCAATTAAGAATTTTTCATCCAAAATGGTTCTATTTTTATTTTTTAAAGATTTTATTTATTTATTCATGACACAGAAAGAAAGAGAGGCAGAGACACAGGCAGAGGGAGAAGCAGGCTCCATGCAGGGAGCCCAATGTGGGACTGGATCCCAGGTCTCCAGGATCACGCCCTGGGCCAAGGGCAGGCACTAAACTGCTGAGCCACCCAAGGATCCCCTGATTCTATTTTTTTAATAGTTTTTGATACATTTTATTATTAAGAGTAAGCTTCAAGTGTTTGACATATTTAGACTGCTTGTTGTTTGATTCCCCAGTAAAGTTGGATAATGGGGTTACCATATTTGTTTAAAAAATAAATCCACTTATTATTGACTAAAAGTAATTGGTTATAAAATTACAGTTATCTTCTGAGATCTGGTCTTAATATTCTTCATGTGCCAGGTGTATTCTAATTGCTTTTATAAATATATTGTTTATATCTGTCTTGTGAGCTATAGGTATTGATACTATTGAAGAAATGGGGTCATCTAGGCTATCCCAGTACAGCTTTTCATCACCATATCACCCTAGTCAGGAAATGAAAGTAGAAGTCTATATATGGTGACTATGATAACCTTGCTAAACATTCTCAATATATGACTCCTACAACACCTCCTTTTTCTCCATTATATGCATTTGAATAGTAGAATAATATGCTACAGAAAGTCCTGATTATTTCACTTTAGATGTATTTGTCACCAAGACAAACAGCAGAGTGGAATTCTTGGGTCAGGTAGGCGGAATTTGCAGCATGGCTTCTGGAAGAGTTGTCTTCCAGCTGCTGATTGACAGACAAAAGCATAGTAAATTAAAGTCTTATTTTCTAGAGGATTTTTGCTTCTGGTTGTTGCCAGATTGGCTCGGTAACTGTGAAATGAATAACTAAGTACCTTGGGTTTGGTTTCTCTAATTTGATCTATCAGAAATAAGTTCTACTCTGTCTTACTGTTTCTCTCTTTGTTATTTTGTAGTCATTTGGGGAATTAGTACATAAGCCATTGCTGGTGGATCTCACTGTGGAGGAAGGCCAGAGGTTGAAAGTGATCTATGGATCCTGTGCTGGATTCCATGCTGTTGATGTGGATTCTGGATCAGTCTATGACATTTATCTACCAACACATGTAAGAAAGAACCCACACTCTATGGTTGGTTGACTGGCTTCATTTTGTTTTGACTTTTTTCTTTACTCTGCTTAGTGAACTAACACAAGCAGGGATTCCTTACTTCCCCTTGGTATGGGGGTGAGTATTTAAACAATGTACCATTTTCAATAGCTGCATGCTCTGAGACAAATGGAAATCCATTCTCTTGGCTCTGTGAAGCCCTCCTGAAAACCTCTTAGCCTTGGCTTTGACTAACATGGGATGGACTTGGGGGCAGTTGCTGGCAGTACAGAACATCGCTGGGTTGGAGGTGGTTTGGGAAACAAAATTTCTTAATGGAATCCACAATCCAAACTTGTTCCAGGGGCCTCAGAAAATGTGAACTAGTAGAGTATGTGACTTGGAAAAGGTAGTTTTTGAGATATATTTTGCATGGGTTTTCCAAAATTTTATTCAATTGCTGTATTTATTCACCAAGAATATTAACCAGTGCATTCACCAACACAGCCTTTTTGAGCACTTTTGCAGGGATAGAAATAACCACAAACATACTTCCCTATGCTTTGTTCCTCTTCTCTAGATCCAGTGTAGCATCAAACCCCATGCAATCATCATCCTCCCCAACACAGATGGCATGGAGCTTCTGGTGTGCTATGAAGATGAAGGGGTTTATGTGAATACTTATGGAAGAATCACCAAGGATGTGGTTCTGCAGTGGGGAGAGATGCCAACATCTGTAGGTAGGTATCACTCAGGAAGAGATAGCATTTGTAAAAGTGGAGCCTTCTCTAAAACTGCATTATTTATCACACCAGTTTTATGTGTTGTTTAGACCTTCTGGTCATTTAGCAGAATGGTTGAGGGGAAAAAAAAACAGAATGGTTGGCAATAGATAGTGGAAAGTGAGATGACTGTAGACCACAGGACTGGTCAATCATCTATTTTAAAACAAAATCCAAGTAATTATTGAACACTTCTAAAACTGTCGTTGGAGCACCTGAGTGGCTCATTGGGTTAAGCATTTGCCTTCAGCTCAGGTCATGGTCCCAGGGTCCTGGGATCAAGCCCTGCATCAGGCTCCCTGCTCAGCAGGGAGTTTGCTTCTCCCTCTCTCTCTGCTCTTCTCCCCCACCCCACCCCGGCCCTCACTGGTGTTCACCTCTCACTATCTCTCTCACTCTCTCAAATAAGTAAAATCTTAAAAAAAAAATTGACTACCATTTACAATCCTTCATTTAATCCTTAAGATATCCAGGGAATAGGACAGATGTTGACTGATTTGTGGAAAGTAAGGTGAGACAGAAAAAATGGGTAAGGGACTTGTTCCTTAGAGTGGCAGAGCCACAACTATGAACACAGCCTCTCGATCTTCTGATGTGTGTTCAAGAAAAAAGGGGCAGAAAGGCTGCTATCTGAAATTTTTAGTTTATATCCCTGACATGTTCTGGTTTTATTGCAATTAGTCACTATCTCTTTTTATCACATTTTCCTGCCTTCTTTATGACTTTTCATAAAAATATGAGCACTAAACTCTGTATCCAGTGGGTCATTCCTCACAATAAGCAATCAACCATTTCAAAAATTCAAATGTCCACTTCCCAAGATTAACTTTAAAAGGTTGCAGAGGCAAAATTCCTTAAAAACAACAATCCTTGGGCAGCACATGTGGCTCAGCGGTTTAGCACAGCCTTCAGCCCAGGGCGTGATCCTGGAGACCCGGGATCAAGTCCTACATCAGGTCCCCTGCATGGAGCCTGCTTCTCCCTCTGCCTGTATCTCTGCCTCTCTCTCCCCCTCTCTCTCTGTGTCTCTCAGGAACAAATAAATAAAATCTTTAAAAACAACAACAACAACAATCCTTAAATACTAGACATTCAGGTGTGTATGTAGTATATGAGCAGCATCTTTTCATGGATGTTTCCTTATCTTTATCAATTACATGTTTCCCCCCCCCTCCTCAAAAAGCATATATTCGATCCAACCAGACGATGGGCTGGGGAGAAAAGGCCATAGAGATCCGATCTGTGGAAACTGGTCATTTGGATGGTGTGTTTATGCACAAAAGGGCTCAAAGACTAAAATTCCTATGTGAACGCAATGACAAGGTAATGGTTTTCTTACAACTTCTTTTAGCTGCTACTAGTTTTAGTAATGGTTTATTTTCCATGGAGTTTGGCGAAGCCTTTTCTTGGTGTTTAGATTCTGAAATAAATTCATCAAGCAACATTTTAGAATTGACTTTTTAGACCTGTATATGGGGGGTGGGATATATTTATTTTGTGTTTGCTTACAAGGGGTAAGAGATAACTTGTCTCTGCCAAAGTAATTATATGTTGGTCTGTTTGTGGTGGTGGTTTTTTTACTTGTTAGGTGATGTGTGTGAGCTGTGTTTGAGTTTAGGGACAGGGAAGGTTAGAGCTGCCAATTTAAATGAATAGGAGTCTTTTGTGTTTGAAAGGAACCACCTTGCAAATTTGGATAGGGTAAAAGTTTCCTCTCTCTTGATATTCGTCAGAAAGATAACACTTGTCTGCTTCTAAGTAATGAAATAACTACATAGTTCACATGTCAGAAATACCTAACTGCATCCCTCATTTTACGCAGAAGCATAAGGACCTCCTGCAGCTGAGATCCTAAGGCCTCAAAGCCCCATTTAAAACTCTTGTTTTTCAAAACTGGCCACATCTTTATCTCTTCCTGGGCTTACAGCCTTGGAGTGGAGCACTTTGGATGGCCCAGGGTGTTGACCCATCCCACTTGCTTTGAGAAGGGCCTCCTGGTGGGCCTGACCTTTACCAAGCCCAATTTTCTTTCTCATTCCCTCCACCTGGATGGAAAGCCTCTGACCACTTGAGGCAGCCTTTTGCAACCTTAGGAATTTGTTACAAACATTTCCACTTCTTGCTTCACATTGAAATATATTAAAAATACTAGCCACTGGCCCACTGATTGACTTCTCAGATTAAATTTAAAAATTCAACTTGTCAGAGGAGCTGTAGATTTGCCCTTGGCAGCCAGTTCTCCTGCCTAACTACATGTAAATTAAATAAGCTGCATCACCACCAGCCCACTTTCCTACAGTACTCTGTAGCTCATTTACTAATGGGATTGACATTTTTTTCCTAGTAGTATCTCCCAAATTGTTTACCTTGAAAACCCATACAACCTCTGACCCAGTTTAGGATTTTGCCAGCTTTTTGGCTTATATTTTCCTGAGTATATTTAATGTAGCCATAACTATAATATTCTTTGAATGTGGGACGTTTAGATATTATTTATAATGTGCATCACTTAAAGTTTATTAATAAAAGGTCCAAAAGTAAATTGTCATAGTCATTTGACTATAGAGTCCTATGAAATAATATGTTTTAGCTTAATTTTTTAAGAGAAAAATCCGGTTGCCCAGGAGTCCCCTCCATTGCTTATTGTATTTTCCAAACACATTTATCTTTTATAGGATATTAGCAGTAGAGGTAAAAAGAAATAGCTCAGTTTCAGAAATGCCATTATTTTTCTTTTTGAAAAGACTCAGTATGGCAGTGTTAGCCTTCTTAGTTCTAATAAAAATTGGCTACAGAGATGATGACTGATTATATATGATAAATTGATATCATCTCAAGTCTTCTTTTGGAAAGGGACTTTGGGCTTTTAAGCTTCCTACATTTGGAAGTATTGAGGTATCAGTGGCTCTAGGTTATCAGCCTGGGAACCATAGGAAGCATTGCCCCTGAAGACTGGGTTGTATTTTCATAATAAATCTCTCTCTCTTTTTCTCTTGTTTTCACAGGTCTTCTTTGCCTCTGTTCGGTCTGGTGGCAGCAGCCAGGTTTATTTCATGACGTTAGGCAGGACTTCTCTTCTGAGCTGGTAAAAGTGGTGGAATGAGGCTTGCTGGCCCCCCAGAGTCTTCAAGATCCTGAGAACTTGGAATTCCTTGCAACTGGAGCTCAGAGCTGCACCGATGTAGTCCAGGACAGCTGTGTGTGCAGACACCGTGTGTGGGGTGTTTTGTTTTGTTTTGTTTTGTTTCGTTTCCTTTCTGCACCTCTTACAGTTTATCCCCCTTCTTTTCTTTTCTTTTCCCAACTCAAAAATAAATCAAGGCTGCAATGCAGCTGGTGCTGTTCACATTCTACCATCAGGTGCTATAAGTGTTTGGGATTGAGCATTAGACCAGAAAGCAAATGCCTTTCCTTCAGCTCCAGAATTCCTTGTCTCTGAGTGACTCTGTCTTATGGGTATCGAAAGTGGAGACCATGAACATGCCATTGGTTTTGCTGGAAATGGGCACACGGAGGTGTAAAATGGTGCTCTAATGAGCAGCTTACTGAAGCAGAGAGCAGATTTAATATAGTAACATTAACAGTGTATTTAATTGACATTTCTTTTTTGTAATGTGACAATATGTGGTCAAAGAAGAAGGTGCAGGTTTAAGAAGTTAATATTTATAAAATGTGAAAGACACAGTTACTAGGATAACTTTTTTTGTGGGTGGGGCTTGGGAGGCAGGGTGGGGTGGGTTAAGGGGGGGTCCCATTTTGTTTATTTGGATTTTTTTTTTTTTTTTGGCTTGGCCAAAAACTCAGTCATTTTTCTGTGTACCAGGTTTTGCCTAAATCATGTGCAAATGGTTCTTTAAAAAAAAAAAAAAAAAGGAAAAAGAAAATGTGTGCGTTTGTATAACGGCCAGAACTTTGTTGTGTGACAGTATTAGCACTGCCTCAGTTAAAGGTTTAATTTTTGTTTAAACCTAGAAGTGCGACAACAGTTTTACCCACAGTCTGCACTTGCAGAGGAAAAGAAATTTTTTCAACCACATGTTTATTTTTTTGCCTACCTCATTGTTTGTAATGCATTAAGAGGTGGTTTAGTTTATATGTTTTTGGAGGAAAAATTAATGTTTAATTTAATCTTAATACCAAAACTATCAGATTGAAGTTTGACTGTTATTTTGTCACAGGTCTCAGTAGGCACAAGAGAAATTACCCCTGAAGATAGGAAATAGCCATATGGCTTCATCATGCTGACAGATGTAATCTGTTTTCTAAGTTCAGAGAGCAGAATGCTTCGTTTTCACCAGATTTACCATTAGTGGTTGATGGGCAACTATGGCCTACAACATAAGAGGCCTCATTGTTCTCAATTTGGGGTTTGGTAGCAGACGGGTGGTCATATTAGAATAGTCACACAAACTGTTCAGTGTTGCAGGAACTTTTTCTTGGGGTGGGGGAGGGGTGATGTTTCCCTTTTCTAAAAATGCAATGCACTAAAACTATTTTAAGAATGTAGTTAATACTGCTTATTCATAAGATGGCATCTTCCTGTGTTTTAGGTGTAATATCAAAGCCCTGGCTTTTCTCCTCTCACTTGCTCTCTTGTTCTCTCTCTGTTTTTTAAACCAATTTTACTTTATGAATATGTTCATGACATTTGTAATAAATGTCTTGGGTAATAATTTGTTTTATGGCTTCATGGTCACTCAATTCCTCTGATAAAGGAGCAGTGCTCGGTGTCCTGGCTCTGCCAGCTTACTTTCCTCCTGTTGAGTTTTGAATGAGAATAATGTGTGATGGTGGCTTTAAACTTTGCCAAACAGAACTTGGTGTTTCCTAGGCTTAATCCTCCTTTGTGGTTAAGTTTCTTTAACACATGAAAAAGGAAGATTTTTCTCCCCAAAAGGTAATAGGCATTTCACCTACCTGTCAAGGCTTTGCCCAGTGTTCTCATCCTATTTGGCATCCACTTTGACCCCTTTCATTCTCTTCCTCCTGATTCAGCACCTTTGCTAAAGGCTGTCCTGGAATTACAAAAACCTAGCAAAAAGATAAACTCACAGATGCAGAAACGACACAGGTGTACCTAACACAAAGACAAGATAAGCTGAGAAAACCTTGCCCTCTTGAAAAGGACAAGGCATTGGAAAAGGATTTTCCATCTCTATGACTTTGGAGTGATGCTAATGTCCAAAGCAGAAAGGACTAGTTCTTTCCTACTAACTTGTAGTTAACATAGAGAAGATTGAAGAATTAATTCCACCTTTGGAAGGTACTTTTGAGATGAGCCAGACACCATCACCACAGGACTTCAGTCAAAATCAGATCACTGCTGGTGATTTCCTGCATTTATCGGCTTTTGGAGTAAGATGAAATGTGCCACGGTGAACACGTATGCCTACCGAGAGGAGAATGTACTGGATGGCTGGGTTGATTATAGCCTCTCCCATGACTTCACAGAGAGGTAAAGTTGAACAGGTGTCTGGAAAAAAAGCTTAAGCTTCTGATACCAATAAGGAAGAAAGAGAAAAGACTCAGGCATCATGGTTTTACGTATG
Organism: Vulpes lagopus; assembly: GCF_018345385.1. NCBI lineage: Eukaryota > Metazoa > Chordata > Mammalia > Carnivora > Canidae > Vulpes > Vulpes lagopus. The sequence goes on along the minus strand of NC_054828.1, from coordinate 24,958,449 downwards.
CACAGACTTGGAGCTCAGTGTCTTTATGCCAAGGTGCACAGATAATTCAAAGGGTTTTTCATTGGGATTACTAAGTAGTTAGAACTTGACAAAAACTGGATTTCCTCTCAGAGGTGATGGGGTCTGAGCTCAAGCCAGAATTGTGCCTGTCCTGCTCATGAAGCACCAGGAAGCCACTCTTGGTGTTTGCGTTGAATGTGATCAAATCCATCCCTGGGCTTAAGTCACTGAGGTCAGACAGCCATTTGTCCTTGTGGGGTGGCCTTCTTGCCTCAGCACCTCATAAACCAGATTCTGTTGCTGGAGCTTCACACAGGTCCCCAGTTAGGTTTCTCCAGAAAAGATTATAAGCAGGTGAAATTTCATTCTTCTAGAAAAGGGATGGGGTTTTTTTTTCCTTTAACAGGGTAGTGACTTCACAAAAGTGCTAAAATGGCAAAATTACAGAAGAAAACAGTATTATACCATTAAATATGGAACATTGGACTATCTAGCACTGCTCTTCAAAACAAAATACAGATATGTCTGTAGGTGTAGTCAAAGCTTTAATAAGTAATTCCTTTCTGTATTTAAATCAGAGTAACTGTACTGAGTGCAGTGTTTTTTTTCGTCATGCACATGTTATGTTGAAGAAAATGTTTACAAAAATGGTTTTGTGACACTAATGTGCATCGTATATTTATGGTTTATTTTTAAAGTGATTTTTTATGGGTAATTTAGGTTTTCAACATAGTGGTAGTCCATTTACAGTGACTCATAATCCCTAATTTTGCCAACTATAAATTTGCTAAACAGTAATACAAATGACAGAGTGCATTACATTTACTAATCCTAGAGCTACAAAGCAGACTGGTGGCAAATACATGGCCTCCCCCCGCCAACCCCCAGTGCTAACTTTAACTTGTCTTTTGTGTATTATGAAAATTACTGTTGTCCCCTCCCCCCTTTCTCCTTAAATAAAATAAAAATGACACCTCTATTATGTGGCATGAGTTTCAAATATATTCTGATCCTTCAGAATGTTTCCTTCCCTTAAGATTCCTTATTTGATGCACACCTCCATCCCCAGTGCCACCCTTGGCTAGAGAGAGTGGCTCCATATCCTGCCATCTCCTGTAACGGGGATGTTTGTTCAAGGTGAGCCCTTGATCACCATGTTCTTGAAGCCAAGAGTATAGATCCTTAAGGAAGATAAAAGGTTTTATTTTTTCAAGTCTAAATTGAATCAAAAAATAAAATAGCATGTTTCTATCTAATAGGACAATTGAAGTAGCCCTTTCTAACACTGGCACCATAAATAATTATTTAGGCCTAGTAATCGGAAGGCCTTTGTGCCCAAACCCTCGGCGTGTGCCCCATTGATTTCCTCCAGATACCTGGCAGGTATGATCCCCATTGGACGACGTGGGGCCGCATCACCATGATCAGTGCCTTGGCCAAGCCTCCAGGATTGCAGAGGGGTGGCCACACAACATTATAAATGTTAATAAACAAGCTCCTTTGTGCTTCATATTAGAAACATGTTATTTCTCTAAGGTGGAAATAAAATAGTAAATACCTAGGCCACCAAATGAGTATGTTTTTTCTTTTCCTACTTGATATTTGTTGGAGCTGGTGGATGACTAGGAATAAAAATCTGGTGGAGGGCTAATTGTCTTGGGACCATCAGTCATCCCTCCTATACCTACTTCATCCTCCACTGCTGTGGCTCTCAAAGCCAGCAACCAGGATGAAATCCATTCCTATAACTGACACCAGCTTTATGTTTTAACATCACATTCAAGGGTGCTGCGAAATTGCTACCTCTCTGCCGTCTACGACTTCAGCAACAGCAACAGATGCCCGTGCTCACTTGCTGAATGCAGTTTACCCTTGAACAAGGAGGCTGGGGTCACTGACCCCTTGTGCCATCCAAACTCTTTTAAGTATAACTTTTGACTCCCCAAAAACTTAATTATCAGTAGCCTATTTTTTAAAAGATTTTATTTATTTATTCATCAGAGACACGGGGGGTGGGGGGGGCAGAGACACAGGCAGAGGGAGAAGCAGGCTCCATATAGGGACCCCGATGTGGGACTTGATCCTGGGTCTCCAGCCAGGATCAGGCCCCCGTTAAAGGCGGCGCCAAACCGCTCAGCCACTCAGGTTGCCCAGTAGCCCATTGTTGATTGATGAGAAACCTTACCAGTAACGTAACAGTCAACACATATTTTGTGTATGTATTCTATATTATATTCTTAAAGTAGGCTAGAGAAGAAATGTTACCAAATCATGAGAAAATACATTTACAGTTCTGTACTGTAAGAAATCTACATGTAAGTAGATCACACAGTTCAAACCTGTGTTCAAGGGTTGACTATAGTTGTTAAAAAGTAGAACAAAAAAGAAAACCATTAAAAGTTGGGGGAAGTTGTTAATTTCCTTATGGGAGAAATAACATGTTCAATAATAGGTTCTCATACCTGGTCTATTCTTTTTTTTTTTTTTTTTTTTGGTCTATTCTTTTCATATTAAGGTTAATCATATCATATCATATCCTGGTTTCAAAATCTTCATGAAGCTGTCCCACCTCTTCCTCTGCTTAGCTTCTCTGTGCTTACAGTCAGTAACCTCCTGTTCCCTAATAAGTGGACATGGTATTGTTCTGTTTACTCTTTGTTTCTGTCTGAATACAGAGCCTGTATATGAGCTGAGGTTGGCTCTCAGGTTTGAATCGTAATTTCTCTGCTCCTCAGAAACTATCAAGCGTGTTGCTGGTACTGAACAGACACTTACAAATTCCTGGTTGTTTGGTTAAATAGCACAAAGTTAAAACCCTGGTGTTAGTCCAAGGGGAAACCAGCATTCCTATGCCCTGTGGGACTTGTGAGGAAGTGCACTGGTGTAGACAGGTCCCAGGAAGGGTGTGGAATTTGACCTTGTTGGGCACAAGGCCACCCCATGCCATAACAGGCCATAACACTCACCAGTGCCTGCTACTGCAGGTTGGCTTGCTATAATAACAGAATCCTTGATCAAGTCTTATCTCCTAGTTTGCTTGATTATAGGAAATTTGAACTTTAGGGCTCCTGGAAGTTCTATGGAAGGAGATGTCGAGCTTGAGCAAGACAAGTCTGCCCCTTGCTTAAATTTGTTTAGATGTCAGACGTAACTACAAATCTTAGAAACCAGTGTTAAACAACTTTTTCTCAGTAAGTGATATTAAATAATGCCTTTATTTTTTTAACGACTTAGCTGTAGTTCATATAACCATACAGTTCAGTGGCTATTAGGTCATTTAGACTTGTGCATACCTAACGACCACAGTCCATTCTTAAACGTTTTATCTTTGCTGTTATCCCATCACCCCACCTCCTCACCTGCACCCCCCCCCCCCCAGATGTAGACAACCACTAATCTACTTTTCCAATATGGATTTGCCTCTTCTGGACATTTCATATAAATGAAATCATACAATGTGTGTATGATTTTGTGACCAACTTTTTTTGATTTAGCAGAATGTTTTGGGATTCAGCCATGTTGTAGCATGCATCAGTACTTAGTTTCTTTTTACTGGCATCCCTGGTTCTTCACCTTTGTCACTGGTGCCTGCTTTCGACCCACCTTGGGGCTTAGTCTGTTGAGCATCTGCCTTCAGCTCAGGTCATGATCCTGGGCCCCTGGGATCCAGCCCCACATTGTGGTCCATGCTCAGCAGAGAGCCTGCTTCTCCCTCTGCCTCTGCTTCTGCTGTGCTCCCTGCTTGTGATTTCTCATGTGCTCTCTATGAAATAAATAAATACTTTTTAATAAAATAAAGCCAACCACGTCACGGATAACCAACCACATTCCAGCCTCAAATGAAAACTGCAGAGTTAACCATCCACCTTGTAGGGGAACCCGCTGACAAGCAGCCTCAGAAATGGATTCCTGTTAATACGTGTTTTCCGTTTGAGCACTTAGAAATGCAGTAAGCCCCCCTCCCTCCACTCCCCCGCTGCCCCTTGAAGAGGTCTTGATACTAAACATCAGGCTTCTCACAGGGTAGGTACAGGGTGGTCAAGGTTTGGGATGGAGGACTATTTGGGATTGGTAGGTGTTCTGCTTATGTCCAAGGCCTGGATCAGGATACTTGGCTTGTCCCTCTACCTTTGCATGCTCACCTCTAGGAAGGGACACAAAGGCTGGTCTTGCTGAGCCAGATCCCTTTTTTGTCCTGGGAAAATACTCTAAACATGTTTCAGAAGGGTCTCATGCTGTTGGCAGCTCATTTGTATTTTACTGGCATCAAGGACATTTCCTCGGCTTTGCCTCCTGAAAGGCCTTCTAATTGTCCTCAACTTTGCCTTGCAGTATACATCATTGAGTAAGCATGGACACTAGTAACTTCTGGGAACTTGGTGGCATTTTGGTCAATCTTAACAAGTTGAGCAACCACTGGGTGCTGAGCAGTCTTGAGGTATGGAGCTCCTTTGGGGAAATGGAGGGGAGTTGTCATAAATGGCCAACTCTGAAAATGGTGCCTAGTTCTAGATATTGAATTCTAGATATTGAAGCAGAGCCTGTGGTAATGGTGCATATGAAAAAGATGAACACTTTTTAACTTTAAAAAAAAAAAGAAAGCAATATGGCTACCCTTTTGGGTTGGTATGAGTTCAGTCTGTGGCTAAAACTGAAGTGAGAGAAGATGATGCTCCTTTGTGGTTAGGTCACATGTGGTTAGATAACACTTGTTGTAGGATCTGGACTGATTGCAGCCTTGGCTCAAGAGAGGGACCTGGATGGGAAGGGCTCCATAAAGTTCCCATAAAGATTGGTTTAAAGAAAAGGTAACAAAAATAATTGAGAGAAGTAATTATAGAAATATCTAAGTATTCAACTAATCAGTCCATTCTAGTTTTTGGCTAACAACAATGATGGCAGGTATTTTGTGTGTATTTGCTATGTACCAAGCATGTTCTAAGGACTTTTACCTATATCCTTTTAATCTGTAGAAGAAAAAATTTAGGGTACCCACTTGTTGACTTAAATTCATTTGGAGAGATAACAAATGCAGGATAGGTTGCTCTGCAAGGTGCCAACTGGTAGAGCTGGAAAGGTGAGTTGAACCCATAGAATTTGTCTCCATTATGAAAGATGCAATCATCATTGTCCAGGGGAATGAAACAGGTGCCTTGGATGACTGGCCAGGTCCATGCCCTTGAGGCTGTTTTTGTTGAGATGTAGAAGAGGTCTTTTGAGGTGTTTTGGGACTACATACATACAAGGCTAGTTAACAGTCCATGAGCCATTTGAGAACATTCTTGAACCCATGCACAAAATGGCTTTGGCACTCCTTGTAAACATGAGCGCATTTTTTGAGCAAATAGATATTTAGGCAGCAATCCTAAGAGTTCCTCTGGCCTGTGACAGAGATAGTATAGAAGATGCCATAGATAGGAGGAATGTTCTCCAGGACACATTGATGTGTTCGCTGCCCCACAGGGCTCTCCTGTGGAAGGCACACTATGTTTGATTCCTCTTTTCCAGTAATGTGGCTGGCTTCCCAGTGAACGCTTCAGCCATCACTTAGGAATCCTGCAGATTTTTCCACCTCTGGAAGTGAGCAGGTTCTGCTAGCCCTGAGACCAGGTAGTGTTGTTCTGGAGGGCTGTTCTGCATTTAGTCAGCCCTCTCGCTGCATTTAGTCAGCCCTCTAGGTCTGTCTCAGGTTTTCAATCTTACCTAAACAGTGGAATGCCAGTGTATAAGGCAGAGAAAAGAGGTGTTGATTTTATTTTTATTTTATTTTATTTTATTTATTTATTTTTTTAGAGGTGTTGATTTTAAATTCAAATTTATAATATCCTTCAAAGATGAAACAATGGAAACTAATACTGCTTTGCTATTGGAACTTATGGATCATAGCTGTCTATGTCTATCAAATTTCTTTCTTGGTTCTTTAACCTGGAGCTAATTCTGATGCCAGCAGGAGTATGATTACCATTTCTAAACAGCCTTGCAAGAAAACAACCTAAAAAGTATATGGTATCAATAATTTGGGGACACTTTTTAGTATTTATGGGTAGCAGCAGAAATTTTTAAGATGCACACAAAAATAAGTTAACCTGACACCAACTATTGTTTTGTTGGTCTCTAATATAAGGTATACACTTGATTGTGCGTGTTTATACAGTTTTAATATATTTTATTTAACTCAATATATTCCAAAACACAATTTTAATATGTAATCAATATTTTAAATAAAAGGATGGTTTACATTCTTTTTTCACACTAAGACTTGAAAATGTGTGTATTTCACACAACATATCAATTCTGATTAGCCACATTTTAAGTTCTCAATAGACACATGTGACTAGTGACTTCCATTTGGATGTGCAGTGCTAAGGCCTTATATACCTTATGGTGAGAATCTTTTGAGGTAAATATTGTTACTATCTTTTACTGGAGAAGATACCAAAGCTCCTAAAAGTTAAATAACTTGCTGGGAATCATCCTAGAGAGTATAAATGGAGGAGCAAGAATTTGGACCTGGTCTATTAATCTCTAAACTCTGTTTTTTTTTTTTAATATATCGATGCACATTATTTTGATTTTTAAAAAATTGTTTTTAAAAACAATTTTTTTTTTAATTTATGGCTTTATTTTGATTTTGACTTTTAAAAAATAATTTAAAAAACACTTTAATTTTTTAAGACAAAGTTCTAGAATGCTACCTGGGAAGGGGGGTCTGATCTATTTCATTCGTTTGTATTTTCATCAAGAAACCTGGATTTTAGGGGAAAAAATTCTTTTTTCATTTACAAAGCTTTTGTCCCCACGTTTATTAAAACAAATGTGAGACAGTCAAAGATAGCCTACATGATTTGTGAATATCACAGGGCCAATTTGGCAGTGTCTGATGTATAAGAAGAGCTAATTTTTCCCTGTAAGACTGACTTGGCATTCTTTGACATTCAGAATCTCTCAGCTTTGGTGTTTCCTTATTTCCTCAAGTTCATAAGGAAGCTCATGGCAAGAGGGATATCACTGAGGTTTTTCACATTGCTTCCTGCCCCAGAAGTTGTATGCAGTAAGATCTGTGCAGCTAGGTGGCTACTTTTTCTGAGAAAAGTGAGTATTTTACACAGAATAGCTTGTCTAGTGCCAGGAAACATGTTCAGTCAGGAACCTCTGAGTCATGTGACAGGAGTGACTAGGGCCTCATCCTGCTGAGAAATGAAACTGTCAGATATTTCTTATAGTTGTGGGGAAAACCAGTTCCACCTTTATGTCCAGACATGGTTCCTGCCATTGTGTGGTCCATAAAAGAATGGGACCCATGTGGTAGAAATTGAGAAACAATGATAGCTCAATAATGGTGCACTCATGGCATACTCATGTACAGCCTAGTCACTGACAGTATTTCAGGTGTTCCATTCTTGAGTCACTCTGTTCTGTCCCAAAAATTTAGGATAGGTAGGTGTCTTCTGAGTGTCCAGGTCATAATCTCCCTTGTGCTAAACTACAACCCCTTGTTTTAGTTTATATTCTTAATGCTTTGATGCCTTTCTAGAGGGTTTAGTTGCAGGTGTCTCTAAACATAAACATTGTTTATGTTGAAGCCATGGTTGTTGTGAATTAGTTGTAATATAATAGAGTGCTCATCCTGGAATCTGCCAGAATTAGGGGCTTATCATGTAGGACCAAACCCCCAGACAATTTTTCCTCAATATCAGATAATAATCAAGTCCAGCTATCTGAGAGCATATTTCTTACCTACATAAAACTGAAGTATCTGCTGCAAAATAAGTGTTTTACAGATGTTTTAAAATAGGTGTTTTATAATCTTAAGCTCTAAACAGTTTACCCATTCAATAAGTATTTATGAAGCACTATACTTTGTACAAGTCACTGTTGTAACATGTGGAGACTTGTGTAAAAAGTGAAGGAAGAGGACTTAACTAGAGCTCAGAAAAAGTTCAGCCAAAGAAAGTTCATTTTGAGGAATTAAAAGGACATGGCAGCCTCCAAGAAGTGCAGGGAAATGCTAAGGCACACTGCAGAGAGTGGAGCTTAGACTCCCATGAGACAGGAACAGCAAAGGCAGCAAGGCTGTGCAGCCCTTCCAGGTGTGGACAGTCCAGTCAACTAGATCAGTGGTCCCAAACCTTGAGTATGCATGCATCAGATCATCTAGGGGGCTTGTTTAAACATAGATTGCTGGGCCTTATCCCCAAAGGCTCCGTTTTGGGAGATTTGGGAGGTCTGACACGGAGCCAGACAATTTGCATTTCTAACCAGGGTTCAAGCTGCTGCTGCTGTTGAAGGACCACACTGAGGGAACCATACTGTTCTATAGAAATTGTTTGCAAAAATATTGAAAACTGAAAGACAGTGAAAAATGCAGAAAATCAGCATAGTAATTGGAGCCAAATTCCAAGATCAGCTAGAAGAACAAAGAAATCCCAGAGGGGAGGGTTCACATGAGAGGGACAGACTGTTGCTTGCCCACACTTACTAAACCTCATTAGAAAGTTGCTCAGTAACAAAGAATCAGAGGCTGACACCTGAATCTGTGGTTGCCCCTGTCTTATTTTGTATATGTGTTGATGTAATATCTGTTTTCCTTTCACAGCTGGGCTATAGGGGTCTGTTATGGACTAAATTGTGTCCTCTGCGAATTCATATGTTGAACTCTTAACTCCCAATGTGAATATATTTGGAGATAGAGTCTTTCTAGAAGTAATTAACATTAAATTAAGTCATAAGAATGGGGTGCTAATCCAGTAGGATTGGTGTCCTTGTAAGAAAATGAAGAGACACCAAGTGCCCACACATAGAGAAAAGGCCATCTATAAGCCGAGGAGAACGGCCTCAATAGCCACTAAACCTGCTGACACCTTGATCTTGGACTTCCAACCTTCAGAACTATGAGAAAATAGATTTCTGTTGTTGAAGCTGAGCAAGATAATACGGTGTAACCAAGATGAAAAGGTGAGCTTCCTAGAGCAAGGGAAGGAGAAGTTTGGAAGGGGGCTCTGCAAGTGGAAACTCATCCAGCTCCCAGCAAAAGTGACAAGATCTCTGAAGAGGTGAAGCATCATGGGAAATTAACACAAAAGGCCGAGGGCATAGTAGACCGAGCCAAAGATCCCTAAGTGACAGACTCCACAAACTTGAATAGTGAATGTCTCCATCAGCTGGAAACTCAAGACCTATCTTCTGTTTTCAGATGACACACAAGCTCCAAAAATTCTGGTGAAGAGGACACCTGGGTCACTCGGTTGGTTAGGCACCCCACTCTTGATTTTGGCTCAGATCATGATCTCAGGATTGTGAGATCATTCCCCTTGGTGGGGTCAGCATGGAGTCTGCTTGAGATTCTCTCCCTCTCCCTCTGCCTCTTCCCCCACTTGTGTACTCTCTCTAAAATAAATAAATCTTAAAAAAAAATGTTACTTATTGCTCTGAATGTTGTGGATTAAATTCATATCTACTATTTGATATATGGATAAATGATAAGCTCAGCTTATATGATACATTAAAAGTTTTATTATGAAAAAATTTCAGTCTACACAAAAATAGTAGAACAATGCACCCCTGTATCCATTACCCTGCTTCAACTATTATCCATTTATAGCCATATGATTAATTTATTCTCTCATTCCACTTGTGGATTATATTGAAGCAGTCCATAGGTACTGCATCATTTAACTCACAAACATTTCAGTGTCCATTTCCAAAACTACAAAACCATTATCACATCTAAAGAACTAACAGGGCAGCCTGGGTGGCTCAGCAATTTATAGCCCAGGGCGTGATCCTGGGGACCCAAGATCAAGTCCCACACCAGGCTTCAGGCATGGAGCCTGCTTCTCCCTCTGCCTGTGTCTCTGCCTCTCTCTATTTCTCGAATAAATAAAATCTTAAAAAAAAAAAAAAAACTAACAAAAGTCCCTTACTATCTTCAGATATTCAGTATTCAAATTTCCCTGATTGGGGAATCCCTGGGTGGCTCAGCAGTTTGGCGTCTGCCTTCAGCCCAGAGCATGATCCTGGAGACCTGGGATCAAGTCCCACGTCGGGCTCCCTGCATGGAGCCTGCTTCTCCCTCTGCCTGTGTCTCTGCCTCTCTCTCTCTCTCTCTGTGTCTCTCATGAATAAATAAATAAAATCTTAAAAAAAAAAATTCCCTGATTGTCTCAGTGACTTTTAGCAGTATGTTATATGTGGATCTATATAAATTTAACATACAGTAATTGATTGATAGTTTTTTTAAAAGTCAGGATTATTAGTGCTCAAATGCCACCAACTTGATTTTTTATATTTTGCCTTGTATTTGGAGGGATTGCTTTTAAATTTTTTTAAAAAATTTTTATTTATTTATGATAGTCCCACAGAGAGAGAGAGAGAGAGGTAGAGACACAGGCAGAGAGAGAAGCAGGCTCCATGCACCGGGAGCCCGACGTGGGATTTGATCCCAGGTCTCCAGGATCGCACCCTGGGCCAAAGGCAGGCGCCAAACCGCTGCGCCACCCAGGGTTCCCTGCTTTTAAATTTTAATTTTGTTCAATAATTATTTAGAGCATTACCTTTCAGAGAATTCCCTCCATTCAGTTTCCCTTTTCCTTAATGGTAACTATTTTGGTTGGTTTCTGGTTTATCCTTTCCCTAAAAAATATATAAGCAAATGTGTTTGTATATTTATATTTATCCTGTGCCCACCTCACTTTTCTACCTTGCTTTTTTCATTTACTCATCCCAGAGATCACAGCCATGTAATAAAAATATTTTGTGTTGTTTTAAACCACTTTTTTGAGGTGTAATTTACATACCAAAAATACACCCTTCTGCAGTTTGATGAGTTTTAGTATATTTAATACAGTAATGCAACCATCACCACAGACTAGTTATAGAACATATCCGTTATCCCAGAAAGTCCCCTCCTGCCCCTTGCTTGTCAGCCCACCTTGGTTCCAGGAAAGATGGCCCCTTTCACATTGATATTGACAGCTGCATAGTACCCAACTGTGTGCATGTACCATCATTTGTTAAATCAGCCTCTACAGTCCTTCAATGAATAGCCTTAGGTACATGTATAAATTTTTGCCAGTGTATTTTTGGAATAAATTCCTAGAAGCATTTCTGAGTCAAATTGTCAGTGAATATATAATTTCTCTAAATAAGGCCAAGTTTTCCCTTTGAGATGGTTGTACCATTTAGCATTCTCACCAATATGTATGGCAGTGACCATTTCCCTCCAGCCTCACCAACAGAGTAGATTGTTAAACTTAGAAATTTTATCTCAGGGACATCTGGGTGGCCCAGTTTGTTATATGCATCTGCCTTTGGCTCAGGTCATGGTCCCAGGTCCTGGGATCAAGTCCTGCCTGGGGCTTTCTACTTGGTGGGGAGCCTGCTTCTCCCTCTCCCTACTTGTGCACTCTCTCTGCCAAATAAAATTTTTTAAACTTTTTTTAAAAAATTGTATCTCAGGATAGTGTTAATACACATTCCTCTTCCTATAAAGAAAACAACATTTTTTCAGGAGTTGAAGGGCCATTTGCATTTGTGTGTGTGATGTCTGCTTCTATCCCTTGTCCATTTCTCTATTTGTAGGATCTTAGAGAATTTTTTATGTGATAAGTTGCAAATATTTTTCTTAATCTTTTATGTTTCTAGGTTTTTTTTTTTGCTCTGGATAAAACATTTTTATGTGGTCAACAGTCAGTTTTTCCCCATATTTCTTCTGGATTTTGAGTCAGGAGAAGCTTCCTCTGATCTGATCGTGGAAGAATTTGCTCCTTTTTTGCTTCTAGTATTGGTATAATTTCTTTAAAAAAATTTTTTTTAAGATTTTATTTATTTGAGAGAGAGTGAGAGGAGGGGCAGAGAGAGAAAAAGACCAGAAAAACCAAAAGAGAGAGAAAAAAAAAGAGCTGGATACCTAACTGAGCCACACAAGCACTCTTCTTCTTTTAACATTTAATTTCTAGTTTGTCTGAATGTATTCTGATGTACAGTATGAGGAACAAATCTGCTTACCTTTTTCTGTGTGGTTCTCTTGATCTCTCACAACATATTTTAAAAACCTAGCTTAAAAAAAATAAATAAAAGTTTAAAAAAATAAAAAACCTAGCTTATCCCCATTGATCTCAGATGACATCTTCATCCTATTCTAAATTTTTATATGTAATTGGGACTATTTATGGATTTTCTGCTTCATTCTATTAGTCTGTTCATGCACAAATGCCACACTTCTATTTTATTTTTAAAGATTTTATTTACTCAGAGAGAGAGGCGGAGACGCAGGCAGGGGGAGAAGCAGGCTCCCTCCAGAGACCCTAAAGTGGGACTTGACCCCAGGACCCTAGGATCATGACCTGAGCCAAAGGCAGATGCTCAACCACTGAGCCACCCAGACGTCCCCACACTGTTTTAATTGTAGAGATTTTATAATCTTAAAATAGTTTTTTTCTTGGGACTCCTCAGCAATTGAGTGTCTGACTTTGGCTCAGGGCATGATCCTGGAGTCCCGGGATCCAGTCCCGCATCGGGTTCCCTGCATGGACCCTGCTTCTCCCTCTGCCTGTGTCTCTGCCCCTCTCTCTCTCTCTCTCTCTCTCTCTCTCTGTGTGTGTGTGTGTGTTTCTTGTGAATAAATAAATAAATCTTTTTTTTAAGTTTTTTGATTTATCAACTTTAAATATTTATCAACTCCTTGTTACAAAAAACAAGGATTTGCCTAATTTGCCCCTCATTTCTTGTTCATCTCCCCAGCTTTTCAAAATTATATGTTTATTCTTGTATCAGTTACATTTTAATTTTAAATCAATTAATTCTAAAAAAAACCCCCAACTTTATTGTGATATAATTTACATTCACTAAAATGTATGTTTTGAGTAGTTCTGACAAAACTATATGCCTGTGTGTAATTACCAGAACAATCAAAATAACATGTAAACATCACATTTCTAGATTGCAGCAAATGTAGTCAGTACACATTAATTCCTCATTGAGTAAGATAAAGGCATTAGTCCCATGCTTTGTCCTTTGCCACTTTTCCCTATCTTCTACCTTTCAAAGTTTATATAATTTTTTAATAATTTCACACTTAATAACATTTGAATTCTGTAACTATACTTAAATGTCCCATTCTTTGTTGATTATAAAATTTGAAAATAGATCTATAGTATTTACATTATTCCAACTCTAAATCGTATTCTCTGCCTAGTCAAGGGGCTGCTGAAACTACTTTTCCCTCTTCGCAGTCAAATGTTATGGCCTTGATAACCACTGAAAAGGGTATTTCTGGTATCTAGATCAAATGGATTATGTTCTTCAGCCCTCTATTAATTGCTCAAACCATGATTCATATTTTAAGCATGGTTTTCCTAAATACCATGTGTTTTCTGGAATCCTGAAGTGCCTTTAAAAAGAAGTCTTCAGGGATACCTTGGTGGCTCAGCGGTTAAGCGCCTGCCTTTGGCCCAGGGCGTGATCCTGGAGTCCCAGGATCAAGTCCCACATTGGGCTCCCTGCATGGAACCTGCTTCTCCCTCTGCCTATGTCTCTGCCTCTGTGTGTGTGTGTCTTTTATGAATAAATAATAAAGTCTTAAAAAAATCTTCATCTTATCTTCCCAAACATCTGGGCTTTCATTGATCCCACCTATAGAATGCAATCTACTTTTCTTAGAAATATCCCTTTGGAACCATCACAACTTCCTGTTCTAGCCTGGACTGCTTGCTATTTAGGACTGCCAGCCAGTTTCTTTTTCTGGGACTTCACTGATAAATGTTTTTCCTCCTACCTGGGTTATACTAACTGCTTTCTGGATTTCATTTCCTTCTCTTCTTGTTTTCCTTCCTTATTTTCTTGAATCGCATCCTTGAGTAACTTCCTCAGAAAGGGTACATGGGAAGAAAACTTTAAGTCTGTCAATTCTGAAAATGTATTCATTCCATCTCATATTTTATTGATAGTTTGCCTAGGAATAAAATTCTATGCTGACAAATTTCCTTCAGAATTGAGAAATTGATCCATTGTCTTTTCTAATATGATTGTTGCTGATGTGAGGACATGTGTCAGTATGATTCTCATTCCTTTGTACTTAAAATTTTCCCCTTCTGGAAGCATCTAGGATTTTTCATTTGACCAAATTATCATATGGTCTAGCACTCCTGAATACAGTAGATCTACCACTACCACCACCAATTTATGATTTCACCTTCCATGATTTAAGTTACCCAGGGTCAACTGCAGCCCAGAAGCTGAAGATCCTCCTTCTGACGTATCATCAGGAGGTCAGTAGTAACCTATTGCTATACCACAATGTCTTACATCACTCACCTCACCTCATTTTATCACGTAGATACTTTATCTCACATCATCACTAGAAGATGGATGAGTACAATACAATAAGATTTTGAGAGACCATATTCACATAACTCTTATTATAGCATATGTTTATAATTGTTGTATTTTATTATTAGTTATTGCTGTTAACCTCTTCCTGATTAAACTTTATCATAGGTATGTATAGGAAAAAAACAATATATATAGGGTTTGGTACTATCCACAGTTTCAGGCATCCAGTGAGAGTCTTGGACAATATCTCCTGCAGATAAGTGCTATGGCTACTGTACTCATGAGTCTTTAATTTTGATTATCCATTTAGTGGCCATTTTCAATCTGAAATCTGGTGACTTTGTATAACTCTGAAACACTTTTCTATTATTTTTCTGCTTTCACTAACTGATACCACAGGAACTATTAATTGGATGTTCCATCATGGATTCACTATCTCATTTTTTTGTCTTTTTTTAAGTTTTTTTTTTTTTAAGACTTTATTCATTTATTCATGAGAGACACAGAGAGACACAGGCAGAGGGAGAAGCAGGCTCCATGCAAGGACCCTGACATGGGACTCGATACGGGGTCTCCAGGATTGCACCCTGGGCTGAAGGTGGTGCTAAACCACTGAGCCACCAGGGCTGCCCCCCCCCTTTTTTTTTGTCTTTTTAATTAAAGTATTTACATTGCCTTGAGAACACTAAGAACAACTAGAAATGCTATAAAAAAATATCAAATTGGTTTGAAAGCATTTGAAAGCTATTAATGCAGATAGGACTTAACATTGTGTTCCATATTTACCTCAAGACATTTACTAATTTATAAGCAGTATAGGCATAAGAAGCTAAAAAGCTGGGAAACTGGGCCGCCCCAGTGGTGCAGTGGTTTAGCGCCTCCTGCAGCCCAGGGTGTGATCCTGGAGACCGTGGGATTGAGTCCCGCATGGGGCTCCCTGCATGGAGCCTGCTTCTCCCTCTGCCTGTGTCTGCCTCTTTCTCTCTCACTCTCTCTCTGTCTCTATAAATAAATAATTAAATCTTTAAAAATAAAAATAAAAATAAATAAAAAGCTGGGAAACTAAGCGGAGCTTTTGACAGTTTTAGGAGTCTGGGGAGACTGTTCAGTTAATGGCCCACTAATTAGGAGAGGCCCTGGTAAACATCCCAGGCTTCTACTGGTGCCATGAAAAGGCTACATTATAGGATTAAGAGCAAACCAGAAAAAGACCAGCCTTCCCAAAAGACTAAAACCTAACTTTGGATTAATCAAATTTCAGACTGGATAAGATGATGCATCCGTACTATAACTGCTGCCAGAAAGCAAACTATATTTTCTGTGGAAGAAGATAACATTAGTGGATCTCAAGTTTTGTCTCCAATTTTTCTATGTACAATGTTCGGCATGAAATAAATTATCAGGCAGCTCAAGAAATAACAAAAGGGAAAAAAGGAAAAAATATAGAAGGAACTTACAGATGATGGCAAATATTGAAGTTACGTTAGACTATTATGTTCAATAAAATAGGTGAAAAGATTGAAAATCTTTGAAGGGAACTGGAATCAATGAAAAAGAATCAAATGGAAATGTACTACTAGAAATTATTGCAAAAAATTTCATGAATATGAATAAAACGACCTACAGAATGAGAAAATATTTGCAAACCATGTATCTGATGAGAAAAAAATCATGTATTCTGATAACCAAAATATAAAAGGAACTTTAGTAACTCAGTAACAACAAATACCCCAATAAAAAAGTGTACAAAAGGCCTGAATAGGTATTTCTCCAAAGAAGATACAAATGGCCAGTAAGTACATGAAAAGTTGCTCAACATCACTATTCATCAGGGAAATGCAATTCAAAGTACAATGAAAAGCCACTTTATACTCATTAGGATGGCTACAAAAATAAAATAACAAATGTTGTCAAGGAGACATTTCTCCAGTGGAGAAACTGGTACTTTAATGCATTGTTGATGGGAATGTAAAATGATGCACCTCCTGTGGCAAACAGTATGATAGTTGTCCCCCTAAAATAAAAATTATCATATAGTCTAGCACTTCAGAGCATATAACCCCCCCAAAAAATGAAAACAAGGTCTCAAAGAAATATTTGTACATCCCATGTTCATAGCATTATTCATAATAGTCCAAAGGTAGAAGCAGTTGATGGATGAATAGATCCATTGATGGATGCATAGATACATAAATGTGGTTATACATAGATTGGAATATTAGCCTTAAAAGGGAAGAAAATTCTGGCACATGTTACAACATGGATGAACCTTTAGGACATTATGCTAAGTGAAATAAGCCAGTCAAAAGAAAGACAAATACTATATGATTTCACTTATATGAGTAGGGTACCTAAAGCAGTTAAGCCCATAGAAACAGAACATAGAAAAGTGGTTGCCAGGAGCTGGGGGAATGAGAAAATGGGAAGTTACTGTTTAATGGGTACTGAGTTTCAGTTTTGCAAGGTAAGAGTTCTGGAGATTGGTTGCACAACATTATGAATACACTTAGCATTATTGAACTGTACACTTAAAAATGACTGAGATGGTTAGAGAAAAGGGAACCCTTATGCACTGCTGGTGGGAAAGTAAATTGGTGTAACCACTGTGGAAAAAAGTATGGAGATTCCTTAAGAAATTACAAATAAAATTATCATTTGATTCAATAATTCCACTACTGGGTACTTACTACCAGAAAACAAAAATAATTTGAAAGGATATATACAGCTCTATGTTTACTGCAGCATTATGTATTATAGCCAAACTATGGAGGAAACCTAAGTGTCCATTGATAGATGAATGGATAAACAAGAGGTGGTATATATATGCAATGGAATATTACTCAGCCATAAAAAGAATGAGATGAGACCTTGCCATTTATGACAACACGGACGTATCTGAAAGGTATTATGCTAAGTGAAATAAGAGACGAACATCATTATTTTGCTTATGTAGAATGGAAAAAAGCAAAACCAAGATCATAAATACAGAGAAGAAACTAGTGGTCACCAAAGGAGGAGGAGGTTAAGAGGTAAAGGGCATTAAGAAGCACAAACTTCCAGTAATAAATAAGTCATGGGAATGAAAAGTACAGTGTAGAGAAAGTAGTAATATTGTAATAAGGTTATATGGCAACAAATGGTAACTATACTTATTGTGAATTTAACAGTGTGTAGAATTGTTAGAGATCTATTGTACACCTAGACATTGATGTTTATTATATAGGTAAACAAAATTTACCATCTTCACTATTTTTCATATATTGTTTTATTGAGGCACCTCAATAAAGACAAAACCATATGAAAGGGATCCCTGGATGGCTCAGCAGTTTAGTGCCTGCCTTTGGCCCAGGGCATGGTCCTGGAGTCTCAGGATTGAGTCCCACATTGGGCTCCCTGCATGGAGCCTGCTTCTCTCTCTGCCTCTCTTTCTCTCTCCCTCTCTTTGTGTCTCTCATGAATAAATAAATAAAATATATATTTTTTAAAAACATGAAAAATAGTGAAGATGGTAAAACTTATGTTTTATAAAAATAAATCTCTTAAGTACTTTTTTTGTGAGAGACACAGAAAGAAGTGTAGACGTAGGCAGAAGGAGAAGCAGCCACCACACCGGGAGCCTGATGTGGGACTCGATCCTAGGACCGCAGGATCACACCCTGAGCCAAAGGCAGACGCTCAACCGAGGAGCCACCCAGGCATCCCAAATCTTTTAAATACTTAAAAAAAAAAAAAAAAACCACACAGATGAGTTTAATAGCAAGTTAGAAATAGTAAAATAGAGGATTGTTGGTGTGGAAGGTAGGTCAATACAAGATATTCACAATCACAGAGAAAAGGGATGTTGATACAGAAACGAGCATATGAGATATATGGAATAGATGTAATGTAGAAGTCTAACATATGTGGACACTGGAGTTCCTGAAGAAGAGGAAAGTGAGAATGGGGAATAAGCAGGATTTGAAGAGATTTCAGGCAATGATATTTTCAAATTGATAAAAAGACAGTAAGTGACAAATTGAGGAAGCTCTATAATCTCCACACAGGAAGAAAAATACACCTAGGCACATCGTTAATAGACCTGTTGGAAACCATGTAAAGACAAAATCTTTCAGGGCAAAAAAATATTACAGTCCATTTTCATTTTTTCTAGTTTCCATATTTGTGTATTTGTGTATTTGCCTACTTGTTAAAATTCATTTGTAACCTGAAGACCCATACTCATGTTGCTTTAACAGACATGCACAGAGCCCCCAAAGATTTGAGTCACCCCAATGCCCTAAATCTCTTAGACCCATTAATGTGTTTTTTTAAGATTGTATTTATTTATTCATGACACAGAGAGAAGCAGGCTCCTTGCAGGGAGCCCAATGTGGGACTCAATCCCAGGACCCGGGACCACTCCCTGAGCCAAAGACAGATGCTCAACTGCAGAGCCACCCAGGTATCCCAGACCCAGTAATGTTTTTACTGTCACCATAGTTTTGCCTTTTTCAGAATCTCACAGAGTTGGAGTCATACAGTGTATATAGCCTTTTAAGACTGGATTCTTTCATTTAGTAATTTCAGATTCCTTCATGACTGAATAAACAAACACTGTTTAGCTATTCACTTAAAAAAATTTTTTTTTATTTATTTACTGGAGAGAGGAGGGAGAGGGAGAAGCCGACTCTTGCTGAGCAGAGTCCTGTGTGGGGCTCAGTCCCAGAACCCCAAGATCATGGCCTGAGCTGAAGGCAGACACCCAGCCAACTGAGACATCCAGGTACCCCTAGCTATTCACTTTTTGAAGCACATTTGAGTTGTTTCCAATTGTTGGCAATTATGAATAAAGCTGTTATAAACATTTGCGTGAAGGTTTTTGTGTGGCGATAAAATTTTCAACTCATTTAGGTAAATACCAAGGAACATGATAGCTGGATTTGTTTTTTGGTTTTCTTTTTTTTTTTTTTTCAAGATTTTATTTATTTGAAAGAGGCAGAGATACAGGCAGAGGGAGAAGCCTGCTTCTTCCCTGTGGGGAACCTAATATGGGACCTGATCTCAGGACCCTGGGATTAAGACCCAAGCCAAAGGGAGACGCTCAACCACTGAGCCACCCAGGTGCCCTGGTAGCTGGATTGTATGGTAAGCATATTTTTGGCTTAATATAAAACTGCCAAACTCTTTCAAAGTGGCTGTACAATTTCGCATTCCCACTTGTGATGAAGAGCTCCTGTTGCTATACATCCTCATTAGCATCTGGTCTTGTCAGTGTTTTGTATATTAGCCATTCTAATGGGTACACAGTAGTATCTCTTTGTTTTTTATAGTATTGTGTTTTTAATTTGAGGTCCCACATACTTGCTTTTTGTATATAGAAATATGATTGATGTTTATGGTTTACCTTGTATACTGCAACCTTTGTAAAATCATTACTTCTGGAATGTCTTAGAAGGTTATAGTGTAAATTATCTGAAATTTCTATGCAGAACAACCATGTCATCTGCAAGTAGGGACAATTTTATCTCTTTTAAACATTTATGCCATTAAAAAAAAAGATTTATCTATTTACTTTAGAGAGAGTGCAAGTAGGAGGAGGGGCTGAGGTGGAGGGAGAGAGAAGCTCAAGCAGACTGCTGAACTCAGAGCCTGTCACAGGGCTCGATTTCATGACCTTGAGATCACAACCTGAGCCAAAATCAAGAGTTGGACACTCACCTGACTGAGCCACCCAAGAACCCCTATGCCATCTCTTTTTATAGACTTATTGCAGTGGTTAGAATTTCCATTAGTATACTGAATAGGAGTGGTAGAATGAACATCCTTGCCTTGTTCCTAATCTTAGAAGGAAAACATTGAGCCTTTTGCCAACTATGACACCTATAGATTTGGTTGTAGGTGTTTTTCATCAAGTTGAATTAGTTTCCCTTTATTCCTCACTCAGAGTTTTTAATCACAAATGGATGTTGCTAAACCAATGTTTAGAAGGGAAAAATGTATTATGGTAATGCTGATATTTGAAAAGAATGTTTCAGGGCACCCGGGTGGCTCAGTCAGTTAAATGTCTGACTTGGTTTCAGCTCAGGGTTCAGAGATCAAGACCTATGTGAGCTCCAAGCTCGGCAGAAGAGTTTGCTTGTCCCTCTCCCTCTGCTCCTCTCCACACACACGCTCTCTCCCTCTGGAATAAATAAATTAATAATTAATAAATAAATAATTTTAAAAAATAATTTTTTTTAAAAAAAGAAAAAGAATAAAATTTATTCCACTGTAATTCACTGAGAAAATAAGAATGAATTAAAACCAAAGCATGTAAAAGAAAAAAAAATGATAGAAGCAGAAATTAATAATAATAAATAAATAATTTAAAAAAAAATTTTTTTTTAAAAAAAGAAAAAGAATAAAATTTATTCCACTCTAATTCACTGGGAAAATAAGAATGAATTAAAACCAAAGCATGTGAAAGAAAAAAAAATGATAGAAGCAGAAATCAGTGAAATAAAAAACAGGAAAAGAATAGAAAAAAATCAATGAAACAAAAACTGGTTTACTGAAAAAATCAAAATTGATAGACTCCTAGCCACATTGACCAAGAAAAATAGAGGAAACACAAATCACCAGTCCTAATAAATAGAGTATATCACAAAAGACCTTACTAACATTAGAATCTTAACACGGATGTTTTGTTTTGTTTTGTTTTGTTTTGTTTAGGATTTTATTTATTCATGAGAGACAGAGAGGGGAGGGCGGGCAGAGACACAGGCAGAGGGAGAAGCAGGTCCATGCAGGGAGCCTGATGTGGGACTTGATCCTGGGTCTCCGGGATCAGGCCCTGGGCTAGAGGCGGTGCTAAACCGCTGAGCCACCCGGGCTGCCCAGCACAGATGTTCTATAACTAGCTATGGTGGTAAATTTGACAACTTAGATGAAAAGAACCAATTTTTGAAAGACAAAAACAACTAACACTCAGGAAGAAATAGAACAATGTTAATAGTCCTACTTAAAAAAAATTGAATTTGTAGTTAAAAATCTTCCCACAAACCACAACAACCACTAAGAAAACTATAGAAAGCAATACTTTCAAAATCACTATAAAGAAGTCAAAATAAAATCTAAAAATATATAACCTATTGGTAAGCAAGAAAAAAGCAACAGAAGACCGAAACAAAAAACAATAAAATGACCCAAAGCCCTAATGTCAATGGTAACCTTACGTTGGAGCCCGAGTTGCTCAGTCAGTTAAGCATCTGACTCTTGATTTTGGTTCAGGTCATTATCTCAGGGTCGTGAGACTGAGCCCTGTACTGGGCTCTGTGCTGAGCATGGAGCCTGTTTAAGATTTTCTCTCCCCTTCTCCCTCTGCCCTTCATCCTCATCACTCCTTTGCATGCTCTCTCTCTCTTTCTCTAAAAAAAAGAAAAAGAAAAAGAAAAAAAGAAACTCACACATATATGAACACTTATATTTACAACAAAAGCCCGGAGTAGTAGGGAAAAAGAGTTCTCTTCCGTAAATACAACTGGATCACTTTTATAGCAATATGTGAATAAATACCTGTTCCTCACACAGTACACAAAATCAGTTCCAGATTATTGTTGTTCTATGGGTGAAAGGTAAACAATTCTAAAGCATAATATAGAAGAAATTATTTTAAGACGAAGTTTTCTTCAATAAAATACATAAAGCATTATCTATTTTCTTTAGCTCTTAGAACTATAGAAAGCAATACTTTCAAAATCACTATAAAGAAGTCAAAATAGCTGGATTTTCTTTTTCATGGACTCCTCTTGTTTTATGGATGTAATATCTTCATTTGGTACAAATTCGAGTCTTTTAACTTAGGTTTCTTGATTTTTTCCAAAACTACCTTTTTACTTGTTTACTTTTCCACATTCCTGGTGTCCACATATGTCTGATGGTTCCAAGTTTTCCTAGGACTAGATTGCTTATAGGTGGTAGATATAAGTGTCCTTTGCCATTGTGTAAGTAGTTTTGTTTTATCATTATGCCTGAATGGGAAAGCTGATGTGGAGCTCTGGGTCCATGGCTGGATGGATAGCCCTTTGGCTGTGAATCTCCAAAATGCCAGGAAGCCTAAACCATTAGCCTGCCCCCCTCACAATCAGGTCTGTTTCTCTAGAAGCTCTCTGGCTTCTTTTCCTGGTGATGAACGCTGGACTGCCAGGCCCTGGTAACTTTACCACCTGGGCTCCAAAGCCCCCTACATTTCTCCAGGAAGTTCTCTTCCCTGGCCCCCTGTGGCCCTCTTTCACATGTAGATTTGCCTCTAGATTCCTCCACTGGACTTTTCGTAGCATCATTCTCTCATCTGCTTTTCTTCTCCCAGAAGTATGTGAAATCTTTCATCTACTGAATGCCCCTCCCTTTATTCATTTCTTTTGTTATTATTGTTGTTACTCAATGGTAGCATATGGAGAAAAATAGATTTTGTCAGATTGTCCTCTTAAAATGGAAACTTCTTTTAACTTGCTTAACTTAGCATTTGGTAAAATTACTTGAACATAATATCCTACTAGCATCCAAATGGAACATGTATTTAGAAACAGTATTATATATGGATTTGAGGAGATTATTAAATCAATCTGATTATGGGAATAAATTTTATTATGTCCTTTATGATGAAAACTGTGTCAGGATATCCATGTGTAGAATTTTTTATTGTACTACATGTTTCAGTAATGTAGCTTAGGCATCCTGATGTTCCTAAGCCGTGGGGTGTGAAATCTTATAACTGAGTACTTTTCCAAGTAGCAAAATGATTCTAAAAATGTTTCAATGAAAACCCATGTTCTATCCACTGGCACTCAATTCTCTTTAGGGCAATAAACCTGGTTAGCCTTCAAACCCTTCACAAAAGATTCCCAACTCATTTGTTCACTTATCACTTCTCTTTATCTCTCTGCCTTCAACTTGCCACATGGAAAAGCACAAAAGTGGCTTTCCTCAACGAATATAATCTCAACCTGTCAGCTATAAAACTTCTGCTCAAAATTCAGGCTGAATAAAAACAATCTGAAGGAAGATCATCTAAAGTAGTGTTTTCTAAACTCTGTTCTGTGAAGCACTAGCCCTGCCAGATGTCAGCAGGTCCTCATGGACTAAAGAAATTCCATGATTAACCAAATGCACAATTGCATATTAAAGGGTCTGAAAAGGAAGGCCCCATAGGAACCAATGTGTTTAATTTCATTTAAACCAGATTTTCCCCAACAGTATTTAATCCTGGAACCTTTACTGAGGGATTTTTTTTTTACCAGAAGCATGCACAAGAAATCCACTTCTCCATTTGTTACACAATGCTGCTGGAAAAAAATCATATCTTATGATACTTGTCATCCAAAGCAATCCACAAAACCAAGTGTCTTTCTGAGTTAGTGTGAAATGGAGGGTGGGAACAGGGGCACTTTACCCTTTCTGATGAGCAGAACCATGAAACTAGTTCCCCTTTTTTGCTCAAGGAAACTCTGAGTCAGACTTGATATTCAGTCTTGGTAAAGATATCGGTCTCTGTGATTAGCATATTTACTTCCTTCCTCTTTTCATATTCTTATTGTTTTGATTTTATTTAATCCTGTTACTGTATATTTTGGTGAGTCCTCTCAAAAACATTCCAAAAACAGGTAAAACCAAAATGTCTTAAAAAAAAAAAAAAAACCTGCCCAAACTATGACATTTAGTGTTGATATATGATAATGTAATAATCTATGATCATATAGATTAAACAATACAGTCATAGACTATTCACACATTGTGGCAAGTTTCCCAGGACTTCAAACAATTTTTATGTGGATTTCAAATGTAAGAAAATATTTGGCTTTAAAAAAAATAATTACTATCATGTTCTTTTGCTATGGTGAAGTATTTGATAACAAAAAGAAAATTCTCAGTGAAACTATCATTTTATATTTCCATTTCATGGGGGGAGGGTGGCTGGGGGATGTGGACTACCTTTAACCAACAAAACTTGGACAAGTTTTGTTTCAAAATGCAAATTCATCATCAGAGGAGGTTAACTATTTCCCTAAGCTTCTCTTGAACATATTACCACATGTAGTACACATATCGTACTGATCTTAGGAAATGTCTTCAGTTGGCTTTTTAAGTGACAATGCACAATCCTGGCTAATGGGGGAAGAGAAGCAAGGAGCAAAGAAGAGGATTCAGAGCTAAGGTCTTCAGTGATACACATCCCTTAGAATTTATGTTGAGTATAATTAAACCACTGTCCCCAGAACATTAAATCATGATGTATGGGAGGCGGTGAGGAGGGAAACCTAAACATCTAGTAGTAGGATACTAGTTAAATAAGTTATGGTGGTATGCTACAAAACCAATAAAATGGAATTTTAAAAAATATTTAATAGGTTTAATGCAGCTTTAAGCACTGGTGAATTTGGAATCATAAATATTTAACCTTTTGATTTTTGTGTTAATCAACATAGTCATCTTCAGTCAGAGATACTAAAACAAAAAACTTAGATTTATTACTCTAAATTCAAAGCACTAAACTGTAAAATACAGAAGTTAAATAAGTGATGCTATTTTGTAAATTTGTAGATGTATACCTCTACTTTTACTAAACTTAGAAAACTCTTTTTCTTTGCCTTTTTTTAAAAGTAGGCTCCATGACCAGCAGGAGAGGCCCATTGCGAGGATTGAACTCATGACCCTTAGATAAAGACCCAAGCTAAGATAAAGAGTTAGTTGTTCAGCAAACTGAGCTACCCAGTTGCTGCAAAGCTTAAAAGACTTTTAAGATTCTCTGTACTACTACATTAGATACAGGTTATTTCAAGTTTTCTTTTTTTAAAAAACATATTTATTTAAGAGAGAGAAAGTGTGCAAGAGAAAGCATTGAGTTGGGGGGGGGGAGGTAGATGGAGAGGGAGAAGCAGACTCTGCTGAGCAAGGAGCCTGACATGGAACCCAATCCCAGGACTCTGTGATCATGACCTGAGCCTAAGACAAACACTTAGCCAACTGAGCCACCCTGGCACCCCTGTTTCAAATTTTTTAAAGCCTAACATGTATGTCTATATTCATAGAAAAAAAATCTACAGAATTATAATGATGCATATTTACAAAGTATTTTCCCTGTTGTGGGATGTTTGTTTTCTTTTTCATGCTTTTCTGTGTTTTCTACATTTTCTACAGTCAACATATATATAATTTTTAACATGGAAGGGGAAAAAAAACTTCAAAGTATCCATGTCTGGTTACCTACCCTTTCTCCTTCCACACTGAACAGATCTGTTTTAGGTTTATGACCCCATACCTCTCACCCTCTTCTGTCTGGGGCTTAATAGGATGAAGTCGCCCCATCTGCCTGCAGGTGGATGATCAGGAATGGGTATAGGCTCACTCTGACAAGGAGACTGGGGGCAGGTTTCCTGGAAATTTCTGAAAAAATGTCTTTGATACAAGCGAGCTTGGTTCTTGTCTCACTGAATCTAAGGATGAATCTCAAGGACACAGGTGAGTGAGTAAAGGGTTAGAAGTTTATTAAGTAAAGATACAGAGCATGCTCTCAGGAGTGAGAGGGGTCGGGACAGTGTTGCCACTGGTTGGTCTTTCATTGAGTGCCTAATCAGGGAACCTAAATCCTTTTAACATATCCACTGATACCACCATTGAGTGAAGGACTAGTGATAACATCTTTAATAGCTTATTTCCTTTTTAGAGTCTGATGATTTTTTTGTTGGTTACAAGTTAACTGTTATAACAAGACACCCTCCCCACCCATACCTTATGGCAGGGGGATCTGGCTTGTTCCTTTGTCTCTGGTTTCCTTTCACCTCAGCATTTTGGGGATTTTTATGAGCCTGCTTCCAGGGCCTCCTGCCTAGCCCCATTTGTCCCTAACTCATCTTCACTTTTGAGCAAGACCTGCAGGAACAGACAACTGTTTTCTGTTCCTGAAGTCTGCAACAGGTTGAGAGGCCTGCTGCCATGGGATGAAACCAGCACATAGAAAGGAGCAGCAGAGGCCAGGGCTTCAGGGTCAGCCAGCACGGAGCCATCTGACCGCTGACTACTCAGGAGAACTGATACCTGTCATCACATTTAAGCCAATTCAAACTGGGATGTCTATTCCTTTCATCCTAAAGCACAAGGATAGAAGAGGCTTCTTTTGAAATCCTTGCTGCTATTGGCCTTTGGACAAAGTTTTCCTCCTTTGATTCAACCTGTCAGCTCTAGCAAGTGAGCAAAGTTTAGTTGATTTGAGACCAGTAAGCAGATGGTGGCTTCCAATTTTCCTTCCCAGAAAATATATTCACTATATGAAGCTTAAGATTATTCATGTGTTTTCTTTTCTGAAGAAGGGTATTTATTTTTAATGCACTGAGCAGAGGAGTAAGTTCCAGAATCACTTTCTTTGAATGAAATTTCACTCTCTGAGCTTTCTACTCTACACAAAAATGGGGTTTCCAGTTGTAATCCCATCTTTTGGGAGCCCTAAATAAAATTGTCAGGGAGCTGAGTGTGAGCTCTGAAATAGCACTGACTCATATGTCCCCAGAGTCTGGTGGAGGGAGTATCATGATGATGAACAAGCTGGTGTGGATGTGCAGAGGACCATGGCACAGCAAGAGAATGCTCCATCTAGAGAAAGCAGCAGTCCTGCTTGATGGCAGACCATTGTTCCCGGCAAGGTTGTGCCTGGCCGGATATTCTGGACTGCCCTGGGCCTGCTGATATTCAGACACCGCACCCTAGACGTGTTCCAGTCAGAGAAAGGCCCTGCGAGTTTCTTTCTTCCCTCCATCTGAACGCTGTTTTGTTAATAATGCAGCCTGCGCTTGCTCTGTGGGCTGTCTCTGAAGTGGGGTCAGCCAGAGTCCCCAAGGCTTTTTTCCCTTCAGCTACCTTCAAGAAGGCCTGTCCCATCCTGTACATAAGTGGAGAAGAAAATAATTGCCCTTCTCACATCTCTAACTGTATGGAGATCTATTTCACAGTAAAATCATTTGATGATTATCCAAATGATAAATTATGTTTATGCATGTACATTATTTCTTGTTTTGAATTTGTGATAGATAAATGTCTAAGAGAGAGAGAGAGAGACTCTTGGATTAATGGCATTGATATCTGGTTACTCTTAATAGAGACACAATAACAAGGAGTTTTTGTTTGCCTGGGTAGTCTTTAACGCAGGATTTGGGAAATTCCATCTTGTTAAATTAGACCCATAATCCTAATTTACAAAAATTTTCCTATTTCTGAGCCTGTCATCCACTAAATTCACTATCATTATGTGTCATCTGCATGTTTGAGAAACACATGGTTTCTTTGGTTTGGAGGCAGTCCCTAAAACATGTTTGTTCAGGAGAGGATCAAGGGTAGAGCTCTGTGAGATGCCAGCAGAAGCCCCTTCCTCATTATTTAGTTCATAAAAATCCATCTAAGGGGGTCCTAACCTCTCCAAATTATCCAGAAGGAAGAACAAGAGACTTAATCCATGATCTCCCTGCGTGGACAGAACACACGTGGCTAACACAACGCAAGCAGATCAGTGGATGCCTGGACTGGGGTACAGGCAGTTAGCCTGGGTCATACTACTGAGCTCAATCTACCAACTTAGAAGGAAGATGTTCTTGCTTAATAAGGACTTCTAAACACACCCTTTTTGAACTTGGCCACAGCAACTTCTTGCAAGATACATCCATGAAGGCAAGAGAAACAAAAGCAAAAATGAATTATTGGGACTTCATCAAGATAGAAAGCTTCTGCACAGCAAAAGAAACAGTCAACAAAACTAAAAGACAACCTACAGAATGGGAGAAGATATTTGCAAATGACATATCAGATAAAGGGCTAGTATCCAAGATCTATAAATAACTTACTAAACTCAACAGCAAAGAAACAAACAATCCAATCACGAAATGGTTAAAAGACATGAACAGAAATTTCACCAAAGAAGACATACACATGGCCAACAAGCACATGAGAAAATGCTCCACATCACTGGCCATCAGGGAAATATAAATCAAAACCACAATGAGATACCACCTCACACCAGTGCGAATGGGGAAAATTAACAAGACCGGAAACAACAAATGTTGGAGAAGATGTGGAGAAAGGGGAACCCTCTTGCACTGTTGGTGGGAATGTGAACTGGTGCAGCCACTCTGGAAAACTGTGTGGCAGTTCCTCAAAGAGTTAAAAATAAATCTGCCCTATGACCCAGCAATTGCACTATGGGGGATTTACCCCAAAGATATAGATGCAGTGAAACGCCAGGACACCTGCACCCCAATGTTGATAGCAGCAATGTCCACAATAGCCAAACTGTGGAAGGAGCCTTGGTGTCCAACAAAAGATGAATGGATAAAGAAGATGTGGTTTATGTATACAATGGGATATTACTCAGCCATTAGAAATGACAAATATCCATTTGCTTCCACATGGATGGAACTAGAGGGTATTATGCTGAGTGAAATAAGTCAATCGGAGAAGGACAAACATTATATGGTCTCATTCATTTGGGGAATATAAAAATTAGTGAAAGGGAATAAAGGGAAGGAGAGAAAATGAGTGAAAATATCAGTGAGGGTGACCAAACATGAGAGACACCTAACTCTGGAAAGCGAACAGGGGTAGTGGAAAGAGAGGTGGGCAGGGGGTTGGGGTGACTGGGTGATGGGCACTGAGGTGGACACTTGGTGAGATGAGCACTGGGTGTTATGCTATATGTTGGCAAATTGACCTCCAATAAAAAATTAAAAAAAAAATAAAATCCATGATATATATATATATTTTTTAAAAAGGGCTTCTAAACCCCTAGGCTGTAAATAAAACTTCTCTAAATATTCTTCTTGGGTTTGTATTGCTTTATTTCTTATATTTAAATTTTTATGATGAATAAAAATTTGTGTGTGTAGCATGTATAAGGGGATTCAACATTCTTTTTTCCTAGGTGATAGGTAGTTGTGCTAGTACTTTCCTTTACCAATAATTTGGATAATATTTTAAACATCAATAAACATCAGTAGGGATGCCTGGTTGGCTCAGTGGTTGAGCGTCTGCCTTTGGCTCAAGTCGTGATCCCAGATACCCGAGATCGAGTCCCACATTGGGCTTCCTGCATGGATCCTGCTTCTCTTCCCTTTGCCTGTGTCTCTGCCTCTGTGTGTGTGTGTGCGTGTGTGTCTTTCGTGAATAAATAAATAAAATCTTTTTTAAGAAAATTTATTTATTCACGAAAAACAGAGAGAGAGAGGCAGAGACACAGGCAGAGGGAGAAACAGGGAGCCCGACGTGGGACTTGATCTTGGGTCTCCAGGATCACACCCTGGGCTGAAGGCAGCGCTAAACTGCTGAGCCATCCAGGCTGCCCCAAATAAATAAAATCTTTAAAAAAATCAATAAAAAATATTTCCATCTATATTCATAGGAGGCATTGGTCTATTCTCTCTTTTTATTGTTCTTGTTATAAAGGTGTGTGTTCAAGTGATGCTAGATTTGTGAAATAAATTGAGCATATTGCCACATTTCTATAGTTTGAGATAGATGAAATGAAATTGGAATTAACTGAGAACTGGGACTCAGTTGGGATCATCTGGTCCCAGGTACTCTCATCAGTGGTATATTTTTAATTGCCATTTCAGGTTCATCTATGGTAATTGATTTATTCAAGGTGTCCACTTCTTGGTATAATTCTAGTAATTTTATATTTTGCAAGGAAACCATATGTTTCCAAATATATTGCCACAGGGTTGTAAGTAATATTTTTTTACAACAGTTTCACCTGTCTCTGTATCTACAATTTTCA
Source organism: Vulpes lagopus (assembly GCF_018345385.1). NCBI lineage: Eukaryota > Metazoa > Chordata > Mammalia > Carnivora > Canidae > Vulpes > Vulpes lagopus. The sequence continues at coordinate 24,928,346 of NC_054828.1, read as the reverse complement.
GATTTTGCCATTCTATTTGTGCATACTTTTGCTGTTTCATTTTGCCTTTATCAGTCTCACAAAAGTTTATATTACAGTCTTTTCAATGAAATATTTTTGGATTTGTGTATCTTTTCTTTTCTTTTCTTTTTTCTTTTTTGGATTTGTGTATCTTTTCTATGTTTCCTTTATATGTTTCTATTACATAGATTTTAGCCTTTATCTTTATTAAGTTCTCCTTCTGATCCTTTGTGCTTTAATTTCTTGTTCCCTTACTAATTTCTTAAAATGAGAACTGCTGTGGGTTGAATTGTGTCCCCCATCCCAAACAATATGTTGAAATCCTAACCTCCTATACCTAAGAATCTGACCTTACCTGGAAAGAGGGTCATTGCAGATATAATTAGTTAAGATGAGGTCATACTGGAGTAGGATGGGTCCTTAATCCCATATGACTGGTGTCCTTACACAAAGATGGCCATGTGAAGACACAGAGGCAAAGGGAGAACAACATGTAAAATGGAGGCAGAGATTGAAAGATATATGGTACTACAAGCCAAGGAACTTCTGTATCTATCAGAAACTGAAAGAAGTAAGGAGAGATCTTTCTCCCTGGAGGTTTTGGAGGCAGCATGACCTGGCTAACACCTGATTTCAGACTTCTAGTCTTCAGAAGTATGAAAGAATAAACTTGTGTGGCTTTAAGCCACACAATTTGTGGTGCTTTGTTATGGCAGCCCTAGGAAACCAATACTTGCACTAAGTTCCCTATTTATTTTTAACTTTTCATCAATAAGAAACATTTTTAGGACTTTAAATTGTTTGCTGAGTGAGCTTGACTTTTTGTAAATATTGTTGATTTTTTTTTACTTTCCATATGGATTATAATTTCACTTTGATTTCTTTTGATCAAAAGATTTCATAATTTTCAAGTAAAGAAGTTTAAAAATTTATGCTTTTATTAATGATTTCTAATTTTATTAAATTATTATTATAACCCTGTCAAATTCCTAATTTTTAAATTTCTTAAAATTTTCTTCATACCTAAGAAATTAATCACTTTTTGTCAGTGTTATATGGAAAAATGGGAAAAAAGGTATGTTTCTATTTTAACAAATGTGACATTCCATATGTATCTATTAATTGATTTTCTTGATCAGTTTATTAAATTTCTCTATGTCCTTACTCATCTTTACTTGGTTCAGTTTTTAAAGAATTATTTTAGAATTTCCCTTTATGATGGTATTTTAATTTCTTTTTTAAATTGTAATTAATTTTTAAAATTTACTTACATATGTACATACAATTGTACAAGAAAATACAGAAGACTGATATCACTGAAAATGGTGGAGCAGAGACCTCCAGGGCCTGTCAGCTAAAAAATGGTCAGATTCAACATTGATAGAACTCTGAAATCCAGTCAAAAAGTTACAATAATCAAGGAAAATCTTTTTCTTTTCTTTTTTAAGGTTTTATTTATTTATTCATGAGTGAGACAGAGAGAGAGGAGCAGAGACACAGGCAGAGAGAGAAGCAGGCTCCATGCAGGGAGCCCGACGTGGGACTCATTCCTGGGTCTCCAGGGTCACACCCTGGGCTGAAGGCAGCGCTAAACCACTGAGCCACCGGGGCTGCCCTCAAGGAAAATCTTAATAAAGAAAGAAGTTCCTTTATGGCAGTAAGAGAGCATTATGGTTCTCTTTAAATTTTCTATCAACCCCCACTATATGATCAATGGTGGCCATGAAGCTAGCAGCCCTACATTTTTAATGCAGGGATCTAGTGCCAGGGACAGCAATATAGACCTTATCCTCAAGAATTGTCATTATGTGTTTTGACCTGTCTGGCAGTTTCCTGAAAGACTGGTGCAAGGGTGTGTCTTTATTTTGTCCATCCCAGAAGAGGCAGAAGAAAGAATCAGAGAACTTGAACGTAGATCAAGTGAGATTATCAATCTTGAGAAGTTAAAAGATAAAAGAATGACCTGTGGAGATCCATCATGTGTACCAAAAAATATAAAACGGGAGTCCCAAAGGGACGCCTGAGTGGCTCAGTGGTTGAGCGCCTTGGCTCAGGGCGTGATCCCAGATTCCCGGGTACAAGTCCCACATTGGGCTCCTTGCATGGAGTTTGCTTCTCCCTCTGCCTGTGTCTCTGCCTCTCCCACTCTGTGTGTCTCTCATGAATAAATAAACGGGAGTCCCAGAAGGAGAGGAGAGAGAAAAGAGTCAGAAAAAATATTTCAAGAACTAATGGCATACAACAGCCCACATTCGATGAAAGATATGAATCAGCACGTCCAAGAAGCTCAGTAAACTCCAATTTCAATAAATCCAAAGAGGTTCACACCAAGACACATTATAATCACACTGTCTTCAGACAAAGAGAAAAAATCTTGAAAGCAACAAAAGTAAAGCAACTCATCATTTACAAGGGATCTTCTGTAAGATTCATAATCTCTCTCGGAGGAACATTGGAGACCAGTAGTCAGCAGAATGACATATTTAAAATAGTGAAAGAAAAAAGGCTAACAAAGAAGTATCCTATATATGGCAAAACTATACTTCAAAAGTAGAGGAAAGGACCCCTGGGTGGCTCAGCGGTTAAGCGTCTGCCTTTGACTCAGGTATTGATCCCGGTTTGGGTCCCACATTGGGCTCCCTGTGAGGAGCCTGCTTCTCCCTTTGTCTATGTCTCTGCCTCTCTCCCTTTCATGAATAAATAAATAAAATCTTTAAAAAAAGTAGAGGAGAAGTTAAGACATTACAAAATGTACAAAAACTGAGATAATTTATAATAAGTTCATGTTACCTAAAAGAAATGCTAAAGAAAGTCCTTCAGACTGAAATGAAAGGACACTGGAGAGTAACCAGAAGCCATAAAAAGGAAAAAAAAAAAAAAAAAAAAAGCAATGGCAGCTCTATAGGTCAATGTAAAAGCTAGTGTTTTTTTTAATTTAAAATTCAATTAGCCAACATATAGTACATACTTATTTTCACATGCAGTGTTCAGTAATTTTATCAGTTGTGTATAAGACCCAGTGCTCTCACATCGTGTGCTCTCCTTAATGCCATCACCAAATTACCCCTACCCCACTCATCTCCCCTCCAGCAAACCTCAGTTTATTTCCTATAGTTAAGAGTCTTTTATGGTTTGTCTCCCTCTCTGACTTCCCATTCAGTTTTTCCTCCCTTACCCTATGGTCGTCTGTGCTGTTTCTTATTTTCCACACATGAGTGAAACCATATGATAATTGTCTTTCTCTGTTTGACTTAGTTCACTCAGCATAATACCCTCCAGATCCATCCATGTGGATGTAAATGGTAAGTATTCATCCTTTCTGATGGCTGAGTAATATTCCATTTTATATATATACAACATTTTCTTTATCCATTCATCTGTCAATAGACATCTTAACTCTTTCCACAGTTTGGCTCTTGTGGACATTGCTGCTATAAATGTTGGGGTGCAGCTGCCCCTTCAGATCACTACATTTGTATCTCTGGGATAAATATCTAATAGTGCAATTGCTGGGTCATAGGATCGCTCTATTTTTCACTTCTTGAGGAACCTCCACACTGCTTCCCAGAGTGGCTGCACCAGTTTGCATTCCCATCAACAGTGTAAGAGGGTTCCTCTTTCTCCACATCTTCTCCAACATTTGTTGTTTCCTGTCTTGTTCATTTTAGCCATTCTGACTGATGTGAGGTGATATCTCATGTGGTTTTGATTTGTATTTCCCTGATGCCGAGTGATGTGAGCATTTTTTCATGTGTCTATTAACCATTTGTATGTCTTCTTTGGAGAAATATCTTTATTTATTCATGAGAGACACAGAGAGAAAGAGAGGCAGAGACACAGGCAGAGGGAGAAGCAGGCTCCATGCAGGGAGACTGATGCGGGACTCGATCCCGGGACTCCAGGATCACACCCTGGGCCGAAGGCAGGTGCTAAACTGCTGAACCACCCAGGGATCCCCAGCTTTTATGATATTGAGATATATTTCCTCTATCTATATGCTGTGGAGACTTTTAATTTAAAAAGCATGACATACTTTGTCAAATGTTTTCTCTGCATCAATTTAGAGGATCACATGGTTCTTGTCTTTTCTTTTATTAATGTGATGTATCCCACTGATTGATTTGTGAATGTTGAAGCACCCCTGCAGCTCAGGAATAAATCCCACTTGGTTATGATGAATAATCCTTTTAAAGTACTGTTGGAGCCTATTGGCTAGTATCTTGGTGAGAATTTTGGCATTCACATTTGTCAGGGATATAAGTCTGTAATTCTCCTTTTTGTGGGGTCTTTGTCTGGTTTTGGGGTCAAGGTAATACTGGCCTCATTGAACGAGTTTGGAATTCTTTCTATTTCTATTTTTTGAAACAGCTTCAGAAGAATAAGTATTATTTTTTCTTTATTTCTTTATTTTTTTATTTAATTTTTAAAGATTTTATTTATTTATTCATGAGAGGCAGAGAGAGAGAGAGAGAGAGGCAGAGACATAGGCAGAGGGAGAAACAGGCTCCATGCAGGGACCCCAACCCAGGTCTCCAGGATCACACCCTGGGCCGAAGATGGCGCTAAACCACTGAGCCACCCGGGCTGTCCCTTTTCTGGTTTTGATTTCATTGGATTCTGCTCTAATCTTTATTATTTCTCTTCTCCTACTTGATTTGGGCTTTATTTGCTGTTCTTTCTCCAGTGCCTTTAGCTGGAGAAAGAGGTTAGCTTGTTTATCTGAGATTTTTTCCAATTTTTTGAGAGAGGCTTGTATTTCCCTCCTAGGACTGTCTTTGCTGTATCTAAAAAGGTTTTGAACAGTTGTGTTTTCATTTTCATTCATTTTATTTTATTTTTTTAAAATTTAAAATTTTTATTTTTTCATTTTCATAAATTTTGAAAATTTTAATATCCTGGTTGACTAATTCATTCTTTAGTATAATGTTCTTTAACCTCCAAGTGTTTGCATTCTTTCCAATTTTCCTCTTGTGACTGAGTTCAAGTTTCAAAGCATTGTGGTCTGAAAATATGCAGGAAATAATCCCAATCTTTTGGTACCAGTTGAGACCTGATTTGTGACCCAATATGTGGTCTCTTCTGGAGAATGTTCCATGTGTACACAAGAAGAATGTGTATTCTGTTGCTTTAGGATGGAATGCTCGGTATATGTCTGTGAAGGTATAGTATGGAATGCTCGGTATATGTCTGTGAAGTCCATCTGGTCCACTGTGTCATTCAAAGCCCTTCTTTCCTTGTTGATCTTCTGCTTAGATGATCTGTCCATTGCTATGAGTGGGGTGTTGAAGTCCCCTACTATTACTGTATTATTATCAATGTGTTTCTTTAATTTGGTTATTAATTGGTTTATATAATTGGCTACTCCTATGTTAGGGACATAAATATTTATAATTGTTAAATCTTCTTGTTGGAAAGATCCTTTAAGTATAATATATTGTCCCTCTTCATCCCTTACTACAGTCTTTGGTTTAAAATCTAATTTGTCTGATATGAGTATTGCTACCCCAGCTTTCTTTTGGGGTCCATCAGCATGATAAATGGTTCTCCACCACCTCACTTTCAATCCGGAGGTGACTTTAGGTCTAAAATGAGTCTCTTGTGGATCACAAGAGATCACCCATCTCTTGGATGGGTCTTGCTTTTTTATCCAATCTGATACCCTGTGTCTTTTGATTGGAGGACTTAGCCTATTTACATTCAGAGTAACTATTGAAAGATGGGAGTTTAGTGCCATTGTGTTAAGTCCCTGTTTCTATAGATTATCTCTATTTCTTTCTGGTCTATGTTACTTTTGGGCTCTCTCTTCACTTACAGGATCCCCCTTCATATTTTTTGCAAGGCTGGTCTAGTGGTTACATATTCTTTCAGTTTCTGTCTGTCCTAGAAGCTCTTTATCTTTCCTTCCATTCTGAATGACAGCCTTGCTGGATAAAGTATTCTTGACTGCATGTTTTTCTCATTGGTATGCTAAATATATCAGGCTAGCCCTTTCTGGCCTGCCAGGTCTCTGTGGAGAGGTCTGCTGACAATCTAATCTAATCTAATCTAATCTAATCTAATCTAGATTAAGAACCTCTTGTCTCAAGGGACACCTGGGTGGCTCAGCAGTTGAGCATCTGCCTTTGGCTCAGGTCATGATCTCAGGGTCCTGGGATTGAGTCACCCATCAGGCTCCGCACAGGAAATCTGCTTCCCCCTCTGCTGTGTCTCTGCTTGTCTCTCTGTGTCTCTCACGAATAAATAATAAAATCTTAAAAAAAAAATTAAAAGAACCCTTGTCTTGAGCTGCTTTCAGGATTTTCTCTTTATCTCTGAAATTTGCATTCTATTTTTTAAAATCTATTTTTACTGATTTTGGGAAGGGGTCTTTCTACTTCTACGATTTGAATGTCTGTTTCCTTCCCCAGATTAGGGAAGTTCTCAGCTATGATTTACTCAAATATACCTTGTTCCTCTCTCTCTTTCTTCCCCTTACAGGACCCCAATAATTCTAATATTATTTCATTTTATGGCATTGCTGATTTCTTGAAGCCTCCCCTCATGGTCCATGAGCTGTTTTTCTCTCTTTCCCTCAGCTTTCTTCCTTCCATCAACTTGTCTTCTATGTTACTGACTCTCTTCTTCTGCTCCTTCTGCCATTTACCCTAGCTGTTAGAGCATCCAATTTAGATTGCATCTCAGTTAGTGCATTTTTAATTTCAGCCTGATTAGATTTCATTTCTACATTAAGAGATTCTCTAATATCTTCTATGTTTTTTTCAAGTCTAGCTAGTAACTTTATAATTGTTATCCTGAATTCCAACTCTGACATCTTATTTATATCCATATCAATTAGATTGGATATAATTGTGGCCAAGAGTATTACCTCTGGTTCTTTCATTTGTTGTGAATTCCTCTTTCTAGTCATTTTGCTCAAAGCAGAATGGATGAGGGAAAGAGAGACTATAATCTCACAGTGTGGACAAAACAGGATGATTTACTTGGTCCTGACAGTCTTTTGGTCTGTGCGTTAGAAGACACTGAATCCCAAAACTGTAAAGAAAACAAAATTTATATATACAAAAAAAATTGAATACAGTGAAAGGAAGCTAAAAATGAAGCATATATCTATAAAATGTAAATGTAGAAAATGAAAGTTAAAAAAAGACTTTAAAACAAAGAGTTGATAAAATAAGAAACTAGTTGAAAGGGAAATCAAGAAAAAAAAAGAAATGGAAAATTTAAAACTGAGTGTTAAATGAATCGCAAGGAAAAGCTTTGAGTTCTATATACTATTTTCCCCAGCAGTGGAGTTTTGCAGTCCTATTTGGTCCGTAAACTTACTGTTCACCTGTTTTTCCAGCTGGTCTTCCAGGAGAGGGGACTACAGCATTGATTCTCAAGTGTCTTTGCCTGGGAGGAGTTGTACTGCCCCTTGCCAGGAGGCTGGGCTTAGTGTAAACTGGTTGCTCTGTGTGGCTTTTGTTCCCTGAAGGCTTTCTGAGACTCTTTAGAAGGTGAAAATAAAAATGGCCATGCCCCAATATCCTGGCATGTGCCAAACTCTGCAGACTCCTGCAGTGTGTGCCCACTCTGATCCTCCTAGGAGAAGGTGGAGGGTCTCCCTATTCTTGTCCTTTACAGGGCCCCAGCGTGGAGAGTGTTTGGGGGGTTGTGTGCTCACCAGCTCCATCCCTCTTGGGGGTAAGTGGAGGTTTGCCACGTTCCAGTCCTTTGCAGGGTCTTGACACAGACAGTGGTCACCTTAATGGCCAAGGTTCACTGTTTATGGTGAACTGAGCTGAGAGCCTCCTCCTGGACTCACCGACCGAAACCAATTTCCCTGCTCCAATGCTTGGGAACAGCCCAGACTCAGGTACCTTTGTTCTTTCTGTGACTCTTGGGACCTTGAGACCCCACTGTCCCATCTGGGATTCTGCACTGCTTTACCACTAAGCATCTTTCAGGCAGGGAAGTCTTTCACTGGAGCAGATTTCTAAAAGTTCCAACTTTGTGCTCCAGGGCAATATCACTTTCCAGTAGCTGGCTTACATAGGCTCTCTCCTCAGTACTGTTTATCTTCTGACATATTCCCTCAGTTTCATTTCTTCATATTTCTTCCATGCAAGTGGTCACTTTTCTATTTATAGAATTCCAGTCATTCTTTTCTTGTATCTCTGGTTGAATTCATAGGAGTTCAAGATTATTTGATAATAATCTAGCTAAATTCAGGGGACTAGATGAAACCAGGTTCCCTACTCTTCCACCATCTTGCCTCCCTCCTAAAAGCTGTATTATTGCATTTTTTACTTGTAACTTCTATTTTATTTCCTAAAAATGCAAAAAACCCCACCCCAATACTTATAAATCCACATTAATGGGTACATAATGTAAAAAGATGTAATTTGTGAGAATAAAAACAAAGGGGTAGATGGAAGTATAAAAGAGCAGCATTTTTATATGCTATTGAAACTAAGTTGGATTAATTTAAACTTGATTGTTATAAAGCTATCAGTTGTGTTCCCCAAGGTAACTACCAAGAAAAAAAATGAAAAAATGCACAGAAAAAATGAGAATAAAATGAAAATTGTACCCTAGAAAATAATCACAAAAGAAGGCAGTAAGGGGGGCAGCCTGGGTGGCTCAGTGGTTTAGCGCCGCCTTCAGCCCAGGGTGTGATCCTGGAGATCCGGGATCGAGTCCCACATCGGGCTCCCTGCATGGAGCCTGCTTCTCCCTCTGCCTGTGTCTCTGTCTCTGTCTCTCTCTCTTTCTGTCTCTCAGGAATAAATAAATAAATAAAATCTAAAAAAAAAAACCTTAAAAAAGAAAAAAAGAAGGCAGTAAGGAGAGAGCTGAGGAACAAAAATGATATGATATAGGAGACACATAGCAAAATGGCAGAAGTAAGTCCTACCATAAGAGTGATCACTTCAAATGTAAATGGAATATATTTACTAGTAAAAAGACTGAGATTTGTAGAATGGGCAAAAAAACCGTGATCCACCTATTTGCTATCTTTAAGAGACTCACTTTATATCCAAAGGCACACAGGTTGAAAGTAAAAGAATGGAAAAATGTATTCCATGTAAATAGTAACCAAAAGAGAGCTGAGGGTGTATATTCTAATATCAGAAAAATAGAGTTTAACACAAAAATTATTACAAGAGACAAAGGACATTATGTATTGATAAGAGTCAATACATTGAGATTTAACCATTATAAACATACATAAACCTAAAAAGTGGGCCTCACAACATCTGCAACAAAAACTGATGGAATTGAGGGGAAAATGCACAGTTCTACAATAATAGTTGGAGACTTTAATACTTCCCTTTCAATAATGGATAGAATAGCTAAATGGAAGATCAGTAAGGGAACATAGGACTTGAATGACACTACTCACCAACTAGACTTAATGAACATAGAAGACTTCACCCAACAATAGCAGAATACGCATTCCTCTCAAGAGTATATGGAACATTCTCCAAGATAAACCATATGTTAAGCTACAAAATGAGTCTCAATAAAATTATGAATATTGAAATCACACAAAATATTTTCCCCAGCCACAATGGAATAAAATTAGAAATAATAGAAGACAAATGGAAATTTTGTACATATGTTTAAATTAAACCACACATTAAAAAAAAAAACCAACAGTGGGTCAGAGAAATTACAAGTGAAATTTAAAAAGAGACAAATGAAAAGAAAAAAGACAATATAACTAAATTTATGGGATGCAGTGAAGGCAGGGCTCAGAGAAAAACTTATAGCTGCAAATACCTACATAGAAAAAGAAGATTCCAATCAGTTACCTAACTTTATATCTTAAGGAAATAGAAAAAGAAGAGCAAGCTAAACTCAAAGCTGGCTCAAAGAAAAAAATAATAAAAATTAGAGTGGAGATAAACAAATAGAAAATAGAAAAACAAGAAGAAGAATCAATGAAATCAAAAGATGGTTTTTGGAAAGATCAACAAAATTAATGGTCTTTTTACTAGGCTGCCCAAGAAAAAAAAAGAAGACTCAAATTGCTAAATTCAGGAATGAAAGTAGGAGATACATTACTTCAGACCTTATGGAAACAAATGGATTATAAGAGCATAAAATGAATAATTGTGTGTCAAAAATTAAGTAGTTTAGACAAAATGGACAAATTCTTAGATACACACAAACCACCAAAACTGGCTCAAGAAGAAACAGAATATCTAAACAAACATAAAAAGTAAAGAGATTGAATCAGTAATTAAAATCTCCCAACAGGGATCCCTGGGTGGCGCAGCGGTTTGGCGCCTGCCTTTGGCCCGGGGCGCGATCCTGGAGACCCGGGATCGAATCCCACGTCGGGCTCCCGGTGCATGGAGCCTGCTTCTCCCTCTGCCTGTGTCTCTGCTTCTCTCTCTCTCTCACTGTGTGCCTATCATAAATAAATAAAATTAAAAAAAAAATAAATAAAATCTCCCAACAAAGAAAAGACCAGGACTACAAGTCTTCTTTGGTGAATTCTACACATCATTTAAAGAAGTACTAATACCAATGATACAGGGCACTTATGAAAAACCCACAGCTAACACCAATGGAGAAAGATTGAATGTTTTTCTCCCCAAATCAGGAACAAGACAAGAATGCCCACATTTGGCGTTTGTATTCAACATTGCCCTGGAAGTTCTACCCAGAGTAATCAGGCAAGAAAAAGATATAAAAAGCCTAATGCCAGTTAAATTTTTTCTTATTTAGATAATTTGATTTTTCCGTCTGGAATCCTATAAGATGTCCTCTTTGTCCATGGTACTCAGGTGTTTTACCAGGATATGCTTGTTCATGTATCTTTCCTAAGCAGCCTTCCCTGTGACTCACTGAATCTTCTCATTGCACATATTTATATCTTTTTTCGGCTCAAGGAAATGATTCTTCACTGTCTGTTCATTGTCTCTCTCCAGCCTGCTCCTTTTCTTCCTTCAGGAACTCCTATCCTAGATCTGTCCTTGAGGTGTCTACATCCTTCTGTATTTTAGCCCTATTGTTTGACTTGTGTCTTTCATTTTATTTTCTTTCTTTTTTTTTTAAGTTTTATTTATTTATTCATGAGAGACACAGACTGAGAGAGAGAGGCAGAGACACAGGCAGAGGGAGAAGCAGGCTGCCTGTGAGGATGTGGGACTCCATCCTGGATCCTGGGATCACAACCTGAGCCGAAGGCAGGCACCCAACTGCTGAGCCATCCAGGTGTCCCCCATGTGATTTTCCATAGCACCATAGGTAGCTCACATGCCCAACATCTCAACAATGGTGGTAACAGTGATGGAAAATTGTCTACTCAATCTTTGGCTTGAAAATATTTTTTTAAGTTCTAAAATATCTTTCTCTCCTTTTTCTTTTCTTTTTCTTCTTTCCTTCCATCCTTTTGCATTGTTCCTGACAACCTTGAATCACTCATTTATTTTTTTGTCTAAGAGGTAGCATAGTGTAATGGTTAAGAATGTGGTTTCTGAAGCTAGAAAAACTACCTGGGCTCAAATCCTTGCTCAACCTCTTACCAGCTATGCAACGTTTGGCAAGTTACTTAACTTCTTTATGCCTCCATTTTCCCATCTATAAAATAAGTATAATAATAATGGAGTTGTTATGCCAAGAATTTTGTGCACCTTACTCTATGACCACAAGTTCCATCTTTCCAGCTGACTCTCTCTACTATCACAACCCTGATTATTCTTTAGCCTCACTTGTCTTCATTCTGCTTGAAGCTCCTACTCAGCTTCAAGACTGCTGTAAGGAGTTATACCCCTCTTTGAATATATCTTTTATTCCTTTCCCCCCTTTAATTTTTTAAAGACTTTATTTATTTGTTTGACATAGAACACAAGCAAGGGGAGGGGGAGTGGCAGACAGAGAGGGAGAAGCAGGCTCCCCATGGAGCATGGAGCCTAGTACGGGGCTCAATCCCAGGACCCTGGGACCATGATCTGAGCTGAAGGCAGATGCTTAACCAACTGAGCCACTCAGGTGCCCAGCTCTCTTTCATTTTTTTTTTTAAAGATTTTATTTTTTATTTATCCATGAGAGACAGAGAGAGAGGCAGAGACATAGGTAGGAGAAGCAGGCTCCCCGTGGGGGAGTCTGATGTGGGACTCGATCCCAGGACCCTGGGATCATGACCTGAGCCAAAGGCAGACGCTCAACCGCTGAGTGACTCAGGTGCCCCACTCCCTTTCATTTTTAACTTGCTTTACAAGATCACAACTCTGATTATATGGAATTCTCCTCTCTTGAACCTGTGCATTTGACCCTGGGTGCAGAAAAATATATGTCCAAGCTGATTGGTGATCCCCTAAATTCTGTGCACAGACCTCTGTGGGCCCTGCCTGCTGCCTGGCATTCATCCTACATTTTCCTTTGCTCTTTCTCCATCCTCACTTCTCACTTCTGACATAATCATCCACAGCAGGGAAGCTTCCTCTTCAGTTGAAGCTGGTGAATTAAGTACCACGGTTTGTAATTGAGTTCAATTTTGGAGCAATTCCAGCATCCTAGGCAATTTGATTTTGCCACCAAATCCTGAAAAGACCTGAGATTAACAGGGTGCTTAATCCATCTTGGTGGTTGATTATTTAATTTGAATAAGACAATATGTTTTGAAAATTTCTGTGCTACACAACATTCCTGACTGGATCACTCCTGGTCATGCTCTGGGCTTCAAGCAGCACATAGTGATGGGTCCTAGTGTCAGCCTGTGCATTGTGTTTGTTTGGACAGTTTTCATGGAAATGTTTCAAGGGACTTATGTGGGCAGCAAAACTGACAGATGGTGGGGTGCCCTACCTTACTAGGAAGAAAGATAAGGAGTTTAAAATTAATTTAACTCTTCCATACAAATGCTTCAGTGAGTGGAATGTATTCTCCAAATCCAGGAAATAGAATTTGGGGGTGGAATATTTCTCTCAGTCTCTCTAGACTTCTTAGAACTATGAGGTCATGGTCATTGGCAAATTCATTATTACAATGTGATTTTTTCCCCCTCCGTATTCCTGTTTCCCAGAATTCCTACACTAGGGGGGCACTCCCAGTTTGAAGGGGATTCCTTGTGTATTCACAGCAGTGTCCTAGAAGCCTGTACCTGAGGAGGAGGGAGTAGCTAGACCACGTTGCAAAAGCTTCTGGAGACTTAGGAAATGCAGGCAGGTTTGCATGGAGCCTGGGACTTACTAGGCACAGTGACGTGACTGGTCGAAGCTGATTCTGCCAAATGAGCTCTGGACTGAGCAAAAGCTTCTAGCTTCAAACTAGCCGTATGCAAGGGGAATCCGGGTTGTTGAACTGAGGCAGGGGCCATGTCATGTAGAGCCCTCTCCTGTTTCAACTGTTGCCACTAGTGGGCTAGTTCGCACTTCACAAGGGATTATTTACATGGGTGGTTAAGAAGGTAGAGTTGCACGTCCATCTGAGGGCCGCTGTAGAGGGAAGCATCCATCGACCTTGCCAGTATCTCTCAGGGAGCAGGAAGCAAATGCGGAGAACATCAATAAGCCCCATGTCTGTCAGCAACTCCCAGCAGCCAGATTCTAATGTGCCCAGTGGTAGAGATGAGACCCTACAGCAGGGCATCAGGAGGGGAAAGGAAAGAAATCCTTCTCCTTCTCTGGACATTTGCTAGAAGAGAGTAATTCCATTCTGGGCTGTTTGAGCACTCGACACTCAGGAGGCTAGTTGAACCTGGGCTCTCTCAACAGTTGGGTGGCTTAAAAAATGTGCTTGCCAGATTCCAATGCACTTGTAGGTAACCCCAGGGTGCAGTCAGAGGTGAGAGCAGCCAGGTTCCTGGCACGACAAGAGAAGATGTCTTCCCAGCCTGGGTGGCACTGTGAGTGGAAAGAACAGACATAGGCAGGAGGCCGAGCTCCAGGCTCTCTTCCTTTCTGTTGTTTATTTTATCCCCCCAACTCTGCACGGACAAATGGCTTTCAGAACAGTAACGCTATTCCTTCATCCTCATCTCCCTGCTTTAGATATCTGAAGAGGAGTAAGGATCTACAGAGCAGATGCAAGAACCCAGGATAACTTTCTGGCACCAAACCAGGGAGAAAGATAGAAGCATAGATTACCAGTGCTTGAAGTCATTTGTCAGATTCTCTCTCCCTACTGAGGGCTGGGCCCTGATCAGTAACTTCCTACCCTATCACTTATCTCCTCCTCTGTGGAGATGAAGGGTGGGTGGCAGGGCTGTTTCTGGAGCAGAAATCCTTTTCCTGGAAACATGAGGTCAGAGAAAGGAGATTGCTGTGCCTCCTACCCCCAACATTTACTTTTGTACTTTAATGAATATACAAATATTTATAAGGCCTATATGGTTCACTCCTAAACTCATCTTTTCACAAGCCATGACAGTCTCCAAGGACTGTTCAAAGGTTTATTATATAAAGAGAGCACATGTGTGTGGGTGGACACTTACCTCATACACACTCATGTAGCCTCATCACAGTAGGTGCTCAGTTTTAAGGTCTCAGGTGACTTACCCACCTTGCCCATTGCCTGACTAGTTGGCCTTTGTAACTAGGAAAGAGCTGAGGAGGTTTGGAAGGAAGGGTCAATTTGGAAGATGACTCCAAAGTCCTTCCCACAAACTCCCATCAAGCACCTACTTCCTCTCCTAAGCTAAGCAGCAGCAGAGCTGGAGTTGGCAAGGTAGGACAGACCTTGGGTCCTTAGGATTTTGCCCTGTTGGGGAGGACAAGAGTCTGGGGACTGGAGCCAATAGTCTTGGACAAGGAGAGAGTTGGTGAGTAGAGATCCTGGATTTCAGGGGACCGTAATGATTAAATCAGAGTCTGGGGAGGACCTGGTGGGGTCCCTGCCCTCACATCCTGCCCAGGGGTGGGTTAGGCATTTGGGATCCTGAGGCAGGCAGAGTAAGAGGCTTTGCAGTTAAAAAACACCACTACTAAATCTCACCTAACCATGGTCTAGGAACTGGGCTAAGCACTTCTATTGCCTCAGTAATAACAACATATAAAGAAGTTTAATTATTTCATTTTACAAAGGAGGGAAGTAAGGGACAGAGAAAAGTTCAGTGATTTGCCCAAGGTCACACAGCTAGCACTTGGCAGAGTGGGGATCCCAGTTTGGCTTCTAACCACCATGTCATGTTGTCCTCTTGGGGAAATTTGTGATTTAGTTATTACGTGGATTAACCCAGCTCAGGATCCACATTACATTAACCTGTCATGTCTCTTTAATCTTCTCCAGTCTGTGACAATTCCTCAGTCCTTCATTGTCTCTCTTGACCTTGACATTTTTGAAGAGTACAAACCAGCTATTTCGTAGAATGTCTTCAATTTGGATTATCTGATGTTTCCTCACGATTAGGTGCAGATCATGCATCTTTGAAATGAATATCACAAACAGGGTAATAACCGTTTTGAGTGACATGATGTATCAATTCTGTGATTTTTTAGCACATTCACAAAGTTGTACAAGCATCATCACTATTCATTTAAAGACACTTCTTTAAAAGACTATTTATTCGAGAGAGAGTAGGAGTGAAGGGAGGAGCAGAGGGAGAACGAGAAGCAGATTCCCACTGAGTGGGGAGCTTGACACAGGGCTTGATCTCGGGACACTAATACCATGACCTGAGCCAAAAGTCAACTGACTGAGCAACCCAGATACCCCCAGATACCCCCGTCATCACTATTATCTAATCCCCAAGTGACTGCATTTGGAGCTAGGGCCTTTAGGAGGTAATTAAGGTTAAATGAGGCCATAAGGATGGGGAGCTGATCCAGTAGGATCCGTGTCCTTAGAAGAAAAGGAAGAAATCTCTCTCTCTTCTTCTAACCCCTTCCACTGTCCCCCTCTCTCCCTCTCCCTGCATATACACGGAGAGAGGCCATTTGAGCACACAGAAAGAAGGCAGGAAGAGAGTTCTCACCAGAAACTAACCCTGATAGAACCTCAATCTTAGACTTCCCAGTCTCAAAAGCTGTGAGAAAATGAAATTCTGCTTAAGCCACAGGGTCTGTCTTGTTGTGGCCCCAGCTGACTAATACACATTCACTTTCTTTCTTTCCTCCTTGTCAGTCCCTCCCCCTCTCTTTTTGGGTGCTATTATTATACTCTGTTTCTCATTTCCAAGGCCATTATCCGTGAATATGTAACTTTCAAAGATATGCTCTAAAGTGAAACCTGGCCCTCTCCATATTATTACTGTAGCCAGAATGTCCTACAATGCATTTTTGTCTTCTCCTTCAAGGATCCCTATACCATACTTGATTCCTCTTTCCTTCAACACCGTTGTACTGTCTCTGAAGGGATTATTTATCTAGTCTGGTTTCCTCTGGGCACACAGCAGATAAGGGGTGAGCCAGATAGTATACAATGATTATTTATTTCATGTATGATGTTTGATTTTCCTGAAGTTAATAATTGCTTCATGTTTTTATTTGCTTAGTTTTCTTTCTTTCTTTCTTTCTTTTTTTTTTTTTTAAAGATTTTATTTATTTATTCATAGACACACACACAGAGAGAGGCAGAGACAGACAGAGGGAGAAACAGGCTCCATGCAGGGAGCCCGATGCAGGACTCCATCCCGGGTCTCCAGGATCACACCCCAGGCTGCAGGCAGCGCCAAACTGCTGCACCACGGGGGCTGCCCACATTTGCTTAGATTTCTATGGGATTCCCATTAGTATTTCTTTCTCTTGCTCTAAGATCCATTTTAGGTCTATCAATTTATAATCCAGATGATGAAATATGAAATAATTTACCAAACCATTTGTTTTTCCTGGGGCCTCTCTCTTGGAATTCCCCACTCTCCTGCTCTAGTCCGGGCCGTTTGCTTTCTAGGACTACTGTACTGTTATCAGTACCATCCTGAGGCCAAGACCTAGAGCGACCCCTGACCCAAGTTCTGTGCTTTGAAAGTCCTCCAGGAATTTCCCTCCCCACAGGGTGAGCAGTCTGTAAGGTAAAAGGGTCAGGCCAACCAGAACCTTGCTCCTCCTTTCAGACCACACCCTGGATACCTTGAATCCTGGAATTCCCTGATCATATTGCTGTGAGTCTGCTTCCAGGTGCAGTGGGAGCCTCTTCTCTGAGTCTGTTACCCTGAGTGTGGACCTTGCTCTGCGTGTGTACGTGTGTGAGAGAGATAGAGACAGAGAGACAGACAGAGAAATAGAAAGACAGAGAGATGGCCATGGGCATCTATTGCAGGGGTGCTGCTGCTAGGCTAGAGAGTGGACAGAGCTTCTTGACTGGTTGACTAGGACATCCATCCTTGAGTGCAGGGTCCCTTTGGGGGTTGGACAAAACCTCCAGGAAGAGGAGGAGGGGATGGGCTAGAGGCTGGCTCTTCTGTCAGTTCTCTACATTCCAGCCTACAACTCCAAGTGGGAGTTCAACATCCCTCCTCCTTCCAGTCGGTTTGCTGGGGAATTTGCTAAGGTAGGGGTGTATATATTTCACTGAACTATCTGTTGCTTGAGTCATATCTTTAAATGCTTAGATTTGAAGTAGGTAGTTCTCCATTTGTATCTTACCCTCAGCCCCGCATTGTTAAGGGTAGGCCAGGATGTCTTCATGGGAATTCTTTTCTTTAAAGCTTTCTTGGGATCGACCCCCCTGTTTACTGGCTCATATGTTTATCCATTAGCTTTCACTGGACAACAAGCCACCTTAAAACTAAATGACTCAAACAACCAAGATTTTTCTTATTTCTTATGATTTCATGCATTAGCTGGGTGGTTCTTCTGGCCTGGGCTGGCTCAGCTGAGGCTCCTATGTGTGGAGCCTCAGCTGGGATGACCGTGGTACCAGTTTCTTTACATGGCTCAACATCCTCCAGCAGGTCAGCCTGGGCTTATTCACATGGGGGTGGAAGAGTTCCCAGTGTGACAGCAGAAGTTGCAAGGCCTCTTGAGAATGACGTTTGAAAATTGTTTGTTATTTCTGCCACATTGTATTGGCCAAAACAAGTCACAAGGCCAACCTGGTTTCAAGAGTGGGGAAACAGACAGAAGGAGCTGCAAAGGATTTGCGGTGTTTTTTTGTTTTGTTTTGCTTTTGTTTTGCAATCTATCATAGCACATCTTCCCTTTTTATTTATTCCCTAGTTCTGCAAGAGCACAAATTCTAGTAGTTTCTTCAGAAGGTGAATGAGAAGTGAATGTTTTGAGTCCTTTCATATCTAAAACCAACAGTGTGATTTAGGGTTAGGGCTGGCACACCCAATAGTCTTAGTGTGGAGACTGACCACACCAGAAAGACCAACAGTGTGGTATGGGGCTGAAGCTTTGTGTCATGCCTGGAGGTAGGGCCGGAAGATCAGCCACATGAACTGTAAGCCCATGTAATGGAGCCCCAGCAGAAGCTGGACAGTGGGGCTCAGGTGAGCCTCCCTGGGTAGAATCACTTCATGAGTACCATCATATGTGTCCCTGAGAAAATAGTGTGCCCTGCCTCCGTGGGGAGGTGATGACAGGAGTTCTGTGTTTTGTACTTTTTCTGGACTATGCCTGATGGACTTTTTTCCTTGGCTGATGTTAATCTGTAGTCTTTCCCTGTAATAACCTGTAACCGAGAATAAAAGCTTCCAGCGAGTTCTGAGTCCTAGTGAATTACAGAACGTGAGGCTACTTTTGAGAATCCCTCAAACTTGCAATTGGTCTCAGACTTGAGGGAGGTCTTGAGTGGGCTGTGTCCACTAATTTGGTAATTGGATATATTCTTCCAGTTTCTCAAGAAATCTTCCATGGTCTCTGATTATTCTTTTTCTCCCAATATCCTATTCTTATAATACATACTTGTAGGATGGGTGCAATATCTTTTCTTATGTCTCCAAGGACACTCTAGGGTTTTTTTTTTTTTTCTCCTGTTCCCTATTTCTTCTCCTTTCAATTTTCTGTGGATTTGTTTGTCTCTTTTAGTTCCTCTTTTTCATATTGGGCACTTTCCTGAAATGTCTGATGATTCATCACTCTCCATTCATGTTTAAAAAACGAGACATGAAATGGCAATTAGAAATCTCATATCCTGTGCAGGCCTTGTGGTCTGGGATTTCATTAGGGTGATCAGATGGTTGGCCTTTCCATAGGAGGATCCCCAAATATGGAGATATGTTTCCTGGGGATTTGAGATGTGTTGAATTTTTACAAAACCTCTAATTTCTTGTGGTAGATGGGACTTGGGAAACATAATTTTACCCAGATCAGATTAAAATTCATTTCTCCTGTATTTGGCCACAAATTTTCACTACTGTCAGTATCCCAGAGTTTGGCACTTCCATGATTCAGTTTGCTCAGAGAATATACCTCTTTCTACTGTGAATGGCATTGGAGGTGGGGATGGGAGTGTGGGGGAAGAGTAGCTGCTTGAAAAGGAGGAAGGGGTCTGATATTCTTTGTAAGATGCACTCAGTTCAGCCCTTATATATTGCCATGTGCTGTTTCTCAGTGGCTTTGTCCTATCTTGTCTTCTCAATGAGTGTCATTCCATTGCGGTTATTGGGACTAGTTTAGGTACTGGTATTAGGTCAAGTGTTGTCAGAAAAGACAAAGTCCCTGTCCTCAAAAAGGATAGCATCCTGTGTGGGGGGTGGGGGTGGGGGGAGGAGGATAATTGTATTCAAATAGCTAAAATACCAGGTGTATATCCTATCTGCTGTAAGAGAGAAATAGTGGGAGTCATAGAACAGAGTGCTCCCAGAATGCCATCGGGGAAGCTTTCCTGGAGGAAGTAAGACCTGGCTGTGTTTTTTTTTTTTTTTTTTTAAGATTTTTTATTCATTTATTCATGACAGACTCAGAGAGAGAGAGAGAGAGAGAGAGAGAGAGAGAGGCAAAGACACAAGCAGAGGGAGAAGCAGGCTGCATGCAGGGAGCCTGACGTGGGACTCGATCCTGGGTTTCCAGGATCACACCCTGGGCCAAAGGCAGCGCTAAACCACTGGGCCACCGGGGCTGCCCAAGATCTGGCTGTGTTTTGAGGAGTGAGTTGGATTTCAATAGGCAGAGATGGGCCTGAGGCAGAGTGAGAGGTGCAAAGAGAAGGAAGCCTACCAGTCTCTTTCCATGTATTTTTCCACCTGGATCATCAGCTCTTTGTTACTGCTGCCACAGTGTGCAGCTCAGTCCTGGACACATGCTGGGTGTTTCTATTAGGACTGGAGCAGACTATAGGAGAGGTCTCCAGGACTGATTGCCAGAACAATTCTGAGTTAACTGGCTTCTGCTCAGTGGAAAGGTGGGAAATCAGGAGACAGCCCGGGGAACCATGGAGTTAATGGCTTGTCCTGTAGTTTGATTGAGAAATAGGAGGCTGTCCGTGCCCCTACTGCAACAAGTTCTCCACACCCACAGAGCTGGTGAGTGGTCTCTAGAATGATGTTCAGGAAAACCAACCAAACAAACAACGTCTCTATAGTCATGCTTGCCAGTGGCAATAGCAGAAGCTACTGGAAAATGGCACTGCCATCCTTTGACCTCCAGTACCATGAGGAAATGCATCTAATTGATGGGACCTAGTTTGCGTCCAGAATGCTAGCAGCAAGGGCTTTTAGATCCACAGTATGGGAAGGCAGGTGTGGGTACCAAATGTCATGTTATCATGTCTTCCACATATCTTAAAAATAATGCAGTTCGTCCTGGACCTCTGGGATTCCACTAACAGTGTTTCCTGCAATACCCACTTCGGCTTGTAAAGCATATTTGTGGCGACAACCTAGATGATGATGATGGTTATTTATCTGGACTGATCTCTAAGCAGAATGCTGAGGCTCTCCATGTCACCTGTTTGGTGTGGAACAACAGATTATTTTATTGTTCACAGAGACTACAAGTCCTATCTGAAAGTTTTGCTTGGGAACAAAGAGATGGTGCCTCTAGAATTTGTGGCAACTGTATTGGGTGTCAACCTTGAGGGCGGGAGGGGAGCACATGTTGGTAATATACTCAGGATACAGCTTTGGTGGCATTTGTTCGGAAGAATGAACCAACCATGTCAGAGATTCCTCCACCATGCCATGCTATGCCTTCTGCCTAGAAGAGCAGCTTCCTCCCCCTTGTACATAAGTCCTCACTCTTTAAAGCTCAATGGCCCTGGAAAGCCCAGACATCCTATTGTGAAAGTTAGTCTTGGCAAACCAAACAGGAGTTGGAGTTTGCTTGACCCCAACTTTCCTCTTTTGTCCTCCTTGAAAGAGGGATTATCAGGGGAAATGGTGGGTTCCCATGGAGAGGGATTTCTTTCTAAGGTGGTCTCCAGTTGGCTGAGCCACTGGGGAAAGGACAAGAGAGGGATCACCAGGGGGTTCAGGCTGACATATTTGCCATTGGTCTAGCCCAGGCTGGAGGTTGCTTGAGGGCTGGCTTCCCTCAGGCCGGCAGGCCAGGGGGAGGGGTGGGGGGTGGGGGGAATGGGCTGAGACATCCCAGAGTCTTTGAGAAATGGGGAACCATCCCTGAAGTCATCTTAAAGGTGCTGCTCCTCCTTTGACAGAGGGAAAAACTGAAGCACAGAGAGGTTCTGACGTATGTCCAAAGTTGTTTATTGAGTTCTGCAGATCCAAGGCTTTGGATTCTTTGCATTTCCCTCAAGTGCAAGAACTAAAGCTTTTAGCTAATGAGATAGTAGGGAAGATGGCTTTTATTATTTTTTTAAAGCCATTTGTAGAAGCCAGCACTGTCACCTTGGGCTTTGCATGCCTTGAGGTAGTGCAGATCCACCCAGATAGTCGAGAGGCAAGTTGATATCTTGGAATGCAGAATTGCTGGCTGTGCCCTTTGCAGGGGAGAAGGTGAGAACCCAGGGAGGCTAAGTGATCTGCCCAAGGGCATCCAGCGAACGCAGGACTGGTGCACGGGCTCTGAGCTACCGCCACCTTCTCTCCCTGGTCGCATGCTCACTCGCCTTTTGAATGGAGGCTTCCCAGAAGAGAGCCAATATTTTCTTGGGAAAGCCTGGGCCAAGGGCCTTCATCACAGGGTCCTGGGGGAGCCTGGGAGCTGACCTCAGAGTCTGAGGAATTTAGGGGCCTGGGAGCCACTGGTTAGGCAATGACGTGGCCTACAGCAACATTTCCCAGGAGCCCCTCCTGCAGACTGTTCCCTGGAACTAGGAGCTAACTGTGGCCACCTGGGCTCTGCTTAGTGGCATTTCATAACGTGTTTCTGTTTTGTATGGAGTAAACCACATGCGGTTTCTCAACCAGGCAGAGAAGTTCTGGCATCGCTTCTTTGCAAGCCAAGTACTGTTAGGCAAGCCCGTGTTGAGACACAGTACAGCTTCTAAAACAAACCGCGGGGCTTTTGGCTTCGGACCCGAAGGCTCAGCCCTTCCCAGGCGGCCGTTGCAGACTCCCGAGTGGGAACACCAAGAGGTGTCCGCGTAGACACAGTAGGCAGGCCGGGCCTCTCACTGCTGAGGGGCCTTGGTCAAATCACCTCACGGCCTCTGCGTCTCGCAGTGTCCACATCTTTAAAATGGGACTCAAAGTACCCAACTTGATGAAGGTCAGACAAATAAATGAAAGCGGATCTTCAAAGCACTTACCTCTGCTCGCTGTTTCTGACTTCCCGCCGAGGGCGCGCCCTGGTCCCCGGCTCCCGGCTGTGGCAAAGCAGATTGAGCCCGGGGGCCTGGCACCGGGTTGGGGTGGGAAGGGGCCTCTACCACGCAACCAGTCAGCCACAGAGCAGCTGCCGTTAATCAGAGGACCAGGAGAGTCCTTCACCCTGTCCCTTCCCCTTCTTGCTGTGGACAATTCTAGAATGAAGGCACTCACCTGGGTGGTTAAGAGGCCTTGTGGTAAGATCCAAAACTGGATCTGGGAGCCAGAGACCAGGGTATCTTTAGTTCCGAGGCTCGGCCTGAGGTCTTGTGTCAGCCGGGGTCGCAGCAGGAAGCAGGTGAGCACCGTGCGATTTTCCAAGGTGTGGGGCTGCCAGGGACACGGACAGCCAGAGCTGTACCATTCTCCTGGGGAGCACGGAGAGAAGAGGGGTGCCTGGGCCAGGTGAGAAGCAGAGCCTCCCTCCCCTTTCCGTCCCCCGCTAGGGCCCGTCCAGGGCTGAGGGGAAAGCCGTGGGGGGCTGGGGCCAGGCCTGGAGTTGGGGGGGTGCATGTGCTCATGGGCGCATGCAGAGGAGCACGCCTGACTGATGGAAGATCCCCAGCTCGTCCCTGAACAGCTCTGAGAACTTCACCCATAAAAATGGAAAAGCAATCCCCACCCTGCCTCCCTCAGCTCGGTTCTGTCAGCAACAGCAAAGCTCCTTCAGCGAGCTGGCTGGCCAGGCCTCGGGCCAGGACCAGGACCAGGGGTGAGGAGGCGCAGCGGGAATGTAGCCCTTTGGGGGAAGCAGGAACTGGATTGGTCTTCCCCCATGTTATCTTAGAAATTAGTAGGAGACTTTGAATATAGGGCGCCTGGGTGGCTCAGTCGGGTAAGCATCTGCCTTCAGCTCAGGTCATGATCCCTGGGTCCTGGGATCGAGCCCCGCATCCGGCTCTGCCCCTACACTCTGCTTTCTGTGTGCACGCGCTCTCTCTCTCTCAAATAAATAAAAGTTAAAAAACAGAACATTTGAATCCAGTTGTAGCACATAACCCTTACTTATTCTCATTAGACATGATATTTTCTTATTTTTTAAAAGATTTTATTTATTTATTTGACCCAGAGGCAGCTGAGTCCCTAGAGGAAGGTCACCCTGCCTGTCTCAAGGACTGGTCAGTGGGGTTTCCCTCTGAGGTGTTTCTCAGGGCAACAGGGTGTGTTGCGGCTGGAACCAGGCACCTGCTACCCTAAAGCTCTCGCTCTCCCCGAGAGACAGAGAGATAGGCTACATCCCAGGTCCTGGAGGGAAAAGAAAAGACAGGTCTGGGTCAAAAATCTGGCAGGAGGCATCTTTCAGCTCTAAAGAAGATTTGCATACATTTCGAAGAGAGAGAAGGAGCTTCACAGGGTTTCTCCAGTAAATGCTCTAAGCAAAGAGAGAGGAGAAAATCTCCCTTATTTTCAACAAGGAGATTTCGGCTCTCATTTTGAATTTGCGTTTTCCCTTCTTAAGTGGGAAACACTAGTGAGTTCCCAGGTGAGGGGCGCCAGGGCCCAGCCAGCCGGTCTCCCATCCCGTGCGCACCTGGGGGGGCAAGGGAGACCCTATCCCCGCGGCAGTGAGCTGGCCGGCGGCGGCCTCGGCTCTCGTGGGGTTCTGGCGCCCCAGCGAGGTGGCCGACGCTGGCCAGACGTGCGCTGCGACCCACTGGGTTTCGGGAAACTCAGAGTTAACATTTCTCAAGTCAGAGCACAGACCTGGGGGAGCGCAGACAACGCAAGCTTTCCGTTATTAGCGCACTTGTCACAGGCCCTCGGCGAGGGGGACCTGGGCCCAGCCCTGCAGGGGCGTAATGTCCTTGGCCAGGCGGCAGACCGAGCTGCGGGGCAGGGAGCGGCCAAGACCCGGGTCCCCCCTGCAGGACACCAGCGTGCCCCGGACCTGGCAGTCCCCACTTGGGGCCTCATGCGAACCGGGTCCCTCCTGCAGGACACCAGCATGCCCAGGACCTGGCCATCCCTGCTCGGGGCCTCGTGGGAGCAGGGTCCCACCTGCAGGACACCAGTGTGCCCGGGACTTGGCCGTCCCCGCTGGGGGCTCAGGCCTCGTGGGAACCGGCCGCTTCCCCCAGGCCTCTGGGTGTTGCGGGCCCCGGGCTGCACGCTACAAGCAGGGGAGGGCTCGGCCTAAGCCTGGGAGGAGGCTGCTGGAGTCTGCAATCCTTAAATTCTTTTCCTGCGCCCTGGGGCAGCACCTTGACTTTCTTCTGGAAAAAACAGATCCCAAGTGGATCCTGCTCCTTTCAAATGGTTTTCTTTGTTGTTTCTCCCTAGAGAGGAGAGAGAGGAAAATGGACACACACACACACACACACACACACACACACACACACCAGGGGAGTGAGAGCCTGAGGCTGACTCTATCCTTTTCTCGCAGCTCCTGGACAGTATTTTTTTCTCACGTATGGTCCGAGACCTCCATCAGACTCACCCGGGCAGGTTAAACTGCAGATGCGCAGGCCCCGTGCCCTTCCAGAGCTGGAGACTCCGGGGGTGGGGTCGTGCAGGAATGTGCGGTCGAACCAGCTCCCCATGCGACTTCCGCCAGCAGGAGCTTGAGGAGGGGGCGCCCCAGGAACAGCCTGCCCTGGGAAAGCAGGCTGTCCTCCCAATCCAAAAGGCAGGACTGCCCTTCCTGCATGCATGACCTTGGGCCAACTCCCTAAGCTCCCTCTGTCAGGGAGAGAGAGCAAGAACACTGCACAGCAC
Organism: Vulpes lagopus; assembly: GCF_018345385.1. Classification (NCBI taxonomy): domain Eukaryota; kingdom Metazoa; phylum Chordata; class Mammalia; order Carnivora; family Canidae; genus Vulpes; species Vulpes lagopus. The sequence continues at coordinate 24,903,049 of NC_054828.1, read as the reverse complement.
AGTGCGGAGAGTCACTTGAGAAAAAGCAGGTATAAAGGGTCTTAAAACCTCTAAGGGCAGAAGAGTTGGGTCCTGTTACTACTTGGGAGAGTGATGCTTCGGGCATCCTCAGGTTTCCAAAATACCGAGTCCTCTAATGCATGACTCTTGTCCTACTGGCTGGGTCCACGGCCAGCTTCTCCTTCTAAACATGTTCAGAGGAGATTTCAAAGGGCCAGCACCCACCCGCTCTGAGCCCCCTCAGCGACATCACCTACACTTCCAGGTAAGAAGGAGGCACCCGGCTTCCCTCCTAGGGGTGCCACCGAGGCATCGGTGCCCGGGGTCCTCGGGCCCTGCTGCTCATGTGCCCCCAGGGCCTCATTAAATGTCCAAATGAGCAATGTGTAGAACACGGGCAAGTAAAAAACATGACCACCTGCTCATGGGTCCTGCGTCAAGGATGTGCTGACCTTCCCAGTGGGACTCGAGGCTTGAGGTCGGGGGTCTGGGTCGAACATGGTCATCTCTGTTAATGCTAAATTGACACTTAATTAAGTGCTTGCTGAGTTGGGGAGTTATTTATTTAATTTTTTTAAAGATTTATTTATTTGAGAGAGAGCATGTGAGCGAGTAGGGGGCACAGAGGGAGAGGGAGTGGGAGTCTTAGGCAGACTCCATGCTGAGCACAAAGCCCAACTGGGGGCTCAATCTCAAGACCCTGAGAGCAGGACCTGGGCTAAAAGCAGGAGTCGGGTGAGAGTCGGGGACTCAACCAACTGTGCCACCCAGGCACCCTGGGCCGAAAACCCCTGATTTTTCAGATCTGGCCTTGTAGGGATCTACTAAAATTAATTTTTTATTAATAATTTTAAAACTAGGGATCCCTGGGTGGCTCAGCAGTTTAGTGCCTGCCTTCCGCCCAGGGCCTGATCCTGGAGTCCTGAGATCGAGTCCCACGTCAGGCTGCCTGCATGGTGCCTACTTCTCCCTCTGCCTGTGTCTCTGCCTCTCTCCGTGTCTCTCATGAATAAAATATAAAAAAAATAATTTAAAAACTGCTAAGAATTTACTCTAGGTACTTACTGCAGCCAGACACTAAAGCCAAGTGGGTTATCTGTGAATTACCCCCTTTAATCCTCCCTGAGTAAGGGACAGGGGAGGCTAGGTAGGGAGAGGTGGATACGGGGCTATGTGAGGAGGCTCACAGCAATCCCCCAAATGCTGAGGTGTAAGGAAACCAGAGGGAAGGGAACAAGCCAGACCACCGTGCCCTAGCTGTGAGTGGAGAGGGTGTCTGTTTTATGACAGTTATCTGTGACCAACAAAGAATAACCAGACCCCAAAGAAGGAAGCCATGAAAGATGTTATCACTAGTCTTCACTCAAACCAAGACATAAGGCCACAAGCTCCCTGGTCAGTTCTAAATAAAAGACTGTCAGCGGACACCCCCGTTGGCAACCTATTGGGGCCCCCCTCACTCCTGATGGCAAGCTATCCTTGCTTAAGAAACTTCTAGGGCTTTACTCACTGTCCTGTGTCCGCAAGATTCATTCTGACTCCATGAGACAAGAACCTGTCTCTCGTTTCATTCCCAACAATTTGTAAGCAGGTACTTTCACCTCTTCCTCTACTGATGAGGAGATGGAAGCTCATAGCTGCTGAATCAAGTGCCCAGAGTCGCAGGAGCATGGGGAAAGGGGCTGGCCTTTTGGGGGGCCCCTGCTTGGAGAGTTAGACGCAGAGACTACACCAGGTGGGGCTGCCTCCCAAGGCCATCCTCATTTGTAGCAAAGCAGAGCCCAGGGAGGGGTTGGTGAAGCAGGCTCTCTTTATTAGGGCTTGAGATGAATATTCAGAGGAGGATTTTAACATTATAATGAAGCTGAGGTAGCTGTGAGCATTTTCTGATTCAACTGCTCTGGCACCATTGTCCTCAAAAGTCTTTCTTTTCCCCTTCCAGCAATTCATTAGTTAGTTTCTAAAAGATGAAAATGACAGGCGGAGGGTTCTAGGAGTTTCCGGAGTTCAGGAGGTCAACAGCTGTCTCCAAGCACCTTATGAAGGCGCACACTCAGGTTGTGTAGGTTGTGTCCTTCCACGATGCCAGCTTTATTTAATCATAAAGCAAGGCTAACACAACTGTAAAGCAGGTTCAGGATTCCAGACTCAACGACATCTCACTACGCATTTAACTTGGCTTCATACACATCACACAAAGTGAAGCACAATACAAAGTCACACAACAAGCAAGATACAACAAGTCAGACCAAAGTCAAACCAAAGGCAAAGTGGGTCAGTGAGGGCACAGTGGAAATGAGGTCTCTCTCACTTGGGCTCTCAGCGCTACTACTTTGCTGTTCCAGCAGTGGAGGATCAGTTATGCTCCGAGATTCGCCAGGCAGAGCTTTTGGGGGCAAGTTGCCTTTTTGATGTGGTCAGATGTGAAAGGGTCAGCGTCTGGAGTCTGAAAGTTTGCTGCAAAAGTCTTCCCCTTTTAAAGGGATTTAATCAGTCTTAGGCCTTTGCAGGTTTCCTCTGGTTCTGTTGGTTATCAGCTCTGGATGTCTTTAGCCTGTGCTGGCTAGCTATTTATTTATTTATTTATTTATTTATTTATTTATTCATTCATTCATTCATTCATTCATTCATTCATTCATTCATGAGAGACACAGGCAGAGGGAGAAGCAGGCTCCCCGTAGGGAGTCCGATGTGGGACTGTGATGACCCCAAGATCATGACCTGAGCCGAAGGCAGACGCTCCACCACTGAGCCACCCAGTTGTCCCCAAACCATTTTCAAAGAACATTCACCTGCATCATGTGATCTGAGCCCCATGCCAGCCTGGTGAGCTGTTCAGGAAGGGTATGGCTGGGGATCCCTGGGTGGCTCAGGGGTTTAGGGCCTGCCTTTGGCCCCGGGCGCGATCCTGGAATCCCGGGATCAAGTCCCACGTAGGGCTCCCGACAGGGAGCTTGCTTCTCCCTCCTCCTGTGTCTCTGCCTCTCTCTCTCTTTCTATGTCTATCATAAATAAATAAATAAATAAATAAATCTTTAAAAAAAAAAAAAAAAGGAAGGGTATGGCTGCATCTTCTTCGAGGAAGGAGGCTCAACAAATCCAAGCGATTTGCCCAAGGACCAGGGGCTAGAAAGTGACAGAGTTGGGCCTGGAATGGGTTGCTGCTCACTCCTGTCCCAGTAAGCACAAAGGGAGCCAGAGCCCAGAGGGGCTCCTGCAAGGGTGGGGGTCCAGCTTGGGTGGACCTGTGTGGTCTCAAGGTGTTGGGTTGGGGGCTCAGTGGCTGGTAGCAAAAAGCTTTAGTCTCCTACTTGATCACAGTAATGGTATTTGGAGTATTTATTAATTGATAAAAGACATAACTACAAAAACCACAGTGGATTCACCAATGCTTTCCACGAATTTTTATTTTATGGATCAACAATAGAATCTCTATGCCCTCGGTAAAAGGTAATTTACGAACATAATAATATAATTAATTTACCCTCCTGATAATGCCTACGGATTTTAAGACCTCTTGCAATTCCTGTTTTCCTCATTCTCTATCCCTGCTCGCCTCTCCCCTGCACCCCTTCCCCCAAGTTTGTAAAGAAAACTTAGATTCATTGCAAGGCCAAGGTGTTGGGAATAGGACACTCTGTGGACGACCCTGGAGAAAGGCCTCTCGGAATAGAGCCTCCGTTGCTGGCTCTCTTACCTGAAGGGTGAGTTTGGCAGTGGGATTCAGCATCAGATGGAGCTGCTGCAGGGATAAGGTGGGGTTTGGACAGGTGGTCCTGTGCCTGATATAGCAGAAGAGGCCTAGATGTGTAGGGTGCAGGTAGGCTTGGGAGGGCTGAGGTAATCAAATGCTGTTTTATTTTATTTTATTTTATTTATTTTATTTTATTTTATTTTATTTTATTTTATTTTATTTTATTTTAACCTGGTGTGGAAGCAAACATGGGGCTCAAACTCCTGATTTTGAGATCAAGACAGGAGCTGAGATCAAGAGTCAGATACCTAATGGACTGAGCCACCCAGGTGCCCCTCAAATGCTTTTTATTTTTAAAATTTTATTTATTTATTCATGGGAGACACAGAAAGAGAGGCAGAGACACAGGCAGAGGGAGAAGCAGGCTCCTCGCAGGGAGTCCGATGCGGGACTCAATCCCAGGACCCCAGGATCACGACCTGAGCCAAAGGCAGCCGCTCAACCACTGAGCCACCTGGCGTCCCTCAAATGCTTTTTAAAGACATATTTTGTTTGTTTGTTTGTCAATTTTTGCCTTCCACAGTCTTCAGTGACCAGGAAAGGGGGGGACTTACAATGCCGATCCCCCACGCTCCACACACACTTCCTGTCAGACAGGATGGTGCTTGAAGTGTGACTGTCTTATTCTTGCCTCTGTAGAGGAGCCATGGAAGATAGCCTCGCTTGTTGTGGTGGGTAAACAAGTATTTTATATCCTGTTGTGCAGAGCATGACCTTGTGAAAGTAAGTGAAAACTAGCCAAATGAGAACAGCAAAGGCTGTATATTCAGAGCTGGCTCTAGCAAGGGCGTCAGCCACCATCACTGGTTTTCCCAGATTGAAGGCAGGTCGAGGAGGGGAAAGCTTCATGGTGGCAACAGGGGAGATCTGGGGTGTGCTCTAATTGGAGATACTTGGCTTGGGGAAGCTGACAGTGAATTTACTAGAAGCCGGGCATCCTATGTGATTGGTGCCCATTTGGTTTCTCTGGCTGGTCCTAAATTAGGGGTGCATGGGAGAGGGGGACAGGTGTCAGGGCAGCTGTGAGTTAGGAATCAAGAATCAAGCCCTGGCCCTGTTTGTCTGGCTGTTGTGTGTACATTCAGCCTCTCATTTCTCTCCCCCTCCAGGGGTTGGGCCCAGTGCAGGATTAGCCTGGATGGACCCAGATGAGGGTGGGATGGGAGAGCAAGGGTGGAGCTGGATGAGATTTGGGTTGAAGAAAATAATGTGTGTTTCAATGGAAAACTTGGCCTCACTGTTGTATAGCCTTGGGGGGTTGGGTTGTCAGAGTCCAGCCCTGTTCAGCACCTAGGAGCCATTCCGCAACCCTTTGTAAATTGCGGGGAGCTCGTAGAAATGGAGATTTTGTCGTGTCTGGCTGAGATTTACTTGGCTTCCCCCTACCCTCTTGGAAAAACCAATTTTGCCTCTGATGTAGTTTGGGATGTTGGTGAGGTCCAGAGCCAATGGCCAAGAAAGAAGTCTTGAGACGTCTTTGGTGCAAAAAAGGGTGATTTTATTAAAGCAGGGGGACAGGACCCAGGGGCAGAATGAGCTACTGCCCCGTGATTGTGAGGAGCATCTGATTATATACATGTTTAGGGCAGGGGAAGTAAAGGTAAGGGAAGTTCCAAAAGGGTTTTTTTTTTTTTTTTTTAAAGATTTTATTTATTTATTCATGAGACAGAGAGAGAGAGAGAGAGAGAGAGAGAGAGAGAGAGAGAGAGAGAGGCAGAGACACAGGCAGGAGAAACAGGTTCCACACAGGGAGCTGGACATGGGACTCGATCCCTGGTCCTCAGGACCAGGCCCTGGGTGAGCCCCCTGGGCTGCCCACCAAAAGGGTTTTCATATGCTAGAGAAAACTCATGGGACCCTGGAGGCCTTGCTAAAGTCTAACTAAGGTTGTTTTTGCCTCTAGCAAGACATTAACATTAAGACAGTTGGGAGCTTCCTGGAGGAAGGTGATACTCGGCCTGCCTCAAGTACTTGTCAATGGCTGCAGGTTATAAGGACATTTTATTTTATTTTACTTACACTTTCTTCTACCTTTGCTTCTCTTTTTTTTTTTTTTAATTTTTTTTAAATTTTTACTTATTTATGATAGTCACACAGAGAGAGAGAGAGAGGCAGAGACACAGGCAGAGGGAGAAGCAGGCTCCATGCCCCGGGAGCCCGACGTGGGATTCGATCCCGGGTCTCCAGGATCGCGCCCTGGGCCAAAGGCAGGCGCCAAACCACTGCGCCACCTAGGGATCCCCTACCTTTGCTTCTCAAGTCACCATGGATGGGCGGGTGCTGTTAGGGCTCCAGGAAATTGAGGTTACGGATTTCTGAAAGTTATGCTATTGATAAGAGTGTTTTTCCATGGAAACCACTAAGACGTTTGCAAACTGATAGAGGCTCATGTCTTGCAGGACTGTGATCTCCATTAGTTAATCATTTGTTTTTCCCTTCTCTTGGTTTCAGGGCAGTCAGGAGTGCTGGAGGAATGTCACACATACCCCTCTGGGAGTGTGTGTGGGGGTGTTGTTGCTTTTTGGTGCTTGTGCTTTGCCCTCTACTTGCCTTCTGCTCCCTCATCACCTCCATTCGCAATTCATCCCACTACTGCTTTTTCCAAATAATCTGTGCTGTTTTGACTCTTCCTCTGATCTGGTTATAAAATCTGCTTGTTGCCCTCATGTTTTGAAAAATGCTTTTGATATTTATTTTTATATTTGCGTAAGAACCATGATTTTACCTCTTCCTCTAAAATATATTTTAATACAGTGGCCTGGGGAGTGGGGGGATGCATGCACACTTGTGTAAAGATGCATAGTGGCAGATGTCCCTGGACACCAGATGATACAGGCTGGCTGGGTCCAAGGGGGCTACATGCGGTCCCGTAGGAACAGCCGAGAGGGTCCTTGGCTTCGCATGGGAGAGAAAGCAAATGTGAGCTCAGAGAGTGCAGATAGAGACAGAGCCTATGGGAGACTCAGAAAGGAGAGCGAGTCTTGTCTTTGCTTGGGGTCTGGGGTTTTTATTGGTGGTGGTGATCCTGTGATGTGTTTCTTGGCATCCAGAAACTGATTAAAACAAAGACAAATGTTTAGATGCCCTCCATAAGCCACTTATATCCTAGGGCTGAGAGTCTTGGTGAGTCAATGGCCTGGAAGACCTCACCAGCTCACTCCTTAGATGTTATCTGTTGCGTTGGAAGGTCCAGAGACATCAACTCCTTGACCTTTACAAGGTACATACATCATATGTACTATAAAGTACATGGAGTATGGGGATATAGGTCCTAGCAAGAATAGAGGTAGCAAAGAAGCAGTCTTTCATGGGGGCCCTTTGGTTTCTTGGTCTCACAGGTACAAGGCATTGGATCTGGGCTTGTCTGTGGAGAAGGTTTTCCATGTGTCTCTGGGGCAAAGAGAGAAGGTAATGGTAGTAAGTTCCTTCCTGTGGATTCTTGTTTGACCCTGGACTAGCCTGAGATTGACTTTCTCACCAGCTCTGACTAAAGAATGTGTGTGTGTGTGTGTGTGTGTGTGTGTGTGCTTGGGAAGGGATTGGGGGTGGTCAGAGCCAGATTTGATTTGGTGTGAAAAATTAAGAAATGTGGTTTCTTGCACCTGAGACTGATTGCTTTGGAGAACAAAGACAAAAGAAATGTAGATAAAATTAAATCTCCTTTTGACTGGCAGCCCCTTGACAAATACTTCCTCTAAGAACTCCCAATCTTAATGCTTTGCTAGAGGGAAAACCAACTGGTAGCTTGAAAATAGCCAAGGACTCCAGGATCCTGTAAGTCTTCTTTAATATATGAAAGTCCTTTTGAAAACTTTCCTTGTCTTTACCTTTCCCCAACTTGAAAGTATATAATCAATCATCCCTCACAATGCAAGTGCATCTTTTTCTGCCCACGGGTCCTGTCCCCATGCTATTATAAAAACGCCTTTTTTTTTTTTAAAGATTTTATTTATTTATTCATAAGAGACACACACAGAGAGAGAGAGGCAGAGACACAGGCAGAGGGAGAAGCAGGCTCCATACAGGGAGCCTGACGCAGGACTCGATCCTGGGTCTCCAGGATCAGGCCCTGGGCTGAAGGTGGCGCTAAACCCCTGAGCCACCTGGGCTGCCCTAAAAACACCTTTCTGCACAGAAAAGGTCTCACGGATTCTTTCTTGGCCATTGGCTCCCGAAGCCCATTTCAAACCACATCCCGAAGAAGCAGATGTCATGGCTGCTTGATCTTGGAGGTAGGTCTGGGCTTTCGGAGAGCATTTGTGCTGCTTGTATCTGCACCACAAACTCACTGCACAGCTCCAGTTGATTGGAGTGTTATTAGCGCCACCCTCTAACCAACTGAGCTAACTAACCACTTGACTAGAGTGTTCAATAACACACTGAAACCAAGTACATTTGAAGGTCGAATTGGCTTTATTAAATGATTCATGTACTGGGCAGCACCCCGTCTAGCAAGTATAGGGGAGCAGCAAGGAATACAAAATAGAAGGTTATTATAGGAAGGACGGTGGGACAAGAAGTTATTAGCCAAAGAGGATAGTTTCAGACAGGGTCACCTTCCCCTAGGAGGAAGGGCAGGAGGTCTTACTAAGTGGGTCATCTCATCCTCCTTTGAGAGCTCGAGACGCCTGTGACTGTGACCCAGAGGCCCAGATTGCCTCTGTGGTTCTGACCAGAAATTTCCAGATTGATTGGCGTAAGCTTTCACTTCTTGAGAAGGTTGAAACTACAATTCAGTCTTGGTTTGCTGTCTTGGGCAAGTGACCCCACCTTGGGCCTGTGGCTTTCTTTTTACCAGAGAGAAGGCAGGTTTTGGAGAAGACAGGTTTGCGCAAACTCAGAAAGGCAAGGGAATGGAAGGTGATGTTAAGGATCCTATTTCAGACTCTGCCTCAAAGTGGCAGCTACAACAGTCACACCACCAAAGCTTCCCTAAATAAAAACAATCCAGTTCTGCATACCGGAAACCCTTCCCAGAGAAGGAGTGAAGGTGGGGATGCCATGTGATCCCCTCCCGCCCAGGCCTGGGCCTGACTCCTGCGACCAGAGGGGCAGGGGTCGCCCCCTATGCTGCTGCTGCTGCTATCAACAGTGAGCTACCAGCAACGGAGGCAGCTGCTGAGGAGAGATGCCACGGCTCTTGGGGCGCCCTTGTGACTTTGGCCCGAGACCCAGACCCAGACTGCACCACACCTAGGGGCACCTATCAGAGAACTGGTCGCTCTTGCTGCTTAAAAACCTCCCACTTCTGGGCTGACGGTTGGGACTCGAGATCACTGGATCCTGGTAGAAGGTCTCTGGTCTTGGAAATTGGGAGACTGAACAGACACAAGAAAATTGCCAGAAAATCCGTAAAATCAGAAGTCTGGCCCACAGCGTGCAGTAGCCAGCCCAGGAAGCCAGCCCGCCGTCTCCAGGGCAGCCTGGGAGGGAGGTCGGGGTGCGTGTCTAGCACCCAGTCCAGGAAGCCGAGCAGTAAGCCCTGTAACAGCCAGAGAAAGCCAACTCTGCACCCTCACCAATCACAGAGGTTGTGTGGCTCCTGGTGACTGGGCCCACGGCCTCCATCCAGGACCCCCCTTTTCTCCATTATAAAGCTCTCCCTAAACCCAGCGATGGTGGCTCACTCCCTTGCCATAGCCAGCTCTGAATAAATAGCCTTTGCTGGTCCTCCTGTGAGTGGTCTTCGTGTGTTTCCACACAAGCCTGGGTCTGAACCATGAAGAACCTAACCCAAAGTAGGTAGGGCCAGTTCAGAGGGCTCCTGACCCTGCCCTCCTCCCAATTCCCCGAATTCCTGGAATGAGGTTGGGGGGGGCGGTTGGAGAACAAAATTTGGGGGACATTTTTAGTGGCTCCCACGTAGGCCCCAGGGCAGGGAGATGGGAGGAAGTTTCACAAGACTGGGGGTCCTGACTGTGGTGTTAGGCTCCTGGGAATTTCAGAGCAGGGTTCCCCTGAAAGCCAGCTGCAGAGTCAAGGGGTCCCTGGAGCTTGGCAACAGGCATATGTGGCTGCCCTCAGCAGGTAGCCTTGGGTGTGATCAAGAGGTCTGGGCCTGGTCGGGGGAGACCCAGGCCTGTGAGCAGATAAGAAAACCAGCCACGTGTGGATAGTGGTACAGGGCTGGCTTTGTTAACCTAAAAAATCACTTCGGTATATTTTACATTTAGACAAAAGTGGCCAAAGTAGTAAAAAGAATTTTCATGTTGTTCACCCAGATTCCTCAAATGTTAATATATTATCATATTTACTTTGTTCTCTGCTGTCTCCTATGTGCGTGTGTGCATGCACGTGGGTATTGCTTTTTTCTGAACCAGTGAAGAATAGGTTGTAGGCATGTCCCTTTATTTTTTATTTTTATTTATTATTTTAAAAAAAGATTTTATTTATTTATTCATGAGAGACCCAGAGAGAGAGGCAGAGACACAGGCAGAGGGAGAAGCAGGCTCCTGTCAGGGAGTCCAACGTGAGACTCGATCCTGGGACTCCAGGATCATGCCCTGGGCCGAAGGCAGACGCTAAATCGCTGAGCCACCCAGCATCCCTTGAGTAGATTTCTTGACTTTTCATAATAATGCCCTTGAGAGAAAAAGAGAATCCAAGGTCATTCGTGGCTTCTGGTTGCCCTCTCTTTAGTCTCCTGTAACCTGGAGCAGGTTAGTCTTCCTGATATGATATTGTCCCTTTTGAAGAGTAGGGGTCCGAATTCTACAGAGGGTCCCGGGCTTTCTGTCTGGAGTTCGCCTGTGCCTGGATTCAGGTGGTGCACCTTCGGTGGGGATGCGCGGGTGAGGCTGAGCTCCTTCCAGCCTCTCAGACAACTGACCTTGAAACCACGTGAGCATCGACATGGGCCTTCATGTGTGGTTCCAGTGCTGCCAGCGTGCGGGTCAAGAGAGCTCAAGCCAAAGGTCAACACGTCCACCAGAGGAGGTTTCCTGTTATCTCTGTTTCAGTCAACAACTGGTGGTGTGAGTGGGCTTTGCTTTTCTTTTTTCTTTCTTTTTTTTAAACATTTTTTGAAAGATTTTATTTATTCATGAGAGACACACAGAGAGAAAGAGGCAGAGACACAGTTAGAGGGAGAAGCAGAAAAAAAAAAAAGAGGGAGAAGCAGGCTCCATGCAGGGAGCCTGACATGGGACTCGATCCTGGATCTCCAGGGTCACACCCTCGGCTGAAGGCGGTGCTAAACTGCTGAGCACCCAGGCTGCCCTTCTTTCTTTCTTTCTTTCTTTCTTTCTTTCTTTCTTTTTCTTTCTTTCTTTCTTTCTTTCTTTCTTTCTTTCTTTCTTTCTTTCTTCCTTTCTTTCTTTCTTCTTTTTCTTTCTTCTTTCTTTCTCTTTATTTTTCTTTCTCCTCTTCTTCTTCTTCTTCTTCTTCCTTCCTTCCTTCCTTCCTTCCTTCCTTCCTTCCTTCCTTTTTCTTTCTTCTTCTTCTTTTTTTTTTTTTGTGAGAACAGTGACCAGCTAATGTGCATGGTGCAATTTAGAAACCGATTCTCATCGCTGACATTAAAGGTATTTGAGATGTGTGACTAAGATATTGCAGGGAACTTTTTCCATTCTTGCTTAAACAGGACATGAGAAGCCCCCTTAGGGATCATGTCTTGTCATCCTGTATCCTGTCCAGGTCCCTGGTGGATTCTCATGGCCTAAGGCTGGCTTGGCTTTTGACTTGAAGGACTATTTCATGCCAGGCCGTGGTTGGAGTACCTGCATGAAGGGAAAGCCGGAACTTTTTGAGCCTACCCAATAAGATATATCAACATTTTAAATTTTTTTGTCCTTTAGTGCTAGTAAACGTTTTTATTTTTATTTTTATTTTTATTTTTATTTTTATTTTTTTTTTTAGTAAACGTTTTTAGTTAAAAAATGTCTACATGTATTAGGCAAACATTGGTCATTGACTTGTCTTCCTCACAACGTGGGGGCCATAGACTTGTTTTCCTCATGATGTGGTGGCAAGGCTATGGAGTGGGATTGCCAGCTTCAGACTTCGCCAGCTGATGTTCTTTATCAGGTCACTTTGCAATCGAGGGAAGTTCCTTCAGCACTCTCACTGAGTGTTTAATAAAGCCAAGTGCCCCCTTTTAACTTGGCATGGAGGAGATCTGGATGCCATCTTGCATTTGCAAACCGAACACAGCCTGATACCAAAGTGAGTGCTGCTCAAAGCTTAGGGCTGTGATTCTTCAACTCAGCTGGACATTGCAATTCCTTGGGGCAACTTTAGCAATCTGATGCCCAGGCCCCAACCGCGGACCTTCTGATTTCACAGGTCTGAAGTGCATCAGATTTTTTAAAGCTCCCAGGTGATGATCAGGTGTGGCCTGGGTGGAGAACAGCTGGAGGAAGAATCCCAGGCCCACAGGAGATTAGATACCTGGGGCCTATCCTCTTGCCAGCCCAGGGAGTCGGACCCACCAGGGGGCTAGGGAGAGACTGGAATGTCCTCCTGGGGGTGGATGTCAGGCAGGCTGGGGAGCTAGTTGTGCCATGGATGCCACCCCACTGCCCCACCACTTTGGGGTAACTCCTCCTTTTCTTCTCTTGGCATCTTGGAAAGGTTGTGGGGGTCAACATAGAGGGACGAAAAGCTCTGACAAGGAAGGCCTGGTTGGATATTTGGGGGCAGGCCAAGGTTGGCCAAATTGGTCCTCAGGCACCTGTAGCACACTCAGCCCTCCTCCCCTGGGGGCATGGGCAGGGGAACAAAGTTCTCCATGCTGGCCCAATTATTTTCCAAGGGAAGGCTGTTGAGATAATTGCTTCCTGTCTGGTTCTCAGGGTGATGGGAGGGTCTGAAAAAGCAAACACAGCAAGGTCTCCCTTGGCTTGTTAAGTGGCATGGATGTGTGAGTTCTGGCTCTCTTGCTCCAGTGTTAATGACTTTTAGATTTCAGGGACAAAAGTCAATTGGGAAGCATTTGGGAGAGTAAGTCCACTGTGAGTGGTTAACTTGGGGGGGTGGGGGGGGCTTTGTCTGAAGAGGCGACCACTTGGGAGAGGGAGTGAGGAAGACAACCCTGCGTGGGCAGCAGGGGGCCTAGTGTTGGCCTGGGAGGGTCGAGTGTCTGTAGGATGAGGGCCTGGAGTGAAGGTCTGGGTCTGGGTTAACAGACAGGACAACTGAGGCCAGCAGGCTCCTGTAGCCACAAGGTCATGTCCTGATCTTGCCCACTGAAGAGATCACCATGGGCCTCTCTCCCTAGCAGACTGGGACCCTGGTCCCTGGGTGGGTAACTGAGGGCCTCTGGGGGGCCTCAGGCAGCCAAGACCTTCCCCGGGAACTCAGAGGGGCTGCTCTGAATCCCCGACTCTGCATAGACCAAGACCCCCAGTCCTTTGGTGTGTGTCCCACCCAGTGTGGACCGACGGCCCATTTCCCACCTGTCACATGCAGCCTAGGAATTCGTAGAAGCCCTGGCGCTTAGACATCTCAGCCCTGTCGGCCTAGTTATTAAGTTTATCCCTGTGAGGGCCAAGGCTCCGAGGAATGCAGAAGTGACCGGACTGGGGAGAGTTTCCACTCAGGGGTGCACCTGCAGTCCCCGGGCAACCGGGAGCAGTCGGTTCTAGAAATGGTCAGGAGACAGAGGCCAGGCAAGTGGCCTCCACCCCAGTCCACCCCAGGGAGCGGGGCACGGGGCTGCAGGCACACGGCTGGCTGCATGTCTGCACGCCATCCCCAGGATTTGGGATCAGGGAACAGGGTTTGGTGTTCGGGCACCCAACAGTTGGAGCTCCGGCTCTCTTCCTTACCTGCTCCACGAGGCGGGCTCACTGCCCTGCTGGTTCTTGATCCGTGGTATAGTGAGAACTATACCAGTGCCACGCAGTGCGTGGGGTGCTAAGACGTGAGATGGAATGATGTGTGTTGTATACTGAACCCCGTTCCTGGAGCACAGATGGGCTTCATAAACATCAGCTCCCTTGTCTCCCTCCATGTGACCTGGGGTGCCAGGTGGAGCTGATCTGGAGAAAGAAGAGCTCAGCCATCAGAACCAGGGATCTGAGGGTCCTGACCCCCAAGGCCAGGCCGCCACAAGGTTCTCTCTAGCTGGGATCCAGGAATACCTCTGTGAGGGGAATGGGCCCATCTCACAGGACTCCCCTCCTTTCCCCACCCATGCTTCCCACCTCACTCACCTACTTGGCCTTCCGTTGATGTCACTGCCTTTCAAGCACCTGGACCAGTTTCCTGGCCTCTGACCTCTCTTCCCCACCCCTGGGCTCTGGCCCTAGATGCCTGTGCACGGCAGCTCCTGCAGGTCTTGGCCTGACTGGGGAGAGGGGACTGGCAGGAATAAGGTCAGAGGCCTGGCAAGGCTGACTCGACACTGAGCCAGGATCCTGGGTTCCCTAAATTCCTTCTGACTGCAGTAGGCTGCTCCCCGCACCCAAGGTGGGGCTGTGCTCATGAGTGGTGCCAAGAGCCCTGGCAGCCAAGGCTGGGAGCGGGGCAGGCCCTTACCCGGCCTCTGGATAAACAGGGAGCCATTTCTAGGCGGATTTCACCCCGCAGACTTTCTTGGTACTTTGTGGCCTTGTGCTTCGGACCAGGTCTTCATGTCCAGTGCATTAATGAGTTGGTGTTAGTTTTGTAGCAGTCGCTGGGTGCTTTCCTTTGTGCCGAGCACTTCTCTTGTGCTGGAAAACAACCCTAGACAGACACAGTTGTTGTGTCCAGTGTACAGAGGCCAACGCAGAGGCATAGAGAGGTTAAGATTCGTGCCCAAGGCCACTAACTAGTAGACAGGCTCACCTTTGCACGTCAACTCTGAACTCAGCAGGCACTTAATATATGTTTATTAGGCTCCACTGAACTAGTGACTGATGGCACTCCCACTCTTGCTCACCGTGCCTTTGTTTTTGGGGTGACAGTTCAAGATCAGTGGTGCTGACTGTCCCCTTGGGCAGGGTGAGGGCTGTGCCTCTGTCGGGGCCCCCCGAGTTGATCTCCTGCCATGCCGGGTCTGAGACCTAGTGTTGACCCCGAGGTGTGGCCAGGCTCGAGGGCGGTGGATTTGGAGAGGGCCTCTCACCTGCCCCACCTGGGAAGGCATTTTTGCCTCTGGAATCAAACACTTGGCAGGAGTAGCAAAGCAATTAACTTCTTGATGGAATGTGATAGGTTCAACTATCACAGAGTGAAATATCAGTTCTAAGAAGAAAGTGGTAAACACCCTTCTCATCTCTGCAGGGTACGTACGTGACATTCTGGATTGAGCCGTCCTGTTGCTACATGCTAGGGAGCTGGGGACAGTTTCAGTCCTGGAGATGTTTGCCATCTCCATCATACCCTTTTATCTTGCGAGAACGTGGATGGCCAGCTGGTAAATGTTGCCTATTTCGTCTTTGTGGGGCTCTTAGCTAACCTCCTCCACCACCAGCATGGGTGAGCCACGTCCTGTCCTTGCACTGAGGTGGCAGCTAGCTGTCCCCCTCACCGCCGCCCCCTGGGGTGTGATGGGAGCATGTGCTCTGGGCCCAGAGAGGCTGAGTTGGCATCTCAGCTCCAGCGCTAACCCCCTGTGAGCATCAGTTGCCACCAACTGGGGAATTTAGAATAACAGCTACTTATTGTCCCAATTCTGGGTGCTAGAAATCCCAGACCAGGGTGTCAGCGCAGGCCCAGTGTGGGCCTCCCTCTGACTGCTCTAGGGTAGGATCCTTCCTCATCTCTTCCAGCTTCTGGTGTTGCCAGCAATCGTTGGGGTGACTTGGCTTGTACATGCACCACACTGCTGTCTTCTTGTGTGTGTCTATCTCTGTGTTCAAATTTCTCCTTTTTATAAGGACACCAATCCTAATGGATCGGGCCTGCCCAACAACCTCATTTTAACTTGATTACCTCTGTAAAGACCTGATTTTCAACTAAGGTAACATTCTAATGTTCTGGGAGTTAGAATCCCAACATGGTTCTTTTGTTGTTGGAGGGAAACACAATTCAACCTGTAACATAACCCATAACATAACCCATAACCTTTGACAAGTTACTAATGTCTGCATGCCTTGGTTTCTTTATTTGTAAAATAGGGCTGCCAATACGTCATAATGCTTACCCCCTTCGGGCTGTTGGGATGATGACATAAGTGGATATGTGAATAAAGTGCTTGGGCCAGAGGCAGGGGCTTAGTCACTGCTCTGTGTGTTGGAGCAGCTGTTACCAGGACCCTCTTTTTTTTTTTTTCAAAGATTTTATTTATTTATTCATGAGAGACACACAGAGAGAGAGAGAGAGAGAGAGAGAGAGAGAGAGAGAGAGGCAGAGACACAGGCTGAGGGAGAAGCAGGCTCCATGCCGGGAGCCCGATGTGGGACTCGATCCCGGGACTCCAGGATCACACCCTGGGCCAAAGGCAGGCACTAAACCGCTGAGCCACCCTGGGATCCCCTCCTTTTATGATTGCAGAAGTACAGGCTCTGGAGGTTACCACGCTTGCTGAGGGTTTGAGGCTGGCTGTCGAACCTAAGTCTACCTGGAACCAGAGACGGCTCTGGGCTAGGCCTCCAGAGACCAGCATTACGCTGGGTGGCCTGGTCCCATGCCACAGAAGGAAGGAGGCCAACTGCATCCAGAGAGCACAGAGCCGAGTCTGGAAAATGTTTTCTCCATCTACTTTTTCAAAGAATTGTTGTCTAAGTCAGCAAGGCTCAGAGTAGCACTCGAGTACTCATCGGGGAGGTGAGTGGAGGATGGCTTTAGCCCTCAGTCTTCAGCTTGGGTGAAGTCCTATCACAAATCTCTTCCTCATCTGCAGAGGAAGAGGGTGCCCTGGAGAGGTGGCCCCAACTCTCTTCTTACTCTGACAATCTGTGCATCTCCAAGTACGAGAACAAAACACATGATACAAACAAGGCCCTTGTTTTGTCTGACAAAACAAGGCCCTATAATATTTTCCTTAGTTCCACTAGTATTTAGCCTAAAATGGCCCCCAAACTTGGATTGCTCCTTGGGGCTTGTTAGAGCGGGCCCAGCTGGCTCCTTCTGTCTTTCAGGATCGAAAGGAGCCAGAGCTTGGAGCTTGGGAGCCCTTGGGGTTCTAAATCCTCAAACGATTAATAGTTGGATTGACTGAATCCTAGAGAAGCTGGCAGCTTCCTCCCCACCCCTCAAACAGGGCTATGATGAAGTCTGGGGATAAACTTCCTTTGGGTACAGGCCCAAGAGGGCAAGTCGGGTGGGCATGTCTGCTCGTGTACAATCCTAACATTGCCTTCTTGATCACCTTAGTCACTTGGAGAGTGGCCAGGATGACTGTGGGGTCACTCATCTTCCTGAGACATTGATGGAGGTGACAGGGTACTTCCTTGTAGCATTAGGGTAGGGGCTTTTACTTCTGCCTGCAGAAGGTGGAAGAAAAGGTGTGAACCATGATTTTAAGTAAGAGACCATTTACTACCTTATTTGACTCAGAAACAGATTAGTTTGAGGTTTGAGTTACTGGGGAATATATATATATATATATATATATATATATATATATATATTTTATCTTTAAAGATTTTATTTATTTATTCATGAGAGAGAGAGAGAGAGAGAGAGAGAGGCAGAGACACAGGCAGAGGGAGAAGCGGGCTCCATGCAGGGAGCCCTGTGCGGGACTTGATTCTAGGACCCTAGGATCATGCCCTGAGCTGAAGGCAGGCTCTCAACCGCTGAGCCTATATATATATTTTAAAAAGCAGTTGGAAATCTGTCAAGTACACTGGGTAAATGGATCCAGCTAACAGAGTGTTCTGAATAGAGACATCTAGAATAAATAATTATGACTTGTTATCAATGTATCATCACTTTATGGTATGTGACTATTTTCCCTAAGAATGTAATGTGTACTCACTATAATTTTGTTTGTTTTTTTACTTAGCAACCCTTTTCAATACAGATGGAATCAGAGTCAATTTCACTCTGGACTTATTCCCAAACTGTCAGCATTACTGATGCTCCTACTTTTACTGGATTAGTGTTATCAGATCAAGGCTTATCAACACCCAAAGGTAAGGAGGTGATGCACCACATACTCGATGGGTGAGAACAGATGATTCCAGTTGCGGAGACCAAACCCAGTGACAAATGACATCTGAATTTTTTTTTAAAGATGTTATTTATTTATTTATGAGAGACACACAGAGAGAGGCAGAGACATAGGCAGAGGGAGAAGTGGGCTCCCTGCAGGCAGCCCGATGTGGAACTCGATCCCAGGATCCTGGGATCACAACCTGAGCCAAAGGCAGATGCTCAACCACCGAGCTGCCCAGATGCCCCTGAAATGACATCTGAATGACCCTAGTATTGGTTATTGGCTGACCAGTTTCTTGCTTGTTATAAATTGACATTCATTTATTTATGTCTTTATTATCGTCATTTCCTCCACTAGAGTGTGAGTTACTAGGGCCGAGAACGAAGCTGGACTTGGAGCAGGTGCTCAAAATTGGATTAGTGAAATGAATGAATGAATGAATGAATGGGGATGCTGCCCCAGACCTTGGTCTATTTTCTGAGCTTGGTTAGTGTGGATTGGAGTCTGATCTCCATCGCTGACTTGATTCCAGGGTGGAACCTGGTAGTTCAGCTATTCTGAGTTAGCCCAGTTTCACCTTTGTCTTTCTTATTAACTGTCCTCTGTGAGTCAGCCTAGGAATTTTTCCCACTTAATTACTTTTTCTTCCTGTAGGAGGCATAGACACAGCCCTGGAGAGTGTGAGCACTTCAACTCTTCAGGCAGTGGCCCTCAGCCCTGGCAGGCAACACAGTAGAATAACTGGGGGGAGTTTAAAAAGTATCGACTAGCCCAGCTCCACCCCTTTCAAGGTCTAATTGGTATGAGGGTGGGTCTGGGCACCAGTATTTGTTAAAACTTCTCCTGCGCAGCCAGAGTTGAGAACCACTGGAATAGCGCTTCTTGAAATTTTGTCGGTTTCAAACATTCAAATGGCCAACAGACACATACTTAACATCACTCATCATCAACAGAATGCAAATCAAAACCAAATGAGGTATCACCTCATACCTTTCAGAATGGTTAGTATCAAAAAGACAAGAAATAAGTGTTGGCAAGGATGTCAAGAAAGGGGAACCCTCATGTTCTGTTGATGGGAACATAAACTGGTTCAGCCACTGTGGAAAACAGTATGGAGATTCCTCCAAAAAGTTAGAAATACCGTACAACCCAGGAATTCTGCTTCTAGGTATTTACCCGAAGAAAACAAAAATGCTCATTTGAAAAGATATGTCCACCCCTACGTTTACTGCAGCACTGCAGTAGCCAAGGCATGGAAGCCACCCAAGTGTCCATTGATAGATGAATGGATAAAGATGTGGTATGGGAGCAACTGGGTGGTTCAGTCAGTTAAGCATCTGACTCTGGATTTCGGCTCGGGTTGTGATCTTGGGGTCATGAGATCAAGCCCCATGTCAGACTCCATGGTCAGAAGGGTGTCTGCTTGAGATTCTCTCCCTCTCCCTCTACCCCCTCACCCCTGCTCACATGATCTCTCTCTCTCTCAAATAATAAATCTTAAAAAAAAAAGATATGGTATATGGAATATCACTCAGCCATAAAAAAGAATGAAATCTTACCATCTCATCATCACAGATGATTTAGGGCATATAGCTAAGTGAAATAAATCAGACAGAGGAAGACAAGTGCCTTAGGATTTCACTTCTACTTGAAAACTAAAATAAAAAAACAGACAGGGGCATCTGAGTGGCTCAGATGGTTAAGTGTCCACCTTCAGCTCACATCATGATCCCAGGGTCCTGGGACAGAACCCCACGGTGGGCTCCCTACTCATCAGGAAGCCAGTTTCTCCCTCTCCTCTGTGGTGCATGCTTTCCCTCATTCTGTTGCTATCTCTGTCTCTTTCTCAAATGGATAAAATCCTAAACAAAACAAAACAAAACCCAAAACAGACAAAACAGAAACACACTCATAAATACAGAGAACAAACTGGTGGTTGCTAGAGGGGAAGGGCTGGGGGAAGGGACAAAATAGATGAAACAGATTAAGAGGCATAAAACGATAAAATAAGTAAGTCACAAGGATGAAGAGAACAGTGTAGGAAACATAGTCGATAATATTGTAATAACTACGGTGATGGGTGGCGGCTATATTTACCATGGTGAATGTTTTGTACGGTACGTAAATGCCCAAACACTGTTGTGCGCCTGAAAACTAATATAATATCGCATGTCAACTATACCTCAATTAAAAATTGAAAGAAAAGAGAAGATATTGTCTGGGGTGGGGGGGTGCTGTCAGGCATCAGTTGTTCTGTCCCTCCCTAGGTTCTGATTCCTAGTCCGAGGTGAGGATTCAGAATGTGCGTTTTTGGCCAAGCTCCCAGGAGGTGCTGCTGCTGTTGGCCTGGGCCACAATTTTGAGGACTGCTGGCCTCGGTGCCAGGGGCACGGCTGCCCCTGATTCTCCCTGACGCAGGGTTTTCGGCTTCCTGCACCTGCTGGCTGGGTCTTCCTTCCTCCAGCTGGGGCACTCGCTTTCCCTCTGCTCTGGCCTGCCCTTTGCTGACTGGACTATTCTTGACAGGGTGAAGAAAACAGTTGTTGTTTTTTTTAAATCTACTCTTCTCACCCAAAGGAGATCGGAATGCTTCAAAAGGTGTTTGATCTGAGGGAGGAAATGGACCCGCCCCCCAATGGGGACCAAGCGCACGGAAGTGGACACATTCAGAGGTGGTCAGGTTATGGGCTCTGGATGGGATGTGTGGGGGAGTGGGAGTGGGGCGTGATGGGGCTGATCGGGTGCTCCCTCTAGGGATTGGCTAGCCCTTGAGGGGTCAGCAAGGCCTGGGTGTCAGAGCCTTGGAGCACAGCCACGGTTAAGAAAAGTCCTGGTCGATACAGGAGAATTGTGGGCCCTGAGCTGGGCAGACAGCGATGAGGCTCCCTGCGGATTCATTTTAGAGTCACTCTAAAACTCTTAATCCTAGGACTCAAACCGAGGGTCGCTGGAGGGGTGTGGGGGATGGGGGAGCTGGGTGCCCAGCAGGAAGGAGGGCACAGGATGTGATGAGCGCTGGGCGATGCGTAAGACTGGCGAATCACGGACCTCTACTCTGAAACTGATTATACGCTCTATGTTAATTAATTGAATTGAAACAAGAAAATCATAAAAAATTTAAAAAAAATGAAGTCACTCTAAAAACACCATCTAGTCCATAAAATACACCTTGGCATGTAACTGCCTCTAGCCGCTAAACTGGACCAGCCTCTCCTAGGCCAGGTGAGGGGGCGGCTGTCACCACCCTGTCCCTGTCCCTGTCCCCATCCCTGTCCCCCTGGGCTACCGCCATGCGTGGAGGTCACGGCCCCCAGGCCCGAGAGGACAGAGCCAGCAGCTTTGGTGGTGCCGGGCCAAGTGGGACCATGTGTAACCTCTCCGAATGTCATTTCCTGGGGAAGCGGGGGTGCCAGCCTGTGACAGGAGTCTGAGGAACGTGGATTAACTTCAGGGAGGTCCTTGTTCCAGCTGCTCAACGTGCTGAGCCCAGGTGACTACGTGCCCCGGGGGCGATGAGTGTGCTGAAGGGGACAGATGGGTCAGGGCTCTGCATGACGCTTGCGTGCCTGGCAGAGGGCTGGCCTCTTCCCCAGCAGGTGGGGTTCCCGTGAGGCTGTGTGTTGCGGAACATGATGCACAGATGAGAAGGTAGTGGGTGCATCTGGGGCCCTGCAGGGCCAGTCAGCCCCCTCACTGCTTTCCAGAAGTGTAGGGCTCAGCTGTCAGCTGAACAAAACAGCACTTTCTATAGATTACAGAGAGATTATTGGATAAAAAGAGCTGGCTGGAAACCGGGAGCTATTACGGCAGTGTGGGGGGTGGGGGGTAGGTGTGAGTGATGGTGGCCAGAAAGGCCCGTGACCCCCTCCATTCACATAAGCCCGGGGGTGGTGACTTTGAAGTTTTATCTTCAAACGAGGTTCCATATGTTGCCTTTGAGGTTTGTGTGAGTCCGCTAGCACTGCCTGTTAAAATGTAAACATGTCATATATGCCGATGCCTGTTTCTCAGCTTGGGCATGGACCCTTAATTTTTTTTTTTTTTGGACCCTTAATTTTTAACACACCGACAGTTTCTTTTGAAGTTTTGCAAATTTGTGGCGGGGTCTCTCCCCTTGCCTGCTGGAGCCCTGCCAGGCGCTAGAAGTGGTGATTATTGGTTAAGCCCGGCTGGCCTGGCCCTGGGGAAGCTAGGAGAAAGGGTAGCACTTCATTAAAGAGAACCCCCGCCCCCCAAACCCAACACACACACACACACACACACACACACGCACCCCTAAGTCCTGGCATAGAGACCATGTTTTAAACTGCCTTTATCATGAGTGTCAGGTCAACTTGCTAACTCTTGTACTCACAGGGGTGGGGGGAGTCAGTGAGGTACGGAGTAGGGGGTGGGTAGGCAGCGGGAGGCCTAGAGGCGGGAAAGCGAAGGCTGAGGCTGTGCTGGGGTGGTCCCGAGATGGGGGAGGGCTCTGGGGGTCTGTACCCGTAGGGGTGCGGAAGCTGCTCTCTGATGGGCTTTCCACTCTCCCCTCCCGCTAAGGCCAGTGGGGGCAAAGGCCCACAGCTCTGTCCCGACGACCCCGTGGTGGCTGTGCCTCCTCGGCCTTGTCTGCAGTCTGGTCTTGGCAAAGGGGGGACGAGCACACGCCAGCCGCCCACATGGACAGCATCTCTGTGGCCAGGCACAGCAGGCTGCTCTGCGCCGAGGACTGACCTGACCGTGTCTATGAGGTCACGGTCCGGGGTCTTCTCTTGCGGTCTAGACCTGATCAGAAAGCAACGTGGACCACCGGCAGGTCGAGTCCTGCCTCTTCCCGGTGGGTGGACTGGAGCTGACGCTGGCCGGTGGATGAGCATCACATGGCCCATTACAGAGGTCAGATAGCTAAGGAGATCGGCCCCCTCATTCTGGTTTTAAGGAAAATAAATTTTGGTTCACCCCTCCCGTAGAGCAGAGAACGTGCTCCCCTCTGTGAGTAGCCTGACAGTGGCCCGGATGGAGGGCTTCTAGGTTTCACTCCCGGGCAGGCCACATCCCCGGCACTGGCATGTCTCAGGCTCAGGAGGTGGACGTGCAAGGCAGGGAAGCAGGAGCGGCAGCAGGCCTCCAGTCAGAGCACGTGGGGGGCCTGCTGGTGCCTCCGGAGCCCCACCGCAGGGCAAAGCGTGGTCGTGTGGTTGGAGGAACAGGGGTGGAAGGCTCTGCATTGGGCCTGGGCATCGTTGACAAAGAGAGTTAGCCTGAAATGGGATTGGTGTCCTGCTCCCCTCCCCTCGTGCCCTGGGTCCTGCAAGCAGCTAGCAGGGAGAGTGGGCACATTCTCGTCCATTTCCAGGGTCTCGCTTTCTTAGAAAGCAAGGTGAGGAGAAGGAAGCAAAAGGAAAGGCTGGCAAGTCAAAGACTTTTCATAATGAAGATTGGATTTCCCCTGAATTGAACAGCAAAATATAGTCTCTCCTGTGGATCTTGAAAGCTCTGTGTTACTCTGCGCTTGCTAGACCAGCTCAGCCCCTCCGTGTAGAGGAGATTGTGGTGTTCAATCCACAGTTACGTAGAGCGCTTTTCTAGGCTTTTGTTCGCAACCATAAAGCGCAGACTTTGAAAACTGGAAGTGATCTTTGAGCTTGTGCATGGCTGAGCAGTGGTCTCCTAAACATGTGCATGTCCCAACTCCTGGAACCTATGATTATGTTACCTTTTGTGGCAAAAAGGGTTTTATAGATGGGGTTCAGAATTTTCAGGTGAGGCGATTATCCTGGCTTATTTGGGTGGACCCCAAATATAACCACCAAGGTCCTCATAAGAGTGAGCAAGGACCTCAAAAGAAGAAGAAGGTCACATGATGATGGGAGCAAGGGAGACAGGGGGTGTACTGGAGGCCACAGTGAACGAACGAGGACAACCTCTAGCGGTGCACTTTCCCTAGGAGCCTCTAGAAGAGGCTCAGCATCACCAACATCTTGATTTCAGGCCACAGAGACCCATGTCAGACGCCTGACTTCCAGGACTCTAAGAGAATTAATGGGTGTTGTGTGAAGCCAGTATTTGAGGTAATTTTTTACAGCAGCAACAGGAAACTGATACAGAATCCCAATTACCTCAGCTGTTTTCACAGATGAGCCTGAAGCCGGTTTGTGGTCAGTATTTTCATGTTTAGTTTGTGAATTTGTTGATTATGTATAGGGACTTTTCTCCTACCTCTATGAATAAGACACAAGAGTTTTGTTTCTGTTATTGGCCAGCTGACCAGAACAAACCTTGGGATTTTCAATTTTATGGACTCTGATTGCTAAATTGATCCTATGGGTTTGATAACCATATATATATATATATATATATTTTAAGATTTTTATTTATTTATTCATGAGAGACACACAGAGAAAGGCAGAAACATAGGCAGAGGGAGAAGCAGATTCCCTGTGGGGAGCCCAATACAGGACTTGATCCTGGAACTCTGGGATCCCTGAACCAAAGGCAGATGCTCAACCACTGAGCCACTGGGGTGTCCCTCGATAACCATATTTTGTTGAACCCAAATTCAGGTCTCTCACCTAAGAATGAATGAATTTTGGGGGGTAATTTGACAGAGGCTATCCTGTCAAACCAGCGACAAACAGTCTCTGTTATAATCCATGATATAGTGGCCACTGCAGGTTCTTTGCTCCTCCAAGCTCCCTTCTCATGGTTCCCTATCCTCTGGCTTCCACATCACAGGGGAGGAAGGGGGGTTGGAACCTTGCCACAGAGGTTTTCAGAGCATGCTGTTGATTTCTGACTCAAAATAGACTTGGGAAAGGCCTGGGTTCAAAAAATGAAGACTCATTGCTTCAATCCTTGCAATAAACATCCTGGGTTACTTTCACCTCAAACCTCAAAGGATTTCGAGATACTATAGAACATTCTGTCCTTGTCCATTTCCCATTAGTTGGTGGAGAAATTGACCCAAATGCTCTGGTGATAAGCGAGGAGAGGACAGTGTAGACCATGGATCGGAAATGGAGGAAGGCAGGGAGGGTCACCATCGTTCCGTGGATACTTTTGGTGACTGTTGGGTCTGAGGCATTAGTTCTTGAAAGGGCCATTCAAACAATTCTTGTGGCTCCATGATCACATTTTCCCATTGAAGAAGTGAGGTTATGTAAATTCCTCTTTATGGATCACAAGATCAGCAGTTATACTTCAATATGGCCAACAGCCAACCACATGGTTTCACTTCTTTTCTTTGGCTATATTAAGCTGTGGGCTTCCCTGTGCTATTTAGCGAGTATGATCCCAACCAAGGCAAGGTTATTGGGGACTGGCGTGTTTGGTTGACCACAGAAAGGGTGAGGACAGGAGTCAATTATTTGCATACCCTTCATTCTGGGATGGTGAGGCATTTGGGGAAATTTCTCCATAGGAGTGAATTCACACCCTTGAAATTACTTGGCTTGACCCAAAATGTATAGCTCCAACTTCAAGCTAACCATGTCAGAATTTTGGGAACAAAACCAAATATTCCCCCTTTGGTCCTTGGAGAAAGAATAAACATGGATACGGTGTAGCATTTACCCTTTGGCCAACAAACTCCATCTTGGGGGTATTACAGCTTCCATCATGAAGTTACATAAATTAATACAGCTTACTCACCTGTGGTCCCCCTAAGTGTCTGGACCTCAATTTACAAGCACTTCTAGGTTTTGTCTAGGTCCATGATTTCATTTACTCAATCAGAGCTGTCATTCCCTGGGAGTTTTCTTGTTTGTTAGCCAAAGGATAAAGCTAGGGGCAATGGGCCCTTTTAACGCCAAACTATGTGTTCGGGATATGAAAGTCCCAAGACCTGTCTATCAATATTTGTCTATCTGCCTTTTCATCTGTAAGAGCCCTATATCTGTGTAAATTAGATGGAAAGTGTCATTAAGGTTAATAAGATGGGTTTTAAAGGACATTTGGATAAGTGTTCTTTTCCATCCACCAACGGGGATCCGTATTACACCCCTGCCTACACTATGCAACTCGGCCCAATAAGAGGACACGGGGACTCAGAGGGTTCATGCTCTGGGGGCCCCATGGCTTGGTCCTGGCCAAGTTCTTACCCTCTCCCACATGGCTTCCTGTTCATATCAAGGAGGGCACTGGACCCAGGCGGACAGCAGGGGTGGTGAGTCCGGTAGGGGGCAGGCAGGGCTGACCTTGGTCCTGCATCTGAGGACTTGCAGGGGGTCCCGGTGGGCTCTGCACAAGCTCCTGAGGCAGATGCAGGTCAGGCTCCCCCACCTTGGCTCCCTCCTTCCTGACACCTGGCAGCCTGGCCTGGTGAGGGGGACAGAGGAGCCATCAACATAACCTTTAGGCCTGTCAAGGGGATTAGGAGACATTTATTTCGTGCAGATGTGACTTAGGACCGAATTTCCATTTCCAGAGGACAAACTATGCAGTTTGGCAAATTCCACAACTTTTTTTTTTATTTATTTTTTTTAAATTCCACAACTTGTAACAAAGACTTGGAAAGTGGGGCACCTGGGTGGCTCTGTGGTTGAACTTGTGTCTTTGGCTCAGGTGGTGATCCCGGGGTCCTGGGATCAAGTCTTGCGTTGAGTTCCCTGCAGGGACCTGCCTCTCCCTCTGCCTGTGTCTCTGCCTCTCTCTCTGTGTCTCTCATGAATAAATAAATAAAATCTTAAAAAAAAAAAAAAAAAGACTTGGAAAGTCATCCCCTTCCTTCACTTAGCCATGAAAGATCATGGAAGCTTCATTTCTCTTCTATCCCGGGAGGGATGCTCCATGGGGGCAAACACCAACTATCCCCGGGCTGAGGACCCGAGGACCTCCTTTGGTGGGACCATGGTCAGCAAAACACACATGGCTTCAAAACCGCCTCTCAGCTGGAAGTACGCAAGTTTTAGCGAGTCAGGGAAACTTACGCACAGTTTCCTCGGCCACTTCCCCATCCGAGTGATCACGCAGGGAGCGCAGGCGAGGGAGCTCCCCTGCGAGGAGGGAGAAGGTGTGTCCACAGCCACTCAGTCAGACTGAGTGACACAAGCCCTATTAGGAAATCCCAGGAGGACGGGGTATAAATCCCTGCCTGGACCTCAGAGTTTCCACTGAAGGTAAAGTCAGGCCTGGCAGGCTTCCCCAGGCAAGAAGCAACAAGGTCAAAGAATGCAGGGCTGCAGGTAAGAGGCTTTTGAGAGAGAGAGAGACAGAGAGAGAGAGAGAGAGAGAGAGAATGAGAGAGAGAATGAGAGAGAGGGACTGAGAGAGGGAATGAGAGAGAGGGAAAGAGAGAGAGGGAATGAGAGAATGGGAGAGGAAATGAGAAGAGAGGGAATAAGAGAGAGGGAAAGAGGGAATTGGAGAGGGAATGAGAGAGAGGGAAAGAGAGAGGGAATGAGAGGGAAAGAGAGAGAGGGAATGAGAGAGAGGGAAAGAGAGAGGGAATGAGAGAGGGAAAGAGAGAGGGAAAGAGAGGGAGAGAGAGGGAATGAGAAGAGAGGGAATGAGAGGGAGGGAAAGAGGGAATTGAAGAGAGGGAAAGAGAGAGAGGGAAAGAGAATAAGAAGAGAGGGAATGAGAAGAGGGAATGAGAGAGAATGAGAGAGAGAGAATGAGAGGATGAGGGGGAGAGAGAGGGAGAAATCTGGGGGGTCAGGCACTTGGATTCCATTTCAGGATGGAACTTCAGGTGGCTTTCCTGATGTCTCTGGACCTTGGGTCCTTCTCTGGGTGACATTCCTCACTTCTGTGACCTTCGTTTGTATGA
This sequence comes from Vulpes lagopus, assembly GCF_018345385.1. NCBI lineage: Eukaryota > Metazoa > Chordata > Mammalia > Carnivora > Canidae > Vulpes > Vulpes lagopus. Next base: position 24,875,515 of record NC_054828.1, on the reverse strand, counting down.
AGGTGACTCTGACCTTCTCAGGCTTCAGTTTCTCTGTCACAAAAGGGCTGGATCAGAGGGTTTCTGAGGATCTTCTGTGACTCGAAGCTGCAGACAAAAAAGCTGTGGAATCCAATAAGGAGATCCATTGCTACAGACAGGTCACCTCAGGAGAGGCTGTGCTTGTGAGGCTTCCACCGAATTTAGAGGCTTTCTTCTTTGGAAGATCAGGGGGTTTTCGAGGATGGCGTGTTTTCTTTTTACAAGTAGGTGTAGCTTTTCTAACACTTGAGTTTTCAGAGCTGACTGGGCGCCAGCGCTCCGGGTTGTCTCAGCCGAGTAGCAAGCAGATGGTGGTGACGTGTGAGCCGTGGGCTAAAGGGTCTGTGGTCAAGTCTGCCTTTGCTCCTACTAGCTGTATGATGTCCCACGTGTGTCCACATCATAACTTTCATTCTTTTTTAAATATTTTATTTATTTATTCATGAGAGACATAGAGAGAGAGAGGCAGAGACACAGGCAGAGGGAGAAGAGGCTTCCTGTAAAGAGCCTGTTATGGGACTCGATCCCAGGACACTGGAATCATGACCTGCACCAAAGGCAGACGCTCAACCACTGAGCCACCCAGGCACCCCCCCGGATTATAACTGTCTTTTAAAAATTCTAATCTATATTCTAGTGGATAAGGAAGGGGTGCCATTTGGATGAGATCATCTACCCAGTGGCCAGCAGGTGGCCAGTAATCTATAGCCAGGAAGTAGTAAACTTACCTTTATCCCTTGCTTCGTTCTTGTGAAATAATAAAACTGGCTACAATTTTTAAAATAAAGTTGCTTTCTGTCCTCAATCATAATGAAATAAATCGCACAGTTTATTTTTAACCTCTCGGTGCCTCAGTGTCCCCATCTGTAAATAGTGAACTCTGCCGAGGAGGACCACAAGGTGGTGGGGAGAGTCAGTGCGGATGAATCATGCAGGCACTTGGAGTGTAGCCTGGCTCCCTGTGGGTGCGGCCCAAACGGCGCCCTCCCTCTTCGGCTTTCTCTCTCTCAAATCCCATCCCCCTTGGAGGCCTTTGCTCCTCATGGGACCCCGGCTCCCTCAGGAGTCCCCTACCTCGTGGCCCCCAGCCCTGCCACTGATGTGGTGTGATCCAGGTCAAGGCTGGTCTCTGTCTGGGTTTCCTCTTCTGCAAACAGGCAGTTGAGGGACTTGACTTTGGGAGCACCCCCCCCAGCGGCTGGCTTCCCCCCAAACCCCCCCTTGCCCTGGCCTGTGTCCCTGAGCTCTGCTGTCCCAAGAGGGCTGGGGGCTCCTTCCCAGCACTCAGTGCCATATTCCCACCTGCACAGCACAAGGGGCCCCTTGTCTCACGGCTCAGTAGTTTTGTCCAGTTCCACCGCATTCTCCAGGTTTTGGCTTCTTTGGTTCCCCTGAAAGGCAAGCAGGAAGGTTGGATTGGGTGGGAGCTGCTGTGAGGACCGCTGGCTGCCCGGGAGCACTTCCCAAGCCCTACCAGCAGGTGTCCCCTCAACCTCCCAGCTCCCCACGGGCCTCACACCCCAGCTTCAGACAACCGAACCCCTGTGCGAACCCCTGTCGATCAAGAGACCCTCAGACCCCATCCCCCCTTCCCTCCCCCAGGCCAGCAGAGTCAGTGTCACATGAAAACATGACTGACAAGCGTGGGTCATGTGGCTTTGAGTTGTCTTTTTTTTTTTTTTTTCCTGTTACCATCACCTGCTGTCCGGTTGGGGGCACGTGGTCACGACAGTGCCTTTGGCCAGGGCTTCTCAAACTTGAGGGTGCACGAGCACCCCTGGGGCTTAGTAAGCACGGACTGCTGGATCCACTGAGATTTCTGATTCAGTACTTGCATGCAGGGTGTCTGAGGACCTGCACCTCTAAGGCATTCCCAGGTCACGCTGACGCTGCTGGTCTGGGGACCACACTTTGAGAACCGCTTCCTTAGGTGATAACAAGAAGTTTTACAGCCAGTGGAAAACTGACCAGAGAGTTGTTTCAGGACAAGAACCTTTCGAGGCCATTCTCAAGACCCAACTCACAGCGACCTACTGGGTTGAAATGAGTGTGTGAGGCTGGAGGCCATAAATAGGAGAATTCTGTTTAACAGGTGGACAGGGGTGCCTGGGTGGCTCAGCGGTTGAGCCAGGTGGACAAATAGGTAGAGCAGGAACAATAAGTATCTCGGTATCTGGAACTCGGTATCTGGAACTCAGTCTCCTATCAGTTTTGTTCTCCACTCCCGAAGAAACATTACTTAACATAGGAGGGAAAGGGTGGCAAAGGGCTGCACGGAGATGAAGGGAATATGGAAGGTTTTGTGGCCAGTGGATGGGCCAAACCCAGTGAGGCCATAAGAGAAACAGTGATGGGGTTGTTGATCCTCTAGCATCTCAAGAGTCCCTGCTCCAGTAGTTCCCAGCCCTGGACGAGTGTTAAAATCACCCAGGGGAGCTCTTAAAAAAATTGCTGTACCTGGGACCAGTTACATCATCAACGTTGGGGGCTGGGACCTGAGCATTAGTTTTTATATTTGTATTTATTTATTCATGAGAGACAAAGAGAGAGAGAGGTATGGACATAGGCAGAGGGAGAAGCAGGCTCCCTGTGGGGAGCCTGATGTTGGGGCTCGATCCCGGAACCCCGGGATCACGACCTGAGCCAAAGGCAGATGCTCAACCACTGAGCCACCCAATCATCCCTCTGAACATCGGTTTTAAAGCCTTCCAACCAGTGCTGATGTATAACCAAGGCTGAGATCCACTGCCCTACTCCATCTCTTACACTCCTTACTGTCCCACCTTTTGTTAACTATTCGGGGACTCCTTTTTTCTCCTTTCAAACCCTGTGTTCTGAATCTGTAATTTATCTGATGAATTTTGGATAAAACAGGCATTTTATTTACCAGTAGCATGAACAGAAATCTGGGAATCTGTATTAAACTCCCTGGAAATGTTTCTGAAGTATACTTTGGTTAGAATCTCTGTTTCATCTTAAACATAAATAATTACCTAAACACAAGGAGGTGAATGATTGTGGCGTTTGATTGTAGGTCATAATAGTCCAATTTAAAACTGGACTTGGCTATGTGGCTTAGAGATGGAACTTTAGCTTCTGGATGTTAGTTTCACTCACAGATGACAGGGACAGGGACAGGTGACAGGGACAGGGTAGGGAGCAGAGGTTTTTTGCTCTTGTTAAGGATCTCTGGAAAGTATTCATACCACCTGAATTTTTTTATGAAACATCAAGGGGAAATTTAAGAATATGTAGATTTCATTAGGGATTTCAAACTTGAGTGTATTCAGGGGCCATTCAGATCTGTGAGGCTGTGAGTGATAAGGCCAGTAGCCAACTGGAATGAGCTTGTCTCTGGGGAAAGACATTCAGCGAAGAGTAACACCAACATTCTGGCTGAATAATGCATACTCACAAGCTGAATTGGCCCAGACCCCAGTTTGGGATTTGTGGAATGGCTTTGACAGCTTCTGACAATATGATCACATACCCGGTGAGCGAATGGGATGAGGGGCAAATCCCGGCCCTCCCACTCTTTTGGATATTTCCTTAGAGGAGTTATTTACCTCCTGTAAGCCCCAATGTCTTCATCGTTTATCTTATACCACAAAGGTAAAGGAATTTTGCAGGCATAATTTAGGACCCTGACCAGTTGACTTGAAGATAATCAAAAGGAATTTTCGTGAATGTGCCTGACACAACCAGGTGGCCACTTTAAATAAAAAGGTCTAGAGGTCAGAGTCAGGAGGTCGGAGAGACATGAAGCAACATCTGATGTTGCTCTATTGGCCTCGAAAAAATAAACTGTCAGGTTGTGGAGCTGACTGTGGAGCAGGAAACGGTGGTTGGTTTCTAGCTGCTGAGAGTGGCCTTGGCTGACAGCCAGCAAGAAAGTGGGGACCCCCGTTTGTACAGTCATAAGGAACTGACTTCTATGAACAGACATTTGGAACAGGACCCTGAGCTCTGGTAGTCTGTTACACCCTCAGAAGAGACTTCATCCAGGCTGAGACCAGACATCCGACCCACGGCAGTATGACTAATGAGTGTGTGTTATTCTAAAGTCACTGAGTTTGTGGGATTCTACACAGCAATAGAAAAATGAATACGATGTCCTAATTCTTCTGTTTGATTGCTGGGCATAGCGTCCAAGGCCTAGATAACCTAAAACATCTCAGAAACTTGATACAACATGAGTTTCTTTTTGCTCATGCTGTATCATTGTCATTGGTCAGCTGTGTCAGACTATGATGGCTTGTCATAGCCACTTCAGGACATTTTCAAAAGAGAACTCATGGAGATCATCCATTGGATTGTTTTGACACGGGTGCTAGGGTGGGAAATAGGTATTTCTGGTACTCGGCAGCAGAAGAAGCAGACCAACTAGGTGGATCCATGGATGGAAGTGGACCTCAGCCTCCTTTCAGGATGACCCGATCATCCTCTGTGGCCACCGTCAATAAACCATGGCTCAGAGAAAGGGGTGCTGGAGGATAGGGTACCAGAAATGAAATGCTCAGGCTTGGAAGTGACCCAAGTCCTTCCTGCTTCCTTTTCATGGCTATAACCAGTCCTGCAGCTATGTCAAACCAAACAGGTACAGAGAAGGGGAATTCTGTGTGTACCCCAAAAGTAGAAGAGCATCAGATATTGGTGAGTGTGAGTCTTTCCACCACAGCATGTTGCGCAGTTGAGTTGGAGTGGCAGGGGAGGAAGTAGGGTTTCAGATTGTTTAGCTTCACCGATCTCTCTCTTCTTGGCGCTGGGGCAGGGTGATGGGGCATCATAACGCTGAGAGCAGCCAGAGGGGGTATGTGTGTGAATGGAACATTGACTCCCAGTCACAGGGGATGCCTTCAGCTGTGGGAGGGCATCTTGGGACTTTTTGGGTCTGTGGAAAAACCAGTAAGTCTGGGCTGTCTTCAGGCTAAATGGTGAGCTTTATGTGGCAAGGGTTTTCCCCACACAGTAGAAGAAAAATTGCTTGGGTTTTCAATTGCTTGTTTTTGCTTGACTTTTATCCACTCTAGTGGGCATGCTGGACACAGGGCTGGAGAAGCTGCCACCTTCTGTGATGCTTAGGGGACAGGCCATTCTGGGTGGGCACATTTTCCAGAGAGTAGAAGACGATCTTTCAATCCATTAAGAGAAAATCCTCCCGTTTTTGACCACTTAATTTTGGAAGGAGATATTCCTAAACTCTATGTAGCATGGTGAAAATTTCTACTCACTGCAAACTGATCCCCAAAAATGTACCTTTCATAACATTTCTAAAAGAATTTCCTTTGGTGTTTGAGGTCCCTTTTCATTAGGAAAGGGGAATTTTCTTAAAAAAAAAGATTTTATTTATTTATTCATGAGAGACAAACAGAAAGAGGCAGATACATAGGCAGAGGGAGAAGCAGACTCCCTGCAGGGAGCCTGATGTGGGACTTGATCCCCAGAACCTGGGATCATGACCTGAGCCAAAGGCAGACGCTCAATGACTGAGTCACCAGGTGCCCAGGGAAGGATAATTAAACCTACTAATACCATGTCATCCCCATCTCGCTAGCTCACATCTACCTCTCTTATATTTATTCAATCTTTTTGGGGTTAGATTTTCAGAGTTTCTCACCTCCTTGCTTTCTTCTAGCTAGGAAGGAGCCTGAAAATAGGGAAGCCATGTCCCCAGGGCATGATGGGGAGGGTGGCAGTCAACCTCTGATGGCCTAGGGCCTTCACTGGATTCCTACGGAGATGTCCCTGGACCTGGCTGGTCCTGGGGTTTCCTGCTGAATCTACTGCTGAGGTCTGCAGCTGGGAGGACCCACGGTCTGATCTTGCAGCTGTGTCAGAGCCACCACAATAGCCAACTTGGGTCCACTGTGCCCCTCACTAGTTCCACAGGTCCTCTGTGTCTTGCCTGTGGCCACATTTCTCCCTTGGCTTAGACTGGCCATTTGTGCAGGTGATACTCAAAATATTTGATGACCAGCAGGGGACGAGCACCAACCATTTGGAACAGAAGCTGCAGTATCTTAGAGGAGCCCCAGGAAAGGCATGGTAGCAGAGGGCAGAGAGTGCAGGGCTTAAGTAAGTGAGATTTACCCCTGGTAGAGACATGTTTGCATATTTGGCCACCTGCTCCTTATGGACTGAATATCCAGCCCCAGGTCAGCTTGTCCTTCATCATAGCAGCACCAGATTAGCCCAGATCTCAGTTTACCTCCCATTCTCCACTGGAACCTTGGGAAATACCTGCATTTCTTGCCCATCAGTGAGAAACTCAGGCTAGCAGGTCTTCTGTCTCTTTGCACTTGTGTTTTGAACTCAGGTTCGAGAGCGGGCCAATATGCCTACTTCCTCTTGTGGTTTCTTTCCTTTTACTCTGGAGCCCCTGGAGCCCTTTCTTCTACTTCCCCTTCCTACCAGGAAGGAACACATCGCACGCACTTCCTTCCCTCCTTTCTGAGGGGGACTTTGTGCTTCCCTTTTCTTTGGGCCATAGTGGCAGAAGTGGAGACAGCAAGAAGAGAAATACACTGGAAAGTAAATTAAAATGTTATTCTCATTGCATATGTTATGCACTGTCCCATCCTAGAAAAGAGGATTCTGAACAAAATTTATTTTTTATTTTTTTTCTGAACAAAATTTAAATTGTTCTTTGTGATTCAGGGAAATCATTGTGAACATCAACTGTTTTGTGCTGTAACACCCCATACCCTCAGTTGGGCATGGGGAGGTGGAGGAGACCATTGATGTCTGCTCTTAATGGCTCCTGATTGCTGTACTCCTTGGTTCTTGCACTGTCTTGATGTTTTTCTTTTCTCCCCCACCCCCCACATCTATCTTAATGTTCTTCTGTCTTCTGTGTTAATGGGCCATCAGCTGCCATCAACTGGCTCTCCCTTCCTACGTGTTCTCTTCTGCTAGCCCAGTACGTCTTTCTAGTTTGCTATCTCTAATTTGCTTTTGATTAAGCCTTCTGGTCACATATTGCTGCATTATAAAGTGCCCCAGAATTTAGCAGCTGATGACAAACATTTTATTATAACTCGCATATCCTGTAGGGCATGAATTTGGGAGGGGCTCAGCTAGGTGATTCTTCTGCTCCACATGGTTTGAGTTCAAACAATGATATTCAGCTAGTGAATGGACTCTTCTGGGGAGTCCAAGATGGTTTTACTTATATGGCTTATGCCTTTAAGGGGATGCCTGTGAGGCCAGATATAGCTGGAACTGTGAATCGGACTCCCTACATGTAGCCTCCCTTGAGAGGTGGTCTCAGGGTGGTTGGACAGCTTACATGGTGGTTGGCTTTTCCCAGAGCAAGCATTCCAAGGATGCCAGGTGGAAGCATTCACAATCATAGGCTGGCCCACATTCAAGGGAGGTGAGTTGGCCTCCACATTTTAATGACATAGCAGCACAGTCACATCATAGAAGACCACATAAGATGGGTGATAAGGTTGTGACCATCCTTAGAAAGTATAATTGCCACTCTAAGAAGCTATAACACTCATATACATGGAGAAAGAGATGCTGCAAGAGAGCTGCAAAGTTTTTTCTCTGAGTAAAATATGCATGCCTTTGTGCCAGGATCTTATTGGCTCTCTTTCAACTGTTAAGCTCTTTTTGTCCTTTTTTTTTTTTTTTTTTTGATTGTAGAAGACTTTGGGAATTTAATATCTTTTGTTTTTAAAAATTTTATTTATTTTTTCATGAGAGACACACAGAGAGAGGCAGAGACACAGGCAGAGTGAGAAGCAGGCTCCCCATGGGGAGCCTGATACAGGACTTGATCCCAGGACCTTGGGATCACACCCTGAGCTGAAGGTAGACACTCAACCACTGAGCCACGCAGGCATCCTCAGATCTTTATGTCCTTGTTTCTTCTGTCCACATTATATTTCAGATGGACAAGTTTTCTGGATGACTGAGAATTCAAATATCTGAGGTATTTATTACATACACTGATTACAAGAGGTTGAAAGCCACAGTCAGCTTAAAAGATGAGCTTCGTGTCCCATGCCAGCACAGAGTGCTCAGCTACTAGGGGAACTCAGAAGTCTTGAGTCTTGCCATTGTTATTTGCTGGCTTTGGGACTCATGCAAGTGAGTTGATGAGATTTGGTGGTTATCTGATGAAGGCCCCTGACTTGGTGCTTTAGAAATTGAAGCTGTGCCCAGGGCTGAAGCCTAAGTGCGGATCTAGACTGATTTAAATCCCAAGGGTTTTCCAGTTGTTGGGAGGAACCTGGGAGCTCTCAGCAAGCAGCTCAGTCTTTGTATTTATTTTAGAGATGAAGAAACTGACCCAGATTGGGTAAATCATTTTGTGGCTTGCCTAAGATCACATAGCTAGTTAATGGTAGAGTGAATCCAGCTTCCAGGAATCCAGCTTCAATCTCCTGCTCTCTGTGCTTAAAGACTCTACCACTAAGATGTCAGTCTGAATGAAAGGATCAGAAATCCGTGGTAGGCCTTGAATGCATGTGCTCGTGTATTTATGATCGTATGTTTACATGATACATACACTTCTATAATATGGATTTAGGCATCAGGCTTATTGATTCCATTAGGTAAAGTTGAACACCTTTCTAATATAGTAATTGGTATTAGGTAAGTTACTGATTATGATACCAAACGTTCTCAGGCTGTGGGATGGACCTGTAGCAGGAGCTAGGAAGAATGTAGAAGGTGGAAGCTCTGACTCCTCACTCAGTTGTGTCAATTCTGGGCTCTTGAGAAAGTAACTCAACTCCTGAGTTTTGGGGTCTGCTTCTGCAAAATGCTGATGAGAGCCACCACTTCTTGAGTGCTTTCTCTTTGCCAGCTCTGTGCTGACCTCTCTACATATCACATGCCATCTGCCCCTTCTTTTTTTTTTAAAATATTTTATTTATTTATTTATTTATTTATTCATTCATTCATTTATTTATTTATTTATTTTTAAAGATTTTATTTATTTATTTTATGTGAGAGACACACACACCGAGAGAGAGAGAGAGAGAGAGAGAGAGAGAGAGAGAGAGAGGTAGAGACACAGGCAGAGAGAGAAGCAGGTTCCATACAGGGAGCCTGATGTGGGACTCGATCCAGGGACTCCAGGATCACGCCCTGGGTGGAAGGCAGGCACTAAACCACTGAGCCATCCAGGGATCCTGCTATCTGCCCCTTCTGTGCAACATGCCAGGCTACAGGCATTCCGCAGATTAGTAAGCTGAGCCTCTCAGAAGCAGTATGATCTACCCCCTGGCACCAAACCATCCAGCTGGCATACCAGGAAGGCAGGACTCACACTTGTTCTATCAGACTCTTAAGACCATGTGTTGTCCACAGTGTTCTCCTGTATAGACTCCCTAACTTTCAGGACTACTTTGAGATGCAGATAGACTTCTGAGCTGCCTCCTAGGGTGGAATCTGACCAATGAATGGAGCTTAGGGGAAGGCAAATTTGCCTTTTGAACTGTCAGAGGTATCTGATCAAGTGTACTTCCCAAGACTGGAAGTGTCCATCTAATGAGGGGTAAACTTGGCTATCTATGAAGGATGTTGGGTCTGGGAAGACTGTTAGGGTGGGCTGCTAAGCATAATGGCTTCTGGAGCCCCCTCTAGCTCCAGGTTCTGGTGCTTCTACAAAGCAGAGAATGAGTACCAAGGCTGAAGATTGTGTTGACTCATGTTTGCATTCCACTCCATCATTGCATTAGCTCTGTGGCCTTGGGTAAATTACTTAACAAATCTGAATCTATTTCCATTGCTTCCTGTTTATAATGGGGATGATGCAGTCTGCCAGACTCATCAGTTTTACCTTCTAGAATTGCCTAGAGCAAAAAATTCCTCTTCTAAAAATAGCAGGGTGAGAGAATTTGAAGCCTAGTGGATTCATACTGTGGGTGCTGAGGGAGTCATGGATGGAGCTTCCATATCAGTCATTTTGCAGGAGAATGGCAATTATTCTGAGCTAGAGGAGTGGTCTTGTCAGGTGCTAGCCTGTGAGAGGGCCTGATTCAGGAAGAAGGTGAATGAAATGTCTTTGGTTGATGGTCCAGCCTGTTGGGGGCTCTGAATGGTTCACCCTTACTGGGAATGCAAAACACGAACAGAGGATTCAAATGAGTGAGGAGATGAGTTGGGTTGATTTACTGGGGCAGAAGTTGGCCAAAAAGTTTGACAGCAAAAGGGTGCTTTTAGGGAGATACCTGTTGGCAGAGAGTGAAATATAAAGATAGCATTGTAGCCCTAAGTGGAGTCAAGTCTTAGCTTCTCTAGGTTTTCCCTTTGAGATTCAGCTCATTGTGGCCCAAAGATGGGTCTTCCAGGGGTATGGCTTCCAGGAAACAATTCTGTCTCTCTAGGCCCCACCAAGGCCAAAGCCATTGAGGTGTTCTCATTTTGACATGGCCACGCAGACCAGAGACAGTCCCACCCTGCTGCACTGAATTCCCTCAATTCTGGGGTGTGTATGTGTGTGGTGGGGAAACTAGCTTCTCTTTTTTCTGTGGAACCAAAAATAATCTGTGGCCAACCCATCTGCTTTGAGCCAGTATGCTTTCAAAAAAAGATGGCTCAAACCAGGTATATTTCTCTGCCTCTGAAACGAGAGGCAGAGAAATTTAGATTTCTCTATCATCTATCTATCTATCTATCTATCTATCTATCTATCTATCTATCATCTATCTATCTATCATCTATCTATCATCTATTTATTTATTTATATTTCCTTATTCCCCAAACTCTTCACATTCTGTGTTTTCCAGAGATTTAGTTCAAAAATACTTTTTATCTTACTTCTGCCTTGAATTTTAAAAAATTTCCAAGCTTAACTTTGATGCAAATATTTGTTTTCCCATGGGTGTCAAAAGATTTTGTACCACATGCCTGCCACAACATGTGTCGGTTTTTAGGAATTTATTTTACAAACTGGAGTGACTAAATGGTATGCGTTGGGCCTGATAACTATTTGGCTTCATTAATATTCAAGATCTGTCACCTTTGTTTTGCTTTTTTGGATGACTGTACCTCCTGACTCATAGATGGACAGTTGCCTAAAAACGTCTGGGAACAAGGTGAAGATAGAAATAAAGATAAGTTTAATCTTCTCACTGAATTCAGAGATATATTAAAATGCACTATAGAGTGAGATGAATCATTTTAAATGCCTGAAGATTTATCTCTGGAGCTATCATTTACTTGTAATTTCTTCTTAGTCTGCTAAAAAATGTATTCCTACATGCATTCTAAAGTCTTTAGGGGTGATGACTGGGTGACAGGCACTGAGCAGGGCACTTGATGGGATGAGCACAGGGGTTATACTATATGTTGGTAAATTGAATTTATTTATTTATTTATTTATTTTTAAGATTTTATTTATTTATTTATGAGAAACACACACACAGAGAAGCAGAGATATAGGCAGAGGAAGAGAAGTAGGCTCCATGCAGGGAGCCCAATGTGGGACTTGATCCTGGATACTGGGATCACGCCCTGAGCCAAAGGCAAATGCTCAAGTGCTGTGCCACGCAGGTAACCCTGGCAAATTGAATTTAAACTTAAAAAAATACTGAAAAAAAGCTTTTGGGGTGAAGTTTGAAGATGTCTGCAACATTTCTGTGTTCAGGGGAAAAATATGTATATGTATATATGTGTGTGTGTGCACATATTATATACATGGAGAGAGACAGAGAGAAAGGAAATAAAGCCAAATATTAATAATTGGTGAATGTAAGTGAAATACATGCTGGTGTAATACCATTCTTTCACCTTTTTAGTCCATTGAAACTTTTCAAAATTAAATGAAAAGGTGAAGCAAACAGCTACATACTCGTAGGCCGTGTGTACCATCCGCAACTAGGAGGCTGACCCTGTGGAGCTGGACTCAGTGTGGTGCCACTTGTTCTTTCCACTTACTGTATTCTTTTTCCTTCCTTGAACTCTTCACATATTGTTGGTCATTTTCTTTTGTCTGGCCATGTTTTTCATCTCTTTCCTCTGTTTTTGGACATTGGGTATTGTATGGTTGTGTGACCTCTTTCCCCCCAAAAAATTATCACTCAAATTCTTGGATCCAGCAGCCTTTAAAATTTCTTTCTGCCAGTAAGAAGGTCAACTCAGATTGAAGCAGAAATGTCAAATTGTCTGTCATTTAAAGACACATTGAAAGAAAGTAGGGCAGGAGAGGAATGTTTTGCTGCAAACCTCTGCAGAACGAATTCTTTTTCCTTTGGGCCTGCCAGAGACTTACTGTTTCCCACACTCCAGCGATTTTGATTCCAGCCTTTTCCTGAGGTTTTGATTATTGAAAATGATCACTACTACGTGTTTGTGATTTAATTGCCTGAAGCCACTTCCTGAAGAGGTCACAGTAAAGCAGTTGTTTTGCCCAAGTCCTCAGAGGGAAACCAACACAATTCCCTTGGCTGAAGAGGTCCCCAAAGGGTGGGGTTGGAGGGGGGACAAGTGGGGCAGCTGGGGAATAGCCTTTGCTTGAGGAGGACAAGATTGTAGGATTTTGTTCCACTGGAATGGGGTCCTTGTTGAAACATCTCTACTTCTCACCCTGACCACATGTGTGATTTTGAGAAGAGGGTTTCCAGGTGCTTTCAACACCTGAAAGAGAAAGTGAGTGGACTAGATTTCTCTAGGACCCTTCCTGCTCCATAGCTCTGTGAATCCTCAGCTCACAACTGCTCCTGGATGGACACAGCCTGACTCTGTACTATAAAAGTAATGCTAAGCTTGGTTACAAACCACAGAATTCAAGGCTAAGTCTGCACCTGTCTTGGGGGTAGAGGAGTGCTGTCATCATAAGGGAGGCTACTCAGCTCCTCCTGCCTTTAAGTTGAAGTGACTTTTTTTTTTTTTTTTTAGGATTTTATTTATTTATTCATGAGACACAGGAGAGAGAGAGAGAGGCAGAGACACAGGCAGAGGGAGAAGCAGGCTCCATATAGGGAGCCTGACGTGGGATTCGATCCCGGGTCTCCAGGATCGCACCCTGGGCCAAAGGCAGGTGCTAAACCGCTGCGCCACCCAGGGATCCCTTGAAATGACTTTTAATGTCAATCTGCAGAAACTGTTTGAAACTGTCGAGTAACAGAAAGAGGACTAGTGACAGCCCTATCTGGCCGCTGGCCGCTAGGGTCCTTTTTATATACTTTGGAAAGTTTGCATATTGGGATTGGGTTTGGCTGTGCATGGCAGGAAGCCTAAACATGTTAAAAAAAAAAAGAAAAAGAAAGAAAGAAAAGAAAAGAAAAGAAAAGAAAAGAAAAGAAAAGAAAAGAAAAGAAAAGAAAAGAAAAAGATAGTTTAGGGTGGGAGAGCAGCTCCACGAAGTGGAGCCACCAGGGACTCATGCTCCTGTCCTGCTGTCCCAGCCCTGTCAGCAACTGATCTGTGCCTTGTGGCCCAACATGGTGGCTGCAACCCACCACCACACCCCTACTGAGCCAGCAGGAAGGAAGACCTGGGGAGACTCTGAAGCCATTGGAGGAGACTTTGAAGACTTCCCAGGAGGACCCCACATTTCCACTTACATTTTATTGGCCTAAATTCTGTCACGTGGCAGCTTCTGGTAGCAAGGGAGGATGGGAAATATAGTCTTTGTGTGGGCCAGTGATGGGTCTTCTTGAGTTGGGTCCTATAATTGGCGAAGCTGGAGGACAGATATTAGAGGACACTTAACAGCATCCGTCATGGAGACTCGATTTTTGAAGAGTAAGGGTTACGGAATCAGTAGTCTTGGGTTTGAACTTCAATTCCTGCTTACTAGCTGTAAGATTTTAGTCAAGCTACATAACCTCCCTCATCTATTATATGATCTGCCAAAGTGGCATGATATTCCCATCACAGGGGTAAAATGAGAGAATAGATGCTCAGGATTCAGCTCAGTAGCTGTCACTATTACACCCATCCTTGTGTCACCAGCTTTAACTTCATTCACGTATTTGGATATGTGGTATTGGTTACACATGTGTGATTGATGTGTAACCAACTTCTTTCATATCCTTTCTAGAGAACCAGTGAGTTTGGCTGGGACTGGTACGCTTGGGGAGGCGAGAAGCTAATGTGTGTGTGGAGCCCAAAGCGACTTGGCCAATGTTGATGTGACCTTTATGCTAACCAGGTGGCCTGATTAACCTGAGGCTGGGGTTAGTGGTTAAAATGACAGGAAATGTTTGTGTTTCAGAAACATGTAAAGGTTAGGATGATGCAGGAGTGGGAAGAGTTTAGGGGAAACAGCCCTGGGCAGACACCCAGCTAAGGGGAAAATCTCAGGTCCTGGCTCCTCATCACTAGAGGAAGAGTTCAGACTGCAACTCTGAGTGCACGCCTTCTGATGAGAGAGGGCTTCTAGCGTGCAACGGTTACTTCCTTGGTTTGCCAGCCCTGCCCTGCACTTAAGGGCCATCTGGGTTTACTGTGAGACATTCAGAATGATATATGTTCTAGAACAGGGAACAAGTTAAGCTTTAAGGAAATGGGGGAAGAGTGGTGGTAAGCAATTTTTTTTTTTTTAAATCTGCATTCACTCATCTCTTTAAACTCTCTGCTAGGTTTCTGATCATAAATATTCCCTGGGGGATCCTTGGGTGGCGCAGCGGTTTGGCGCCTGCCTTTGGCCCAGGGCGCGATCCTGGAGACCCGGGATCGAATCCCACGTCGGGCTCCCGGTGCATGAGCCTGCTTCTCCCTCTGCCTGTGTCTCTGCCTCTCTCTCTCTCTCTGTGACTATCATAAGTAAATAAATAAAGAATAATAAAAGATTTAAAAAAATAAAAAAAATAAATATTCCCTGGTACTTTCTGGGACTGGGTATCTTGCAGGCCTTGAGGGCTATGAATAAGACCAAGCCTCTGTTCTCAAGGCTGTCCCCACCCATGGGGAGCCAGACAAGAAACAGGTGTGGTAGGCCACACTGGTGGCACCTTTGGCCACGTGACTAGTTAAGGCCAATGGAATGTGGGGTAGACAAGCGTCAGCTAGTTCTGAGCAAGGCCTTGAGTGCCCTTGTCCACATTGCTTGTGTTTTTGCCATCACAGGAGAAGATCATCTCCTAGGAAGTCGTAGGTCCAAGGAGGATGAGGGACACATGGAGCAGACTTAGATCCCACCCAAAGGGTGGAGCCAAGCCTAACCCAGGACGATCTAGGTTAGCCAACCCCATCTGATCCACAGACTTGTGAGCCAGAATCATTTTACACTATTGGTGTGATTGCCTGGCGATTGTTTTACGCATTTCAGTTTTGAGGTGGCTTGTTGGCAGCACTGTTGTGGCAATGGTGAGCTACACAACAGGTAATAACGATACAGTGTGAGAATTGCAGGGAGGTACAGAAGTGCCTGGTGCTCCGGTCTCGGGGAGGCAAATGGGGAGGAGTGTTTCATGAGCTTGTGTAAGTTATTCACTATTTGGACCTTATTTCACTTTTCCCCCAGGATACTCTAGACCAGGTAGTTGGTGGTATATATAACCCATCCGTGTATGTCGGAATGGTGTGTAACGTAAGAGCTGATCCATAAAGACAATAGGAAAAGTTCACCAACGAGTAAAATATGAGGACCTTTTGACTTCTAGTGATTAATTCACTCCTTCATTCAACAAATAGAAGTTAGGGCTATAGCTTGTAAATAAAATAAAGTAGAATCTTTGAGCCCATGAGCTGACATTCCAGAGGGAGGAGACACCGTGGATGCTGTATTCCACAGAGAGCAATACAGCAGGAAAGGAAAATGTGGAGCATGGAGGCAGAGGGGTGGTGCAGTTTTACACAGGAAGGTCAGGGGAAGACCTCACCACAGTGATGCTTGAGTAAAGACCTGAAGGAGGACAGAACCTGAGCAGTGGCCGTGGCTGAGCCATTCTCCTGTGGGGCAGGGAACATTAAGACACACTTCGGGAGAGAGAGACACTGAGGATATGGAAAATCTATTCCAAGACACCTTGTAAGTGCTCTGGGGATTTGGTATTAGGTGTGCTCAGTGAATATAGCTATTCTTGGAGAAACTCCAAAACTTCTGCATTTTCTTGTCAAAAAAATCTGGGCAAATAGGTTTCTAACACCAGGAGAAGCCTCCAGAACCTGCTGCTGGACCATCTTCAAGGAGTTCACTCTGGCTGTGTGTGGCTCCTGCTGACCCCTCTGTCTCCTCCTATAGGCTACAGAGTGCTGGATCTGAGATCTCCATCTCCCGTGTCCTCCGGAAGTTGCCAGAAACAATGTTTATCTTGTACATGTTGGTAATGGGTGTTTCAACCTTCACCATTCAGCCTGAGGAACACACAGGTAAGAACTGAGTCCTTCAGCTGAAGAGGGCTTGCCTGCAGTGTCGCTGGGGAGAGCAGTCATTTATCCGTGAAGTTTGCTGTTTTTGAAAAATGAGGTGGGACAGAGCCTTCCTCCTGCCCATCTCCTCCGTTGCACGGTGCTTGTTCTGGGCATCAATCATTCCTGCCCAAGAGTGGGCCAAGGAAGCAGTGCTTCTGGATTTTAAACCACATGTCTGTCCTGTCACAACTAAGCTCTTTTTCTATTTGAACTCAGTCAAGATCTACTTTTATTTATTTATTTATTTTTTAAAAAAGATTTTATTTATTTATTCATGAGAGACACAGAGAGAGGCAGAGACACAGGCAGAGGGAGAAGCAGGCTCCACGCAGGGAGCCCGATGGGGGACTCGAACCCGGGTCTCCAGGATCACGCCCTGGGCTGAAGGCGGCGCTAAACTCCTGAGCCACCTGGGCTGCCCAAGATCTACTTTTAATGTTAATGAGTCAACAAGTAAAAAAATACAACCAAACTTTTAAATCATTTTTTTTTTTGTCACCACGTGAACCGGATTTAACTTTTCCCACAAAATTTAAATTGGAATTGATAGAAGCCCTAAAGTTGTTTTTGAGAGTTTTGAAATCATGATAACAGGAGGGGGTTAATGGGGTCCCCAGGGTATAGGCCACTTGTTAGGGGCACGCGGCTTCTTCAGATGCACCCATCGAAGAGGTTTAGGCCTCAAAGCCTTGACTGTGGTCTCCTTGTCCTTTAGTGGCTGCAGAAAACTGCCAGTTTCGTGGCAAGTATTTCAAAACCGACTTCAGGGTGGAAGGGGAGCCTGTGGTCCTGAGGTGCCCCCAGGTTCAGCCCTGGTTGTGGACATCCGTCAGCCCCCACACCAGCCTGGCGTGGCGTAAAAATGATTCTGCTAGAATGGTCCCAGGGAAAGAAGAGACGAGAATGTGGGTCCAGGATGGTGCTCTCTGGATCTTGCCAGCCTTGCAGGAGGACTCTGGCACCTACATCTGCACTGCCAGGTAAGCCCCCGTCACCCCGGGGACTAGGGTAGGGAGAGGATCTCCTTCCAGAAGGGGCTTCTGCACAGTTCTTCAGTGATGCCCTGGATTTCAAAATCCAGTGTAGAGGTGAGGATCTACCTTTTGTGCTCTTCACCTTACCTGAATACGTCCTACCGGAGAGCCTTCCCCAGATGCCTCTGTGGCTCTCTCTCTTCATTTAAGCCTTTGCTCAAATGTCACCTCTTTGGAGAGGACTTCCCTGGCCACCTTACCTGAAACAGGACTCCTGACACGCTCTCTCTTTACCCTGCTGGTATTTTGGTTCACCTGACACACCGTGTGTTTACCTAGTTAACATTTGTCTAAACCATTAGAATGTCAACTCCAGGATGACAGGGACTCGATGCATTTTGTTCATGTCTGTGTCCACGTGGACGGAAGATATCAATGTAGAACAACTGAATGAGGCTGTAGGAATGAGTTCATCCAACCGCTTGTTGTGCGTGTGAGGGGGCCAAGCTCACTTACAAGGGCTCCTAGGCAGTGGGTGTGGAGACGCGAACCCACAGCTCCTGATGTGGGGTGGGACCCCCTTCCTCTTTGTCCTGTTGCTTTTTTCGAAAAAAAAATTGTGGTAACATATGCATAATATAAGATACCATTTTATCCCTTTTTCTGAAAATGTGCAATTTAGTGCGTTAAGCCATTCACGTTGCTGTGCAACTGTTATCACCGTCCATCTCCAGAACTCTTCATCCTCTCACACCACAAGCTCTGTGCCCATTAAACCACAAACCCCTCATCCCCGCCTCCTGCCAGGTCCTGGCAGCTCCCATCTGCTTTCTGTCTCTGCAAATTTGACTGCTCTAAATACCTCATTGGAGTGGAGTCAGACAGTATTTGTCCTTTTGGGACTGGCTGAGCACAGTGTCTTTAAGGGTCATGCATATTGTGGTGTGTATCAGAATTTCCTTCCTTGGGGTGCCTGGCTGGCTCAGTGGTTGACTGAGCACCTGCCTTCGGCTCGGGTCATGATCCTAAGGTCCTGGGATTGAGTCCTGCATTGGGCTCCCCACAGGGAGGCTGCTGCTCCTTCGGCCTGTGTCTTTGCCTCTCTCTGTGTCTCTCATGAATAAATAAAATCTTAAAGAAAGCGTTTCTTTCCTTTTTAAGACTGAATAATATTCCATTGCATAAACAGACCGCATTTTGGTTATCCATTTATTTGTCAATGGACAATCTACTGCCTTTTGGCTGTTGTGAGTAATGCTGCTTTGAACATAGGTGTACAAGGATCTATCTGAGTCTCTGCTCTTAATTCTTTTTGGTATAAACCCAGGAGAGATTGGTGGATCATAAGGTAATTCTATGTTCAATTTTTTGAGGAACCATCATAACGTTTGGCACAGTGGCTGTTCCATTTTACATCCTCATCAGCAATGTACGCGGGTTCCAGTTTCTCCGTATCTTCACCAACACTTACTATTTTCTGGGTTTTTCATGGAGAGGGATAATAGCCATTCTAATGAGCATGAAGTGATATATTATTATGGTTTTGATTTGCATTTCCCTAATGATTAGTTATGCTGAACATCTTTCCATGCCTTTTTGTGGCTAAATGTCTATTCAAGTCCTTTGTCTATTTTTAATTTTTATTTTTTTGTCTTATTCTTTTTAATTTCTTTTAAAAATTGTAGTATTATTAACATGCAGTGTTACATTAGTTTCAGGTACATAGTATAATGATTCGATAGTTCTATACACATCTCAGTTCTCATCCCTGAGTACAGTCTTTTTTTTTTAAACTGAGCACCTTTTCTTTTTTTTTTTTAAGATTTATTTTTATTTATTTATGATAGACAGAGAGAGAGGGGGGGTGGCAGAGACACAGGCAGATGGAGAAGCAGGCTCCATGCCGGGAGCCCGATGTGGGACTTGATCCCGGGACTCCAGGATCGTGCCCTGGGCCAAAGGCAGGCACGAAACCGCTGAGCCACCCAGGGATCCCCCCTGAGTACAGTCTTAATCCCTTTCCTCTATTTCTCCCACCTCCCCTCTGGCAACCAGTTTGTTCTTTGTGTTTAAGAATCTTTTTGTTTCTCTGTGTCTTTTTTTCTTTGTTTGTTCATCTGTTTTGTTTCTTAAATTCCAACTGTGAGTGAAATCATATGGTTTTTGTTTTTCTCTAACTGACTCTTTTCACTTAGTATGATACCTCTAGATTTATCCATTCATGTCATTGCAAAAGATCTCACTCTTTTTTATGGCTGAGTCATATTCCATTGTGTGTGTGTGTGTGTGTGTGTGTGTGTGTGTGTGTGTGACTTCTTTAACCATTCTTTAATCGAGTTATTTCTGAATTGTAGGAATTCTTTATATATTCTGGGTACTGATTGCTTTCCAGATATGATTTACAACTATTTTCTCCCATGCCACAGGTTGCCATTTTACTCTTTTGATAATGTCCTTTGATGTGCAAAGGTTTTTAATTTTGATAAAGTTCACTTATTTATTTTTTCTTTGGTGGCCTATGCTTTGATGTCCTATCCAAAGAATCATTGCTATATCTAATATATCACTAGATATTTTGCCTCATGTTTTCATCTAATAGTCTTTCGAGTTTTAGCTTTTATGTTTAGGTCTTTAATCCATTTTGAGTTAAAGTTAATATATATACATATATATGTATATATATGGGTATATACATATAGAGGGTAATGGTCCCAACTTCATTCTCTTGCAAGTGGTTATCCACTTTTCCTGACACCTTTGATTGAAAAGACCATTCCTCATTGAATGGTCTTGGAAAAGCTTGCTGCTTCATGCAGAAGAAAGTTGTAAGGGTGGTTAGTTTTGGTGCTCTTAAACATTTCCTTGCTAAGTTCTCCTGAAAGGACCAGGGCAGATTGGTTGGGAACAGTCTTCTCCCCTGTGTCCTTCCCACTCCTTCTATCAGCCAGCTTTAGGATCTCTCTCCATCTGTTTGATTTAGGAGACACTGTACCTGTGATTATTTTCACTTAGGAAGAGAATCAAAGAAAGCACATTTATAGCACAAAGGAATTACTGGAGAATGGGAGAATTTCAAACAACATCAGCCCCAGTCCCAGATGGGGTGTGTGTGTGTGTGTGTGTGTGTGTGTGTGTGTGTGTATGTGTATGTGTGTTCAATCAGTGAACTCTGATTGTCAGTGAACCCTGCCTGGGAAATAGACAAGTCTCTTATTTCTGTATCAGGGAAATGTGGATGTCTGATTTTACAATAGCTATAAATGGATAGTTTTTCTTTCTTTCTAGTGTAGAAAATGCCAATGTGTTTTCCTGCAGAGTGCTACCAGGAAACTTAATAGTGTGGTAGAAAAAGAATGGAATTGGGAATTAGAATTGTGTGGGCATGAATCCTAGCCCTCTCATTTTCTAGCTGGTAGAACCTTTGTCTTGTGATTTGGTATTTATGGGTTTTAGCTTTCTCCTCTGTAGAGGGATTTGTTGGGAGAGTCTTGTGAAATCGCAGCATGTGAAGCATCTAGTTATGGGGAGCACCATAGAAGATGGTGCATATATACAGAGGAATGCCTTTTCTTTCCCAAAGGCAAGACGTATTGAGTACTGAAGTGATAATATGCAAAAATCAGGGAGATATGAGCTGAGTCCTGTTCATTTAAAGTTTGTTTTTATATTCAATTTAAATAACTATACAGGTGCCCCTGGGTGGCACAGTTGGCTAAGTGTTCTACTCTGGATTTCTGCTCAGGTTGTGATCTCAGGGTTGTGAGATTGAGCCTGTGTTGGTCTCCATGCTCAATGTGGAGTCTGCTTGAGATTCTCTCTCCTGCCCCTTTCTGTTCATTCTCTCTTGCTCTCTCAAATAAATAATCTTAAAAAAATAAAAATAAAAAAATTGTACCTAATACCCTTATTTTCTTTTTTAAAAAAGATTTATTTATTTCAGAGGGGAGGGGCAGAAGGAGAGAAAGAATCTTGAGCATACTTGCTGCTGAGCACGAAGCCCAAGGAAGGGCTCCATCTCATGACCCTGAGATCATGACCTGAGCTGAAATTAAGAGTTAGACTCAACTGACTGAGCCACCCAGGCATCCATTTATTTTCTATTCTTATAGAAATAAAGAAATCTGAGATTGAGAGGGCAGCAGAAGTCCCAGTGTGGGTCAAACTTTCTTAGCATGTGACAGAGTCTACTTGGCTGATCTCTAGAACTCTATTCCAGGTCTAAGATTGGAGTTACAGTGGAGTGAGACATGCCAAGCCGTTGCCATAATACTCTTTGTCATTTACAGTCATAGGCCAGGAAACAGCCCTGTTCTTGTGATTTTTGTATAATCTTTTGATCTAGAAACCACTTAGTCTTTCTGTCAACCAGGGTGGGCAAGTTATGCTACTAAATCAAACAGCTCCCAAATCTCAGTGACTTAAAACCACAAAGGCTTATTTATCACACATGCAGCAAGACTACAAGCCCATGATGTGTTGGCGGCCAATCAGGGTCCAAAACTGAAGGAGCAGCCATTATCTCAAATGTTGTTGGTGCCATACTGGAAGGAGACTTGCTCTAGAGTATCTTGGATGGCTTTTAAAACTTTGGTGTGGAAGTGACACACATACATCTCATTGACTAGAAAGAGTCATATAATTGCACCCACCCACAGTGGGGCTAAGATGTGTAATTCAATTGTATGCTCAGGATAGGGAAACTGGACATACTTGGTGAACAGCACTAATGACCACCATCCCTTTGCTGTGGGGATGCCACACCATTTGGAGAATGTGAGTGGTGATTAAATTATTCCCCCTTCATCATTCTTTTGAGTTATTTTCATGGACTGTCTTGCCTATGGGGAATTACCAGATCGAAAACGTGAATAGGTTTGTAACTCTCGATATGCGTAGTAAGTTTGGTTTCCGGAGATATTGCCCTAATTTACGGGTTTTCCCGGAGCTTTACTGGCCTTCTAACCTTGGTTTGACCTCTTAGTAGCTCTACAGCCTTAGGAAATGACTTAATTTCTGTATGCTTAATTTTCCTCATCGAAAAATGATGATTCCTGCTGCATAGGATTGGAGAATGAATAAAATAACCCATGTAGAGCATCCAACACAGGGCCCGACATGCACTTCTTCCAGCTGCTGGGATGATGATTTTCAAGTGTGTACTGTCCTTTAGACAGTCCTCATGTGCAGCTCTTTGACTTACAGTGAGATTATGTATTTTTCAAGGTGATGGTTAATTTTCTGCATTTCTTTGTGCATAAAACGTTCATCTTTTTCCTTTTTTAAACCAGACAAGAAATATAATATAGATATTGGATTTTATCTTTGAATTAATTCTTTTTAATTTCAAGGGCAAGCTTTTATCACTTCCTTTTGTCATATCCATTTTTCATATTTTGTTCCTTCCTTAGATATAGACTTCTACCTTTTGCTGTGCAGGTTCCCTTCCCTTCACTCCCCTCCTTATACAGCACACTCTCATGGTCTCTGTTGATGTCCTGTTTCTTATGTAGCCAGGAACTTAGCTGAGATCACTACATTTTTATGTTTTTCTCTATTTTTCGCCACGTTTCTATCCATGTTTGCCTCTGCCCTTTCCCCAGTTCTAAGGTCTTGCTGCAGTTATAATATTGAGATTAGACTTAGGCCAGCCAAAAAAAAAAAAACCCAAATTAAAAACAAACTTGCCAAGTTCATTTCCCACGTGCAGTATTGCAACAATACTTTAGATATCTTCCACAAAGTTCTTGACGGTTTTCTGAAATTTGACTTCAGTTGATAGATGATTCTCAAGAGAAGTAAAGGGAATTTTCTTCCCACGTAAACAGTGGCTCTTAGGAAACAACCTCTCCTTTCGGATATGGTATCCTGTGCCAGGAAGTTGAAGCATGTTGGAGCTGGGCTCAGGGACTTCCTAGAACCTGGAAGTGTTCAGGCCCATTTGAAGGGTGCTTGGGGATCTCTTAGTGGCCCTTGATGGCATTGAAATCAGGCTTGCAGGGAGTCCTTGGGGAAAAATGCAGACCGTGTCATCATTTCTTTAGAGTAGTTATAATGTGATACCTTTTTTGTCTCTTAAGGACTCAAAAAGTTCAGGAAGAGAAGCGTTGCAATGCTAATCAAGAAAATGCAGAACACAGAATTTAATGGGATTTGGGAAATTAGTCTCAATTTCATTTAGCTTTACCGTTATTTTGCCTTTCACTTATTATGCTTTTTCCCCTTGACTTCAGAAATGCCTCTTACTGTGATGAAATGTCCGTGGAGCTCAGGGTTTTCGAGAAGACAGAAGCTTCCCTGCCTTTCATATCGTACCCGCAAATTTTAACCTTGTCAACCTCTGGGTTCTTAGTTTGTCCTGATCTGAGTGAATTTACCCATAACAAAATGGACATGAAGATTCAGTGGTATAAGGTACATCTTTAAAAATTGACACTTTGATTAAAATGTGTCTTACTAACCACAGGAAAGATATAAAATACCTATTCTCAAGACAACACATTCACTTTTATACTTTTGGGGTTTTTTTCCAACTAGTTATTTTATTTTATTTTTATTTGTTATTTTTTTAATATTTTTTTCCAACTAGTTATTTTAAAAGGGGGCGTGATTAATGTGTTCTGTTCATCTTTGTGTGGCTTGAGTAAGGGTCTTCAGAGTAGAACTTTGAGAAGCCAGAATGCAAAATGAATGCAGAGTAAGTGACAGCTGAAGAAAATAGGTTTTTACGCTGTCATTTGTAGAAATGTAGAGAAGACTATTGGTTTCATTAACAACTGTGTACACATATTAATGAAGCTTTTTTAAAGCACATGATAATGAGTTTTTGGGTTAAAGGAGTAAATATAAACAGTTTGTTTTCTTATCTGGTTGAATAAATACTATTGTACATCATTTGTGTAGACCAGGTATGGGCAAACTTTAGCTATAACCAGTGGCCAAATTGACCTGCCACCTGCCTGACAGCTCAGGATAGTTTTCACTTTTTTAAATGATTAAAAAAAATTGAAAGAGGGGCATCAGGGTGGCTCAGTTGGTTGAGTGTCTGACTCTTGGTTTTGGCCCAAGTCATGATCTCAGGGTTAAGCCCACATGGGGCTAGTCTGCCTCAAAGTTATCTCCCTCTGCCCCTGTCCCTGAGTATGCAAGTGTTCTGTCTCTCTCCCTCTCTCTAAAATAAATAAATCTTTAAAAAAGACTAGGATTTAATGATATGTGAAAAAGATATAAAATTCAAATTTCTGTGTCCATAAATATAGTTTTACTGGGATGTGGCCACGCTGTTTCTGTGGTCTCATACTGCAAGGGCTGAGTTGAGTAGCTCTTCAAACTTACCGGAGGACAGAGGCCATATGGACTGTAGGCCTGAAGTACTTATTGTCTGGTGCTTTATAGGAAAAATTTACTGACTCCTGATATAGACAGACCATAGATTGATACTGAAAAGTACAGCCATTTGTCTAAAATTTGATAGAAATTAATTCTTTAGTCAAGAAAATGTCAGCCAGTTGACTGATATGGCTATGAGCTATATATACACCGTATTAAGGTTAATCATAACTGATCATGTACTATGTATAATTCTGTTCTAGATTCCCTGGCAAATAATCTAACAAAATAGGGATTGTTAATATCTCCATTTTACAGATTAGAAAATGGAGAGACAGAAATGTAAGGCACTTGCCCAAGGTCACACATTTGGTAGATGGTGAAGCCAGAACTCCAGCACAGGAGGCCAGGTTGCACATACGACTGCCATGTGGGGGAGCCTTGGGGACTTGGGGCCTTGGGAGAACTGGGGTGCTGAACCACATTTGGCTTTTTTCATGTTTGGGAACTCATATTAGGAACAATCAACTCTCTCTTTTAAATTAAATATATTGTAAAATAATACTTTATGAGCCACTAGCTGACAGACTATTCTAGTTATGTGTGGGCTCCTATTCAGAGCAAGATTTTGAGATGACTCGAGGTTATGTTTGACTGTCACAAGCTTTTGATCATCATGGTTTTGAAAGAACACTTTGTGCTCAGTGGGATGTTTTCCTGAGTCCCATTCAATGTTTTCTGTTATTGGAGGCCTGCTCTTCAGGGTTCTGTAGTGCAGAGCCCACAGAATTTTTTGTCCATATGGAAACTGTGCCCTGGTTTCTCACACTTATTTTTTCTTACAAATTTTTTTCCATCATTTACTGGCTCCTAAAATTGAAATGATTTTTAAAGTCATTACTGCAACATCATTTCTTCATTTCTTCTGAATGTTAGTTTTCAGGTCATCCTGACTACATATTACTACTCTTCCCTCCATATTGCCGGTGTTAATGGCCTACTTTATCAACTAAGAGATAGTTTCTTTTTTTCCCTGTTGTTCTCACACAGATGTGCTGTAAACATTGTGGTTAAACAAATCCTACAATTTCATTTTACATGTTAAATTCCCTCTATTAAAAAATACAGTTAGTGGGATGCCTGGGTGGCTCAGCTGTTGAGTTTCTGCCTTTGGCTCAGGGTGTGAACCTGCGATCCTGGGATCGAGTCCCACATTGGGCTCCCTGCATGGAGCCTGTTTCTTTCTCTGCTTGTGTCTCTGCTTCTCTCTTTGTGTCTCTCATGAATAAATAAATAAAATCTTAAAAAAATACAGTTAGTGTTATGTCCAAAGTATGTTTGCCAAGTAAATACCAGGGCAATTCTTGGCTCACATAGTCAAAATTGACAATACAGATGTTATTATATAGCTTTTGAGATATAAATTAGTATATAGCATAACTTTGAAAAATATTTTCCTTTAAGGATTCTGTCCTTTTGGATCAAGACAATGAGAAGTTCCTAAATGTGAAGGGAACCTCTCGCTTACTCATACATAATGTATCTGTGGAGGATGCGGGTTATTACAGCTGTGCCGTGACATTCACCCATGAAGGCATGCTGTACAACGTGTCCAGGAATATTGAACTACGTGTCAACAGTGAGTACTTGCTGCTGAGGTACCTACCTCTCCACCCTGTCAATAATACACATGCAAAGAACAAATTAGGGTTCACATGGAATTCCTTGAATGTCTTTGGTATGAAAGGAAAACAGACCTATCAATTCTCTTAAAGCAGCAGGCTAATAAGACATGTTGTGAAGCTCTGAAAGATAGAAAGTGGGGAGTTTTTATGATGAAAGGTGCATCACTGGGTAGTTGGTAGAGTTCCACGTGTGGCTAAAACACACCAGCAGAGGGGGCCAAACAATGGTTCACTCTGAAGGTCCCTCTGAAAAGCCCCCTTTGGAAGGTTGCACCTCCAGAGCCAGCCATCAGAACATGGTTGCCATAACTTTGTGTATAATTCTAGGACACTAGGATTTTATTGGATTTTTCAGTCAGAAGGCTATGCATTGGCATATTCAGTGGAAATTCCCCTTTCTTGGATTTCCCTAAGGCACGTGGCCCTTGAAAGCAGAATTTCAAATAGTGAGTGCTCTCATGAGTTCTACTGGAAAATAACGTTGTGAACAGTGTTGATGAGTAATTAAAATGGTTTAGCTCTTACCGCCTACAAGCTGGACATCAAGCTCAGTGCAAGGAACATCAAAGTATTTGAGTCCTGGAATCTGCCCTAGGGAGTCCACTGCTTTTCTTTATTTTATATACTGAATACACAATTGGAGTCCTTTAGGGCATTTCAGAGGGCTTTGGAAATACGTTAAGGTTAAATAATTGGTCTATGAAGGGAGAAGATTAACTTTTTTTTTCAGAAATCCGGATATTCAATTTTACCACAGGGAAAATCGTGTCTCTCATGAACGGAAAACTCTAGATTACACAGTCTTGTGAGGATTCATTCGTAGCAACTCCTTGTTCCCCCACAGGAGAATCACCGAGCCTTCCTGTGGCTTTGAAGGAGCTCAGAATTATCCTGTTCATGTGATACTGCACAGGACCGCCAGGGGGCGACAAACCACATGTTACAGGGGCTTGTGATCACACTGTTTCTCAGGGCTCCTCCAAGGGTGGCCTAGCACCGGGGTGCTCAGTAGACTTGCAAAATCTGTCTCTAGCCGAGACCTACTGGGTTAGAAACAGGGGTACGGTGTGGGGAGCACAGCAATCGCCCCCCTACCTGCTGTGCCCCGTGATACTGATTGCACCCTCAGGTTTGAGAAACACTGAGGTATTTAGCCTCTTAGGCTGTCTCCTTGCCTCTCTGTTGTCCCAGCCTCTGTGGCAGCCATGTGGTTGCGAGTGTTGGGGGTGAGGGCCATTGTAGGGAGGCTCCTGGTGGTCTTGGTCCAGAAGCCAACTGTTCCTCTGCTGCCTAATGCTTACTCAGGTTAGGATTTCAAAATGCTCTGCAGAGAAGACGTAAGGATGGAGCGTGCAGGTGTGGAGATGGACAGCCCTTGGCCCACTCCTAGCCATGCTTTTTGCTCCAGTTCAGGTGCCTACTTTCTTCAAGCTGTTGGGAGGCCTGCCTCTTGGGGGAGCTGGGTTCCTATTCAGAGGTCTACCTCTGTGCCTCCCGAAGGGTTATGTCCTCAGTTAACAAGGCACAGTAGCCAATGCTGGGTTATGCTCTTTATCACTCAGTGTGGGATTAGCAGGATAAACAGGTGGTTCCCACATTCCTGTGTCTCTATTTGTTTTTGAAGTGACTCTGCAGTATTTGGTGGCACGGACTTGGGGAAGCAGGAATGGAAAGGAAGAAGAGATTTTAGGGCAAATAGATGTTGGGGTAAAGCCTATCTTGTGCATTGAGAACATTACTATTAAGAATTCATCCAGGAAGCCAGGGAAGGGAATGGTTAATTATTTTTCACAGAGCAAAGAACATCTGTTAGTGGAATGTGTATTTAGCTGTGGCCTCTTCCAGTAATATCTCTTCTGGGAAAGGCATTGGCCAAAGATGCTCAATTTTGTGGAGAGCCTGTTTCCTTTGCCAGACAAAGGTCGAATCTTACAATGGCTGGCCGGCCTGGGGAGGATAACTTTGTTAATTAGCTAAACAATGGAACTTGCATCTCAGCTTGAAACAAAAGCTTTCCTCATTGGATCTCTTCCTTCATATCTTTCTCAGAAAAAGAAGAGGAGACAATTCCTGTGATTATCTCCCCTCACCAGACCATATTGGCTTCACTGGGTAAGGCCTACAAGAACTGCCACCCTGTGGGACCCCAAAGGCGGGGGTCCCAGCCCCTTGTGCCCGCTGACTACACCTGCCCATTTGGTGTGCAGCATGCCTGGGTGGACCCTGGAACCCCGGCGTGAGAGGCAGAAATAACAGATACGAGGGAACATTTCATTCTGTCAGATGTTAGACATGGCATTGTGTGGAAATAGGTATCCTTTGTTACATGAAAGCCCTACCTATAAAAATCGAAATGTAAAAATCTGAACGTTCTGGTGGTAGTCATCAACTGTATGAGAGGGTTAGCAGCATGATCTTCTCGTGTAGCCAGCATCTGCAGTGTATTTTAAAAATTCACTTTACAAAAACTCAGCTGATGCATAGCGTTTCCTTAAGAGTCCATCTGTAAAGTGAGGCCGACTCTGCCACTGCTGGCCCCACGAGACAGTTCTTGTTGCCAAGATAGCTGGTCAGCTGGTCAGGTTGGATAAAGAGAGTGACCGACAGGGTTTTCCATTTTTCACCCCGTTATGCCTTTGGCCTGGCTTGTCCCTACCAGCGCATTCTTCTCAGTTGCCTGTCACTATGTCTTACAGGATGCCACTTAGTGCCAACATCGACCCTGTAGGAGGCCCCATTTCTCCCATTTCCCAGAAGGAAAAGCTGCTCAGGGCATCCCTGTGGCTCACTGAAGGTCAGAGGCCACACGCAAGTCAGGCGGGGGTCCCAATAGGCCCGTGTGTTCATGAAGCCTGTACCATTTTGGTGTTTGTTTTCATATAATGGTTTTGTAGGCCTTATCCTTCCACCTTCCCTCCACCCTTCCTACCCTCCCTCCTTCATTCCTTCCCATCCACCTATCCAGCTCTCTCTTCTGTTCGGTGTTGGGCTTATATTTTAAATTTTAGTTAGTGGCCATAGAGAAGGGGAACTTTTTTTTTTTTTAAGATTTTATTTATTTATTTATTTATTTATTTATTTATTTATTTATTTATGAGAGAGAGAGAGAGAGGCAGAGACACAGGCAGAGGGAGAAGCAGGCTCCATGCTGGGAGCCTGATGCGGGACTCGATCCCAGGACTCCAGGATTGTGCTCTGGGCCAAAGGCAGGCACTAAACCGCTGAGCCACCCAGGGATCCCCGAAAAGGGGAACTTTTGCGCAGACCCTGGGACTGCTGCCTGGCCTATGAGTTGCAGCTCCTGATGGCTGCCTAAGCCCTTGGAACAACCACCTGGAAACCTGGGGAGGTGGAGACGTGGTCGGTGCTGACTGGGTTCTAGCACTTGGAATCCCAGTCAGCTGGGTTCTCTACTCCATTGTTTTGAATGGACTCATGTGCGTGGCAAAATCACCTGGGGCCAAATTTAATGGATCACTTTTGGCCAAGAAATCTTGAAGATTGTAAGAGGTGGTGAAGGGGGGAGAAGAGCTAGCATTTCAAGTCTGAAGTGAAGCTACGTACATTAAAACACCACAGGGAGGCTTATCACCCATGAGGAAGAAACAAATGGGAAGGATTTGTTCTTTTTTTTTTTCTTTCCTCCCCTTTGGCAATTAAAATATATATATATAACTTAGAGTGAGTGAGGAGGAGGGCCCAGTACCATCACACCAAACAACTGTAGAAGGCACCATTCATATAAAATACAGTGACTTTTTAAAAAAGATTTTATTTATTTATTCATGAGAGACACAGAGAGAGGCAGAGACACAGGCAGAGGGAGAAGCAGGCTCTGCAAGGGGAGCCTGATATGGGACCCCATCCCAGGACTCCAGGATCATGACCTGAGCCAAAGGCATATGCTCAACCACTGAGCCACCCGGGTGCCCCAATACAGTGGCTTTTGAAAGAGTTAATCCCAAATGAACAGGATGTGGGACTGGGGAGTTCCTGGGGGGAACATGAGGGCTGAGACCAGCAATGGGCAGAGAGAAAGAATCCAAATGTTAATCTGACTTTTTGAGGTACCTAGAATACAGTGTGGGAGAAGGCATCTATGAATAGAAGGCCCTGTAGGAGCTGAGTGGCTTTGAGGAAGCCATTTGCCCCCCTGGGGTTTTCACCTCTTGAGAAGTCCGGTTGAGGGAACTGGAGACACTTGATAAATACTAGTGTTCTATCTGAATTGAATCGTTTGAGGGAACTAGGTTCCCTCCTAAGGAAAGAATTGTCTGGTGAGAGGTGTTTGAGAAAATGGGGAAGTTTTGCTGGTGGGCACATGAACTGGTGTGACCCCTGTTCCCTGGCTGGGTTCTGACATTTGATGTGTGGTGTCTTGCTGTACACAGGGTCAAGACTGACAATCCCATGTAAGGTGTTTCTGGGAGCTGGGACACAGTCGACCACCATGCTCTGGTGGATGGCCAACAACACCAAAATTGAGAACGCCTACCAGGGTGGCCGTGTGGCCCAGGGGCAGCGCCAGTAAGTGGGTGAAGATCTTTGTCTGCTGAGAAGCATCTTATGGGACTTCTGAGGGCTTCACTCTTCCTTTTAGAGACCGTGTCATACCAAACCTACTCATGTGACACACACACTATAGTTAAAATAATTTTTTTGATTCTAAACTCTTAGATTTCTAGAATTTTTTTTTATTTTTTTAAAGATTTATTTATTCATTTTAGAGAGAGAGAGAGAAAAAGTGTGTACAAATGGGGAGAGGGGCAGAGGGAGATGGAGAGAGAGAGAATCTCAAGCAGACTCCACGCTGAGTGCAGAGCCAAGCTCCATCCCACAACCCTGAGATCATGAGCCCAGCTGAAATCAGGTCACACACTTAACCAACTGAGCCAACTATGCACCCCAGATTTTTAGAATTTTAAAAATTGAGTTTTGCTAAGTATTACCAGTTGTTCTTGAGGATCAAATTTCCTTTAGGAGCTGAGTGGTAATCTACTACTTGGCATTGATGTTGCATTTTCTAGCTGTTTCATTAAACATTTGTTTCCTGATTTTTGCAGTTAAAAAAAATACTTTGGAGTTAATACATTTCTACTTCGTTCCCTGCAACCTGAGCATCAGACATTTTTGCAAACCCTTAAAAGAGTGAAAGATAGCCACGGTATCTGAGGCCAGCCACGGGCACTGAGGAAGGTTAATATTAAAAGAAAGGAAGAATTCTGTTCTCATAAGCATTCATCTCTGGAAAATGTTTTCTCACTCCGAAAGTAAAGCAATCAGACCTTGCAAATGTGAACCATTTGTGTTTGAGCAAGGGAGACCATTCAATGTTGCAAATTATCGAGTATTTTAAAGATTACAGTTCCAGTACTATGAATTAGCCTGAACTTCCGCTTGCAGATTTTTTGTGCAAGTTTCTGGGTGCAGTTTAGTGGATCAGAATTATATGTGGTTAGCACAACTGCCTGCCTGCAAAGTCCTTGTTGGGAAAAGCTTGGCATCACTAACAAGTCCCATGTCAGCTTACTCATACCATCCACTCACTTAAAGGGGTCTAGTTTTCCCTCAAGGATTAAAAAAATAGTTCTAGCAGATCCACATCAGTGACATTTTTATTCATGCTCCTGGATGGCAGTGAAGCATCTTCAGATTATGATCACATTACAAATAGCAGTAATGCTGGCTAGAGCCATTCCCTGGCCCGGCCTTGTCTGCGGTCCTCCACTCTGAACTTGTTTCCAGAATGACAGCTGGCAAGGGAGATGAGAGGCGGAAATATGGTGGAGGCCAGGATTCCTGGAAACTCCCTCCTCCTCAGTATGCAAATAATTTATTGGCCTTACAGTCAAGTTTCCCCAAGGCAGACATTCTTTTCCCACCACTGCCTCTCTGTTCATCAATGGCCATTTAAAAAAAAATGAATTTTTCCATTATCCAAACGAAACTGGCTCCTTGTGACAAGTGTCCTGTTACAGGGGCCCACATCTTCAGTGTCACCCCCACGTTCAGGCACAGGCTTAGAAAGTCTCCCAAATAGGGAGCAAATATCACAGCAAGTTTTCCTGACTTTATGAATCCTGAGACCTATTTAAGCACAGCGGGTCCTTCCCATTGAGAATGTTTGGATGTCTCTGGGCTTGCATTTGATACGTCGTGTTTAAGTAAGTGTTTTCTCACTCAGGGAATACTCAGAAAACAATGAGAACTACATCGAAGTGCCACTGATTTTTGATCCAGTCATAAGAGAGGATTTGAACACGGATTTTAAATGCTTTGTCCGAAACACACTGAGTTTTCAGATGCTCCATGCCACAGTCAAAGAAGGTATGTGTTTTGGGACCATTAAAGGGGAAACCAGCACAGTCAGTGTTCTGTGGGTGCTAGACAAAGCTGCTAGCTCTCTAGGTGATTACATAGGAAGACCCCTGTTTCCTGTTAGTGGAGCCCCCAAAGCAGATCTCTCATTTTTTATTATTTATTTTTTTGTAGGGTGGGGGCCAGCTTTGGGAGATTATGTTCAAATAAAAATTTAAACAGCAAGTTGACTTTTGGAAAAAATATAAACAAAAAACCCCTGTGTCTTTGTGTGGTTCTGCCCTTGGCTCAGCAGGATCAGCTGTTTTTTTCATGACACTTCAAGGATGGTGAGACACTCTTTATCCCCAAATTGAGGAACTCCCTTCTCCAAGAGCTGGGGACTGGGACATTCACAGGGCTCAGGGCAGCTTTAAGGCAAAGTCCTTGATTGACTAATCAGATCAACCCATGCCCATTTAAGGACATTTTAAAAAGGAGAAAAGAGAAACTCATGCTATCAGTTTGACCACATTGACTTCTTCCCAGTGTTAAGTACCAAGCGGGAAGGGAAACGCAGGTAACGCAGAGACTGTTGACAGCCAGAGAGGAAACCGAGGCACCAGCCAAAGTGATCTCCAGCTGCAGTCTCATTATGCCTTCTGGGCAGCCTGTAGCAATCAAATTGCTCCACATTCCCTGTGTTTGCTGGGAAGGCAGCTGCGGACGTACTTTTAATTGATACACTGAGGATTTGTTTAAGCCTCGGGGCAAGCATGACAACACAGACCACTTTTCTCCAGTTGTGGTCTGAGCACCGCCAGCATCACCCACTTGAGCCACTAGTTGAAAACACAGAGCTCTGGGCTCACCCCAGGTCTACCCAGATTCTCCCAGGGTAAGGCCAGAGACGACACACAGGCTCCTCTCACATTCAGGTTTGTGAACCATTGTGCTAGGATTTATGTACAACGAAAGGGATCATTTCCATGAAAGAGTCAGTAGCTGTGCAGACTCGGAAAGGAAGCATCCCTGAGAAACCAGAATCCACTCCCAGATTTTGACTCAAAGGAACCTGTGGTTTGTCCGGGCCCAAAGCTGGGAACCTTCAAACATTTCAATGATATGAGCCATCTCCCTGCACATCCTTTGCTGGGTTGACTGTGATTCATGGCAGAGGGCACAGCTGAAAGCCTGTCACCAGCTTTGAGAGGTGCATCTGGATGGCTGCACAGAAAATTAAAGCTTGATACATTTATTTTTCTTTCTTCCTTTTTTTTTTTTTAGATTTTTTTTATGTATTCATTTGAGAGAGAGAGAGAGACAGGGAGCCCGGGGAAGGGTTCAAGGGAGAGGGAGAGGCAGGCTCCCTGCTGAGCAGGGAGCCCGATGTGGGACTCAATCCCAAGACCCTGGGATCATGCCCTGAGCCAAAGGCAGCTGCTTAACCAACTGAGCCACCCAGGTGCCCCAAGTTTGATGCACTTCTAAACCTTGGGGGATTTTAAGGTAGAAGAAGCGTCTGGGGAAATAGACTGAGATTGGGTTGATTCCCGGAGGCCCAGACAGATGATGAGAAATAGAAGCTTTAAAACGTGAACTCTGGCCTCGTTATCAACGAGTCCAAGAACACTCACGTTCTGGTGTGTGATTGTTGCGTCTTCATTTGTACTCATTCTGCACTTTTGTGACACTGAGATGCCAAGGAGTAGAATATAAAGTCACTGGGTCCAAGCAATCATCTTGACACCTAAAGCTCCTTTATTCAGAGTTTGTCGTCTCGTCCTGTGTCACTTTATGTAATCCTCCTGACATGCACGCTCGTTGGAAGAGGGCATGCCGGACGTTGGGCACGTCCCGGTTGGCTAGTTGAGACCTAAACGGGTAACTAACACCTTATTGCACACTGTTTGGGGGTAGAACAGCCTCGCCCCCTGCCGTGCTCTTTCTCTCCCGGGGATTTTTGTCCTACCTTGCTTGTTTCCCTGATGCCGCAGGTGCCCTTCTCAAATATCCATCATCTGACATGAGGGAAGTGTTTTCTGAAAAGTGTACAATTAATAGAGAAAACAAACTCCAGTTCCTGTCTGCTCTGTTAACCTGCACTGCACGGTCCCGTTCGGCAGCGGGACAACGTTCCTTCCGTGCATGATGTGGCTCTGTTCTTCCTACAGCTGCCTCGTTCTCCTGGGGGATGGTGCTGGCCCCCCTCTCCCTGGTCATCTTGGTTTTGGTGGGAATAATATGGATGCATAGACGGTGTAAACACAGAAGCGGAAAGGCATACAGTTGGACCATGTTCAAGACCGGCCACTAAGATTTCCCACTCGTACCCAAGGAAAATGAAATAAAAGAATTCAAATACAAGTGATATCCTGTTTAATGGAAGTGACTTGGCCTTGGCGAGGACTCTGGTCTCCGTCAGTTGGTTTAACGAGCTGCCGTGTTTATGGTAAAGGACTGAAGTGTGAATGTGACGTTTATTCTGAAACTGAAGGACAGGAGCAAGTGTGCCTTGTGGGTGGGGGAGTGGCTTGCGGCCACTCGTGTGACCTGTTGAGAAGAGTGAGGTGCCCCTAGGCCTGAGCAGGAGTCAAAAACATCGAATTGAGGGATCCCTGGGTGGCGCAGCGGTTTGGCGCCTGCCTTTGGCCCAGGGCGCGATCCTGGAGACCCGGGATCGAATCCCACATCGGGCTCCCGGTGCATGGAGCCTGCTTCTCCCTCTGCCTATGTCTCTGCCTCTCTCTCTCTCTGTGACTATCATAAATAAATAAAAATTAAAAAAAAAAAAAAAAAACATCGAATTGAGTTTTATAATTCATTCATTCTTCATTTAACACAAATGTAATAAAAATCAATTTTGGCTGTGCTCCGTGGAAGGTGTTCCAGATACAAAGATAGTTAAGACGTAGGTTGCCTTTTTTGGGAAGATGGAATTTCATTTTGAGACGGGAAGGATTTTGATTTAGAAATGTCGAAGAAGGAGCATCAGCAAGAATTGGTGAATTTTTTCAAAAGGATGAGCCCCCAAATAGCAGTTAATATAGAATAGACTGTGAGAAAAATACATGTTAGGACATTTTAGTGAACTGAGAAATAGACTCAACTTTCTAACAAAGCTCCTGAAAATAAGGAGGATGGAAATGTATTGGGATCATTGCATACACATTGGAAAAAAATTAACCAGAGCCTCTTTTATCGCGTATACCCATCCCCCTCCCCCCAAATCCCAGTTAACTTAATAAAATCAATTTAAAAAATCAGATTGCAGAAAAATTTGCATGACTCACTCTTTCACTTGAATTCAAGTCTTTGTTTAAGTAACCTTCCCAGAGGCACGTCTGAATAGCACCTCTTTCCATCCCTCTCTGTTTCTCCCTCTGCTTTGTGTTATTATAGATCTTATCACCACCACAGCTTCCATTACATATTTACTTGTTTATTTTCAGTTTTCCCCACGGGAATTGCATGAGGGCAGAGATGTTATTTTGGTCACGGCTATATCCCTAGCACCTGGAATCATGCCTGCTATACACTGAACATTTAATGAATGTTTGTAGAATAGATGACAGTAGAATGAATTTTCTTGCGTTCACAACCAATAAAAGAATCGCCAGAGTATAGGTGGACAGGCTTGACTGTGTTACAATTGCTGCGTAACAAAAGAATGAAGGCAAAACGTAAAGGAAATTATGTTAGGCGAGTTCAAGGAATTAATAATGACAACGTATAGAGTAATTCAGGGTTTAAGGAAAGGCATCAAAGGCATCATAACCCTCATGCTTGGGGGAACCCAAATAGGGAATTTGTGGAAGAAACACACATAACAGAACCCTGGAAAAATGATCTGTTTCGGTAATAGAGATGTGAATTAAAGCAGTATTGAGGTACCAACGCAGTCACACACTATCAAGTTTTAAAAGGCGATGTCAAGGTCATTTCCAAATAGTAACTCCCACATCCTGTAATTCCATTTATATCTTCGTACTGGGAAGTAGAAAGGCGATTTGTAGCAAGCCAGGGGGCTGCTGGGTACAGCCTGCTCCTTGCAAGAGCCAAGTGTGGCATCCCTTCCGAGCTCTGTTCAGGATGTCATGTCGGTAGCTTGAAATCCACTGTCGTGGGAGTACTGACACCATAGGAACTGGCAAATGCCACAGGCCAGAGCTCCCCCCCGCCCAGCACGCTGCTGCAGGGCCCTAGAGATCCCTGGGAATGCTGCTCTTGGGAGTCAACCTAAGACTAATTCAACAAAAGAATATAAATAGATGTTTGAAAAATTTCAGTGAAACTTATTACCCTGATGATGAGCTATTACGTGTCAACGATAAGTTATAATTAGCAAGAATGCAAGACTAAAATATTTGTGATGTTAAGGAAAAATGGCATATTGTTTATGCAATTTATATTAAAGTTCATGTGCATTTAGAAAAAGGAGGAAAAAACCCAACGATTCTGAAGACCGATTTCTTGGGTCCAATGCACGCTCACCACGTGGTGCTTCTGCTTCCAGTCTTGCAAGGCCTTAGGTTCTGCCATAGGTCTGTCTTCTCATCTGAAAATGCGGATACCGACAGGAACTCTCCTAGGGTGCTATATTTAATCTTCAACAACATAGAAGGAATACACAGGAATAAAAACAGTGGTACTGTGTAGACTGAAGGTCAACAACCTGCAGCCTTCTGGCCGAATGCAGCCCGCGCTTTGTTTCTGTAAATGAAGTCCTGTTGGAGGCCAGTCATGTTGTTGATGTACTGCCAGTGGCTGCTTCTGCTCTTGGAAGGCAGAGTCGTTGTGACAACCAGGTTCAAACTGTTGGTTATCTGGCACCGGACAGAGAAAGTTCGCTGACCGCTGGTTTAGACCAAGGACATTTACAGAAGGTTTTTGAGTCTGACTTTTGTGTTGCCCTGCCTGTTATCTCCTCTTCCTTCCTTGCCTGTTTTGTAAGCACGTAAGGAAGGAGAAGGAAATGAGAAAGAGCAGATGGAGGCCTCTTGGCATCGAATTGGGAACTTTCACCGTGAACGAGGTGGAAACAAGGTTTGAGATGGAGGCAATGGGCTGCCCTGGGTGCTGGTGCTCTTTCTGGATCTTCAGGCTTGGGCGTCGCACAGCTCTTTGTCTCTCTTCCTTCCTGGGACTCCTCCTCCAGTGCTCTCCGGAATTCCCCACCTCCAGGTCCTGGCAGCTTCAGCAATAACCCAGAACAGAAGCTGACTGCAGCCAGAAGGGGACTGCCAACAACTGTTGAGACTCCACCTTGACCGCACGGCTTACGCACTTCCTCTGTCCACAGTTCACAAGTGGGGTGGGGTGGGGTCTCGCGCTTAGAAAGAATAGGAGACAACCAGGGAATTTTGGAAACCAGATTTATGATGACATAAATGTTCAAATGAAACAAAGTAGAAGGCCTGCGAGTGCCATATTGGGATTATGTTACATTTTTGATAGAAGAGTTGTTGAATTTCTAACAGACTTACAGAAATAGTTATGGGTGATAGCTGAGATTTGCTTCAGAATTGTCCTGTATTTGGGGCGGGGGGGAATACGGATGAAATGTGATTGGCTGTGTATTGACAATTGTTAAGGCTCGTGATGAGTGCGTAATGGCTCCTCATACGATTCTCCCTCTTTTTGTGTATGTCTAGAAATTCCCATAATACAGAGGGAAAAAACTAGCAATATAGAAATAACCAAATACCCACTAGATAAGAGAATGAGCCCATAAGCTGATGTATAATATCACAGTGGCATCTTCTGCAGTGGTGAGAATGAATATCATGTAGTTCCATGCAACAGAATGAATGAACCTTAGAAATATATTACTGAGTAAAAAAATAAGTCCCAGAAACATTTATTTATAACATGATCCCTTTTTAGTGAAAGTGAAAAACAACTGAAACTAAAATCTCGCTCTCTCCCTCTGCATGCATGCATACCTACCTCTTTATATATATTTATATTTGAGAGCACATATGTGATAAAACTGTAATTTAACTATATTTGGATATGTATGTATCTGTACGTAAAGAGCACATCTATGACTTTAAAGGTTTACAATTGTCTGTGTTTTAAGAAAGCAAGAGAATGAGCAACCCAAGGTTCAGGGGATAGTGAACACCTCAGGTGACGGATGGGGGACCAGGGCTGGGATGGGTTAGAAAGAAGTCAGGTTCATCAAGTTCTAGATCTCATATTGAGTGACGGATTATCACTGCTGATACTACCAAACAGATTAAGAAACAGACCACTCACGGACTAATGCCGAGCACGTGTCTTGAAGTAAGGATTCTGCTTAATTCTGCACATCTGAGTCCAAATGAAACAAAAAAAACCAAGGTGTCTTCTTGATGTTTTCACCTATGTCATGTTCATTCTGTTGGTCGAACTTTCTGAAATGGAACTTTTTCACCTCCCCCTACAGAATCAGGGGGGAGCATTTGCCTGTCCCACACTTCTAGGTGCTGCCTGTAGGAAAACAAGCCCTACGTAATCAAATACCACTTCCCCAAGAACTGAGGATGACAGGGGACACCAGTAACAGACACCAACCATAATCAATGCACTAAAATTGCATGTCTCAAGTATTTCGCGTGTTGGGGGGATCCAGAGAGGCTTTACGGAGTGGGTAGGGTCATATATCTACCTGTAAGACCTCCCAGGGACAGGAGCATTCCTCTTACTGACACATCCCTGGCACCTGGCATGGTGCCTCACCACCTGGCTGCCACTTAAGGAGTGTGGATGCTGGCTGGATAGAGAAATCCTGTGTTACTTAGGTTTTTCCAGGATTCGTTGGCCTGTGTGAACAGATGGGATCCCACCAGCAGGACTCTGGTGGGACAGGAGACTCCCGGGTCCTGTCCCTACTCCCAGATACGCACTGATTATTTCCAAGACTCCTGCCAATAGCTCACTTGGACACATAAATGGACCTCGTGTTTTTGTGGTAGTTTTCCTGTTCTTGGTCCCAGATGTGGGCATCTGTGGACCAGGTCATCTCACGAGGTCATCTCCTCATTGCTGTGCCTGGCCTCCCACAGAGCGCTGTCAGCCTACAGAGGGCAGTGTCCCAGGGGGTCCAGCTGTCACTCTGGGCAGCAGGCTCTGTCCGCCGTGGTGCCAGGAGCCTCCCTGCACAGTCACAGAGGCTCCCCCACCCTTTGTGGCTCACGTGGCAGGCCAGCCAACCACAGCAGTGGTGGGGGCCCCGCAGCCCGTCTCCCACAGGGCTCAGCCCTGGAGGCCACCCTCCTCCTCCCTGGTGTGCCTACAGAAACCACTTCCTCCTTCTTGTTCAAATGAAGCAAAGCAAAACAAAGTCTCCTGACAGCCAACTCCCAGAGGTGCTGCCCACTGGTTCCTCAGAAATGGCCCGTGCGCAGTGTCTAGGCCCCTGAGGGAGGCCCTTGAGTTGGGCCGTGTGGGGCCAGGAGCTGCTCTGCCAGCTGCAAGGACCGAGGCAGAGGAAGTTCTAGATGAGGGAGCAAAAAAGCAAAAATGAAGAAGAGGAAACCAACATTTAATCATTTACAATGTACAAGACTTTATGGGTTTTTACTCAATATAATCCTCAAAGAAATCAGCAAGGTGAACCCTGTAAGCCACATTTTGGAGGTGAGGACATGGAGGTTGGGTTTCAATATTACATCATCATGTGGATGATGTAATAGATGTGCAGCAACGAAGGGTTTCCTAATACCGACTCCCAGGACTCAGCACAGCTGTAGAACAGCTGGCCCCGGGCTGGGCTGAGTCCCTTGCAAGAACACAGGAAGAAGGAGCAGAGCAAATCTTTGCTTTCCTGGGGGCAACCTGGCCATTGAAAGATGCTGAGATCGATGTGTTTGGTTCCTCTCCAAACTCGCCAAAGATACATCTGGAATCCGTGGGGGGATGAGCAACTAGGTGGCGGGGAGGGGGGTCCTCCACAAGGAAGGAAGCACCAGGAATGGGACCCAAGTGTCCCTTGCCCCTGCGGTATGTCCCAGGTTTTAGCTCTCTTGTCCTATGGGACTCCGGCTGGCCTGTGTCCCACAGGGTGGGGATGAACAACCCACTCACACAGTTCCACTTGACCTTTCGGAGGCAGCTTGTCCAGGAAATAGAAGTGAACTTCTCAGATCTTTCTGGGTCTGATGGTGAGCAATGTAGATTTAACCCTCAGAAGGCTCAGAAATAATTAGGAGTTAAATTTCTAATGGATTAAATTTCCTGTCCCAAATTACTGTTTTAAAAATGTAGGTTTCATCATCATCATCATCATCATCATAATCATTTATTTATTTTAGGTGCAGAGGGGCAGAGGGAGAGGGAGAGCATCTTCGGTAGACCACCCTCTGAACACAGAGCTCAACACGGGGCTTGATCCCATGACCCTGAGAGCAGGACCTGTGCCCAAATGAAGAGTCGGATGCTTAACCGACTGCACCACCCAGGTGCCCCTAAAATATTGGTTTTATTATGATTCAGGTATGGGGAGGCCAACAGATGGGGAACTGACTGTCATTGAAGAGATGGTTTGTTACAGATCCTGGAAGAAGGGCCACGCGGGGAAGCACCAGGGTGGGTCAGGAGGCAGAGGGAGTGAGGGCAAACCATGGCCTTTTCTGCTGTTTCTGTGGAAGGAATGGACAAGACGGGGCGTAGGGGGAAGCAGGCTTCAGATTGGCTAGTTTGACTAATTTCATAGACTAATTTCATTCACTGGTGCCTAGCGTCGGGCAGGTGGATGGTGCCAGGCCCCAAGTGTGAGAGACTGATAAAAGGAGGTGGTTGGTGTGCAGACTGTTTTTGCATTGAAAAGCGTGCTCCGGGAGGGCCCACCAGCTCTGGAAGGGTCTGCAAAGCCTGGGTGGCAGACACATGGTTATGCCCAGCTTCGTCTGGCAGCTCACCAGAGGTTCTGCAAGGAAATAAATGGGCAAAAGTAAAGAGCCAACAAAATAGATAGGCTCCCGATTTTATTTTTACTTTTTTGTGAGACTATCAAATGTCCTTTGTTAAGCAGAGCCAAGCCGTCCGCCTGGCATGCCTGGGCAGGGAAAGGTTGTAAAATAGTGTTCTGTAGCCCCAGTTTGATTTGAGTTTTTTTTTTTTTTCCCCACTATCAGGTTCCTAAGGAGACATTAGAGTTCAAAGATTAAATGTTTTTGGCCTTGTAAATTTGAGGGTAAAGAAACCAGACCTCAAAAATGTTGAAATCACAGTCTTGAGTTTCCTCCACCACAATCGCACCTTGCTGGGGGCCAGCAGGAAGGCTTCTCCGTCCAGGGAGAGGGGCCTGCCATCGGGAGGGGTCTGTCTTCTGCAGGGAAGGTCATGGCTCCTGGGCCTTGGACATCGTGTTGGCCTCTCATGTGTCTTTTGAAGAGCCCCAGGTGGCTTTTTTTTAAAAGATTTTTTTATATTTATTCATGAGACACAGAGGGAGGCAGAGATATAGGCAGAGGGAGAAGCAGGCTCCCTGTGGGGAGCCCAATGTGGGTCTGGATCCCAGGACCCCGGGATCATGACCTGAGCCAAAGGCAGACACTCAACTGCTGAGTCACCCAGATATCTTTGCCCCAGGAGTTAATACAACATTAACACAGCCCTGACTCCACTCACACCACCTGGCCTCTGGAGCAGATTTTGCAGGGTGCTGGTGCGGGCCATTGGTTCTCAGAGTGTGGACCCCAGACCAGCAGCACTGGCCTCCCTGGGAACATGCTGGAAATGCTGGAGCTGCCTGATGAGAGGCCGGGGGGTGATGTTGAGGCATGATCACAGCCTGAGATCCACTGTGGTTTGTCTAGGATCCTCCACCCAAAAATGCTGACTCTGTTGGGCCAACTACTCCCATAGGCCTTAGTGGCAGCACCATGGTGATTTCATCAAGAAAATTCCACCTGTGCATCTTTTCTCAGCCATTGGATCCCTGGCCCAGAACTGCACGTGCCTCCTCTGTCACCAGGCAGGGCCTGAAATGCAAGACTTGCCGCGAAAGACCCCAAAAGAAGTTCTGAGTGGGGAACAGAGTGGGGAAGAAACGCCTGGGAGAGGGGATCCCCCTGGAGACGTAGACATTATTCGAGAACACACCAGGGATCCGCTGGCTGTCCTAGACAGAGGTGGCGCTGGAGGGATGTCACACATGTGTGGCAAAGGTGCTTCCTGGTTCTGAATGTTTGGGCAGGAGGGGATCAGACACTCAGTCCCAGGAGGAGCCCTGCAGAAGTTTCAGGAAG
This sequence comes from Vulpes lagopus, assembly GCF_018345385.1. Taxonomy (NCBI): domain Eukaryota; kingdom Metazoa; phylum Chordata; class Mammalia; order Carnivora; family Canidae; genus Vulpes; species Vulpes lagopus. Next base: position 24,832,660 of record NC_054828.1, on the reverse strand, counting down.
CCCAGGCCCCATGAGGCGGGACAGGGGCATGTGCCAGAGCACCGCATGCTGGGCTCCTCTCCAAAACCCACGGAAGGCCCCTCACACCTCCTGCTTCGGGGTGGCATTGAGGGGACCGCAGTGGGACAGGGCCCGAGTGGAGGGAGACATCAGGAGTGGGCACCCGGTACTGCCTCCTAAAAAAATAAGCAGTTCTTGGTTATTTCTGGCAACTGTACCACGACCTTGGTTGTTCTGTCCAACTCTTCATTATCGAGAATTCCTTCCCTGGAAGAGAGAACAAGCAGAGTCGCTGGGCTGTGAGCAAAAGTTGGAGTGCCGCCGGGTCCTCTTCATGAAGGCCAGACCCAGGGAGCCCCACAGAGCCTTTCTAAGCGGCTGTCCAAGTCCTGGTTTCCCGTATGAGGAGGCTTCACCCTGGTGCCAAAAAAAAAAAAAAAAAGAAAGAAAGAAAGAAAAAAAAGTGTTCAGCAACTGTTCAGGGGACATTCAGAAGCGAGGAGGTCCTTACAGCCTGGTACTCACAGGTGATCAATCAGCGCTTGTTGGATGGATGGACGGACGGACGGATGGATGGATGGACCGCCGGCTTCTGCGGGGAGAGGACAGGCCCCGAGGAAGAGCCTGCCCACTGCCCATTGGCTCTCCTGCAGCTGGCTTTGCCCACGCATTTTCTTCCTCTCCAAACCCTCCTCTCCCTGCAGGGCTCTGTTCCAAGGCCGCCTACAGCACAAGCCCTTCCAAACACGGACTCATCATCCCTCCCAGGCCTGAATCCCACGTGGGCCTTCATCAGAGCTTTTAGGCTTTTAGCTTCCTGTGCTGTTAATCACATTTTTCTCTTTTCTTCCCTAGGAGGCTGTGAGTAATTGGAGAGCAGGGTCAGGGTCTGACTTTCTCTTTGCCTCCCCAAATCAGTCCGCACAGGGTCACAGAGCGGAAAGCACGCGGTAGACGCGGTAAAGGCTCTGAGAAGGACTGCTTGGCGGGGGAGGGGGGGGTGTTGGCTGGGATGCCCGAGGGGCGGCGTGACTCGCACCCGCCGCTGGGGGGGGGCGGGGAGCCCGCCACTAGGGGGCGCCCAAGGGGTGTGGGTGGGGTGAGGGAGCCCGGGCTGCGCCGTGCACCTGGGCCTCTCACCGGGGCCACCGTCTCATCCTGGGCATCACTTTGATCTGCTTCAGAGTCTCAAGGTGGGAGGTGACCTCCTGCCTCCAGGCTGGCCTCCGGCTGCCCCCCAACTCCCACATGGCAGCCAGAGTCACTTCCTTCCTTCCTTCCTTCCTTCCTTCCTTCCTTCCTTCCTTCCTTTCTTTCTTTCTTTCTTTCTTTCTTTCTTTCTTTCTTTCTTTCTTTCTTTCTCTTTCTTTCTTTTCTTTTTTCTTTCTTTCTTTCTTTCTTTCTTCTTTCTTTCTTTCTTTCTTCTTTCTTTCTTCTCTTTCTTCTTTCTTTCTTTTCTTTCTTTCTTTCTTTCTTTTTCATTCTTTCTTTCTTCTTTCTTTTCTTCTTTCTCTTTCTTTTTTCTTTCTTCTTTCTCAGATTTTATTTATTTATTTGAGAGAGAGAGCGAGCATAAGCAGGGGGAGGGGCAGAGCAAGAAGCAGACTCCCCACTGAGCAGGGAGTCCCACGTGGGGCTGGATCCCAGGACCCTGAGATCATGACATGCGCCAAAGGCAGACTCTTCACTGACTGAGCTCCCCCTACCCCACCCCGTGCCCCTAGAATCATTTTTCTGAAGTCCAAATGCGATGATGTCTCTAGTCTGCTTCAAACTTCATAATGGCTGCCTATTGGCCGCATGCTGGAGTCTAAACTGAGAGGCCTTTCCCAGTCCCCCTGCTTATCTCATTTATTTTGCCAGCTTCTGTCTTCCTTTACTAGAATGTAAACTCCGCGAGGGCTGTGGTTTGTTCGTGTTCACTACTGTGTTTGCAGCTTCTGGTGCCCAGCGAATTAGCTGAGTGAACGGATGGACGCCTCACCTCCTGCCAGGCCCTCCCATCTGCCTACCCAGGGCTGGCCATACTGAACCACTCGCATTTCTGCTCAGGTCTGTTCTCTCTGTTTCTGGGAACGTGGCACGTGCTGTTTCCTGGATCTGGAAGATTCTGTCCCCTTGTGTTCAAGTGGCTGATTCCTTACTGTTTGGGTCTTTCCTGAGACACCTTTCCTCACCCCTCAAACCTGGCAAGGACACCTCTCTGTGTCCCCAGGGGACCAGGAAGCCATCGCAGTTGGAATAGTTGTCATTTATTAAGCAGACAGGCCAGGATTTATCTACGTAATTTTTCAGACAGTATCTCATTTGTTGTCCCAAATAATACTCATACTCAACATATGGGGAAACTGAGGCTTGAGCACCTTCAATAACTTTCCTCAGTCACAAAGGAGTAGAGGCAGGGTTTGAACCCTATTATCTAGCTCTGGAAGCCACATTCTTATCTCTGAACTTGCTCTTCTAGGTCATTGAAGTTGCCTGTGTCCTTGTCTATCTTTTCTAGTAGATTATAGGCTCCTTGAGGTAGGGTCTCTACCCTATACACTATGGCTTTGTCCGGTGACTTGTGCTTAGCACGCATGACCTGACTTAGCACACATGAAGCACCCCATAAATACTTGGTGAATGAATGTACAAAGGACAGTGTTAAGGTTCTGAGCACATACAGACAAGGAAAACGGAGTCCCTGGCCCCCACCTCCACGTCCATCCAGGAAGCTCACCACCTACACCTGGAGGGTCTATACTGGCTTTCCCCCAAGGGGCCATTGATCTACCCAGGTGTGTACCTGGTTGCCTCAAAGGAATCCATCCTTACAAATATTATTTGGAAAGCAGAGGTCTGCAGCTTCCCCAATGTCAAAGATAGCAGATGAATGAATGAACAAAGCACGCTGGCTGCTTGGCATTCATGGGAGGTGGGATGTTCTCAGGTGAACAAGGAGGATTTTCTCTGTAACCAAAGGAGGAGATTGGAGTCCTGTTCCAGGAATCACTCCCTCCTACAGTCAGAGATCAGAGTTTCCCTTCTCGAAGATCTGGTGCTGCCTGGCTCTGCTGCCTCTTTAGCCTTGAGCAAGAGCTCCTTTAGCCCACTGTGAAGAGAACCCTCCCACCTCCGCCTCCAGATTTAGGTATAACATTATCTTCCAACAGTGAAGTAGGGGAGGCTGACAGTGTGCTGGGAGCAGGGAAGGTCACTTTCCGACTCTGGCACGGTTCAGAATGTTTTTTGTTCTTTGGAATTAGAGTTTCCTGTTTAAATGTCTGAGCGTCTGGGCACAGGGTGCTTGCTGAACTCTGACTAAGAGAAGCCTGTGATTGAATTATTTCAGACTATAATAAAAATATTTTAGGATGAAGTCCTTTGAGAATTCTGTCAAATGCTGAGTACACTTTTCTTGGTAAACACTTGAGTCTGCTGTGTCTTTTTGAGTCAGCTTTTACTCAGCGGTGTTCATCCTGAGGAAATTCAGACTTATCTTCAAAGTGATAAGCCCAGGTTGATTTCAGAAACCTCCTGGAGGGAAAGGAATCTGGTGATATCTCAGGAGCAGAGCTTCTTGTTTTAGCACAGCATTGCCCATCCACCCCCCCCCCCCACCTCCATCAACTCCCACCATCTTTAAAATAAATTACTGTGATGCATTTGAAATTACAATCTTCCAGGGGAAAAAAACTTATGAAGAGGTTGCCCTCCAGTTCCCCTTCCTCTGTTCCACCAAAGCCTCAATCCAGAGCATGTGGTGGTAGAGTGGGGTGACTGGGGGGAAATAGGGGGACCATGAGCCTCTTGACCTTCCCATGCTCACTGACCATACTGACTCCAGTATTTCTTCAATTACAATTGTTCTGCAGTAGCTCAAGGCAGATCCTCTGTTTTCTCCTGCTTAGGAGCAAATTAAGTAGACAAACAAAAATCTCTTAAGTAACTAGCATGAGTGAGATGCTGTGCTTTAGGAGGAGACACATCGATAGATTCAGCAGCATTTCCTTGCTCTCCAGAAGCTCATGGAACAAGTGCGGGCATAGCATTTCATAGACTGTATCTGCTTCTCCGGGCCACCCCGGCTTGTGGCTGCCACCGGTGAGAGTGCCACCGACGCACCTAAGAGTCTTGTCTAGTCTTAGATCTGTATCTGTTGGGATGGATTTGGCTGCAAGTAACAGAAAAACCAATAGAGAGTGGTTTGAACAAAAACTGGTGTTTATTTTTTCCTCACATTATGTCAAGCATAGAAGTTTGACAGCTTGAAGATGTCAGGATCAGTGACTCTTGAATTTCTGACCTCTTCTCAGGGTCCCGGGATGGCTGTTGCAGTGCCAGAAGTAGCACCTACATTCAAGGCAGGAAGAAGGAGAAGGGGAACTTCTGTTCTGTCTTTACCTTCACGGGGAAACTTTCCTGAGCTCCCGGTGGGCTTTTGCCTCATCTTCTAGAACAAAACTGTCCCATGGCATTCTGGAAAAACCATATCCCAGCCTCGTGCACTCCGTTTTCTACTGTATAGGACAGCCTGTGAGCAGGTTTTCTTTTCCTACTGATTATGGCTCCGGTTTCCTAGGAACCTGGCAACATGTTTCTGTGGGTCGGATTGGAAGAGGGCTGGTGTGGCAATGCAGCATGTCACTCTGCTGTCAGCCCCCAGCAGGTATGCTGACACCTGGATCCCTTACCCAACCTCCCTTCCTTTGGGGCAGCTCCTTTCCCCAGTGAGAATATTATTTTGGAGGAGTAGCCCGTTGTCCTTGATTTGCTAGAGGGTGGATCTAGCATAAGGCCAGATGTCAGCCTCTACATGCAGTGCAGTGATCCCCGGGAGCTCACACAGGGGAGACCAGGCATGATAGAATGTAGCAGGAGAATGACTTGTAGGGTGGTTGTGTGTGCGGGTTGGTGGAAGGCTGGTAGGAAAAGGGTAAGGACACTGCATGTGTCACAGGAGAAAGAACATTCGGTTCAGTCATTGATTTATTCCTTCATCCAACAAATATTAAGTTTTCCTTCCCTAGCTAGCAGAAACAGACTTGTCTGTTGCCTGTGAGAGCTCATTTCATGAAGAAGACTGACAGAGATAACGTAATGACTGTGATAAAGTGCAAGACTGTGGAAGGTGCAAGAAGGAGAGGGGTGTGCTGCTGGAAGGGGCCACTGGCTCAGGGAGGTCAGAGCTGGATGCATAGGGGTGAGGGGATCTCACCAAGTGGACGGAGGGAAGGCTGAGCATTGAGTGGATCTGGAAAGGGCTGACCGGGTTTGGGGAAAGGTGAGTGGTCCTGACATCCAAGAGAGGAGAGAATAAGCAAGGACTGGGACCACTATTTGCCAGCTCTGTGACAGGAAATTCTCACATTCTGAGCTTAAGTGTTGCTAGAACAGCTCTACAAGGTGAGAATTCCCTTAGTTTTGGCTCTCCTGAAGATGAATTCTGAGAGGAAGACTTAGATGCAGATAGTTGATGGGGAAGGTGATTCCAGGAAGCAGGAGGGAAGGAGACTGGAGAGGAAGGCAGGAAGTGAGGAAAAAACATGCAAAAGGTGATTTATGGAGATCACCTGCTGTGGCCACTGGGGCTCTTGTCTCCAGGGTTTCCTTGAAAGGCGTATAGAATGCCCCCGTAACATTTTACTTGAAGGAATGGACACAGATCAGGAGTGAGGGCCCCCCTGAAACACCTGCTACAGGTATTATATTCATTTAAAAGGTGAGGATCAGAAAATTTTAGCCTTTGCCCATTTTTTTTTTACTGCCAGTAAATTACAGAGTAGGGATTTGAACCATGAAAAACCCAGACCCTTACCGCCATATTATGCTACAATGGATGTTAGCATGAAAGTTGGTGTGATGTTTTTCTGACAGTCACTGATTATGCCAGACCTAAAAGTGATGCCAAGTCTGCTGCTGCCACAGCACCTGCATAAGGGGAGTCACCTCACTGGGAGCTAGTAAGGGATGACACTGCAAGCCACAGAGCAAACTAGTTGGCCTAACTCAAGTATAAAATAGTGAAAGGGATGACAACAGGGTCTGTGGTAGATGAAAGATAGTTGGCAAAAAAAAAAAAAAAAAAAAAGATGGCAGAAAATTCTTTGCAAAGTCTCTCATCAGAAATGGCATTTAAGTCTCTTCCTTCTAAATTCAGTCTGGTCTTAGTGACTGGCATGACCCATAGAATGAGGCAGAAGCAACTCTTTGGGCCCTTCAAAGTTTGCTCACAGGAATCTCCATAGCTCACAGCTGGGCGTCTTGGCTGGGACACTTGCTCTTGGTGTCCTGAGCTGCCATATTAGATGTCCATCTTCTCTGAGGCTGCCATGCTGGAGAGGCCCCAGGTAAGCCCTCTACTCGAGAGTGTCAGCTGAGCCTGGCCTCCCAGTGGTCCCCGTCAAGGTGCCAGATGCATCAGAGACCCACCAGACCAGGCCTCTTCCAACCGACTGCCACCAACCTCTGTTGATGCCACATGGAACAGATGAATCACCCCACCGCCCATAGTTTTGACCTACAAAAGTGTAAGATGAAGTAATATTCTTGTTATTTTAAGTTTCTAAGTTTTGAAGTAATTTGTTCCTCAGCAATAGATAACTGGAACATAGCCTCTACTTTCTGTTTCCTGTAGTCACTGAAGTCTTACCCTTCTTAGAAGGTGACGTACCATCTTTAAATTTAGGCCAAAATGCAGCTGTTTCGACTAGGTTCCGATATATACATATTTAGAAATCATTGAGAAGTTTGGGCCCCTCTTTCTTTTTCTCCATGATCCTACATCTGGGATTTGAGATCAAACGACTGAAGAATCTGCCCCTAGGAGGAGAAAGCACTCTCCGGTATCAGCATTGAATTTAAGTGGAGGCCTAAATCTTCACAGGCAATCTGTAAACATCCACCTACAAAGCAGTAGGAATGATGCATATGGTAAGGAGATTTCCAAGGGGGGTTAGCAGGTAAAGCAATGACTGTGGATGAGTTTTCTGAGAGAAAATAAAGCTGAAAGTACAAGAAAAATTTGGGGAAATGCCCACAGCTGAAGAGGCCAGGGGTCTGAGGCGACCAGCTGACTGCTTGGAAGGTGAGGAGCTGGTGTGCTGAGTTCACGTCCAGGTTCGAGGAGGGATTCCAGCAGGAAGCACTGGTGTCCCATGCCACAAGTGAGGTCCAGGAGACTGGCCATTTGGATGAGGCTGCTGCCTTCCTCACCTTGCAAGTAACCTCATCACAATTTCTTGTGACCTCACTCACATAGGTATGTTGGAAAAATGACATCTTTCACCAATTGTGTAACTAATTTGGTCAGGCATCTCACCTCTTTGGGGGCAAAGACATGACATGGTTTATAAATTTTTTTCGATAACTACAGCCAGTTGTGTGTTGACGCACCCTTTTTCCTCTGGGTGGGGATCCCCCTAATGACTCATTGGTCCATTTCCATAACTTTTCAGTAATGTCGTGTTATTGCAACAATCTAGTTCTGATTGCCAAGACTTAGTACTGTTTACTTAAAAAATCTAATCCCGTAACCTATGTCTTCCGTTTACCCATTGCTGTGTGTGTGTGTGTGTTGTATGCTTGTGCATATGGTAGGGTCTGTCATCTTATACCCTCTTGGTTTCTCCAGAATGCACATCTCTGTGTTCGTTGGGACTAGCAGGGGGAAAGAGAAAGGCCTCAAAGTTTCCATGGATGGCTGCTGTCCTTTTTCTACTGGCAGTCACTGCTGTTAGATCTTGCCCTTGCGGTGCTTTCCACCAACTGCTGGCTGTCTGGAGGTGGGACAGGGCACTGGTTGGTTTCTCAAGGGTCTTGGGGTGGGTGGTCTTATTTTTACACACTTGCTTGGTTTTTATCTTTTCTGGTTGAAGATCCTCAACCGAGGGCTCCCTTCCCGAGGCATGCTTCCATTACAAGGCAATTGGGCTTTTTTCTGAGTCCTTAGTAAATTCCAGCCATCCTGAAAGGGTCTTTCACAAATGTTACCTGATCAAATCCTCTTGACTCCACGGGGAATAGAGGCTGAGAAGGCGACGTCTGCCCAGGCCACCCCCACGGTCAGTAGCTGTGCTAGGATTTTCATCCAGTTCTCTTCTTGTCTAATGTTTGTACACATTGTACACATCCTTGCAACTATCACTTCTGCTGTTGAGTCTCCTTTTAAAGATAACTCGGGATACCTGGGTGGCTCAGTGTCTGCCTTTGGCTCAGGTTGTGATTCCGGGGTCCAGGGATCTAGTCCTGCATCAGGCTCCCTGCATGGAGCCTGCTTCTCCCTCTGCCTGAGTCTCTGCCTCTCTCTGTGTGTCTCTCATGAATAAGTAAATAAATAAATAAATCTTTTTTATAAAAAAAGGATGTGGTAACCCAAAGTTCACACACTTTTCCAAATACAGCCGAAACTTGGTTTTGGAAAAACACACAATGCCCAACTCTGACAGCGGTGGCTTTGCTACCCTTTGACTCAGTGGGGGCAATGGGTGAATGTTGCCAACAAATGGCCACAGTGAATGGCTGTATTTCTTCTCAGGGTTATTATGGATAGGATGGCCTCTTTATCTTATAAATATCATAGAGGTGACTTTTCTGGAAGTCATTTTAAGGAAAAGTATAATCATAAATACTCCCAGAGAAGCACAGCTATAGATTCCTGCTCACTACTCATTTTGTTTTTTTCCAGATCTTTTTGAAAGTCAGCAACTTGCCATTTTTTCACTTGGAAGAAATGAGTCATTTGCAAAGTTAGAGATTTCTTTGTGTACTCCCTTGTTTTGGATCATGTTGAAGTATTCATTTATATCAAAAGTTGGTTTTGGTCTTCACATGTCCTGTCTATCATGATAAATGCCTGCTTTTCTACTGGCTGTAGTTTGAAGTTGTCAGGTTAGGTTTGGGGCAGATCTGAAGTAGGACCAGAATCCAGAGGAAACAATGACTTCCAGATGAGGTCATTTATCAAACCTGGGATTTCCACTCAGGCAAGTCAAGAATTGGCACCATAAGTTTGTACAATAATGAGGTAATTTAAATCAGATTTAATCAACATTCTAGAACATACTAGAGGGTGCCGCTTGATGTTTGAGTGGGACAAGGACAATGAAATGGCTATTTAAATATCATTAAAGAAATAGATGGAAGTCATTCTTGAAGAGGTGGCATCTACTAAAATCCCAAAAGATTCAAGTATGGTTGAATATTGTCACATCAATAAATGCATATCTGCAAGAGAATTTTCTTAAAGATTTTATTTATTTATTCATAAGAGACACAGAAGGAGGGGCAGAGACACAGGCAGAGGGTGAAGCAGGCTCCCTGTCAGAAGCCTGATGCAGGACTTGATCCCAGGACCCAGGGATCATGACCTAAGCCAAAGGTAGATGCTCAACCCTGAACAAATCAGGGAGGGTGCACAGCAGATGCTGGCCGCAAATTTTAGCCACCCAGGTGCCCCCTGCAAGATAATTTTTAATGGTAGGAATGATATTCCTTTGAGTCAACATTGTAAAAATTATTTAACCAATCTCTACCACAGGGCATTAAGCTGTTTCTAATTTTTAGTTATTATAAACAGTGCCACAATAAACATCCTTGACTGCCGACGCCTATCTACTAGTTCCTTATGGTAAATTCCCAGGAATGAATCTGCTGAGCCCAAGGGATGTGCATTCCAAGGGCTTTAAGTAAAATATCCTTAGAAAGATACTACATACTTACATTGTCACCAGCAGCGGTGGAGGTGCCCAGGTGTCCCTGTGTTGACACTGCCAGGAAGATATTTTTCTTTTAGAGAAATTCAAGGTCAATGAGCCACTAAGCCCAGGAGGTGGAATAAGTACTTTTCAGAATGCATACTTCAAACAGAGAGGTAGATGACATCCTCATTCCCCCTTAATTTCTGGTGTTTGCTTTTTCACATCAAACGTGTAGATGGAATATGTCCAAAGTTTGGAATCAGCTATTTAATGGCTGTGGCTATGATGTCATTTGGTGTTGCCAACCACCTGGGAATCCTCAGCCTGTGAGTTTAGAACTGGGCTCCACTTACTGAGGTGGGCCTTGGAACATGGCCCTGACGGATGCTGCCCTGGGGTTCTGTGAGCCTTGTCTGCCCAGGATGGTCAGGGTTTGGGCAGACAGGTCATTCTAGAGTCAGCTCTTCAGGGTCCTGGCAATACACAGGCAGGTAAGCAACACATTCTTACGTGACTAGGGACAGCTCTCAAATCTTGGAATAACTCAAGTGCAAATGATTGATTTTATAATTTTTTTTGATTTTATAATTTTAAAATTATTTTTGATATCAATTTTTATAGCAAACATTTATCAAGAGTGGCTGACCAGAATGCCTGTAAGATGGGACATTAGAGATACCAAGGATGAAGGGTGTTTTTTGTTGTTGTTTTTGTTTTGTTTTGTTTTGTTTTTGCATTTCCACAACAGTCTTTTTTTGACAACCTCTTCTTCCTACCCTAATTCATTTTATATTTTAAAAATCTGGCCACAAATTTTAGCCTCAGAATGGTCCTTCACCTCTGGCTGTCCCACCTCCTTTCTGGACCTCTGCAGAATGCCTCAGACTGGGAGGCATTGTCATAACATGGTGGCTAAACAAGCACTAGGCTAGCCTGGTTCAAATCCCAGCTCAGCCAATTGCTCTCTGTGTGACACTGGACATGTTCCTTAAAATCTCTCTAAACTAGGAGGTTAATGCCTAGCTCATAACGTGGCTTTAGGGATTAAATCAAATGAAGTAATATTGGCAACAGGGAGTCATAGAATAAACGCTATCGTTGTAATCATGAGATGACATTGATCATAATTTCCAACTCCCAGTCTCTCTGAGCCAAGGTTGTAATCATCAGATGACATAGATCATGATTTCCAACTCCCAGTCTCTCTAAGCTTAGGTTCTGAGGGGGTTTTGGATTATAGTGATTTCTCCGATTGCTGATTGATTTCCTAGATTACTGGGGAGTTATCATTCCCTTTGTTTCCCCTCATATCCTGCCTGGCCTGAAGCCCCTTTCCAGGCACAACAGCAGACACTGATGTGTGCCACCCAAACCCAAGCCTTGCTTACAATAATCTCAGGTGCAAACCGAAGGTGGTTCTTACCAGCTGAACAAATCAGGGAGGGTGCACTGGGGGCAGGCTCAGTGGTTGGGACTGGACAGCCTGGAGAATAAAAATCTGTAAAACTATTAAAGAAAGATACCTTTAGACTGCAAATGGACTTTGCCCACCTGTTTCTGGAGCAGAAGAAGAGCATGCCTGGCGATGCATGGAAAATGACACACACACACACACACACACACACACACACACACACAAATACATGACCTCACAGAGCAGGGATTCAGTTCATGGAAAATGTTGTCCCCAGAGGAGACACAAACTGAAGATGGGGTTTTGCCAAGGATCTAGAAGAAGTTGTTAAGAGAGTGTCATAATAATGTGTGCCCAGAAATCAGTGGGAACATCCTGAACCTTTTGAGGTTGCCCTCAGGGAAAATAATCACTCTAGTGTCACAGTCTTGTCCTTGTGCGCTGCAGACAAGCCCTCCTCAGGCCTCTTCACCTCATCCTTGAGCATCTCTTCTTCTTGGAACCTTAGGGTCTAGCTGGTAAGCCCCCTCATTCTTGGTTTTTCCTTTTCTTCTTTCCAAGAGTCTGGCTATGGACAAGAGAATCATGAGCTCATACTTCTATATGGTTTATACTGAACTCCTTTCATCCTTGCAACAACCTGTGGGAATGGCAAGGCAGCTCTAGCTGTATCCATTTAATTGAGTTTTGAATAGTTCAGAGGACTAATGTCCTGAAATCCTCATTTTCTTTGCATTTTGCCATGAGTTCCAACTTGAGATGTGCTGATATTTTACTAACTGGTGAAGTTCATGGATCACCATCATAGAGAGCACTTACCTTCAGACGGGTGTCTTCAATAACTGCTGGTGGTAGAATTTTTCACAATGTGGTGTGGTCATGAGAGAGAGAGATTTGGGGGGAATTTTCTTTAGCCTTTCAGATCACAAGACTATTTGCTCACCTTGCAGGGGGTTTAGGTGATGGTTTGAGAGGGCAGATCAAGGGACAGGTCAAGTGAAAGTAGATGCTGCCATGGAAATGCCCCCATCCTCTCCCATATATTATTCAAAGTTTTTTTTATTTTTGGTAGCATCAGATAGAAATAAAATATTTGAGGCAGCTGACCTAGATTCTGAATGTGAATTCCAGGGAGATAACTCTAGGAAGATAAAATGGAAATGATGAAGTAAATGGCTTTAGTGCAGGAGTCACTAGACTTACAAGAAACTGCAGTATGTCCAACCTGGCAGGGGAATCCTCCTAAAGACACACTATTAGGTTGCAATTAATTAATTAATTAATTATAATTTATTTTTGTGATCTCTATATCCAACATGGGGCTTGAACCCTGGGATCAAGAGCCACACACTCTTCCTATTGAGGCAGCCAGGCAAGGAGACCCCAGGTTGCTTTTAAGTTGGGTTTGATTTAAATAGTAGTAAAAGAGGAGCACCTGGGACCTCTTGATTTTGGCTCAGGTCGTGATCTCAAGGTTCTGGGACTGGGCCCTGCGTGGGGCTCCATGCTCAGCCGGGAGTCTGCTTGAGACTCTCTCTCCCTCTGTTCCTCCCCCTGTGTACTCTCTTTCTCAAACAGATAAATTTTAAATAACGGTAAAGGCACAGATGTGTGTTTGTATTTTAGTTACTAGTTTTGGCATTGTTTTATTGCATGATGTGAGTTTCCAAGAGCAGAATGCCCATGACAAATCACTGTGGAAAAAGACTTTGACTTAAGATGGCTCAATTTTTGCTGATTGTCCAGGAAGCCAATTAAAGGATGAGGTGGTGGTGGCTAGCGGGGTTTGCCAATGGTGTAGTTTTTTCCAGCTCTGTAGAACTCGGGCTGCTTTGTTCATGTGGCCAGGAGGTGGTCTTCCCGTGGTGGCTGCCGGGTCTCCATTCTCTACCTACTCTAGAGCTCCGTGTCTTGCTTCTGTGGGCTTGCTGCTCTCGATGGAGGGGTGTTTCCAACTCTGGCAGGAGAATTAACTTCTGGAATAGTGTCCAATCTGGTGAAACATCAAGTGCCACGACGCATGTCCATTACAGGTGACATCACTAATGCCCAGTCAGGATTCAGAGGTTTTGTATTTAAGCCATTTAGCTTAATTTTAGGTGGGCGGCATGTGCACTGCCAGCTGGGGCTGTATTCCATGGACAGGAATGAGCCTGGAGGGTGCTCCAGAAGGACTTGGTGGGTGATGAATATCTGAAGTGGGTGTAGGCCTGGTGGAGTCTCATCAATATAGTCTTCATTGTGCTTGTGGCAACTTTTACAGGTGGGGATTATTTGGGGGGCAAGACCCAGAGTGATCATATACATACTTGCTGATTTGTGGAAGAGAAGTTTACCTGCTTATATACTGATGATGCTGTCTCAGTCTGCAATGTTTCTGAAGGGGTGCATCGAAGAACGGTAAATGTAGTTGACTCTGAGGAGAAGGACAGATATTCCGGGATGGGAACAACACCACTTTTCAAAGCATTGTTTACTAGTGCACATATTCCTCTTCCATTTCGTTAATCAGGCTAGTTTTCTCTAGCGGTATTAGGGCTACTGGTGTGATCTTAGCCACATACCACCAAACATCGCCGAATTTTGTGTTTCTTATTTGCAGAACAAACGAGTTGAGTTAGAGACCTTTTAACATCTTTTCTAGCCCCTTCTAAGGATTCATTTTAAGACTGAAGTACTTTAGGAAGTTGGTTGTACCTAAAAGCACTTTTCATCTGAGATGTTTAAGTTGGCCACGACGCCTGCATGGTGTTTTGCAACCTCGCCAATCCTGCTCCACAGAGCGCCAAGACAATGCAGATGTCTAAGGTCAATCACACATGCCTCCTGTCTCCTAACGTGGCCAGAAAGGGAGAGTGTGTATCACTTCCAGTAGATCCAATAGATGCAACAGATCTTCCTGTTTGTGCGGACGGGTGGAGTTATTAAAATCCTTTTAAGTCAAGCCAAAAACTGGGATTTAGGCCAATGGCTGGAGGAAGCCAGTAGCCTATTTGATCAGGATGCATGAAATCTTCTAGGATCTTCCATCAAATGGCCTTGTTTTCAGAAGCTTTCCTCTTGCTGCTCATTGATACCAAGCAGTCCTTTGAAAGCTGCTATTGAATGATGGCTGGTTGGCATTCTCCAAAAAACACTTCCAGGATGGAAATAGTCATTCTTTACTGAAGCCAATGAGCTTAAATACACAGTCTTTTCTTCCCTCAGTGGGGGACTTTAATAGGTTGGAATTTACTGTTAACATTTGTTTGAGGCAAACTGATAAAACGGGGTCACTTCTGGGAAGGGTTGCTGATGTGCTGACTAAGGCAAAGCTTGGCTTCCTCAGAATTGTGTCCTTGGGGTGACTGATTTGGTGTACACTGATGGACCTGGCTGGTGGCTCAGGAAAGACTTTACTGGGACCATTGCTCTTGTATGCGTGTGAAGCCACTGAGGTCTTCAGGAAGGTTTGCACCACAGACAGAAACTCCATTTTGTTGGTGCTCGGTGATGTTTAGGCTCCCACGGATGGGTCATTCTAACCAAATTTAAGAAGCTATTGAATTCCAGAATGTCCATTTGTTCATTATACTTAATGTGTCTCTTCCTAGTGGTTTATGGAGGGAACCAGAAGGCCAGGATTTGGAAGCTGAAGGCTGCGTGAAATCAATGCCACTGGTAATGTAGGTAGAATTTTCCTGATGGAATTTACAGGTAGTATAGTACCCAGATTGGCCGGGATCGAGTTCCAGCTCCTATTAGGTTGGTGACATTGGAGAAGTTTCCTTAAATTCTTTCTCTGCTTCTGTTTCCTTATCTGTGAAACTGGTGTAATTTCATTGGATGTTTTCAAAGTTTGGCATAAGGATGAGATGTGACATGTATGGCATCTAGAACAATGGCCAGCATATAGTAAGCACTAGAAGCATTCATGGGTGTCATCATCCATAGGAGGGGTTGGCAAATCTTTCTGTGAAGATGAAGAGTCAGACGGTAATATTTCAGGCTTTGCTGGCCATACGGTCTCTATCTCAACCACTTGATTCTGCTATTACAGCACAAAACAGCCATAGGCAATAGGTAAAGAAATGGACACAGCTGTGAAAATAAGGAGTGGGCAGGATTCTGTCCTTGGGCTTGGTCTACTGACCCCTCATCTATAGAATCCCTGTGATACTGGAGCCCCAGGTGGAATTACCAAATGTGGGCAAGGGTCCGAGAAGAGGATTGTTTAGTCTTTATCCTTAAGGTAATAACCCTCCCATTCTTTGGGATGTCGGAAGGGTGGATGGGGAGACTAAGGAACCCATTCTCATAGTGTGAAGTTGGCAAAATTGGATTCCCATGACCTTTAGTGCTTTTTCCTCAACACTGAGCAGCTCAGTGCTCGCACGGAAAGCAAGAATCTGTTATGTTCACTTGAGAGGAAAGAGGGACATAAAGTCCTACCCAAGCACGAGCTGCCAGTGAGGAATATTAAAGAATCATGAAGGATGGAGTCTCCACTAAAAGGGATCTTCGTGGTCAACTATCAGATGTTTCTGTTTCTATCCACTCAACTGTGGTCCATCCAAGGAGGAGTGTGGTGAGTCCTGAACTGGCCTTCACTAAGAGTAGCCTTCAGTGATGGCATCCATGGCAGCCAGGGTCAGAGCTGCCCTTAGATCTGTAAGATGGCCGTGCCCTAGACCGCACACTTTTAGACAAATAAGCAACAGATCCCAAAGACTTCTTCTTAAATTTAATTTCAGTCTCCTAAGAAATTTTTTTGAAGGTTTGGCCAAAAACTGGGCAAAAAGGAATTATGCAAGAAAATTGCTTGAACCAAACTGGACTCCTCTGAGCCTAAGGATATGGGGTGGGAGCGCTGGGTTTGTGTGGGAAGAGGAGAAAATCACAGGTCTGCTCTGAGGACCCAGAGACAGTTACTGCTTTTGTTTAAAGTTGGCTGCCCCCAGTTGCTAAAAGTGGGTGTCTAGGCAGGAGCTGGGCTCCCTGAATAATTATAGTTCCTGCCACCCTTTGGCTGGGAGGATGTGGTTTTAGCACTGCTTAGAAATCCTGAGTCAGAAGAGTAAGGTGTGGCTTGGTGGGGATGGAGGGGAATCCCCTATAGTTTTAGGGTCAGGGAATCACTTGGTTGCGGCCATAGGACCTGGACACAAACAGGTAGAGATTCAGACTTAGCATTCCTAATTGTATATTAAACACCTTAGAAATATCCAGACCCATGGTATGTGGCCTCTCTTTGGAGTCTCATTTTAAGCCTCAGAAATGTTAGGAGTAAGCCTGGCTAAATTCACAGCACCTTGTGTTCCTGAGTCACCTGATTTCCCTGGTTTTGCTCCTGAACATATCCCTTCTAGATATGTAATCAACACACACTTAACATTGATGAATGCTCTCCTGGCTGGGCTACACTCCTTTCCCTTAGAGTACCTTTCATGCATCAAATTTTACCCATTTTACGTAGGTCAAAGTAAATCCAAAAACCCAGGGTTCTCATTCTGTGCTACCATTGTGTGTGTGTGTGTGTGTGTGTGTGTGTGTGTGTGTGAGAGAGAGAGAGAGAGAGAGAGAGAGAGAGAGAGATAGGCTGAGATAGTACACATACGTGTATATATATGTGAGTGTGTATATATACATGCATGTATATATACATATGTACACACACATATGTTGTTGAGTTTTTAAATTTTGTCTTCCAAAATTGTCTCCTGTATTTTCTGAATAGAAGGAGGATTGGGGTAGTGGGTACATGGACCATATATTTGCCACTCTCAATTATTCAGTTAATAGAGTTGAATTTGGAATTAAGCGAAAAATACTTTCTGTGCAGCAGAAATAGACACTGTATTAGTTATCTGTTGCTGTTTAATACATTTCCCTTGCTTGAACACAGGTAATCATTTATTATCTCACAGTCTCTGAGGACTAGTGACTGAGGAGTGCTGGCTTGGCTGTGTTCTGGCTCAGGACCTTCACGAGGTGATCAAGATGCCATCACAGGCTGCCATCATCTGAAGGCTCGACTGGTCAGGGAGTTCTGCTTCCAAGAAATCTCATGGCTGACCAAGTGATGCTGGCTGCTGCCGGGGGAACTCAGTTCCCTGCTGTGCACACTCCCCACTGGGCAGCTTAAGTGTCTTCATAACGTGCGCTGGCTGCCTTTGGAGTGTGTCGTCCTAAATGCCATTGTGGAAGCAATAATGCTGTTTATGACCCTACTGTTATTTCTGCAGGTCAGTCCTGATTTAATAGTTAAGGTACCAGGGCATGGCTACTAGAAAGTGAGGATCATCCAGAGAGGGTCATCTTGGAGGCTGGCTACTGCTGATATTATAACATCCCTGGGTAAGATGTGACACCTGCAGACCCAAATCGGACCTATTCATGCCTTATTTTTGTGAACATTGCCCTCTCTGTGCCATGAGCCTATAGATGTTGCCACCACATGGTTCAGCTACATCTCCGCACCAATGCCCAAAAAGGTCCTTGGACTTGGGACTTTATAATAACCACAAAAAAGAGTGTTTGATGACTAAATCCAGACAGTCAGAAGTCCACATGAATATGTGTACATCCGATTCAGCATACCACACAAGATTATACACAGTATTGTCCTGATGATGTCAACCACTGATACTTCCTTGTTGTAGAACTGGCCACAGTCACTGCCCTAGAGACCTATGGCAATGTGTCTGTCCTACCCCTGATCTTCTTCACTGGTTGACCTTTGATGACTTCTGCATCCCACTCGGTCCATTGTATTTCTCAATTTTAATTCAGCTGACGTGGCAGTTGGAAAGATTCTCTGTATTGCTAAAGATCATCTTTAAAGGACCAAGTCCTACTGGCAGAGTCCCACGAGCTTCATGAACTGTGTTTCTAGTGCTAGATCCTTGTATTCTCATTCGCTCACTCACTCATTCTTTCACTCATTCAACTGTGACCATGTGTGCACTCTGTGCGGGGCTGGTGTGAAGCGCTTTGCTCTCTGGTTGGCTATTGTGCGAGGGGTCAGACACCGCAGGACTCAAATGCTCAAAGGCTGGGTGCTCTTTCACTAGGGGAGGCTCTGCTAATGGCTTCTGCCAAGCATCCTTCTACAAAGTGCCAGAGAAAGCTGCCTGCAGCACAGTGGGACCAGATTTGAGAGATGGCTCTCATTGTGGGTGGAGAACAATGATTTCCAGGCCAACTCTATCAAATGGATCCCCTGGAAAGGTCCTTCTTATTGTAGTTTTTTTTTCCCATTTATTTTTATTGGAGTTCGATTTGCCAACATGTATCACCCAGTGGTCATCCCGTCAGGTGCCCCCCTCAGTGCCTGTCACCCAGTCACCCCATCCTCCCGCCCACCTCCCCTTCCATTACCCCTTGTTCATTTCCCAGAGTTAGGAGTCTCTCATATTTTGTCACCTTCTCTAATTTTTTCCACTCGTTTTCTCTCCTTTTCCCTTTATTCCCTTTCACTATTTTTTATTTTCCCCAAATGAATGAGTCCATATAATGTTTGATGTTTGTCCTTCTCCGATTGACTTACTTCACTCAGCATAATACCCTCCAGTTCCATCCACGTGGAAGCAAAAGGGTATTTGTCATTTCTGATGGCTGAGTAATACCCCATTGTATATATAGACCACACCTTCTTTATCCATTCATCTTTTGTTGGACACCGAGGCTCCTTCCACAGTTTGGCTATTGTGGACATCGCTGCTATAAACATTGGGGTGCAGGTGTCCTGCCGTTTTGCTGCATTGAATTAGCTTTTTAAAAAGGGGGAGTGGCTCCTGGAAGCAGGTAGCACGACAGTAACATGAAGGGTCCACTGAAAAAGATTGAGGAAACAGAAATAGGAGACAAAGCAGAAGTAAATACTTAGAAAGAGCGTGCCTCTGGGGATGTTCACAGAGGCAGGGCAGGCTGTCTCACACGTTCTTGGTTAAGAGCCCATATGAGCCTGGTGTAGTCATTACCCTGCTTTTAGGGCTGGGCACAGAAAGTCTGGTCTACTAGAGGGACCCTCTGTTCATAAAGCTCTATAGGGGGTCTGGGGACAGAGACTATGCGACCATGTGAAAGTGGATGCTCTCTGCTCAGAGAAGTGACCTAGAAGGAGAGGGGAGGCCTTTAGAACTCAGGGGGGTGATGACAGCTTGATCTTCCATTTCGCCAACTCAGACCTGTGAAGTCAGCTCAAAGCTTAGCTGTCAGTGGAAGGAAAGGAGCCTCCAGGACCATCCAGATTGTCAACCCTGGGGTGGCTATGAGAGTCTGCTTTGATGTGGACTCTAAGAAGTCACTCTGAATTGATAGGTCAATTGTGTAGTCTTCTCCTGTGTGCGTGTGTGTGTGTGTATGTGTGTGTGTGAGGGTGGTGGTGACCTGCTGGTCCAGAATCATTAGTTTCCTCCTCAGTTTGAACCCTAATGAAGGTGTGAGTGAGTACTCACCTTGCTTCTCTTTGGCCAAAGGAAGGAGGGTTTTCTAGGCCTTCCCCATCCAGCTCCCCAGGCTGTCTTTATGCCACACCCCAGAACAGTTTTTTAAATTTCCTAATTCCCCAAAGAGAGCTCTTCTAAGGGGAAAAGAAATGAACTATTTAATTATCATGTTTAATTCCCGGTTCAGAGTAGGTGCATGGGGAAGGGGTAGGGGCGGCTTTATCACACAGACCATAGACCCCCCTGTTACTGGGGGGCCCCGTGTGTCTGGTCTGTGACAGCACACGACTCCCCAACACCCTTTCAGGCTTTCACATCAGAGAACCTGGTGTGAACCTAAAAGGCAGTTGGTTACCCAGCCACATATGATGGGGACAGGGAAACTTCACATTTTTTGGCAGCTTGCTCTGACCCGGGGATCCAGGCAAACCCTCTTCACCAGAGGACGTCCTCTGACCGCCCCGCGCAGTCCATGTCTGTGCTCTGTCATCCACGAGCAGCCAGCTTGACTCAGGGGCTCGGTGGGAATCTTCCACTCTGGAGTTTGAGGTGGGGAGTCATTCCTGCACCCTCGTGGGCGTGCATCTCACACGCGGCCCCAAGCCACTTCAGGACTGTCGCTCTCCCTTCCCCTGACCTCATGCCCTCTGACTGCGCTGCTATGGAAGATTCGGCCGTTCTTTGTCCCAGAGCTCCACAAGGACAGCCATCTCGCAGGTGCTCGCCTTCTGGTCCTACAGTGATGAGTCCCCTTTTGCCACTTGGATCCGACAGTCCCAACCTCTGCAACTTTGCACCCGAAGCCACGATGCAATCTCCCTGCTTTTTCTTTCCTGTTTGCCTCTTTCAATTATTATGAACTTGGAATCATTTGAGAGAGTACAGCCAGCAGGCCAAGCAGCTGAAGGGGATTCTGGGAGTCTGGCTGGTTTGGGCTTAGCTGCTGTGGGCTACCTCTGGAGGTGCTTCTGGGAGCCACACTGAGCAAAGGGGCACCACATCTTCGGTTTCAGTCACAGACAGGGATGTGAGCAATGCTTAAAGCTCGACCAGGGTGGAGGGTGGGGTGGGGTGGAGACAGGGACAGAGTCTCGGCTACTACTTTGTGGGATAAGATCTCCTCTCCCTTTCCCCTCCTTCCCTTCCCTGCATGTACTTATGTATGTGGCCCTGCATGCACGCATAGGTCCGCGTGCATCTAAGTCTGTCCATATGTATGCACGTATTTATATGCATACACACAAATGAATCAAAATGAAATAATTCAAGCTCTGCTTTCAAAATGACAGTTTTAGAATTGCTTATTAAAACATTAAAACCGATTTTTGAAACAAAAGGAAAATGAAAACAAAAGTCCCTGTTTTACTGGTACAACGAATGTCGCCAGAGTTTGGGGAAGCTGGGGTCAGGCAAAGCCTGCACATCTGTCACCCTATGGGATTAACCATGAGCCAGGTTGGGCACCAGGTGGAAGGCAAGCATGTGGGAAGATAAGAAAGTTCAAGAGGCCAGAGGCTCTGGCAGGTGAGTGTGATCTGGGTTTGCATCTACGCTCTTTCCCCAGGCGTGCCTGTGTGATCTCGGACACATCGCTTCCCCTCTCTGGGCCTCTGTTTCCCCCTGTGTACCCCTAAGTGACCCACGAGCTCCTTGCAGAACTATCATTCCTCGACTTACAATCATAAGGCAGTAGAATCTGAGGACTGTGGTCATGGGCCAAGTGTCATCTCAGGGCCCCAAGTATATCGGCACCGGGGAGGATGATCATGTGGCCTTGGCTCTATTCTGACATGCAGAGGTGAGGATGGCAGTGATTTGGGGCTGATACACTTGCCAAATGGATTTTCCTCATCATTTCCAAATGAGGCCCACAGTGAGTGTGGCCAGGGACATCCCACTAGGATCTCTAATTCTGACTCCTCCAGCTCTCTGATCTTGGGCACAGAACTATATGACATTTGCCTTCTGGGGTTTCTGTAGCCAAGTATGTCTCTTGCTAGGTCAGAGTCTGGACTGTGCCTCTGGCAGTGGCTGTTCACCCCGAGACAGTGAGAACATCGCACAGACTTCGTAGTGAGCGAGGATGAGAATCCTGACCCACTGGCAACAGCAGGCCAGAACTCAGAGCCATTTTCTTAATAAAACATCTTAATGAGTGCAAAGAAGCAAATCGGTTTTCCAGAAAACTTTTGACTAGTTTCTTGGAAGTGTTTTTAATAGCTTCACAGCTATAAACATTTTTGTCTTGAATTGAAAGGCTGAGTGGGTCCACTGAGCATTCTGTGTTTTGGAAGTGTTTCCTTTGGATGGCATTCAAAGCAGCAAAATCCTATTATAAATCCTAATTTGGAAAGTCCCCATTTTGACTATTCAACTAAGGATTAACTTCATATTTGTATTAAATGAGCAAGCAACTTCTCTCATTGATGTATTTATAGGGATAATATTTCAAGATTTTGAATTTATGTTTTTCACTTAGGTCACTTTTGGGGTTTTCTTTTTTGAATCACGGTTAAAATGTAAAATGAATAAAAATATAAAACTTTTGCATATAGGGATGCCCGGGTGGCTCAGCGGTTGAGCATCTGCCTTCAGTTCAGGGTGTGATCCTGGGATCCGGGATCGAGTCCCACATTGGGCTCCCTACAAGGAGCCTGCTTCTCCCTCTGCCTGTGTCTCTGCCTCTCTCTTTGTGTCTCTCATGAGTAAATAAAATCTTAAAAAAAAACCCTTTTGCATATAATCTCACTCCTTATAACTAAGTACTTATACTACTATTTTTTTGTATTTGCAAGTGACAACCCATCTCAAACTAGCGTATGAGGGAGAGAGAGAGAGATAGAGAGAATCTGCCAGCTCAAAAGACAGTAATGTTAAATAAAACCCGGTAACAAGGTGGCTTCAGCATGGCTGATGATCCAGGGACTATCAGGGTGCTTTATCTTTGTCTCTTTAATGGGTTCTCTTCACGTGGTAAGCAATATTAGCCACTGGTATCTCAAGGTGTACCTTATATTTGTGCACCAACCTACATGAGAAAAAATTATCTTCTCAGATATTTCTGTTCAGCTATGTCCTACTCTCCTCTCTGGAGCTGGTCTGCTCACTGTAGCCACGAGCATGACACCATCTGATTGATCAGGCCTGGGTGACATGTTCTCATTCATTCTACAACTCATATAGTGGGCTTCTGTCTTTTTTTGGGGGGAGGGGCTTCTGTCTTTTTTTCGTCTGTTTCCTTATTTATTCTATTTTAAAAAACGATTTTATTTATTTATTTGAGTGAGAAGAGAGTATGAGTAGGGAGACAGAAGGAGAGGGAAAAGAAGGCTCCTGGATGAGCAGAGAGCCCCCCTCAGGGCTTGATCCCAGGACCCCGGGATCATGACCTCACTTAACCAACTGAGCCACTCAGGTGCCCCCGTTTCCTCATTTCTAAACATAGTGAGAAGAATATTCTTTCAGTTTGTTTCTTAAGGCTGTCATGTCAATACATTGCCTGGTGACTACTTTCTATTATGTGCTTGATTTTTCAGGGATGATAGCATTGCATTATAATCACAGGTGAGCATGGACACATGTGTCGTCAATAAGATGCTGGCTGGTGGTAAACTTATGCAGACCCAGAATCTGGTCCTTACCTCTTCTCCTCTCAGGATTTCCAGGAAGTTTTCTCCTTTCCTGAGATTTTTAGTGCCTACGGTTAATTGCACCCAGAGCCCAAGGCATAAAATTAGTTCGAAATGAAAAGCTTGGAATTTATTCTTGAAAAATCACAAAGCCTTGCGGTGTATCTCTCATTGGTCAAGAGCCAGGGCTGGTGTGTTCAAACCAAACATGGTGATCATTTGCATGTTTTGACTTATGCTCAACATCATGCTGTTTCAATGAATGGTTTGTCCAAGGCAGTGGCTGTGGTGAAAAGTAATTCTTTTTCCTCTTCAGAGATGAGGGTGTGGAATCACCAGGGACACCTCCCTTGCTAGGAAAGCCCCTTGAGAACTGAAACGAGTCACCATTTTCTCAGGTTGTGCCGAGAGCTCAGTGAATTGGTATTAATTAAAATTCCCCTTCTTGTGAGATTTTTCTTCAAGACCCGGAAACAAATAACTGGGGGAAAATGAATAACATGACACTGTAAATATTGAAAGCCCTGAAATGGTTCTATCTGCGTCATCTTCCTTGGAGAGGCAGAGAGGAGGGCTTGCCCTGGGTTTGCGTGTGGAGAAGCTGCGATGTCACCTGAGCCACTTGTCCAATGTCACATGCTAGTTGGGCCCCAGTGGGAACCCCGACTCCTTCTCTGGGTCTCACAAGCTCAGACATGGTGGCGGACAGCTTTGGTTGCAAAGCTTTTTTTTTTTTTTTTTTTTTACCATTTCAGCTTTTATTAGTAAAACAGAAAACTAAATTCAAGGCAACTGCTTTGTTCTTGCATCTGATCTGACCATATTACTGGAGATGGGATTCTTTAGGAGGCCTTAAGTTTCAATATACAGACAGGTTTCATCAAAAGTGGGATATTGCAGTATCTCATAAGGTTAGGTAAATGAAATAAAAAAGAGAACAAGTTAAATATTAAAAATCACAGAAATCAAAAAAAAAATCACAGAAATCTCCCTCAAATATCAGGGGTTTCTTATGACAGTCTTCAATGTGCTCAATAAGATCAATCATATTGCACAACCCCCAAAGGAAAAAACTGAGGAAACTCATGGGTAATTTTCACAGCTTCATTGTAAAGGCCACGATCGAAAGGATGGTTATCTTCTTTAAACTGGACATATCATGCACACATAATGGTTGCCTTGGCCGTTACTCTTCCAACTATTCCAGAGATTTCTTCATCAAGGGGCTCCATCAACTCAATGGACTTATTTTCATATCCTCTTTAGGAAACCAGACCTCCCATAGTCACCAGAACTGGGTCCCACCCATCCTAACCTTTAAAAATTCACCTGACCAAAGAGACCTTGCAGTTTTATTTGCTTGAACAGACTTCATAACCTCCTACAGATCCTCTGTGTCACACTCCCTTGTGTACTTCTGAATAAATAATCACTCCCCCTGTTATCAAATGTTCTTTGACCTCTTTTTAGGAACACACCATCAGTTTTCCCTTTTAAACAGCTCTTTGAAGTTTGTTTACTTGTGAATGCAAGGCCTTCCCTCCCCTGTGGGTCACAGAGCAATTACTGGAAGGTTGGCAGTAGGTGGTTCTTGGCGGTGGTTCTTGGCTTCGGGCACATGTGAGTGTGTGTCTATGAGCAGGTTGGTGTTTAATGTTCCAGGCTGGAGCCCTTTGGTCCGAAGAGATATGCAGGTCACCTCAAAATACAGAAAGAAAATGCAAGGCTACTCCAGTTGCAATCACAGAGGGAAGGCAAGAACCTGTACTCCTGGGGACCCCCAAGGCACATCAAGGAACCCTAGGGTTCCTCTGAGCACAGCCTGAGAACCTCTGGACTGGAGGTTTTATATGAAGTTCCCGTTGGAAGAGCCTGCAAGGCCTATGGTGGGGGTTGCTTGCAAAGACCTGCTCCTCACCACAGTCCTCTCAGGACTAGACATTAGCTCCACATCCCAGCAAATTCCTTTCCTCTCTTCACCTACCCACCAGCTAAGGTGGTAGGTTGCAGGGTAAACAGACTTTATGACTCGATCCCTTTCCTCCAAGAACTTATCACTAAGCTTTCATAGTAAGTGTTCCATGTGTATTTGATGAATAGATGTGATAACCTCTTTTGAGGTATACAGAAGCCAAAAAATATGGCGAAAGTCCAATCCTCAGTAAGAGACACATTTGACATTGCACCCCGAACATACATCCCTATATATGGATGCAATGAGAAACCCAGATATAGTCCATTCTTTCTTACATTAAAAAGAAAAAAAGCCAGTCGTGATCCACCAAAGTGTTTTCCTAACCCATTAATGGGGTCCTGCTCCGGAGAATGCTGGTGAGGGTGGGCTCACTGGTCATTCCTCCGAGCCCACATGGGGTTAGCTTTAAGTTTCTCCTGCTACATCAAGGGTCAACAAACGGCGGCCCCCAGGCCAAGTGCCACCTATCACCTGTTTTTGTATGGCCCACTTGGGTATTGGGCGAGCACTGTGGACCTAGGCTGGTGTGTCCCCCTCTATGCTGTTCCTCACTCTGTTCCTACACTTGCTGGGCATTGACTGTGCTGCAGGCTCCCAGCTGGAGCTGGAGCTTCGGTGACCTCACTTCTGGTGGGCCATCTGAGGGCAGACACTCATGCTCTCCGGGAGGAGAGGGTCTGGGTGTCTGTTGGCAAAGAGAATTGACAGTGGGGGCTTGGCCCCCTGTAATTACGCATCATGGTGATCTGGTCTGCTGATTGCTCTTCGTCCTGAGACTGTCTCCAACAGAACCACCTGGGTCCAAAATGCGCCTATCACCCAGGGCAAATATATATTTGCTTCTCGGTCCACAGTGTCTGAAATATTTCTTTTTCTATCTGGTATTTTATTGGAAAAATTTGCCCAACACAGTGCTATCTGATGAGGGGCGGTGCATGACATAATCCTACAAAAACTCATCTGCTTTTTAAAAAATCAAATAATCTTTAAAGAGATCTTAATTTATTTATTTGAGAGAGCGAGAGAGAGAGAGAGTGCAAGCACGGGCAGGGGCAGAGAGAGAGGGAGAAGCAGACTCGCCTCTGAGCTTGGATCCCGTACTCATGACCCTGAGATCGTGACCCAACCCAAAATCCAGAGTCAGATGCTCAACCGACAGAGCCACCCAGGTGCCTCAAGACTCATCCACTTTTAATAATAATAAACAGTAGTATTAACTATCACTTATTGTGGCTCAGAAAGGTTAAGTAACTGGCCCAGGGTCACACAGCTAGTAAGTGGCAGACTGGGATTTTGCAGCGATGGTTTGGCAGGAGAAGAGACTAAACCACAGAGTTGACTTCCTGCCATGCTGGCAGTGTGTTGGCACCCCCTGGTCCCCAGGGACCACCCTTGCCCCAGAACCGCAGGGCAGCTGTCTGATGTCTCTCCTCCTGAGCCTGCGCTGGGGTGGCCGCTAAGGCTTCTCTGTAATTATCATGGTTCGACATCGGGACACGATGGCCAGAAGCTTCTATCTGTCGGGCAGCATTTTCTTTCCTGTGTGGTCTCCCAGATTTAGTGGTTCCTTTGTGACTTGGCTAATTCCCCTCCGGAAATTTAGGTTTCCTCTTCAACTTCACTTTGTGGTTCAGGGAGGAGACCACTGTTTTTAAGTGGTGTCCTGCTCAACTTCTGGTGTGTCAGAGTTGACAAGCCCCCTGCCTCGTGCCCGCCCCTGACTCATCCCCACGGAGCAGACACATCTCAGTTACGAGGCATCATCCAGGAATGTGTGCTCTGAAGTGGATTTTCTGGGAATCAGACTCACTGCTCCGAACGCCCGACTTTGGAAACTTGTAACTATTTTGCATGGTAATCGCTGTAAAGTAAGTGACACCTTGCCTTGTCGTCTTAAGCTGAGCCCCTTGCACATTTAGTCCTTCCCTGAAAACTTAGTAGACTCATGAAAAACATTAGTAATCCGGGCTGTGACGGAAAGGCAGCGTAAGGTGAACTGCATGACTTCGAGAGATTTGCATAAAACCTTGAAGTTTCTGTTTCCTTATCTGTACAATGGGGACGATACTGTGACTGACCCAGTAGAATCAGGTGAGGGCGAAATGAGAAAATTCTCGGAAAACCTTTGGCAAGGTGATTGGCACGTAGTGTGCTCCCGCTGGGTGACTGATGTTATGATCCGAAAACATCGTCCCACGTGGGGTCGTGGGGTCGTAGTTCTCAACGCGGGCTGTGCGCTAGGGGCCCCTGGGGGA
Organism: Vulpes lagopus; assembly: GCF_018345385.1. Lineage (NCBI taxonomy): Eukaryota > Metazoa > Chordata > Mammalia > Carnivora > Canidae > Vulpes > Vulpes lagopus. The sequence goes on along the minus strand of NC_054828.1, from coordinate 24,805,278 downwards.
GCTTTGAGAGTGCTGGAGCCCCACGCTAGAGCTACTGAATCGAACCTCTGGGGTTGCTTGTGCTTCAGCATTAATGCTTTTGTTTTGATTTGTTTGCGTCTATGCCTTCTTCCCCCCGCCCCCCCTCCACCGCTGCCTTTGGCCTCTCTCAAATGCAGCTAGAACTGGGGACCCCTGCTTTGAGGTGTGTCCAGCTATTTGCTCCAACACTAAATAGCCTGATCCTCTTGAAACTTTTAAGAATTTCTAGTTTCATTTCAGAGCAGCTGACTAAGGGCTTTCCAAGGAACTTTGCCAGCTTTGATTGACCCTTTCCTGCACCCCACCTAGTCCCGGGCACCCAGGGTACACCATTTAAGGAGGCACTTACTCTCAGGGCCTTGCAAGTACCCGCAAGTGTGCGTGCCATCCTCAGTTTCTGGCCCTGGGCAGTACCTGTTTGTCTCTCCCAGGTCTCTGCCCCACTCCACCGACCACTCTCCGTTTTTTTCCCCTTCCTTCTCCACAAGAACTAGCATCTATGTCTGTTTTACTGCCCAACACGGTACAACCCCTCTAGAACTGGGACTGAACACTGTGGGTGTGTGTGCATGCATGAGCAGGAGGTCCCTGCAGGAATCCTGGGCCTTAGGTTCCATCACTATTCATTTACAGGTGGGGAAACTGAGGCACAGAAAGGCTAAGTAGTTTGCCCAGAGTCTCCAGAGTGTGGCAGCTCCGGCTGGGCCCGAGGTCTTGTCCCTTGCACCCTGCTTCCTGACTCCATCACTCCCACTGCCCGGAGAAGCTCTGGCTCCCGAGTCTGTCTGGTCCAGGAAACCGGTAATCACATTTAAAAAAAAGAATTGGCTGGTAAGAAACCAAGCCCTGATTACCTAAGAAATGTTACTTCCTTTCACCTTCCTGATGCTATGAGCCCAGCTATTAGTTTTCAACAAACAAAATTGGTAGCCCCGGAAAGTTTGTAGTGCCCTTTCTTTCTAGAGTCACAGCCCAAATCCCAGGCCTGCGGCTGTCGCTGATTCCATGGCGGAGCTGTCACCCCTGGGGTTTGACAGGCTCCTCGCCTCTGATGGCTTCTGATCCAGCCACAGGGAAAGGAAAGGCGCAGGAAGCACCCACGCTGCAAAGGGAGACTTAGGCACCCTCCCGCGGCAGAGGGGTGGCCACGGCTTCTCCCTCATGGGCATCTGGCCAGGGTGGGGGCCCTGGCACCGTGTGGACACGCACAGCAGCGAGTGGGGGCTCCTGGCTGGCTGGCAGGGCCTGAGCTCCGGAGGAGGAGGGCATCGGGGGACAGTGGGGTGAGGAGCTCCTGGGGTGGCAGCTCCTCCAGGGGTGGGAGGTGGGGGGGGGGGCTGCTCACAGAGGGGGAGGTCGAGTCACAGGGCCGGAGAGCCACTTCTTTCTGAGAAGCGGAGCACGTGGCTCACCCTGACCCTGTGTGAGGACACACTGCCACCCGAGGTTTCAGGGCCTAGGATGGCAGCCCTGTCTTGCAGCTGCTCCCTCTGCCCTGAACCCCTCTCCCTCTCGGTTGTGTGCCAGGAGCACGGCTGGGCGTGCGTTCCCCAAACACAAGCACGTTCTCCTGAGCTCTCTCTAGGCTGTGATTCTGAGCCTGAGCCTGTTGCTGCCTGGTTTTGTTGCAAATGCACCGCTAAAATCACACGCGATCAGCGCCTCGGATTTCTGCGTCGGGTCTTAACTCTCGGCAAGGAAGCTGGGCTCGCCGGGTCGGGGCGTGGTACAACGCGGCGGACCCTGGAGCCGCTTCCCGACAGCTCGGCCCTGGGAGAATCTGATGGCGAACTCCCCAGTGGGCCAGGCTTGCTTTTCGCACCGTGCGGTGCCACCTCCTGCGGAGCAGCTCGTTTCTCACCCCGGGGACCCGCCGCCTCTCAGCGAGGCTGGGCCTTGCCGCCGGACTTCCGGGCGGCCTGCGGGGCGGCCTGCGGGGCGCGGGGTCGGCTCGCGGGCGCCTCCCTGTCGGCGGGGGGCGGGGGGCGGGGGGCGGGGGGCGGAGGTGACGCGAGGCTGCGGGACGCGGGAGCCGGCGGAGGGCGCCCCTGGCCCCGCGCTGCGCTCCCGTAGGCGGGGGTCGTGCCTCGGGGAAGCAGGCCATGGAGCCCGCGCGCCCGCCGACAGCCCCGGATGGCCTTGCTGGGACTGGGGACCACGCCCCGGGCTGCTGTCGAAGCGCCGCCCACGCAGGACCACTCGCCCCAGCGGCCCCCGTGTCTCCATCTCGCCCCAGGGAGGCCCCGGCGCTCAGCAGGCTGCTTCACCCAGCTGCCCGGCCGCCGTTCTTTCCTCTCCTTCCTCTTCTTTTCTTTCTTTTCTTTTCTTTCCTTTTTTCTTTTCTTTTCTTTCTTTCTTTTCTTTTTTTTTTTTAAATTTTTTTAAATTTTTATTTATTTATGATAGTCACACACAGAGAGAGAGAGAGGCAGAGACACAGGCAGAGGGAGAAGCAGGCTCCATGCACCGGGGAGCCCGACGTGGGATTCGATCCCGGGTCTCCAGGATCGCGCCCTGGGCCAAAGGCAGGCGCCAAACCGCTGCGCCACCCAGGGATCCCTCTTTCTTTCTTTTCTTTTCTTTCTTTCTTTCTTTTCTTTCTTTCTTTCTCTCTCTCTTTCTCCTTCCTTCCTTCCTTTTCTTTCTTTCTTTCTTTCTTTCTTTCTTTCTTTCTTTCTTTCTTTCTTTCTTCTTTCTTTTTATTTTCTTCCTTCCTTCCTTCCTCCTCCTCCTCCTCTTTCTTTCTTTCCTTCTTTCTTTCTCTCTTTCTCCTTCCTTCCTTCCTTTTCTTTCTTTCCTTCCTTCCTCCTCCTCCTTCTTTTCTTCTTTCTTTCTCTCTCTTTTTCCTTCCTTTCTTCCTTCCTTTTCTTTCTTTTCTTCCTTCCTTCCTTCTTTTCTTTCTTTCTTTCTTTCTTTCTTTTTTTTCCTTCCTTCCTTCCTTCCTTCCTCCTCCTCCTCCTCCTTTTCTTCTTTCTTTCTTTCTTTCTCTCTCTTTTTCCTTCCTTCCTTCCTTCCTTCCTTCCTTCCTTCCTTCCTTCCTTCCTCCTCCTCCTTCTCTTCCTCCTTCTTTTTTTCTTTCTTTCTTTCTTTCTTTCTTTCTTTCTTTCTTTCTCTCTCTTTCCCCTTCCTTCCTTCCTTTTCTTTCTTTTCTTCCTTCCTTCCTTCTTTTCTTTCTTTCTTTCTTTCTTTTTTCTTCCTTCCTTCCTTCCTTCCTTCCTTCCTTCCTTCCTTCCTTCCTCCTCCTCCTCCTCCTTCTTTTCTTCTTTCTTTCTTTCTTTCTTTCTTTCTCTCTCTTTTTCCTTCCTTCCTTCCTTTTCCTTCCTTCCTTCCTTCCTTCCTTCCTCCTCCTCCTTCTCCTCCTCCTCCTTCTTTTTCTTCTTTCTTTCTTTCTTTCTTTCTTTCTTTCTTTCTTTCTTTCTCTCTCTTTCCCCTTCCTTCCTTCCTTTTCTTTCTTTTCTTCCTTCCTTCCTTCTTCTTTCTTTCTTTCTTTCTTTCTCTTTCTTTCTTTCTATTTTCTTCCTTCCTCCTCCTCCTCCTTCTCCTTCTTTTTCTTCTTTCTTTCTTTCTTTCTTTCTTTCTCTCTCTCTTTCCCCTTCCTTCCTTCCTTTTCTTTCTTTTCTTCCTTCCTTCCTTCTTCTTTCTTTCTTTCTTTCTTTCTTTCTTTCTCTTTCTTTCTTTCTATTTTCTTCCTTCCTTCCTTCCTCCTCCTCCTCCTTCTCCTTCTTTTCTTCTTTCTTTCTTTCTTTCTTTCTTTCTTTCTTTCTTTCTCTCTCTTTCCCCTTCCTTCCTTCCTTCCTTCCTTCCTTCCTTCCTTCCTTCCTTCTTTCCTTCCTTTTCTTTCTTTTCTTCTTTCTTTCTTTCTTTTTTCTTTTCTTTCTTTCTCTCTCTCTCTTTCTTTCTTTCTTTCTTCTTTCTTTTCTTTCTCTCCTTCCTTCCTTCCTTCCTTCCTTCCTTCCTTCCTTCCTTCCTTCCTTCCTTCTTCCTCTTTCCTCCACACCCAGCATGGAGCCTAATGCAGGGCCCCAATTCACAACCGGGTGACTAAGACCTGACTGAGTTCAGAGTCAGACACCCGCCCGACTGAGACACCCAGGTAGGTGCGCAAGCCGCCCCCCCCCCAACTCCACTCAGTGCTGTTAACCTTGCAAAGTGCTGCTGCATCTGCTGCCAAAACATATATTTATGTTCTTCCCTATGTCTCCACTGCCGTAACCCAAACAATGCCATACCTGGGAGTTGGGGGACCATAGTCCCAGCCTGCTAACTGGTCTCCCTTCTGCTTTCCCCTCATTGCTCCAATCCTCCCGTGATGCTGCAGCCAGAGCATCCCCCTGAAGCACAGACATCTCAGCCGTTACCAACAGCATGGCCCCTGACTGTTACCCTGCACTTGGCGACAGTCCCACTCCAACGGGGTGCTCTCCTCCTCCCTCCCTCCCTTAAGGAAGCACAGCAGCCTCACGTGAGGGGAGGGATTGCAGGATTGCAGGGATCCCCTTGAGTGAGTCCTAATTAGCAACATGTTACTTCCCCCCACCCAGCTGCTCTCTCCATGAGTCTGGGCACCGCAATTGGGCAACACTAGCCCAGAGGTAGAGTCCAGGAGGTCTTTCGCAAGCTCTCCATGGCCTCCCTTTCAATTCTCATTTCCCCACCCTTCTGTGCCATTCCTGCAGCCCACAGTCCTGCCGTGTTCTTCTTTGTGCAGATGGGCGGTCTCTGCAGGGTGGGGGTGGAGGGGGTCGCTTCCTCCTCGTCTCCACTCTGCCCAGTGGCCAGGGCTTCCTTCATCCCCTCCGTGTTTTGTGTGCATCCTTGTTACAGTGTGTTATCGCATCATATTACATTTTCGGGTTCTGATTAAAAAAAAAATCAGCTTTCTTAAGGTCTAATTTACAAACAGGAAAATGCACCCATTTTAAGAGTGCAGCGTGCTAAGTTTTGACAAACCTAGGCGCCTGTGTTAACCACCACCACGGGCGAGATATAGGATAGTTCCCACACTGTGAAAGGTTCCCTCGTGCCCCTGCCTGGTCATCGCCGCCCACCCCAGCCCCGGGAAACCCCTGATCCGATTCTAACATCGCAGGTTGGCTTTGTCCTTTCGGGCATTTCATGTACACAGAGCATGGGGTTTGTGCTCATCTGTGATGAGCTGCTTTCACTGGGCGGAAGGTGCTGGGATTCATCCTCGTGTGTGTAGGTCATTCTTTTCTCACGAGCGCTCTTCCATCCTACGAATATGCCATCATTCGTTTGCCAGCTTTCCTGAGCTCTGGGCTGTTGTGACTGAGTTTGCCATAAAGTGCAGGTCTTGGGACCTCCGGGTGGCTTAGTGGTTTGGAGCCTGCCTTTGGCCCAGGGTGAGATCCTGGAGTCCCGGGATCAAATCCCACATCGGGCTCCCTGCATGGAGCCTGCTTCCCCTCTGCCTGTGTCTCTGCCTCTCTCTCTCTCTCTGTGTCTCTCATGAATAAATAAAATCTTTAAAAAAAAAGTGCAGGTCTTTGTGGACACGTGCTTTTTACTTACTCTGGGAAACTAGGATTGGACTCACTGGGTTAAAGGGTAGGTGTATATATAGTTTTATCAAAAAAGCATCACTTTTCTCCAAAACAGTTCATCACTTATATTCCCCCCAGCACTTATGAGGCTCCCAGAGTGCCATCTTGGCGTCAACGTCATTGTTGTCAATCTTTTCGATTTTAGCCATGCTGGTAGGTGTGCAGTGCTATCTTGTTGCATTACTTTATATTTCCCCTTATCATGCTGTATTTTAATTATTTGAGAGTCACTCTCTCCCATCTGACTTCAGTGCAGGGACAGCTACATTCAGCTCTACTGGGTGAGTGAACATAGTGTGACTATGGACACAGTCTCTGCTCTTCACTCAAACTGGGTCCTGAGAAGAGGGGACGTTAGGCCCAGGACTGAGGAAGTTCTCAGGCCAGCATGTCGGTCCTGCCCCGTGATGCTGCAGCCAGGGCATCCTGGTTGGATGGTTGGTCACCCAGGGAATGCGGGCAGGTGTGACGTTTGATCACAAATACACCCAAATGGTTCTTTCTTGTGAGGAGGGTAGAGAAATGTTGTCTTTTCAGTTCAAGAGAACTCGGGCCCTCTCAGTCTTAGGTGTTTTCTCAAGCACTGAGATTGGTCCAAGATTCTCTGCCCGCCCCTTCTCATTGGGAGCTGCCTCGTGATGCCCGTTGGCCTGGTCTTTGGGCACTGTGTCCTGCCTTGTCACTGGTCTCATAAGGCATGTGCTTTGTCAGGGAGGGTGGGTAGCCAAGGAACCTGTCCGAGCCCTCCTGCAGCTCCTGGAGGCCACTGAAACCCTGAGGCCTCCCTCCGACCATCTTCATCCTGCCTGCTTCATTCCAGTTCCCTTGCTCCTGGGCCACAGGCCCATGTTGGAGGAGGAGGGGTGTCAACACAAGGTTTGCCTCGAAATCCAGATACAGATGCCTCCTTGTCTTGGGTCCCTTCCACCCCACTCCCACTGAAGCCCCCAAACCTAGTCATAGTCCCTTATACTTCTGGTGTTATGTGCTGGTTCCAGTGTTTACTCCCTCTCTGGTCTATGATATAAGCTCTATGCCCCAGGCCTCTTGCTTTTGGGCTCTTGATATACAAGGATATGTTTCTTGAGCTACAACAAATAAAAGCCAAAAAAAAAAAAGAGTGCTTTTGTCAGGGCTTTTAAGATGAGCACTTTGACAATCAGCCTGGTGGCCTTATTGGCACCTTCCCTCTGTTAGGGTGGCATCCAGGGAAAGTTGCCTGCTGTCTTATAAGGAAAGGTGGTGAGCACAGGAGAGGGCAGGAGAGAGAGGTGGCTCTGGAGGGTGGTTTGAAGGCTTCTTGGAAAGATGAAACTGAAGTTTGAACTTTAAAGGGAGGGCAAACTGTGCCAAATGGGTGGTGGGCCTAGAAACTCATTTCAGAGAAGGAGCCTGGCTTGGACCAAAGCACAAGGCTGGCTGGGCCTGCCATGTGGGAGCACTGATAAGGTGGCCTGACTGCAGGGAGGATGTGCATTTTAGGGGAGATAAGAGGGAGGAGGGTGTTTGTACAGTTCCTCAGGAGGTTCACCTCAGATTACCCACTGGTTTCTGATACGCATAGCTGGACACCACAGTTGGCCACCCTCCATTCCTAGTGTCTTATAGTCACAGCATGCCTTTCCTTGACAAAGCATTTCACCTCAGCCTTCACCACCATCCCACAGAGCAGTGTAGAGAGGAACCGGGGGCCCAACAGAGGCAAGTCATCTGCGTCAGGTCCCAGGGCAAAGTCACTCAGCCATCCCAGGAATACTTGTTGAGTGGCCCTGTGTGCCAGGTATGAGGACCACGAACTTTGGCTTCTTTTGCACTTTGTGCAAAACTCACATCAGACATTGCCTCCTTATGTGAAAATCTGCATGGATTTTGATATCTTTCCTCCATCTCCATAGCACACATAACATGCTTGGGAAGATTTCTGAAATTACATGTGCCTACACAGATGGATATATGTCTGCATAAGGCAGCTTCAAAGCCAGGCCTGGCTTAACATTTCGTTTAGAAGAACTGCTATCCTGATAACCAACAATAACTGAGAACAATTTAAAGCTCTATTGAAGGTCCTTAAAAAAAACCCCTCAAAGTGTGTGTGTGTGAACATTCATCATTGCAAAATGAAGCAGAGCTGTGAGCTGGGATGGAAGGAAGCTTCAAAACCGGGCTCAGAGCCCCAGGCTGCTGGTTTTTGGGAGAGATTGCAGCCCTGACTGCCCTGCTTCTCAGTTCTCCCACCCTTGGGGAAGGAAAACCTGGCCCCGAGTATCCTGAGGGTGTGGCTCAAGACTTGCTGACAGCTCTTCACTTGTATTTTTTCCTATTGAGAACAGGAGGCGACATCCAGTCAAGGAAAGTTCCAAGGGATTTATCTTGATTAATCCTCTGAAAAATGAGCAGGGAAGCCAGATGACTTCTCCAAGGCTCCTTTTCAGCTGATTGGGTCAGTGAGTCTAAGGTTCCCATAAAGGGCTCTTCCCGGTTTCCCTGGGGCTGTGTCTGTGATCATGTCATTTCCAGGGTCGGGAGGCCCCGCACAGCTCCTGAGCTGAAATCCGGGAACTGTTGCTGCTTCTAGGGTGTTTGAAGACATGTAATGTCAGAGCTCCAAGCAAAAAACAAATTTCAGGAGGGGCGCCTGTGTGGTTCAGTGGTTGAGTATCTGCCTTTGGCTCAGGGCGTGATCCTGGACCCAGGATCAGGCTCCCTTGCAGGGAGCCTGCTTCTCCCTCTGCCTGTGTCTCTGCTTCTCTCTCTGTGCCTCTCGTGAATAAATACATAAAAATTTTTAAAATAAATAAATTTCACGAAGGGCTGCCTTTACTTTCAGAAAAATGAAATAATGAGAGCTAGCATCGATTGGCCATTTGGTGCCAGGGCCTGTGAGGGAATTTCTATTTATTTTTACTATTTTGGAGGTCAAGACACACATACTAGCTATTTCAAGGCAGGCAAGGAACTGGAGAAAGTGATCAAAAGCTAAATAGGCGTAAGGTTATGCAAATTGATCTTACGTAAAAATTAAGCTATTTGGAGACTACACTCTTAGTATCTGTTAGACCATAACTTCTTTCATGATGGTATCTAGAACACTTCTGAGCTCTAAAACTGAAATATATATTTATGCATATACAGATACATTGAAAGTAACATATTTATTGCCAGAGTCTTAAAAAATCAGTTCATAATGGTAGAAATAAATCTTCCTCTTCCTCTCTGATTTTAATCTTTATCTCCCTCTATAGCTTAATTTATTTTTTTACCTAAGTGGGGTGATACCATGAGTACAATTCCCTAGCATTTTCCTTATTAGTGGAAATCTGTGTACAACACCGCTTAGACCGCTAATCAATACCTCTTATCCTGTGCACAGTATTTTCGTACATGGCTGGGCCATGATTTCCTTAACCACTTCCCTACCGATGGCTCTATCATGAGGTTTTTGGCTGTGGTATCAGAAAGTGACTCAGACTGGCCAATGAAGAAATTTATTGGCCCTTGTAACTGAAGTCTATGGAAAAGGTAGCTTCAAGATGGGTTTAATCCAGTAGTCTAGCTTCACTGGTTGTTGGTCTTGTTAACCTCCGGGAAGTCCTCTGATGTGCCCTCCTCTGCAAGCTGGTTTTTCTAGAAGGTTGCTTCCTCTCATGGTGGCAACTAGCTGTTGTAGCAGCACTCAGCTTTATAGTCTCTCATCAGGGTGATGAGAGAGAAACACTGCTGTCTCACATGCCAAGTGAGAGTTGTGTGATTCATCCCGTTGGAGTCCTTGATGCACCTGTCCCCTGGCCAATGGCCAAGGACTGGCCAATGGTCCTCTTTCATGGAAGCATTTGGGCCATACATCCTCCAAAATGGACTCTTAGAGTCAGTCCAAATTTTTCAAGATTGGAAATACTGTTAAAAAAAAAAAAAAAACCAAAGCTTTGTAGTGTACACCCAGGGCTTGTTTACTTGTCATGGCCAGTTTAGGATTACCTTTGAGAAATTAAATTGCTGGGTGAAACGGAATGCAACTTTTAACTTTTGCTTGGCATTGACACTTTATGCTCCAAAAAAGATTCTAACAAGTTATGTTTACAATAACTGTGCCTGGTACCTTTTATCTCACGTACTTCTTAGAAATCTTTTGGTCTTTGCCAAAACAAGTTATTTTCCTATTAGCATAATAGGAAATGAATTGACATAATTAATATTTCTTTCATTTTTAGTAATCTTGAACATAGTTTTAATGTTCATGGTCTGCTTCTCCACTTCTGTAGATTGGGTATTCATAGGCTTTGCTGAGTTTTGTCTTGGATTCGTGGGAATTATTAATTTCTTATGAGCATTAACCCTTTGTGGATAATGCATGCTGCTAACATTTCCCCCCAAGCTTTCATTTGTTTGGTAAACTTAGATTTTTCTTCAATGTCTTTTCTAGATGAAAGGATTTCACTTTTATGCAGCTAAAATTATATATTATTTTCCTTCAATAGCCTCCACATTTTAGGTCATGCTAAGTCCTTCCTCTGTTGACGATTGTAAAAATTACCTCCTACATTTTCTCTTTAAGTTTTTAATTTCAATATCTGATCTATCTAAAATATGTTTGTTGTAAAGAATGAGATTAGAAGCTGGATTTGAACCTTCGTCTGTCTGGCCTTGAAGCCAGGCCCCCCTCACTGCCTGCCCCCTTCAGACAAGCAGGACTTGGGTCTCCTTGTTGGCTTTGCCTTCCAACAGATTAACCCCAGAGCCCACATGCACACTCCATATCAGAACAAGATGGGGGCTTATCATTTAGCCATGGATGTGCCTAGAATAGTGTCAAAGAGCTGTCAGGAGGATGTTCTCACAGTGCAAGGACTGAGGGAATATACTTACTGCCCATTTTGAGCTTGAACCAAGTAAAATGGGTGCTTGGTCTGTTTGGAAACCACTCTGGGGCAGTAGGTATAAAGCTTCCATTTTTCTTCTTGGTCTGGAATATCATGAAACCTTTTCAATCTCCTTGTTTTTTCTAAATGTTCTCATTTGATCCAGACATTAGGTCCAGTGGTTCTCAATCTTCAGAGTACGTGAGAATTAACCACTTAGAAAACTCAGTGAGAGGCAGATTCCCAGGGGCCCATTTCTGGTGCAGTGGGTCAGGGCCAAAGCATGAGAGACTCTGTATTTCTTCATTGCTACGGCCCGAATGTTTGTGTCTTTCCAAAACTCACATACTAACATACTAGCTCCTTAAGATGATGATATTAGCAGGTGGGGCCTTTGGAAGATGATGAGGTCATGAGGGTGCAGTCCTCATCAATGGGATGAGCGCCTGTGAGAGACCCCAGAAAGCTCCATGCTCCTTCTAAAAGGCGAGGATACAATGAGAAGTTTGCAACTCAGAAGAGAGCCCTCACCTGACCTTGCAGCGACTCTGACCTCAGACTTTCAGCTTCTAGAATTGTGAGAAATACATTTCTGTTGTTCATAAGCCACTCAGTCTGTGGGAGTTTTGTCATAGCAGCTGGGATAGACTGTGACATTCATTGCTCAGGTATTTCATGAGTATTCAGAGCACTGTTCTCAGAGCCATGGTTAAAATATGTGAACAGAGTAAATAGATTTCTGTTCTCAGCTGACAGCCTAGTGGGGGAGATAGTTCATAAGCAAATAAATAAACAAAAACTCATCTGGGCACTGAAAGGGTCTATTGGGCACATGAAGCTTCTGCAAATGTTGGGATGGAGAAATTAGAATGAAAGCAAGAATCCAATCACTGAAAACTCTCTATTAGTTCCTTCTCTCCCTTCCAGCCTCCACCCCCAGGTATTGACAGTTTATAGCAGACTGGTAATGATGCAAAAGGGAAGTGTGGTGGATTTCTCAGAAGTTCATGGTGTGACTCCTCCACTGCTCTTGTCACCCCCTACTTAGAATTTTTGCAGAATGTCAGTGAAGTGGCTTAAAATTCTGAGCACGTAAGAGCCATTCTCAGGACTCTTTTTTGGATGTCAAATGGATAAAATATTACCTCTTCAATAGCCTAGATCTCACTTCCTCTTACTTTTCCAAGGCAGGAGACAACAGTGCTCCCTTTTGAAAAGGCATGATTCATGGTCAACAAACCTCTGAGCTCAAAGAAAAGAGGAGAGGCAACATGCAATCCTACCTTACCCAGTAAAAAGCTTCTTTTTTTTTTTTTTAATGGTTTCATTCGGCCTTCTTCAGAACCCCCTAAAATAGTTAACTGTATGATGAGAAGATGGGAGGAGCAAAAGGTCAAGTGACTTATCAAAGTCAAACACCTTTTAAGTAGCTCAGTCAATTCGCAACCCAGCTGTCCCCACTTTCAGCCCCATGCTCTTTTTATTTCATCAGTGTTAACCAGCACTTGGTCTTCAGCTTCACCATAAGACTTGAGGTTTCGTTTTTAAATATAGTTTTGGTAATCTGCAAAGAGGCTCAAACTTTAAGATTGTTATTAGCAGTCTCAATTATCTATTGCTGTGAGACTGTCTTCTCCTGTACCCTCTCCCCCAAGTCCTGTAAAACAACCACCATTTTGTTTTCTTGTCTGATGTTGTGGGTGGGCTGGGGTCAGGCAGTTCTGCTCCACATGAGGTCAACTGGGGCTGCACATATGTGGGGGCTGACTTGGGCTGTTAGGAGTTCCTTGTGGTTCCCTCACATGATAGGCATCTTAGTGAGGACAGCTCCCGACTGGGCCTCTGTTCTCCATGTAGTCTAAGGGCCTCTCTACCTGGTCTTCCACCGTATTTGCTAGTTTGGAGCAGCTCTTTCCTTTCTTTTCTTTTTTATCCTCTTCTATCTAAAGATTCTGCTGGCATGAGCTCTTTGCCATCCACAAAAGGATTGATACCTTCCTGGATCTCTTCCCGCATGACTGTCGGAGACTCACTACACGTTTAGCTACTCCCCGGGGGCAAAATTTTAGTGCAAAACCACCTCACACATTGCTAACTGTCTACTAGAGTTTCCAGAAGTGTCTTGAGGAGGCCTGGATGCCATAGACCTATTCCTTCACAGGGTATGTAAGGGATATCTTGGCAGGTAAGAATGGAAATATAGGCTTTAGCCTTCAGAATTTATTGGAGGAGATTATCAGAGCCATTTAAATTAAATTTTTACTAGCAAAGAGTTGATACAATTAGCTTGAGGAAGATCAATCTCCTGGCAGTGTATGACAGGTGCCCAATCATCTCAGTTACAATCTGTGCCATTAAGGGGTTTATTAAGCGTGCCTTAAACTTATTACAGCCTAATTTCAAGACATGTTATACAGCTTCATGTATATGAACCTTATATAACACTTTCATTTCTCTCTTCCTGGCCTTTGTGCTATTAGTATCACAGATTTTTCTTCCACATGTTACAAGCCCCATTATACATTGCTGTTATTTTGGTTCAAACAATTATCTTTTTAAAAAAAATTTATTTATTTATTCATGAGAGACACACAGAGAGAGGCAGAGACACAGGCAGAGGGAGAAGCAGACTCCCCGCTGAGCAGGGGGCCCAATGCGGGACTTGATGCCAGGACCCTGGGATCATGACCTGAGCCGAAGGCGGACACTCAACCACTGAGCCACCCAAGTGCCCCTCAAACAATGATCTTTTAAAGAGATTTAAGTAGGGACACCTGGGTGGCTCAGTCAGTTAAGCATCTGCCTTCGGCTCAGGTCATGATCCCATGGTCCTGGGATCAAGTCCCGCATTGGGCCCCCTGCTCAGCGGGGAGTCTGCTTCTCCCTCTCCCTCTGCCTCTCCCCACTGCTCATGCTTTCTCTCTCTCAAATAAATAAACAAAATTTTTAAAAACAGATTTTAAATAATAAAAAATCTTATGTATATTCCCTTGGAGTTATCATTGCTATTACTTTTTATTCCTCTGTGTAGGTCCAGGTTTCTATTGGTACAATTTTCCTTTTGTCTGGAGGACTTTCTTTGACTTTTCAAGTGTAGGTCTGATGGTGATGAATTCTGTTAGCTTTTGTGTGTCCAAAAACAGCTTCATTTCCCCTTCATTTCAAAAGATGTTTTCACTGCATAAAAAAGTGTAGGTTGACAGTTTGTTATTTCTTTTAATGCTTTAAAGACATTCATCCAGGGTCTTCTACTTTGCATCATTTTTGATAAGAAATCTACGTCATTTTTACCTCTGTTCCTCTGGCAACTTTTAAAGTTTCCTTTTTATCACAGATCTTAAACAACTTGATTATGATGTGCTTGGTGTAGTCTTTTTTAGGTTTCTTGAGTAGGGGTTTATTGCATTTCTTGGATATGTGGGTTTATAGTTTACATCATATTTGGAAAATTTTTGGCCATTATTTCTTCAAGTATTTTTTTCTATTGCCTCATCCTGCCTCACTTCCCTGCTAACCATGCTGGAGACTACAATTACACATGTACTTGGATACTTTTAATTGTTCCACAATTCATCAACGCTCTATTCACTTTAATTCAAACTTTTCTCCCTGTTTTATTTTGAATTATTTCTATTTCTGTATCTCGAAGTTTCTTACACACTTCTTTCGCAGTATTGTATCTGCCATTAATCCCATTCGTTAAAGAAATTTCAGATGTGGTAGTTTTCATTTCATTAAGTGTGATTTGGATCCTTAAAAATATCTTTCACATTTCTGCTACCTGTTTGATCTTTACTTTCACATCTTGGACATGTGGAATACAGTCATAATAACTGTTTTAATATCCTTGTTTATTAATTTTATCATCTATTTCTGATAGTTTTGATTGATTATATTTCTTCTCATTATGGGTTATGTTCTTCTGCTTCTTTGCATGCTTAGTAGTTAAATTTTCTTTTTGAGTATAATTGACACAGGAGGCTACATCATTAGTGTCAGGTGTACCAAATAGTGATTCAATTTCTCTATAAAGATGCTCTGCTCACCACAAGTGTAGCTACCATCCATCACCATACAATGCTATTAAAATATATTGACTACATCCCCTATGCTTGGTAGTTTTTTTTAAGGTTTTAATTTATTTATTCATGAGAGACACACACAGAGAGGCAGAGATATAGGCAGAGGGAGAAGGAGGCTCCCTGCAGGATCCTGGGATCTCACCCTGAGCCAAAGCCAGACACTCAACCAATGAGCTACCCAGGCATCCCACCTGGTAGTTTTTGATTGCATGGTAGACTTTGTGAATTTTCCTTCGTGGGTTAGACCTAACAGACATATATGAAATACTCTACCGAATGACAGCAAAATATACATTCTTCTCAACTGCACATGGAACATTCTCCACAATAATTCTACATTAGGTCATAAAGTAATCTATGCATTTAGAAAGATCGAAATGATACAGAGTATGTTCTTCAATTGCAACAAGGCAAAATGAAAGATGGATAGGAGAAAGAAATTTAGAAACTCACAAATGTGTGGAAATTAAACATCACAATCCTAAATAGTGAATTAAAGAAGAAATTAAAAGAGAAATCAGAAAATACTTTAAGATGCAAAAAATTGAAAACACAATATACCAGACTTAAGAGATATAACTAAAGCAGTACATAGAAATATAAGAATGTAAATGACTATATTTTAAAAATTCTCACATAAATCACCTGTTTTTCCACCCTAAGAAACTAGAAAATGAAGAGAACATAGAATCTAAAGCAAGCAGAGGGAAGTACATAATAAAGGTTAAAATAGAAATAAATGAAATAGAAAATTAAATAGAGAATATTGACAAGACCAAAAGTTGGTTTCCTGAAAAATGAGCAAACTTTTGGTTTAGGTTGACCAAGAAAAAAAAGAGAGTCTTAAATTGTTAAAATCAAGAATGAAAGAGGAGACTTTACCAGGGACCTCACAGACACAAAAAGTATTACAAAGGAATATTTTGAACAGTTGTATGCCAGTAAATTAAAGAACCTAGATTAAATGGACAAATTCCTAGGAAGGCATTACCAAAACCAGCTCAGCAAGAAAGGAAAAAAAAATTCCTGCAAAGAAAAGCTCTGGCCCAGATGGTTTACTGGTGTTCCAGTGGATATTCATTTCTACCAAATATTCAAAGAGGAATTAATGCCAATCCTTCAAAAAACTCTTTTGAGGAACAGAAGACGAAGAAATACTTGACAGCTCATTCTGTGAAGCCCATATTACCCTGATACAAAAACCAAAGACATGATAAGAAAAGCAAAGTGAAGATCAATATCACTTGTACATACAGACAGCAAAAATCCTCAGCAAAATACTAGAAAGCCAAGTAGAGCAACATATAAAAGAATTATATACCATGACCAAAGGGGATTTATTCTAACAATGCAAGATTGTTTCAACGCCTGAAACTCAATCGATGTAATACAATGAATGCACTAATGGAATAAAGTATAAAACCACATGATCATTTCAATAGATGCAGACAAAGCATTTGACAAAAGACAACAACCTTTCATAATAAAAAGAAAAATCAACAGACTAGTAATAGAAGGGAATGTCCTTAGGTTGATAATGTGCATCCTTGAAAAACTCACAACTGACATTATACTTAATGACAGTATCCACCCCTAAGATCAGGAACAGAAGGGGATCTGTTTTTACCACTTCTATTCAACATTGTACTGGAAGTGCTACCTAGACCAATTAGCATTCATATAGGAAAGGAAGTATTTCTATTTGCAGATAATTTTAAAGGATCCACAGGAAACTGTTAGAACTAATAACGAAGTTCAGCAAGTTTATAAGATAAAAGATTGATAAACAAAAATAACAGATTACATATAGTAGCACTAAAAAAAATCTAAAAATGAAATTAGAAAACAATTCCATTTATAATAGCATATAAAGGAATAAAATAGTAACACTTAAAAGAAGCACAAGCCTTGTTTACTAAAAACACAAAACGTTGAAAGAAGTTAAAGGAGACCTAAAAAAATGGAAAGACATCCTATATTCACAAATCAGAAGACTTAACAGTTTTAAGACGGCAATGACCCCAAATTGATCTGCAGATTTATCACAATATATATGAAAATCCAAGCTGCCTTTATTGCAGAAATTGAGAGGCTAATCATAAAATTCATATGGAAGTGCAAGGGATTCAGAATATCCAAAGCAATCTTGAAAATAAAACAAAAAAAAAAAGTTCAATGACTTAGATTTCCCAATTTTCAAAAGTTAGTTCAAAATTACAATATTCAGTGTGGTGGTGTCATAAATCTAGGCATAAAAATCAGTGAAAGAGAATTGAGGATCCAGAAATAAACCCTTATAACTGACTTCAGCAAAAGAGCCAAAAGAATTCAATGGAGGAAAGAGCAATCTTCTCAAAAAATGGTCCTGGGACATGTGGATGTCCATAGAAAAAGAAAGAAGTTTACACCTCCACCTCACACCATATACAAAAATTAACCCAAAAGGATCATAGACCTAAATGTAGAAGCAAGAATGACCAAACTCTTCAAAGAAAGTATAGGAATAAATCTTTATGAGTTGGATTTAGCTATAGTGTCTAAGCTATGACACCAAAAGGACAAGCAACAAAAGAAAAATAGAAAAGTTGTGCTGATCATAATAAAACCTGTTGCTTTTTTGAAAAGTGAAAGCATAACCCATGGAATGGAATAAAGTATTTGCAAATTACATATCTCATAAGAAACTTGTATAAAAAAAGGAAAGAAAGAAAGAAAGAAAGAAAGAAAGAAAGAAAGAAAAAGAAAGAAGAAAGAAAGAAAAAGAAATTTGTATTCATACATGTAAAAACAAAAACCCTCTTTAGATGTCTGGGTGGCTCAGTGATTGAGTGTCTGCCTTTGGCTCAGGTCATGATCCTGGGGTCCCAGGATTGAGTCCCACACTGGATTCTCTGCAGGGAGCCTGCTTCTCCCTCTGTCCATGTTTCTGCCTCTCTGTGTCTCTCATGAATAAATAAATAAAATCTTAAAAAAGGAAAAACTCTTAAAAGTTAACACAGAAAGACAAATAACCCACTTGAACAATGGACCCGGGATTTGAACAACCATTAAACAACTATTTGAACAAGCCAATAAGCACTTGAAAAGATGCTCAACATTAGTGATTAGGGGAGTGTAAAGCAAAACATAACAAGATACCAACTTGTATCCACTAGGATGACTAAATTTTAAAGGTAATAATAAAATGTTGGTAAGGATGTTGAGAAATTGGAACACTCATTCCTTGCTGGCAAGAATTCACTGAGACTTGCTAACATAGCTTGGCAGCTCTCTAAAATGTTCAATATAGAGTTACCATATGACTCAATAATTCTACTCCTAGATATAGACCTAACATAATCAACAACACAAACATATTCACCAATGTTCATAGCAACATTATCCATTATGGCCAAGAAGTAGAAACAGTCCAAATGTCCATTCAGTGATGAATGGGCAAACACAAGGCGGTATATCCATCCTTGTGTGGAATACTATTTGGCCATGAAAAGGAATGAAGTCCAGGTGTTCCTAAGAAACCTTTTGTAAGCTGAAATGATGTAAGGGGAAGAATCAATTACCATTTTTGTAAAAGTGAAAAACCCTACTAGATATCTTTCAGTTAGTGAAAATATGTGCTAAGGTAGGTCTTTTGTAAAAGCCAAGTGGTATAAAGTGAACTTTCAGATAGCAAGGGAAATTTGTACTACGGTACATACTGCCTCGTGGATGAACTTTGAACTCATTATGCTAAGTGAAAGAAGACAGTCACAAAAGAACATGTATTGTTTAATTCCACTTATGTGGGATGTCTGGAATAAGCAAATCCATAGAAACACAAAGTAGTTCTGTGGTTGCCAGGGCTTGGTGCAAAGTGAATGGAGAGTGACTACCTATGCACATGAAGTTTCTTTTTGGGGCGACGAAAACGTTCAGAAATTAGGTAGTGCTGATGGATGCACAACTCTATGAATATACTAAAACCCATGGAATCATACACTTTTAAAAGGGAGACTTCTACGGTTTGTGAATTATAGCTTGGTAAAGCTTTGCTGAACCCACGTGTATATGAGAATACCTATTTCTGCATTTTAAAACCTCTGCATTAGAGGTTTTAAAAGAATCCTGTAGAAATAAGCCGAATTCATCGAAACTGATTGGGAGAATCGGAACAGTATCCAAAGGCCTCTCTGGCCCTCTCCCAAGAACCAAAAATAAAATCTATCCTACAACATGCAAGAGTGTCTGTTAGTCTGGCTATGCAATGATTTCAGCCACTGCCCTACAAATGATCAAGTTTTTCATAGCAGAATAAAAAGACTGACTTAGACTCACCCCCTGTACCCAGGGACAGGAAATAACAGGGCCCTCCTCAATCTTGGGTCAGAGGTTTGGGAAGCACCTCCCCTGCCAATGAGTAATCCAGCTTCCTGCCAAGGAAGAAACCCAGAGATCTTGCCACCCCTGATTAGAAGCCCAGGGCTAATTGGATGTGAATGACACCTTGATTCTCCTGTGAAAACCCAAGTGGGCCTGCCCGAATACTTATGTTGGAAGCTATTGCTACCCTGGGAGTTGTAGTAGGGGTGTCAGGTTGTTGGTGGATTTGGGCTCACTGGCCAGGGGTGGTTCCAGGGGCTCCTGTCCTGGTTACCTCCGTGACTATAATAGGAACTGCCCACCCAGTCACTCATGGTTATTAAAGGCTCACTTTCCTGGGACACTGTGGGAATGCACGAGACAGAGAAAACGCAGTCCCACCTTTAAAGAAGCTAAAATGTGGGTCACAGAATGTTCCAGGTCAGTGCTTTTCAAACCTCAGCCTGTCTCAGAATCACTGGAGGGACACCTGGGTGGCACAGCGGTTGAGCATCTCTGCCTTCGGCTCACATCAAGCTCCCTGTGGGGGAGCCTCTGTCTCTGCCTCTCTCTGTGTGTCTCTCATGAATAAATGAAATAAAATCCTTTAAAAAAAATAAGAAAAGAAAAGAACCACTGGAAAGCACAGATTTCCTGGTCCACCCTACTCCCAGCCCCTGCCCCTTCCAGAGTTTCTGAATCAGTAGATGCGGGCCAGGTAGCCCACCATTTACCCACACATTTATACACACGTGTCTTTTTACACGCACATTGTCTTTTTCTCCTCCTTCAGTTCCTTCTTTCAACCCTCTTCCATTTCTTTTTGGTTTTATAATTATCTTTGTTTCTGGTTCCCTCTCCTTTATATTGCCTCCATGACATTTTATATCCAATCCTTCAATTTGAATGCTATTTCTGGAAAATTTCTTTTCCCAATCTCCGTTCTGGTGGAAAACACGAGAGAAGAAAATACACTAACCGTATCTTCTCGAAAACGGTTGCCTTGTTTGTTTTGAAGCCAAGGATGCGCAGTGCATCCGGAATGCTTTGGATCAAAGTGCATTCTTGAAGTTTTCAGACACTGTTGATTCACTTGATATAAAGCTTTGGAATCAGAGTAGACTAAAGAAATGGGGCCAACACACTCAGCAACAGGCAGGTGATAACAGAGGCCTTGGTTTTCCTGCCTTTTCATCTTCAACCTACTCTGACCGAAGGAGTCAGAGTCTGCCCCTGGAGACAGAGTCCTAGCCTTCCTTGCAATACCATTTCTATTTCTCCCTCCCGACATGCTTTGAGTGAGCACGCCATCAGTCGGACTCTGGCTTTCAGAGATTTAGTGCTGGGAGATGTTGTTTGATAGGTGCAAGTAAAAGCTAATGGTCCAGCTAAAAAGTTGTCTGGCTTTTGGAGATTGTTAGTGCTTTCCAATGTCTTTAATAACTAACCATGTGACGAACTGGAGCTTTGCATGAGCTGCGGTCAGGGGTGGGGCTTGAACCTGCGCCAGCTTCAGGGGAGAACAGGAATGATGTCAGAAGCATCCGGAGGCCCAGCCGGGGCTGCTCCCCTGGGACCATGAGCTGCTGTGGGGCAGGCGCATGACTTAGCCTGGCCGTAAATGCTGACTGCTTTCTCGGGACATCTAGTCCTGCCCTGGACTCCAAGAAGTTCTGCAGCTGCATCAGGAGAGTAGGCTTCACCTGCTGACTCATTTCCACGAGTCAGAGAACGCTTTCTTTCAGTGGGTGCTCGGAAAGAAAATGCAGAATAGATCTAACTTTCCTACCTGTCAGCTGCTGACTTATACTGAGGGTTCCTAGAATAAAATCTTTTTTTCTTTTGGGGGAGTACCACCCTCTCCCCAGTTGCTTCGGTGTCCAAGGTGCTGCAGTCTGGAGCGATATCATCTCCTTGTGTGTGATCCTTACTGTGCCTTTTCCATCGAAGAGTTGGAGGTTCTGAGTGGTCAAGGGTAAACCCTGAGCTGGTCTTGACACAAGCACAGGGGCTCCTCCATCTCGGGCTGCTCTGATCCAATGTCTGTAGGAAATATCAGAGCAGTTGAATAGGTCTGAACCCTGCTGATGATTCATTTTTTAAGCATTTTCCTCAAGTACCTGAAACCATAGTTACTGGTTATTTAAAAACAACTGTATGTAGGCTAGTGCCTGGGGCTCAAGAGGAAAGCCTTAGAAAAACCCTGATCAAGAAAGCCTCTTGAAATGAAGACCAATTAAATGAAACACAGCCCACTGATGTTACAGGAGAGTAATGGTTACAGAAGAGTGAACTTGCTCAGCCTCATGAATATGAGGTTCAACAATTTCAGAAAATTTGGGGCCATTGCTATAACTGATCTCCAGGCGCTCACCACTTGGGGTGCATCCAATTGAACCAAGGAAATGCGGAGAGCAAAGAATTTTTTATTACTCATTATAGAAGCAAGGAGGGGGAGGGGAATGCTCTCCAAGGACCATCTCCCTGTGGAATTAGTTCATGCAGCCATATTCAGTGTTTTAGGGGGGAGTGGTGGGAGGCTTGCATGGCACTTTTGAGTCAGTTGTGTGTGTCTCCCATATCAACATGCTAGTGCCTACATCGTGTGTTAAAAAAAATAGGAGAAAGCTCTGCTCATAGGTGGAGATCTTTGTATTACAATGAACTAAAGATCACTTCGGAACAACTCAGGGGGGCTTCTGTGCAGGTCCCCAGCTCCAGTCTAACTCAAACTGGCTTGTGTAAGGAGCTGTCTGGTGAGACACCTAGTTGGGCTACTCCTTGGCTGGAATTGCTGGTTCTGCAAAACATAAGCTCATATTCAAATTGTTCTCTATTCCCTGAAAGTGTTTTCGACTTCCTATTGCTTTCACAACTCTGATGTTTTCCAAAATACAGCTACTTAAGCATATCCATATTTGCCCAATTACTGTGGCAAGATCCAGTGTATCTTTCATCTAGCACATCCTTCCTAGAAGCAGAAGTTCTTGGCAATGTCATCTTGATATTCATTTCCAACTGATCACATAAACCCAGTGTTTCTCGGTGTTCTTAAGGCTCTTTTTTTGGTCTTCCTTATTCATTTCCTCATTAATGAGTTAAATAGCATTTTGACCTGTGCTAAAAATGGCCTTGGCAATTCTACTTTGCACACCGCATATGAACTTCGAGAACAGAGCACAAGGAAGCACACCTGCAGGACCAGTTCTTGTAGAACTGGAGGTCTCGCTTTATAGGTCTGTGTTTATCTGAATAATGGGGGCACATAAGAGGGAAGCAAGAGGAGGTTGAAATCTCTCCGTGATACATCTTAGAATGAGAGCCTTTTGGAATGAGAGGCTGCATAGTAGTTGGTTTCCACCTTTTATTCACAAAGAGGTTGATGAGAAAATAATATTTGGTATGACAGACTTGTGATTCCAGTAATGAAATGTAGAACCTATGCAGGGATTTAGGTTTCTGTGACCCCAACTGCCCAAGACAGGTGGGTGTTAAATGTGGTCAGGGAAGGGAAGACTGAGTTGAAGACCAAATGAAAAAAAAAAAAAGAGAGAGCAGTTATTTTAAGGGACAGAAAAAAAATATGCCCCCAATCTAACTCATCTTACTAAGAAAACTAGCAAAACCCTGTTAAACCCTTTTGCAAAACAAAAGAAGAAAACTGAATAAAGCAGGAAGACAAACAAAACCCTCTTTTTCCAAGTTCCAAAACTTTCCAAGTTTTTATTGAAATTCCAGTTAGTTATCATACAGCATAGTATTAGTTTCAGATGAAGAATTTATCACTTCCATGCAACATCCCCTGCTCATCACAAGTGCCCTCCTTAATCCCCATCATCTGTTTCACCCATCCCCCTACCCACCTCCCCTCTGGTGACCATCAGTTTGTTGTCTCTAGTTAAGAATCTATTTCTTGGTTTTCCTCTTTCCAGCCCCCTATGTTTGTTTGTTTTGTTTCTTAAATTCCACACATGATCTTGCAAAACGTATGGTATTTGTCTTTCTCTGACTGCCTTATTTTGCTTGGCATAATACTCTCTAGTTCCATCCATGTCATTGCAAATGACAAGACTTCTTTCATTTTTATGCCTGTGTAATATTCCACTATATATGCATGTATAGTACATCTTCTTTATCCATTCATCAGTCAATGGACATTTGGGCTCTTTCCATAATTTGGCTATTGTTGATAATGCTGCTGTAAACACCAGGGTGCATGTATTGCCTTGAATTAGTACATTTGTATTCTTTGCGTCAATACCTAGTAGTGCAATTGCTGGCTTATAGGGTAGTTCTATTTTTAACTTTTTTTGGGGATCTCCATACTGTTTTCCAGAGTGACTACACCAGTGTGCATTCCCACAAACAGTATAAGAAGGGTTCCCCTTTCTCCACATCCTCGCCAACACCTGTTGTTTCTTGTGTAGTTGATTCTGGCAGGTGTGAGATAACATCTCATTGTACTTTTGATTTGCATTTCCCTGATGATGAATGACGTTAAGCATCTTTTCATGTGTCTGCTGGCCTTCTGCATGTCTTCTTTGGAAAAATGCCCATTCATGTCTTCTGCTCATTTTTTTAACTGGATTATTTGTTTTTTGGGTGTTGACTTTTATAAGTTCTTTATAGATTTTGGATACTAACTCTTGATCAGTCATTTGCAAACAAACAGAAACCATTATGCAAGATAATGCACGCTCTATGCCTAGAGCAATTAATCAACTAGGCCTCCTGGTTTGCCACATGGTTACCCAAGAAAAGCCGTGAACCCATTCCTATCAAACTTTTGAACGCTCATTGGTACTGGATATTGAATCTAGGAAATGGCTGCATTATTACTATATTCAGAGATAAGAATCTAGGAGCTGGACACATGAATGCAAGTCAGTTTATGTCTGTTAGGAGATGCTGCATTTACACTTAACAAAAGGATGAAGGTGGCACACTTTTTAGACTTGATTGATTTTATGGAAACAGCTATTAGACTATCAGTGGAGATATATAGAAGGAAATTGCAAAATTGAGAAAATTGCAAAATTTTTATTTAGCAAAGAAGTAGTCCTCTGATACCCAGATACACACACATATATTCACACACACACACACACACACACACACACACACACACACGCTAGGCAGAGGAACTAAGAGCCTAACCTTTGAACTTCACCTCCTCTCCCTATGCCAGAGCCCTTTCTCATCACCATATCAGGAACTGCTCCTTTTTAAGATTTATCATAAAAACAATAATTGAGACAATATGATACTGGTATAAATGCAGATAAATAGATCAATGGAACAGAATAGAGAGTGCAAAACTAGAAGTACACACATATGGACGACTGATTTCTGACAAAACTTGTAAAGGTATTGAAGACAGGATAATTTTCTCAATAAGTGGTCCTGGAATGATTAGACATCCATATTTGAGATGAAAGCCCACATGCCAAAAAACAAAGCAATATTGATCCCCATTTCATACCACTACAAACATTATCTTAAAATGTATTATAGAACTAAATGTAAAACCTAAAAGAAATTTTCATATTTTCTTTCTTTCTAGAAGAAAATATGAGAAAATGTTGGTGATCTTGGGTTAGGCAAAGATATATATGACCAAAGCACAGTCCATAAAAGAAAAAAATTGATAAATTGAGCTTCATCATAATTAAACATTTTCTGCTCTTTTAAAGCTACTCAAGAGAAAGAAAAGGTGAGCCAGAGAAAAAATTTGCAAATCTCTTGTCTGATAAAGGACTTTATTCAGAATATATAAAGAACTCTCAAGATGCAATAGTAAAAAAACAAATAATCCAACTAGAAAATGGGCAAGAGGTTTAAACAGATGCTTCATCAGAGAAGATATATGGCTGAAAAAAAAAAAACACCTGAAAAGATGCCCCGTATCATTAGTTCATCGGGAAATATCTGTTAGAATGGTTAAGATTAAAAAGACTGATCATAATAAGTACTGAGAATGTGGAAGAAACGGAACTCTTGAATACCACTGGCAAGCATATGCAATGGTACAACTGCTTTGGGAAACGATTTGGTAGTTTCCCCTCAAATTCAAAATATACCTACTATCTGATTCAGGTATTTCATTCCTAAGTATTTACCCAATAGAAGTGAAAGGCCACAAAGATTTGTAGACAAATATTCAATAGCAGTTTTACTTATAATAGCCTTAAACCAGAAACCACCCAAACGTCCATCAACAATGGAATAGATAAAAACAGTGGTGTATCCATCCAATGGAATACTATACAGCAATAAAAGGGAACCAACCCCTGATACAGACTACAGAATAGATGAATCTTAAAACAATTATGCAGAGTGATGAGAGATAGACAAAAAGATATACTGTAAGATTCGATTCATATGAAATTCTAGGAAATACCAACTAATCAGTAGTAACAGAAAGGCAGATCAACAGTGGCCTGGGGAGGGACAGGAAGGATGAATTTACAAAAGGGTTTTAGAAAATTTTAGTGATAACGAGTGTATTGACTGTCCTGATTGTAATGATGATTTCATAGCTTTATACGTATGTCAAAACCTAACCAAAGTCCACTTTACAGCATTTCCCAAGAATTTACCCTTTGGATTTTACCTCCTTGCTCCACCACAGTGTCCTTCCTTCCACATCATTGAACCAGTGATTTTGTCTGAGAGTCACATACATACGATTCCTGCATGGAAAGCAGATGATGCCAGTTTTTTGGTAGTAATAATAGGGGAAAATACAATTTCTGCGTTAAAATGAGGTCGCGGTGATGATAAGGAATGCAGGAAAGGACACAACCTATCTATGAGGAAGAAAAATTCTGCTTGCTTATAAATTCTGTTTTATCTGATGAGGTTTCACTTCAATATTGTTTTCTTTTTGCATAAAAGCAAGAATGCAAGCGGTGCCTGGGTGGCTCAGTCAGTTAAGTGTCTGCCTTTTGGCTCAGGTCATGATCCCGGGGTCCTGGGATGGAGCCCCACATAGGGCTTTCGACTCAGTGGGGAGTCTGCTTCTCCCTCTCCCACTCCCCCTGCTTATGCTCGTGCTCTGTCAAATAAATAAATAAAGCCTTAAAAAAAATAAAAGGAAGCCAGCAAGAGAGGGGCATTTATTATTTTTAAATTACATAATACTCGAAGTTTACAAAGGGCTAGATGTAATGAAAAAGGCCTTGACTTAAAAACCCTGCACCCAAGAACCCACCAAGTAACCTGAGAAATAGAACATTATCAATGTCTTTAAGGTTTTCCACATGCCTCAGCCCCTTCCCACTTCAGGATTGCAGCTAGAACCTGGATTTCTCCTCCCAGGTAAGGAAGGGCCTTTTCTCCTTTGGCAATAGTAGGAGAGAGTATCATGAGAAGGTCTTATTAAGAATCATCCCTCTAGGCACTTAGTGCTTGAATTTCTCAGAGAGGAGGTTTGAAGGGAAGTGGAAAGAATATTTTTAAAGGAAGAATTACTTATAACGACTTTAGGGAAAGGGAACACGATTACTTAGGATTCCTTCACACTGGGGGAGTTGGAGTTGAAGTAATGAAATTGAACTGATTTTTCAAGGAGAAGTACTTTTTACAAAGAACCACAGGGTTTGAAACTGAGTCAAGGACTGAGTATAGTGCCGCAGCCTTCTGTTAACCAACAGGTAAGTTTGAACCTCTTTATTATTGTGATTTCTATGACTGAAACCACGGGGGCAGTAAGCTGAAGAATGAATGTGTTTTTGCTCATGAAATTTTCATCTATGAGGATATAGGAATAATAAACACGATAGTTTCCAGCCACACCCCCCCTCACCTCCCAAGGTACTTCATCATGGATTCTGACATTAAGAGAGTTAAAATAATACATGGTCTACTGACTTCCTTGTACTGAGTGCAATGGTATAAGTATCAGCTACAGGCAGGGCAGGAGCACGCGAGGGTTCCATTTGTAGCGACTGAGCCTTTCATATTCTAGAGATTTTTTAAGTTTCTGTTATAACTATTACAGACTTTTGGTAAGACATCTACAACAGACAGACAAATATGAAGAGCAAAACAATACTGGATTTTTTAAAAAAATATTTTATTTATTTATTCATGAGAGACAGAGAGAGAGGCAGAGACACAGGCAGGAGGAGTGCACCTGATGTGGGACTCGATCCCAGGACCCCAGGATCACCACCTGAGCAGAAGGCAGATGCTCAACCACTGAATCACCCAGGTGCGCCGGAATCTTGGATTATTGACAATTCCTTGCTTCCCAAAGAACCACTGTGAATGACATGGAGGTGTCCATCCACCCAGACTTTTAAAATGTAGTGTGTGAATAAAATATGTTTAATTTTTTTTTTTGTTTAATTTTTAAATGTAAAACAAAAGCCATAAAAGGAACTAAGACTTCAGAGAAGGGAAAATGTGTCAGGTTAGGAGGTGGTATGCAATATGTGATAATTTTGTGCCAAAGATAATAATTATGAAAGCCATGTAATAGCACAAAAAACTGCTTGTGATGTGATATTACATCAAAGGAGATTACAAAGAGGAGCACCTGACTGGCTCAGTTGGTCAAACATGTGACTCTCGATCTCAGGGTCATGCCAAATCCCACATTGGGCACAGGTTACAGAGAGAGAGCGAGCGAGCGAGCGAGAGAGAGAGATTACCAAGATATATGTGTATGGGAAAAAAGAATAAATGGAAATATTCCAAAATGCTAACAGTTATCAGCAAATAGGTGGCAAGATCATGAAGGACTTTTAAAACTTTATTTTTCCTGTCTTCTGTATTGTGGTTGTATTTTTTTGTGTGGTTGTATTGTTTAAATAACAAAACTACTTTTAAAAATCTGTAGTAATCAGAACCTTTTGAACCTTCCTATAGATTTAGTAACAGTATTTCCTTCTGTCGAAGAACAACTGAGGACCAACTAGTTATACCTAATGTATAATTACATAATGCACAGGAAGTCAGATACTTTTACTGGCCTGGGCCTCATTTAGAACTTGACATATAACGAGTACAATAGATCACCTTACCTTATTAAGGACAGTGAATTCCTTATTCACTGGAAGAACTGAAAACTGTACCCCAAGTTCACAGAAATGGACAACCAGAGAGAAAACAAGGAAAGGGGTTGAGGTTTATAGATCTAAATTCTAGACTGGGTGGGGGGGGCACCTGGGTGCCTCAGTTGGTTAAGCGTCTGACTCTTGACTTTGGCTCACATCAGGATTTGCCTGGGGTTGGGCTCTGTGCTCAGCAGTGAGTCTGCTTCTCTCTCTCTGCCCCTCCCCCTGCTCATGTGCACTCTCTATTTCTCTAAAATAAATAAATTAATTAAAAAAATAAATTCTAGACTTGGATTTGCCATTACTAGCCTCAGTTTCTTTCTTTTTTTTTTTTAGCCTCAGTTTCTTATTTCAATTTGTGAATGGCGAGAAAATGCCCTGCCTGACAGTGATTTGCCACGAGAGCAGAACAAAACAACCCACATACTAAAGAAAAATCAGAGGGCCAAGAAGAGATGGTGGAAGGGATTCCTGTTAGATGTTCATGCCCACTCCAAGTGGCCTTTGTCTGAATACTTCAGGGATGAGGCAAACACATCATCTTGGGATTTGGCCCATTTTATTGCTGAGAGCTCTATTGCTACAAAGGTCTTAGACTGGTTTCTAGAACTTTCTGCCCCATTGTTCTAGTTCCATCTCTGAGGTAGGATACTTTGGCCCCTGGCATGGCCTGATGGTTTCCAGGTGTGCAGATATCAATCCCCTTGTTTTATGGGGCAACAGGAGAACCAGGGTGGTCTTCTCAGGCCAGGAAAGCCCTCATTATCATTTCCTCAGAGTGTCACAAGGGAAACATGTTTAGAAAACACTGTTCTGGAGTGTTGTCTTGGGAGTGACTATCCTCCCTTGTATCATAGAAGTCACACTTCTACCAGGGTGGCTAAGCATGCAGTTTCTGGTCGCATTTGGGGTTCATTGAGGACATCTTAGTCAATCGAAATCCCTCACATTTGTTTGGTTTTGTTTTCCATCAATGCTGCTGTTTTTTGTGTGCCCTGCCTGTAATTACAAAATTAGGTTTGAGAAGAGAGAGGGAGGTTTTACATTTGTCTTTGTTAAATTTTGTTTTGCGAGATTGGGTCTATGGTTCCCTCCTAATGGGATCTGTTGGGATTCTGATTTGCTCACCCAGTGAATATTCAGTCCATTCTAACTCGGGGTGCCTGCATCATGTAGACATGCCAGCTTTGCCCTTAGGCTGCAGGAACTTGCACTGTGCCCACCAGCTCCAACTCTAGCCTCTCACTTGACTTTGTGACCCTCTCCTCTCTTTCATACATGGCCTCTGGAAATATTAGCAAGATCCACTTCTACATCCTCTGGATCTTTTTGCCAATACTCACTTGAGAATATTTTTGGCTTCAGATTCCAGTTCTGCTTTCTAACCCTGAATTTGCTTTTTTGGGCAGAAATGTATTCCTTCCAATCCTCCCTCCCCACATTCTCCACTACTCTTGACTTACCACAACTGATGAGTCAGCCATGACCATGTGTTCACCCAGCGTGGCCGCCATTTTCCCAGGAGGGACCAAATAGGGCACCTGAGGTTTTCCACTTGGAGACCACTCTTTAGATTGACTCATTTATCATGGAGCATGGGTGTTTATGAAAGTACCCAGTTCTGCCAATTGTATTCTTCATTTGGCTCACAGGAAAGAGGTACTCAAATGCTTTCATGAGCTCTCAATTCATGGAGTCTGCAGTGTTCTGCAGAATCTCCCCATCTATAACCCCATCAAAGAGATTGAATGAGCTTCACGAGGCTGGGCTCATTCTTAGTCAATTCACATTTTCTCTTAGTGATCATGGCTTCATTAAGTGCTACAAGGCTAGCTCTGTAAAATCTTTCCTGTTCACTAATCTGTACTTGCCAACCCCCGCTGGTGGATGAGGAAGCTCTCTGGAGGTATGAAGCATTAAAGGATGGCATTCTCCTAAGAGGTTTAGTACCAAGCTGGAAGACACCATGGGGCTTAGTGGTCTGGAAGGGTCATGAAGACAATCTGATTTGTTTATATGTTGGTTGCCTGGAGCAAGAGTGAAATCAACATGCAAATATCAAACCAGATTCTCCCAGGGCTTAACCACAAAGGTTATGAGGCGGCCATTTGGCATGAAGTTTTAATTTTCCTGTTTAAAGGAACAAAGGTTAAACTAACAGAACATGTCACGAGAAGGTACTTCAGAGATCATGCAGACCAGAGCTCCTCAAACCTAAATGTGCACGAGTCACCTGGGTACCTTTAATTAAAAATGTAGATTCTGACTCAGTAGTTCTGGGGTAGGGCCTGAGATTCTGTATTTCCTTTTTTTTTTTACATTTTTATTTTATTTTTATTTTTATTATTTTTTGAGATTCTGCATTTCCGACGTGCTCCCTGGTGATGCTGTTGGCCTATGGCTATACTTTATGTAACAAAGGCTTAGACTACACTGCATTTTTTTTTTTCAGATATAGAAACTGAGATACAGAGAGGTGATTTCCCCAAAGCCACAATGGTTAAGTTAAAGCAGTTTCTTTCATTCAGGTCTTGTGGGGCCTGGATCAGGGTTTATTTAATTGCAAAGTTGCTGGACTGTAAAACAGAGGTTTACCCTTTCTTAAGGACTCACAGCATCTGCGGGGGAAGAGCCAAGGTTAGATTCCAGGTATGCCCATACTTGCACACAGGCACACACACATGCATGCACACGCATGCTCATGCTCAAAGAGATTGCATGTGCTTCTTCATATTCTTCTTTCTCATCATTTGTGATGTGTAGGAAACACATGAATTACAAACACATTAAAGATATTCTTAAATGCAAATCAATTCTGAATGTGTACATTTTTCCATAAGAATATTCTGGGAAAATATATGAGTTGTTTCTGATCTCTTAAGTATAAATACAGAATGTTCTGGGCTTCAACAGAGACCATGTTGCTGATAAAAGTGTGCTCATAATGATGTCTCTTATAGTCTGAAGAGTGAAAGCTCTGGGCCTGGGTCAGCGAGTTCTATGCTCCAGCATTTATAAAGGCCCTGGGAGTTTGGAGATTTTCCACTAGCTTCTGGTATTGAATTTTTTTTGCCAACTATGACTATTTGTTTTTTTGAACCCTGTGGAGGAACTAAGCAACTGAGAAATCTCGGGCAGAAGTGTGTGTGTTTGTGTGTGTGTGTGTGTGTGTGCACGTGTGCATGTGTGTGTGTGTGTTCACACATATTAACTAAACATTGTAGATTCCTGACATTTTTTTCTCCTTGTTGAGAAACGGAAAGAGGACGGAGAAGTAATTGTCTGGAGTGGAAAAGAGGGTCAGAAAAATCCTTGAAATGAAATCTCTCTCCTTTACTGGAGGTTTAGATAAGATGATATAAACTAAACCAATGTGAGAAAAATTCGGGTCACGAGCTTCTATTTTGGGAGGCAAATACCTGGGGTAGTTTAAGCCCATTGTTGCATCTATAGCCTACCTAAGCTTCTTGAGAACAAGGCTGGGTCTTCCAGGTCTTTTTTTTTTTTTTTTAATTAATTCCAAAATGCTTAGAAGAGGGTCTTGCACCAAGTGGGAGGCCGGAAGCTCCTCTGGAATGAAATATCATTCATCTTCCAGCATCCATCACTCCTGGCTAGCAGCCCTGGAAGCTGCTGGTGTGTTTCAAAGGGCCGAAACAGCCATGTCTGGGAGCCCATGAGCTGTGTTTGTTTGGAAGTCGCAAACCACTGCTGACGGTGGCTTCTCCTCTTGTTATTGGCCTCTTCTTGTGCACTCAGAGTCTCTCTAATGGCGTTCTCTCTTTCTTTACGGGAGGAAGGAGTGAGAGGAGAAGGAGGAGGATGGGAGGAGAAGAAAGAGAGGGAAGAAGGAGGCCAAGGATGAGGAGGGAGAGGACTGGTGGGGGAGGGGGGGAAGCGAGGAGGGGAAGGGGACTGGGAAGAGATGGAGGAGCAGGGAGGATCTGGAGGCAGAAAGATGGCAACCTGCTTGTGCAGAGGTAATGGGATCAGACTTCTTCCCCTGAGATGCCTTTCCTCTGGCTCCCCAGCCACCACTCAGGTGGAAGCCCTGAGCCTTGCTCTGACTGGCCCACTCTTGAGTCCTTTCTATGGCCAGGAGGATGCTGTGCCACCTGGCTTTGCCCTGTTGTGCCCATCCCACAATCTCTTTGTGGGGAGTGGTGGGATGACCCTGGTTGGCTCAGACCAGTGGGGCCAAATCTAGAGCTGGGGATGGAGTGAGTCCCTCAAGGCTCATGTCTACTCCACATTGGAGGAAAGGTGGAAAGTTCAATCTGACCTTTGAGGGTCTTCTCAGCTTTCTCCCTGGGGTTTTGTCTTTAACAGTCTGTTGATTTGCCAGATGGCCTAGACCTGAACACTCGCACTGTAGGTAGGTTAAACATGTCAGCAAAACTGCTACAGGAATGTTGCCCTAAACCTCATGACCATTCTGCTCATTCTTAATGTTGCTAACATCCCTGCCCATGACTAAAGTAGAACATTTGGTATCTCAGTTAAATGCCATTAATCTACCAATTAATCACGGCTGTTTGGTAATTACCTCA
Source organism: Vulpes lagopus (assembly GCF_018345385.1). Taxonomy (NCBI): domain Eukaryota; kingdom Metazoa; phylum Chordata; class Mammalia; order Carnivora; family Canidae; genus Vulpes; species Vulpes lagopus. The sequence continues at coordinate 24,772,805 of NC_054828.1, read as the reverse complement.
AATGAGCAGGCATTCCAGGACACACTCTGGAAAGGATACTGAGTGAGAGGAAACTGCATTGTCCCTGAGTCCATATATTCCCAGAGAGGAGAGCACTGGCTCTGGGTAAGTGAAGAGCAGTGCCAGATGGGCTTATCTGGGCTCCACCCTGTCAGCGTAAGGGATCTTGAGGAAGGTATTTATTTTTTCTACACTTTTTTTTTTATACTTTTTTCTTTTCTTTTTTTAAGATTTTATTTATCCATTCCTGAGAGACACAGAGAGGCTCAGAGACACAGGCAGAGGGAGAAGAAAGCTCCCTGCAGGGTACTCGATCCCAGGATCCCAGTATCATGCCCTGAGTGGAAGGCAGATGCTCAACCACTGAGCCACCCAGGGGTCCCTTTAGACTTTTTTATAGAAGGGTTCTGAAACATTTAAATTTCCTAGAAAAATGCCCGACACATCAGTGACCACTCTTGCCTTCTGTTATTATTATGAAGGCAAAACACCGGTGCCGAGTGGGAAAAATCACCCCAGGATGGAGTGGGGGGGGGTTGCTTGAGTGCGTGGTGGGAAGGATGAGAAGGACGGAGAGTGGGCGATGAGGAGGGGGAAATGTGCATGTGGGTGTCATCACACTCAAGGGGATAAGGAGGGCCAGTGGGAGGGTGGTGGCTGCAGAGCACATGCAAACAAAGGTGCGAGCAGTGTCTTCCAGAGTTGGTGGGTGGTCTTGCAGCCGGGCAGCAGGGTTTCTCGCAAAGGGCAGTGGGAAAAAGGCAGAGAGGCATGTTGAAGCCCTGGGTGGAGGAATCCGAAGGCTAAAATGGGAGGTTTGGTCTTGCTGCGGGGTTTTGAGCAGCACTGTGCAAAGCTGGACCCTGTGTCATGTGACGGACATGAATCTGAACGCAGGGCCGAGGAGGGGCCCAAGCACAGGGAGCGAAGGGGCAGCCGGACAGGTGGCTCTCGTCATCTCCCCTCCTGCCTGCCCCTGCCCGGTCATCACCTGAGCCCTGGGTCCCCCGCCTGCAGGACACTGACAAGAGAGAGCCGGGCGGGGTTCCCAGGGTGCGGGGCAGGGGGCCGGGCGCACCCCCCGAGGCCCAGGGCTGGAAGATGGAAAGAAGCGAAGGGTCCTCCAGGCTCGGGTCTGTGGCTGTTGTTACAAGAAGGACCTGGAGGTTGGCACCCGAGGGGGCGGCCTTGACTCGTCGGATGGGGACCTCTGCCAGGCTGGACATGCTGGCAAGCCCTGTCGAGGGCTAACACGAGGTCACATGGGGATAGAGACCCAGGCTTGTGAAGCATTTGGTGCAAGTGTGCGGTAAAGCGTGTTGGTGTTTCGTAAGAGTTTGGCACGTTTTCGGAATGATTCTGGCTGGCTGCCCAGCGCTGAGTTTCCTGTTCATAGCTCCCCATATGTGTCACTGCTGAGGATTAAAGCCCCCATAGGCTCTGACACAGACGTCACTCACTGTCTCCTTCTTTCAGCCTCAGTAAAACTGGGTCGGTTGACAAGATGTGAGGGACACTCTCCTGCTGCACGGACCAGACCCAAAGCTCTTTGGGAAAAGAAAAGAGGAATTAGCAAGTCTATCCAGGGCTGACTTCAGAATGCACTTTTGTTTTTAAGAACCAACATCCACTCAGCTGACTTATTTGGGGGAAGAAAGGCTGCGGGCTTACCCTCAGAGTCATCGCCTCCCGCGAGGCCAGCCATCCCCAAATGTCCCCACGACGAAGAAAGGAGATGGTAAGATGATTAATTGCACTTCTGGTTTTTGTTCCTGTAATTTTCCCTCGTTCTCTTTTTTGTTTACTTCTACATGGATGAAGTATTTTGGAGAGACAAATGGAATTTGATAAAAACTGATAATGTTATGCTGCTTTGTGGAAAAAAGGATTTTAAGTATTTCTTGGCGTTATGCGGCTCTGTAGGCATATTTAGCCTTAAGATGTGTCTGTGAGTTATATTAAAAGATCAGCTGTGATGATGCATGTTTTACTCTATGGAAGATTAACGATGAAAGATATGGGAAATATATTTTATAGCCGTGTACTACTTATAAGCCATAAATAGTTGCGTGACTTTTGGTAAATCGTGAGGTTCAAGGGGAGGGTATTGTAGATAAGAATCTTTTAAAAATATTGTTGCTGATCTTAGAACGAAGACTTATTTTATCACTTTCCATCAAGCTTTGTCAGTCTTAGAGGGGCACAATCGGGCCCGATGTTTGACCCAAGGCATTGCGTGACTATTAACCGTGGGTGTCATTGGCTGCAGTTAAAGTTACAATGCGTTGTAGTAGCAGTGCTCGGACACGCTTCCTCCAATACGGCTTAAACTGTCATCTTAAAAGCACAAGCGTTACTTTCCAAGGCTTTACAAACGTTACACCCTGAGCTGTAAGGAAAAACTCTCTGAGGAGATCATAAACATTGTCCCGTATTTCTTTATTGGACATGCTTGACTTCCTAATCCCATCGGTAGCGTTGTTATGGGAAAGCATAATAAGAAAATGGAAAGGATCTGGAAGGTTAAAGACAGGAAATGAGAACACAAAAAGGAGAGCAAAATGAGGTTTACTGTTCAATTCAGTTCAATTCATCTGACAACTCCTTGCTCTTCTGCAAAATGCTAGTTGACGCTGTGGTGAGGAGGGCGTGGGGAGCCAGGTAGAGGAAGGATGCTTCAGATGGTGCAGCTGGTTTGGGAATCCTGCTACCCACCCACGGGCAGCAGGAGACCACCGTGGTGTGCTGGAGGCCAAGGGAGGGTGTGTGCTTTTTGGAAGCATGTGGATCTGCTGGGGAAAGGAAGAAAATAATGTTGCCTAGAAGGAGCAGGGAGCACTTTTGGAGATGAATTTAATCTTCCTAATTCTGGTGATGAATTTATTTTATTTTATTTTATTTTATTTTTTAAATTTATTTTTTATTGGTGTCTGATTTGCCAACATATAGAGTAACACCCAGTGCTCGTCTCGTCAAGTGCCCACCTCAGTGTTCGTCACCCAGTCACCCCCATCCCCCGCCCACCTCCCCTTCCACCACCCCTAGTTCGTTTCCCAGGAGTCTCTCATGTTCTGTCTCCCTTTCTGATATTTCCCACTTATTTTTATTTTTTCTCCTTTCCCCTTCATTCCCTTTCACTATTTTTTATATTCCCCAAATGAATGAGACCATATAATGTTTGTCCTTCTCTGACTGACTTATTTCACTCAGCATAATACCCTCCAGTTCCATCCATGTCGAAGCAAATGGTGGGTATTTGTCATTTCTAATGGCTGAGGAATATTCCATTGTATACATAGACCACATCTTCTTCATCCATTCATTGGTGATGAATTTAAGGAGATATGTGTGGCCCTTCTCAAAGTCAGCATGGGGGTATCAATCTTCTATCCCACAATCCCTTCTGGGCACATGCCTGTTTGCTTACTTAGGGGAAAACCTTGCCCGGCATGGTCTAGCAGAGGCCGAGATTCACTCCTAAAATCTACCTTGCAAAGCTGACATGAATTGCACGTGCTCATGGTTAGAAATAAAATAAAGGACTATGGATCAGTCAATAAGATGAAAAATAAAACCTATCACTGTGGGATTAATGCTGTCAACATTTTGGTGAGTATGTTTTTCTCCGAGTACATTTACATTAAAAACAACAACAACAACAACAAACCATATTGAGCTGTACGTGCTGGCTTTTCCCTTTTGACAATATATTGGAGCATCTCACCACACTAATGAATTTCTTCCTACAAAAATTGTTTGATCACATTATACAGAGAATTTATTAAGTCATGTTGGTAGATATTGGATTGTTTCCTTTTTCATTATCAACATTACAAAACCGATGTACTTATAATAAAAGCTTTGCGTCCCTTCTTGATTATTTCCTTGGACTAGAGTCCCAGAGGGAAAACTGTGGCATCAAAGCACCTGAGGATTTTTGAAGCTTTTGATCCCTGCTACTAAATTAATCTAACAAAGTGCTATAAATTTATACTCCCTCCAGCACTGTATGAACACCATTTCCCCACACTTTCACCAACACTGTGTTTTGTCATTTTTAAAATAAATGTGCTAATCTGATAACTGGCTACGGCTACTTTGTTGTCTTGATCTGCTAAGGAAACCCTTTGTAAAACCTTTTGGCTTCTTGTCTTTTCGGTTACTCACATCAAAGCAATCATTTCTTACAGTAACTTATGCCAACCTAATTTCTGGGGACTTTGACCTCATTTGATGTCGCTCAGCAGGGCTGCTGAAAATGTGGGGAATCAGATGCTTTTGCTCTGATTTTCTACCATTTGAACAACCCAGGGCAAAACTCAGTCTTTATGATTTTATTTCCTTTTTGTCTATAAAATTTAAAGATAAGGGTTGACTTTTCATCCCACTGCACAATTATATGGAGAACAGAGATGAGACAGACGAAAGTTCTTTGAAAAGAAAAAAAGTGAAAAATACAAAATGGTACAATTACGATTGTTGTCATTATGAAGTTTATATTGTCACCTTATAAAGTATGTAGTTTTGGAGAACTGCATGCTGAAATTTTGACAAGGTGTTCTAATTCTAGACTTAGAAAGTGTGTGTGTGTGAAAATGTGTGTGCATGTTGCAACATACTGCTTAAGTCTTGGATTTAGTGCTAGCGTTTGGTATGTTCTAGCTGCGCATGGACATACAATAGGTTGAAGATGGTTTCTATTTTGTTGCTTACTTATCTCACTTGCATGCAGGACAGCGCACCATTTTTCTTATATTGCATTGTGATTGACCACTTGCTTTCTTCAGTTCCCCTTCTCAAAGGCAGGACTTGTTTTATGTGTGTTTCTTTCTGTAGGGCCTGGTCTGGGATCTGATACCTTGTGGGGGCTCAATGACTGTTTCTTGAATGAGCCAACAAAAGGGAGCTAGGAGCATTTTTACCTAACTCTGCAGGGAAAGAATCATCTCAAAAAAAATCATAGAAGATTTTGAAAATGGAGATTTTCTGGCGCAAATTGATTATTTTGTTTAATTTCATTTGGGTTGTTTTCCATTTTTATTGAGTGACACTTTAAAGCTCTTAATGGATATTAAGCAAATGAATACAAGCCAAGGGTAGAATCAGGAAAATGGAGATCATAGACTTGTAAGTGTAAGTCTCATGGAGTTGGTGAGTATGAAAAGCTTTACGGGGGTGGGGGGGTACAGAGTTTCACTCTTAACAGCTCAGTGCTAGGCTGTTAAAATCAGAACCAAAGTGATGCTTTGCAATGGTTTGAACTTGGTACTGAATAAAAAATACCAATGGACAATACTTAAAGAGTACTTGACTACATGTGAGATCTGGTTCTAAGTGCCTCATGTATGAGGCAGTCATTATTATGATTTTATTTTGCAGATTAAGAAGCTGAAGTACAAGTGATTTGGCCAAAGTCACACCAGTAGGCAGTGCACAGCTGGGATTCACAACACAATCTTACTTAGAGTCCACAGGTTGGTGAAAGTGGGGTTTACTGAATTCTAGAGACAATGGCACATAGGTTTGGGACCACTGATGGTGTTTGTGCTGTTCACTCAGGTATATAAGTCACAATTTATTGAGTTCCCACTAAGGAACTTATGCTGATCTGGGTTCTTATATCATTATGTCTAATCTGTTCACAGTTTTACAAGATTGGTACCATTTTACCTGCTCAAGGACCAAACCAACTAAGACTCTGAACTCAGTAAGTGGCCCAGAGGTGATGAGTTAATGATAAGGGAATGCCCATCAATCTATACCAAGTCTATTAAACTTCCTAGCCTATGTGCTGCACTGGCCTGGACAACTGAGTGCTGATGTTCTTGGTTCTTCATCCAAAGGTGCGGAGTCCAGTTCTCCATTTGGAGGTGCTGGGCCTAGAAACTCAACCAATTCATCCCTTCACTTGGGTATTGTGGGGAGGTGGGGTCTCTGCCTTGGTCTCTGAATTTGTGTGGGCCATTGTGAAATGGTACTTGAAGTTGATTTTCAAGCTGACATTTCCTGGCAGGATTATCCAATTTATCACCTCATCCTAGACATGTTGAGTGTTTAATATGTGGGGACATTTTCCTTAAATGTTCTAACCAATGAGCCCCCAATTCTGCATCAAGAATGTCTAAAGAATATCTCCAAGGAGTCTGGGACTGAGTAAGGCAAGTGCTAGCTTGGGAGAGGAGACTCAGTTCTGTTTTCTCTTAGGCAACTTACCTATTTTCTCTTTGTTTAGTTGTTCCAGTTGTAATATGGGTATAGGAATATAATTTAAAATTGTATTTTACACAATTTGCTGTTAAACTCTTCAGGAAGATTTTGGAATTTAAACAAGGAGTGTTGGGTGGCTCAGTTGGTTAAGCATTTGACTCTTGATCTCAGTAGAGGTCTTGGTCTCACAGTCGTGAGTTCAAGCCCCATGCTGGGTGACTGCTTAAACAATTTTATTTTCCACAAATAACATATAGTTTGTGTACTTTTGAGTAGATAACACACAGTTTAAAAGCCTATTCAGTAAAGTCCTTCCTCTTTCCTTTTTCTCAGATACCGCTTTCCCTCTCTCTCATCAACAAGTAGCTAAGTAATTGTTAATAGTTATTTCTACCTTTTCCATGCTGTATTAGTCAGGGTTCTCCAGAGAAATAAGACCAACAGGAAATAGGTACATCAATCTCCTATAGGTTTTATATATACAATTGGGCATATCATTGGCATATTTTGAGAGACCGAGAAAGATATATATATATATATATAAATAAAGAGAGGGAGAAAAAAGATGATAAAGTATTGGCTTATGTGGTTATGGAGGCTGAGAAGTCCCAGCATCTGTTGTCTATAAGCTGTAGACCCAGGAAAGCAGGTGGCATAGTTTCAAGGCCCAAGAGCTGTAGAACCAAAGGTGTAGATTCTAGTTCAGGTCTGAAGGCATGAGAACCAGGAACAAGGAGAGAAAATAGATGTCTCAGCTCAAGTAGTCATGCAGAGTGAATTCAACCTTTCTCTGCCTCTTTGTTCTAGTTCAACCTCCAAGGGATTGGATGATGCCCACCCACGCTGGAGTGAGCCATCCACTTTACTCAGTTTGCAGGCCAGTCTCTTCCAGAAATACCTTCACAGACACATCTAAACATAGTCTTTAACCAGCTATCTGGGCTCAGTCAAATGGACACATAAAATTAGCCATCACACACACCAATGGTATACACTCTCCTGTGCCATGTTCCATATCTGCATCTAACGAGGTGCATTTTTCACCTTACAGTGGACTTTTAAGTTGTTTGCATTTTTTTTGCTATTACAACCAGTGTTGCAATGAATAACAGCCTTGCCTGTGTCATTTTGCAGAAGTGCAAACAAGCATATTTATTGGGTAAATTCCTAGAAGTGGAATTGTAGGTCACAGACCATGTGCATTTGTGATTTTGATATGTATTTCAAAACTGCCCATTTACCTCCTACCCGGTTGTACTAAATAATACTTCTGGGAATGTTTGAGAAAATGTTTCCCCATGTACTTGTCAACATGGCATGCTGGCCAACTGGTTTTTTATTGAACTTTCATGGTCTTTTGGTTAAAGAGGTTAACTCATTTTTTTAAAAAAAATTCTCATATCTTATTTCATGATGCAGGTTTCTTTATTTAGACTTTATTTTTTGACAGCAGTTTTAGGTTCACAGCAGAATCGAGGGGAAGGTATAGAGATTTCCTATATTTGTTCTTTCCCCCATTATCAAATGTTCCCCTATTCTGGAGTGGCACATTAGTTTTAATTGATGAACCAACATTGTCACATCATTATCACCCAAGTCCATGGTTGATAATAAGGTTCTCTTGGTATTATGCATTATATGAGTTTAGACAAGTATATAATGACATGCATCTATCATTATGGCATCATACAGAGTGTTTTCCTGTCCTAAATGTCCTCTGTGCTCTACTTATTCTTTCTCCCTACTCCCACTTGACAACCCCTGGAAACTACTGATATTTTTACTGACTTATCCAGAGTGTCATATAGTTGGAATCAAGCAATGTATAGTCTTTTCAGACTGGCATCTTTTACTTAGTAGTATGCATTTAGGTTTCCTCCATGTCTTTTCATGGCTTGATGGTTCATTTCTTTTTAGTGATGAATAATATTCCACTGTCTGGATGTACCACAGTTTATTCATGCATCTAACTCCATAATATGTTGGTTGCTTCCAATTTTGGGCAATTATGAATAAAGCTCCTACAAATAGCTATGTTTAGGTTCTTGTATACATTTTCAACTCTTTTATATAAATACCGAGGGGCACAGTTTCTAGATTGTGTGGTAAGTCTATTTTTAGTTTTATAAGAAACTGCCTAAGTGTCTACTAAAGCCTGTGCCATGTCACAATCCCACCAGTGATGAATGAGAGTTCCTGTTGCTCCATATCCTTGCCAGCATTTGATCTTGTCAGTGTTCTGGATTTTGGCCATTCTAATAGGTCTGTAGTGGCACTGAGATTAGTTTAAAAATTGCGATCATAACTTCTGGTTTACTCAATGATTGTTTTCTGAGGGCTTGCTGGATGTCTAGCTGTGGGATGCCATAGTGGGTGAGGGTGATCTGGCTGCTGCCAGCAAGGGCCACACAAAACAGCTGGGCAGCAGCAGGTATTACACCCATAGCAATTAGCACCATGAAAGAAATAGGCTGGTGCTACGCTGGTGACTGATGAGCCAAGATCTGCCTTAACCTGGTGGTGGGAGCTCTGGTAGGGGAGAGTTGAGTCTGAGGCACAAAGGTAGAGGGCAGAGGGAACAGCAGTGTAGAGCCCAGAAGAAGATATGTACAGAGCCGGCCAACTGTATCGAGGGGGATTGTAGATGAGTTTGGAGACAGGGATGAGAGCAGATCACTGTGGGCATTTGGGGTCACCATCAGGAGATTGGATTTTATTATGAATTTCAGGTAGTCTTCAGTCATGGGCTAGAAAGATGGTGACAGATTTGTAAAGTCTTTCCCTGTTGACCATAAATGCTCACCTGGATGATGGATGTCACACGGAGAAGTCATTGTATTTGCCACAAGAGATAGTGACATGGGTGACATCTGGTAGAGGACTGGTACCCAGGACATTTTGCTCTCTTGCCCAGCCCTGAATTCTGTGTGTGTGTGACAAGTGACAAAAGCTTAGCCTAAACATGGCCGTGGAAACATTCCACAGAAACACATTCTACCTCTTCCAGAGATAAAACTCTTACAAAGATCTTTCTCCTTCATTTTTTTCATCTTACAAAATTAACTGATCCTTTTGATGAATCATGATTGTGTGTCCAGTCTGGGCTAAGCCCTGTTCTCGGTGCCCCTGAGATTGGAAGAGGAAGAGGAGGTAGGAGGGAAAAAGAGGAGGATTCAGAAAATGAGCAGCAGCTTACAGTCTAGTTTTGAGACCGAATCAAATGTCAACACCGAAAGGAAGGCAGGAAAGAAACAGCCAAAGGACTCTGCCACTTGTGAGTTACAGATGAGAACTCTGGTCATGCAGTGCGGGCCACTTGTATGCGTGAGGGTCTGCTTGGTGCTCGGGAGCCCGTCGGGGACTGGAGCTTCTACATCCTTCTCTGGAGGTGCAAGTAGGGTTATTCTAACTTTAGAGGTGAAGAATCGAGAGCTTTCCTCAGGACCACTGAGTGGGCATGGGGCAGAGTGGGACTGTCTCCTAAGCCCTGAGGCCGTGACTTTCTGTGCTACAGAATAGAATAAATTCCTAAGTTTTATTATTTGAGGAAGTCCCTGGGGAGAGAGTTTCTCTCTACTCTGTATCCTCTTTCATTCTGGTCCCTCTGGTTCCATTCTTATGGAGCTGCTTTGCTTATGAGTCTGCAGAGCTGGGAGGTTCTCTGCAGAAGGGATGTGGATGGACCACAGCCTCGGGTTCCTGATGGTAAGGCCTGAAGCTGACAGGTGCTTCTATCTTGTGAAGAAACACAGGGAACCAAGAGAAAGTGTTGATGGTTAGGTGGACACTCAGATCCATCTTCATGGCACAACTGGTCATTTGTGGCCAGAGCAGGGTGGGGATTAATATGTGTGTGTGTGTGTGTGTGTGTGTGTGTGTGTGTGTATAGCATCTGGGATGAAGGTTCCAGAAGCTTCTGGCCCTAAAGAGGGACTAAGAGGTACAAGTTTCTGTGGACATAGGAACATGTAGGTAGGAAGCAGAAAGGCTATGAGGTCTGTTTCTTAAGCTCAAGAAGCTTCTCCTCTTAGTCCAGGGAAAAGAGGGCAGGGTTTGCTTCTGACATGAAGGGGAGTCCTTAGGTGAATTCTAGGTGTTTAACCCAGGGAGAATTGTCCAATTGAAAGCAATGTAGGATAGGTGATTGTTAAGTGAGAATGTTGGGTAAAAATGACAACAAAAAGGAATATTTACCAAAAAAAAGTCCAGAAACATATTTGTAAATTTTGAAATGTGTCTGTGCTAATCATGATTGAAATAAATATTTTAGACTTCCTAGATTTTGAGGCTTTTGGTTTTCTTACATCTCTGTTCAGTCGGCCCATAACAATGGCATGGTTTGCTTTAAAGACTAAAATTTCAGAAAATATTTTAGCAAGTTTGATGTCTGAAGCCTTCAGCCATTCCTGGAATGAATTAATGAGTGAATGAATGACATTGCTCTAGAACCAAGGAATCGCATGTTTGTATCTTTTGTGGATGTCTGCCTCTTTTTATAGTTTGAGAGGAAATTACTGGTCGTGAATGTGCTTATAAATTATCCTGTGTTGTTTCTAAAGATGCTGAACTTCTTGACAATGAGTCCTTTCTTGGCTGAGGTAAGCAGTGCTTTTGATGACTGTAGTCACTCAGTCATTTTTGCCAACAGCGTATTCCAGCATGGACCACAAAACCAAGACATTCCAAAGCCATGAGCAGGCGCCCCCCAAACTGATGTGGCTTCCCTAATTCTATTCCCGGAGTTACTGAGAGGGTAGAACTTGACTGGAAATTCTGGGGCAACTTTTCTTAGATCTTTTATAATCTGCAACTTCATTTAGTGGCCTCTTGATCTCCTTGCTATAGGTTGACTAGCAGCTGCTCTATCCTGGAAGTATCATCGCGCAGCACCCCGCCGCCCCGCCCCAAACTGTCTCCTCCCCATGATTTCTGGGTTCATTACCTGTGTCCCTTACACAGATTTGGACCAAGGGAGACAGAGACTCGGGGACAGTAGGTGGTTTCTCAAGATAGTAGTGGATGATTAACAGAATCAGGCTATGAACATGCATCGTTGGATTCCCAAACTACTTTGTATTTCATTGTGCTGAAATGATAGGAGAACTTGATAGAAGGAAACACTAATTTATGGCATCATTCTTTTTCAGATGTAGTTGAAATTGTCATGTTTTATGAGCGTTGACATTTTTCAGAGATGGTTCACATGAAGCATGCAGTTAAGGCTCCTTCCTTCTACCTCCAATGGGAATTTATCATCCAAATTGGCACATGCTATCTGTAAGCTAGTTTTTTTAAAAAATATTTTATTTATTTATTCATGAGAGATATACAGAGAGGCAGAGACAGGCAGAGGAAGAAGCAGGCTCCCCTCAGGGACCCCGATGTGGGACTTGATCCCAGGATCCCGGGATCACAACCTGAGCTGAAGGCAGAGGCTCAACCACTGAGCCACCCAGGTGGCCCTATAAGGTAGTTTTTAAAAAGAATATTATGTGCAAGGGTTATTTTCTACTCTTTGAAATGGTCAGTAGATAATATTTAAACTAAAATGAATACGAGTGAAATATATATATATTAATAAGGTACACATTAACTGTTAAGGTACACATTAACAATGGCTATAGCTATTCCTCTGGCATGATTGAACAGATCCTGCCTGGAGTAGGTGGGAGAAACCTGGTTTCATGAATAGTATTATCTGTCCATTAAAGAATAATCTGTATATCAAAAAGGTAACTGATAACAGGTGTTGCCAAGATTGTAGAGAAAAAGGAAGCCTGTACACTGTTGGTGGGAATGTAAATTGGTATAGTTACTATTGAAAATAGGATGGAGGTTCCTCAAAAAAATTAAAAGTAGAACTACCAAATGATCCAGCAACCCCTTGGTGTATATCCAAAGGAAAAAGAAACAGGATCCTAAGGAGATAATCTGCACTGCCATGTTTATTGCAGCATTATTCACAATAGCTAATGTATGGACACAACCCACGTATTCATCAACAGGTGAATGGATAAAGAAGATGTGATATATATGTGCAACGGGATATTACTCAGCCATGAGAAAGAAGGAAATCCTGCCATATGCAACAACATATGAAGCTTTAGGGCATTAGGCTAGGAGAAATAAGCAAGACAAAGACAAATACTGTATAATATCACTACTATGTGAAGTGTAAAAACGCTGAACTCAGAGCAACAGAGTAGAGTCGTGTTACCAGGGGCTCAGGGGAAATGCAAGGGAAGTGGAGAGATTTTGATCAAAGGATAAAAACTTCCAGTTATGAGATGAACAATTTTGGGGAATCTAAGGTACAGCATGGCGATTACGGCTAACATATTGTATTTACATACTTGAAACTTGTTAAGAGAGTGGATCTTAAATGTTCTCACCATTCTCACCACAAAAAGAAGTGGTAATTATGTGTTGGGTTGGAGGTGTTCACTCATGGTCTGGTGGTTAGGTATTACTTCTGGCTGTGGTGGTAATCATTTTGCAATACGTAAATGTATCAGATCAACACCTGGTACGCCTTAAACTTACACAATGCTATATTGATATACATATACATAGATAGAATGAAGCTGGGAATGCAAAGATTCATAGATTTCCTTCCTGGAAGGAAAATACTTGATTATAATCAGTGGTGATATAATTTAAAAAAAAACTCATGTGAACTTGCCATGACTACCTCTTTTGAATAAATTTCCCTCAACGAGTATTTCTCTAGATTAACACAGTGGGTAACTGAGCTGACTCACAAGGAGAAAGGGAGGTTATATTTTTGCTATTGTTAATAATGTGGGAAATTACACCCAACATCACTCACCAAGCTCGAGTATTATTAACCTCAAATTCTGAGATTTATGTAACTGCAAGATCAGAGTTCTAAACTTCTTCTGCATTCAAAGTTTTAAGAGCATTGGTAAGATAATGTGACTGACAAGTGTACAGGAACTATGTTCACAGGAAAGTGAAAAATGCTGGGCGCTGGGGTGGTGGAGACAGGTACTTCCTTTGGTCTGGATCTGATGTCCAAATTATAAATTATTGTTTTAGGGAAACCTGTTGTATGTAAGTCCCTGAGGCTGAACTCTCTTCCTTTGGCTGGCCGCAGTCTGCTGGGTCCCCATAGAAAATGGGTTTTGCTGTGTGAGTGAACTACATAGTTTTGTACAAATAGAATGAACATCTGCTAAATAGGATCACCTTCTATGATCTAGGCATGCGATCGTGAATCCTGGCTGTGAGTTGGGATCACCTGGGGAGCTTAAGAAAATACTGATGCCTGGGCCCCACCATTAGAGGATCTGATATGATAGGGCTGGGTCTCAGCATAGGGATTTAAAAAAACTCACCAGATGGTCATACCATGCAGCCAGTGTAATGTGGTTTGAGAACCACTGACCTGGGAAGTAGACAGCCATAAATTCAGTAAATGACCTGAGTAAACAAAAAGCTGGCTTGAACAAGGCTGTCCAGGGAGATTGCCAAATCCTGCCTGTGGGGGGGGGGGAATTTAGGTCCATTTCCCAGAAAACCTTGTCCCCAGAAGCTATCAAAGGTTCCCTCTGTCCTGTGAGTGTAGTTTGAATCTTCTAAGGCATGGTGGGCATTCGTGTAAATGCAGCTACTGTCATTTCTTTGGCAAAGATGTAAACAGCTACTCAGTTCAAGCTAGAGTTAGTCAGAGAAAGAGCCTATCTTTAAGTATTTGAGTGTCAGGGGAGTAAAGAACTCATGCCAAATGAAGGTGATGGTTGCCAGTGCCATTAGAGAGGGAGAGGTGAAACCAAGGCTCAGCAGAGGAGGTGAGAGTCACCTGTTTCCCCTGGTCGAAGGAGTGGGGAAACCCTAGAAGGCCTTCTGGAAGGAATGCACAGTATTGGGAAGGGTTGGGAAGGGTGGGGAGGAGGGTGTGAGCTGGAGAAGGAAGGGTGACATTCTCTGTGGAGGGAAAGAGGTAGCCCCTGGGGAAGCTGGCAAGGAGGCAAATGTGTGCAAGAAGGTAGTCAGGGGAGATCAAGGTGGGTCTGTGACCCCAAATGGAGTGCTCTGGCTTCTTCCCAGAGGCAGTGGGGGGACCCTGCATGGCAGGATTTGACTGCCAATGTTGAAGCAAAAGGGCAAGTAGGGGCTTGCATAGTATTACATACTCAGCTAACATGGATTGTTTGGAAGAAACATGTATTTTGCTCTAACCATCCATTTTGACGAGGTGAAAAGAAACCCACGTAGGTCACATGGGCCAGTTTAGCATTGACAAGGTGGGTGTATTGCAGTCAGATAGTTCAGACTTCTTAACCTTCTTTTCTCTGACTTCTAATGCTCCCTTTGTTCTTCTCCAGTCCTCCTGAGGAAGAAATTTAAGAAACTCCCCCTGCCCCCAATCTTGTCTAAAGTAGTAACAGTGAAGCTCTGAACGTAAAAAGGTTAAGTATATTTTCCTTGAGATTCTTTATTTTTTTTTAAAGATTTTATTTATTTATTCTTGAGTGACACAGAGAGAGGCAGAGACACAGGCAGAGGGAGAAGCAGACTCCCTGCGGGGAGCCCGTTGTTGGGGCTCTATCCCAGGACCCCGGGATCACAACCTGGGCCAAAGGCAGACTGTCAACCACTGAGCCCCCCGGGTGCCCCTCCCTTGAGATTCTTTGGAGTGTATTGCTCCTGGGAAAAACTAACATTGTTTAATGGATGGGAGAAAGAACAGGGGCATATGACCTGTGAAGGTGACTCGGGTAGACTATTTTCTGTGATTTGCTCCAACTTTGAAAAAGTAAACCACAATTTGTAAAGACATAACCAAGAATATTCTTTCCATAAAATGTTGATATTAGAATTCTATCACATTACACCTTGTTCTTGAAGGGATAAACTTTAAGCTCTTTGTCATTTGTGGAAATATCAATCCAAACTTCTACACCAACCATTAAAATTAAATATTTAATATTTAATTCCTTGGCAGTGAAAAAAAATTTGGTATGATCATTAAGAGATTTGATGGTTAGCATGGTATTTACTTAACAATGTGGGCCACATTGACTGTTAAAAAAATAAATATGGCAATTGCTGTTTTTCTTCTTCTTTTCAAAATGCAAAAATAAAGTATAAAGGTAAACTAGATTTTGGAATAAATGGCCAGCACACTTCTGCAAATGATGTTTCTGGATTAATTTTTTGCATCTGAATTCTCTTCGGTGTATTTTGGGATTTTTATTTATAATAAAGTTTGTAAGTGCTGCTCGTGATTCAGCCTCAACGAGGAGTAGACATCACCCTACCTGGAGCTGAGACCACTTTGTCTGACTGTAAGATGTCAAACAGTGTTTCATGAGTGCTTTGCACTGTATGAGACACTTTGGTGGATACAAAAAAAAAATAATAATAAAAATAAAATAGGGATGGTCATTGTCCCAAAAACCTCTTGAGTTTGCTTTTTTCTCCCTTTCTCCCACTGGAAGAAATGGGGGAAATCAGGAAATCATGAGAGTTGACTTTACATACTTGATCCTAAAGTGTTTATGACCAGGCTACATTTTTTTTTTCTTGTTTGTTTCAAATTTTTATTTAAATTCGAGATAATTAACATTTGGTGTAATATTGGTTTCAGGAGCAGAATTTAGTGATTCATCATTTACCTATAACACCCAGTGCTCATCATAACAAGTATCCTCCTTAATACCCATCATCCATTTAGCCCACCCCTTGCCCACCTCCCTCCATCAACCCTCAGTTTGTTCTCTATAGTTGAGTCTCTTATGTTTCCTTCATTTTCTTTCTCTTTTTTCTTTCCCATATGTTCGCCTATTTTGTTTCTTAAATTCCACATATGAGTAGAATCATGTATTTGTTTTTCTATGACTTACTGTGCTTTGCATAATACTCTCTAGCTCCATCCACATTGTTGCAAATGGCAAGATTTCATTCCTTTTGATGGCCAAGTAGTATTCCATCGAGTGTATAGACCACATCTTCTTTATCCATTCATCAGTCACTAGACATTTGGACTCTTTCTGTAGTTTGGCTATTGTTGATAATGCTGCTATAAACATCAGGGTACATGTGCCCCTTCACAACTGTACTTTTGTACCCTTTGGGTAAATATCTAGTAGTGCAATTGCTGGATCCTAGGGTAGTTCCATCTTTAACTTTTTGAGGAACCTCCATACCCTTTTACAGAGTGGCTATACCAGCTTGCATTCCCATCAACAGCGTAAGAGGATTCCCCTTTCTCTGCATCCTCACCAAAATCTGTTGTTTCCTGTCTTGTTAATTTTCTCATAGGTGAAGGTTCTATCTCATTGTGGTTCTGATCTGTATTTCTCTGATGATGAGTGATGTTGAGCATCTTTTCATGTGTCTTTTGGCCATCTGTATATCTTTGAAAAAATGCCTGTTCATGTTTTCTTCCCATTTTTTAACTGGATTATTTGTTTTTTGGGTGTTGAGTTTTATAAGCTTTTATATGTATTTTGGATACTAACTCTTTATCAGATATGTCATTTGCAAATATCTTCTCCCATTCTGCAGACTGCAAAGGTTTTGTCAACTATTTACTTTCCTGTGCAAAGCTTTTTATTTTGATGAAGTCCCAACATGCATTTTTGCTTTTGTTTCTCTTACCTCCAGAGGCATGTCTAGTAAGAAGGTGCTATACTGAGATCAAAGAGGTTGTGGCCTGTGTTCTCCTCTAGGATTTTGTAGGTTTCCTGGCTCATATTTAGGTTTTTCATCTATTTTGAGTCTATTTTTGTGTATGATGTAAGGAAATGGTCCAGTATCATTCTTCTGCAGGTGGCTGTCCAGTTTTCCCAACACCATTTGTTGAAGAGGCTGTCTTTTTTTCCATTGGATATTCCTTCCTACTCTGTCAAAGATTAGTTGACCATAGTGTTATGGGTCCATTTCTGGGTTTTCCATTCTGTTCCATCTGTTTGTTTTTATGCCCATACTATCCTGTTTCAATGACTACACAGACTACATTTTTCTAGATAAAATTTTCACATCTGTACTTTCCTAGTTCTTCTTCTTATTGCTCTCATGTTAATTTGTTATCCCATTGCAATAAGTGTTTGACCCAGTTTGAAAGAATCTAGTGGTAAATAGGGAAGGGGAAAAAACCACTTTAAAAAAAAACAATGCTTATTTCCTTATGAATCTTAGATACATGACATAGTAAATATTGTAAATTGTAAATATTAGTTTTAACATTGTGGTTTTAAATATTGGGCAGTAATGTCCCATATCTCATCAAACCACATGTCCAATTTGAATGGGGAAGACATCCCAACTCTACACTTGAAATCGTAGCACCTTCTCAATTTATCTTTGGGGAACCAAAAGTAGCAACACAAAAAACCTACCATGCCAATTACCACAATAAACATTTTATCTGTGTTTTCGCCATCCTGGCAAGGTCTTGATAGAAGGGCCACTGAAGCTGATGTAGCACATCTGGAAAGAGTAGAGATGGAGGCATCTTGGCCTCTCTTATCTGTGGGTTAATGCTGTTTATGGCATCCCCATGCATGGTTGTTTCTTGCTTAACTGTCTTGTTCACATCACAAAATAAAGTGGTTGCGTAAGTTACTGTTCATTACTTCTTTCTCAGACCGTTAAACAGCCACCAACATTTCTCTTCAGTTACTTTTGTACTCAAAAAGCTGTCTTTGAATCTCCATCTAACTTTCCTCTGGTATGTTCCTTGCTTATTTATTTGTGTAGGTGAGTCTCACTTTGTGACTTGGGCACTTGAGGAGGCTTATTGCGTGTTTAATGTGTGTCCAAGTCTGTTTGGCCTCTCAGGGATGTGTAATATGGGCTTCTCGGAAATAGCCTTTGTGAGTAGAGGGCACTGCTGGGCAAAAACATTTACTCTGTTCCGAGCACTTGAGTTTCAAGGGTTATTCTCACTTATTAAGACTTTGTAAAAGGGCCAAAGCTGCTACTTCCTGGAAGTTTTTCATCAAAATCAGTACTCTGGCATGGTAAACTCTTCGCAAAGTATCAAGAATATCTATCTATTATCTATCTATCTATCTATCTATCTATCATCTATCTATCTCTATATCTAGATATATATATATATATCTAGATACAGACACACACACGATAATGAACAAGTGGGCATGAAATAGAGAAGAGCCAAATCTTGCAAAAACCACTGACTCTAAGGAAAAAAAAATCTGATAAGAATGTCAGCTAGATGTTGATTACAAGCAATAGGAGCTGGCAGCGGCAAGAGCCATTGGCATGTTTCAATGAGTTAAACTTGCTCAAGCAGAAAGGAAGAAATTTAGTCAACATTCACAAGTGCCTCTGGGAACCTAGGGGCAAGGAAGCAGTCTGACTCCTAGAAGGGCTGAACCAACCTGAGGGGTTTGTCTCCCAGCATCTGAATGAGTCCCTTCTCATTTTTTTTGTCTCCACTGCTCGCTTTTCTTTCTCAAAACTGAATTTCTTTGCTTCTCTGGTTCATTTGGAGGGTGTCCACTTTGCATCTCCCAAAGGAGTCTGAAGGAGAATAAAACCTTTGTTTTGACTCCATCCGCGACATATAGAAATTAGCTCTGTGTATTTCAGGCTTGATACAAAAGTCTTGGGAGAGAGTTTAGTGAATACTCTCGACCCAAGCATCCATGGACGAGAGTATTTCCCTAGGCCCACACCTATGGGCTGGAGGTGGGGTCAGAGAAGTTGGTTTACTTTCCTGAGAAACAAGGGTATGCTATACCCTGAGTAGATACCAACTTAAAGGCATCTACATAAGTACAGAAAGACTGAATATAGCCTTGAGTTAAGTATGCAAGTATATTTAGTCTATTTTCTTAAGGTGGCATTGCGTCCCAATCCAAGGTGTGTTGATTCAAAGGATAATATAATATAATGTCAAGTTTCATAGGTCAAAGACATTTAACCACAGGTATACCAATGCCATGCTACTCTTGTTACATTTCAAGTTGTGTTCTTTGTGTTGTTGAGAAAAGCATTATGAACCCCACTTTGAGAAGCAAGCTGAGTTTTCTCATAAGTACATTTAGCTTCTTTGGAATGAAGTATTCCCAGAATTCCATGCTGAAAGCAAATCTGAGTACATCAAAGGCACATTTACCACAATGAATGGTAAATTAAAGGGCCAGGAGAAATACTTCACATATGTGCTTTCCACATATACTTTACATATATGCAACAATAAAATGTTACGGTTTAAGATAATGTACACTAATAGAATTCTAAGAAAATATAGAAATATGAGTGGAGTGTTTTATGTGTATCGTTCTTAGTTGATAGAGAGCAAGGAAGGGAACTTGGAAGAAACTATAGTGGGAGAGAAATTGGGGGAGAGGATGGCAAGGGGGAGGGGGAGAGAGGGGAGCTTTTTGAGCGAGGTTGTCTCAGTCTCAGATGCTACCCCCACTATTGAGCAGGGAAAGGTTTGACAAGGGTGATGCAGGAGATGGCAGAGTGGCCACCCTCATAGCTCTCGAGGCTGAGGCTGGGAGGATCTCCTGGAGGCTCTTTCCCAGCTACTCCCCAACTATCTAGAACCTACTGATCACTTAGCAAGTGTTGTGTTCTCCCTGAAGAGAAACTTGATAGGAAAACCACAGTAGAAGATTTACCCTTGCAACTTCATTGTCTCTGCATAAGGGAATAATTCTGAGCTGAGATTCAGTTTGGCACAATGTTTTATCCTTCCTTGGTCATAAGTCTCAGTAACATTATTGTTTCTTGGATTGAAAGCAAAGGGAGTTGGGGGCAGTCACAAAAGTGAGTTCAGAATTAAGTCACATTTAGCAGCTAGAATCTGCCTGGTGGCATGTAGGTGAGAAATGAGAATAAGGGAGATGTTTAAAAAGGCAAATCACAAAATCTTAAGAACTTTCAGCCTCCCTGTGGCATTTATGGCTCAGAAAATTCAGCCAACCTGGTTGGGTCAAAACTTTCTCATGGTCTTGGGTATAATATTTCAATATAGGGCTCACAAGGAAAGCTGAGAGGATCTATCAGGGGGTGGGGGTGAGAGGCTGCCCATGAAAAAAAAGACCTCTTTTGTGACGCTTTGGATTCTGCAAAACTTGGAATTTGAAGTGGTTTTCCTAGAAGACTTGTCATTGAATAGGCCACCAACTGGGATGAAGTCAAGGGTGAGCAAGGAGACACCAAGGACAAGTCAAAGATAGTAGTGATGTCATCTCCAGCCAGTAGCTTTGATTTGAGGGATGAATTAGGTGGTTTTGATCAGTAGTTCTTGACTTCAACGGACTTAATGCTCTTTTTCTTAAAAAATATTTTAGAATTCCTCTTTACTATCCTACAATAAAATTCACTGATAACATATCCTATCTACACGTGATAACACAAATTCAACTATGGGGAGCAGGGGTGGCTGGGTGGTTCAGTCGGTTAAGCATCCAAATCTTGATTTTGGCTCAGGTCATGATCTTGGGGTCATGGGATTGAGCCCCATGTCCAGCGCAGCTTGGATCTGTTTGAGATTCTTTCTCAATCTCCTTCTGACACTCCCTCTGCCTCCCCTGTAGCCCTCCCAAATAAATAAATAAATAAATAAATAAATAAAATCTTTAAAAAATTTTTTAACTAGATCACCCTAATTGTAATGTGAAGGAGAAACATCACAGTTATTCCAGATTCAATTGGATGTGTCATACATGGCTGTGACTGAAGTGGAAGGCACAAAGGACCTGTCAGATGCCTGCAGTGAGACAGAGATGTCTGTAATGTGGCAGCTGCAAATGCAGCTGGAACGTGTCTGTGGAAACTGTCCCCAGAGATTCACCTATTGTTAGATGCATTGCCTTCCATCATGAGATTTTCCCAGTGGTGAAACATCTTTTTTCAAGTTCCAGAAAAAAATAAAGTTCTAGCTCCCCTTGATTTTTGTGGTAGCTGCATCTCTGGAAAATTCAATACATATTAAAATGGCACCAAAAATTACTCTGTTTCTGTGAAAAACAGAGTTAGGCGCCAGACTCAAACTTTACCCACATTCTGGTGGGATATTTGAAAGTTTTGTAGGATGGAGGATGTTCTGTTATATGGTGCTGTCCTGGGTGTTACAGAACCCTCTGTATCCCCCACCTTCTGTCCACTAAAGTATCCTTCCAAACAGATAACCCTAAGTACTTCCACCTAGATTTAAAACTCCCCTAGGGCATGCTCCACCCCTTCAAAGACCCATTATCTCATAATCTCAGGTTGGAAAAGCCCTTGGGGGAATTGTTGGTTAATAGGTGTTGATCTAGGGAGCAGTTGGTAGATCCTTAGTCATACAGATTTCCAGGCACTATCTGTGGTGAGATTCTGCTCAGGAAGTATGGCTCTAGAATGCCCATGAGACACTGGTGCACAGCCAGGTATGGAGCCCCCTGACTCAGCCATCTCTCCATCTGATTCATGAGGCCCTTTTCCCATATCTAGTTTTGAAGGAGGAGGGTTTTTAAAAAAAATTTATTATTTATTTATTTATTTATTTATTTATTTATTTATTTATTTATTCATGATAGACATAGAGAGAGAGAGAGGCAGAGACACAGGCAGAGGGAGAAGCAGGCTCCATGCAGGGAGCCCGACGTGGGTCTCGATCCCAGGTCTCCAGGATTCCGCCCAGGGCTGAAGGTGGCACTAAACCGCTGAGCCACCTGGGCTGCCCAAAGGGGGAGGGTTTTAACATCAGTTCTCTTTCCAGCCCACTTATTATTCCGCATGCAAGCCCTGAATTGGAATGGTGGTCTAAGTTCCTATGGAAATCCCTTTTCTGGGTCCTTCCCTAGTGCAGTAGCTCAGGAGATGGTTGATTGATGATTTGGACTTCAGCCTTCTCTACTGTGCTCATTCCCATGTTCAGACACCCTGATTTCATCAAAAGTGAGAAACACTTTGCTCCAGGTCTCCATAATGTGAAGTCCCATTGGCTGAGTCCCACCTATCCTTAGAAGGATCCAGGACGGATAAGTTGTCTTCATGCTAACTACCTGCATATTCATGGCTAGTGCCTGGTGAGACAATACAAAGATGGTTGAGAGAACTATAACTTGTGGAAGAGTTAGGGCAATGAAGATAAAATATTGTTAAATGAGAGGGATGAAAAATACTGAAATCAAGCATACAAGAGCCTGCAGCATTAAGTGACTCATTCATTCATTCAGTAAATAATTGAAAATGCACCTACTACACTTTAGGCTTTCTTCTAGGCAATGGTAGTACAACAGTGGACAAAACAGACTCAAACCCTACCGTCATGGTGCTGACATTGCTAAGACACATAGATGGTTAAGAAACAAGATCACAAATAAGATGGTATGTGCTCTGAAGCACCGGTAGGGACTTCAGATAGGATACGGATGTATGTGTATCCTCATGTGTGTGCACATATGCATGTAACGTCCAAGAGCTTGGGCTACCTCTTTGGCAATGAGGTGAAGAATTTCTTTGGCAACAGTGATTTGGAGTTTAGTAGTGTAGAAAGAAGAGGAAAAAGATATTGCGGTTGTCAAGACAGGAAATGATTCAAGTTTTGGTAGAACTTTTTAACAATGAAAAATGAAGAGAAACAGAACAACTTTGGCATGGCAATAATTGAATTTCTGAGTTTACGTAAGGAATGTTGAGAAATTTCTGGTTGCAAACTGACCTTCTGTTTGTTTTAAGTGCCTCATTATCTTTGAGGACTGCTTAGATTTCAGTGTCTGATAGTTCCTCACGATATTGACAGAATTCATCATCCTATCACACAGGGACCAAGTTCTTCTACATTTCACACTTGGTAACTCTAGACTTGAGTGTTTGTGCAGAAATATCTGACTTTTCAGTTAGATTAGTGTTTTTCAAAGTTAGGTTAGTGTTTTTGGAATGAGGAATTTATCAGCTGTGGTGATAAGTACCTACTCTTTTAACCAGAAATACTAATGTACTCTTTACCAGAAAACTCCCTATTCAAAAATGACATCACATTAGGAATTTATGCCAAATAAAGCTTCTGTAATATTTGCATGTTATTCAGTTAAAATACTATCAGGCACATTCATTATCTGTGATTCTGTGATTTTCTCAATAACTCTTTGGTGTAACTGAGCAGGTATTTTATTTTATTTCATTTATTTTTTTTTAAAAAAGACTTTATTAATTTATTCATGAAAGACACACAGAGAGAGGCAGAGACATAGGCAGAGGGGAGAGCAGGCTCCCCATGGGGGAGCCTGATGTAGGACTCGATCCAGGAACTCCAGGATCATGCCCTTAGCCAAAGGCAGACGCTCAATTGCTGAGCCACCAGATGTCCCTGGGCAGATATTTTATACCCATTTCACAGGTTCAAAGATCCTGAGTAAGTTACCCAAATTTAACTAATGTATGGGAAATAATGATCATCTCTACAATTGACTATATATTAGACAATATTTAAATGTTCTTTATATATTAACTTATTCAGTCCTCACAATAACCCAGTAAAGCAGGTACTATTAGTAATATTATTTTACCATCAAGGAAACAGAGAAGTTTAGTGACTTGCTCAGCACCACAAAGCTAATACATTATTGAGTTGGGATCCAAGCTATGGCAGTCCAGCTCCATTGTCTACACTTGTAACCACTAAGCTGTTCTTCCTCTAGTTGTAGAGGGAGAATATTTTAGGATTTTTTTACTTTATAAGCAATGATACCACAAGAGTGACAAATGGCAGGGCAGTGAAAGGTCATAGTGTGAATGGCAAAGACCATCAGCTTTGGAGAGTGGATTGAGTCCCTGTTGGGTTATTCCACTCACTGGATAATCTTAGGCAAGTTCCTTAAGCTTCCTGTTTCTGTCTAGAAAACAAGGGGACAGTGACAATGTTCATAGTGTGGTGAGCATAAGCATTATGTCCTGTTAAAGCATCTAACTTACTGTCAGACATGTCATAGGAGCCTGATAGTTAACACATTTCCTTCCTTCATAAATGATCAATTATTCTTTTTAAAGATGTTATTTATTTATTCATGAGAGACACACAGAGAGAGGCAGAGACATAGGCAGAGGGAGAAGTAGGCTCCCCATAGGGAGCCCGACGTGGAACTCGATCCCAGGACCTGGGATCACTACCTGAGCCCAAGGCAGAAGTCACCCAGGTGTCCCATAAACAATCAATTTTTTTTTTCCATAAACAATCAATTTTTTTTTTCCATAAACAATCAATTATTAGGCATGGGCCAGATGCAGAGGAACATTACGGTGAAGTAGATTGGAAGCAGCACTGGCAATTTTTCAAACCTTCTAAGAAATTCAGGATGGGACTTGTACCACCTAAAAGAGCAGTTGAGATCTCAGTGATGAGTTAACACTCAGTTCCTTCCTTGTGGGTGAAGCTTATAGGGACTGGTGACCTGTGAGTTATCATTTCAAATTCTGGGCAACAGATGAAGCAGGTGGTGTTGGAGGTGATTCTCCCTTCTGACTTCTTGATCTGCCCTTCGTCCTTGTTCCTGGGAAGACCCTTCCATGAAGTACACAGGGGTCTCTGTAAGGTTGAAAAAGCTTTAGGTAGAACAGAGATTCTCAGATTTGTGGGCTAAGAACCCCTTTGTTCTCTGAAAAATTATTGAGAACTTTAAAGAGATTTGTTTATGTGGTGAACTTTATTGATTAGAAATTATTAGAAACTGGGGATCCCTGGGTGGTGCAGTGGTTTGGCTCCTGCCTTTGGCCCAGGGTGCGATCCTGGAGACCTGAGATCAAATCCCACATCGGGCTCCCGGTGCATGGAGCCTGCTTCTCCCTCTGCCTGTGTCTCTGCCTCTCTCTCTCTCTCTGTCTCTGTGACTATCATAAATAAAAAATAAAAAAAATTAAAAAAATACATCATAAAAAAAAGAAATTATTAGAAACTAAAACAAATTTAAAGATAAAATTTTATTGGGCACTGGATGACTTGGTGGTTGAGAGTCTGCCTTTGGCTCAGGTCATGATCCTGGGGTCATGGGATTGAGTCCGGCATTGGGTTCCCCGCAGGGAGCCTGCTTCTCCCTCTGCCTATGTCTCTGCCTCTCTCTGTGTCTCTCATGAATAAATAAATAACATATTTTTTTAAAAATTTATTGATCATTTAAGAATAAAAATAAATTCATTACTTATTAACACAAACAAAATTTCTTTTACAAATATATTTTGAAAACAAAACAAAAAAATAAAAAAGGAAACATATCATTGTTTTATGCTGTTGTGGAAATCTCCTGAATACTTGGCACAACAGAGAACAGATGAATTCTCATATCTGCTTCTGAATTCACTCTTTGAGATATACATTATATAGTTTCTGGAAAACCCACTGTATACTTAAGGGAGAATGTATGTGAAGAAGATACATACCGTCTTTGAATCATTATCAAAGTGGTTTTGACCTTCTGGGCCTCTAAAAGGATCTCAGAGACCTTGGAGAGCCACTAATGTAAAATATTTTTTCTCTTTAACAATTTTTTTTTTGGAACACTCATAGAATTTCCTCTCAACTTCTTCCTCCTGTTACCTGTATTCAATCAATCACAATTGCTAGTAATTCTTCCTTTGAAATTCTTGGGTTTGGCAATGCTGGAGGTAGATAACTTGGTTCTTGGGACTTTATATGTCTTCCTTCCTCCTTCCTTCTATCCTTCCTTTCTTCCCTCCCTCCTCCCTTCACTAGTCTTCCTTTTCTACTCCCCGTTGAACAGCTTTGGTCTCTCTGCCTCTGACAATTGCCACACTGTCCTTAACTTGACATCATTCACAATTTAGTTCCTTCTTCAAAAGTCTCGGTCTTGGCTAACATTTATTAATTCTGGGTTGTTTTATAAATATTTCAAAAGCTTTTCCAAACAAAATTGGAAGAAAAAAAATTTGAGATGTGTAGAGAATTTTAGACATGTTCATGGCCAACTGCCATAGTTATGAACTCTGGAAACTGTGTACCTAAGTTCTATTGCCAGCCAAGATTGACGAATAGGGTCTGGATTTACTTCTCGCCACAGGCAACAACAAAAAACTGTATAAAATATACAAAACCAGGGTTTTTAAGATATCGGACATCAGCCATTGAAGGACAGGGACCCTTGAGAGACAGGGTGAAAAATGAGATGAGCCCTATGATTGCTCCTGCTTACTGATGTGAGAAAGCTTTCAGGCTATGGAAGAGTGTCCAGCCACGTGAATAGGGAAGGGAAACCCATGCAGAACTCAACAAACTGCCCAGAAAACTGAATTGAGAGAGCCAAGGGCCAAGGGAGACCAAGGTGGCTATCGTTCACAGGATGGATGCTGGAGAGGGGAGATCTTCAATGAGGAAGAACTTCAAGTCTGCAGGGGGTCCCCCTTAAGAATTTAGCAGAGTATGGATGAGCATATGTGTGAGGGAACTGGCTGAGGCCAGAAAATGAACCACCCTACAGGAGTAGATGAAACAGTAGATAGCATACAAGGCTAAGAATAATTTCTGTTCCCACCAGCCAGAATGGAGAACTTGCAGGCATTTGGTAGAGGACGACGATCTAGTGCTTCAGCAGTGGCGTGAAATGAGCCCCATGCTGAATGCTATAAAGACCTGCCTAAGGAGTCATAAAGGCAAAACCCACTTTCAAGAACTACAATGCATCCTCCAACTCAAAAAACCCAGCATCCAACAAGTTAAATTTCATGATGTTTGGCATCTAATAAGAAATTACAGAGATTGCCAAGAAATAGAAAAATAAGAAGAAAAATCAATTAATCAAAACCAACTAAAAGCTAACACAGAAGTTAGAGTTAGCAGACCAAGACATTCAAACAGTTATTATACCTGCATTCAATATGTCTAAACCAGTAAGTAGAGAAGTGGAAGATGCTAAAAATAAATAAATAAATAAAAAAGACTCACTTCTAACTTCTAGAGATGAAGACTGTAGTGGCTGAGATCTAAATATCCTGGATGAGATTAACATCAGATTGGACATTGTCGAAGAATAGATTAATGAATTTAAAGACACAATAATAGAAACTATCAAAATGAAACACAGAGGGTAAAAAACAAAAACATCAAACACACAAAAGAACAGAGCATTGGTGAACTGTAGGACAATTCCAAGCAGCCAGATCACATATATTTGAAGTCCCTCAAAAGAAGGAGGGGTTATGAAAGAAATATATTAAAACAATGGCCAGAACTTTTTCCAGTTGGATGAAAATGACAAACCCATTGATTAAGTTGATCCCTGAGAAACCCAGAGAAAAATACATTATGTTCTGTGATAATCAAGTTACTTGAAACCAGTGGTGAAGAATAAAACTTTAAAAGCAGTAAGTGAAAGAACACAAAGGAGAACAAGGATGATAAGATGGCAGATGTCTCACAGAAACAAGGTAAGCTAGAAGACTTTGAAGGATTGTCTCTAAAGTACTGAAAGAAAAAATACCATCAACCAAAAATTCTATACACCATGAAAATATCCAAAAACAAAAGCAAAATTAAACTGATTCAGATGTACAAAACTTGAACTCATCACTGGCAGACATATACCACAAAATATTAAAGGCAATCCTTTAGGCAGAAGGAAAATAATGACGGAGATCTGGAGCTATCCAGAGGAATAAAGAACCCTTGAAATGGCAATGAAATTCTGACTTAAATTTCATTGAAAGAAAATCGACTATTTAAATAGAAGTAGTGATAGTGCTATGTGAGGTTTATAACATATATAAAAGTGAAATGAATGACACACATGGCACAAAAAGCCAGGCAAGAAAAGATGGGACTACAGTATTGCAAGTTTCTTTTTAAAAATTGAATGAGAGTCGACATACAATATCATATTACTTTCAGGTATACAATATAGCGTAATGATTTTATACATTACAAAATGATCACCTTTACCCTCTGTCACCATATAAAGTTATTACAATATTATTGACTATGAACCCTGTGTTGTACTTTCCATCCCCATGACTTATTTATTTCAAATTGGAAATTTGTACCTCTTATTCCCCTTCACTTGTTTTGCCCACCACAACCACTCCCCTTCCCCTGTGACAACCATTAGTCTGTTCTCCATATCTCTGAGTCTGTTTCTGTTTCATTTTGTGTTTTAGATTTCACATATAAGTGAAATCTTATGGTATTTGTCTTTCTCTTACTGACTTATTTCACTTAGCATAATATCCTCTAGGTCCACTCACATTGCTGCAAATGGCAAGATTATATTCATTTTTATGGCTAAGTAGTATTCCAATATATATATATATATATATATATATATATATATATATATATATATATATCACATCTTCTTTATCCATTCATCTATCAATGGACACTTGAGCTGTTTCCATATCTTGCCTATTGTAAATAATGTTGCAGTAAACATAGGGATGCATAAACTTTTTCAAATTAGTGTTTTCATTTTCTTCAGATAAATATCCAAAAGTAGAATTGCTGGATCATATGATAGTTCTATTTTTAAGTAAGTTTCTTACATATGGAATGAAATCTCATTTGTGGAGAAATTTTCAGCACAAAATGCCTTTCAAAAAAGACAGAAGAGTGTTGGGGTGCCTGGGTGGCTTAGTTGGTTAAGCATCTGACTCCTGATTTTGGCTAAGGTCATGATCTCAGGGTTGTGGGAATTGAGCCCTGCTTGAAGCTCTGTGCTGAGTGTGGACCCTGCTTAAGATTATCTCTCTCCCTCTCGCTCTGCTCCCCCCTGAAATAAATAAATAAATGGGGAGAAAAGTGTAAAATCCATGACCTTGGCCTCCACTGTAACCTGAAAGAGAAAAAAAAATTATACCCAAAGCAAGCAGAAGATCAGAAGTAATAAGGATCAAAGCAGAGAGCATGATGGCATAGGAAACAGAAGTATAATGGAGAGATCAATGAGACCAAGAGCTGATGCTTTGAGGAGTGCAGTAAAATTAACAAACTTCTGGCCAGCATGATCAAGAATAAAAGAGAAGACAGAAATATCAATATTGGGGCATAGGTAACATCCCTGCATTACACTACAAATATTAAAAGGCTAATGACAGAACATTAAGAATAAAATTATGCTAAAAATATTGACACATAAACTGGATAATTCCTTTGAAAGACACAAACTGCCAATCTCACTAAAAAAGAAATAGATGACTTGAATAGCTTCCTATCTATTAAAGAAAGAAATTGAATTTGTAGTTGGAAGATTTTCCCAGAAAGAAAACTCCAGGCCCTGATAACTTCCCTGGTGAATTCTTCCAAGCAGCTAAAGAAGAAATAATACCAACTCTGCACAGACTTTTCCAGAAATTTGAAGAGGAATAAATACTTCCCGACTTGTGAGTTCTCTCCAACTTTTTGAGGTTAGTATTACTTGGATATCAAAACCAGATAAGATATTACAAGAGAAAATAACTATAGACCAATATTCCTTATGGAGAAAGACATAAAAACTAAACAAGTACTGGTAAACCCATTCCAACAAATGTAAAAACGCTAACACATCATGGCCAAGAAGTCTTTATCCCAGGAATGCCAAGTTGGCTTAGCAATAGGAAGTCAATAAATGTAATTTACTATATTAATAAAACCAAAAAAGAAAAACCATGTAATGATCTCAACAGATGCAGAGAAAGCATTTGACAAAACCCAACATCTACTCCTGATAAAAATTCCCAGAAAATTAGGAATAGAAGTGCACTTTCTCAACAGGATAAAGGGCACCTGTGAAAGATCTACTGCTAACATCGTAGACTAAGAGCTTTCCCCTAAGATTAGGAACAAAGCAAAAATGTTCACTTTCCTCATTTCCATTCAGCATGGTATTAAATGATCTAAAAGTCAAGAAAATAAATAAAAGTCATCCAGATAGGAAGAGACTGTCTTTATGTGCAGAAAACATGGTGGTTGACATAAAAAAATCTTATGAAATTAATAAAAAGCTATTGGAAGTAATAAGTGAATTTTGTGGATCACAAGATCAAAATGCAAAAATCAGTTGTATTTCTATATACTAGTAATGTATAGTCAGGCATCAAGATTGAAAAGCCATACACTTTACAATCAATAATATCATGTCAATATTATCGATATTATTTTCATATCAATAATATGAAAAACTTTGGGATAAATTGAAAAGAAGATGTACAAGATCAGAGTGTGAGTTGGCAGTGATAGGGGTGCTGTTCTGCCCTTGAGCCCACAGTGTGCTTGACAGTGTTCTTGCCATGGTCTCCTCTCCCTGCCTTGCCTGGCTTGGTTTTCTTTTTCTGCAAATACTATTTCAGAGTCTTTCCCAATTGCTGGCTTTTCCCAGGTCCTCCAGGTACCTACCTTGTTACTCCCATACATAGAGCAGGGAAAAGTGAAGAAAGTGCTCGATACTTTCTAAGCATTGTGTTTTATTCTTGACTTCTCCTTTTCCTGGGACAGCACAGGGGTAAAACTCTCTTCCTAGGACACGTAGGGCTTTCCTTTGTATTCAAAATCTTATGCATTGGGACCTGTTTCTTATTCTTAGGAAAGCCTGGGTTCTGGGTGCCACCTACACCTCTTCTCCTTGGGCACCTTCTCTGAGACTGTTTTTCTGTGTCATTATTTTGATGTCCAGATTGGGAAATCACCAAGTTACTTGATAAGCACACAGTTAATATGTCAAAGCAATAGGGCAAAGTACTATAAATGATTTTTTTTTCTTAGAGAATAACAAAAAGGAATGACAAAAATGTAGTGTGGTAAGATTTTACAGTGCTAACATAACTGTATTTTAAATCTTTGGTCTCCCTCTATCTCTCTCTTTTTTTTTTTTTAAATTGAAAAGTAATAAATGTCCTGTTGCTGATTTTATGACCTTGTGACTGGGGATCATGGAGTTGCCTCTGCTAAAAATCATTGTGAGTGCAGCAAAAGTCTGAGGTGACATTTACCATAGAGAAACCTCTCTGCACTCTTCTCCTTACCTGGTCAGTTGACTACTTCTGACATTCAGGGTTGTATATGAGTATTTTGGGACATGTGATGGAGAGATCTACCCCCCCCATACGTGGTTCCTATCCTTGATAGGAAGGTCTTACATTTATTTTTATTAGAAAAATAAAAAATATAGATAGGAAAACAATTATGGACAAAGCATTATATTGATGAATGTAAAGTAATTACAATAAAATAAAAAATGAGCACAGAAAATATAGAGAAAACGTGATCTGGTATGATTTAGCTGAGCAATGGAAGATAGACTGAATAATGACATGGTTGATCAGAAGGAAAGAGGAAAGTGCAAAGAAGATTCTTCCTTAGATATAGATTTAAAATGAGCAGATTATTTATTTTGGATGAAAACTAGCTTGCAGGAGAAGGGCCCCTGGTCCAGAGGCCTTGAATTGTCTAGACTCTAGAGTAGCAATGTCCAACATTGCTACTCTATATGGTATGTCCAACATTGCTACTCTAGAACACTCTGCAGTGATGGAAATGTTCTGTGGCTTCCTATCCAATATGATAGCTGCTAGTAATGTGTGGCTATTGAGCTCCTGAAGTATAGTTAGTGAAACTGAGGAGCTGAGTTTTAAATTTTATTTAATTTTAAATAATTTTAATAATTTTATGATTCTAAAGGTCACATGTATTGGACAGCACAGATCTAGAAGAATACAAGGACCCAGCTCCTGAGAACTTTGCATAAGTCACACTTAAGGAACCTCCTGTTTCTCCTGCCCAAAGTCTTGTTTAGTCTGGATCCTAAATCTTTTATGCCATTTTTTTTGGAAATGATATTATAGGCTTCTACTATTGTCACTCTCAGGAGGACTCAAAGCCCAGTAGCACTGGCCTCCTATTAGGACAGCAGGTGTAACTATCCTGGAGTAGGAACAGCTCAGCACTCACCACCCAGGCTCTTAATTCAGTGATTTTCCTATGAGGATGCAAGAGGCAAAGAAGGAATCAACGGGATTATGGACTCTTCTCCCAACCTTTGGACCCAGGTCAGAGAATTTTCCTGGCTCCCATCCTCTCTCAGGGCAGTCATGTGTAACAGTAATTACTGATGGATATTAATCTACTTGCTGTTGAGTTGTTACCAAATTGTTTGTTGTGAAGAAAAACAAAAGAATGGAATGGATGTTAACATAATCTTGGGACATTAAGAAAATGATTCAACAAATACAGCGCTCTCGAGTCCGGGGAGATTTTCTTTTGCTTGTATCGTCAGAGGTAGTGGCCTGCTCTCTACTTTTTCAAGTACCTTTGTCTCTAGAACCTTATATTTCTCCTGGGCTGCTCTGTTTCTTGAATTGAACAACAATACTAGAAACTATATCCTTCTTGCAGTTAGCACTTGCTGAAAAGTACAGGTTGTACTCAAAATAGCATATTTAAAGCTAAACCTGTTTATCCCATAACTCTCATTTCCTTTTATTTGCTGGTAAGATAGTCATAATCACAATCTTCAGGAAGTCTGTAACTGGGCAGTGGCCAGAGGTGATGCCAGAGAAGGGAGGATAGGTATCCTTTTAATTCAAAGAGACCTTGCATGCTCCGCTAACTCTGTATGGTAGGGGACAGGCCAACTGAGAGTTGTGACACATTCCTGGGTCGGGTCATTGCTTTGCTTACCTATTATTGTGCTACAAACTCAGTGACTTAAAACAACAATGTGCTATTTTGTTTGTCATGGTTCTGGCATTGATGGGACTCAGCTGGATGGTTCTCCTTTGGGGACAGTCCTATGGATGTAGGCAGATAGTGGCTGACCAGGATTGGCTGGCTTAACACCCAAAATGGTGCTCTCTCATGGTGGTAGTTGGTTCTGGCTGCCAGCTGGGATGGAGTGCCTCCGTGTGACCTCCATGTGGTTTAGAATTTATAATAGTATGGCAGCCTCAGGATGGTAACACCTCTTATCTGACAGCTTTGACCACCAAGAGTGAGTGTTTCAGGAAGCCTAAGAAGAAGCTGAAAGGTTTTTGATGATCTGGCCTCAGGAGACCCAGAAAGTCAATTCCGCTTCATTCTATTGATTGAGTAAGTAGCCAGACCAGCCCAGATTCAAGGGGAGGGAAATTAGACTTTACTTCTTAATTGGAGGAGAAGCAAAGAATTTGTAGCCATCATTAATCTACTATAGCGATCATATTAAAAGGGAACCATTTAGAGAAAACAAATTGGCAGTAATGTTTGGAAAGATCGAGAAGAATTGAAAGGCTGCAATACGAACGCTGGATTTTGGAAGGTGCTTGTGGAAAAGAAAAAGTGACAAAACACAGAGACCAATTACAGAAACTTGCAGAGAACCAAAGGTGGTGGGACTGTGTAGGAAATACCAGGAAATGCGTTTAAGGCAGCTAGTATTTTTGTTATGTTTAAAGATGAGTTTAAGGAAAGCATTGCTTTTGTCACATGTCCATGTCACATGTCACATGTCACATGTCCATGACTGAGGATGAAGGCTCTAAGGGGCCCTTCTTGGATAATGTGGGGAATTTGGTAACGGCTGCATTTTGGATGATGATGGCTGGTTTGGTTATTGGTGCTTTGACTTTCATGTGTTGCATCAACCATCAGATCAAGATCTGGCTCATGAGAAAGAGGCCACTGGTCTGGTTCCTTTAGGGGCAGCTCTTCTTAGAAGCCGTTATGTCTTTGGGTCTCTGGAACTTGCTGTGCTGTTTCTGTGCTGTTAGCATGGAAAAAAAACAGGTGCAAGAAATTTCTTGCACTCAATGGCTTTCACTGAGCAAGATTAAAGCTGCATTAGAACAAGAAGTTGGCAGGGCTGCCTTCCTCGTCCATCTCTTTGGCCTCCTCTTATAAAGGAAGTTAAGAAATAGTTTCTTGCCCGAGGCAATTTTATGATATTCTACACTTTCTCTTCCACTCCTATCTCTAGTTTACATGCAGCTTTCTGACTGGTAAAAGTCTTGTAAAATCGGAGGAATCTGAATGGAAAGATGATCAGAGAAACTCACATAAAACTGCTTAGAGAAGTGGACTTAGAGAAGTGGATGGGTGGTAATAAGAGACACAGATTGAAAAAGTGGTTATTTGGAGGTCAGGAGGTGGAAAATGTGTAAAAGGAACGAAAAACGAGGTTGTAGAAGGAAGTCCATGTAGGACAGTGGTTTTTAAATCTCTCTCAGGGAACACTGTGGTTCTGTGAGCAGTTACTGGCAGTTCTATAAATAACACAAAATAGGCGTAGCAAGAATCACAGAGGCCCTGTGTGCAAAGATGTAATTTTATTTTCCACAACGGAAGTCAATTTAGCTCACGGATCCTTGTTTCCATCTCTAGCGCCAGAAAAAAAATCTCTCCAGCAGAGTTGCCTCGTCTCCACTGGCTCAGACTCCATCTCCTCCATTCAGGATCCTTCCCTTCGCCAACCCCTTTTGTCCTTTGAAGAGTAACTGGGGTTCTTTGGGGGCGGTGGAGGTGAAGGACGTGGGCTGCTGCTCATGGCTCGTCTGGGGAGGGTTTCTGTCTATAGGTCATCCTCTGGACTTAATGACCCCAGCTTGGATCATGTTTGTCCCGGTGTCCCCAGCTGCAAGGGCTGCTCTCACTGGTGGCCTTCTTACCCCTTAGCAGTCCCTTTCGAGCGGCTGGGGACTCTGAACACAATGGGAGTGTTGCGTCACCGTTTGTGAAACAGCCCATCCTCCGACCCAGGCAGTTCTACTGTGACAGCTGCCCCTTGGCACAGACCACTCTGGACACATGGCTTTGCTATGACACTGAAGATCTCCAGGTCTTTGTTTCTTGTGCATTATTAGATACTCTTCTCAAAGAATGTCCTATGATTTGAGCAGCTTGACAAGAGGGGCACACACTGAAAATCCCCATGGGATACAGTCTCTCTCTCTCTCTCTTTTTAAAGTAGGCTCCACGGTGGTCCAGCGTGCCCTATGTGGGGCTTGAATTTTATGACTCTGAGATTGATCAAGACCTGAGCTGAGATTAAGAGTCGGACACTTAACTGACTGAGCTACCCAGGGGCCTCCAAACTGTTGGGGGGATATGGTCTCCCAAGAAAGGTAGTCTGGGGGTGGCAGACAGTCAAGTCTTCCAAATGACAGCAGTCTCAGAGACGGGAGGATAGGGAGGGAGACACACTCCAGAAGGTGTCACGAGACTCTGGATGTTATTTTTGTTTCTCATTAATTTTTGTCAAACACATCTGTCATCACCTTCCTGAAGGGATATGGCTCACACGCAGGTACACCCTTGCATTCAGAGCATCTGTGTGGTGTTGAGACCAGAGTATGTAGGCCTGACAACCTCCACCTCATGGGTCTTCAACTCTGGGATGAGGCAGGACAGGTGGACACATGAGCTACCTAGGAAATGAAACAAAGGGAAGAGGCAAGTCAGGGAAAGTAGTCAGCACGGCTGAGTGAGGGAGGAGGTGAATTTAAGGTGCTAGATGGGACCGTGGTTATAGTTGAGAAGAGAAGGTCTTCAAAAACCCATCCTCATAGTATAGAGGAGTATTTGAGTGTCTTCTCCGAGTCTATGGGCCCATGTGTGTAGCAGGATGGTTGGGGTAGTGGTGGGTGGGAAGCATCAGAATATAAAGAAAAAAAAAAAAACCCAAGGAAAAGTGTAATTTTAATTTCTACATTATTGCACAGACCAATTTTACTCTCTTTTTTGTAAACTGTTTAAAAACCTTTACTATATAAATGGCAAGATATGTTTATGTTCACCAGCACTCAGCCTGGCTGGCTTGTTTTAGCTTTGATTACCACTGGGGACACAGGAGCCGAAGTAGCTTCAGGTGGAGGATTCACAGAAAGGGCATCACTATGGGGGCTTGAAGGGACAGTTGTTCCCAAGCCTGGCTGCACAGTGGAATCACCTGGGAGTTTTGATAACACTGACACTTGGGCCTCAGCCCCAAAGATTTTTGTGTGATGGATCTGGACATCAGTGGTCCAGATTTCTCTCCTGGTGATTCTAAGGTTTCAAGAACCACCACCCTAAAAAGGAATACTAAAGAGATGGGGAAAAGCTGATGAATTCTCACAATACCATGTTACTGGTCCCAGAGTTGAGTGTGTTCCTTGGAGAAAGAGGAACCAGATGCAAACACTGGAACCAGATAAATTAAAAAAAAAAAATAGAGAAATTGTCATCATATCAATCCACAAGGCAGCATTAGGATTGATGAGTTATTGCTGCTAATTTCTCTATCTGGGCCACCTGAGGCCAGGGTTATCTCAATTCTTGGGGTTCTGACCACGGCTATCAAGGGATGGGTTAGGGAAGCCAGGACCTGCCCAGCCTGGAAGGGATACAGGAAGGGGGTGTGCGAGTTCTGTTAGGAAGGAAGCAATCATCATTTACTCAACGTGTCCTCGGAGGAGGATGGCTCATTAGGCGCTCAAAACAAGTCAACAAGTCCTGTCACTTGCTGGAGGTACGGCGCGTGGAAAGGGAGGAGCAGCTTGCAAGCCCCTGGCCGCTGGGCGTGGAGGCCCAGCCGGCTGCTGCCGGTACCCAGCGTCCTTCCCTCCCCGCACCAAGGTCCACGTGGGACCCTGGCCACTCACTCAGTTTCCCCGAGGGCCAGGCCTCAGGTGCAAAACGAGCGGATGGGAGTAAGTGGGTTTTACGCTGAAAAGGATACCTGGTGTGGCCGAGAAGCCTGGTATCAAGACGGTACCACCTGTAAGCTGCTTCTGCCCCGGGCACATAGCAGTAGCAATATAATAGCGGGGGGACCCCGTGTCGTATCAAACCGGGGCCTGGCGCTGGCTTACCGCATTAGTATCTGTCCTCTGCCCACGATGTGGGTGCTGCCCTGACCCCTTTTCACAGAAGAAACGAAGGTACCAGGAAGGTAGTGGGTGCGGCAGGTTCGCAGGCCAGGGAGGGCCGGCGGGGGCTGGGGGGGCTCGGGGGCTCGGGGGGCTCGGGCGGGGGCCGGGGGCTCGGGGGGGACTCGGGGAGCTCGGGGGGCTGCGGGGGGCTCGTGTTGGGGGGGCTCGGGGGCTCGGGGGGGCCTCTGGGGGGGGGCTTCGGGGGCTCGGGGGGCTCGGGGGCTGGGGGGGGCTGCTCGGGGGCTCGGGGGCTGGGGGGCTCGGGGGGCTCGGGGGCTCGGGGGGCTCTGGGGGCTCTGGGGGCTCGGGGGGCTCGGGGGCTCGGGGGCTGGGGGGGCTCGGGGGGCTCGGGGGCTCGGGGGACTCGGGGGGCTGGGGGGCTCTGGGGGCTCGGGGGGCTCGGGGGGCTGGGGGGCTCGGGGGGCTCTGGGGGCTCGGGGGCTCGGGGGGCTCGGGGGCTCGGGGGCTCGGGGGGCTCGGGGGCTCGGGGGCTCGGGGGCTGACCGCCGACACCGTCCTGCGCTTGGCTGGGGAGCGGGGCCGAGAGCTCAGGGGCAGGGCGCGAGCTGCAGTCGCCAACTCGTGCCCGGGGCCCCGCAGTCGGGGGGGAGCCCGGCCGCAGGTCCAGGGGGCGTCCCGGGTCACCCCGGGTGGGGCCGCCGTGGCCGCCGCTCCGCGGTGCGGGGCGCCCCGGGCCCGCCGAGGATGCGCGGGGCAGGGCGGCGTCCAGGCTCCCCTGGGCAGGGCGCGGGGCACCGGGCCAGCTCGCTCCCGCCCGCGCCCGGCCCGGCCCGCCCCGGCGTCTCCGCCCGCCCCCGTCCGTCCGTCCCCGCCCGCGGCGCCCGAGCCCGAGCCGAGGCCGGAGCAGAGCCGGAGCGGAGCCGCCGCGCTGCAGGGGCCGCGCCCGCAGTCCCCCCGCGCCAGGGCGCCGCGGCTCCTGCTCCGGCCCCGCGCGGACCCCGGAGCCCAGCCGAGCGCGGGCATGTGACCGCCGCGCCCCCTCCCGCGGCCCGGAGCGCCCCCCAGCGCCCCCTCCCGCCGCCCCGCCGGGCCCCGCCCAGGTAGGAGGCCCCGCCGCGCCCACCGCGCAGAAAGCGCCCTTCCCCAGTCACCCCTGCGTGTCAGCTCGTGGGAGGAGGTGGCGGCGGTGACATCTGCGGGGATTTGGGGTGTTTTTATTCCCGCGTGAAGCCGGAATAAGGGTTGTTCAGATCCTTTGGGGGGAACTTGCCGGTGGTCCTGGAGGGTAGTTCCAGGTGTGTGTGTGTGTGTGTGTGTGTGTGTGTGTGTGTGTGACTCGCGTCCACGCCTTGGAATCTGGCCAAGTTCAGCTGGTTCGGGAGGGCCCCGCTCGGGGGTTTAGGCTCCGAGGGGTCAGTCTGGCCAACAAGATGAGGGACCCTGGAGGGCCTGTACAGTGGGGGAGCTGACTTGCCCGCCCCCCAGGGCTGCCCTGAGTGTAGCTACAAACAGACGCCAGGCGGACACCCGTGCACAACAGGCAGGTCCAGTACTCGGCAGTTTAAAAGGCCCTCTCCGTTTCCCTTTTATCCTCCCAGCAGTCTTGGGAGACACATGCTACTATGACTTCCCTTTCAGGGCAGAGTGAAGCGGAGGCGTAGACAGGGTTACTAACCTGGGGGACTGGCACCCAGAAGGAGGGCGACCCCTCTGGACTCCAAACCTATGCCTCTGCTTTAGGGCAGGATGGCTCCCATGGTCAGTGCCTACCAGGGCTCTCTGGCCTGTGCTGCGGAGGTGGTGTGGATTCCCGCCCGGGCATCTGTCCGCAGTGATTCTTGGTGGCAGGAGATGCTCAGCAGATGGGCATGTCCCAGGGTTTTAGCCTCACAGCGTAGGAACCCAGTAAGGGATGTCTGGGCCACTGATACCATGGAGAGAAAGGTGAGCCGAGATCCATCCACCATTGGAAGGTGCTTTCTGGGTTACCCTGGCTTGGCACCAAACTTCTGGAAGGTGAGTATATAAAATGGAATTCCATGATTATTGGTGAACTGCGGAGAGCCGGGGGATGCGGGGTGAGGGGAGTGCTGGGGAAGTTTGCTGCCCCTTTTCCCACCCAGCTTACTGTGTACTGTGGGC
Source organism: Vulpes lagopus (assembly GCF_018345385.1). Taxonomy (NCBI): domain Eukaryota; kingdom Metazoa; phylum Chordata; class Mammalia; order Carnivora; family Canidae; genus Vulpes; species Vulpes lagopus. Next base: position 24,733,700 of record NC_054828.1, on the reverse strand, counting down.
ATCTTTTTCTCTCTTGACTGCTTTTAATTTCTTATTTAGAGTCCTATTTAATATTTCATTTACTATTCTATATTCACATCCTGTATTATGTTTTATGCTAGACAAAAAGGCAGGGCCTTTGGGATGTGGAACCCCTTATTTGTTTTCAGCCTTATTTGGCTAGCTGCCACGTACTGCGTGTGGAGCATCACTTGCACCTGTCCACCCTGGGGTAGCCTCCATGTAGTTCCGGAAAGATATTTGACCTGAATTCTCACATGACCTTGGCATGGCCAAACTAAACCTTTCTTTTTAAATAGGCTCTGCTCAGCCCTGTGGGGCATAATGTGGCAAGGCTTTCTTTATGGCTTTTTTTTTTAGATAGTATCTTTTGAGTAATTCTTTTACTGTTGGTTAAACACTGTTAGATACACTTATTTATTTAACAAATGCTTATTGAAATGTCTACTCTGTGCCTGGTACTGTTCCAAGTACTGAGGGTAGAGCCATGAATGGGATAGATTAAAATCCCTGTCCTCTAATGGATATGAATCTTCTTGGTTGAAGTTCCAGGACAACTGCTGTCTTCCTGCATAAGGGGGGTCTCTGAACTTTGTCTCATTGAATAGAGTGTGGGCACCCCGGCTGCCCACAGGCAGGACAGCGTTCAGGGTCTCCAGTGGAGAGGGCAGGAAGGTAACGGACACAGAGACAGCTCCGTGGTTCCTAAGGATTGGTAGGGGTGCCGAGATGTACCCTAGGGCTTGGCTGTGCACTTGGAGGGAAGATGGAGAACGTGTAGTTGGGATGCATCAGTGGGATACGGTGCGTCCACCTGGAAACAGGTAGAGATGTTGTAAACAGAGCATCTTATTAACCAACGTGGCAAAGCTGGACAATTGCAGTGAACTACCATTGCACAGGGGGTGGGGAAGTGCAGAGATTATGTTACATGACGGACCCACTGTGAACTTGTTAGTTGAAGGACAGTGGTCATGGGGGGGACGCTCATAGGCTGTTCCCCCCACCCCCAGTGATGTTCCCCGTCTGCTGCTGTGTGCAGGAACTGGGTTTGTGTTTTCCTTTCTTTGAGGTTTTGAGGTTGTCAGGAGGGCTTGTAGGATCTGTGCTGTCAGCAGCTTTGTTCCTCGCTCCCTCCACCCTGCCCTTGCCTGCTGTGACCTCAGGAAATGCTTCCGAAGCCTCCTGGTCATGCTCAGCACTTGGGAGTATGTGGAGGAGCCCTGGTACCAGGGTGATCTCACCACGTGTTGAAGGGGGCTGGGGTTCCGGAAGGTCCCTGGTCACCTACATACCTTTGAACTCTGCACTGTCTCCCCTTCTCTTACACGAGGCAGAGTAGTGGAGGCTTCCTCCTCCACCCCATTCCTCCTGTTCCAGAAAGGATTTATAAGATGCCATAAATTAAAAATAGGATGAAAGAAAACCAAGAGTGGAGATGAAGTGGCGCCCTCAATGAGCCTAGCAAGGTGTCAAACGTAAACCTTCATGAACTCTAGATTTGCAAAGTTGCCAAGTGGGGCTGCAGGTGCGGCAGTAAGCGGGTGCCGCAGCCTTGCCTGCACCATAGCATCACCTGAGGCGCTCTGATGACAAATGGCAGGACTTGACCACAGACAGAGCAAACAAACTAGCGTCGCTGGGGATGCGCCCAGGCACTGGTGTTTTTAAAGCCCCCAGGTGGTTCTCACGTGTAGCCAAGGTTGACAACACTGATGTACTTTCCTTTCAGTGGTGAGAGAAAGGAAACCTGGTGGTGCATAGCTGTCTGTGTCTTCAAGATACAAAGAAGTGCTCAGGAGAAGTAAAAAGAATTCCTGATATGGAGAAAAGTGGGACCTTTCCTGTGGTGCAGATCCCCTTTCAGGAGGTGCAAGGGCAATTTTAGGCTGTCTCTTGAAATGATTCCCCATTGCAAGTGCAGTCGGGTAACGGAGTTTCAGCTGGACTTAGGGTGCTAGTAGGAGGTGGGGAAGGTGGCCTGTGCACCCCAAGTTCTGACATATGGCTTCCCAAACCAGAGAAGGTAAGGACCCCAGCAGATACAGCCCATGACTGCTGACCCTGAGTTAAATCAAGAGTTACATGCTGTCACTTAGATCAGTGCTTGTCAGCTCATTCAGAACCCCTTACCCCCTTTAATGCAAATACTTGCAATTCTAAAATGATATAATGAAACTTACCTGCAACGTAATTTCCAACTAATCCGTATACTAGCTCGATGTAGTAAAGAATCACAGTGTGGATGGATGCTTAGGCAGAGCTAAACTGGAACCCAGTGTGGCTGCTAAATGTGCTATATAGACTAGAATGTAGGGTCACAGGGAATGGCTCCAAGTGTGGTCTGGAACAGAGGTATCTTGGTGGGGATCCAAGTACCACTGAATGATGAGTGACTTTTGCTCACGGTCTAAGGTCTAAATGGTAGTCAAAGGTAGTCTTGTCTGTTTTCACAGTAATCACATTCCTGGAAAATCCAGTATATATGAAAAGTGTGCCAACAATATATGTTTTATGTAAGCGTAGGATAGAGTTAGGCACAGAGGCTTGGAAGTCATGCACAGTCTTTACTTTGCAGAACTGCTTTGCATTGTACTGAAAGTCAGTCTACCACCAAATGCTTCATTTTGATCAAAGTATCCCCTCCTCCTTACTTTCACAAGTGCTCCCTTAGCAGCCAGACTGACCCCTTTGAGAACCAGTGCATTCCCCATATCGCTTGGTCATAATGCCAAGTGGGCGCTGACATAGCAGGGCACCGATGGGGTGTAAGCCAGCCTTCCGTGTGCACTCATGTTAACTGTTAAAGGGTTGTGTTGGTGATGATAGAAACCAGAATGGTGGGCCATGTCCAGTCAAGGGTGGCTAGTAAGGGACACAAAGGAATTTTAGAGAAGGGTAGAAATGATCCATGTCTTGATGGGGTCTTCCTGGTGGATTCAGTTGTCACAGTAAATGGAATTATACACTTAGGTTTTACTGTGTGTGGCACTGTATGCGTATTATAGCTCGGTAAAAAAAAAAAACAAAAACAAAAACAAAAACCTCAGAGGAGTGAGGACAGAAAAATTCTTATTAGAGAATATCTAGTCCCAAGTTCATTGTGGAAAAACAGACACTGTGATAAAATCCAATCCAACCACCCAGAGAACCTGGCCCATTCATGCTTGCGGCCCTCTAGTGATGGTAATCCTGTCCCTCTGTGCCTTATTTTTCCCTCTGCTGTGAAAATTCACATGAAACCACCAATCTGGTGGCTTTGTGCCTTGTCATAGCTGAACAGCTTAGACTGCATAGCAACACCTGAAACCTCTGGGGCTATTTTTACTTTATCTCCAAATCCCTGTGCACGATAGGCTTTGATGGTTAAAAAATTTCCCTTGCCTCATTTGTGTGAGTAAATAAACCAGATGAATCTGCTATGAGGCAGGCTTTTGGATCATCTGATAGGAAAATTGCAAAAATTTCAGTGTTTCTCAGGCTTTCTGAGATGATGAGTGTTTCTACTGTCTCTGTCGAAGGAGTGGTTTTGTTTGTTCATGGTTTTTGATAACTTTTTCTCTGGGGGAAAATCAGGCATAGCCACGCTAAACACACAGTTGGGTTGTAGGATGTCAAAGTGTGGTGGGGTGTCCGTCGCTCACCTCTGTAGAACAGAAACAGTCGTATTACACCGTGGTCAACCCCAGACTGTGCCACGTCCTTGTTCTGCCTTCCCTGTCTCAAGTGTGGAACCATCCTAGGGGCCCTGCTCAGTAATGTTAGGGTTAGATCGCTCTTTTGTGTCCTTTGTAGGTGTGACTTTGGGTGGCCTTCATGGTTCCGTTTCCCATGAGTGGGACCGGATAGAGATGGTTGTGGGTGCTTATGTAAGGCAGTGCCTCTCAGATTTTACCACCAAAGGACTCCTCTTGAGAAATGAAGAGTAAATGCTCCATCTAGCACTCCAGAGTGGCTCACCTGAAGAGCTATTTCTTTGATGACTCATGTTTTACATCTTGGATATTTTTCTTTCCATTTTGTAATATAGCTGCGTTTTCTCTAATATAAAGATAACTCCACCCAGAAAAATCCTTGAGTCAAATCAGTACCCCAGAAAGTTGGACTCTGAGTTCCTTCACTGGCTACAGCTTCAGGGGATTTGCAGATTCTAGACTAAGAAACTGGGACTCGTGGTAAGTCCAGAAATCTAAAATATTTTCTACAAGCATGTGGTTCTATGGCTTTATGAGTAAGTTCCTTTATGCCTTGTCTTTAAAAGTAACATTTTTGGTCTTAACAGTATTGGAGACTGTTTAGTTGCTGTTTGAGTCCTTATAAGAGGTGAAGATCATAATTCCAGGCTTGATTTTAATGCCATGCCCCATTCCCCCTACGTGTTCACGGTGGTTCTCGGTAGAACAAGGAGGTTGTGACGATTCATGAGCTGAGGAGCCTGCGTTAGTCTTTGCTTCTTCCAGGGACTATCCACAGTCCCTTCTCAGTTATAGTCAATTAGTTGGAGCCAGATTCTCTGAATATTTCTCTGCTGTGTCAAATATACACTTATATACATGTTGAATAATGTTCGGGATGAGAAGTCGTATTAAACAATGCTGTGTATATATTTGTAAGTGTGAAGAGTGAGCTGGTATTAGATGGAGATGTGGAAAGTACCATTAGGATTTCTGTTTAAATTTCGGATGTGAGTCCCTTCAAGTCCCTGGAAGGTGGAAGAGGTGGCTTCTGCTGATGTGTTCTCTTTCTTCTTGGGTTTCTACAAGTTTGGCTGCTGCAGAACTTCCCTTAGAGCCAGGCAAGAGAGGTCCTGTCCAGGCCCTGTACTTTGGACGGTTCTGCTCTGCCTCCTGGCCAGTTGCATGCCTCAGCACGGCCAGGAGTCTGTAGGGCTAAAGGGATGTGCCTGCGTGGAACCTGTGCCCATCAGCATGGCCACGATCCAGGTACCTAGGGTCCCCGAAATTCGTTGGCCTAACAGCCTGGGCAAAGCATATACAGGCCTCTTTCTTAGGCCATGCCCCTATGAATGCCACAGCCAGTGTGCCTCCCTGGTTCGACTGGCCCTGGCTGTGCAGGTGGGGGGAGGACAGACTTCAGCCTTGGATGTGTGGGCTGGGCTGTCTGCCTGCATGTGTACCCAGGGCCCCTCATGATGTGTGGCCGAGCTGGGGGCAATCCAGGGAGTCCAGCTTGGAGATTAATGTCGACAGAAAGAGCATGGGCCATGCCAGGGGCTGCTCCATGCAGATGCTGTATGGGAAAGTGCCTGATGTGTGGGGTGTGTCTGATGCGTGCCACCTCTGTCCTGTGCCTGGCTGCTGTCCTGGAAGGCAAGCTGCACAATGTGGGGGAATTCCTCAGGAATCAGAAGGAAATTCCTCAAGGTTGTAGGAAATTCTTCAAGAATAAGAAGGCGTTAATAGATGCTGTGTGGCCACAAAGTGGGCATAAACACCTCTTCCCTCTGCCCTGGGGCCCTGGGCCTTGTGGAAGCCACATGGGTTCTGGTGACTGTCCCTCTGCAGCCCTCTCCTCCACCCCCCAGCTGTCACTTTTCGTGTCTGCTCTGGGCATAGACTTCCTTGCAGACTGACAGGACAGCTAGCAGATGAAGCTAGCCCTTCCTGGAAGCGGCTTCTGTTGGAGGCCTGTGTGTTCACTGTTCATTCTTAGACTTCACCTCTGCTTCTGTAATTTAGTCCATGTCGAAGTAGGTCATCCCAGGTCTAGTAGGACGTTGCTGTACGCCTCCCATTCGCATTTCCATTTTATTTTCAACAGACAAGTAGCTTCGCAGGGTTCTCCATGTGCCACAGAGTCATGGTGTGATGTACTGGTTTCCAGATGTGTTGTAATCACTGAAAAGCAAGGGGAACTGTACTCAGGAAGTTCACATTGGCCAGCTCTTTTCATGTGATTGTCATAGAAAGCTGTGCTTCCTGTCTCCACACCCCAGAGCATGGCAGTGAGTGGACCAGGCTTCTAGGGACAAGGGGCAGAAGTGACCAGTCGAGGCCGCCTGTCATGCCAGGCCCCGGCTGACTGCCCTCACTGGGCATCAATACCTCAAGGTGCTGCCACCGAGCCTCTACACAAGGGCTGGAATCTGCTATGGAGGAGATGGTAGGCAGGGCGGGAAATTTCATATGTAAAACAGACATCACCGCACCTCAGGGTAGGAAAGGAGCAGTGTGTTAGGGCTTGCTAATTCGCTGAGAGCATTGGTCCTCTCCCCTTCCTTAATCCTTTTATTTTATGCGGGGAAATTCATCCAAACAACACCACAGTGGCATAAATCTGTGACATTTTTGATTGTTAATACTTTCTAAACATATTTTGAAGTTTACTCAGAAACCACTCAAAAATCACAGCAGGTTTTGCTCAGTTGCCTCCGAACAAGGGAGGTTGACTTAGCTTAGCCAGTGTCCCTGCCAGGGAGACTCGCTCCCAGCGTCTGCTCTCCCTCCTTCTGTTCTCCCCCAGTGTCCTCCCTGGCTTCCTGGCTGTGCACCCTTGTGAAACCCCTGAAGTAGTAATCTTCCTTTTCCAATGTGGTTCCCAGCCTCATAATGGTTGCCCTTGCATTTCTCTTCTCTGACTCACACTCAGTACCCGTATTCCATCCTTTCCTCCTCTCTGGATTCGAAGCCAGACTTTTGTCCGTGTGTTGTCTGATGTGAAGATGTTGGAGAGATGAATCCCCCCTTCCCTCCCTTCCTTCCTGAGCTCTTACCATATGCACAATGAGTAGGTTGGGGCCCTCTTCACCGGAGCATGGGAGAGGGAGAGGATCTTCTCTGTAGCTTTCTCTTCTGGCCCAAGTAGAGAAGACCAGCAACCAGGAGAGCCACAGCCACTGCCCGAACCCTGAGTCTCAGAGACAGACGTCTGAGGCAAGGGGCCCTGTGCCAGGGAGAACCTGTGACTTGATGCTCCTGGCTCTGGAGGAAGAGGGTGTCTCCAGGGACCCCCGGGAGAGGCCTCTGATCAGAATCTGCTCACAGCTAGTCAGAAGTCCCAGAAGAAGCAGGCTGACTCAGATGGAAGAACCAAGTGACGGCCCCGGGAAGCACCATGGAGGCACCATGGAGGCAGAATGGCAGAGTGCTTGCAGTTGGGCAAGGAGAAGAACCCGTGACTCAAGTAGCAGAGGACAGGAAGAAGAGACAGTGAATATAAAAATTCTTTTAAAAACTTTCTGGGGCAAAGAGGAATAGAGAAAATGAAGTGGTTTAGGGGGCTTGGGAAGTCAACCCTGCAAAGCATTTCCTGGACTTTCCAAGTAATTTCATTTCGTGTCATCCTTCCCCCATCCTCCCTATCTCCCCCTCTTAATTTCTCTGCCATCCCCTATACCTCCCCACCCCCAGGCTGCACTCCTTCCTGAGCCATGCTAATGGAGGTGGGGAGGGCGCTGTGCCTAGGACAGGGGCCAGGAAGCCAGGAACATCAGGGAGTCTTTGACTTTGTGTTATGATTCCTGTAGATAAGCCACTGTGCCTCTGACCCCCTCATGTTATGCTGTGTACCTTCCCATCAATCTAACATGAACAATCAGGTGGTAATTAATCCATTTAATCTAAGCAGAATGTTGGTGTTGTCTTAGTCAGGCTGTTTTATTGATTGGACATTAAAAGGCGCTATGCTTCAGCCTTACCAGCATTTCGAAGACCCAAGGAAATGAATCAGACCTGGAAAAAACCACCAGACTCCAAAATATTAAAAGTAAACTGTAAAACCAGGGAATGAATAGTAGAATGTCTGCAGGACATAACAGGTAGAGCAGTCACAGCTCAGCTTTTTGGAAGTTTCCAATTCTGTAACTGGGAAGGTATTGATAAGCGTGGCATAAGGAAGCCTGAGGACTCACAGTGTACCTGTTCTTAAAAAGGGCCTGTTCATTTTTTCCTGGCATCTGTTTCTCTCTGAGCTCTGAGCTCTGTTCTCCAAGTGCATAAAGTGGTGAGCTGCCCATAGGCCATTCAACCTTTCTGCATCCCTGGGCCCAGTGGGATGTGACAGGTTGTGTGTGTTTATTCCAAAAGAGATGGTCATTATCAACCTCTTGGTAGTCCTCACCCCCGTGACTCGATTTTCTGAGCCTCAGATGACAGTAGAACATGTTGATCTTTAAATGTGTGACTCCTTTTTGTCAGCTTGTTTTGGGTTTTTTTGGATACCTTTTGAGGTCTGCACAGTGATCGGTGACTTTAAGCTTCTTCATTGCAGCTCACACCGTCAGGTGCACTTCCTTCCTCAGGTGGACTTGTCCCCTTGAAGATGCAGACTCCATCCTGCGAAGCAAGACTGCTTCACACAAGAAAGGGCCATCTTCAACCTAACAGGGCTACTTTCCCAGCTCGGGCCTGCCGGCCTTTTCTCACAGATAGGTGGAGTCTCCGACCTCAGCTTCAGGTGATCCTGGCATATCTCTCGTTGTGTACAGAACATTCTGTTTGTCCATACAGTTTCCTTTGGGATAGCTCCATGGTTTTATCTGATTTCTGAAGGGGTCTGTGACCCACAGCTCACCCACTTTCCCGGGGTCACTAACCTACTACTATGGTTTGTGACCTCTGTGATGATGGCTGCTATTGACCTGTGTGCTGTCCAGTTCCAGCACATTCCAGTGTCTGCATCACTCAGCTATCAGCTGACACTTGGATTTGATATTTGGCAGCCCTGCTAGCTAGCCCCAGCAGACCCAGGGCATCTCCTTGGGCTGCCTGTGGTTCTGGAACCTGTCCTTACCTGGCCTGGCTCTCACTGGTCCCCACCTGAATGAATTGGGGCTGGTGCACCCTAGACCCCCTCTGTCATCCCTCCTCTCGCTGGTCTCTGAGTGAATCTCAGATACGCCCCCTTTCTTGTCTGTCTCTTACTGTAGGCTGGCTCATGGTCCCATCTTCCCTCATCTCGACACCCTTTCATGGCAACCTGCTCTCCCTGCCTACCATCTTGTCTCTGATTTATATTCCACATGGGTGCCAAGATTTCTATAAAAAATGGAATCTGATTGTACACCACCCTATGGCTTCACACCTGTAAGTGATTTTCTTTTTTTGCCACCTACAAATTGCAGTCCTAGGGCAGCCCCGGGTGGCTCAGTGATTTAGCACCGCCTTCAGCCCAGGGCCTGATCCTGGAGACCCAGGATCGAGTCCCATGTCAGGTTCCCTGCATGGAGCCTGGTTCTCCCTCTGCCTGCATCTCTACCTCTCTCTCTGTGTCTCTCATGAATAAGTACATAAAAAATCTAAAACAAAAACAAAAACAAATTGTAGTCCTAACTCCAGAGCCAGGCTCTGTGATCTGGGCACTGTCAGCCTCCCCAGCTTTGCTTCTTGGCTTCCCATCTTTGGTTTATGCTCCAGAACTGGAGGGGACTGGTCTCCCCCGAGTGCTCCCCACCACCTCATGAGGTTGAGGTAATACCTAATCCAGGAGTCCTCCTCCAGGCTGACTTAGGGCCCTAGGCATTCCTCTCCCCATAGCCACCCCTGCATCACTGTTTAGTTCTGTGGCTGTTTCTGCTTTCCCTGCTGGCTAATGACCTGCTTGAGCCCGACTCAGGGTCGTCATTCCTGTTTGTTCCCATGGCCAAGCATGGATGCAGGCATGTGGTGATATCCAATATACATTTGTTGAGTTCAGCAGTGAATGAATAAAGAGATGAATGGATAGCTGAAAACATTTCACCAAAACTTGTATTTGTCATCAGCACCAGGGGTGATTTATAATCGCTAACATTTGAGTGTGACCACCTGCCAATGTCCTACATCCTCACATGTGACAACTCATTTCATCCTCAATAGCTGTGTGTGACAGATATTGCTGGCATCATCCTTATCTTGTCAAATGCGGAACTAAAAGTACAGAGGCTGAGCTTTGATCCAGTGTGCCAGTGATGGGGTGTGTGGGATACATCTGTGATCACATGTGGCTTATGCCTAAATTGTGGGCATCTTGAAGAGTGGCTTCTTATTTCCTTATTTTATGTCATTATTATTATTGTCTCTGGCACTAGCACTCTTCCTGGCATACGGCAGCACACTGATGCTCTTGAGAGACCTCCTTACTTGGCCACCCTTTCAACTACTGGCAGTACAAGTCTAGTCAGGTTTGGCATCATCCTTGGAATTTCTGTGTTGTTTGGGGTGCCTAATGGGACTTGTGTTTGTTTTTGTCAGGAGTGTGGTTAGTTTGATCTTGGGTATATGTATCTTTACCTCCTTTCTTCCCATTGTCCTTCCTTGGACATATGACCCCATCTGCTGGCCTGGAGCTGACCCTCTTGCCCTAAGGTCCTGGGGACTGATACAGATTCAGAAGGTCCCCTGTTGAGAGGAAGGAGCCACTCTCTCCCCCACTTTTTCTAAGAGCAGTTCGGGGGGAGGTGGAATAAAGCCTGTACCCATGGGGCTTGGCTTCTGTGTTTTTATAGACTATCAGAGTGGGAATTGCTCAGTGATCATCTGACTCCTTGCCCACTGTACATATGAGGAAACTGAGGCCCAGGGAGGTGTTGTGTCGAACATCACACTGCCCGGCAGTGGCAGGCCATTAGCCTTGGACTCGTAACGAATCAGCATTTCCCTACAATTACTTCAGAATTACATCTTCAGATATCATCTGTATAAAACCCACCCTGGCACCTTCCTTTTCTTCTCCCATGCTTAGTAATCAAGCAAGTCCGATCTTGTAATTGCAGGAACTAACAGCTGGCACTGTTCAGTTAGTTTTGTGGTGTCTTTATGTTGTTTTAGATAAACTAACATGAGCAGTTGATTGGCCTGGAACTGGCCATCAGGAAATATTTTAACCCTTTATTTTCTGCCTCTCTCTCTCATGGAGCCTTGAAATACACATTCACACAGTTACAGAAAGAGCTAGTAAGCCAGGTTGCTAGACTTATTTTAATATTCTAAATATAGGTTAGAAGTAAATGTGATAATAATGCAATTAATGTGGGTGAACCTGGGAGAAGGCCAATTTATGTGAATAAAATGTCAGAGTTACATGATATTTAAGGAATGTGGTCTTACTGCTGAGGTAGGTTTCAAGGCTTGAGCCAGGCTTAAGGATCTTATCCTCATGTGTGGGGCAAACTGAAGAAACTATAAAAGGGGATGTCTGCCATGCTTCGAAGGTCTTTTTTTTCCTCTTTTATGTCTTTATGTAAAAAGCCCATTGTGACATCTTTTATGTGTTTTAATACCACTTCTTAACTATAACATTTTACAGCTAATATTCAAATGATTGCATGCCATTAGAGTCTGAATTAGTGATGTCTTAGTAAAATATGTCTTGTGCTTGTAATGGACTTATAGCTACAGATAATATAAACAGGTTTTATGTCCTATAAAAATTAAAGGGCAGGTGATTTTAAAACATGAAACTAGGTTGTTTAGTCTGGAAATTGCCCCTGAGATTGGGTTAGAGAGCATAGCCATTTCTTTGGTTAATTTGTCGTCCCATGGGCTTGGGTTTCAGGTGCAGTGGCATGTGTGGCAGTGACAGGCTTGTCATGGTGCCTGCCCTCACGACGCTTCCTGGCGTGGGATAACTGCAGTGAGACATGCCAGGGGCTAGGAGGAGGGCCTGGCTGGGCCACGGGTCTGGGTGGGAGGACAGTGATGGGGCTGAGACTTGATAGATGAGGGAGGTGGCCAGGTGAAGGGAGGGGGACCAGTGAAGGCAGAGGCTCTGAGGTGGAGAACCGGGCAAGAGGAGTGTGACTGCAGACTTGGGTGAGGGACAGGGGGGCAGGGCCTTGAGTCTGGCAAAGTAAGTCAGAGCCTCCATACATAGAACCTGTATGCTCTGGCTAAGAAATTTGCTGGGGAGCTAGTGGAGGTGTTTTGAAAGGTCATTTGGTAAATGTGAGTCTGTAGATCTGGATGGGAGGGAAGTAGTATGTCCACAGGCAAAGAGACCAGTGAGGGGCCGGTTGCCATAATTAATCCAGGCAGAGCTGGTGATTGCTTGAGCCCGAGGGGTCAGCAGTGGGTGAGTGAACTGGGCCACTTGACACATGCCGGCTAGGGTGAGTGAGAGAGGAGCTCTGGGGGTGGCTGCGTCAGGGTCCTTAACCTGGGTCTCCTGTTTTGTGGGTGGGTGTGTGTGTGTGGCTGGGGTGGGGCAATGCTGTGCCTGTCATGGAGGTGGGGAGAAGATGAGTTTAGTTGGGGGTCTACTGAATAGGAGGGATTCACAGGTCCTCAATTTGTGCAGAAGTTCACCAGGGGTATGAGTCCAGAACTTACAACATGTCATGGTCAGGGCCCTGTTCAGGAGCACTCACAAGGAACTTTCCAAAGGAAAATGAGGCTGTGTTGAAACTTAACTTCATTTGGGATTGAGCAGTTTAGAAGGGTAGGCAAAATTGAGATTTTTTTTTCTTTTTCTCATCAATAATTGATATTATTTTAGTGCCATTGTTTTATTGAAATGGGCACGTTTTCCTTCTAGCATCAGTCAAGTACCTAAGCTGGTTACATCCCCTGCCATGTATGTGGGCAAAGTGTTATGCAGTTGGTCATAATTACCAGGACCTCAATTTAATCTATAGCCCTATCGCTGACTGATAGCTTTTGAGGCTGATGCTGTGTTGATGTGGCCTTCTAAACCACTCAGGAGCTGAGAGGCTTTGTTTTTGGTTGTTTTCTTTGATAAGATGGGTACATGCTCACTGTAGAAATGTTAGATAAAAAGCCTCAGGGAGGGGGAAAAACCATTCAATTTCTATATATTGTTATTATTTTTTTAGTCTTCTTTGTTGTGTTTCTAGGTAGCTGTCAATCATTTGGTACAAACAATTTAGTTTGTCTACCTTATAAAATGAAGGTGTGATCTTTGAGCTGCACCTAGAAGTATGGGAAGACTTTTTGTAAGTGGGTCTTAGCAGTGGGGTGCATTCCAGCTGGAGAATAAATCCACACAAGTTAGAAGCAAGCTGGTTTAGATAATTTGGATATAGTGTAGATTAGATTTGGGGGAAATTTGAATGGGAAACAAGATTGGAAATGAATATTGGGACAGATGATAGAAGTTTTGTTAATCTTGGGGATCTCTGGGTGGCTCAGCAGTTTGGTGCTTGCCTTCGGCCCAGGGCATGATCCTGGGGTCCCAGAATCAAGTCCCACATCTGGCTCTCTGCATGGAGCCTGCTTCTCCCACTGCCTCTGTCTCTCTTCCTCTCTCTGTGTCTCTCATGAATAAATAAATAAAACCTTAAAAAAAAAAAGTTTTGTTAATCTTAAATTGTTTGAATTTGTCGCCAGTTCTGACCAGAAACATGTTCATACTGATGTACAGAGACTAACCCATCATTGTGACTTGGGGGTGAGGGTGGAGGCAGGTGGGAGTTAGTGTATATGGTTTTAGAGATTTTTCTGAAGTAGTAACATTTTCATTTTTGTTTCGTGTCCATTCCTCTCTTTTCCAGGAGAATATGAAAGAGTTACTCAGGCTTGTTTGTTTCATAGCTATACTCATTTCTTCTCTGGAAGCCGGTAAGTTAAGCATTTCCTCATGTTCTTGTTTGCTGAAAAACTCTTTTATTTAAAATACATGAAGTACCTTCCCTGACAGAGTCATTTTTTTCCTCACCTGTTTCTGTTGAATCCCAGAACAGAGAGCCCTGGTCACAGAACTGTATTGTACATTATCTTATTTACAGATTGGGGAACTGAGGCCCAGTGAGGCTAAGAACTCACGTTCATGTAGCTAGTGTCAGAGCAGGAGCTAAAAAAAATCCAGGCCTCCAATGTCAAGGCCGGGCCTCCTCTGACTTTGTTCCTGACTGAAGAGTGTGATGGGAGATCCTGGCTTTCATTCAGAAGAGGTGTTAAATGTAGTCATTATGATCCCACAGCTGAGAACCGTCAAGAGACAGTTTTTTTTTTTTTTTTTTTTAGTCTGGCTTCTTTCAGTCATCATAATTATTTTTGAGATCTATTCATATTGTATAAATTGTTACTATTTTATTACTATTTGATATAGTATTTCTGTCATAGGGGTATATCACCATATATTTATCCATTCACATTTGATGGGAATTTCAGCAATTTCTAGTTCTTGGCTATTCAGTTAGTGTTCAGGTCTTTGAATGGACATATATTTTCATTTTTCTTAAGTGAATACCTAGGAGGGGAATGGCTGCGTTATATGGTTGGCTTATATTAAACTTTTCGAGAACTTACTAAAATGTCTTCTGAGCGGTTGTACCATTTTATACCCTCACCAGATGAAAGTTCAGTATGTCACCAACACCTGATATTGCCAACCTTTTAAATTTTAATACTGAAAGGAATAATATCTGTTTGTAGTTTTATTTTTTTAAAAAGATTTTATTTATTTATTTATTCATGAGAGACATAGAGAGAGAGGCAGAGACACAGGCAGAGGGAGAAGCAGGCTCCATGCAGGAGCCCGATGTGGGACTCGATCCTGGGTCCCCAGGATCATGCCCTGGGCTGAAGGCGGCGCTAAACCGCTGAGCCACCCGGGCTGCCCTGTTTGTAGTTTTAATTTCCATTTTCTCGTTAGTGATAATGAACTTCTTGTCATGTGCTTTTTTTTGCCATTCGTCTGTCATAATTTACTCTATCTGTTTTGTCTGGCTTATACTAATAACTTGTCTTTTTAAAAAATTACTGCCCTCAGGCTTATGGTATCCATTTTTAACTTGCCTCTGTCTACTTTCAGGTAATACTATGCTATTTCACATATGCCATAAAAAACTTAATATAAATCCACTTCTCCCTTCTTGAACTTTGTCCAGTTGTTCCTATACATCTTACTTTTTCATATGTTATAAATCTCACAATACTTTTAAAATTTTTGCTTTAAACATTCAGTTATCTTTAAAGAGATTTGATAATGCTATGCCTTGAAGTTCACTAATCTTTTTTTCTGCAGTGTCAAATCTGCCATTAATCATATCCAATGTATTTTTTAAGTCAACATTATAGTTTTCATCATTAGAAATTTAAAAAAATCTTTTATATCTCTACTCATCATGTTTGATATAGTATTTGAACAAATGGAACATAATAATAACTATTTTACTTTTTCGATCTATTAATTCTATCATCTGTGTCATTTCTGGGTCTGCTTTGATTTTTTTTTTCTTCTTCTTTTTTAAGATTTTATTTATTTATTTGAGAGAGAGAGAGCATGAGCACGAGTTGGAGGAGGGACATAGAGAGGCGGAGAAGCAGACTCCCCTGAGCAGGGAGCCTGACTCAGGGCTCAATCCCAGGGTCCTGAGATCATGACCAGAGCCAAAGACAGATGCTTCACTGACTCGGCTACCCAGGCGCCCTGATTATTTTCTTCTTCTTATTGATTGTATTGTCCTGCTTCTTTGCATACTTAGTAATTTTTTTTTTTTCTTTTTTTTTTTTTTTTTTTTTTTTTTTTCATACTTAGTAATTTTTGATTGAATGCTAGGCATTGAAGATTTTACCAGTTTGGGTGCTGGATATTTTTGTATTACTAAAAATGTTCTTGAACTACTCTGCTACAGGGTTGTTACTTGGAAATAGTTGATCCTTTCCGGTTTTGCTTTAAAGCTTAATTAGTCAGAAAAAGGTTTACTGTAGACCTAAATAGCTGGTCAAAACCCTCTGAGTACTCTCCCTGATGTCCCATGATTAATAAGTTTTCCATTCTAGCTGTTGAGAACAGCAGTATGTGCTCCAGTGGATAGTCACTCTAATCCTTTTGGCAATTCTCACTCTGACTTGGGGTAGTTTTCTTATGTGCTTATACTAATTGGTACTCAGCTGAAACCTTGAGGGAGACTGTATAGATCTCTAAAACTCTCTCTCTATATATCTATACCGCTCTAATCCCTTTGGTACTCTGACCTGCAAACTTGTGATTTACCTGGATTTCTAGCTCTATCTTCTCCATTCAGAGAGAAGACTGGGCTTTGCCTGTGATTCTTCCTTGTAATGTCATGACCTAGAATCTTTCTCTGGACAATAATTTGGGAAAATTGTAGGGCTCACCTACTTTGTTTTCCATCTTTCTGCTATTTCTGTTCTTTGTTCTTTGATGTTCAATGTCTTGAATATTGTTTCATATACTTGGTCCATTTTTTCTTTTTTTAGTTGTTCAGGAGGGAGAGCAAATCCAGTCCATTTTGTACTGAAGCAGATTTATCTCCTGCTACATTAGCACCAATTTTTAGATGAGTAAAGAGGGGATAGAAAGGTTAAGTAACTTTCCCAAGGGCACACAGATTGTGAGTGACAGGACTGGAATTGAATATAAATCTTTCAGACTTCCAAAGGGATGCTTTTAATCATAAAGCTGTTAAAACTCATACATAATATGAATTGATGTATTTTATAATTGCTGTGTTTATATGTCTATATTACATTAATTTTTCACAGAAGTTGCTTCTTTCTCTTTTTTCCTTTTAAAGATACATGTGAGGAACGTGAAGAACCAGTAATTTTAGTTTCATCTGCATTTGAAATTGATGTCCGTGCATGTTTTTTAAACCCAAATGAAGAGAAAGGCACTATAATTTGGTATAAAAATGACAGTAAGACACCTATATCTATGGAAGTAGACTCTAGGATTCATCAGCACAAAGATAAACTATGGTTTGTTCCTGCTAAGGTGGAGGATTCGGGACATTACTATTGTGTTGTAAGGTAAGAAAGGTATTAATGCATTGCAAACATGTGTTCTGTGTGCCTGCAAGAGTTAAGGACAGAAACATCTTTAATCATGCTGAATTCACCTATTTTGATTTATTTTAGGAATTCAACTGACTGCCTCAAAATTAAAATAACTGCTAAGTTTGTACAGCATGAACCTAACTTGTGTTACAACACAGAAGCAGTATTTAAACAGAAACTACTTGTTGCGGCAGATGGACAGCTTGTGTGTCCTTATATGGATTCTTTTAAAAATGAAAAAAATGAGCTTCCCAAAATACAGTGGCATAAGGTAATTTTATATTAAATATGATACTTTACTTTTGCAGCAAATAATAATTTTCTGCCTTAGACAAGGTGAATCTGCAGACTACTTTTACTTTGATGTATTGTTTGCTTTTGCGTGGTGAAATTAACAGGAATTTTTTTTAGGGTTGTAAGATGGCATACATTTAATTTGCAGTTTAATGAAAGTCTTACTTTCTGTTAATTTTATTTAATGAGATAAAGTTGAGAAAATCTAGTAGAAATAAAAGATATTTAAAGATAAGGCTGATTATAAATTTAAAGTTTTTGAGAGATCCCTATTTATTATAAAAGATATACTTTTTTGGTTTTGTTAAAAACATTAAATGGTCCTTATGTAACTGAGTGGTTTCTGTAACTGTCTTAAAAGTGGATTGGCTAGCAGTCCATGGAGCACGTCATGTTTTGGTACCTTTAATGTATCCAGTTTTTTGGAGCTTACATGGGGAATCATCTGGTAGAGGTAAAGAGATACAAAATAAATAATATAAATGCAGAAAGGAAGTACAGCATTACTAAGAAACTGGTATTAGCATTCTGCCCTCAAATATGTTTTCCTTGCGAAGTAAATTTGTCTTCACTTGTCTTCAAAGTGCAAGTCTCACAGGCATAAGAATGTAATATTCTGGGAATATAATTGTGAATATTGCCAAAAAAATGCTGTATTAAAACTTGTACGCAAGGAACATAGTCATATATTCCTGTATGTACTGAGCTTGTGATCATGTGTCTGTGCAAAATAGAGGAGAAATAAACAGATGTATGATGATTATTCTTGTAAATTCCCCTGAGGCCTTTGATTCATATATGTTTGGATTTATATGAATATATGTGTATCTGTACACACCACCTACACACACTACCCACATAAAACATTTGCCAGTGTGAAAAAATGGAGTTTCTTTTCCTGGTAGGATGGGGAAAATCATTAATTGGTTTTAATATGTCTTTTCTCTCCCTCCATCTAGGATTGCAAACCTCTGCTTCTTGACAATATAAACTTTATTGGACTGACAGATAGACTCATCATAGCGAATGTGACTACGGCGCATAACGGGAAATATACTTGTGGAGCATTTTATACATACTCCGGAAAGCAATATCGTATTACCCGGGTTATAGAACTTACTACTATAGGTAAGTCATAGCTCCAATCGTAGAAGTTTGAATCTGGGAAGGCCTGGAAACCATGATTCTAATATTACCTTCATTGTTCAGGGAGGAACCAAACCCAAGAGGGGCTCGATGACTTGCCAAAGGTCACATGGCTTTAGCTTTTTTGTTGCTAATACTATATGCATGTTTTGCATTCTTGCTTCAGATCAGAATCTGATCTTTAGCTTTTTTGTTGCTAATACTATATGCATGTTTTGCATTCTTGCTTCTAATTCAGCAGAGCTGATTAGACAAACATAGGACCTATGTTTTCCAACTGAAGTAAGAGCCTATTTCTTTGGTATGGCTAACGATGGTTCTTCCAGAGAGCTCTGGGGTTCCCTGTGGCTGGTATAAGACGAAGAGCAATTTTGAGCACTTTCACTTGGGAGGACTGAGTATCTAGCAGTAAGGAACACTGACTTGATGGGGTGGACACTAATGGGCTTTGGAATATGTTGCATTCCCAGAGTGCACTCTATTTCTTATTAGTTTCATGTTAGCTCAGTTACTTTACTTCTCTAAGCCTGTTTCCTCCTCTGTAAAATGATTCAACCTTCCGAGGTTATTGGGCAGATTAGAGATCAAGTATGCTCAGCTTGTGATCATGTGCCTGGTGCAAAACAGAAAAGAAAGAAATAGACATATGATAATTATTCTTGTAAATATTCCGGAGGCTTTCAGTTCTCTATTAACTATGTTTCACCTTAAAAGCTATTTTATAAGAAAATGCCCTCCTACAAATTACCTGGAGATGGGCAAAATGCTCAGCCTTTCTGTAAATATTAGATTTTGTAAGCTTTCAGTAATAAAAGAAGAGTTACTTTAACTAGAACTTTAAAAGTTAAAGGGGACCTTATTAGTAACTATCCTGAGACAACAGGCATAAATGGGGACTGCCTCAGGTAAACCCAAAATATGATCACCCTATGTATAGCTACGTTTTCTCAATTGTCTAATAATTTATATTTCGCAAACATTAATTTTATTGAATCAAAATTAACTCCTTGCCTGGGTCTTGCAAGCATCAGTGAATTATAATTTTCCACAGTCCTTATATCACTACCATCCTGAGTTTTTAGCAGCTTCTCTCTGACCATTGGGTACCTCTTCTTGGTCTGTCTTGACATACAGCAACCAGAGCAGCAGACAGAATTTTAGAGAGAACTAGGGAATTTTTTTATTTTTATTTTTATTTTTAAAAATATTTATTTATTTATTTATTCATGAGAGACAGAGAGAGAGAGAGAGAGAGAAAGAGAGAGAGAGAGAGAGAGAGAGAGAGAGAGGCAGAGACACAGGTGGGAGAAGCAGGCTCCATGCAGGAAGCGCAATGTGGGACTCGATCCCAGGACTCCAGGATCACGCCCTGGGTTGAGGTGGCGCTGAGCCACCCGGGCTGCCCAGGGAATTTTTTTAGTAGGTCAAATATGTTTTAAATACTCTCTGTCTTCTTTTTTGGTCCCTTTTGTAGAAATAATATATTTAATCACAAAAGAGAGTATTAGAACATTGGAAACAAAACCTATTTTGTTTTCGTAAAACAAATATAAAGGAATTTTAAAATATTAATTGAGCATTTACTATGCACCTGGCACTGTTCTAGGTATACATTAGGGAATAAAAGAGACAGTATCCCATTCTGATGGAACTTACTTTTTTCTTTTTCTTTTCCTTTTTCTTTTTCTTTTCCTTTTCCCTTTCCCTTTCTTCTTTTTTCTTTTCTTTTCTTTTCCTTTCTTTTCTTTCTTTTCCTTTCTTTTCTTTTCTTTTCTTTTCTTTTCTTTTCTTTTCTTTTCTTTTCTTTTCTTTTCTTTTTTTCTTTCTTTTCTTTCTTGATTCTGATGGAATACTGGGCATTCCAGTTCATAATTTCTCAGGCTTGGCCACAGATCTACCTTTGAAGTCAATCTTCTTGTAAATAAAACTTAGATGAATTTCTGGAGCTCCTTGATACTTTTCTGCCCATTTTCATAAATTATGCCAAATTGCTGGACATTCCACTCTTATGTCATTACTACAATTACTAAATACAAGCAGGTATATCACTGGATGGTCCGTGCTTCATCCACAGAGGTACCCTTCCACAGCTATTTGTTTTTCCCGATTTGCTTTAAGAGAGGCACTTGTTTCTGGAATCATGGTGAGGTGTGTGTTTGTAGCACCATATTCGACAGGTTCAGCAGAGCCCACCAGGCTGGGTAGCATGTATTTGTGGTTTTGCTGTCGCCTGTGTTGGTCTCCTTCCTTCACAACTCTTACCTTCTGCCTCCTACTGTCTATGCCTTGGGGACTTGCTGGAATATCTGGCCAGATGCCATGTGGTATATTTTGCTAACAGTTGTCACCAGTCAAGATTCTGATCTGTAACAGACTAAGAAGCCCTGCGGATGTTTGTCTTTCAGAAGAACACAAGCCTGTGAGGCCTATAATTGTGAGTCCAGCTAATGAGACAGTGGAAGCAAGTTTGGGTAAGTGGGCTCCAGTCAGGATACGCTGAAATCATTATTTTTGAACTCATGATTAAGATGAACTCTACGTTTACTTTACATAACCGAAACCGTTTACCAAATAGATCTATAATTAGTGGGCAAGTGGCACAGATTATATCTTAAAATTTTTCTTTGGATTTCCTGCCTCTCATGGCAGAAATCTAGCTATGTCTGATTTGTCCACCCTCACTTTCCTGTGGGTCCTTATAAAAGCAGCAGCCAAAGGCTAAGTTCAACAGAACTAGAAATGAAAAATGTAATTTATCTGAGTGGAACAGGATGGATTTCTTTCTTTTTTTAAAAAAAAGATTTTATATATTTATTCATGGGAGACACACATAGAGAGGCAGAGATATAGGCAGAGGGAGAAACAGGCTCCCTGCAGGGAGCCTGATGTGGGACTCAATCCCAGAACCCTGGGATCATAGCCTGAGCCAAAGGCAGATACTCAACCACTGAGCCACCCATGCATCCCCAGAATGGATTTCTTCAGACCAGAGTTAGGCTTTTAGACAAAAGTGTACAGTAACAGACCAAAAAGGAAAAGTATTTTTCTGGAATGACCATCAAGTCAGTGAATTTTTTTATTTCAGGAACAAAGGCACAATCTTAGAAGCATCCAGACCTACACTATATAATGCAATAGCCAATAGCTGTATGTGGCTATGTACATGTAAATTTAAGTTGAGTAAATTAATTAGTTCAATTAAAAATTAGTTCTTCAGTCACATTAGCCATATTTCAAGGGCTTAATAGCCATATGTGGCCAGTGAGTTCTGTATTAGCACAAATATAGAACATTTCTGCCTCCACTGAAAATTCTATTAAAAACCATTGGTCCAAACATAAAAACAGATTTTCCTATTGGAGGACCAAAAGCCAGGCTGGAATACAAAGTTCTCTTCTGTAAAAGTACCTGCATGAAGACCTTGAATGATTGTACAGAGATTAGAAGGTAGAAGTTTGTGACTAGTGGATTCTGTGCTTGGCCAAGTTGTTATTCCTGGTGGAAGGGAATATAAAGACATTCGTAGATATAAACAAAGATGATTGT
The DNA here is from genome assembly GCF_018345385.1 of Vulpes lagopus. Lineage (NCBI taxonomy): Eukaryota > Metazoa > Chordata > Mammalia > Carnivora > Canidae > Vulpes > Vulpes lagopus. The sequence continues at coordinate 24,712,014 of NC_054828.1, read as the reverse complement.
GAAAACTCACAATTAAATATAGACCAATAGAATCTAGAGTAGTGTTCCTCAACCCTTTTCTTCCTCATTAATGCTCCCCTGTAGAGCCTAACAAGGCACTTACCTCCCCCAATCCTCTTCCCTTCTTCCTTCCTCAGTTGTAATGCCCAGATAGATATCTGTTGATGTATCGTGGCACTTTGCAGGGCCACAAACCTTTGCAAGATCTAGGATTTTCTTGCCCTTTCCCCAAGAACCACTTTTTGCCCTGTTGGCTGTAGCTTCTATTAAGAATTCATGTTCTAGAGGTACATAGTTTGGAGCTCTCAAGTTCAGGGGGCAGTGATCTCTAAATCTAAAAAAATAGCTTCATATAAGAAAACAATTATTTCAATATATCATGTTGGTGAGATGCACACATCACCCTGTCATATGATTCTCCTGAAGGGTTTCAAACAGGCATTTGCTAAGATTCAATGCCAATTACCAATAAAATAACTTAGAACAATAGGAGCTGGGGGATACTTCCTTAAGTTAATAAAGAGCATCGATTGAAACCAATAGTCACTAGCATTCTTAATGATAAACCGCTATAGTGTTAGACCTTCTACAGGCATAGACCCTCTTGCTGAAGCAAAGAGCAAGACAAAAATGCCCAAATAACCAACATTACTTAACATATTCTAGAAGCACCCACTTGATACAATCATACATGAAAGAACCAAGGCAGGCCTACTGTAAAGGAGAAAAGGACTTTATTATTATTTTCAGATCACATAATGTATGTATTACCCTCAAGAGCATTACAGGGGAGAAGTTAGGGTTAGTATATTATTAATGGGCCAGATACAAAATTAATATTCTAGGTGTAGTGGAAGTCCCTCCGGCTGTGGTGGCGTGCTGTGGGGAAGAGATGGATTTGTAAATCTCCGAGCGAGGTCCCGCCTCCCCGAGGCCATTGCTGTGCGGACGAGACTCTGGGTGAAGCCATCATCACCATGTCTGACCAGGAGGCAGAACCTTCAAATGGGGATTTAAGGGATAAGAAGGAAAGAGCATGCATTAAACTCAGAGTCATCGGACATGATGGCAATGAGATTCACTTTGAAGTGAGGATGGCAGACGACACATCTCCAGAAACTCAAAGAACCATCCTGTCAAAGACTGGATGTTCCAGTGAATTCACTCAGCTTTCTCTTTGAAGGTCAGAGGATTGCTGAGAATCACAGTCCAAGGGAGTTGGGAGCGGAGGAAGATGTGATGGAAGTTTGTCAGGAACAAATGGGGTCATCCCATGAGTTTAGATATTGTTTTTATCTTTTCTTCTTTCCCCTTGGTCCTTTTTTTTAATTTTTAAAAATAGTTCTTTTGTCATGTGCTATTCAAGATACAATTAAAGACTGGCACCTCACCTCCTTAAAACATCTGGTGATTTGAATTCTGATGTCCATCAGTCATTAGAATTTGTTTTCATGGTGCTGAGTGTTGGTGATGAAACCTCAGTACCCTTCCTGTTGCCCACTCCTTTTTACAAATTACGTGTGTGCACAGGGGGGCCGCCTTTTCCAGGACTATGTGTCTTCAGGCTTTTGGTAAATAAGACCCACCAGTGCTAGTGCTCATCATGGCTTCCTAACTGGCCCTGACGGCAGTCTGACACCTGACCGCTTCCCTCCTGAATTTATGGCTCTCGGTGGGAGATGGAAGTTCCTCAGAGAACCGACCTGTGGAAAAATGGCCTTTGCTTGACTTAAAGCTGCTTTTAAAACCTGAGGGTCTGGCCCCAAAGAAAAGGAATATCAGATTGGAGTCGAGGTAGCAGAAAGATGGTGAGAATAGGGACTGACTCCAGTGATGGCTTCACTGAAGAGAAAACATTAAGATTAAAGAAAAATCTTCTCAGGAGATCTCTGAAAACTCCTGATTTTCATAAGCAGTTAATAAAGTTATTCATGCAGAAGTATATGCAACAGGACACTGCTCTTTTTTATTTCATTTGTACTTTTTTTTCATCTGGGGATATGGGTTTTAAATGTACATTGTCTATGCCAACTTCATTAAAATAAACAAAATATTTGTAACAGCAAGCAAATGAGTAAAATTAATTACCATTCTAAAATGGTAAACTTGTTCGGCAGTAACCAGCTAGAAAACATAATGGGGAAAGAGCTCCTATTTGCAACATGTCATAGAGATGTCTATAAATTTCTTAGCAAAATCTTTCAAAAATATATAAAATTTATAGAGGAGAAACCCCCTCCCCAAATTCTGACCTATATCTCAGGAAAATTGAGATTTAAATCATATATATTGATGAGGAGTGGGAGTTATGTTGTTTCCAATGGGGAGAAAATTGGTTCTTAGTGGAAAAAAACCTAAAGCAATATACTGTTTGTCTGTGGTATTAAAAATTCATGGGGGAGGGAGGCAATTAGGATAAAAATGTCTTAAAAGTCTCCAAAGGGAACAATAATGAATACAATCTTGATCAACACTAATTTAAGGAAAACTGTAATAGAAGTGTATGTTTTTTTCTTATAGGGAAAACTGGAAATTGTAAAGACAGAGACTCTTAAAATTATAGTTCTGATGGAATTCCAATAAAAATATGAATGGGCTCGAAAGTTGGCGAGAGATTCTAAAAATCACCCAGAGGATTTAAATGATGAGATTAAAACAATATTTGGAAGAAGAGCTCTAAGCAATACTAACATTTACCCCAAAGCTGAAATAATTAAGATTTTAGTACAATTGGAATCAGTATATACATTCAGATCAACCAAGAAAGTAATTTATTTTCTGATAAAAGTGGCATTACAGATCGTTACTCAGTAAGTGGTTCTGAAGGATCAATCAGCTATTTGGATAAAACCACTAAGTTAAATCTCTCCCTCACACCATACCCATTTATATTCTAGACAGAGTAAAGAACTAAAACAATCAAAACAATAAAACAAAGGGGAACATTTTATATATCTCAGTGAAACATACATGGATATTTTTCTGATTTGGTGGTAGAGCTTTAGAAAAAAATTGTGAGAACAGATAAAACAGAAATTTTACTGAATAAAAAAATAAAAATATCTACACCAAAGAATTTCCCTAAACAAAAATGAAAATGAAAGCAATGAACTCTAAGTGGTATTTGGAATAGTTTTCATTCATGATAAAGAGTTAATATCCTCGATGAATAAAGAGCTCCCACACGGCAGTGAAGTTAAATGAGAATCAACTAAATAATAGACAGTGGGTATAATAAGCAATTCGTAAAGGCAAATGAATACCAAACTTATAAAAGACACGTTCACTGTGATTTCAAGAAATGCAGATGAAAATTTAAATGGAACTTTTCCTTCTCTTTTTGGGCAATGACAAAAATAATTGGAATTTGGAGATTTTGGGGGTAGAAGACAATCACATACACTATTGGACAAAGTGTGGGCATGTACAGCCTCATTTGGCTTTTTAAATATGTATCTCACTCAATTCTACGTCGAGATTCAAAGTAGTACTTCAGGATATGTCTAGTATTGATGTACAAGAATGGTCATTAGAATATTAATCCTAATAATGAAAAAATTAGAAACAAATTACGTTTAGCAATAGGAAAATTGTTAATCATAGTATATCTGTATTATGGAATACTAAGCAGCCATGAAATGGCCTATTTTGGAAGGCTGGTCAAGTAAGATGGAATTCCCAATATACAATATTTACAAATAGTAGACGACACTTCATTTAAAAAATTGCATGTGAAGAAAAAATTGCATGTGTACACAGAGAAGATAAGGAATGAGATACATGAGATTGCTAATCGTGGTTTTCTCCAAGTGGTGGGTTTAAGGGCAAATTTTGTTTTCTTTGTACTTTTCTATAATTTAAAATTTTTATTCAATAGCCACTTATTAATCTAGGTAGATCAGCTAAAAATCAATTGCTATGATTAAAAATACATTGCTTCGCAGGATCCAAGCTACAATTGTTGTGCAACGTCAGTGGCCACTTTAGTGACTTTGTCTACTGGACCTGGAATGGGTCATCAATTGATATAGAGGACTCAGTGCTGGAGGAGGATTATATACCGTAAGTATGCTAAAAGCCACTCACACCACAGAGGTATTTTGGTATTAAATTTCATGTCATGAAATTTATACAACCTTGATGGTTTAATTGAATAGCAAAAGTTAGTTGATTGGCCCTTGATCCTTTACTGCCCATTTTGAGTTTTGCTGAGCTAAACAGGATTTATAAGTTCTTAAACACTTAAGGTAAAAATACATGACATTGTGGTGTAAATTCCGGACCACTTGGAAGGCTTTCTGTTGAATTTAGATAGATATGTTACAACATCCCAATGAAGCAACTTTCCTGAATTACCCTTCGTGTTATTCTGTTTTTTAAGCAGTTTAGGAAAGACTCATTAAGTGGGATGGAGAATCTGGCACTCCACCTCTCAAGTCTCTAGTGGCTTTCTGTTTCCTCTCTAGGGATCAACTCCTGACTCCTTAGCATTCTCCTTGGTCATCTGCTCCAGTCTCCTCTTGTTTCATGTATTCTCTGTGCCCCCATGACAACCAGAATGCCCATCCATCTTTTTTCTTCTCGGAGGCTGGTAATTTTATTTTGATCTCTGCTACTGGGCCTTTTACTGACAGTGATCTTTGGGCTATGAAATCTCAGATCAGGGTAGCTAACAGCCTGATTATTATCCCCGTGCATAGGCCTGGTGATAATTTCTGCCATAATTCATGTGGTGGATAAAGAGATGAACCATGTATATGTGTCTCAGTTGTAGTTTTACTTAAATAACTTTATTTATTCTCTCTCTTTTGAACAGAGTGGAAAATCCTTCAAAAAAAAGAAAGAGTACAATCATCACCATGCTTAATATTTTAGAAGTGGAAAGTAGATTTTATCAATATCCCTTTACCTGTGTAGCGAAGAATACAGATGGTATAAGTACAGCATATATCCAGTTAATACATCCAGGTAATCAACAGAATATTTGAAATGTATTTTCGGTTCACTGTTGCAATGACCGTTAGGTATATAGTGTTTTCTTTGCCTGGAACACTCTTGAATTCCTCTTAACCTGGCAAACTTCTATTCTTTCACTTGTCAGCTGGACTGTTTCTTCTGCTAGGAAGCTTTCTGTCCTCTTGCCTGCCCTTAACAAACTCTCTGACCACACAGATGAGATTATTGCCTCTGTTACACACTTTCAGAGAACCCTATGCCCCTGTCACAATATTTGTCATACTTAGTTTTCTTTACTTGACTTAAATTCTGTGATGGTGCTGACCATTTATCTTACCAATCATCCTATTTCCAGAGCTAGTAGTGACTTAAATCTGCTATATCATAGGTATTTAATGAATATTTTTTGGTAAATGACAGTATAATGGATGTACAGGAGAAGCCTAAATATCTACATTCCAGAGGGGATGTCAGAAGTTATTGGTTTTCTTCAAGTATATAATCAGACACAATATTGAAAATATTTGTTAAATAATGTGATTACTTGTAATTGAATTAAATATAGGGTACTTATGAATGTGTACATGGAAGAAAATTTTAAAACCTAGAGACAAACTATGAGAATTAGTAAACAAATTTAGCAAGATCACTAGTCTCTCTACATGTAAACATATATATATATGTATACAGTGTTTCTATGTATGTCTATAAAATACCAACAATAAATAGAAATTAAATTTAAAAGATTACATTTACAGTAGTATCAAAAATTGTCAAATACTTAGGAAGAAATCTAGCAAAGGCTCTTCAAGACCTCCATCATACAAACTAAAAAAAGATTACCGAAATAAATTAGAGAAGAGTTAAATAGGTGGAAGGATATACAATGTTTATAGATTGAATAACTCCATATTATAAAGATGTCAGTTCTCCCCAAATGAATGAGTAAATTCAAAAAAATTCCAATGAATTTCAACAGTATTTGTGCAAGTGAGGGTATGTGTTTGTGTGGGTGCATTGTTGGAGACAGGTTTATTCTAAAAATATCTGGAAATGTAAATGGATGAGGCACCTGTGTGGCTCAGTCAGTTAGGCATCTGCCTTTGGCTTAGGTCATGATCTCAGGTTCCTGGGCTGGAGCCTTGTAGGGCTTTCTGCTCAGCGGGGAGCCTGCTTCTCCCTCTCTATCTGCTGCTCCTCCTGCTTGTGTTGTCTTTCTCTCTCTGTCAAATAAATAAATAAAATCTTAAAAAAAGAAAGGGATAAGGATAATCAAGGTAGTCTTGAATAAAAGCAATAAATCTGGAAGATTTACACTACAGATATCATGATCTTGTTTGAAACTGCCATAATCAAGACTATAAAGGTGAACTATCCATTGGGCCAATTGGATATTGGGTTGGAAAATGGCATATATCTTCATTTCCATTTCATACCCAAATAATCTGCAGATTGATCAAAGACCCAGATTGGGAAATTAAAATAATAGAGCTTTTAGATTCTCTCTTCTGTGTGCCTACATGGCCCCTGACATTTAGAAGGCACTTTTTCTTTTTTTCTTCTCTACACCATACCCCCTTACCTCTCCTTCACCTTGCTTCTCTGCCCCTCCTCCACTGCAATCATTGGATGAATGATTAGGGAGTGAAGGTAGGAGAATGTGGAAGAGTGAAACATTCTGTATGGCATCCCTAAACGCCTTCTTTCCTTTTCCCTAGACTTCAACTTCCACCACCTGACTCTTCTGCTTCCAGAAACTTTTGTAGGCTTTTTTTTTTTCTTTTGTAGGCTTTTGAGTGAGTTTGACTTGCTTTATTCTGAAGTGCTCTATCCTATAGTCTTTGGCATTTTTTTCTGTTTATTGTATACAGTGGACCCTTGAACAACATGAGAGTTAGAAGAACCATCACCCCCACTCCCAGTCAAAAATTCGAGTATAACTTGAGTCCCCCCAAACTTTACTATGGATAGCCTACTGTTGACCAGAAGCATTACTGATAACATAAACAGTTAACACATGTTTTGTATATTATGTGTATTATATACTGTGCTCTTAAAGTAAGCTAGAAAAAAGAAAATGTTATTAAGAAAATCATAAGGAGGGACACCTGGGTGGCTCAGTGGTTGAGCATCTGCCTTTGGCTCAGGTTATGATCCTGGGATTGTGGGATCAAGTCCTGCATCGGGCTCCCTGCGGGGAGCCTGTTTCTCACTCTGCCTGTGTCTCTGCCTCTTTCTCTGTGTCTCTCACGAATAAATAAATAATTTTTTGTTAAAAAAAGAAAATCATAAGGAAGAGAAAATACATTTATAGTAACTGTCATAAAAAGAAACTACATATAAATGGACCCATGCAGCTCAAACCTATATTGTTCAAGGGTCAACTGTGTTATAATATTTAGGTGGAAATTTAATACAGTGCACTTTATTCAGTTTTATATGGTATCAATGCTAGATGGTTCTGTGCATTACTATGCTTTTTTAAGTGATGATAATGAATAGGTTAATACTATCTGGGATTTGAGATTGCAGACCAATCCCAAATAGTTTCTCTGGGATAATAATATTTAATTTGGTATGCCCCAATTTTTAATTCTTTTGGTTCTAACATATTTTTTCCTCTTTTCTGCTATAGTGCCTGATTTCAAGAAGCACATGATTGGTGTATTTGTCATGTTAACAGTAGTGATTACATGCTCTGTTTTCATCTACAAAATCTTCAAGATTGACATTGTGCTTTGGTACAGGGATTGTTGCTATGAGTTTCTCCCCAAAAAAGGTACAGTGTTGTATTCTATGCAATAATTCCTTGTTGGAGAGAGGGGATAGTTAAGGGATGTAGAAGATAACTGAGGGTTTATACTTAAATTTTAAAATGAAATATGGCATATACAAGAATAGTAGTTATTCTTGTATGTAATTGGAGTTTGGGGACTGAATAGACTGCATAGCTTTGTTTTCCAAGTTGCTGCTTTAGTGTTCGTAACGGTGGGATAAACAGGCATTTACAGTGTCTGTTTACAAATCCAATGTGCATTATTGAGGGCCTGCTCCATGCTGGTTAGGACGTGGATGACCCCATGATCTGCTTTCAGAGGAAAGAAATTACTATTTTCATGCACCAGGGAAACTCTCCCTTTCTCTTTTGTTTCAACTTTGCAAAAAAAAAAATTAATACTACAATTATAAATAAAAGAAAGAATGGGTAGACTGCAGGGCTGAGACACCGGGGGAGAAGATAAGACCAGGGAGTGAGAGGTAGTTCCCAGAGCAAGAGGTAAAGAATCTCTGCACAGGTCACCTGGGTGGGTTAGTGGCTGTCTGCCTTTGGCTCCCAGGTCGTGATCCTGGGGTCCTGGGATCAAGTCTTGCAACAGGCTCCACAGAGGAAGCCTGATTCTCCCTCTGTGTATTTCTCTGCCTCTCTCTTTGTGTTTCTCATGAATAAATAAATAAAATCTTAAAAAAAAGAAAAAAAATCTTAATAATTTCTTAATTTTAAGAAAAAATCTTAAAAAGAATCTCTGCACATGAGGTGGCCATTCAGTAATATAAGAATACCTTCACAGTAAAACATAATAAATAGAAACTTGTAGGAGAGTAACATTTTAAAAAGTTACTGTATTTTTGGTATTGCTGCTTCATTCATACTCACACACAAAAATTAATAATTCATCCTGAAATGCATGTTTGGGATACTGACTTTACCAAATCTCTTCTTTTTTGGACCTAAATATTTTATGTTTTCACCTCTAGCTTCAGATGGAAAGACCTATGATGCATACATACTATACCCAAAGACCCTTGGGGAAGGGTCCACCTCTAACTCAGATATTTTTGTGTTTAAAGTCTTGCCTGAGGTCTTGGAAGAACAGTGTGGATATAAGCTGTTCATTTATGGAAGGGATGCCTATGTTGGGGAAGGTATGTGTGTCATGGAAAAAAGTAAAAGTCTTTGTTGTGAAAATAATTGCTAAAGTTAGGTTTCACCTTTCTAGAAGAACTTTGATGTAGTATTCAGACGTGGCAGTGTTAAGAACCCCCTCTGTGGGGTGTGATGAAGATTTTCACATCTATTAAATGCAAAGTACTTACTTTTACTCGTATTTTGTTGGTGCAAGAATTAACTAAGTTTTATTTTGTTTTGGAAAACTTCACAACTAGTTAGATCCAATAGTAACAACTTTCTCTCTTTACAACTGAGAGAGCAAGAGAGTGGAATGGGAGTGGAAGAGAACAAATGGTTTAATGTTTTAAAATTTCCACCTGAAGTATTCTGAGTCCTAAATGAGATATTCAACTCTTGTAGGTCAGGTTTTGAGCTGGTCCATACAATTGGAAATTTTTTCATCTTAATTCAGATGAGATAAAAGAAGGGGCACCTGGGTGGCTCAGTCAGTTAAGTGTCTGCCTTGGGCCCAGGTCATGATCTTGGGGTGCTGGGATGGAGCTCCAAGTCAGGCTTCCTGCTCAGCGGGGAATCTGCTCCCTCTGCCCCTACCCCTGCTCGTGTTCATGTGTTCGCTCTTTCTTTCTCTCTCTCTCTCTCATAAATCTTTAAAAAAAAGATGAGAAAAAAGTGCATTAGAACACAAAAAGGATGAGATGGGAAGAACCTTGTGGGGTTTTGGTTTGGGAGAAAATGATTGTTAATTGAAATTTTACTTACTCTTCCTCTGCTTTGTCTTTTTCAGACATTGTTGAGGTAGCTAATGAAAACATAAGGAAAAGCAGAAGACTGATCATCATTTTGGTCTCAGAAACATCAGGATTGGGCTGCCTGGGGAATTCTTCTGAAGAGCAGATAGCAATGTACAATGCTTTTGTTCAGGATGGAATTAAAGTTGTCCTGCTTGAACTGGAGAAAATCCAAGACTATGAGAAAATGCCAGAAACCATTAAATTCATTAAGCAGAAACATGGGGCCATCCGCTGGTCAGGGGACTTTAGCGAGGGATTGCAATCTGCAAAGACAAGGTTCTGGAAGAACGTCAGGTACCACATGCCGGTCCAGCGGCAGCCACCTTCATCCAAACACCAGTTTCTGTCCTTGGCCACCAGGCCAGACTCGAAGACGCTGCAGAGGGAGGTGCAGGTGCCTCTCGGGTAGCAGGGAGAAGCTTGGCCAAGAGTTCCTTGGGTGACTCTTGTCTTCTAGCACTGCAGGCTGGGCTGTGCCCCCATTGACTGTACAGTCATAAAATGCCACCTGTAGCGGCGCTTACCCCTGAGATCACCTGAAATCGGATTGTTAAGGGAGCAGGATGTGGTGACAGTAGCAGGTCAGCACAATTCAGAACCAAGGGCTTGGAAGTCCTTTCAGAAGGCAACAGATGCCTTGTCTGAATGCTTGATCTGCCTACCGGGAACAGGCGCCAGGACAGAAAATGAGAGGAATGAACAGGCAGGAAATATTTAGCATCTATAAACGGTTTTATGAAGTTGTCTACAGTCCACGATGGGGCCGTGGTGCAGTCCGAGGATGGCACAGCCCCTGGCACCCCAGTGGCTCCCCTCGGGGGTGCTGCCTGCAAAGTGAGACTGGTTATTTCACCGAGGAAGGTAGAGAAGTATTCTGGGAGAACTTTCCATCAGCTTTGCACTTTCCATATGCATCGACAGCCAGCCATCAGTTTCCAGAGACCGAATTTCATTTTACAGACCTTTAAAATTCCCATTTCAGGGGCAAACGGGATTCGTCAGGATTACATGTGTTTGAAATAACCTCAGCTTTCTGCTGGAGAGAGGGAATTTCAAAAGCGGGAGTAGCAGAGGCTTGATCCACCTCGGCCTGCCTTCCCCCTGCAGTGATCATCCCGTTCTACCCTCCTCTTCTGCATTCCACTTGACTCATGGCTTCTTCTGAAGCACAGTTTCCAAGTCACTTCCTCCTTCCTCTCTGTCACACACCTGACCCACGGATTAGCCGCCCTTCAAAAAGTGCTGCTCTAAGCGCCTCCTGCCTGGGCAGGGCTCCTCCTGGTTGAGGAGCGAAAGCCCCAGATGCCCCACTTACATGTCACCACCACTGCCCCACATCCCCAGTGTGTGTGCACAGCTGTCCCCTCACTGCCCGTGCTGGGAATCCCCAGGCCAGCTCTGTGCACCTTCATCCTGCCCCCAGTGCTCCTACGCCACTGCTTCTCCTTCCTGTCTCCTCTGACCAGAACGCCTTCTCGAATTTTCTCCAGCCGACCAGAGCTTTATGAAATTCAAAATTTACTCCAACTCTTGTTTCTCCAAGAGCTCTCCCCAAGAAACTGCCCTAAGGCACCTGCTCTCTCGTCTTAGTCTGGTAGCACTTGGTCTGCTGGTGGCCACTCAGGAGAAGGCTGTTCTGCTTCCAGCCAGAAGCCTTGCTCTCCACGCGGAGGCCGTGGGTGTGTCCCTCGGTCTGGGTGCCTTTGCAAGGAGTGTGCCCACCTGACAGAGATTTGGGTAGGGCTTTCTTGTTGAAAAATGTTCACAGATTGTCATTCTTTAAGTTTTGCAATCATCGTAATTTGATAAAGTAAGTGACTTTTTTTTTTTTAAATTCTATTCTTCTTGAGGTCGGAGCAGGGCTTAGAACTGAGTTGCTGACTTCTGGTGCGGTGACTTCAACATTTGACTTCAGGTCAATCCATGTCCCCTTCAGCCCTACCCCCAGGGCTTTTGTGAGAAGAAATGATTGTTTCCTAGGATGGTGGCTGAGTCTAGGAAGGCTCTCACTTAAGAAAGCAAATTCTAAACTTTAGTGTGTTGGAATTTATGAAAATTATGTTGTTTTTATGAAAAACGTCTCTGCTTTCATATCTTCTTTCCCTGAAAGGTAGATATTTCTTAGGGAATTACAAATGAAACCAAATTGGTTTTTTTGGTATAAGAATTTTTTTTTTCTAAACTTGATGATAATCCTTAGAGAAACCCTGGAAAGAAACCCCTTGCTGCGGGCCACGTGCCCCATTTTAAATGGCAACGAACATGGGCAGGCCCTGTGTTCTTTATATTTTTAATGATTAATGTTATGAGTGAACACAGACTTATACAGTATATTTTTTTCTCCCCAAAATGATTGGAGCTAGACAAAAACAGTTGAATTCTCTGCCTCTTCTCTTACCACCTGCTTTTTCCTGGATCAGATTGAGTAATGGCTCTGTTTTGGAACTGCTGTTTAAAAAAAAAAGTGCCTTATTTTTATTTGGCAGCACACACGGGGCTGGGGCGGGGGTGGGGGGGCTGTGATGCCCCCCAAAGACCCATCAGATGCTCAAAACATATGTTGCTGACGATTTTTAGTCTGTCATCTGTAAAATACACTTGCATGTGTAGGCCAAGAAAGCCAATTCTGAAACTTAGAATTAGCAGCAAAGTTGGCCAGAAAGTAAGGAGTGGGGAAAACATTCGAGAATTACTGGTGGCATTGCACTTGGAATTTAGGGAGGGACAAGAGTCAAGGGATGGGTCCTGGACCAGGAGGAGCCCCAACCGGAAAGTGCATGTCCTGGTGTCACTCCCGTTTCCTAGGGGAGGATTCCAGAGGAAGGAGCTACATACACTCCTGGTTCTCTGGGAACTTCCTTTGTTTTATTGTTTTCCCTGAAAACCTCCTTTAAGCCCTTCCTTTCAGGCCTTCCCCATTAATTAGATTTCACCACATTATCTGATGGTGATTATTATTTTTTTTTTTTTGGTCAGCCTAAGTGTTTGAAGGGAAGTTTGCCACAAAGCATTTCACTCCCAGTTCTTAAAGCAGGCTTAGCAGAATTTGTATTTTCCTTCTTCCACCTCTCTTTGTGTATTTGTGAGGAGAGAAAAGGTATTGAGCCATTTTTTTCCCAGTGGTATTTTTGATAAATTATATTTTTACTGATTCATGATGAAGAATTTTAGAAACTTGTTTGTATACTTCTGAGCAGATAGCAAGTATTTTTGTATAGTAAAACACCAGATTAATGTACAGCATGTATCACTGATCAATGGACTGAACTTAGTTTTCCAATAAAATTGGCAAAACCTGGTATTGAGTATTCTCATTAAAATCTGTTTCTGGGACTCCTGGATGGCTCAGCGGTTTAGCGCCGCCTTCAGCCCAGGGTGTGATCCTGGGGACCCGGGATCGAGTCCCATGTCGGGCTCCCTGCATGGAGCCTGCTTCTCCCTCTGCCTGTGTCTCTGCCTCTCTCTCTCCTCCCCGCCACCCCATGTCTCTCATGAATAAATGAATAAAAAATCTCAAAAAAAAAATCTGTTTCTGCATGGGGTTACCTGGGTGGCTCAGTGGTTGAGCATCTACCTTTGGCTCAGGCAGTGATCCCAGGTCCTGGGATCGAGTCCTGGATTGGGCTCCCCGAGGGGAGCCTGCTTCTTCCTCTGCCTGTGTCTCTGCCTCTCTCTCTGTGTCTCTCATGAATAAATAAATCAATAAAATCTTAAAAAAAAAAATCTGTTTCTGCATCGACCCTGCCCTGGGCTTACCAGGCCACACTCCCAGCTCTGATGTAGGTGAGGACCCCTTCTGCCTGGGGAATTCAGAGGCCATTGGCCAACCAATGAGCCCTGAATCCCATCTGTAGCCTCAACTATGCTCCACTTGTTTGCTTGCTTTTAAAATGTGAGGGTTTATTATTATTGTGATTAACCCTTTACCAGATAAGGGCAACATTTGTATGAACTTTTTTACATTTTAGAAAAGGTTTCCATGAATTTTCTCCTTTGACCCAGGAGGTGAATGAAATTAGCAGACTGTGGCGTCCACAGCGCTCACCAACTCCAGTGGTGAGGCAGGCCTGCCCGGTCAGTGCTGCTCTGTTCTGACCTCCCTCCGAGCTATTCCCACAAGCAGGTGGCTTTGGCAGCACCCAGAGGGCACACCAGATGAGGTAGGTCCGCCGGGAGCCTGAGGGCCCACTCTAGATCCTGCCTCCTACTTGGTGTGCAAGCTGGGACGAACTATTTGAGCTCCAGTTCCCTCACCTATAAAATGGGCCTACTATCTAATTTGTAGAGCTGCGTAAGAATTAGAAAGATGGGCTACTTTCCCACAGGCATGGTGCCCAGCATACAGCGGGCCCTCCAGAACGGGAGCTTGGTTGTAGCAATTCTGTGAATAAGCTTGGTCATACTAGAATCTGCAAATAGAATGGAAAGGGAAGAGTAATAATAAACCAGAAGTGCAACTGACACGGAGGGGGGAAGTAAAGCAATTGGAAAAATACAGTGTCAATGCCCAGATGAAGCTGTGTGACACGGGGGCCAGGAGCCCTGTGTCCCCGAGGGCCAGGGACTGATGTTCATTCACACGGACCCTCTGTTGGCGGGGGGACTTGAAGGGATACCTAGCTCCTTTTTCTTTTCTTTCTTTTTTAGATTTTATTTATTTATTCACGAGAGAGACAGAGAGAGAGAGAGGCAGAGACACAGGCAGAGGGAGAAGCAGGCTCCTCCCAGGGAGCCTAATGCAAGACTCCATCCTGGGACCCCGGGATCATGCCCTGAGCTACCCAGTTGTCCCAAGGGATGTCTAGTTTCTAAAGAAAGGGATTTAACAGGTTCTTGATGGGATTTTCAATAAAAATGAAAAAAATGCAAGAACCCCTGAAAATTTCAGGATCAGCTATCCAGAAAACTTGCTTATACAGAATTTGTCGCTGGAAAAATTCAGAGCCTTTCACCATACTTTGTTATTTTTATCACTTTATATATATATATATATATATATATATATATATATATATATATATATTAGCAAACAAAGTCAGTGCTAACAACCATTTTAAAAAACCATTTAAAAGTGTTTTTTTTCTTTTTTCGTCAGGAGGATTTTTATACTCTTTACCAAATAGCTTCCTCGAAATGGGGGTTTATTTTGTTTTTTTATTTGTTTGTTTTTTGGTCTTTGGAAATATTTCTCAGTCAGGACGCTATCTGGTGGGAAAAATCCTGAGTATAAATTCCTGTACTGTCACAGTTTTTAAGCTAGAGCAAAGCACCTGGCTGTTTCCTATCTCCATTTTCTCATCTATGAAATAAGACCTACTGTGTTTCAAAGTTTTTATGTGCGGAAAGCCTCTGTCCAGTAACTGAGAGAGAATCTCAGAATATATATTTTAAAAATTTTGCCTTAAAAAAAATAAATAAAGTTGCCATTTGATCAGATAAAACCAAGAAATTCATTTATCCGAAATGTATCTTTTTCAGATTCTGGGGCTTTGGACATGGAGGGAGAGGAAGGCATATCATATTTTTTTTTCCTTTAAGATTTTATTTATTTTATTTTCTTTTTTTATTTGCATGTGCACCAGCAGGGGGGCGCGGGTCAGAGGGAGGGGGAGAAGCAGGCTCCCCACTGAGCAGGGAGGAAGGCAAATCATCTTGGAGTTAACTTCTAGAAATGATAATAGTTTTTGTTTACTCCAATTTTAGCAAGTCAGAATCTGCTTGTTATTTTTAATGTACATTGACCCTGGAATAACACAGCTTTGAACTGTGCGGGATTCCAGGATCAACTGTAGCAGGTTTCTCAGATATTAATCGAGGGACTTTTAAATATAAGTACCATAGAGTTATAAAATCAGATTGTCAGAAGAAAATCTTTTCACTTTTGAGGCTAGAATCTGTGAGTGCGGTGAGTAGGGCTTCATGTGAAAGCCACAGAGAGGTGGCGGGTGGTGAGAGAATGTTCCGGAGTTGGAATGGTGCAGTTCGTTCCTTTTTTGCCAAGATAAGTTGCACAAATGGATCACAACAGGAGCCAAAATTCACAAAATAGCAAAAATAGACTACACATAAACAATGTACGTGGGAGACAGATGAGAGGGACCTCTTTTTGATGTACCAACATTTAGTTTACACCCAAAAGATGAGTGTGTGTGTGTGTGTGCGCGCACATGCACATATTAGTTTCAGGGAGAGGAAGAATTACAGGAAACAGGACGTTATCTAAAGTGAGTATTAACCTTTCAAAACAAAAACATGCTCATCCTAACACATATTGCTCAGGTTTTGGCTGATTAAAGTGCAGAGACCCTGTGCATTCACCTTATTTCTGCAGCCCAAACATTAACACAGCAGTCAGGAAAATTTGCAGTTATGAGACCAGTTGAGCCTGTACCACTGAGTCTAGCCCCACAGGATGCTGTTGACTTCTCTAGGCCTGTGCTGGGAGTTGGGAGATTACCCAGAGTGAAAGTCGACAAAGCTTGTTTTCCTCAGAACCGTTGACTGGGAGTGATCCCAAGTGTCACTTAGTTCACCCTTCTGGATCTGGGATGGGCTGCACTGACCCCATTCCACAGGGTTCCCTGGTTTTCCTTTCACTAAATATATTCTGAGAGTGAGACTCCTGGGACTTCTTTGGGGCCAGGCCAGGGCGGGGGCGGGGCATTGCATGTGTAACAGCTCCCGTGGGAACCCACTTCCACTTTCACCCTGTGGTCAGTCCCGCCAGGCTGTGGCTCCTTTTCCTCTCCTCAGCCATCTTACATCACTGGTCCTGCTTAGCCTGACAGTCTCCTGCTTCTCGTCGCCTTCAGGGCTGTGCCCAGTGGCCATCTGTTTGAACACGATTGTTAGAGAACATCCCATAATCCTGCCTTCCTTGAATTTCTTGTTTCCTAAATCTGGACCCCATGTCCTCCCTCAAATTCCCAAACATGGGGGAAATATGTTTGCTTTCAAGTTTACTTTTGGATTGTTGTAAAAGTGCTAATTATGTGCCTCATGCCATACTAAACAAAAAATCTCAAAGTCAGAAAACACTTAAATCTAGCCACAGAGAACAGAGTGAAGAGAGAGTACTTCAGGGAATGAACTCATGCTGTAGAAGGTCTTAAATCCTGAGTAAAATACCTACTCTTTATCATTCAGAGTTGGTATAGGGGAGCTATCTGAGATTTGGGATGGGAGGACATGAGGCATAAAGTAAGTTGGCTGGGAGACATGACGATGCAGGGCATTTAGGGAGTAAAAGTTTAGGGAGGCTGTCAGCCAGTGGGGACGGTTAATCCCTCTGAGAGTTGATGGTATGAGAACCATTTTTCTTAAATGAATTAAAAAAATCTTTTTGTGTTATGGAACCAATATTGGTTTGAGAGAATGCAGAAATTTCTAAAAAGTACAAGTAAGAAAAAAGTCACTCGTAACCGTACAACTTAAAAATAATTACTAACTTTTTAAAAAAGTGTTTATTTGAGAGAGAGAAAGAATAAGCAGGGGGAGGGGCAGAGGCAGAGGGAGAAGCAGACTCCCTGAGAACCAGGAAGCCTGATGCTTGTCATCACTCAGGCCTCAGCTATGGGGTCCCTTCCCTAGTGAAGCCTTTCCCAACACCCGATCATTTCACCATATTTCATACCCTCATATGGTTCTCATGAGCCTGAAACCATCTTTTACTCAGTGTTTCTCCCAATCTCTGGTCCCTCCACTCCACATACCAGCCACTGGACTGTAAACTCTGAGAGGATCTGTCTTCTCTATGGCTGTTTCGAGCACGCAGGAGGTCACCTGGTGTGCAGCAGGGGCGCAGGGGCGCAGAGGCTGTGTGGATACTCAGCGGGTGAGTGAACAGACTGATCATGGAGCTGTGGGGGGAGATAGCAGGTGCAGGACCTCAGGAAGCCAAAGGCTGCTGCTCCTTCCATCTCTGGGGGTTCATGTCATTCCAGCCACAAAAGCCTCTCACAGAATTGCTGCTGCACATTTCACGTCTCCCAGAGAGGACACATTTGAGAATCTAAGAACCTTAATTGTACAAAGATCTTGGGAGCACCTCCACCCCTCATCCCAGCCTAATCCAGAGCATTTGCCCATTACACGTGAACGTATTTCCACTTCGTTCTCACTGGGAAACCTTCTGTGCATGTTAGGTTGAGTGGGAGGGAAATCATCAGATGTTTAACTAGACCATAGAAAAGCCACTGGACATTATATAAAATATGCATTTATATATGAGACGTTTTAATAAAAACCATTGCTCTGCTACTCTTCTGAATACACATCATATCCTTGCCTGAGGAGCAAATAGACAGAAGGTGAAACTCAACCAATCTGAGCTCAGCAGTGCCTCCATCACCCATAGATTGTTGCTCTACACCTGTTCTCAGGATGAGGCAATGAATCTGTGGAGGAATTTTTTCACTTCACCAAACTGTTGTGCCCAAGATTGTGAATCCGAGAAACCACCAAGGAGTTGACACCGATGCAAGTACACGAGGGTTTATTTACAAGCTCGAGCTTGGGTCCAAGTATACTCCATACAGTAGAGCAGGGGCTTGGACCCCGAAGTGGGTTACAGCTGGGTTTTTTATGGGCTGGTCTAGGGGATTTTCAGAAGGGGTGGAGGAATTTTTTCCATTCCAATATGGGGGAAAGGGTGGGGGGATTTCTTAAGATCTGATATGGGATTCTCTGCTGAGGGCATTCTGAGCTTTTCCTGTAAAGTTCAGCAATTATTCCGAGGGCCCTAAGATGGCTGTACTTGTGCTAATGCTAAACTTGAGGTGGAATGGCCTTAATTTTTCTCGGCCTCCACAAAACAAAAGAACAAACCAAACCAAACCAAACCAAACAACAAAACAATTGAAAAGAGTCCATTACTCATGGCTTGTGCTTAATGGCATAAACTTCCAAGAATGTTCCCATTGCAATTGGAAAAGCCTGGAAAGAGGAGGAGTCACTGGGAGGATGAGGATAAACTCCGTGCTCATCAAGTATCTGTTGCTGTCAGGCACTCTGCAAGGAGGTTTTTATAAATGTTACCCCTGCAAAAGGGGCATCATCCCTATCTTCCAGATAAGGGGCGCTGCTGGGGTTTGAATTTTGGTTCAAGGAGAGGGCAGCGAGATACATCTGTGCCTCCTTTTGAAGGCAACTGCAGGGGTGGGAGACACCACCTGAGACACCAGGGGTGGGAGTTACTGAGTTCTCTGAAATCCACAAGAGGAAGACCAACAACTAGGGGCGTAAAAGGGCAACACACACAAAAAGAAGTTTCCTAGAAATACACACAAATGGCCAATGGACATAGGCAAAGATGTCCCATCTTACTAATGATTAGAGAAATGTAAAATAAAATCACAAGAGAGCTTCTACATCATTGGACTGGCAAAACTGGCAACATGGAAAAGTCAGCCTGACATTATCAACTACCGACAAGAACATTGAAAGAACGAGAACTTTATCTTCTAAAGAATGCTAATGTGGATAAAATGAAGGATTTTTCTAATATAGCCAAAGATGCATCTACCCAATGATGCTGCAATTTTGCTCGCTAGATAACTTCTCAAAAGTCGACACACAAGAACATTACAAAAATCTTTACCACGGCACTATCTTTTTTAGAGGGGGGAGGCAAAGGGAGAGGGAGAGAGACAAAAACTCTTAAGCAGACTGCCTGCCCTGTGTAGAGCCTGTCTCTGGGCTTCATCTCACAGCCCTGAGATCATGACCTGAGCAAAAATCCCAAAATCCCTAGTCTGATGCCTAACTGACTGAGCCACCAGGAGCCTGACCACAACACTATTTTTAAGACCAAATATAAATTTGAAACCGTACCCAAAGGTATGGTTTGAAACATAAGTTGCAGCACATTCATACAATGGAGTATCATACAGTAGTGGCTTTGCATGAACTAGAGCTACATTTCTCAAAACATTTGCATGTCATACTTTATATTGCTTAAGGGGTACACACACACACACACACACACACACATCAGAATGGTAAGCGCTAAATAGGATAATGAGTTTGGGTGGTGGGAGAGACACATATACAGGAGACTTGGTCACTGTGATTTCTGAGGCTGGGTCTTGCTTACACGACTTATGACTTGTTTTAAATTACTGAGCTGTTAACTGTTGCATGATGCACACTTAAAAGGAACATTTTAAATGTGAAAATGAGAGAAGAATAATCAAGTGATTGAATTCAGGAAGTTCCTGCATAAAACAGCAATTTTCTCATGGCTGTAACAAAGCAAGCCTAAAAGCTCCATAAATAAATAGTTTGCATTTCTTCCTCCCCCTTTCTCATTAGCGAACAATGTTCTGGAGTTTCTCCAAGCTTTTAAGGTAATTGAGATCCTAGATATGTGTTTTGGTTTTCTATTGTTTTTAATTGTAAAGTTTGTAATCCTGCCCGCATCAGTTCTGCCTGCAAAGCCATGAGGTTCATTCTCCCTATATCAGGAAACACAGTTGGCATAGAAACCGTCCCCGAAAGTGTAAGTTTCCAACCAGAGCCTCAGCAGCAAAAGGAAATACCAGAAATGTCCCATGAAAGATGCTTCGAGGGGGGCGCCCGGGTGGCTCAGTTGGTTTAACTTCTGCCTTCAGCTCAGGTCATGATCTGGGATCCAGGAGCCCTGCATGGGGGCCCCTGCTCAGTGGGGAGCTGGCTTCTTCCTCTCCCTCTGCTGCTCCCCTTGCTTCTGCTCTCTCTCTCTCAAATAAATAAAATCTTAAAAAAAAAAAAAAAGAGGCACTGCAGGGGTCTGGGCAGCCCATTGAAACTTCATAAGCTTTGGGGCAACTATACTGATTGGACTTGGCACTCATGCTTATACTCAAACTATTAAAAAAATAAGATATGACACAAATTTGTTCATTAGGTAGAAACTGAAACAATGAAAATTAAGAAAAATTTGAAAATAAACTTCTAACACTGCTTATAACAATAGCTCCATATGTGTCACTTGTCAGTTTTTATAGTCACACCTTTGTTTTGTTTTGGGTGGGGGCATGAACCTTGCAAAATGTGTCTGTACAGAGGAACCTCACTGAATGCAGATATTAGGGGAAAATAATAAAGATCTCCATTTATAGCTTAACAAAGGGGTCCTCAAAGTGTGAGAGCCCCAAGGATCCTCAAGATCTGTGAAATCAAAACAATCTTCACAGTAATATTCAGACCTTACTTGTCTTTTTAATTCTCATTCTCTCACCTGAGTAGAGTGGACTTTTCCTGACATGTTATTTCGGTAAGAGCTTTGATACAAAAGGAGGTATGAGAATCTGTCTTCTATTACGTTACACATCAAAGAGATTTGCAAACACTAAGTAGGGGTATGTGGTAGCATGTAGAAAAATATCACTTTTCTCAATAGTTCTGTTTGTTTTGGAAAGGTCAGTTGTTTTTCATAAAACGTACACTACTTACAGCAACATTTATGTTAAGTTTATTGTTGTTATTTAAAATAAGTAAGAAAATAAACGTTCCAAATGCTCTCCATTTTAATTTCTAATATAGTAAATATTGACAGATACAAGCCACATAAACAAGCACTTTGGAATCCCCAGTAATGTTTAAGAGCGGAGAAATGTGCAAACAAACCACTGGCCTCGAGCCTTTCACAGAGGGCTCTGCTAGTAATGCAGTCGCTGAACTCCCCTCCTATTTCTGCGGTTGCTTCTGTCTGACCGTCTCTAAAACCACCACCACCACCACCACCACCACCACCACCACCACCACCACCACCACCACCACCAGATACAGCTTGACTGGGAATGTGCAGAATGGAGATCACATGTTATACATTTTTTCTAAGTCCCAGTATCGCCCTGGGGTCTCTCTGGGGGTGTTTCCTGATGGCCAGGGCAACAGTCCTGGTTGATATCATCGTATTTGGAACTTTCCGACAGGACCAGACTTTGGGCTCCAGGTGTTTCAGGATCACACTGGGACGTCTGCTTTGCAGGAGTGAACAGCACGACTCAGGCAGATGCACGCTGCTCCTTGGAAGTCATTTGGGGCGGCTTCCACTTCGGGGCATTCTGTACAGGGCGCGCAGGGCACGCAGTAACTGCTCACATGGGGTTTGGAAAGGAAAGAATTCATCTACGGGGACTCTTCGGAACAGATGCATGCGGACATGACTGCCCACGGAAGACCCGTGAGCCGCCAGAAACCCAGGTAACACGCCTCTGAAGCCACTTCTTCGTGTGATGCCACCGTTCCTTCCCACGCTCGCCCTGCCCACAGCGGCAAGGAAGCAGCCTGCACGCCTGGGTTCAGGCCTGTGCGCCGGCTTCTGCCTCTGCTCGGGATCCTGCGCGCTCCGGCCCGCCGGGCAGGTAGGCACCTGCTGGGCGCGTGGGCTGAGCCGAGCGGGCGGGGCGCCCACCCTCCGGGGGGCGTGGAGGGGAAGAGGCGGCGGGCAAACAGGTGCGCGACCCCGAGGCCAGGGAGACCTTGGGGAGGGGCCGGGGGGGCGGATTCCCTCTCCGGGCGAAGGTGCGCAGCTCGGCCCACCTGCCGGGCCCGCGGCGCTCCGGCTCCCCTCTTCTCCCGCCGGCCTCCGCCAGGTAGGCTGAAGCTGGCTGCTTGCAGGTGAGCGGCGGCGGCGGCGGACGCCGGGCCCGGCCGCCCTCCCGCCCTCCCGGGCCGCTCTGCCCCCCCCCCCCGCCCCGGCTGATCCCTCTCCAGGCGGGATTCTGGGGCTCCCGCTCGGGGACGCGTCGGGGGAGTGTGCGGCCCAGGTCGGAGGGCTCCCCCCCCAGAGGGGGGCTCCGGTGGGTTCGGCCCCGGGAGGGGCCTGGTCGCCCGCCCCGCCGCGCCGCCTCCTGTCGCTCCTTCTCTCTCCCTTGTAGCCCGACGGGGGATGCTGGCCCTGCTGCTCTGCGGCGTGTCCCTCGCGCTTCCATCCTTTGTCGGTGCAGGTAGGTTCGGCTGCCCCCGGCCCCGAGGCCGCCCGCGGTCGCCCGTCCGGATGCGGGTTCGGTGCCCGGCGTCGGATGCGGGCCTCAGGCGTCACCGGGGGGTTCCGCGGTGACTTGGCGGGGTGCGGGCGGGGTGCGAGGAGGCAGGCCTGGGCGCTCGGGGCTAGAACACTGCTCATCTGTGGCCGGAGGTCATTTTACGCCCCAGGGTAAAAACCAAGAAACCATCGCGCAGCAGGTTTCTTCGGAGAAGATGCGCAGGGCAGCGCGGTGCTAGGCAATCCCGGAGAAACGAACTTCAAAATGAGCCGATTGTCTGACGCTCCTTTTCGGGACGGGGGACTTAACACCTAATAGTCAAGACAGGGTGAAATAGGGCAGCTCCCCGGGATCGAGTCCCACGTCGGGCTCCCTGCGTGGAGGCTGCTCTCCCTCTGCCTGGCTCTCTGCCTCTCTCTCCCTCTGTGTGTGTCTCTCACGAATACATAAATAAAACCTTAAAAAAAAAAAGACAGTGAGAGCAGAGCATAAAGAAACAGGACGAGGGTTGGGAACAGGAGCGTTTACTCTGCCAGGGAAGGATGAAGGGGTTTGGGCTCCTAGGGAGGACGGGCAGGAGAGAAATCATGCCAAGTGGGGAGGATGAGTCAGCGTGTTTTATGAACACATTTGAAGGACTTCCAATTATGCATTCACATCGGCAGACTATTTCAGGCAATTCCCACACTGAGAAAGCTCCCCAATAAAATTTCAAATTGGCTAGAAAATTAAGGATGCATTTGTTAAGACTAATCATCAATAACACTAGAGTTCTCGTTCCTGATTTTCCCTCTTTCTTCCTCTAGACTCTTGCAAGAATGTTAGTATGCAAAACGAGGCACCTTCCGCAGGCCAGCCTTTTGCTTTTAATTGTACATACCCTCCGCTGACGTCTGGGAAGGTACATGTGACGTGGTACAAGTATCCTAGCAGAATCCCAATATCCAAAAACACACAGTCTAGAATTCACCAGGAGCAAAACTGGATTTTGTTTCTCCCCCTGACACAGGAGGACTCTGGGATCTACCAGTGTGTTATAAAGTAAGTTTCTCATTTAAAATAAAACTCTTCTCTGTTTCATATATGTATATGAATATGTATGTATAATGTATACATATTCATATAATGTATAATGTTTTGATTATATGCATATACAATTCTTTTAGGAGAATTCTTAATAAACATAGACAATTCAAAGAGAAGAATAAAATAGAGTTTTATAATTGTTACCAGACGATTTCTAGTGAACATGTTTTAGAACAGATTTGTAAATCAGTTGTTGGAACAGGAGAAGCATCTTTTCCCATTAAAATGAGGCCACAAGCCAGACTGGCTTGCAAACCTGTTTCTCCCAGTGTTATTGCTGCCTTCCTTCTTGGAATGCCAGAAGTGTGTGTGAGTCGTGCAACTAGATAGGAATAAACCTCCTTTGAGCACCTTTTTTTGTAAGGGTTCTGTGATAGGAATTTAACAGCCAGAAAGCACATGCCCCACCAGTAGTCTGTTCAGCTCAAGCCCGTTTTCTAATTTTTCAAGGGAACCTGGAAATTGTGTGTATGTGTGTGTGTGTGTGTGCGTGTGTAACTTTTCAGTAAGCTTTGTGTGTGTGACTTAAATAAAACACATCTGTGGACAAATTCTGGCTGAGGGCCTCAGTTTTGTTACCCTCCCTAACTGATGTGCTCATCCTTGGCAAATTATTTGATAACTCTGAACCTTGGTTTTCCTATCTGTAAAATGGAAGTATTGCCAGCCTGATAGGGTTGAAGGGACAGTTGGCTGAGATGATGTATGAAATTGGTACTCCAGAAAGGGGATCTTGCTCTCTCCCCGCTGCTTTGTCTCCATGGGGTTTGCCTCTGACTCTCCGTGGTTCACGAGGGGGCATGGTTGCGAACCCCTGTTTCCTGGCTCCTCTGCACAATTCCACTCACCATGTGGATCAGGATGCTGATGCCTTGTGGAGGTCTGCTGTCCTGTTTGACTCTAGATTATGAGAGCTTGAGATGGTATGGCACGCAAATTCATCTGGATGTCTAGGCTGCATTTAAAATACTTAAATCTGGGAGCTGTGAAACCAGGAAAGAAAGCCTTTCATAGAAAGTAGACATAGATGCTGTCTGTCATGGAAGAAACACGGATTCTCACAAATCTTTGACATACAGATCGATGCATACTTAGTAAACTGCATATTTTTACTTTGAATTAATTTCCAATTCACACAAAATTTGCAAGAATAAAGAAGTCCCATCTACCCTTTATCTAGATTCCCTCACTGTTTAACATTTTGCCACATTTACCTTAAAATTCTCTCTCTCTCTCCATATGTGACTGACCCCTGAGCAATGTGGATTTGAACCGCACAGGTCCACTTACATACAGTACATTACTATAAATGTATTTTCTCTTCTTCATGGTTTTCTTAACATTTTTTCCCCTCCAGCTTACTTTATCATAAGAATACAGTATATAATGCGCATAACGTTGAGAATATGTGTTCATCCATTGTTTATGTAATCAGTAAGGCTTCTGGCCAACAGAGAGCTATTAGTAGTTTGGTTTGGGGGGAATCAGAAGTTCTATGCAGATTTTCACTGGTGTAAGGGATCCAGAGCCCCTAATACTTACATTGTTCAAGGCTCAACTGTATATGTAGATTTACATGCAATATTTTTTTAAACAATTTTTTCCAAAACATGTAAGTTGCATGCATCATGTTCCTTTAGCCTGGAGTAGTTTGGTGGGTACTTGCTATCAACAAGAATGTTCTCTTACATAATTGCAGTAGAGTCATCATATTTGGGAAATTTAACTGTCATACAATATTTTTTGTCAATTCTCCACTCATATGCTAATTTTGTCAATTGTCTTGATTTTCCTTTATCAATGTTTTTTTCTTTCCTTTCTGGTGGGGGGGGGCAATCTGGCCTCATAGATTACATTTGGGTATCAGGTACTTCCATTCTCTTTCCACCTGGAACGGTTCCTTAGTCCATTCTTCATGACATTGACATTTTTAAGGGATATGGGCAATTGTTTTATATTCTATCCCTTGATTTGGGTTTGCCGGATACCTCTTCATGAGTAGGTTGAGATTGAAACTTCTCAGCTGGAAAACCACTTGTGTCCTCTTCAGACAACACACTCCAAGGCTCACGGTGTCCATTTGCTCCTCACTGGTGGTGTTTAGCCTGACCACTTGGCTAAGGTGTGGTCCAGCATTTCCGTGACAGAAATACTGTTTTTATTCCTTTTGTAATTAATGATGTGTGAGATGGCATCCCGCCTTGCTTGAGGTAGAACATTCTCACCGTATCTTGATGATGATGTGGCCGTGTTTGAGAATGAATGGCTTCATTTGATTTTGTGGTTGAGTTCATGAGGTTTCCATTTGCCATTTTCTTACAGCAGTACAAACACCTGTCACAGAATACATGTAAACCTAACCGTGTTACAAAAATACTGGTGTGATATTTCTGGAAATGGTCAACTGATTTTATCAGACGAATACAAACAAATATTACATGCCGGAAGGGACGATAGTCTTACGTGTCATCTGAACTTCCCACAGAGTTGTGTTTTGGATTCAATAACGTGGTATAAGGTAAAGAAACAAAATAACTTTCCTCTTGGTATTTTTCTTCTTCCTTAAAACTCACTTGCTTTTTAGTTTTAAGTCGTATCTTTTAAGGCAGAACTGGTAAAGAGATTTGTGTATCTGAGACATATTTGTTAGGTGATCGTGATAATTTTGCCCTGCTAATTATTGATTTTAGAATTTGTGGTTATTACAGTTTTATAATATTTTGTTACTTGTATTCAGTACCTCTCCACAATTACAGTTTTCAGACCATCCTCAGTTATTTTTTTTTCTGAATAGATTGATTAGTTTGTTTGAATGGGTGCTACATGCCCATGATTTAATAATCAGAAAGTATAAAAAGTCACCCCTGGCAAGTGTCCTTCCTGCTTCTGAGCTTTATTTGCCCTGAACCCATCACACTTCTCCTAACACATAGCCACTGTTAATAGGTGCTTGCATTCTCTGCATTATTTTTGTATAATGCTGTACAAGCAGTGAAACTGTATCCTTGTCCTTCCAGTTTTACACAGAGAACCCTACACCTACCTTTCTGCACCTTGGATTTTCACCTTCAAACATTCTCTTTCCTTGGCTCTACTCGCAGATGATAGTGTCTAAGACATAATCCTAGGCACGGAGGCTCACAGGCTGGTTATTACAGATTGGATTCATTTTCCTGTCACTCTGCTTGTTAGCACTTGCCCATACAACCAACCGGGTGGTGAGGTTCCTCTGTGGAAAGCTTTTTATCTACCGATTCAATTTCATTAATGGAGATAGGCTTATGCCAATTTATTTCTTCCAGAAGGAGTTTTGGTAAGATTCATTTTTTTCGGTAGGAAATCGCTCATTTCATTAAAGATTTCAGATACTTCGGCACACAACTTTTATTATCATTGCTCTTTTCATGTCTGTTTCTGCAGGTAAGATTCTTCTTTTAATCCCTATTACAATATATTTCTCTCTCTTCACTTGATTAGTCTCATAAGAGAGCTGTCAGTTCTATTATTTATTTTCAAAGAATCAAATTTTGGCCTTATGCATCCTATCATATGCTTCATGTTCATTTACTTTGTTTCCACTTTCCTGTCTCACAGAACCATGGCAATGAGTATCCTTATCCCTGTCTTTTTAAATTTTTTAAGATTTATTTATTTATTTATTATTTATTTATTTATTTATTTGAGAGAGAGAGAGAACGAGCGCAGGGAGGGGTGGCAGAGGGGGAGAGAAGGAATCCTCAAACAGACTCCATACTGAGCAGGGAGCCCGATGGTGGGCTCAATCCCAGGATCCTGAGATCATGACCTGAGCTGAAATCAAGAGTTGGTCCCTTAGTCAACTGAGCCACCCAGGCACCCTTTATTCCTGTCTTTTAATGCACATCTGCCCATGTAAGAGTTTTTTAGGGTACACATTGCTTAGCCTTCTGACTGTTAGACTGTAGGGTATGTATATGAACGAAGTATTCAATTTTATTGATGCTACCAAGTTACTCGACAATATTTTATATCAGCTTATACTCTTCCTGCAATATTCTGGGCTCCCTAACACCTTATATAGAACTTTGCGTTATAAGATTTATATTTTTAAAAATCAGTTTGATGGGTACAATTGTTACCTTATTGTTGTTTTAAATTGCTTTTCCTTAAAACATTTCTTAATTTTTCTTAATTAATTTCTTAATTAATTCCATTAATTATTAGTGAGATTGATCAACTTTTTCATGTTTACTGACCATTTTTGAATCATCCTCTGAACTTCTGACTCTTATCTTCCACCCTACTTATTTTTTTTCACTTTTCTTACCATTTCATCCCCGACTCACAGGAGATTTTATATATTTGTGTATCCTGGGCACCAATATTTGGAATGCATGAACATTTTCATTGCAGTATAGCATATACATAGAAAATGCATAAAACAAAAATGGCCCAGCTTGACGGTTAATCAGAAGGTGAACATACCTTATGGCTACGCCTTCCAAAGATCAAGGTCAAGAACTAAAATACCACCAGAAGGCTCGCTTCTGCCATCTTCCAAAAACAATGCCTCCCAATCTCCCTGACTTACAATAGCACAGATTAATTTTGCTAGTTTATGAACTTTATTGAAATTGAATCCTGTTGTTTGTAGCATTTTGTGTCTGGCTTGCTTGGCTCAGAAGTAAATTTGTGAAAATCATCATTTGAAGTTAGAATTGGTTTGATCATTTTTTTAGGGCCATGCTTTTAGTGGTTCGACCAAACCACGTGGCCCTTTCACATCCCAGTTGACCACTTGAGAGTTTGGTGAGGATGCTCCTCATTGTGGAGCCCTGGCTCTAGCTTTTGTCCCTGACACACATAGATCTGTCAAAAGCCTTGTCTTATCAGTCTGTCTGCCATCACCTTCAGAATCACTGGGGAGAGTTAGTTCTAAATACCTACTGTTCCATTAATGAAAAGTTCATCTTCATAGACTTTGTAGTTACCACCTGTGCCTTCTCCACTTGCAAGGCTAATAATACCTGGCCCTTAGGTATTAGCTTTAGTTCAGTAAGTTTCTAGTGAATAGGTGGATGGCTTCTGAGTTCTTTCTACCTCCAATATTTTTCACTTTTTACTTGAGCAAAAATTCACTTTACAATTATATTTGTAGGAGTCAATATAACCTTTTTTCCCCAACACTTCCTTGTGTATCAACTATTGGGCCAGTGGAAAAATTACACAGGTATTCCTTTAATGTGTGTCAAGATATATCGTAAACACTCTGCATACTCTCTCTCATTACCCGCCTATTAGCCTTGGCTCTGACCACAATTTAATTATTAACAATAATCCTGTTCAATGTGGCGTCTGGTTGGCTCAGTTGGTGGAATATGACTCTTGGTCTCAGGGTTGTGAGCTCAAGCCACATGTTGGGCATGGAGTCTACTTGAAAAAAGAATTTTTCCTCAAAGTATTCTTGTTCTTTTCAGAGGGTATTGACTGCCAGGCCACAGTTCCCTCAGCCTCAGTTGGCTCTGACTGTGACATTACCCTTTTTCCAAGTCCTGCTTTGGCTTTCTCTGATTATGGTGAGTCTTAGTTCTCTGTGGCTTCTGTAGACTCTTCCTCAAGCATCCTGTCTTCCACCTTGCAGCCTTGCCATCCTTGCCTCCTGGCAATGGACCCTCTTGACAGTAGGACTCTTCTGGAATTTTTTCCTCCTGGCCTGGACCTGTTGTGGTCATAGATCTGAAAGCATTTGACATTTGTAGAGAAGTAAATTTTTAAAAAAGGATTTTATTTATTTATTCATGAGAGACACAGAGAGAGAGGCAGAGTCATAGGCAGCAGAAGAAGCAAACTTCATCAGGTTTCTGCAGGGAGCTTGATGAGAAACTCAATCCTGGGATCACGGGATCATGACCTGAACCAAAGGCAGATGCTCAACCAGTGAGCCACCCAGGTGCCCTAAGAGGTAGATTTTTAGAACCAACTTTGTTACTACCTCAGTGTTAAGAGGAATGGATTTTTTTTTTTTTTTTTTTTGCCTTTTTTAAAAGCACTTGCTTGGACTAATCTACTCACTGAATCAGATTATCCATGGATGAAGTTCAGGCATTTTTATTTTTAAATCTTTTTTTAAAAAAAGATTTTATTTATTTATTCATAGACACACACACAGAGAGAGAGAGGCAGAGACACAGGCAGAGGGAGAAGCAGGCATCATACAGAGAGCCCGAGGTGGGACTCGATCCAGGGTCTCCAGGATCATGCCCTGGGCTGCAGGCGGCGCCAAACCGCTGCCACCAGTGCTGCCCGGCATTTTTATTTTTAAAATAACTGCTCAGGGGCCCTGGGTAGCTCAGTTGATTGAGCATCAGGTCACGATCTCAGGGTCATAAGATCAGGCCATCTTAGGCTCTCTACTCAGGGAGGACTCTGCTTGAGATTTTCTCCCTCTTCCTTCCTCCCTCCTTCTCACCCTACCTCAAATAAATAAATGAATCTTAAAAAAAAATAAAATAACTGCTCAGCTTGAGAAGACAAGAGGCTAGGAGCCAAGCAATATAAAGAGGAGAGATTCTGAAATTGTCCAACCTATCCAGATTCAGTGACATCAGTTAGGGCTCTGTTTTTGTTACGATCTAGTTGTCAGATGTTGAGTTGCTATTTGGGCTGCAGTGTTTTATTCTGTCAAATGAAAGTATTTAGAGCCTATTATCTGCCTGGATCTGTGCCAGGAAATGCTTCCTGGAGGAGGTGACTGTTGTGCACTTAAAGACTGGATAGTAATGAAGCCAGTGGGGAGCAGAGGGAAGGATGGCAATTAGAAAAAAAAAAAAGCAACAGTTGCAAAGGTATCAGGTGAGAGAGAATGGTGTTTGGGGGCATTGGTTAGAGTTTGGGTTCCATGTCAGAGTGGAGTATGGTGATGTTAGGAAGTAGATCTTATAGGCTAAGGTCCTCAGGTCGTCACTGCTATGAATACATTGGAAGGGTTTACAAATGGTGGCATGTGGATCATTAAGGCTATTTCAGAAATTTAGTGACTACATGGCCTCCATGTAGGAGAGTGTATGATGTAGAAGTGATGGAGTGAGGGGAAAGGAGGGGAGAGTATGTGGAGGGAACTCATTCCTGGTGGACCCTCTTTTCTCCACCAGTTGGAAGGAGATGTTAGGGGGAAATTTAGAAAAAGCAGCGTAGGTAAATATGTGAATGAGAGAGTCAAAAGCAAAGAATTTCTAGGGTGAAGATCATGAACTTGTTGAGATGCCAAGGTGAATGTTGATGGGATTGTCTCCTGTAGTGCTCATCGGGCTGTAGGCATGGAGGCAGGGGTGATGGAACTGACACAGGTGGGGTTTTGTAGGCTTAATATACTGGAAGAATCAAGGGTGACCGTATTGAGGAACTGAAAGGGGGGAGCAAAGTAATGGCCACATGATGGGAAAGAAAGGAAGGCTTGAGGGAAAGTGGTAATTCAAACAAAAGACAGGGATTAAGGGGACTGGTTCAAGGTGACAGAAAAATGAGTCTGATAGAAAGTTCAGGTAGAAAAGTCCATAATGAATATGGTGGCTAGCTGCTCACTATCCATGGTGAGCCTCTTTAAATCAGGGCAGCTATAAATAATAAAACAAAGGAAGAACAAAGCAACTCAAACACTACCTGTGCTTTCCCAGAGTTCCCTACATCTCAGGCTGTGGATGTGAGTCAGTTTCTCCAGCTGGCTTCCCTGAAGGGCTTGCGTGAGTATGGTAGATCTTCCTTTTTCTGCCCCAGAGCACGCACGTGGGGATTTTCTGTGGCCGTGTCCCAGGGCCCAGAGTCTGGCTCTGTCGGGGTGGAGAGGCAGTGCATATGGCTTCCGATGGGTTTATTGGTGTGGCTCCTCTAGAAGTGGCATGACTTTGCACACTATAGTTGCATAGTGGCGACCCCTGGTCCCTGACTTGCAGTGTGGTGTGTTTCAAGTCTTGATTTCCACCTCACAGTTGTGGTGGAGGCAGCAGGTGTCCTGTGAGCTTAGGTCTGCAGTGAAATTCTGGCTTAGATCTCACTCCCTGAATACCTCTGAAAATTTTGTAAGCCCCTAACATGCTGCTTTATCCCTTTCCCACCTGAAACAGCTAGAATGTTTTTTGTTTTCTGCAACTAAATTCAGTCTGAGGGAAATGGTCTTCTAGGTTTGTTTTGGAGAGTTAGTGAAATAACTTATCCATTAGGTACTTAGTTCAGTGTGGGCACATAGTGATTACTTGATAAATAAATATCAGATATTATTCTTTGGTTAAAATGAGGGCATGGAAGAGATGGAATAATAAGAAATTATCATCAGAATGGTATATTTGTTTTTAGGAATTCAGAGACATAGTGGTTCTGGATAATGACAAAGTTCAGCTTGTAGCTGGGAGAGTTGAAGACCAAGAGGAGTAAAGGTGGTCCTTGAAATTGAGATGTTATAGACGGAAAGATTCAGGTATTAAAATATCCATTCTCAGAGGTAATGAAGTGTTCACATTTGGAATAGTATTTTTTTTTATTCCAAATTACCTCTCAATACAATGATTTCTGCTCCACCACTGTGCTAATTCTGTGTTTGCTGAGATCATTCTCAAAGACAAATATAATCATGTTATTCCCTTGCTGGGGAACCTTCAATGTTCATCCCCTTCTTCATGGTTTTCTGTTATTGAGCTGCTGGTTGCCTAACCAGTTCTGTAGGCACTGCATGTCAGCCAGAATGCTCTGGGGCCACTTTATGTTTCCAATCATTGTACAGATTGGGTTAAAGGTGGTCCTTCTTGGTGCTTGAAAGACAAAATGCATTTAAATGTTTGCTGCTATTATTATTAATATTTTAACTTTAAATCTTATTAATAGGATGTTGCCCACAAATTTTTAAAGAAACATCAAGGCCTTCTGAGAATTTAAATTCTGAAGTGATGCATGGTGGATTACAGTAGAAGCAGTGCTATGTTACCATGAAGGAAGAGAATGGCTCTTAAGCTATCAAGGCTGCATTTTAATATGATGAAGTATTTGTACATTTTGAGAGAAAGAAGGAGTTGATTAGAAAAGGACTGATCAATGATAGAAACATAGAAAGGGGAGCTCAGAGATTGCTATTATATGAGCTCTCACTCTAGAGAAGAAGTTTAAGAAGTTTTCATAGTCAAAGGACTCAATGCTTTTTGTTTGTCTCTAAAGAAGGTGGCATCACAGTATTGGAATCAGATGCCTTTACCCATCTGATTCTTACTAGTAATTCCCATTCTATTTGGTAAGCAATTGTCTAATTATAATTGGGTTTCCCAAATAGGGAATAATGTACAACTCCTAGAATTTCACATTGTAAATAAATGCTCATTCTGGCATGAATGAGTTTCCTCTTCCAAGATGGATCCATTCACACCATTCCAAGGTGAAGAATGGGCTCTGATGCTGAGCTAGCTATAGCTGACTCAGTGACGAGAGAGCTGGACACTTGGACAATTAAATTTTTATTAGGGGTTATAAGTTTGTCTCTATCTTATGATTGTGAGCTTCTAAGGACATAGACCACATCTTATTCCTGCATGACAGGGCCTCTCACAGCCTAGCAAAGAGCAGGAACCTGAATGCTTGAACGAATAAATGGACTTATAACCCAAGAACTCACTGAGTAGAGTGGCACTTTCTGAGGACAGGAGAAAAGTTTTGGGAGAGTTCAGAGTGGGTCTGTGAGATGCAAGAAGTGGCGATTAACAGAGAATGTGAGCTCTGACAGGACAGATGGATGTTGAGGCCTGCCCTGTGGGTGGTTGCTGAGAATGACAAATGAGAAAGGCATTCCTGAGACTAATCAGGCCTCAAGTTGATTTGGGGTTCTTGTTATTGGGGTGGAAGCACAGGTGATGTAACAAGTTAGATGACATCTGCTCATAAGCCTAGCTGACATACTTTGACTATTATTGTTCAAGCCTTCAAGCAGAATATTCTTGAAGAGTTATTTTGGACCTCTGTAAAGTCCAACCCAATAGGTGAAGAAGGTGTATTTGGGCCTGGAAAGCAGTGAATAATCAAGTGGGCTTGCGATCTTGGCATAGGGGCTTGGTGCCATGAGATGGTGGTCCACTGAGAGATATGGGCCTCTGTGGGTGGAGGGCATTCCTGCCTGTTCACACCCTCCTACCGCACCCCTCTGTGGGCCCCATGTAGTCCTCCTCCGTGCGGTCTCCCTTCTAGCTCACCTATGCCTCTATCCTCCCAACTTCCATTAGACTTAATATTTACAGCACTCACTGTAGCCTGTAGCATATCCTTTGTCGAATCTGCAGATATCTTTTTATCTATCATCTATCTATCTATCTATCTATCTATCTATCTATCTATCTAGATACAGATATTGTCTTCAGTTAGATTATAAATTACCCGAGACCTAGGGATCACATACGTTTTTTGCATCTCCCTGCAGCTCATAGGATGGTGCTAACTAGAAATGTAACTGATACACAAAATACTCTTTGAGTTAAAATATACATGTATATATACATTTATATTTAGGACTGTAAAGAGATTAAAGAAGGACGGTTTATTCGCTGGGGAATAAAGCTTTCGGTGAGCAATGTTTCAGCAGAGGATGGAGGGAACTATGCATGCCAAGCCCGACTGACACACACAGGGAAACACTACACTGTTTTAAACAGCATCACTGTGCGTATCAGTAAGTATGCTCATATCCATTGCCTTGGCTTCTTCTTGGCTTTGTGTGAGATGGCTGGCTTCTCGGGCAATGGTAATTCTTAATCTTGATTTTCTTGAAGGTTAGTGGGCTCTCAAACTTACCATGTTAGAATCAGAGGGTAGAAAGAAGAGGGCAGAGGGCATGAGCAGTTTAGTCTCCTTATCTGGAAAAACAGAACACTCAACCCTCTTGGTATGAAAATTAAATGACAGCATGTCTGTAAAGTGGGTACTGGGGTGCCTGGCAAAGTGTAGGTGTTCAGGAGGTGGTAGATATTACTGTTCCTCTTATTTTCCTCAGCTGTCACTGGTATGACCACTTTGCTGGGCCATTCCAGCTTTGGCCTCCCCCGCCTGGGGTATGCAGAGCTCCAGGATACCTGATGCTCATGAAGTGTCCGTTCTCAACCCAGAGCAGCCAGTTTGCTCAAACATATGACCTGGATATTTGAAAACAGAATCTTTAGGGTAAAAGAAACCCTAAAGATAATTTAACTTAAGCCGTTATTTTTTTAAAATATTTTATTTATTTTTTCATGAGAGAAACAGAGAAAGGCAGAGACATAGACAGAGGGAGAGGCAGGTTCCCTGCAGGGAGCCTGATACAGGACTTGATCCCAGGACCCTGGGATCACACCCTGAGCTGAACGTAGACGTTCAACCACTGAGCCACCCAGGTGCCCCATTAAGCCATGAATTTTATAGTCTCAGGAGGGGGTGACTTATGAAGATTACAAAGCTGGTCAGTGAAGAAACAGGACAAGGATGGAGGCTTTTGGTGCCCAGATGAGCACTGTTTCTTCTCAACACATTCGGTGAGGAGTTCTTGCTATGTTGCCTTTTGCTCTTTGTTAGTAGACAGCTGTCTTTTCTGTTTACTCATCTAAATGGAAAGAACTGAAGACTGAGTATTTCTTTAACTGGGATCATCCTGTATGTCACTAATTTCTGTCAGACTTCATAATACTGGGTGGTACCTAGCAATTTCTTGGTGTGGCTCTCTTGGGGCATGTGTTTAGCATGAGTGGCTTCCTACTTCCCACCTGGAACCCTTTAATTAAGAAAATTAATTTTATTACATTTTATGACTTCTATGCTCTTGAGTTTTGTGTTACCTGTTATCTCTCCAAATATATGCACAAAAGATTTTCTTCTTGACTATCATGCTTAGTTTTACATTGGTAGCTGAAGGAATTCTTTGAAAGACAGAATGAAGACTACATCAAGAGGTCATTGAATTTCAAATAACCTATATTTCATGTTATTGCTGTAAACACTTATTTATGACCTAGTTCATGCCCCAATTGTTAGAACCTGTTAATTAAACCAAACTAAACCAAACCAAACCCAAAACCATTGTTTCTTCTTTT
Source organism: Vulpes lagopus (assembly GCF_018345385.1). Taxonomy (NCBI): domain Eukaryota; kingdom Metazoa; phylum Chordata; class Mammalia; order Carnivora; family Canidae; genus Vulpes; species Vulpes lagopus. The sequence continues at coordinate 24,676,235 of NC_054828.1, read as the reverse complement.
GAGAAGCTCTCAGCTTGGTGGTAGTGGAGCTAAAGATATAAATGAATCATCATTTCACATTATGTAGTAAGGATAGAGTTATAGATAGAGTTGTAGATAGTGTCGGGGTACAGGAAAAGAATCAGGAATAGCCACAAGAGTGGCAAGGAAATGGTCTTAGAAGGCTTCCAGGAGGAGATGTCTTTTCAGCTGAATTTTGAAGGAGTCAAGTTTATAAAAGTAAAGTGTGAGAGGCAGGGCAGAGAGTATAGTATAAGACAAAGCATAGAAGTGTCTACCAGCATAGTTTGCATTGGATTTAAAGCTAATTTTATTAGAGCATACGTAAGCATGGGGAAAAGAGTGCTGGGACCTGAGGTGTTAAACAGGGTCAGGATTTAGAGGCCCAGTTACACTGAGGCTTTGCCATGAGGCCGCTGAAGAGCCCTTGGATGAAGAGTGACGAGGCTTTGTTTGTGATGGATGAGACCAGTCTTGAGATGGTTGAGCAAGAGTTGAGGAGGGTCCTGAAACCTGTAGTCCACTTTGGCAGCTGCTGCAACAGCCAGTATTGAGAAGAGTGCTGATAATCTGATCTTGAGTGAAAGTAGCAGGGGATTCTTCAGACAGGAATTTGGTGGCTCTTTACTGGCCACCATCTTGTGCCTAGTAGAGACAGCCTGAGAAGAAGGAAAGCAGCCATGACTGCTGCTCTGATGGAGCTTTGAAGTCTGAGCAGGGAAGGGAGGCAGAGATAAATCAGATAGTCTGCTCATGAGATGTGTAATTACCAAGGAGATTAATGCAATGAAGGAGTGGAAAGTGTGAGATCGAACAGACAAGGACCTATTGAGAAGGCAGAGGGTCAGGGAAATCTTCTTGATAACAGCGACACTGACGGTCAGGACACATTACCTGAGTGATGGAGTGGGTGAGATTTTTCCAGACTGAGGGAACAACCAAAGTAAAGGCCCTGTGACAAAAACAGATTATGGTATATGTGAATAATGGGAAGGAGGCAGGCTGGTTGGAGCAATGCTAGATAATGAGGTTAGAGAAGTATCCAGGGCCAAGAATTGGTAGGAACATGGAATCCAAAGCAGAGAGTATGGAGTTTATTCTAAGAACAATGGTAAGTAGCCAGAGGGGTTGCGAGCAGGAGAGTAGCATGTGATTTGCTGGCCTGAAAGCTCAGCATGGCTGCCTGTACCCAGAATGATCCCTACAGAACAGGAGTGGCAGGTAGGAGACAGGTACAGAAATGCAGGTAAGATATCAGGTAGGCACAGGCTACATGGTGGCACTGAAGATGGAGACATGTGGATGGGTTCAAGGTATCTGAGGAGGTCAACCTCACAGGGGTTAGTGTTGGATTGAACATGGCAGAAGGGATGTGGCAAGGTCAAGGGAGCTAGGCCTTTTGGCATATGCAGCAGACTGGATGGTGATATAATTCAATGAAATAATATAACTCTAGAGGGAAACTGGATTTAAGAGTGAGATCATGAGTTTGGTCATGGGTTTATGTTGAGTACTTGGAGGTGCCCACATGGAGATGTCAAGTTGACCATGGCCATGGTCTAGAGAAAGGTCTGGAGATGCAACTTGGCCTAGATGGTAATGGAAGAGGTGGATATGAACAAGACTACCAAGGAAGGACCAGAAAGTGGAAAATAGAAAGTTTAGCCATGAAGAAGGAGGCACTCATGGAGACATGTTAGGAGATGAACTTTGTCTGACTTACTGATTGATGATTTGAAGAGGTGAGAGAAGAACTGTTGCCTAGAGTGACTTCCAGATTTTAGTTGTGTGTGGTCTGGTGCAAAGTGATACATTAACTGGCTGGTGATGACCTCTGTTTGGGACACACTGAATTTGAATAGTTTGTAGGACATGCAAGTAGTATTGTCATTATAAAGGACACAGGGTTTTTCATTTTTCTAGCCTTCCCTTTGATAACGTCTCTGTGTCCCATCCCAAGTAGAGAGGAAGAATGTGGGGTGAGGTGGTTGATTGTTAGATGTTGGTGGGCAAATGGGGAAAGGAAGTAGTAGAAAGACAAAGGGCTGGAAAGTCAACACGAGGGGAGATAGCTCTACAGTGGAGTGGAGGAATGAAGGATCTGAAGAAGAACAGAAGAGGACAGGATATAAAGAATATGGAGAAGCAAGGGATGGAGGATGGAGCAGTGAGGAGCAAAGATAAAACATTAGGGTCATTCTCTCTCTCTGTCTAGGACCTAGACCAGAGCTTGGCCTAGGACCACTGCTTACAAACTATAGTTAGATTATTAGGTAGTGAGATTTTATTACACAATCTTAGCAGTTAGTTAGAAGTTAGTTAGTTAGTTAGAAGTGAACTCTCCCAGTAGCCCAGCTTTTAGGGTTTTTCCTTAGCAATTTAATTATTTCTGGTTTGAAAATATGCATTTATGAGATAGTCATTCATCACACCATAGGTTTTGTTCTTTACTTGACTAATGTTTATTGAAGGCCTGCTCAGTGTCATGTTTTTCTTTTTTTTTTTTTTTTTTAAATTTTTTAATTTTAATTTTTATTTATTTATGATAGTCACAGAGAGAGAGAGAGAGAGAGAGGCAGAGACATAGGCAGAGGGAGAAGCAGGCTCCATGCACCGGGAGCCTGATGTGGGATTCGATCCCAGGTCTCCAGGATCGCGCCCTGGGCCAAAGGCAAGCGCCAAACCACTGCGCCACCCAGGGATCCCAGTGTCATGTTTTTCTTTACACCATTGTGGTATAAATAGTTGGGAATGTGTCATACATGATTCTAATGCAATTTCACGTGGATATGATTTCTTAGCAGAAACAAATGGATATGCAGGAAGAATTCCTAAAATCATTTATCCAAAAAACAATTCAATTGAAGTACAACTTGGTAAGTAAAATTATTGGAGTCATTGAAATCACTAAGGGCAGATTAATATACATGTTTAATATAAAACCAGTTGAATTTCATTGAATGTACTGAAACTTGATAAAAACATTTTTAAAATTCATGTAAAAAAGGTTGGAAAAATTTAGCAAGAAAATAATTGCATAGAAGAAATAAAGAGACTTTTTCTAGTGAATATTAAAGTGTATTTAATTATAAAACAACAATAAATAAATACTGGTATTTGCATACAAATAGAAAGATTAAGACAACATAATGGAAAACAATAAGTAGATCCTAGAATATACAAAAATCTCATAAAGGAGATTTGTGGTTTAAAAATGTGTAGAGAACAGTATAGTTTATGTGTGATATTAGTATAACTTGTTAAATGTGAAGACTATGAGGCATAAAAATGCATTTTTGATGAATTAAAGAACTATGTATAAAAATAAGCCCACAAAAGTACCGTTAAAAACTAAGATAAATCTATAGCTAACTTCTGAGTGGTGTTCTTTCTACACATAAAATTAATAGAAGGAATCACAGAAGATTAAAAATTAGACTAACATAAAAACTGTAAATGTCTGTATATAGGAAAAATGGTAAAGTTAAAATGTGAATGAAAAACTAGGAGAGCATATTTGGAACAGAGATATCAAAAAACAGGTAATATCATTTCTGTACAAAAATACCAACAAATCAAGGAATAAGAATAAGCCAAATGAGATAAATGAATAATTCACAGGACCAAAAAAAAAAATAAGACTGACAAAATATGAGAATATAGCCATCTGCAATAAAAGAAACATGCAGTAAAACAATGGTATCTGTGAAATTGGTAAGGATTAAAAAATGTATAATACCAAATATTACCAAGGATAATATAGAGGGTATTCTAATACATTACTGGCCATGAATATGAGCAATCCCTTTAAACCATTTGTGTTTAAAGCTTTCCAAAGATTTTCTGTCTCACACAGAGTAAAATTCAAAATCCTTGCATTCCCAATATGGCCCTCCATGGCTGACTTCCCCTTGCCAGTGCTCACATTGATAAGCTCACACTTGGTTGCCCTGGCATACCTGCTGTTCCTTGACCATCTCAAGCACAGTTCCACCTCAGAGACTTTGCACTTGCTGTTTCCTCTACTTGAAATGCTCTTCCTCACACAGCTCCGTGGTCTCTTCCTTCACTTCCATCAGATCGTTGATGAATGGCATCTCACTTGACCACCACATTAAAATAGCACACATCTGGGGCGCCTGGGGTGCTCAGTCGGTTAAGAGTCTGTCTTCGGCTCAGTTCATGATCTCGGGGTCCTGATATTGAGCCTCACATTGAGCCCCATGCTGAGCTGAGTGAGGAGCCTATTTCTCCTTCTGTGCCTCCCCCTGCTCATGCTCTCTTTCTTGTTCTCTCTCAAATAAATAGATAAAATCCTTTAAAAAAATAGCACACATCACTCACCGTTATGCTCTATCCCCTGACCTTTCTCTATTTTTTGTAAAGTACTTTTCACTACTTCACTTATTTTGTTTTGGTATCTCTAATTCTATTTAAATCAGTGTTCCGGGGATCCCTGGGTGGCGCAGCGGTTTGGCGCCTGCCTTTGGCCCAGGGCGCGATCCTGGAGACCCGGGATCGAATCCCACGTCAGGCTCCCGGTGCATGGAGCCTGCTTCTCCCTCTGCCTATGTCTCTGCCTCTCTCTCTCACTGTGTGCCTATCATAAATAAAAAAAAATAAAAATAAAAAATAAATCAGTGTTCCTTAGGAGCTGGCCTTTTCTCTGGTTTGTTCCTTCCTATATCACCAGTGCTCAGAAAAATTTCTAGAACATAGCCGATGCTCAAGAAATAGTTGTGAGATAGATAAATAAATGAATGGACTGGTATAAACTATGTAGAAGGAAATGCCAGTATGTATTCAGAACCTTCACAAATATGTATAACTTTTGTGATGTAAATTCTAGGTGGTAAATTCTAGATGGTAAGCCATATACAACAGAAACAGATCCCAAGGGCCCCAGGTATAGATAGATAGATAGATGATAGATGACAGATAGATAGATGATAGATAAATAGATAGATAGATAGATAGATAGATAGATAGATAGATAGATAATTAATTGTGCTTATTATGTTCAAGGAAGGAAAAGAGATGATTGGGGCACCTGGGTGGCTCAGTGGTTGAGCATCTACCTTTGGCTCAGATCATGATCCTCGGGTCCTGGGATTGAGTCCCTCGTCAGGCTACCCACAGAAAGCCTGCTTCTGCCTCTGCCTATGTCTCTGCCTCTCTCTGTATGTCTCTCATGAGTAAATAAATAAAATCTTAAAAAAGGAGGAAAAGATATGATTGCAATTTTCAAAAGACAACTGTAAACTTTAAAAACAAAAGAATATTAAGTTTTAAAAGGAACAGGTAACTAAAACCAAAACTCAGTGAAAGCTTTAGTAGCATATGAGACATCTGAAAAAGAATTACCGAGTGAGAATATAGGTCAAGAGAAAATGGCTTAAGGACAGAGAGACAAGAGACCAGAAGTTAGAGAGAGAGGTTACACAGAGCTAACATGAATATAATTGTGATCCCAGAAGAAAGAGAGAGAAAATGGGAGGAGAGGCAATATTATTTAGGTGATAATCTCAGAACGTTCCAAAACGTAGACATGTTCATGTAAAGGCCCCGGAAGCTAAGGAGACTCAACAGGACAAATAAGACCAGAGCTACACCTTGAAATACCATAGTGAAACTGCAAACAAAAACAAAGGAAAAATATCTTAAGAGTTGGGGGAAAAAAGAGGGAAAAAAGCCCTTTGTGCACAATACGCCCACTGTTGGAATTTTTCATGAAGTAATGGAGGTTGTCAGCTGAAAAAAAAAATACTGCTAATTTTATAGTGGGTGAACATATGACAAACTAAAAGTGGCAAAATTTGCCAACCACAGTCTTACACTAAAGGAGCTACTCCAGTGTTCTTTAAGCAAGAGGAAATGATTCCAGATTGTGAATCAGCTGCGTAGGAAGGAAGGAAGGAGCAAATGTTGGCGTAAATATGAAAAAATCCAAATGAATCTTGGATGCATAAGGCAATAATGATGATGACTGTTTATGGAATTTAAAATATATATGAAATTGGAATTCACAACCACATTTGCCTGTATGCTGGAAGAAAGTTAATTGCTATTGCATCCAAAGATTTTAGATTCTCTTAGGGAAAAGAATATAAATATCAATAATATCAGACTTTGATAAGTTCAAGGATCTATGTTTTAATATTTACAGTAACCCTAAAATAGTAATAATTTGAAAAATACAGCGTTATATGGAACAATGAAAAATAATCAAGAGGAAGATAAGAAGGAATCAAAAGACAGCAGGAAAAAAAAAAAGACTGATACAGGACAGATGCTACAAATAAAAAAATATTTAAGATAGTTGATTTAAATGTACATTTGTTACCGATTACACGATGGACCAAATGCTCCAAATGAAGATTGTCATACTGGATTTGAAAGAAGAAATCATAACTCTGGGCTGTTTATAGATGCTGGAAGAGAAAAGATTAGAAAATGATATATGGAATAAACACTAGCCAAAATAACTTTGGCATAATTATGCTAATATCAAAGTAGATCTGAAGGTAGAATGCATTATTAGAGGTAAAGAGAGATGCTTCATAATGATTAGAAGTCAATTGTGAACCTGTAGACACATAATTACTTGGCCTTAAAAGTGTGTGTGTGTGTTTCGTGTGTGTGTGTACACATGCAGAGAGAGAGTTAGGTAGGATTACAGGGAGAAATTAAGTCCACACCAATAATGGAATAATAATAATGGCAGTTTGTAAGATAGCTGGTAGAACAAAGCAAACAAGACACCCTATCATGACAAACAAAATGTGCCCAACAAATGGCCTAATGTTCATATTCTAGAGCCCTGAGGCCAATGACTATAGATTACACATTTTTTCTAAGTACAATGAAATGTTTAATAAGGAGCGTCTAGGTGGCTCAGTCAGTTAAGCATCTGCCTTCAGCTCAGGTCATGATCCCAGGGTCTTGGGATGGAGCCTCGATCTTGTGCTCTCTCTCTCTCTCTCTCTCTCAAATAAATAAAATTTTTAAAAAGAAAAAAGAAAAAGAAAGGAGAAATGTTTAATAAAATTGACCATGTATTGGCTGTAAAGATTGATTTGTAAAAATCCAACAGATTGAAATCATGTAAACTATATATTCTCAGACATAAGACACTGACGTTGGAAATATGTAATAAAAAGACAATTAGAATAACTGTATAGGTTGGAGAGCAATCATATAAAAACCCCTCTAGCCCATGGATAAAAATAGAAATCAGAAAATAATTTGAGAATGAATACTCATGAAAGGATTACACCAAGGTTGGTGGGATACAAAGATTTGCTCAGAGCATGATTGATAGTCTCAATTAGAAAAGTAAGTTAGTTGAAATATCCATGAGCTGCACGCTCACCCCTGAAGACAGAAAAGGAGAAGCACATAAATCCAACAGAAATGGAAGAAACAAAGTGAGGAGTAATAGCAGAAAATAGTGAGATAGGAAATGAACATGCAATTGAGTGATGAACAGAGAAAGATGTTGGTTTTTTGAAAAGTGGAATGTATTTGCCAACCCCCTGAATGATTAAGAAAGGGAGGAAGGCACAATCTGAAGGAAAAAGAGGCCATCACCATCGATCATATACAGTTGAGAAAGATCATAAAAGAATGTTCTGGAAAACCTAGTGCCAAACAATTTGAAAATCTAAAAAGAAGTGGGCTATTTTCCCTAAAAACCAGCACATAGGATCTGGCACAGGAACATACAGATTCCAGAATAGGCATATGACTGTAAATGTAAAATCTTGTCACAAACAATTCTAGATCCACTTGGCTTTCCCGGTGAATTCTGCAAAGCGTTTAATAAAGAAATTTGACATATTTAAACAAATTGTTTCACAGCATAGAAAAAGAAGAAACAGTCGTCGTTAACTCATTTTATTAGGTCAGGAAAATCTTGACACTCAAACCAACAAAAATGTTGTTACAAAGGAAGTGTCCGGCCAATCTCATTCATCAACATAGATGAAAAAATTTAAGCACATTATTAGCATATTTATTTGACAGCAAACCCAAAGGGTGATACATTGCAGTTAAGTTGGGCTTACCTGAAGCAATGCCAAATTGCTTCACATTAGGTAAGTCATCCTTTTATTTTACATTAATAAACGAATGGAGAAAAAATAATACACTTGTAGATACCAAAAAGTCATTTCAAACACCTGAACAAGGAATTTATTATTAAAAAAAAAGAACTTTTAAAACTAAGAATGTAAGAGAATCTCTTTCATCAGATTTTTAAGAATTTATCTTTAGAAGCCTATAGAAGAAACAACAAACTCAAGACTGAACTATTAAACATATTTCCTTTGTTTTGAAGGAGAGCCAAAATCTCAACAGATTTTATTTTTTGCTGAATTTGATAAGTCGATTATAATGTTGGTATGGAAAGGTAAAGACTGAATAACAGTCAAGACATTTTTAATGACAAAGAACTAGCTGAGGGTATCTGTACCACCAGCTTTCAAGATTTATTAAAAGGCTACCATAGTTTAGACAGTGTAGTTTTGACACAAGGATAGACATTGGTTAGAATTGAAGGCCCAGAAATAGATCCACCATATAACGCACTTGATTTTGGCAAAGCTAATGCTGCTCCAGGCAAGGTGTGATCTTTTCAATAAATGGAACTTGACAATGGGAGGGAATACAAAATAAAAGAAAAATTGACTCCCTTCTCACACTACTTATAAAAATTATTTCAAGTGAGTTATAGATCTAAATATGGAAGTCCAAACAATGCATTTCTAGAAAAAAAACAACTTCACGCTGTGACAGTTTACAACAGAGGGTATCAATATGGCCAGGGAAAGTATAAAAAAAGTGCTCGACCAGGTGCAATCTAGGGAAATGCAGATTCAATTCACTTTGTGATGTCTCCACACACACATCGAGATGACAAAAATAGACTGACCACACTACACACTGTTGAGTGTGTAAAGTATCCAGCACTCACCCATACTGCTGGCGGAAGTGTAAATTGGTACAACTGCCTTGGAAAGCAATTCGGTATCTCTTTTAAAGTTGAAGGTACGTGTGTCATCTATGATCTACCAATTTTACCAGTAGATAGGTGTGTGGACCCGTCATGTACACGGGTGTGTAAACGTGACAGGTGTTCACTAGAGCCTCAGGAGGCACGCAGGAGGGAGCTCCTAGCAATCGTACTCGTTGAGGCAAACACTACAGCGATGCAGATGTGTGCCTAGCGGCAGCCAAATAAACACTAATATATTCTCTTCTCTGACTGGAGCACATGTACGTGCAGCGGCACGGGTGAGTGAGCATCGCAAACAAAATGTGAGGCAATGGAAGCTACAGTTCAAGTATGAGTGGGGTAAGCGATAAAGTATAAAGTAGGCAAGGGACTGGTGAGAGGCTTCCGGAGTTCTGGCAATATACTATTTTCTTGGGCTGAAGGTGGTGTGGATGTGTCTTTTACATTTATCTTCTATACTTTTTTAGTAGATATGTGTCATAGTTTACGATTAAAAAAAAACACCTTAATTCCACCTCGGATAAAGAATCATGAAGTATACTGTGTAGAAATACAGTATTTTTTAAATGTAGAGTAAATAGATGGAATATATTGGGCTCATGGAGCAAAATAAAATAGAAAATAAATAAATATAAAAATATAAAATTATTAAATATAATTTGTGAATGTGTGTGATGGAGTCAGGATAGGAGTCACAACTGGTGAAGTTGAAATTTCACTGGATTTAGAAATAGAAAACCAGGGTTCATGTCTCATTTCCCTCTCAAATGTGTGACCTTGGGCAAGTTACTAATCTGTCTGAACTTCAGTGTTCTCATCTGTAACATGGACACTGCTGCACCTCCTCTTTCCTGATTATAGGACTGTTTTGAAGATTAAAAGACTGAAGGAGATGATGTGTGTGAAATACTTTGTAAAGTTCTTTGCTAAGTTTCCTAAGACTGGTAGGAGTATTTGTGTTCCTGATATTGTAGAGGTCATCGGCCAGAAGCTGGTGATATTTGCCAGCATGTGGATATCTCTTTACGAGATACACACCCTGGAAGGTCATTTGTCCCTTATGATCTGTGTCCAGGGAAAGAATAAAATAGAGGAGCACTGACCTCCAGGGGGAATTTTTAATAATCAAAAGATATTCAGAATAGTATTTAATCAATTGCTTTTTTTGTAGGCTTTTCATATAACATTTATGAATTCGTTCTTATAGGCTCCGCCCTTACTGTGGACTGCAACATCACAGACACAAGGGATAACACAAATCTCCGATGCTGGAGAGTCAATAACACCTTAGTGGATGATTACTACAATGAATCCAAACGGATCAGAGAAGGATCTGAGTAGGTGTTGGGTTTTTCAGGCTTCCCTAAAAGCTGGCAAGAATTCCTTCACTTATATTACATTGGTGCTAGTCCTGCTTTTTTAAGATGCTTCTCACTGACCCCTCCTCACTCCTTTTGGCTTTGTCTCTCTAAGATCTCCTCAGGGCTATGCGGGGCCGAGTGCCTGGTTCAGAGAAGTGTGAGGTGCTCATGTTCTCAATCCTTCCTACATCCTAGTTAGACAGAGAAGGCAAAGCGTCAAGCATGGGCTTCACACACCAAAATCCATTACTCACAGCTACTCCGCAAAACCGGCCTCACTCCTGTTTGGTTTTATCATGAGCCATAGATCTTCAAGACTTCAGTAGTGAAGCAGGCAGCAGCCCGGGGGCTTTGCGGGGAGACAGGATTTCATCATTGGCTACTGGCATGGTAGAAAGCCAATCTGTGGTGGCACGAATTGGGTGGCGTAAAGCAAGACCAGTGAGGCCAGAGGGTGGAAGAATTTGTGCTGAGTCCCGCAAGGTAGTGAGGATGAGTGGAGAGGAGCAGGAGAAAGCTCTGGAGGGCTGAGGATGCCGTCTGTCACAGTCCAGAAGAAAATGCAGATCTGGAATGGCACAATCCATGCACCTCGCTGAGCTAATGTGTGAAGCCTTCTCAGGGTAACAGGATGGCCCCAAGTGTTCCCTGGAGAGAGAATTTTATTCTCAAGACTGAAGATGATACACTGTGTTGGGTAACTGTGACTCACATATAATTGATTGGCTTCTCTCTTTTACAGATCCCACATTCCTTTTCAGAAACATATTTTTTACACAGTGAACATAACCTTCTTGGAAGTGAAAATGGAAGATTATGGCCATCCTTTCATCTGTCATGCTGGAGTGTCAGCAGCATACTTTATCTTAAAACTCCCAGGTAGTGGTTTGGTGGGGTACATGCCATTCAGAGGGTTCAAAATGATGACAAGGAGACATTGGGGGTGAGGCAGGAGGGTGATATTCAGGCATGAGTTTCTTGTTTGGAATTTTATGGTTTTAAGCTCATTTGCAGAGGCAGGAGGTGAGGGGGCATGCTCTGGAAGGCAATGAATGACCAACTCAAGAATTTCCAGCCATCACCCCTGTCTACTTACCAGGGGCTTTATGAGTCTCATAAACATTGCATGACACGGTCTTCTTATCGTGACCATTGCAGTCCCAAGATCCCTGAAGTCTCTATGTTACAGGTTCCCAGACCCACATCCTCCCCAAGGGATAGATGGCATTGTGGTTCCAAGAACTGGAGAAGGACAAAGAGAAGTGGAGGGTGGGAGGGAAGGGCAGATCCAACTAACAGTGAGAAGCTAGAGGTTCGAACAGGTGGTCAGGATGAGATTGGACACCCGCACGCAGAGCAGAGCAGAGCAGATCTGCGGAGTCGTGCTGGGACTTAATCAACAGATTGCTATTTCTGTTGACCCAGAACGTGTTTTAGTTATTATGCTTTATCATGCCATTCATTTAAAGATGTGCAGTAGTGCACAAGGATATCTTTGACCTCAAACCATTTGCCACATGATGTGACTTAGGACAGGTTGTGACAAGCTCTTTAGGGAGTTTTGTGTGTTTTTTTTTTTTAAGTGAATGTGCTCTGGGGGGCTTCAAAGAAAAGAGAATTTCCCCTTCTCTCCACCCCCACCCCCACCACACCCCCATTCATAGACACCTTCTAGTGGAGACTAGAGCATTGGGAAGGGGCTGATGAAGGAAGTGGTGTGTGCAGTGGGTTCTAAGAATGGAGAGACTTTCTCTTCCTCTGTTCTTCTTCCTCTTTTCAAGTTCTGAGAGAACTTCTTAGAGCTTCCTTGCTTCCTTCCATGGCCTGACTGGTTTGGGCTGTGGCAAGGGAGAAAGCTGTGTTGTTCCTCCATGGGACCCGTAGGAGCCTGTTTGCTGGGACTTGACATTCCAGAGGAACCGGTTCTGCTTCTTGGTCATCTCCCACCCATTGCTTTTGCCATAATCGCTCCACAAAGTGTTTGCAAAGCAGAGCAGAGGAGACACCCTTTCTGAGGCTGTGCCTTGCAGACAGGCATCTGGCCTGGACTTTGAGACCTTATTGGCACGAAGAGAATGAGGGGGGACCCTGGCTGGTGGCTGGTCTGATGGAGAAGACAGAGTTGCCTTTCAGGGGAGGCAGCTGATGGCTCTTTATTTATGACGGGCGTCCTGCTGCTCAATTCTGAGTGCCCGTAAGAGCAGTTATGACAGTGGAATAATCAGGATTGTGCCACAGGGCCACCGGGGAGGGCCTTCCAATAAGCGTGTTCAGGTTTTACCCCTAGAGTGTCCAGTGTTGGCTAATTGAGACCTGTTTGGTGAGCAGTCCTCATGCACCGGAGTCACGCCGTAGCCACCCCCGGGAGCTGGGGTTCTGCAGAATTGCCCTCTCCAGGTTCCCAAGGGCACATTTGCTTCCTAAAATTCGTGGGCCACACCAGATTATTCTATTCCCATGTACCTATTATATTTAACTGCCAGAAAAAAAAAATGTAAGCAGTATCCTCATTGACCTCTAATATGTTTCCATTTGGCGTTTGTAACGTGACCTGTAAAAAGTAAAGTATGTAATTGACTCTTTGTACTATAATTATCATTTGATTATTTATGTATTTATTTGCTGTCCTTTGTAGCTCCAGATGTTCGAGCCTACTTGATAGGAGGGCTTCTCGCCTTGGTAGGTGCAGCGGTGTCTGTCATGTACATCTACAACATTTTTAAGATTGACATTGTACTCTGGTATCGGAGTGCCTGCCATTCTCCTGGGACCAAAGAAGGTAAGCGTGGGGAGCCACTGAAGAATGCCTCCTACTTGGCATCTGCTCATCTATATAACCATTGTAAATACACTTGATCCTATTTTACTAGCTTGCCTTTCGAGTTGTTGGCAAATTTGGAGGAAGGGCTCTCCCTGGAACGTCTCCACGGTCACCAGGATCGTTTAGTCAAATGAGGCTTGTGGGCTAATCATGGCTGAGCAAATCTTTGCTAAGTAGCAGGAGCACATCATCTTCTGGGTCCCACTGTGACCATTTCAGAGAGGTTCTCACATCTTCTGCTGTTTGCCAAAGAAGACAGCTTCTCCCAGAGCAACAGTGTGCTCTCCACTCGCAATACATCTTCAACACCATGGGCGTAGGAGCAGAGTTTATGGTATGGAGAGTGATGAGCTGCCTGTGGCTCAGCTCTTTCTAGACTGGGTATTGATGCCTGATGGAATGATTGATTGATTTTAAATTTTATTCATTTATTCATGAGAGACACAGGCAGAGGGAGAAGCAGGCTCTCTGTGGGGAGCCCGATGTGGGACTTGATCCCAGGACCCCGGGATCATGCCCTGCACCTAAGGCAGACGCTCAACCACAGAGCCACCCAGGCATCTCTGCCTGGAAGATTTAAGTCCCTGACTCCCAAGGCTGGAGAGAAACTTGGGGTTTGCGTCTGGTTCTCCACTTACTTCCATATGATCTTAGGAAGTATTGGCTATAGAATGAAAGAAAAAAAGAAACAAGGAAGGAAGAAGAGAAGGGAGGAGGGTGGGGGGGGAAAGAAAGAGGGAAGGAAAGGGGGAAAGAGAAGAAGAGGGGACAGAGGAAAGGGGGGAGGGGGTAGAAAGTGACCAGACCCTACCTCACAGAGTTTTGTAGGCACAATTGAGTTGAAGTCCAGGAACACCCTGAGCAAGGACCTGGGGCACAAGGGGCATCTTGTTGTCTGAAGGCCAAAGCCAGCTGCCTCTGCCACTCTGCCCCAGGTTTCAGTGTGGTCTGTTCAGCAGACGTCCTGGCAGCACGTCTGAACACACAAATGCCTGAGTGTGATCCTGAAACTGAGGAATAGGTACTTGGCCATCAAAGTGGTGGGGTTTTTCAAGCCCCGATGCAGGGCTTGAACTCACGACCCTGAGATCAAGACCTGAGCTGAGATCAGGAGTCGGACACTTAACCCACTGAGCCACCACCCCTGCCAACCATGGTGGTTTTTAAAAGTCTGTGCTATTTTCTTGTTGTCTCAGAATGGTGTGATCTATTAAGGCCTTGAAAAAAGTATTATGTCTGCTTTAATGTCCCCTGATTGGATGGAAAATTAATACATAGCTGAGAGAAGTCTATGCATTTCATGTGCATGGAAATTCATTTACACCATTCAAATCCAGAGACTAGCAATGTGGACAAGAGCTAGAATTCAGAGAAGTGGGTGTCCAAACACGTTTTATTAGTACCTACCACTAAGAAGGGCATTATTCACGTCAGGTTCCGGGTTTGCATATACAACACACAGTGCAAATTGCTGCAGATGCCCTAACTTGGGCTTTATTTTAAGTTCAATTTCAGAATTCAAAATTGGCAGTCACTGAGCAATGTAGGAGGCAACGCGTTCTTTTTTGAGGGCAAAATTCAGTCGTGGAAACCCGACTGCACATCAGGTGCAACCTGAAGCAGCCTAGTGCTGTGGACAGTCAGCTGGGTTTGTGTGTGGGTCTGTCTTTGAGGCGGGGTTCCCCACAGAGCCTCCCTGTGGCTATGCTCCCACCTGCATCTGTGGCAGAGGAGGCCAGTGCACCACCACTTATCTTTTCTGACACAGGCGTGTGAGCAATCCGCCGGCTTTCTGCTTATCAACTGACTGGAACCTGCAGGGGCGTGAGTGGTGTTCCCAGATCTCTGGTCCTGGTGCGTGTCTCACTCCCTGACTCACCATGACTCCCAGGAGCGTGAGAGCCAAGGGCCTGTGCAGCTGCTTGCTGGTGAGGTCGAGTTTAGCAGGAAGAGAAAGAAGGAATAGTGATTCACCCCAAACAGGGGGTAAGCAGCAGAGCTGAGCAGATGAGAGACACAGGGAGCCCCACCCTCTGCTGAGACCGGGCTCCAGCCCAAATTCAGGCTGCGAATTTGGACATAGGGGCTCACAGTCAGCCAGGGTTCCTCTTTTTTTCCCCCTTAATTCAGATAAGTACTTGCGTACTTTATGACTAAATCTCTGCAGCTTCACCTAGAGAACTACCCCGTAATTCCTGTCTGAGTGTTGGCTTTGACAATGAGCTAGCGATGAGACTTAAGATCTGTCCCGGGTGCTATTTCCAGCATTGTGATCCTGGGGGATATTTCCTGGCTTATTGGGGAAACTGTGGAGCAAGGGGTGGCAAATACAAATGAGGAAATCGATAAATTGTGGCCTTCTTATGGTAAATCATTTCTCCAACTAGATTAGTTATGCTTTGTAACATGAGTAATAGGTGGATATAATAGCTCACAATTTTGTTGAGTCACTGACAGTCCTACTCCACGAGTTCTGTATGTTCTCCAGTAAATTATAGGAGCTACTTTAAAAATTCTCCTTCTAGGTATGCTTGTGTGTCCCAAAATACAAGGGTGAGCTTGCACATCTCCTGGGGAGATTTGCACATGTCTCACTACCTTCCAAACAAGTTTGTGGAGAACATGCCTGTAGAATGGAACGATGAAAAACAAAAAGAAGGTGGAGTGAACAGAAGGTAAAATGGTGAAATGAAGCTTGGAGATAGAACTAAGGACAAATCTTGGACACTTTTTCGAGATGACTTGGCTTTAGAAGTAAAGGCAAAAGCAATGACAGGATGTGTTGTGTGCTGTTCACAAATACCCTTTAATTACTCATGACAGCACATGGCTTTTTCTGGGACAATTTTCCAAGGAAAAGTTTATGTTTAAAGAGTGTAATGAATATAATGAATCTTGTCTACAACAACATTCCTGTGGTAAATGTATAGCGTGTTTAATGTGGCTTTTCTTCTAGTGTCTTCCATGTTAGGGCTAAAATGCCAAACTTCATGCAGTTGAGGTAAAACACACACACACACACACACACACACACACACACACACACACACAAACATGTGAAGGCCAAATTGATTTTGTTTGATTTTTCCATTGGTCCGGTTTGACTACTTTTGAAATTTAGCAATAACCTAAGAAAAGAAAGTAAGAGGGGATAGAATAATCTTTAAAAGCAATCTCTCATAAACCTTAACGTATACAATACATTGTATTTCTGCCAATGGCCAATAAAGACATATACAGATGTTTTATCAAAAATAGGACTGAATCCCCTCGGGAAATAGAAGGAGCTTGGCTAGAACCTAGATAAACCTCACCCCACTGCTAGATAGAGGCAGGCTGTGGGAGTATCTGCCCCCAGGCCATTTCCTCAAAGAACTTCCTAGTAGGGCTACATTTCTACAGTTTTCTGGGTGAAATAGACAGTTGGGGAGCATGTCAAGCTCTTCATTATCGATGCCATTCATTGTTACCTTCCCAATTGCTCTTGCAGTTACTATGGCCAGGAAGCAAATTACCTATAAGCTTTGTAGCATAGAGCAACCATTTATTTTGCTGGTGGGTTCTGTGGGTCAGGATGTGGACAGTCACAGTGGGGATGGCTTGTCCCAGCTCCATGATGTCTTGGAACCCAGCTGGAGGACTGGCAGTTGATTTTGCCTATCAGTTGATGGCCTCAGTTTCCCCAGCGGCACTCCATGCGGTCTCTGTGAGGGCTACGTTGGGCTTCTTCATGGCAGGTTGATTGGCTTCCAAGCGCCAGCGTTCCAAGAACAAGAGAGCCAGGAAAAGCAGTATTTTTTCTTATGACTCAGATCCTAAATTTCTAATGTCAGTTCTACTGGTCAGGGCAGCTACAGAGTCCTAGTCAATTTTAAGGGAGTGGAAATAGATTCCACCTCTTTGTGTGTATGTGTGTGTGTGTGTGTGGAGGGGGGTGTGGTCACTTCTGAAAGAGCATGTGGAACTGGAAATACTGCTGAGGCTATTTTTTTTCTTTTAATGCCATCTAACACACTTGCACAGGACTAATCAAGGATACACACTTTGTGAAGTTTCCTCCTCCCGATTTTCATCTCAGCCACACCACAGGGAGTGGTGGACTTGGGTCTGCACCAAGGCTGTGCACTTGGCAGCTGCAAGACCAGAGAAATAGCACAGCCTTGTCTGCCTCAGGTTCCTTACATGTGATTCGATGGTACAAATGTGACACTCACCGTGACCGTGACAGGCAGAGCCGTGATGTGCTGGCAGACAGTTGTCTGAGAACGCCCTTCCAAACCACAGGCCGACTCAAAAAGCTAAATGGCCATAGCTTGTTTTTTTTTTTTTTTTTGCTCTATTGGTCAATAAAGGAGGAATTGATCATTTGCAAGTTGGCGAGAACCCACTGCATTTTGAGAACAAGCCACAAAGGTAACATTTTTACTCCAGAGCATAGAAAGAAAAAAAAAGATGACCAAAAAATTGGGAACATTTTATAGTTTGATTTTCTAAAAGGTTTGAGAATCCCTTGCTACTCAAATCTCTTCTGTCTCGGAGTCTGCATTTGCACACCATGGAGCACCTCTATTTTCAGACACCCTGTTTAAAAACAGGGAACATGGAACACTGTCAAAAGGGAAAATTCACTCAACAAACAGTTCCTTCCCTCCTCCTTTTTTTTTTTTTTTTTAAATGAGAAACAGAAACAGCTTGAGAGAAGAGAGATACCAATGGCAGGGTTTCAGACAGAGGTGGTGATGAACACAGATGCTTGCTACAGTTTACAGACCAAGAAATACTGTACTCACTGGGGAGGCTCTGCTATGTGGCAGGGAGAGTACCAGCTCAACCAACCTTTTATCATAAAAGGATAAATACCATCATATTTTTAAGTGAGGAAATTTAATTTTTCTCAAATGTTTAAAAACAAAACCTTTATGAAATCTTAAAAAAATATTTTTCGTGTTTCCCTTGGCTTTAGAAAGTCATGTGTATGATATGAAATTTAATTCAGAAGAATATCCACTTATGGAGTGGCAGTATGGACTAGTCACATTGACGATGTTACAGAAGGAGTTTAGACACAAATTAACGATCATCCCTTTGGTACCTGCCTTATGACCCTAATTTATTAAAAAGCTGAATTTGCACGTGGTCTAAACTTCTCTCTCTCCCATGTAGATATAACAACCTCCTTGAGCCTCTTAAAATCGAGCTCCTTTCAGACTTTGGCAACTACCGATAGAACCTCCTCTGTCTCAGGTCCTGCTCTGCACTGAGGGTGGAACCACTCCAAAAAGAACCCCCATTCCCACACGGCTTCCTGTCATGATAGGGGGTGGGGAGACTGAGGAAGGGTGTGCATGTGTGCGCATGTGTGTGCATTGCCATTTCCCATAGGATGGCCAGGAATGGTGGGCAGAGACTCAAAAGTTGTCAGTGGTGGTTGGTGTGAGAATTTACGGAATGAGAAAAAGCTACACATAAACTCTGAAGTTCTGTACATATATAACTACAGCTGTTCCCTGACTTATGATGGGGTTATATCCTGATAACCCCATCATACGTTTAAAAATTTCGTAAGTTTACAATACATTCAATGCAGGTAACTCAGAGAACATCACAGCCTAGCCCAGCCAGGCTTACATGTGCTCCGAATACTTACATTAGCCTACAGTTGGGCAAAATCTCTAACCAGAGCCTATTTTTTAATGAAGTGTTGACTGTCTCATGCGATTGATTGAATACTACCCTGAAGGTGGGAAACAGCATGCTGTGTGGGTACAGGATGGTTGTCAGTATATCGATCGTTGACCCTCGAGATTGCCTGGCTGAGTTGGAGCTGTGGCTTTTTGTGCTGCCCAGCATCAGAGAGAGGGTAGGACTGCACATCACTCATGTGGGAAAGATCAAAATTCAAAAAGTGAAGTGCAGTTTCTCCTGAATGTGTATTACTTTTGTACCATCATAAAGGCAAAAAATTGTTAAATCTAACCATCTGAAGTTGGGGACCGTCTGCACTATTATTTAGACAAAAACTAGAAGTATACAAGATTTTACTCTTTTTCTTTGGGGCAGGGGGTGGTAGGGTTCAGAGCCAGCCCTCTTTTCAGGTCTGGTCAATCAAACAAACTTTCAGAAAAAAGGAATAGAAAGGAATGGCTCCCTCTTGAGTCCCATTAGGTTAGCTGTGAATTTTCAAATAGCTTGGAGCTCAAAAAAGATCACATTTTCTAATAGAGGCTCACTCAAACCTTCGAGCCCTGCTACAGCTTCTTACTCATTCTATGACCCCGGAGCAGAGTATAAGCATTCCCTATCCAAGCTCTTCTCTTTGTTGGCCTCTTTACCCTCCATTTCTAGTGCCTCATTTTCCCCCAAACCCTTTAAAATCCAGGAGGTGCCTCCATCCTTTGTGAATTTTCCTCAAGAGCTTCAGCGAATTCTGATTCTTTCTGTCTCTCCGGTTCATTCAGCCACTTGTTATCTTTGTAGCCCCCCGTGTTTTTACTTCCAAGTCTCTGAATGGTCTTTCCAGTTAGACCTTGAGTCCTGTTCATCTGTACAGGGGTGAGCACAGTGACTGTTACATGTGGTGGGTTGCTCAATGAGAGCTTGGATCATTTTGGTGATGACGAAATGGGCTGTTGTGTTGGACTTCACTGTACTGCATAGCAGATTCCTGGAGTTTGCTAAGAGGCTTGGTCTCTCCAATGCCGTGTGCACCTGCACTGATGAAATTCATGGGTGGTCTGAATCACGAGAGACTTGGCCCATTTTGCCTGGTGCAGTTACGACAGTCCCATGCACAGGACTCATCAAGAGCGACATGGATGGAGAGTCCTGCTTTCAATTCTCATTTTCACCATGTGGAGGGGTGGACTTAGAGTCAAAGGAGTCAGGTTGGACTTGGGGCTGTGTGACTTTGGAGACGTGTTTCTTATGTAACAGGGATAGGACCATCTTCCTCATAGGTCAAAGATGAAGGGGCAGGAAAATCAACCATAACTGACAAATCATTGGAGGCTCAATGTAGACAAATCTGAGACTTAAAATCTTTAGGGGGACCTAGTTAGAAGGGGTCAAAAACCATACTTTATGAGTTTTACCCCTAGAAGCCTGACCTGATTCTGACCATAAATATCAAAGAAAAGTCTCCTTGGGACACCTGGGTGGCTCAGTGGTTGAGCGTCTGCCTTTGGCTCAGGTGTGATCCCTGGGTCCTGGGATCGAGTCTCACATTGGGTTCCCCATAGGGAGCCTGCTTGTCCCTCTTCCTGTGTGTCTGCCTCTCATGAATAAATAAATAAAATCTAAAAGAAAAAAAGAAAGAAAAAGAAAAGAAAAATTTCCTTGTGCTTCCAGCAGAGGGAGTAGAAAAATCATTCTGAAATACCCTAGAGCATTGTTCTTATTACCAAGGTCTGCCCTTAGGATAAACTAGTTAATGAAAGCCTTGCCCACTAGTGTATTATCAGAGCCTAAATGACCTGTGCAGAGGGAAATACCCAACTCCAGCCCAATCTGGCCATCCTGCCCCACCTAAGTGGGCATAAAAAACTGGGAAATGCTTGTGATGTTCATAGTTCAGAGTCACTAAAAGACAGAGCCAATCACAGGACCATACCCTCCCCTTCCCACACACCTCATCACCATGTTACTAAAGGCCAGTTTATACTTTCTTGTTTTTTTTTTTTAAAGATTTTATTTACTTATTCATAAGAGACAGAGAGGCAGAGACACATGCAGAGGGAGAAGGAGAAGCAGGCTCCCCACAGGGAGTCTGATGCAGGACTCGATCCCAGGACCCCAGGATCACTCCCTGAACCAAAGGCAGATGCTCAACCGCTGAATCAGGTACAGGGACACCAAGTGTCGGCATCCATATACTTTCTTTTGCCAGTACATTCTATCCAGCTATCAGGAAAAAGTATAGGCATATTAAAAGGCAAATGCACAATTTGAAGAGACAGAGCAAACATCAGAGCCAGAAATGGCAGGGATGTTGGAATGATCAGACTGGGAATTTAAAGCATCCATGATCAGTAAGTATGCCAAGAAATCTAATGCATACAAGCAGACAGTATACAACAACAGATGGGTGATATAAGCAGAGAGATGAAAATCCTAAAAAGATCTAAAAAGAAAGCTAGCAATTAAAAAAAAAAACTGTAGCAAAAATGAAGACTGCCTGTGATGGGTTTGTTAGTGGGGTGGACATGGCTGAGCAGAGACTCTCTGGGCTTGAGGATATTACACTTGAAACCTCCAAAAATGTAAAGAAAGAGAACAAAGACTGGAGGTGGGGGAGGAGAAGAGCAAAGTATCCAATGAGTGTAGGACAACCACAGAAGGTGTAACATAAGTGTGATGGGAACCCCAAAGGAGAAGAAAGAGAGAAAGGAACAAAGTATCTGAAACACTAATGACTGAGAATTTCCACGAATTAATGTCAGACACCAAACCGCAATCCAGGAAGCTCAGAGAATACCAAACAGGAGAAACAAACAAAAACCTAGGCATATCATTTTCAAACTACAAAAGAATCAAAGATAAGGGGAAAAATCCTCAAAGAAGCCGGAGGGAGGGAAAAAATAACACCTTACCTATCGAGATACAAAGATGTGAATTGCATTCAGCTTGTCCCCCAGCAATAATCTTTATTGCTAAAAAAGACCAACCACGCAAGCAAAAGAGCAGGAAGTGAAATATTTAGTGTTGAGAAAATGAGAAGCCTGGTGTGGCAATGCTTGGCACCAGGTCAGCCCACCGGGCGCTCTGAAGTCATTGAACCCAAGGGAGGAGGACATCACGGTAGCCACTCAGTTGTGCTCTGTTAAAATAAGATAATTTGCTAGGAATAATGCCTTCTCCTTTTCAGATGGCAAGCTGTATGATGCCTATGTCTTATACCCCAAGCCTCAAGGAGAAATCCAGAGCCATGATGTGGACACGCTGGTGTTGAAGATCCTGCCCGAGGTGCTGGAGAGGCAGTGTGGATATAAGTTATTCATATTTGGCAGGGATGAGTTTCCTGGACAAGGTATGTTTGGAGTGAGATGTAAGAACAGCAAATAAAAAGAAAGGGAGATTCTTTTTTTCCTTCACTTTACAAATGGTGGGGTGGGGAGCTCAGCTCACAGTCCCTGAGACTCAGGCCTGTAACAGGATAACTGGGATTCCTGGTTTAAATAATGTGATTCTCACTGTGAGTAACATGAGCAGGTGGCGGATGACAGCCTTGGCTGAGAGACCAAAAGGAGAAAAGAGGTCATTTGCTCTCAAGTCTTTGAGACTAACAGCTGATTATTCTCCATCCATGTGAATATGTAAATCAGCTCATATTTAATGCTGATTTTTATAAACCTTGACTGCCCAGGCTTCTCCTACCTAAATAAAATAGAGTTTATTTATTTACGTCTCCTGCTGAACAGGAGTGTAGCTTTGGGCAACGCAGGTGACATCTCTGAACCTCAGCTGTCTCATCTGTCAAATGGGGAGGAGAATGCTTCCCTGACCTGGGCGGGAGAATGAAATGAGGTAAATCCTGAGCAGGGACCAGTATGGAGCTTAGTGCATATCAGATATTCAACAGATAAAGTTTCCCTCTTGGCCTACATGTTTCCTTTCTTGGAATGCCATACAACAAATGGCTGAAATTTGAAATAAATATCCTCCACTAGTCAAGAGGACACCATGAGTACAACATTTGAGAGTGGTCTGTTCTGGGTCGTTTGTAAAGGTTGCTGGATTTGTAGGTTGCTCATATCCACGGGGAGCGACAACTGTATCTCAGCCCGCATCTTTTCAAGTTATAAAATCAGCCTCCATTAGGAAATGAAAATTGGATCTAGTGCTCACCATAAACATGTGGAAGAGCTCACATTTCACCAGCATGTTCTTTCACTCACTTATTCAGCAAATATTTATTGAGCACCTGCTATGCGCCAGGTAATATTCTAGGCACTAAAAATTTAAAAATAAACCAAAGAGAAGAACATGATCTTGGGGAGGTCACAGTCTAGTCTTGTATTCTAAGAATAAGGAGGAAGTAAAAGTTAATCTTTATTGCTAAAAAAGACCAAATTTTGTCCATAGCTGGATATTTTAAGAACTCTCAGGGAATGTTATTTAGTTTCAAATTAGTCCTATAAATCCTGGGCATTTAAGTAGCTACAAAGTACAAGAGGAAAACACAAAATAAGATTAATACAACATTGGAGCTATCTATATTTTCCCTGTTAAAATCTATTTTAAAAATGTGCTCATTATTTAATATATACTAGACCTTTAGTTAGGTTGGTGACACAAAGTTAGGCATGATAAGATCCTTGTTCTGAGTAGATTGTGGTCTGGAGGTGGAGCCAGTGAGCAGAGGAAAGTGACCTGTCAATAACTACCAAAAAATATGACTTACGAACACAAAGGACCAATTCTTCAGGGAAAATCAGGAAGGTTTCACAGAGGATATGATAAATGTTAAAAAAAAAAAAAAAACGCTTTTGTCATCCATTCCTAAGTCACATTTATTCTGAAGTCCACGTTGTCTTTCCAGGGCCCATTTCTAATATTCTCAGAGATGAATTGAGGCTGTTTCACTCATGAGATAGTATACATCTTCTTTATTTCCAGCTGTGGCCAATGTCATCGATGAAAATATCAAGTTGTGCAGGAGACTGATCATCATCTTAGTTCCCGAATCCCTGAGCTTTGACTTGTTAAAGAACATGTCAGAAGAACAAATTGCAGTCTACAACGCACTCGTCCAGGACGGGATGAAAGTCATTCTGATTGAACTGGAGAAAGTCAAGGACTACACAGCCATGCCGGAGTCCATTCAGTACATCAAGCAGAAGCACGGGGCCATCCAGTGGAGTGGGGACATCACCGAACAGTCACAGTGTGCAAAGACCAAGTTCTGGAAAAAAGTGAGGTATCACATGCCACCCAAGAGGCTTCCACCATCTTCTTCTGCCCAGCTGCACACGTCCTGACACCTCATGGCTGGCGAGTGGGGGGCCGATGTGGGGTTGGTTACCCATGACGGTGTTGGCGGCATGGAGTGGCTCACGGTTGGACAAGGATGCATTGCATTTGGGCCGACGACTTGAAGCTTGCCATTGTGTACTTGTTGCAACAGGGCCTCTGTCTGTTGCTCATTTTAATCGGAGCTCCTTTAGGGGAAGATGTCACCTTTCCAAGAGGCCCTCATTCACTTATGGGGTCTGATGAACCCTCCCTGAACACAAAGTAGATATAGCATGTGAGCCCCTGGGGGATGGGACAGGGAGGATTATAGAGTGGCAGTTGAGATGTCAAGAAGTTTGGTGCACAGTGTGACACCCATGGGGCCAGATAGGGAAGCCAAGGGATGGCAGGAGGCAATCTGTGGTCCTAGGGAGGGCTGGCAGGGAGAACAGCACTTTTTTCATGACCACAATCTTAGTACACTGATACTGGAAGTCACTTAGAGGTCACACAAGTGTGGCCCCACTGGGATTGCCCATTAACTACCTTCCCATTGGGTCTCCTTGAAAGACTTTATCTGTCAAATCAAAATAAGTAACATTTCACTTGTTTTTCCAGCTGGCCTATGAACGCCAGGATTCTGAGCAACATGTGAGAGACACAGTTAGCACCTGGACATGATGCAATTCTAGGCCATGCGAAACAAATTAATCTTTCAGCATCCCCTCATCATAAGTCAATTTATGGCTTAGCAAACAAGGCCCAAGGATTTTTGATGCTAAAAATTAGCTGTAAACTCATTATGACTTTCAAAGACTCTGACCTGAGGAGCTTAGATAAGAGTCCAAAGTCTCTTGTTCTGTGGTTGATGATATCAAGCCCTAACAAGTGGCCTGCTGTGGTCAAAATGTTTGTGTCCTGCAAATTCACATGTTGTGATCCTAACACCCAATGTCATGGTTTTGGGAGCTGGGGCCTTCGGGAGGTGATCGGGTCAGAAGGGTGGAGATTTCATGAATCTCATGGAAGATACCCCAAGAAGTCCCTTACTGTTTCTGTTATTTATAAGCCACTCAGCCTGTGGTATCTCGTGGTGATGGCCCAAACAGACTAAAGCATGGCCCTGATGAAGAGTCCATGGGGGCTGGATGGGGTCGACCAATGGGTAAGACAGGAGACAGGGGAAGGGGAAGAGGAGCAGGAGGAAAGAGTTGGGAGAACAGAGACCCCAGCATGCAGGAAAGAGTAGTGTGTGGGGCGAGGGGGCAGGAAGGGAACAGAAACAGTTAGCTCTGCGTCCTCCTTTATAGGCCTCTGATGTGTTCCTCATTCTGTCCCCCCTCACCCCTCAGATTTCTCTTCTCTGCTTAGTACCTGGAGATTGCTGTTGATGTTGGAGAAGGCTCTGTGGCACTTTGCTCTTCACTTTGTCTTATGTGGAAACCATCCCCTACAGCCTCCCCCTTCTTTCCAAGCCCTTTCTCTTCAGAGGACGAAGAGAGGTAGAGCAGCCCCATGAGTCAGGAGACAGGGTGAGACCATAGAATGTGTCCTCTTTCAGGCCATCCCAGCATACCTATGAATTTTAGGAAAAGGTTCTCCAGGATTCTCCAGTGACTAACATTTTATAAATAAATGACTGTATCTATACAAGTTGAGGCTATCAGAAAAACAAAAAAAAAGCCATTCTGTCAGAGGCAAAGATATTTTCTGAAAATATGGCAGGTCAGCCCAGGTGGCTCAGTAGTTTAGCACTGACTTCAGCCCAAGGCGTGATCCTAGAGACCCCAGATCAAGTCCCACATCGGGCTCCCTGCCTGGAGCCTGCTTCTCCCTCTGCCTGTGTCTCTGCCTCTTGCTCTCTCTCTCTCTCATGAATAAATAAATAAAATCTTAAAAAAAAAATCTATGGCAGATGGGAGGCCAGCAGTATTGGTGAATTTTTTTTAATTGGAATTATTTTTTAAGTCAAAAACTTCCTTCCTCTCCAGTATGTGCCCTATGTTTCTTTTTGTTTAAAAGAATGCCAAAGTATATTAACAGGATAACATTAATGAATTAAATCAGCACATTGCAACTTTATTGTTATCAAATATGTTTTGTGTCCTGTGGAAGAAGCTTCTTTTCTCAAGGGTTCCAGCCTTTTATGGAGCCTACATATGTAGGTTGGAAAAACCTACAGCTGGAAAAACAAGTGAATTTTATGTATTTGGACATGGTGCTGGTGTTCTCAGGCTTGAATATATTCTCTTAGTGACAGACCATGTGCTCTGAATCAGGATTTGTACAATACAGCCACATGTATTAAAAGACGGATAAGGCTTGCCTTATCTTGGTAAATTCTGTCCTTTTAAATAGTGGCCCTTTCTGATAATTTGAGGAACGATGTATATATCTCCTATATATCTCCCTAGAAAAAAATGCACATACACATGAAATTTTGACTGCATTTTGAGAAGGTTGACAGAATTTTCCAAACTCTTCAATGGAGAAAAAGGTCCACAGGCCCTGAGAAAAGGACCCCTTCCCGAGAGGGACTTTCACTTCTGTACTTATAAGATGTGATCTCAGAATTTTATAGGACTCTATGTAGAGGTCCAGTGATAAATGTACCGAGTGAGCCTTTTGGGGTCCTCCTGAAAGTTGTTTGGAAAGTAACACAGATTTGAGATTTTCATCCTATTTTAGTCATCATGTAGCCCAGGGCTGCCTTACTGGTCCGCCACAAATGAGTTGCTGGTCTCCAAGGACAGTTACTCCTGAGATATTTCCTCACAGTGTGTCTGGAGCTTTATCAGTCTGTGCTCTGTGATGTGAAAAAGATTGGGAAACAGATCCTAGTCAGATGGGATCCGGAAAAGCTAAAGGAGTAAACTAAATACTTGATGGCAGAGTTGGGACAGATGACTCTGCCTTCTCACTGTCCTGTGGCTCTTACCCTACAGCAACTTTTCTGACCCTCTCAGTCCTGTGACAACTGCCACTCTTTGGAACTAACTTCTAGAAACCTGGGAATGGACTTCTAGAAGTACACAGGGCTTCTGAGTGATTTCCCTTGATTTACTCAAGGCTTTGTCAGGAGGGCACATATATTTGTTTTATTTGGTCTTATTTTTTTTTTAAGATTTTATTTATTTATTCATGAGAGACACAGAAAGAGAGTGGCAGTGACACAGGCAGAGGGAGAAGCAGGCTCGCTGCAGTGATCCTGATGTGGGACTCAATCCTGGGACTCCAGGATCATGCCCTGAGGCAAAGGCAGATGCTTAACTGCTGAGCCACCCAGGCATCCCATTGTTTGGTCTTGGTTTTGCTCAGCAGGAAGCAAAGCTGTAGCATTTAAGTTCACGTGAAATTTAACATTCAAGATTAAAAATTCCTTAACTTTTACCTTTCTTGAATGGATCCTTCTGACTGGCTGGAGGTTTTAGATGAGAGACATCAATGGAGGATATTATGTCCCTTCCTGGGAAAGCTTTGTCACATCTAGCACTGGATTTCACTGAATTTCATCTCTTACCCAGAGCCTCACTACTTGGGAATCTGGGGATCTGGGGCTCTGCCTAGTGGGGAAAAGCTTGTGTTTGAAACTCAACTTTTCCACTGTCTGTGGGGCTTTTGAGAATCTGGTCAACCTCTCTGAGCTTGTCATCATTCAGGGATGACACGAGGATAAAAGATGTAACATATGTGAGTATGGGTATGATAAATAGTTGTTATTTATGAACAGATTGGACATACTTGAAAGTACTCTGGCCATGATATTCAGGGAAAGAGGTTTAATTGAAAGGGAAAAAAAATCAATTGGCACCGAATGTTTTGCATTAGGGAGCTCATGGTTTTGGAACATCTTAAATTTTCTTCTAGCTTCTTAAAGTCACACAAAAAATACCCCTGGAGACAGGGTGCTCCATATTGGCATCTTTGGGGTCTATGACTATGTCCCTGTGGGGACTCAGCTGGAGTAACTTTCCAGACCACCCTGCCCTGTCTGCTGGCTGGTATCCTCTTCCATGTATCCTCATCCATGTTTTCAGGGACCCCTAGCCTTCCTGATCCTTGGGTATTCACACAGGATATCTATTCCAATGGAGTTTTTGATTTTTGTCCTTACTCACTGCTTGGCCTTGATTGTGGGGAGCTCAGAGAGTTTTGAAGCCCGGACCAAGGTAGGTGCCAGGAACCTTTAGCCATACTCATTCTACCACACAATATCTCAGGCCAGAGGAGTATTTGAAGGAAATACCTGAGCTGAGGAGACCCAATTGATAATACTGTCCCTATCCTGGGCCTCTGGAGGACAGCGCTGTTACTCCTCCCCTGGCCACATGCCAGTCCAATCATGTCTCAGACCATGTTCAATTCTTCCTCAGACACTCAGCAGCTGTGATTCCAAGCACTCTGTTATGGTACTTGAGATTGTTCACTTCTTGCCATAATTTCATCCGAACACTCTTCAAATGAGACTTGACAACTTGTCCTGAAGACTGTTTCCTTCAGAGCCTTCCAGAATTTCTGTAGCAGAGGTTCAGAGGCACTCGTCAGTTGGGGTGGTGGTGGTGGGAGAGAAGGGCTTGAAGTTTGTGAGAAGAAGCGTTTGTGTAGCTAGGCCTTGGCCAAAAATGGAGAAACCATTAATTACTCATGTCAGAGAATGGGATGATTCCAATCGGAGACTTCAGGGAAGGGGTGCTGGAATTCCACAGAGGTTCCTCCATCTCATCCATAATCAGTCCCCAAAATGTGCATTTCCACTGCTTTGTAGGTGTTCTTTGACATTTAGTCTCAGTATTTAGATACATAATTAGGCTGTGTAATCAAGAAGTGTTAAGCCTCATACTAAATATTTGCCATTCTGAATACTCAGTGATGCCCATCCCATCCTCAATTTTATTAGTATTAGTTTATTAATTTCAACAATTCCATTGTTAATTTCTACTAGTTTTTAATGGATAACGGGATACCATGTGGTAAAAATATAAATAACTGAATTAGCTCGGCTTTGCCATTGAAATGGTGTTTAGAAGGTTAAGACACATTTGCCAGCTGATGGACTCATGTCTAAGTCTGCATAAGAAAGAAGGTTAGATGTCCACGGACAACTGACAAAAGGTGGATTATATGAAAGCTGAAGGCCTCCACTAATTCTCTCATGTTTCCATGGTGGGGCGGAGGTAAAAGGGGCCTTATCCCCATTCTTTGGGTGTGGGCCCCAGTTCTCCTCAGGCTATCCTGGGGGCAGGGCAGGGGTGAGAGGAGAGGTGAATGGGTCAGAGAAAATATGAAGTACAGGTGCCGAACCCCTCAGTCACCTTTTGGCTCACCTTTCCCATAATGACTGAGTCAGCCCAGAACCCACTTCCTTTGGTTTCTCCCCTCAAATACCATGAGTCTATTCATGAGAAAGTCCTGAGTGAAGACTGGGTCACATCAAATAAGGGTCCAGGAAGGTCTGGTCTTTTCCCAGAAGGTCAAATGAGATGAAGACACAGAGGCAAAAGTGCTCGGCGTGCCTCACAGAACTATAAGGAGCCATCTGACCTACATGGGGTTGGGGGCACTGTCCCTCGGAGCCTTTGGAATCCATTGACCTTTCCTTGGCTCTTGATGCCGATTCATTTTTCAATAAACTTTCCTTCAACACATACTTTGTTGGGTTGATTTATCCAGGGCTATGTTTGGAAAATTAAGAAAGTAGAAAATTTTACCCTGGTTTCCTTAGAATTAAAGAGTCTTCTATCGATGGCAAATCCACGACATCTAGAGTAAGTGTGGGGGTGAGGGAGGATATGCACACTGGCTCTCACAGCTGCAGAGCATTGGGTCTGAATGGCTGGAGGCCACCTATCTCAGATGGAATTCTTCTGGGGCCCTTGACAGATGGGAACCCTTCTTCCCTCCATACCCAGTTAGCTTTGAAGGGGTGCTGCCATTTGCTTTATTTTATTTTTTAAAGATTTTATTTATTTATTCATGAGAGACACAGAGAGAGGCAGAGACACAGGCAGAGGGAGGAGCTTTCTTTGGGGATCCTGATGTGGGACTTGATCCTAGCACCCTGGGATCATGACCTGAGCCAAAGGCAGATGCTCGACCACTGAGCCACCCAGGTGTCCTGCCATTTGCTTTAATAAAATCAAACCCTGGTCATCTGAGAGACAGAAAGAGAGAGACAGAGAGAGAGAGAGAGAGAGAAAGAGATTTTCCCCTTAAGAAGGGAAATTAGATCTTGTAGCCCCGGCTCTTGTCCGTCAGAGGCTCTCCTATTAACAACAGTTGCCACTTGCCCACCTTGGATGCTCTGGCCTATCTACCCTTGACTAATTCCTGTGAGCACAGCTGACATCTGCCAAGGCCTCAAAAGATTGTACAGGAGGAGAAGGGATAACAGAAGAATGGAATCCACAGGGATACAGCATCAGATGGTTTGGACTATAAGATGGAGGTTTTCTTGTCTCCATCAGACTACTCAGCCCTCACCTCCCACCACCTCAGAAGAGGAGAAAGCACATCTTTTCCAATTCAGGCCCAGAATGGGCTCAAGGGAGACAGGAGTGCACTCTCCCACTCAGCTGAAAGACCTTGCTCCAAAGCGTTTTCCCGGAGTATGCTGTGTTTTGCTCTGTTTCTTCTCTCCTACGTGATGCCAATTTCTTGCTGAGCAGTGGGGCTGGTGTGGGGATTGTAGTAGCTCAGTCCTGGGGGGAGACCTGGATGTGGTCAGAGCTGGTGGGGCATCACTATGGGCCATGGGAGGCTCAATCCTATCCGAAGCCTGTACTGGTACAGTGTATACCCCTTCACCCGTCTGTCCACATGGAGACACTAAGCTATAAGTCTCGGAACTATCAGAAGTCCATCAAGTGAATTTCATTCTCACTTTTGAAATACAAATCATAGTTTTATTTGTTTAGAACTCATATGAAAATGACATTTAAACAAAATCAATCTAGAAATTAAAAACCCTTTTCTACTACAACCAAGTAACCAGTTTGTCACCATTCACATATTTCTAACTTGATTATACTACCCTGGTGGTTGTGCCAGCTGAAAAGCTGGGTGAATCCCAAACTGTAATTATAGTCACAGAAAAACGTGAGAATGATGCATAGTGACTTTCCCTTGTCTTATTCAGTAGCTGTATTACTTCTTAATCTGAGTCACTGACGCCTACTGTTTTATTTGATTTATTCACATTGCCCTTGAACTTATTTGGAAAACCCTGGAGACCAAAGGTTTCTTTGTGGTGGTTCATCACACTCTCATTTCTCTGACCCTCCTTGCTCCCTATTTCCTACCTTCTATGTTATCGGTGGGATGTACTTGCCTTCTCCTTATCACCACCACCCCCACTCTGGTTAGCATCTTTCTAGAAAATGAAAATATTTGTAAGACATGAGGCTTGGACATGGGCTAGATGATTTTTCTTTTTCTTTTTTAAAAAAGATTTTATTTATTTAATTCATGAGAGAGACAGAGGCAGAGACACAGGCAGAGGGAGAAGCAGGTTCCCTGTGGGGGGCCTGATGGAGGACTTGATCCCAGGACCCAGGATCATGCCCTGAGCTGAAGGCAGACGCTTAACCACTGAGCCACCCAGGTATCCCTGGATGATTTTTCGATACATCTATCAAAGGTGGCCAGAGCAAAGATGCACCTTTTATTCTTACCACTTTGCAGACAGAGCCATGTGCAACACAGGCCAGAGGTGCATAGCTTGGAGTCCTTAAACTTAGGTTATAGGTGAAACGCTGGCATTTGCTACCAAATATTTTGAGAATTGAAAACTACAGGAAACTACAGGATTATTAACATTTTATACTGTAACTCAGTACACACACACACACATATACATAGAATGGAAAAGAAACTCTGTTTCTTGTTCTGGGTTCAATTCTATTTTGTTCTAGTCTGGTTCAGTTTTTCGAAATGCAGGTCACAGCCCACCAACTTGTTTAATGACCGACTTCTGTGTTTCCAAAGCAATTTATAAAACGTGGCTCCAGCTTCCCCGACTGTTGGTGACCCGGTCAATCATGACATTCTGCTCTTTTTTAATCAACAAGACTTCATCGAGCACTTATCATGGCTCTTCTTTGATTATCTAACTTCCAGGTCAGTTAGCTTTGTTTGTTATTTTAAACGACTGCAGGACAGCAGAAGTCTCTCCCCAGCAGCAGTTGGAAATGAACATAATTTCCTGCCTGTGTAAAAGGATGACACCAAGAGGAAAAGAAAGCAGCCCCTTGGGTGACAAACCCTGAGAAAGAGAAAAGCATGTCTTCTCAAGAGACACAAGGAGAAAGTGAAACTCATGCCTTAATCTGGCCAAAAAAGAAAAAAAGAAAAAAAAAATGAGACAGCTCACCTCCCCCCACCGCACACGGCGCCAGTGCGCCCTCTGCTGGCGGCCGAGGCAATGCCCTCCACTCGCTCAGCCCACCTGCAGAGGCAGAAATGGGGGTTCACAGGTGGGCACGAGAGGGAACACAGTCGGCTCCCCCAGGGTCTCTAATTTAAGGCCAAGAATATCTTTTTTCTTTTTCAGCCGTGGGAACGGTTGGGATAGTGCCATTTTCTTTGTCTGTCACTGCCCTCCTTTGGGCTTCGGGGACAGCAGCAGCCTGCCCCAGAGTGGGGGGCCGGGGGTGGGAGGAGGTCCTCCTTCTTCTGTGTCCAAGAGCCAGGGGTCTAAGCGTGGTGGTTCCGGAAAGTTGCCCCGACCTTAGACTGCCTGGGCCGCAGTCACAACTCCACCACCTACTAACTGAGTACACCTGGGAGATGGGCGATTCCCTCAGGCAAGTCACAAACTCTGTGCCTCAGTAGCTTTGTGTGTAAAAAGGGGGAAATCAGAGTACCTCTGCTGTAGGATAACCAACAACTAAAATGCTTATTGGCACCTAGTAAGACTTCAATGAACATTGGCTCTTATTACATTGTAATAATAATATCCTCTTTGCCATAGTGTCGTTTTTACTGTAATTCTTATTTTGCACTTATTTATTGTCATTACTGCACTAATGCTCATGATGATGATGGTTAATTTGTGGAGCACTACATGCTTCACAGGCGTTGATCCACCTTGCAGAGGAGAAAAGAGAGGCAGACTATGGGTTCAAGGGATCTGATCTCTCTGCTCCATCAGCCACAGTGTTTCGGTTCCAGAATCCAGAGGAGAATAACATTTCCCTGGTAGTGTGGTTACCAATATATGTGAAAAGCACTTTGAGCCCTAGACAAAAACTGGTTGTTGGTATTGCTGTGAATATGGTGAGCCTAAAATTATCTTACATACTTTGTAGAGTTAATTATGGAGTAGTTCCACCTTATGTTTATATGTGCCAAATAAAAATACCAGGAAAATACAAAATACAAAAAAATATAGATATATTTAAAAAAATATAGATATATTTTATATTGACTCAAAACAAAGGAAAGGAAAGATGGACATATTTTACTACATAATCATACATAAAATAAAAAAGCATTGAATAACCTGAGACACTGTATGCAGAAGTATAAAGTTACAGATTAATATCCTTAACGCCCACTAGAAAAAGAGCCAAAAGAAATGAACAGGACATTTACAACATTAGGACTAATTCATATAAATGCCTAGTGAGTGAGAAAGTGTATAACATCACAAGGCATACAACGCTACTAGTTAATGATGTTCAGAATGTGCCAGATTCCATGCTAACCTCTTTAAGTATATTATCTCATTCACTACTCTCAATTAGCCTATACTTTCTCTTTTTTAAAAATAAAGAAATTAAAGATGTAAGAGAGTAGGTAACCCACCCAGGGTAACACAGTTGTAAGAAATGGCCCCAGGGAAATTTATCATCGATTGACTGTTTTATAATATTGGAGCATTACCGTTAAGCTTTTGGTATGATAATGGTACCATTTTTATGCTTCCAAAAGAGTTCTTGTGTTTCAGAAGTGATATGCTGAAACGCTTAGGATTAAATACCATGATGTCTGAGATTTGTCTCAAAATAATCCAATACAAGGAGGTGTGGAGAGTGTGGGAG
The DNA here is from genome assembly GCF_018345385.1 of Vulpes lagopus. Lineage (NCBI taxonomy): Eukaryota > Metazoa > Chordata > Mammalia > Carnivora > Canidae > Vulpes > Vulpes lagopus. Next base: position 24,642,047 of record NC_054828.1, on the reverse strand, counting down.
AATTGATGAAACCAGATGGCCACGAATGAGGTTCATGGGGGTCCAGCATACTATTTTCTCTATTTTTGTATATGTTTGAAATTTTCTCCAAAATAAGTTTGAAAAATAAAGTAGTTAAAAAGAAGATATTTTTAAAAAAACAAAAACCCAGGGTGCCTGAGTGGTTCAATCAGTTAAGCATCAAATTCTTGGTTTTGGCTCAGGTCATGATCTCAGGGTCCCCGGATCTAGCCCCGCACTGGGCTTTGCACTCACTGGGGACTCTGCATGAGATTCTCTCTCCCTCTCCCTCTGCCCCTCCGCCCACTCATGCTCTTGTGCACTCTCTCTCAAAAAAATTTTTTTATTAAAAAAATTAAAAAATTAAAAAACAAAAACCCAACTCTAAGACACTTGAGCAAATTTGCCTGTCACTGTCCTATAGGGTAGGATGAAGCTAGGGAAGGAGGCACTGGGTTTTGTTTTGTTTTGAAAATATAGACAGCTTTTTCTTTTCTTGATTTTCTGCTCACTGGAAAAACTCATAAAGCAGGAAATTATTTAAAAACCATATTTATTAGCTTTTTAGTATATGTATGAATATATACAAAGATTTTATACATTTTATCTTGTAATATATACCAAATTGTTCTCCAGTAACATACTAATATGCCAACATAGCAGCATAACACAGACATAGTTATAAGCTAAGAAACATAGAACTACACTTTTTATTGAGGTACAACTGACATATAACATTGTATTAGTTTCAGATGTACCACATAATGATTTGATATTTGTATATACTATAAAACGATCCCTCCAATAAGTCAACATCTATCACCATACAAGGTTATGATTTTTTTCTTGTGATGAGAACTTTTAGGAATTACTCTCTTAGCAGCTTTCAGATATATATTTGTATTAACTATTGTCACCATACATCACTTTAATGATAGCTTAGGATTCCATTGGACTGATATATTAACTTTAGTTAATCCTTGATTTGTGGATGTTTAGGTTGTTTCTCATTTGTAACTTTGGCAAACAAGGTGCATTCATCTGATGATTTGTCTTGAATAAATTGCTGGGAATAGAATTTCCAGATTAAAACATCTGGTATATCCTTCCAAATTCCCCTCCAGAGACCTTGTACTAGTTGTGACTCACACCATGTTGATTGAAGATGGCAGAAGGTGAAATAATCTAAGGTATCTCAGTGAAGAATTTCAGGCTTATGTTTGAGTTCTTATTTTGGTAACCACAATGGGAAACTTCTCAATTTATATGTTTTTGTACATTTCGAAGAAATGATCGACAAGATGGTGGGAAGATGTTTTTGAAATGGTGGCACCCAGTAATACCATCTCGGGTCTCTGTGCTGGGGTGTGGTTGTGTAATTCTCAGGCCTGTCTCCCTCTAGAGCACCTGTCAGATGTGCATGCTCGGTCCCTGGTGACCCCTATTAGGTGTCTTCTCTAGCAGGGCTTCATTATGGTGGCTGGGGTGCTCCTGCAGGTTTGGGCTCTGCTACTCCTCCAGCCAGTTGAGGGAATCTTAAAAACTGGAAGGGCCATTCTACAGGGGTGAGGAACAACTCAGGATTCCACACGGAAAGAGAGAAACATCTAGCCTCCCACTAACTACTCTGGTAGCAGAAGTTACTTCAACAACAGTGATGACAAAACCCCACCCAGGGCAAAAAAGTTTCATGTTATGTTTTGGGGTCTTTTGCATTAAAGGCCCAGTGAGGAAGACCTCTCTTTCCAGAGAGGAAGAGGACAGAGGTCCCATCTGAGGCAGGCAGGGGGCGTTGGAGAGATGCTCTTCTCTGGGGAGGTTGATCCCCTCAACCTAAGAGAGGGCTTGGGGTTTTAGGATGTTCCTGGCCCTGCTTTGATGTCATCCTCTTGATTTCGCTTCCCATACCACAACTGACAGGATGCAGATTTTTTTTTTAAGTTCATTTACTTTTTTTTAAGTATCTTTGCACCCAGTGTGGGCCTCCAACTCACGACCCGAGGTCAAGAGTTGCATGCTCTTCCAACTGAGCCAGCCAGGTGCCCCCAGGGCACAGAAACTCTTGGGAAGAGATATTTGAGGCACTGAGAAGGTCTTCTTAGTAGGCACTCGATGTCTCGAAGAACATCCAGTTGACTTACTTACTCGAAGTAAGTCAACAAAACCAAATATCTTATTGAGGGTGGGTGGACAAGAGCTGGAAGTTCACCTTCACCCCTACCTCCATGCCTGAAAATCAGTTCCCTACTGTTTTCCAACTTTTCTGTTTCAAGCAATACCGGCTACCTTTGAAAATCCCCACAAATGACTTTGCGAATGATAGGCTTTGTCTATCTTCTTCAAGGTGAAAATAAAGCATCATATCTCTCAATTCTGACAAGAGCCTGTTTGTGCCCCAACAGGTACAGCCATTGCCTTGTCTGGAGTTGAGGTCCTGCCCCTGCATGGTCCTCCCCCCCCCCCCCAGTGGGACCTCCCGGGGGTCTGCCAAATGAAAGAATAATGGGAACATGGGGCCCAGGAGCATCTGTGACATTGGATCCCAGTCTCGTTCTTGTACAAGTTTGATTTGTGAATCTACATAATGGCTCCCATGCAAAGTAAGGAAAACGTGGCCTGATTTTATCTGTATCTATACTCTGAGATTGGGGTTTGAAGGACAAATGTCAAAGGGGAAGCAGACTTCTATTCTACTGCTGCGCTACCTGGTATCAGGACTTGGCGCAGGGGGCTCCGGGGAGAGCAGGAGGGCAGCCCAACACTGGGGCTGTGCCTTCCGCACATCTCAAGGGTGTGGCCTCAGACAGAGAATCCAAAAAATGTGCTTTGCTTGGGTTCCTGGAAGTCCTTAAACCCCCCTGCAGGTGAGCCGCGAGGAGGTCCCAAACCCTTAAACTCCAGGAGGCTGGAGGCTGCCTGAGAGACGCCCGCGATTGCTCCAAGTGTCCTGCAGAGGGCGCCCTGGCATTTTTTTTCCTTCTATTTCAAAGGGCTTCTAAATAAAATTGACTTGACACAAAGCAATAGAAATCTCTAGTGGTGACTAATGTACGGCGGGGAGTAGATTGGCACGCTCATCCTACATTCCTTCTTCTCGCCTCGGAAACATGCAGCCTGGGGCTTCTTGTATGAGTGAACGGGTAAGTATTTTGCTCTAAGACTGTTCTGGAGCTGTCTCATCAAGGAAGGGGCAAGTGTAAAACGAAGCCTCACTTTATCATCCCAACCGCCAAGTAAGACTGTTGTCGCAGCAGGTCCAAGGCAGGTGTATCCAGGTAACTGAGATCAATCAGTGAGGGTGGTACAAATATATTTTCCTCCCAATGCTGAGCCCCCTTTCCCCCTTTCCCTTAATGATAACTTGGCTAGATTTTATAGCATCGTAGTCACTTTTGGTATTTTGGAGAGTCATCTGGGTTTATAGGATGCAGCTCTAGTCCATATTAAAATATGAGTCGTTTGATTCAAAGCCTTTCTTTTCCTTTTGCTCTCTGAGGAGAGATGGGAGATGAGCCTCTGGTGTCTGGAGTGAAGCGGGATGTGGGGTGCTGTCATGCGTCTGTGTCCTTGTTCTGTCTCTCTGGCCCTAATCAGAGCAGTGAGAGACAGAAAAGAAAGATGTCTACATCTTTGACTGCACATGGTGGCAGTTCCCTTCCTGGGACATCTCAACTGCTGTCCTCGTTCATTGCCCATGGGCCTTAGGTGGGGGAATGGTGACACTCCGACATTCTACCTACCAGGAATTCACATCTGGCTATTTTTCCTATGGATGAGCAGTGGAGACCTTGTACAGTGTACCCATGAAGCTCCACCTTGGCTTCATGCCACAGGCTAGGCTCAGGGCAGCAGGTTCATGCGGATCTTTTGTTCTTACTTCTTAGAAACCACAACCTCTGGTGACCTGTGTTTATGTGGGAGTAGGAGAGGGGCATGCATCCATGCCCTGCTCTACCTGCCCTGGTGCTCCCCAAACCACCTCTTCTCAAATCAACTTTTCCCTAGTTCAGAGGCACAGGGGCAGTTGTATAAATCTACCAGCTAAGCAAACACAGCAGGAGTTGAAATCCTATCCCCTGACCTCTCTGCAGATGTGGAGTGGGTTGTTTTTTGATGAGGGGTGAGGTGCTGGGGGGTGGCGAGGGGATAGGACCAATTCCTTTCCAATATCTTTCTCTGTGGGCCTTTGGCTGGAGCAGTTTGTATTCAGGTTATGGGGAACTAAGCACATTCTCAGTCTCACCCTCAGCTGAAAATCAGGAACAAGACAAAAAAAATCTTGCTTGGGTACCTTGTTCACAGATCTTCAGATGAAGAAGAACAGAAGATTTTAGGTGACATGGTTGGCACTCCATGATATGAGAGTTAGGTTCCTTGATCCAGTGTGTTTTGTGGTATCACCTAGGGAAGCACAGGGCTAGAGATGGTTTCTCTTCCCCCACTGTTCACTGAACTCTGACCCTACCCCCCTACAAATTAGTATCAGGACAAGAAAGGAGATGAAAAGGGCCATGAGAGTTGAAGCTGGATTTGGGCGGAAGCCCTGACATGGGTAAAATTCAAAGCAATGGTGTTTTTTCCCCCTTTTTAAAAATTTAAATTCAATTAGCCAATATATAGTACATCATTAGTTTCAGATGTAGATTTAGATTAGTTTCAGCTGTTCATCAGTTGCATCTAACACCCTATGCTTATTATATCGTGTGCCCTCCTTAATGCCTATCACCCAGTTACCCCATCCCCCCACCCAATCCCCTTCTAGCGACCCTCAGTTTGTTTCCCATAGTCAAGAGTTTTCAATGTTGATGGAAAGTTTCAGACTGATATCTACCGTAGTGATACTAGTTAGACCTAGTAAAGATACAGTAACATACACAACAGTGAGATAGATTATTTACAACTATGCACAAATGTTATGAAATTATGAACATAGTTGCTACCTTGGTGGTGGGAGACAGTGAAGTTGGCCTGAGTGCACCACATGGGAGTGTCCGGTGGTATCAACAAATGTTCTGTTTGTTAAAAATAAAGGAGAAGGAGATCTGGAACAAATGCGACAAACTGAAATTTGGGGAAGCTGAGTGGCGGGTGCATGTATGCTCATGATATTATTCTATGTATTTTCATGTGCATGAAACATTTATTATTAAACTAGATTTGAAAGGGTGCAGAGTTTCAGCTGGGGAAGATGAAGAAGTTCAGGATGGATGGTGATGGTGGCTGCACAATGATGCAAACATACCTGGTGCCACAGAACTGCATGCTTAAGAACGGTAAACCCCACATGTGCATGTTACCATAATGAAAAACTTGAAATTGGTCTGACTCTCTATGATTCTTGCATTCCTGTAGTATGTGGATGAAACAAAGCAGAGGGTAGCCTTAGTTGTGAGCTTATCATAATCTTATCCATCTTGAGCCCTCAGGGAGGATCTTTTGATCATCATATGTCCTTGTGGGCTCAAGCTTATGAGAACAGCATGTCAGTGGACACCAGAAACCTTTGGTTCTATGCTTGTTATTGGTTCTTGGATGGTTCTTGTTGCCTATTACTTAATCCTGTGTGTCAGTTAGATCTTGCTTTCTGCACAGGTGACTAGCTCCCTCGGAACATTTTAGCGATTCTAGAATGCTATGTTGCTCCAAAAACTTCTCCATCAGTCTCTTACCACATACCTTCCTGGAATTAAATGAAAACAAGAGTAGGTGTATGCAATATCAACGAGGGTACAGTTTTGTTTTGTTTTTAAATGAAAAGACCTCCAACAACTACGTTCGCACACTTGCAGGGGTCAACTCAGTTGATTACACTACAATGTGATGGCTAGCTGAGACAGAACAGAGAGGTAACATGGAAGCTTTGTTACAGGAAAAGAACAAAGAGCTGACATTTAATACGGGCTGCTGTGGGGAGAGGGTAGTAGTGGGTACCACACTGGAGGCAGTGTATGTACTCTTTGAAATAAAGAGAGAGCAGGACAAGATTGGTGTTTTGCACAAATGTGTGAGCATGTCACAGGGAATTTACACCTGGTGTCTCAAATGGCACTGCCGATGATTATAGATTAACATTTGGTTGAGCATCTACTATGTGCCAGGCACTTAGCATACAACTCCCCACACCACCCTTCTGAGGTACATTTTGTGGATAGATAAGTGGAGCTTCAGAGAGTTTAAGTAAGTGCCTTTCCCAAATATACCATACGAATTGAATATTGGGTTAGCCAACTCCAAAATTCAATATGCCATGATGCCCTTAAGTGATGGTTTTCTTCCTATTTTTGCTTATTCCTTGACAAAGTTCTAGGCCTGCGGTGGGCTACACTCTGGGCCTGATCCATACATTTTTCTATCCTTCTTTTGATTCCTTTAGGAAACTACTTCTTATATACATATGGACCCCACATGACCCAGGCTCTATCAGTCCTAACATGATATGGTCTGCACATAATTCAACAATAGCAACTTTTTATATACCTATTTCATGTAACCTAGTCAAATACATACTTTTAATACTCAGTAAAATAAAATTAAAGTTGAACCAACAATGTCATGCTTCCCTATCCCTCCCTCACGATCCCCTCCCTCCACAAATCTTGAGAATAAATAAAAGAGAAAGAGCTGATCCCTGCTTCCAGTGGAGCAGTTTGGAGGAGACTGGCTAGTTATCAGTGGGTCTTTTCTGAGGACGGTGGGCTCCTGAGAGAGAGTAGGGAACAGCATATTTAGATTCTTGGAATAATGCTTCAAGTCACAAATAAGTTTCTTATAGGAACAAGCCAAGCAGCCACAAAAATGGGGGCTGAGCACAGGCACACATTGGTGTGAGGGAGGGTTGCTATCACTGCCTCCTACCTTCATCTGTCCAGAAGTGGAATGTTCAGATGGTGAGCATAGCCCATCTTGGTACCAACTAAGATGGGGTGGGGGAAGGAATGTTTTTAGGTTTTTGTTTTTATATCTGACACATCCAAAGGAAGAGAAGTCACTTTCCTTTTCTCCACTAGCTGGTTTAAAGACTACTAAAGGAGAGAAGAATGTACCATCCCCAAGTATGCCATTTTTGGCATATTGATGATTTTAAATTAAAGATCTTTGAGAAACAGCCAGTGTAAGGAGGACACTCTGACCCTCCTTTGTTCCCCTGAAAGTGGGAAATAAGTTCCCCATGTGAAAGGTAGGAGGGTTTTAGAAGGCATCCTTATCACCAGAGGTAGGGAATTCGCCGCTGAGAAGGCTGTGTCAACAGGCCTTGTTACCTCTCCACTGCTTTACACCCCAAGCCCAAATGCCTTTGTCTTGTCAGCTCTTCACAGAGTGATGTTTGGTCTAAAAGGTAGAAAAGCTGCTTGCCTCCTTTGATCACCTCTTCAGTTCTCATATTTTTGTGGGGCTCCTGCACATATGAAATTCAATTTACTTTTCTCCTGGGGCTCTGTCTTATGTCAGTGTCATTATCACATCAGCCAACAAACTTAGAAAGGAAGAAGCAAAGCATTTTCTGCCCTTACAAAGCTTGAATCACTCTACAGGGATGAATTTAGATGTGGCATTATACAACAACAGCTCTCCATAATGAGGCCAATTCTGATTGTGGTGGTGGCTTGGTCTTTGGGTTTTTCTCTGGTGTTAGAAAGGAGGGAGCCCAGGGGAGTGGCCTTCTGGGTCAGTGGTGAGAATTGTGCCATTTACTGTAGGTAGAAGCATGAGCTGGGATGATCGGTGCATGGCCATGTCTTGCTTGCTTGTTTGCTTTCTCTCTCTCTCTCTTTCTTCCTCACCTGGTTTCATATTGCTGTGGAAGACATGTAGGATCGATTATAGAAACATGACAAGAAAATTCTGCTGATGATATGCACTTGTTTGTTCTGGCCCGGAAGCCCTGATTTGCTTACCACGTTACCACCATTACCATGTGTGAATTCACATGTGAAGAGGTAAGTTTGTTTACTCGTGGTCTTTCCTGAACAAACGAGCTGATTCTTTCAGTGGTTGCAAACCACTGGGCTCACTCATTAGCTGTCCCCTGCCTTTAACAAAAGGAAAATAAAAATTAAAGTCGATGAGCAGATATTGTAGAGGAGAAAGAAGGATCACGAGGTACCCCTTGGGGGGAGTTTAGAGGAAACCGTTGAAGATCAGAGAGGTCAGAAAGAGATTTGGATCACTGATGCTAGAGATAAGCTGAAGGGCAGGGGCCACAGAGTATTCTGAACAATAAAACAAGAAATTCTAGCGAAGGCCACTATCACGAACCCGCTGTGCCTTAGAAATCTAAACAGACGACCGACTTACAAAGACTTTTGAAAAATCTCCGTATTTTAAGTTTCTTTGTGCCTGTGTTCAAGCGGACTGATGGAATCGGACCCGAGAGCAAAACTATAAACATTAAGCATCCCTAGTAGGAGAACCACTTTGTGTTTAAAAGGCATTTTGAGTTGAGGTCAATAAACTGGTTTAAAGGCTAAGGATTGAGGGCTTATAGAATGGGCCACCCCAAACATGCTTCTTGGGCACCAGAATTATTTGAGCTGATTATTTTTAAGAAATGACAGAAGCCCTGAACCCAGGAGAAGTTCTCCTTCTGCGTGGAGTATTTATGTTTCTAGGGGGAATCTTCATCTGTCAGTCTCCCTCTCTGTACCAGGAAGAGGAGGGAGACTCTAAATCACCAGAAACACTCACCAGGAGAGGAGTCACCCTATCTGAGTCTGCAAGGCCACCTACCCTTGTTTTCTGTACTTTCTCCTAACCCCCTATAACCACATCCCTTGCCCTCCCACCCAGACCCCAACATCTTTCTTTTGTCTTTAGCTGGAGACGGCCTTGGGCTGTTTCAGGGAGTTTTACTCAGTTTCCTGGTACCTCCCATGTATACAGGAGGTATACAGGTCACACCACACTTCTGTTTGTTTTTCTGCTTTGGCTGCATTCCAGACATTTGATATATGACGTTCTTCTGGTTATGATTGTACTCATCTGGGGATGTTTAAATTTTGATTTTCATTTGATCCACAGGGTTGCCTTTCTTTTTTCCTTAGTGGTTCAGTTTCCTTGCATGTAACTTTGTTAATTATTCCTAGCTCTGGTGCATTCTGCCCAGAAAAATGTGTTAATATCCCGTTAAATAATCTCTGGGCACTCATCGCCCGAATTCCGTAATTGCGAGAAGCAAGATGATAGTTTTCCTGTGACAACGTTAGTGTCCAATTTGCACATTCTCGAATCCCTTTCCTCACAGTTGTTAAGTCTACGGTACCATGCCCAGCCAGACATCGCTGGGGCTCAGGCTCAAAGTGGAGTTAGCATACCCGGTGCTAGAGGCCAATTGTGAAGGGACCCTCAGCCGCCCTTCGCAGCCCAGTGGGCACTGGTAGGTGTGCTGTCACCTCCGGGGCATGAGATGGTGAAGGTAAACTGGCATTTTGGGGTCTGGAGTGAGTACAAAGTGGCTGGGACAACTGAATGGTGGAAGATCCAGGGAGAGCCTTGCCTGGAGGTGAGAAACTCCCCACATAAGCAAAGCTGTGTGCACCCAGAACATTGTGGGTGACGCTGTGATCAGTGTCCTGGCAGCTCCAATGGTCCTGGCATCAGGTGTCCTCCTCGTGCATGCCACTCTGTGCACCAGGGCCACCCTGTGCTCGGGTCTCTTTGGCCATAAGTCATTCTCCCAAGTGCAATCACCTTCCCGCCCCCAAGAAAATGGTTTCTTTCTTCTTCTTTTTATTTTTGTTTTCCTGGGACCTACACTTCTAAGGGAAGACACTGTCAGTGAGTGAAAGGTGATAGGACTTCCTAAATGACTATGGCCTCACAGGGAATGGCAAGTGATTTCTTATCCTCACTTATATTATGACATAGTGGAAATGTGTCTCAGCTAAGAGAACAATTCTTTGCACAGAGACCCAAGTTTAATTTCTGATTGGGTGTCCCTCTGGTAGGGCTACTTAATACATAAGAACAAAGAAGTATCCCCTGAATTTCTATTTTCTGTCTTCTAAAAATTTCTCGAATTGATATCTTTAAGCTTCTAGTTTGGACCGTAACTAGCTGCTTTGTTATGACTCTGCTATCCATTCATACTGTCTGGGCCCAGCCAATAAAAATGTTTCCCTGAACATTTTTCCCCTAAAATTTCCATTTTTTGTCCAAAGCTGACATCCACTGCCTACGAAAAAGTGTAGTCAAGATTAGTGAGAAGGATGTCTCTTGCATTGAAAAAATCAATTGCTCATTTTGGTAATCTAAGCACCTTCATGCTCGCTTTGGCGGCACATATACTAAAATCTAGGCCCTTTCTCGTGTGACCCCATTTTACCTTGTTTTGCTCAAAATTCCACAGTTGATGGGCGCCTGGGTGGCTCAGTCTGTTAAGCATCTGCCTTCGGCTCAGGTCATGATCCCAGAGTCCTGGGATGGAGCCCCGAGTCGGGATCCTTTGTCAGCAGGGAGCCTGCTTCTCCCTCTCCCTCTGCCTGCCGCTCCCCCTGCTTTGTGCTCTCACTCCTCTCTGTCAAATAAATAAATAAAATCTTTTAAAACCAAAACATGACAAAATTCCACAGTTGATCATTAGTTCTCTACCTTGTTAAAGTAATGAAAGAGCGTGAGTGACCTGGTTCAGGTCCCAACCTGGTGACACAGTGGCTGGGTGACCTTAAGAATACAGCTTAGCCTTTTTAAATTCTGATCCGTGAGATAGAATAATGCCTCCCCGACCTGGGGGCACACTAATCTCACCGTAGCTGCTTGTGGTCCCTGCTCTCGACCTAAGACCACAGACAACTGCCCTGTTCTCCAGTCTATGCCTTTGTTAGGTGCTCCCCTCCGATGCTTTCCTCACCTGCCAGTGCCTAGAGGGCTCAGGGAAGCTACTGAACACCGTGCATTGTCCAGGACAGAGCCCCCACCAAAGCATTGCCAGGCCCCCCTGTCAATTGTACTGAGATCGAGAAGCCATCAGAACCACCTGGGGAGTGTCCTCCAGGTGCGGTCACCCAAGGACCCCGATGTGCCCAGGATTTATCTTAACTCTCCAAGGATGGGAAAAGATAGTCTCCTGGATAAAGATGTTCTGGTTTCTCCAGACACTTGGCTGTTTTGTCCTTTGGCCTAATTGCACCAGCAAGCCAATGGCTTTCGGGTATGTCCCTGTTTTTTGTCTCCGATGCAAAGCTTAAGGGAAGTGAGAATCCTGCCTGCTGGCTGAGAAGTGACCCTACGGTTTCTCCCCATCCTGTAGCCTAAGCTCCCTGGGGTCCCAGGCCCTGTGTGGGGCCACTCCTGGCAATGCAGGAGAGGGGGCGCTCATTTACAAAGCTGTTTACCGACTGATCAATACTAAAGACAGAACTCTTTCCATTTCTCTGGTGGGTGTGGTAAGGTGGATATGGTGACAGGCAACTCAAATTTTCAAAACCACAAGCTGTGTATCTCCTGAGAGCAGTAAATAACAAAGCAAAAAAAAAAAAAAAACCCTTTTCTTTTCCTTTCTGAGAATATTTCCTTTCTCAGAAAAAAAAAAAAAAAGGTGCTACAATCACTTTCTTGTAAAGTGGTGACTGGGAGCAGCCACTGGTCACAACTGCTAATTCAGCTGGTCTCTAAAAGATAATGCGTGTCAGGCATGATTCCTCAGCTTCTCCTGTCCACACACACACATGCACACACGCACACACACATCCGCACACACGCGTTCACAATTCTTCTCCACGTGCTCACATCTGCAGCAATGACACGTCACAGGAATGACAGTTCTTCTTAAACTTCAGTCAAATGTAACCTAAAACAAACACACAATCCAAATGCCCTACTGCCATGCTCAGAAGACTTTTGGAGACTTCTGGGCTCCAAGCTATGGTATTTTTTCCCTCTTGTGAAGTGTTTTCATTTGCAAGGGCATGTTTTTGTTTTATTTTCCCAACAAAGGAACAGTTACTTAACTTCTACTATCAGGGTTGGTCTTTGTTTAAAAACGCGTTTTTATGCCCTTCTTTTTCTTCGTCTTGACACAAACAAATTTACTTGTTGGAGCTTTTGTAAAAATAAACTCTATTTGTTTTGTAAAAATCAATTCACGCGGAGTTTATCTATAGGAGTCCATGCTCTTTCCTTTAAGGATAGACTCTTAAAAATGCAGATTTTAAAAAGAGCAAATGGTGCTGAGCGGATTTTGTGAGAATGGTTTCTCCACGGAATGGAAGAAAGCTTAGCAGTCCTCCTACTCTATGTTCTTAAGCAGTCTGCAGACTTAGAATGAGATTTCTAATATAAACCCAGAGTCACTACTGCTTCTCTTATCCATAATTAACGACAAACAACGATCACTTCATTTCCCATCTAAAAGCATCATTTTTCTTTTTCTTTATCTTTTCGGATCACTTTCATTTTCATTCCGCCAATGGGTCAACTTAAACCAGTTACACATTTTCTCTGGCCCTTAGTTTCTGCACACTCCATGAGGGGTTCTCAACCTGGCTGCACAAAAGAGTCACCTGGGGAGCAGATAATGCCCCACCCGGACCCCCAGTGATTCCAGTGTCAGATAGGGATGAGAGCCTGGCTGAGGATCATCTCTTAGATTATTTTTCATCTTCAAAACTCTGTGATCTGAAACACCCATTTTGGTGAGGGCGGTGAAATTGGCAAGTCACTGATCTCAAATGAGAAAGTGAGGTTGGTATTGTGATGCTCAGGGCCAGTTTAGTTACAGATATCGAAAGCCCTAAACATGTACCTGGCTTTTGACCCAGTGTTTCTGTTTCTAGGCATTTATTCTTTTTCTAAAAAGATTTTTATTTATTATTTATGAGAGACATACAGAGAGAGGCAGAGACATAGGCAAAGGGAGAAGCAGGCTCCCTGTTGGGAGCCCGATGTGTGACTTGATCCCAGGACTCTGGAATCATACCCAGAGACAAAAGCAGATATTCAACTACTGAGCCACCCAGGTGTCCTCTAGGCATTTATCCTTTTAAAAAAATCAATTAGAACATTTTACTTTGGAATCCCTCGGCTCAGCGGTTTGGCGCCTGCCTTCAGCTCAGGGTGTGGTCCTGGAGTCCTGGGGTCAAGTCGCACATCGGGCTCCCTGCATGGAGCCTACTTCTCCTTCTGCCTGTGTCTCTCTCTCTCTCTCTTTGTCTCTCTCTCTCTTTCTCTGTCTCTTATGAATAAATAAATAAAAATAGACATTTTACTTTAAAAGAATTTTATTTAAATTTATTTTATTTAAATTTATTTTATTTAAATTCAATTTGCCAACATTTAGTATAACACCCAGTGCTCATCCCATCAAGTGCCCATCACCCAGTTACCCCATCCCCCCCCCACCTCCCCTTCTGCAACCCTTTGTTTCCCAGAATTAGGAGTCCCTCATGGTTTGTTTTCCTCTCTAATTTTTGCCCACTCAGTTTCTCTCCTTTCCCTTATGGTCCTTTTCACTATTTCTTATATTCCACATATGAGTGAAAAACCATATGATGATTGTCCTCCAGTTGACTTACTTCACTCAGCATAATACCCTCCAGTTCCATCCACATCGAAGCAAATGGTGGGTATTCGTCGTTTCTAATGGCTGAGGAATATTCCATTGTATACATAGACCACGTCTTCTTTATCCATCATCTTTCAATGGACACCGAGGCTTCTTCCACAGTTTGGCTATTGTGGACATTGCTGCTGTGAACACTGGGGTGCAGGTGTCCTGGTGTTTCACTGCATCTCTATCTTTGGGGGTAAATCCCCAGCAGTGCAATTGCTGGGTCGTAGGGTAGCTATTATTTTAACTCTTTGAGGAAACTCCACACAGTTTTCCAGAGTGGCTGCACCAGTTCACATTCCCACCAACAGTGCAAGAGGGTTCCCCTTTCTCCACATCTTCTCCAACATTTGTTGTTTCCTGTCTTGTTAATTTTCCCCATTCTCACTGGTGTGACGTGGTATCTCATTGTGGTTTTGATTTGTATTTCCCTGATGGCAAGTGATGCGGAGCATTTTCTCATGTGCTTGTTGGCCATGTGTAAGTCTTCTTTGGTGACATTTCTGTTCATGTCTTCTGCCCATTTCATGATTGGATTGTTTGTTTCTTGAGTGTTGAGTTCGATAAGTTCTTTATAGATCTAGGATACTAGCCCTTTATCTGATATGTCATTTGCAAATATCTTCTCCCATTCTGTAGGTTGTCTTTTAGTTTTGCTGATTGTTTCCTTCACTGTGCAGAATCTTTTTATCCTGATTAAGTCCCAATAATTCATTTTTGCTTTTGTTTCCCTTGCTTTCATAGATGTATCTTGCTAGAAGTTGCTGTGGCCAAGTTCAAAAAGGTTGCTGCCTGTGTTCTCCTCTAGGATTATGAAGGATTCTTGTCTCACATTTAGATCTTTAAACCATTTTAAGTTTATCTTTGTGTATGGTGTAAGAGAATGGTCTAGTTTCATTCTTCTGCACATGGCTGTCCAATTTTCCCAACACCACTTATTAAAGAGACTGTCCTTTTTGCTTTGTCGAAGATGAGTTGACTATAGAGTCGAGGGTCTTTCTGAGTTCTCTTTTCTGTTCCATTGATCTATGTGTCTTTTTTTTTTGCCTCTAGGCATTTCTTCTTTTTCTTTTTTAAAAATATTTTATTTATTTATGAGAGAGAGAGAGAGAGAGAGAGAGAAAAGCAGAGACACAGGCAGAGGGAGAAGCAGGCTCCATTCAGGGAGCCTGACGGGACTCGATCCCTGGTCTCCAGGATCACGCCCTGGGCTGAAGGCAGCGCTAAACTGCTGAGCCACCCAGGCTGCCCTCTAGGCATTTATTCTTAAGAGAACTTATGTTGTATCAAATAGTTAGGTACAAGGATGTTGACTGCAGTATTACTTGAAATAGAGAAAAGTGTGAGTCTACCTATTTAGGGAATATTTAAATAAATTATGGTACCATTACCAAGCAGACTACTATGAAGACATTAAATATATTATTTCCATAGGAAATACTTTATGTGAAAAAAAAAGAGAAAATACTTTGTCATCAGAAAATGCTCATGATATCCTAAGCAAAGAAGCAGGTAATACATAAATCTCATTTTGGGGGGAAATCACCAATATATAACACCATTTGTAAAATTCTAGAGCAAAGTGAGGACAATAGTCATCTCTGGCTGGAGGGATTAGAAGTGATTTTGGTTTTGTTTCACATATCTGTGTTTTTCCTAGGGCCATTGTGTGTGATTGCTTTAATTTAAAAAGCTATTTTAAAATAATTCTCTAACCTGGCTCCCGCAAAATATACATTTACTCCTTAAACTATGCTCTATCCTTCTGCTTTCCAGATTGTAACCCAATAGTGCTTATTTATAAATTCAGGTTTGCCAGGAATACTGAGTTCAAAACAGCAAATGTGAATGGGCTCCACTCTGGGTTTTGCTCTCAGGTCACCCAGATACAAGTGAAGGAGATAGATTCCCAACCACAAGCACAATCCAAGCCAGAGTGACATGGTCCTCAATAACTCTATTACCAGGATGTGGCTGAAAGGAAATTCCAAATGGGCAGGATGCACAGAGCCTTCTCAGACAGAGGGCCATTGGAGAATAAGCATTCCCTAGGTACATGATGGGTGGACAAATTGCTGCGGAGATGATGGAGGCACACACGGGGCTGTTCAAGTACCTGGTATATTTGGGAAAAATAAAAGATTTGAGTCTCAGTGTTGAGTAGCAACAGGAATATGTATGTATTGCAGAGAAATCTGGGAAGTCCCAGTCCTTACTGAATGTTTGGGGAAATTAGGGAAAGGCTTCTTCCCACTCTGACCAGACTGAGACTCAGCCTAGGTGACTGATCTGGTGATTGGAGCATGAGTTGGATTTTAGTTTCAACTTGTTCCATCACCTGGGCGCACTTGTGCAGTGTATACAACCTAAGCAACTGTTCCTATAGCAACACTGTGAGGTTCAAAGGAAGCAAATAATTTTTCCACAGCTCTGCAGCTTCATTAGGAGCAGGGATATGTATCCAGAGTGAAGATTCTTAAGCAATGAATTTGGATAGTATTTTATGGGCTGTGTCAATCATCATTGATTTTCTAGAAGGAAACTAAATTGAATGCCCTATGACTATGGCAAACATGGAGAATAATTAGGAAGCCATTGCAGCAGTCCTGGTGAGATGACGAAAGCCCGAATTGGGGTAACGTCAGTGGAGTACTAAAAGGAGTGGGTGAGCACAATGCCTATTGTGTAGGTGGCATGCAAGGATTTGTAAGTTGGGTGAAGCGGGGTGGGCTGAGAAAAAAAGCCCACCTGGATGTAGGCCTGAAAGCCGCAGGTTAGTGCTGTTGGTTGCAGTTGTGGGAACCCATGGGAGTCCCTGGAGAGAGAAGTGATGGTAGGTCTGGAGAGCATGCCTGCATTTGAGCTGTAGGAGGAGAGGAGGGTCAGAGTGGAAATCCAAAAAGAGCCACTGGTGGTGGGAGGCTGGGCAAGAAGGGAGTAGGGTGTGGGTTGGAGTTTTGAAGAGGAAGTGGTCACAGAGTCAAATGGTCCCAGTGGAGGGCAGACGAGGATGGAGAGCATGCCACTTGAAAGGTTTCAATTACTTTTTAATTAGCAGCTCAAGTAGGACTCTGGAAATCAGAACTGAAGCGTCCAAGGAGTGGGTGTGCAGTGGGGGTGGTGAAGGCTGGACTTGGGCCTTTGGGCAGGAAGGAAGGGGAGGTGGAGGGGGGCAGCTGCACAGGAAAGTGAATGTAGGGGGAGGCTTCCATTAGGGCCTCTATGGAGACCAGTGGGGGAGCCCGTAGGCCCATACGAATGAGACGGGGCCGAAGCCTTTAAGAGGTAAGACTGCACTCAGGGCTGGAGGGATGGAGGACTCACACCCAGCATCTTTTTCTATAGGTAGAAAGGAAAAAACACCCTTCTCAGGGAGGATTAGTGGGGTGGGGGGAGGGAGAACATGGGTGAAAATCCTGGAAATTTTGCTTTGGGAAAGACGGGGTAGTGGCCCTTCAGATGGTGTCTGCTTCCTCAGAGGCGAGGAAAGGGGACCAGTGAAGCGGAATGAGAGATTCCTAGATGGATTTTCCAGCCAAATGGCAGGTCCAGGAAGACGCTGTGGGAACAATAAAGGCCACGAGTGGGGGGTGGCGGAGAAGGGTCTGTGGGGACCTGGCAGGCGTCCCCTGCAGCTGGGTAATGTGGCCCTGTGAATGCAAGACCTGAGAAGAGCGAACTGCTTTTATGTGGTTGGTAAAGAGAAGCTTCTGTTCCTCTTACCCTTCCATTTCCAGCGCCCCTCGGGCTGGGAGGCCCCAGCCGCAGCAGGTGCCCGCCAAGGTGTCTGGGCCGTGAAATGGCAGGAGCGGCCCGGTGTGCCAATGAGCGTTGTGCCCCTGCGGTGCCCAGTCACCGGTGGAGAAAACGGGTTTGGGGAGCGGGCGAAAGGGGGCACCTGGGAACCACCCCGGGTCCCTTGGCTGCGGGTGTGGGTGCCCACCGGCCTCCCCCCGTCACCCTCAAATGATCCCAGAGGCTCCTCTCGCCCAGGGCACGTGGAGATTCATCACTTTGCCCTCTCTGCGTCCCTCCTCGTCTCCAGCTGGTCCACGAGCACAGCCACAAGCCGCGGGAGGACGATCCCGACGATCCCCGATGACACCTGTCACGCAGGCGATGCCCGACCGGTACAGGGGACCTGGGGCTGGCCTCGATCTGGGCCTCCTGGAGCTCGGCCACCCCAGCTCTGTGATTGCTCTTCCTCGGAGGCTGTGGCTGCTGCCCCGGGCTGGATCTTTTTGCCCTAAGATTTTCTCTTTTGATTTTTTTTTTTTTTTTTAGTTCACTTTTCATTTCTGCCCTCCAATTCCACACCGGTCTGTTCTCTTTAGCCTCCTCACTACTCCCTGAACTCCGCCTCCACTTCTCTTCTCCTCTTTTTCCTTCTTATTTATTTTTATTTTTAAAACTTTTTAAGATTTTATTTATTTATTCATGAGAGATGCTGAGAGAGGCAGAGACACAGGCAGAGGGAGAAGCAGGCTCCATGCAGGGAGCCCGATGAGGGACTCGATCCCAGGACCCCGGGATCACGCCCCTGAGTCGAAGGCAGATGCTCAACCACTGAGCCACCCAGGTGTTTCTCTCTTCTTCTCTTTGAAGGCTGAAGACCTCTTCCCTGCCTGGAATCTGTCTTTACCCTCTTTGGCTTCTGGCTGAAACCTCTGTCTTGAAACCCATGACCTCACAAGGTGGCTGCTGATGTTCTCTTGCGCTCTTCTAACATGACAATTCATGAATCTCATTTTTAGTAATGGGTGTTCTCACTCTTACTCATTTTCCCTGTGTTGGATCACACATTTCCAAGACCAGTTGCGGGGTGTTATCTTCCTCATTGAATTTCCTGGGTGGTCCCCAGTGACACTCTTCCAGCAACTGCTCGCTTCCCGTAACACCTTCTCTGGATAAGATCTCTGGTTGTCTCTCCAGCTCCTGAACTCACACTTCCGCCCCCAGCTCTCTCTACCCTTCGAAACTTCTCTCGGGGCCACCAGCTTCTCTGGACTATCTGGAGGCTGCATTTTAGAATTTATATGCCTTGGATCGCCCCCCTTCCTCTCCCTCCGCCCCCCCAAATTCTATTTATTTGGCTGAAAAGCCAAATGACACACAGATGATGGCACCAGAAAGTGACAATTTCAAACACAGGGTATTGAACAGTGTAGGAGAATGACTCTGGATTTGAGGCCAAAGAGTCTGGTAGTTTTATTATGGAGATTACTAACTTTCCTTTTGGGAGGTGGGGGTTCATTTCTCCAGCTACATGACTTTCTCTGTGGGGTTTCTTTCTGCCCCTCCTACCGTCCCAAGGTGGCTGGAGCGGAATGATTCACAGAGTTGGTGAAGCCGTGACATCTCTGTGGTGCTGCTGGCCTTGGGGACGTGTGGCCCTCGGTGAAAATAAGCCTGCTGGGCGGGCGAAACCACTGCCATGGAAGCCAGGTGCAGTGTTAGAAACGTAGTGTTGAAAGGTCATCCACTGCCGGCTCCTGGGCCAACTCAGAAACCACATCCCTCTCGGTATGATACATAAGTGTAGATCAAGTAACCACTGTGCTCCATGGCCCCAAGTCAGACGGAGGGGGGTGGTGGCTGCTGCCAGCTGGAGGAGGCCACTGTGTGACCCCAGCCCGTCAAGTCTGCCAACACAGCCAGCCACGTCTGTATTAGTCAGCTCTGGCTGCCGTAACAAAATACTGCAGACCGGGTGGTCTGTTTATCTATAAACAGACTTTTATTTTTGGACAGTCCTGGCGACTGCAAGGCCAAGATCAAGATGCTGGCTGCTTTGGTTTCTCCAGAAGCCGATCTCCTTGACCTGCAGATGGCCCCCTTCCCACCGTGTCCTCATGGTCTCACGTAGCTTTTCCTCGGCATGCACCCATTCCTGATGTCTCTCTCCTAATGGTCACATTAGTCATATTGAGTTGGGGCCCAGCCACATGACATCATTTAACCTTAATTACCCCTTTCAAGGTCCTGTTTCCAAATACTGTCACATACCAAGGTGTCCTGGGGGTAGGATTTCAAGCTATGAATTGCTGGGGGGGGGAAAGTTTAACCAGAATACCATCTTTTTTTTTTTTTTAAGGTTTTATTTATTTATTCATGAGAGACAGAGAGACAGAGAGAGAGAGAGAGAGAGAGAGAGAGAGGCAGAGACACAGGCAGAAGGGGAAGCAGGCTCCAAGCAGGAGCCCGATGTGGGACTCGATCCCAGAACTCTAGGATCACGTCCTGAGCCAAACGCAGACGCTCAACCACTGAGCCACCCGGGTGCCTCGACCAGAATGCCACCTATTAGCAGAATCAAGAAGATGGACATACGTAGCAGAGTGGCACAGTGGGGGGAAAAGGCGAACCCAGGGGTTAAGAGATTGAAACCACCCTCTGCTATGGTTCCGCTTTACCTTGAGGACTGGAAGCTGAGTGAGACAAACCAGTCATGAAAGGACAAAAACTATATGATCCCACTTATATGAGGGACCTAGAAGTGTCAGTTGCATAGAGATAGAAATTAGAACAGTGGTTGCTGGGCACAGGGAAGGTGAACAGGAAGTTATTATCTAATGGGTACAGAATCTGGAGGTAAAATAATTCCGGGAGATGGATGGTGGTGATGGTGGTACAATAGCGTGAAAGTACTTAATACTACTGAACTGTATACCCGAAAGAGGCTCAAATGGGAAATTTTACTTTATGCATATTTTATCACAATGACAAGAAAAACAGTGTGAGCCGAGGCGACCAGGATTTCAGCTCCTGTCGCCTCTGCCCCACTCCTGCCCCGACCATTATTTTACTGTATCAAGCTGCAATTTATGTATTTATTTATTTTTAAAGATTTTTATTTATTTATTCATGAGAGACACAGAGAGGCAGAGACACAGGCAGAGAGAAGCAGACTCCCTGTGGGGAGCCCGATGTGGGCCTTGATCCCAGGACCCTAGGATCATGCCCATCTGTCTGAGGCAGACAGATGCTCAACCACTGAGCTGCCCAGGTGTCCCCAAGCTATAGTTTTTTGACCTACAAAAGCAGGATAATATTTCCTACTGTCTGATAAGGGAGATAACATAAGGGGTTAGTAAAGCCTTTGTCACATAATGAGCATTCAGCCAGTGACAGCTAATAATAGTTACAATAATAGAAGAATAGAAAATTCGATGTTCCAGGGTATGGCGGCATTTACTTTTGAGTGATTTGCTTCAAGATGGGGTCAGTGAGCAAGCACCACGTGGGCTCAGAGACTGAAGCCTCTGGGCCTGGGAGGCCCTCCAGAGAGTTTCAAAGGAGTCATATTTTCAGCATTCTCGATATTTCTTCATGCGTGTAGTCAAGTTAAGCAGATGCAGGAAGAACATGCTAGAATCACAAAAGCACTGTCAGTCCTTGTCTTGTTTCTCAGCTTCTGGCTACTATCACAGCTTGGGGTAGATCATTGAAAGCCCTGGCCCTGCTGCCGGCTGCTAGGCCAGTCCGGAGGCTGGTCATACATGGAACCTCGGCCTCAGGCTGGGCAAATGGGGGCCTTTGGAGCACCTCATCAGCCCAGACCTGGGCCTGGCTTTCCTGCTCCCCCACCCTGGGGTAGTGCACAACTTGAACCCTGAGCTGTTTTGTTATCCCAGGCCTAAGCTGATGCCTGTTACTGTCACCTCATCCAGAGTTCCCTAAAAGCTGGCCCAGGGTCTGGACACAATTCCCTCTTAGACATTTATTGGGATATAATAATATTTAATTGCTCATAATAAGAATGCAGCCCAGAGCTTCCCCTTGGTGCTAGAGGAGTGATTTCTAAACATGAGTTTAGAAATCTGTAGATTTGGGATCCCTGGGTGGCGCAGCGGTTTGGCGCCTGCCTTTGGCCCAGGGCGCGATCCTGGAGACCCGGGATCGAGTCCCACGTCGGGCTCCCGGTGCATGGAGCCTGCTTCTCCCTCTGCCTGTGTCTCTGCCTTTCTCTCTCTCTCTGTGACTATCATAAATAAATAAAAATTAAAAAAAAAAAAAAAAAGAAATCTGTAGATTTCTGTACCAAAGAGCATCTGTACCAAAGCTTGAGGATTTAGATTCTTTTGGCCACCCATATGTTTACATTTTAAAAAGGGGGGGGGGAAGGAAAATAGAAAAAGAGCAATAAGTGAAAAATAAAGTTTGAGGATTGTTATTCCAGAGGCCTACCAGCCTGGGGGAAGAAGAGTGGGGGCTGGGTTGCAGAGTCAGGCTTTTCTGAGATCTGTCTCACTGTTTGTCTTCATAAGAGTTGGCACCGCTGTGGGGAACCTAGGTAAGCACTGGTCGCTGGTTCCTCTCGTGCTCAGCCCTGCAGTGCTCGGGTCCATCCAAATTTCCAGCTTCCATTCAGGGCATGCTGAGCCCAGCTCTGCTCACTGGTCACAGATTGGCTGGTCCAGGGGAATCTCCAGGTTTCTCGGCCCTGCTTACCCTGCCTTCTCTCATCTGTCCACTGCTTTAGGCTTGTTGATGCCTCTGGCTTCACACTTCATTCACATTTTCCTTATTAACGTTTTTGGACCAGGTAACCTGGCTGGGACTATAAGGACAATTGCTTTAGTAGAGACTCTAGGAGGCTGCATTTGGGACTGAACCCCAAATACCACACCTAACAGCAACCCTGACAGCGTCTGCACAGCATGACAGGGCAGGTCCTGCAGGCCTTCCAGCCTCCTGTCCTCCTTGGGTCAGGAGTGGCTTCAGTACCTCGGGGTAAGAGGCCTTTCCCAGGTCCATTGACTTCCACTGCCAGGGATGAGGAGGGGACCCATGTGTTTGGAGTAAGACCATCTCTTCCCCTGCCTCCATTCCTCTTGGCCTGGCTCCCCGCTTTCCCATCTCCCTAGTTCAAGGCCTCACCTCCATCCACTGCCTTGAGACCTCAAGTCTCAGCCTCTCACGCTTTCACCCCGACCTGAGTCAGTTGCTGGAATACCACATACCCCAGATCTCCCTGTTTTCCACAGTCTGTTACCCATGCTTCCCAAAACCCCATGAATCTTCAATTCTGTTCCTTTCTCTTGCCCCTCCTTAACCCTTGAAGACCTTTCCTGGTTTCTCTGGAACTCATCCTCATCTCTGTTAAAGAAAAAAATGATTGAATGTCACTTGTTCAAGATGGTAAGGCAGACTTAATTCAGGACCGTCTGCAGTGGGGGAGTAGATGGCGTTCAGCCTCTAACACAGCAAGGGCAAGTGGGGCCTTAGAGCCAGGGAGTAGGGTAGGGGTCAGTGGGTGGAAAATTATTAAGAGGAAATTTCAGGATCCAGGGGGGTTCTGGCTAATCTTGTTGAAGGCAGGCATAAGGGGGCTCAGTCAGCATTCTGGGAAGGGTGCAGGGTGGCCAACGTGGATAGATTTTGAGGTGGTCAGATATTGAAGGCAGGGGGTTTCTTGTTAAATTGAGAAAGCTGGGTTCTTGCTAAAACTGGATTTCACAGGGCAGTGTACACACGGGCCCAGGAGAAGATTCTATGACTAGAGTTGGATGCAGCAAAGAGGCTTTCTCATGCTCAACGATGTACCCTGGCTCAGAAGCTCCTCTGTGATCTCACTAACCAGCTGGAAGATGCAAATCAAAACCATGTTGAGCTATCACTTCACTCCTACTGTGATGACCACTACCCAAAACAACAAAAAAAGATGATGTGTGTTGGCATAAATTGGAACCCCATGCCTATTGGTGGGAATGTGAGATGGTATAAGGCCACTGTGGAAAATGGAATGAAAGTTCCAAAATTAAAAATAGTTTCAAGCCTTAGGTCAAGTCAATAGGCTGATAAACTCCTCTAAATTTATATTTCGGGCCTGGACTTCTCCCCTGAGATCCAAACTGTCTACTCAACATTGCCACTTGGATATTTATTTATTTTTAAAGATTTTATTTATTTATTCATGACAGACATACAGAGAGAGGCAGAGATATAGGCAAAGGGCAAAGCAGGCTCCTTGTGGGGAGCCCAAAGTGTGAGCCTGGGATCACCCCCTGAGCCAAAGGCAGATGCTCAACCACTGAGCCACCCAGGTGTCTCACCACTTGATATTTAATTAATACTTCAGACTTAACATATTTAGAACAGCCCCTCTCCAAATCTCCCCTCCCTACAGCCCTTCTTACCTCCTTGGAGGCTGTTCCATCTTTTCAAGTGCTCGGGCTAAGAGTGTAGGGTCTCCCTTCCCTTCTTTCTTGCCCTCACACAAAGACCCAGTCCAATGGCATATCTTGTTGGTTTACTTTCATGTTCTATCTGGAATGGAACCACTTCTCGTGACCCCCACCACATCACCCAGATCCCAGTCTGCCATCTAGATGACTACAGTCCCCAGCTGCTGGTCCTGCTTCCACTCTTGACCCCTCCCTAAGCTATCGGGCAAAGTAGCAATTTTAATACCTGGTTGAGATTTTATTTATTTATTTATTTATTTATTTATTTATTTATTTATTGAGATTTTAGATAACACTCCTCAAGCCTCTAAAGCCTTGCCGTCCCAACCGTAAAAGCTAAATGAAGTCCTTAGGGTAGCCAGCAAGACCTCCCATTGTGCTTCGGTCAGCTTGTGATACACTTCCTGCTTTTCTTTTCCTCCCTGCCCCCTTCCTTTCTGCTCCAGCCTCACTGGACTCCTCCCTGTGGCTTGAACATTCTGAGTCCCCTAGCATCAAGGCTTTTGCATATGCTGTTCCTCCTGCCTGGAGTGCTATTCCCCCCGCTATCCTTGTGGCTTACTTCCTTATTTTCTCTGGTCTTGCTCAAATGTCATCTTCTCAGTGGGGTCTCCTCTGGCTCTTGTATCTAAAATGAATCATCTTCCCCTAGGTTCAACACACACACACACACACACACACACACTCCCTATTTCTTTTTCACTGCTTAATACTCATTTCACTCCTTAGTACTCATCACTTTCCAAAATCCAATTATCTTATTTATTCATGGTTTCCACTAATCTGTGAGGGTGGAGGGGTTTGTGTCTTATTCACTAGACACACCCTAGAATGGTGCCTGGCCTTCAGTAAGTTTTGATGAATGAATAGGTAGAAAGATGGATGGATGGATGGATGGTCATTAACTTGCTACCCATGCACCAGATCTGAACTTCATCACCAGATTTTTGTTTGGACACCTGAACAAAGGATAAGGATGCTACCTGCACCATGGTTAGTGGAATGCTACTAATTAAGTATCAAAACAGAAATTTATTTAGGCTGGAATCACAGGCAGAGTCCTGAAAATAGTTATTGCCTCTTTGCCCCTCATCCAAGTCCTTCACAAACCAAGATTCACATACCTCTGAGTCACCTGCTACTTCCTTATTTTACCTCCCCGCTCACTTTTTCTCCCACTGCTACCCTCCTCCCCAGGCCAGCTCTTTTCACTGTGAGCTCTGGATCTCTGTCCAGAGAATGACTCATTCATTCATTCATCCCACACATTACCTATTGAGCTCCTATTTCGTGGGGTTACAATAATGAAGATACGACATACATTTCCTAGCCTCTTGGAGCTCTCAGTCTAGAAAAAAGATTTTGAACAAATTACGCATTTGAAGGGTGATGGAATAGGGAAAATATCCCAAGCTATACAGAAGAGGAAATAGTCTGAGTCTTGATTCCTCTGGAAATCGTTTAAGCTGAATGCTAAGGATCCGAGGAAGGACCTAGTTGTGAGGTGCTGGGGGAATGGGAGAGAGGGCAGAAAGAGTGGTTACTGTTCCACTGTTGATACACTGCCTTCACCCCTGAATTCTTTAGAGAACATTCTTTATAGCTCTTGGACTTAGCTTATACCTTATAGCTTATACGTATACTTATCTCCTCTGAGTACACCCTGTTTCCTGTGGGGGCTTCTTCATCTTCCCCTTTTCATGTCTCTAAGAGGAGAAGATGGTGGTCTTTTGTATTCAAATGGCAATTGCTGTTTGCAAGCAACCAACCACAAGTCGAACTGAGCATTCTCATTCTCACTTCTCCTAGCCTTTCTTTCCAGCCTGCAGTGTGCTGCCCATGCCATCCTCAACACCTCTGAAATCACTTTCAATAATGTCATTAGTGACTACAGTGGTGGCTAATGGAAACCTTCCCATCCTTCTCCATCTTTCCCTCCCTGTGTGAGTGCCATTCCCCCTCTTGCCCACCAGGAAGGAGTTCAAGCTCCCCAGGGCTCTGTCTTTGCCCTTGCATTCTTGCTCTGTGCTCTCTTCCTGAGTGACCCCAATCATCCCCATGACTTGACTACAATTTGTACTTCAAGAAAATCCAAGTTCAGAGATCTAGCCCATAATTTCACTGATTTATATTTCTAACATCTCCATGTCAAGACAGCACCTCAAAATTAGCACGTCCAAAGGTGAAACTACCATTCCTTTCCACTAACTGGTCTTCTTCCAATATTTGGTATCTCTGTGAATAGTTCTCCACCATTCCACCTTGCTTGAGGGGTATCCCCCAAAATCCTCCCCTCTTTTCCTTCCAATGCAAAATAAATAAATAAACCTAATTGATTCTGCTCTTAAACGTTCTCCTCCTTCTTACTCCATTCTAAAACTAATTTTATACATTTGAGCCTTTTCTACTACTTGGTGGGAGTGATTGTAGGAGCCTTCTAACTGGTATCTTTCCTTCTCATTGGTCACCTCTGATCCTTTATGCTGTTAACCATAAAAAATTAGAACCTAAACTGACTCTTGTATTTAATTACAATGAAGATTGGTTTCTTAGCACTATGGGATGAAGTGAGAACTCTTCCCTATTTCTCTTTTCTTTATCTACATTTATTCCCTCTGCACACTTCTTTCTTTCTTTTTATTTCTTAAAAGATTATTTATTTATTCATGAGAGACGGGAAGAGAGAGAGAGAGAGAGGCAGAGACACAGGCAGAGGGAGAAGCAGGCTCCATTCAGGGAGCCCACTCAATGAGGGACTCGATCCCGGGACTCCAGGATCACACCCTGAGCCAAGGGCAGACATTCAACTGTTGAGCCACCCAGGTGTCCCTGCACACCTCTTTCTCTTCAACTATAATCCCTTGGGTCACTGTTATTCCTTGAATATTCTACTGAGTAGAATAAACCCAGAAATAAATAATGCAATAGATATGTACCCTCTGTAAAACATTTAAAATCAAATTAAAAGGAAAAAGCTTAAATTCTGTTTATGTATTTCTCTTAGATAACCTATGTTTAGGGCACCTGGGTGGCTCAGTCGGTTAAGTATTTGCCTTCAGCTTAGGTCATGATCCCAGGATCCTGAGATTGAGTCCTGCGTCAGGATCTCCACTAAGTGGGGAGTCTGCTTCTCCCTCAACCCCTCTCCCCTGCTCATTCTCTCTCTGTCTCATGTTCACCATCTTTCTTTTAAATAAATTTTTAAAAATCTTTAAAAAAAATTAGTCTTTAGATAACCTACTTTTAAAGAATTGGGAGCCATTCCTGAACATGCTAGAATTTTATTTGAGGATGCTATCAGGTAAGAGCGCTCAAATTGCTACCTGCCTCATTCCCAATATACTGTTTTCTTCATGTATCTTTTTATGTTGTATTCTTTGTCATATACTTTCTATATGTAGTTGTGATGTTTTGTCATTTTAACAAAAGATGACAATTCAACTAAGTTTTAAATTTTGTTTTAAAAAACAGTAAATTAATTTTTCAACATTTCTTTCAGTAATTAATTCATCTGTAACATCTTCTTTGCTTTGTACTTTATTCTAAGCATGTAAAATATCTTCTTACAGCATTGGGTCAATGTATTATTATTTTCAAGCATTTTGTGTTGAAGAAAATTCAGAAAATGCTGACCTAGAGAACTCTGAGACCCTCTGTCATTTCCAGAAACATGTTAACTTTTTGCTTCCAAAAGCATTTCTTGAATAGTCTATTCTGTGGGGTACATATTTATACTTCTCTAAGCATAGGTGTTTTTCTTCAGACATCTTATCTGTCTCTGCAAATGCTGTCAATACATCTGTCTTGGGATCCCTGGGTGGCGCAGCAGTTTGGCGCCTGCCTTTGGCCCAGGGCGCGATCCTGGAGACCCGGGATCGAATCCCACATCAGGCTCCTGGCGCATGGAGCCTGCTTCTCCCTCCGCCTGTGTCTCTGCCTCTCTCTCTCTCTCTCTGTGACTATCATAAATAAATAAAAAATAAAAAAAAAAAATTTAAAAAAAAATAAAAAAAAAATACATCTGTCTTGCCACAGAAAGTTCTAGAGAGCAGGAAACTTACATGTGGTGTATTTTCATAACATGTCTAGATCGGTGATCTACTCAGGGTTACTGGGCATCAGTTACAAACATGGCCAACATGGTGCAGATAATGTTACTGGTTAGACAATCAATACCCTATTTCCTTATTCTATAACCAAAGGCACTTACTTAAAAGACAGGTGAGAAGTAGACAGTAAACACAAAGATTTGGGAGACAGTGTCAATCATAAGAGCAGAATTTGGAGTCCAGATGATTGAGCTTTGGCTCAATCCTTGCTTTTCTACTTAATGATGTGACTGCTACCTCTAAGTGCCTCCATTTCCTACACCAGAATGGTGTTAATCTCTGTTTCTTAATCTCAGAATTGTCTTTAGCATACAAATGTGCTAATATATTATAAAGACTTAGCTCAGGGCCTGGAACATAGAAAGTTTTCAAAAAAATGGCAGCCACTCTCAGGCAAGTGTTAACATCCTCTTTCTCCTTTGATTTCTTTTGTAAGAAGCTGCAGAATTCTCTTTGTGTTTAACTAGCATATGTAGAAATATCGAGTGCCTTGATTTCAACAGCTACGGTGTGATCACAGTGAAAATGTTAATTCCTCCCTTGGGGCTCTGTTGAATATTCAGGTGTAGCTTAAGAGCCAACATCTCTGGTTCTATAGGAGATGCTCCCAATGGCTGTGGATCTTCTCAACTTTCCCTGGAAGGCACATGTCATAGTGATCAACGTGCTGATGGCACCGCATATCAGCTAAACTCTTGTCTTCATATTACAGGCTTTCAGACTCTAAAGAAGGTAGCAGGAAGTCACTCGTTCAATTCCCTGGTTCTTAGAAAGACTACTTCCATAGGTGTGGAGATTGGAAAGTGGACATGAGAGACATCTATACTCCTCAGACTTCTCTTCTTTGCAAGTTCTCAGATAAGATGGAATCCGTTGAAAGATTGACCTAGTAGTAAATCTCTAAAACTGACTCCTCTAGTTGAACATTGGAAATTAAGAAATTAAGGCATTATTTCTTAATGTTGGAAATTAAGAAATGAGGGCAGCCTTTTTGTCCATTTAAATCTTTTTTAAAAAGTTTCAATTATATTGTTCTGTGAAGACAGTGACTGCCAACTCATCTAGGTTTCATACCTCAGAGTACACTCAAGTGACCTCACTCAAGAAAAAAAAAAAGGTCTGTTCCAAGATAACTACTCATTTTCTGAAGGAAGTGGGGCTGGAAACATTTTGGGAATTAAAAAAGTAAGAAAGAAAGAAAGAAAGAAAGAAAGAAAGAAAGAAAGAAAGAAAGAAAGAAAGAAAAGCAAGCCATACACTATTACATATAAAAGAGTAGTTACTATTTGTGGTACTTTTATTATGGACCAAGCATTTTATATTTATATTTTCTCATGCAATATTACAATAACCTTAGGAAATTGTAATAGTTACCTCCATCTTACAGATAAGGAAACTGAGGTTTGGAGATGTTAAATATTTGAGGTTTGGAGATGCTAAATGACTTGCCCAAGATTATATTGCTGGTAAGCAGTAGGGGAGTTTCATGTACGAGTTGTCTGGCCTCAGAAGTCTGTTCCTAACCGCTGTGCTTATCTGGTTTCTGGGTCCTTATGTGGTCATCTGAGGCCTTGAGTTCCTTAAGACATTTCCTGTTAGATTTTGCAGGGTATGCTCTCCCTCGAGGTAACAAATCGGTTGGGCAGTTTGCTGATATGATGTGATCTGGGGATGTGATATAATGGAATTTGCATAGATGGTGGGGACATTTAAAAAAATCCGAAAAGGGAAAAAAAAAAGCCAAAAAAAAAAAAAAAGGCTCTAAAAGAAGTTTTAACTGTATTAGTAAAACAGCTTGGAATTGTCTTGGAATTTCTTGTTTGGTAAACATAACAGAAGCATCATTACCAGCTCACATAGCTGGCACTACATCTAGTGCCTGGGCCCTGCAAGAGGACACATTCGTGTAGGAGGGCTTTGTGTCCATTCTTAAGTTCAGTGAAAATCACTATTAGATGAAAAACATCACTATTAGATGAGATCAATTCCTAAAAGCCCTCTTCTTTACTAGGAAAGGAAAGATATAGATATCCATATCTCTATCTATCTATCTATCTATCTATATTTATTTATTTTACACATACAGAGAGAGAGAGAGAGAGTCAAACAGCCCCAGTGGGGTTTAAAGTTCTTGTTTTGGAGCACCTGGGTGGCTCTGTGGTTAAGCATCTGCTTTTGGCTCAGGGTGTAATCCCAGGGTCCTGGGATTGAGTCCTGCATTGGGGTCCCTGCAGGGAGCCTGCTTCTCCCTCTGCCTACATCTCTGCCTCTCTCTCTGTCTCTCATGAAAAAAGAAATAAAATCCTAAAAAAAACACCTCTATAAATTCTTGTTTTATTTTTGGAGTGCATGCATCATGGAATTCTTGTATTTGAAGGGGCTGATGGTGTAATCTAAGGAATTTATTCTTCACGCAAGTACATATTGTGCTAAAACAGACTAACCTTCCTGGAGTTACTTTGTAGATGGACGCTCTCCAGGGCAGCAGTACCATCTGTGTGGCGTGCTGGGACCTCTTGGGGATTCATTTCCTCATCCCTGGATCTTTCTTTGAAGACGTCATCCCCCTATCCTCTTGGCATGCTTACCAGGAGGACATTCCATGACTGTTTCTGTGTTCTCTGGTACCATGAAACCCTTCAAAAAATTTTAAAATATTCTACTCTGACCCCCAGATCTGTCTACATGTGTGTAAACCATGTTGTCTGTATCTAGATGAGGATTTCCCAGACGTGACGTGGTCCCCATCTTGAGTTTAAGAGAGCACTTCCTGGCAGTTCTGAACTCTGGGATCCCTCCCAGGTGGCCGTCCTAGTCTACTCCTGGATCCTCCATTTCTCCCCTTCATAGTTGTCTCTGGGTCAAGGCCATGTCCTGGTCTTCAGGAATAGTTAGATCCAGTGCATCTCCCTCCCCTTTTATAAAGGTCTATCCTCTCCTTTAAGGTCATTACTTCCTAGCAAAATTCCTCTCTTCTCCAGCTTGATATTCATATGTTCTCCTTCATCTAAAAAACCAAAGTTTGAACACTACTCTTGTGACTTACAGAACCAACACTTGTTTTGTTTGTTTGTTTCTTGAAACAAATACCGTTCTTCTTCAGCGCCACATCAACAGCAAATCTTTTGAGATGTCCTTTAGGTTCTTGTGGAAGTTTTGTTTGTCTGTTTGTTTTAATCTCAATTCAAAAAGGTGGCTGATTTACTATGTGATAAGATCACCCATCCCTTTTATGAAAATTATCTGATAAAAATCAGCCACCGCTAGTGGTTGAGCCTATGGCCTGGGTCCCACAAACTTCATCAGACTTTGTGTAACTGTGGATCCAGAATGAACATAAAGCTTTGAAGCAGAGGGTCTTTATGCTTCAGGGCTTGTGTGCAGGCCTCTCGAACCTGAAGGTAGCCCAGTCATCAGAAAGTTCTGCGTGTGTTTTATAAAAAGGAACAGAATGTGGGCAGCAAATCTAGTACTCCCACTGCCCACCCCCTGCCCTGTCCTAGTAATGATCCCAGAACAAAAAGTCTCAGGCACATGTGCCCTGGAATGTTTTCAATTTATACTTCTAGATTTGAAACAGAATGAAGGGGAGGAAAATAGATGGGTTTCTGCCTAAAGTCCCACACACTTGAGATCTCCTAGTCATGGCCTTCCAGTCTCTGGGGGCCCTAATCTTTAAGGCACCCACCCATCATGCTGTTTTTGAAGCCTGCAGATTCACCTGAAGTTGAGAGGTGAGGTCTTGCTAAAGGATCAGATTTCCAGGAATCCACCTATCCAGAGCACCCGGAATCCACTCAGCTGAATGCTGAAGCCAAGTGGCTGCCGCCAGAAGTCTGGGGGTTTGGTTTCTTGGTGTCGGACTTTGCCTCTCAGAGGTCACTACTGTTGCTAGCCTGGTAGTTTCCTGAAAAACACAGTGTGTGCTGGACATTTGGGAATGTTATCCCACAGACCTCCTCCTAGGTAGGTTCTATGTGGTGGATAACAAGACACCAATGACCCAAAGCTCTCTCGGCGAGAAGGCTGGGTTCAGAGGAGGGTATCTTTTTCTCCAGGACATGGTGAGCACAGTGCCACAGTTACCATTTAGAGGAAAGCTTCCAACCACATGTGAGGAAGTTCAGAGGCCGAGGATGCTGAGAAAGAGTCACAGACTAGTAGGCCTCTTGGTAAGGCTAACAAAAGATTTTCTCCTTTTCTTCGCATTTCCTTATCTATGCTTCTTCCTCCAGGCCAATTAGCTATTTTCTGGGGTCTTTGCAAGGTGACGTGACATTGGTCTATAATGTACCATGAGAGCTGAGCTCTGAGAACATGCACTTCATCCTCCTTATTCACTGATCCTGGATTTGTGATTTTTTCCTATTTGCTAAACTTTATTTGCAATCCTGAACCCAATACTCCTGGTGCTGTAGCAGAATTCGTGGACATGCACAGAGCAGCACAAATCTGATTCATCCAATGTGCATGTTCCCACTTGATGTGGAACAAGGCAATGCTCTGCCTTCTTTCAACTCTTATTGCACACAAGGGTCCTTTTGGCGGTCTAGGGTAGTGCCAAGATTTTTTACATTTTTGTGCTTTTTGTTGGTGATTTCATGGCTTAAATTGACCTCTAAGCCTGATGTTGAAGTTGGCTAGTGTCCTGGCACAAGAAGTATTTGCAAATCAGTGCTCGCGTGACTTGATAGAACATAATTACTGGGAATAATGAAAATCATTTGTATTTGATTGGGATATGAGTTGTAGTGGCTGAGATTTGTTTTTTAAATTTTATGAGCATCAGTGGGGTTGGTGATGTAAAAATGCTATATGGCCTAAGTGCATTTTGGGAAAATAGGATGCATGAAGGATACCACTGGATGAAATAAATTGTATGTATGTGTATGTGTGTGTGTGTGGGGGGGGGGGGCGGGTATCAGATAGGAAAGAACCAAATGGATACTATAGGAATCCAGGACTCCCCTGGCTAAGTATCAGGATAAAAAAAAAGTAAGTAAAAAATGATTTGGATTTTTGGTCTTTACTTCAGGGTAAATTGACCTGAAGGTCAATTTCTTCTTGAGATTGTAATAATGGAAACCAGTATAAATTGGGAACTTTTTTGGTTGTTGGAGTTGGGATATTGTTGTATTATCATTCTGACTTACTGAGTATTTCTTCTGATCTATATGGATCTTGCATTTGGCCTAACTTAAGGCTAGAAGGAGATTAAGTTACGCCATGAGTTTTTGTTCTCGGTTGAGAAATGTATTGGATGTATTGTGCCGACCCCTATCCTATTTGAGTGCCCAAACCGATCTTCTTTCTCCTAAGAACAGAGTGTACTGGAACAGTCTCAAAACAGGAAGCAACACTTCCCTGATCAACCACATATCTCTTCTTCCCAAGAAGATATCAAAAGTGTAAGTCACATGCTTGCTTGCTAAGTCTGAGGAGTTAAGAGAAACTCATAACCAGGGAAGGTTAGAAATTCTCTATCTTCCCTTCTTCATGTTCCCCTTAAGGGACTTCTGTTACTGATGAGATTGGAGTCTGACTTTCACGCAGCCCCTTATTGAGAGGATGGACCTGTGGCCCTGAAATTCTATCAGGTGGGATTACTCTTTATCTCCCATCTGTCCCCTCCTTCTTATCCTTAATTCTTTCCTTCTTTTTAGATAGCAGACTTTCCTTGCTCACAGAGTCAGGAGGGTAAATCATAGTCTTATGGTTCCAAGACTTGTGTTAAGGAAGGAGGTGGGCTAAAAACAATAGTAATTGAATTAAAAATGGCCAGAGGAGCAGAACAGATTTTTTTTTCTTAAAGAAGACATATGAATGGCCAATAGGTACATGAAAACATGCTCAATATCACTAATCATCAAGGAAATGCAAATAGAAACCACCTCACACCTGGAAGAGTAACTATTATCAAAGAGACAAGAGAGAACAAGTGTTGCTGAGGATGTGGAGAAGAGGGAGCCCTCAAGCACTGTTGGTGGGAGTGTAAATTGGTGCATCCACTGTGGAAAATAGTATGGAGCTTCTTCAAAAAGTTAAAAATGGAATAACCATATGATCCCACAGTCCCACATCTGGGTATATATTTAAAGGAAATGAAATCACTACCTTTAAAAGATTCCTGCACCCTCATCTTCATTGCAGCATTATTTACAATAGCCAAGGTGTGGAAACAACCTAAGCGTCCATCTATCTAGATGAACGGATAAAAAAATATGTGGTATATGTATCACACATACAGCCACAGAGAAAAGGTGATGCTGCCATTTGTAACAACATGGTTGGACCTTGAGGCATTTTGCTTAGTGAAACAAGTCAAACAGAGAAAAATAAATACTGTACGATATCATTCATATGTAGAATCTAAAAATGTTGAATTCATAGAAATAGATTAGAATGGTAGTTTCCAGAGCCTGAGGGAAATGAGGAGACATTGGTCAGAGTACAAACTTCCAGATATAAAATGAGGAAATTCTGGGGGTCTAATAATATACCACATGGTGACTATAGTTAAAAATACCACATTGTAGGGGCTCAATCCACTGAGTGTCCAACTCTTGGTTTCGGCTCAGGTCATGATCTCAGGGTTGTGGGATCAAGCCCCACACTGGACTCTGTGCTCAATGTGGAGTCTGCTGGAGATTCTTTCTCCCTCTGCCCCTCCCTCTTCTCATTCTCTCTCTCTCTTTCTCATAAATAGATATACATATATAACCTTTTTAAAAATACTGTAGTGTATAATTGAAAGTAGGCAAGAAAGTAAATTTCAATTGTTCTCACTATATACACACAAAAGAAGAAGGTAATTATGTGAGGTGATGGATTTGCTCTTGTAGTAACCTTGTGGTAATCACTGAGCAGTAGATATGTGTACAAATCAGCATGTTGTACACCCTAAATGTGCATAATGTTACATGTTAATTATATCTCAGTAAGGCTGGAAAAAATCTTCTAGAACATTCTGGAAGCCTCTTGTTCACTACTATCCATAAGCTATCCCTTTGTTCCTGTCATGTCTGGCTGTGGCTGCTTTTTACATACATTTCAGCCCTTTTCAATCAAAGGGAATGCAATTCTGAAGGTGTCTCTTTACTTTCTTACCTAAACATCTGCCTCTGCTGTGTCATCCTCACCCTTTGGTTTCAGTCTGATTCTACTCACCATCAGCAATTAACTGAGACAATCTGTGCAAGTCATTGGATACATGTGACTGTTTTGAAGTGGTGCATGTAAATGAAGCTTGGGAGCAGGCTGCCTGGGTTCATGTCCCAGCTCTAGTTTTTACTAGCCTGCTAGAGATTCTTTCCTTTTTCTTTCTGTGACTTTGGGGAAATTCTTTAACCTCTGTTTCAGATTCCTCATCCTATGAAGTGCCTGCAGTGCCTACTTCCTAGGGCTGCTTTGAAAAGACATGTATCATAGCTATAAAGTGCTCAGCAAAGTGTCTGCCCCATGGCAACTGCTCCTACGTGTAGCTCTTATTAGTATGTTTAAGCAGAACAGGTAACTCTTCTTGACATCTTCTCATCAGAGGAAAACAACTGATGAATGGTTCTATCTTCAGTAATGACAAAGGTTTTTTTTTTTTCTTTCTTTTTTTTTAAATAAGCATGCTTGTTTTTTGCACAACTATTTTGGGCATCTACTATGTGTCAGACAATATGTACTTGATATAGTCTTCATATAATACTTTGGAAAATCTGTTGAAAGTTTCCACAGGTAAATTATTCCAATAACTCCAATGGCTGGTGGGTCAAACCAAGAGGTCAATATATGGTTTCATTAATAGCACATGTTTTTTTCCCCCCCCAAAGTAGCCATTGCTTCACTGGCAATAGCAGTTGAGTTAATCCTTATACAATGCGCAAATGCACAGTAGGACCATTCACCTTAATTTTAAATCTTTAAAAATTTATGTGGAATGTTTTTATAACCAAATTTGAGTCTATAAGATCACCATGCAGTAGCGTCGTGTTGCATTCACAATGATACTGCAAATATGACAATCACCAGAAACACCTTTCTCAGAATTGTCTAATGGTGGTACATCCTGGTCTTGCCCATTTTGTGCATGAACATGATCACCTCTGAAAGTGTTAGGAGCTATATAAAGCTATATAGAGAAAACAAGGTTGTGTTTTCTCAAGGTGGGCCTTCTTTTGACAGATGCTACATCTCCATATTGTTTAATGCACAGGCAAAATGGCAGGGCTATGTGTCACAACCTGAGGAGGTGTTGGTGGGTCTTAACTGATCCATACATTAAAATGTTCTGGGTCAGGCATTCCTTTTGAGAGCTCTTTGTAACAAATAGGTCTCTAAGAGATAACTACCTACATAAAACTAATAATGTAAAAGATGCAAAGGAGCAAAAGTTGGACCATATCACCTTCTAACATACATTATTAGTAAGTCATATTTTGTAGAAATTTTGGAATTTGTATGGCATATCCTAATGAATTCACTGAGATTAAATTATAGGCCTACTTACATTTCATCCAATGTTCTTACCAAGATTGCATTTGACCTGCAATTAGGGCTGCTAGTTCTATCCTGTAACAGAGAGCAAAACAAATGACAAAATAGCAAATAGCACCAATCAACCTCTGAATTCCTGCAAGAATCTGGATGGAGATTCAGAATTCTTCTTAACACAGCAGTCTAGGGAACCACCAAAGGATCAGATGTGATAACAAGTTGGAATCTATTAGTCATTCTTAATTTTCTAGAGTCTTCCCCTTTCTATTTTAATCAGCCTATCACATTGCAGGATAGTAACATATCAAGAAGATGACTTTGGGGAACTATTATCAGGGAGCCTGATGTGTGGGTCCTAGATCCACACAGGTGTATCCTTGGATCTGGGTTATTGCTGTGAAAATGGAGATTCATGCTATCCAGGTGACTGCAGGAGACTGCTTTGGAAGTGTGTGCCCATGAGAAGCAAAAAGGCAGAGATAAGTGCAGGAAGCCAGAAGGTAGCAAAAAAGCAGAAGGTGACGTCAGAATTTGAGATATAGGGAACTAGAAATAGAGAAGAGCCGGTGGCAAGAAGAGTATATAGGACAAATTTAATTTAACTTTGGGTATGGGACATTGTTTGCTTCAGCAACAAGCTCATCTGCATTTGGCCTCGGAAACAGCCAGAAATCCTTGGGCACAGGAAGAAACACCTGGGATGGAGATGTGCATGTAGGTCGCCATCCTACAGGCAGGTGTGCAATCTCGAGGTAAGTGAGGCTGTGAGGGAGACAGAGGGCCCAGACTGAGTCATGAGGATGCCCGCAGGTGGGTGGTGGGTGGAGGAAGACCGTTAAATTAAGCACAGAAGAGGGTTTTCTGAGAGGTATATGTTTGCTGAGAAATATAAAATGTAAACAAAGAGGTGCCTCTCTTTAGTAAGAGAAATTATAGAAGCAGAGTGATTAAAAGTGCCAGTAGTGGCACTCACTCACTGGCTTTGAACACACTGAGGTCATCGGTGACTGCAGAATGAAAGTCTCAGGTCTCTTTCCACCTCCATTTCAGACAGGCTTTTCCCCACGATGCACCCATGACTCTATGGAAAAAAGATCTCATGATCGACAATAATCACCTCCCTGCACTAGATCCTCAGACCTCTTCTCATCTAGTCTGTCATCAGCATCTGACACTGTTGACCACTCACCTTCCTAACTCCTCTTTTTTCTGCGATTTTGATGTGCAAGCTACTCTTTGTTTTCTATTAACTCTGGAACTGCTCTCCTGTCTCCTCTTCACACTGCTAACGTTGAAGTTGCTCAAAGATTTATGCTTGTCGCTCTTTCCTTTTCACTGGATATTCCCTCTCTGATCCCACCTGCATCTATGATTTCAATGACCACTGAAATGGTAACAACTCGCATAGCCAGTCCCAGTATCTCTGTTGAGTCCATGCATTTAGCTGCTTACTTGACTTTCATATGAATGTCTCAAAGTCCCTCCCAACTCAGCATTTCCAAAACCAGATTCAAGTTCTCTACCCCACAAACCAGATTATGGATGCCCCAGTCCTTTTCCTGTGTTCCACAGCTTAGTAAGTGGCACCACCATCTGTTCTGCTGCACAATCTAGAAGCCTCTACTTTTTCTTCATATCCATTCAATCACCAGGTTCTGCTAATGTAACCTCTTTAGTACTTTTCTCTACCTCAGCTACCACCACATCAGTTTAAGCTACCCTCATCTGCCACTATCTCTACTGAAATGATGTTATTTTTGATTTCACTATTTTAAACATTTCCTCTACCTGAAGCTCTTCGATATATCTCCTATTGACAAGTGAAGTCTATGTTCTGTGCCGTTGAAATTGGCTGCACTAGGGACTGCCCTGACCAATAAAGTCTCATTAAAATAGCACTGTGTTACATCAGAGTCGAGTCCTAAAAGGCAGTGCAACTTTATCTTGCTTGCTAGAATGCTCATGTTAGAGCCCTGAGATGCTCAGATCCCCATGCTTTTAGGAAATCAAGGCATATGTAGGCATTTTGGTTGGCAGTTCTCATTTCTGTGCTATCTCAGCTAAAGCCTAGACAAGTGAGCAATCAAGTCATTTGGATGGTTCTAGACCCTGGCCAGGGTCAATTCACTTCCAGTTTTTAGTCTTTCCAGCAAAAATCCTAGGCCACATAGAATAGTGGCAAGTCATGCCTGTCCTTCCTTTGCCTTCTACTCTCTCCACCTTCCACCTCACCCCTATCTGTCCAAGTTGTAGAAGCACTAAGTCAATCAGCATAATAAAAAGATTGTTCTAAGGCATGAAAGGGACAGCATAGGGAATATAGTCAATGGCATCATAATCACATTATT
Source organism: Vulpes lagopus (assembly GCF_018345385.1). Taxonomy (NCBI): domain Eukaryota; kingdom Metazoa; phylum Chordata; class Mammalia; order Carnivora; family Canidae; genus Vulpes; species Vulpes lagopus. The sequence continues at coordinate 24,603,376 of NC_054828.1, read as the reverse complement.
GGTAAGAAATGTCGGGAGTGTAGCCTCATGTACAGACTTATCAAATCACCATGTTGTGCACCTAAAACTAATGTTATATGTCAATTATATTTTGATTAAAAAAAGCTGAGAAATTTGGGGGTACTTTGTTGAGCAGCAATAGTAACTGAAACACTGAGATATCCCATCTGTGCCTGCACTTTGCTACTTTGCTCTTGGCTTTGCAGAACCACACTGGTCTCCTTACTTAAAACTGCTGTGTCTCACTGCTCTTAGGCTAAAGATGGAAATTCTTTGGCTTTTAAGATTTATTTATTTATTTTAGAGAAAGGAGCAAGAATGTGTGAACCAGTGGGAGGTTGCCAAGGGAGAGGGAGGGAGGGAGAGGGAGGGAGAGAGTCCTCAGGTAGTCTCCCTGCTAAGCACAACGCCTGATGTGGGGCTCGATCCCAGGACCCTGAGATCATGACCTGAACCAGAATCAGGAGTCACCTGGTTCACTGGTGGAATCACCTGGCCACTCCTAAAGATGGAAACTCTTAATGTGACCTCAAGGACGGAACCAGGCATCTCCACCCTCATCTTGTGGCGCACACACAGCCTCTGTCCTCTGATTTCAGTTCTCTATGTTCCCCACCCTCCTTCCTGCCATGGTGCCTCTGTTCAGTTTCCTTTGCCTGCTCTATTCTTCCTCCCTCTCTTCACCAGAAAAGGGCAATTCATGCTGTCTGTCACATAGCAGTCATGCTTCCTCGGGGAGACCTCCCTTGGCTGCACAACTCTAGGTCACATTTCCTCATTGCATGCTGTCACTGATCCCACGTACCTCTCGGCAGGACAGTTACCACTGTCAGAGAGTTTGCACTTTCTTTGGAAGGCAGTAGGAAGCCACTGAATGATTTTAAGCAATTGGCAATGAGATGTAAAATATATTTAAGTGAAGCATGGATACATTTTCCATATTTTGTTGTGGTTGTTTGTTTTTGTTTTTGGTAAATATTTCATTGGTGTCTGTTTCTTGCATTAGACTGTCAGCTTGACTCGGGCAGAGACCATGTCTGTTTTTGCTTCCAGTGGTATTCTTGCTGCTTTGTATGGATCTTTGGTCTTTAATTTATATAGCACTGAGTAGATGCTTGCAAGATGAATGAATAAACCTTGGGGGTTTAGTTACAAGGTCAATGTTTTTAACCATTATGGTTTATGGCACAGCTTTAAGTTATGGGAAGAGTAAAGAGATGAAGTAGTTATAAGTCTGTTCTTCAGGAAATTACAGTTTACTTGGGGAGAGATGCATTACAAGGATATGTACATCAACACCTCTGACGGTTGAGCTTTTATTATAAGACAGATACTATGCTGGTTACTTTATATAAATCCTGGTATTTATTCTTCACCACTCCTATGGGGTACATATGGTTCTTATCCTTATTTTACAGATCAGAGACCCAAAGCTCAGGCAGGATTTGAACCAAAGGCTCTGATCCTAAAAACTAGGTTGAAAGTATGAGATTTCTCTTGGTAGAAAATATTTTAAGAACAGAGGTGGGAAATAAAGTAAATTGAATCAGATTTTCAGGCTAAGGCATTTTGAGTTTATTCTGTAAATAGTGGTGATCTACTAAAAGATGTGCAGGAGACTGCTGTAATCAAAATTGGTTTTTCAGTATCATGACAGAGTGGTGTTGGACTAGCTTTCTTACCACAAATAATTAGAGAACTGGACAATACTTATGAAAAAAAATCATCCAAACTTTGGACAGCCAGGCACTGTATACCTTTAAAGAAGGAAAGCTATTTAGGGAATTCCCTTATTATCTGAGATTTCTGCTTGCAGGCACTTTCTGAACTGTGGTACAAGGTAGAGAACACAAGCATTACTGTGGTCATATTAGTGATCTGAGTTTGGAGATGTCTAGATGGGAAAAGAATACAAAAGGAAAGGAAACTATACAGAGAAGCATCAGGAATCTGCAAGGAAGTCCTTTGGGGATTTGGCTAAATACTAAGCTACATAAACACAGAATGAGCAAAGAACATCTACTGGGAAGCTATGAGCTAAAAATGAGGTCCAAATCTCTCTAAGAGGTAGGAGATATTTTACTCCTACTTGGAGATACTTTATTGTATCTCCAAGCCAAAGTGGAGAGATCTTGTTGAAACTCTGAGAAGTAGGTAGAGCTAATCCACCAAGAGTAAAGGCTATGCTAGACAACTCCCACCCCCCAAGTAAAGCTTTATAATCAAGCAGATCCACAAGTAAATTACTTCTTCCTAGAATGAGATTCACATTGTTTGAAATAATCCAAGGAAAATAACAAAATACAGACAAACAACAGCATAGCATCCCAAATATCCAACATACAATAAAAAAATTACAAGACATGCAGAAAAGCAGGAAAATGTGACCCCCAGATCAAGAGAAATAGAAACAGAAATAGAAACAGATATGAGAGAGATGATTGAATTAGATGACAAAGGGTTTTTAAATAGTTATTTTAATTACTTTCAAAACTTTAAAGAAAATAGGACCACAGTAAAGAACCAAATAGGACATCTAAATAAGGAAATGGCAATAAAAAAGAAAAAATGGAAATCCTATAACTAAAAAACATACAATATCTGCATTGGCAAAGTCTCTCGGTAGGCTTAACAACAGATTTAACTATGCAGAAGAAAAAAAATAAAGGGACTTGAAAACAGGGTAATAGAAACAGACTATAGCATAGAAAGAGGGAGAAAAGGTGGAAAAAAGAAAGAAAAGAGATTCAGAGACTTGTAGGATAATATTAAGAGTCTTAGAAGGAAGAAATAGATTTATGTACAAAAAATATTTAATGAAATAATCTTGAGAAAATTTCAAAATTTGATGAAAAAAATAAATACACAATTCTAAGAAGCTCAACAACCACAAATAGAATAAATACAAAGCAATAGCATGCATAATCAAATTGTTGAAAACCAGCAATAAATAGGCCAAATATTTTTTACCTGAAAGCCAGGTCAAAAATAATGAAACAACATCTGTAAAATGCTGACAGAAAAAAAAAAAAAACAGTTAACCTAGAATTTTATATTCATGGAGAATACCTTTTATACAGGAAGGTGAAATAAAAATTATTTGTATACAAAGCAAAGCTGAGAAAATGTATTACCAGCAGACTTCCATGAAAAAGGCAAGTTAAAGGCAGTTTTTCAGGGTAAAGAAATGTGATGCCAGGTAGAAACAAACTTAATGAAGGAATGAGGAGTGTATAAAAATGGTAATTATGTGGGAAAATACAAAATAATTTGTTTGATAGTGGATTTAAGACATAATTTACTGGTTAAAGTAAAAAATGACTAACCATGTATTGTAAGGCTTTAATTCATGTACAAGTAATATGTATCACAGCAATAGCCTAAAGGAAGAGATAAAATACATTGCTTTAATGTTCTTTCATTTTATTGATGGTATAAACTACTGGAAGGTAGACTATGAAAAGTTAAAAGGCATATTGTAAACCCTAGAAACCTGTAGCAACAATAAAAATAAAACAAAGACTTTGAGGTAAGGAGCCAAAAGGGAAAAAGATGCAGTATTGGGACACTTGGGTAGCTCAGTGGTTGAGCATCTGCCTTCACCTCAGATTGTGATCCTGGGGTCTTGGTATTGAGTCCTGCATTGGGCTTCTCACAGGGAGTCTGCTTCTCCCTCTGCCTTTCTCTGTGTGTCTCTCATGAATAAATAACATCTTAAAAAAATGCAACATTAAAATAATCCAAAAGATGCCAGAAAATGATGAATTAAGAATAATAAACAAATAGCAAATAAGTAGCAAGATGGTAGACACAAAACCAATATTAGTATTTACATTAAAATATTTAATTCTCTAAAGACAGAAATTGTTAGACTGGGTAATAAATAATAAATAATACCAATACCAATAATATCAATTTCTGGTGTCATTCAGATAATATTTGGCTACTTACTAAATAAGTCAAATCATGGTGGCACTTATCATCTTGTACAGTGCTTCTCTTGAATAAGAAAATCTCTGTGCTAACAATGCTTTTGATTTCTTCTACTGCAAATAGGAACTTGCAAATTCAAAACCAATCTTGTGTAATTCAATTCTGCAAATATCTGAAAAAAATAGAAATGTCTATATTTCTATGTAGCTACCACATCTGTTTTGAAATAATGTTTCAGAGTAATAAGAATATATAAAACAAAGCATTTGGCTATAGAAACATTGGGAAAACAAACAAATTTAAGAGATGTTGTAAATTATAGATCTTTATCTTATAAAGGTAATCATTTTGAGTACAACCTGAATAAACATTCTTAGTTGACTCAATAATGTGGAGCTAGTAGCTGGAAAAAGAAAAGCTTATGGTAATGGGAGGAAACTAATGGGAATTCAGTTCACTGTGTGCATGAAGCAAATACAACATCGACTTGTGAGTGTCTAAGATATTCTTAACATTACCAATGAGTGGGATCCAGATCTACTCAAGATAAAGTAAATTATACTACAGAATCATAGAATTTTAGAGCAGTTAAAAAAAAGAGAGTAAATGGACTAAATGCCCCAATTTAAGACAGAAAGCATCAGTTGGGATTATTAAAGCAAAGCCCAAGTATATGCTGTTTATAAGGCACACATTCAGTAAAAAGACACAAGTATATCATGTACTCTATCAGAATGCTGGAGTGGCTCTATTAGTATCAGGCGACGTAGGTTTTAAGACCAGGAGTACTGCCAAGAAAGACATTTCATAATAGTTTTTTAAAAGAGGCAATTCATCAAAGAAAGTAATTATAAAAGTATATGCACCCAATAACTGAGTTTCAGAACACAGTAATAAAAATTACTGTTCTGGCAATAAAAATTGCCAGAGCTGAAGTGAGAAATCACCAAATCCACAAACATAATTGGAAATTGCTTTGGTTTTCTTTTAGTAATGTACTCTTAGCCGTAAAACAGACCAAAAAGACCACAGCCTCTTTATGATATAAAAAGCTTGGTAAACACAAGTGATTCACTCAAACTACCTGACATTTACAAACATTTCACCCAATAACCACAGAATCAATATTCTTTTCAAGTACATACGGACCATTCACCATGATAGACTATATTTTACATCCTAAAGCAAGTCTCAATGTTTTAAAAGTATTAAAATCATACAGAGTGAATTATCTGACCAAGAGAGGATTAAATTGGAATTCAATAACAAAAAGTAATCTGAAAAATTCCTAAATTGTTTGGATATTAAATAACGCATTTTTATGTGATCAATGGGTCAAAGAAAAAGTTACATGAGAAATTAGACCATACAGGTAATAGAATGTGTTCAGGTGTGTGTGTTTATATGTATACATTTGTGTGACAAAATTAAAGCGCCCTTAAAGAGATATATACATAGCTCTGATTTATAGTACTCATGAGTTATAGTAGAAGATAAGGAAGGATTAAAATCACTGAATGAATATTTATCTTAAGGAAGATAGAAAAAGAACAATACAAATTTGAACTGCCTGGGTTCATTTATACATGCTTTCTTGTAATAAAAACATAGAACTCTAAATATATTGTCTCTAACTCCTGCATTGTTCAAGGGTCAACTGTAATCAAACACAAACTTTAAACCTAAAGGCAAAAAGCTGAATATTTTCTCCTTAAGAACAAGCAAGATATCTGCTTTTCCCATTCCTATTCAATATTATACTAGGGGCCTTAGCCTGTATAATAAGATAAGAGATAAAAGTATAAATATTGGAAAGGAAAAATAAAATTATCTCTGTTTCTCAAAGAAATAAATCTGTATGCAAAAAATCACTCAAAGGAATCTAAAACATAAAAGCTTCTAGGGCTAATAAGTGAATTCATAAGGTTGTAAGATATAAGATCAATATATGGAAATCATTGTTCTCCTATACTAACATATATGAATAGTTAGAAAATAAAAAATTATGGTATGTGTAAAAACTTTCTTTACATTTCAAACTATAAAACACTGCTGAGAGAAATTAAAGTAGGTATAAATAAAAGAGATATAGAACATGTTTGAGTTGAAAGTCTAAATAATTATAAAATGTTAATTCCCTTCAAACTTATCTACTGATTCAATGTAATTCCAATCAAAATTCTGGAAGGTTTTTTTTTTCCTTTGCAGAAATTGCCAACCTGACTCTATAACTTATATAAAACATAAAGAACATAGAATAAGCCAAAATAATTTTGAAGAAGGAAAAGTTGGGAGACTCATAAACACCTGATTTTAGTACTCACTATAAAAGCTATGGTAATCAAGACTGTGTAATACCAACATAAAGATAGGCAAACAAATGAATGATGAAATAGAGTCCAGAAATAAACCCACATGTATATAGTTTTGACTAAGACACCAAAATACTTTATTGAGAAAAAGATTGTTTTAAGAAATAGGAATATAAGCACTACATGTCTCTATAAAAAACTACCTACATTCATATTTTACATTACATAAAAACTTTAAGATGGATTAGACATTAAAGGTAAAAATTAAAAATACAAGAAAACAGGAAAAAATTCACTCTACAACCTTGGAGTAAGCAAACATTTCTTTAAAAGGACCCGAAAAGCATTAACTTAGAGAGAAAAAAATATGTTAGACTTCTTCAAAATGAAAAACTTCTGCCCATGAATATTCATTCAGCATCATTGTTTTTAATAGCCCAAAGTGGAAACAACCCAAAGGCCCATCACCTGGTGAATGGTAACAAAATGTGGTCTAACCCTACAATGGAATACCACTCAGCAGTAAGAAAAGGTGATGTTCTGATACACAGTAAACATGGAAAAGCTTCCCAAATATCCTACTAAGTGAAAGAAGTCAGGCACAAAGACCACAGAGTGCTTCCAGTTGCATGAAATATTATAGCAGACAAATCTACAGAGATAGAAAGCAGATGTGGTTGCTGGCGCCAAGAGTGGGAAGAGAGGTTCACTCTGTAAATGGGCCTTAACTGTCTTGTTGGAGTGATGGGAATATCCTAAAACTGGATTATGATGAGGGTGGCACAACTTGCTAACTTCACTGAAAATCATTTGATTATACACTTAAAATAAGTGAATTTTGTGGAATTAAATTATTCCTCAATACAATTGTTAAAAATCCTTCAAAACTGTATAGACAGTGAGTTAGAAGAAATGAAAAGATAGAACAAAAGATATAAATGGAAGCACTCTTTAAAATGTTTACAGTGGGCGTTGTATAACCTTTTTTTTTTTTAAAGATTTATTTATTTATTTATTTATTTATTTATTTATTTATTTACTTAAGAGAGAGAGAGTGAGAGAGAGAGAGAGGCAGAGACACAGGAGGAGGGAGAAGCAGGCTCCATGCCGGGAGCCCGACGTTGTACTCGATCCTGGGACTCCAGGATCGTGCCCTGGGCCAAAGGCAGGTGCTAAACTGCTGAGCCACCCAGGGATCCCCCATTGTATAACCTATTTAAAAATTAAACATTTTTTTTTAAAAAAACAATGACTTTGAGGGTAAACAAAAAAGATGTTATTGATAGCAATGAAATATAAATACATATCGAATGCTTGAGACTTCTATGATTAAAATCTCTAAATCTATAAAACCTTTCTAAAAAAGCACAAAAGAGGACAATGCGTGGAATGGCATGTCAAGTATTTGGAAAAGGACTCTCATCATTGTAAAGATAGCCCTTCTCATTAAATCAATCCATAAACCACATCAAAATACTAAAGACTTTATTTATTTTATTTTTAAATATAAAGACTTTAAAAAATGAAACCTAGAGACTTGACTCTAAAATTTATCTTCCCTATTAAATACACCTATGTATTAAACAGAAAGTTACTGCTGTAGTAATGGACAAATACAACAATGAGACAAAAGCTCCACTTTCCATAAGAGGATTCAAGTCTGGAAACAGGTTCAAATATTGGAACAAATGAGGAAGAGGGCTCCTCACTGAATTTGATTTTACTGCCAACTCAGTAAAAGCAAATTTAAAGTATAGACTCAAGGTTAAGTATACAGGGAAGAGGATTTGGTGTACTCCTCATCCTCATCACTGTTTTCATGTCACATTGGGGTGACCTTGAGTATGGCGACATCTCTGTCAGCCTTGTCCAGGTGTCCCACATGACATATCCATGCTAAGGGCTCAAATGTGAGCTGGGGAGCACCTGGGGTGAAATGGGTGGCCTGTGTTGAGAGCCTTTACCTGCCTGCAGAGTCTCTAGGAGGTATTTGGATCTCTGGGTCTTTCCCATAAATGGCAGAGCCCTAGCCAAATGAGCCTGGGATTGGGAAAGTGCTGTCAAAATACCTTCATCCCTTATTGGGGCAGCCGACTTGGCCTCTCCTGTACCCTTTAATATCCAGTTCATAGATCTGTACTCACAGACCTATCTAGCTTAGTTGTGCCCACTCTTAGAAAACCATTTGGATCCAGCAGATAACAAACAAACAAACAAACAAACAAACAAACAAACTTCTGCTCAAACAGGAAGACAGCATTAAGAAAATGGATAGGCAGGGTGCCTGGGTGGCTCCATCAGTTAAGCAACTGCCTTTGGCTCAGGTCATGATCTTGGGGTCCTGGGATCAAGCCCCGCATCTTGCTCCCTGCCCAGCAGGGAGTCTGCTTCTCCCTCTCCCTCCCTCTGCTGTTCCCCTCTGCTTGTGCACTCACTTACTTTCTCTCTTTTTGTCAAATAAATAAATTTAAAAATATTTTTTTAAAAAGAAAATGGATAGGCAAACTACAGAACAGGAAAAATATTCACCAAAATTTATATTTGACAAAGTTCTTTTATCCAGAAAAAAAGGTATATCCAAAATACATATGTTCCCTATGACCCCATAGTTCCATTTCTAGGTGTGTACTCAAGAGAAATGAGAGCATATATTCACAAATGAACTTGTACAAGAATATTTTTAGCTGCCTTTTTTCATAGTGGCCCTAAATTAGAACCAATTCAAACTTTATCAACAGGGGAACAAAGGAACAAACTGATAGAAATCCATAAAATGAACTATTACTCAGCAATAAATATGAATGAGCTACTTGAAATCCATAACAACATGGAGACACCTCAGGAACGTTATGCTAAGTAAAAGAAAGCATGCAAAAAAGAGTACTGGATATTTGTTTTTGTTTATATGAAGTCCTAGAATAGGCAAGTTGAATCTATGGTGAAAGAAATCTGAGCCATTATTTCCATCATAGGGGGAGGGGGTGGGAGTGGTGGAGATTGACTGAGGTGGTGTGGTAGCCAGCCTCCAAGATGGCACTGGATGATTTCTTCCCCTGATGTTCGCAATATTGTATAATTCCCTCCCTCATCGTACCAGGCTTGGCCTGGGTGACCAATAGAATAAGGCAAAAGTGAAGGCATGGTACGCTTCTTCTGAGATTAGGTTACAGACATTGTAGCTTCAGCCTTATGTTCATTCTCTCTCTCTCTCTCTCTCTCTTTCTCCTTCCCTCTCCCTCTCTCTCGTTCTCTCCACTACTCTGGATCATGTCATGAACATCCCTAAGGAGAGGCCAACATGGTAAGAAATTAACTTCTTGCCAATAACTAAGTGAGCTTGGAAGTGAATCCTTCAGCACCAGTCAAGTTCCCCAGAGCCTGTGGTCCTGTCCCCAGCTTGACTGAAGCTTCACGATAAATGCTGAGCCAGAACCACCCAGCCAAGCCACACCCAGACTCCTGACCCTCAGCAGCCATGTGAGATAATAAAACAGAAAGCTTGTTGTTTGACATTGCTAAGTTTTAGGGGGTAGCTTGTTATTGAGCAAGACAAGACGTAACTAGTACAGGTGGGCATAGGGGAGCTTTTAGGGGGAACGGACATGTTCTATACCTTCACTGAGGCATTGGTTATACAGGTTAATATATATGTGGAAAAAACTCATAGCATCATATGATTAACATCTGTGAATGTATATAAATTGTAACTCAATACAATATATTCTGTATATAAAAATATTTAGGCTTAGGAAGTTTCTTTCAGTCAAAGAGTACACAAAGAGGTGAAATTGGCTTCTTAGAGACGAATTTGTATAAAGTCTGGTGTATTTGAGAAATGTTCCAGAATACTGTGTGAATGATTTCTCAAAATATGTAGTTGATGGGTTTTTATGTAAGTATCCAACACTCGGGCAGGGTCCTGGGGAGATGAGGACTGTTTGGCAGACACCAGGGACACTTGAGTAGTAGATCCGGTTGTTTCTCATGGCTTCTGTCGTACTTTGTAATATCTGAGCAGACTTTTTAGTTCTCTTCCGTCGCTGGCAGTTTGGGTGGTGAGAATGCTTTTGAAAGTAGGTGCCCAATATGAAAGTGTCATTGTCAGATTGCAAAAACCTTAATTCTTGTATAAGTAGGTATATCTGTCAAATTTTAATTAATGGGGGAAACAACAGAACATCGGGATTAATTCCTTGAGGTTATGAGAAGCTGGAATGTTGAGATAATATTGGTGAGCGGGATACAAAATTGCTTAATTTTTTTTATTACATTATCTTACATACCAGATAGGAACAAACACTCATCCTACTTATCATTTTTCTGCAAAGTAATCTCTTACTTTAGAGAGTTGCAAAATAGCTGGGCTCTAACCAATTTTAAGTCAAAATTATATTTTTTAATTTTTTGAGAGAATATGATGATTTCCAGACTGGCTTGTTAGAAAATGTCCTACTATTTTTTTTTTACATTATTTTCAATATATCTTAAACATCAGTCAACCTTATGTTGATTTCAGATTGGGGATCTCCAACTCAGCTTTGTCTTTTGTCTTTCGTGCTCCCTAGAATGATTGTTTTGGGGAAACCAGTCAGCTGAGCAGAGGGTATACAGGAAACAAGAGAAGGCCCCAGAGATGGTCCAGGTGATGGACGACCAGTGCCTGAGGAGATGTTGGTGGTGGAAAGTGAGAGGACATATGAGAAAGATACTGTGTTGTTAGAATCGATAAGGTTTGGCACCTGGTTGAACATGGAGAATGAGGGAGAGAGTTCCAACGTGCTGAGCCCATTAATGAAAACAGAAACCTTCTGCCCGTAGGGGCAGGGAAAGAGAGTGAGACCAGGAAGGAGGGGTCGGTGGAGGGAGTAAGAGAGCCAGGAAAAGGCAGAAACTTGACTTGGGGTGCCCTTGTCTGATGGTCTGGAGCATGGCACTGGACTCCTATAGGTTAGGGTTTACCTTTTGGCTCCCTGTGTATGCCTTGACAAGTCACATCATCTCTCCATGCCTGTTCCCTCTCTAATAAGATGGGGAAGTAATAGCTCCTGCCCTGGATCATCATGAAGATTAAAAAAGACTGTAAATGTTCAGGGCAGTGCCTGCCACATAATAGCAATACAGGGGTCACTCAGCAGCCGGCATTATTGTCGAAGAGTCATGGGCACCTCTACATGCAAGGGAAGCTCCAAAGGATGACGTGGCAAGGACAGATTCAGGAGCATGGAGATTGGGAAGAGTCCCCTGGATTTTGTACTTAGGGCATTGCAACTTTCAATGAGAACAGTCTTAAGAGACAAGCAGGTGGGGGTAATCTATTTCAGGGTTAAACAGCGAGTGGGGTCTTGAAAAGTTGGGCGCAATGAAAATACAGATCAGTTTTTCAGTGGAGTTGAGAAGGCAAGCCTGGGGGTGGATCAGGGAGTGGCAAGGCTGGGGAACATTCTTCGTGCTGGCTTTTCTAGAGCAGGGAAGACTGAGATAAGCTTGTAGACCGAGAGGAAGAGCCTAATAGAGGCAAGAGGGGGTGAGAGCTGGCATAAGATTTCAGAGATGAAGACATAGTGGGTGGAGGGAAACTTCCTATCCACAGCAGAAGGAGGGAAGAAGGAGACAAATGGAAGAAGATAAAGGGGGTTTGAGTTGAAGAAAATTGCAGTGAACTATGTATCTCTGTCTATCAGAGTCACGGGGGTGATAAGCTGGTCTGCAGAGACTGTGGGAGTGGGGTGTGCCCTCCAGGGAGCTGGGAGCTGCATGGTGTGGATGCAAGTGGGCAGAATCTGATAAGGAGACCATGCAAGAGCTGGGTGTGGGGCTGGGTGGGAAGGAAGGAGGGGTGACATGGCCTGTGTAACCAGGAACTGGGCTGAGGAAGGGAAGGGTCAGGTCAGTGAGGAGGAAGGTCAGGTCAATGGCAGCTTTGGGAAGAGTAAGGCATGTGGCAGACTGGCAGGGGTCTAAAATCAAGGGTTTTGTTTTTTTTTTTTAACAATTTTATTTATTTATTCATGAGAGACACAGAGAGAGAAGCAGAGACACAGGCAGAGGGAGAAGCAGGCTCCCCTCAGGGAGCCTGATGCGGGACTCTACCCTGGGACCCCAGGATCATGCTCTGAGCCAAAGGCAGATGCTCAACCACTGAGCCCCACCGGCGTCCCTAAGATCAAGTTTTAAGTCCAAGGATGATCAGTCAAGATCAGTTCTAAGGTAGGTCTCTGCCTCAGCCACGTTGGAGGTGAACTTGGGTCAAACTGTAGGAACTTCCAGGTGGGAAGTAAAGGCAGAGAAACAGAAGCAAGAGAGGTGAGTCAGCAAGTCCCTGGGCTCAGTACTCACCCATAGCATGGGGGTGTCCAGACCGGAGTCACCTTGTGAGAGTCCTGTCAAGGGTCAAGGTGGGCATCACTAACAAACGGGCGGTTCTGCAACCAGTTCCTGAAACCCAGAGTGTCTGAAGGCCTGTTGGGGACAGGGAACCTTTGGCTGGAGTCAGGGAAGGAGCCTCCATTCTCTTGTGATTCAGCTTCTCTCAGGGAGAACTCTCTGGGCAGTGGTTGGGGCAGGGGGAGTGTCTGGGATACAAAGTTGCTTTTCCAGCTGACATTTACCAGAAATAGAAGTCTGTTGTGTCTACAGCACCCATAAACCCCAAACCCCACATAACCCCCATACTCCAGTGGGGGCAAATGACTGTGCTTCCCAATTAAGCAGCATGGGCAGAAAGGCTGGAAATTTCTGAAGAGAGGAAGTTGATTTGGCCTCAGAGCTTCTTGTTTGTTTATTCAAATTAATGTTTCATTTGGAAAGTCTTAAACCTCCTAGGGTTATGATTTCTATTTGTTTCTGATGGGACTGTTTTCACCCTGGAAATAGAAGTATGGGACTGGCTTGAGGCAAGGTTGCAAAGCAGAAGTTTTCCAGGAATCTCTTTTTTACAGATAGTCCAGGAAATTCTAGTTAATTATATGTGGGAATCACAATTGAGAAATACTGCTGTAAGCACACATTCCAGCTAAAACCCCTCTCACCTATGTATCAGGCAGGGGAAGGAAACTGTACTGATTCATACTAGAATGTGAGTGGCTAATAAGAAATTATTGTGTTCAGCCTCCTGTATCTCAGGATGCAGTTACGTCTTAGCAGGGACACACATTTAACTCACAGGAATGGCAGTGGTGACGGGGTGTCTTCCCACCTTCTGTGAATTCACATCATATGGCAGAGGACTATAAGGAAACATGTCCTCATAACGAATGGAATGTGTTCTATAAATGATGAATGAGTAAATGTTCTCTTGACTCTAAAGAGTTTATCTGTGTAAAGGCTTTTCTACCACACATTCCTTAAAAAAAAAAAGCAACATTCTTTGTGGATTTACAAGTCTTTTAATGAGCATCGAGCCACATAATAGATCCCTGAGACAGAAACCACATTTTAGGACTGCATAGCTCTGTAATTTCAAAGTGTTCATACTAAATCCTCCAACAATTCTATTAGTACCATGATTATTCGCAAGACCGTTTGCTCTAAGTGGTAAAGTTAGAACCCAAACTCCTGTCTTCTCATTTTAGCCTCAAATCTGTCTGGTGTCTCACAGTGGCCCCTGACATCACAGCTGACCCCCGCAAAGCCTCCTTCAGACCAGTCCTCCGTCAGAGTGCTCCCCAGGCCACCACTTAACCTGTCAGATATCTTCTGTACCACAGGAGATGGTCATATTCCCAGGGTTTGTAAACATCTAGCTAAATTTGTTGCAGTTGTCTGGTTTCATGTTGAGAAAGAACAGGTTTGTTTCTATTAGGAAAATATGCCCGTGGTTTTCCTCATTAAAGAGGGTGAGACTTGAACTTGAATGAGAGGAGCCAAGTAGCACAGCTGGCAGGTCTGGGAGTGGAGAGGAGTTCTAAAGATGTCAGAGGGAGGAAAAGATCACAGTGGGAGGGGTGTGGGAAGGAGGAGAAAGAAAAAGGGAGGGAGCCAGGAAAGAGGAGTGAATACTTCCAGGAGGGGGCCAGGTGTACCTGCCCGATGGCAGGTGGAGGGTTTCTAAGTGGATGACCCTAATGGTTTAACTGCCTCTTGGGGCAAGTAGTTACATGAGGGTGGGGTGTGATATGGGAAATGTGAGGTGCTGCGCCTTTGCAGCTGTGATGGATGCCATCAGCAGGAGGCACTTCTCGTCCAAAAAGACTTCAGGACCCTCTTTGTAGTATTCCTTGCAGAATGTGTCATCAAAGCAGGTCCCTGCAGTCTGAACAGAAATAGTATCTACTTAGAAGTACGGTGTACACAAACTTCCACCAGAGTCAACAGTGAAAGATTCCTCACTGAGACTAGTAGCAATGCTTTATTTTTATTTTTTAAGTTTTATTTAAATTCCACTAGTTAACACACAGTGCAGTATTAGTCTCGACTGTACAATTTGAGTGGCTCCACACTGCTGTACAATGCCGTGGTGGACTCATCGCAAGTGCCCTCCTTAATCCCCATCACCCATTTGCCCCTCCTCCTTCCCCCCACTAGCCTCCTCTCTGGGAACCATCCATTTATTCTCTATGGTTAAGAAGGAACAAAGGGGCATTGCTGAGTTGTCAGCACTGGCAAAGCAGCCCCACTGGTAAATACTGGTGACTTAGGTTGATCTTCGTATTCTTAGTGATGGGAAGTGTGTCCTTTACAACTCTGTCTGTCAGATGTGCTTTTCCAAGTGCCTTTGAGGGCAGGTAGTTTTGGGCATAAAAGTCTATTGGGAAGTTGCTTTTGGTTTTAAAACTAATATTCAATTTGTCAAAGTTAGAAATTTTTTAAAAATCTACTTTATTATGGGTGGAGTTCACCTTAAAAATCACATAATGCCATTTATGAGTCTAGCACATTTTAATAAACATTAACACTAGGTTAATCTATTTACAAATTTAGTAAACTAAATATCTTCAAATATTTTCAAACTGCATTTATAAATTTAATGTATTTGATTTTCTTGCTTTCTTTTCTCTGACTAAAATATTTCTAAATATTTCTTTTATTAATTAATTAATTAATTATTTATTTATTATTTTTAGGGTGATATGGAAATTTTTATTTTTTTTATAAATTTATTTTTTATTGGTGTTCAATTTGCCAACATATAGAATAACACCCAGTGCTCATCCCATCAAGTGCCCCCCTCAGAACCCGTCACCCAGTCACCCCCACGCCCACCTCCCCTTCTACCACCTCCCCTTCCACCACCCCTAGTTTGTTTCCCAGAGTTAGGAGTCTTGCAATTTTAAGTAGAATCCTTACTAAACTTATTTATACATAACATTTAAGATTATATGTAGTATTGGAAGCCCTGAGAGAACTTAAACATAGAAGAATTAATTAAGAAATATTTCTTAATTTCTCTCTCACAGCTTCCAATACTACATATAAACTTAAATGTTATGTATAAATAAGTTTAGTAAGGATTCTACTTAAAATTGCAAGTCTAAATCATTGCTCAATTATGCCTTTTTCTCTTTTCTCCTTTTCTTGTCTTTTCTCTTCTTTTTCTTTTTTCTTCAGTAAACTCTATGCCCAACATGAAATTTAAATCAGGACCCAGAGATCAAGAGGTGTGAGCTCTGCCGACTGAGCCAGCCAGGTGCCCTTCAATTATATCTTTTAAAATGGAAAAAAATAAATAAAAAAAAATAAAATGGAGTTATAGGGTCATCATTCCAATAGGTTGATTTCTTAGGATTAAAAGTACATAATCTCAAACATGCTGATTCCTTACCACACAAACTATATATGTATGATTCTCATTACATAGACATTGTGCGTATCTTCCTCCCCAGGTCTAAATACCGATGAACCCAACATGGGTCCTCTGGGTTTCTAGTGCCTCAAAACTTTAATGATTATTAAAAAACGACCTAGTTATTTACAGCTACGCTTTATGGATGTGCCTTGATACATGGTCCCACATCCAAGGTCATTCTATTGACAAATTGTATAAAAAATACACAAAATATATGGCATATACTTCTCATTTCAGCATTTGTGTTCAGATTTTGTTAATGAATCTATTTAAATTCTACGCAAGGTCCTGACCTAGAGAAGCCATGATGGCTACATAGTGATACTTAGTACTGCCACAATGGTATTCACATCTTAAGGTCACCATGCTCAATGCCCAGAGCAAGCAAAATGAGGCAAGCAGTCTCCCTTGCAAAGTGATGTCTAGAGTGTTACAAGCTCCCCCCCCCGCCCAATAAAAAAGAATTCAGATTTTTATGGTAAGGATTAAATGAAATAATCTCTAAAGGCATCTGAGATTCTGGTAAGTAACAGGTGTTCAAAAAGCTAGTTGCAAAAGAACAGACTGAACAGGAATTGAACTAGAAAAGGAGAAAAATGAGTGGGAAATATCAGAAAGGGAGACAGAACATGAGAAACTCCTAGCTCTGGGAAAAGAACAAGGAGTGGTAGAAAGGGAGGTGGGTGGGGGATGGGGGTGACTGGGTGACAGGCACTGAGGAGGGGCACTTGATGGGATGAGCACTGGGTGTTATGCTATATGTTGGCAAATTGAACACCAATAAAAAATAAATTAAAACAACGAAAATTAGAGATTTTAAAAGTAGTTTTAATTCTCTGTTGTGATCATCTCCTTTATCTCTCTCCTTATCTTTAGTCTGGGGGAAGAGACTGTAAACATTGCCAAGCAAGCTATGCTGCATATTGTTAGTCACAATCAACATGACTTACTCACTCTGTGTACATGATTTATTTGCATTAGTCAGGATGGAAAAATGAGCCCCCAAAATAGAGTGACTCAAACAAAACACACATTTATTCCTATCTCACATAACTGAGTATGGGTAGCGAGGTGCTCTGGGGCTTGAAGATGGATCTGCTTCAGGAAGTCGTTCAGAATCCTGGATTCTATCTAGCTGACAGCCTCATCGCTCCAGAGGGTCTAGTCCTCATCCCCATGGAGGAAACTGATTTGCCCCTGATTCTATAGCACATCTAAAGGAGAATATATACTGTTTCTGTTCAACTTGTGATATGGGTAACAGATGCTTGTCATACAGAAGTCAGCCAAGAACCTTGGTATTTACTTTATAGATAATATGACCTGTCTTTCTATAGAAATATCTCACTTAAAATTTCATTCTGCTACTGTTTAAGCATCAGGATGGAAGCTTAGCTTGTAGAAACAGGAATTATCCTATATTGAGGCAAAGCATGTATCTATCTGTGTGTCATAATTGGAGAGGACACCAAGAAGTGGTTTCTTCCTTAAAATAGCCCCTCCATATGAATTTCCACCATTAACTGTGTGTTCAATTCTCTCCATTATCACTCCAATGGTGTGAGTGCATGTAATTACTAACGTATAATCTCTGCTCCAAAGTGGTTAGTCTACAGTCACTTGGGAATAAAGTCTTTAGGGTTGGAAAGGAAACTTACGGTTAAGTTTCTATTATTGCCAGACACTGCTAGCTTTTTCCACGTTATCTTATTTACACCATCCAATAACTTGGTACCATATTCTTTTTATAGATGCGCATTTGTGACTTATATTGGAATTTAGATGACTTCCTCCAGAATAGATGGTTAGAAGCTTCCTGGGTGGAGCAGTGGTCCTAAGGAGAAAGGGAAAGTCAAAAGATATGTGTCAACTACTTTGAGTAAAGAGCTCAGGCTCAGTGGCATTGTTGGGTCTGTCTTTGAACTGGCCACAAAGTAGTTGTATATCGTTTTGGACACATCCTATCACATCATCAGGCTTCATTATAAAAGAGAGAGTTGGGTGTAGATATTCTTTGAATTATCTTCTGTTCAAGATTTCTACTCCATTTTCTCACCTTTGACTTCTACTGAGTATTTTGAGCAAATGCTAACTGATACAATCCATTTTACCAAGAAGGTTATCTGATAACACTTTAGCTGAGTTTCTAAAAGTGCAATGTTTTCTTTTTGGCAGCTTTTTTTGAACAGTGTTCAGAACCTCCTGTTTCATTTTTACAGTTGGCCTTTCCATGTGAAGTGTAAAAGGAGGCTGTTGAAAAACTCAGAGGGTCTCTTCCCTAATGTCACTTGGCTGATGGGGGCTTTGGTGAAGGAAATACTGGGCTTCCTCTCTGATTTGGCCCTCTAACCGACTTACGGGTCCTGGAGAGCTAAGGACTTTACTCTTAAGCCGAACATTTAAAAAAATGTCTGACCTTTTCCAATTTGGTAGTAAAATGTTCTGGTACTGATCAAGATTCTGTATCCAATACCACTATATGTCTGTGTAGGGGGGTGGGGGGATGGTTCCCACACCAACAAAAAATTCTTAGATAGTGGCAGATAACACATATAGGGGCCCAGTCCCACAAGGCTGCCCTCACCCCTACCCACCAGCCCCTCAAACACCAGTTGCAAATTCAGGTAGGTGTCCCTTGTGCTTCTGACCAACTGGCTATGGATTAGAGGTTCTAATGATCCCCTCTTTGGGTTTGATTAATTTGCTAGAGTGGCTCACAGAAGCATTTTACTTACTAGGTTATAGTATCACAAAAAGATATACGACAAGGACAGTCAGATGGAAGCGATGCATGGGGACAGGGCTAGGAGCTTCTATGCTCTCTGAGTGCACCACTGACCCTGAAACTCCATGTAGTCACCAACCTAGAAGCTCTCTGAACCACCTATTAGTAGCATTTTATGGAGGCTCCATTTCCAGCCGCTGTCCCTTCTCTAAAGGATGTGGGGAGAGGGTGAGACTGAAGATTCGAAACTTCTAATCATGGCTTGATCTTTCTGATGACCAGTCCCCGTCCTGGAGCCCACTCAGAGCCACCTCAACAAAACAGAAGATGCTCCTACTGTTCTTTTCACTTAGGAAATTATGAGGGTTTTAGAACTCTGTGCCAGAAACCAGGGGCAGAGACCAAAATATATATTTTCTGTTATCTCACAGGTAGATAAAAAATGCAGTAATTATTTAAATTATATTTTTCATATGATGCCTCAAAACATTTATATGCACTTATTGGTCATGGTAACGTCTCTTACTAAGGACAGTAAAGACTGACATAGAAAATTAATCTTTTTTGGAGCACCTGGGTGGCTCAGTCGGTTAAGCATCTGACTTCAGCTCAAGTCATGATCCCAGGGTCCTGGGATTTAGCCCCACATCAGGCTCCCTGCTCAGGGGGGAGCCTGATTCTCCCTCTGACCCTACTACCAGCCTCACTGCTGGTGTTCTCTCTCTCACTCACTCTCTCCCTCAAATAAATAAATAAATAAAATATTTTAAAAAGGGAAGATGAATCTTTTTATCTTCCAGTTTTTCATTTGCCTTTTATGTGTTTCAAGATTTATTGTATTTATTTAAATTGCAGATGACAAAGAGTTAACATTTTTGTCCCAGAAAGCCTGAAATTTGGGGAGATATCACTATTCCTAAGGTTTTATTGACATATACAATTTAAAAATTTTATGATTATAGCTATATCTTTTCCCTGATGCTTTCTTGTGCATTTTATACGGTTACTAGTCTAGATATGTCTCCATGAAGATAGCAAATGCCTGTTATACCATCTTATTCTTTTAATACCTAATAATGACCTAAAATATATAGAACACGCATAGTAAAAGTTGGTCTAGTAAATAAATAGAAGGTGCATGAGAAACAATTGTCCTATTTGCATATGGTCTCCTGAGTCACTTTAGCAGTGATTGAATAATTAGGATCCATGTTCATCCTTGTATTGACCAAAGTGGGCTTGGACCACCAGGAATAGAGGTGGTTGACCACTGGCCGTAAGGTTTAAATTATACGTGCAGACTGGAGAACAGAGTTTGTAAACTGATTTAAAATGATGACAGAAGGTTACCAGAGGAATTGCCCAGAGAGAGATAATAAACCCCATCTGCCATTACTGAGGCATCTGTTATGCCATAATTTCCTCATCCTGAGTCTTTATTATAAGGAGATTTGTTGTCTGAATTTAGTCTAGGTATCATTTTGCCTGGATTTAGAAGAAGGATTGAATATCCTCTTATGTTTATCTGGAACATGCCCTCCTATGGACCTTCCACATCTCAGAGCCAAAATTCAGAAATTTGCCAATGCCTCTTCATTGAGAATATCATAAAAATGTGTGTGTGTGTGTGTGTGTGTGTGAAACAGGAGCCCCCCTGATGTAAATAGGGATATCTAGGGTTATCTTTTGCTTTATCATCTTTTAACTCATGTAATATCCTTGATCCACAGCTATATCTTTGACTTTTGAACAGCACAAACTTTTGGATTTGTGTATACTCTAGGGTCTGCTTTTGCAGGCATCGAAGTGTATTTTCCCAGAGTGGAGACTAAAGTTCTTCATCATCACTCTTATATAGACATAATATATAGAAATGTAATTTAAAAATTCACAAGTTAACAAAAACAAAAAAAATAAAATAAAAAAATAAAATAAAAAATAAAAATTCACAAGTTAAAGTCAGAAACACATTTGCTATAATATAGTTCACAAATAATACATTTCACTGTAGGAAAGTAGAAATTCAGAGAGGAAGAGAGGAAAACAAAAATCATTTACCCTCTTACTCATGCAGATAATCATTGCCAAGAATGTAAGTTATTGTCTCATGGAGCTTTGTCTCTGTGTGTGTGTGTGTGTGTGTGTGCATATATACGTGCACGTACGTGTGCATTTGTTCTTGCAAATGCGCATGCTATTACAAATTGAGGTCATAACTTACATTCCATTTGAAACCTTTTTTTAGAGCTTTATTGAGATATAATCAACATATAGTAAATTTCTCATATTGAAATTGTACAATCTGATAAGTTTTGACGTATGGATAAACCTTTGAAACCATTACTGCAATCAGAATAATTAACATATTCTCTACCTCTAGAAGTTTCCACATGCCCTTTGAAGTCCCTTTCTGCTGCCTCTCTCACTTCATCCCCAGATATCCACTGATTGTTCGGTCCCCATCAATTAGCTCGCATTTTCTAGAATATTATATGAATGGAATCATCTTGGCTTCTTTCATTCAGCATAATGCTTCTGAAATTCATCTATGTTGTTGCATGTACCAATCTGTCATTTCTTATTATTCCTTTAAAAACTTATTTTATTAAAATTTTTAAATTATTTTCATTGTTCATAGTGATTTCAATGCTCTCAATAATCCTGATATTGCAATTTGTGTCTTCTTTCTTTCATTTTTTTTTTCACCCAGCCGGTGTGGCTTGAGATTTAGCAACTTTAATCATTTTCTCAACAAACCAGCTTTTGGTTTCATTGATTTTTGTCTTTTGTTTTTCTGTGCTCTATTTCCTTGTTTTTTTTGCATTGATTTATGTTATTTCCTATTTCCTTCCTTCTGCTTAATTTATGTTTCTTTGCTCTTTTTCTGTCCCCCCCCCCCCGGGTGTGTAGGGGGGTGGTAGTAGCCATGACTATTGATTGGTGGACTTTATTCTTTATTCTTTTCTGATTTAGTGCTGTAAAATTTGCTATCAGTGCCACTGAGCTCCATTTTCCCAATTTTGATATGTTGTGTTTTTGCTTCCACTCGGTCAAAATACTTTTGAATTTTCCTTTTGATTTCTTTGACCCATGGGTTATTTAGAAGTGTATTATTTAGTTTTCAAATATTTGAGGATTTTCTAGATACCTCTGTTGTAGATTTCTAATTCAATTCCATTGTTGTCGGATAACATACTTTCCTTTTATGCCTTGAACCTTTGCAGATTTATTAAGACTTGTCTTTAGAGACTGGAATATGGACTTTCCTAGTGAATGACCTGTGTGACTTTGAGAAGAATAAATATTTTGCTGCTGTTGGGTGGAGAGTTCTATAGATGTCAATTAGGTCCAATCTGTTGACAATATTTTTCAAGTTTCCTATATGCTCACTGATGTTCTATTTATTGTAAAAATTATTAAAATAGGGATGTTAAAATCTCGGACTTTAATTCAGGATTTCTGTATTTCTCCTTGCAAGATTACGAGTTTTTCTTTCATGTATTTTGAAGCTCTATCATTAAAAACATAAATATCTGGGGCTGTTCCTCTATTTTCTTGATGAACAGACTTTAATATCCTTATGAAGTAACCTTCCTTATTCCTGGTAATATATATATTTTTTGCCTTAAAATTGACTTTGCCAGATATTAAGCTTACCACCCCAGCTTTGTTTTCGTGGCAATAATATGGTACAGTATTGTATATCTTTTTTCTGCCTTTTATTTTTTTGCTGATTTGTGCTGTTTTTAAAATTGGATTTGTACAGGTATTTTTTGCTGGGCTTTCATTTTTTAATCCAATCTAATAGTTGGTGTGTTTAAGATCATTTTCATTTAAGGTGGATATTGAGGTGGTTGAGTTTAAAACTCTCCTCTGGGAGTGTCTGGGTGGCTCAGTAGGTTGCGTGTCTGACTATTGGTTTTGACTCAGGTCATGGTCTCAGGGTCATGATATTGAGCCCCACATTGAGCCCTGCACTGGGTTCCTCGATCAGCACCGAGTCTGCTTGAGATTTTCCCCACTCTCCCTCCACCCTGTGCTCCTTCCCTTGCCCACACACGTTCCCTCTTTCTCTCAAATAAGTAAATACATATCTTTAAAAAATAAAGCTCTCATCTTGCTACTTGTTTTCTATTCGAGCCAACTGTTTTTTTTTTGTTCTTTTCTCCTTTCTCTTTTTTTGATAGTTGCGTGCTTTTTTATGAAAGCAATTTTCCTCCCCTTAAAGCTCTTCACTGTTAATCTGTTGTTATTTAAGTGGCTTTTTGAGGGTTTGTAGTATACATCTTTATTTTATTTTTTATTTATTTTTTTGAGAGAGTGCACATGTGTGCTTGAGCAGATCGAGGGAATGCAGAGGGAGAGGGAGAGAGATTTTCAAGCAGGGTCCACACCCAGCACAGAGCCCAATGAGGGCCTCCATCTCATGATCATGACTGGAACCGAAATTAAAAGTCAGGCACTTAAAGAACTGAGCATCCAGATGCCCCGTATACTACACATCTTTAAATAGGAGTCACCTCCAGGTGATATGTTACCAGTTCACTTACAGTATGAGAGATTTACAGCAGGCCACTTCCATTTCTCTAGATCCCCTGACTTTTGCGCTATTGTTTTCATATATTTCACTTCTGCATGTATTATAAACCCCACACTACATTATAGTTCTTTTTTATTTAAAGAACACATTAGGTTTTAGGTGATTCCAATAGTAAGAAATAAGCTTTATATTTACCCACATGGTTAAGTTTTCTCGTCTGCATTCCTATATATAGACTCAGATTTCTATCTGGTATCATTTCTTTCTGTGTGAAGGACTTTCCACCAAAATGTCTCATAGAACTATTCTGTAATTGATGAATTTTTTTCAGCTGTTATATGTCTGAAAAAATCTTTATTTCACATTCATTTTTGAACAATGTTTTCATAGGGTAAAGGTTTCTAAGGTGATTTTTTTTCTTACAGTACTTTAAAGACTGTTCTACTGTGTTCTTTCTTGCAGGAAATCTGATATAATCTTTAGCTTTGTTACTTTGTAGTAACATATGCTTTTTTCCCCCTATGACTTTTATGAGTTTTTCTTTATCATTGGTTTTGAGTGATTTGATTCTGATGTGCCTTGGGCTAGTTTTAATTGTTTTTCATGTTTGAGTTCTACTGAGTTTCTTAGACTTAGGGTTTTCTATACCTTTCATCAAATTTGGAATATCTGGGGACCATTATTTCTTCAAATTGCTCCCCCTCCATCCCCTTTCTACCTCCTTTCCTTCAGAGATTCGAATTATAATACATGAGTTGAAATTTTCCCACAACTCACTGATGCTCTATTGTTTCCTGGCTTTTTTTCTTTCTACGTTTTATTTTGTATAATCTGTATTCCCATATGATGTATTTTTTTCCAAAGTATTTTCATTTTTATCTGCAGGAGTCATTTTTAAAAAATATCTATTATATCTCTTCTAAACACAATCTTTCATGTGGTTTTTCAAAACACATGGAATTCAGATACACTAGCAGTTTCTATGTCCTTTTCTACCAATTTTTACCATGTGGGTCAGTACTGGGTAGGTTTCAACGGACTCTCTTTTCTTTTCATCAGGGATAGTATTTTCCAGCTTATTCATGTCTTGATACTTTTTGATTGGATGTCAGACCACATTAATTTTACCTTGCTGGGTACTAGATATTTTTGTGTTTCTGTAGCTGTCCATTGGTTATGCTCTGGCTCACTGTTAAATTGCACAGAAACAATTTGATCCTCTTGGGTCTTCAAGTTTTCTCATGTGTAAGCAGGGAAATATTTAGTCTAAGGTTAATTCACGTTACTGCTGAGACAGAACTTTCTAGTAAGCTATTTGATGACTCACGAATTATCTCATTTTCCATCCTGGATAGTAGGAAAAGTTGCTATTCCTGGTTCTGTATGAGCTGTGATGATTATTCTCTCTAATTTAATTTCCTCACAAGTGTGAGCTGTTCAGTACCCTGCTGAGTAATGGAAGGGCCCCTCTATAGATGTCTCAATGCAGTGCTCCCTGAACTCATTACCTTGGCCTTCCCAAACTCCCAGCTCCGATACTTCACCTTAGAGTCACCGCTGGGCCCCATCTCTTTCCCAGTCCCATGCCACAGCCCAGAAACTGTCCAGATGATCAGCTGGGGGGTGACCGTAGGCTCCTCTGTGTGCTTCTCATCTCTCAGAGTTCTTCGCTACTCGTTGCCTGATAAGGGTATCTTGAGAACTGTTGGCTCCTACACTTTGTCCAGTTTTGAGTTGTTTTAGGAAGAAGGATAAATCTAGTCCCTGTTATTCCATCTTGGCTGGAAGTGGAAATCACAAGACTTGTTCTTTAAATACACACACACACAAACTATATAAGCTATATATAAATATATACAGTTTGAAGATTTCCCCAGGCTTTTGCTTGCCATCGTGGTATATTCAGATGTAATGAAATTAATTTGACCTTTGTCACTATGGTTTCTGTCTTTATCATTGTGCTTCAGAAAGCCAAATATTACTCCTACCTCAGAACCAAGTTAATATTTCATTCTATGTGTTCACAGCCTAAAATATCTTTCTTTCTTTCTTTCTTTCTTTCTTTCTTTCTTTCTTTCTTTCTTTCTTTCTTCTTTCTTTCTTTCTTCTTCCTTTCTTCTTCTTCTTCTTCTTCTTCTTCTTCTTCTTTCTTCTTCTTCTTCTTCTTCTTCTTCTTCTTCTTCTTCTTCTCTTTCTTTCTTTCTTTCTTTCTTTCTTTCTTTCTTTTCAACCTTTAATTCATTTGGAACTTAATTGTTTCATCAATTAAACTTTATTTTTCTACTGGTTGTATCTTATAATGCTTATATTAAAACATTTACCTTACTTAGGTAAATTTAAATGCCTTTAACACTATTTATTTAAAATCTATTCTTGTCTTCACATTTGTTAGGCTGTTTCTGGTCATGTCATGATAAATTCTTCTGAATGTTTAGAGCTGCTTCTAGATTTTTTATTCTATTCCATCAAGCAATTTTTCTCCTCCTATAGTTATTCCATATTATTTTAATTACTGAGATTTTATTGGACAACAGTCCCATGAAAAAATATTTGGAAAGATAAATCACTCATTCTCTCAACCTTTTATTATTATTTTATTATTTTTAACATTTTCCTGGAGAATGCTATTCATTTTCTCAAGTATTCCTGAAAAGTTGAGAAGCAGCACAGATATTGGGTAGAGTATAGGCTTCACTTTCCTGGGTTCAAATCAGCTCCCCAACTGACCCAACAAATTAATCACTTCTTCATGCCTAGTTTCCTTATCTACAAAGTAGGGGTACTAATAGTCCTTACTCGATAAGTCTATTATGACAATGATTGGTAGTATGGTGGCTGGAACCAATACCTAGAAAACATGAGAACTTCATAAAACATTAGTTTTGCTATTTTTATTTATTTTCCAATTTAATTTTAGAATTATTTTGCCAAAGTCCAACAAAATTCATTGTGATTTTTTTTTTCATTGTGATTTTTATTGTGATTTACATTGTTATTTTTTTTGTTTTTTTTTTAAATTTATTTTTTAAAAGTTAATATGTGCATAAAAGGAAACTGAAAAACACAAGAAGCAAAGAACAAAATCATCCATAATCACAAGCAGTTTACAGTTTGACTTCTAGGTCTCATGTGTAAATCTATCTACACAAGTAAGCATTTTAATGTAAGATTGTACAGTTATATATCATGCTTTTACACACCATGAATATTTATCATGTCAAAGTCCCCAAACTATGAGTATTTTGATAACCAAGAATACACTACACCAACTCCATCTGAAAAAAAAAGTTTAATCCTGCCTTTCTTGGTGACAAAAATGGCAACAGGCCTCTAGATAAAGATATTGGCAGAGTTACAATTAAAATACTGCATTCCCTTAATGCTCAATTAAAACTGAGACATAAAGTAACAGAGTACACAACATATAATGCTTCTAAAAAAATTCATCATCCAATCTATAATATTCAATTAGCAAGGAGGTATGTTTCTATTGAATCACTTAATGTATTCCTATAGTACAGCCAAAGAGACTAATACACGTTAACAGTTATCATTAAAATGTAAATATGAAAACATCTGCATACAACTCTCCCTCTATACTTCCTTCTGCCCCTCTGCTGCCAACCTAGTAAGTTCTGACATTTCTCAGAGACAGCTTAACAATCTCATGTCCAAGATGCTTCTTTCCTATCAATGATAACAAAAAGAAACTTATAAATTGGTTAATTCATGTTTTTAAAAATATATATATTTGCCAACGTACTTGCATAACACAGAACTCATGACATCTAACAGGTACTGTGGTTATGTCTAAAGCCCAAAACAACAGAATATTAAAATCATGTGTTTCTATGTTAAGTGATGTTCAGAGAAGACATTTTGAGTATTTCTGAGTGTTATCCCTAATACTCAGAAAATAATTTCCAACGTGTTCATATATTTCTAAGCCCTACTTCTAAGAGTGTGTATGAATATAATTGTGCAAGATATACATAATTATGTATAAATATTATGTATATATATATACATGACCAAAAGACATGAAAGAGACAAAAAAAGGGAAAAGAGAAGTTGTTGTATTTTTAGAAGAGATAATAATAAATCATAATAACATAACTATATATATATATTAAAACATGTAATCAATGAAGAAAGTTAATTTTGGGAGAATCTTTACCCACTTACCAGGAGCCAAAGGACAGGATCCTGCAGAGAAACTTTCTTGAGTGGATGAGTAAAGTGACTTCCTAAAAATGCATGTGGATGGTCTCTGTTGAAATCCCCTTCTTTCCTTTCTTAATCTTTCTAAACCTAAATTCTCTTGGGATGCTTCAAATTATCTGGACTTGTCATGAATATTGACAGGAGTGAAGAATTTCAGCAAATAAAGTCCATGCTTAAGCTTTCACGAGTCTTAGATAGAAGTTTGCTTCTGGATTTCTAGGTTTAGGACACCTAGGTTCATGAAGGAAAATATTGACATTTATTTAGATGAGAGGAAAGAATGAGAAGATGACTATAGGTTGGCCTTCCTCTTAAGCTCTTACAACATGAAAAGATATGAGAAGTGACTGATACTTCAAAGAGCAAGGGCCTCCACACAAGGGAAAGATGGAGGACATGACCTATAGATTGGGTTTTCCTCTTACGCAATCACTGTGTGAGAAGCCAAGGCATTTGCTTGAGATTCCAGGGAGCAAAGGCTACTATAAGAGGAAGGCATCACACTTTCCTCAGAGACCTGTCCCCATGAGGCCTCTCAGATGTCTTTGCTGACCTGTACAGACATGGTATAGACCCTAGAGTTTGAGGAAATCACCATGCAATATTGCTTTCTATGATAAAACAAATTTGTTTCCTTTATGGGGCACCTGTGCAGTTGCTTAAGTGCTCAGGTTCTTAACTATTGCTTTTGGCTCAGGTTCTGGTCTCAGGGTTGTGAGATAGAGCCCCATGAGTGCCATGCTTAGCGTGGAGTCTACTTCAGACTCTCTCTCCCTCTTTCTCTGCCTCTCCCCCACTCACAAGCATTTTCTCTCTAAAATAAATACATAAAGCTTAAAAAAAAGAATTTGTTTCCTTGTGTTAAGTGGGCAAAGATCTGTTTAATACATAGATGATGATGTAGTTGATCTGATAAGACTAGGAGAGAAGTGCTTTCAAGAACTGTGGCACAATCTCTCAAACAGGAAGTCCTGATAATGAAGAGAGCAGAAAGTCTTTAAGTAGGAGTAGGAGTTGAATTTTTTATACTTTTTAAGGGAAATACAATGCAAAAACCTATGAAGATCAAGTCATTTCATTCTAGCAGGGACCCGGACTTTTATCTCCTCATTGATAGAACCACAAGGAAAATAGTTGTAGACATGTTATTATTAACAAATAGTTATCTACTATTGTATAATAAATTATTCTAAAATTTGGTAGCTTACACAATAAACTATTGTCATCTCGCACGTTTCCTGAGGATCCAGAATCTGAGAGTGCCTTAGCTGGATGGTTTTACTTCAGGGTCTTTCATGAAGTTGAGGTCAACTCACCAACCAGAAGTTGTCATTTCTCTCAAGACTTGACTGGGCCTGAAAGATTTCCCTCAAACTCACCCTTGTGACTTGTTGGCAGGAGGCTTTGTGATCTTTCCATATGCACCACTCCCTGGGCTGTTCACTGCACAGCTTCTCGTAGAGTGAGAGATTGGACAGAGATCCCTAACCTAACCTTGAAAGTGGCAAGTGCTCACTTGTCCCATATTTTATTGGCCATGTAGACCTGCCTGGTACAGTGTGGACAAGGACTACACAAGGGAGGTAGACATCTTCAAGGGCCATCTTGGATGCTGGCTGCCACACCTACTGAGGATGCATTTTCTTGGACCCTCACAATTTCTAGCTACCTAATTTCTCATCCTTTTGTTTAAACTACTCAAGTCCAACAGGGAACACATGAACCTTGTTAAAGGGTGGAGCAATCTAAATGTATTTTATAGAAGTCATTGACTAAACATCTTTCATTTTTTCTTTTGGAGAAGGAGGGTGTGTGTGTGTGTGTGTGTGTGTGTGTAACAGAGAGAGAGAGAGAGAGAAAGAAACAGAGGCGAAGAGACAGAGAGAGAATATAAAAATCGAATCTTTCAGCTCAAGATTGTTTTTTCTTCCAGTTGAACATATGGCTTCATCATAACTCCCATTGCTCAATTCCCAAGCGAAGTACCTCTGTTAACTCAGCCAAACAGGACTTTTTAAAAACATTGGAATAGGAGTAAGGGGATAGGGGGGCACTTGCATGCTTGGTTTTACTTTTTTAATGTGAAAGAAAGAGATAAAGAGTACTGTGACCCAAAGCTTCTGACCTACATAGATTATATAAGGATAAGTGGGAGCCAATTATTAAGGGTAATTGCTTCAATAAAATCATGAATAGCCAATTAAAGTCCTGAAGATACGAAAATTTTTACCTACATACAAAATCATAAAAGATCTGAAAGAACTTAGTATAGTGTTACTATGAATTAAGGTTGAGTTTTTATTTCCTCTTAAATAGGAGGAGGAGAACAGGGATACAGGGTGAATGAAGGGTGAGATAGAGACACCCAGGCTAGTTTGATCAGGAAGTAAAGTTTCTGATTATATATTTAATTTGATTTGAGTTTTCTGAGTGAAAATACTACTCCTACAGTTTTCTGGGATTTTTTCCCATAGATTCTGAGATTATTTTATAAGTTAGTTAGATTTTGCATTTATAAGATTTTCCTACTTTTCAAGTAATTCTCTACTCCTTGGGAGAATAAAGCAGCAAAGCTCACTAGTCAACATATTCAGTGGGTTGTAGCAAGCAGGTAAGAGGTGAGAAGGTGCGAGAAGGAGGGAAAGGGTATTCATGAGGAGGAAAAGGTAAACCAAAGGGGGATGTGACAGAGAAAATGAATTGGCAATCTATAGCTTCCGTTTCTTTCTAAAACGGAATGCAGCCTTTTTAGCTGCCTAGCACCTTGGTGGATTTGGGGAGTGCAGAAGGGAAAGGCTCCTGAGCTCCTCTGGGAGGGAAGAGGTGGTGATGAACAGACGTGAGAGAGGAGGATGGAGAGAATGCCTGCATGGGAGGAGGCCATGGTATCTACTTAGCTTGGTGTGCCACATTTTAGAATTGTTTGGTATAAATGGATTTCTTGGGTCCACACTGGAAAAGGAACTAGTTCTAGGCTGCTGAGCAGAACAGAGATGGGACCCATGTTAGGGACAGGGGGAACCTTGACATAATGAGCCCAGGAATTAGTGGACATCACAGGGAGGACTTGGGTTGTCATTTGGTTGTGGAATTGGCAGTGGGTCTGAGCCAATTATTCCTTGGGCTCCAAGGTGCAAGGAAGACTAGCTAACCTCTGGGTTTGGGCCATTTGGTGAGATTTTGACATCTGAAAGCTCATTTTGGTTTGGGTGTAGAGCAAAGATGTCCCCTCCATGTGGACAAAACCCACCCACAAACACACAAACAAGCACTGGCACACCTGTCTGCACATGCACACGTGTGCACACATGCACACCCACAGGCAATGAACATGTTGCTGTTCTTCCGGCAGTGCCAATCTGTTCTGCTTTCAGATGAATGAGTTTGGCCAATTTTTATCTTTCCTTTCATGTCCTAGAGTGGCGAGTTGCCACAGATGTTGCTCTGCTTTCTCTTAGAGAAGCATTGCCTTCTGTTGGTTCTGGGGTGCTCCTGTTTAGGGCAGTTACCTCCAAGGAGTCCAGTCAGTTTTAGTGAGTGTGGCCTGTGGGAAAACCATACTTGGAGTGTACCATCTTCAGGCCGGGGAAGAGAGTCTGGAGGGGATTGGGCTCTTGCCTTTCCCAGTCTCCTAGTCTTTCCCTGTCAGTTGAGGGCATCAACAGGAATCTCCGAATGCCTCATTTTTCTGAGCCCTTGCAGCTAGACGGACGGTTAAAGAGAAGTTTTATGAAGCTGCCATGGCTGTGAGACCCCTCTATCTTCCTTCACATAAACGTGTTGCATCTTGAGAGACATTGGTCTCCTTGAACTTCAAATTGCTTAAACTGTTGATAGAAACATTGAAAATGCCATCAATCATCTTGATAATATTAAAATATGTAAGTACCAATGCTGAGAGGATCTTTGAAAGATAAATTCCACAGCAGAGTTGGCCCAAGTTTCTTAACAAGGCTGTTTCAACACTCATATGATGGTAAAGGATATCAAGAGATCTAGAGTTAGGGGAAGCCAGTAGCTCAATCATGCCAGAAGGATTTTTAGAATTCCACTCCTGAATGAAGGTGGCTTGCTAGTCTCTCAATGACCTACCCTATTTTTAAAATATATCCAGATTGTTGCAAATTTGTGTCCAATTTAAACTCAAAATTTTCAGATTTGTAAAATGCTACTTTCCCCCCACCACACCTTATTTTTTCTTTCGAGAGTTTACTTCCTTAGGGTCATGAGAGAGTCTTACAGTTCTTTTACATCTTTCACAGTGCCCAACACCATGTTGAGTGCATCAGTAAGGACTGTTTGGTTTCTTGTTTGAGCATATTTTCCCCAGGTCTCAAGCAGGGGCCAAAAAATAATAGATGACCTCATGTAAAAAGCATGTTCCATATCAAGATTATGTAGTGTGAAATTAAATGCTGCTGTCAATTTTCATCTTTTAGGTATAGTAACCATAGGTAAGGATAAGAGGTACTCTGACTCCCTTGTTGAGACTGGGTTCTTGAAGCAAGGATGAAAAAAAGTAAACAAATTTTGAAGTGTGTGTGTGCACGAGTGCATGTGCACACATGTGCTTAGTATACTTGTGGTGGGAATAGGTTGAGTCCATGATAGGGCAGGAAGCCATTTGGTATCCATTAATATCACTGACCGTTTTTACAGATTTTTTCATTTCATATTGATAACAATACCCTTTGCACAAAAGTTTTAGAGAGAGTAAGGAATTTACCCAACGTCTTACTGCTGGTAAGAGGAAACCCAGTACGTATCTAAAGCTCATGCTCTCTCTGCCATAGCAGAGAATTCCTTAGTAGATGATACATCCTGATTATTTGAAAGTCACCAACATTTTGAAACAAAAATCATGTAAATGATTAGTGCTGGTTCATCCAGAGCTCTAATCATTGTACTATGTGTTCAAAGATCTGTATTACAACTTTCCCTGGTGGCACAGGGAAGAAGTTCAATGATGGAGGCTTTGGATTCTGGGTTTTTCTTGTAGAGCCTGTTGCCTTGGGTAAAGTAATCCTCAGCCTTTCTGGCCTCTAATAACGCTGTGAGAAATGCATGGGATTGCATGT
The DNA here is from genome assembly GCF_018345385.1 of Vulpes lagopus. Taxonomy (NCBI): domain Eukaryota; kingdom Metazoa; phylum Chordata; class Mammalia; order Carnivora; family Canidae; genus Vulpes; species Vulpes lagopus. The sequence continues at coordinate 24,570,780 of NC_054828.1, read as the reverse complement.
GTAAAGTGCCTGCACACAGAAACAGGCGCACACTTAAGTACCTGATATACATTAAAGTTTTCTTCTTTTTTAAAAGATTTTATTTATTTATTTGAGAGAGAGGGAGCATGAGCGGGGGGTGGGGGAAGGGGCAGAGGCAGAGAGAGAAGCAGATTCCTCACTGAGCAGGGAGCCCAATGTGAGGCTGGATCCCAGGATGCTGGGGTCATGACCTGAGCTGAAGGCAGACACTTAACTGGCTGAGCCATCCAGGGCTCCTGTTTCAGAGTTTTCAAGCCATTCACACGGAGGCACCAGCAGCAAAACTTGCTACAGGAACATGCACAGTTGCTTTTGGACCTGCAGCTTTCAGGAAGTTACAGCTGCCAACTCACTTTCAAGGCACTGAATGACCTGCCACCTACATGGAGATAGGAGGTTTTGCTGAGAAAGTCACCCACAAGGGAAGCAAAGACTACTTAAGGTGAAATGTAACCATCAGCAGAGATAGTGTTAACATCAAGAGGGGAGCATCGTCAGAGATCTTTGAAAAACAGAGATGTGGTGAAAACTGTAGTGCATTTGTTAACAGCACTATTCATGAATTTTAGCTTATCAAGAACCTGGTTCCTATGATAAAGAAAATGGAGATTTTTAAAGAAAAGTGGCTATTGTGTTAAACAGAGGTCTATTAGACAAATTGATGTTCAGAGTTAAAGTCTGTTGGGAGAGAGTTGGGGAAAGAAAGACCTTGAGTACGACTCGTTGATGGTAAGTGCCCTTGGGTTGTTTTTTAAATACTTTCATCTCAAAGGGAATGACATTTTAAAGCAAAAATTTACGTTAAAAATAATAATTGCTATCCATTTTTTTGTTTATAAGAAAAATAATGTTACCAATGAGGAAAATCAAGCTAGAGATCGACAGAGTCTTTGGTAGTCTTGTTTGTATAATATGGAACTTTGGCCTCATTTGTTGGAAAGTTCTGGTGGAGGGTGGGAGAGCAAAGGGAGCCTCGCAGTGTACACACAGAGTGTGCATATATCAGCTATTCTTTCTGGAGTACATGAAAATCCAGATGTGGAATCTTGTCTGATGGTGACAGGGGAAAGAACTCAGGGAGGAAGGAGCTCTAGGGCCGTGGGAGTGAAGGAGAGACACATGGTGTGGGAGGCGAAGTCAGCCATCAGGGTGAAGGAAACACAGCCTGGAAAACAAGTGGTGGCGGATACAAGGAGGAGGGCAGGGGTGAATAACTGATTTCAGTTCACAATTATCAGTAGCCTGTTTGGAGGACTTGTTTGGTGGCTCTATTGTCTTTCTCACCGAAGGCTGCCCAACCAAGTGTGTAGATCCAAAAATGGCAGAGCTGGCCTTTAAAGTTTTACCCACTGAGTGTCAGCTTTTCTTAATAATTTCCTCCAGGAGCAGAGACGTGGGAGGTGGGCTTCCCCATGGCAGCGCCGGTTCTTTTACTAGCATCGGAGGTCAAACTGTCTGTGTGTCATTGTCCCCCAAATATCAGTATGAACATTGTTATTCCATTTTTGCTATTCTATGTAGAGTATCTGAGACATAAAGCTCTGGGGTTGCACAGAATTGGATTTAATCCCTGTTCTTACACTTAATGTGATGCATGACTCTAAGCAAATCATCCAACTTGTTTTCATTTTTATAGTCCTTACCTATGAAATGATCATGTTAGTACTATTGTCAGACTCTGAGGGTAGTTTCTAAAGATTAAATGGATGCAGAGTACTTAAGTTCAGTACCTAGCTGACAGTAAATACTGGGTAAATGTCAACCCCCATCATCATCATTATTTGTTTTCCTTTTCCACTCTGGGATCTCTTATGTCTATGTCCTACAGACCAGCTGCCAGGGATGCTGATTTGGGCTTTACAGAATCCCCAGCAAGTCATCAGGTTCTTTCTGTTCTTAATAACTGGTTGTTTAGATGCGGTGATTGGTCCCAAAGTATCTTCCTAACTGATGCCTCTATTTTGGAGACATGGGCCAATAGCTCAAGGGGACCTGGGTGTCTGGTTTTCAGACACATGCTTCTCTGGGAAAGGAACTCTTCATCTACATCCTCCAAAATACTCATCCTATGATTGGGAGGGTCTGTCATTTTCTGCTCACCCCTCCACCTTCCCAGTTTTCTGTGAATGCAGAGATGGACAGCTTCAAAGGAGAGAGTCTCCAAAGTTCTGGGTGACATTGATATATAAACGCAAATGCACTGTGGTGGGTAGGCAACAAGGCAGGAGTCTCCCAGCAGGGGGATGCTGAAACTGTGTGAGTGTAGCCCGTGTGTGTATGTGTGTGCAGGTAGTCGGGTGCTAGTTCAGGGTGAAGGGGAAAAAGACCCTCTTGTCTGGATCAAAACTCTGACAGCCATCAAGTCCAGGTTTCAGAAAGAAGAAGGGAAAGGGCCAGCTGTGTTGTCTGGATTCTAAACAGGGGCCTTTAATTCTTTTTTTTTTCTTATTTTATGTAGTAAAAATCTTTAATGTGAGACCCACCATTTTAATGAAGTTTTAAGTGTGCAATCCGGTATTGTTGACTAAAAGCAAAATATCGTTCAGTAGATCTCTAGACACTATTCATCTAGTTTAACTGAAAACTTATGCCTGTTGAGTACTAACTCCGATCTTTTCCCCCTCTCCTGAGCTCCAGGAAACACCATTCCACTCTTCGGGTCTATGTATTTGACTATATACATCACTGGAATAATGTAATATCTGTTCTTCTGTGACTGGTTCATTTCACTTCTCATGAGGTTCGGGCTGAGTATTATTCCATTGTATGTACACACCACACTTTGATTACCTGTTCATCCCCCTATGAACTTACATTGTTTCCATACCCTGGCTCCTGTGAGTAGTGCTGCAATGAACATGGGAGGGCTAATATCTCTTTGACATCCTGATAAATAAAAAATACCCAGAAATGGGATTGCTGGATCACTAGTTCTGTTTTCTGTTTTTAACTTGTTCAGGAACCTTCATGTTATCCTTAGCAACCGTACCATTTTGCATTCCCACCAGCAGGGTACAAGGATTCCAATTTCTCCACATGCTTTCCAATCCTTATCTTTTGTTTCTTTGATAATAACCATACTGACAGGTGGGAAGTGCTATCTCATCGTAGTTTGGGTTTACACTTCCCTGATGGTTAGCGATGTTGGGCATCTTTTCATGTACCTTAGCCATCTGTAGGTCTTTGGATAGATGTCTATTCAAGTCATTAGCCTATGTTTTAATTGGGTTAGTCTTTCTTACTATTGAATTGGAAGAGCTCCTTATATATTTTGGGAATCAATTCCTTCTGAGACATATGATTTGCAAATGTTTTCCTCCATCCCATAGGTTGCCATTTCATTCTGTTGATCATTTCCTTTGCTATGCAGAAGTTTTTAGAGCAGTGTAGTCCCTCTGTTTTTCTCTCGATTTTTCTCTATATTACTATGCTTTTGGTGTCTTATCCATGGAATCATTAGCCAAGGCCAATGTCCTAAAGCTTTCCCCTTGCATTTTCTTTTAGGAGCTTTCCCGAAAACTGAGTGCAGACTCTGGGGGTGGGGATTGGAGATGTGAGGTGATGAAAGGGAGCTGGGTCAGGGGTGGGGAAGCTCCAGCTTGTCTGGGACATAACTGTGTTTAGCACACTTGTAATAGCATAGCAGAAGCAGCAACAATAATAATATATTGAGTATTTGCTCTGTGCCAGGGCCTGAGCCAAGTGCTCTTCATGTACCATATCCTGTTGTCCTTATAATTGTTCTGTGAAGTAGGGGAGAAACCTAGCTCTGGCTGATTCAGATCCTATGCGTTCAACTCCTATGCCCTGTGAATGATGGTGAGAGCTTGGGCTCACTGCAGCAAGACTGAATATGAGCACAAAAAGGGTTGGGTTTAGTCTGTGGGATTGGCTCTGGAGCCATGTGTGGCCCAGCCCCAGGTGAAACAGGTCAGTGCCCTGATGGAAAAACTACATAAAATTGGTTGGTGCAAAAAAAAAAAAAAGTTGGTTGGTGTGCACCACAACGTAACTGAGATATAAACAAAACCTTATACCTTATTTTCTGGATGGATGGATAACTTTGAATTTCAATAACTGCAGACCCTACCCAAGACTATTTATGACAACTTCCTTAAAGTGACTCCAGTGTGGATATTAGGTGCCAGTGTGAGCCCACTGTAAGCTGGCAATCCAGACTTCCTCCCATGTTCCTCTCAGAAGCCCTGTGGTCACAGTGTTAAAGGGACTGGACTCCTCTGTGCACTGGAGCCTCCACACTCTCAGCCCTACTCACGCAACTGAGGATCTCAGGGTGGAGGCTTATCCCCAAGGAAAGGAAATGAGGTGATGTGAATGCATCTGAGGTTGCTGGTCCCTCTCTGTGCTCCTCATGCTCTCGGCCCACTCCGGACCGACCAGCACTTTCTAAAGTCCTCTTCACCCTGGGTCCTTAGTTGGCCAGGAAATATCAGCCACTCTCTGCTGGAAGCAGAAGTCTTCAATTCACCATCAGAGCGGTAAGCTTCAATGCTAAAAAATACCAGTCTCTTGAACCCTGAGTTCGAGAGAGACAAGTTTCCTTGGGTTTTACTACTCTGTAGGAATGGTAAGCAGAGAAGTAAAGACAAAGTGTTCAGTTGTGAATTCCCTCATCTTTTTTCTCCCTTTGTGCAGGGCTCTGAGAGTTTCTGGGCTGGAATGTTCAAAAGTGCCTTATCTTTTTCCATTTTGATTTTTTTGAGGTGGGGGGTGGGTGGCAGGAGGTAGGCATTGTTTCCTGGAAATTTAAGCATGTTACAATCAACAAGTCTCTGTTAGGTCATTGCTAACATAAATATCAACTTTTAAAGGACATCAGAGAAATTACTTTTCTAAAGATAAAACAAAAGATTAACATTTTCCAAATGTGATCAACATTAAGCTTTATAAAACAAAGACGTTTTAAAATAAATCATGGTGACCAAACAAATGACCTTAGAATGACTTTGCCTCCTGCCATCATTAAGGAGTATTTTGAACCAATCAGAGGTTGAATTCAAACATGAATCTCTTGGCTTTTCTTTTTGCTCTGTCCTTTGGTATATGTTTGTTCCCACTTTAATTCTCCCTTCCTTCAATTTCTTAGGGTTTGTGCCATCCCTGGCCTCTGAGCCAAATGCAGAGCTAATTCATATACCTCCTATTTTTAAAAAAATATTTTATTTATTTGTTCATGAGAGACACAGAGAGAGGCAGAGACATAAGCAGAGGGAGAAGCAGACTCCCTGTGGGGAGCCTGATACAGGACTTGATCCCAGGACCGCGAGATCACGATCTGAGCCAAAGGCAGATGTTCAACCACTGAGCCACCCAGGCATCCCCCCACTTCCTATTTCTACTTCCACCTCTATAATGAAAACATCCTTAAATATGACATCTTTACAAATAAAAGGGTTTAATTTAGTATCAATCTATTTGGAGAGGAAATTAATCTTCATGCTTACCTAACTATGTCTGTTCATTTGTTCAATCAAAAGCTATTTATTAACTACTCTGGGATATGTAAGGGAACAAAACAGAAAAAAATATATATGTGATGTATAAGTCAAGGATATTGTGTGTGAGAAGGTCATAAAAGCCATGGAAAAAATAGAACAGAATAAGGAGACTGGGAATGTAGGATTAATGGAGGCAGAAGGTAGACCTCATTAAGGAGAAAGTGAGGGAATGAGTGGATAGATGCCTGGTTTAAGGGAATCTACGATAGAGGAATCAGGTGGTACAAATGCTCCGAGGTGGTGGCAAGTGTGGGGTGTTCAAGGAAGAGGGAGGAGAAAGTTGTGCACGGAGTTGAATGAGGGTAGGGAACATGGAAGAACCCAAATCAGAGAAGTGTAAAGGGTGGTATACCACGGAGGGCCATTTATCCATTACAAAGAACTTGGCTTTCACTGAATGAAAGAGAAGTTTTGAGAAGTGGAGTGATTGAAAGGGCCATGATGGTTTCTGCTCCGAAAATAGATTTTAAGAGCCAAGGGAAGGACCAAAGAGATAAATTTGGAGGCAACTGCAAAACTGCAGGCAAGAATTGGGGATGGCCTGCACTACTGGCTAGGGCCATGACCCCCTTGTCATGGGGTCACATGCTTGGGCCCTGAAGATACCTGTAAAGTAGATTCATCAGGACTTGCTGATGGATTAGGAGGAATGTGTTGGGGAAAATAATAAAGCCCTGCCCATTCCCCACCAAATTATGCCAAGCAGAAGAAATGAAACACAGAAGAGTACATATTACGCATTACACTTCTATGAAGCTCAATAGTTGGCTAAGTAACTTATGCTGGGAATCATAAACCATGTGTTTGAGATGGTAGGAATTTGATGGGAAACGTGTGGGTAGGAACTTTCTGGGAAGAAATGCTTTCTTATGGTGTTGGGATGGCAATTACATGAGTGAGAATAGTCATTAAATCAAATTCAACATTTAGACCTGTGGTTTTAATGGAGTGTTAGTTATTTCCCAGTAAAAAAAAAAAAAAAAAAAGTAAAATAAAATAAAGTCATATTCTCCCACATATGTAATCCATTGGAGGCTTTGCCAGTGTTTCGTCATCAAACTTCCTAAAATAAATGATTTGTAGGGAAAATTGTTAATTTTGGGGTGGTGGGGGGAAGGAGAATGATTACCAGCGTGTCATCAGTGTATAGGTGATGTTTGAAAGTAGGACACTGCTCGGGAGGTCATCAAGAGAATGTGACTGCTGCTTGACAATCAAGCTGTAAGTCAAAGGCTCCTCACCTCTTCCCCTTTCCTTGGAATGTGGGTTCTGCTTGCTTTCTCTAAGGCTGCTCCAAGGGCATACGCTGGAGAGAGCAAGTAGTGCTGAGACCATCTGGCTTCAGCAAGGACATGGGGGTATTCACTGACAATGACAATAGCATAATGCCTTTACCATTTCACCTATTTATTAACAAATTGATATTTAAAGGAACAAGTAGTGCAGTGTTCCCAAAGTGGGTTCAGATTCTATCGAGTTGTTTACAAAATAATCAAGCAAACTAACCAAACAAGAAAAAGAAACAAAGAAATAATTCTAAGTTAAGAACTTATTTTAACTTATGCTGAATTCTCAACACTTCCCCAGTGTTTTACACAGAAAGATCCAAATTTATCTTTTAGGGAAAGGTGAATAACTCTCCGCAGGGAAGTCCATGGTGAAAATAAGAAGTTGCTCTTTTTGCTCACTTATGGTTTATCTACTTGCGCTCTTGGAGATCTCAGTCTCACAGGCTTAATTTCATCTATATGCTGACAACTCCCAAATTTATATCCTTAGCCTGAAAGTGTTTCCTGAACTTCAGGAGCAAGTACCCCAGTATTGACTTGCCATCTTTAGTCGTATATCTAATAGTTGTATGTCAAGCTGAATATGTCCTACACCGAGCTAAGCTTATTCCAAAATCTGTTCCACCTGCAGTCTCCCTGTCTCAATGAGTAGTAATCCCTTTGTCCAGTTGCTCAGGCCACACCTTGGAGTCACCTTTGGCTGCTCTCTTTCTCTCACATCCCAGATCCTATCCATCAAGAAATCCTGTCTGCAATGGGTCAACATATATCCAAAATCCAATCTTCTCTCACCACCTACACTCCCATCTCCCTCTCATCTGGATGACCATAGAGCCTCCTGACTTGTTTTCCTCCCTCATCCCTTGTCCTCCTTAAGGGTATTTTCAGCACCCATGCCATTCCTTGACTTAAAATCCTCTAACAATTTCCCTCTCACTGAGTAAAAGTTCGAGTACTCAAGATGACTCATGGAGCTTTGCAGGATTTGGTTGCCAGACCTCTATCATTTCTTACTCCACTCAAGCCACATGGCTCCCTGCTGCCCCTCTGACACACCAGGCCTGCTGTGTTGGGGCCTCCACATTGCCTGCCCTTTCTGCCTGTATATCAAATGTCCCCTTTCCTGTTGTCCTTCTCAGGCCCTCTACTTAAAATTTCATTTCTCCAACTCTCTTTCCTTCCCTCCTCTGCTTTCCTTTTCTAATGGTAACACCATCTAAAATCTTTTATAATTTTTTTTTACTTATTTATATTGTCTGTCATCTTTCTTTTCTGCCAGGATGTAAATTCCATGTGGGCAGTTATTTTTGCATGTCTTTGTCTGCTGCATTTGGTATACTAGATATCCCTAGTATCTGAAGCAGTTGACAGACTAAGAGGCCCTCACTGGGCAGTCTGGGTTCAGCATTCTGCTCTTCCAAGCCCTGTTGATGCAGAATTGGTATACAGGACCATGCTAATTATTAAAACACTGAAATATTTTCTTACTGATGAGTCAGTAGCCCCTACCTCAGCATCCCTGTCCCCATAACACCCTCTGCTGTACTCCCTGGGGCCTCCCCATAATCTAGAAACCACAGGGTTAAGTCCAGCTCCTTTGCAGTGGTGGGTGTCCTTGCAGCTGGTCAGTGCCTATGTGATGTTGCTTCTGTCAAATATTTCAAGCATCACCTTTGCTCTCACCTAAGAAATGACCAATAAGCCTAGCTAGTTGGTTAAAATCTTAGATAGAAAAATTAAAATAAATTCAGAGAGAAAATTTACCTAAAAGTTTTTTTTTGTCTTTTTTTTTTTTTGTTGTTGTTGTTGTTTTGGAGAAAAAGACCACAGAATTTGTTTTGGACAACTTGTTCCTGGAATCATTCTCCCTCACTCCCCTGCCCCCAAATTAACAATTTTCCGTACAGATCATTTATTTTGGAAAGTTTGATGATAAAACACTGGCATGGTATCATGGTATCCCAGAAATGAATCTCGGTCTCTTTACTTCAGTGCAATGCTGCTTTTATTACTTACGTGGGAGAATATGACTTTATTATTATTTTTTTTTACTGGGAAATAACTAACGCTCAATTAAAACCACAGGGCTTAAATGTTGAATGAGATTTAACGATTATACTCACTCATGTAATCACCATCCCAAACACCATAAGAAAGCATTTCTTCCCAGAAAGTTCCTACCCACCCTTTCCCCATCAAATTCCCACAGTCTCAAACATATAATTTATGATTCCCAGCTAAGTTACTTAGCCAACCATTGAGCTTCATAGAAGTGTAATGCGTAATATGTACTCTTCTGTGTTTCATTTCTTCTTCTTGGCATAATTTGGCAGGGAATGGGCAGGGCTTTATTATTTTTTATTTTGCAGTGAACTCAAATTCACTGGATGTGACCTTGTCGAGATTCATCATGATCATGGTATAATATCAGTGATTCCTTTTTTAAATTGCCTTTTCTTTATCCATTCTCCTGCTAAGAGACATTTGAATTGTTTTCTGTTTCTGATGTATGAACACGGCATTCATAAATATTCTTTTGTAAGCTTTTTTAATGGACATGTGCTTTTACTTTTCTTGGGGAAATACTAAAAGTGAAAATGTGAAGGCACAGAGTAGATGTTCCTTAACTTTTGGTTTTGTTTATCAACTCACTGAGATGTACATGCAATAAAAAGAACACATTTTAAGTGTAAAATTCCAGAAGGTGTGGCAAATGTACACCGTATGATACTATCATCTCAATTCAGATATCATCTCATAAATTTCTCTTATTCTCCCTTATAGTTAATTGACTCCCACAGCTGCCCTCCCATTAACTTTGCAGTTTTAGACTATTATATAAATGGAATTGTACAGTGTATATTCTTTAACTCCTGTCTTTATCACATAGCCAGTTTCTGAAATCCATTCATAGTGTGTTCTTCCTTTTTTTTTTTTTTTTCTGAGTAGCACTCCATCATGAGAGAAAAGTAGTTTATCTATTTGTGTGTTGCTGGTTATCAAGATTCTATGAACATTTTGTAGGCATATATTTTGGTTTCCTTTAGGTAAATCCTTAGGAGAAGAATTTCTGAGTCAATGGTAAGCAGTTACCGAATGGTTTTTCAGTCATTTATCATTTTGCCCTCCCACTAGGGATGTGTGGGGGTTCTAGTTGTACCACATCTTTGCCAACACAGTATTGTTGGTCTTTGTAAAGTCATGAAATAGAATCTCATTGTAGTTTTGATTATTTACATTTCTCAGATAACTCATGATTTTGAGCATCTTTTTTATGTGTTTGTTGGCTATTGGTATATTTTGTGAAATTGCAGTTTGTCTTTTTCTTATTTTTTTTTCTTATTTTTAAAATCAGGCTATTTGTTTACTTCATATTGATCTAGATGAGTCAATTATAAATTATAGATACAAGTCTTACATCAGATGTATAAATTGTATTTTGTCTGCACGCAGTTTGGCCTATTCAAATTTTAATGTTGTCCTTCATTTTGATACAGTCTACATTATTAATTTTTCTTTCATGTTTACTGATTTTTATATTTAGTCTAAGAAATATTTGTCCTAGTCCAGTAGGAAAATTATGAAGATTTTCCACTGTGTAATTTTTTACAAATATTATCCATTTTATTTTTATTTCTGTGTATAATGTGAGGTAAAGATATGTCTTCCATCTGTCTTTCTATCATTATTTCTTGGAAACTATGTTTTCCTTATAGACTTATGTTGATGCTTTTATCAAAAATCAATTTTCTGTATGTTTGAATCTATTTCTGGACTCTTTTTCCTGATCCTTTGATCTGTATGTTCATCCTTATGCCAATACCACACCATTTCCATTATTATAGCATTATATTAAGTCTCCAAGTCAGGTAATGTAATTTCTCCAACTCTGTTCTTATTTTTAAACAACATTTTGGCTATTCTATACACTCAAACTCTCAGGTAAATTTTAGATTTCTCACAGAAATTATAGATGCTGATTCTAATGTTGGGAAAATAAAGGCCACCCTGGCCCCAGGAGAAAGAAAGAGATACATTAAGTAAATGAAGGATAACACTTGCAGGCTGTAGGTTATAAAACAGTCATAAAGTGTTAGTCTTGGGGGATTTTGGTTATAATTTAGTCATTACACATATGTGAACACTTAAGACTGCTGGCTAGTTTTCATATGGCCAGCATCTCTGTTTCTCCCTTCTCTCTGTTCTCAGTCCTTCTGGCTTGAAGGAGACTCTCTCCTTGGCCTCTGAGGTTCCCATGGGATGTTCCAAGAGTGCCTGGGGCCTCACCTCACCGTGAAATAGAACAGAAAAGCCAGGGTTTCAAGGGAGAGATGTACAAGCCCAGCACAAAGTACATTGCTCCTGTTGAGATTCATATACAAGCCTTTCCTTTCCAGATCAAACATTTCAACACCTAGTCAGTTGTACCAGGTCATTTAACAAACATTTTTAAGCATCTACTTTGTGCTGGGCACTATTCCTGCATGAGCTGTATCAGTGGACAAAACTCACAAAAAATACCTACCTTTCTGGATCTAATAATCTAATGGTGGAAAACAGAATACAAGCAAGAAACATAGTTCATAAGTAGAAAATTAAAAGTTGATGGATACCCTAGTAAAAGGCCAGAGCTGGATAAGAAGATAAGGGATGGGGGAGGAAATATTGCCATTTACAGTCGATTGGTCAGATACTCAAATGAATGCTTTGACACCAATGTTCATAACTGCGCTATTCACAATAGTTGAAGGTAGAAGCAATCCAAATGTTCATGAATGAATGGATCGATAAACAAATTGTTGTATATTCATACAATGGAATATTATTCAACCACTAAAAGGGATGAAGTACTGATACATTCTTTAAGATAGATGAACACTTTGAATACACTATGCTAAATGAAGGTACTTACCAGATGATTCCATTTATGTGGAATATTCAGAAGAAGCACATTCATAGAGGCAGAAAGCAGACTGGTGGTTGCTAGGGGCTGGGAAATGAAAGGAAGGGGAAGTAATTACTAATGGGAGTGGGATCTTATTTGGAGTGATGAAAATATTTGGGAACTAGACAGAAGTGGTGGATCCACAGCATTGTGAGTATACTAACTGCTACTGAATTGTCGCTTTAAACTGATTCATTTTATGTATTGTGAATTTAAGCTCAATAAGAAAAACATTATTCAGAAGCAAAAAGAAGGAAAGAAAGAAAGAAAGAAAGAAAGAAAGAGAAAGAAAGAAAGAAAGGAAGAAGGAAAGAAAGAAAGAAAGAAAGAAAGAAAGAAAGAAAGAAAGAAAGAATGAGAAAGAAAGAAAGAAGAAAGAAAATTAAGCAGTTAGGGTAAGTCTTTTTGAGAAGGCACCACAAGAACATTGGCTTTGGGGAGGTGAGAGAGTTAGCTTGGTAGGACACTGGAAGAAGCTGTCTAGACAGAAGGAAGAGCAAGCATACAAACTGCACTGTTGTGTTCACAGTTGGAAAGGAGGAGTTGGGAAAATGATGAATAGCCTCAGATTGCATGGGCCCTCATGGGCTGTAAGAGGGTTTGCTCTTCCTCTGGGTGAGTTGGGAAGGTATTGGAGGCCTATACGATCTGATTGAGGTTTTAATAAAATTTCTGGAGCCTCTTTATTAGGAACAGCCTGAAGAGGAGAACTGGTGGAAGAATGGGTAACTATTATAAGCTATTGTGGAAGTCTAGGTGAGAGATTATGGTGGCTAGGGAGAGGAAGGTGGCAGGGGAAGTGGGGAAAAGTGGTTACAAATAGGATGTGTTTGAAGGCTAAACCTATAGGATGTCCTGATAGGTTGCAGATCAGATGTGTGAGAAAAAGAAGAGTCTACCACACATGGTGAGTTTTGGCTCAAGCAACTGGAGGGTTGGAGTTGCCATCACTGATATTGAAGAAGACTGTGGGAGAAGTTGCTTTTCTTAGGGGTAGGCAGGGAAAGAGCATTGAGAGCTCCTAGAGTTTGAAGTGTGGCAAAGAAGAATCAAAAGATAAATACTTTGCCCACGGTGATGCAGTGGATGGTGCTGCCCACAAAAGCCTTCTCCCAAGACCGCCTATCACCACACAGGACCTGTCCCCCCATCTGTTACAGGTTCTACAAACACCCATCAGGAGAAATGGGAGGAAAGTGACATCCAAAATACTCTCTAATGAAACGGGGCAAAGATTTACTCTGCTTATTCTTGTGTTACTGAGTGAGAACCTGACCCACTTGGATTCATGTATGTGTAACATAACAAAAATGTCCTCACTTTTGACTTGGTTTATAGTTAAGAACAGCCCATACATAGCCAGGTCTGGAGTATGATACTTACATCATGATTTAGTTATGATACCAGGCAAGACAAATGGAGAAGTCTTGCACCATATCTTGTCAGTTATGAAATATTTGAGTGCCATAGGCCAAATGCAAGTTGCTAGCTATTACTCTGAAAAATAAGGGCTTTGGGTTTTTGTTTATTTTTTTTTAGCAGAAATGCCAGAGAATTAGATCATAAATAGGGACACACTAGATTTCAAAATTATAACCCAAAATCAGAGGACAGAACAAAATTGTGGCCAAATTAGGTGAGATTAATTTTTATTTATTTATTTTTATTTTTATTTTATTTTTATTTTATTTTTATTTTTTTATTTTTATTTTTTGAGATTAATTTTTAAAATGAAAAGTAGTTCTGAGAAATCTTAAAAAGAAGGTACATGCTAGAGAAACAAGCAGATACTGAAAGCTTTCTGCTTGATAGAAGTTAATGAGTGCTCAAAATCTCTGTTTTATTTATTAGTTAGAAGCCCTTGCCTTTCACGTTTTGTCTGACTGAGCTATTATGACTTACCATATGTTTATGTTGGATGGTGTCATAGTAGTGAGCAGCCAAAGTGGTTTTAGTTATTTATAAAAAAGAAGCTTTTGGGAAATTAGACTAGCTTATTTTGTTTAATAACCCAGCCCATAATTATAAGAAAGAAAGCTTTACGGCTCTATTTTTTTTCTTTTTTAGTTGATATTCAAGAAAAAAAAGAAGAGAAAGCCTTGGCTTTGAGGTTCAACAAGTTTGGTTTCAACCCTAGCCGCAAGTGAATGAGTTTGGTGTGATGATTTAACCAGTCTCATCCATAGCTTTTATTTTAGTCTATAAAATTTGAATGGAATTGATAAAAAACACTTCAGTACTTTGAGTGGAAGGACTTAATCATTGAGTGAATTACTAGATTATCTTACAATAATCATTAGATTTTACTAAATGCTTCTGTAAGGTTTTATGATCATGTCAAAATTCTAATTGAAACCTTATTTTTAACTAAGAAATCTTATTTGAAACTAGAAAACCCATGTGGTCTAGTCTCACGAAGAAATGCCTACATTTAATCAAAAATTTTTAAAGATATTTTAGTATGAGAAATAAAAGTTCATCTTCAGGTATAAGAGCATTTAGGTTCATATTATTTTATTTAACAAAATGCTATCTAGAGTTTAACCATGCCCTGGGCACTTTTCCAAGGTCACCTGCTCCTGATTCTGTTATCTCAGCGTGAAACTCATACGATCTTAATGATGAGAGCTTGGACAACTAAATTGAGAATAGAAATAAGCAGACCCAATCCCTCAAATTGACACCAAATGTCACATGATAAATCTCCTAACCATGACAAGACTTTGCATTTCTTCCTCTCAGAGCCTGTGACTGATGTCCAAATTATGTCTGAATCCCCATGCAGATGGAAATGCCTGCTCAAGAGCATTGTCAGCCACAATGCTGGGGGGAGAGAAAATCTATTAGAACCCTTTGTTAGCAGCACCTTCTCTCACCACCTTACTCACTCAGTGGCAGTGTGACCTCGTGGTTAGGTGTCTAGCCTTTAGAGACAGCCTGCTTGGGTTCTGTCTCTTAGCAGTATGTGACTTGGCCAAGGCACTCAACTTTTCTGGGCCTAAGTGTTCTTATCTATAAAATGGGCATTATAACAATAGCACCTGCCTCCCTGGGTGTTGTGACAATGAAGGAGTTAACACATGTAAGTCACTTAGAACAGAATCTTGGCACAGAGTGAGTTCTAGATAAAGCTTAACTATTATCATTATATTATTGTGTGGGTCTGCGATTAGTCCCTGAATCCTTTGGGGATGTGATAAGTTCTAAAAATGAGTTGCATTTACTCATAATAGAGTCACTCCATCTATGCATAGCTGAAATCTAATTTTGCAATTAACATGTGTTTTGCATGGAGTCGAAGAGTTGAAGGTATGGTCTTCCTTATAGGGCTTCCCATGGTAACCTTCTTACTCATAGTTTCCCTCTATGCTCTCGAACTCGTTAGAAAAATTTCCCTTCTCCATCCAAACTGAAATGAGTCCCTACAGGGACTTAGAACTGAGGAGCTGAGATGCCGGGGAATCTGGCTTTGGATGAGACGATGTCACATTCTGAACCACAGACAGAGCATTTACAAACTTCCGGAAAGTCCAGCTTCCTTCTTGTTGCTTCTCTCCTCCTTTGTTTTTGGAACTGTCTACATCAAGGCTGCCAAAACTAGATGAGCTTGCTTGGCTAATATCTGCCAAATGAAGTGTTGAGGGATATCTGGAAAGGCCAACCCAAAGCGCCAGGATTTCAGTATCATTGAGAACCCGATGAGTAATAATATTAGGGCAATAAACAGCCAGTGTTATTTAGTTTGAGAAACTGATGCTAAAATAAGAGGAGGTAGTTTGATTATTTCCTCTTAAGGCATTACTCAGTGTTGTCCTTAGGTTTAAATATTTATGTACCAAGGTCAAGAATTCTTGGTACATGATGCACCAGGATTTTTGAACAGTCATAAATCGTGGCTAAAAATCAAACTTCAGTGTGGGTGGAGTGATGAATTTCAGGACATCTTTGAGTGTCTCCTCTTCAAAATATAAGAGAGAGAGGCCATACACCTGAGAAGTCTTCAGGGCAAGAGACTCGGGAGCTGGAAACTATTCCTTGCTCAGTCACAGACTTGGATTTTATTCCCTTCTGCCTTTCAGTTTGGGTAAGCCTCAATTACTTATCTAAAATTTATAATAAAAACTTGTCCATATAAATAATAGGAAAAGTGCCAACAATTGATGTTTAGAGGAAATGTGCTTTCTTGAACTATATATATTAAGGGATGTTGTATCTGTCGCTCTGTTGGCCAATTTCTGTATTAGTTCAATCGCTCCCGTGCCTTTTTAAGAAAAAAAACATCTAGTTAAATTTTTCTTTTGGTGAAAGGAAAAAGAAAAGCATGTAATATTTTTCACAGACCTTCGACAATTCTTAGAAAAACTTTGGTGAATCTTGGGGACAAGCTGAGGCAGGGACACATTTTGTGTAGTGTCTAGGGCAATCACTTGATTAACACTTTACCAATCACTTTCCTATTTTTTTAGTTGCTTTGTGATGACTATTTGTGTATGTGTCTGCATGTGGGTCACACATGTGTGCAGGCAAGTCCCCAGCCTGTGTGGATATCTGTGGATTTATGTTAGAATTTATGACATTGTATTTTCTAGGGTCTGTTGAAATATAGTTTTAATTTGTTTCAGAAATGACAACTACTTTTCTTTCCTCCTAATTCAGCTTCTTCCAGTCCATCCTCATGATACTATGAAATAGTACAATTATTGCAAGGCCTCTGCTGTCCAAAGTTTCAGTAGGAATAAATGCAATGTTTCATATCTGAAACCCTGCTGTTATACATATTTCTACCTAATGAATACCTGTTGATTGATGAATTCTCCTAGGGGGTATTGAACAAGTAAAAATCATGGCAATTTTGCTTGTGATTCTGTGTGATTTATGTTTCAGTGGAGACACTAAAACTCTTTCTAACTGTAAATCTCAGGGGACACCATCAACCTTGACCATCATATGTCACGGATTCACCTTGAATAATCTCAACAAGCAAGTTGCTCAAGTTACTAACACTTGTTCTGGATTGATAAACTGACAATGAGACTTTGGGTCTTGGCACTTCTGACAATTCTTGAACATTACACAGCAGCTAAGTTTAGTAAGTACCGCTTTTCTTTTTCTTTCTTTCTTTCTTTCTTTCTTTCTTTCTTTCCTTCCTTCCTCCTTCCTTCCTTCCTTCCTTCCTTCCTTCCTTCCTTCCTTCCTTCCTTTTTTCTTTCTCTTTCTTTCTTTCTTTCTTCTTTCTTTCTTTCTTTCTTTCTTTCTTTCTTTCTTTCTTTCCTTCCTTCCTTCTTCCTTCCTTCCTTCCTTCCTTCCTTCCTTCCTTCCTTCCTTCCTTTTTTCTTTCTCTTTCTTTCTTTCTTCTTTCTTTCTTTCTTTCTTTCTTTCTTTCTTTCTTTCTTCTTTCTTTCTTTCTTTCTTTCTTTCTTTCATCTATATCTTCTTTCTTTCTTCTTTCTTTCTTTTAAAATTTATCTATTCATGAGAGACAGAGAGAGAGAGAGGCAGAGACATAGGCAGAGAAAGAAGCAGGCTCCCTGTAGGGAGCCTGATGTGGGACTCAATCCCAGGACCCTGGGATCACGCCCTGAGCCAAAGGCAGATGCTCTTCCACTGAGCCACCCAGATGCCCCTAAGTATTGCTTTTCAACTAAAATTGTAAAATTGTAAAATTAATTCCAAAAACATTTCTCTTTTTTTAAAAAAAAGATTTTATTTGAGAGAGAGCATACATAAGCTGTGGAAAAGAGCAGAGTCAGGGGGAGAAGCAGACTCCCCCTTGAGCAGGGAGCCCGATGTGGGACTCCATCCCAGGATCCTGGAATCATGATCTGAGGGGAAGGCAGAGGCTTTACCAAATGAGCCACCCAGGCACCCCATCATTTAACCTGTTTAAAACTGCTAGCTTCTGGTTGTTCCAGTTGAACTGAAACCTGGAAAATTCATTTATGCTCTACAGCCATTCTGTACTACAAATCTATAAGGAAAAATTCTTCACAACAAATATATCATAATTTTAGCTTTACATAATTTTAAAACATGTGCAGGAGGCGCTGTAAGCATTTGTTGCCCTGCAGCATACGTCCTAGAGACGGATGTGGCTGCTTTCCCACTGGAGCAGTGAAGGAGGGTTAGCTCCAAGTTTAACTCTATCTGTGGTACCCATCAGAACAGTTCATAAAAGATCTTCATCATTTACTATTCTTTCTCAGTGACATGTCACAAAGAGTGGTTGATTTCTAGACCTAATCGTAGAAGGATAGAATATAGCAATTATAATGTCCTTCTAGATCATTTCAGGATCAGATTTATGTGTTTGTTTCTTGTATTTGCAGGAAAATCATCTTGGGGGCTGGAAAATGAGGCTTTAATTGTGAGATGTCCTAGGCAAGGAAAGTCTCGGTATCCTGTGGATTGGTATGACTCAAAAACCAACAAAAGTATAACCACCCAGAAAAGAAATCGTGTATTTGCCTCAGGGGAACGTCTTAAGTTTCTCCCAGCCGAAGTCAAGGATTCTGGAATTTATACTTGCATTATCAGAAGGTATTAACCAGGCAGCCACCATGATCTTTGCGCTTGTTCCCCTTCCTTTGATAGTTGATGGCATGGGCTCTCCTCCCTTTCCTTCCCTTTCTAGACCTTTGTGGGACTGATTGATTTTATAAAGTGGTTTGAATAGAAGAGTACTTCTAGAAACACCATCAGGTTGGGGTTTGGGTGATTATGAACTATTTAGAGGGAGAACTGCAAAAATTAACTTGTAGCCAATTAGGAAATGACTTAGCTTTCCTAGTGACCAAGAGAATTGAGAGCAATATCTTACTTTGGCTGGAAGTAAGAACAAACTAGCAAAAAAGACCCAGCAATCTGGATGTCAGGCATCAAGGAGGCCTAGGGTGGGTGCCAAAGGGCAGTTACCAATGGCTTAAACCTGAGAGGTAAGCTGAGGAGGGTTATGTACAATCGTGTGCCTGCAGATTACTTACCATACATATACATCTATAAATGTTTTGATTTTGTGCTTGGATTTGGTACACTATATCAGATGAACTACATCAAAATGCAGTTAGGCACCTGGGTTCTGAGGTCAGACCAGTTTTAGTTTCAAATTTGAATTCTGTTGGCTGTGTAAAGCCAACAAGTGACTTTTCTGTCCCTCTGTTTCCTTATCTATAGAATACATATGATAATATAGCCTACCTCAAAGCATCCCTATGAGAATAAAATGATGTTATATTAGTACCATGAATGGGCCATAGTGAACTGTCAATAAATACCAATTATCTTTATAATAGTCTGTTCTTGGCATGACAGCAGATACAGTGTATAAAGAAATGGCAAGGGAGTCATTTTCAGGGCTACCGGAGGGGTTATGTTTTATCTCAAATGCAACACAAAAAAGTATTTAGAACTCTAGATTTTAATAACTGTTTTTATATAAGAAAAGAACCCCAGTACATCAATTATTTGAAGAAAAAAAAAAGCAGTGTTACATAAAAGCTAGAATTGGATAAAGTCATTTCATAATGCTGAGTAACTTTTTAAATCATTTGACTTATTTTAGTAGTCCTACCACCAAGAAGACTGGATATGTGAATGTCACCATATATAAAAAACAACCAGATTGCCGTATTCCAGATCATCTGATATATTCAACAACATCTGGATCAGAAAAAAATTCCAAAATATATTGTCCTACAATTGACTTCTACAATTGGACAGCACCTGTTGAGTGGTTTAAGGTAACAGGACATTTGGGGGGAAATGGATGAGAATTATACAAAACAGGTGCAAGTAAAGAGTTGGCAAAAATGGAATGGAATTTTTCATTTCAGAATTGCAAAGTTGTTCAAGGACCAAGGTTTCACATACACAGGACCTTTTTGCTGATTGACAATGCAACTAGCAAGGACACGGGTGATTATACATGCAGATTTATGCACAATGAAAATGGAATCAATTACAGCGTGACAGCAACCAGATCATTCGTTGTGCAAAGTAAGCTACTGAATTTAACAAAGTAGAATATTTGAAAAAAAATAATGTAGGAGGAATTGTGCCCTTCTTGTTGATTTTCCTATAGACTCCTAGGGGACACATTCCAAACCCCCTATGGATGCCTGAAACAGGGGATAGTACTGACCTTATATATACTACGTGTTTTCCCATCCATGCATACCTATGATAAGGTTTGATTGATAAATTGAGCATGGTAAGAGATTAGCAATAATAACTAATAATGAAATAGAATGATTACAATATACTATGATAAAAGTTACCATAGATCTTAGCAAACTCAGTGTATGATTATTTTTTTCCTTATTATGTCGAGAACTTTCACCTTTTCACTTAAAGCCTCTCTTTGGCTTTTCCGCGTTGCCAGCATCATGATTCTTGTGCTTTGGGGGCATACTTGAGTAAAATAAGGGTCACCTGAACACAAGCCATGTGATACCGTCAGTCTGCTCATAACCAAGATAGCTACTAAGTGACTAATGGGCATGTGGCAGACACAGTGTGGATGGCTGGACCAAGGGCCCTGGGTGGGACAGAGTGGCACACTGTGAGATTCTATCA
Source organism: Vulpes lagopus (assembly GCF_018345385.1). Taxonomy (NCBI): domain Eukaryota; kingdom Metazoa; phylum Chordata; class Mammalia; order Carnivora; family Canidae; genus Vulpes; species Vulpes lagopus. The sequence goes on along the minus strand of NC_054828.1, from coordinate 24,550,435 downwards.
TTCTCTTTAGAACAGTGAGCAATTTAAAATTTACGAGTCGTTTTTTTCTGGAATTTTCAATTTCATCTTTTTGGGCCAAGATTGACTGTGAAAAGTAAAACTGGGAATCGGGAGCACTACTATACTTCATGATCCTCCCTAAGATGTCCTCCAGCTTCAGCTTATTTGCACATTCTCTACAATAGAGCAAAGAGCTTTTCTGAATGCACAATCAAGGGACATCTGGGTGGTTCAGTGAAAGAGCATCTGCCTTTGGCTCAAGGCATGATCTCAGGGTCCTGGGATCAAGTTCCACATCGGGCTCCCTGCAGGGAGCCTGCTTCTCCCTCTGCCTATGTCTCTGCCTCTCTGTGTGTCTCTCATGGGTAAATGATTAAAATCTTAAAAAAAAATAAATGCACTATCAAGATTTAAGAAATTTTATAGGGAGATTAGATTATGCTACTAATCTAAAGCCAGATCTGTTCTTTCCTCTATGACTTAACTTTTCAAAGATGGCATGATCTGAATGTCAACTTAATAAACTTTTTTGGATGGCAATACAAGTATTTGCAGAGCCAGATTAACTTTTCTTTTCCTAATTTGTTGTCAGAAGTTGTGTAAATAGAAAAAAAATCCATTTAATCTCAAATATAATTAACTGGATTAGAAATTTAGTGACAAGTTCTATAAAGGGATAGAAACATATTGTGTGGTTTTTAACTGTCAGCCTGAAGCTGTCAGGAGGCAATAAATAAGCAAATTTGAAATCAAAGAATTGCAACAAATTTGGGTAGCAACCCAAATAGTGTCCCACTAGGGAGCAAAAGTCAGGGGTTTTTAAAGCAAAAAGGGAATGCCTGTATACTTTGTTTACTAAGAATTCTGATGGGCATTGGCAGTGGAAAGCTAATCTTTACTAATATGATTGGTGACTAAGGCTATCAGTAAGTGAGTCTCTTATTGTACCAAGTTGCAGATGTTTGAGCTCAGTCTTGGAATATTTGTGGTCTGACTAGTTCAAAAATTCATAGTTCCACCAGTGAGAACATGGGACCTATCTCCTTAATGGCTTCTTGGCTCCATTCCAAAACCTTTTGGCACAAGTGGCACCATTCTATTTCACCTTTCGCACAATCCTGGTTTGCAATAATTTCTACATTATCAAGGACCTCAAGTAGATAATTTGATCCTAAAAAGTGTTTTTTGAATATTAAAGTCTATAAGACCCTATTCAGAGGAAATACCTCACAACCACACCTATCAAATCTACAAGGAATCAGGGTTTCCTTAGCATCACTTAATCCATGGATACAGATGAAGTAGCACCAGTGTGTGTGTGGCAGATTTCTCAGGGTAAAGTGACCGTGGAGACAGGTTTTTGTTTGGAAGGTTTACAGAACCTACTGAAACTGCTCTACCACTGTAGAGCACCAGACCATATTTCTTTTGATGTCTCTTATTGTTTAACATTGAAACCTGCTGGGATCTTTAATCACACTGTCTTGAAATAAATGGGAATCAAGGGGTGTAGGACTCAGCAGTGCTCCAGAAGAGCTCTTTCACTGTCTCTAGGCATCGGTGCCACAGCCAATTAGAATTTCCTTACGGGATGGGCCACAGTGGTGGAAATCTGTGAGCAGAAGTTATGGCTTATGTGTTTGTCATATTCATAGGGCTTTTTCTTTTTTTCACTCAACAAGCATTTAAGTACATGCTAATGTTTCATGAGACTTTTGAAATCTTCTTTACTGTAATGCTGTGCTTATTCTGTAGAATTATGGTTTTCTAGCAATTGCCAGGTCATGAAATTTATTTGATGTGTTGGTCTAACATTTGTTTTATTTATTTATTTTTTATTTTTTTAGATTTTTATTTTTATTTATTCATTCAAGACACAGAGAGAGAGAGACAGGCAGAAGGAGAAGCAGGCCCCATGCAGGGAGCCCGACGTGGGACTCGATCCCGGGTCTCCAGGATCAGACCCCAGGCTGAAGGCGGTGCTAAACCGCTGAGCCACCGGGGCTGTCCTAACATTTGTTTTAATGATATAAAATAGATTAGGAAATATCAAAGAGTATCATAGGTAGTAAGATAAAGTATTACATGAATGTTTTCTTTTTCATTTGTGTGTGTATCTATTGCTGTGGGTCATTGTCAGAAAAATTTGAGGAGCATTGCTATGAAATAGGATAGAAATATGAAAATGCAAGCTTCAAACTGATGACCATCCAATGCTATCTTCATATTAATATTCTCTTTGTCTTTGATTTAAGATGAGGAAAGCCTTTCTTGGTTTCCAGTAATTCTAGCGCCTCCACAAAATGAAACAAAAGAAGTGGAAATTGGTAAGAAGACTTTAAGAATGCTATAAATGTTACCTGGAGAATCCTTCCATATGACCCTTGGTCTGAATTCCCCAGGCATGGGTCAGGCAGTTAACAGAATGGACCCTGGGGATTCAATGAAATGTCATGTAAAGAAGCATCCACCGGGGCACTTGCTAATATTAGGAATGCCCAGCATTTACATTTGTATTGTACTTGTAACTCGTGGTGCTTTCACAGTATTATCTTATTTCATTCTTACTTCTCTCCAGGATGCAGACATTGTTCTCAATTTATACTTGTGGATACTTTGGCTCCAGTAGGATCAATAACATGCCCAAGGTTGTGGATAATCAATGATAGAAGGATAAGAACTCAAACTTTCCGACTCCACCTATCTCTGCCTTCTCTGGTTCCCCACCAGAAATGAGATACAACTCAAAGTTCTTGGCCTAAAGACAAGTCCCTTCAAGAACTGGTTCCCACCGTATCCTGGACCATCTGCAACTATTAACCCCACGTGCCCCGTGTCCCCACTACACTGGCCTCCTCACAGTTGTAACACTGATGGGCAGCATTTCCACATTCTTTCTTGCTTTTTGTCCATGTTGTTATTCCTTCTCATCTCTCAACACTGAGCTCAAATACCATTCCTCATGCCACCTTCCCTACCTCCCTCTGGGAGCCCCATCCAGAGCCTCCATCTGATCAGGTCCAAGGAAACCATTTCCATGTAGAGCATGGCAGACCTGCTCCCTGAAATGACATCTCCCTCAGTATTCCCCTCTTCTCCCTCCTCTTCCTTCAATTGCCATTTGTCATTTGTCAATCTTTCCATAGAAGACTAGAATACCCTATGTTTTAATCATTTGTGTGAATGGTTATCACCTTCTGAGACACTCTGCATTCCTCATCCCTCTTCAGATACATTATTTCTTGACCCAGGAACCAAGGGCTCAGTGAGGGATGGCTGAATGCATGTTCCCAGGCAGGAGGGCAGTCCTAAGCTTTCAGTTCAGGGTGGAGGAAGCCTCAAGCAAAAGTTGTAATGGAGAATTCTCTTGAACAATTAAATACTGGGATTGGAGCTCGGTCAAGTTAAACACAGTTTTACCAACATAGTGGCTTCCAGAGAGATGAAGATAATTCAATAAAAGGAGAAAGATGTGGAAGAGAGGAGTTACAAAGAAATTCTAATTTAGAGTAAAAAGAAGCCCCATCTTCTAATGTGGAATTGATGAAACCAGAGTTATTTCCCCCTTAGTTAATGCAATAGGTGAGAGGGGAGTGGGAGCAGAGCTTCCTTCAAACCGTGACCAAAGGGGATAGAGGTGAGGCGAGGGCCCAGGACATGGAGGTGCTGATGATAAGGAAGGGGAATGGGATCAGCTCCCGGCACACATAGGGGGTTCTACTATTTTTTTTTTCACCCTGAATGCAATACTATTGACAGAACTGAATGTTATTGGTGAACTTCTTCACTTCTCATCTAGGAAAACCAGCAAACATCCTCTGCTCTGCTTGCTTTGGGAAAGGCTCTCAGATGATGTCTGGCGTCCGGTGGATGGTGAACAGAACTACAGCTCAGAACTTTGGTGAAGCAAGAATTCAAGAGGAAAGGGAGCCAAATCAAAGGTATTTTTATACGAAAGTGAAAATATCCCCACACAGTTTGCAGCAGCCAAGTAAGCACTAAAAGTAACAGGTTGCCCTTTCAGTTTTAGCAATGAGATGACGTGTCAGAGCACCATTTTAAGAATAAGTGACGTGAGAGAAGAGGATTTATCACTGCGGTATGACTGTCTGGCTCAGAATTTGCATGGCAAGATACGGCACACCGTAAGACTAAAGTGGAAAAGTCCAAGTAAGGAGTGTTCCCGAGACTTGGGTCACCCGAGTCAACTGCATCAACTGAGACCATTTTCTTAGGGAACAGTGTGCTGGAGTGTGGCTCCAGGGTGGGTGTTCCCCGACAATGGAAGTGTCCCATCTCATAAAATGTGCTCCTCCTCTTAAGGACGCTGACCATTTGTAGTATGGGTCCCCTAGTTGCCTCTACAGCTTTACTTCCCCCTGCCCACCTGCCCCCCCTCTGTTCTCCCTTCTGTCATTCCGCTCCTCTCCCTCCACTGCTCCCCTCTTCTCCCTCCTCTTCCTTCTACTCCTCCTCTCCTTCCTCCTCCCAACCTCTCCTCTCCCTCCATCCCTCCTCCTTCTTCTCACTCCTCCCACCCTTTGCCTCCACCCCTTCCTCTCCTCCCCTTCCTCCTCCTCTGCCTTCTCACCCTCCTCCACCACTCTCCTCCCTGTCCCCTCCCACCTTACTTTCTCTCATCTTAGTTCCTCTTTAACACTCAACTGCCTCCTTGGCCATCCTTCTGGTTTCATCAGCTCTCTCTGCCTCACTACATATGAAAGACAACACACTAACTGTAAACCGTTGAACATGCTGTTACCTTTCATGACTTTTATGACATGTTATAAACATGTCCCTTTTATCTTTTTTTTTTTTTTTGGTCATAAAGCTGCACATTTTGTTAGTGAGGCTGGCAAAGTAGATGAAAAGGGGAAGTACTTAACTACTGCCCATCCCAGTGCTAACATCTTAGACACTGCTTTGTAATAAGACATCATGTGCTATCATTGCTAAATTTCAGAAAATAGCAAATTTATTTATTTATTTGTTTGTTTTTTTCTACTTGCAAGCCTAACGTATTTACTGTCTGGGCCTTTCCAGAAATAGTGAGTTCCCCCTGCAAAAAAAATTATTTGTGTGCTAACACTATACTGTCTTATTTACTGTAACTTTACAATCAACCTTAAATTTGGGTAGCATGAGTCTTCTTATTTTGTTCTTCATCAATATTTTCTTGGCTATTCTTCAGCCTTCATATTGCCACATAAAAATTCTCTTCGGATGTATTTTGATTATAAACATGTTTTTCTATGAGTTACATAGAAAGTTTTGCAACTTATTTTATAATTACTTAATTTATAGTAGAAATATTTCCATGGGGATCCCTGGGTGGCGCAGCGGTTTGGCGCCTGCCTTTGGCCCAGGGCGCGATCCCGGAGACCCGGGATCGAATCCCACGTCGGGCTCCCGGTGCATGGAGCCTGCTTCTCCCTCTGCCTGTGTCTCTGCCTCTCTCTCTCTCTCTCTCTCTCTCTCTGTGACTATCATAAAAAAAAAAAAAATTCAAAAAAAAATTCAAAAAAAAAAAAAGAAATATTTCCATATTAAATGTTCTACACCAGCCTTTATAAAGGCTTCATAGTATTCAGTTATACAGATAAACTCTCATTTATTTCAACAAATACATTGCTTGACTACATGTCTTTCTTTTTTTGTCTTTTTAAAAATTCAATTTATTTAAGCTAAAAAAAGGAAAAAGAAAATAGTTCACTTATTTCTCCCACCTCCTCACCCCTTTCTCTGGAACTACAATCTAGATACGGGTGAAATTCACAGGAAATCTAGTAGCTCAGCTCATTTCTTTACTGTATCTGTTATTCAACATGCAATTCAGGTACCTTTTATGAAGAACCTTCTCTGGCCATTAGTTTGGAGTATATCTGTTTCTTTCAGGTGTTCCCATAAGGCCCTGTCCTATCTCTACACTCATCACACTTACAAAAATCTGTTTGGGAGTCTGCTGAACGTGACTATAAGCTCCAAGAGGGCAGGAATGACGTCTCATTCGTCTTTGTGTCCTTGGTCTATAGTGCAATGCCTGGTACCTAGCATGCACTCAACAAACATTTGTTGAATGAATAAATGAACACACACCAAAGTTATCAAGAAAAACCATTTTTTGTACATCTCCATGGCTCTAGCTTATAAGGCTTAATTATTTAACGAAATAACAATTTACATTTATGTTTGTTAAGCTGGATAACCTTCCCAGTGACTTCAAAAGGCCAAATTACTTATAACTTCCTTGTAGGTTTGATCTGAATCTAGCATGCCTTTAATGACTTCATTATAATTTGATGCAATAAAATATAATTATAAAAAATAGGAAGCTGATTATTCTTCAATAGATCACATTCAGACACTATATATAATCTTTTAAAATGTAACATTCTCTTTCACAAATAATCAGCAGCATATGGAAGCAAGGTGCGGAGAATGATCTGTCTTGGGTATAGGTAACGAGAGGACACATTGTCTGTAAGAATCCAAAACAGTAATAAGACCATCTGAGAGTTTTTGTGCTTTTATTTTTTTAAAGATTTTATTTATTTATATGAGAGAGAGAGAGAGAGAGAGAGAGAACAAATGGGGGGAGCAGCAGAGAGAGAGAGAGGAGAAGCAGACTCCTCTGCTGAGCAGAGCTCGACTCGAGGATTGATGTAGGACTCAACCCCAGGACCCAGGGTTTATGACCTGAGTCAAAGGCAGATCTTAACTAACTGAGCTACCCAGGCAGCCCAGAGTCATTGCACTTTTAATCCTCACCTTTCCCATTGCTAACCAACGTCAGTAATGACACATTCCTCCTCTGGGGGGCAGAGTGCTTCTTCCTCCCACCCCCTTGGTATGTCACTGCTTGCAGTGATGTCAGCAAAAATAGTTTTACAAGCATTTCCTTCCTGAGCACCTGTCAACTTCCTCCCTTGTTAACATTTCCAAGCAAACACATCCTGTTTGTTAGATGAAGCATTTAATCCAGTATAAAAGGGCGAGGGGGAGAAAAATATGATATTTTTACACTTGTTATTCCATGCACAACTATGTGGAAATTACTTAATGTGTTTGTCACTTAGCCAAGGGAGATTAAACCCTCAGTTGATACCCCTAAGTGGAATTATAGGCTGGATTAACTTGGATAAACATACAGAGGCACAACCTGATGAAAAAAAAATGGAGATGATGGAAAAGGATACCACCAATTTGATGTGTTTCTGATTAAGTCTCTACTTGAAGTGGTGCTTGGGATTTTTGCTTTAATCAGACTTAAACCATCAATTTGTAAGTTTTTTTAAAAACAAAGAGAATCATGATATTGAGTGCTATCAAGTTCCACGGGTTGCCAGGTTTCACCCCAGGACATATGGACCATGTCACAATGTTCTATCCGGGCAGTCTGGTGGTGGCAGCTGGCACACTGGATCCTTGAGGAGAGGGGAAGCCGTGCCCCCAACCCAGCACTGTCATTGCCTCAACATCCTTACAATATAAGCCTTGCTTACGTTGTCACGTTGTGAATGTTGTCTGATTATCTGTGTATTGGAATTGTTTTCATGTTACATGTACTTAGTGACTTTTTTCCTTCTAGTTTCTTTGTATGTATTACCGTCCCCCTGTTTTTCTTCAAATTAACATGGTTATGCTCTGTTTCGACAACTCTGGACATTAAACAAAAACTGTTGTTATGGCAGTTTGTCACAATGAATTCCTTTATCTCTCATCACTAAATAAAAGAAATCACAACATTGTCTCAAATTTCAAAAACAAAAACTTTAAAAGCTTATGTTCCCATATTATTTGAAGTGATTAAATAAATATTTGATACTCGTAATGATAGTAGTACACATTTATTCATTGTTTCCTTTGGACCTGTCTAATTATTTTCCACTTAATTTTTTATGTATTGGAATAATATTCCATGAGGAAGAGACTGTTACTATCATCCAGTTTTGCAGATAAGGAAACTGAACCCAAGGAGGTTGAATATCTTACCACGTATTATAGTTAGAGCCAGATTCAAACTTAGGTGGTGTTTTCCTGTTTATAAACACTTTCAGAAAGTATTTAGTGTTTAGCTACCACACAGGGAATTATTTATACACGTATAAAGTCATTAACAAAAAGATATTGAACTCGAACTTTCATTCCTGTCTTGGATTAACTTCTTTCCTCCAGTGGAAGTGGCCAGCCACATGCACAGTCACTTCACCAGGATCCTCCCAAGATATGTAGGTTCCCAGAGCGCATCCAGATGGGACTTAGAGAGAGAGAGAGAGACCTGGAGGGGAAGCCTGTTGAAATGCTTAACTTTGGGAGTATTTATCATTTAAACTGATGACAGTGCAGATAGTAAGCTCTGCCAATTTGCAACCTCCACCCCCCGCCCCCTGGTTTTGCATCTCTTCACTTGGCCATTCTTGATTTCATGATGCTGGATACTCAGGATGCTGATGAGCTATGGGAGGAATCTGTGAATATGGATGAATTATTTTCTATGACAAAACTGGGAACCCATGCTCTGAGACTTCAGATAAAAATACGGGGGGAATGCTAGAATAGCCAAATCTTTGAGCTTCTTGTCACATCCATCCTTAAGTGGGACTACTTGTAAGTGGATACTTAATTTTAAAGAAAGAAGTAAACTTAAAACAGCCAAAAATACCATTAATGAGTACAATTCTTGTATTCAATTTGTATGTATCTGTTGCAAGTCCTTGAAATCGGAAACCATCTTGTGCATGCACTTTGTGGGGCAGTGAGTACAGGACACAGTTCCGTGATGAGAAAAGGAAGAGGTGTGTTTAGAACCTAGAGCCCCAGTAATTTGACTTCCTCATCAATTATGCTTTAGAGACTTACATGACCCTGGTTTCTTCCCTGCTTTTCTATGCAGTAAGACCCCAGGACCGTTTGATTCATTCTCCTTAATGCCCTAACACCAGACATATCCGTTCCTCTGTCATTATTACACAAATCTGAACCCTCCTTATCTCTCACAAGTGTTACAAAAACTTCCCATTCATTTTTCTCTTCCCACAGAAACAAATCTACTGCTACCTTTAGATTAATCTTGCTTGTCAACCACTTTCATTGTTAACACCCCACCCAACACTCTTCAGTGGCTCCTGGGACCTTTCCAAATAAAGGCAAAATGCCTTAATAGGAGCCCCAAGTCTGGCCAGAACCTAGCCCTGACCCACATTTCTTATTGCGTCTTCCACTAATTCCCCAAACTGGAATATCCCAGTTCCTCAGAGAACATACCCCGTCTCTGCCCTTGGGCTTACAGCAGGAGTACATTTGAGAGGAGTGCATTTTCCTTATCTTGCAGTTCTATAAATTTTAACTAATCTTCAGGGACCTCATCCTGCAAGAAGCCTTCATGGCCCAGTCTAGCATGGAGTGAGCACTCCTAAGAACCTCTACCAACTCAAATTACACTTTTACCTCCTATCTTAGTTAAGTTTACATTTGCCTCGGCACCATTTATGCTTTGAGCATCCCCTAGGATGCCTAGCTCACTGCCTTGCACAGAGTAGGCGCTCAATAAATGTTCACTTACTGACTCTTAAAGCAGCCATGGAAATTCCAGGTAGGCATGTCTTGTATGAATCTGTTGTACTCCCAATAGAGGTCAGCATCCATATATTTGTTTATTTTGCCTTGTTCTAGTAATAATAGTGATCTTTTTTGTTCTGTCTTTATCTTTTGAATAGTTGACAAGCAAAGCACCTACTACATACTTGCGGGATTTAGCGTCTTGTTAATGCTAATCAATGTCATGGTGATAATATTAAAAGTGTTCTGGATTGAGGTTATTCTGCTCTGGAGAGACATAGCTAGACCTTACAAAACTAGGAATGGTAAGTGGCAAGTTTCACTTTTTTTTTTTTTCAAAAGAAAAAGATTAAAAAAAAAGAAATAAAGAAAGAAAGAAAGAAAGAAAGAAAGAAAGAAAGAAAGAAAAAAGAAAAAGAAAAAGATCCATAATGGTTGTGGGTTACTTGTCTGTTGATCTTTTAATAGCTATGCTACTAAACTTAGATTTTGCTCACTAACATTGTCAGCAGGCCATTCTCTATCCTCTTTTGTTGCTCCTTATGGTTCTGAGATTCATTTCAACAGTTCAAATTTCCTTCCTCTCTAAATTAATAACAGAATCGGCTCAAGCCCAGAAAAGTTTAAACAGTTTGGAAAATGTGTTATTGGTAAAACTTTATGGAATTGCAAACATTAACAGAAGTGTTGCTGTTTTCCAGATGTGAATAGCTTAGAAAGAGCCATCAGAATGTAGGTGTAGTTTACCAGAAAGCCCACTCCATAAAGAGTCCTATTTATGCACATAAATGAAAGAATACATTTATGCCTGCTAAATCAGAACACCACTCTTTCCTTTGGAGGCAGGTGTACTTTACACTTTCCATATGGTCCACTCAACTAGGACTAATTATTTGATTTCTGGGACATGCAGATCGTTAAAAAAAAATTTTCCTTTCGCATTTTCACTTCCTAGGGTAAGCAACAACAGCTAAATTGAGCTCAACTCGAAACAACAGAAGATTCCTTACCAATGAAAATAAATATTTATCAGTAAATTATTAATTAAGTTTGACCATGTGGTGTGTGCAAAACTGGACTGACTCTTGTCTACTTTCTATCATTCAGTCTGAGACAGGAAAGAAGCCAGCTTTGGGATTAAGATTGATGTCCTGATGACATTTTATGGCAGTAGATTGTTGTCACCGTCTCTGGATTCTAGAATATTTGGGAGGACAGGTGGGATTCATGCACCACCAACAATAAATTCAGTGAAGAATATGTAGCAAGAATCAAATGGGAATTTTTCTAGCCAACTGCTAAAGTTGTATTTCTTGTTCTCATTTTCAGATGGAAAGATCTACGATGCTTATGTTATCTATCCACGGAACTATAAAAATAGTCCAGAGAGAGCCAGTGCTTTAGAGTACTTTGTCCACCAGATTTTGCCTGATGTTCTTGAAAATAAATGTGGCTATAACTTATGCATTTATGGGAGAGATCTGCTACCTGGAGAAGGTAAAGCTACCAACATACTTCAAGGACAGAAATTCACATTCATCAGAAGGCCAAGAGATAGGTGAACTTATCCCTCTGTTGGAAAGGAATTACAATAACTACTCCAGGCCTAAGACCAGAGCTTTTAGAAGAAGGAGATACTTACTCTTTGCTCCTCCTGCCCCCATGGCCAACCTGATCATGAGGTTTTCACAAGAGTGTTGGTGCTGTGAAGCCTTGGTAAGGTGTCCTGCCTAGGTGGATTTAGCAAGGCACTGCCCCTACTTGACTTCCTATGCCCACTGCTAGGATACCTGACATATCTTAATTCTCTCTAGAAAAGCTGAAAGAAGACTCAAAAAACAAAGAATTTTGTTCTAATATCCAGAAGCATTGGCTAAAATATTTGCAAGGATTCAGAGGTCTTTATGACTTTCCTTGTATTGGAGAAACATTTGTAAATGTATATTCTCACAACAACTAGAGCTGTCTTCGGTTTTGCAATATTTCTGACTTGGAATATTTCTAGTAATTCCATGCATCTTTGACAGTTTGTTACAATTCTGGCCTTTCAGTAGCTGTTCTCTTCTTCTCTCTATATTTATGTCAAGTACCCATGAGCCCTCCTTACAGCCCTTCTTGAATTCCTCAGAGACCAGGAAGTATTTGGAATGTGAATGAGGCAGGAGCCTCATGAAAGTAGGTCCAATAAAGTTAATGCTCAGTAGACTGTGAATTTAAACTGACATTTCTAATGCAAAGAGGGATTCAAGCATCTGTAGATTTAGAGGAACACAAAGCAGCTGAATCTGGTTTGTCCTGGAATATTCAGGCAAAGTTAATCACCCCATAAGGCTGTGAGAGACTCATAAAATGAACAACTCAGGAAAATGTAACCCAAGTTTTCTCTAGAGCCTCTCTCCCCTTGGCTACTCATGCTGGTAGAAGGGAATGAGTCATGGTGCTCAAATGCTCTTTTCATGTTCCATATCTGCTCAGGAAGCTGCCAGGACACCAACTGTTTGTGGTGTCACACTACATGCTATGTCTGGCTGTAAACCCTTCATCTCTTTTTTTCTCTGATCCATTGACCTCATTTCTAGTTCTGCCTCTCTCCAGCCCAACGTGAATGTCAGCTCACAGATGCTCCAGCTTGCATGGCCTGCATTGTGTTGTTTTTCACCTGGGAAATTTCCCATGACCCCTTTTCCAACTATGTCCTCTGACCTTACTTTATTTTTTATTTTTTTATTTTTATTTTTAGAGAGAGAGAGGCACAGATACAGGCAGAGGGACAAGCAGGCTCCATTGCATGCAGGGAGCCTGACGTGGGACTTGATCCCGGGTCTCCAGGACCACACCCTGGGCTGAAGGCAGCGCTAAACTGCTGAGCCACCTGGGCTGCCCCTCTGACCCTACTTCAATCAAAGTAAAATCCAATCTAGCAAAACAACTTCACTGTCCCTTAGAAAAAGTTCGTGACTGGCTGCATTGGTGCATTTCTTCCCATGCTAGTGACCTTCTGTTTGCTCCTTCAAATCCACTCTGCATCCTGACCATCCAATGGCCCAGGGTAGTGAGTCATTATGGAATCCATGACACCCCTGACCTCTGCTCAATGCCAGGTTTGGCCAATGGAAGCACTGGCAGGAGTGCAGAGGCAGGCATCCTGGGAGGTTGCCAGGGTAGCTGGGCTCTTCCCTCCCAAGACATGGGCTACCATTCGCTGCCTTTAGACTCATTAGGTTCCGTGAGTGCTTCCTCCCCTTCACACCTGGAGGGTGGTAATGCCTCCCTGGTTATTTCTAGTGCTGGGGTTCCAAGGCACCTCTCGTTGATTTCTCTTGGTTCTGTCCACATCTTTTATAAATTGTCCTTTTATTAAACTCTCTTAAGTTAGTCCTTTTGAGTCTGCTGAGCTTCCAGTTAGGATCCTGGTTGACACAAAGTCTCTACCTGGCACCATTCAACGTTTATTTCCCTAGGTCACGCAACTACATGATTTAGTCTTTCAGCTGCCACCCTCTGAGAATATCTTGAGTGGTTTTGTCCACAGTTGTATTTCTTTGATCATACTATTGCCTTCTTGCAGTGAGATCTGAGTATTTTACACTTAAAAACACAGCAACAGGAAATCTGACCTGTGCCCTTTATTCCCAGATGCAGCCACCGCAGTGGAAACCAACATACGAAAGAGTAGGCGCCACATTTTTATCCTGACTCCTGAGATCACACACAGCAGGGAGTTTGCCTACGAGCAGGAGATCGCCTTGCACAGTGCCCTCATCCAGAACGACGCCAAGGTGATTCTTATAGAATTGGAGGCTCTGAGCAAGCCAGGTGGACTACAGTTTGGGGAGCTTCAAGATTCCCTCAAGCACCTTGTGGAAGTGCAAGGTACCATCAAGTGGAGGGAAGACCATGTCGCCAACAAACAGTCGCTGAATTCCAAATTCTGGAAGCATGTGAGGTACCACATGCCTGTGCCCAACAGACTGCCAGGGAAGACATCCAGTTTGGCTTCCCTGAGTGCCCAGGGGCATTAGTGCTTGCTTTGATGTGCTAATGCACCAGATTTTCGTTGACCTGAACTCTTCCTGGCTGGATTACGTCATTGGACCAGACACTAGAGCAGAGGCATGAGGAGTGGGAATGTCAAGATTGTGCAGGCTTCAGGTTTCATCCATCAACTCTACTTCCATTTTCCTGATTCTGGGTGGTTGCAAAAAGCCCAGGAATTTTTATCCTTGCTCCCCCTCTCTTCAGCTCACTTTTCCTTCCTTTTCTCCCTTTGCTGATCTTTCTCCAGGTGGCCTAAGATCTCTTCATTATGCTTTTTCCACTTTCTCTCTCTTTCCTGTTTTCCTGCTCCTTATTCCTTGTCAATATTCAGCACATTGAACTTCAAACTAGATGTGTTAGAGCTAAATTTTCATGTAACCTTGAAGAACACTTAGATTCTCACAAGCAGAACTTTAGCAGTACATCTCATTCCTCACATACCAGAATATATTACATTTTATTTGACCAGATGCTGAGTTTTATCATCTCAATGTTGCCGATGTTACTGGAGTGCCGTCCCCAGTTGCCATTATAATCAAGTTTTTGCAGTTCTAAAATTTCTTTCGTAGATTTTTATTCTCTTTAGAAATATTCTTATCTCACTTTAAAAGTTACAGAAGAACAGAAAAACATGAAAGAAGAAAATAGCAAAAATTATCCATAAATCCATCATCCTAAGATAATGACCTTTAAACATTATGGTAAATTTGAATTTGTACCGAAACATATCATTTATGTAGCTGAGCTCACATGGTGTGTGGTTTTTATATTTTGTTCTATTTTACTTCATGAAAAAAAATTGGACATGTCACTTAAATTTTAACGTTTTATTTATTTATTTTTTTAAAGATTGTATTTATTTATTCATGAGAGACACAGACAGAGGCAGAGACATAGGCAGAGGGAGATGCAGGTTCCTTGTGGGGAGCCCAATATGGGACTTGATCCCAGGACCCCAGGATCATGACCTGAGCCAAAGGCAGATGCTCAACCATCACCTACCCAGGTGCCCCAAATTTTAAATATTCACAGAGTTCTATTTCATGGCTGTGCACACCTGACATGCCTCATTAGTTATTGTTGTATATTTGAGTTGTGCTGAATTTAAATGGCCATCATTATATGTAATTCAGGAATGATCATGTCAGTATATCTTACATTTCTCAATTATGATTTTCTTTTTTTAAATTTGAGAAATTGGTTTGTTGTAACATTTCCGTGAAATCAGTAGGGCTTTTGGCAGAAACATTTGGCAAAAGTGAAGTTAAGGTGCACAGTCAAGGCCACTCTCATTAATTCCCTAAAGGAGTTCATCCTCAGCTGAGATGCTTTTAAAAGTATACAATTTTGCATTTAACTGCAAAAGAAAACTGCACTCCAGATCCTTGACAGGGAGTAAAATCTTGAACTGTCACTCAATGCTTTACAGAGCCTTGCTTGAAAAGAACTTGTTTATTTCTGGAAGGTTGCCTAAAGGATCTGTGGTTACCTATCCCTCTACATACCCTATAATCTGAATCTATACTCCCTGGATTAAGGTTGTCAGATAAAATACAAGACGTCAGTTAAAGCTGAATTCAAAGAATGAAATCTCATCTGAAATTAAAATTTCACTGGGAATTTTTATTTGCTAAATCTGCTTTTTTGTGGTGACATCTGATTTTATTGAAGAACTAAAAAAATCAGCCTGCGAGAAGGATGCCCTCTAGTTGATTAGTTAACACCACATAATTTGGAATCAACAAGATATCCTCTGTCCTCCACCAGCTGTGTGACCATAAGTAATACTGTCAGGAGTAGATGTACCTTTAATGCAGCTTCCCTATCCACCTAGACTTACAGACAGGTGTTTGATTTATGGACATGGAGAATTTTGGAAATGATTTTATTTTCCTCTTTATATTAGCTACTTGAATGCCTCGAGCCAAATTTGGGCTCTTTCTATAGGATATAACAAGGAAGTTATAATATCTTTATTTTTATTTTTATTTTATTTTAAAGATTTTATTTATTTATTCATGATAGACATAGAGAGAGAGGCAGAGACACAGGCAGAGGGAGAAGCAGGCTCCATGCAGGGAGCCGGACGTGGGACTTGATCCCGGGACTCCAGGATCATGCCCTGGGCCAAAGGCAGGCACTGAACTGCTGAGCCACCCAGGGATCCCCAATCTCTTTATTTTTAAATATATTTTAACTGCCCAAATTGTAAGCTACTTTGCAAATATCCAACATTTACATTTTCTGAACATGTGCTAAATATAAATATCTCTTTGAAAGGGGCAGAGAGAGGAAAGGCTGTGGAAGGATACATAGGGGAATTAGGCACATTCCTTTCTTTATGGGTTGCAAAGCCACAGCAGAAACCAGGAGGGGTTTCATGAATAGAATGAATTCAGTCCAACCAGTGAGGTGTCTATTGTGTGATCCTGTTAAAAAATTCTGGTGAATTATAAAAACACAAGGAATTGCCCTTACTTGAGTCAAATTTGCATACAATACAATGCAGATCTTAAGTTTGATGAGTCTTGACAATTACACATACCAATGATGAGTCATGACAATTACACATAATTGTACAATTATACACATGTGTAGTTACCATCCCGAACAAGAGAGAAATATTTCCATCAGGGGTGCCTGGGTGACTCAGTCAGTTAAGCATCTGACTCTTGATTTTGGTTCAGGGCATGATCTCTTGGGTCATGAGATAGAGCCCCACATTGGGTTCCCCAGTCAGTGGGAAGTCTGCTTGAGATTCTCCCCCTCTCCCCCTTCCTTAACTCATGTGCTCTCTGTCTCTCTGTCTCTCTCTCAAAAAGAGGGATAGATTATAAATCTTAAAAAAAAAAAAAAAAGAAATATTTCCATCACCTTCCCTACTGGAGAAGTTCCATCCTGATATTTCCCAGCCAATCTTTCTCCTTCCTCAGAGGCCAATAATGTTCTGATTTCTATCTCCATTAGTTTTGATCAGATTATGAAATTTCTATCAATAAAGTCAGACAGACAGTGCTGTGACTCTGTACTTTCACACAACATAACGTTTTGGAGATGCATCCATGTTTTGTATGTGTCCGTACTTTGTTTCTCTGTATTCCTGAGTTGGATTCCATTGCATGGCTGTACCCCTGGTGATGGACATATGGGTTGTTTCACATGGTACCTATAGTGAATATGGAGATTGTGAATATTCTTGTGGACATGTGTTCTTATTTCTCTTGGCTCAATACCTAGGTGTGGTCCTTTTTAGGAAACTGTCAAACTGGCAAACTAATTGTACCATTTTCATTTCCTCCGGTATGTACAAGACTGCTCTTATTCCACCTCCTCACCAATGATTGGTATTGTCAGGTTTCTTTGAATTTTAGTTATTTCAGTGGGTATTCAATGAATCTCATTATGGTTTTAATTTCCAGTTGTCTGACGATTAATGATATTGAACATTTTTTATGTCTTATTCACCAGTAAGATTCATGTGTCTATCACTCAGTGAAAGTAAAATCTTCTACACGTTTTTAAATTGTGTTGCTTCTCTTCATGTTGTTGATGTGTGGAAATTTTTTAGATATTCTGGATACTAATTCCTTTTCAGATAGATGTAAGGTGACAATTTTTCCAGGCTTGCCTCCTTACCTCTTTCTTTTTTTCAATGGTATCATTGATTAGCAGATGTTTTAATTTGGGTAACATTCAATTGGTCAGTTTTTCTTATATGGTTAGTGTTGTCTGTGTCTTTTCTAAGTTTTTTTTAAATTATTTTTTATTTTTTTTCTCAAGATCTGGAGATATTTTCCCATGTATCTTTATGAAATATTCATGGTTCCAACTTTTATATTTAGGTCTATGGTCCACTGTGAATTAATGTTTGCATATAGAATGAGGTAAGGGTCAACCTCATTTATTTTTTTCCCATAGAGATGCCCAATTGTTCCTGCAACACTTGTGAAAGGCTTATCTTTTCCTATTGAATTGACATGATGCCCTGGTAAAGATCAATATGCTATATATGCGTGGATCTATTACTCTATATTATTTTCTATTTCTATGCTCATGCAAATATCACACTATCATGATTAGTATTGCCTTATTGTATGCCTTCAGGTCAGCATAAGTCCTCTAATTTTGTTCTTCTTTCCCAAGATTGGTCTGACTATTCTAGGTGATTTGCATTTTCATATAAATTTTAAAACCAGTTTCTCAATTTCTTTGAAAATTCCTCCTGGGATTTGGATTGTAGGAAATATTTAGACTCTATAACATATAGAGTCTAAAAATGTATGGACTCTATAAACTCCACAGTTTGTACAGAATAGATATCTTAACAATGCATCTTCCAATCCATAAATATGGTATATCCGTCCATTTTTTGTCTTTTATTTCTCTTTGCAGTATTTTGTAGATCTCATGGTAAACATCTTGTATACGTTCCAAGGGATTTGTATTTTGGTATTTGATTTTTTTATGGTATTGTAAATGGTATTTTAAACAAATTTAATTTTTCAAATTTCCATTACTGGAATATAGAATTCCGATTTATTTTTGCATATTGGCTTATTATTCCATGATTTTGCCAAACTCATTTAGGACTTCAGCAGCTCTTTTGTAAACTTCGAAGGGCGATTTACACAAAATTATGCCTTCCATCAGAACCAATAGTTTTTATCTCTTCCTTCCCAATCTATTTGCTTTCTATTTTTATTTCTTTACTTATTACAGAAAGATTGTCCCAGGTGAGAGATGACATCCTTATCTTGTTTCCCATCTTAGGAAAAAAGCAAAGTGTTTCAATATTAGTGATGAAGTTACCTGCAGGCTTCTTACAAATGTTCATCAGATTAAGAACGTTCCTATTTTTAGTATTCCTAGTGCTATTCATGAAGAAAGGCTGTTGCATTTTGTCAGATGCTTGTTCTTATTGCCATTATTGAGATCATTGTTTTATTTTTCTCATTTATTACACGATGAATGCTTTTGACTGAATAAAAAGAATGAAAAGGACTCATTAAACCCTCTCCCTATCAGCCGTGGGTTTCATTCTTCTCTTTTGTTGGAAAGATCCTGCTACAGACCACTCTAAAATGTACCCTGCATTCTTCCACGGGGTGAAAACTTTGAAACACACGTTCTCCTTTGGCTTCCTTTCCTTAACAGTGTAAAATCTCAGTTCAACACCTCCGCCCCCTCCCTACTATTTTCCAGGAGAGAACCCTTCGCCCACGCAGAAGGCCTCAGCACAGATCTGAGGCTTGAGGGCTTCAGCCGACGGCCTCCTCCTCCCTTTGGATGACCTGGGGGAGCCGTCCTGTGTGCTCGCGCCCTTCCCGGGCCTCCGTCCTGTCTGGGGCCGCCCGGGCTCCTTCCCCTTAACCGCAGGTGGTGCCCTCGGCGGCGGGCGCGCTCCCTCTCCCCGTGACCCCGGTGCAAACCCGTCGGCCGCCTGCAGGGCGCGCAACGAGCAGCCCCGCGCGCCCGTGCGCTCCGGGTCCCCCGCCACCGCCCAGCCCCCGGGAGCTCCCGAAACTCGCCGCGCGAGCCTGGGGCACCGGTGGCCTCGGCGCAAGGGCGACGCGCCGGACTTTCCAGCCGCGCCCGCGACCAAGCGGCTCCCGGAACCCCGGGGCGGGGCGCCCAGGTGGAGGAGTCCGTATCCCCCGCGCGGGGGGGGGCGCCCCAGACCAGGAGCACCCCGGAGGGAAGCCGTGTGCACCCCCGATCCACGGACACCGCAGCCTGGGAGGACTCCCGCCCCCCAGGCCCCCGACGGGGAGAAACCCCCGACGACGAGCGTCTCTGATTGGAGCATCCCAGGCCGGGACACGCCCCCTGGCCCCGCGGCGCCCCACTTGGAGCTCGGGGACGCCGAGCCGCGTCCCACCCACAGCCTCCGCGCGCCGCCGCCAGGCGCCTTTTCTTCCTTCTGACCCTCTGCACCTTTGGTTTGTTGTTTCCCTTTCCCCAGCCTTCTCTAGTTGCCTTACGTCTTTCATCACACCTGGGGCGCCTCTCTCTGCTTGGGGGGCGCGCAGCGCTAGGGAGACGGCGGGTCGCAGTTTCTCACCCGCCTTTGGGACGCCTGCCTCGGCCGCCGCGACCCGAGCGCAGGGGGGACGGCCGCCCCCGCCCCCGCCCCCGCCCCGGCCCGACCGCGGGGACTCCCCCTGAAGGTAAGGAGCGCCCCGGCTGCCAGCCGCACCCCTCCGCGCCCCCTGCGCCGCCAGCCCCGCTGGCCAGGGCCAACCCAGCCAGGGCACAGGGGTTCTGGAAACGGGATCGTTACGGATGCGTGCCACTATGTGTAACAGGTCCTCCTCCGCTGATGGGGCGCGGGGGGCCCCTGGAACACCCAGACTAGGTTGAAAATACCCGAAGTCACTGGGACATGCGGTTAATACGTCTAACCTCCCGGACATCAGGGCGCAGCCTACCTGAAGGTGCGCACAACCCTTACATTAGCCTACAGTTGGGTGAAATCCTCCAGCACGACGCCTAATTCATAATAAGCGGTCGAATATCTCATTTATTTGATGGAATAGTATACGGAAAAGGAGAAACAGTGGTCGCATGGGGTACAGAATGGTTGTAAGTGTATCTGTTGTTCACCCTCATGATCCCCAGGCCGACTGGGAGTTGCAGCTAGTGAGGATCATAGGGCATATCACTAGGATGCGAAAGATTCAAATTCAAAGTGCAAAGTATGCTTTCCACTGAATGTGTAACTCTTTTGCACCATCATACAATCAAAAAAGCATAAATGGAGCTGTCATAAGTAGGGATTTTGTGTATATATATTTAAACATGCAGATATGCATATACACCTATATGTATAGTTTAAAATATTATTTATATAAGTAGAGGTCCAGGTGTCTGCATATATACACACATATATGTGCACCCGTGCACACATGACTAATTGGTGAGACAGCATCCATTTTTCCAGCTAGTATAATTTCAGACCTTAAAACTTGCCCTATAATTCTTTTTTTTTTTTTTTCTAAAAAAGTGAGAAGAGCTAAAATAATTGGTAGCTTTTACAAATTAAGCACTTATCTGGCTTGGTATAGAAAACTTTTAGATGCGTTATTTTCTCTCAATCCTCCTGTAGGCTGACTGAAGTAGGCACTATCATTATCCTTAATGAAAGGAGGAAAACCAAAGCACAGAGATGTTTAGTCATTTATCAAAAGGCATCCAGCTTACTAAGTAATAGATCACAGATTCACACCAAAATTTCCCTGATTCCAAAATCTTTACTTTTAATTTGAGGTGCTTCCAGGAGTTAGAACCCCAAGCAGTTGCTTTGCAGGTTAGGAGACAAACTAATGACTGGGTGATCCCTGTCAGGTATAGACACCTGAGGTTATTGTATTAATTTCACCCTTTTCCCTTGTTCTATTCTTGGGAACCTCAGCAAGCACTCCTTTTGGTGCTGTGCAGTGCTGGGATCTCGGGCGCACTTCTCATCCTGAGGACCTTAAGTGGCTTGGGAGGGTGTACATTTGGGAGAAACTGGGTTTATTCAGGTTCTGAGATAATGCGACTGCTAACCAACCCTTCCCTTCCCTGCCAGCACAAAAACACATACAAAGGCTGTGAGCAAGAGGTCTGGGAGCACGGAGACAGGGTCCCAGGGCGTGGGGATGAATCCAGGGGTAATGGGAATGCCGCATGGTGCAGGTGTGTGGACAAAGGCTATTTGGGGCACTGGCAGTTGGAGCACTTCCCTGAGAAGGTGATCATTGAGTCAGGTTGTAAGAATTGCAAGGACCCTGCAGTTAGAAGTGGAAAGGGTTTGGGTAGCAGGACTAGCACAGGCGCAGGTGGAGTGGAGGAGGCCTAGGGACGCCACAGAGATCTGTGTGACAAGGACTATGAAATGGGAATGATTCTCCTGGCCTTGCAGATGAAAAGCCTAATTCAACATAAATTCTGCTTTCCTTAGAGTGAAAGCATGTGGAAGCATGTGTGTGCGCATGTGCACCTGTGTGTGTGTTATGTCGAAGATCATTTTTTTCCTCTTTGCGTTGGTTGTTTTATCATCTCAATGGCTGAGTGAAACACTTAGGCACCGAACACTGCAGAGGAAGAGTTATTTTACAAATCACTGGTGTTAAGGTTTTCCTCAAAGCAGTTTATCTTAGGAGGTGCTCAATTTTGATTTGCTGGGTAGAGTGATTTACATCGAGGAGATCTACATCTATTCCTGTGTGAGTCAGTGTAACGCTCTATAATCTGGGCCAGTTCACTGGTCAAGTCTCAGCTTCCTTCACAGAAAGAACTCAGCCTCACAAGTAAGAAGGCTACCAAGAAGTAGCCTTACAACTATGGGTTTCTGTGAATTAAGTTTTTTTAGAAAATGGTCACTTTTCTCAGGGTAGGGTATATGAACAGGGCAAGTGGGCAAAACCTTCCAGGATGAGATTCAGACACTCCGCAGGACCCTGCACTATTTTCAGAGAGAACGGTTGGCTTGCCCTTGGTCACACGATTTTTAGAAGAGAACCTTTTTCATTTAGGGAAAACTTCATGCCATTCAGTGATTTAGGGGAAGTTTGTGAATGTTCTTTGTGTGTGTGCACATACATATCTACATACATATACATCTGCGTATGTGCACATATACTTAATATGTCATAAATAGTGAATTATTATTAAATGTGTATTTATGATATATTAAATGTACTTCTGGGTACACAAACAAGTCCGCTAGATTAGTGTCTTCCTACCGTGGTTGCATATTAGAATCGCCAGGAGGATTTTCAGGTGTCTGGGTGAGGACCTAGGTATTGTGATTATTATTTAAGATCCAGGTTAGAATGAGTGCCCTAGACTTCACATCAGTTGTTAAAACATATTTTCCAAGATATCATGCTTTAAGGAGCATTTCAAAGGTAAGATTATGCAGATGTAACAGTGGATCAGATGATCACCTAAGACACCAAACTTTATATATTTAATGAATTTAATGAATTCATCAATTCAGCAAATAATAAACATAAAATAAAGTATGTCAGTTAGTGATGAGTACTATGAATGAAAAAACAAAGCACAGTGGAAGAGGAAAGAGTGGTGTGTGTGCACATGTGTGCAAGCACATACACACACATGCTTGCATACATACACACGCTTGCATGTATTTGCACCTGAGCGATCATGCTGCTAGATTTCCATAGAATGCTTGCAGAGAGCCCTTACATTATAACTATGCTTTCAGCACACTGTAAAGGCAAGATGGGACTTTTTAATTAATTATAGAGAAATAATTAGTAGCTCTTTGAGAAAAATAAATTTATTTAGACCTATCTTCATACCAAGCAAGAAGATTAATTGTTAATGAATAAAAAAATTTAATGTTAAAAAAAGCCCCTAAGCCATAAAAAGGAAGAAAGCATACCTTGAGTATACACCAGACCACTGAGGGGAAAGGAATGGCCTACATGCAAAAGTAATGGAAAAATCACCAAGAAAAAGCATAGTGGAGTTGACTGCATAAATATGAAGTCTCCCATATGTGAAAACAGCAAAAGAGGAATTTGAAGGGTAAATTCAATAAATTGAAAAAAAAAAACCCGCTAAGACATCTAAGAATTGGACCAAGGTGTAAAAAAATAGTTCATACACAAGGGAATAAAATAGCTAAAAACATATATGCTTAATATTCTTTTTTAAAAGAGTTTATATATATTTCAGAGAGAAAGAGAGAGAGCATGAGCAGGAGAGGGGCGAGGGGCAGAAGGAGAGGGAGATGCAGACTCCCCACTGAGCGGGGAGCTGGAGGCGGGGCTTCATCCCAGGATCCTGGGATTGTTATCCCAGGATCATGACCTGAGCGGAAGGCAGACCCTTAACTGACTGAGCCCCCCAGGCGCCCTTATGTTCTGATTTATAGCAATAGAAACGCAGATTAAAAAAAAAAACATGAAACACCATTAACCAATTTAAAGAGAGAATTAAAGGATGAGAATGCAGGATGCTTATGTGGGTATGATAGATGGATACTATCTTGCACAGCTGAGGAGTATGAATTATTACATTTCTAGAATGCAGTTTGGTAGTATGTGTTTATCTCATTTAAAATGTATTCTTTAAAAAAAATAAAAATAAAATGTATTCTTTGATCATAGATTGTATTGCCATTGTCATAACACCAAGAAAGGTAGATAAATAACTAACATTTAAGTGATACTTCTTATGCACCAGATACTTTGCAAAGGTAACTCATGAAACCTTCACATCAGTTCTGGGATGTAGTATTGTTATTCCCTTTCCTAAATAAAGAAACTAAAGAGCAGGGAGGATAAGTGACTTGCCCAGGGTATTCAGCTGGTAAACAATAGGATGAGGATCCAAATTCAACCAGTTTGGTGCCAGAGGTCATGCCCCCAAAACTGATCCATACCCTTTGACACAAGAAGATAGTCATGAGGTTATTTTGTAATAAAAATATCTTATAAATTATAATAGTCCCGTATCGGGGGATATATGTAGCAATTAAGGTGGTGTTAACAGAGATTTTTGTGACACAGGGGAGTGTTCATTTATTACGTGGAAAATGCAGGATATGAACATTCTGAATATCTGAATTATTTGAAAGTCATGTAGAAAAAGTACAAGGCAACATGTTAAAGTATTATGCATATTGAGATCATTTTCTTCTTTTCAATCTTTATTTTATAATGGCACCATATATTGGGCACATAATACTTTGGAAATAAAAAATATTGGAAGAAAGAAAGGAAGAAAGAGAGAAGGAAGGAAGGAGGAAAGAGAAAAATTGAAAAATTATGGACCTGCAAAAAAATCAATAACAAACATAATACTAAAAAACCCCCAAACGTCCTTCATGCAAGAAATTTAATATTTATATTCTCCTATGTATATCTTATTAATACTTACTAGGATATCTGTGACATTTCCCAGAATAGCTTTTCTTTTGAAAATGAGTTCCGTTATTTAATAACTTAATCTTTTAAATCCACAATAAGTACATTATAATTTATATACATACACACAGAGCAGCCCAGATATCAGCTACTTTGTATACTGGGATCTTAACATGTTTCATATTGAAATTCAGAGTTAACTCATCAGAATGCTAGATTATTTCATAGTAAATTTATTTCTCAGTAGACCTTGAAAATTAACAAGCCAAAACCAAGAAAAAACAGCAGTGCCCTTTATAAGGCTGTGTCAGTCTTAACCAGAGGAAACACTTTTCATTCTATTTGAGGTAAGAGAATAGATAGTTAATAATAAATGTAATATGTAATAATGTAATATGTGTGGGTGGGGGATTGATTTCAAGCCACATAACCATAGAAATATTCTAATTTGAATAGTTGGTACTTTCCATACATTCTTAACTCTTTTGTCTTTACATTATTATTATCTATTGGAAATTACAGCAGATGCTTTGTGATGTTATTCATAAAGATTGATGTAAGTGGTTTGATGGTTTTGCTGTTAAACTTCATCCAGGATTTGAACATTAACAACCATTTTTTTTTAAGTATGGGAGGTGAGTGGCAGTTGGTAAGAGAATTATTTGGGACGGAGAAACTACCATGCATCCAGAAAGCCTTCATTGCTTTGGCTGATCTAATTACTCAATAATTTTGGTATAAGCCTTCTTACTAATTTCCATTTTGGTAATGAGCAGATAGGATCTGACACTTTTAAGTAACTTGCCTAAGGTTGCAGAGCTAGTCAGGGCTCCAGATGGAATGCCAACCCAGGGTTGTGTGCCCCAGAAAGCGAGCTCTTTCATCACGCTATGCTTCCTCCAGTGGAGCTCAGTGTGTGTTATGCAGGGAACATGGGATTGCTTCTGAAATATTCATACTCAGTGTATGAGTCCCACTGCCCCCTTCCCTTGTTCTACTCTCTAAATTTGTAATTCACGGAACAAATGATGGGTTGGAGTAAGGACTTAAATTCAATACAGATCTGAGTTGACGGCGTCCATGTAGATTAGACATTTGGAGTGTAGGGAATTTCTGCTTCGTCTCTCTGTTTCCTAAAATAAACACATGTGGGTGTATGCACACACACACACACACACACACACACACACACACACATCCATACACCTATTCCCCTGTAACAAGTGTTAGTGCTTACTATGTGCTAGGCATTGGTCTGGACTCTTATGATGCAGTAATGAACAAAGTAGACAGTTTCTAGCTCATGAAGAACTTTGTTCTGAAGAAGGAAGATGGATATTTATTTATTTAAGATTTCATTTATTTGAGAGACTGAGAGAGAGAGAGAGAGAGACAGAGACAGAGACAGAGTGAGAGAGAGAGTGAGCACAAGCTGGGGGAGGGGCAGAATCCTTGCTGAGCAGGGAGCCTGATGTAGGGCTCTGATCCCAGGGCCCTGGGATCATGACCTGAGCTATAAAGGCAGACACTTAACTGACTGAGCCATGTAGGCACCTGAAGGTGGGTCTTTAAAAAGTCAAGTGATAAATGAAGATCATGATGAGCATTCTGGTGTGATGAGAGAAAAAGGAGCACACACATACACAAACACACCCCTATTTGGGCACATCTGCCATACATGTCTTGGTAAATTACAGACTGTCTATTGATAGACCAGTAGGTTCTCTGGAAATACTTTTGTCTTCAACTTTGATCTTTGAGGTAAGATTTAGACCAGGCTCGAAATACAGCAGACTCTCTTGTATTAGAAAATTGCGCTAGTAGGAAATTTTCTGGATGCTGAAATTCATTACCTTGAAGTTTTATGAATTCTGTGTAGCTGAAAGTTCTGAGAATACTTGATGACTATATTAAAGGATGTGAAAACTTCCTGCACTGATTTCTTTTTAAAGTCTGTGTGCCAGAAGGTTTTTAAAAATTCTCCTTCATGACACAGGTGTGCTTTTGTTTGCAAGTTTGGGCTGAACCTGTCTTATTCCATTTTCCAGAGAAAGCATTGGAGGCAGAATCCTAAATATGCATCATATAGAACTACTCTTGATACTTTTGGCGCTTATGTTTACAAGAACCTTAGGTAAGTAATTATAGTCATTCACAAGCATACTTAATTGGTAGTCTAGAGGGAATATGAAGGTTTCACTTTTTTTTTATGTGGAGGTGTCTACTGAAGATGCTGAATTTATTAAAATTGTGGTTTTGAATTTTATTTTGAAAGTTACCACCCTTTTGGTGCCCCTGGCATAGAGAAAAAAACGTTCATAGAAATGATATCAAATAAGAATTATATGGAACTACTGAAAAAGAAAACATTTAGCCCTCTGAGTTTATGTAGAGAGAGAAGGATTGTATCTGGAAACAAATTACATTTGTCAGAGATGAAAATCTGCTTTATGTTATTTAAAACTGAAGAGTTCACAGCCATCGTTATTATTGATTTTTAGAAAGTTTTACACGCATTATTTTTCTCCAAACATGAAGGCCAAGAGTGATCTCATTATTTAGGTAGTGAAGACAGTGAGTGGGAATACCTTGCAGGGCTGGGGGGAAATATTCAAGTTAGAAGGACTACATAAGAAAGACTGCATAGACTGGAGAAAACACGTAGGCTTCATATCAGGTGGCAAGTACTAGTTTTAACTGAGCGGTGATGGCTTGGAGACTTTTATCAAGAAGGATTCTGTGGCTTTATAGGATCCTTTGGAGAAGAGATGAATGACTGAATAGCAAGGTTCTCCTTATGCTTTGGAGGAGCAGATGGGAACAGAAATATTAATTTGCCTTGATCTGTTATCTAGGAAAGGGTAACACATGAGCCCATATCTCTACTTTGAAAATTACTGCTGAAGAGGTAGGGAATTTAAGTGAGTGATACTTTCAAATAATTCCAGTCCAATATTTACTGAAGTGGGTCCATGTTTGTTGGAATGCAGACAATGCAATACTACCCAGATGTTAAAGGAAGGAGATAGATCTGCTGCTTTTGATATGGAATAATCTGTTAGAAACTGCTGGGTGAAAAGCAAGGTGCAGGAAAGGGTGCATTATGGGTGCCTTGCTCTATAGACATACACTAACAGCCTTGCTCCCAAGTTACAATGAAATATGTTTCAGGCTGGAAAATAGCCATGAAATCCATTCTAAAGGGTTACTAAGGTCCCAGCAATTTGTCCTTTCAGGTATCGGAAGAGTACCTTTCATAAAGGGTTCGCTTTAGGCAAATATGACAATATTCTACATGAGGATTCATTTAACCTAGTAGAAGCTGAAAGACAATATCCTATTTATTGTTCAAACTCAAGGCAATTTCAAAGACAGACATCATTTCAAAGGGTCTAGGTTGTTGACCTTGCTGGGTTCTTACTCTCTGTTCCTGTAAGAATGGGAGTACCTGTTCTGGGCAGCCCGTATACCTTGAATTCCACTCTTTTTATTTTTATTTTTTTCAATCAAAACTCATTTCCTTTTTTTAAAGATTTTATTTATTTATTCATGAGAGACACAGAGAGAGAGAGAGAGAGAGAGAGAGAGAAGCAGAGACACAGGCAGAGGGAGAAGCAGGCTCCATGTGGGGAGCCCGACACAGAACTCGACCCCAGGTCTCCAGGATCAGGCCCTGGCCTGAGGGCGGCGCTAAACTGCTGAGCCACCCAGGCTGCCCTCAAAACTCATTTCTTTTTCTTTCTTTCTTTTTTTTTTTTTTTCTCAAAACTCATTTCTAATCAACAACACCTGTAGTGTTAAGCATAAGATTAGGTAGCTGAAGCCACTAGCGGCCAGGGAGGTGTGAACGGAGTATGGTCAGTAATATTGTAATAACATGTGGTGACTACATTTATCATGGTGAGCACTGAGTAATGTATAGAATTGTTGATCTCCAACCATCTACCCCTGGCGAGTATGTAATCCAGGTTAGGTTTCACCATATGATAAGTACTCCCCAAAAGAAGTGGTGAATGGTCTATCACAACAAAGACACAGGTATTTATGGAAGTGTTTTTTTTAAGGTAGGCTGAAACATAGAAAGAACACATATATTCAACAATAACAGAATGGATAAAGTGTCAAATATGACAAATATGAAAACTATTAAAACTATGAGAAAAAGAACAAATCACTGCTTCTTGCAGCAACATGGATGCCTATCCAAGACGTGATGGAGTAGGAAAGAATCCAGACACAGAAGAGCACATACTGTAGGATTTGTGTACTTTGTCTTATGTATAGTTTATCTCTGAAACAGGAAAATAAATTGTTTTTGACATACCATCCTTTTGGATGTCAATTAAAACTGACACCAACACTTACACGTGTATCACAACTTCTGTGTTAAAGTACTGAAATGTAAAATGGAGTTTCTATAACAACCAGTAAACACAAGGTTAATATTCATTAACACTTGTACTTTGAGGTAGATTTGACATCCCATGTTTTCAAAGAATTCTTCTGTCATTTGAGCCACTTCCTTTTTACATTGTGGTTAACAGCATTGGTTTAAACTAGACAGTTGTTTTGAGAAATAGACCCTAACTATAAAGAAGGCATTTTCTTCATGCCCTCAGAGAAATACTCTACTTAATTTAAGATTCACATTCTCAAAAAAAAATTTAAAAAAAAAAAAAAAAAAAAAAAAAAAAGATTCACATTCTCAAAATTCAGTTAAAGGGTACTGTTTGTGGGAATGCAGATTAGTGCAGCCACTGCGAAAAACAGTGTGGAGGTGCCTCAAAAAATAACGAATAGAAACACCATGCAATTCAGTGATTTCACTATTGGGTATTTATCCAAAGAAAACAAAAACACTGATTTGAAAACGTACATGCACCCCTAGGTTTATTGCAGCATTGTTTACAATGGTCAAGATAGGGAGGCAACCGAGGTGTCCACCGATAGATGAATGGATAAAGAAGATGTGGTGTGTATACATACATGCAATAAAATATTCCTCAACCACAAAAAAGAATGAGATCTTGCCATTCGTGACAGCGTGGATGCACCTAAAGGGTCTTATGCTGAATAAAATAAGTGAGAAATACAAATATCATATAATTTTGCTTATACATGCAATCTTAAAAACAAAACAAATGAATAAACAAACAAACGCAGACTCTTATATACAGAGAACAAATAGGTTGCTGCCAGAGGGAAGGCGGTGGTGGGGGGGGGGATGAATGAAGTATGTAAAGGGGAATAAGGGTGTAAACTTCCAGTTATAAATAAGTCACAGGGATGAGAAATACGCTTAGGTCAAAATATGGTCAAAGTATGGTAAAAAATACTGTAATAACATTATATGGTGACTACATTTTTCATGATGAGTACTGAGTAATGTATAGAATTGTTGATAAATATGTTGTGTACCTGAAACTAATATACCATTGTGTGTTAATTATACTTCAATAAAAGGCCAAGCTGAAGCCACCAAAGAATAGGATATGGAAAGGGTCCATGAGTGCTGATGTTGAACTATCAGATATTCAGAGGGAGGGGAATGATGATCCTGTTAGCTGAAAGGAGCAGATAAATTTCCAAAGTCAGAGCATCTGGGTTGATGGAGAAAGAGGGAAGGAGTGAGGGAGGGAGAGAGCGAGCCTGCAAGAGCACTAAAGGAGGGAAGGAACAGATACCCAGGTTTGGAGTGATATTGTATTAATCAATTCTTGATGATCCACATGGTAACCCAGAGAGATCATGAACTCACACACACTCTAAGCTACATGGGAGTACCTTAACCAACCCCCTGCCTGCCCAGGGAATGGTCAGGTAAACTGACTGAGAGCAGGAGAAGTGACACTTCCGGTGAGACAGATGAGGAACCCTGAGGCCTCTAGATTTCTTGTTTTCATTTCCACGGAGATTACCCCAGCTAGAGATGTTTTGGGGTAGGTGTGGCACCACAGTGACGTCTGTGGCCTTCCTTAGGAGGAAGTTGTAATGTATAACATTTTCTTTGAAAAGATTTCACTACATTTCTCTGTCTTCTAGCTATGGTAGGTTAAGTTTTGGTACTGTCTGTTTGGGAAAAGCTGTTGGAAATTTTGTCTTCATTTATGTCCTGAGAGTGTCCTCATGTTGGAAAAAGTATTGGCCCTGAAATAAGAGGACTCACAAGATTGGGACACTGAGATTACTCAGGACTTTCTTACCAAGCTGGCTTATTCACCTAATGCATTAGGAAAGAAAAAGTTTACATTTGTCATTCTGTTATTTTATTTTATTTTATTTTACTCTGCTAATCTTATGAAGAAACTTGTACTTCACGTTTTAACATCACTGCGGTCAGAGGGGAACCTTTCTATCTGAAATATTGCCCATCAGCATCTGAGCACAAGAATGAAGCAACCACCATAAAATGGTACAAGAGCAGTGGATCACATGGGCGCATTGAGCTAAATTCAAGCAATTCACCCAGAATTACTCTGCACGATTATATTTTGGAGTTTTGGCCAGCTGAGTTGGAGGACAGTGGATCTTACTTTTTCCAAATGGGGTGAGTATAGCTTCTCTTGTGTTAGTATATTTCATAGCACTCTTGGAATGAGTTCAGCAAATAAGATATACAACAATCTGAAAGGATAATCCATGTATTTACTCTCCCCTACCCTTCCTCCAACATGCATAAAGCCTTCATCATTGACAAATTAAATTAAATAGTTGCCCTTGTGTTTATCTTCTTAGTGATCTTAACAAAGGATTACCTTAATTTCTTTTAGGGGATCCTTACCAAAGATAAGTGGGTACCAAATGAAAGTCATTTTACAATTCAGCTGCTCTCATTGTATAGAGTTGCTGGTCAAATGGAATAGGTGAAGGCTCCATAGTGAAGCCTTCAGGGTGTGGTGAAGGGGGGCAATCTCAGCTTCTCTGGGTGGTATCCTCAGGCTGGGGAGAGAGGTCGGAATTGGTACTGACACATCCTAGTCCAGTTTTTCAGGGTTTGTAGAGTATCAGGGGGTAGTGTGAGTGAAGGGTGCATGGGTTTAACAGCCAGTCACAGACCTACAGCCAGGGCCAGCAAGAGAGGGGAACACAGAAAGAGCTTTGCACCGCCTTCCCAGGACATACCCCTATAGCCTCTGCCAAGACACTCATAATCAAGAGTCATAAGTTCTATGAAATGAGAGAAACTAACTGAATGTTTCAGTGATTGTCACTGAACTAAGTTCTCTTTATACTTTATTTGGTAAGCTAGGAAGGAGTAACTGGGACAGGCGATGTTCTATGTAATGGCTTATTAGGCTTGATGACATGGTGTTGATCTGGCACATTTGTGGCATTGTGTAGTACTTGCATATATATATGAGTATTGTGTATTTTTATAGAGATCTGAGACCTGTGGAAGATAGCTCAGGGCCAGGTGAGTGAGTGATGGTAGTGTGCTATCAGATGTAGTAGATTTCTGGGGTGGGTCCTGATCATTATCAATAGTGCTATTGAAAGCAGAGGGAGATAGCACAGTGAAACCTTGTTATCACTCCTGTGGTTTTGCACAAAATGAGGTCATTTTGGTTTGTTTTTATACATAGGAACTCCTAGGAGTCAGAAAGAAATTCAAGAACTCTTTTTCATTGTTTGTTTTGACCAGT
The DNA here is from genome assembly GCF_018345385.1 of Vulpes lagopus. Classification (NCBI taxonomy): domain Eukaryota; kingdom Metazoa; phylum Chordata; class Mammalia; order Carnivora; family Canidae; genus Vulpes; species Vulpes lagopus. The sequence goes on along the minus strand of NC_054828.1, from coordinate 24,518,313 downwards.
GAATTTTATGTGTTCATTTAAGAGAGATAATTCTAGAAATAGGTCACAGCTAGGTCTTTCCACACTAATGTAGAATGAATACTCACCAATGGGGTAAAAAAAAAAAAAAATCTCCGCAATCTGGATTGAATAAAGGCGCAGTTTAAATGAAGAAAGCAGGGGCTCCTAGGTGGCTCAGTGGTTGAGCATCTACCTTTGGCTCAGGGCGTGATCCTTGGGTCCTGGAATTGAGTCCCACATTGAGTTCCCCGGGGGAGCCTACTTCTCCCTCTGCCTATATCTCTGCCTCTTCCTGTGTCTCTCATGAATAAAAAAATACAATCTTTAAAAAGAAAGAGAAAGAAAGAAAGAAAGAAAGAAAGAAAGAAAGAAAGAAGAAGAAGAAGAAGAAGAAAGAAAGAAAGAAAGAAAGAAAGAAAGAAAGAAAGAAAGAAAGAAAGAAAGAAAAGAAAAGGAAAGGAAAAGAAAGAAAAAGAAAGAACCCTGGATGGGGCAGGAAGAGCACACTGAGGGGAAGAGCCAGCTATCCAAAAATGTCACTTGGAGACAGGTAGGGACTGTCTAAGGGACTGTCTAATGTCTAAGGCATTAACTGTCTCCCTGTTATGGAAGGTGGAGAACACAGCCTGGATTAGGAATGAAAAGTGGAAGCATCAAATAGAGACAGGCTGTCAGAGAGGTGTGGAGAATCAGGAAGAGGAGCCCAGAGGGCAGGAGAAACAAGGTGGCTCAGTGGCTATGGTGATGAACTTTGAAGGGTCTTGGAGGCTGATGAATAACGAATAACACGAGACTAAAGTGATGGAATGAGAAGTGGCCTTGAGGTGGTTTTGAAAATTAGTGGGTGCGGTAATAGGGGGTGGGAGTACAGTGCCTGGGTGGCTCAGTTGGTGAAGTGTCTGCCTTTGGCTCAGATCATAATCCTTCCTGCTCAGTGGGGTGTCTGCTTCTTCCTCTCCCTCTGCTCCTTCCTCTGCTCATGCTATTTCTCTTGTTCACTCTCTCTCAAATAAATAAATAAAATCTTTTAAAAGATAAAAAAGAAAAATCAATGGAAACCTATACAGGTTGTTTTGGACACCTAGGGGTGCTAAAGATGGGGATTTTTTTTCAAATTCGGTACACTGGTGAAGAGTATCCTGTTTCCCTCAGAGGAGTGTGTGTGTGTGTGTGTACATGTGTGTGTGTGTGTGTGTGTGTGTGTACATATGTGCATGTGTGCACAGATTTAGGTGAGTGAGCCTCTGTAATTTCATGTGGAATCCATTGAAGACCAGACTCCACTCCTGGAATCCCTCCATTAGAACGATAATCCTTTCATTTTTCAGGACTCCTCTGCTAATAATCAAATTCCTCTGGAGACATGCTTGAATCCTGAAGTCAGATCAAATTTAAGGAGGAAATCCACCAAGAAGGGAGGAGATGCAGGAGAGAGAGGGTTTTCTATGATAGATGGGAGGGAAGGGCATGGAGATAGAGAGAAAAGTGCATGCAGAACTCTCAGGATCATGTACCAGCTTGACAAGCAGCAGGATTGACTTGGTAAGGGGTCTCCCAAGAATGAGCTAGAGCTTTTCAAATCCCTTCTTGTGCGGCAGGAGTGGCTTGTGTAACCAGGAATGGATGGCCTTGTAGGAGAGGAGGCACGGTCACAGCTTTGGGTCAGTTGCCTCAGCTTCACACTGGCCTTCCAGCTCCTTGAGCAAGGACAGTGCCCACTTGTTTATCAGCATTCCCAGTGCGGTGGCAGGGACACAGAGGCATTCTGCTACGGTGCTCACTGAGCGTTAGGAACTGGGGATTGCAGATGTAGACAACAGTATGGCCTGATAGGATGGAAATATGCATGTGCTCTCTTCCTCGTAAGTGACAGGACAGAAGGATCTAGAAATATATCTCTGTCCACCCAGAGGGGCTGAAGTCGGGGAAAACATTAGATACACATGAGAAGAGGATGATGCCAATGGGATTCTGAATCCTTTCCAAAGGGCCAGTAGCTGTATTATGTTCCACGGCCATTGACTTACCTACCTTTCATCTTTAGGACAGCTTGTCAAGGCACCCACCACTTCCTGCCCAGCCCCGACCAGTCTTGTATGAATACACCCCCGAGGGAGGGGCCAGACTCACATTGACCCTGAAAGCATAGTATTGGGCAGTACAGTACTGCCTTTAGCACCAAACTGATGTGGTTTGCATCCTGACCCTACTGCTGACCCTGTGGGAACTTGGGCGAGGTACTTAGCTTTATGTGACGATTATCTTAATTACCTCACATAAGAGAAATCGCCATCCCCATTGCACACACACGTGCAAGTCCTGGAGCTCAGTAAATGCTAGTCTTCCTTCCACACTGTAGACCTGGAGGGGGACTGCAAGAGCCTGGGGTGGGTGGGTACAAATGTGTCAGACACAAAGGACAACCTAACACATGGCTGTTGTATTTAGTATATGGATCCATATATTGCATGTGCTGTTTAAACAAACATTAGGTTGCAAACATTTCCTTGCTTAGAAGTTCCTTTTTAAAAACTGTGTTAAAGTTGTTTCCTCTTGCAGACTACTAATTTCTAATCAGAAGGAACAACATCAAGATCTATTCAAACTAATGTTAGCTCAGTAAGGCACATAAAGTGCTAATATAGCTATGCAGCCACTCCACACTTGGCTTTACTCAACAGTAATAGAAGAGAAGAGGATTGGAAGAAACTGCTTAGAGAAATATAAAAACCCAATGCATATATACAAACTTCCAGAAAACAAGTTCAGGAGTTTGTGGACTTCAAAAACCTGCTGCTGCTGTCCCATCCTGGGTTAAGAATCTTTGAACTTGTCTATCTCCAAAGATCATTGAAGTTTTAAACATTTCTGTCCAGACACCCATAATATATGGTCAGCAGTAGGTTTTGTGTGTGTGTGTGTGTGTGTGTGTGTGTGTGTGCGTGCACACGTACAACTGTTCAGGTTTTTCTCTTTCACTGCCCCTTACCATTGTCCCATGACAATTGTTAAATACTTGCTGCAACTGAACCAAAATGGGGCAGAGCAGGGTCTGGGCATCAGTGAATGAGTCTCTTATTTATAGACAAATAAGGAAAGATTTTCACTGGATTGGTTACTAAAAGGTGGTATTTGCAAAGTCTGTACTAATGATAAAATATCTTTAAATCTTTATTTCATAGAAATGATACCCGTGAATGGAAATTAAATGTCATTGCAAGAAGTAAATACAGCTGTTTTGCTGAAAAACAACTAATTAGTAAAATTGTGGAAGTTCAAAAATCTTTGCACATAAACTGTGAACATACATATTATCAAAAACTGTCCAATAGAACATCACTGTATAAGGTAATGCTTTTAAAATATTTTAAGGGGCACCTGAGTGGCTCAGTTGGTTAAGTGTCTGACTCTTGATTTCAGCTTAGACCATGATCCCAGGGTCCTGGGATGTGTCGGGCTCTGAGCACAGCAGGGAGTTGGCTTCAGATTCTCTCTCTCCCTCTGCCCCTCCCCTCTTTCTTTCTCAAAAATAAGTAAATGAATCTTTAAGAAATACTTTAATTTAAGATTTGAGGAAAAAAAAGACAAAAATCCAAAATGAGGATCTGCTGGCGGAGGATATTTTTGTCTTGTCATGTGCGAGCTGCATGAGGCACCCCCACACACACACACACAGCTCAGCTGGCCTAAGCAAAGTTGAAAAAAAAAGAAAAAAAAAAAAAGAAAAGCTGAAATGAGTTCCTGCTCCAAATTAAATGTTCAATAAAAGATAACAGCTTCCTCTTCCTTGCCCCCCCCCCTTTATTTTCCTTCTCTTTTGATAAATTAATTTTTAGGAATGCTAGCCTAAGGATTTTCATTTTCTTCTGCCACATATATTTCAAAAATTAAGTTCTATCATATATACTTTTTCCCTAATCACACAATTCCTTTTATAAAAATGGAAGATGCAAAAATGAGCAATGAAGATAGTAGAGCTCACTCAGAATTCCACCAGCCAGAGACTTTGGGGTTTGTGTGTGTGTGTGTAAACATTTGCTTTTAAAAAGTGGTATTTAAACTTTTTAAAAATAAAAAATGGTATTTTTAATGGCTTGTAGTTTTCCTGTATCCACTAAAAATTATATTGTGATTATTCCCCTACATCTTTAAACACTCTTATAAATGTGGGCTTCCATTGTGTATTACACTTGTGTCTAACTAATCCTCTGGTTTGGGATATTTGTTAGTTTCCTTGTTTCTACTATTATTTATAAGGCTAAAATAAATATCATTCCCATAAGTCTTAGGGTGTATGTATGATTTTATTCTTCAATCATATCCCTACAAGTAGAATTATTGTATCAAAGGCTATGAGCAGTTTTACAGCTTTTGCTCCACATTATTAAGCTCCTCTCTTGGGAACTACGCTAGTTCTAAACCGTCTTTTCAATGACCACCACACACACTGAGAAGTCATACTGTTAGAACATTTATGAATTTGACATGCAAAATTTCTGTAATTTTTAGTAGCTTTTCCCCATTTCTTTTCTTAATAATAAATTGAACATTTTTATATATCGATTGCACCTTAGTATTACTTCTTTTGTGGATGATCTATTTTCTTCAGCTGGCATACCTTTTACTTGAATTGTAAGAGCTCTTTTAGACAATACTATAGAGATTATATATATATACATTCACATATGTATTATATATAACCTTACAGTATACACATATATAATATATACACATGCATAGTATTCATACATGCAGATGCACAATACAAATTATATTATTTCTATAGAAGAACAAACCTGAAAAATGTGACTCTGCTATGCAAATTTTAAAGATCTTTATGGGAAAGTGATCCTGACAGATGCTTTTCAGAAAGTTGAAGCTACAGATGATTTCCTAGATGTTTGCATATTTTGCTTTACCACTGTTGTGATTTTTCAGGGAAAGCTCTTATCCAAATGTTTTCTAAATGTCTAAGTCAGTCTAGTTGACTTGATTCTATTTCCTGTCATGTGTAAATATTTTAGAGTAATATAAATTTGTGAGGTTCAGTGTACTATTTCAAGAAGTCTCAATATGAGGATACTTAAATTTAGAAAATAGGTCTATTGAGGATGTTTCCAGCTCTATGGTTAACCACAGGGTTCAGCATTCTCAGCCTAATTACAGATCATTGCCTGAAGGGAGGAGAGCAAGGAAGCTAAATCAACTGATTGGAAATAAAAATGAAGTCTTTGATATTTTAATGTGCCTTGGAAAAAACAGTTTGGGTTCAAAACTTTGACATATAAAGAAACAATTTACTGAGGTGAGGGACATATGTGAGTGCTTCACCAAACCATTCTAAGTACCCTCTGGGTCTAGCCTCAGTTGCTGCCGGCTTTAGCACCTTCAAGAGAAATCTGTGAGTGGTACATTCTCCTTGTTCAGTGTTTGTGGGAACAGTGTCACATAGTCAGGGTTAACAATTTAGCTTCCATTTTCTGTATCTGGATTTTAGATTGCTTTAGAACCTCTTCTGTGGGTGACTGGAGGCTAGATTGAAGAAGGTGGCTTTTTTTGCTATTATTCATTCCTGTGACCCATATGGAAATTTGTGATGAAGAGACATGTTTGTGTGTGCCTATGGATTTGAATGTCCTGATACATTTGTGATCAGTCCATCAGTCCATTGTCTTCTGGTGGAAGACATCAAGGGGGTGGGTGGTCTGCTAGGTACTTGGGTCTCTGAATAATTCTGCTCCCACCTCCACTACCCACCCCCAGGATGGGTAGTCCTGAGTATATGAAATTAGATGCGGTGCCAAGTCACTGGGACATTACCTCGGAAATTGCTAGTTTTCATTCTGTTTCCCTTTTTCGATAAAAATCTTAAAAATTTTTGAATCAATATAATGTGGTACTACTTTTACTTAAAATATTTTAACTTTATTTTTATTTTTTGTACAAAACAGAACTGTGAAAAGATGGAGAACAATAAAAACCCAGCTTTACAGAAGAATGCAGAATTTAATGATCAGGGATATTATACCTGTGTGTTTTTCATTCATCATAATGGAAAACTATTTAATGTCACCAAAACCTTCAATGTAACAGTAGTTGGAGGTAAGAGAAATTTTAGAATCAGAAAGAAACAAATGTGTCTTTGTAAAATGGAATTTTTTTTTTGTAATGCAGCACAGGAATCTAGAGGCAACTTACTTGGAGTTGTGACCACATTGCTAAGTCAAATATAAGGGTCAAGTCATTTGGGCATCAGGCACCACACTGGAAGGATTTTTTTCCGGGAGGGGTAGTAAATGACCTTTATGAAGGTGAGCCTCCCATGAGTCAGCACTCTTATTTCATGTTTGAGTAATTTGTGGAATTTCTTGTTGTTTAGTTATACTTTCACTCAACAGATATTTGTCAAGGGTGTTTATATTCAAAGAACTGTACTAAGCATCAGGGAAGTAGGAAATGAAGTAAATAATATACTATTCTCGAGGAACTTGATTATAAGGCAGGAGAAGTAATAAGCTACACAAGAATACCCTAGTATATGAAACTGGATTCATCTGTGGGGTGTGAAGGGTACAGAGAGAGTCCAGGAGACTGAGCTAAGTTTAAAGGTTGAACATGACAGATGGGCAGGATGACATGCTGGGGACAGGGGCTCTGGGTTTTCAATGATGTACTGCAAGTTTTAGTAGATGGCATACTGTCTCAAAGGTGTCCTTTTACACCACCTCTTCCCAGGGCTCCCACTGACGTTCCTGAGGGGGGGAAGAAGGATGGATCCAGAGAAAGATAACCAATAACAATTTTCCACAAAACCACCTCTTGCCCCTTTGTCCTTGAATCCACTCATGTTCCTCAGTATTCTCAAGACCTGAGAGTTCTTATTTCTCTGGAGACATCCCAAATCCTGCTGTCCACCTATATGAATTCCAGGCTTGCGCAGAGAATCTGAATCCCAGAAGAACCAAATCTGACTTGCTGGGGGCTTCAGTTTGCGAGTTTCATCTTCTAGCTCTTACCCACACAATCACCACTCTGTTCTCTACCCTTCACTCTGCAGCATCATACTTGCTGAGAGGGCTTAGGTAGGTGAGGGTGCTGCAGGAGAGCTCCCCAGTCTCCCTTCCCTCCTTGTGCATAGTCACTGTTTGCTGAGCACCTGTAAGCCCCAGGAATTTGCTGAGCACCTATAATGACTGTTCTGTACCTTACTTGTAAATGCCCTAGAAGCACCTGCTGTATGAGAAGGGAGAGTCTAGATCATAAAGAAAGTTGCCGGTGCTGACAGTAGGACTCTCAAGAACTTGACAACATTCAACATTCACTGTATGCTCTAAGTGTTCTGCAGTTAGTAGCTGCCCTAGGTTGTTTGAAAGCATTCAGAAAGAGCTGAGGTGGAGAGTATATGTACCTCTAGTCAGGGTCAGAAGTCACTCAGGAACAAAAGCAGAGCTAAGCCCACAGATGTGGACACCCCCGCAGGGCCAGAACTAAGGTGAGGTAAGGGAGGCATTCAGAGCATAAGACTGAAGGGGTGTTCCCCTCTGTGCCTGCACGGGAAAGGTTGCACCTGAGAGCGAGTGCCTTGCTACCACATGGAGTTTTGTTGTAGGTGTTTTGTATTGTACTGTTTTGTATTATTAGGTGATCGAAATATATTCTTGAATTAAATCCCGTGCCCAATAAATCTATCTTCGAGGAGTCGAGGGGGGCAGACAGAAGGAATAAAGGCACTTCCACATGACTTTGCGTCCTACAGGTGTGCTTGTCTGCCTGGATGAACATCTTCCTCTGGTTTTTAGTTACAGAAGCCACAGATTTGAGTTGAGGGAAACCAAATGCAATGCATTTTCTCCAGTTACATTAGCTCTGAGTGGACAGAAAGCAAAACATGCAATATCAGCTGCAACTGTTACTTAATGACAATAAGGCAGAAGTAAATGTGAAGGGATGACTCTCAGAATCTGTGTTATAGGGTGTCAGTGTGTCACAAGTACCTGACTTAAAGAAGCTCAATGAAATGCTGACTCAGTTTTCTTTTCTTCTTTCACTTTTAGATCGCAGTAAAATAATTCCTGTTCTTCTTGGACCAAAGCTTAACCATGTGAAGGTGGAATTAGGTATATTTTGACATATATATATATTCTGCATTTAAGAATGGAAGGGGGTTAAGTGAGTCTTTCAAGGCTAAATCTGATTCATGATTAATCAATATTGTGTGTGCATCACACATGCTAGGTTTAGTTAAGAATATTACAAAGGGAGGAAAAGCCTGTCATTGTTTGCATGTTGCCATTTTTAGGCTGATGAAAATGAAGTCTGTTGAAAACATAGAACCGCTTGTGGTTTTTAGATAGGGTTTTGGTTGCCCTGCTGTGGCTTTTTTTCTAATAGTTTTTATGGTAACTTTTAAATATGAAAATTTTGTGAAAGACTCTCTAGAAGAAGAAGGATTCAGACTTATTCTGTGGTCTGAATATTTGATTGATAGATCAATGGGCTTTGAATCAATGGACTTAATTGTACATTTAAGATTTGTCTAGATAGGTCTTGATGAATCAACACCTCCAGTTATATATAAGTAATTCCTTTCCAGAAGGAAAGGAAGTTTAGAAATTCACATATGCTAAACCATGTTTTGTGCTAGGTTATTGCAATATATTCTTAAATTAAATCCTCCAAACAACTCCAAGAGCTATTATTCCTATCTTGTGGATTAGGTGACCAAAGCCCAGAACGGTTCAGTAATTTGTCTAAAGTTAAACGAGTGAAAACTGGCAAAGCTGGCGTTCAAGGCTTTGGTACGTGTTTCCTAAGCCCACACGTTTGGCCCATGGCCTGTTACAGTCATTTGTGGGACCCCACTTACCCAATATAGCCTGAATATGTTGCCATTTGTAGTTGTAGTTTGCCTGCTTTTGATTGATTTCTGAATTTAGCTTTATTAATTCTTTCTTCTCATTTTGTGCTTAATTTGCACCTCATTTTTCATTTGTCAACATGGAGACAAGGAGAATTAATGTCAGCTATCCTCTCTTGTAGCACATGCATTTTTAAGCTCTAAAGTTCCCTGTAATCACGACTTGAGCTGTTTATTAAAAAATACGGGTATACCAGAGTTTCATTACTATTCAGTTCAAACGTTTAAAAAACTTCTCTTGTGATTTGTTCTTTCATTTATGGATCATTTGTTCTTCTTAATTTCCATATCTTTGGGGGAATTTTCTAGTTGTTTTTTGTTATTGTTACTGACATCCAGTTAGGTTCCATTCTGGTCCAATATTTAACACAGTATCAGTTCAGTCTCTTGAAATTTGTAGGAAACTTGCTTACAGGCCAGAATGTGGTGAGTCTTGATGAGTGTTCCAATGCGTTTGACACAAATGGATGTTCTGCAGGTTTGGGTTTTATCATTCCGTAAAGACCAATGACGTGAAATTAGCCAATGGTATTTGTTCAGCCCATCTATATTTTAACCGGTCTTCTTTTTTTAATAATAAATTTATTTTTTATTGGTGTTCAATTTGCCAACATACAGAATAACACCCAGTGCTCATCCCGTCAAGTGCCCCCTCAGTGCCTATCACCCATTCACCCGCACCCCCCGCCCTCCTCCCCTTCCACCACCCCTAGTTCGTTTCCCAGAGTTAGGAGTCTTTATGTTCTTCTCCCTTTCTGATATTTCCTACCCATTTCTTCTTCCTTCCCTTCTATTCCCTTTCACTATTATTTATATTCCCCAAATGAATGAGAACATACACTGTTTTTCCTTCTCTGATTGAATTATTTCACTCAGCATAATACCGGTCTTTTATGTGTTTTCTTTATCTGTTACCAGGAGGTGTTAACATCTCCGAGTATGATAGTCAATTTATCTCTGTATCCTTTAGTTCTGTCGATCTTTGCTTTATATATGCTGAGGTTCTCTTATGGACACATACAAATTGATGCCTATTGAATTGATCCTTTATCATTATAAGATTTTTCTCTTTATCTGTCATACTTCTTTCCTGAGTGCCTACGTTCTTCGATAATAAATAGACATAATAGTTTTCTCTTGTTTAGGATTGGCAGGCTTTATCTTTTTTACATCCTTTTACTTTTAACATTTCTTTGTGAATCCAATACACAAGATGTGTTTCACATAAACAGCATGTATTTGGATCTGTTTTGAAATCCAGTCTACATAGTGCGTAGCCTGTTTGCATTTAATAAATTACTGATGGAGGTGGTGTGAAGCCTTTCATCTTGCTGCCCGTTTTTTTAGTGGGCTTACGTGTTCTTTCTTATTCCTTCCTTCCTTTTGGGTTCATAAAGTATTTTTCTTTCCTTTATTTAATCTGCTTGGTTTTCCCTTTAGATTCACCTATCGTATCCTTCATTGGTAGTTCTAGAGATTGCAATATGTATCTTTGTCTTACTGCAAAGGAGAAATGTATGTCTCTGTACATTTATCACTCCACAGCTGGTGAGGACCTTGTGACAGTTCATTTGTCCTCCTACCTCACTTTTTGCTGTTATTTTATGTGTTTCTCTCCTGCATATGTGCTAAAACTCACAACAAATTGACCTTGTTATTGCTTTAAATAACCCACATTCTTTTATAATTACTCAAATATTGGTGTTTTCTTGTGCTCTTCATTTGTTCCTGTAGTTCCCTTGCTTTCATCTGAGATAGTTTTTCATGAGTCTGAAAACTTTCCTCTGTGATTTCTTGCAGTTTGGTTATGCTGCAGTGAGGGGAGGTGTGGGGTGCACTTAGGGGCTTTAGTCAGGTGTTTGTTGCACACCTTTTACCCTAAGTGGGACTTTATCTCATAAGTACGATGAAGTACTTATGTACTTAAGTACTGTAGGCAAAACCATTCAGCCTTTGTAGCCTCTACAGCAATAATCCTGCAAGCCATGTGGCTGTCAGAATTTCCACTGGGCTCTTTTCTCTGTGAGATTCCCTCTACACCATATAAACCAAAACGAAAAAAAAAACCCCAAAAACCCGAAATAAATAAATAAATAAACCAAAACGAATTTCTCCCAGGAATAAGATGGCTGGCTATCTCAGCTCCGATTTGAAGGGCTTTTTCCTGACTGCTTTTTCAGCTCTGCTCTCTCTCTTTGTTTTCCCTGCACTTCGAGGTCTTTAACTTTTTGCTAATTTAATTTTTTGAGTGTGATTCGTCCATTTTGTTTTTTTAGAAGTTGCCATAGGAGTGTTGGCCTGACACTCCCTACTAAACTGTATGTTGAAAAAAATTCCACTGGCTACTCCAAGTTTTAATAATTGATTTAAAGGTAAACATTTGAAGAGAAGCCAATTCATAATCTGATGATGACTTATAATTGCTTACCTAATGGCTCTGCCTTATACATTTTTTTTAAAATTTAAAAACAAGGTACATATCTGTTTTATTGCTGGGATGTAGCACTTTATATATTAGGTTCACACATATTGATTGTATTCATTTTAAACCTTTGGGAAATCTGAGTTTCCAATATCAGAACATTGGCTGTCAACTTTTACATAGGAAAAGATGTAGAACTCAACTGCTCTGCTTTGGCGAATGAAAAGGATGCGGTTTATTGGAACGTGTGGGAGGAAAATGGGAAGGAACCTAACGTACATGAAGAGGACATAACAAGAATTAGGTATGTATATCTGATGTGTTATATATCACGATATATACAAATCACATTGTATTGTAGATACGTGATATAGAAAACACTAGAGTTCCTGGGCATCTGGGCTCTTTCCATAGTTTGGCTATTGTGGACATTGCTGCTATGAACATTGGAGTGCATGTACGCTTTGGAATCAGTATGTCTGCATCCTTTGGATAGATACCTAGTAGTGCATTTGCAAAAGAACAACAACAACCCCTCCCAAAACACCAGAGCCCTGAAAGGCTGATTGGATGTTTAAATTTTAATTATAATTTACATATTTTATAATTATAATTATCATGCTCTAAGTTGATGAATTATGCAGAAGTCTTTTGCCAAGATCTAAACTAGAAAAAGAAGGTCAGTGAGGATTTTCCTCATCACCTTACAAAAGGAGCGTTTGATCAGTCAGGTTCTGACGGGGATGGGGATTTTATTTAGACATCTTAAAAAAAGATTAGCTAGGCCGCAGTCCACAGTTTTTTGGATTTTGAAAATTTAAAAATTATTTTTAGTAATGTGCCAGAGAAAAGACCAGGTCAGGAGACTGGGGTTTGTGTAGGTTAATTTGCACACCTTGTGTGTAGGAGGCATGCCCTGCTGTGACGCCCACACATCACTGCAAGATCATGAGGGAGTCTGTAGATTGCAGAGTATCTTTCCCTGCATGGCCCTGGGTGCCCCCCCACAGGCCATCTACTGCTACCTCTCCAGATCCACATCCTGTACTTTACTTTCACACGCGTACCTTCTTTTCTTTTTTTTCCGATTGTTCAAAAAAAAAATTCATCATCGGAAACTTGAGAAATACAGAAAATCCCAAAGAAGGAAATAGTCATTTGAAGACAGTTTTATATGTGTGGGGAATTCTTTGATAGGCATGAGATCCACTGACATAGATTTTGCCTCCTGTGCTTTAGAGGTAGTCTGTAGCTTCTTTTTAGAATGTTTATTGCAATGATTATCTTTCTTAAAAGTAAGCATAAAGGGGGATCCCTGGGTGGCGCAGTGGTTTGGCGCTTGCCTTTGGCCCAGGGCGCGATCCTGGAGACCCCGGATCGAATCCCACATCAGGCTTCCGGTGCATAGAGCCTGTTTCTCCCTCTGCCTATGTCTCTGCCTCTCTCTCTGTCTCTCTGTGACTATCATAAATAAATAAAAATTAAAAAAAAAAAAGTAAGCATAAAGGTATTTTATCAAGTATGGAAGAGTCTTCAAAGCTTGTCAGTTGTAAGTTTTCAAGGAAGCACTAATGGGCCCATCACCTACCCTGTGACATTCATTGCTGGCAGATTGACATGGAACATAGTTATTATGGCCGCATTTTGCTGTCAAGAGTCCATTAATGGAAATCAGAAACACCATAAGAACAGGTAAAAAAAGAAAAAAGAAAAAGAGCATTGGTCAGATATAAATATCTAGGAGGCAACTTTAGTGCAAGAAGTTTCAAATCACATGTGTATTAATATTTGCATAGCAAAAAAAATATATACTTGCACAGCCTATGTTCTTCCAGTAACACAATAAAACAAAACATGCTACGCCTGTGGTCAGTGAAGTGTTTCTAAATGACTCTGGGACATTCCCTTAATTAGTAATGTACTGATACACTCGGGTTCAGTGAGTAGTGATCCCAGGGTGTCTGTCACTTTGGCTGCACATTTGAGGGTTTTGGTCCCTGCTTTTTACACTTCAAAACTTCTTTGTCATCATGCCAGCAGCTCTCCATTCTTGATGACAGTTGCCCCAAAAGCTCCTAACAGTGTGTGTGGTGGGGGTCTGTCGCCTTGGCCTGTAGCAGACATGTGAATGTTGGTCCAGGGGAACTGTGTGGCTGTCCTCCTCAGCATCAGTCCTTCACTGGAGCTCTGCAGGTCCTGCTTCTAGTGACCTATTGCTAATCTTTGGAGGGATAGAAGACCAACTCACCAACTTTGAAATAGAGTTTCAGTTCAGCTAGGAGAGTAGGGTGGTCTTTCTTTAGAGTTAGGTGCAGGAGCTTTTTCTGTCGTCTGTTTTGGCTTCTCACTGGCCTTTGGTGCCTTACTTTGGGGTCTTTCCCTGAAGTCAGATAGTTGATATTTCTGGATTGGTGACTTCTGTACCGAATTATGTTCTGAAATGTATTTGAGACCGTTCGAGGCTGTGGTGGGTGCCATGTCCCAAGTTCTAGAGACACCTGCTGCTGGGGGTGTGGCAGGTGAGTGACCCCACCTGCGGAGTGCTTTCAAAGTTGTCCCTGGCAGGGAAGCAGATGTCATGAGTAGTTGCCTGGCATCAACGACAGAGCAACTTGAATCTTTTAGGAAAAAGACAGCTTGCTGCTACTGGTCATCTAAGTTATTTTCTGATACTCTCTGAGCAGCTTAACTGGTATTTCTCATGTGCCTGTGGGTATGTCTGAGAATAGTCTTCCTTTTTTTTTTAAAGATTCCTTTTCCTTTTTTTTAAACATTTATTTTTTTTATTTTAGAGAGAGGGAGAGCATGTGAGCAGGGGGAGGGGCAGAGGGGGAAGGAGAGGATCTCGAGCAGACTCCACACTAGCTCAGAGCCCAATGCGGGGCTCAGTCCCAGGACCCTGAGATCATGACTTGAGCCAAAATCGAGAGTCAGACGCCCAACCAACTGAGCCACCCAGGGGTCCCGAATAGTGTCATTCTTAAGTTTATTTTCAATGCTGAATAAAATAAAAGCAATCTTTAGGATTGCATGGATAAGCCTCATAAAAGTCTGTATCCATGCCGAACCATTTGCAGCCTCGTCACTATTGGTGAAGACCTCCGTTAGGAGGAACACTAAGTAATTAGGAGAAGAGAAATAGGGACAAATCATTGAGAGAATGTTTTCTTGTGTTTTTAACTCAGCATTATTACCTTCCAGCATTTTCATTCTGGGCGGTTCCCCAGGTGGCCTGAGGAGGGCTGTTTGTGTTTGCCCTAATGCTCCCTGGAGGAGCAGAGGTTTGTGGTGGCCCACACTCTGAGCGCCCATCAGAAAGGGAAGGTTCCATGGAGCAAACAGATCCACCTGCTTTTGAGTATTTGCACATATGAATTCCTCTCTCGTGGGCAATGTTGCTGGCAATAACCAAAGCCTATTGATGAATTATTTCCTCTTTTACAGGACCCTGGAAGGCAAATTGTATGCATCAAAAATATTGAGAATTGAGAATATTAATGAAAAAAATCTACTTTTTTCATATAATTGCTCTGTGGCCAGCGAGGGAGGCACAGACACCATCCACTTTGTCTTGCTGAAAAAAGGTATGTGAAAGTTTTGTTTTGATAAGCTTGTGGGAGCTTAGAATGTTGCTGCTGTGAGACCCCTCCAAGATCACCACTCCCTCCTTTCACACCCCAGGAAACAAGCTCTGGGAGGTGAAGTGGTCCACTTTGTGTCACAGGCCTTCGGGCTCACCGGGGCTCAGTTGGAGTTCGCTGCGTGTTGATTCCATGTAGAGAATGAAGACACAAACTCTGTTCCTTCCTGCTCAGTCATACCGCAGACCTAGGTAGAAACCGGGAGACAGAGATGTGTGGCTGAGTGTCGTGGGGGAGGCAGACAGGGCAGGTCTGGCACATTCACAATGATGGGAGGCAAGCTTGCAGCTCCATGGAGAATGAGGCCAATGACACTGGGTGTCCTGCCACCTCCAGCCTACCTTAGCTGGTCCCTGGGCACAGGGGGCCCTTGGGTGCAGTCATTCATTCAACAAAGATGAACCAAGGCCTCCCTTTCTTGGGCCAGTCCCTGGACCTGGCAGGTAGACAGCTGATGGCTCACATCAGTGGACTCCTAAAGTTTTTCACTGCCTACCTGATGGAGCATTCCAGAGTCATCCCTCTCCGTCCTCCACCAATACAGTACAACCCAGGGCCATTGGTCCAAGAGTTTCATATTATGGATGAAGACATGAGAGTTAAGGGCATCAGTGACTTTCCCTGGGACACAAACTGCATGACGGAGCCAGGCGGGGAGCCTAGACGATCTTTCTCTTTCAAGACTACACAGGTCCATTTATGTTCTCAATGTATGAGCTGAGATTAGGTTTGGGTCCCTCTGCATTTCACTCTAGTATCTTATCCTCCTAGAGACTTGCCTTCCTCAAGTAGGGATAGGCCATATAACAACGCTTTCAGTTCAGGTCTCTGAATATCCTTGTACACATTTTTATTCTTTAAAAATTGAGGTAGAAAGAGCAGTATTCCAGACTAAAAGCAGGAGTGTAGACTAAGGGGAGGGATATGTAGGGTAGACAACTAGATGAGTGTTCAGTGTAAAAACTGACAGCAGGGCTGCGGTGGTGGGAGACACTGGTAAACTGTCTTTCATTTATTATTCCCATTTTTCTTTTTCTTTCTAGAAGATATGGCTGATATATCAGGCTACGTCTTCACCAGAGGAATGATCATAGCTGTTTTGATCTCAGTGGGAGTTGTGTGCCTAGTGATTATAGGTGTCATTTATAGAGTTGACTTGGCCCTATTTTATAGACATTGCACGGGAAAAGATGAAACATTGACAGGTAACGAATATTGGAATGCTGGGATTTCTTATCTCATGGCTTCATTAAGAAACCAAATAAAGAAACATTAATCTTCATTTTGTTTTGATTATATTGTTGTCTTAGTGTGGGCTAGAGGTTTTCCATAGGAAAAATTGATTTGAACGTATCATTGTGAACGTTGTCTAGTATCATCTTTTTTTGTGTGCTTACTTATATGTTGCCAAAAGTTGTTCTTTAATTGTTCTTTTTCTTTAATTCTTTTATACATGTATGTCATGTTCTCCTAAATGCCCTGTGAGAGGTTGTCATTATTCACACACAATCTGGGCATCTTATGCAATGTGCACATTCAATAAACTTCATGTAAATGGAATTGCGTTGTTTTAACCTGACAAAGGAGGCTGCATCATGTGTTTGCAAGAACCCTGTACTAGAAGCCGTATGATCTGGGTTCTAGCTTCCTAGATCTGTGTTTTTATCTATGGCTGTTTCTACTCGGTGATTCTGTGTCTCAGTTTCTCTATTTCTAAAGGTGCTTTAAAGAAGTTCTCTTGATACTTGATACTTCTTTAAAGAAGTATCAAGGCCCATTACTGAATTATGTCAACTATACTTTAATAAAAAGAAAAGAAAATTACTGAATTAGAAATATCAGTCTAATCCATTGCACTTGTGTGTGTTTGTGTGTGTGACTCACATAGTTCAAAAAGCAAAAAGTCTAAGAAATGATACAGTAGAAAATTTCCCTGTCAGCCTGATATTGATTGATATTGTCAGTCTGTTATTGATAGTATATCCAAAATATATGAATATAGGATCAAATTTCACTCCCATTTTAGAAACAAATCTTGGGGGTGCCTGAGTGGTTCAGTTGATTAAGCATCTGCCATCTGCTCAGGTCATGATCCCAAGGTCCTGGGGTCAAACCCCACAAGCCTTAGTGGGGAGCCTGATTCTCCCTCTCTTCCTCACTTGTGCTCTCTGTTGCTTTCTCTATCTCTATCTGTCTCTCTCAAATAAAGAAAATCTTTAAAAAAATAAAAATAAAATAAAACAAGTTTTGGCATATTATGTACACTCTCCTGAACTTTGCTTCGCTATGCCTTGGATGCACTTCTCTATGAGTTCATAAAGTCTCTTATTTGTTAGAGTTTACAGTGTTTTATTTCTGCAGATGTATCACTGCTTACTTGATCACCTTTTGGGTTTTTCACAACCTTTTGTTATTAGGGAAGTGGTATGACGGATAGTTTTGTAGAGTCATCTTTTCGTCTGTGTACAATATAACTAAAGGAAAAAGCCCCTAAATTGGAATTGCTGTCATTATTTTTTTTTAATTTTTTTTTAAATTTATTTATGATAGTCACAGAGAGAGAGAGAGAGGCAGAGACATAGGCAGAGGGAGAAGCAGGCTCCATGCACCGGGAGCCTGATGTGGGATTCGATCCCGGGTCTCCAGGATCGCGCCCTGGGCCAAAGGCAAGTGCCAAACCACTGCACCACCCAGGGATCCCCAATTGCTGTCATTATTAAAGGGCGGATACTGTTGTTAATTTGACAGACATTGCCAATTTGCCTTCCATACTACTATACTACTACCATCTTTAAAGAATGGGGGTAACTTTTTTCCCATGGCCTTACCCACAACCTTTTGGCTACGTGCCAATCTGATAGGTAAAGTTATATCTCAGTTTATTTGCATTGCACTTACTATGCAAGAGTGTGAGTAATTTTTCATCTGTTTAAGGCTCATTTGCATTTACTTTCTCAAAGTACTCATTCATATCCTTTGCCATTTTTCTATTGGGTTGTTGGCTTTTTTTTCTTGTTTATTTTTAGGAACTATTTATATTTTAAGGAGGTTCACCTTTTGTCTATAATAGAGATAAAAATATTGTTCCCAGATTGTAATTTGTTTTTTGACTTTGTTTATAGTAGTGTGATATGTGGAAGATTTTTTTATTATTCTTAAAGTATAATTGACACAATGTTAGTAGTTTTAGGTATACTTTTTTTTTTTAACATTATGGGAGATTTTTTTTTAATGAACTCAAGTTTATCCTTTTATGGTTTCTAGATTTGTGGTCACAAGTAGAAATACCCTCCTAGCTTCAAGTTATGAAAAAAGTCTCATGTTGTTCCTGTGATATTTTTCTAGATTCATTATTCACATTTACAGCTTTTAGTTAATAATATAAAATTAACAGAGCTAATTAATTCAGCTTTGAGCCTGCATGTGTATATGCAGTTTTGGAGATGGAGAGAAATGCTACAACCAGCTGAGAGGTTTATTTTTGGTACCTGTTGAACAGGTCTCTACTTGCAGTGCCATATCTCAAAATGGGCATTCACTAATATCTCTCTTTCTGATCTTCAACTAAGGTTTTTTTCCTCTCTGTGGTGTTTGACCCAACTCACAGATAATTTGTTCAGTTCACACTTCCTACCTCCCAGTGTGGTGTGCATAGAAACATTTTTGATGTGATCTCCATCACCTCCACTTAAAATGTGACCCATGACAGAGATCATTTGTGAGAAAGGCAGAAAGAGAGATATAAGTACAAAAATTAAAAATTTTGTAGCAATTTGATATTGCTGCCATATCCAAGAATGTTTTCAGTATTGGTGTATAAAGGATTGGAAATGAAAGAAACCAATCAACCCAAACCAGTCAAATTAAATGAAAACACGGTCATTCACCAAACACAGTTTGAGAAGCACTAGCCTGACTCCTTGAAGTCCCAAATAGCCATTCACATGAGGGTATCGTTTATACAGGACCCAAAATATTATTATTATTAGCTTTCAAATACCTTATCTTGAACACTTCACTTTGTCAGTTATCAAAGCCAGCAAACTCTTCAACTACCTGGGTTTAAAATAAATTTTAATATAAATTACAAGATTTGTTAAACCAGGAGGAAAATTTTTTGAAATTAGGCATTTGAAAGTTAATCAGTAGTTGAAAAACCATTTTTTCCATTTTTCATGGTAAGAGGAAAACTGTATTACTTATATATCACAACACAAATTTGGCTGAATTGTCTTACTGGTTTATTACAATTAGTATAACATCATGACTCCAAAAAATGTACCTTTTCAAAAAGTGTATTTATTTATTTCTTACATCTTGATGTCTGATCTAATTACTCACATAATGGCTACTAATGGAGGCACAAGCTCTGACACTATTAAATACTGTATTTCACAGCAATCTAGCAGAAGTACTTGGCGGACCCACTTACTGATTAAACTAGGAAATGGCTCTATTTTTTTTTTTACCAACTTTTCCTACCTTCGATATGCATGTTAATTATCTAGTTTTTACTAAAATGTCCTTTTTTTTATATGCACACAATCTGCCAAGCAGTTGTCTTCACTCAACGATAGGTTCTGACCTGAAGTGCTAAACCTCAATGTTGTAGGTAGAATTTAAGATTTACCCGAAATGGAAAGTGTTTTGTGATGCTGGACAGCACTAAAAATACTGGGCTGAATTGTGGACCATACGTGATGGGGCACCACAAGGAAAATGGCCCTAAAATGGTTTTGTCCTATTAGGTTTTGATAAAGGATCCAATAATATTTAGCTTTCAACTCAGCAGCAAATTCATAATTCAATAATACAATAATATAAGCATAAATCCAACCTTTAAACTCAGCAGCAAATTCATAATCTCAGTAATACAATAATACAAGCATAAATCCAACCCCTGTACCATCTAACCAATTATCACAAGACAGGGATAGACCATTCCCCTCCCGCTTCCCCTTCTTCCTCTACCAATCTCAGGTAGCATCCATTATATCATTTAGGACCTGACTCAGAATTTCCTTTTCTCAGAAAGCGTGCCCCTGGAGATCACTCCTTCCTCTATGACCACATTGATTCTGTTTGTTTTGCTTATTGTGCTACACTGTCTTGCATCTGCTCATGTGTTATTTGTAAATGTTTCCAGGTCATTGTATTTGGCTGCTTTGTCTTCTCAGATAGATTGGATGAAGGTAGAAGAGAGAGGTATATATAATTTTGTGCTTACCCAGTAAGTACAATGGTTTTTGTTATTTAGGTAACACTTTGGTCTTGACTTTGTCCCATTAGCCTCCTGAATACTCCTTCATTATCAGGAATTAAAGAGGAGCAGGTGTTATTACCAATGAAAACCTTTCAACAGACCAGAAGTTTTCATATTGGCATCGAGGGCCATATAATATTTATAATATCACAGCATGTGTTGCTGTAGTGTAGTGTTTAAATCACCTCTCTTGTTTCTTCCTGCTCACCAGTGTAAATGCTCAGCTTTGTTTCTTTTTTTTTTTTAATAATAAATTTACTTTCTATTGGTGTTCAATTTGCCAACATACAGAATAACATCCAGTGCTCATCCCATCAAGTGCCCCCCTCAGTGCCCGTCACCCATTCACCCCCACCCCCCGCCCTCCTCCCCTTCCACCACCCCTAGTTCGTTTCCCAGAGTTAGGAGTCTTTATGTTCTGTCTCCCTTTCTGATATTTCCTACCCATTTCTTCTCCCTTCCCTTCTATTCCCTTTCACTATTATTTATATTCTCCAAATGAATGAGAACATATAATGTTTGTCCTTCTCCGATTGACTTATTTCACTCAGCACATGCAGAAGAATGAAACTAGACCACTCTCTTTCAACATACACAAAGATAAACTCAAAATGTATGAAAGATCTAAATGTCAGCTTTGTTTCTGTCTTTGCATTTCCCAGGGGTCATTTTGAGGGTAGACATATTGGGATGCTGGTAGAATTAGGTGATACGAGAAAGCCAAGGTGAGATTTGTTTTCTACTCCTGGAACAAGGACATATTTGGGCTCCTTGGCCTTTTATTGCCCTTAAATTCCTTTACTTCCTGGATCTATGTCTTTTATTTCTCACCATCACTCTATGGTGTCAAACAGTGAGAGTCTTACGGTCCATGCGTAGAAAACACTTTGCTAATTGGTTGCTTGATTAGCATTTGACATTTGCACATACTATTTTTGGTTTGTCTTTAATAATAATTGAATTTATTTCTTGGTTTTGATAATTTAAAAAAAATCAGAGATAAAGAATAATGCCGAAAAAGAATCAGAGCCAAAAAATACTTCATAGACCGTATGAATTACCTAGTTTAAATATTCTTGTTCTATTTTTCATTGGTCTTCTAGCAAAAATATTTTCTGTGTTCTTTTTTGAATGCTTCATTGAACTCTGATTGAAAGACAAGGAACTCCATATATTTAATGAGTATAATTTGATGAGTTTGGACAGGAGGAGGCTCTATTTAATTTTTCCTTTTCAATGGTTCCACTTCCATTTTTCATGACTTTCATTCAAATTTGTACTTAAACTTTTATTTATGCTGTAATATTTAAAAGATTAAAACTTATTTATCCTAGATGGGAAAACGTACGACGCTTTTGTGTCTTACCTAAGAGAATGTGGACCTGAGAATGGAGAGGAGTACACCTTCGCTGTGAAGATCTTGCCCGAGGTGTTGGAGAAACACTTTGGGTATAAATTATGCATATTTGAAAGGGATGTAGTGCCTGGAGGAGGTAAGAAAGGGAATATCAGATAGAAAACTAGTGGAGAGATTTTCTTTTTAAAAGATGAATAGTTTAGCCTTACAAAAGGCAATCCTGGTTTGTTTAAAAACAAAGGAATGAACATGATTCTCTAAACCAGAGATAACCAGCTAAATCAATATAGTCAATAGTGAGAAAACAAGCTAACTACATTGCTTCTGAGAGTGGCATCTCTGGGGTTGGCCCTTTTACTGGGCTTCCCAGTTCTCGACCTTTGGGGAAAGGACGTTCCTTATTTGTTTGTTTGTTTGTTTAAAATATTTTATTTATTTTCTCATGAGAGACACAGAGGGAGAGGCAGAGACATAGGAAGAGGGAGAAACAGGCTCCCTTTGGGGAGCCCGATGCAGGATTCAATCCCAGGACCCCAGGGATCATGACCTGAGCCAAAGGGAGATGCTTAACCACTGAGCCACCCAGGTGCCCCCTAGGGCATTCCACTTTTACAACCAGGCCTAGAATCGGCATGTCCTGAGGCATTTATCTAGAAATGTCCCACAGTAAGAATACCTCTCTTGGTAATAGTTTATAAAGCAGGACCAGTTCCTAATTTAATATGTGATCCTTGGGACTATATGCAGTTCATTATTACCAGAAAATAATTGTTCTTAATTGGATTGACACTGGTTTGAAAATTACAGCAGATCATAGGAGAGTCAGAAGAGGATAAATAAGGGAGATTGGTGATTTGTGTCAGATTTTAGTTATGAAATTCAGTTTTTTAATTAGTATCTGAATACAAATGACCATAAAACATATATTGAAGCAAATTCCATTTCAAAGCCAAGAAATTTGATAACATTTCCATATTTGCTCTGAGGTCTTTTAGAGAAAATATTTGAAACCCAGTGTCAGAATATTTTGGGTGCTAATGCATTACCAAGGATGCAATGTAAGTGTTTCTACTGCCACCATCATTCAGTCACCTGACATATCATGACTGAATGCCTTCCTCATACAAAATTCTGAGATGGGCATTGAAGATATAGCAGCAAATGAGAAATAACTGTTTTTTCCCCTCATAGATTACAAATAAGGGAAAATACTACCAGTTAGAAGGAGAGAATATACTACTTTTAAAGAAATAAAGATTTCTTTTTAGTTCTTAAATAAAAATAAAGAATGTTTGTATGTTTAATTATAATTAGTCTGGATTAAAATTTCTATTTGAGAAGGAGTAAAGGTCTAGATCCAAAATTGGCAGTTGACCAGCCATGGGTTAAATCCAGTTTTTCAGCCTTGTTGAAACACAGCAACTCGCCATTTGTTTGCATGTTGTCTGTAATTGCCTTTGAGCTAAATAGCAGAGATGAGTAGGGTGACCCGCAGGGTCTGAAATATTCACTATCTGGCCCTTTACAGAAAGTTTGTCGGCTTCTGGTCTGGAATAATGGGATATATAAATATATATATTATAATTATATATATATATATATACATATATATATATATAATTATGATTTCAGTGTGCTCCTCCCTGCCTTTGGAGAGGCAAGGTAGCATCACGATTAGAACAGGTTCTCCAGAAGCAGACCACCTGGGTTCTGATTCTGATTCTGCCTTATATTAGCTGTGTGACTCTGGCTGAGTTACTTAACGACTCTGTACTTCAGCTTCCTTATCTGTAAAATGGTGGTGATAACAATACTTTCTTCAAAGGCTTATTGTGATGCTTTAATGAGTTGACTGATATAAAATAAAACATTTAGAAGAGAGTGTGGCACAGAGTAAGTGCCAAGTGTTCAATATTGCTGTTACCTAGATGGTTATTTCTAATAGGTATACAATATTGAGAATAAGTGGTTTGTCTTGAAAAACTTATTAGTGAAGTAAAGTTAAATAATACAAAATTAGACCATGCAAAATGATTTTCGCTTCCCATCTGCCCTTTTTGTTCTCCTTAATTACTATGCTAAATCTTGCATTTTCAGCTGTTGTTGATGAAATCCATTCATTGATAGAAAAAAGTCGAAGACTGATCATTGTCCTAAGTAAAAGCTACATGTCTAACGAAGTCAGGTATGAACTTGAAAGTGGACTCCACGAAGCACTGGTAGAAAGGAAAATTAAAATCATCTTAATTGAATTTACACCTGTCAGTGACTTCACGTTCTTCCCCCAATCACTAAAGCTTTTGAAATCTCACAGAGTTCTGAAGTGGAATGCTGATAAACCTCCATCGTATAATTCAAGGTTCTGGAAAAATCTTCTTTATCTGATGCCTGCAAAAATGGTCAAGCCATGTAGAGCTGAATCTGAAGACTTGACTGTTCTTTCAAAGTTCTGATCTTTAGGAAACCTGAATATAAGAAAGAACTCTTGATGCTCTGGGCCCAGAGTCGATGAACCTGTTTTTACCAAAGAGTACTGTTAAAAATATTGACCTCTCTGAAAATCATACTTACAGTTTGAAGATGAAAGCTGTCATTAGGTTGCCGGGAATAAGACTTGCTTCCAGGGAAACATGGAATTCAAAAGCAATGGATCTCCCGTTTCTCCCTCCTCCATAACTGGCTACAGGTGCTCATTCTCAATCCATATTCAGTAACTGTGAGGCTGGACACGGAGCAAAATACCTTGTGCCTTATTAAAAGGGCATATCTTTATATTTTTAATATCAGTGATTGAACTAAAGGATTTTAAGTTCATGAAGAGCATTTTCTATGATCCAGTAGGTGACATAATAACGGGAATGGGGCCTTCACTGTAGCACAGAGCAGCCTACCTCTAAGCACCATGGACAGTGCCTGGGAAGTGGCAAAGGGCTGCTGGGGCTGTGTACATTAGGGGACCAAGGCATGGCAAGGCCTCAGCCTCAGGACACATTTAATGTGTTCCAGCTGTAGCTGCAAGCCAATGGGTTATTGGAAACCCCTAAAGCACTGAAAAGGGCTTGCTTAATTGGGCCTGTTTGGAGGGAACTTCCCCAAATTGTTTTATTATTCATGAAAGACACACATTTTAATTAAGGCAATTCTGTTGGGTTTTTCAAAACTGGCCTAAAACATTTATTTATTTAACAGGTATGTTTACAGGCAGGGTAGATGCCAAATCGTATTTTCCGTATTAGCCATTAGTCACTATTATCTGTTAGCCACAGTAAATTATGGTAGTTACTTGCTTGATTTTTTTAAAATGACATATTTAACATGCCTTTAAAGTGGAGGTGGCATGGCATGATGTTGAGCATGAGCCATGCACTCAAGTCAGTCGAGCTCAAATGCTGGGCTTGCTACTTACTTCTGTGAACCCCTAGAACCTTTTTTTAAAAAAATTCATGAGAGACACAGAGAGAAAGAGAGGCAGAGAGAGAAGCAAAGAAGCAGACCCCACGCAGGGAACCCGATGTGGGACTCAATCCCAGGACTCCAGGATCACTCCCTGGGCCAAAGGCAGGTGCCCAACCGCTGAGCCACCCAGGCGTCCCCCATAGAACCTTTTGAACCAATCTGTGCCTCTATTTCCTTATCTGTAAATTATAATTTATAGTAATTTTACTTCACAGGGGAACTAAATGAATAAATATAAATAAAGTACTTACAAGAGTTCTTGGCACAGAGTTAGAAGTGTATGTGTGGCTAATTCTATTATTATTAATTGTCACTATTAATTGTTATTATTGTTAGATGAGTTATTTAGCAGTGAATGAAAATGGAAGGCAGAGATCTGGAAAGAAAAAGAGATCTGGAAGGAAGGCAGTTTTGACTTGAGGACATTTGTATATAGAGAGAAGCGTATCAGTAGGGCAAAAGATATTTCTCCATTAGACACATGAAACTTTTGACACTGGAAGATGTGTCTTATCTCCCCCTAAGGTGAGCCCACAGAGTGGGCCTTCTTGGTGGCCTTGGCGTCATGGCTGTCCATGGAAATCACTGAGTGAGGGACAAATATCCGCCTTACACAGAAAGTAAAGAGTTGGGTAAATCTGGAATCCTGGTTAAAATACATGGTTTCAGCATGAATGTCCCAGAAAGGTTTAAAGCAGACTGTTTAAAACAGCTGTGGTGGAGGGGCATCTGGGTGGCTCAGTGGTTCAGCATTTGCCTTAGGCTCAGGGCGTGATCTCAGAGTCCTGGGATCGAGTCCCACATCGGGCTCCCTTCAAGGAGCCTGCTTCTCCTTCTGCTTATGTCTCTGCCTCTCTGTGTGTCTCTCATGAATAAATAAGTAAAATCTTAAAAAAAAAAAAAGCTGTGGTAGATATTCCTGAAAAATTTTTAAAAACCTGAGATTAGATTTTCAGTGTGAGAAAGTGATTTACTTTTTATAGAACTTAAAATTTTGTGGGCTAGTTGGGTGGCTAAAGTAAAAAATTTAACTACTAGCTTAATGTTTTATGTGTGAAAACATACAGTTTAGGGAAATTTTATTGCTATCATCAGAGTCTCTAATACATAGACTGATTTTGCTTTTATATTATGTATGCTATAAAATGTATTGAGTGTATTTTGTATTAGATGTGTTAAATATATACGTTAAATATATGCTTTAAAAGACATTTAAACCATTGGTCTAGTGCCCTTAATTTTGAAATGTTTCTTGGTGCCTTTGTCACTTACGTGAAGATTCCACTTTCTCATTCTCAACATAGATTCCCACCTGTTTTAATAAGGTATGAGTCATTCAAAACAGACTCCTATATCTATCTTCTGCTTTTTTTAAAATTTCAGATTCTTTGTATCTACCTTCTTTGTTGTACCTTCCAACCAGGAGCACAAGGAGATTTTCCTTCTACAAAGCCATGAAACCACTCAATACCCAGCACAAGTACTAGTTCTTCACAAGCCAGTTAATTCATGTGGATATTTTTAAGTTTAAGAACAAACAGTTCCAACCAGGACCAACAAATAACTGTTACTGATAGAATAACAGCATTCTCTTCTGTGGATTCAGATGTCCTTAAACTGTGGGGTCCCTTTCAGAGAATCAGTAAACAGCCAGCTCTGTGAGATGTATAAAATATTCCATGTACATTTATTATGTACTGAAAAGGTTTATTAAAATAAAGTTATATTCTCTTAAAGCAAAGAGAGAGCTTATTACCCACATAGTCCAAACCCAGGAGCCTGAAATGTGCTAAGTCCAGGGACTTGACCCAGGTCACACAACTAGCTAGTCAGATGGGGGCAGAGAGATGTATCGTCTCTTCTCTTGGGAGTTGCCTGTTGGACAGTGAGTCTTGAGAGAAGTTTTTGGAGGGTGCAGGCACTTTCCTGGGACAGCCCCTTATACTAGAGGTGTCTAGAGCAGAGCCTGCCAGATGGATGGCTGCTTAGGACTAGCTCAGAGGAGGAAAAGGAGTATCAAGGATCTTCAGCCTTTCTTCCAGGCTACTAGGGTAAGGATGGAGCGTGGGTATGGGAAATAGCACTCAAGACCTCTACAGGATGAAAACGTACACTTGACTGGAGCATGTCCACTATGGCATCTGCCAAGATACAGGGAGTTGGACCTCTGATGGGTACTAGGAGCTCACACTATATTGATGCCAATGGTTGGCCAGGATGGTCAGTGAGGTGCAGAAAGGATGAGCTTCCCTGCAGCTATCAACATACTTGTCTGAAGCAAGGACAATGACAAAACCAGTGCCCAAGATCAAGTCAATTTGTAGCTTTAAATACTTGGAGGAAATAACTGAAGTGCAGCTCCGAGGAAGGAGACTCAGCCTCTGGGGGAAGCCATCTTTCTGAGCAGAGGCTACTCTGTGAGGGGAGCTCAGGAGCAATGGAGGGCTCTTCAAAGAGTAAGGAAGCCACAGATCTAACAGGAAGCAGTGTGTATGAGCTGTGGGCAGGCTACAGGGTCCTTCCTGCATGCTACACCGGTAATGATCACAGTCAGGGCAGGGGACTCCGAGACCAACATCTGTATTTCTGTGTCAGGTTTGTGATGATAAGCTTTTCTCTCTTTACAGCCTGTCTTGCAGTTGCTTATACATACCCAAGGGGTGTGATTTATGTTATACCCATTTATACATCAAGATATACAAGCTGATGTGTGTGCTTAATAATTAGTGGTGAACATGTTAAGGATAGACTTCCAGATTGTGTTTTGAATGTCCTAGGGCTCCTTGTGGTGCCTTAGGGACCACCTTGGGCAGTGGGATGGAGTGAGTGGGAACACAGGGGCTGGGCCCAGTCTTCTTCCCCCTGCCAATTCCTTCCAGATGCCTCAATTAGAGCAACACTGCTTTTATATATTTTTATGATGAGGTTCCATACAGCAACTGTATTTAACAAAACAAAATACCACTGAGTAGGTCATGGTTTAGATCTAATGAGCATAATCCTCTCTAGCTAGCTGAAACAGAAACGGTTCTAGACCTGTTTAGAGAGAGAAAAAAACAGACCCTGGGCTACTCTTCCAAAGCCACACAAAAAAACTGGACTACCAAAGGAGCTGCTGATCCTACCACAGACACGAAGAAATCTGTGGAATCAGGAAGCTCCTGCTGTAGCTGCCAGCTCCTGAGCTAGTCTGGCGTAGAAGTTGAGGGAACGCCCCATACCATGGAGTTGTCAAAGGGTGAAAAAGCCAATTGTTTCTGGATACCTAGGTCTACCAGGAGTCAACATAGTTATTAATTAGCTTTATCCCACAATAAAATAGCCTCAGAATAATTTATAATACTAACATAGCCATTTATATTTTGCTTACTGAAAGCAATCCAAGATTTTTGGGGTGGTACTATTTTATACCTTGAGAATATCCCATTAGAATATAATAAAGTCAAGCTCTTGCATTCTGGAGTCATGTGACATTAGTCCTCTTGATGTAGTTTTGTCAACTCAATAAATAGTTAAGTTTCTTTGATTCTGATTTTTAGGAATTGCTTCTTAAAATTTTGTTTTGTTTTATTATAATGTAATAATGGCCTTCAAGAGCAAATCTGTAAAATAAAAGCAAAGTCGATATGCCCTTCCATTTTTATTATAAATGAAGATACATTCATATTTAAATCCTCTCACTTCTTACAGATAAACAGTAATATATTACATACAATTTTTCTACCTTGCTTTCCCATTTCATAATACATTCAGAGATCATTTCCCATTTACGTGTGGTGCTGCTTCTCATTCTTTCTTACAGATACATGACACATGATTTGTGTGACTGTACAAGTTTATTCAACCAGTCTCAAATGTTTCCAGTCTTTTGCAATTTTACATTATGTTATAAAGAATAGTCTTATGCATACATTTTCTCAAATTTTGGCTAGAATATTTTGGGGATAGATTTCTAGATGTAGCATCTCTGAGTCAGAGAGTAATGCATATGTACTTTGGCTTAATATTGCCTTTTCATAGGGATTGTCCTTTTGCATTCCCATTAGCAATGTAAGGAATACCTACCCTTAGCTTTTGCCAGTTTTTCTGTAAAGATATTGATCTTTTTCATCTCTGTTTTTAGAAGATTTTTACATATAAGCTATTAAGACACTGCAATGTAAGTTGCAAATGTTTTGTTTTCCTGATCTATCACTTGTATTTCTGCTTTGCATTGGAATTTATCCATTACCTGATTATAGAGGAATTTACCCATTCTTCCAATACTTGTATATATTCACTCTTTAACATTTAAATCTTTAATCCAAGTCACAAAATCAACAAGGATTCAAGGACAGGGAAAATAGACCCTATTTCTGGACATGTGAGGCAGAATACACATGAGGGGAACAGAGGAATTGATGGCCGTCATTTTGGGAGACTAACCCCACAAAGCCTACATTGGAATAGCCCATGTCCTAAAAATCTATCCAAATCCTATTAAAGTGATTAAATTCAGTATCCAGGTCTGTATTAGGAACTCTACACTTCAGGACTGTTCCCACACTCCAATTCACTTGAATCCAGTTCAATTCAACAGTTACTGAATACCTGTCATAAACAACACCTTAAGTTTGACCTTCTCCTTCCGTCTACCCATATCTCCTCCCACCCCAGGTCTGCTGCCTTTCTTCCTGCTGCTCCCACAGGACACTATGAGCCTGGAGCTTCACACACCTGGAATATCCTTTTAGCTGCTTCCTCTGACCTCTTTTGGAATAGGTCTGAGAAAAGCAGTCACACTCTCTTGGAATACCAGGCAGATTTATGATCAGTGGCAGATCCTTTTGGGGGTCCATTTCTGGCTATAGTTGCTGATTCTCTACCGTCCTACCCTCACCTCAGGTCAACACTTATTTTGCCTTCATCCCAAAGTGAATTTAGTCTTCACTTGTGTTTTATGTTCTCCTCTAGTTAGAGGTAGTTGTGGAGCTCTGATGTGCTCAGATGAATCAACCTTATCTTTATCAGAATATAAGACTCTTGAGGGAAGGTGATCTTGAAGCTTAATCAATATGCTTTCTCAGCAGAACTCTTTTTTTTTTAAAAAAGATTTATTTATTTATTCATGAGAGACACGGAGAGAGAGAGGCAGAGACACAGGCAGAGGGAGAAGCAGGTTCTATGCAGGAAGCCCAATGTGGACTCAATCCTGGTACTCTGGGATCACGCCCTGAGCCAAAGGCTGATGCTCAACCACTGAGCCATGCAAGCATCCCTCGGCAGAGCTCTTTTGAATAGTGTGATCTCAGGGTCCTTACTAAGTTATTTTAGTTGTTCTATCAAAGGAACAGTAGTGCTCTTAATTATATGTTATATTTTGAAGCTTTCTCTATTAATAAATAGTACCAAGAAACCTTGGTGAAATTAGACTTTAAGTTTATTTCCCTCTTTGTCAATAAATTGTTGCCTTAGATAAACAGTGTGGGAGAGTGATTTTTTCCTCTTCCAGAGTTAAAAGTAGTCTTAAGAGAGGTTTAAGCTTATATCATAGGGGTTACACTTTCAAAGGTTAGTTTTATAAGATGAAAGAGAAAAAAAAGTTGAGAAATTGAGTGCTAATATTCTTTACAGGAAATTCCTGTAAAGGAAATAGGCTTACTCATTCTGTCAACTAAGCCTAACCACAAAACCTTATCTAGTTGACGTGGTTGGTCAGAGAAGAGTTTTAGATGCTTCATCTTCAGGACATTTACTTCTACTGATACAGATAATTAATTTGATTTTTCTCTGTATAACCATAGATTTGGCAATGATAATGGTCATTTGCAAAATAACAAATGTTTTCTTTTTTTCTCTAGGCATACTCATTATTCCCAAATATGTGTGAGTTAAATGGTTGTTGTGTCTTCTCTAGGGATTTCTCTGGCTAGGAAGAGAAATATAGTAGAACTCTTTGAAAATTAATATTCTCCTGTGTTCTTTGGATATAGAAGCTGACAGTTACTGAAATAAGGAGCCAAAGTTCCTTCCTCTTTTTTTATGTCTTAAGAACAGGAAATAAATGTAAGAATTAGTACATTGTTTTCACTAGATTTCCTAACCAGAAAATATAGGTTGAGAAAAGAGCTTAAATAATTTTCAAAGTGAATTTCTCACATAATTCCTTTTCGTGAAATCTTTATCAAGAAAATTTACATATCTCTATTTATGGAGTCTTCACTTTATAAAAACATCACTGTTATCAAATAAAACTATAGTGACTTGAGCATTTTGTGGAATTGGCTAAGAGTAGCAGGAATCTAGATATTTGCCAAATTCTGTTTGCCTTCACTTGACTTGATCAAGTGAGTGAGAATAGGCACACACACTGGATTTTCTGTAGTTCCCAGACAATGAGGTATAAAGCTAACATGGACCATGTGAAAATAAAAATAAAAATAAAAATAAAAATATAAAATAAGTAACAAGAGATGGTTGCTCGCTGGTGCAGTGGTGAGGAGGGAAGGATAGAATTCATTATGCCAATGGCCAGACAAGGTCTCTCTGGAGACAAAATGCAAAATAAGACATGAGAGAGCCAAATCAAGTCCCACAGGGTTTTGCGAACCGTGGTTGGAATGGATTCCTTTTTTTTTTTTAATTTTTTTTTATTTTAGAGAGAGTGCAAGAGTGTGTGTGATGAACAGGGGGAGGGGCAGAGGGAGAGAGAAAAAAATCCTCCAGCAGACTCCCCACTGAGCTTACAGCCTGATGCAGGGCTTGATCCCAAGACCCTGAGATCATGACGTGAGCTGAAATCAAGAGTCCAGCGTTTAACTGACTGAGCCACCCAGGTGTCCCTGGAATGGATTTGTTTTCTCAAGTGCGGCTGGTGATGACTGCAGCATGGAAATGGCATTCTCAGGTTCACTTTTTGGGAAAATGCCTAGAGGCATCTAGAGGCTGGAGATGGGGAGATTATTCTTTGAGTTAAAGGAAAGAAAGGTGAAGGGGAGACCACATCTTGAAAGGCAATTGCTGATTCTGCCTTGTTCCTTGACCACAGTTCTTCTAGGAAGAGCCACCAATGGGGATAAACAATGCAGCGACTCTAGTCTCCATGCCTGGCTCTCTTCAAGGTGCTCCACCATCCCATGAAGCCTCTCCTCCCCTGCGCACGCTGTCCTCTCAACAGGTCAGCAGCCAGTACTCTGGTCCCCACCTGGGCAAACTGGTCTGGATGGATCCTCCACCCTGCAAGGCTCTGAAGTCTCCTGTCCAAGGGATTCCATCTCTTCCTACTTCCTTCCTCTCGCTTGTACCTGGCCCGCGAGCCTGCACACTCATTCCGCTCATAGCCAAATGGTGTCCAAGCTCTGTCATTGTCAACAAATGCTCAGACACCACGTCTGGCTTCCCTGCACAGTGTAGACTGTGGACTACATGGCTTGTCCTCACCTCTCACATTCCTTCTGCTACTACCTTTTCTTGTGCTTCTCTCCATCAGCTCACCCCCGGCCTCCCTGCACAAACTGATTGATCTATTGGAGCCAAATCTAGAGGACACTTCTTAGTCCTTATCATGCCAACTCTGTAGCTCCTGACACTGACATCCCATTTTTCCTCCAGACTTTCTCTGTGCTTAGGATCAAGATGGTCTCCATGCTCTGTTTCTTTTCTTCCTTTTGGGTTTATCCTTTTTCATTTCAGCCTTGGCTCTGACCCACCCTCTCCAGGCTGGTGTTCTTCAGGGAAATCTGTCTGCCCTCTCCTTGCGGCTTACAGAGGCTCCTGGCTTGAACTCTTCCCCTGCTGCTGTGCCCCCAGAAGCATTTCTTAGTTCCTCCCAGCTGCCTTTGTGGTGCTCCAGCTGGATCTCCAAAGGCACTTTAAGTTCAATGTTTCTGTTACATAAACATTAATTATTAATAAAAAATTGTAGATCTTAAAATTTCTTCCTCCTGCATCTGAAGATGTTGGAGACATGGTGTGTGTGTGTGTGTGTGTGTGTGTGTGTGTGTGTGTGTGTGTATTGGAAACTGGTCAGAAATGAAGAATTTCATAAGATGAGGAAAGCCCAGTATTTTATTTCTTTTTTTTTCCCCAGTATTTTATTTCTAAGAAAAGATAGAGGAACCTGGAAAGAAAGGACCTAAGAAAGTTGAAGGTGGAGGCAGTGGTCACAGGAATATCCAGCGAAGACAGGGAGGGGTGAGGGGAGGAAATTGGCTGGTTAGATGTGGAAAGAGAGGGAGATTGATTTTGTCAGCTTCCTAAAGAACACGGGTATTGTGTGAATGTTTCTAAAGGGCCAGTGGACATTTCGTGTAACTTTTTTCCTTTCCCTCCCTCCCTCTTTCTTTCTTTCTTTCTTTCTTTCTTTCTTTCTTTCTTTCTTTCTTTCTTTCTTTCTTCTTTCTCTTTCTTTCTTCTTTTCTTTCTTTTCCTCCCTCCTTCCCTCTTTATTTTTTATTTTCTGTCACTACCATATTGGTTTCTGTCTTGCATTCTCCTATAATTGTTTATTTGCATGTTTGTGTTGACAAAGACTCTTTTCATGACCAAATTTTGGTCAGGTTCTCTGAGACCTCTCCTCCACTAGGCCTTGAACACAGCCTCAGTCATATGTCTGGTCTGCCCAGTCCATTCTTAGGAAAAGTGTCCTGCTAAGCCATCCTCCCACCTTTGATGTCTAAGCCCCTGACACACCTTGCACAAGAACTCTGTTGGGTCAATTTCGTAAGAATACCTCTACACTCGATGCCTCCTTAGTTAATTTTCTAGCTCCTGACTGCCTACCTTGCTCCTTGGTTATATCCTCCCCTATTCTTCTTGAATTTTGAATTGAGCCTGATTTCTCTCCTCTACTGCAATATTCTTGAATAAAAGTCTTTCTTACTATTTCAATTTTTTTATTTTACATTGTTCTTCACATTGTAACAGATGCTTGAGGACAGGGACTCTGCTATTTGTTTTGTCTCACCCCATTATACACGGGTGGCTAAGCAGTTTAATGCCTGCCTTTGGCCCAAGGTGTGATCCTGGAGTTCCGGGATCGAGTCGCATATCAGGCTCTCTGCATGGAACCTGCTTCTCCCTCTGCCTATATCTCTGCCTCTCTCTCCTCAATTAGGCTACATCTCACCACCCATTACACACTATTCTGGATTGAATGTGTTCACTCCCAAATTCATATGTTGCAATTCTAACCTCCAAAGACACAATAATGATGGTATTAGGAGGTGGGACCTTTGGAAAGTTGCTTAGGTCATAAGGGTAGAGTCTTCATGAATAAGATTAGTGTTTTTATAAAAGAGACACCAGAGAGATCTTTAGTGACTTTTACCACATGAAGACACAGTGAAAAGGCACTATGCACTAGATAGAGGGCCTTCAGCAGATTACAACCATGCTAGTGACTCGATCTTGGACTTCCCAGCCTCCAGAAGTGTGAGCAATACATTTCCTTTGTGCATAAGCCACCCACTGTGTGGTATTCTGGTAAAGCAGCCCAAATGGATGAAGACACCCACCCAATGCCCTTATCTCTCATCTTTTATAAATGGCTTGAAAATTCCACTGGCCACCCTATTGATAAGAGAGACAAAAGTACCATGAACACAGATCAGGTTCTCATTCCCTATCTTCAGGTGATCCTGTCCCTCACTTTTTCTGTTTCAGAGGTTTGTTTACCCCCTCCCAACCCCATCTCATCTTAACTTTAAAAAGCCTAGGCCAGTATAAGAGTGTTTTAGGGCAGATTTTTAGGTAAAATTCTTTATTCCTACAACCAAGCTGAAGAGTGATACACACAGTAAGACAGTGACAACTTTTCCTTTCTTATTTGGGGAACAGAGAGTCTATTCTCTAACAGTTAACACAAATAATTAGTAAATAAGATAGACACGTGGACATCCTCAAGCTGTACACATATGAGCCATAGCAAAGGCTTCCATAACTGTGGAGTCCTGACATTTTTAATTAACGTGGGTCACCTTTTCAGGAAAAGTTTCATTTAACTGTTTCCAACATAAAAAAAAGAAGAAGAAGAAGAATTCCATGAAGAAAGGGCACCAAAAGAACATATGGTATGGAGCAGAGGTCCAAGTGTTTCCTGTGAGCTTGAGATACTCTCCCTCCTTCAGACGTATAAGAAATGACACATGCAAAGAGACTGCTACACACCATTGTGGGCATTTGGGTAGGACCCGCCCCTTTCAAAGCTTCCTGTGCGACTTGCATTTTGGTCACTGGTTCTGATTTCTTCATTTTTCATTTCTTGACTTACAGAAATGAAGACGATTCTCAGGCAGGAGCTCTGAAACACGAGGTACCACAGCCTGGCAACGCAACAGACTCACTGAAGTGATGACAGGACCCAGGAAGAATGATGCTTTCTTTGGGCTGGATTTTTCTTTGGCTTGTCACAGGAGAGAGAATTAAAGGAATGACTACTTCAGGTAGGGTTTTCGCTTATCATGTTCACTGTGAGTCTTAAAGTCAAGATTTGAAGTGACAGATAGTCTGATATATCAGCAGCTTGACCTATTAATGCAGAGCATTTCCTTTCTGCTGTTGAGATGGGTGCAGGAAGACAGAAATGACTGGGGTGAACAGCTTTCAGCTGATACCAAGCGTCAATAAGGAGCCCAGTTATGGTAGCCAGGTGTTCAGTGGGAGCAGTTGAAGAGAAATGAGGAGTGGATCAGTCGTCTTTAATAGTTAAGTGCTGCGGCTACTGGCCAGCTCAGGTCCACTGGGAGGGCATTAGAGCCTGACCTTCTAAATGGAAGCAGTGCAGAAGACAGACAAGGGAGCTTAATTCCTCATTAAATCATGTACTCTTTATAAACATAGGTTAGAGTTTGATCTTTATTTCCTCCAGTTTTGTTGACATATAAGTGACATACAGCACTGCACAAATTTGATAGATAGCAAAATGACTTTTGCGTATAGTGAAATGATTAGCACAATGAGTTTAGTTAATATCCATGATCTCATGTAGCTACCAAAAAAGAAAAAAAGAAACTTCCTTGTTCGTTAGTTGTGATGAGAACCCTTAGAGCACATTTTTTTAACTTTCAGATCGACCACACAGCAGTGTTAACTATAGTCACTGTGTTCTCCAGTATATTCCCCTTACTTATGTATCTTATTACTGGAAATGTGTGCCTTTTGACCACTTCATCCAATTCCCCCACTTCTCATGCAGCCTCGGGTAACCACAAATCTGATCTCTTCTATTTATAAGTTTGATTTTTGTTTTGTTTTGTTTTGTTTTGTTTTGTTTTGAGACTACGTGTAAGTGACATCATCTGGTGTTGGTCTCTCTGGTGTATTTCATTTAGCATAATGCCCCCAAGATCCATCTATGTTGTTGAAAAAGGCAGGATTTTTCAAAAAAAAAAAAAAAAAGAAAAGAAAAAGGCAGGATTTCTACCTTTTTTTTTTACCACTAAATAATATTCGTGTGTGTGTGTGTGTGTGTGTGTGTAATACATCTTTATCCATTCATCTGTTGATGAACACTTATTTCCGTATCTTGATTATTGTAAGTAACGCTACTATGAACAAAGAGGTTCAGACTGTGTCTTCGACATACTGTTTTCATTTCCTTCAGATATATTCCCAGAAATGAAATTTCTGCATCTTATGGTAGTTCTATTTTTAATTTTTTTGAAGGAGACTCTACTCTTTTCCATAGTGGATGTACCAATTTATGATCCCGACAGTACGCAAGGGTTCCCTTTTCTTCGCCCCCTTGCCAGCATTTCTTATCTCTTATCTTTTTGTTGATAAGCCAACCTACCAGGTAGGAGGTGATGTTTTACTGTGGTTTTGATTTACTGTCCCCTAATGACTAGTGATGGTGAGCACATTTTCACGTACCTCTTGGTCAATTATATATGTTCTTTGGAAAATGCTTATTCAGGTTCATTGCCCATTTATAAGTGGCTTATTTGGGGGTTTTGTTTGTTCTTTTTTTTGTGGTTTTGCTTTTGAGTTGTATGTATTCTTTTTATATTTGGATGTTAATCAGGCATATTTTATTAGATACATGGTTTGTTTACTTTTTCCCATTCTATAGGTTATCTTTTCATTTTGTTGATCATTTCTTTTTTTAAAATATTTTATTTATTTATTCATGAGAGACAGAGAGAAAGAGAGACAGAGAGAGAGAGAGAGAAGGAGAGAGAGGCAGAGACACAGGTAGAGGGAGAAGCAGGCTCCATGCAGGGAGTCTGATATGGAACTCGATTCCGGGATCTAGGATCACACCCTGGGCTGAAGGCAGGCACTAAACCACTGAGCCACCCAGAGATCCCCCTGTTGATCATTTCTTATGCTGTGCATAAGCTTTTTAGTTTGATGTAGTTCAGCTTGTTTATTTTTTCTGAGATTTTATTTATTTGAGAGAGAGAGAAAGAGGACCCTGAGATCATGACCTGAGCTGAAGGCGGACGCTTAACTGACTGAGCCACCCAGGCACCCAATACTTGCTTATATTTTTTATTTGGTTGCTTGTGCTTTAGATGTCATATACAAAAACTCACTGCCAAGAGAGAGATTTGTCTTCTAATGCGCCTCCCTTTCTCTTTGTTCCTTGTGGTTTTCAGATTGCCTCACCAAAAAACTGCTCTGGGAATATTCTTCAAGGAGTGAGGAGTTTGTCCTATTTTGTGACCTAACAGAGTTACAGAAATCCCATTTGTACCACAGAAGTCAACTCTCACCAACCCAAGGCTCTGAAAACTTGCCCTGCAGTGGTCATGAGGACCTATCTGATGTCCAGTGGTACCTACAACCTCAAAATGGCGATTCATTAGGGGAAATAACTAACAACTTTCCTCACATCACCCAGGACAAGAGCAACCTATGCTTTCTGACTGCAGGAATAAGTAATGCTGGGTCATATATCTGTAGACCTAGGATCTGGTATGTCCCAAATGCATTCTTAAACGAAAACATTCCCAAGCCCTGTATTACCTGGATATAACATCTATGTTCATAGGCCTTTGTTAACTCTCCTAGGACCCCTCAGGATGAGGCCTGTTGTATCAAGACCATCTTAGAAGTTAAGCCTAAGACAAATCTATCCTGTATACCAAATAACTCTGTATCACAGCAATACCTTCTTTTTGGTAGCATTGCCAAAATTAATTGCCCTAGCCTCAACTGCCAAAGTGATGCACAAAGTCCAGAGGTGACCTGGTACCAGGTAAGAATGATTTCTCCAAAGTATGATTTCTCAGCTTTGGAACTTTATGGAGCTTTATGGAGTTACCATAAAGTATCATTTTTATGGTAACCTACCCATAGACGCTTTATAGAAACGTGGGTTTGAGGATCTGAGGTCTAGAGCTTTGCAAATACTGACCTTGTGCCTACAGAGAAGACCTAACTTTCTAAAGTGGTCTCTCTCATAGGTAACCACAGGGAACCATCTTTTTCATCCATGCCAGCAAAATTTCTAAAATTCAAGTGTATTACACCTGAGGTAAGACATAAACTTATGAGCATCAGCCAATGCAGAAGACCAGATAAGTTCCTTCCTATTGTCTTTGGAAAGCAATGGGGATTCCTATGGGGAAGGGAGCTACCAACAAGTGAGTCCTGGAGGGTTTCTGAATAAAATAGGAGACTGGAATGCTTTCCAAAGAGAGCACATCTGGGAGGACAGTTATGGCAAACGCAGATGGCCCAGGTAACAGGTGCCTTGCAGAAGTGAGACTGGGGTGGGGGGGGAGGGAGTACAGTATAAAGAGGAAAAAGGGGCAGGGATGAGGAAGAGGCAAGTTTCCTAATGATTCTGAGTTATGAACCACATGTGAATAAGCTTCATGACAAAAACAATTCTTATTGCCATTGTGTCTCACGATTTTTCCAAGTGCTAACAGATACATAAATGTCACATAACCCCATGTCAACATAGCCTCATGGTCGTTGACCTCGTGGTGGCAGAAACAAAGAATAGAATTTCCATTGCCTCCTGTAATTGTAATAATTGTTGAAAGTCTAAAACTTTGCCTTAAGTAGTTGTATAAAACATTAAATTCTATTTCAAAACATATGTTTGTTAATACAAAAATATCTTTTTAAAATTATTATTTATTCATTCATTCATGAGAGACACAGAGATGCAGAGACAGGCAGATGGAGGAGCAGGTTCCCTGGGGGGGGGGGGGCCCAATGTGGGACTCGATCCCAGGACCCCGGGATCATGTACTGAGCCAGAGGTAGATGCTCAACCACTGAGCCACCCAGGCGTCCCCAAAATTGCCACTGATCAGTCATGCCAGTGGCCATGTTTATCTGGTGGCTCTACACACTCCAAGACTCAGCAATCAGAGAGTCCTGGCGGTACAAGCACCAGGGTATGAGAAGATATATCCTCACTTGATTCCCTTGAGACCTGCTGACAATGGGTAGACAGGTGTCATCATGTCCACTATAGAATTAATATACAGAGAGAGAACAAGTGATGTGATGTGCTGTAAGTCTCACATTTGTATTTTAAAGTGACACTAAAAAAAATGTTGGCCCCCATAAACTCCTAACTTAAGAAACATACAAATTTCATAACCTCTAAAATGAGGTTAGGCAGCAAAGTCCATGGTTCTGTTCATTATCTTCAGTTCTCTTAAGAATAAAACTTCTCTTGATTCAAAAGTATTTGGTGATCTGGGCTGACAGATTCCTAGCCATGTCAGGGTCGGCTGTTCCTAGGCCAGTAAAGCAGGCTTGCCCCCCGCCCCCCACCCCGCTCCCCCGTCATTTCAGATGAAAACACATTTAAATTTTCAATCATTGTATCCCTGAAGGCAGTTTTCATTTTCAGGTAAACAGAAGCCACACAATACCTGTCAGTTTTCTGCCTGTATCTCTTATAAACAAAATCCTAACGGTGTATGACATTCACAGAAGGAGGTCTGTGGGGTCTTGATTTCACGTCTCTGGGGTCTCAATTGCAACGTCAGGATGTGCTTAGCAGTGAATAGACATCTGTCCTTAAAGTGGGTGAACGATTATGGCTCTTATCAAAATTGTACTTTCTGATGCAGATTTGGATAGGTCATTATTCATGTGATGTTTCCTAATTGCATGTATGTGTGCACACTCATACATGCATATGTGCACACACGTACATACACAGGCACGCACGCACAGACCTTATGGAAGGAGTGTATCACTAGAAGTGGTGATACTAGGCAGCAGCTAAGACATGAGGCTCCTTGCCTTCATGCTAAACCCCCGGCACTCAGGTGATGGGTGGGTCGCATCCAAGCCATCAGAAGAGATGACATATGCTAACACTGGCTGAGCAGATGAAAACATGGTGCTATTGAATTCAGATGAAACTCCTGGCCAGGGAAGCCCCCGTCAGATGTACAGAATATGCCACTGAGATAAATTCAGGGGGTCAAGGCTCTGGGGGTTTCAAAAGATTTTTAATTGACCCATCAAAAAAATGTAGGCTTGGAGATTCTTCACTGAACTATTAAGTGACCAAGAAGTCAGAATTAAAATGAATTATCTGTTATTTACTCAAGAAACATTTTCTCTATATTTTGCTGATTTCTAAAAATATAATTAAAAACTAGCTGAATAGGCACCATCTTAAATAAATGAGAATTGCATTGAACGAGAGGGCATTTTATGTTCTCTGGCTAAGCAAATCTTGGAAGTAGGCAAAATTATAACAGGGCAGTGGGGTTGGCATTGAGATACAGGTGTTGGTGATACAGGTGTCAGTGACACTGCTGTGACCTCTTGTCAGTTAGACTTGTGCCCTGAATAATCTTTCCATTGGTGCTTTAAGACAATCTCACTCATAGGCCACACTCACTGGCCACAATGATGACGGAGCTGCTGCATCATTTGAGCCCTGCTTTCCATGTAATGTGCACACACAGACTTGCCACTTCTCCTTCTCGGTTCCTTTATGGCCTCCTCTTCTCATAGTCACTAGTACTGCCTGGTATCCTTTAAGCCTAGTGACATGGGGAACTGCTGAGTTGGTGACACTGGCTAGACCTAAAATCAATGTGGTTGCAAGTAAGGAATAAGTACCGATTGTTTTGACTGGGTTTCTGAAAAATATTTTCAAGGTCGATATACTGGCCCATTCGGTGATTCTCACTGTGCAGTCTCAGAGTGCTCATAATCCTGCACAACCTCCTAACATCTGTTCAACGCTATAACCCACATGTTGCCTAACTAATAGTGAAAACAGAGAAACTATTTTTTTTCTTTGTTCTACACAGTGTATCAATGTGGTCTACGATTGCATTAGCTTTGGGACAGGTCCCTTATGTGGTTGATTCATTCTTAGTTGGCAGGTAGGGTTTGTTTTTTTTTCTTTTTCACAAGAACTGCAGTCAGGCCAATTCAGCTTTGTGCTAACAGAGTAGAATTGTAACCCATGTTCATGATTTTACATGTATTCCTATTAAATTCTGATTGGATGGTTTAAGCTCATCATTCAACATATCAAGAGGTTGGCATTTTGATTTTGAAATCCACCATGTTAGCCATCATTTTCAGATTTGTGTGACTTGTAGATAAGATGCAGACATGATACTCTTAGCAAAAATTTTGAATGGCCTGGTACTGAGCAGCCAGTCAACTCATCTATTAACTCTAGCATGATCCTCTTAGTTATATACAGTCCCTTAATCCACAACTTGGGAAGTATTACTGTTCAATTAACTTTAAAAAGTCACCTAAATGTTGAGTCATTCAGCCCGTATGTATCTATTTTTATTTAGCAAAGACATCATCAGAGTATTTTCCAAATGACTCACTACAGTGAAGCCAGGACATCTATTATATTTCTATATTCCTCTGAGCCTCTGGTCTCTTCATTTTATCATGGGAGAAAATTACAAGACTGGCATGAATGTTGGTAGTGAGTGCAAGCTGGCTGATATTAACCCACTTTTTTAAGGGCTCATAAGCCATTTGTCCAATAATCCATTCAGGATTTGGCTAGAGATGAACATCTAGCTTTTCATGATACTTTTCATAATGTACCCTTTTCCACTTAGAAGACAATTATTAGTACAGAATTTATGTAAAAGTACAATGTTGTCAGTTGATGGATAGGGCAAGAGACTGAAGTGCAGGAAAAGGTAGATGGGCAATGGAAGCAGAAGCATGAGGGACACATCGTGTGAATGGTGAGTGGCTCAGCATGGTAGGACCAGAGTGTTCCTGAGAGGTGTGGTTAGAGCTGAACACAACGGTTGTACATTGATTATGTGATATGGTTATTGGGGGTCCCTGCTGATGTGATTGAACTTTATGAGTGTGAATCCTGATCCAGGGAATGAGCAGTGGGAACAGAAAGAAGTTGGTGGATGCTAGTGATATTTTCAAGAATAAAAAAACAAGGTAAAATACTCCAGGGGGACATAAAAGAGATGACTCATGTTTTGGGTCTTTCTGGCTCAAATATATTCACAACATTTAGCAAGTTGAGAAAGTAGACATTAATTCAATGAGGAATGAGAAGAGGTCAGGTATGCAGATCTGGACATAATGAGTCATTAAAACAGTCATGGAAATGTCAAATCCATCAGAGAGGGTAGGGCTCGAGATGTCCATACGGGGAGTCCTCCCAGACTAGGTAGCAAAAGCCCCAGTAGGAGCTCCATTGTGTTGTCCAATGCTGGGGAGCACCACCCCCACAGAATAGCACCATGTGTATTGTACTCCCGAGAGGGGCTGCACTGGCCAGTAGTGTTAGAGCTTGATGATACTGGCTGGAAATATTTCAGTAACTGCTCCTACGAGAAGACATTTTCTGTGCTCTTCTTGCTTTAACATTCCTTTAGAAGTCCTGTTTTACTGTCTTCCTTGTTTCTGCAAGCTTCGCTTGTGTCTAGAACTTACTGAAACAAGTCATCCAGGTTCACCCTGAGATGTTCCTCCTTCTGTATTTTGTTCAAGAGTGTGGCACAGCTGAGCAAAACAGCCCCATCAGCACCTCCCTTCCTACTGAAATCATTTGCTATCGTCTTACTGGAATGGGACTCCCATTGTTCTTGACACAAATTACCTCTCCCTTATCTGTTTTCTTCAATGTTTCCTTTTAGTTCCATCTTATTAAGTCTTAATAATACATATGAAGTCACGTTTACTTTTTTACATTTTTTAAAATTTTATTTATTTATTTGAGAGAGAGAAAGAGACACAACAAGAGAGCACAGGAGCAGGGAGGGAGGGGCAGAGGAAGAGAGAGAAGCAGACTCCTCACTGAGCAAGGAGCCCAGTGCAGAGCTTGATCCTAGGATACTGGGATCATGACCTGCGCCCAAGGCAGACCCTTGACTGAGCCACCCAGGCGCCCTCATACTTAGCTTTTTATGAAAAAAAAAAATCAGGGCAATTTTGATTTGACCCATCCCCTCTGTGGCACAGCTGAGGTCTCAGCCCACGACTCTGCAGCCCATCACTTCCTTGTGTGATTCATGACACATCTCTGCTCCAATTTCTGCTCTTCAGATGTGATTCTTGTATTCTCTAGAGTTTTATTTCTGACTTTTACCCCATGCCCTGATCCATCCTTTTAAGAGGTCCTTGACCCCTGAGATCAGCTGATTGATATTTAACCTGGTCTGCCTAACTTCTTTGCTTTCTTTTACTTCCGGCCTGCCGTTGCTGCTCTCTGACCTGTTCCTTGCCAACCTACTGGAAGTCCCTTCTTGGGCCACAAGAACCACACCAGAGACTTGGAGTAGGGGAATCCCTGTTCCTCTGAGTTAGCAGGTGAAGGAAGGGAAATTCCTCAATGAGAACATGAAACTCAAGAATTAGAAAAATTCACATGGATGCTCGGTCCTCTCAGTTACTGGCTCTGTGATAGAGAGCCACACACAAACTCCAGAACCTCAGTTTTCTCATAGAGTCTGTGCAATCCAGGTCAGGGGATCCTTTGAGTGAATCATATGAAATAGTACATGAGAAAGGATTTTTTAATCTGTATAGATAAGAAGTACTTATTTTGTGATTTTGTTTTGTTTTGTTTTTTGCTTATCTCTTTGTTTTTGACTGCTGTGGTAAGAGTCATATACTCTGGGGGCTATTTGTTGAAGATTGGAAGGCCACGTGCTACATGGAAGTCAGGGGCTACAGAATTATTGGTACAGTGATACTTCACCATTTAACAAATATTTATTTAGCCCCAACTATGTCCTAGCCCCTAGTGATACAAAGGTGATTACATGGCTCTTATGCTTCAAAACCTTTCAATTACACATACTTTATTCATTCATCATTTACAAAGAGCTCACTGTTGCTGGCCTGTCTGCTGTGTACTAGAGACACAAAGACCCAATCCATCTACATGCATCAGCCTCTTCCCTTTGGCCTTATTTCCTATATAGAAGCTCCATTTCAAAGGTTTCTAAGATGGCACTCAGCTTCAACGGAGTGATTCTCACATATTCCTCAAGGCTCTGACTAGCCCAGAGGGAGCATCCCTGCTTCCTGTGAACAGAGACAAGGCCGCCCAAGTGCATCATACTCTGGCTTACTGCTCAGGGGTCTGCCTTCTTCAACTGAACACTCTCTCAATCCTAGAAAGCAGTCATGACTCTGCAGTCTCTAATTGGAGGGACTTCTGTTTATTCCTGCCAGTGTGTCCAGGAGCAGTGATGTGTCTTGGCACAAAGGCTGTCTCAACAACGATAGAGGAAGAGGTAACCGTGCACATAAATTATGATCAGAAGGCTATGTGCAATCATAG
The DNA here is from genome assembly GCF_018345385.1 of Vulpes lagopus. NCBI lineage: Eukaryota > Metazoa > Chordata > Mammalia > Carnivora > Canidae > Vulpes > Vulpes lagopus. The sequence continues at coordinate 24,473,546 of NC_054828.1, read as the reverse complement.
AGGTCTGGGAGCATGAGAAACTGGTTCTGCTGGGAGAGCGCCTGATTGCTCCCACCATGAGAGTTACCTCCTGAGTTGGAGTTAAAGACTGAGCTGCAGCCGACCCAGTTGGGGGAAGTAGTGGGAGAGATGTACACACACATGGAGAAATAATATGGTTATTTAGGGAGTGGCAAGTGGGTGGAGGGGCAGTAGCAGGGAATGAGAGCAGGAAAGAATGGCACGTTCAGCTGGGGGAGAACGTTAGACCTTAGAAGAGTATCCCTGATGGATATGCTAAGTAAGAGAGACAAATGTTCCTAATTGCAGTTTAACTCTCACCTTAGTTTGGGTCCACCATGAGCTCATTGTTTGTCACTCATCGGTCATTCTTTGTCATATCTAGGTATTCCTGTTTAGTTATTAACTTAATATTTTAAATTCAAATTTCACCTTTTTTGAGTTAAATTTATTTAGAGAAGAAACTTTATCTTAGCCTCATTACACAAGAAATTATGTCAACTTCCACAAATGTAAATACACATTTTTTTTAAAATTCATTGAGGTATCAGCTACTAAAGGAAATGAGTTTTCTATAATGTTCTCAGAGGCCTGAGTCATGCTTTGAGAAATTCTAGGCTAAATAACTCTTTGTGGGTTAGTCAGATTTGGTGCCTCGATCTTAACAGATAATGTAATTGTATCTGAAAACGCCTCTCATGAACAAATGCGAATCTTACAAACAGTTTTTGAGCAGAAGCTCTTCATAGCGTGGGTGATGCTCTCATTTGTGAAGTTTTTCTGTTGTTGTGACGAATATTAATAACAAATCTCTGGTTAAGGAAAGTTATTTATTTTTCTTGTCCCCTGGATTAGAACGGAAAACTACTCCCTAAAGAAAGGAGCAACCCGATTGTAGTGAATGAAGTTTATGAAACCAACCAGGGCACATATGTATGTGATTACACTCAGTCGGATAATACAAGTTCATGGATAGTCAGAGCTGTTGTTCAAGTGAGAACCATAGGTAAGTGAGATTTTCATTTCAAGATCTGGGATTTGAAGCCCCATTACCCAATTAAAGATACCTTCCTTTGGCTTAGTAATGGTTTCCTTTTTGGGGAAAAAAAAAAGATAATCATATACTGGTAGTCATGTGAAGCCTTAAATGTGGGAAAACATTAATTTTCCCATTAACCTAGATTCCAGCCTCCAGAGAAGGCCTAGTTTTGGATCATATTCAAATTGTCACAAGTTGGGTTTTTCCTGCATTGACAATCCCTGGCTTGTTTTTGTAATAAGTTTACAAAATAATAAATATTTCATACACAGCAGTAAGTGACACTATGAACCTATTGCCAACTTTAATACATGTTCATGTTTTTCCACATGTTTAAAATCTTGCTTTTTCTGTAAAGAAACAAAACATTGCAGGGACAGCTTGAGACCTATGCTTTTATCCTTTCCTGCTTCCTCCCTTCCCAGCTGTAGTCTAATCTTGTATACATTCTTCCATTTATATCTTTATGCTTTTCTAAAAATGTAGGTAGGCATTAAAAAATAGAATATTGTTTTATGTTATAAAATATGTTTTGTGTTAAAAATATATGTTATTATTCTAAGGTATCATTTTGTTAATTTACACCACCCTCAGCAAGGAACAGATTCCCATTATTCCCAAATAATGTTTGGTGTTGTTACACTTTTTGATTGATGTCAAGTGAGATCTCTCTCTCTCTCTCTTTTTATTTTTTTAAGATTTTATTTATTTATTCATGAGAGAGAGAGAGGGAGAGAGAGAGAGAGAGAGAGGCAGAGACACAGGCAAAGGGAGAAGCAGGTTCCACGCAAGGAGCCCGATGTGGGATTCGATCCTGGGTCTCCAGGATCATGCCCTGAACCAAAGGCGGCGCTAAACTGCTGAGCCACCTGGGCTGCCCCCTCTCTCCCTTTTTAAATCCCAATTTACATTTCCATGAAGTTTGATATCTTGTTATACGTTTGTTGGTCTGTTAGGTTTATTCTTCTGTAGCCTGCCTAGTCTTTCCACTGGGTCATTCTTACTAGATTTACAAGTGCCGGCATGAATAAATTGTATAATGCAATTAATTTAAGCATGGCTTTTGCCAAAACACAACTGAGTCAGTCATTCATGCTCTGTATTAAATAGCTACAGAATGGTTGAGTCAGCTCATAGTAAATACATTGATTATTTTTACCTCCTCTTCTTTTAGTGTAATGTACAAATTACATTAAACATGCTGAGGCCGGGATGCCTGGGTGGCTCAGGGGTTGAGCATCTGCCTTTGGCCCAGGGTGTGATCCTGGAGTCCCGGGATTAAGTCCCACATCAGGCTTTCTTTGGGAAGCCTGCTTCTCCCTCTGCCTATGTCTCGGCCTCTCTCTCTGTGTCTCTCATGAATAAATGAATGAAATCTTTAAAAAACAAACACAACACACACACACACACACACACACACACACACACACTGAGACCAAGTTAACCACTTCTACCTACTTCCTGGATGTCAGTAATTTACATTTATATTATATTGCTCCTTGGGGGAAAAGTTAGAATGCAAGTACCCCACTTGTACCATTTGCTCCCTCCAAGGGATGTGTGATTGTTCTTCACTCAAGGCATGATAACTCAGCCCATCAAATTTTCAAGGGCAGAATGTGGTTTTCTCTTTTTTCCAAGGTATGCCTTACAATATCTGTTGCATCCTTTCAACCAAGCATTCCTGTCTTCCTCATTCACTCCTTCATTCTTTCACATATTCATTTTTTACACAAATATTTGTTGAATATCTAATATGTATCAGGCACTGGGCTTGGTGCTAAGGCTGTAAGCATGAGTGTCTGGACATTTTCTGTGACTGCTCAGAACTTCCCACTTTGTGGGGCACACAGGCTATCCCAATGCATTGTAATGAGTGGAGGGAAAGCAGCGGGGCATATGGGAGGCCCACCAAACCCACACCTGGACCCACCATGTCCAAGTGAGAACTGAGGGGCAAGCCCAAACCAGAGCAATGAAGATGGTCAAGATGCGGTTCCAGGCAGAGGGAACAGCATAGTCAATGTCCCAGAGATGAGAGAGCACACACAATCTGGGAAGAAAAAGAAGGCCCACTGAGAGTGAGTGTCTGGAAACAAGACTGACATCACACTGTTTTAGTGAGTTTGAATTTCATTTAAGGAGCAATGGGGAGCTTTTGAGGGTCCTAAGCAGGAGAGCATCATGAATAGATTTGCCTTTGAGATAGATCACTCCATCTGCTGTGTATAAAATGGGTTTGGGGGGAGCGAGAATGGAGAGAGCAATGACTGATGGTGGCCTGAACCAGGAGTTGCAGTGGGAATGCACTGAAGCAGACAGACTCAAGAAATACAGAGGAGGTACATCTGAAAGGATTTGGGAATTGGCAGTGAGGAAGAAGGAAGAGGTGGGATCCAGGAGAAAAGAGTTGGGTTTATGTTGAACAACTAGATAGACATTCTGTTAGGTACTGATGGAGGGTAGCATTGCATTGCATAGGTAAGAGCTGACCTAGGGCACAAATGGGGGAGCAGCAGGTTTGATGCACATTCTAAAAAGATGTTCCTGATTGCTCACTGCACTGACTTAGCAAAGGTGATGAGAAATGGCTATTTGTGCGTCAACAGAACATGATGATGGATTTAATGTGTAAAGAGAGAAATGAAGGATGCTTTTGTTTTGTGGCCTAGTTAAGTTGGTAAACGGTGACACCAATTCATGAAGCAAGAAAAGGCTGAAAAAGAAGAGGATCTAAAAAGAAATTAAGGATTAGAGTTTTTAAAGATTTTATTTATCATGAGAGAGAGAGGCAGATACATAGGCAGAGGGAGAAGCAGGCTCCCTGTGGGTATCCCTATGTGGGACTCGATCCCAGGACTCCGGGATCACGACCCGAGCCAAAGGCAGATGCTCAACCATGGAGCTACCCAGGTGCCCCAAGGATTAGGTTTGAAAGGACTTTCAGTGATCCAAATCCCAATGGCAAGGAAGAATTTGGATAAACCAGTCTGGAGGTGTTAGGGCTGGAGATGAAATTTGAGGGTGGTCAACATGATTATCTAAAGCAAAGAGACTGAATGAGGTCACCTAGGGAGTTAGTATAGAAAGAAGGCCTGGAACTGAGGCCTGGAGCATTGCAATACTTGCAGAGGTTGGAAGGAAGGAGGGAATCCCCAGAGGAGGTGGAGCAGGGGTGTGAGAAGAGAGGGAAACTGTCCCAGGGCAAGTGACTAAAGAATGTCGGGGCAAAGGGAGTGACACTCTGCTTCAGTGGTGATGTTTGAGAACTGGTCATTGGGTTTGTGCAGATGGCAGTCATTCTTTACATAAGCCAGGGGGTGCCAGTGGGAGGAAGTGAAATTAATGACATAGGAGAGAGAGATCATTTCAAGGTTCAAGACCTATGTAGGGAAGAGGCCTAAGGAGTGAACAGCACCACAGCAGAGAAAAGGGAGAGAACTGATATTCACGAGAAGCACAGAAAGCAGAGCCCCCAGACACACACCTGGAAACGAGCAGAGAGGCAGAAGGTGAACTAGAGAGCAGAGAAGCAGGGAACCAAAGGATGAGAGGGTTCCCAGAGACAGTGCTCAGCAGTGTCCAATGCTGCTGAGAAATGAAGCTGAAGAAAAACTCAGTTGTGCCCAGTGGATTGAGGTGCCAGAAGGTCACTGGGGACTTCAGTCAAAGCAGTTTCTGTGGAGTGATGGAATCCAGCTCCACAAGAAGTGAGAGAATGGAGATGAGCATAGAGCACTGTTTCAAGGATCTGCCTGGGAAGGAAGGAGAATGCGTGCCACAGGGAAATGGGGTGCAGGGATTTTTCCCTGTTTTAAGATGGAGAGACTGAGCATGGATAAATACCAATGGGAAGAAGCCAATGGGAAGATGGGGCAGGTGAGAGAGGAGAAAGAGGCAAATATACAGGGGGAGAGATGGAGTATTTGAGGGAAGGAGGTCCCCAAGAAGTAAGTGGACCATTCCCAGAGCAGAGGTGATGAATTTTCCCCTATCAAGAGATGGGACATAGTCAGGAAGAGTTTGACCACAAAGCCCCAGTTTGGCAGTTTGTGGCAGGAAGCTGAGGGATAAATGAGTAATGGAGTTCCGGACTCAACTTTATTTTGAAATAAACCATGTACTTAGTGATGGAGGAGGTGGACTCCAGTCTAGGTGATGTGAGCATTTTCTCAGGTGCATTCTTCTTCTGGAGAAGAAGCCAGATGGTACCAAAAATAATCTTGTAGGGGAAGACAGGAACAGGGGCTCAGGCTGGCGATGGTTGAGCAGGGCTGGTGTGGAAGTAAAAGCACACCCTGGTGGATAAGGATTTACCAGGATTTACTGGTATTTCGTTAGCTCCTGTGACCTGATGTCATGGTCATTTGGGGAGGCTCATTTCTCACACGGAAATCGAAGTTCCCAGCCTTAATAGAATCCGAATCAAAGTTGAAGAGGGATCTGCAAAGCATTTAGATCAAAGTGCCACTTGATGCACACATCTTCAGCAAGCAGGCCTTCAGATTTCCCAGTGCAAATAGTAATTTCTATTTTCATCTTTTAGTGAAAGACACTACTCTCAAACCAGATATTCTGGATCCCATCAAGGATGTGCTGGAAGTAGAACTTGGTAAGGTGGATTGTATTATCTCCGTTGAATGACCTGTGCTTCTGGGAGCGGCTCTAAGTGTGATATAAGGAAAAGAGCCTTGGAATTTTTTATAAAAAATTATTTATGAGAGACAGAGACATAGGCAGAGGGAGAAGCAGGCTCCCCATAGGGAGCCTGATGTGGGACTCGATCCCAGGACTCCAGGATCACAACCTGAGCCAAAGGCAGACACTCAACCACTGAACCACCCAGGTGCCCCAAAGAGCCTTGGGATTTTAAGTCAAATAGAATTAAGTGTGAATCGTGGTTGAGCCACTGGCTACCTTTGTGACCTGATAGAGTTACTTATTCTTTCTAAGTTTCAAGTTTTAAATATGTAAATAGACGAAAGAAAACTGGCCTCATCTGGATGCACTGAGAAATGTAGGAAACTGTATGTTAGGTGACTAGTGATTGGATATGATCAACAGATTTTAGATTCTTTCTTACTCATCCCAGAAACAGGTGTTATATGTATTAGGTCCATTGGTTAAGTCTGTAAATTTAACCAAATTACCAATCTGAATAGCATGAATCCTCGCAAACATGGTATTTGGTGTGGCCTTTAAGACAATTATGGAGGAACACTGTATCTCCTGCTCAAGTAACTCATATTCCTAAGTGTGTCTTCTTGTGGGTAGAGGGGCAAAGTGATTTTCCTCTGGTCCCCTTGTATTTTATCAACCTCAATAACATCTACACTTTCTCACACAGTAAAATGAGAACTGCTCTACTTAAAATCAAATGCTGGTTGTTCCAGTGAAATAAATGCTCTTTTAAATGCTAAAATATTTATAATTACAGAAATGTAAAAATAGAGACTATGGTTAAATACCGCTAGATGGCGGTATTAGCGTGTCCTGATTCTGGAAATAGACTGCAAAACCAGTGGCATCACAAGGATGCAAGGAAGGAGGAAAGAAACACAATTAATGATTCAAAAGTAGCTGAGCCACGTATGGTTTCAGTTAATTTGAAAGTATGACAGGGTAGGGGGACAGTATTAAGGCGCACAGATGATTTTTGAATGGAGTCTTTAACCGTTTCAAGGTGAAAATTTGAGTTTGAGGCAGTGTATCTGGATACCCCTTACGGGAAAAATGAGTAGAAAGAGGATAAGTGTAATAATATGCTTCCCAACTGTAGTGCTTTTGCTCAAGAAACTGCTGAATATTTAAACAATTCCTTCTTTAAACTACATTACAGTGACCTGACGATGTTATTTGAGCATGCAAATATTGGTGAGCAGTAAAATGTTCTTTATGACGCACCTTGTCATAAAGAACATTGTCAACATCAGCGTTGAGTGAGTCAACATCACCAGTGACTCCTCATTTTGTGGAGTCAGTGACTGAGGGGACTCCTCATCTTGCTGGTGTCTATCCTTCAGCCCCATCAGAATTCTTAGTGCTATGCCTATGTAGTCGCAGGTTTGAGATATAAGTATTGCCCTTTGGAGACGAACAGACTTGGTCTTATTTGTTTCCAAATGAGAGTCAGGTAGATGTTGGGTTGTTTCTGACAGTCTCTTTTACCTGCCAACGTGATTGCAGTCATCAGCGGTCTGTGGTTGGAGTCTTCCTCCTGCACCGGACAAAGCGTTCTCACGGACTTCCTTCCTATTTTCTGTGTCGCCTTCATTTTTAGGAAAGCCTTTAACTCTTAACTGCAGGGCACGATTTGGCCACCAAAGGGACTTTAACCCTGTAGTGAAATGGTACATTAAAGATTCTGACCAGGAGAGTGAAGTCCCAACACCCGAGACGATCAGGTAAGAAGGAAATCAGCAGACTGTTATTCTCTGCAGCCCACCCTAAATGCTTTCACCTTTGGAAACCTCGAGAACGGCCCCCCAGAGGTGAGCCAACAGGTGCAGCTGACGGAGTGGCCACTCGCGCCACCTAGTGGTGACTAGAAAAGCGCGGTGACTTTTCACTTTGTAGTGGTGACTACAAAGGGCAAGCTCACGTTAAACAGCAGTTTCTGACCAGGCCGTATTAGGAAATATTTAAGTTGTGAAGTTCGGTTTATAGCAACAGTTAGATGCGGCTGCTTGAAACATCAAGCTGACAAGCAGACAGACGTAGCGACCCACGCAGCCTGAATAGAAGCAGCACGTCCAACCAACGGGGAAGGAAGGATGCCCTCCTCCTCATTTTTCCTGGTACCATCCATTGAGAGCCCTGGTGAGTTCAGGGATCCACATGTTAACAGTCTGGGATGTATCCAGGGGAAAGCGCACAATAATGCGTCTGACCAAAACTATGAGAAGTGAGGAATAGTTGAAGCAATCCAAATGGAAAAGGAGATGCAGACATGGGATAGCTTTCTTGACCTCCTTGGAAGCCATTATGTTTTATGGAAACTAGACTTAGTTTGTCACCCTCTAGAGCTCAGGACCCCCATTGGTGGACAGAATTTACCGGGAAGATAGTTCGGCTCAATAGAAAGAAAAACTCCGGCTATTCAGAGCTATCCAATGCCTCAAGAAGCTAGATGCTGGTCCCTGGAAGGATTAAGGGAGGGTTTGGATCCAATCTGTCAGGACCATCGCTAAAAAATAGAGTCCCTTGTTTTTCCAGAATGTGCTCCAAGGTAATAGTCTATGTATTAAGCACTTGCTTCTGATTTTTAAAACCATTTCAATGAACAAGTGTAGTGTTATTTTGAAAAGTACATGTCGCTGCAAAAAATAAAGACCAAATTTTGATGACAGTGATAAAATCCAGCAAGGACTTCTAACTCAAGGGAGGTCACACAAGCCCTTGAGTTTGAATCTATTTCCCACCTATTGGCAATTTGACCCTTGACCCCTGCAAGACTCCATCCCACCACATGCAATCTATGGATGCTTACGTCTACTTCACAAGGTCCCTTGAGGGAGCTGCTCCAGTAGAGGTGATACGCTCATCACAGTTCCTGACCAGTAGGAAGCATTCAGTGAATATGAGTTGATATTGTAGGCTCCAAGCAACACAGCCTAAAAACACCATCCATATAAACAATATTCCTCAATGTAAAGACAGACTATAAATCAGCAACCTTAGAAACTCATATTGTGAATAAATACTGACTCTTACAACTTGCTGAGTGGGGCAGAATGACCTAGGTCCAGGACTCAGGGTGCCATTTCCAAGCAGAGTGACCTTAGGCTGTCACCCACCTCTTGTGCCTGGTCTGTGTTGCTGGTTAAGTTAGAATGATCATATTCTTACCTCATGGGGGCTCCAGTGAAGTGAGGCATGAAGGAGACTTGATTGTCCACATTTAGTGTTCAAAAGAGTGAGCACAGATACATGATAAGCCCTTTGTGGAAATGAGTCAGTATTCAATATTATTCTTTTTTTTTTTTCAATATTATTCTTAAATTATCATCATTATTGTCTGTTTCAAGGGGAGTGCTTAGAGTAATGGAGGTCAGATGAGGCCCACACTAAATTAAATTCTGATTAAGTGAGTAAAATGATGCCCAGCAGATTCAATAATCAAAAATGAGCTCTCATCACAAGATGGTCAATATTATTGACCAAGTGCTCTTCTGGCACTTCCTGCTACTATTTGATCCCATAGATCTTCTGAAAGCCGAAACTGTTGGCTGCTAGTATGAATTCCAAATACAGCAAGAGTTGGTCAGTTTATGCTACTGAATGAGTAGGGTATTCATCCTTCTGACCTAGAGTTAAGCACACCATAAAGGATGAAGTCTATGAGCGCGTTATCCACTTGAAAGAAGTTACTCAGAGGGATCTTCGCAAGAAGTTTATTTGCTTTGCCCAGAACTCCATCGGGAACACTACCCAGTCCATCCAACTGAAAGAAAAGAAAGGAGGTAAGCCTGGAAGGTTGCCACACCATGCACACAACTGCTTTTATCTGAGAGAAGGGGAATTTTCCTAGAGATTTGTGACAGTGATGGTAGCAATTAATATTTGCTGGATGCCGGACACTATGCATTTTGCTCATATGAAGCCACTTAATACTATGACCAGGGACACATCACTAGTAAGTTTCATATCAGTTATCCAGAACTGGTCCTCTTAACTAATACCCTGTGTATTGAGGCTGTGTTGGAAAAACCTGTCATTCATTCATTCATTCATTCACTTACTCATTTATTCATTCTACAAATACCTAAAGGGCATGTCCTGTGCAACAGGTATTGTGTTTGTGTTAGGACCTAGCTCCCTTTTAGGATTTTCTTTTCCTTGCTTCTCCATCCAGAGAATGTGATGGTTGGGTATTGGAGAACGGAGAGAAGAGTCATCTTGCTCACTGCTCCGGGTGGTATGTGTATATCACAGATCACAGCCTTTTAAAACTGCAGTGGAAATGCCTGGCAAAGAAAAGGTTTGAAATTTCTTTAAGAAGATACTCAATGATGAAGTTGATATCATTCATTCATTCAATTAATAAATGATTCCAAGGACAAGCAAGTTTTGAATACTGGTGAGGCTTACATTAGACAGAATCTGTGCTTGGCCATAGTGGCTGCTCTGTAATGGGGCTCCCATCAGCAGAGGTGCGTGGAAGGGCTCGTGTGTTAGGTGCTACGGAGGGTGTGAAACCAAGCCACACGTAGCTCCTGGCCTCAGGAATTTTAGACTTTAGTAGTGATGATAGTGCATGAAAATAATTTCTAATATGCAATGAGAGGGATCCAAATGGGTGGTGTGGAGGTTTATGGGGGAAAATAATGAGAGTGGCCATGACCAGTTTCCCTGGCCACCTCAATGAGGAATAGCCCATTCCCGTGAATTGTCTCCAATTCATTGTAAGACAGTTGCCCCAAGATGTAATTGCATGTGTTTCCAGATTCAAGAGGAAAGAAAGCTTCCAAGAGCAGTGATTTTGATAAAATAATAGAGTCAGAAAAGGTGCTGGGCCAGCCCACAGCATTGGCCGGAATGTGCTCTTGTCCCAGGAAAGCTGTCTCTGTATTTGCTCATGCCTACCATGTTTCCCCCAGTGGTGTTCATATACATCTTACTTGGCACCGTCATGACTCTGGCAGGCATGCTGACGGCAGGTGCTCTGCTCTACATGTACTGGATTGAAATAGTCCTGCTGTACCGAACCTACCAGAGCAAGGATGAGACACTCGGGGGTAAGGTGACCTCAACTTGCCTCTGGCTTTTCCACTCAGAACTGGCTTAGAGGGAGAAGCTCAAGAAATGGATGTTCCCCAATGGAGAAAGTCATGCCCTCTGGCTTTGAGACCTTCTTCCAGATGTGGTGGCTTCACACCTGGGAGAGCTGGGAGCAGGTGGAGAAACAACTGCTTTTCGGTTCACTTACTGGAATCTTGCTGACCAATGGTACTATGGTAGATAGAGCATGTTGGGCTTGAAAATAATCTCTCTGCTCACCAACCTAATGCAATATGACAAATGACCTGACATCTCTGTGCCTTTGCTTCCTCTCCTTTGAAGTGGGATTGTAATCACAATTACAATGAATGCTACGAGCACTCATTGAGTTAAGACATATTAATCATTGAGAACAGCATGTAGTAAACACTCGGTAGATGGTGCCAACTATTATTACCTCTTGAGTGCTGAGGGCATGCAAGTAAGGTGTATTAGCTAGGTGAACTGTCACAGCAATCCTGCAAGCCAGGCAGAGGGACATGAAGTATTGTGCCCAAAATTGGACTGCAGGATGGTGTTAGAATCGAGGATTTGGACTCAGGTGGTTTGGCTTAGAGCCCCCATTAGCTATTACCTCAGTTAGCCTCATGTATAAAATGAGGGGTTTGAAGATGGTGTCAATGTTCGAAGAGTGTGAAACTCTATAAAACCCAAGTACTATTACAATAAATGGAATTATCTGTCCACTTCCACAGGAGACAGGATCATACTGATTAGTGTTTGCTTCTTTAGAATAGAAGAGCTGTTCGCATGTTTTCCTAGCCCTGGAGGTCTCTAAGATTAGAAGGTTTGCAATTTTAGTGAGTGATTCTCTTGCTTGGAAAGGGCAGGATCCCTTTTGCTGGATTATGGGGAAAATCACTTCCTACACCAGGGCTTGCCCCACACCAGGAACGCAGTGAGGAGCTGTCAGATTTCCAGGGAGAGGACAGGTAAAGAGATGTATCAATCGTACCTTTCTTTAGACTAATTATTGAGAATTCATGCAAGAAATCCTGAAGCTAAGAATGTTGTTTTTTTGTGTGTTTTTAGTTTTTTGGTTTATTTCCTTAAATTAGCTTTTTAGCTTTTTTGAATTGAGCAAGCTATTTAACCAATGTCTTCTTCATTCCCCTGGATGACATATATGTATATTTTTACTAAAATGCTGCTTGTCTTAAGATTCTAGAGCTTGTACAGAAGAGTTGATCATGAAATTTTTAAATCTGTACTTTCCCTTTTTACTTTACACAGTGGCTGATGAGGAGGCAGTGCCTGGTTTTAAAGTATGGAGATTTAGCACCCTCTGTGGCCAATCTAAGGTTTTACAGCAAAATGTCTGTTTCCTTGGACATTAATGTGGAATATCCACAATCTTAGACATACATAGACTGTTGGAGTTGAGAAGGACCTAATACCCCCATTTCCACTAATTTTATTACCAAAGAAATGCAATGCTTCCAGTTAGAGAAAAACCCAAGCTCACAGGAGTTTCACAGGATTTGGAAGGAATGGAGGTGATGGGGGGGGGGTGTCACACATTTAAACCACACAGACCTTCCATGCCCACCATGGCCCAGGAGCCTCCTCCTCCTTCCCACCTGGGCAATGAAGAGCTTTGCAGATGAGCCCCTTGGGCCTTGGTTTTTTGGCATCCCCCTTTTCTCATCTCCTGGACCTCCCCTCTCCTTGTTTTTCTATTGCTGGCATTTTCATCCACTAAGGCCTCTCCTTATGTCCATGTTGAGCAAGCATGCTATCAATTGCATCAGCCACCCGGGCTAATGTTTGCTATCTTGTAACACTGCTATTTCCCCGACATGGTGCAGAGGAATGGAATCTGAACCAGGCATGTCCAGATTCCAAAGCCCATAAGTTAACTTTTGAGATTTTCTACCTTTCTTGGTTAGTTAGCTACATAACACATCCCAGTACTTGATGTGCATTTGTAATAATCCACTCAACAGAAGTATGTGAGACTTTGCAAATATCCTGAAACAAATTTTATAAATATGATTTCCCATCTAGAAAGCAGGGGGAAAAGATATTTATTTTGTGCCTGCTGTGAGCCAGACACCAAGCACTTTATATACATTATATCACACAACCCTGGAAACAGTCCACCGGGGAGTCATTATTACATCATTTTACACAGGAGGATTTCTAATATAGGTACATGTGCTGTCAGCTGTTTCCTGTGCAAGTTGCTGGGTCCTGGCAGTGCTTTGCTTGCTGGATATTACCATGCTTTGATGGAACAGACTCCTTTAGGATGTGTAACTCATGAGAGAGCAACAGCACGGTGCAAAGAAAACTCAGAGGAATTCACCCCCCACCTCCCTCATCCCTGGGTACATGTGACTTAATCACAGAAGCCACAGCTGTTTGATCTGAACTCAGTGAAAAGGCAGCAGTGTGTCATAAATTAGAATTCGAATCTGGTTAGACAGTCAATACTACTCAGCAGTGTGATTTTAAAATGGACACAGCTGCTGTGTTTTATTGTTAAATCAGTTCAATAAGGAGCTCAACGCTTAATTCTTGCCCGTACATCATAGGATGCAAGCATCTGTAGATACATCACGATAGTGAGAAACATGTAAATGGTTGACTGTTTTTTTAATCGTTTCTCTTCCTCAGACAAAAAGGTATTTGATGCTTTCATATCCTATGCGAAATGGAGCTCCTTTGAGAATGAGACCACTTCATCTTTAAGTGAGGAATACTTGGCTCTGAATCTGTTCCCGGAAGTTCTGGAAAATAAGTACGGATACAACTTGTGTTTGCTCGACAGAGATGTGGCCCCAGGAGGAGGTAGGTCCTGGGTGCCAAGAGAAGATATAGAACAAAGAGAAAAGTTGAATAAAAGTGCTCTGTGGGCTTTGGTGTCATTCCTTCTGTTGGGATACACATCTTCTGGAAAGCTTCATGAGCTTAGACTATGTTGGGCCACGGCACAGAAGAACATGTGTTGCAGAACATGTAGCAGGCCTTCCCAATCAAACATATAGCTCCTGGTTCCTCTATAGGAAATTATCTCTGTCATTCTAAACAGATGGTCCCCTGGCTTTGTAGGACTCTGCTGGCCACAGCCCTCAGCATTGGGTCAGGTGGGGCACAACCCTGGCCGCTCATCAGAGGTACAGATCTCATTCAGTTCTCCCCTTCCTCTGCCCCAGGCACCCCACCATGGAGCCTGGGACATCCTGTGTCCCCCTGTTATTCCTAACTATGCCAACTAGCTTTGCTCCTAAAGGAATTGACAGCTTGAGGACAGAGAACACAAAGAGAGGAATGGAAAGTTGAGAATCACTGGACACTAGAGTCTGTCTTCAACTGTCAGTAGAGTTGATGCAGCAAAAGTGACATAGTAAACCATGCTTCCTTCCCTCCTTCCCTACAAGTGCCTTTGCAAGGAACTCTCTGGGTTGATCTGGGACATTCGGGGTTATTAAGACCCCAGGTTTAGCAATAACAGTTAATTGAATTCTTTATTTCCAGTGTATGCAGAAGATATTGTGAACATTATTAAGAAAAGTAGAAGAGGAATATTTATCTTGAGCCCCAACTATGTTAATGGACCCAGTATCTTTGAACTACAAGCAGCAGTGAATCTTGCCTTGGATGATAAAACACTGAAACTAATTCTAATTAAGTTCTGCTCCTTCCAAGAGCCAGAGTCTCTACCTCATCTTGTGAAGAAAGCTCTCCGGGTTTTGCCCACAGTCACTTGGAGAAACTTAAAATCAGTCCCTCCCAATTCCCGGTTCTGGACTCAGATGCGCTACCACATGCCAGTGAAAAACTCTAAAGGACTCAGGTGGAACCATCTCGGAAGTATCTCCAAAGTTTTTCACTGGAAATGACTCAGTAAAACAGAAACCACTGGGAGGAGCTCCCAGCCTAGAGAATGGTCAAGCGGACAGACCCTGAGCCACCTCCTTCCCATCCCTGGCGGAGTAGAGATGTCAGTGGAAAGAACACACAGCACGGATCCAGCTGATACAAGATGGGAAGGGCTTTGTCGACCCTGAGCAAGTCTGACAGGCCCCAGAATGATGAGGAACCTCTGGTTAGAGCCTCTGATATTCTGTGGACAGAGGGAGAGTAAATTCTCTAGATGCTTGCATGCATTCAGCACACAGTGCCCCAGAGACTTTCCAAGTGGTCTGAGCAGAATGGGCAGATACAGCCACTTTTGCTCTGTTGCTCTGCTCTCATGTCTGTTATGTATTATACGTATAAATTTATGTATGTATATGTATATATATATATATATATTTGCAATCAAATAAATATTACTTTGTAGAAGTGAATGATTTAAACTTTGCCTAAAGCTCCTCGGAAAGAAAGAAACACCTAGTTTTATTCCATCCATGTTCACCCATTAACTCTGGAGTACAGAAAACAAGTGAGAAAGGCAGAAACCATGGGGGAACCAGGGGCAGACAGGGCCTCCATCAGTCTCTACTCTGTCCCTGAGGGAAGTGCCCCCTCTGAGCAGATGAAATAGATGAAATAGAGGAATGCCAGGGGTAGGGGGTTGAGGCACAGCCCCCTGCCGGACACAAGGCTAGGGGAGCAATGTAGGGCTAACTTCAGCCCCTCCTTATCCCCTTGGCCATTGGGCAGAGCACAAAGTACACAACCTTACCCTGGACCACGGGAAGTAGGTACAAGTAGGTCAGAATGATCAGGCCTGGGGCGCCTGGGTGGCTCAGAGGATGAGCGTCTGCCTTTGGCTCAGGTCATGATCCCGGGGTCCTGGAATCGAGTCCTGCATTAGGATCTCCACAGGGAGCCCGCTTCTCCCTCTGCCTGTGTCTCTGCCTCTCCCTCTCTCTGTCTCTCATGAATAAACAAATAAAATCTTTAAAAAAAAAAAAAGATCAGGCCAATGAGGAAACAAGGAATGGCTGAGTATTTACTTATAAAGTAGAAAGGCAGTGGCAGGAGTTAGCAGCCCAGATTAAGAGTTCAGGAAGTAAATGCATACATTGGTCAAAAGGCAGCAAGAATGGAGCTTGAACAGAGCTTTCTGGTCTGAGCCCTTTGCCCGGCGAGGCTGGCACTCCTTGCACGTGCTTCCTGACCTACTGATCCCAGCTGAGTCCCAAGTGACAGGGTGCTATGCTAGAGCACCCAGTCGTAGTTTCTGATAGACCAGATGGATCTCATTCTCGTGTGTCTTCCTTAGGAGAGTTCAATCTGTAGTTAATGTTCTGGTCACATAGGAATGTAAAATCTTCACACTCTGTCATCCCTGTCTGAGTGGAATGATGCATTTGAGCAATAAGACAAGCAACTTTCTGGACTCATTTTACTGTAATGTGTCACATTCACCATATGAGCATGATCCCAGTTCAGGATGGACAGAAGTCATCGAGCATCATCTAGCCACCGCTTGGAGCCTGTATGAAATGCTCTGAACTCTTTTTCCACAGAGGATCCCACATCATAAAAACCACTGCGGCTTTGGCACCAAGCAACATCCTTGTTGGGAATTTCAGTGATGAAGTTAAAGATGAGTTAAAAGGTATAAATTATTCCTGGAGGAAGTTTCTTGTGGGAAGGCTCATTGTAGGGTCTCAATGGGGAAGAATCCACACTGTCATTGTGTCCTTGTGCCATGGTGATGGCCAGAACCCCTGGTTTTCCTGCCAGCTTCTCTCTCAGATCTAAGACTCAGAAACCTCTTTTGGGCCAGTTTACCCAGGTTTATTTTATCCTAAAATAAATTTCGCTAAAACTGATCTGTCCAGTGGTCCAGAGTTTTGTTCTTAGCTTCACAGAAATTCAAACTCAGCCTCAGCCTCAGGTGTGTACCTACTCAAAAAAAAAAAAAAAAAAAGCAGGGCGGGGGGGATTCTCTAAGCTGACATTTATGTCATTTATAATATACTTTATACTTTTTCCAGATTATTAGATACATAGAAGATGACAAATTAGTATTTGGAACAAGGGTTGATTTACATTTCTTACATGCAAATCAATCCAAACAAACTGGGCAGCTTAAACAAATTTTTCTGTATATAAGAAACTAATGGTAACCAAACAGTTGGACTCAGTGGACTACTATAAGAAAAGTGTTTACATTTCCCACTCCATTTTCTAGATATGGTGACCATATATTCCAGTTTCTGATTTGCACCTGTTGTCCAACTATAAATCTCACTCTGAAAATGTGTCTTAGTTTGGATGATGGTCACTCTACCCCTAAAACACACTGGAGAGTACTCCCTACTAATTCTAGATGACACCTCAGGCAAATTTCACACCATCCTGGTGTCTTCTGGGTTTTAATAGCTACATTTTCTATCTATATTATTTCCAGATCACAATTCCAGGTAAGAAGGAGTAAGTATACTCTCTCACACACTCATTGCCGCTATAAAATCTGAATAAAATGCTTAGAGAATCAGTCTGAAGATTTTGAAGGTAAATCAGAGCAGAATGGTTGAAGAGGACAAGAATTCAAAGTTTCATGATTTTATTTTCCTCTGATATCCCTTGTCTTGGACTCAACACAGTCTGAAATTCAGAAGTAGATGTTAGTAATGACAGAGGATTCCAGAAGAAGCCCTCTCATTTACCTTAACAACTGGGAGAGGGGTTTCCTAACACTCTCCTATGTTTTTTCCTTTCTAGGTTCTTTTACTTTCTGGCCCCTATGTAATTCTGCAAAAGCTGAGGCAAGAGGGCCCTTAGGAGCCTGAATCTCTGTGGAAGGGGAACTGTTCACTTTAATACAAGAAGCTGTGGTCCCTAGAGAGTGTGGCAAACCTCTTTTGATTGTCCTTTCTGGGACTCTCTGTCTTTTTACCATTTAGGTGTAGACATAGAAGCAGTTGGGGAAGTGCACTGCAGAGTAGGTACAAAAACACCAACACTCTAGCCAGAGAACTGCAACAACAACAACAACAAAAAAGAAGTTAAGAGGCCTTTAGAACCAGAAAGTACCCTGGGGATTGCAGACAGAAAGGAGTCCAGGAAAGCAAACCCATGAGGTTGCTTGCAAACCCCTGGTCTCATTCCCATGCCGCATATACACGAATCTGGCCCCAGATAGACTACCATAAATTTTGAGAATTGAACTATAGAATAGGCCATTTCCAGAGTTCCAGACTGACCACTGAAAGGTGTATATATGGAATAAGTCTAAGTAGAACTGAAAGACCGTGGAATAGAACTGACATTGAAACCACAAGGCTGGTTAGAATTTGGGGCGTGAATCCAACTGGGTCAAGTGCTTGTTAAATAAAAATAGCATTCTACATAGGATTTCAACAAGATCCAAAGTTGCATAACAGAATATTTAAAATGTTTAGGACACAATCCACTGAAAGCAAAAAATTACATTTTCTGATAGGGTTTTAAATGTAGGTAGATATAAGTTAACAAGAGAGGGAAGGGGAACTTACATGGTGATAGGTATCTATATAGCTCTTGAAGTGGTAAAATCTTGATTCTAAATAGAAAGTGAAAACATAAGTATGTCCTATTTTAATGCCTTAGGCAACCACTAAAACAAAGAACAAATTTATTTATTTTTTTAACATATTTTATTTTTTAAGATTTTATTTATTTATTCATTTTAATAAATTTATTTTTTATTGGTGTTCAATTTGCCAACATATAGAATAATATCCAGTGCTCATCCCATCAAGTGCCCCCCTCAGTGCCCGTCACCTAGCCACCAACCACCCCCCCCCCCCGGCCACCTCCTTTTCTACCACCCCTAGTTCATTTCCCAGAGTTAGGAGTCTCTCATGTTCTGTCTCCCTTTCTGATATTTCCCACTCATTAAAAAACAAATTTAAATGAAAATAGAAGAATGAAATTGTTTAACCCAAAAGAGGGAAGGAAAAGGAAAACAAAGGAACAAAAAACTGAGAAGCAAACAGAAAGCAAGTAATAAAATGGTAGACATAAATCTAAACATATCAATAATTATATTAAATCTAAAATGTATAAATATAGCTACTAAAAGGCCAAAGTTATTAGAATACATTTTTAAAATAATGACCCAACTATATTCCCTCTACAATAAACATATCTCAAATAAAAGTTAGATATAAATATATTATATGATCAGAATTAAAGGAAAGTTGGATTTCCTGTATAAATATCAACTTAAGTGGACTTCAGAGCAAAGAAAATTACTGGGATAAAGACAATATCAATGATGATTAAAAGCATAAATTTACTAAAAAGATGTAACAATCTTAAATGTGTACGCACCTAACAACAGAGATTCAAAATACACAAAGTAAAAACTGACAACCAAAAGAAAAAATAGATAAATCCACACTTGTAACCTGGAGGCTTTAATATTCTCCTCTCAGGTATTGATAAAACAAGTAAACAAAAACTTAAGGACAGAGAACTGAACAATACCATTTCATTGATAACTTCTGGATCTATTTGATGATTATAGCAGAACACCCAATAACAGCAGAATATGTATTATTTTGAAGTATACATGGAATATTTTCCATGATAGACCATATCCTAGGTCATATAGCAAACATTACAAAAAATAAAAGAATTATACAAAATACATTTTCTATAGTGGATTTAAACTAGAAATTAATTAATAACAGAAAGTAATAGGGAAAAATCTCAGAACACTTGGAAATTAGCACATTTCTAGATAATCTCTGTCTAAAACAGGAAGTCTCAAGGGCAATTAAATAGTATTTTGAACTGAAGGAAAATGCAACCTATCAAAATTTGCAGGAGAGACCAAAGTTGTGCTTAGGGGGAAATATAAAGTATTAAGTGCTTATATTAGAAAAGGAAAACATCTCAAATTAGCCATCTAAATTTCCACTTTAGCAAGAAGAGGAAGAAAATAAAGATAAAGTACAAAAAATGATTAAATTCATTATACTGAATACAGGAAAACAATAGAAAAAATTAACAACACCAAAAGCTGGATCTTTGAAAAGATCAATAAGCTTGATAAACCCTGAGCAACACTGATCAAGAAAAAAAGAGAGGACACAAATTACAAAATCAGGAATGAAATAAATAATAACACTACAGACTTTGCATATCTTAAAGAGATGAGAAGAGAATACTATGGATAGCCACACGGTCATGTATTTGACAACCTAAATGGAATGAACAAATTCTAAAAAAAACCCTACAAGCTATGAAAATATATCCAAGATGAAATAGATAAGCTGAATTACAAATACAATTAAATAAATTGAATTTGTAGTTTAAATTTTCCAAGTGCAAAATCTCCAGAATCAGATGTTTCACTGTCTAATTCTACCAAACACTTAAAGAAGAAAAACCCTCCAACAACTTTTACACAACTTCTTTCAGAAAATAGAAGATGAGGGAACATTTTCTTTTCCTTTTTTAAGATTTTATTTATTTATTTATTTATTTATTTATTCATGAGAGACACACACAGAGGGGAACATTTTCAAAGTTATTTTATTTTATTTTTTTATAAATTTATTTTTTATTGGTGTTCATTTGCCAACATATAGAATAACACCCAGTGCTCATCCCATCAAGTGCCCCCATCAGTGCCCGTCAGCTATTTAGCCCCACCCCCCACCCACCTCCCATTCCACCACCCCTAGTTCGTTTCCCAGAGTTATTTTATGTGGCAAGAATCTTCCTAACACCAAAACCAAACAAAGCATTAGAAAATTGTCAACCAAAACTCTTTATAAACATTGACACAAAATTATTCAAGAAAATATTGGCAAACTGAATCCAGCAATCCATAGCTACAATAAACCATAGCTAAGGAAGGTATCCTGGGTAGGCAAAACTGGTTTAGTATTCAAGAATCTTTCAATATAACCCTCCATATTAACAGTCTGAAGAAGAAAATTCACATAATTAATCAATTCCAAAAGAGCATCTGACAATTTATCACCCACCCATCATAAAAATTCTCAACAAACTTTCTCACTATAGTTTAAAAAAATGTAGTTAAAGTCATTCTTGATTGTAACACACTGCTTTCTCCATGGCATTGGGGGAAAAAAAGCAAGGATGTTTGCTCTCACAACCTATTCAAGCTTGTACTGAAAGTTCTCACCAGTACAACAATGCAAGAAAAAGAAATAAAATGCATCCAGTTTGGAAAAGAAGAGATAAAATTGTCCTTATCCCACTTGATTTTCTGTATAGAAAGAAAGCTACAAAAAAAAAAATCCTAGGGCTAATAGATGACTTTAACCAAAATCAAATCTCCAGCAAATAAACAATTCAAAACCAAAGATTAAAAAGCACTATAATTTACAATAGTTTCTTTCAAAAAAAGAATGACTTACGGGTGAATCAACAGAACATGCCAATGTTTCATACACTGAAAACTACAAAATACTTATGAAATAAATAAAAAAATAATTAAATAAATGGAAACGCATAGCATGTTAATTGATACAAAAAAAAATCAACATATTCTCAAATCAGCAAATCTCCCCAAATTGATTTAGAAGTTTAACACAATTTCAATCAATATCCAAGCAAGATTTTTTTATAGATACAGGCAAACTGATTATAAAATTATATGGAAGGTCAAATGATCTAGAATAACCAAAGCAATTTGAAAAAGAAAGTTGGAAGAGTTACACTACTCAATTTTATGAATCAATATAAAGTTACAGAAATGAAGACAATGTGATATTGGCAAAGTGATAGATCAATGGAACAAAGGCAAAAGTGCAAAAATATATCCACACAAATATTGCCTGATGATTCTTTTTTTTTAAGGTTTTATTTATTTATTCTTTTTTTTTTATTGGTGTTTAATTTACCAACATACAGAAAAACACCCAGTGCTCATCCCGTCAAGTGTCCACCTCAGTGCCCGTCACCCATTCCCCTCCAACACCCGCCCTCCTCCCCTTCCACCACCCCTAGTTCGTTTCCCCGAGTTAGGAGTCTTTATGTTCTGTCTCCCTTCCTGATATTTCCCAACATTTCTTTTCCCTTCCTTTATATTCCCTTTCACTATTATTCATATTCCCTAAATGAATGAGAACATACACTGTTTGTCCTTCTCCGATTGACTTATTTCACTCAGCATAATACCCTCCAGTTCCATCCACGTTGAAGCAAATGGTGGGTATTTGTCGTTTCTAATTGCTGAGTAATATTCCATTGTATACATAAACCACATCTTCTTTATCCATTCATCTTTCGATGGACACCGAGGCTCCTTCCACAGTTTGGCTATTGTGGCCATTGCTGATAGAAACATCGGGGTACAGGTGTTTATTCTTGAGAGACAGAGAGAGAGAGAGAGAGGCAGAGATACAGGCAGAGGGAGAAGCAGGCTCCATGCAGGGAGCCTGGTGTGGGGCTCGATCCCTGGACTCAGGGATCACACCCTGAGCCAAAGGTGGCGCTAAACCACTGAGGCACCCAGGCTGCCCCAATTGCCTGATGATTCTTGATAAAGTGTCATAGGTAATTGAGTGATGATAGAGTTTTAAACAAATGATGTTGGATAATTGGACATACATATGCAGTAAGATGAACTTTATACCTTATGCAAACATTAACACAAAACGGACCAGATATCTAAATGTAAAACCAAAACCTGTAAAAATGTAAAACCAAAACTAAAATGTTCAGAAGAAAATATGACCTGAGATTAGGTAAGGAATTCTTAGATATGGAATTAGAGGGACACCTGGGTGGCTTAGCAGTTGAGCATCTGTCTGCCTTTGGCTCAGGTCATGATCCTGGTATCCCTCCATCGAGTACCACATTGGGGTCTCTGCAAGAAGCGTGCTTCTCCCTCTGCCTCTGTCTCTGTCTCTGCATCTCTCATGAATAAATAGATAACATTTATTTTATTAAAAAAATAAATAAATAAAACTTATTTTATAAAAAAAAAAGATACGGAAATAGAGGGTATTATACTAAGCTAATTAACTCAGTCAGAGAAAGACAATTATCATATGATCTCAGTCATATGTGGAATTAAGAAACAAAACACGGATGCCTGGATGGCTCAGTGGTTTAGTGCCTGCCTTCAGCCCAGAGCATGATCTTCCCTACTACCTCTACCCGGGATGGAATCCCACATTGGGCTCCCTGCATAGAGCCTGCTTCTCCCTCTGCCTGTGTCTCTGCCTCTCTCTGTGTGTCTCTCATGAATAAATAAATAAAATCTTAAAAAAAAAAAAAAGAACTTTTGTTTTAAGAAAAGTGCGATTAAAAGAAGGAGAACACAAACTTTAAACTGGTAGAAAATATTTGAAAATCACATATCCTATGAAGGACATGGATCTAGAATATATAAAGATCTCTCTAAATTCAATAATAAAAATGCAAACTATTCAATTAAAAAAGAAGCAACAAACTTAAATAGACAATTCACTGAAAATGATGTACAGATGGCAAATAAGTACATGAAAAGATGGGCTGGGCAGCCCCGGTGGCCCAGCGGTTTAGCGCCGCCTTCAGCTCGGGGCCTGATCCTGGAGACCAGGAATCGAGTCCCACAGCAGGCTCCCGGTGCATGGAGCCTGCTTCTCCCTCTGCCTGTGTCTCTGCCTCTCTCTCTCTCTCTCTCTCTCTCTCTCTCTCTCTCTCTGTCTCTCATGAATAAATAAATAAAATCTTTAAAAAAAAAGAAAAGATGGGCAACGTCATCTATTAGGAAAATACAAAATAAAATGACAAACTAAAATGACCAAAAAAAAAAAAAAAACAAGAAAAAGAGAAAGGAAGGAAAGAAGGAAGGAAGGAGAGAAGGAGGGACAGAGGGAGAGGGAGGGAGGAAGAAAGGGAGGGAGGAAGGAAGGGAGAGAGGGAGGAAATAAAGATAAATCTGACAGTATCAAAATCTACACTGGAGAAATAAAAACTGATGTTCACACACACACACACAAAATCCTGTACATTAATGTTTATAGCAGTTCTATTCATCATCAATATCTGGAAAAACAAACAAACCTCAGTGACCTTCAACTAGCACCAGTCTGGGTTCAATCAGAAGATGGAAACCACACAGTAATTTTAAAGGGGAAATTTTAATTTAAAGAATTATTTGGCTATAAGAGAGTATCTACAAAAAAATGTGAAAAGAACATCAGAAGTATCTTAGGGCCAAAAAAGAATAGGAAGACAGAGTTGGAAGGGGGTCCTCCTCCAGCTGGGGTGCAGATGTCATTAAAGAAGGTGTAGTACCCAGCCAATGGCAAAGTTCTCCCGGTTGCCTGTGTCTGGGACGTGGCCACCCGAGGCTGGTGGACAGACCTGAGGCAGCATCAGCACACATCTGGGGGGATGAGGTCTGGAACACATGGTGTCCACCCTGATGGAGCTTGAGGGAATAAACTTTGGTCCGCAGGAGAGTGGCTGCTGATGTGGGGGTGCCCGGGGGACGGCAGGAGTGCCACCGTGGGCCTGAGGCCGACAAGGTCACTGAGAGACTGCTTACTCTGAGTGCAGGGCTTGTGTGGGGCTCCACCGATGTCTCACACACCCATACTGCTCAGTGATGTCGCAGCACGAGTGAGGAAAACAGAAGGGGTGGCAGGTGGACCCAGGACCCTCCGGCAATGCCCCTCCAGCTCTCACTACTGATGGAGCTTGATGTTCTTCCCCTGGCCGTGACGCAGAGCAGGTGATGAATGGTCAATTCGGGGCTGACAGGTAATAAAGTGATAATGGGCACAGGCCCAATCGATACTTAAATAGTTGTACATGCAGAAAGTTAGATACTTCTCAGTTCACTACCGAGACGCAGGACCTTGGATGAATCTCAAAGCATCATGCTGAGTGAAAAAAAGGAATCTCCAAAGATTACATTTTTTTCATGGATGTGGCATGTTAAAAAAAGAAAAAAGGCAAATCTGTGGCCAAGGAGAAATCTGTGGCCAAGGAGAAATCTGTGGGTTCCAGGGATTAGATCTGTGGCTTCCAGGAGGGTGTGACAAAGGGACACTTGAAGCGAGACAGAGCCTGATTGTCTCTGTGGTGATGTGAACCTACATGTGTGTTACCCCTCACGTGGCCGTATTTTAGTATATTTTATTTTTATTTCATTTTATTCTATTATTTTAACTTATTCTATTTAATTTTAAAACAAAAACTTGAAGTCTAGCCCTGTCTAATATCACAACTTTAATTTCAAATCCAGCTCAAACCTCTCCACTTCTCCTAGTTTACATCCTGTGAGTCTATAGACCGGCGGTGAGACGGGGGACAAGGTCTACTTTTCTCTCCTTGTTCTGTGTCCTCCTGTCTGGTTCTGCCTTTCTCCTCATCGGGTTTGCAGGGGAGGAGAGAGGAGAGGAGGAAGACAGATCTTAACTCAGATGGTGTCCTCTGAAATTGTCTCCAAATGGTGGAGTGCCCTCTCTTCTACGTGATGCCAAAGCACTAGCTCCTTCTGGGCGCGGCATTCTGGTGAATTTGAGGGACAGGATCCCCTCCCCTGCAGCCTCACTGGGACTCCCATGAATTGCCTTCTCTGGACCCCCTCAAACCTTGCCCAATGTGGTGAAGCACCTCACAGCCAGTCCTTTCAGTGTGAGTCACCTGGTTCATGAGGAATCAGATGCCCACTTTCTTGCCATCCCAATGGTCCCAGTTGACCTCCCACTGCCAATGATATTCTGCTGACGGTCAGCCACCAGCCTGATCTTTGAATCCCAATGGAGAAATGTCCCATTTGTTCTCTCAAGATTTTTTAAAATTCTTCTACATCCCAACACCAAGGCTGCTGTGGGAAGGATAATTCTTCAGCTCCCCACACCTTCAGCCAGGGGTCGGGGGGGGGGAATGTCAAATGTTAATTATCCAGCTGGCAGACAAGCTACCCCTCTGAGTTGTCCTTTTAGAGCACTCTCTCTGGTGGTAGGGCTCAAGTGCCTCTTCTCTTGGCTGCTAGGGGTTGTGGCATGGAAGTCCTGCAGGGGTTTTGTCTAACACATCTGGATAGACCAGGAGGGCACTGTCATTCACTGTCCTTAAATTTGTGATGTCTGCCCAAAATCAGAGTCAACTGGGAAAGCCCCACCTAGCATCTTGCTGCACCCACCATGAGTGAATTTTGGTGTCCTTTTCAAAACCAATTACACTAAGGCAAGTTTTGGACCACAATTTTGCACATTTAAGTACCTCATACCAGCCATTCTTACCTTTCTAACCTGGCTCAGTTCATGTTTAGATGTTTTTCACAAGCCTCTCCAACTCCAAGTGGACTATTGGACAGTCGCACTTATGAAGATACCTGCAGGAAACGGCTTTATTCTTGTCCCACCTCTGCCTTGCAACATTCCATAGAGTCTCCTTCGCTTCGGGTGCTCAGGTCCCACAGGAGGATGTTTATGAATCAACACTCAGCCATGGGTGGATGATCACTAACAGGATTTCACC
The DNA here is from genome assembly GCF_018345385.1 of Vulpes lagopus. Classification (NCBI taxonomy): domain Eukaryota; kingdom Metazoa; phylum Chordata; class Mammalia; order Carnivora; family Canidae; genus Vulpes; species Vulpes lagopus. Next base: position 24,447,376 of record NC_054828.1, on the reverse strand, counting down.
TTGAGTCTAATTAAAGCTACTGCAGATGTGTAGTAGATCCTGCTATGTGTTCTCCAAGATCATCTCGTCTTTACAAGTTGGTCACTTTTCCCAGCCTCCTTTGTAGTTGGATGAGGACATGTAGACAAATTTTTCTAGAACATGAATGGAAATGATATGTGATTTCTACCCAGAGGCAAATACATGCGGGAATAATGTTTCCACACTCCCTCTCCTGCCATTGTGATCTCAGAGTCCACATGCCTGAGATGGCATTGGTGTGTGACAAAGAAGGGCTTCCCAACCCACATTGGACCATAATGTGAGTGAGACGTAAACTTGCTGTTTTGAGCCACTGAAGTTCCAGGATTATTTGCTACTGCGGCAGAACCTAAGTTGTCCTGACTAATGTAAGGCAAAAACTTTTCTCTTTTCCTTCTTAATATCTCTGAGTACTCACCTTAGGGTTTGCCATTTGAATTTGTCGTGGCTTTTGGAGTTAAAGAAAATAATACCAAAGCAGGGTTTTTTTTTGTTGTTGTTGTTGTTGTTTGTTTGTTTGTTTGTTGTTTGGTTGGTTTTTGGTGGGGAGAATCATGCTTTTCCTTTGTGTTCTTTCACCTCATTTCTCCTCTATTGACTTCTTCCTTTTGCCTTCTTGTTCTGGACAACATCTTTGTGACAGGGTTATTCAGTCAATAGTTGTTGAATCGAACTCTGGGGCTTTGCTTGAGGAACTGCTGATAAGGAAATCCATCCCACTTACACCCAGAGGTATTTACAAGTTACTCTGATAGGAGCTCTCTCTCACTCTCTTTTTTTTAAAGATTTTACTTATTTGAGAGAGAGAAGAAGGGGGAGCAGAGAGAGAGGGTGAGGGAGAAGCAGACTCCCCACTGAGTAGGGAGTCCAATGCTGGGCTCGATCCCAGGACCCCGAGATTATGACCTGAGCTGAAAGCAAACTCTCAACTGACTGAGCCACCCAGGCACCCCTGACAGGAGCTCTTTTTAACTTTCCCAAACCTGTCTTTTTCCCTTCTCTTAAAATTCACTAAATGATTCTTCTCTTTTGTTGGGTAAGCAGAATATAGACATTTCTCAAAGGGACTCGATTACACCAGAATGACATCATTTAACATATTTCTCAGTAGAATGAGATCCAGTTTGAGTGTGTAGGTATGGGTACTCCATTGCAAGGGGACATAATGTTGTAAAAAGATCACATCCTCAGTCCTTTTCTTTTGTCACACACACACACACACACACACACACACACACACACACACAGTGTACTCAATGGAACACTGAACTCAATGGAATGAAGCTGGCTGCCCCAGATGGAGCAAATGCAGACTCTCTGTGGATGATTTCTCCAGCTTTCTAGTTTTCTGTTGATCACAGAAACCAGTCACCTTCTCCACACAATAAGACTTATGTCAGAGTAAAAAGTAGTACCCAGCAAAGTAACACCATTCTTGGTACCCCACTCATCTTGGTCCTCAGAGCTATGTCAATTATATCACAAGAAACTGCACTGACAGTTCATGACTTTTGTTTAAGGGCTTTACAAACCTTGCATGTTCTTAGTTCTCAAACCAAATTCAACTTTGGTTAGGCCACAACACGAGCGGGGAGAAGGTGGAAATAATGTCTAGACCTCTAAATTCACCTTTGCCTTTGCTTTCTTGTGTCCCAGAAGTCCTTTCTTATTTCCCACAGAGAATATCTTAACTCTGAGTAAAATCTCTCTTACTACCTGGGTGGTTCTATAATGACTTTGGACTAAGAATCATGGGCACAAATTCATTTGACGACATTAAGACACAATCCCAAATGGATTAAAGACTTCATCATAAATGTTTACACCGTAAAACTTCTAGAAGAAAATAATAGGTTCTAAGCTTCTTGACATCAGTCTTGGCAATGATATTTTGGATTTGATTCCAAAAGAAAAGGCAACAAAAGCCAAAATAAAAATCTTCCGCACAGCAAAGAAAACCATCACCAAAATGAAAAGATAATGTACTGAATGGGAGAAAATATTTACAAAGCATCTGATAAGTGGTTAGTATCCAAAGTACAGAGAGAGCTCACACAATTAAATAGCAAAACATACTAAACAATGCCATAAAAAATGGGCAGAGGATCCAAATAGACATTTTTCAAGAAGACATAGAGATGATCAACAGGTATATGAAAAGGTGCTCAACATCACTATTCACCAGGGGCATGCAAATCAAAACTACAATTAGATATCACTTTATATCTATTAGAATGATTATTGTCAGAAAGACAAGAAATAACAAGTGAGGATGTGGAAAAAGGGAAACTTTTGTGCACTGATGGTGGGAATGTAAATTGGTGCAGCCACTACAGAAAACAGCACGAAGATTCTTTTAAAAATTAAAGATAATACTCCAATATGATCCAGTAATTCCACTTCTGGGTATTTATATGAAAGAAATGAAAATAGTAACTCAAAAAAATATATGCACCCCATATGTACAGCAACATTATTTATAATGGAAGACATGGAGGAACCTAAGTGTCCATCCACACATGAATGGATAAATGTAGTGTGTACACAAACACACACATCCATACACACACAGGAATACATTATTCATTCATAAAAAAAGAAGTACATTTTGCCATTTGTGACAATATGGATGGACATTGAGGACATAATGCCAAGTGAAATAACTCAGAGAAAGATAAATATCATATAATCTCACTTATTTCTAAAATCTAAAATAAAAACATGAACTCATAGATGCAGAGAATAGATTGTGATTGCCAGTGGTAGTGGTTGGGTGGGGGAGAGGCAAAATGGGTGCAGGGTGCAGGTGGTCAAACGGTACAAACTTCTAGCTATGAAATAATAAGTCCTGGGGATGTAGTGACTACAGTTAATAGTACTGCACTGTAATTTGAAAGTTGCTGAGAGAGTAAATCTTAAAGATTACCATCACGGGAAAAACGATTTGTAAGTATGTGTGCTGATGCGTACTAACTAGACTTAGTGTGGTGATCATTTGGCAATATATACACAAACACCAATCGCTACATTGTGCACCTGAAAATAGTGTAATGCTATACAGGAATTATATCTCAATAAGCAAAATAAACTTTAAAAAAGACAGAATCCTCTCCAAGTTGCTTCAATTATCAAAAAGCTACCTCCCTGTAAGAGCCTTTCTCTTATATCTGAGCTGAGTGTTCGGTATATACCCCAGAAACAGGTCTGATCTTGTGGCTTTCAAGAGGGAATCGCGTTTGGGACTCTTCCAGAGTTGATGAAACAATTCAGCAGCCCCCTATGTTTCTCTGAGAGGTGGAAAGTTGACTTTGGGGAGCAGGAACAGAGTTCAGCTCTCCTGTCCTGAAAGCAGGGTCAAAGCTCTTGACTTCCCTCCAGCGTGGGATGCAGCCTTTCAATTTAGGGGTATCGTCTGCCAGAACTCCATCCAAGGCCATCCAGCTTAATTGCTAGCTATGGGCTTGGAAAGCAAATCATGTTTCTGGACAGCACTGGCCAGTTCTCTAGCTCTGCTTTCTTGTTCTTCTTCCTGGGGGGAAACAAAAAATACAAAGTTCAGCTATGAAAAAGTAACAGGAGCTCAGGGGCAAGCAGCTAATTCTGTCAGTCCCAAAAGTACTGCACAAATAATTTCTGGTAAAGTCAATTACTGCCAGACACTCTGGGAAGGAAGGAAACAGGTGCTCATCATTTTGTTTGAAACCTGTTCTGGGAGAGAGTGGACATCATGCACGCAGGTACAGAGTAGGGAGTCAATGTCACCCTCGTTTCTTTTGCAGCTTCTCTTAAGACAAAAAAAAGTTGCCTTCGGGAAACAAAACTGAGGGTGAAAGGGAAGTGGACCAAGCCCCCAAAACTCTGCTTCCAGCTATGCACAGCTGGAGCCCTAGGGGAATGGATGATCCCTCTGCTGGGTGCACCACCCTTAATTAGTCCCATGAGGGTGGACCGGATATGGTCACTTAAATTATAAGGGATCCACTGGGGAGAGGACAGCAGGTCATTCCTCCCCCACCACTGGACTGTGTGAGTAGATGGGTTTCCAAGGGCAGAGGACAAGGATAGCAAAGATTCTTGGCACCTGGCACCAAAGGTCAGAGCAGGCCAGGTTTCTACTGCCCATACACTTATTGGATAATTAGACCAAATCATGACACATTTCAGTAGCTTGCTGCTGACCTATAATTCCAGAATAATTCCTTTCATTCTTTGTCTTGCAAGTGAGAACTGGTCTTTTTCCCCTTTACCTTTAAAATCTCTTTCTATGTAGGAGTGCTTCAGTGGCTCAGTTGGTTAAGCATTTGGCTCTTGATTTCTGCTCAGGTCATGATCTCAGGATCATGGAGCCTGCTTTGGATTCTCTGTCCCTCTCTCTGCCCCTCTCCTACTCTCTCTCTCTCTCTCTCTCTCTTTCTCTGACAAAACAAAAAAACAAAAAGATAACTCTTTCTATGTACACCAATGGATGGGTAAGTATCCAGTGCCCTACAGTGCCCTGAAACTTTCTCAATTGATCTTTCTCAAGGAATTAAATAAACTGATAATTATCATGTGGATTGTATTACAATGTAAACACACATAAGGAAGAATTTGTTTCAACTGAACAATGAGGATATAATTAAAAGGCTCCTTCTTATCAATTGCCAGGGCTCTTCCTAAATGTCTCATCTTCTCAGTTCTAGTCTGGGAAACCTGCACAATGCAAGATGTGTTCTTGAAACATCAGAGGGTACGTATCTGAGAGTGGAGTTGCTGAGTCATGTGGTAATACTGTGTTTCACATTTTGAGAAATCCAAACTGACTCATTTTAGATTTCCAGTAGCATTTTACATTCCTGCTATATATCCTTGCCAGCTTTGGCAACATTAGTTACTACATTTCTTCCTCTATTCCTCTTTCTTCTTATTATCATCACTATTTAGCCATTTTAGCAAGTATGAAATGACATCTCATTGTGGTTTTGAATCATCTCTCCCTTTGACTAATAGTATCGGGCCTCTTTTCATGTACTTATTGGCCATTTATGTACAATTTTTGAAGAAATGCCTTTTCAGATCCTTTGTCCATTTTTTTAATTGGGTTATTTATCTTTTCATTATTGGGTTGTAAGAGCTCTTTATACATTCAGGATACAAGTCCCTTATCAGACATGTGAGTTACAAGAATTTTTTCCTATTCTGTGAATTGACCTTATCACTTCCTTGACAGTATAGTTTGGAGCACAAGGTTTTTATTTTGATGAAATCCAGTTTATCTGTTTTTTTCTTTTGTTCATTGTGGCTTTGGGATGTGTATATAAGAAAGTTTTATCTAATTCAGGATCATTAAAATTTATGATTTATTCCTTTTTTTTTTTTTGTAGTTTGGGGTTTAGCTCTTACCTTAGTCCATACTCCATTTTGAATTAACTTTTAAGTATGGTATAAGGATGGAGTATGTCTTCATTCTTCTGCTTGTGGATATAAGGTTTTCTAGCACCATGTGTTGAAAAGGTTATTTTTTTTATTTTTTAAAGATTTATTATCTATCTATTTGAGAGAGAGGAGTGAGCACACAGAAGGAGAGGAAGAAGCAGACTCCCCACTGAGCTGGGATTCCCAGGGGCGCTCAATCCCAGGACCCCAGGATCACAACCCGAGCCGGAGGCAGACGCCCAACAAACTGTGCCACCCAGGTGCCCCCCAAAAGTTATTTTTTACCTATTGAATTGTGTTGGAACACTTGTCAGGAATCAATTGACAATAAATGAAAAGATTGATTTCTGTTTTCTCAGTTCTGCTCTACTTATCTGTATGTCCGTTCTTAATGCCAATATCACATAATTTTGATTACTAAAGCTTTGTAAAGATTATTTTACAAAGATTTATTTATTTGAGAGAGAAAGAAAGAGAGAGTGACCAGGGGGAGTGGCAGAGGGAGAGAGAATACTCAAGCAGACTCTGCATGGAGCATGGAGCCTAACCAGGCCAATCTCGTGACCCTGAGATCATGACCTTAGCTGAGATCAAGAGTCAGACACTTAACTGACTGAGTCACCCAGGCACCCAAACTCTGCAGTAAGTTTTGAAATTGAGAAGTGTATGTCTTCTAGCTTTGTTTTTTCTCATTTCAAGAATTTTTTTGGAGATGGGCTTTTATGGGCACATTCCATATAAATCTCAGGACCAGTTTGTCAATTTCTGAATAGAAAAAAAAGACACAGGATTTTGAAAGAGATTGTGTTGAATCTGTAGATCATTTTGGGGGAATATTCCCATCTTAACAATATTAAGTCTTTTGATCCATGAACAAGGATATCTTTCCACTTATTTAAGTCTTCTTTAACTGCTTTCAACATTGTGTTTTTTTGGAACACAAGTTTCACATTGTTTTTGTTAAGATCATTCCTAAGAAATTTAGCTTTTGATGCTATTAATTTCATTTTGGTATTGTCATTGTTACTGTAAAATACAGTTTGTTATTGTATACTGATGTCATATCCTGCAAGTTTACTGAAGTTACTTATTAGATCTAAGAGTATTTTATTCAATTATTTAGGATTTCCTATATATAAAAGGACATGTCATGTAAATACAGATGGTTTTACTTTTCCCCTTCCAATCTGTACATCTTTTACCTATTTTTCTTGCCCATTGCCCTTGCTAGAACCTCCAGTAGAATGTTGAATATGAGCGGCAAAAGCAGACATCTTTGTCTTGTTCTTGATCTTATGGGAATGTATTTAATCTTCACCATTATGGATGATGGTGGCTGTGGATGGATTTTTTTATAGATTGCCTTCTTCATGTTGAGGAAGTTCCCTTCCATTCCTACACTGTTGAGTATTCTTAAAATGAAGGGTTATTAAATTTTGTTAAATACCTCTTCTCAGCCTATTGAAATAGCCTGTGGTTTTGTCCTTTATTCTTTTGATATGATGTTATCCTAAATGACATGTGGATGGTTAGCTGGCTTTGTATTCCTGGGACAAATCCCATTTGTTATAGAGAAGTTTATAATGACTATGTTTTCTTGATAAATTGGCCCTTTTATTTTTATAAAATAAAATATTTTTGTCTTAACATCTATTTTGTCTGTTATTTGTATAGCCATTCCAGCTTTCTTACCTTATTGCCTTACAATATCCTTTCTCCATCCTTTTATTTTTAATCTACCTGTGTCTTTTTTGAAAGATTTTATTTATTTATTTGACAAAAAGAGAGAGCACGAGCAAGGCAGGCAGTGGGGGGGGGGGGCGTGGGAAGCAGGATCCCCACTGAGCAGAAGCCTGATGTGGGGTTCAATGCCAGGACCCTGAGATCATGACCTGAGCTTTAGGCAGACAATGGACTGAGCCACTCAGGTGCAGTGCCCCCATCCACCCCCCACCCCCTAAACTACTTGTATCTTTAAATCTAAAAGTATATGTTCAGGGCACCTGGGTGGCTCAGTTGGTTGCACCACCAACTCTTGGTTTCAGCTCTGGTCATGATATCAGGGTCATGAGGTCAAACCCCATGTCAGATTCCATGCTCAGCAGGGAGTTGGCTTGAGATTCTCTCCCTCTCCCTCTGCCCTTCCCACCACTTGCTTTTTCTCTCTCTAAAATAAAAAAATAAAAATAAATATTAAATAAATAAATAAATCTTTGTTTTTTAATATCTTCTGGAAATAGTATATGGTCTTACATTTTGGTTGTTGTTAAAAACTAAATATTTTAACATCTTGTAACGATTCTTGTTACTGATTCCTCCCCTTCCTCCAACACCAGGTGTTACTGTGGTTTGGTTGTCTATGTTTGTTTGTTTAGTGAATTGGATGGACTATTTCAATAAAGTCCATTTCCCTATGCAGACTTTAACCATACAGTCTTGGGTATACTCATAACCCCCCTGACTTCTTCCTCTCTCACCTGGGATGACAGTGCCTTGAATAGGGTTCTCTTTGGCTCTTTCACGGATCTCCTTATTAAGCTTCTAGCTGGTCCGTTGTCTCTATTAACATTATACCTAGCTGTTAGCCTCCAGTAATTGCTAGCTGATTGATCCATTGTGTTGAACAGGCCTTAAATTGCTCAGCAGTCTGCTCTAAAATAAAGTCAGGCCCTTTTCAGGGTAATCTTTGTGGCCAGTCTTTGACACTTCTCTGACCCTATGATGATTTTTTTTTAAGATTTTCATTTTTTAAAAAAAATTTTATTTATTTATTCATGAGAGACACAGAGAGGGAGAGAGAGGCAGAGACACAGGCAGAGGGAGAAGCAGACTCCCTGCAGGGGGCCCGATGTGGGACTCAATCAGATCCCAGGGCCCCAGTATCACGCCCTGAGAAGAAGGCAGAGGCTCAATCACTGACCCACCCAGGTGCCCCTTTTCTTATCTGTTTCTTTCCCTAGTTCTTCCATAATGCTTCTAAGTAATCTGCCTTTCACATGTTGGTGTCAGGGAGCTACTGGCCCTTCTTACTTGTGCTCTACCTAAATCTCCCTTGGGCTTGAGCTTCCCTACATTTTGTTACAAGTAAAGTCAGTTCCCTGAGAAATAACTTGAGGAGTTCTTTGTTCTATGGCCTGCCTTCTCCTTTAACAGAACCTCTGTTGCAATACCCTGGAAAGGGACAGGGACAGCAACCTGCTTCTCTGGGAGTAACACTGCTACTATATAAATGAGCTGCTGGACAGTGGCAGTAACCCTTTGTCTTCTTGGCTTGTCTTCCCTGGTGTGGAAACTCAGCCCTGTAAGTGGGGGTGAGAGTGACTGGAGCCCAGTGTTCTTGGCCCACCATGCTTGGGGTAGAATTTCAAGCCTATGAGTGAGTGGGGCTGTATAGGTGAAGGGATCTCTTGGTCATACTTGTAGGCAATACAGCTCATATAAAACCTTGCTTGGGGAATGGGGGAGGGGTGATACTGATGACAAATACTGATATTCTGACTTTCTGAGTAGAATTTGTAGCCCTAAACTAAGATCCCCATCCTCTTGTCTGTGCCCAGCTGGAGTAGAGTTTTCCTTATACTGAACAGGAAGGTAGGGGCAGAAACAAGTCTGGCCAAAGACTCTCACAGGTTTTACTAATATTTAGAAGACTGTCTTTAATTACTGTACGCCAATAGGACAATTTCTACAGACTGAATGGCTATTCCCTTTATTTTCAATAGTTCTTCCCAATTATGGTTGTCTCCCTAACACTAAAGAGGGTCTATAGAGTTCCCCACAATGCCATTCTGGAAGCATTTCTCCCTTGTTTCCTTTTTTCTCTTACTTTGCTACCTTTGGTTTGCACCACTCACGTAAGCTTTGTCTCATACTGTTTTCTAGAGAATCAAGATTAAGAAGGCAATTTTAGGGGTGTCTGGGTGGCTCATTGGTTGAGCATCTGCCTTTGGCTCAGGTTGTGATCCCGGAGTCCTGGGATCAGTGCGGCATTGGGCTCTTCATAGGGAGCCTGCTTCTCCCTCTGCCTGCTTTCTGCCTCTCTCTGTGTGTCTCTCATGAATAAATAAATAAAATCTTTTTTTTTTTTAAAGGGAAGGCAAAAAATAAAAATACAAATAAAAAAATCAAAAAGGGAAGAAGGCAATTTCAGAAAGAATATTTCAGGCAGCTGTGTGAAAGCAGTATTGATTGCATGGATGGAGGTGGTGCCAAGGGTTGACAAGGGGAAACAGCAAATCTTAACCTGGAAGACAAGGTGGTTGACTATTATAGAATTCAGGTTTTCCTCTCACTATCCCCTGATCTTGGCATCACTTCTCTGATAGTGATTGTACCCTCAGCTACCAGTTGAGTATAAGGCAAAATCTTTGTTTCACAAAGATTTGAAATTTTAGAGCAGGAAAGGATACCATATGGACAGCATCTTCATTTTATAGATGACAAAATTGAAGCTCAAAACAGGTAAAGTGGTAAATTACCTGGACTGAACCAGGTAATTAATGCCTGAGAACAGAGTTTTTCTGATTCTTACTTTTGGCCTTGGCATGGAGCATCATGGGAAATTCTCTCCCATTTCTCTTTAGAAAACAAAAGTAAAATAAAAGTGCAAATGAAAAAGATAAAATATATATTCTAAAGAAGTTTTCCATTACAAGGCTATGCATGTCATCTTTTCTGAAAATAAAAAAAAAAAAATGACCCAATATGGTGACCTGCTTGCTATCAACGTGATGGTCTCAGTTTAGTGACTAAATCAGATATATCTTAGGGCCAAATTGCAAAGGAAAGAGGAAAAAAAATCCATATGAGAGCTTTTAATCCTTGTCTTACTAAGAAGTTGCATCTAGATGCTAGCCTTCCTCACTCAACACCTCCTACCCCTGCTTCCCAGTGATCTTTGCTGAGCATGTGGTGGGGGGTGGGAGTCATCTACACTCACTAACATGAACCAAAAATATACATAAATTGTCCTGCAGTTTGATATGGAAGAAGCATTGAGACTATTTATGAATAATAATTCTCATTTTCTATTGAGCACTATTCCTCATTTAAGCAAAGCTCTTAAAAACCAACATTTAAGTGCCAGTTAAATGCCAGATACTTTACTTGCTTTATCTCATTTAATGCTTCCAGCCAGTTGATGAAGATATCATCATCCCTTACAGATAAGGATGCTTTGAAAGGTATCTAATCTGGTTAAGGCCACCTGGCCAGATGTAGAAGAAACAGAAGTAGATAAAACACTCTGTAGTACTGCTCTTTCTGAACAAATAGACCATAATAACAAGATTCTTTAAAATGAAAAACTTGCATGTGCCATGGAGTTTTTTTTAAAAAAACTAGGTTGTAGATGTATTTCATGAAACTTGTTCTTCTGTTTGTTTGTTTGTTTGTTTGTTTTCTCCTGTATGAAGTTCATGGAAATCTAGAACTTTCTTTGAATTACTTCTCATGAGTTCAGTAATGTGTTACACTGCCTCCTCTTCCTTCCTAATTTGCAGAGACCGTATGATTCCAAAACCATCCTGGCTGACACCTAGAGTCTGGCATCATTATTAATCGCTTTTCTCTGCTCTGGAACATGCCCTGTGTGGGTGATAATGACAAGACCACCTTAGTGGTTCATCATTAGAGACGCCGAAGTGTCATATTGCAGCTGCCCACTAGGTGTCAGCAGCGTAACCCCCGGAAAACACTTCAAGGCAAGCATTTCATTACAAAAGTCCTATCAGAGCAAATAATTAAGTGTGGTGCAGGAGCTACCTGCAGCCTTGCCCATTCAAAACAAATGCGAGGCAGGGGGAGGAGAGAAGGAGCAGGTGCAGGCCAGGTAGCTCCTTGCTGAGACCTAGTGGAGAGGGAAGGACTCCCTTCCTCCTCGTCAGAAGGACTCCAGTGGTATCTGGAATGAACACCGTGGTATCCTTTTTAATTTTCACCCACAAGATGAAACCAGTATGCAGTGAAGTGAGGAGACAGCTTTGAACGAAGACATACCTTTCCCCTTCCTAAACTGTTCTTCAAATCATGATCGATCGGATGAAGGTCACACAGGTGACTTGGGCTTTAACGAGTCTACTGAATGACTGATGCCTTTGAGCGAGAAGCTGAGTTGTCTGAACACAAATCCTTTAAAGGTGATTTGAAAACATCGACACTCACAACTCCATGACATGCTTGGACTCTTCTTGGAATGACCCACAGACTGTGCGTATATTACCTTTGACCCAGGTAGACGCGTCTGCTCTCTAGAAACCCTCCTCGACTGTGGATGTGTGGCACACAGTGACACAAGGGGTACGAGAAGCCCACAGGATGGGTTTTCAGATGCTTGTGCCTTTCAGTCCTTGGAACTGGTTGCTACTGCTGGTGGCCTTCAAGTGTTCTGAAGCATCTTCAGATTTGAACGAATCCACAAATTCCACTGCCCAGCATGAGCCTAATGTTCGGTTTGCTGCTGCCAGCTCAGAGGCAGATGAGAAGATATCTGTTTTTGCACTGGATTATGACTACGTGCAAATTCCTTATGAGGTCACCCTGTGGATACTTCTAGCATCCCTTGCAAAAATAGGTAAGTCCCCAAACACCTGCTTGTGGGAGTTGTTCTCCATGTGAGATAATGATGTGAAAATGCCTTGTAGGTGGTGAACTACATGGATTTTAACTGTCATTGCTATTACAACAAAAAAGAAAATATGTTCCTTTTAGTCAAGGGGAAATCATAACTGCTTTTTTTATAAAGCCGTGTAATGCTTCAGGACTGTGCTTTGAAATTTGAGCATACTTTCTGGGTTCTGGGTTGCTTTGATTTCTTCTTATTTCAGGGTGACACCCGTGTGACATTATTTGGCATGTAAAAATTTCAAGTTCTATGCATTAAGATATAGAATGAGGCAGGTAGACCTCAGAATGATGCCCATTGGACATTTCAGGAGCACATAATGATTCTTCTGTACAATATTCTTTCCTCATTCTTGACCATGTAAATGTGGGCTTCATCAATGACTCCCATTGTTTATTCTTTAAAAGTGACATGTGCTCTTTGCAGAATGACAGAAAGCAAGGAACAGGACAATTAGAGGCTACTCTTAATGTTACTCAGTGATGGGCTATGGGGGCATAGAAGATGATGTGTCAGATACTGGTTTATGCCTGAGTTATATGGCATATGGCTCCAGTGCCCCACTGGTTTCCTTTGTGAAATAAAGGGAATTCAAATTCATAGATTAAATTCTAATCAGGGTTATTTGTGCCAAAACCTCAAATAATGGCTTACACTCTGTTATCATTTAATTCCTAACTCCACCTCCTTGTCTCCTTAAAACCAGCTTATTCCAAAGTGAAAGACTGATACAGTTATCTCAATTATTAAGCTTAACATCTCCTTTGCCTTTATTATGAACTTTGTTACTTGAGTGGACAAGTTGTCCTACTGGGATAGAATCTATGAGACATTTTGATGCTTATTTATAATTTCCCTCTAGCATGGGCGTGAAATGTGGGTTGAGCTATGGGACCTGGTAGTTAACTCCTTGGGATCAGGACTGTTGGCTCTGTCTACTCATCGAACTCCCTCCCCAGGGGTGACAGAGGTACCGGCATATTTAATAGATGCTCCTTCCAAACTGCTATTCATTTTGAGCTAGGAAAGTATGAAGAGTGATGGGAGATTGTTAATTTGAAGAACTCCTGTGTGATTTGTCAAATCGTGAAATTACACAAAGGATCTCACTTTATTTCTAAAAAGCGCTCAAGTTGAAACAGCTTTCTAAGGGGATGACATTCTCAGTTCAGAGCTAGGGTTCTAGGACCTTCCGTACAACCACGTGGGCATCGAGATCGGTCAAAGTGGACTTGTGTGGATCTTGAGTTTTCCTTTGTGAACAATACTGTCCCCACCCACTCCTTCCCCCTTCATGGTAATGGGGGAAGTTGGTCTGCAAATGAAGGAAGTAGAGCTGCCACTGACTAGCTGGTCACCGTGTCTTTCTAAGTCTCCATGTGCCCAGCTATGAAAAGATTTCTAAGGCTTCCTTTTGGTGCAAAGTAGGATTTCCTAGTGGCAAAGAAATTTACATTCTACATCAGTAAACAGCCCAATGCAGAAAGGATATATTTTATCTTTGTTTTATATTAGCATAAAACACAGATTGTTTTTTTTAGAGTATTGCATTGCCCAGACTCACCACATCTAGAAGTTCAGAGGATGGTAAGGACACTGTTGTTCACAAGACTATTGGCTTAAATGTTCTTGATTTTCATTTTGATGGACTTCAACATACTTTAGATAAGGAAAAAACTTCAGTAGGTTATTAGTTGGATCATGCTTATTCAAATACATTTTCCTATTTGCTAGTCATTAAGAACTCAGACTATTTCTGTACTCTACATGGAAAGAAGGCTGCAGTTAGTGATTATTATTTCTCATGTGTCAAATACTGGGCTCATAGTTTTATACATGGTGGCTCATTTGTGTGGGGCAAGAGAAAAAGACTCAGAACTTTAACATGTAAGGAATCTATAAAGATTTCTTTAGATTCTATATTGTAAAACTTGAATCAAAATATAATTAATATTCAGGATGCCTGGATGGCTCAGTGGTTAAGCTCTGCTTTCAGCTCAGGACGTGATCCTGGAGTTCGGGGATGGAGTCCCACATCGGGCTCCCCTGAGGAGAACCTGCTTCTCCCTCTGCCTGTGTCTCTGCTTCTCTCTCTCTGTGTGTCTCTCCTGAATAAATAAATAAAATCTTTAAAATATATATATAATTAATAATCATTACATTTAACATTCATTCTTTCATTCAGTCATTCTATCAAGACACATATATTGAATGTCCATACCACATGTGGGAATGACCATGGTTCCTGGCCTCAAGATATTTAATTTAATGGGGAAAAAAATGAATCTAGCACTGCCTAGTAGGCACTCTGACACAAGAACATCACAACTTTCCTTCAATCCTTTTTAAAACAGCCAACTATGTGTATTAGAGAAGAATAATATTATAGAACAAAGACAACACAGAGTTGCCTCAGATTTTGTTGTTTATCTTTTATTTTAGTTCCACCTCTTGGCACATTATAGAAGGGTGTTTCTTGAGTTATTGGGCAGAATGGAATCATAGGGCCATCTTTGATTTTCAGGCCAAACTTTGTTATTGGTGGCCGTTCAAATTTCAGGCACTGGAGCTGTAAACTCTCAAAGTGACTAACTCTATTGTCCATTATGAAAGGAAAGGAGAATTGTAAAGTGTGAATGCACTTGGCGTTTCGCTTTACAATGCCCTACTTTACAGTGCATAGTGCCTCTTCCTGCTACCTCTGTGTAGGTGTAACTTGGCATAACATAGGTACACGTTAGATCCATCTCAGGAAACTCAATTCCTGGAAGAAGGGCCAAACTGGGGAGACACGGGTCCTGAGAAAGTCACACTAGAGGCTCTTCTACTTCTTTTACCTGTTAAAAAGTTCAGGGTAGTTAAAATAAGTACTAATTAGAGAAGAGGAAAAAGAAAGAAGAGGAAGAGGAGGGCGGAGGGGAGGAAAAGAAGGTTGTCATTAGGAAATGGAGAGAGCAGGACTCCCAAACTCTTTAAAGAGGACTTAAACCGATCTTGAAGCAGTGGGTAGGGTTGTGGTTTTGGACAAGTATCAAATATCCCTTGATTCTAATTATTCTGTAATAATTAGAATTATATTCTATCATAATAATATGTCTGCTGATAATAAATGAAATTCAAAGCTGTGATCAGGGAACCCTACATAGATTTTGGATGAGTGTACTTAAAATTGCTTTTTTAATTTTATTTTTTAATTTCAAGTTTTATTTAAATTTTAGTTAGTTAACATATATGTTTTTTTTGTATAAAATTTAGTGATTTGTCACTTACATATAACACCCAGTGCTCCTCACAATGAGTGCCCTCCTTAATACTTATCACTCATTTAGCCCATCCCTTACCCACCTCCCTCCATCAACCCTCAGTTTGTTCTCTATAGTTAAAAGAGTCTCTTATGGTTTGCTTCTTTCTCTCTCTCTTTTTAAGTTGCCCTTATGTTCGTTCATCTGTTTTGTTTCTTACTAAATTCCACATATGAGTGAAATCATATGGTATTTCTTTCTCTGACTGACTTCTTTCACTTAGCATAATACACTCTAGCTCCATCCACGTTGTTGCAAAAGGCTAGATTTCATTCTTTTCAATGGCTGAGTAATATTCCATATATATTTATATATATCTCATATCTTCTTTATCCGTTCATAGGTTGATGGACACTTAGGCTCTTTCCATAGTTTGGCTATTGTTGATAATACTACACTGGGGTGCATGTGCCCCTTTGAATCTGTATTTTTAATCCTTCGGATAAATACATAGTAGTGCAATTGCTGGGTCATATGGTAGTTCTATTTTTAACTTTTTGAGGGAACTTCATACTGTTTTACAGAGTGACTGCACCAGTTTGCATTCCCAACATCCCAAAAATACATAATCCAGATAAGAAATGGACAGAAGACATGAACAGACATTTTTCCAAAGCCTTTCTGATGGCCAACAGACACATGAAAGGATGCTCAACATCACTCATCATCAGGGAAATACAAATCAAAACCACAATAAAATACCACTTCGTACCTATCAGAATGGCTAAAATGGAATTAAAATTCCTAAAGAGACATTCAATGGCTCCGAGTGGCCTGTGGGGGAAATCTATACTCCTTAGCCTTGAACTCAAGACCTTCTCTTATTAGGATCAATCATCTTCCAACTCTCCTTCCAATATTTTTCCCAATTCATAATTTGCTCCAGCCAGGTGGATCTCCTCAATGAATGTCAGACCACTCATTCATCTGACTCAGCCACTCCCATCTTTCTTCATTTTTGTCTTGGAGTTCTCCCCACCTAATATATCTCTTCTCTTCTGCTGTCCAACTATGTAAGTCCTAATCATCCTCCAAAACCTATTCAACTTCTTCTCATATAAAAGCTTCTCTGGTGAACACATAAACCAATCAATCATTCATTTACACATTTATAGATTCTCTCAGCAAATAGACCAGCTATTGTGTGCAAGGCATCTTGCCAAGTACTTTGGGGAGATATAGAGATGTACATCATTCTGTCTGAGTTGAAAGAATCTGGAGGTTAGCAGGGGAGATAAGTCATGCACAGAAAACGATAGAAAGAGAACATTGTTGTTAGATAGTGATAAAATATTATGGCAATTCAGAGGAAGACATATGATTTCCTTGGAAAGCAGTTGGGAAAAGTTTAATTTTGAAGATTGAGCAAGACCTAGATAGATTGAAGAAAAGAACAATCCAGGCAGCAATAAATGAAGACAGGAAAGGGGAATCACAGGGAAAAGGTATGTGGTTGGTTGTAACATAGGATGCATAAGGATGGTGGTGGGTGGGAGGGATATTGACTTGGAGAGAACCCCAGAGTGGCCTGCTGTGCTCTGATCTCTTCTCATGCATGTCGATATAGTCAATATATACTTCACTGCGTACTTAGCTTTGCTTTGTGTTTGTCTTCTTATTTGTTAATGTCTTTATCTGAAATATGATTAATAGTTGGAATTAAAATAAACATGCTTGGTTCTCTGTGTCACACGCAGTGCTTAGCAGTGTGTTGGTCTTGGCTCAAGGATGCTTCACAAATGCCCTTAGTTTAAAATCTGTGAGATGCTTTGTGTGCCTTCAGAGTCTTAGATGGGTAATGAGATGGGTTTGGAAAAGTCATCTGGCATCAGGAATGGGCTGGGGGAGTGAGGGTGAGATAGAAGATCAGGAAGCCAGTACAGAAGACAGGATGGAGAATGGGACCCCCTTACATAAAGGCAGTGACTATCAAAATGGGGAGGAGGAGATGATCTTTAGGGGCAGCTACCGAGAGATATATATGATAAAATAAAAAGCTATTACACGGGGGGGCCAAGTGATGGAGGTTCAGGGAATGTAACTTGATTTCCTGCTTTCTTTAGGATTTATTTATTTATTTATTTGAGAGAGAGAGAAAGAGAGAGAGAGCACATAGGGGGAAGGACAAAGAGAGAGAATCCTCAAGTAGGCTCCCCACTAAGCATGGAGCCCAATGCATGCAGGACTCCATTCCCCAACCCATGAGAGATCATGACCTGAGCCAAAACCAAGAGTAAGGAGCACAACCAAGTGAGCTACCCAGATGCCCCTTGATTTCCTTTATACCTGGCTGGCCTGATGGCAGTGTCATTGGTTAAATAAGGAAAATAAAATAAAAGGCTGAATTTTCTTTTACTGGTTTTGTGGAAGGGAGGTTTGGAAGAAGCTGATGTTTAGGTGACTGTGACTGACTCTGAATGAGCCTCAAAGGTGGGTTTTGCAGGAATGCAAAGGAGCTCCACGGTCTTCATTCCTCTTCCCCCACTGCCCTCTTGGACCCCATAAGGTAGGGAAGCAGGGAGGAGGAAGGGGAGGGGATGGCTGGTTGAGGACCACTCTGAGACCTTCACTGGGCCCGGCATGTTAAGTATTTGACCTCATCGAGACTCCCTGAAGCACTTCCAGCCCCTGCTACAGATGGGGTCCTGAGGCTCAGGGCTGCATGCCAGCCTACCCAAGGCCCCCTCAACTGGTTTTAGAAGGCTTCTTTTATACCAGTCTCCTGGTATCTTAGTAGCTAGAGCCATCGTATTTGCAAACCTCTAAATGTGGTTCTCTGCTCTTCCCTAGGCTTCCATCTTTACCACAGACTACCAGGCCTCATGCCAGAAAGCTGCCTCCTCATCATCGTTGGGGCTCTGGTGGGTGCCATCATCTTTGGCACTGACCATAAATCTCCTCCCGTCATGGATACAAGCATCTACTTCCTGTATCTCCTTCCACCTATCGTCCTGGAAGGTGGTTACTTCATGCCCACCCGGCCCTTCTTCGAGAACATTGGGTCCATCCTGTGGTGGGCAGGCCTGGGGGCCCTGATTAATGCCTTTGGCATTGGCCTCTCCCTCTACCTCATCTGCCAGATCAAAGCCTTTGGCCTCAGTGATGTCAACCTACTTCAGAACCTGCTGTTTGGCAGCCTGATCTCAGCCGTTGACCCCGTAGCTGTGCTGGCTGTGTTTGAGGAGGCACGTGTGAATGAGCCACTCTACATGATGATCTTCGGGGAGGCCCTTCTCAATGACGGCATCAGTGTGGTGAGATATCAAAGCGAGTCCCCAGGGAGAGGAAGGGTCAGAGTGGAGCTGGAGGTGGGAGTCTGTCCTCAGGGCAAACGGAGAAGGTTGAGCGGGATGGCCCATGGCAGGGCAGGGATAGACTTCGATAGGGATAGTTGATGGACTGTGGCCCAAAGTTTGATGACCTCCGTCAGGATCTGCATCAAGTACGTGATTGCTCGCTAATGCTGCTTGCCATTCACTAGCCAAATGGCTTCTTTAAAGAGAGAAAAAGGAAAGGACATCTCCATCATTTTTTAGTTAAATTAACATTTTCACTTAGCATGAAGAAACAGTTGCCAAGGGCTCTTCTGGTCTTCACACTAGGATGAACAGTACTTAGCCATTTTTCATTTCTCTCATTCACTGGAACTCATCCTCCTCTTTATATACTTGTTTGTTTTGTTTTTAACATATTGCATGAGATGATGATGGTAAATACAAGATGGGGTAGGAAGGGCATTGAAAAGGATTTGCAAAAAATGCGTTAGCTGATCCAGAATATGTGACTCCTGGAGAAAAGCTGAGAAAAACTTACCAGGCTAAGTCAACACGTAGCACAAAGGCCCAGAAGATATCTTTGGTGCTGGGACATACAGTCTAGCCACTCTTATTCTTGGTTGTGTTACGTTACTACAAACAATCACCAGGTGTCGGTCTATGAGATTTTTATATATAGTTTCGTTTACTTTTCTTGCCTTTAAATTTCTATCACATCACAGAAGTGATACTAGAATGAATTTTTAGTGTAGAAGACTCTAACAGTACAAAATTAAACAACATAAAAACACAGAAGCCTCCTCTTGTCCCTCTCCTCACCTTCCAAACAACCTCTTTGATCAGTTTGGCATTTTTCTTCCTTGTTTTTATTATGTGTGTGTGTGTGTGTGTGTGTAGGTGTATGTTATTTTGCATAAATCGATTCTATGCATTGCTTAAATATAATAAGTCTTGGAGTCCATTCTATATCATTTTAATTGTTATATAGTGTTTCAGAGATTATACTGATGATAATTTATTTAACCATTTCCTGATGGATGGACAGTCAGGTTGCTACCAATTTTTCACTTTAAAAAAATACAACGTTCTGGTGAATATTCTTGTTTCTGCATGCATTTTTGCATGTGTGTTTGTGAGTATTTCATAGGGTATATTCTTGGAAGTGAAATTTTGAAAGTGGGTACCTTTAAAAATTTGAAAGATGCTGCTGTTTTAATCACCTCCTCTTTATCCGGTTGATAAGGGAAAGATTCCTCTTCCAGGGATAAGGAGTGACACCCGATGATGATAAAGAGATGAAACCAGTTAGATACTGTACTCACACCCCAGGGGAGGAGGACACCACATACCACGGGGGCTACATGGGGGCTGCATTTGGGAACAGAGGGATCAGTCAGGGGTGTAAGAGCAAGGTTTTGTAAGACCAAGAAGAGAGATGCCTCCTGGTTCCCTCAGGATGACATGATTGGCTTGTTTTGAATAATTCTCTAGACTGTCAGGAGACTGACATCTAATACTCAGGGATGGACAAGTATTATGCTTGGTCCCATTGGTAAGGAGGGCTGTTTGGCCTGCAAGTGGTCAGACTGGGGAGGAAGACTTGCAGTTATGTCATTCAGGACCCTCCCAGTTTTACTAAATGTCAAGGTAGCATGTAATATTGGATCTTAATTGTAGGTCTTTCATCAGAGCTACTAGAATTTTCCAGAAATGCTTTATGGTCTTACATTTTCCATAGAGTGTGTTAAATGCATTTTTCTTTATTGATGCCCACAGGGGACATTGCTTTGTAATGTATTACAGTCGAATGAGCAAAAAACGAGTTAGTCGTGTTTGTTTTAATTTGTATACATCTTTTCAACAATCTTGGATCATTTGTGTTTCTCATTCTGTAAATTGGAAGTTCATATCCTCTTAGGGTTGCCAGACTTAAAAAAAATTCAGGACACTCAGTTAAATTAAAATTTCATATAAACAATGAATTTTATATATATATATATATATATATCCCAATTATTGTATGCAGGGATCACATCCTGCCCATTTTTCTTTACTGTTTTTTAGATTTTTAAATTGATTTGTAGAAACTCATTAAATTATCTAAATTTTAAACTGTTGAGTATTACATATAAATCAAAGATTGTCTCTCATTCTGTCACTTAATTTTTTTTTAAATTACAGTATCTTTTATCCTATAAAATTTTTAAATTTTTATTAGCTCAAACCTAATGTGCTCTTTTATTGCCTCATATTTTGTTTGCAGAGATTGTGTCTAACCAAAGAACATGCAAATATTATGGGTTTTTTTAAGATTTTTTTTTTTTGAAAGAGAGAGAAAGGGTGTGTGAGCATGAGCTAGGGGAGAAGCAGAGGGAATGGGAGAGAGAATCTTAAGCAGATTGCATGCTGAGCGCAGTGTCCAATATAGGGCTTCTAATCCCAGGATCCTAAGATCATGACTAGAGCTAAATCAAGAGTCAGCATCAGAGCCAACTGAGCTATCCAGGCACCCCACAAACATTATGTTTTTGTATTTCTCCCTTTTTACAATTAGCTATTTAATTAATCTGGCACACAATACCTTATGGTGAGGATTTTATTCAAAAATGGATAGTGCAGGAGGTAAAAGGCTCCTAAAAAGTAACCCGAGGACACCTGGGTGGCTCAGTGGTTGGCCGTCTGTCTTTGGCTCAGGACATGATCCCAGTTCGGGGAACGAGTCCCACATTGGGCTCCCTGTGAGGAACCTGCTTCTCCCTCTGCCTGTGTCTCTGCCTCTCTCTTTGTCTCTCATGAATAAATAAGCAAGATCTTAAAAAAAAAAAAAAAGTAACCCAAGATATCTATTGTGGATTTGCCAAGTGAAGGAGACCCATCCTTGAAGTCGAAAATCAATTTATTGATACATAATGCAAATCTCTAACTGTTCAGCAAGATGCTAGGCTCATCAGGGCTACACATTCTTTCTTTCTGGGCAAGTTCCACAGGGAGCCAAGTTGTTTGAAGCTGCGAGGGGAGGCTGGGACTCCAGACTCCCACCATGTGCCTCAGAATCACCTCAGTGGGATTGATGAATATTTGGATTTCCAAAGCCCATCCCAGACTCTCTGAGAATGGAACCTGGCCATCTGTATTTTAACAGGGACCTCAGATGATTGCTGATGTTTGAGAACTAGTGGTTTCTTGCCTTTACGTTGAAAATAGCTGCTGTATCTTGACCTAAAACAATGCTGTTTGGAACAAGGGCTGTTCTCTCCTCAGATTGGGTCAAATTAACCTCTGAGATCCTCTTTCCTCACCTCATTCTGTCTTTAGATATGTTCGTATTTTCAGTTTTGTCGCAGTGGAGTAAGTGGCCTTGGCTGGGAACCTATTCCACTCCTAAAGTGGTCCATTTGAGCCATGATGTGTTCCTATCACGGTTCGTCTCCTGAAGATTTCACTTAAATCCAAGTGTACTGTAACCCCCACTCTTGGCAGTGTTGTTGAGGAGGCTTATCTGTGATAACATCAAAGCCACCTCTTGGCAGCCCATTCTGAGGTAATTAATTCTTCAATCTTTCCTTCACAAGTGACTTTCTAAATACTACTGCTTGTAATTGTCACAGAACATGCTATTTATAACACTGGGCTCTGCTATCTCTTTGGTATTGCCTCTGAACTTGGGAATCTGATGTCCCCCTGAATTTTCTCTAGATTTTACATCTAGAGCCAATCACAGCTTGGTTTCTGGTTGGGGTTTGTTGGCTAGCAACATTTGTTTGACTTTCCCAAAGTTTAATTGTTTCCACTTGGACATTTTTTTTAAATGATCATTTCAAAAAAAAATATTATAATTTTCAGCTGACCAGAGTATCTGCTAAGGGCACTGGTGTGACCTCCAATGGGCAAAGCTGTCGTTGTGTTGGCTCCAGGGGGGTTGCCCACACGTCACTCCCGGGTCACTCTGTGGTCACCCACAGCACAGTGAGTATTAAGTGTGTGCTGGGGCACTTCTGTGGCCCTACATGAAACCAGAGAAGCTCCAGGGCCAGATTTAGAAAGCAGTTTGAAAGCAACTGGTATTTAATGCAGTCCAGTTGTATTTTGAGCTAAGAGCATTGAACTCACCCTTTCATTGAGGAAGGGGCCTTCCCAAGGGCAGCAGTCACAAGCATGCTCTTTCAGCAGAAAGTCTGAGTCATCTGGAAAGCGATCTGTGATTTGTGGGCTACATGTGACAACTCTACAGATCTTTATCCACTAAACAGTTGCTTTCTCAGTAAAGAGGAGCTGTTCCAAAATTGTCGAAATACCAATGAATCTGATTCTCCAGGTCTCCTGTCCCATGTATTTCTCCTTCTTACTGAATATTTCTCCAGAGCATATCCTTAATGATAGGCAAAGGGAGCAGAGACAAAACCCAAATAGCTCTGAAATGATAACTAGTATCCCCAGTTAGATCTCAAGGCCAAAGTCATAGCAGGTGACTATATCCAGCTACTATATCCAATCCCTGCGTGGAGTCACTTTGACCCTATTTTATTAAATTCTTGCATTTTAGTATAAGGCATGGCCTAATAACTTTATTTCACGGATGAAGAAAACAAAGCAAAGGAAGCTAAAATTGGACAAATGTATGCTGCCTGGTGAAGGACAGCCTGACACAGACACACAGCTTAGTCTCATTCCGATATCTTTCCTTGTATTCTTACCTCTTGAATTTTCTTTCTTTCTTTCTTTTTTCTTTCTTTCTTTCTTTCTTTCTTTCTTTCTTTCTTTCTTCTTTCTCTCTCTCTCTTTCTTTCTTTCTTTTGTCTTTCTTTCTTTCTTTCCTTCTTTTTCTTTCTTTCTTTCTTTCTTCCTTCCTTTCTACCTTTCTTTTTTCCATTCTTTCTAAACATTTTATTTTTTAAGTAATCTCTACACCCAACATGGGGCTTGAACTCACAACCCCAAGCTCAAGTTGCATGGTCTACCAACTAAGCCAGTCAGGTGCCCCATCCTTTTGAGTTTTTAATTCATGGAGCCCCAAGGGTTACGAGAGAATTCATGTGTTTCTGATGAGTTCACTGGGCTTGAGTCCACTTAGTGAAGCCAGTGGTTTTTATCAGAATTGGCTCACTGGGCAAAATCCGATTGTGGCTCCAGGAGAGATTCTGATCATCTCTGTGCCTCATTTCTGTAAAATTGGGATGATGATATTACTTAGCTCATAGGGTCACTGGAAAATTCATACTAAATTTTTAGTATAGTGAATACCCAGCATGCAGTGAGTGCTCAGTGAGTGTTGGCTGCTATCATATCACAGCAGCTTATGGACATAGCATAGAGGTTGACTAGCTCTTAGTAGGCAGTTGGTTTTAAATATGGCATGACTTCATTTACTGTAGGCAGATGGTTCTTACTGCAGATGCATTGTTTCTCCCTGGTTTTCTTGGGTCAATTTGCTGAATAAGCAATAAGGCGATACTACCAAAGTTTCTTTTGTGTCCCATCTCTCCCCAGCTGCCTCTTCCTCCATCTCTTCTGAGAGGTCCAGGAGGCTAGCATGAGCCAGGACTGAGACTTGAGCTGAGGCAGATGGCTCCAGAGCATGTCTGCTTCTGACTGCTACTCACCTCTCCCTTAACCACTTTCTTTCCCTCTGGTTTTCTTTGCTTTCTCTAGTGATATATTCACTTGGCATCTTGCTGTACTGGAATCTATTCTCCAGGACTACAGTGAATGAAAGAGTAATAGAGAGAGGCAAATGAAAATGTCTGAGCACAGACCTTGGGCCACGCATATTTACAAGGCTTCATTTACTTTTCCTTATTCTATGTGGCTCAGTCAGTATCCAAAAGATAGAGTGAAAAGTTGCCCTTTCAGTGCTTCTCCAACGTGCTTTTCAAAGCCAGCAATCCATAGCAATTTCTTCACAAAGAGCCTTTACCTTTCATTCAATTTGCCCCTCTTTTTATTATGCATGCCTGTCACTGGCCTTAGATCCTGAATTGCCAGACCCCTTATGCTAGAATTCCCTGCCCTCCTCTCACCTCATCTTGCCATCCCTTTGCCAGGATTTCTCTCCAAGCATCTCCTGTTATTCTTCTAGGACCAGCATGTAGCTCTGAGCCTTGTGAGGCTGCCGAGTCAATGTTTAGAATGCAGGAATGAATGACACAAGAATGGTAAATAAATAAATGCCAATGGGGATGAGGACTAGGAGAGACTGTGCAGAGGCTGTGTTTGCTCTGGGGCTGACCAGCCATTCTGGTCGTCTCAGGGGACCACAGCTTTCCCTGCCTGACTCCCAAGAGTGGCACTCAATTTGAACTTGGGTTTGTCAAGGAAGCTGAGAGAAAACTGGGGTGTTCCCCTTCTGACACACTGGCACCACTAAAAGCAGAATTGCTCTGTGAGCCTAAATGCCAGAGGTGGGATGATACCAGTGAGAAGTGTCCCAGTGTCCTTCCTTCCCACACCTTCAGGGAGCGCCATGCCACACTGAGGCTGTCATGGGCATTGGCACATGAAGATGAATGGTGGGCCTTTGACCCTTAGGGCAATCACTCTATGGAGGAGGGACAGCCATCAACCTTACTGATTTTGAGGACAAGATGGCAAATTTAAACCAAGCTAGGATGATAGTGAGCAGCTTGCCAGAGGAAGCTACGTTAGATCTGGGAAAGATTTCTAAAACAGTTGTGTGAGGGTGAATTTTCCTTCATGATTTTCTGTGGTTTACTCTTTTCCTTCCTTAAAAGGGTCCTACCTCCAGTGACATCATTTAAAAGGCAGTGAAGTATGGCTCAAAAGCATGGATGGCAAAGCCATACGCCTTAATTCGATTCCTGGCTGCATGACTTGCAACTGTGTGACTTTGCACTAGTTACTTAACTTCTCTGGGCCTCAGTTTCTTTTCTGTAAAATGGAGATCATGCTGTGTGAGAATTAAAGAGAGTTAATACACGTAATCATTAAAATGGTTCCTGGCACAGAATAAGTACAGAATATTTGGTGCTTGTGATATTGTGATTTATAATAAATATATGTTTGGTTTTCATCCCCATTCAGGGCACAGAGCTCATAAAACCCTTGGAATTTCCAGTTATGACAGCTGTAAAGGTGTCTTTTTTATGTTAATGAGGTGGCTTTTGGAAAGCTCTTAGGTCACCTAAGGTTGGGGGCCAGTTGTCAGGGAAGCCAATTCTGTGATTAGAGGGTTGGAAATTTCAGTCCCACTCCCAGACTTCAGGGAGAAGAGAAGGGCTAGAAATTGAGTTCATTCATCAATACCCAATGATTTAATCAATCATGCCTATGTGATGAAGCCTCCAAAAAACCTGAAAAGACCAGGTTCTGAGAGTTTATGAGCTGGTGAACTTGGAGATTCAAGGACAGTGGTGTATCTAGAGAGAGCATGGAAGCTCCACACCCTGTCCCCACACTTCGCCCTACACATCTTTTCCATCTGAGTTATATCCTTCTATAACAAACTGGTAATCCAGTCAGTAAAATGTTTCACTGAGCTTTATGAGCCGTTCTAGCAAATTAATCAAGTCCAAAGAGGGGGTCGTTGGAACCTCCTTTCTGTAACCAGTTGATCAGAGGCACAGGTGACAACCTGGACTTTCGATTAGCAAGTGGGGGTGGGGAGGACATTCCTGTGGGACTGAATCCTTAACCTGTGGGGTCTGACAATATCTCCAGTTGAGCTAATTGCATGGTGTTGTTGGATAAAGCACACACAGTGATACTGATATCAGAGTCAGGTGTTATTAATAATACAAGTCCACCTACTTGAGCACTTTGGAACCACAGTGCTTGCCTCACATCCCAAGTGATGCTACATGGTCCTGTCCATCTGGTTGGACTTTGCCATCTCAGCTTTTCCTAGAGAAGTGCTGTACACAAACTTGATTCTTTGGAGGGGTGGGGGATGGTGGTTGGCAACTTTTTCTTGTCCTCTTTTTACTTCTTTTACCTCTTTATTTTCTTTCATTTTATTCAGATTCCTAGGATAGGAAGTGAGAGGCTCCACACACAAGTAGACGGTTTGCTCTGGCCAAGAATGTAGGGAGCTCAAGGTATAAGGCAGAGGTGAGCCTTACAAACTGTACAATCTTGAGCAGGAGACTCAATCCGCTTGTGCCTCCATTTTCCCATGTGTAAAATGGGACGATTAATCTGACCTCAGAGAGTGGTTTCAAGGAGGAAGTGAAAAAATACACATAGATGTCTGACACCTAGTAGGTGATGAATAAATGTCCCTTTGCCCTTCCTGTATTTGAGAGGAGGCTCCACACAGAAAGGCAATCTGGATGACAGCTGTTGGCCTAGAAATGGGAATAAGGCCTAATCGTCAGACAAACTGGGCTGTGGAGGCTTAACTGGCTGGCTTTAGTTGCCTGGGGAGTGAACTTCACCCCCACCCAAAAGGGCTCAGCAAGTGCACCTGAGCTGTGAGATATTTCCCCCAGAGCAGCTTCTGACACATGGTGAGGGAAGGGCAGGTGTCTGGTGTTCACCCAGCCCAGGACCCAGGCATTTTCCTTCAGAAATGGACTCTCAACCAAACATTTGGAGGTTAGCCCACAGCTGCCATTGGCAGTGAGATATGGTACTGACCTGCAGGATATGTGTGTGCGCCTGCCCACGCACATATGTGTCTGATGCAACAATACAAATAGCTTGGGATAATGCTTGGAGCAGGCTGGAGAAATGGAAAAAAATGGAGAAACAGAGGTACAGAAGACACTCCCATGCAAACAGGACGTTGGAGGTCAGAGATTCATGAATCTGAAGGAGGCAAATCTGACTCCTAAGTGTCTCCAACTGGATGACACCTTTACCGCTCATATCCAGGGTCTCAGCTATAGATTGTTGTTCACCAGCATCCTGAAATATCTGTCCCTTAGATCCATGTTACAATTCAGGAGCTTAAGCAGTACAGGATCAGAGAGGGACACTATAATCCCTATATCATTGGAATTCCTCAGATTTGACTCACAAACACTCGTTTGGCTCATTTTCTTTAGGTTAAAGAAATGATGATTGAAGTTGGAATTGTATAAATCAATTTTCAACCAGCCTATGCTGTGAGCCCTTTGGGGTGGTTAGAACTCCCTCCAGTTTACAAGTGCAGGAAAAAAGAACAAAGCCTCCCTGGTTATCAAGCTGTCCTTCCTTTGTCAGGAGGGTGGGCTGAGCAGCTATGGAAATGGATTTGGAAAAGAAATACTTAGGGAGAAAAGTAAACTCTTTAAGTCTTTAGAGAACAATCAGAATGATCACAGAAAAGCTTGTAGAAGCAGTTCTTTCAAAATCATAACAACCGCCCACTGCACACCAACTGTGCTAAGTGCCCGGGATGCAGAAGCAAACCAGCATTGCCTTTGAAGAACCACAAGCTATCAACATTTGCCGTGTTTCTTTTCATATGTAAATTCTTTTCTTGCCCTACAGCCAAGAACCTACCTATTCTTCTGTATTTTTGTTTTTGGTTTTTTTTAAGATTTATGTATTTTAGAGAGAAGAGAACACACAAGTGGGAAGAGGAGCAGAGGGAGAGAATCTCAAGCAGACACCCTGCTCAGCACAAGCCCCACATGGGGCTCAATCTCATGATCCTGAGATCATGACCTGAGCTGACCCTGAGATCATGAAACCAAGAAACCAAAGACCCGAAACCAAGATCATTTGTTTAACCAACTGAGCCACTTAGGTGCCCCCTTCTGTATTTTTTTTTACTGCCCTTTCAAACCATAGAGATTTCTTAGGAGATTATACAATTCATTAATAAAAGTCATTGACTGGGAGAAAAGCCTAGAACTACAAAAAGCCAAAGGAGTTTCCTAGTTCAGAGGTTTTCAATAGACCTCACCCTCCTCAACAGCATGTGTGCATGCATTCTCAGGGGTGAGTTGGGTGTGTCAGGCTGGAGTATGGACAAAATATGCTCAGTATCATGTGAAAAGTCCCATGAGTTGGCTCAAATAGTTTCCCTATAGCTTCCTCAATGATTATGTAAAGTGAATAGTATCCAGCAGAACCTGTTGTACAAGCCTGCTCTGCAACTTTATATCCAGGTCATGGGTTAGAGAGGGGAAGCCACAGATTCTATCTCTGGGCTGTGTGGTTCTCCAGACCCCTCACCACCCTGGACCAGCTACAGTCCTTAGTGACTATGAGACTTACAGCATGGGAGAAAACTGAAATATGAAATCCAGCGCCTTAATTTAATTTAATTTAATTTAATTTATTTTTTTAAGATTTTATTTATTTATTCATGAGAGACAGAGAGAGAGAGGCAGAGACACAGGCAGAGGGAGAAGCAGGCTCCATGCAAGGGAGCCCGATGTGGGACTCGATCCTGGATCCCCAGGATCACGCCCAGAGCCAAAGGCAGGTGCCAAACCGCTGAGCCACCTAGGGATCCCCCTTAATTTTAAATATAAAAGTTCAGTCCTGTTTGATTGAGCCACAGTCCCCCTGAATCTGAATTATCCATTTACTCATCATTCATTTATTCACACAAAAATATTACTGAGCAACCGTTTTTGGTTTCTGAAAGTTCAGTTTCTCCAAAGAAGCAAATCATCACCAAGCTAGCCTTCACAAACACTCTACTGGTCGCAGCTAATATTTGCTTTTATAGTTAAAAAAAAGTTCTGAGGTTAATAGCCTCTAAATGACTTTTCCTGCCATGTTGGTGTAGCAACACCAGATGGTGAAAGATAGTCCTGTGGGCATTTACTCTAAGCTGATGAGATGGTGACGTAGACTCAGGGGTGCTAGGCTGCGGCCTTCCTTGGATGGTATTTTGGGTGAGGAACAGGTGTTGGTGGGGGCCGGGTGATTACTATTAGGTTGGCTTTGACCTGCTGACTTTGAGATATCTATAAGCCATTGAAAAGAATTTTTCCATAGTTTTAAAAATAGGAGTCTGGAGCGTAATAAGGGAATGATCTAATGGAGATACGCACTTAGAAGCCATTGACAGGTAGGTGGCAATTGTAGCGCTGAAATCTTCCTACCATTCTTCAAGCTGAAAAGAATTGTCAAGCTTTTGAAATGAAAATGAATTTCTCAAAGAAGTTTCTTTGCTGTGCCCTACATCAATAAAATCCTGCCACTCACACTTCTCTTGATTAAATTTTCTGACATCTGTTTAGGTCATCTTCCTGGCCTCTGTTCTCTGAGGTTCTAAGCAACACATATTCAAGGATATACAGCCTCAGAGAGCTGGCAAATCCCATGTAACATGTCCTGTCAGGGGTTGCAGATCTTCTCTTTCCTTTCTTTGGGAGTGAGGCTAAAGCTTCATCCATTCTTCTTTTATATCATCAGGCGGTGCCTGCTAGGTCATTGCTGGTTTCCTTAGTTGGTTTCCTTCACCCATGAGAGCAAGTGGTTGTCAAGGAAATGCTCTATGACAAAGTTTAATGTGTCCATGACTCTTCAAATAACATAGAAAATTAGCTGGGTTCATTATTTAATTTCCTGTAAGGTCGATGGATACAGCTCCCTCTGACATTCTCTGTACCTTTCTGGTGTCTGACATACAGTAAGGATCATTTTTACCATTCAGCACCATGATTCTGAACTTTCAATGCTTTGTACATGTGTACAAAGCAAAGCTCAAGTAATGAAGATTAATTAAAAAGACACACAAGGCGACCAGGAAGACATAGGTCCCATAGTAGTCTGTTAGGGCCACCATAATAAATAGCACAGATGGGGGATGGTGGCTTCAACAACAGAAATGTACTTTCTCACACATCTGGAGAAGTCCAAGACCAAGATGTCAGCAGGGTTGGTTTCTGGTGAGATGTCTCCTCCAGGTTGGCAGTTGGCTGCCTTCTTGCTGTGTCTTTGTCTGTGCACCCTCTTGGTGTCCCTTCCTTTTTTTTTACAAGGATACCAATCCTACTGGATATATCCCACCATTATCACCTCCTTTCACCTTAATTACCTTTAAATAGACCCTGTCTCCTATCCAGTCACATTCTGCAGTGCTGGAGGTTAAGACTCACATAAATTTGAGGGGGTCACAATTCAGCTCATAGAAGACCCATTAGGAACCCCTCAGGAAGTGCTTTATGATCAGGCCTCATAAAAGCCATACCTGGAACCAAACAGGTTTTAAGGATTTTAGAAGAACCCAAAGTCCCAAAGGTAAAATCAATGAGTCACTGAAGTAGTTATAAGTTTATTGTTCATAGACCCAAAAAAGATGTTTGCAAACTGGGAGCCCTCAAACCAAAACATGGAATGAGGATGATAGGTATATTGTGAGAAAGCAGCTTATCTAATGTGAAGGCAGAGACTATTTGTTCTTTATAGTGATTGGTTACAATATTAGAATTTTCTTAAATGAGAGGGAATTGGTTGGCAATTACTTCATATCAATTTTTAGGGAACTATTTAAGTTTTGCTAGGGGTGCCTGGATGGCTCAGTAAATTAAGCATCTGACTCTTGTTTCAGCTCAGGTCATGTCTCAGGGTCGTGAGATTGAGCCCCTCATTGGGTCCAAGCTCAGCAGGGAGTTTGCTAGAGATTCTCTCTCTCCCTCTCCCTCTGACCCTCCCCCTGCTATCTCAGTCTCTCTCTCTCTCTCTCTCAAACAAATAAATAAAATCTTTAAGTATTGCTAATGATTTTTGGAAGTCTATGCCAAAAGTGACCCAGGTTGAGCTTGCCTGGCTTGTCTTAAAAATTAAGCTAAATTAAGATTTTGCTGACTAAACTGGTTTTGTCTTCTCAGGAAATTCTCAAGTCTGGCTTCCATTTGTGTTTGGTTTTAACAGAAACAAGATTTCATAATCTTCTCTGATAGTCAGGAAGGGCCAGGTTATGCTGTGGTAGTACCTTCTAAACCTCTGTTGGCCTAAAACGACAGAGATGTACTTCTTGTTTACACTATTTGTTTCTCACTGACCAGCAGAACACTATTCATCATGGTCACTCAGGACTGTGGACTTATAAAGCAGGCAACATATTGAGTATTGCTGGGCACTCTGCCAGAGGGCAAAAAATTTATGGAAACTCACCTCAGTAAGCAAGTGCCCCATCTCATAAGTAATATGTATCACTTCTTCTCAAAAGTCATTCAAACTCAAAATTTGCCCTGGCATAGTCACATGGTACAGCTGGAAGTGCCATCCTACCAGGTGCTTAGAAGGAAAAGAAATATGGGCTAATTGGTGCTAACAACTATCACATCATAACTCCAGAGCCCTGCCATGGATGCATCATCAGTCAGCTTCCCAGAATCTGCTGCTTTTTATAGATCTTTCTGATTTCATCCCATCTAGACTCACCATAATCTACTCAGTTATCTTTCCCCTGTTCCTTAGTGTTTAATATTCAGTTTTTGGCCCTTATAACCCATACTTTTTTGTGGCCCTTTATCATCTTTTTATTGGTCTCATGGTCCACACCTAGCCTTGTCTCCTCACATTTCTCAGAAAATACAGTTGCCATAGCTCATACCCAAGTAGAAGGTTTCACTGACAGTCCTCAGTCTATAGACAGCCTTCTCAAGGATGTGTCTGCTCCTGTTCTTGAATGGAAAGTCTCATGTTGAGAGTTACATGGGGCTACCCCTTCCTTAGATTCAATGTCATAGAAGTTACCCTTACAAGGAGCCATAAGCATGGTGGGGAGTATGGCTATGATGTCTAAGAGGGCTTGTAGTCACAAAACATCCAATAACTTATCACTACAGCCTCAGCCATCAGTGTCAGAGGAATCCAGGAGATTTAATATTGTGGAAACAAATAGCTTTCTTACTCTGAAGAATAGTTAAGAGCCAGTACATTTAATGGACTTACATGATTTTAAGATTTCTTTATTTTATGTGAAGTGGTATAATGTTAACATAAAGAATCCTGTACAAAGTTGAGAGTACCAGTGAACATAATGCAAAGAGGTATGGACAATAATAATAAAATTAAAGTAGAATTCTAAAAAGTATTCAAATAAAATGAATGTTAAAAAACAGAGGGAAAAAAGGGAAAATAAGTAATAAAATGGTAGATTTAAATCTAACCAATGCAAATTGAACAAACCTTTCAGAATCTCTAAAAGAAATAAAAAAGAGTTTTATTCAAGCAGAAGACAGGAAAGCTGCCCCCAAAACAGGAAAGAATGTACTTCAGAGAATGAACTGTTTTTACAGGGTTATGTAAAAGCTCAAAATATTATAGATTAGCATATAGGCAGAAACCACGAGTTTTATCATAAAGGAATGCAGGGAGCAAGGGCATTGATTGATATCTCAAGGACAAGATGATTTTTCTTTAGGTTACTCATTCACGAAGCAGATGTACTATACATGCATGGTGGCCATAAATCAGGCTTTTGGTTGGAACAAAGTTTATGTGCAGTCATGCTGATGTAAAGAAATCTAAAATGGCTTCCCTTGTATACTAGGCCTTTAGAGTTTTTCTCTCATCATAGTAATTACATTAAATGCTATGGACCAATGCTCTAGTTAAGAGCTAAGATGACCAGAACTGATTCCAAAGCAA
The DNA here is from genome assembly GCF_018345385.1 of Vulpes lagopus. Classification (NCBI taxonomy): domain Eukaryota; kingdom Metazoa; phylum Chordata; class Mammalia; order Carnivora; family Canidae; genus Vulpes; species Vulpes lagopus. The sequence continues at coordinate 24,414,242 of NC_054828.1, read as the reverse complement.
GATTCAAATATATTCAATTTATAAGAAATACAATGTAATTATGGAGATACAAATAAATTGAAAGTAGGTAAATGCAAAAAGATACACCAGCAAATAGTAAGCATAAGAATGCTGGTGTGGCTATATTAATATCAGTTAAAATAGATATTGCAAAGAGTGATCACTTTCTAACTCATATTGTGAAGCTAACTTTGCCCTAACACCCAAACCAGGCAAAGATAATGCAAAGAAAGAAAACTACAGATTAATATCTATCATGAATATAGATCAAATATACTTAAGCAAAATATTAGCAAATCAAATTCAGCAATATGTAACAAGAATAATAAATCATGACCACAAAACGTATATCCCAGAAATGCAAGTGTAATATCGGGAAGAAAAAAAAATCTATCGATATAATTCATACTGTAAATAGAATTAATGATTGTATCAATTAATGCAGAAAACCATTTGACAGAATTCAATGCCGATTTATGATAAGAAACTCCTAGCGAGGTGAAGAGTAAGTAACTTCTTCAACAAAGCATATTTATGAAAAACCAGAGCTAACATCATACTTAAAGGTATCACTCTCAACACTTCTATTTATTAGGCAAGAAACAAAAAAGCATCAAGACAAAATCCCTAAAGAAATAGTATGTCTGTCTCTATTTATGGAAGATATGCTGGTTTATGTAGAAAATCCTCAAGACAAAACAGCTACTAGAATTAAAAAAGTAAATTTAACAAGGTCACAGGACATAGGGCTAATGCACAAAAATCCGCAGTACTTTAATATAGTAGTGACAAATTACTTTAAATACTAACAGCAAGGGGAAATTTCAAAATTCTATTTAAAAGTACTGTCAAATAAGTAAATAAATAAATATTTTTTAAAATACTGTCAAAATGAAAATTCTTAGAAGTTCAACAAAGATGTGCAAAAACTTTTCACTGAATATGTAGGTCGTTGCTGACATGAATTAGAAGACCTAAATAATATTATATTTGTTAATGAAAAATTGCATATTATTGAAGAGGACAGCTTTCTCTTAATTGATCTGTAGATTCAATAAAATCTCAATCAAAATCCTAGAATGTTTTTGTAGAAATCGATGAGCTAATCTTAAAATCTGATTGGAAGTTCAAATGACATTAAATAGACAAAGCAATTTTTAAAAAGAAGAAAGAAGACCTATTTGAAGACTTATTATAATGCCACAATAATAAGCAATAACATCACAATATCGATCAAACAATACATACAACATCATCAAGGAAAAATAGAGAGGCCAGAAATAGACTTACATATTTTCAGTCAGACTTATAAGTCTCCTGAAAGAAAAAAATCTTCATGACCTTGGCATAGGAAAAGACAGAAAAAAACACAAACAACAGAAGGAAAAAGGTAGTAAGTTGGATTTTATCAAAAGAAAAAATGTTGCTCTTTGAAATACACAAATAAAGAAAAATATAAACCACTGGATGGGAGAAAATGCTTGCTACTCCTATATTTCAGAAAAGACTTACACCCAGGATAAAGAATTTTGTAACTCAATAATAAGAATATAAATAACTCAAAAATGAGTAAAAGATTTGAAAAGATATATCATAAAACATGACATACAAGTGGCCAATAAGCACATGAAAATTTGTTCAACATCTTTTGGAATTAGGAAAGTGAAAATTAAAATCACAATGAAATATCACTACACAGCCATTAGAGTGGTTAGAGTTAAAAAGACTGACAGTATAAAGTGTCGACAGGGATATAGAACAACTGCAAATCTCATAAATTTCTGGTGGAAATGGAAATTATCCAGTGACTGAAAGACAGTTTGGCAGTGGCTATAGGCTAAATGTTCATGACCCCCCAAATTCATATGTTGAAACCTAATTCCCAATTTTATAGTATTGGGAGAGGGGGCCTTTGGAAAGTGATAAGATCCTGAGAGTAGGGTCCTCATGAATAGAGTTTGTGCCCTTGTAAAAGAGACCCCAGAGAGCTTACTTGCCCTTTCTACCATGTGAGGACACAGTGAGGAAAGAGCTATGTAAGTACCAGGAAGTGGGCTCTTACCAGACACCAGGACCTTGATCTTGGACTCACCAACTTCTAGAACTATGAGAAATAAATTTCTGTTGTTTATAAGCCACCCAGTCTATGACATTTCAGAGAATAGCATCCCATGTGGACTAAGACAGCAGTTTCTTAAAATTGTGACTTGTATGTACCATACTACCTAGTCATTCCACTCCCCGGTATATATCCAAGAGGAGTGAAAACATAGGCCTACACAAAAGACTTGTATGTAAGTGTTCACAGTAGCAATATTCTGATAGTAGAGCCTGGGTGGTGGGGGAAGCAGGGAACACCTGTCCTTCAACAGGTGAATGGATGAACAAAATGTGTCGTGACCATATAATGGAATATTTCTTGGTATTAAAAAGGAATGAGCCACTGATACTGGTACAACATGGGTAACTCCCCAGAACATTATGCTGAGTTAAAGAACCCGAACACACAAGAGTCCATACTTTATTACTCGATTTATATCAAACACAGATTAATCTAGGGATGCCTAGGTGACTCAGTCTATTAAGTGTCTCAGTCGATTTTGGCTCAGGTTATGATCTCAGGGTCATGAGATGGAGGCCCATCAGGCTCTGCACTGGGCGTAGAACCTGCTTAAGTTTCTCTCTCCCTTCCCCTTTGCCCTTCCCACCCATCTGCCACCCCCCCCTCTAATAAACAAAAAACAAATTAATCTACAGTGGTAATAACAGGTCAGTGGTTTCCAGGGGCCATGGTTAGAGGGAGGGATGGGCTTTAAAAGAATAATAAGGAATCTTTCTGGGTTCATGGAATTGTCTGGATCTTGAGCATGATAGTGATTTTATAGATATATACAATGGTCAGAATTCATTCATTTTTAGATGCAACTTATCAGATGTTAATTATCAATAAATTTGACAAAGAAAAAAATATCAGCACATTTAAAATCAACCCTCCACCTCTTCTAAGCCTTGGTCAGTGGGTTGGTGTCTTTAGCCATTATTTTGTATATTGAAAGGGTCTTGCAAACTTTTGCAGTAGTTTCTGTCATGATATTGGGAGGTTTCATGAAGTTCTTAAGGATCACATACAAGTACCATTTCCTGAGCCACATTCTCTGAACTGTTTTGCTTTACAACACCATTTGTGACAACAAACGTGTGGGTGTGTTTCCCTATATCAGCCAATTCTCCAACTCTCCAGACCCCAACTTGGTGTTCTACAATTTAATTCAATTCTGACACTAATTCTGAATTTACACGGACCCCATAGATTAAGGGCTCAGTCCCATTAGACTGCCCTTACTTCAGACATCAGTTGCAAGTCTGGGCCACCCATACTTCTGACTGACTGGCTGTAAAATTGGGGGTCCCACAACCATCCTCTCAGGTTTGATAACTTGCTAGAATAGCTCACAGAACTCAGGAAAGAAGTTTACCTTTGGTTACCAGTTAATTATAATGGATGCAATTCAGGAGGAGCCAAATGAAAGAGAAGCACAGGGCAAGGTATGAGAGAAAGGGTGCAGAGCTTCCATGTGCTCTCCAGGCATGCCACCCTCCTGGTACCAATCTGGATGCTTTCTGACCCTGATAGTTTAGAGTTTTTTTGGAGGTTCCATTTCATAGGCATGACTGATTAAATCATTGGCTGTTGGTTATCGAACTCAATCTCTACCCCCTCTTCTCTCCCTGCAGGTCATAGGGTAGGGATGAAAGTTGCAACCCTCTAATCACTTGGTTGTTTCTTTTGGCAACAGCCTACCTCCAGAAGCTCTCTGGGACCTAGGCAAGAATTATCTCATTAGCATAAACTCAGCTGTGGTTGAAAATTGTCCATTACAAATAACAAAGGATGTTCCTCTCAGGAAATGGCAAAGTTTTTAGGAACTCTGTGCAAGGTACTGGGGACAAAGACAATATATATATATATATATATATATATATATATATATATATATATACTTCTTATTATATCCCAATATTGCACTTCCACCCTGACTGAAGAGGGTAAATCTAATCTTGTTTCCATGAAAGCCAGGGACATGTTTGAGATTTAGCACTGGCTGAGATTTCTCCTCCAAAATGTGAAAAATATACACATGATTGTGATTGAAATGAATCCAAAGAAAACCTTTTACAACTGTAATGACATCCAGAGCCATGTAATTTGAAAGATAAGAATTGTTTTTCATGTAGTCATATGGATTGTGTCTGTAAATGTAGTCTTCTTAAATTATATGTGCTACTTTAGCTTCTCAAACTACCATGGCATCTTTCTGGCAGGGCTTACTGGTGTCCAGAGACAGGCCTGGCCCAGCTGACTTTCCCAGGCCCTTGGAACAGACTGGGTAGCTACTTATAACCCAGAGAGCGATGCAGAGGAGTTTTCGTTTGTGGCAACAACATGCAAATCTTTGAGTCTTAATTATATTCCCTGTGTTTCCTCTGGATTTGAGAGTCAAATAAGCTCCCAGGTCCCACTAACACTCAGTCAGAACCTACCTTTGGGGGGCCTTGTGGAATGTCTGGCTCCTTATCTTGGCTTCCTTATCTTGTGCTCCTTGGAATATGAGCACATCTGTAAAGATTCTGCAGGGCTTCTAGGACGTTCAATGTCGGGCAGAAAGTAACATGGGACTAAATAAACTCACTGAGTTGGGATAAGACCCCTCAGCCAAGATTTTTCTCAGAACCTGGCCTTACTTTGCTTAAATAGAAGAGACCAATATTATAACAGTTTTATAAAATATGCTTGGTACCCAATGGACAGATCGATAGATATTCCAGGTCAGCCAATGTACCAGACATTCAAAGGGCGGTGAGATGCATAAACAATGTATCAGGGGGAAACTCCTGTGAGACAAGATGGGGAGGGAGCTCGGATAAGTAGGGAGCCTCAGACCACCAAGCAGGGTGACTGCAGGTGAGGGAGAGGGAGCTGACAGGATGGATGGGACTGGCTGACCACATTTCTGAGAGAGTTTATCAAGCCAAGCGGAGTCTTCAGGCTAAGAACACCCATCAGAGGAATCCTGCACCTTCCGAGATGGGGCCTGCCTTCGTGCCCTGCCACACCAGGTGCTTGGCTGAGGACAGTGATGGGAATCCAGGTGCAGCAGCTGGCTGCTCAGATTCATTCCCTGCAGTCAGAGACCCAAGGCCTGACTGCCACAGATGGAGGGGTAGATGATAGATGCCATGCAGATAGATAGATGATAGATGGATGATGGATGGATAGATAGGTGATAGATAGGCAAACAGACAAGCAGAATTAGAAAGGATATATATTATATATATGTTTATATAATATTTACATATTTACATATGTATTTATAAATGTACATACATATACGTTTACATATATAGTATCTATAATATTCGGAGTGGCTTTCTCTGGGAGGGACTAGGAGACAATTGTGGGGATTCTCCTTTGTACTTCTATATTTTCTAAAATTTCTGTGGATCAGCGTGTGTATTCTTAATCAAATCTGGTGTGAAATTTCAGCAAGTCTCTCCCCCTCTCTTTTGAAGGCAATCCCTTTCCCAATTGCACAAACCTACAGTGCTCCTGGTGGGTCTGTGAGTATGCATGTCCTTGCTTGAGCCAATTTGCACCAAGCTTTTTGCTTCTTTTTCTTTTTTAATATTTATTTTTTAGAAGTTTTAAAAAATGTATTCATTAGAGAGAGAGAGCAAGCATGAGTGGGGAGTGGTGCAGAGGGAGAGGGAGAACAGATTCCCCACAGAGTGGGAAGTCCCATGTGGGGCTCAATCCCAGGACCCTGAGATCATGACCTGAGTTGAAATCAAGAGTTGGCTGCTTAACCGACGGAGCCCCCAGGCACCTCTTATTGCTTCTTCTTATTTATCTTCTTCAGCTTCTTCTCCCAGAAGATGCACTAGAAACATCTCTTTGGGGGAGGAAATGAACCTGTTTATAATCTTCTGTCCATATCCCCTTATCTAACCAAACTTATTGGTTACTGGCTACTAATCACATTAAAAAGCGGGAACTAACCCAGACACTGAAAACATGTGTCCTAGGGTCTCTAAAGAAATAAAATGGATCCATTCTGAGGACAAGCCACAGATTAGGGCTTTATGAAATTTAAAATGAAATTGTAGCCTGAGGGAGGTAGAACAAAAATCAGTCTATAATACAAGTCTATTTATTCATTGTAAGGTCATTTGAGTTATAGAAGCTGTACTGGATTGTAGAGTGTTTCCCCAAAACTCATGTCGACCTAGAACCTTAGGATGAGATAGGCAATGTCAAGACACGGAGAAGGGGACACACAGGGAAGGCCATATGTAGACAACAGTGGTGAGTCCGCAAGTCAAGGAATACCAAGGCTTGCCAACAACCACTAGAAACCAAGAAGAAGCAGAGAAGTGTCCTCTCCTAGAGCCTTCAAAAGGCACTGACAACGCTTTGATTGCAGACTTCTAGTTGCCAGGACAGTGAGAGAGAATAAATTTCTGTTGACTTAAGCCATCCAAGTTTGGGGTATTTTGTTATAGCCACTCTAGGCTTATATGGAGGGCAATGTGACAAAGCCACACTGGGGAGGAGAGGTGCCTGTGGATTGGGGACCTGGGAGCAGAAGGGCCACTAGACACCCTCTCATGTCCCCTCTCCCCCTTCAACTAAGTCCATTAGTGATAAAGCATCCTATGTGAGGATTGGTGACCACTGAGCTATTCTGAGGACTGACCTCTCTGCCAACTCACATTCCAAAACCAAAAGCCATTTTGTACTGGATAAGATTTTTTTCTCAAAATTCTCCTTACTAAAGGTCTTATCATTCCCAAAGCTAGAGGGTGTAGAGACTGAAATTTCCATTTAAAGGTAAGTGCTCACAGCTGCGAGGGCCATGCAGGAACAGGAAACCACACAACACATTGTCATTTCCGTAACATCAGGGCAATATAAAAGAGTCCTAAAAAGGTCCAAAAGGATCTTTGAGGGAAAATTAAATGGAACAAAATTGGAGGCTGTAAAATGGTATACTGTGAATGCATGAAAATTCCTCATACACAGAGATAGCATCGTATTTTAAGACCCATTATTAGGAAAACCCCAAAACAACAAATGACTTTCAACTTTTAACTAACAAATTCCCAGAAAAACAGAAACACTTGTGTGGGTTTTTTTTCCCCCCATGTATTGTTATCTTTTGAATTGAATTTTTTCTGTTTAACTTTTCTTCTTCGTAGGTTAGTAAATGAAGACTACCTGTGAAAAATCGCCACTCTTGCAATATCTTTATAGCAAAACCCTAATATCCTTTTGTTTGTTTGTTTTGAGAGAGAGAGAAAGAGCACATGTGTGCAATGGCAGGAGAGAGGCAGAGGGAGCAGAGGAGAGAGAGAAACTAAAGCAAGCCCCACACCCAGTGTGGAGGCTGACACAGCTCCTAAATTGGGGCTGGATCTTATGACCTTGAGATCATGACCTGAATCCAAATCAAGAGTTGGTTGCTTACACCACTGAGCCACTCAGGAGCCCCAAAACCCTATCCTAAAGAAGGTGGTATACAAGTCTGTGATTCAGAAAGGAAATTCAGGTCCAGATGTTCTGTAGGGAAAAGTAGGGCCAAAGTAGAGCATTTTCCCAATGAGCAGCTCTATTTGGCACCCAGGAATCCAAACCAGTGTAAGAAAGAATAGAATGGATTTCCAAGAGAAGGAAGCAGGGAGAAAGATCTGAAATATCAGTGTAAGAAAGAAGTTCTCTCCACTTGATTGGAGTGCACCCTGCTTTGTGTGGGAGGGGGGCCAGCACCCAGAGAATGGTATTTAAGTGTTGGTTGCAGTGTAAGCAAGTTCTGTGGTGTTCTGTGGAGTGCCCATAGTTATAGCAGTAACCGGCTAATTATGTAAAACTTGAAAGAAGGAATTATTTAAATTCTTCTTGGGAAAAACGAACACCAATTCATCATTCAGAGATGTAGTACAAGGGTACATTTTGTAGACTCTCAGGGAAAGACATGACGTGGGCATAAGGACCCATCCTGCTCCAGGTGTCACTGGCTCCTGCCCCAGCCCCTACCTCCTATCTCCAGAAAAATGACTTATGTATAAAAGTAGGAGAAATTACATGTTAACAACTGGACTCGAGAAGAATTCTGTCTACACTCCACAAACTTTTAAATAACTCTGCTGAAAAAGCTTTCAGATATACCAACTGCAATTTAAAACCTGTTGCAGGGACACCTGGGTGACTCAGTCAGTTAAGCGTCTGCCTTTGGCTCGGGTCATGATCCCCAGGTCCCGGGATTGAGCCCCAAGTCAGGCTTCCTGCTCATAGGGGAGTCTACTTCTCTCTCTCTCTCTCTCTTTATGTCTCTCTCACTACTTGTTCTCTTTCTCTCAAATAAATAAATATAATTTAAAAAAAAATGTTGCAAATCCCATATTTCCTTCCTTTTCTTCCTTTCTCCTCCCAGCTTTATTGAGATATAATTGACATATGCCTTGTGTAAAGCTGGATAAGATTTTTGATTTCCACACAGAAATCAGTAGCAAAGCGTGTTCACAGTTGACATCGTCGCTCTTGGGCATCCATGAACAGAGATACGCATTGCCACAGACCAGCTGCTTGTTCTGTTTCTGCTACTGCAGAACAAACTCAAACAAATGTGAGGCACTCCTTAGAAAAAAAAATGCAAATGAGTTGAAGTGGGACTTTGCTTGAAATGCACCTTGATAGTTTATGATTGTGAACATAACAAGAAGCCAGCCTAGGCCCCTTTGCTGGCCATCTCTGTCAGAAAACAACAAACTTTTATCATAAAGGTTATGTCATGGGGCGTCAGCAGAGGTCCTGCATAGAGCAGACCTGGAGGGTCCAGGACTGGGAAAAGAGCTGGGGAAGATCAAAGACCGTGGTCAAGGGGTCAGCATGTACACAAAGAAGTTCTGGTCAGCCCTGTGGGCGAAGCCAAGGCCGGTCTCCAAACACTGTCAGGGTGCGCTGAGGCACACAGGTGACACTAAATGTCTCAGCAAGGGTAGATAAATTGGGGATAGAGAAATGAGAGTCATGCAAGAGGCTTGGGCCTGGGCAAGTCCTGCAGGTCACAAAGCATAGGATTGTTCCAGGGGTAAGGCAAGAGCAGAATGCAAATCGGGGAAATGAATGGGATATAGACCTGACTATTCTGGAGGCTCAGTCCACTCCTGTGGTCCCACACACAGCAGATAATTGACTCTCTTCCCTTGAGTTTTAGCTTCTGCTCCTGCTCTTGATATTCTCCCTCCATTTTTCCAGATATAGCAAACAAAGGCCAATGGATATGTGCTGTGGTTTATCAGGACTCTTCAGGGCCGGACAGCCTCAAAGGTCTTCATTTTCCACAGAGATCTTACTTTACCTGTCTTGTGTGTCTCATTAACTGTGTGGCTGCTGCCAGTTTTCAGGAGCTCAGTCTCAGTTCTGGGTTGTCAAGTACATGAAGTAGTGATCCCTAGATCACTGGAATTTCTTTTTTTTTTTTTTTTAAGATTTTATTTGTTTATTTATTTGAGAGAGAGAGAGAGGGGGAGAGAGAAAGCAGAAGCGGGGTGGGGCAGAGCAGATGGAGAAGGACAAGCACACTCCATGCTGAATGCAGAGCCCAACTTGATCCTACCACCCTGAGATCATGACTGGAGCCGAAATCAAGAGTCAGAGGCTTAACTAACTGAGCCACCCAGATGCCCCCACTATGATTTCTTATACATGTTGACATGAACAGAGAAATAGCAGGAAAGTTGAAGTGTGTGTCAGGGGGGCTCAAGTGGTTTGGGGGATTTAATGAGATGACAAGCATGCAAAAAGTAGCAGGAGAGAGAAAGCACACAGTAGGTCAAACGGAAATTTTAACATCAAAATGATTGACTGTAACAAAGGCCTAGCTACAAGGTATGAGAACTCTTCCTGGAACCCTAAGGCTGAGGGACATTGCTCCCCTCAGAGGACAAAGTTGGAAGGGGTTCAGACCTCGCTGGAGGTGTGGATGGACCACGAGGCAGCAGAGGAACTGGCTGGTTTAGCCAGGGGAGCTGGTATGGAGCTGCTGGGTGTGCAACAGGCCACCCTCCAGAGGGCAGGCAGGGAGCAGGCATCAGGAGCAGCGACACCGGGCGTGCAGTGGGAGCCTGGGCTGGGGAAGGGCACAGAGCCTTCAGAGGAGCAGGCTGTGTGGACAGGGCACAGGAGAGGGTTTACACAAGAGGGCTGCTCAGAGGGACCCCGGATGACAGTTGTCCTGCATGAGGGCTTTGCCTGGGCTTCTTTTCTTCATGGCAAGAGGTCCAGGGACAGGTTATCTCCAGCTGAAGCTGTAGGGTTATGGAGGAACCTCCTCCAAGTCCTAGGGCCCTGGCAGGACCTAACGGAAGTCCTCCCCATCACCTGACTGACTCTTGCCCCTCCCACTGGAAGTTGCCAGAAAGCCCCTTTCTCCCACACTGTCTTTCCAGCGCCCTCTGCTGACAGAGCTGTAACTTGCTGCTCCCTTGAAGGGAAAAATCCTGCTGAAGGAATTGCATTGTTTATTATAGGGCCCATATTGCAAGGTGCATTCGGAGCTGGGAGGAAGTAAGTTGATAACCGACACAGAAGCTTCGCAAAGAGAGTGGCACAGAGTGGGTGCTCAGTGATTGAAAGTGTTAGACTCTTACCCAAGGTAAATGGATAAAATTACATAAGTTGGAATACATTTAAAAGTTAGGTATTAGCCATGCTAATACTCATGGTCACCGTTTTATGCACTGTTTTATGCTAATACTTATGCAAGTCACTGTTGTGCATTCTTCAACTAGACACAAGTTAAGAATCTCTGTGTTAAATATTTCTCAATTCTAATTCATGTTTCTTTTCTCTCATTTTCTTTTTGTCTAGGTCTTATACAATATATTAATTGCCTTCACAAAGATGCATAAATTTGAAGACATAGAACCTGTGGACATTTTGGCTGGATGTGCTCGATTCATTATTGTAGGGGTTGGGGGAGTATTTTTCGGCGTCATCTTTGGGTTCATTTCTGCGTTTATCACCCGTTTCACTCAGAATATTTCTGCCATCGAACCACTCATCGTCTTCATGTTCAGCTACCTGTCTTACTTAGCTGCCGAGACTCTTTACCTCTCTGGCATCCTGGCGTGAGTACAAACCAAGGACCTACTCTCACAGCAATGAGAGAATGCAGGACCACACCGTGTGGACTAGCATTTGCAAAAGGCAGAACTTCTGACACTAAGCCACAAAGGTGTTGCTGGATTTGGGTTTTTTTAAACTTTTGTAGAATCCAATTCGGGTCCTTTAGCCAAAGGAATGCTTTCCCCAGTGTTTGTATTTGCTCCTCGCCTGAATGGCCAGAGCAATTACAAGGTCAATTTAAAAGGCTCAGAAGAGGGATCCCTGGGTGGTGCAGCGGTTTGGCGCCTGCCTTTGGCCCAGGGCGCGATCCTGGAGACCCGGGATCGAATCCCACATCGGGCTCCCGGTGCATGGAGCCTGCTTCTCCCTCTGCCTGTGTCTCTGACACTCTCTCTCTCTCTCTGTGACTATCATTAAATAAAAAAAAGAAAAAAAATTAAAAAAAAAAAAAAGGCTCAGAAGAGCTGATGCAGAGAACAACTAGAAGTTCAAGGTTAAAGTCTCATTTCAATAGTTTTTTTTTTCCTTGAAAAATTCATTATTTTAAAGGTAAAGGACACATGCCATTCCTGAGCTCAGCCTTCTCCTATTTCCCTTAAATCACAACACAGCTCCAGGACTTATCAGTGTGGAATGGAACTAGGTAGATGGGATAAGACCAGAAGCCCCCATTTTTTTTCCTAATGAAAATATTTGTAAGTGTTTATCCTTCCATAGATCTTGGAATGAGACTTCTTAACTTGGTTTGCTGTATCTGGTCATGTTGTTTTCTCTATGGCATTATCCTCACACCCAGCTACTTAGGCAGAAATATTTAATTTTATTGTATATAAATACCTATTTTAATTAAATATAATAGTATAAAATCTAAAAACTCATTATTGTCCTACCTTAAAAGTGATCAAAATTAGACAAGGCAAAATTTTTTCTCTTCCCCTGTCCCCGACTGCCACCCTCACACTCTCCCCTCTCACCAGACTTGCTAGTGATTCTGGAACAAAAATATTTTATTTTATTTTTTAAAAATATTTGATTTATCTATTCATGAAATACTGAGAGAGAAGCAGAGACATGGGCAGAGGGAGAAGCAGGCTCCCCATCGGGCGCCTGATGCGGGACTCCATCTCAGGACCCCGGGATGACCTCACAACATGAGCCAAAGGCAGACATTCAACCACTGAGCCACCCAGGTGCCCCTAGAACAAAAACATTTTAAATGAAAAATTTCTCATTAAATTTTTAATGAAAAGAGAAAGGGAAAAGAGAAAGAAAGAAAATCTGTGGGGAAAAAGAAAGGGGAGAAGACATTCTCTCTGAATAAAAACAGGATGTGTGTATCTGTGGCATTGCCAGAAGGAAGGTTTTCACGGAGGGGCAAAGTCTTGGGACTTAATCTGAGACCCTGTTCCTTCTGCAGGATCACGGCCTGTGCAGTAACAATGAAAAAGTATGTAGAGGAAAATGTGTCCCAGACATCCTACACAACCATCAAGTACTTCATGAAGATGCTGAGCAGCGTCAGCGAGACCCTGATCTTCATCTTCATGGGCGTGTCCACCATTGGGAAGAACCACGAGTGGAACTGGGCCTTCATCTGCTTCACACTGGCCTTCTGCCAAATCTGGAGAGCCATTAGTAAGAGACAGCAGGACCCAATGAGGCTTCTGCTTGCTGCCTTTTTTTTTTTTTTTTCTTATCCCTTTCTGCAATGTAATAGCCTAAGCAGTGAGCTGACACTAACTGGTTTTACTGGTTAGGGGAGGATAGGCACCTTGTAGGGACTAGGAATGTTGTCTGTGTGCTCCCCCAATCATTTCGGAGTACTTAGAGGCTGATAAGCTTGTGCACCGAAGCAAGACTGGAGCAAGGAATTTGTTTTTCTTTTTGATTTGAAGAGCAAACTTTCACATCTGCACATTTAAATATAACTCAGTAAATTTATCCCTTGCTCTTCACTTCTTTGTCAATTTTTACCCTCTTGCACCTTAAATCAGATACAGATTATACACTGTGAGCATTTACACTTTTATTATAGGAAAAGTGAGATCTCACCAAGTGTATTCTGTGTAAGGCAGGTACTGTTAGAAAACATTCCCTTAAGGCACACAGGTGGTTTTAGTTGAGGGTTGAGTTTGATGTTGAAACAACCAAGGACCAGAAAGTAAATCTTTATTTTTAAAAAGTGCTTGTCGTTAATTAGTAAAAGCAACTCTATCATGTAACTGACATCACCCCCATAAAACATGCCTAATTTAAAAATTAAAAAAAGTGTCTTGACTAATGGCTGCTTATTTATCTTGTACATTTATGTTTCCAGGGCCAGCGAGAACATTCAGTACTGAACTACATTGTATGTGCTGCCTTTTGATTAGAAGCAGTTTTATTTTAAAATGATTTTGACCAGGGTTTGAAGCATTTGCTGAATTGACTTTGATCCATATTTTCAAACCAATTACAATTAAAGAGAAATTGGAGGAACGACAGGGAACTTACCTTGAACATATCAACTCTAAATTATTTAGGGTGGGTTTTAGAATCTAGGAAAGAATAATAAGAATGCAAAAAAATATTAAAATATTTATAAAACTAAGTCTGAATATATGTCCCTGTTAGGTTTCCTGGGGAGAAAAGAATGAAGGAAACTGCGCTATTTAATTATATAGATTTATCATTTCAAAGCAAATCTTGGCACTGCTACTAACTAGCTATACTCAAAATCTTCTTCCTCAACCACAAAATGGGAGGTGTGAACAAATTTCTTAGGTTCCCTTCAGTTCCAGTACTCTCTAATGTTGAGAGAAGTAACATTACTGAGCTTCAGTCCAGCCAACAGGAATATAAACCATCTAAAAGAGGATTAATATTGTGGATACCTCAACATTGTTGGCCCTTGGTGACAATCCATTCCAAGTCCTTCATATTCTAGCTGATGAGAGAGTCACTAAGAGAATGACTGACTAGGTCATGTCACAGTGAGGGACAGAGCCAGCTGTCAGGCTCCAATTCTCTCTCCCAGCCTCTTTTCATCCCGAGTCTGACTCATTGTGGCTAGTAGTAGTTCACACTCATGAAGCCTTATAATGTCATTCCCCTGCTTTCTGTTAGATATAGATATTAAATTTATGTAAATGTTCCATCTACCTTCTGAGGTAAATACCTCCTTCAGAGAGACTGAGCACAAAGATTAGAACCTTAGCCAAGATCACATGACAGTAGGTGGAGGAGTCAGAACAAACAAAAGAAAATGAAAAAGAAATTTTTTTAATATTTTATTTATTCATGAGAGTCACAGAGAAGCAGAGACATAGGCAGAAGAAAAAGCAGGCTCCCCACAGGGAGCCCAATGTGGGACTCAATCCCAGAACCCTGGGATCATGACCTGACCCAAAGGCAGATGCTCAACCACTGAGCGACCCAAGTGTCCCAAGAAAATGAAAATTTTTAAATGTTACAGTCTCTCACACTATGCATGTGCCTGTCATCAAAGATTGCTTGCTGTTAAGTCTGTGTGATTAGAAGTCACACGTGGTTACTGAGAGCTTTATTCTGCAGTAAAACCTCCTCTTTAGTCAAAGCGTTAGTGAAGGGACCTTACCCACCAGGAAGCACTGCGTTGGTGGTAAGCTAGGTTATGTGGGCCTCTCAGGGATGGAAAATCAGTGTGGTAGAAAGCACCTCTGTGTTTTAAACAATCTCTGCCACCATTCACCTTCCACTTACTGGAGTAAGAGCCTCCCCCGACTTTGAAACCTTGCCAGCTTTCTTGTTTGCATTGAACCTCAAGAAGAACCAAACCAACCACAAAAGTTTTGCTTACCCAGCACAGACCACAATCACTAAGAGACTCCTCTTCTGTTTAAAATTATATACCTCCTTTGGTTACTCATTGAGAACATGACAAAAACGTTTCTATCCCCCAAGTAATACCCTTGCTTTACCTAGTTTTACAAGGCAGGGCAAAAATTATGAGTATTGATTAGAATATATATGCCATTTCTTATATCAAAAAATATCAAGATTTTACTATTTATTACTTTTATTATACACACACACACACACACACACACACACACACAAGCTAGGAAGCTAACAACCTGAAGCACTACTATTCACAACTACTGAAGAAGTGAAGTTTTATAAGATGTTCTGTTTGGGATGGACAATAGTGGGTGTGATGAAATTAGATTGCATTGTTCTGTGGGCACATGCACACAACTTGGGTTCACTATCACTGTGTATCCACTCATTTATGACTCTCTGCTCTAATATATATTTCTCCCTTTCTAGGCGTCTTTGCTCTCTTCTATGTCAGTAACCAGTTCCGGACTTTCCCCTTCTCCATCAAGGACCAGTGCATAATTTTCTACAGCGGTGTCAGAGGAGCTGGAAGTTTTTCACTTGCATTTTTGCTTCCTCTGTCTCTTTTTCCTAGGAAGAAAATGTTTGTCACTGCTACTCTAGTAGTTATATATTTTACTGTATTTATTCAGGTTAGTAGATTTCTTCCATATTTGAAATAAATAGATTCTTTCAAGGTGATGTATTAAATTAGCATAGTACCAAAAAAGTGATTCTTTATCTAATATGTCAACATATGTGCAATACTCAAATTGAATTCCCAAATATTTCTAGATCATGTTTGTGTTCATCCTTTAACCTCTAAAATATGTTGCCTTTTAATCAATAAAGCGTATTGATCAAAATATCCCTGGATAGCAGGGGAATGATACTCTGTTGTGTTTTACTGAAAACACGTTTCCAATTAGTACTGGATAGCATAAGTTTTTATTTTAGCTGGAATTTCTTCTCAGCAAACTAATGAGAGTTTATTTTAAGGGATGACACAAAATTCCTGTTTTAAAGCAATGCCCATTTCACTATACAATTTAAAAGAATGAAATAAGAACTAAAGTAAACACTAGAGCATTTATTTAGAAGCTAGTACAAAACAAAGATATGAAAATCGCAAGCTCTAATAGTTTTCCTAATAGAGTTGCTCTCTATATAATGACAATCATCACTACAACAAAACTCTTTCTCATTTGTGGTCTAGGGAATTACAATTGGCCCCCTAGTCAGGTACCTGGATGTTAAAAAGACAAATAAAAAAGAATCCATCAACGAAGAACTTCATATTCGTGTAAGTTATCTCTGTCATAATTAATAAGTTAATACGATGTTCTCTATTTATCATTGATAGGAATAATCTAGAGCTTTGATGAGATGTTGTGTACATGGCATTAAAGGTAGCCTCTTTCCTCACCAGCTACATCAAGAGTGACTGTACTAGTTTCTGATTGCTACTGTAGGAAATTACCACAAATTTAGTGGCTTAAAAAAACACAAAGTTAAAAAAAAAACCCCAGAAAGTTATTATCTTATAGTTCTGGAAGTCAGAAGTTCAAAATGAGTCTCACTGGATTAAAATCAAGATATTATTGGACTGCATGTCGTTCTGGAGTTTTTAGGGAAGACTCTGCTTTCTTGCCTTTTCCAGCTTCTAGAAGCCTCTTGAATTACTTGGCTTGTGGACCTCTCCCATCTTCAAAGCTAGCAATGGCCACTCAGGTCTTTCTCATGCTACATCACTCTGATACTGACTTTTCTTTCCTCTTCTTCCATATCAAAGACCTTTATGATTATATTAGCCCCCTGTGGCTAATTTAGAATATTCTCTCTATCTTAATGTTATCAACCCTAAGTCCAACTACTATCTTAATTTTCCTCTGCATATAAACCAACATATTCACAGGTTCTGGGGATTGAAATGTGGACATCTTTGAGAACCATTATTTTGTCTATTACAGTCTGCTCTCTGCCCTTCAAAGATCCATATCTATTCCACATGCAAAATACATTAACTCTATCCTGACATTCCTAAAGTCTCAATCCATTACAGTGTCAATTCAAAGACCAAAATCCCATCACAATTTTATCAGCTCAAAAGTCCCAAATCTCATCATCTCAATCATCTAAATCAGGGATGATTGAACCTCTGATATTATCCATCCTGAAGCACAGCTCCTTTCTAATGCTGAACCTGTGGAATTCAAGAAAAAAGTTATCTGCTCCCAAAATACACTGGTAGGGTAGTCATAGGATAATGGCTATAGATATTCCCTTTCAAAAAAGAGGGAAATAGAAGGGGAAAAAAATCATTTCCAAGTATACCTGGAAAAACGATTTGGTTTCAAGGCCTGGGAACAGACTCTGTTCCACCAGATTGGAACTCCAATCTGGGTTCCACCCTCTGGGTTCTCAACTCCACCCTCTGAGTCATCCTTCCTTTTTCATGAAAGATAGCCTGTGTTTTCAGCTCATTCCTTTAATCAGCCTATTCCTTGCCTACAGAGCTTTGGATTCACCCCCCCCCCCCCCCACACACACACACATACAACTCCCTACCTCCCGCTTACATTTTATCTTTTCTTCTTGTCTTTTGGTCCAAGCTGCCAGTGTTTCTGTCAGGCTCAACAGGAAAGCAGAACTGGAACAAGATATATATTAAGAATTTTATTGTAAAGAATTGGCTTACCTACTGTAGGGGCTGATTAGGCAAGTCCAGAATCTATATGGCAGCCCTTTAGGAAGGGTAGACCAGAACTCTCAAGCATGAGCCACAGCTACTGTGCTTGACTAGCATTTTCTTCTTCATTAAGGAGGCATCAGTTCTACTCTTCAGGCCTTTAAATTGATCAAAGTGGGCCCACCCAGATTATCTAGGATAATCTCCCTCACTTCAAGACAACCGATTATGGACTTTAGTCATATCTGCTAAATACCTTCAGAGCAACATCTAGATTAGTGTTAATAATACACAGAGACTAGCTTTGCCTAGATGACACCTCAAAAGATGCAGAGTGACTAACGCTCTGAATTGCCCTATTTGCTTTTGAAATCATTGCTCCAAAAGAACACGAGATCCTCTGCTCTTTCTGAACTTTTCATTAGGAAGGGGTAAAAACTTCTACTACTTGCAGATATAACCTAGAGCAGTTTTCAGTGATAACATTCAACTGACAAAGATGAAAATGAAGTTGAGCATGGTTTCAGGTTTCTTTCAAGTTCAGCACAATATTAGAGAGATGCCATTTTGTATGGCTCCAGGGAATAAAAATGAGAGAGAATACCCAGAAGACAGAGGGAAAGAATGCTTTCAGCTCAGTTAATGAAGAGCATTATGGCAATTGTTTTTCTTATGGCACATCCAAAGATGAAATGGATATGTACAAACAATGACTGGGGACACTTGGTATAGCTGCTGTACAGGAGATTAAGGCTGGGAGGGGATGTATGATTGACCCAGATAATTTTTAGGTTTCTTTTATCACTGTAAATTCATGATTCTAATGTTGGAGAAACTGATGAAGTCTTTCAAAATCAGCCCTGAATTATATGACCAAAGTCATCCAAAACCAAACCAAAAATTTTCAAGGCCATTTGGAAATATTCAACAGATGGGAGTAGGGAATGAGTTTTCAAATAAGAACTGCTTTAACCTGATTGAAGATTTTTGCTTCTATCTTTATACCCTCTGTTCTTTATTTTTAGAAATTAAGTAATATACATAAGACAATGGAACTCAGATACTTCATTGTTTTCTTATTTATTTTTTCTCAGATAAAGCTGTAACTATTGTTAGAAAGTACAACAATTAGGTATTTCAGAATTAATTTAGTATTTTGATCTATTTTGCAAAAAATTAGAAGTCAGCATAAATTCAATGATTACAAGTTTAAATTATGAAGACTGGGATGCTTGGGTGGCTCAGCGGTTGGTTGAACGTCTGCCTTCGGCTCAGAGCAGCATATCTTGGGATCCAGGATGAAGTCCCATATTGGGCTCCCTGTGAGGAGCCAGCTTCTCCCTCTGTCTATGTCTCTGTCTCTCTCTGTGTGTGTCTCTCATGATTAAATAAATAAATCTTTAAAAAAATAAATAAATTATGAAGACTAATTCATAAATTTTGAAGAGATTATGCTTTTTCCTGAAATTCCTATAAATAATTTGGGTGAAGCCAAATGTAGTATAATTGGTTTAGATGGTGAAATGTAACATTGAGACAAAATGATCAGATAAATAATGAAGCAAATAGGTAAATTTTGTTGTTATTATTATAGGATATCTGTAGAATTATATTTTCAGAAACTCTATAAATTGGATACTGGCCATGTTTTTCTTTTGCAGTGAAATTAAAAGTAATAATTAGCTATTATATTTGAGTAATTTCAGTAATGAGACATTTTCTAAATCATTCTAGAAAAATATTATTCAAAACAAATGGCAGATACCCTGTTTTCACTGAGAGTTATGTGCATTATTAAGAAGCTTATCAACAGAGTGTGAATCATGAAACTAACTTGAATTACTATGGAAGGCATTATAAATTTCACTTACACACACAGAGTGATAGAAAAGAGTGCATGTTCCAGGAAATTAAAACTTCCTTGTTTTCCAAAATGTGTTAGCTTTCCTTGTGTGTCTTTTAGAGTTAACGTTTCACCAGCAGTCATTTTCCTGTATTTGGTTTGGCAGCTGATGGATCACTTGAAAGCTGGAATTGAAGATGTATGTGGGCAATGGAGCCACTACCAAGTGAGAGACAAGTAAGGAGGCCAAGGGTTTCACTGCCTGGTATGGTTATTTGTGACATGAGGAACCTGAAAATGTTACATTGAAAACTGAGCATAAGACTAGAAAAGAATCCAGAGGAACAGGACCAGGAATATGAAGGGCCTGGGAACCATGGCAGAGAAGAGGCAGGTGGAAGCCATGCAAAATGGAAAGCTGCAAAATGGAAAGCTTTGGTGGGGGGGGTGGGGGGGGTAGTGGTGCTGTAGACTTGGGCTAGGTTGCATCAGAGAGAACTAGTGCAACATTCAGATTGAAATTTTCAGATCTAAATTTAAAACAAGGACAAGTTTCCCAATGAAAAGAGAAGCTCAACCATAGAATGACTGGCTTAGTAAGTCTACAAAGGGAATTTGGTGAATCATCAGGGATCCTGGGGAAGATAGTCCTCCACTGGGGAGGGAGGCTGCAGTGGAAGACCTTCAAGGATCCTTTCTATATAATGATTCTATAAGAATGCCAAAATCCCTTTTCTCCACCACATCTCTGATTTCAGAACATATTCTCTCCCTGAATTTTAGTCTACAGCATGTTTCTTAAGTAGCCCTGAGGAGAGTTTCATTCAGCATAAGGAAGATGAGAGTTTGGGAGTTAAAGACAGCTATTAAGCAAACATAGGAGTTAGGAGTAGTTGAGTTAACCAAATGGTAAAAGTTTTCTCTCTAAAGCTTGCCCACATATTGATGTTGATGATGCCAAGAGAAACTAGGTCTTTAAAAGTCTAGCTGTCGAGGCAGGTAGTGGCACCTAAATGAGAAACTGAGAGCTTTGGGTGGCCTTTTATTTTATTTTTTTATGTTTTTTTTTTAACTTTTATTTATTTATGATAGTCATACAGAGAAAGAGAGAGAGGCAAAGACATAGGCAGAGGGAGAAGCAGGCTCCATGCACCGGGAGCCCGATGTGGGATTCGATCCCGGGTCTCCAGGATCGCGCCCTGGGCCAAAGGCAGGCGCCAAACCGCTGCACCACCCAGGGATCCCTTGGGTGGCCTTTTAAAATTTTATTTTACTTTTTATTTATTTGTGTGTGTGTGTGTGTGTGTGTGTGTGTGTAATCTATTTTTAAATTTTAATTTCAGTTAGTTAACATGCTGTGTTATATTAGTTTCAGGTGTACATTATAGTGATTCAGCACTTCCGTACATCACCCAGTGCTCATCGCAAGTGCACTCCTTAATCCTCATCACCTATTTCACCCATCCTCCCACCAACTTCCCCTCTGGTAACCATCAGTTTGTTTTCAATAGTTAAGAGTTTGTTTCTTGGTTTCTCTCTTTTTTTTTTTTTTTCCTTTTTCCCTTTATTTTGTTTCTTAAATTCTACCAGTGGATGAAATCATAGGGTATTTGTCTTTGACTGACATTTCACTTAGCATTATACTCTCTAGCTTCATCCATGTTGTTGCAAATAGCAAGATTTCATTCTCTTATATGTATACCACATCTTCTTTATCCTTTCATCTATAGATGGGCACCTGGGCTGCTTCCATAGTTTGGCTATTGTAAATAATGCTGCTATAAACATAGAGCTTCATGTATCCCTTTGAATTAGTGTTTTTGCATTTTTGGGGTAAATGCCCAGTAGTACAATTCCTGGATTGTAGGGTAGTCTTATTTTTAACTTTTTAAGGAACTTCCATACTGTTTTCCACAGTGGCTGCACCAATTTGTAATTTGAGTGGGCTCTTTCTATGAGATAAAAAGAAGGACAGTTTTAGCAGTCCTCATTGTGTTAAAATAGAATGCTTAGATTATGTAAATGTCCACCAATCTAGAGCCTAGGTCATGGATTTTTAAGTCTAAATCCTTTAGTTTTCTGAGTGAAAAATCACTTGATATTATTCCATTTAGCCAAATTTATACCAAATTTGCTAGACACTAAGGAAGATCAGTAAGGTACACTTAATGCATTCTAGGTCCTCACAATATAGTAGACAAGGTCCTGGGGAAAAAAAGAGAGAAAGAGCCTGAATGAGTAATTATGATCCGTATAAGAAATGCTATAACAGAGGTAAATTCATGGAACTATAATAGTACTGAAAGGAGAGTATATTTTGAAAATAAATGAGGAGTTCTCCAGGCAAAGAAGAATGGAAAACATGCCAAGCAACAGTAGTGACAGCAAGATATTTCAAAATGCAAAGGCAAGAAAGAGCACAGCATGGTTTGAACAAAGAACCAACTCCTGGTTCTGTTGATCTGTTCCACAGTTCTTTTGGTCTCGATATCATTGAGTTCTGCTCGAATTTTAATTAACTCTCTTCTTCTGCTGGGGGTGGGGTCTATTTGTTGCTTTTTCTCTAGTTCCTTTATGTGTAAGGTGAGCTTTTGAATTTGAGATCTTTCCAGTTTTTGAATGTATGCTTGTATTGCGATGTATTTCCCCCTCAGGACTGCTTTTGCTGCATCCCAAAGATTTTGAACGGTTGTATCTTCATTTTCATTAGTTTCCATGAATCTTTTTAATTCTTCCTTAATTTCCTGGTTGACCTTTTCATCTTTTAGCAGGATGGTCCTTAACCTCCACGTGTTTGTGGTCCTTCCATATTTCTTGTTGTGATTAAGTTCTAATTTCAAGGCATTATGGTCTGAGAATATACAGGGGACTATCCCGATCTTTTGGTATCGGTTCAGACCCGATTTGTGACCCAGTATGTGGTCTATTCTGGAGAAAGTTCCATGTGCACTTGAGAAGAATGTGTATTCAGTTGAGTTTGGATGTAAAGTTCTGTAGATATCTGTGAAATCCATCTGGTCCAGTGTATCATTTAAAGCTCTCGTTTCTTTGGAGATATTGTGCTTAGAAGACCTATCCAGGGTAGAAAGAGCTAGATTGAAGTCACCAAGTATAAGTGTATTATTATCAAGGTATTTCTTGAGTTTGGTTATTAATTGGTTTAAATATTTGGCAGCTCCCACATTCGGGGCATATATATTGAGGATTGTTAAGTCCTCTTGTTGGATAGATCCTTTGAGTATGAGATAGTGTCCCTCTTCATCTCTCACTATAGTCTTCGGGGTAAATTTTAATTTATCTGATATAAGGATGGCAACCCCTGCTTTCTTTTGAGGACCATTTGAATGGTAAATGGTTCTCCAACCTTTTATTTTCAGGTTGTAGGTGTCCTTCTGTCTAAAATGAGTCTCTTGTAGACAGCAAATAGATGGGTCCTGCTTTTTTATCCAGTCTGAAACCCTGCGCCTTTTGATGGGGTCATTAAGCCCGTTCACATTCAGAGTTACTATTGATAGATATGAGTTTAGTGTCATCATATCTATTCAGTCCTTGTTTTTGTGGATTGTTCCACTGAACTTCTTCTTAAAGGGGAATTTTAAGAGTCCCCCTTAAAATTTCTTGCAGAGCTGGTTTGGAGGTTACATATTCTTTCAGTTCCTGCCTGTCTTGGAAGCTCTTTATCTCTCCTTCCATTTTGAATGAAAGCCTTGCGGGGTAAAGTATTCTTGGTTGCATGTTCTTTTCATTTAGGACCCTGAATATATCCTGCCAGCCCTTTCTGGCCTGCCAGGTCTCTGTGGAGAGGTCTGCTGTTACCCTAATATTCCTCCCCATAAAAGTCAGGGACTTTTTTTCTCTTGCTGCTTTAAGGATCTTCTCCTTATCTTTGGAATTTGCAAGCTTCACTATTAAATGTCGAGGTGTTGAACGGTTTTTGTTGATTTTAGGGGGGGATCTCTCTATTTCCTGGATCTGAATGCCTGTTTCCCTTCCCAGATTCGGAAAGTTTTCAGCTAGGATTTGTTCAAATACATATTCTGGCCCTCTGTCCCTTTCCGCGCCCTCGGGAACCCCAATTAAACGTAGGTTTTTCTTCCTCAGGCTATCATTTATTTCCCTTAATCTATCCTCATGGTCTTTTAATTGCCTGTCTCTTTTTTCCTCAGTTTCCCTCTTTGCCATCAACTTGTCTTCTATGTCACTCACTCGTTCTTCCACCTCGTCAAGCCTCGTCGTTAGGACTTCTAGCTTGGATTGTATCTCATTTAATTGATTTTTAATTTCTGCCTGATTAGATCTAAATTCTGCAGTCATGAAGTCTCTTGAGTCCTTTATGGTTTTTTCTAGAGCCACCAGTAGCTGTAAAATAGTGCTTCTGAATTGGCTTTCTGACATTGAATTGTAATCCATATTTTGTAACTCTGTGGGAGAGTGGGCTGTTTCTGATTCTTTTTTTTGAGGGGTTTTCCTTCTAGTCATTTTGCTCAGTGCAGAGTGGCCAAAAACAAGTTGTATTGGGAAAAGGAGAAAAAGAGAGAGAAGGAAAGAAAAGAGAAAAAGAAAAAAGAGAAAGAAGAAAAAAATAGGGGAAAAAGAGAAGAAAAAGAAAGAAAAAGAAAGAAAGGAGAAAAAAGAAAAAAGGGGGGGTGGGGGAAGCAATCAGAAATCAAGAAGAAAGAGAGAAAAAAAAGCACAAAACAAAACAAAACAAAAAAACAAAAACAAAAACAAAAAAACAAAAAACAAAAAAAACCACGGGGGAGTATCTTCCGATTCTGTGTAGTTTAAGTCCCTTGACTTCCCTTGGAACTGGTCCGTGTCGCTGGTCTTCTGGGGGAGGGGCCTGCTGTGCTGATTCTCACGTGTTGGCACTTGGGGGAGCTGCTCTGCCCCTGCCTGGTGCAGGGCTCGGTGGGGGTTGTTGACCCCGTGAGGCCCCGGGAGGAAGCCACAGTGGGGGGGGCAGCTCTGGGACCCTGGATCCAGCCCCCGCAGTAGCTCCGGGGCTCTCCTTCTGCAGGGCCTGGGGGCTCCGGGGCGGGGCCGCTGATCTGCTCAGTTCCAGGCAGGAGCGTCCTTGCTGTCCTGGGCCCTCCCGGCCTCTGCCTGTCCCGGGGGAGGCCGGATCCTGGGCTGTGTCCCGGCGCCCTGTGCTCCGGGGCCTGCGCTGTTGGATTCGCGCTCCCGGCGGTGCAGCCCCCTCCGCGGAGCCGCCGCCCGAGCCCCTCCGAGCTGTTCCCGGAGCCGCGCAGCCGCCTCCGCGCGGAGCTTCTTCCTCTGCGCGAGCCGCCGCCGCTGAGCTGTTCCCGGAGCCGCGCAGCCCCCTCCGCGGAGCCGCCGCCCGAGCCCCTCCGAGCTGTTCCCGGAGCCGCGCCGCCCCCTCTGCGCGGAGCTTCTTCCTCCGCCCGAGCCGCCGCCGCCGAGCTGTTACCGGAGCCCCGCAGCCCCCTCCGCGGAGCCGCCGCCCGAGCCCCTCCGAGCTGTTCCCGGAGCCGCGCAGCCCCCTCCGCGGAGCTTCTTCCTCCGCCCAAGCCGCCGCCGCTGAGCTGTTCCCGGAGCCCCGCAGCCCCCTCCGCGGAGCCGCCGCCCGAGCCCCTCCGAGCTGTTCCCGGAGCCGCGCCGCCCCCTCCGCGGAGCTTCTTCCTCCGCCCAAGCCGCCGCCGCTGAGCTGTTCCCGGAGCCCCGCAGCCCCCTCCGCGGAGCCGCCGCCCGAGCCCCTCCGAGCTGCTCCAGGTCCCGCCGAGCGCTGCAGCCCTTAGGGAGCTCGGCGCACTCTCCGGGGCGCAGTTCCTCTGTTACTGTCCCAGGGAGCCCGAGGGCGTCCCCGCCTTTCTGGGGATCCTGCTCCAATTCCCGGGGAGCCCCTTTCCGCGGGAAGGTCGGTGCAGCTCCTGCTCCTCCGGGACGGGGCTCTCCTGTCCTGGGGACACTCGCCCCGGCCTCAGCCCGGCTCCTCGCGGGGCCCCTCCCCCTTGGAGGCCTTTTGTGTCTTTATTTCTTTTTCCCCGTCTTCCTACCTTGATAGAAGCGCGAACTCTTCTCACTGTAGCGTTCCAGCTGGTCTCTCTTTAAATCTCAGGCCGAATTCGTAGGTTTTCAGGATGATTGGATGGTTTTCTAGGTAATTTGCTGAGGACAGGTGACCTGGAGACCCTACTCCTCCGCCATCTTGCCCCTCCCCCCCTCTGGTTTGAACACACAGAGAGAGTGACGTGGTGAGACAAGACGTTGAAAAGACAGAGATATGGGCAGCCCCGGTAGCCCAGCGGTTTGGGGCCGCCTTCAGCCCAGGGTATGATCCTAGAGACCCAGGATGGAGTCCCACGTAGGGCTCCCTGCATGGAGCCTGCTTCTCCCTCTGCCTGTGTCTCTGCCTCTCTCTCAATGTGTGTCTGTCATGAATAAATAAATAAAATCTTAAAAAAATAAAAAGACAGGGATATGCTTCTATTCTGTAGTGCTAATGGCTATAAAGCCATTAATGCTATAAAATTCAGCTTGACCTTTAATACTCAGATCAAAAGATTTTTAAGTAGAAGAGTAGTGGAAACAGTTGACAAAACCTGAAGACAACCTACAGAATGGAAGATGATATTTGCAAATGTCATATCAGATAAAGGACTAGTATCCAGTTTAGCCCGGAACTCGGACCCAGCCTCTCCCCTACCCGAACACCGGCCCCGGCTCCACCGAGGCCCCCATCTCCCAACCCCGCCTCGATGCCGCCATGGCAGACCCCAAATACACTGACCTTCCCGGCATTGCCAAGAACGAGCCAGATGTTTATGGAACCAGCGACCTACCTGAGGATGATCAAGCAGAGTTTGATGCAGAGGAGCTGACGAGCACAAGTGTGGAGCACATCATTGTCAATTCCCATGCTGCCTATGACAAGTTCAAAGACAAGAGAGTGGGGACAAAGGGACTTGATTTCTCAGATTGTATTGGAAAAACCAAGAGAATAGGATATGAATCTGGAGAATATGAGATGGTTGGAGAGGGCCTAGGAGTGAAGGAGACACCCCAGCAAAATTACCAGCGACTACTGCATGAGGTCCAAGAGCTGACAACTGAAGTTGAGAAAATCAAGACAACAGTGAAGGAGTCCGCCACGGAAGAGAAGCTGACCCCAGTGGTTTTGGCTAAGCAGCTGGCAGCCCTGAAGCAGCAGCTGGTTGCTTCCCACCTGGAGAAGCTGCTGGGACCAGATGCAGCTATCGACCTTACTGACCCTGATGGAGCTCTGGCTAAGTGCCTTACTGCTGCAGCTGGAAGCAACAAAAAACAGCAAAGGAACTGGTTCAGGGGGAAAGACCACCGGTGGGACTCCCGTAGATAGTAACCTTGTCACTTACGAACTACATTCTCGGCTTGAACAGGACAAGTTCTCTCAAGCTGCCAAAGTTGCAGAACTTGAGAAGTGCCTGACAGAGCTGGAAGCCACTGTATGCTGTGATCAGGACGCTCAGAATCCCCTTTCAGCAGGTCTACAGGGAGCCTGTCTTATGGAGACCGTAGAACTGTTGCAAGCAAAGGTGAATGAATGCCCTGGACCTCACAGTTCTGGACCAAGAGGAGGCTCGGCTACAGAGTGTCCTGGGCAAGGTGAATGAGATTGCCAAGCATAAAGCTTCTGTAGAGGATGCAGATACACAAAGCAAGGTGCACCAGCTCTATGAAACCATACAGCGCTGGAGCCCCATCGCCTTCACCCTTCCTGAGCTGGTGCAGAGACTTGTCACCATCAACAGCTGCATGAGCAAGCCATGCAGTTCGGACAGCTCCTGACACACTTGGATACCACACAGCAGATGATCCCTAGCTCCCTCAAGGACAACACCGCCCTCCTGACCCAGGTGCAGACAACCATGCGTGAGAACCTGTCCACAACTGAGGGGAATTTTGCCAACATCCATGAGTGGATGAAGCAGCTGGGAAAGAGCTGCTTTCAGCATCTTTAGGAGATGGAGAAGAGGGGTAATCCCTGAGCCTTTGAACTCTGTTAACAGCTTACATAGGGCTCCCCCTTCATTATAACTCTCGCATCCCCATCCCATTTGACACTGCAAGGGGTTCTTCTTGCATGTGGGGTTTACACCCCCCTTCTGATGAATATAGAGTGGTAGCTGGAGGACTTTAGATGGTGGTCTCCCCTCAGGCCCTGGGGATGTGGGCCCAGCCACAGGGCAGCTCCTATCCAGTACTGCTTTGCCTGGGGTGGGGAAGGACTGTGTCCTGTCCTCCAGCACAGCTCCTGTGGCTGGCTGTACTACTGTACAACTGTTTCTGACCATTAAATGCTGTTGTACTCTGAATTAAAAAAAAAAAAAAAAGGACTAGTATCCAGGATCTGTAAAGAACTTCTCAAATGCAACACCCACAAAACAAATAAACCAGTCAAGAAATGAGCAGAAGACATGAATAGACATTTCTCTAAGGAAGACATGCAAATGGCCAACAGACCTGTGAAAAGATGCTCAACATCACTGGGCATCAGGGAAATACAAATCACAATGCACGATGAGATATCCCCTCATACCAGTGTGAATGGCTAAAATTAGCAAGCCAGAAAATGACAAATATTGGTGAAGATGCGGTGAAATGGGAACACTCTTACTCTGTTGGTGGGAATGTAACTGGTTCGGCTACTCTGAAAAAAAAGTATAGAAGATCCCCAAAAAGTTAAAAATATAGCTACCCTATGACCCAGCATTGAACTAGTAGGTATTTACCCAAAGGATATGAACATTGTGATCCGAAGGAGAACCTGTAGCCCGGTGTTTATAGCAGCAATATCCACAATAGCCAAACTATGGAAGGAGCCCAGTTGACCATTGACAGATGAATGGATAAAGAAAATGTGGTCTATATATATAATGAAGTATTACTCAGTCTTTAAAAAGGATGAAATCTTACCATTTGCAATGATATGGATGGAACTGGAGGGTATTATGCTAAGTGAAATAAGTCAATCAGAAGAAGACAATTATCATATGGTTTCACTCATGTGGAATTTAAGAAACAAACAGGATCACAGGAGAAGGGAGGGAAAAAGAAAATAAGACAAAATCAGAGAGGGAGACAAACCATAAAAGGCTCTAAATCATAAGAAACAAACTGAGGGTTGCTAGAGGGGGTGCAGGGGGATATGGGGTAGTTCAGTGATGGGCATTAAGGAGAGCACATGATGCAATCAGCACTGGGTGTCATATGCAATTAATGAATAACTGAATTCTACATCTGAAACTAACCATACACTGTGTTAATTGACTGAATTGAAATAAAATAAGATAAATTAAAAATAAATGAATGAATAAATAAATGGAGTAGCATGACCATATTTAGCTTTTAGAAGACAAACAACAACAGTGATATGGAAGCTGAATTTGAGATAGATACTATGGAGCAGGAGATCTCTAAGGGATATCACATGGATATTCATAAGAATTTCATCCTAAAGTAATAAAATAAGCCTCAAGTACTATGCTAGCTCTTTCATATATTATATCATACATGATATCCTGAATCTTCTGTGTTAGCACTGTTTTTCTCATTCTGAAGATGAAGAAACCAACTCTAGATCAACTAACCTACAGCAGAAACTTGATTGAATTCGGATCTAGCTTGAGAGTCTCTTCTGTTTTCAATGGACCACAGAGTTTTCAGAATCATATGGGTGAGGAACTAGCAGAAGGGGCACTGAAATATTTCTGAGGTGGACATGGTGACTGGCTCTGGGCATAGGAAGAGGAGAGTAAGGGAAGAGACAATAAGAATGACTCTCAGATTTCCAGATAGTGAGTCCAGGAGGATAACAATGCTATGGTAAAATGCATAGACTATAGAGGAACATTCAGTTAAATAATATAAGGGTGCGAAGAGGGGAAGCTGGGTGAGGACAGGACTCAGAAGCTTCCATTCCTCTGGGGCAGGTAAGGAAGAGGAAGAGATTTGGAAGAAGCCTTTAGGGAGGCTGGAAGGGAAGCAGGTGAGGATCAGGATGTGGAGGGCAGGGATGAAATGACCCAGCGGCACATCAGGAGAAACCAGGTGGCATGTAGGGCAGGGGCACCCTGCCTGGCACCCACTGGCATTGAACGGTAAAGGTCAAGGCGAGCTCAGTGTGAAGAGTGTCAGCGAAGTCCTGATGAGCAACAACAGTGGACTGAGGAATAAACAGGAACAACAGCCTCTCATGAAGAAAGGCAGAAAACAAGAAGGCTGACGGGTTGACCCATTTGGAGCAAGAGCAGGCCTGGGACGAGCCGAACATGAATCATAGGGAATCACAGCCTGCTAACCCTGGAGGAGACTTGACTGATAGAGTGTCCGTCTGCCTCACAGACCAGGAAACCAATCACCAGATAATAAGCCAACAGCCCTGGGAGTTATGTTCCCCTCCAAAAAATAAAGCAGGCACACATATTACTCTTTGAATGTAAAATGATTGGAAGTATTGAAAATTCCTACTCCAAACAAATGGCCAACTCTGAAGGCACCATGTGCATATGTGCAGCTCAGTCTAATGGGTCAGCCAGAGGTTTGCTACAATAGTCAGCGGCCATCAGTGTCTAGCCTATTCAGATTCTCCATCATTCAGACTGTCAGGATATATGGGTTCTCCCCCCACCCCTTAATTGTCAGGATTCAAAATGATCTGCAGCACAATGGGCAAAACTACTGTAACTACTGGGCCATTTAAATTTATTGGGTTCTGGTTGAATAGGCCAGTATTACTGTAAGTGCAGCTGCCACTGTTAGGAGCTATTAGAATGGAACATTTGTTCAAAAGCCTCAACCCCTCATTTCTTCTCATACAATTGGAGCTGAGCTGGGCTGGGCCTCCCCCGCTCCCCACTTATGCATACTTTCTGCCCTGATTGCAGCTTGTCCCTTCCTTTTGTCTCGTTGATTTTCAATGTATTCAGGCCACTAGGCTATTCTTTCTTTATTTAAAAAAAAATCTATAAATCCCATGATTTTTTTTTCCCAAAAAATGTATTCAAAGACTGAATTCTCAGCCTCGTCCTGGTGTTCGGGATAAAGTGAAGTAGGAGTTTGTTTAAAAAAAAAAAAATACTTCCATAACACACACAGGGGATTAAAGATTTTCAAAATGTTGGTTTTCATTTTTAGGTTTAAGAAGTTCGATCACAAGTATTTACGGAAAATCTTAATCCGAAAGAACCAGCCCAAATCCAGCATTGTCTCCTTGTACAAGAAGCTGGAAATGAAACAAGCTATCGAGATGGTGGAAACCGGTATTCTCAGTTCCACAGCCTTTTCCATACCCCACCAGTAAGTACAACATGCCCTTTGATCTGGACTTTACACTTCAGAATTCCTAAGAGCACTAACTCATTGTTCAATTTAGAGATAATATACTAGGAGTGAAGAGGCAAAAATTTGAAGGAGGAATCATGAAAAATGAATGACCTAAGTTTGTACTTTGGCCCATGCTCAGCCTCTCTCACCTGGTTTCTGAACATTACTTTTCTAGCCAAAATTGCATGCAAGAGTTGTATGATACCTTTCCTTGGAAAGAAGGGCAAATGAATTATGGTTTACAAGACTTTTTCTCTCTCTTTTTGATTAATTTCTACCCTCTCACCCCTGTTCATTTGATTTTGCTAATCATACACTAATAATAATGTGCATTTCTCCCATAAGTCATTTCTCTTCCTCTCTTGCATGAGGAGAGACCCCATCAGCATTTTGTGATGCTAGCTGGGATTCAGGGTTGGAGTGGTGGTAACAGGAGGTAGGGTGATTGGTGGGCTAGTAAAATTTACCCCTCCCTCCACAAGGATGTTCCGATTTCTTTCAAGAAGCAGTTTATGAATTAAGAAAATTGCAGCATATTTAGGATAAACAACACCTCCATCCTGTCATCTTCTATAGGTAGGTAGTTGATCATGAACTTCAATTGTGTTCTCAATGTTTGGAAAGCAGGTTGAGATAAGAGCTAAGAACAGATAGCAATAAAACTGTCACTAATGCCGGAGTGTTATCTCACATCCCTTAAGTGCTAATGAGTCAGAAACACCCTTCCCTTTCTTCTATGGCCTGGGAAGAATCTCAAGTAGGGTCCCTGAGAATATCTCCATATAAACAGAAAACTTTCTGCCTTATTTCTTGGTGAGACTGTTTTCATGCTGCTTCATTGCATGGCTTGCTTTAAGGAAACTTTTTTTTTTTAAGGAAACTTTTGATACAGAACTGGCAATGTGCTAACAAATATTTATTGGCAATGTTGTACGGAGCCATATTGAAGCCTAAGGCAGAAGAAAAAATCAGTAATATCAATCCTGTCTTTAATCATTTAAAATGTGGATATTTTATTAATCATGAATTTTTTTTTCTTTTCTGCACTGACCTTTTTTTCTAAAACATTGCATTTGCATCCCCCTTAACTTGACAGAACTTTTTTGGCATCATCTTAGGCCCAACCTGTAATAACTCACCAATTATGTGCTGGGAACTATAAAGCAGACACAGTCACTGGCCTCATGGAGTTCCTACCCTAGCAGGGTCATGGCATCAAACATACATTTGTGAAGTCTAGGGAGCTAGGAGAGTGTAAGAGGTGGCCCTTTGGTCCCCAGGCATTAGACCTGCTTACTGAAGGGTGAATGGGAGTTCATGCACTGCAGGAGGGCTGGTAGGTTGAGGCACTTTAGGCCATTAGGAACTTCCTCAATCTGTTTGCTTACTAGTTATGTGAGCTCTTGGTCTAAGAATGTAAGGGCTCTTATCTCAAGTGAGAATCAGTCTGTCATGTGCTAAAACATATTTGCAATCTCTGTATTACATTGCATTAGTTGTAGGCAGTGGCCCCATCTCTAACCTCAAGGCAGTTTTCAAGCCAGCTTTATTTGGGGGGAGTCTTTCTGTTGAGTTCATTAGTTTTTAGACATCAATTCAAAAATTACTAAGGGAGCCTTATAGACTAGAAACTATTTTTCCTCTTATAGCCCAGACCAGTTAGTTAACTGGAGTAGGAGAGGAGATTCTTTTACCTGATATTTAATACAAGTTTAACTGTATTTAAATTGCATTTATTTGATCTCATCAGAAATCTGTACGACATCAAGCAAAAAGGAATTCCTCTCCCAAGATCAAAGCAGCTAATTTCTTAAAAACAAACCTTCATACAATAATAGGAAAAAGAAGTGTGTACTCAGCTCGCTTTTTATTTTTCTGTATGAGATGATAACAAAATGCACATATATTTTTTTCTTTAGAAGTTTAAGCAATTGTTCTACAAGAGGTTTAGCTTTCCAAACTAACTCTGTGAGCTGCAGAACACTACCACCAGAAGTTGTCAATAGCTTGGTGCAGACTGTGTTGTTTCTATGGAATTCCCTTACTTTTGCACACATTATGCTATTTGACCCTCTAAACAGCCCAATGGAATGGGTAGGGTATGTACATGGACTATTATTTTAAATAAGAAGCACCTGATTTTCCCATGAGTAGTAAGCTTTTAGAAATAACAGACGACAAAGGCTCAAACCAATTAAAAGTGTCAAACCTTTAAAAAGTATTTGGTTAATATTAAAGAGATATTAAAATGTGTATAAAATTTAGAGGCATAACAAACTGCAACCATAAACTTCAAAAGATCGTCCTTAAAAAGTCCCAAAAAATCTTAACATGTCATTTATTTTAAAAAGCGTGAATTACTTTATTGTAGTTTAAGACTTTTTTTAATTGATCACACATTGACAGGCATAGGTTTACACTTATGCATTCTTACACCGAAGATTCTGAAATGAAAATTCTGGCAGCATTTTCACTTCCATAATGGAGCATTGTGTTGTTCAGAGCCAGGCTCTCTCCTGTGCCACTCTTGACTCATTCTAAATGTTGGTCATTTTGGTGACCTTTCTAGAAAGACACAAGGAACCTACACACAGAGAAGAGCAGTTGGGTACCATTGGTCAATCAGTGGGCACATTCTTCATTCACCTTACCATGCGTTTCTCATGGATTTCATGTGTAAAGCTATCACAAGAGAATGGATTCTTCCAAATGACTTAGGGTATCACACTTGATCTTTTAGGAATTCATATTATGCCATGAATTGAATATCTACTAGATTTCATATTTATATTTCTGTGTTTAGAACTGAAGCATCTTTTTACATTATTATAGCATCTGATTTTTAAAAAGTTAAGAGAAATGTGAAGCTTTTATTTCAAATACATTTAGATTCAGATTTTCCCAGTTTGATTTTAAAAGCCATGAAATTACCACAGGACTATTATTGAAGGTGACAGTAATTTCCTTTATGGATATTGAATAAATGTTCTAGTGACAAGAGTCTTTCAGCTTGTAATTTTACATTTTTGACCTAGAGATTATTAGCATTCAGGTTTTCTAAGGATTATACCTTTCCTGCACTCACAATATGATCACTTTAGGGATGATTTTGCTAACGAAGTGGCATGTAGAAAAATATAGGCATCACCTTGCCTAAATTAATAATTCCTCTGTATAATTTCATAATTGTTGCTTCTCAGTGTGGATCAGTACGAAATAGTGCCTTTGAGATACCTATATTACATATCCAGGTAATTACATATCAACACCCTGAATGCACCTTTATTAAGTCTGGTCTTCCCCAAAGTGCTCAATCACAAACTGGGAAGAGCGCCAACTACTGCTATCTAGAGCTTAACTTTACCATTATTTTATGGTTTTTGCTATTTGGTTATAAATATTATTATGAACATAGGAAATGTAACTTTTTGATTAGCTGTTGTTTCTGCTCAGCCAAAGATTGCTTCCACCATAATAAAGAAATGTATTCAGATTGTGGGAATGTGTAGGTGTATCTCAATCAGAATAAATTAAATTTCAAGGACTTTTAAATAGTGAGGTTGAAATGCCCTGATAATAATGTTTAGATCACCAAGGGTGGTAACTGAATATCAATAGTGTTGACATTTGCACCTCTGAGATATGGAAACACTGATTTCAAGGATTTTGTAGAAAGGGCATTTGTCAGTCTACAGATAGAATTGCTAAATAAAATCTGGCATCCTGTGATACCCAGTATCCAAGTCCTTAAAAATATTTTACCAGTTGTACTTACAAATGCACAAAAAGTACTCACAAAATGTCCTTGCTCTTTATGGCTATATTGCTACTAATGTTTGGGGGAAAAAATACTTAAAAAGTGGCCTGTATTGAAACCAATAATTACTGATCTCTGTGATCAATACCCTAAGACCTTTGCGAGCAGGTGGTGGCATCTCAGTGCCTTTATGCATTGAGAAGAGCTCCAGTGAAGAAAGAAAAAAAATCAACACTCTGTAAGGTTTTATATCAAGATATCAAGGGAGGTGAGAGTATTAAAAAATGAATTTGATTTTCTTTAGTTCTCTCTTTTTTTGTTCTTACTTTCTACAGTGAACATATATTATTCATATAATGAAATGTTTTCTAGAAATTCCTGCCACTAGGTTGAAATGATCGAAATCAAATATATTTGTCACATGAGAATTCTACACATAGCAGTGTCATGACCTTGAAATCCTCAGAAGACAATCGTGCATTGACATAACCTGGACATGACTTGATTTTTAAACCCTTTCGGAGGCACTGCAAGGGGAGGGAGGGTTCATGGTGAAGGAAGCCTTGGGGAGCTGGTGATGCGGAGGCAGGGAGCAGTCAACTGCTTCTAGAATCTCACAGAGTACCCAGTGTCTCAGAGCTGGGCTGGCTTTCAGAATAGAAATAGTCTAAATATTCTTGTAAAATAGGATTTTAGTTTCTCACAATTATTCTTTAACTAATGATAAAATCCCTAAAGGGACAATTCCAAGGTAAATGTACTCGCAAAATTTTAATACTCCCTTAGATCAGTATTATTCAAAATGTGCTGTGCGGATGGTGTTGTCCATGAACTGTTAGTCACCTGTCTGTGCAAAGAGATAACTACAGATCTAGCCAGAGTCAGTCTTAACTGAGTAATCTTACTTCTATTGAATCTAACAGTAAAATATTTGTTTCTAATTTTATGGTATCTTTTTAAGAATTTATTTTCTAGCAATTGATTTTTATTGTCTTTTACCAACGTGTTTGTTCACAACAGATATGGAGGGAAAAAATACTGGTTTGCGACCACCTTAAACCCCTTTTTAAAAATGAGTTAGAATAATTCCTATGTAGCAGCTTTAGGCAAGGAAACCATATTTTCAAAATATTAAGTCAAGACACATATACTGACATTTCATAGGAACCTAGTAAAACAACAGAAAAAATTATGTTAAAACAGGAGTTCTGGAACTTAGAACTCCCACACATGTATTGATACTTTTATGGCACTCTTG
Source organism: Vulpes lagopus (assembly GCF_018345385.1). Classification (NCBI taxonomy): domain Eukaryota; kingdom Metazoa; phylum Chordata; class Mammalia; order Carnivora; family Canidae; genus Vulpes; species Vulpes lagopus. Next base: position 24,378,348 of record NC_054828.1, on the reverse strand, counting down.
CCAGGATGTTAGAATAATGCTTGGCTTCCCTCCAATGATGTTTCCAGGGCCCAGAGGATACACGGAACCAAAAGGCTTTCCCCGGAAGATGTGGAGTCCATGAGGGACATTCTGACACACAACATGTACCAAGTCCGACAAAGGGTGTGTATTAGCTATCTGACTTGTCCCATTGCCTGTCCTTCGAACCAGTCATTCAGGAATCAGTTCTTGTTCACATTGTCTCCTCTATATCAGCCTTCTTGCTAAACAATTTCTTTCTGCTTAATTTGGGGGACAGAAAGTTAATTGTTTACCTTTCTGCTAAAAAAAAAAAAAAAAAAAAAAAGAAAAAAAAAAAGAAATTGGCACATGCGGTGTAAAAAGGAATGCAAATCCAATTGCTGGCCCTAGGGGTCAGGCTGCCCTAGCCCTGCAGCCTGGTACTTTCCAGAACCAACAGGTCTCCCTCTCCCTCCAAAGATGAACAAGTGGTGGAGCTCATTCACCGCACCATAGAAAAAGATGGCACCGGGACATCAATGAGAGTATCAATCTGACTGACTGTAATAGAGCTTAAAAAGTCGAGATGGTTATTGAAACTGCAGTGCTGAAAGCCTACATTAAAGGAAATATATTGGGCATATTATTTTTAATTTTGGAGAAAGGAATGGAGTCTGTACTACCACCTGGGAACCAGGACAAAGTGTATAATAAGAACATTCCTGGGGGGCAGTGAGTGAGTCTTTCTGAAATTTTGATGTAGTTAAATAACATTTAAGCTTGTGAACTCTAAGTAGGATTTTTTTTTTTTTTTTTTTTGAAGTTTGAGGATTCAATTGAACTTCCCAATTCTTGAGTATGGTATGATTACAAGTAAATGCATTGTGAGGGCCTTGGTTTTTGTGACTACATTATATATCAGTCTTGATGGGCCAAAAAAATCCATCAGGCTCAAGTGCCTCGCTTTCAAGGAGAAGATGCTAAGGTTAGGAGAGTTATTTATCTGACCTATTGAAGGTCACACAAAAGGTTCCACGTTAAGAACCCGGGTCTGCCAACTGTCTACCCAGTGCTCTTTCCATGACTCCAAACTTACATGATCCAGTTAAAGTGAACGTTTTCTGGCTTCCTGTTTTGGAAAGGTCAGTGATTAAGGCGTATGTGTCAGCCAAAGGCTCTGCACCTGCTGAAGGAATATAGGTCAGCATCAATCATAGCAAGCTTAGAGTAAATTCAAGAGCTTTCAAATCATTCCAAGTGAAACTGTTTCAGTAAGACTATCACATTCTGATAAATAGTTAGATAAATTGTTAAGAACTTCCTGGCTAAAAGAATGTTGGCTGGCTTAGAGGGGCCAGAGCTCAAAGGCTGCCTGAAACTCAGCCTTTTCCCCATGTTGATGAAGGTTGAATTTAAGGAAGGTCCAGAATGGAGATGGAGATGCTAGAACTCCAACCTAGTCTAAAGTGAGGTTAAGTTCCATTCTAACTTTTTTTCCTTTCATGCAGGTTCCAAGAGAGCCACCTTTCTGCTTTCATAAGGGTGCCTGTTCAGTCTGTCCTCTGAGTTTCTCTCTTCTAAGCTATGTAACATATCTTCCTTTCTCATTGCCCCAAATAAGCAAATGGGTCATGGAAGGTCTCATGGGGAGAACATAGGTAATAAACAGAAGGGACTTTCAAGCCCCTGAGATGGCTTTTGCTTCCACTTTTGTTGCTTTGAGAGAGTACGCCTCATCACTCCTTCCCTTCCTGTCCCCTTTCGCATCCCATGGTTTATGTAGGTCATGTGACTCCTCTTTTCCCCATGGTCCTCTTGCCCTCTTGAAAGAAAAACTACTCTAGAGATGCAATGCAGGACAACTGCCTCCTAGGGTTCTAGTGGGTGATCTATAGTTTTGAGGATTGTCAAAAGGTGGCATCTGTAATCTCTAGCCTGGGTGATAGGTCAGTGGACCTCACCTGGTGCGGGGCTGATGGCTGGGGCATTTCTCACAGTCTGCATCTGAGAAGAGGCCATTTTGAGAGTCAGGAGTCACTTCAGGGCAAGGTTAGGATGAGTGCACAGTCTGGGAGATCCTGATTCATAGTTGATCTGAAACTGGGCTGGTCCTGCCTGGTCTGTTGCACCTGGAAGGGCTCGGGACACTCCTGTTTGAAGCCACTCCTCTCCACACGTCCAGATTATCACTGCTGGGCAACTTGATTAACTAACCTCTGGAGGTTCCCAGTGGGACAGCCCTCTGGGTTGCAGAAGCTCTTTGGAATGCCCTGGGTATGGAGATTGAGAAATACTCTCTTTACATTTACAAGGGAAGAAACTGACTTCAGCTCAGACTCTAAGTCAGAGATTGATGGGCAGCCCCCTGGGGTGCTCCTAAATGATTCAGGTCACACTCAGAATCCCCACACACTTTCAAAGAAATGAACAATTTATCTAACTTCAGCAAATATTTAATGCACATTTAGAGCTTCGCCCCATAGAACTCAAGTTCAAGGGGGAAATACAGTTTTTCAGTGATGCATAGGACCTACTATGCTCCCTGCAGATAGGCAAGGAAAAGCACATGGGTGATGTGATATGAGATGAAATAGAACAAAAATATCCAAACATTCCTTAAAGTACAGCCCTCAAGTCAAGGTGTAGGAAACTCCTATTAGCAACATATACATATACATATATATATACATACAGACACATACATATATGTGTATATATAAACATACGTGCACATTGAATTCACTTTTACATGAATTTAACACTGATGAAAAATTGTGAAAGTTTGTTTTGGTATTCTAGGGATTTAATTTAAAAATCTTTTTGTGGTAGTGTCGTATGTCATTCTTTAATAGCTTCCTGTATACAATGTACTTAAGTTGAAGTCCATCATTAGTGATGGTGGATGAGAGCCCATATTTCAAACTATCTTCAAAATTTAAGTGTTTTTGCCAGGTTTTTATCAGATTGGTTGATTTGTCAAGAGTGGCTGGTAAAGATCTCCTATCAGGTGACGGTGAAAGGTGGCTTTGCAAATTCCTCATTGTTCTCTTGGCCTCCACTTATACCTTCTTTATGGAACTTCTTTTAGACAATTGTCTGTTTTGTGAGGATTATTAGTTAACAGATAATAAAGGCCACAAATCTACTTAAGTAGCTATATATACACTTAAAACAGAATAGACTAGGGATGTCTGGGTGGCTCAGTTGTTGAGTGTCTGCCTTCGGCTCAGGGCGTGATCCTGGGTTCTGGGATCAAGTCCCACATCAGGCTCCTTGCGGGGAGCCTGCTTCTCCCTATGCCTATGTCTCTGCCTCTCTCTCTGTGTTTCTCATGAATAAAAAATAAAATCTTCATTAAAAAAAAAAACAAAAACAAAATAAACTAAAAGCCAGTGAACCAGTGAGGACACTGTTGTCAACCTCTCCTCTTCTGTTCTGACAGGAAACTGGACCATCTTGTATATCAACCAAGCAGGGGTCTGTTATAAATCTGCATATTAATTACAAATAAAGCTTAATTTCTCTTGTATTTTTTATAAAAATGAATGGAAACATAAGTATTAGCATTTTTTTCCCTCACACTGGGGATCATCTTGTGGCGTCTCCTGGAGTGTGTTCGCCTCACCTAAAGGACCCTTGCCCTGGAGATGGAGTCTCCTCTTTTGGCCGGTTGTCCCCAGCTACCTCTTGTACCTCTGTCCCACTTCTCACTATACTTTGAATAAAGGACTAAATCCTCCTGTGGTAAACAGATTCCCAGCTCTGACCCAGGTGGTCCTTCTATGGCCCATAACAGTTTTTCACAGCTATGTATTTTTTTTTTTTCACAGCTATGTCTTATCTCATGTGTTCCCTCTTTCTGAAGGGACCATTTACTCATCTTTCAAGACTCAGCCCAGTGCAGTGCGCCTTTCCCACCCAAGACTGGATCAGTGCCCTTTGCCTGGACTCTATAAGTCCCTCCAGATCCCAATATCTTCTCACTTCCTGAGTGTGTAACCGTATATGCTTGTTTGACTCCCCAACTAGACCATGAGCCCTTTGAAGACCATTCTTCAAATGTATCCATTTTTTAAAAATCCTGCACCTACCATGGCACCTGACATATAGAGCATTTGCTATTTTGCTATTGAATTGGAAATCCTTATCATAATATCCATTAACCGGGAATGGTAGTACCTGCTGTCCTGAATCTGTTATCCAGTGGGACCAGTATATTTCCTGCTGCAGAGTGAAAGTAAGGAGAAAAGAAGTTCCAGTTAAGCACTCTGTAAACATCTGAGGACCAAGGTTTGTCTGTGGTTTGAGACAGGTTACCACTGGCCTGGTAAGAATAAGGAAGACATTTTTTATAAAGATAATTGATTCAGTTTGAAGGACTACTCTTTAATCAACAATTGTGTCCTTCCTACGTTTTGATGTAAAAATCTCTTCCTGAGGCGCCTGGGTGGCTCAGTCGGTTAAGCGTATGCCTTTGGCTCAGGCCATGATCCTGGGGTCCTGAAATGGAGCCCCTGTGTCGGGCTCCCTACTCAGTGGGAATCCTGTCTTTCCTCTCCCTTTGCTGCTCCCCCTACTTGTGCTCTATCTCTCTCTGTCAAATAAATAAATAAATATTTAAAAGCAAACACAAAAAATAAACAAAACCTCTTCCTTTTTGAACTGATGATGGTGATAGTAATCTGTTGATTTTTTTTAATGTATCTTTAATTGGCAAAATGTAAAAATGGCAACCTTAATGAAATTCCCAAAGTAGTTTTGACATTTTTCTCATCCATTAGATCCAAACACTCAGTAACCACTGTCCAAACATAAAAAACAACAACAACAACAAAAACAAAAACCAAAAAACAAAAACAAAAACAAACACAACCTGGGAAAGGATGTGGGTATGGGGCAGCCGAAGTGCATGGGTATGTGAGGACCCGACTGCTGCAAGGATATGAAAAAGACAGTGCAGGTGGGCAGCAGGGCTCCACAAGCCAGAAGGCATAGGCTCCAAGCCACAGCTCTGTCTTGGTAGGGGTGGCCTCAGTCACAGGCTTTTCTTCTCAGGGGTCACTGCTTGCTCCTCTGTAATTGAGGCAAAGGCTCAGGTGGCCTTTTCAGTGTCTTCTTTCTGTATAGTCTTAGTTGGTGAAATGTCCATCCATGGTCTCTGAAAGCCATGGTTGGGTGGAGATGTCCTTACCTTATCTGACATTCTGTTCTTTCTGCAGACCCTGTCCTACAACAAATACAACCTCAAACCTCAAACAAGTGAGAAGCAAGCTAAAGAGATTCTGATTCGCCGCCAGAATACCTTAAGGGAGAGCATGAGAAAAGGTCACAGCCTGCCGTGGGGAAAGCCGGTAAGGTGGGGGCTGTAGACTCACCCAGGAGCAGGTGACTGCAGGCAGGAGTAACAGGAAACCACCACCTTGTTGTCAGAGTAAAACAAAAGTAAGAGGGCACAAGACACTAGACAACTTCACTCTGGATCCAGAGCCTTCGGGTCCATGGTCAGGATGAGCCTCCAGGATGGGTCAGTGACTGGAACACTCACACTGGGCTGTGAATCTAAACCAGATGCTAACCAGGTACTGAACATTCCAGGGGAACCTCCATGGACTGGGGTGCTGGGCTTGAGGAAGCTTACTTCTCTCCCAGGGAGCTATAGGGAAGGATTTGTTCTTGTTCTGGGCTCATCTTCGGATCATTCCCTGTACATTGGAACTGTTCTATTTGAGGCCATATCGAAACAACTTCTGGACAAAGGTTAGGTCTGGAGTAGATTCTAATTTCTACCCTAATCTTAGTGGCTAAAATATAATGATAATGATGAAGATAGTAATCATAGCAACTAACCACCTGAGCAGAGGGTTAAGTGACCTTGTTCAAACATTTTAGTTTCACAATTTATCATTTTCAAAATAGAAATCAAACTATTCAACCTGTGATCTTGTAGGAATACCTATCCTAAGCTAACACTGAGAGGTACCCGTGAAATTACTAATAATGTCATGACATAGCATGCATATTGTGTTTTTAAAGCAGACACATGCTTTCTAGTGTTTTCTTTATCCTCACTTTCTGTGAACAATGTAACCCAGGCATTTTATCCCCTTTTTCCAGACACAAAATTCAAGCACAAAAAGGCTAATTGGCTTATCCCACTTAATTATAATTATTCCTGTTATCAGTGACTGGAATGCAGATCTCCTGACAATGGACTAAATAGTCTTTGTTTTTCCTATAAAAATATATATCTCAATAATCCATAAGTCTATTTTCCTTACTGAAAAACAAATGCTTTCCAAAATAAAGTCACTTTGAGAGGTTCATAATGGTCTATTTTATCATGAGAGGGAAAGGAAACACAAAGAAGCATTCTGCTGTCTTTAAACCAGAGTAACGGGGGTACAGGCGAGCCTGTAATCCTAAAGAGGTCCTCAGTGTGGGCCGATGTCTCCCAGTTTCTCATAGGACACTGAATCTCAGACTCATCTCTGCTATTCCTTTCTGCTTGTTACCCACAGGCCGGTACCAAAAATATCCGCTACCTCTCCTTTCCCTATGGCCACCCTCAGCCCGCAAGAAGAGATACAAGAGTTGATGATTTCACAGGTAACCTGCCTGCCTGGCTGCTCTTCTTTGCCTATAAAGGGTCAGATGACAAATATTTGGGAGCTCGTGGGCCAAAATATTATGTAGGTACTTATATGATAAGAAAAAGAGAAAACTTTTTTATTAATCTAATTCAGAACTTGATTTACAGTTTTTACATTTACTGAAATTTGAATTTCATGTCATTTTTACCTGTCATAAATAGTCTTATTTTTTTTTCAGCTGCTTAAAAATGTAGCAATTATTCTTAGCTCACAGGCAATACAAAAAGAGTCAACAGCCGGATATAGCCCAGGGGTGATAATTTGCTGATATAAAATTGGCACTTTTTTGAAATATTTGAAAATTCTAACTCAAATTAATTAAATATTTGAAATATTTAAAACTTAACAGGATTCTCCAAAGTTGGTTAAATTTTATTAAAATAATTTCTCAAATTTACTGATGACTGTTTCCTGTTTAATATCTAATCCTTAAGTAGAATTCTTAGAATTATTGAAACTGCCTATTGTTCTATTAAAAGCCATTATTTTTTAAGTGTATATATAAAATGATTTTCTCTTAGCAAAAACACATTTGAAACTCAAATAGGCTAAACATATAGGATTTTAGTATTAAATCTTTGAAGAGTGAATATAATTACTCTTTAAAATGGAATTTTATTTCCTTCTGATTTAAAAACATGCTTGGTATAAAATAAAAACCAATCAGTAGAAAAAAAGCATAAAATAAGAAAGTTAAAAGCACTTGAAACCCCAACACCAGATATAATCACTAGAGAACATTCTGGTAAATGTTCTTCTATAGTTCTCTCTGCACCATCTTGATCCCTACCTTATATGTATCTGATACAAGAAATAAAGAAAAAACACACAACATCATGTTATCCACAAAATCACTGTATCATCGTTGTTTTGGAATTTTTATGAATTACCTAGTTCACTCTACCATCTATGTGGACATATTTCCATTCAATGGATATAAACTAAATAATAATTTTTATGAGCAATCAATAGTCAATTATATAAAATAATCCTAGCTTAGTTAGCTAAATCCTTATTAACAAATATTAAGGTATTTTGCCTTTATATCTAATATGAGCAATGATATATAATAAGCATCTCAGATCACTCATGATTGATTTTTGCACAAATAATCTACTTCCTTAGTATGTTTCCTTGGAAGCAAAATTTGGGCATCAAAAATCACACATATTTAAATTTACCCTCACACCAACAGTCTGTGAGAAAGGTCATTTCCAGACACTTTACCCATCACTCAAACTTTTGAGTAACCTATGATGTGATAGGATAAAGTTTATATACCATATATACCGTATTAATTTTCATCTGAGTCTCTGATTTTTAATAAGGTTAAACATCTTTTCGTATTTTTTGGAAGCAACTGTGTTTCTTCTTGGGAAGTTTCTGTTTCTGTCTTTGGTCATTTTTTTTCTATTCCATTGTTTATTTTCTTAAAATTAATTGGAAGAACTCTGTATAACAAGGATATCATCTATTGTCTCATGTTTGTTGCCAATGGTTCCTCTTCCAGTTTCACATTTATCTTTTAGTTTTTAGATATACTTGCCATTTAGAAGGTTTTGTTCTGATTAATCAAATCTGCTCCATCCTCCACAGAAAAATTAGAAAAAATTTACTCAATGTTTTTAAACTTTACTAGTTTAATGATTCTGTTTAAATTTCAAACAGAAATTTAAGATTTGAGATTTATCTTTATGTGGATTAAGACAGAGACACTCTTCAGATTGTTTTCCAATGGTCATGCACCTGTCCCTACCCCATCTTTTCCTCCAAGATGAGAAGCCATTTTTGTTGTGCAAAAGTCATTTATCCTAAGAGAGTTTGGGGCTCTCAGTTCTCTTTCACTGATCTAGCCATCTATTCCCAGAACACTGTCTTGAAAGTAGTGTCATTTTATGTCATAGAAGAGCTAATCCACAAATAAAAGCAAACAAAACAAAAGACCACCACTGTAGGATGTATAATAAATTAATTTCTAAAAATCTTCCTGGTACAAACAATCCGGTGCTATTTACATTGTTTGAATGAAGAGAAAACATGAAATTCTCACAATCATTTCTTACGGTGGACCTCAATATCATGTGCTCCTGTAGCAGATCACCATATAGCAATCCCACTTGAGCACAAATGTGCTATTCTTAAATAAAGCATTATAAACAAATACAGTAGAACATTAAAGAGATACTATACCTTACAAAGTGGAATTTATTGCAGAAGTAACATTGTTTAACATTTGGAAATATGCTTTCATTATTCACCAAATGAATAGGTCAAAGGATCCTATTCTTTGGCATCTCACTCATATTTTCCATAATAATAATGAAATCTGAGAAAAATATATGTAGGATTTATATGAAGAAAACATAATAGCCTGTCATTTTCTCTGTCATTTTGTTTCAGTAAAGGGGAGAATATTGGTACCTCCCAGAAACAGCAATTTCACCCTGAGGTGAAGCCAGGCAATGCATACAAAACTCTTAGAACAGTGTCTGGAATCAAATAAATGAGAAAGAAATATTACCCATTATAATTAATACTACTGAGGAATATTGAAGAAGACTTAATTTGTCAGTGGAACATGAATTAAACTAGGCATGGAATGACATCTTGGCCTAGTGCACTTTTTTTTCTTTCAAATGTGCACAACTGGTTCAAAATTTTATTAAGTGAGCAAAAATAGACCTAGAAATATGAAAAGGGAAAGTAATGAAATGGGACCTATTTTAAAATGCTTAAGTTTTTAATTTTAATTCCAATATACTGAAGATACAGTGTTATATTAGTTTCAAGTGTATGATATAGTGATTCAACAATTTTATACCTTACTAAATGGTCATCAAAATAAATGTACTCTTAATCCCCTTCACCTATTTCACCCCCCCCCCCACCTCTTCAGGTAACTACTAGTTTGTTCTCTATAGTTAAGAGTTTTTTTCTTGTTTTGTCTCTTTTTTCCCTTTGCTCATTTATTTTGTTTCTTAAATTCCATATATGAGTGAAATCATATAGTATTTGTTTTTCTCTGACTGACTTATTTCACTTAGCATGATACTCTCTGGCTCCAGCCATGTCTTTGCAAAGAGCAAGAGTTCATTCTTTTTGATGGCCAAATAATATTCCGTATATAAAAGTATAAATATATGTATAATCCATTATATTCCAACATATTCCATTTTATATATATTCTAATATATATAATATGTATTATATATACCATTATATATAGTATATATATATATATACACACACATACTCATATATACACATACACACATGTGTATATATATATATATATATACATACACACACACACACACACACACACACATACTCCCCACGTCTTCTTTATCCATGCATCAATCAATCAGTGAACACTTGGGCTGCTTCTATAGTTTGGCTGTTGTAAATAATGTTGCAGTAAACATTAAGAATCATATATCCTTTCAAAGAAGGACTTATTTTATCATTCTTAATAAGTTATAAAGCATTATAGTAATCAGGGTTAGACTGAGATCATTTTCACTGTGTCCCTGGGCATAACTATTTGAATCCATATTCTCTCCAAACTTGAAGTCCTTCTGCACTAGGACTACTCAAGGAGTGGCCAGAGGGCCTTTAGGGGAGAATATGGAGGAGAGCCAGCATCCGGCAGGCAGTCTTTGGCTAACCAGGCTGTGACTTGGAGAGCATTCTCCTTTCTTACTGTCCCCTTGCTCTCCAGGGTTGGAGCATCACTTACTCTAGGTCTGGGGGTCCCACATATTCTTCCAAGGCTCTTTTGCAAGGAACCAAGGCTCACTTGGTATTATAAGTAGAGAGATCTTTCCTGGACACCGCTCCTCTGCTCTCAGATGGCTTACAATCCATGTGGATTGGAGAGGAGGGAAGAGTTCTGGAGATGGACACACAACAATGTGAATGTACTTAATGCCACAGAACTGTACACTTCAAAATGGTCACAATGGAAAAAAAAAGTTAAAATGGTAAATTGTATCAGAATTAAAACAGAACTATGAGGAGAGGGAGAAGAGTGGGTTGCACCCAAGGTCTGGTTCTCTAAACAGCATATATTGTAGGAAATCGTCCAGTGTCACCCCCTGGTTATCGGGCTCTACCTTGCCCTGTGCAGAAGCACTTCCTGTTTTCCTTCACCCTGCCCCTGGGTGCCCAAGTCCAGAAGTCAAAATGGAAGATAGAAGAACAGATATTCAGATTTTGCTGCCAGGTCTCCATTAATGCCTCCCTGGAACTACCTGCCTAGTTGCTGACCTGAGGGAGGTTGTGCATTTGGGAGAGCCCAGCCCCCACTCTTCCTCCTTCCTCTTCCGCTTTCAACTGGCTTCCTCCTCCCCTTTTGGACAGATCTACTGACTTAAGTTGAATGGCATCTTGCAAGTTGCCCACTCAAGCCTCTTCCTAATATTTGGAAACTACTTTTCAAGAAGCAGAGGTGGTCAGAAAACGTCAGCTATAATTTGTTTGCCGATGGGGAGCATATGCTCAGAAGAACGGATTGGAAACTAGGTTGGGGGAGAGGGGAGTGGGCCAAAGGACTGCTCTTGGCAGAAGCATCCAGGCTATTGTTTTCTTAGGTAATATTCCAAGCCCCAAAGGATCAAGAGGAACTCTTGTTCCAGGCCAGGTCATAGAGTACAAATTAAGGGGAAGTAGGGAAAAATGGACAAATATTCTTAACTTTTTTTTTTTAATTCAAAGAAGTTGATTCCTGTCCCTTACTCCCCTCAACTTCTAGAACAGATTATTTTACGTTTTTCTGATGACTAAACACATTTGTTATATATAAATCTATGTGCATCTCAGTTCTAGCTGTGGGGTTTTTATTTAATTTTGTGTCTGATTTTTTAAGATGGAATAAAGAGTGGGAGAAAGAAGCCTGCTTTCAGATTTAAGCATAAAGTTCTTAAAATACTTAAATTCTCAGGAGAATATTTAAAGGACAAAAAAATTTATAAGGTTAAAATTCGAGGAAATGAGAATCAATGGGATTTGTGAAAAATACTCCCTTAAAGATGTATGCACAGTGAAGTAAGGAAAAGGCAATGTTGTAGGCATGAAGGAGGTTTTTGGAAGGTCATCTGAGAAGGGGTATTACGTAGATACTCAGTGGCTTGCTTCTGCTCTTGGCATAGCCTCCCGACCTGTGTATGCACGTATCAGGGAGCCAGACACAGTCTGGTGGAGAGCAGATATGCAGCTGGTCAGACTCTGTTCAAACTGCAGTCCCATCTTCACTGTGTGATACTGAAACTCACTTAACCTCTTGAAAGGTTAAGTGAACCTCAGCCTCCTTACCTATGAAATCTTCATTCACTCATGAAGAGGTAATCCATTCACTCATCTTCAAGGGTTGTCATAAGGTTTAAATGGCAAAGGAGATGTAAAATAGCACAGTGACAGGTATATAGTGAGTTTCAAAATATGGACATTTCCACCACTATCATTGTTCTCATGTGCCAGCAGAAATCTGTTCACCCTCTTACCTCCTTTGAAGGGAGGACATCTAGTCACATTGATTTTGCCACACATAGCTCTCTACCCTGGCTCTCTCCCATCCCTGTTTCTCCAAGATGGGCTATTTTAAGGTCAAAGGGATGAAACTCAGATTTAGTGCTTTCTGGTAACCACTGATTAAAAAGCCAACCAACCAGAGCACCTGGGTGGCTGAGTCAGTTAAGTGTCTGCCTTCTGCTCACGTCATGGTCCCAGGGTCCTGGGATCAGGCTTCCTGCTCAGTGAAGAGTCTGCTTGTCCCTCTCCCTCTGCAGCCCTTCCCCCACTCATGCTCTCTCTTAAATCAAGAAATAAAATATTTAAAAAAAAACAAAACAAAAAACAAACAACAACAACAAGAAACCAAACCAACCATGTTCATATCACAGTTACCATAGAATCTTCAGTTAAGGATTGATCTCTGACAACACAAAGCATCTTTGTGCCTTATGGCCTATTGCCTATGGCCAGTTGATCTGATTTTGTAAAAAAACAAAACAACAACAACAACAAAAAAAACCCACTTCCTTACTTCCCTGAAGGAGTCTAGCCTGATACACAGGTCTCCATGCCTTTCTATTTATTTATAACACAGCACATAAGCTTCTATTCTATGCCCTCCTTGGGGTGGGGAAAGTCAGACAGATGAGTGTAAGAGCTAGAACCTCAAGAAGAACTCTGCTTCACTCTGAGTTCTTACCATCCAGATAGGAAGTCTTCTATCTGATGTTAAGTCATGTTCTTTTCTCCTCTTGTCGTATTTTCTTAGATAATGACAGCAGCGATTCAGAATTCCCGTCTATTATGTTCAAAGCACGCTCTCGAACAGGGACACTTCAGGAAAGACGGTTGACACAAGAGATAATCCCAATGAAGAGCTTACCCAGAGGAGGGAAGCCGCACCACTTCGGTTATCAAAGAAACACAAGCCAAGAAGAGTATGTTGGTGTGGGCAGAAGGGAGGCACTACGGCCCAAACCACTGTTCCATGCAGTAGATGAGGAGTTTGAATCTGGAGAGGAGAGTGAGGAAAAAATCTCAGCAAGTGAGTCTCGATGGTCAGCAGAGTACAGACCCAGCAGGCAACACCACAGGTCCCACAGTCCTTTACTACAAAGAAAATAGTTTCATCGTCCACATGATTGTCTCCATGTATTTCAAGAGTCCATTTTCCTACTATTATCGAAGAAGGATTTTCAGAGTTACAAAGAGAGCTACTGAATTCTTTTTTTTTTTTTTTTTGGAAGCTGTTAGATATGCATCTATAAGAGGAAAGGAGATTCTTTTGGAGAAAAACTTGGAACAAATTTGCAGGCTCCGCTACATTCCTAGTTGGTGTACTCTGTAGATGAATTCCCTGTGAGTGATAAATGTTAATCATCACAGGAATTATTACTAAAATTCCTGAGAGTGTGTGATCCATGAAAATTATTGAGATAGAAGCATGATTGGTCAGTAATTCACCTTGACTATCTGCATGTGCAGCCTGTAATCATGTTAGAACTGGGAAGGGCCTGGAAATCCTCTGGCCCAATCCTCTTGTGTTTACAAATAAGGACGCCTTGCCCAAGGTCATGTGAGTTGCTGCTTTCACAAGCTGGCTGTCCTCCCTCCCAAGAGAATGCACTCAATAATTATATTTCTGGGGAAAGGTAAAATTTGCCATAATGTGGCTTTATTTAATCAGTAGCAATAATAAATGGATGTGACATATACTAGAGGATTAATCTGCGAACAATGGGTTCATAGTCTATTTTATAATTGGAATATTTATTTTAAAAACAAAATAGCTATAAACAGGCTTTAAAAGCAATGACACGAACAGCAGGTATTTATTAGATGTGCAGTTGGAGACTGTGGTACCGTGCCCTAGGATCTGAAACTGTTTCCCAATTTAATTTTCCATCCTCATCACCCCCAGACTTGACCTTGAACCTCACACTCTGTCTAGCTCACCAACTTCGCTAGATGACTTTATCTTTCCTCCCTCCTTGCCCTCTTCCTCTTCTCTCTCTGCTGGTCACTGTAGATGAACACATATTTTTTAAGTGCTATTTATTGTGCCAAATGGCTGATCTATAATAAACAATTAACCATAATATCCTTTACCATTGCTATTTTTGTCATCCCTAACAACTGATTTAATGCTATGCATCTCTAACGTATGCTTTCCAATGCACCCAGGTCCCTACACCTGCCCTGATCCTCTTACTCAGAAGCAATGAAGTGATCTCCCTCCTCCTCGGTGCACCCACACCTCACTGAGTGTGTTACAGAACTTATCTGGGAATTACACTTATGCATGTGCATGTGCATCTACCATGATCTGAAAGACAGGGAGAATTGTCCCTTCATTTTAAATTTTATCCATTCATCAATTGCATTCTTTATCTCTTGGTTTTATTCTTTTTCTATCACTTTTAACTTGTATCCATTTTTGGTCTTAGTTATTACAGTGCCTTGTACATGGTAGATTATCTATAAATCTTGAGGCATCAGTGACCTTTTACATCAGGAAAGGACATTGGAGGAGATGTTATCAGACATCTTATTTTCCAGGTGACAAAAATGAGGTGTTGGGAAACTGGCTGGTGCCAGCTCAGCGTTTTGAAGGGCATGGACTTGTTCTCTAATATAGCCCATGCATACCAATGACTGACAAAGGATATATGACTTTCCTGGATTTATAGTTTGTGAATGGCATTTATTCAGGTTCCTGCTGCAGTGGTAGAAATGGCAATCAAAAGAGCCCACTTGGCTTTTCTTCTTTTGCATCTGATATATAAGACTGCTTCTAGGTTGTCTAAATATTTTAAATTACATATTACCAAACAATCAGCTGTAAGAGATAGAAGTATATGTAAAACCCAGGGATCTCTGGGCTTTGGGTTTGGGGTGTGTGTGTGTGTTTCTTTATTATTGTTTAAACAAACAAGCAGTCAAAGCAACAGTTTTATGAGTTTTTTCCCTCCCATGAGAGGGAGTCAGTGAGCCATTATCCTCAAATTGTAGGTGAAGATACAGAAACAGAGTAAGGGCATCAGAAACCACCTTTCCAAAGCCATATGCAAAACCAATTCTTGAGAGGTAGATAACGCTGTGTTCCTTGCTGGATTATCCATATAACAGAAATCCAAACTGTGAAGGCCCCTTCCCAGAGTCACCAGCAAAGCCTAAGGATCAATGGAATTTATCTAATTCTTTTGTTTTCTCTGACATGCTGGTGCCGTTTGAGAGAGGGATGGTGGGATTTAGTGAATGGATGGGAACTCACCCCTTTAATAGGTAAAAACCACAATAGAGTTCTTTGCCCTGAGCCCATTTGTTTACCTAGACACTGTCTAGCCCTGGCTGCCTGACTTGGGAAAGTGGCCCTGCAGTTCCTTCCTGAAAAGTATGACAGGTTGAGGGCTCTAAGGGTCCTGGTAGCTCTGGTATAGACTTGGAGAGCTTATGGTGGAAATGGCCTCTTTCCTTAGTCATCCAGGATTGTTTCAAAATGCCGTGTGATCTGATCTTCATTCCCCTAGTGACAGTCCACTCTGGGGGTTGGCTGAGGGTGTGATAGGTACCCCAAGAGTGCTCTTGGATATCGATATCACATCATGAGTTTTTCTAACAGGCACCAAGCAGTTTTTCTAACAGGCACCAAGCAGCAGAGAAAGTTCTCTCTTGAGTGTTGAGAAAGATCTGCTTCTTGCTCCCTACTCAGCTCAGGGAGGGGTTAGAATCCCTTAGGGTGCTCTCCTGGGCCTGGCCAAAGGTCCACTGAGCATCACATCTTTTCTGCCAGTGGCAGAATTTGTCCTTTTGTCTTCAACCTCGAAAAACCAAACATACAACCCACAAAATCCAATTTTCCATATATAAGTTTTTTATTTGTTTTGTTTTTTACTTTCTCAAACCTGTTCCTATTGCTAGCCTCAGTGGTCTTAGGCTTTAGTAAATTCTGAAATTGGGTAGAGTAGCATTTCCTCTTATTTATCCTATACAGCAGCTTCCTACCTAAAAGGTTATGTTGGTGTTTGGGATGTGGTGACTATTTGTGCTCACTTAGCCCAAACCTGACATGGGACCTCCCCTGTCTTTCATCAACCTGCTAAAAGAGAAACATTGGCCGTAGAAGAGAATCTGCTATGACAAAGTGGGGATGGCATGGTGAGCACTTCCTTGTGCTTCCCTCATGCTTTTCTCTCTCATGAAGGCCATATACCTCTATGCTTCTCTTCTGAGAAAAAGTTAAAGGGTCCTTGGGAGTAGGGCTAGAATTGCCACTCGAATTTAGTGATAGAATTACCATTTCTAGGTATAAGAGGTGACTACTACTACTGTTCAGCCTACATCGTTGATTTTAGCCTGCAGGGAAGCTCCTAGAACACTTCCTCGCCTTTTCAGATGCCAACCACTCGGATCATTTAGATTTTTAAATCAATATCATTAGTTCAGAGTTCAGGCTCTAGAGTGAGATTGCTTTTAGCTGTGGGACTTTGGGAAACCTAGTTATCGTCTTCAAGCTGAAATTGACTGATAAAATAATTACTTTATCTACCTCGTAGAACGATCAAAAGGATTAAATAAGATAATATTTTTAAGATTCTCAGCTTAGTGCTGGTTTGATAGTAAGAGTTTGGTTACTAACAGCTATAATTATTTAGGCAAAAATATATGTACTCATAACAGAGGACATACAGTAATTTAATTACATGAAGAGGTATAAATAACAGACATCTGAGACCTTTCTGAGAGGCAGTTTGAATAACATAATAGAGGATACTTGGGACTATGCATCAATCCATAGCAAAACCAGAGATCAGGTCTGGATACAGATTCATGTTTTTCCAGCAAACCTTATTTAATTTTTTTGTCATTATCTCAAAATTATTGTATTTTCTTGTTTGGGGAAGATGGTCACCATGGTGTCCATTCCTAATCATGGTTTATTCTCAAAGAGACAAAGAATTTAGAAGACCTAACTCTGCATATCATGATAGGTACCCAGTGAAGAAAGGGAAAATTTCTCTGTGTTGGGAAAAATTCAATGGGCTTTAATTCCTCAGCTTGGAATCTTTTCTGTAAGAGACCTCCCCTCTGAAAGAGTGATTATTTTTAATTTATAAGTATTAACTAGTGAAATAAGTGTTTAAGGATTTTCAGCATGGAAAAAAAAAGGTAGTTTTACTGTGTTTCATAACTTTCTAAAATTAGGGAAAGTAGTTTTTCCTAAATAAATAAAGTCAGTGTATGTGTTGGTGTTGTGTAGGGTTCTTGTAAATATATTTCATCCACAAGTAATACAGGTGGTTTCTTGTAGTTTAACATTTTTTTTTTTTCCTGAGTAAACTCTGTCAAGTATCTTATTTCTAACTCCTCCTGAGAAAAGCCAGCAGTGCAGACAGAAAGCTTCCTTTTAGGACATCAGTCACTGCTAATTGTTAATTGGGCCATAAGCCGAGGGGAATAAAAGAGATGCCTGCACCAGTGCTAGTCACTCCCGTAATTAGCAAGTGATGTGTTGTTTCATCTGTGCACAATATTTGATTTAATAAATTCTTTTTCTTTCTGAGACTCTAATACGCTTCCAAGCCAAGGGTCGTAGTCAAAGTGAGTATGACATGTCAGAAATAAAAATTTCCACTGCTTGGCCTTCTTCAAGTTTGGGCTTCTTCAACAGAGTAATGGGAGCCATGTTGTAAACTGAACCAAGATGGCCATGACTCTGTTTCCAGGCACAACAATGCAGACCTTGAATCAAAATTGGTCCTAAAATCAAGGTGTATACTCTATGTCCTAAGAGATCAGTCTTGCATAAAACAGCAATAATAGCCCACATTTACAGGGTACTTATTATATGCCAGGCGCTATTCAAAATGCTTTATCACATAGTACATAGATGTGGTGTCACCCCATCTTAAAAGAAAGGACAGACTGAGTAACAGGTCCAAGGTCTCCCTGCTTCCAACAAAGATCTTGAAAACCAGGTCTATTTGGTTCAGAACCATTGACTAAACTCTCTCCCTGAGAAGAATTGAGAATTTGATTTTTTTCTCACTTGGGAAAGATCCAGTGGAAAGAAACAGCAGACCTCCACCCTCAAAAAAAAAGAACTTGACTTTAAAATGGACAAATACAGCAGAAAGTGATGTAATTCTGAAAATCTGTTTTTACAAACAGGGTGGAAGGGGGTCAGGAGAGTGACTGACTACTAAAGCATTCAGATAATATCTAAAGAGGCACATATATTCTCGGTGAGCCCTGTGCCATTAATTGGAAACATATTAAGTACCTCGCTTTTTTACTAAGAATTTTTCATACACGTTTTTAAAAATTTAATTCTCTTAATAATCTTGTGAAGTTGCCATTAGGATTATTATCCCCATTTTACAGATGAAGAAACTGAGTGTCAGAAAAGCTTTCACTAAGGACACACAGTTGCTCCAAGTGTTCATCCAGGGACACAAATGGCAGTGTATTCACATTTAGAACTGAGTCCAAAGTCACTTATTCTATCCACTGAGCTAGAGTAACACCTTTAGAGATGTTGTAAAAAATATATTGAGTAACCTAAAAAATGAATTTTGTGTTTACCATCATCATTTGAATTCTTAACATCACGTCACTACATCAAGTAATGGTTCTGGTCTTGTTTATGCACCTGCTGCCACAACCAGTACTTTCCTTTCTGTTTGGCTTGATGTTCAAGTGCTAATTGAAGCTAACAGTGCCTGTGGCCAAATCATTGCTTCCGGAGTCTGTGTCTTGTATTAAGTATAGTGAAATGAGAACATGAATTATCCTTTGACTGGTTTTTATAATTTTAATATTTTTATTCCTATTGGAGTTTATCTTGGAACTAAAGAAAATACTAGAAATAAAGCCAGATAGAAACTTTCAAAATAAGGGGTCACCCAGCACCACAGCCCTGGGCCAGTGGAAAAGGAAGGAAGGCCCCATAGTGTTTCATTTATTTTGTTTCCTTACAGGAATTTTTCTGGGTAACTAAGAGCGAGCGAAACCAAGACTCTGGGTTTCGCTGGTGTACTGTTTCACGGGTGAAGGCTGCCCTTGTTTTGAGTTTGTGCCTTTTCTGGACCTAGTTCAGGAGGCAGCCCTATTATCTAATTATGCCATCTTTAAATGGGATTGTGTGTATGGGCAGGGGGGCATGTTCCAGAGTTATAAATGCAGAAGTGAAAAAAGCAATCAGAAAGAGGAAAAGAGGGATAAATGCTTTGTCCTCCAAAAAGGAGATACTCTTGAAACAAGAGGACAAAGGACAGGTCCTCACCCAGGGAAACACCCACAGGAAAGGCTTACGGAGCAGGGCAGTCCAAACCAGCAGTCTTAAGAGCATGGGGTTTAGCAAACAATGGTTGTTGTACTCCACCCACACCCCTGGAGCTGAATTTCAAGTTCTGAATTTAGACAATACAGCTGGAATTTCTGCAGTTTCTTTCCTTGACACATGGAGCTTCGGGCAGTTCTCGTTAAAAATATCTGGACAAATATTGCGAGAATCAAAATGAATATTTGAAAAGTGAAATACATCTTTGGTGAGTTGGGATAAATTCTTCCAGGCAAGATGAAAGAAAATAGCTTTTGAAGAGTACCTCCAAGCAGGATAGTAGTTTCATAATGGTTTGAGGAAGTAGAATGAATTTGTTGGAGGGGAAAAAAAAAGGTAGAATCTTGATTATTTCATACTAGATCCTTCCTTGCACTTAGGGTAGACTCAAGAAAACTTCATACACAGAAGATAACTTTACATTTGATTAATTATTTGCAAGGCTTGGTGTACCACACTGTTCCCTTCTAGACCGTAAACTCTTTAAATGCCAGCTATAAAGAAAGCCTTGGGAAATGTTGTTGCATTAATGTGTCTTTAATAAATGGTAAGAACTAAATATCCTAGAGCAGTTGGTCAAATGTTGGTTGAACACCGCAGGGTCATTTCTTCCAGGGCTTTGTTCAGAAAAATTACATTACTCCACGATTACATTGAGAGGAGTCACCCGGAAGTAGAGTCTTTCTCACTAGCCATTTCTGTCTTCCTGGGGATGACCTGACCTCCTCCTCCTCCAACACAGCAATGTAGAATTTGGAATCCAAAGGTTTGGGTTGGAGTACTAGCTCCATCCTTCCAAGCCAAGGGTCCATCCTTCCACACAAGGGTGCTTGTGTGATGCCCATCAAGCTCTTTAACCTCCTCAGTTAATTTCATATCACTAAATTGAGAGTAACAACATCTATTCTACCTAACTCATGAGAGGGGTGTGACTCTGGAATGAGGTCAAGAGTTTAGTGAACTCTAAAAAGATGGATCCCTGCATTATTCTTGAGAAAGCTGAAAATTTGAGGGGCTGTGAGAAGACTTAAGGAGGCATTCTAAGACAGTGGTTAAGAGCTGGAGTACAGGAGTAAAGCAGACCCGATTCTGAATCCCTTTCTGTGGCTTTGGGAAACTTCACTTAGCCAAGGTTTACAGTCTTCAGTTAGCGGAGTGTCTTAAATAGTTAGTGCATGATACACTTTACTTGTTACCCTAATAAAGGAGTTAGCATAGTTTTGTGATGAAAGATGGGGGCTCTGCAATCAGATCACCTAGACCTGTGAAAGGGCAAGTCCTTTTTTATTTTTTATTTATTTATTTATTTATTTTGCAAGTCCTTTTTAAAGAGTTAACATCGTGACTCTCAAAAAATAAAGTGCACACTTGTTGAAGATGATATTTAACTCATTAATTCATGAAGGAACCAATACAATATCTCAAAGGAGAATTCTGAATATCACACATTTAAGAGGCGGTCATAAATGCTAAAAGGAAATCACAGATAAATGTGAAATAAGCTTTTAACATGGTGGGAAGAGAAATCAGTTGTCTCTTCACCCAACAGAATCCATTTGCGTGTCTACAGACAAGAATTATTTGGAATGATATCAGTTTTCTACAATTTACAGAATCAAAATTAGCTGAGAAACAACAGTATAATTTAAAGACAATGAAAGCGTAAAACCATAGTGATTGGAGCAGGTTAAAGTTAATGGAGAAAATGAGAGAAAAGGACTTTTTTTTTTTCTGCACCTTGAGGTGGACTTAAATTCTCATTTGCTAAAAACTCATGGGAAATACTACAACTCAGAAAGTTCCAGTTTCTCTGGTAAAGGGGATAAACCCCAACTACATTATTGTCTACTGTTCAGATCTGCAACTAATTCAAATCTGATCCTTTCTCCTGTGCTTTCAATAGATTTGACACTTAAAGTAGTATACTGATCCAGGTGCTTCTCATGAGTCTGAGATTAGCAGTTGCCTTCATTTGATTATTACTAATTATGATACAAATATCCTAGGGTATAGTTCATTTTGTTCCCTATTTAAAACTCTTACCCCATGAGGGGAGCCTGTGTAGTGCAGTCAGTTAAGCACCCAACTCTTGGTTTGGGCTCAGGTCATCTTGGGTTGGGGAGACTGAACTCCAGATAGGTTCCACCTTCAGCATAGAGTCTGCTTAGGTTTCTCTCTCCCTCTCTCTCAGCTCCTACCCGTTGCATGTGCTCTCTCTGTTTCTCTCTTTCTCTAAGTAAATAAATCTTTTTAAAAATACCTCTAACCTTATGAATTATCTCTATGTTTGTTTTTAATCTACTCCCAACTTTTGCAAAACTGTCCTAAAATTAGTTTTCTCCTAGTTCACTATTCAGACTGTTCATTTCATTTGATATGTTAGAAAAAGCATCAGTTTAGGGATGTGATTAATGTGGCATCAAATTACAGCCATGTAACATTCGAACTGTGGGAACTCAGACAAGCTACCATAACTTGGAACCGTGTTTATTGATATACAAAATGGGAACAATATTTCCACTGATGTGAGAAATAAACAAATAATGCACATAAAAATCCTAGCCAAAGCCCCTAGCTGGCTCTAATAAATAAAGTAACTACCCTTATCCTCAATTTATCCAGGAAGAGTGTGTGTCTTGTTATTTCATACATACATCTTGATTTGGGATTATTGGATTTTTTTTCCATTAAAAAATAGTATTTTAGACTACTTTGAAGAAAACAATTAGATTTGGGAGAAGATATTGAGGACCCAAGTAAAATTAGAGGACAAAGAAAGATTCAGCATGATAAATATAGTAATTCTTCCTGGATGTATCTATATATTTCATTAAATTTAAATAAAAACCTGAACATGTTCAATATGGAATTTACCAAGATTAAAAATTTTTAGATTTAAAAGAAAATTTTAAAATTTATATGAAAGTGCCAAGTCTCAAGATTGATAAGACAGAAGAAGAGAAAAGATGAGGAAGAGGAAGATCTGGAGGGCTAGTTAAATCAGCTCTCAAATCTTTTTATAAATCTATAGCAATATTAATGAAGGGATAGATATATTGACCAATAGGATGACACTGAAAGACTCCAGAAATGAACTCACACATACTTGGAAATATACTGTCAATAAATGATCATGAGACAACTGGCAGCCCATCAGAAAAAAAACATTAAATCAAATTGCCATCTTTCATCATACATAAAAATGATTTTTCTAATATACCTGCTGTGCTCACTCATTGGCTGAGAGTGGCCCAAGAGAAATATGACCTGCTATGAATATCAAGAGAGATCTAAAGGTATGGCAACTGGAGGCTATCAATGAATTATATTCCCTATAGAAAGTTCTCTTGTTGGGCAACTGGGTGATACAGTCAGTTAAGAGCCAACTCTGGGTTTAGGCTTAGGTCATGATCTCAGGGTTGTGAGATCGATCCCTACATCAGGCTCTGTGCTCAGCATGGAATCTGCTTAAGGTTTTCTCTCCCTCTTCTTTACTCCTCACCGCACCCCCCCCCCAACACTCTCTTTCTAAAATAAATAAATAAATCTTCAAAAAAAGGAGAGAGAGAGAAAGTTCTCTTTAAAGGGAGCACAGTGGCTCCATAAAGACAACATATCCCCAATATGAAAATATTTGGAAAATGGTTAGCTGCCATAAAAATGGAAAAGAGTACTTACCCTTCCTCTCAGATACTCAAAGTCAATATAATTCTTTTTCTAAAACGTGAAACAGCCACAACAAAGTGTTCCTAGTAAACAATATTACTAGTTCTTATATGACTCAGCTTTATCCTTAAATTAAACTTGAATGAAAATTCATGTTAGGAGAGACAAGACATAATAATAGAAATTAGGTATTTATTTGCTAGTATAGCAATAGCAAATGCAAAACATAGAGTTTTATAGAGACAAGAGCCAATCCCACTTCTATTCTTGATTCTGGGATCCATGTACTGAAGTTACAGTTATTGCAGAGTCACATATTGGTGCTTAGTTCAGTCTACATTCCATGTCTTCTTAAGACTATTACCTAAGTTCACAAGGTGGTTTTTCTCAGCCTTCAACTGACTATTTCACTATCCTACTTCTGAGTGGTAGAGTATACGGTAAAACTAGTGAATTCTGTTGGTTTCAGCATACTATATTAATTCCTTTGCTATAAAACATGGGATTTTGTCAGAACAGTGTTTTGTGAAATATTGTGATTATGAATAAGTAAGCATCATGATTATAAATAAATAGTATGGCTTCCAGAAGGATGGCTTCCAAAAGGATGCAAAGCAAGGTAAGCAAATTCATTTCCAGAGTTAGTGGCAGAAAGAGGAGCTGCATAAATCTCTTCTTCATAAAAACAATGAAAATACTGGCAAAATTATCAAAATTAACTTCAAAGCACTGACAATTGGCTAAAAGCTCATAACAATCTGAAGATGGTTTATCCAAGAACTACTAATTCTCGGTAAGGACGGCAGGTTTTGTGATGTTTTGTATGGCACACTTATTCCTATTCTCAGAAAAGCTCATGACCAGAGAATTGTGATTGTCTGACAGCTCCTTGGAAAAGTCCAGTTCACAGAACTTGTTTTATTTGATCTGAATCAGAGCTTGTTCAGTGAGAAAAATTCTATCTGTGGTGTGTTTGTTAAAAACAATCAGCAGAAATTGGTTAATATCACAGCTGCCTAAGGCTATGTGATGCCAGCTGTGACAAACAATAACTAGTCAACAATTTAAAAAGAAAATCTAGGAAGTGAAATCTAGGAAGTTTCCATAGAAACTTTAAAAAGCTATGGTGTATTCCTGGGGATTTACAAGTCCTTACACATGTACAGAATAGAGCTGAAAGGGTTCTGGTCACCTCTGGCTATCTTTAAATCTCTATACAAGCTGGAAATAAAGAGTAAGGCAGACTTGTAAATTGCCTGAACATCAAAGGCATGAGTCAACAAATACCTAAATTACAACTACATGGATTTTGGTTATTTTACCATTCCATGGTATACGTTGGTGATTACATTGATGACATGCTGATAAGGCTAGGTGACCAGGAAATAGCAAGAGGCACTGATGGCTTGTTAAAACATACATTGTGGGGACATCTGGGTGGCTCAGTGGTTAAACATCTACCTTCAGCTCAGGGCATGATCCTGGAATCCCCGGATTGAGTCCCACAAAGGGCTCCCTGCATGGAGCCTGCTTCTCCTTCTGCCTATGTCTTTACCTCTCTCTCTCTGTGTGTGTATATATATCTCATGAAAAAATAAATAAAATCTTTAAAAAAAAAAAAAGACAAACATTGTGTATGAGAATAGGTGAGTTGTGTAATGAAAATTCAAGGGTCCTCCAGGTCAGTAATGTTTCTCAGGTCAGTAGTCTCAGGCAGGTTATTCTTTCTTGTATTCGTCAAGGTTCTATTAAGAATCCATGAAATCCTCAAATATTGGTAAATAAGGATTTCTTGAGGAAGAATCTATTTAGAAAGGTGAAGACAAAGTTAGGAATATCAATGAGGGATGGTGAAATACCCTTGGGCTAGTAAAGGAAGTCTTTTCTATCCCTAATGAAAGACTCCTAGAGGTAAAGGGGCCTACACCACCTGCTTGTGCAGCTTACCTGTGCCTGTTGGCCCTGTCATGCCTGATCCCAGATATACCAATATGATATTTTGCTTGTTGCCCAGCCTACCTAAGCTTCTGGTTCAATGGATTCAGATAGAACTCGCTCCCAATAGACAGTTTGGCAACATAGTTGCTTTATGTCTAATGGTCGGAAGCTGTAAGATCCCAGGAGCATGCTAAAATTTTTTAAAGCTGCTTTAAAGTGATGTGTAATTTTGTGCTACAGATGGCATGGCCTTGCTCCAAAATTGCAAGTGTTGATTTTGTGATTCTTCTACACAATTCTTTTTTATTTTTTATTTTTACAGATTTTATTTATTTACTCATGAGAGATACAGAGACAGCGGCAGACAGGCAGAAGGAGAAGCAGGCTCTCTGCAGGGAGCCCGAATGGGCCTCGATCCTGGGACTCCAGGATCATGCCCTGAGCCAAAGGCAGATGCTCAACCATTGAGCCACGCAGGTGTCCTTCTTCTACAAACTTCTGCCATAAACTCCATATAGCATCTGTTATTGTTAGATATCTAATACCACAGGGTTCACGACATCTGATGGCTCAAGCAGCAGGGTTGCTTATACCAATGTCTGGAGCCGTTGCAGAGTCCTTCTGACCCGAACCCTACTCAAAGCTGGCAGCCTTATGTGTTATTTGATACCTGGATCAGAGAAACATTACTAAGTATGGAATATGCTGCCTCCGAAACCCAGAGAGGTCTACCAGGGTTCCTTTTGGCTTGCTTTTTAGTGATGAGAAGTACAAAACACAGTATTTTGTCCTTCACGCTGGAGGGGATTGTCTCAGTACGACCCAGAACTTTGGGCATAAAAACTTCAGGAAGTGGCAGATCCCCGAATCTTCATACTGTTCATCTTCCAAATTCTGCTTTCCATGCACCTTATCAAGGCTTCCAAAAACATTTGCTGTTTCTTGTTCATCCCTCCAATTAGAATGATGTCATTACGATGTTATACATAAAGATCATAAGGCCCAGCTGCCTTCAGATTATGGCAGAGGGATAGAGAATTAACATAACCTGGGGAAGACCCCACAGGTATACTAATGTCAAGTCCATGAGAATACACACTGTTTCTGGCTCTTCTTCTGGATGGGGATGAAAAATCCTTCCACAGTGGACGGCTGCCTACTTTTTACCTGAGTCCCTGTTAGCACCTCTAGCAGATAGTACCACGTACAAGTAGCAGTTGCAACTGGGGCAACTATTTGTGTGAATTTACAATAATCCACTGTTAACGTGTCATATTTATATGCTTTTTATAGGAACCAGATTCGTGAATTAAATGGAAATATATTGGGACTATACTCACCATAATACTTAAGTCTTTAAAGGTGGAACTAATCTCTGCCATTTGCCAAGGGATAGAATGCTGTTTTTAATTTAATATCTTGGCCACAGTAGCAATGTGATAAAGGCTTCACCTTGGCTTTCTAAGCTCTTACCTCATCTGTCAAGGAAAAAGTAGGGAGTTCTTCCAACCTCCAAACATGCCCATTTCAATTATACATTTGGAGACTAGGGAAATGACCACTGGATGGGACAATGGACCCACAGTCAGCCAAACATGGGTGAGGAATCAAATTGTTATCTTGCTCCTGTATGTACCCAGTTGAACAGGTTATAATGATCCTTCAGATCTCTGGCTAATAAAGTTAAATCAGACCCTAAGTACAACAGTCCTTAAAATGTCTGGGTATCCCTCTTTTCTCAGTGAATGGTTTCCTGAGTAAATGGCTATAGGTCCCTTTAGGGAAAGACTAGGAAATCATCCCATATAAATTACAAATTTGTTACAAATTAGTTTCTTTCAGGGGTCTGGACTCTTCTTCAGTCCATGGGTTCTAGTTCTGAAATCCTGCTCAGTTTTGAAAGCCAGCAAGTAATTGTCATGTTTCTTTGGGTAGTGTGATAAACTGAATAAAGACTCCCAAAGGTGTCCATGTCCTAATCCCCCAAACCTGCGAATGTGTTACCTTATAGGGCAAAAGAGATTTTGTAGATGTGATCAAGTTAAGGATCTTGATACCAGGAGATTATCCTGGATTATGCAGGGAAACCTAATATAAGCATATGGGTCTTTATAGAGGGAGGCAGAAGGGTCAGGCTCAGAGGAAGAGATGAAAGTCAGAGAGAGATTTGAAGATGCTATACTGCTGGCTTTGAAGATGGAAGAAGAGCCATGAAGCCAAAAGATGTAGGTGGCCTCTAGAAGCTGGAAAAGGCAAGGAAATAATTTTTCCGTAGAGTCTCCAATGAGAACTAGCACTGCCAACACCTTGATATTGACCAGGGAAACCCATTTCAGACTTCTAGAATTATAGAAGAACGAACTAGCATTTGTTCAATCCATTAAATTGGCAATTTGTTAGAGCAGTGATAGGAATCTAATGTAGACAGCTTCCGGAATCATTTATCTCTTGATATTTGGTTGTAAATATTGAACAGTACAATGTGTTCACTGCACACCTATCACACCCTAAAGAGAAGACAGATTCACTTCTAAATAATTACTCTCTGCAGCTCAGGCTTACAGCCTACCACTCCAATCTTCATGCTCATCACAGTTCTTCCATCTTGCCTCTCCTGTTTTGGGATCCTTTCCTTCTCATTTCCACGAGTAAGTCTCTCCCCATCAGGCTTCCTTATAAAGGATAATGTCTACTGAGTGGTGCTGCTGTCCTCTTAATAGCACATTCTTTATTGTTAGTAGATGGAATGTCTTCCAGAAACTTCAATAGAGAACAAGGTTGGCTGGTGGTGGATTTCTGGCTTTTCATGAAAGATCCACTCAAACATTACCAATTCTTTGAGATTTTTGCTCTTTTAAAAAAAAAATTATCATTTGTCATTGAAGTTTTGGCATCACTTAATATGGGACATCACTTTCTCTAGGATTTCAAGGACTAACCTAGAGTAGTAGCACCATCTCCCAAAGTCTTTCCAGGGTGTTAAATCCTGAATCACAGGAGAGTGCTCCTATATTTATAAATCTCTTTTATCAAACTTTGTGCACCTCTCACCACCTTGATGAAGCACCTCAGGACCTTGTCCCACCACTATTGCACCAGTTCCTACCAGTGCATGTGGTCTAGGTCCTGCTGCTCAACTGGGATGTAGTCACTTTCTCCCTTCTCGGGCCTAGCACTTCCCCAGCTGGGAATGTTAAAAATTAATACCAGTTATTGGCCTACTGGCCAGGAGGAGAGGTGAAGGTAGATCATGAAGGAGCATATGTAGTCTTGCAAAGCAGAGACCTCAACACCATCTTCAACCAAAGATGGGGGGTGCTGGCCTTTGGCAGAGAATAGTGGGCCATTCCAATAGACCCAGAAATTCAGAGAATCTGCCACTGAAGATTCAAGTTCATTAGCCTTGATGTCTCAGAACCCTGATATTGGGAATTACTGGGATTGAAGATTCAACCTCTATAGAGCTCTATCTACTATCTATATTAGTTCTGGATCTGACCCTTAGCTTTTTCTGTTCTCCAGCTGCAGGAGGTAAGTGTCTTTATAGGCTTCCAAGGAGGCTTCTGGCTTCGTATTTTGTATTAAATCAGTAATTAATCACCCTCAGCATTTCATTACCTCTTCCTAATTGATTAATGGCATTCAGAAATAGCCATCTATTCTCATTTTCCTCATAATTAATACTTCCCTATGTTCCTGGAACACCTGAGTTATTGCACCTGCCTGAGTATTTCCTTTCACTGACATCTAATTGCAATAAATGACAAATAAAAGTTTTAATAACTGCACAATAGTATATCAAAGGTTATATATATATATATATATATATATATATATATATACTTACCATCATATATGAGGTCCTTATTGCCAACTGATGGGTAATAAAGTTCCAAAAATCTCACTTTGAGTCCTGATTACTGGGACCAATCCTGGCACCAACTGTGTTAGGCCTGGTTCCCAGGGGAATCAATTCTGAAAAGCAGGTTTGCATGCAGAAATGTTAATAGACGGTATTCCCAGGAACACCTGTGAGGGAGTGAGAGGGGATTGGGATTAGCCAGAAGGAGAGATTTAACTGTGACAGAGTTGCAGCAAAGTCCTCCACCAAATTCAAAGGGGATTCTTAAGCTGAGAT
Source organism: Vulpes lagopus (assembly GCF_018345385.1). Lineage (NCBI taxonomy): Eukaryota > Metazoa > Chordata > Mammalia > Carnivora > Canidae > Vulpes > Vulpes lagopus. The sequence goes on along the minus strand of NC_054828.1, from coordinate 24,349,121 downwards.
AGCCCTTGAGAGATGACTTGAACTAAAGCAAGGAGGCCAGGCCTCTTTACCTCCAGTTGGACCCATCACTAGGTGTGGGCTGCCCCAGCAAGGATTCATAACCTTGGACAAGGCCACTTTCTTAGCTAAGGGTATTTCTAGGGAAGGAATAGCCAGCCACAAACCTTCAACAAATGACAGCTATGCCTCAGGCCTAACGGAGGTTACGAAGGGCATACACAGCACCCACTACCTCCACAAATTTTACACACAGTCTTAAAAAGACAAGTGAAATGGGGAGATATTAGTAATCACCATCCTTGCATGTTTTAAGCTTTGAAAATGGCACTGATACTTGTGATTTCCCCTAGGAATTTAGTACTAATATCAGCTGGCAATTTTGCATAGTGGAAGAAGCTCCATAGAGTTCTACTTGCTCTCTCATGATGTAGTAGCCCTCACTTGATGAATCCAGGAGCCAATGGCTATATTTTAACTATGCATTCAGAGGATGCCTGGGTGGCTCAGTGGTTAAGCATCTGCCTTTGGCTCAGGGCGTGATCCCAGAGTCCCGGGATCGAGTCCCACACCAGGCTTCCTGCAGGGAGCCTGCTTCTCCCTCTGCCTATGTCTCTGCCTCTCTGTCTCTCTCTCTCTGTCTCTCATGAATTTAATATATATATTATAATATATATATGTATATATTAATTGTGCATTCAGGATCTGGAAAATTAACCACAGTTAGATCCATAGATCTAGCAGATCATTGATAGTTGGACTCGTACCATAATTCCATGTCTTGCTTTACCTCATAAGTTTCTATTTGGACTAGTTTTCCACTGCAGAATTTTAGGTTTGCAGAAATTAAAGTTACCTCATGAACCCATGTCCAATAATTCCCTATATCTTTCTTTCTCTTGGACATAATTATAAGAAAAATATCTGCAACTCACTTTGGGAAATATTAGGTGGGAAATCTAATGTGTGTGATTCATTTATCACACTGACCTGGAAGTCCACCTCAAAGCCAGTATCTCCCGAACATATCTATGGTCTATAGAAATAGCTATTACAATATTTTTCAAAGACAATGGCATTCTCCTCATCATAATGAAGAGAAGAATTTCAGAGTTTCCTTTCAGGGACAGAACTATGGATAGGGTAAAAAGTAACACAGATACAAACACAACACTGATTATGTCTTTGGAATCCTTCCTGTACATTACCTGTGGATTTCTGGCCTCTGATCTTCATTCAGTGTAGACTGTGAATAAATTCAGGTACCAGTCAATGCAATGAACAAATATTGCTGAAGCAAGTACATTTAATCCAGAATCTCTGGTAAATGCATCTGTTTCAAAATCAACTTAATCTAAAATTTTATTTCTGCCTCCCTGGTCTGTAACCTTGTGAATTTATGATCATGGAAATACTTTCCTCATTTAATTAAAATGGACTAGAAGATATCTTGCAATTATTTTGGGGAGAAAACTTTCACTTAAGATTGGCCCCCTATAGGGGGATCCCTGGGTGGCTCAGCAGTTTAGCTCAGGATTGTGGCCCAGGGCACAATCCTGGAGTCCCGGGATCGAGTCCCATGTTGGGCTCCCGGCATAGAGCCTGCTTCTCCCTCCTCCTGTGTCTCTGCCTCACTCTCTCTCTATGTCTCATAAATAAATAAATAAATAAATCTTTTAAAAAAAAAAAAAAAGATTGGCCTCCTATGCCATGCTGGGACATGATAAGGACTTATGGTGACAGAGGTGGCTCTACTTTGCAAAGTAGCTGCTCAGTTAGGGCATTTTATGGTCTTCAAACATAGTAGACCTTTATCATGTAGAATGGAAGGAATTGCTTCTTCTGTCTAGGGAGATTCAATGGAGTTTTTTAGTTTGGGGCATTTTGAATGATTCAAATATTCCTTAATGTGCCCACTAAAATTTTCTGCATCTCACTCTTTTCCAAGCAATGCTTATGGCTTTACATAAGAGAACTTGTGAGTTGTGGATTTAAGTGATGTCTTAATTAAGCAACTCATATAGTCATGAAAAGTGAGACAAGAGGCCACAAATGGAGTCACTTATGCTAAACCCCACATCATCAAACTGGGACTTAACTTAGTTACAGTTCCAGCTCTCCCAGAAATGGAATCCCCTGATTGGCACTAACTAGGTAACCTGCCTGAGGAGTCCATTGCTGTCTTCAGAGAATTTTAAATGTTGAAACTAAGGTTGTCTTTCTTTATACCCTCCAGCACAACGGAAAGCAGCAACCCCCCTAGTATTGTGTTCCTCATGTCTTCCCTACTGTCCTAAGGCAGCACCCACTGGGTCCCATAGGTCTTGTCTGCACGGGGTATGCTATTCTGAGTGAGTGTTGACAACAGTTAAAGAACTTATTCCAGCATTGTATGCTACCGGGGCTACCAGAATCCCATCTTCTTATTCTAATCAGTTCTTTCTGTTTCAGCCAGGCCACATAAGCAATACCAGCTTCTCCTTTAAGTGAAGGCATGTTCCTTGCACCCACTGCTGGTAACAATCACTGAATCAGTCACAAACAACAGAATCCACTATCTAGTTTACAAGGAATATATTACCTGACATTCAGTAGCTCATAGTATCAGTGGGAGAGAAGGAGAAATGGGTCTAGGCCTCAACATGCACATAAAATGCCTAAAATCACCACAGAGCTGGCTTGTTTCAAAGCTGCTGTTCCTGCTGCTGCCATCATGGACCGTAGACAGCAAGTGCCAGGAACTCCACTGTAGTCCTGCTGCTATTAGCCATGTTGCCCTTTTACATCAGGGACTGGACTTTATAATCCCTAAAAGACAAATGCCTTACCTTCACCTATATCAGCAAGTAGGAGTGTCTGCAGAGCCAACTTCTTTGTTCCTTTCAACTCAAATCCAGTGCCAATGTACCTGATTGGAGGAACCTACATCCATCTGTGTTACGGCTATAAGAAGTGTATATTCAATTCTTTCTATGACACAGGAATGAAGATATCATAACATGGGAATGTACTCCAACATACAAAGGCTTTTCAAAGGATGATATATATTTTCAAGTATTAAAAATAAAATAAAGAGATCCATTACATCTTTACAACATGAAAAAAATATTTACCATGTGGTGATAGTTGTAGAAAAGCAGAGTATACCATAGTAAGTTGGCTTCATTTATTTGCTGATTTATGTATTTATTATTCACTGCTTCTGTCTATAGTAGGAGCTTCTTGAGACCTAAAAATTTAATGTTCGTAGATATACCTGCTGGCTTTAGCTAGGACAGAGTTTAAACCAGAATAGTCAATAAATCATTATTGAATAGATTAAGAAATAAATAGATATATTTATATTTGGCTATGCTTCTTGATATACAGCCTTAATGTTACACACCAACAAATGAAAGGCTTACTGTTTTGGGTTTGTTTTTTTGTTGTTGTTTTTGTTTTTGTTTTTTTTAGAATCTAAAATGGTGCTTGAAATATAATAGCAATTCAGCTAATTGTGTTACTATTTTGAAGTTGAACAAATACTGTTGTTTGACTTTTAAGAAAATAACTTGCCTGAGACTACCCAGTTAGTAAAGACATGTGATTTTGGTGTTAAAAATGCAAATTCTGCTCCTGACACCTAGGTGACTCTGAGTAAGTTACCCTACTTTTTTGTGCCTCAATTTCCTTATCTATGAAATGGGGGTAATAATAATCAACAACCTCAAGAGATTGTGGTGATTTTCAAAAACTATATGTAGACCCTAAAACAATGTCTGTTGCATGGGGGACATTCAACAGCTATTTACTATTTTTATAAAGGGCCAGTTCATTCGGTCATCATATATAGAGATGTGGTTTCTGCATCCATAGGGTCTCAGTCAGGATATCAGAGTTCTCACTTCTCTGGCTGGGTTTCCTTTTCTTTTCATTCTTTCTTTCTTTCTCTCTTTCTTTCTTTCTTTCTTTCTTTCTTTCTTTCTTTCTTCTTTCTTCTTTCTTTTTCTTTTTTTAAAGATTTTATTTATTTATTTATTCATGAGAGGTACACACACATAGAGAGAGAGAGGCAGAGACACAGGCAGAGGGAGAAACAGGTTCCATGCAGGAAGCCTAACGTGGGACTCGATCCCGGGTCTCCAGAATCAGGCCCTGGGCTGAAGGCGGCGCTAAACCACTGAACCACCTCTGGCTGGGTTTTCTTTTTTTTTTTTTTCTGGCTGGGTTTTCTTCTTTAGTATCTGTCTAAATTCAAGGAATAAACAGAGTCCATTAACAAGTCTACTACTGAATCAGCAGCTTCTTGAGGGCAATTACCAAGTCTTATTCATCTTTATTTCTCTAAAGCCTGGTGCAGTACCTAACACATTTAGCAAAATGATTTTCAGCTTTTCCTTAAACATGCTCAGATAAAGGAGTCACACATATCAAATTCTTACTTCATCAATGTTGGTTAAATATAAGAATTCTATAGGTTTGCTGAGAGAGTGTTTGGTTTAGTGTAAGATAAGGAAATGAACATGAGTTTCTCTGAAACTTAGATATCTCATACAAAGGAGAATAAAGAAACCAAGAAATAATCAGGATAAACATGACTCAGAGAGGTAGCAACCCATATTCAGAAAATGTAGCAATCCATCCTTGCACACACTGGTCACAAGGAAAGCCTTCAGGTTGAGTTACAGGGTGGGGAAGTATTTATTAAAGGAGGTTGGAGAACATGAGAACAGTGTTCTAATATTAATGTGATGTCAAGAGAACTTGTGCCTCAGTATTTTGCAAATAATCCAATTACACACACCCTTTGTAGAGTAGGAATGTAGAGTACATTTGGACACAATCTTATGAAAGCTTCCTCAGATACATGAACATTTTGGCTGCTGGGCTTTATCTGAAAATGTATGCCAAGTAAGAAAAACAACAAGAATTGCAGTGATCAAATATGGGCAAAAAAGTCCCTCCAAAAGGAGATGCTAAAGTGTTGCATAGGTGGAAGGCAGATATATACTAGCTGTTAAGATTATGGGCTTTAGAGCTTGACTACCTGGGTTTTCATATTAGCTTTAACATTGATTAGATTTATGATGTTGGGTAATTGATATTTATTTTCTCATCTCAAAAACAATGATAATGGTCATATGAGCTGTTGGGAAGTGAAAATATAATTCTTGGAAAGTATTTAAAGTACTGCGTGTCAATGGTCACTGTTCAATGCATGTTAATGGCTATGATCATTTCCAGGCAAAATATGAACCCCATTCAAACTTCCTTTGGCCTTTCAAGAATCTGATAACTAGTATCCTTCATTTTTAAAAGTACTCTTTTAATTTAAACTGGGAATGCAATGGACTCTTTTTGTCCAGGAGAATGATAGAACCACTCCATAGTAAAAGTTGTGGTGGTAGACTGTGGTAGGAAAGGAGTCTTCTGTTGGGAAAACTCTGAAAACCAAGATTTTTCTTGGCTCCCTCCCTTCCATTCATCCTACGTAATGACATTGTTGCTTGTCACTAAAACCTATTTGCACACTCCCAAACGTCCAGTGCTCACAGTTTGGGTGGGGCTTCTGTAACACTATGGCTTTGAATTTATAAGTGTAGCTTTATGGAGTCCACTTAGATCTACTTGATCTTGAATAGGGAAATCACAAATCACTGGCTAGATATGTGTGTCTATTCCTTCCAGGTATAGACACACATAGACACATACATATCTTCCATTGCACTGAATTATTATCTCTCCCTATTGCCAATATCACTGTCTTCATTTCCTCTCCTCTTGATTCCTTTATATGGATCCAAGATTCCATCTGACACCAATTCCTCTCAGCTTAAAGAAGTTTTAAAATTTTCTATAGGGCTCCTTGGAGTCAAATTTTCTAATTTTAGTTTAACTGAGAAAAAAAGTCTTCATTTGCCTCTCTTTTGTAGAGATATTTTCATTGGACACAGAATTCTAGGTTGACATTTTTTTCTTTTCAACAGTTTAAAGACCCAATTCAATTTTTTCCCTGTTAATGTATTTTTCATTTCTATAATTTTTACTTCTCTTTTTTAATAGCTTTCCTTCTATGTTGATATTATTTTTAAAGATTTTGTTTATTTATTCATGAGAGACACACAGAGAGATGCAGAGACATAGGCAGAGGGAGAAGCAGGCTACGTTTGAGGAGCCCAATGTGGAACTCAATCCCAGGAGTCTGGGACCACGCTCGGAGCCAAAGGCAGGCACTCATCCACTGAGCCACCCAGGCATCCCTGCTGTAGAGATTCTATATTTTGTTAGCTTTTTCTAAATAATACTGAGTTTTGTTTTTCCAGGCAATTAAATTACTGTATTTGTGGATGGTTTAGTTTTAGGCTACTTTTGGATAAGTTATCTCAGTGTTCATTTGTCAGATTACAGAAATTCCTTATGTTATATTGATGAGAAAATTTTATTATGATTAATTTTCACATCTTATCAACTTTTTAATGGAGTTTTTCTCTTCTTCTTTTTAATGTGGTGAATTACATTAATTGATTTCCTAATATTAAACCAAGTATGTATGCTGCTAGTAAATCAACCTTATTGTAACAAATTATCTTTTAAAATGTTGATGAATTTTTACTGCTAATATTTTACTTAGGATTTTTATATCTGTGTTCACTAAGACATATTATATATGATATATATACATAATTTTATCTTATATATAACAGAATATGAAGAGCATATTCTACTTCAAAATGAAGTCATGAACTTCCCCTTTTCTCTCAGAAACGCCAATCTAAATCCAATCTCCACCTCAAGGTTCAGTTGAACTATTCTATTTCTTTCATGAATTTAGTCTCAATTCTATTCACAACTAATCATTCCAATCTGTATATAACAGTTTATCTTTGCTATGCTTTCTCTGTATTATAACCTTTCCTATCTAGTATGTCCAGGATATTTGAATATTTCCTCCATAAGACTGTGATCCTCTTAAAAGAGACTTTTATGGGGCTCCTGGTTGGCTCACTTGGTTTACCTTCAGACTCTTGATTTCAGCTCAGATCATGACACAGGGTCATGAGATCAAGCCTGCATGGAGGTCCACATAAGGCTCACTCTGGGGGGGAGTCTGCTTTTCTCCATCTCCTTCTATCTCTGCGCCTCTCCCTGCTCTCTCTCTCTCTCTCTCTCTCAAATAAACAAACAAGTCATTTTAAAGAGAGAGAGAGAGAGAAATCTTTGTTTCTGAACTTTGCAAGCTCTATCACCATGCCTGGAACAAAGCAGGTGCTCAGCACATGGTTGTTGAACTGGTTTATACCATGTTTTACATGTTTTTCATTTGGATGCCCTTGTTCTTCATTGCCTGAGCTCACTTTCTTTGCCTACATGGATTCCATGATACCCTTTACTTTTCTCTATGTAGTCAGAATTAAATAATGATAATGATGATAATAATGTAACTGGCACAGAGCCAAAATGGCTTCTTCTGACTTCAAGCTCATTCCACTGGAGACTTGGGGTAAAAGATACATCAGTCCGTCAATAAACAAATTACTGAAAAACAATTTAGTTTTTTACTTTTCTCTTGTGAAAAGGCCAGATAAAGAACATTCTAAGCCAAATGCCTGAAATCATTTTAAAAATTAATTTCATAACTCTCTTACTTTGAGGACCTGTCTTAGTGTGCTGGTATCTGAAGTCATCCTTTTATTCAAGGCTTCCAAAAGGTTTCAAACCCAGTCACCATGCAAGATCTAGATTCTTTTTTCATACTTTTTCTCTTTCCACATCTAGTCTTTCTTTTCTGCAACAAATGATTTTTTCCCCCTTTTAAAGTTTTCCTCTCTAGGATTCAATTGGATAAGGCTGGTATAGCTGAAGGAGGCCTGAATGTCACTAGTCAAAGACAAAATGTTCCCTAGCAGGTAGAGGAAGTAAAACAACCATGAAACTCTTATTTTACTTTAACTTTTTGTCCCTTTCACATAAAAATTATCAGCCACCTATTACATTTATCAAACTTTTAATTTTCACACATATATAATTCTCATAATAACTGTAGGAACTGAGCCTTTAATGGCCTCTTGGACTAAAAAAAATTCTAGTGAACACAAGCTAATAATTCAAAAATAATGCTAATTACAAAATGTATATAAGGAAATGAAACAGAATTATGATTTCTTAATAACACATTGATCATTTTTCTTTTGAAGTATCAAATGTCACATTAACAAAGCAAATCTTTTGTTTTTTTAAACACTCTCCTGGTGCTCTAAGCATGGGTCAAGTCTTCCTATTGAGCAACACATCTCTGTCAGAGAGGTAGGTTTTGTTTCCATTTAACAAATAAATGAGTGAAGGATCAGAGCAGTTACCTGCTTAAGGTTGCACAATTAGTAAATGGGGAATAAAGATTGGAACTCAGGTAATTCAGTTATTTGAGATTAAGCTCACTAGTGTTTTACTGTTTTTTTTTTTTGGCTGGAATTTTGGTCAGTTGATTGGTTGGTTAGTGCTTAGTGTTTCCTTCCATTTCACACTGTACTTACATCTGACTATCAACTTCTACCTTATCTGTAGACATCTCCTAAACTCTACTTTTCTGATTATATGAGCAGTACATTTTAGCTCCCAGTGGACACTTCCTATTATCTACCTGGCTTTTCAGAATAGAGCACATCTTCCCCATGAAACCAGACAATGGGCTCTTCAGTGTTTTGAGCTCCATTACTATATGATCTTCATTATTACCTGCAATTATTTCTAGCCAGAACAAGGATTGTGAGGGGCAGGAAATGAGGGTAGAAATGACCAGTTAAGATGCATGGAAAACTTAGTCAGCCCTCACCAGAGGAACTGCCTTTATGATCCACGTATGTTCTTATGAATCAGCATCAAATAGCTCTCCAGGAAGCCTCTCAACATCATTCTAAAGTAGATCTCAGTGTTAACAGAATGACTATGAAAATTATGATCAAGTATTCAAAATCACAAGAGGCGAGTCAATATTCAAGCAGGTATCATTTAATATCAGTAAGAGAGAGGAGTATTTGAAAAAAGAATGGAGCATTTCATCAGGTCCATAGATCTTCAGAGTCCAATGAGAAAATATTATATATCTTAAGAGCCAAAGAAGCATACAATCTAATGAGCCTTCTGCATTATGGTGCAACATCTGGGTGGTTCTTTCCCAAATATTTAGTCCTTGTGTAATTAATTCTATCTCTGAGATTATCTGAATGCTTCCTTCTGAGTAGTATTAATCCAGCCACCACACATACAATCAGGTATAACAATGCTTAGAGTCAGAGACAAGTATCAGTCATGTCCTGCCTGAAATCCCTCGTCATTAAGAAGCTCACCAAGTTGAGGGGCACTTGGGTGGTGCAGTTTGTTAAGTGTCTGCCTTCAGCTTAGGTCATGATTCCAGGGTTCTGGGATCAAGCCCCTCATCCAGCTTTCTGCTCAGAGGGGAATCTGATCCTCCCTCTCCCTCTACCCCTCCCCTCCTCACTCATGATCTCTCTCAAATAAAGAAATAAAATCTTTAAAAAAAAAAAAAAAAAAGCTTACCAAGGTGAGAAGTTACTGCTGAAAATTGTATAGGAAAATAATTTTCAAATTGTGTGAAATGCCATAATTCTCTCCTTAATGGATACCTATCTTTCAATGATGAGAAGACTTTAAACTTAATATAGAAAATATTCATTAGATCTAATATTTGGCACTGGTATCTTGGAATTAAGAAATCTGTTCATGATTGATACTTTATGTATTTGTATTGTTTCAGATTTTCAACTGAATGAGACAACAGATTAGCCTTATAAATTCAGTATACAATGAATATTTAAATGATTGAAATAGTACCATGATTTTTAAGTAGCCATCTTAGTAAGATTACAAAAGGCAATGGAAGTAAAATTATAATAAGTTTGATTTGTCGGGATCCCTGGGTGGCGCAGTGGTTTGGCACCTGCCTTTGGCCCAGGGTGCGATCCTGGAAACCGGGGATCGAATCCCACGTCGGGCTCCCGGTGCATGGAGCCTGCTTCTCCCTCTGCCTATGTCTCTGCCTCTGTCTCTCTCTGTGACTATCATAATAAAATAAAAATTAAAAAAAAAAATTTTTTTAAAGTTTGATTTGTCAAATGTGGACTGACCTTAAAAGTTTAGAGAAATAGCTGAGCATCTGAATTTTACATTTGTAATTTTAGTAAATTTATTATAGATTTCTTCTGCTACCCAAAAGTAGTGCTCCCATGAAATCTTTCCTAAACTGGCATAAAATGGCATAAAGCGAAGAAACAGTTACTATTCATTTATATGGAAAAAGTTTTGAGCATTCCCAACCGCAAAAATCACCTCTCTTAGGCTTCTTCTGATACCTTAGCACACATCTTACTAACAGATGCACAGAACAAATTGAGATAAAGCCCAGATGCTCACTGACACCGGTCAGAGCTCAGGCGGTGTGATGGTGAAATGCTGAGTGTAGCTCAGGGAGGGGGGCGGTGCAAACTGCCTCTATAGTGGCTCCTGCAAAACCAACAATGAATGCTATTTTCCCTTCTTTTGTAAAAGGAAAAGTCCTTTCTGGATTTCTTTTGGTTAAGGAAATCAAGTACTACTGTAGGTCTTTTGTAAAGGCAAAGTGAGGTAATATGACCTTTCAAAAATCAAGGGATACCTGTATTACCTTTTTAAAACCAAAGGAAACCTCTGAATAGCTTTTCCATGCACAACACTGCCCTGTAGGGCACCAATACACATATATCTATTGTGAGTTAATCTCTTGCTAAGCTTTCTGCGTGTTTGACTTTCCATTTGGCATTTCTTCAAATCCTCCTAGAAAATGCCTTCAGACTTGGGCATGGCGGCATGGGAGCTAGGGACAGAATCACTAGGTGACACGTGAGGATCATGGAGAGTTACCAGATGGGTAAGCACAGCCAGGCTGTAAACTAAGAGAACAGCAGTGACTTTGGGAGTCATCAGTATGCAAGTATTCAAGAGACTTCACCTGACCTCTGACTTTAATTTGGAGAACATCAAATCTTAGACTGAAGTACATGCTGTACCCTTCCACCATAGGGATCCAAGTCCCAATATTTGGTCTTATTATCTTCAATGATAAGGAATTAAGACCTAGAGTGTGTTTCACTCTGAAAGTCAGTGTGAAGGGTTGTTTCTGAGATAATCTTTTGTTAGTCCTTGCTTGTTGGGGTTTTGTCTTTCCCTAAGGGTGAATTCCCTGGCACGATGGCCAGCTCCCTTCTCTATGTGGATGCTTTAGCTGGCAAAAGAACTGAGGTTGAAATTTGAGATTGGCTTTATGGGTGAGGTTCCTGTTTGTTCAAAGCCACCTCCTATCTTTCCCTTCTGAAGCCACCAAAGAAAACTCTGAAAATCCTGGAGTGACCCTTAATTAAGGCAGCTCCGGGAGGAGGTACAGAGTAGCTAAAATAGAATGTCTTTCTTTTTCTGTATAGCAAATATAGTCTGGCTGAAAGGCTTTTATGGACTAATCAGTTTTCCCTGGGTTGATCTACTATCTGACTAAACCGAAACAATCTTTCCTCTGTTCCTTTGAGACAAGGGGCCAGGTTTGAGTGAGTGGGTCCTTTAGCTCCAAATAGCCATGTTTCTGGGAGCACCAGCCATTGTCTCCAAATGGCTGTTCCCTACTCTCGAGGGAAATAAGTGGTAACAGGGTGGGGCTGGTCATGGGAAGTGATGTCGGGGGTCAAGGTCTTCTAAAGGATCCATCTCCTTGTTGCTCAGAACACCCCTCCCTTCCAGACCTCACCCTGCGCCCCCTTCCTTTACCAAAATGCCTCCTTAGGCAAGTTCAGAATAAGCACTTTACATTTTGGTGTGTTAGATCTCTCAGAGCCCTGACTTCTGAGCCTCATTAAAGGAAAATGAGTTTCTGACATCAAAGTAGTTGGAAAGGGTTTTTAGGAATTCCCTCTCACTCACATAAGAAGGGAGGCTTTCTTAAAAGAAAACATGATACATTCAGATCTGTATGCGACTCCATTTTTCCAGAAGAAAAATTGGTCTGAACTAGTAGATAGCTGAACTTGAACTGACTTAAAGCAACCACTTTAAGCAATCTATTGAAGCAAAAACTAGAAAGCACTTAGGAGTCTATTTTAAGCTTAGTTGAAAGGAATGCAAAAATGTGCCATCTTGCTTTTGCCGTGCAATTTTACATTGCCTTTTCTTCTCAGGGAAGTCTTTTGATAGAAGCACTTGGACAGGTAGAAAGGTTAAAAGGGTTATTTTCTGGACATTTGCACATTCCAAATGTTTTCTTAAGAGCAAGGGCAATCACCTGTAAAACGTTGTACCAACATTTTGTCTTAATGATTCTCAGTCTTTATTGTGCATGATAATTACCTGGGGAATTTGTTCAAAGCACAGATTTCTGCACACTCGCTCTCTTCTCCCCCAGATAATCCAACAGGTCTGTGCTGGGGCCCAATAATCTGCATTTTGAGAAATAGGCAACAAAGTTGAACTGGGGAAAAATCACAGGGATTCATTTAACTGGCAGGACTACATAGCTAACTGATTAGATTGGACTGCTCTCTCTCTTTCTTGGCTGTGCCTGGGCCCAGCTCCCTTTGTCCTTCTTTGTCCCCTTTGCCTGTAGTCCTCCTCCCTTCTCTGGGAAGCTAAGCCCTAGGGCACCATACATTGAGTCCCTGATTGTGACTTGGCCCTTTGGGGGAGTGGTCACATGGCAAACAAATGCTCACTTCCTCTGGCTTCATTTCTCCAGGCTAAGCTATCTCTCCTTGAGGAAATGATCACCTTAGAAGCATGTCATGCAGATCTGGTTACTACACTTTAAGAAAAACATAGCAGATCTGATTTCTAAGCTGCAGACATTAAAACAGCACAGAAGGTTTCATGGGAGGCAGAAGAAATAATTACAGGTCTGTACATCTGGGAAGTCAAAAATTCCCCAGGAGGGCTATAGTCTGAGAACCAGTTGGCACCATAGAAATCATGGAATGCTAGTCTCTCAGTTCAGAGTCAGCGGAAAACATGTACATAAGAGCAAACCAATGCAGCCTTACTTCCTAATGAAAAAGACCTATCACAGCTTGGAAGAGATCATTTTGCAAGATAAAAGAAATATATTACCCAACAAGTTCTGGATTAAATGCAGACAACTCATTATTAGCAAATAAATCACATAAAATATTTAAAGAGCAGTCTTGAGATATTGATGCGTGTTGGATATATGAAGAAATAATTTAAAAAATTAACAGTGTTCAGACAGATCTCTAACATTTGAAAGAGACCAGTGCAATCTCTCCCAAATGGATTTCTTTTTCCTCTACTTTTTAAAAAAAGTCACTGGTTTGCTGAAGCCAGGTACTTCTTCAGTCAACAGGTCCAATGAAACCTCAGGACACCTGTAAAGTAATGCACATAGTATAACAAGAAACATGGCATGCAGCTCTCTGGAATGTCCAGTATAGTTGGGAGATATATCAATGAACAGAAAATAACTAAGCATAGCTAAGCCAACAGAATCCAGTAGTTGGGGAAAGGGCCTCAACACCATGACACATAGAATAGTCTAATTAGTCTTTAGAGATAAAAATTGAGATCTAGGGTCACACTTACCAGCTTTGTACTGCAGTTTCTTCATCTTTAACGTAGAGACAATGGTAACAGTAGTACTACCTACTTCATAAGGTTAATATTAAATAGTGCATGTAAAATGTATGATATCCAGTACAAGAGCTTAATAGATAAGATCTTTATTATCACTGTGCCCTTTCTTTTTGAATGTTTTCTACCATGCCATACTTTCTTCTAACCTGCTTAATTCTTACTCACACCTCAAAACCCTGCTCAAATAACACTTCTCTCAGGAAGCTAGCCCTGATTCTTTGATTTGGTTTTGGAGTGCATTACTATCAGCATTGATCACTCAGTCTTTGGCCTCCTCCACTAGATTCCATGGTCTCTGATGACAGAGAGCAGGATTTATTTGACTGTGTCCCCAGGGCTTAATAGCACATTCAACATATCAGAGGTACCGGGTGAACAGTTCTTCATTAAATGAAATGAATTTTTAAAATATTTTATTTATTTGAGAGAGAGAGCGAGAGCAAGAGCGAGAGCACACAAGCAAGGGGGAGGGGCACAGGGAGCCTGACACAGGGCTCCAACCCAGGACCCTGGGATCATGACTTGAGCCAAAGGCAGATGCTTAACCAACTGAGCCACCCAGGGGCCTTGGAATGAATTTCTGAAATAAGGATAGCAAGACTTTATACTAAGTCTAAAGGTCCAGATAAAATCCTAAAGGACAGTGATGAGAAGGGCACAAAATCTCATGAATGATACACTCTTGGTTTATATGCATCTTCAAAGAAACTATAATCCCCTCCTCCTGCTGGTCCATATTCCTCTGTTGGAAATTTACTTACAGGATATAATTTTTAATTTGGGTGTTGATATCTGGATTGTAACTCCACCAGACTAATTTAAAGAAGCCTGACAGAATTTCTGCTTCATAAATTTATTATCGTCATTAAATGTAATAATAAATATTTGGAAGCAGAGTCACCCAATATTAGTGTACCCAGTGTAAGTTCATAGCACTTTTGTTAATCCAGCAAGTCTTTCCTGTCTCACGCTGTGGAATATGAACCCCATGCAGGGACTATCTCTTTCACCATTTTAACCAGAATACTGGCAAGTATTAAGTTCCAAGTAACCATTCAATAAATACTGGTAGATAGAATTCATGAAGAATCACTGAATAAGATGGTATGAACTTTTTTTTTTCCCTCAAGAAAGTGGTTTATTCACACTTCCCCAACATGCCTTCTGCACTCATGGATTTCTCCCCTTTGACTGACCAGTGTTCTATCCATAGCTGGTTAAGAAACTTTACACAAATATCTGCCTGCTGATATCCTCTCAGATTTCATTTTAGATGCCCCCTCCTTCATTCTAGAGCCTTATTAATCCCCCCCAAATAAACTATTGTCTCTGCAACTCAAGTCCTGTAATAATTGTCCCTTCTATTATAGCAAAGCTTGAATGCTGCTTGACTTTTTCTCACCCTTACCCAGGTCTTAAGTAACTTATCTTTGTTCCTTGAGCTTTGTGTAGACTCATTTTTGATCACATGTATGGCATGAGCTTCTGCTATGTTGCTTCACAGTTAATTTTTAAGTCATAAAAGTAATGACTTAAACATATCAACACATCTCAATATGTTATATGTAGATATAATGTCTTATATAATGTATTGTTAAGCATTTAGATTCAATTACTTGCCAAATATTTTCATTTGTGGATATTTAAATAAACATACATTCTTGCTCTATTTCCTTAATCTTAATTTTAAGAAGTATTACTTTTTGGGACACCTGGGTGGTTCAGTCAGTTAAGTGACTGACTCTTGGTTTCAGCTCAAGTCATGGTCTCAGAGCTCGTGGGATTGAGTTCCTCCCTGTGGGAATCCTCCCTTAGCCGGAGTCTGCTTGAGATTCTCTCTCTCTGCTCTCCCCCACTTGCATGCACACACACTCTTTCTCTTTCAAATAAATAGACAAATCTTTGACAAAAAGAAAAAAGAAAAAGTATTACTTTCTTCCCCTTTGAGTTCATAACATAGTGACTTGACAATCGTATATATTACACAATGTTCACCACAGCATGTGTAGTTAAAATTTGTTGCCAGAAAAGGTATTACTTTTTGTGGATTTAAAAAATGATGTTATTATATATATTTATATTATTTTATATATTTCATATATCATATATTATATGTTATTATATTTATATATTTAAAAGTGGTTCTATAATTTGGGCCGGTTCTGATGTCTCAGTGATTTAATTTCCCTGCTTCCCAGTTTTCAAGTTTGTAAGGTCGAGTTTCCTGTCAGTGAACATCACATATGTTATAAAGTTTATTATTCTTTCATAGTATTTAACTATAATACTAAGAACATTGTGTATTATATTGATTCATATTACTTAGAGTATGAATTTTTCAAAGCTGTTGTCAGCATTGTCAAATTATTTTTCAAACATTTTTTTGCCACATTATGTGGTCTCCAGCAATGGACAAATATACCAGTCCCATCCATATTTTCACCTGTACTACATGCTACAATTTTAAAAATAATTTAATAGAGGAAATGAATTTAATTATTGCTTTTGTTTGAGATCTTTCACTAGAAATGGAGTTGAACAATTTTCACTTTACTCAGACATTTTTATTTCCTCCTACTCTTTGCGTACTGTGTCTGGTATGGAAAAAATATTTTAGCAATTTTTATGTATTAAAAATAATCACTACAGATTTCAATAAACTAAATGTTTAAAACAATCTTTTTAATAATACCAATTCTCATCATGCAGTAAGCGTTTACATAGCTCAGAGCTCACTTCAATGAAAAGAATAGTCACGGATTAAGAGAGAAGTCCTAAAAATCAAGTCATGTACCTAGATCTCTTTAACAATCAGCTTCTGTTAATTACAAACCAGGGGCAGAGATGGAGAGACTGTTTCTATTCTAAACCAAACTAAGAGAAAGGGAGGCCACTTATCTGGCGAGCACAAAGCAAATCAGACTCTGCTCCTTTCCCGATTCCACCTTTGTTTGCTTATTTAACCAGGCAAAAGTACTTAACTACACAAAACAGCTTCTACTATATTGACATAAAACTCATTTCACATGACCCACAATAATTGCTGGCAGCCTTCAAAAGGGTACCCGCTCACAACTCCATCGTTTCCTTAAAACTAATTGTGGCAACAGCCCTACATTCAGTTTGTGCAATTTTTCAAAATTTTAGAACCAAATGACCCTTCATTTGTCAAGCAGTTCCCATGAGAAAGATTTTAAAAACCCTAACAACACATTTATTAAAAAATCTCATTTTCAGTGTTAAGCATGAACCCAATTTGATGACCAGGGCTGAGGACATCCTAGGGCACTGGCTCTCATTCGTGGCCTGCACCCTGGAGTCTCCTGGAGCTTTAATAGACACTGATGTTGCCCCCCTGCCGAAGGTTCTGATGGAATCGGCCTGAGATGAAGCCCAGCCATGGGGATTCTTAAAAGAGCCTCAACCAGGAGCCTCAACCTTGCTGCTCTAGAGGAAAGTAATGGATAGAGTTTCTATCCATTATTGCTGTAGCGACTTCTGTTTGTAAAAGGTAATAACACATGTGAGTTTATTTCTCAAAAACAAACAAAAAAAAAAGAGATTCATGAGGATTTTTTGTTGTTTACTTGTTTGTTTGAAGACATGCCTACAAGGTATTTTGAAATACAGAATAAATATGATGCAAATTAATCAAATCTTTTTAAAAAAATAGTTCTTCGGGTTGAAGACTTTATATAACACCGTTAAAGGCAACACTTGCCAGATGTAAATAGGACATCAATGGTTTGGCCATTGATGTTCTGGCACATGGTCACTGTTCTAGCATATTTCCTGGCATCCTCTATTCCTACGCCTCTACATTCCAGTGAAACCAGACTGACTCCTTTATGCACCTCTTTGTTCTTACTGCCTGGCGGTAGTGCCTGACACCATCCACGACATGGTTGTTGACTGCATTTTTCCGTTGTTCCAATAGCTGGCCAGGCTGTTATTAGTAGCAGTGCCACAGTGACCTCTCTTGATGAAACCAGAAAGTGCAGTGAGGAATTCCAGATAGGAGTCCTTGTAACTAACAATAGTCAAGTTGAGGTTGAAATGTGAGCCAGTCCCAGTCTTGGACAAAACTGAGGAGGAAATAATATCAAAGGAGCTTAGAGAACACGGGAAGCAGAACATCACTGTTGGTCTGTTTCCGTAAGTAGGCTGGCCCAGCTTTTTTGTTAACTTGTCTGAATCTTTTCCCTCCATGACCACGGAGAGGCACAAGCTTAAACTCACTCTTGTAAATGACTTTATGGGGTTTTCAACAAAGATTTAAACGTTTTGTACTAGGGATTGATTTTTCATGAGTCACCACAGCATTCTAATCAAGGCAATTAAAAAACCCATACTGCATTTTGGAAGACATAGTCACAATACTTTAGTTTTTTTTTTTTTTTTTAACTCCTTTTAGTTTATATTTATTCTTATTATTTATGTACTGACACATGCTTGGTGTAAATTCAGAGGGAAGAAGAAATGAAAGAGACAGCTCTTGATGCCACAGTCAAGGTGATAACTACTTAAGAAATTAAAGGCAAGAAAACTCTATCCTAGGGCCACCTGGGTGGTGCAGTCTGTTGAGTGTCCAACTCTTGGTTTCAGCTCAGGTCATAATTGGGGTAACGAGATCCAGCCCCACGTCAGTCTCCACACTTAGCATGGAGTCTGCTTAAGATTCTCTCTCCCTACACCTCTCCTCCTTGCCCTCTCTCTCTCTCAAATAAATAAGTAAATCTTAAAAAAAAAAAAAAAAAGAAAATTCATCCTATGAAGCCAGTACAAACGGGAATACTGTCATCAGATCATAAACACTTATGCTATCGGGGGTCAGCCAGCTAACAGCTAACTTGGAGACTCGGGGTTCGGTTTCAACCTTTGCACTGACTGAATCAATTAACTTTCTGCCTAATTAACTCAGCTCTCTTATGAGGCTACACAGAAAGCATCCCATATGGACAATGGCCCTATTTCCCCCTCTACCAACGAGGTATAAAATTGTTTATCTGCATACTGATAACTTACAGGTTAAAGAAAGAGCAGGAGATAGGATGTTTATTTGAATAGAAATATAATATTAACACAAATATTCTTTGAACAAAATGATCATTTTAGAGATGGTAAGAAAGGAAAGAGGATACAACAGCCAGGTGAGGAATTAGAATATTTTCTTCCCTGAATGAAGGACAAAAACACCCTGGTTCCTCACTCCATTGACATTTGAGGGGCTTCACCAACAGGACCACCTTCACAGTGGGCCTACGCTGCACACCTCCTAATAGCAATAAATAGACCTTTAGCCACAAAACCGTTTTAGATGGAATCCAAAACAAATAATTTCCTTATCAAATTACCAAACTATTTTTGTAAGACTGCAGGTTAACTATTTATTTTTCTTCACACACCCTGTCCCCAAGACTTTTAAAGAGTGCTAAAAATGATACAAACCCCAAGAAGATAATAACAATAATAGAGCAGAAGCAACAGAATAAAGGAAAATAAAGATAAAGCCAGAAAACAGAGCCAGAAAAGAGGCTAAAAATATGCATAAACACAGTATGGGTCACAGATGTGACTCTAACCTGCTAGCAGCCACAGTGAATAAAATAGCCTGGTCAAGTGCTCCTGTACAGACTCTTAAAGATAAAAACAAATAAATTTCACCGAAGACAACCAAGTCTTCCTAGTATTTAGACCAGAAAACAAAAACAAAAACAAAAACAAAACCCAACAAAACAAAAACACTTCTGAAAGTGAAAGTCTATTTGTGAAAAAGAAACTAGATGATATAACAAGCAATGTCCTCAACATTATCTTAATACAAAGTTTCATAGGACTTTGCCTTAAAAAAAAAAAAACTCCTCCGGATGGGGTGCCCAGTTTCATCTGAATTTCAGATAAACAAGCCAGATAGACTCCCACTAAACAATTACTCATTGTTTGTCTCTGATTCAAATTTAACTCAGCACCCAGTATATTTATTTGCAAAATTTGGCAACTTAGGGTGAAGGCCTCACATAGAATTGCAAATCCCTACATCTGCGCAGGTTGATAATACTGATCAAAATGTGTGACAGCATTCAGGCACCAGCCATGGGCAGATCAGTGCTACAGTTGAGATCTCTTGAGTATCTAGGGGGAAAATAATCACTGAAACTTAAAAATTAAAACATTTGATGGGAAAGCACTTCCTGGGGTCATTAAGAACTTAAAGAGGTCTTACTAAACAATGCACATAAAGGGGGGTCCCTGGGTGGCTCAGCGGTTTAGCGCCTGCCTTTGGCCTAGAGTGTGGTCCTGGAGTCCCGGGATCCAGGCCCACATCGGGCTCCTGCATGGAGCCTGCTTCTCCCTCTGCCTGTGTCTCCGCCTCTCTCTCTCTCTCTCTCTCTCTTTCT
This sequence comes from Vulpes lagopus, assembly GCF_018345385.1. NCBI lineage: Eukaryota > Metazoa > Chordata > Mammalia > Carnivora > Canidae > Vulpes > Vulpes lagopus. The sequence continues at coordinate 24,329,070 of NC_054828.1, read as the reverse complement.
CTTTCCCTCTCTCTCATGAATAAATAAATAAAATATTTTAAGAAAAATGCATGTAAATCTACTGTATTGGCAAGTCATTACTACTCACCTATAGACAATTTGTGGAATATCAGTGGTTTTGCTTGTTTATTTTTTCTGGTTTTGGTGCCATATAAAATTATTGGACACTGACATAGATTAATTATCTTAAAATAGAACTTCTAAATCATTCCTACGGAATGTGAAAACCTAGTAAAATATTCCAAATGCATTTTAAAGCACTAATTAGTGACCAAAAGGCACTTGGCAAAAATAGCACTGTACACATTTTTAAGTGTCTTTGATGATTTTAGATCTGGCTATATGATAGTTCATATATTAAAATAAAGCTCAAAAATATTTCTAAACACTATTAAACTATTTAGTACCAATTCTAAAATAAAATTTAGATGCTTGGAAAGAAAATGCTGTCATCAAACCATTGGATTTCCCTTTTTTCTAAATGAATTGCCCCTTACCATGGTTAGTTGTTGATATCAGGAAGAGTATATAGATCTACTTTATTTGCTTGATAACTTCTCCGATTAATTTTAGTTTGAAATAATTGAATATTGCATCTTCTCACACAATCAAGATGGGGGACTTACTTTCCCTTTTTTCACATTCACCTCTATCTTTTTTTTTTTCCAATTCTATCCTTTTAAAGATAATTTTAAAAATATGACTTAAAATTTTGCATCTCTAATAATGAAATTTACTCCCAACACCTTAGAATTCAAAATGAATCTCTGATTTGACATTCAAGAATTTTACTGAATTCACTATAGATTGTAAATATAAAATTTCTTGATGTTTATTAATCTCTTAAGAAATTGGCCAATGTGGGATCCCTGGGTGGCGCAGCGGTTTAGCGCCTGCCTTTGGCCCAGGGCGCGATCCTGGAGACCCGGGATCGAATCCCACGTCGGGCTCCCGGTGCATGGAGCCTGTTTCTCCCTCTGCCTATGTCTCTGCCTCCCTCCCTCTCTCTCTCTGTGACTATCATAAATAAAAAAAAAAAAAAAAAAAAAAAAGAAATTGGCCAATGGAACGAGCCAAGTTGATGAGTGCCAAGTTTCTCTACAAAGCTACATGGGTATCAGTTAATCAATAGTGAGAAAACAACACAATGTATTTTAATTAAGTTTGTATTGAATCTTAGGGAGAAAATATAGTTGATCTCACAGATCAGTAGTAGCTGAGACAAAAAGGGGATTTGCAGTCTGGTCAGGAATCTGCAAAGCCGGTGATAATTCCTGACCACTTTGGCTGGTTCTGATGTCTCAATTGCTTAACTTCTCTGATCCCTAGTTTTCAAGTTTCTAAGGTGAAGCTTCCTGCCAGTAAACATCATGTATATTGTAAAGTTTAATTTGTATGCCTCATATAAAGGGCTTATAGTTATTATGAATTTTGTATTAATCTAATAATTTTGTAATAATCTATGTTTGTGTAAAGAATTAAACTATTCTCTAAGGGGTTTACTGCAGGTGTTCCTACAGTGAAAAATGTTGGATATTCAGCTTACAAACATTTGCAATGGAAAATTCCTTTTTTTTTTACCTTAATGCAAGAGTAATACATTCATGTTTAAAAAAATAAATAGGATTTTTAAAAAGATTTTATTTATATATTTATTTATTTGAGACAGAGAACTTGAGCCAGGGGAGGAGCAAGCCCACTCCATGATGAGCATGGAGCCTGACATGGGACTCAGGCCCACAATCCCGAGATCATGACCTGGATCTAAACCAAGAGTTGGGTGCTTACCCCACTGAGCCACCCAGGCACCCCTCACTAGGATTTTCACTGAAAGGTGCTCTTTTCTACTCCGAACCTGTAATTCCCTTTCCAGAAAAAAAGCTGATTGACAGGTTCTTGTGAATCCTTTAAGAAAATTCTATGCATGTATACAGCATAGATGTTACACATGCCTCCCTTTTATCCAATCTTCTGTTTTTATCATTTTTATTTTAATGAATGTGTGGATACCATCCACCCTGTTTTACAGCTTGGTTTTTTTTAACACTTAAGAAATTCTTTGAGATCTTTTCATAACTACAAGGTTTTTATACATTGTTTTATTGTTTAGAGGTACTATAATTTATTTGACAAGGTTTGTATTGATCGACACTTAATGCAAATGGTTTCTTGTCTGCCTCTGCCTTATAAACAATGCTGCCAAGATCACCTTTGTAAATCTCTTCTGCAGGTATATGTTAGGATTGCTTTTCAGGGTGCCTGGCTGGATCAGTCATTAGAGCAGGTGACTCTTGATCTGGGGGTTGTGAGTTTGAGCCCCATGTGGAGTATAAAGATTACTTAAAAATAAAATCCCATGCAGGGGGTCGCAGGTGGAGGACAGTCCTTTGGACATTTGGACCCTCTGGGGGAACTGATGTTTAGGAGAATGACCCAAGAGCAAGAGCACTGGTTGATGCCACAGTCATCATGGTGGAAGCTGCAGTGTGAGTGTCTGGTGCCTGCACTGTGACTTTGGCTGTGGTTCTTAGCATTCAGCACTCCAGAGCTCTGTGGCCCTGGTCTGGTTTGGAACATAAGTTTTTACTGCTCTGAGCCCCAGCTATCTCTCCAAGCATCCGTTTCCTTTTTGAGAAAATCAATGTATTCCTTCTGCTTGAAACCACAGATGCTGGCCCAATTGTACCGAGAGAGGTTCTATCTAATTTTCCTCTAAATAGTGAATTTGTTAAATAGTGAGTCTTTCCAGTGCATGAACATGATTTGATCATGGCTTATATACAATTTCCTCAGGAATTCATCAGTGGTATTATGCAAAGTATTAAATCTAAATTACAAAAGAAGAGTGATTAGAGTGAACCCATCTGGAGGGCAGTACTATCAGCTCTCATTAAGGACTGGGGCATTTTAAAACAAAACTATTATACTGTGGTATACAATGGGGTTCAGGTTTGGGGCATGGAACATAGTGATGGAAACTGAAGTTTGTTGATTTCCAGGTTCCAAGATTCATAAAAATGACTCAGCCCTAAATATAAATACTTTTGTCTCAGCTCACTAGCTAATGTGGATGACTATGCCACCTCCAAATATGCTGCTTTGGTATAATGAGAAACAAGAAGACTTTTAAGAGTTTCTCTCATCTGACTCAAAGCAGAAGCTTCTGAAAATGAAAACTACTCCAAATCCCCTTTTCCCAGGGAAGCTCTATGGCCATTTAGAGGATGGAAAGTTTGGCCCCAAAGTGGACCTGCACAAACAAACCTTGCTAAGAGGGCCCTCCTTTTCCATCAGTTTCTCCCATAGAGTCACCCTCTCATAGTCTACAGCCCCTAGAAACCTAACAACCCCTTTCCCTTTGTCTTGTCACTTACCTACAAATTTGTCATTCTTTGTTAAGATGCCATGTAAGTCCACGTCAGCACCACCCCTTTCAGTCGCCCATCACTGAGTTTCTCCCACCCATATACATACTGTTCATATTAATAAATTCTGTTTTTCTCTTGTTCATATGTCTTTTGTCAGTTTGTTTTCAGGTTCTAGCTGGAGAACCTAGGTGGGTAGAGGGCAAAGATTTCCTCCCTTCCCTACGCTAGCACCAAAGACAGTACCGAATAAAAATACCTGTGCCAAGTAAGTAGCTACAGCTGCCCCGGTCTGAAATTCCACCAGGTGCAGAGCCCAGATGAAAGCCATTCCATTCAAGCAAACCTGAAGTCTCGAGAGTTCTATGTGTGCACTGTTAGGCAGGAAAGCACCACGTCTGCCTCAAGTGTCTACTTACCTTGTGATATCTTGTACAGCAATGTCTTGCTATGCAAACTTTGTAGTCTCCTGTGCTCTTGGTGGTTTCAGTGTTCTTACTGCAGCATGGGTCTTCAGGAGAGCAACTACCTCAGAACATATGTAGCAGCCATTCATTCACAAATACCACATCTCCCATAGAAAGTACCATTTCTTTTTGTTATTAAATTGTGGATACGGAGAGCACCATCCCTTATCATCCCTTATCAAATGGTCACAAAACACTACAACTGCCCTCCTGAAGTGTAGTCATAAGTTTTGATTATTTCTCTTCTATTCTCTGTATGTGTCTCTTTCTCACCTGTGTATACATTCTCCCCATCCCCTTTGGCCAGAACAATCTTTTATGGATGTAGCTGTATAATTTACACATGATACATAGATTTTAAGTGTTCATTCTGAAGAGTTTTGTCAATTGTATATACCTGTTTAACCACCATCTGAGGAAATAGAAAGTATTTCCAAAACCCCAGAAAACACTCAAACTTCTTTCTAGTCAGTTCTACACTATTTCCACTAAAACAAAACAAAACAAAACAGAACAGAACACAGGTTTCTAACACATAGATTTGTTTTCCTTTTATTGAAATTCATACAAATTGCATCACAAAATTTGTGCCTTCTTGGTCGGGGGTGGGGGGGTTGATATAATGTTTTTGAAGTTGATCTAAATTGTGTGTGTCAGTAATTCATTCCTTTTTACTAAGAAGCATTCCACTGTATGACTTTACCACAGTGTGTTTATTCATTTACCTGTTGACGGTTATTTGGGTCATTTCCAGTTTGAGGCAATTATGAATAAGGCTGCCAGGAACATTCTTCTCTAAGTCCTTTTGTAAACATATATTTACTTTGCATAAATTCTATACTACTCTACTGGTGTGACACCTGGAAGTGAAATTTCAGGGTCATGGGGCAAATTTAACTTTATGAGAAATTGCAAAGGAGTTTTCCAGTGTGGTAGTTGGACATTTCTATACTCCTGCCAGCAATAGATGAGATTTCTGGTTGCTTCTGATACTCATTAACATTTGTTCTGTCAGGTTTTTTTATAAGAACCCCACTAATGTATGTGAAATGATATCTCATTGTGGTTTGAATTTGCATCCCCTGATTGCTAATGATGTGGAATAGTTTTCCATGTGCTTATTGGCTATTTTGCATACATTTTTGTGAAGTATTTGTTCAAGTGTGGGGTTTTATTTTTTTGGTCATTTTAAATTGGGTTGTTTGTATTTTTTCTTATGAATTCTTTATGCATTTTGCAAATCTGCATTCATCCTTGTGCAGGGGACATGCTAAGCTACTCTGTATTCTTCCAATTTTAGTATATGTACTTTCAAAGCAAGCACAGTTCTTTATGTATTTTGGATTCAATTCTTTAGTTAGATATAGGTACTGTAGATATTTTTTCCAAAACTATTATTTTTTAATGAGCAATATCAAGTACATATCACAACCATTCTCTGGAATAGCTATACCCAAACATTCGAGTGACAGATATACCAGGCAGTTATTGCCATCACAAAAACTTTGGTAATAAAAAACTATCCTAAAACATAGCAGCTTAAAACAATAAGCATTTATATAACAACCAAGGGTAGAGGTCAGTTGAGGTCAGCTGACCTAGGCTGGATTCAGCTAAAGTGTCTTGGCTGGGGTTGTTCTGCTCCATGGGTCTCCTATGGAATCAGTAGGTGGGCACAGCCATTTTTTTCTCGTGGTTTTGGCTGAGCCACAAAAGGACCAGCAGAAACATGCAAGGCCTCTTGAGTCTGAGACTCAGACCAACACTGTGTCACTTTCACATCTACCTGTGGACCACAGCTGAAGTAAGAAATGTGTCTGGCCCACAGTTAGTGACCTTTGTAAAATTACTTGATTAACGGCATAGATACAAGGAGGAGTGAAGAAATGGGAATTAAAGAAATCTGCTGAAAACCTGTAAAAATCATAAGTTTACAAATACATTTTTATTTATTTATTTATTTATTTTTAAGTTTTTTTTTTTTATTTATTCATGATAGTCACACAGAGAGAGCGAGAGAGGCAGAGACACAGGCAGAGGGAGAAGCAGGCTCCATGCACCGGGAGCCCGACGTGGGATTCGATCCCGGGTCTCCAGGATCGCGCCCTGGGCCAAAGACAGGCGCCAAACCGCTGCGCCACCCAGGGATCCCTATAAATACATTTTTAAAGAATATGTGATAGAAAACAGACATTAAGAAAAATTCACAGAATATTTTGCCCTCATTCACTGTCTTACTGAGCATTTGATTTCCCTCCCTAGGCCCAGTTTATTCCATTTAGAATTCAACTAGTCCTAAAACCATGCATTTATGAATTTGTGAATTTATTTAATAATTATTTAGAATATTTTGTCTATGCCAGGTACTGTATGCTAGATTCAGAACCACAACAGTGAACAAAAGAGGCAGAAATTATGAAGTTCAGAATTGGACACAGACAACTGAGTAGGAGATTTCATTCAGTAGGATATTATGAGAGTCCATTAGAAGGGCAGTTTCCAGAATTCTGGTGTGAAGGGAGGTTTTACAAAGAAAATGACATCTAAGCCAAAGCCTAACCAATACATGGGAGTTAAAAAGGCAAAGGTGGAGAAGAAGTAGATTAGCCTGTGCAAGAAGTGATGGAGGGCAAACTGGCTTGGAAGTGAAATAGTTAGATGCAGCCCAGAGTTTGAGTGGAGAGGTGACTATGGCCACAGAATAAAGAGTAGATCAAAGACATGGAGAAAGAGGAGGCAGGGAAGCCACTGCAATGTCTAAGCTACAGGTGATAGTTCAACAACCAAGGGTGGATGTAGCAGGGGTGGAGAGATGGGGATGAATTTCAGTGACATCTTGGAGTCCCAGTGAGGGGGCATGGAGTTTGATTCCATGGAGGATGAATGGAGAGTGAGAGAGCAAGTTTAATGCCCAAATTTCTTGACTAGTCAAATTGATGGTTTTACGTTTAATGAAACAAGAGCCAGAGGAAAGGGTCACATTGGGCTGGTGGGAGAAACAGATCAATAAATTTTATTCTAAAATATTGAATATTTTAGAATTGAATATTCTAAAATATTACCTGGGTTGAAAGGTAAACTGAGGCATAGGAAATATTTTAAGGGTTTATATGAGCAAAAATCAATTGAAATCACGTATCATTTAATCTAGAATACAGAAAGGAGGTCCGAGGAATTGTATAAGAAGGAAGACTTATATGGGCAGAAGGAAGCTGGAACAAGAAAGATGGAGAAGAGGCATATCAGCATGTGCAAGGTTATGGCAAAGTTACTTTTATTTGGGGGATGACAGGGGTTTCTCTGGTAGATTACTTAATTAGTGTTGGTGGGATTATTCCTGATCAACTGGTTTAATATTCCATTTCTGGGAGAGCTGAAACTATAATGAAATTAAGTCTTGGTTTGGTGACAGGGGGCTTAGCATAAGCGACTCTGTTTGGGATCTATTGTCTTATTTTTAACACTTGTGAGATATCTAGGAGGCACTGCTTTCCACTTAGCAGTAAATATGAACCTGAAATTTAGTAGAGAATTTAGGCCTGGTCACAAGTATTTATAGGTCGCAAGTATTGTCAGAATTGAACATCAAGGGAGAGGGTGCAAATGCTCATGGAGAATATACGAAGTAAGAGAGCAGTTGGTGAAGAATATCAGTCAACAGGTCAGCAAGGGGAGGGTGGACAGGTGAGAGGATCTTGCCAGGGAGGCTAAGAATGTGCAGCCTAAGCCATAGGGAGGAAGACTATGGAGGAAGGGTGTATATGCACCTGCAGGGAGGGAGAGGCTGAATAGCAAAGAGCAAGGGAATGATCAGTATGCTGACATTCCTGACAAGACCCAAGAGAATGACATTTGAAGATCAGATGGAAGAATAAAATTTAGATAGCAATCAAGGCCCTCCTCAGTAGGAGAAGAGAAAGAGATGGTATGGAAGCAAATAAATGCTTGATCTGGTGTAGGTGAGACAGTTCTTGTTGATGGTTTGATGGTTTCTTTCCTTCCTTTTTTTTTTTTTTTTAAGAAGAAAAGAGTGGTTTGGGAAGGAGGTAAACAAACTATTATTCCTTAGGAGAGCAGAGCAAGTTTGAAAAAAAAAATGGGAGAGAAAATGATTCTCCTCAAAGCATTTAGGTCTCAGGAGTGGTGAGGTACTGTGAATTTCTCATGTCCCAAATCTTAATGACTTCTCTGTTTTCCATCGTTGTTCAGAAGCACATAAAGGGAAAGCAGACATTTGGCTTGATTCACTCAGGTGGCAGGAAGACAGCAAGAATGTAACAGATGCATTTCCTTTGGTGGTAACCTGATTACCTCTCACCTTTAAGGCCCTTCACTGAAGAATAGCCAGAAGAATTTTGAATTTAAAAATAATCCAAATATTTGTCTTCACGTTATCAATGCTGTGGTATACTCTTAGTGTATTGAAAAATTGAAGAGTAAAAGAAGTATGTTCACTTCTATTCAATCAGTTTGTGTAGCGTCATATAAAGGTTTAAGACTCAGTGTCCATCAAAATGTTTTAGATATGATACTGTTTCTCAAGGGAAGTAAGGATATTTTGTATATTAACTATGCAGAATAAAAAAATGTACTTTACCTTACCTCTGTCAAGTGCAGTGCCTGCCAGAAGGACAATGGAACAAGAGATGTGAGGATAATGGTTTTATTTTGCTCAAAGCCAACTTCTTATTTTGTATTTTAAAAGTGTTCGTAGACTTGATTGAAAATTTCAAAATTTTAGTTAGTTTTTTTAAAGATTTTATTTATTTATTTGAGAGAGAGTACAAGTGGGAGGAGGGGCAGAGGAAGAGAAACACTCCCTGCTGAGCAGGGAGCCTAACTTAGGCTGGTTCCCAGGACCCTAGGATCATGACCTGAGGCAAAGGCAGAGACTTAACCAACTGAGGCACACTGGCAGCCCTGAAGTTTAGATATTTTTGGTCAGCTTCTCAAAAAACAACTAACTCTTTAGTCAGTAGTAAAGAAATAAAGTGAGTTTTCCTTAACAATGCAAATTCATTGCAATCTCTTGCTCAATCTCTTGTTGATAGTCCTAGGTTTGTTTTCAGGTGACTTCAATGGACAAGATTAGTTTGTTTACGGACTTTATTCTCTATGCCCAATACTTTAGGGGCATATCCTGTATGTATGGTAATTTACCATGACTTTTTTTTAATTTACCATGACGTTTTAAACATTTTTGAAAAAAAATCTATATGGATCAACATTAGGAGATACACCTTTAAATAGGTATTATTTCAACCACAGCCTTTTGAATCAAGGTTCAACAATGCCTGATGAAACAGATTCCCACTTCTCAGAGTACAGCACACTTCAGGACAGAAGCACACTGAGATGTTGGTGGAAAACATAAGTATGCCTTTATTTATTTATTTTTTTTAAGGATTTTATTGATTTATTTGAGAGAGAGGGAGACAGAGAGTACAAATGGGTGGAGGGCCAGAGGGAGAGCAGGAAACCTGAAACAGGCCTCTATCCCAGAACCTCAGGACCATGACCTGGGCCAAAGGCAGAAGCTTAGCTGACTGAGCCACCCATGCACCCCCATGATTATACCTTTAAATTAACAAATTATGATAAAGCATCTTTATCAACCCATGTCATCAGTTGTTGAAATGGGAGCAATTTCATTATAAAAGGGGGAACCCAGGTACTAGGAGAAGACTGTAGGTCTGCTGAACAGAGACAGCTACATAATATAATGAGAAGATTTATAGAAGTAGGGCTCTTCTTGGTACAGTCTAATAGAGGAACTGGTTTTACAACTTTGTTTGATGTCTCTGAATTAAACAACAGGTCTTAAAAACAGGTTTATAAGAACTGGTTCTTAAATAGTGAAAGCTAGATTGCACCATAGGCATTTCTGAAGAGTAAACTACCTCTTACCTTGAGTTGAATATACACAGGGTGAGTGAGCCAAAATATTTCATATGCTTTGCTGGTCTTCACCATATAAGTCATATGACTTAGGCAGTGAGCCACCTCAGTTGTTACAAATGATTTAAACATAAGCCAAATAATGTGTTCTTATGAACACAGCTTGGCCACTACTTTTAGATGAATGGGCATATCCTTTTTTCCCCTTTGATGGCTAACTTCTAGGTTTTCCTTGGCACTGTTACAAGCCAAAATCTTATTGTATTACCTTTCTAGGACCTTGGCAAGAATGGTCACGATGGGGAGAAGTTGAGAGTAATCTGAGAGGCTTCTTGACCAATTGAAATGCAATAAAAGCCTGGGGCCAAAGAGACCTGGAGGCGGTTATAAAGAAAAGGAAGCATGCCTCCTTGTTTAGGTGCAGAAAAGTTACAGCACTGGAGAGAGAGAGAAACAGAAGACCGAGTGAGCTAGATATAGCAATACTGTCACCAAATCATCACTGAATTCTCTACGCATGGCTTCAAATTGAGGTGTATGTGTGCGCATGTGCATGTGTGTACCTGTGCATGTGAGAGGAAAGATCCATTAGGGAGAAGGAAGGGGGAGAGGCGGCAGGACAAGGAAGGAGGAAGAGGAGAAGCCAAAGAAGAGAAGGAACAAGAGGAGGAGGGGGAGGAGGAGGAGATATACCAGTAGAAAAAACTATGAAAAGCACATGGCACAGTCCCTGCCCACCCCAGGGGATCATTTCCGGTTCCCTTACTGTCTTTTGCAAAGATACAAAGAGCAAGACAAAACACATAAATATACAGACTTGCATTTATGAATGTATATTATGCACTTAAGAACAATTAATAACAGAGACCATATATAAAAGTAGAGAGTCATGTAGGAATGGGAGCATGACTGCCTTACTTCATTCTTCTAGATAATGACAAAATTTTCCATTTGTCAATAGATGGGTACCTGAAGTCTGGGAATAGTAAGGACATCATTAAGTGAGTAAACAGAGAACAGGGGGGAAAAATGGAGATTTCTTTTCTGATTTTATTTCCTCCCTATCAACAACTATGGAGATTCTTATCGCAGCTGACCTTTGTTCCTACGCTTTAGACTTGGAGGAGACCATTATTCTCAGTCACTGAAAACTTCTCTTCTGCAGCTGTTTTCCCTAAGCAGCGGGGGGGGCAGGCAAGGTTGTGGGAGTCCTGACAGCAGGGCAGGGGAGGCAGCAGGTGCTGGTGTCAGTAAAGGCCCTGCCTGGCTTTTCCCGCTGAGGACTCAGGCCATGGCTGAACTGGAGGGGGTATGTGCAGGCGCATATGCTTGTGTGTGTGTGTGTGTGTGTGTGTGTGTGTGTGTGTGTGTCGCAAAATACAGTTTCTTGGGTTTAGCTAGATTTGATTTCAGCTTCTCAGCGAGCCATTATTTTCACGGCAAATCAACAATAACTTTCCGCAGTTCTTTCTTCTCTGCAGGTAGGAGGGTAGATCACGTTGTGCCTGCATTCTTTGGGATCAGAAAAAATCATTTCACTTTCTCTTCTGTCCCTAGCTATTTCTTTCCTCCGAAATCTCACTGTCCTTGACAAAAATATAATATTTCACAATGGTAATCCAATAGTATGGAAGCTTGTTATGTCTTAGCAACATCTGTGATTATGTTCTATTCATACAGTATCTTTATTTAGGCCAGACATTCACAGGGAAAACTTCCAGTCAATCCCAGATAGATACCAAGAAACATCCAAGGTACATTAACCTGATGGGCTCATCAAGCTACCAGGATTATTAAACTGAATGGGAAGATATCAAGTTGTAAATCAGGTTAGAATTCTTTTCTTGGATATGGTACTGACTTTTTTTAAAATTATTAAGTCAGTGCATGTGTTAGGACTCTTCTGTAAATGCAGGCCTCGGAATAGAAAAGACTGTGCGCGTGTGTGTGTGTGTGTGTGTGTGCAATTAGGAAATTGGAGACGTTATTTCTTAGAACTGACACATGGACATTTCACTTCCCTGTTTCCTTCTCCTTCTTAGCATTGTGGGGACTGTCATACCCCACTCTAAGTATTACTAAAAAGGCATCTGAATCCATTCAGTTTCAGTGATTCATCCGGCTCCAGTTTATAAGCCTGGGTCATCTGGCTCATACCTGTGATGTAACAACTAAACACGAACATCTGGGAAAACAGTGTGCATGCAGGCCAGTGTAACTTTGCACAAGCAGCTGCTTTGGTGGCCACAATGTGTGTTTTTCTACTAAATTGTTGTTGGAAGGCCTTTCTGCTAACCTTTGACTTCAAGGATGACACAGAGTTCCTGGATAATTGAACTGTTAACTCCTGAGCATGGTAACTGCGTCCACATTTTTGAGTCATTGTAGGTGTGAGTCCATGAGTCCATGTAGGTGTGAATTTAATCTAAAACTCAAACCTGGATAGGCCTGAATTTAAACCTGAGTAGGCCTGAAATTAAGTCTAGTAGAACTGAAACTGATTTCTTATTTGCATATGCAATTGGAGTTAGTGATTCTGGATGTCCAGTGTACCTATATAGATCCAAAGGAAAAAAAAAAAAAAGATCCAAAGGAAAATGATGGGCTGAGTACACAGTAAAAACTGGTGCTTTGTTACTCACTCCTCAACCTCATTATTTTCATGTCTTGCTGATTATTTTCATAAGTGCCTAATTAGAAATAGAGAAATAAGGTCACAAGTTAATTTTGAATCATTAAAATATTTGAGTCCCTTGAATACATAAAGGCAAAGAATTTCATTTCTTACCTGTATGTGGGAAGGAGTTATATTTCCTTCAGTTCTGAATGGCATACTTTACATAAGTGAAGTGATGCCAAGTCTAAATATTATTCTTAGGATTCCTTGGGATTCAGGTAAGACTCAAGTGTTATTGAGCAATATCAGTGGTCATTAGGCATTACATGATGTGATACAGAGAATTTTGAGGCTGCTAGGGACTTCCAGTGACTATGTAGGAAGGACAGTTAATATTTATTTAGTGTGTGCTCTGGGCAGACCTGCACTGGGAACTTAACCATACATTTTCACAATCAATCCTGACAGCAGCTCTCTAAAGGAGACAGCATTACTCTAATTGCATATATGAAAAAATAAAGAAATTGATGTTTGTGAAGCTATAAAAATGTACCCACATAGGGACCCTAAGAAGTATCATGCACATTCACTATTACTATGTTGTTGGTGTTGTTTTTTGCCACTCAGGCATTCGTATGTGTATCACATTTTTTTCTCAACTAACTCTAGAATAGAAAAGATATTCACAATTATAAAATGGAAGAACAACTCAGAAATATCAGGATGGGTATAAAATTTATGTGGAACTATCAAAGGAATGTTAACAGTAATAAGCACTGATAAACAATCAAGTCTAGTTTTTGGTCAATTATTCCAGAGAAGGGAATATTTTACATCCTCAATAGAATTCTTAGGAAACCTCACTGCAACGTGAAATTTCGTTTTCAGGGCCAGTGATTGCACATACGTTAGTCATGTATGTTGATGATGCCATACTGACCTCCCTTCATCATTGAATCCCTTTTTGCATGTTTTTAGTCTTTGCCTATTTTATTGGACACACACTATTATAATGCAGTAGGAGAGTACTATTATTATTATTATCATCATTATTTCTAGTATAGGAGACTATTTATTCTAGAGTGAGAGCAAGTGAGAGAGAGCAAGGGGGTGGGTGGGCAGAGGGTGAGGGAGAAGCACACTCTCCTCTGAGCCCGACCTGGGGCTCAATCCCAGGACCCTACCTGGGTTCAGGGATCACTACCTGAACCAAAAGCAGACATTTAACAAACTGAGCCACTCAGGCACCCCTCTGATATAGGAGACTATTCACTACATACTTTGTTATATGTACCTGTTAGTTGGCCTAAGGCATACTTATCTCTTCAAAGTGGTTCCATTATTTTTCATAAAATTAAATCTGTATTATAACCTAGAAGAACATTAAATATATTAAGTGCATACCACAAAATATGTACTTAAAATTAGTTTTAGAGAGTAAAACTTTCTTAATATTTCAAACTTAATTTCTGTGGAAGCCAGACCAAGTATCATTGGAAACAATATATCTGAATTATCTCAATTCTCTAAACCCAGAGTGAGTAAAATATTCTTTCTCTGACATTGTGATATAAGCAAGAAATATTTACTGTTTTCTAAAAATGTAAAAATTGAAAAGGAAAATAGTATATTAATCAAATTAAAAGTGATGTGCAGTATGGATCTGCATTGGTTTCCAATTTCCTTTCTAAGAAGGAGCATCAGGAGCCCTTACATGAGGTGGTAGGAAATGTCTTGGTCCTGATTTCCTTTCATTCCTATTTATTAGGTTCGTCCATTTTGTATCTCCCATTGTCATAATAAATTTAAGATCTAATTTTTGTATATTTAAGGTTTAAAGTACAATGGTTTGACTCATTTGGAAATGTTTGTGAGGACCTACCCTGCTACTGGTATGGTCTTAGCCTCAGAGACCAGCATGCACAGCTCTGGAACTCCAGTGGACTTGAGATGATTGCAATCACAGTGTCCTTTCTTTCTTTCTTTCTTTCTTTCTTTCTTTCTTTCTTTCTTTCTTTCTTTCTTTCTTTCTTTCTTCCTTTCTTTCTTCTTTCTTCTTTCTTCCTTTCTTCCTTTCTTCTTTCTTCTTTCTTCTTTCTTTCTTTTTAAGATTTTTATTTATTTATTCATGAGAGACAGAGAGAGAGAGTCAGAGACACAGGCAGAGGGAGAAGCAGGCTCCATGCAGGGAGCCCAACGTGGGACTCGATCCCAGGACTCCAGGATCATGCCCTGGGCTGAAGGCAGGTGCCAAACCACTAAGCCACCCAGGCATCCCTACAGTGTCATTTCTAGAAGGAGCGGAGAGGTTACATTTTGAATTGAAAATGTTTCATTTTCTGGGGCATCTGGGTGGCTCAGTAGGTTGAACATCTGATTCTTGGTTCTGCTCAGGTTGCAATCTCAGGGTCAGGAGATCGAGCTTCTCCTGGGGCTCTGTGCTCAGCACAGTCGGCTTGAGATTTTCCCTCTCCTTCTCCCCCTGACTCTCCCCCTTCTTGCTCTCTCTCTCTCTCAAATAAATAAATAAATAAATAAATAAATAAATAAATCTTTAAAAAGATTTACCTTAAAAAGAAATTATACGTTGGGATGGCTGGGTGGATCAGCAGTTGAGCACCTGCTTTTGGCTCAGGGAATGATCCCAGGGTCCTGGGATTGAATCCCGCATCAGGCTTCCCCTAGGGAGCCTGCTTCTCCCTCTACCTGTGTCTCTGCCTCTCTCTGTGTCTCTCATGAATAAATAAATAAAATATTTTTTAAAAAAGAAATTATACCTTAAAAAGAGAACAAAAACATTTCCTTTTCTGAAGGAAGTTCTGTAATAACTCCTTTGGATTCAGAGAGGCAAAGGTACTGCTATTCACCTGACTTGTTGTACCTAACTACTTTTCATTGAGGCTTTCATATAAATTGACCATTTCATTACTTTTCAAGTTAGTCAATTGCCTTTGGCATTCCACATAGTCATTTTCACCTAAGGAGGAAGCCACCAGGGCATCATTATAATTGAGAGGACACTCACACACTCCTGAGTAGAAAAAGCCCATTGCAAGCTTAGACTTGCTAGCATATCATTTGGCTCACTTTCCTTCTCTTTATTGGCATAATTTACAATAATGCAAAAAGCATGTAATAAAGACCAAGGAGAGTTGAGATGAAAGTGCAAAGAGCAAACACTGGACAGAAGGACAAAGAGAGTGAAAAATAATTCTCTAAGAATTAAGTAGGACATGTCCAGACAGCAAATCAACTGTTCAGTGATTTTTTTTTTCCCCTTCCAGTCTTAGCTGCCCTCCAGGTGGCAAGATGAGATGTGTGTCAATGGTGAGGACCAGAAGCCTCCTTTGAGCAGCAGTCATTCGAATTCAAGATTTTGGGGGCACTCATTGGATAATAGGTACTAAAGCCATCAAGGAGAATACCAAGATTCTGGCTCTGGTTTGGGGCCCGTGTGGATGTTTAGCAAACATTCAATGGGTCGAATATGCAAATCATATGGCATGTTAGAGGTCAAAATATACTTAAGAGAAAAAAAGAAAAGCAGAGTTGGCTGCCAGGATGGGGTGGGCTGCGACTGTCAGAGATGCACACCTGCCAGGAAGGGCATCCCAGATGGGGAAAAAAAACCCCAATTCAACCACTGGCTGAGTATTTACTATACACTGCCATTCTACCAAAACTCATGGCCTCTCTCAACAGCAGCTCACATTCTTAGAAGGGGTACACACATAGATTGACAGGGACAGAGAATGAATGAACACAGGGAAGAGAGCCATGGACTATCTCATAAGCAAATAATGAAGGGCTATATAAAGTCTTCTGTAAGGATTTTCTCTGTATAATATTCCTCAGAATTGTAGGATTGACAAAACTACTCCTAAGTAATGTCTATGGCTCAGAAGGAAGTAGGTTCCTAGGGCAAACCAGGGCATTGTTTTTAACAGCCTGGGTAAATTCTAGCTCAGGTTAAGCACTGGAAATTTTTTGGAAATACTTTATTGGTATTTAAATCTTGCTTTAAATTTGTACAGTTCTTACTGTGTGTATATATATATATATTCAGTATATATATTTGTACAGTTCTTACTATACATATATTCATATTAGGGATAATTTATTTAATATAAAACAGCCCCTTTTACTCAAGTACAGAATTCTGAAGAAATTCCAAGCCTGTGCAAAAATAAATTGTGATCTATATTGGTATATAAACTTGAGTCTTTAAGACCAGTCTCTTATGGGCTGCTCATTTGCTTCTTTAGTTGGAAAAGTCTTTAAGCTTGAATTACCATGTAAGATTTGTACCAACCCATGAGAAAATGAGCTTTGTTAGTTAAAATACTTCATGTTGTACAATGAGAGTCTCTGTCCCAAAGTCTAAAAGAAGTCAGTTGAATAATCATTTGTCAAATGAAGAAATCAATGTGACCACATTTCACAAATTACATTTAGCTTTTGCAGCCCCCTTTTCATAAATTTAAGTCTATGTGAAAATAAATCCATTAATAAATTCAAATATTAAAATTTCTACTCTCCATGCCCCTTCATATCTCTCAGGTTCATTCCTTCAAATACCCTAACCGTATCAATCCTGGCCTTCACTATGAAACCACAGTATAGGTTAATCTAATCTCTGCCCACTACATGCCTGCACCTGTACAAGAGAATGTGGATCCAGAAAACACACGATTAAACTGACTGGTCCCTTTTTATATTCTGGTTATAAACCTCAGGTGAGGGATCCCTGGGTGGCGCAGTGGTTTGGCACCTGCCTTTGGCCCAGGGCGCGATCCTGGAGACCTGGGATCGAATCCCACGTCAGGCTCCCGGTGCATGGAGCCTGCTTCTCCCTCTGCCTGTGTCTCTGCCTCTCTCTCTCTCTCTGCGTGACTATCATATAAATAAATAAATAAATAAAATAAACCTCAGGTGAGATCTAATTGTGTTTGGAATTCATAACTTATATGCCTCGTCATTTACTCTTCCTTGAACATATGCTTTATATTTTCATTTTTTTCCTTGAATCTCCAATGCTGCTCTCATTAACATCACTCTCATTGAAGAATCAAAGCAATGAGCTCAGAACTTGTTAAGCTGTTGTCATCACAAGTGCTCACTCACCGGTCTGTGTCCTTCTTTCCTGCTGCTGTGAATAGACTGTCCTTGCTCCCAGCCCAGCCCTGTCCTTCCACCTGCACACTGGATACCATCCCTCTCATCTAACCAGGATAGTGCTTCAGTGATTTTTTTTTCTTTCCCTTCCTTAGTGACTGTTGTTGCTTGGGAAAAAACCTGCCCAGTCAGAGATTATATTTCCAAGTTCTCACATCTAATTATGACCACTAGTCTATTTCTTGCCAATGGAATATGAGTAGAAGTAATCTGTACTTCTCAAAAATTTCCCATGGGCATCATTTCTTTTTCCTCTCTACCAGTGGGGTGATGGTACCAATTGGCAAGCCTCGATCAGCCTATCCCTTAGTGACTGTGTGAAACCCTTCCCCTGAGATTTCCCTATTCCCCAGTATGGATCAGACTTTAATGGACTGAGAAATTTCTATTAATTTAAGCCAGTAAGATTTTGCATTTGAGTTTCAGCTCTGGTCACTTAGGGGCTGTGTTTTTCTGTAGTAGCAACAGTATTGCCCTAATTAATACACCAATCTATTAGCTGATGACTCAGATTTATATATACATTCTGAGCTTCTCTCCTAAGTCCCACACCTGAATATTCAACTCTTTTGGACATTTCCACTTGGAGGTCTGCTAGGCACCCTCAGCTTACCATTTCCAAAGTTCCTGATAAACACCCTCTAAAACACCTCCTCCACAAAATTCCTTGTCTGTGTTAAAACAAACAAACCCAGAACTTTCTCCTTTTTTCTTTCTTAAAAGACTTTATTTATGTATTTGAGAAAGAGAGAGAGAAGAGTGAGAAAGGGAGCTTGAGTAGGGGGAGAGGCAAAGGGAGAAGGCGAAGCAGACTCCTCGCTGAGCAGGGAGTCTGATGCAGCCTGATCCCAGCACCCTGGGATCATGACCTGAGCCAAAGGCAGATGCTTAACCAACTGAATCACACAGGCACCCAAAATACAGAACTTTTAAAAGGCAACTCCATTTTCCCAGTGGCTCAGAGAAGATAGCTTACAGTCACTCTAGATTCTTCTTTTTTTCCCACTCTCCAAGTCTGGTGTTTCAGATAATAATGTTCATTCTACCTTCGAAATACACCCATAATTCAAATATACTCAGAATCCAACCACTTTTTACCATCACTACTTCCCCTACGTGGACGCAAACTAGCATCATCTCTCATCTGGTTGATTTTAAAGGTTTCCTAACTTGCATCTCTGCTTTTGTCCCTGCTCTCCTAAACTCCATTGTCAAGGCAAGAACTGGAGAAATCCCGTTTAAATAAAAGTCAGTTGGTCTCATTTATTTCTGTTCAAGCTTTTCAAAGATTTCCCATCTTAGCGCAAATGTCAATGTCCTTGTCAGGGCCTCCAGAGCCCTCGGTGCAATGGTCCCCATTTCTTCCCGGATCCCCACTTCTGAATTCCATAACCTTTATTATTTATTTCTCTTGTGGCTTCTATCACATTTGAGGCATTCTCAATGTATGCACAGCCTACAAAAATGGAAAGAAATTTCTGTTCTCATTTCAGTTCTGTCACTTAGAAGCTGAATAACTTTTGATCAATTTTCTTGTAGCTTTGTGGCACTTCCTATTTCCTGTATCTAAATGAGGATGGGGGAATAGTGCTCATCATATAGGATGCAGTAACTAAAGAAAACATACTGAAAGCTCTACATTCATGTTGACATCATATTTAACATCACCACCACCACCCCACCACCATCATCATCACTGTCATTCATCACTCTCATTCATCATCATGATCATCATTACCTCCATCCATCATGATCACCACCACCATCCATTATGATTATCACCACCATCCTCACCATCATCATGATCACCCACCCCCACCCATCATCACCATTACAATCATCACCACCATTATCACCATCATCATTTTTCTATAGCACAGAGTCTAGTATAGCCTCCAGGGTCAAATTACCTGTACTCAAAACTCAACTAGCTGGCTGACCTTGGGCAAGTTCTATAACTCTTCTGTCTATAGTTTCCTCATTTTTCAAAGGGCTCTACAAATAGTATCTATAATCTTAAGGTGTCAAAAGTATTTAATGAGATGGTAGATACAATCTTTGAGAAGGAGCCTATCTCATTGCATGTCATCAGCAAATGTTAGCTATGGATAGTCTATTGATTCTATAATGGTATATAGTTCCCAAGGGCAAGGTTCATATGGTCTATTTCCTGCAACAATGAGTGCTTAGCACAGAGTCTCAAAAAGTTAAATAAATACTTGAGGCTTGGTTGTACAAATAAATGATTGAATGGATGGATGAAGAAAATATAGGTCAAAGATAGGCAGAGCATAATATAGCACACGTTCAATTTCAAACTAATGTTGTCTCCTTAAGATGTTTTCAAGTTTTAAGGCTGATAAAGAGAACTTTAGAAGGGAGACTGGGGATTCAGAGGCATGTATGCTCTATTTTGCCTTGTACACACTGGGAATCCAGAGAAACAGTTCTCTGTGAACTGTCTGGGCCAGAGTTCAGACTGTTGATGCAGCTGATGAGATTTTCTCAGAGTGAACCCTTAATAAATGAGATCTGCACAAGCATGCCTTTATAGTGATCTTTGGAGAGAGAAATTAAAACTCAAAAAGCAGGATGCCTGGGTGGCTCAGTGGTTGACCTCTGCTTTCGGCTCAGGGTGTGATCCCAGTCTGGGGATCAAGTCCCACATCGGGCTTCCTGCAAGGACCCTTCTTCTCTTTCTGCCTCTCTCTGTGGGTCTCATGAATAAATAAATAAAATAAAATAAAATAAAAACTCAAAAAGCTTTAAGGAATTCTTCAGATCAAAAACAGTAGAAAGTGGATAAAGACACTTGGGTGAAGATTGGTGTTTTATACTCTGCTTCCTTTATTTTCAGGCTTGGGTTTAGTCAGATTTCTATTTCCAGTATGGTAAGCAGTTCTAGAATACTAAACAAAAAATACATTTGCAAGGGTATTCTTCATTTCCAACTGTTTCTAGAAGCATTTCTGCCATGATCCTAAAGAGTAGCAGAATGAATATGCCATCCCCAAATACGCCACTTGGGTACATTGATTATTTTGAGCTGTGGACATTTGAAAAACAGCAGATGCAGGAAGAGGCTTTCTCTGAACTCCCTTTATCTGCCTAAAGACAGATTCTCCAAAAGGAAATTGACTGCCATACATCTTCCTGGGAGTTTCATCAACCAGGGAAGATTGACTTGTTACGGAAAAGGAGACCTGAAGCTGACACCAGACAAACTGTGTCATGAAACTATCATCTCCCATCACTTATTCTAAGGGCCCATTCATCTTCCCTAATAGTCCTAACCCCTCAGGTTACATCTCCCCTTCCCTTTTCCTACAAAGATGGCAGTTCATCCTGAATTCGAAGCCACCCTGGTGAGAGACTCATTTTTCCCTGGATAGCTCCCATGTTTGCATGAGGCACACGTGATAATAAGCTTGTTTTTCTATTGTTAACCTTTTATTATAGAGGTCTCTGCTAAAACCTCAGAAGGGTAGAGGGAAAGTGATTTTCCCTTCCCTACCAAGCCTTGAAGTTCTCCTATTTATTGGGCCCTTAAAGCTTAGCAAGTGCACAGTCTCACTTTATAAATATTTGTTGAATTGGTGAATGGGTGGGCCTTATACATATTAACG